>NC_080170.1:50617985-53406648 GCF_950295315.1 Erinaceus europaeus | reverse complement strand
CGACTAGGCTCGCCACCACCTGGGTCCATAACTGAATAATTCTTTACCCAAAAAAAAAAAAAGTACCACAAATGGTCACTAGCGAGTGAGTGGTACATTAGAATATAACACTACCATAGTGCCCCATCCACAGAGATCAATCTTCATCTGTAAAATCTTGTTTATAAAGTGTTTTATGAGGTGGATGGGGTAGATAGAATAATGGTCATGCAAAGAGACTCTCATGCCTGAGGCTCCAAAGTCCCAGGTTCAATCCCTCGCACAACCATAAACCAGAACTGAGCAGTGCTCTGATTAAAATTCAAATAAGGGGGCCAGCGGGTTAAGGGCACGTTGCGCAAGGACCAGCGTAAGGATCCGGGTTCGAGCCTCCAGCTCCCCACCTGTGGGGGAGTCGCTTTACAAGCGGTGAAGCGGGTCTGCAGGTGTCCATCTTTCTCTCCCCCTCTCTGTCTTCACCTCCTCTCTCCATTTCTCTCTGTCCTAGCCAACAGCAATGACATCAATAGCAATAATCACCACCACAACAATACAAACAACCAGGGTAACAAAAGGGAAAAAATGGCCTCCAGGAGCAGTGGATTCATGGTGCAGGCACCGAGCCCCAGCAATAACCCTGGAGGCAATAAATAAATAAATAAATATAAAATTCAAATAAATAAACTTTTTAAAAATAAGTGTTTTTTTAACATTTTTTTAAATTTATTCCCTTTTGTTACCCTTGTTTTATTGTTGTAGTTACTATTGTTGTTATTGATGTTGTCGTTGTTGGATAGGACAGAGAGAAATGAAGAGAAAAGAGGAAGACAGAGATTGGGAGAGAAAGATAGACATCTAGAGACCTGCTTCACCACTTCTGAAGAGACTCCCCTGCAGGTGGGAGGCTGGGGGCTCAAACCAAGGTCCTTACGCCCACCCTTGCACTTTCCGCCACCTGTGCTTAACCCACTGTGCTACAGCCCAATTCCCAAAATAAGTGTTTTTGAGGTGGGGCTAGATAGCATAATGGTTATACAGAGACTGTCATGCCTGAGTATCCAAAGGTCTAGGTTCAATCCCCCACATCACCATAAGCTAGTTGAGCATTCCTCTGGTTAAAAATTAAATAAATAAATAAATAATGATACATTAAAGTGTTATGATAAAAGTTATATCATGTTTACTTTTTTTCTTCTTTTATGCAGATTGTAGATATCAGTGATGTCTTTAGAAACACAAAGATTGAATTTCTTCAGGAAGCACTCAGTAAACCCCAGGGAAGTGTCAAAGCCATAAACATCCCCAAAGGCATCGTAAGTGAAGTACAATGCTGTTTTCTTTCCATCTTTCTTCTTCTTTTCTTTCTCCTGCTACTACTTCTGCCTCTTCCTTTTTTTTAAACCAAAGCACTCCTCAACTCTGATTTATGTTGGTGCAGAAGATTGAACCTGGGGCTTTAGACCCTCAGACCTGAGTCTCTTTGCATAAACATTATGCTATCTCTCCTACCAATACTGTGTTTTCTCTATAATGTGTACTGTATACTGTGTTTTTTCTATAATGTGTAGTTTCAACATGGCATGCCTGAGTCATAGAAAAAAAGGTCTCATCAAAAATACACACTTTCATATCTAACAGTGTGCTTTAAACTTTAATAGAAGGCCAAGGAGACAGCATAGTGCTTATGCAAAAACACTTCCCTGTCTGAGGCTCCAAGTTTTATTCCCTGGCACCACCATAAATCTGAGTTGAGCAGTGCTTTAGTTTCAAACAAAAAGCAAAATAAATAAGTAAAAACAATAAAACCTTATTAATACAAGTTCACATTTAAGAAGTAAACTGTTTTCCTTTTAATAAATTTATGAGTATATATTTTTTTCTCATCAGAAATACTTAAAAAGGAAAGACATTGAATCCATTAGAAAATTTGCAACTGACCATTTTAATCAGGTAAGGAGGTAACAAAATTTTTAGGATTTTGAAGGGACTCAGGGAGGGTCTTGAGATTATTTTACATAGGTTCTCTTCTACTAGAAACAAATGTTAGGGCCAGGTGGTGTCACACCTGGTTGAGCACACATGTTACAGTGCTCAAGGATTCAGGTTTGAGCCCCCAGTCGCCTCCTACAGAGGAAAAGCTTTGCAAGTGGAAAAGCAGGGCTGCAGGCATCTCTCTTTGTCTCTCCCTATTTCCCCCTTTCCTCTAGATTTCTGTTTTTCTCTATCCAATAAAGGTAGTAATAAACTATAAATAAAATAAATTATATAGGGACTCAGGCGGTAGCACAGCGGGTTAAAGTGCAGGTGGCACAAAGCACAAGGACCGGCTTAAGCATCCCAGTTCGAGCCCCTGGCTCCCCACCTGCAGGGGAGTCGCTTCACAGGTGGTGAAGCAGGTCTGCAGGTGTCTGTCTTTTTCTCCCCCTCTCTGTCTTCCCCTCCCCTCTCCATTTCTCTCTGTCCTATCCAACAATGATGACCTCACTAACAGCAATAATATCTACAACAATAAAACTACAAGGGCAACAAAAGAGAGTAAATAAATAAAAAAATTTTTTAAATTATATATATGTAAAAAGAAACAAGTGTTCTTTATATTATCAGAAAAATAAGGGTCTGAGTGGTGGCGCACCTGGTTGAGCACACTTGTTTCAATGCGCAGGGGCCCAAGTTCAAGTCCCCAGTCCCCATCTGCAGGATTAAAGTTTTATGAGTGGTAAAGCAGTACTACAAGTATCTTTCTTTTTTTTTAATTTATTTATTCCTTTTTGTTACCCTTGTTGTTTTATTGTTGTCATTATTGTTGTTGCTGTCGATGTCGTCGTTGTTAGATAGGACAGAGAGAAATGGAGAGAGGAGGGGAAGACAGAGGGGGAGAGAAAGATAGACACCTACAGACCTGCTTCACCACTTGTGAAGCAACTCCCCTGCAGGTGGGAAGCCGGGAGCTCGAACCAGGATTCTTATGCCAGTCCTTGTGCTTCATACCACATGCACTTAACCTGCTGCGCTACCGCCCAACTCCCGTATCTTCCTTTTTATTTATGTATTTATTCCCTTTAGTTCCCCTTGTTTGCTGGACTTACGTCACAGGAGAGGGACTAGGAACTCATGGTGGCGTGTTAATACAATTCTTTATTCATGCGGGAGTCCCAGAGTGGGTCATGAGTACAGCAGGTTAAGCCACGGAGCACCAAACTACAATGGCCGGTGTCTGCCTCCCCCTGCATGCCTGCCCGCCTCTAGGTTGGAATGCGGAAGAGAAGAGAGAGAAACCAGAAACTGGAAGAGAAGAGAGAAAAACCAGAAACAGAAGTGACTTTATAGGATAAAACCGGAAGTGGCAAGTCAGAAATGGCTAGAAAAAGGGGGTGAAGAAAGGAAAATGGCACGCTGGGAACTTCCTTAGCAGATGTTTCCATGGTTTTGACTGGTGGGATTAATGTTATCCTGCAGGCAGGGCGGGTCTCTAGGTAGAAAGAAAATAGATCAATGGGTGGGGATCTTTCAGGTAAAACAATGATTATGTAAATAGGCCATGCTATCAGCAATGCAGCATGGAGCAGGGGGGCTGCCCGACACTTGTTTTTTTATTGTTGTAGCTATTATTATTGTAGTTATTGATGTCATCCATTGTTGGTTAGAACAGAGAGAAATGGAGAGGAGGGGAAGACAGGGGGAGAGAAAGATAGACACCTGCAGACCTGCTTCACTGCCTGTGAAGCGACTCCCCTGCAGGTGTGGAGCTGGGGCCTCCAACTGGGATCCTTATGCTGGCTCTTGTGTTTTGCTTCATCTGCACGTAACCTGCTGCGCTACTACCCAGCTCCCTGCAGGTGTCTTTCTATCTCCCCCTACCCTCTCAATTTCTGGCTGTCTCTATCCAATAAATAAAGATTAAAAAATTAAGGAGCCAGGTGGTAGCACAGCGGGTTAAGAACACGTGGCGCCAAGAGCCAAGTACCCATGCAAGGATATCGGTGCTAGTGCCCAGCTCCCCACCTGCAGGGGAAACTCTTCACAAGCAGTGAAGCAGGTCTTCAGGTGTCTTTCTCTCCCTCTCTCTGTCTTCCCCTCCTCTCTCTATTTCTCTCTGTCCTATCCAACAGTGACGACATCAATAACAACAATCATAACCACAACAATAAAACAAGGGCAACGAAAGGGAATAAATAAATATTTAAAGTTTTTTTTTAATATTAAAAAAAAGAAAGAAGTCAACTACTCATTTTGTTAAGTGTAAGTCTTTTTCTTTTTCATAGGAAGTCTTACCTGTGTTCTTGAAAGCCAACAGAAATTGGAATTCTCCAGTTGCTAAAATCATAGTGGAGGAGCAGAGCCAGGGATTAAGCAGACTCATGGAGACCCAGGAGGAGGATGTGGTCTTGCTGACTGCAGGAGAGCACAACACAGCAGTAAGAAAAGCACCCCCTACCCAGTCCTGCTGACAAGGCCCCCTTCTGTGAGCATAACATACATTTGAAAGTGACTGTTAATTTCACTCCTGAGTAGAAAAATCACATCCCAACCCAGTAAGACAGTATGTCTGAGGCCAAGCAGGCTGCTCAGTTCCCCATACTTTTTTTTTTTAATATTTTATTTTATTTATTTATTCCCTTTTGTTGCCTTTGTTGTTTTATTGTTGTAGTTATTATTGTTGTTGTCGTTGTTGTTGGATAGGACAGAGAGAAACGGAGAGAGGAGGGGAAGACAGGGGGAGAGAAAGATAGACACCTGCAGACCTGCTTCACCGCCTGTGAAGCGACTCCCCTGCAGGTGGGGAGCCGGGGTTCAAACCAGGATCCTTGTGCCGGTCCTTGTGCTTTGCGCCACCTGCGCTTACCCTGCTGCGCTACAGCCCGACTCCCCCCCCATACTTTTTAGAATTGTATTATAGGGCGGGGAAAATAGCATAAAGGTTATGCAAACAGACTCTTGCCTGAGGCTCCAAGGTCCCAGGTTCAGTCACTCTCACCAGTATAACCCATCACTTCACCACTCATGAAACTTACCTGCTACAGGTATTTCTCTCTCACCTCTATTACCCCCTTCCTCTCAATTCCTAGCTATCTCTATCCAGTATAAAAATAAAGATTAAAAAATAAAGCTTGGACTATCAATTTTTTATTTTATTATTATTTTCTTTATTTTTCTTTCTTTATTTTTTTGACACCTGCAGACCTGCTTCACCGCCTGTGAAGTGACTCCTCTGTAGGTGGGGAGCCGGGGGCTCGAACCGGGATCCTTATGCTGGTCCTTGCGCTTTGTGCCTCGTGCGTTTTTTTTTTTTTTTAGGATCCAGAAAATGAAAGAGACTACAGGACTGAATTTTCCTCCAGTATGGTGGTTGGGCTAAGACCTGGGTCACACAAGTGACCAAGTAGCATGCTATCCAACTAAGCTATTTTGTAAGCCGTTGACTATCAATTTTCTTGTCAGCAAAACCATGAAAATGAAAACATTTTTTCATGTTTACTCACAAATATCAATAGCCCTAAGTGACTTTTCTACTTTGGCTCCAACACCTGGGTGCCCTCTGCTTTTTTTTTTACAGGAGAGAGAACCAGAACATCACTCTAGCACGTTCAGTGCTAGGGGTCAAATTCAGAACTTCATGCTGGAGAGTCTAATACTCTAGTCACCACACCACCTCCCAAGGTACAACCCTCTGCCACTCTTTAATTAGCCTCTAATCTATACTGATCATAACCAATATTTATTGAACATGGACCATGTGCCAGGCAATTTTCAAATGTTCCCCACATTCCTTAGGAGGAGTCAAGAAATAATCATAATAGCTGCAGTTTTTTTTTTCCTGTAATTTTTAAATATTTATTTTACTGAGACAGATACAGACCTCTAGAGCACTGCTGAGCTCTGGCTTAACGTGGTGCTGGGGATTGCATCTGGGACTGCAGAGCCTTAGGCATGAGTCTTTGGCATAACCATTGTGCTGTCTTTCTAATCCTGCAGTGTTTTTCTCTTCGTTCCTTCCTTCCTTCTTTCCTTTCTTCTTCCCTCCCTTTTTTTATTTTATTTTATATAGGTGAGAGAGAACTAGAGCACCACTCTGACATGTGGTGCCAGGGATCAAATTCAGGACCTTATGCTTAAAAGTCCAGTGCTCAACAAGGGCAACAAAAGGGAATAAAAAAAAAAAAAAAGTCCAGTGCTTTACCCACTGTACCACTTCCTGGGCCACAATAGCTGCGGTTCTTAACCTTTCATATACCTGTCTTCCCAACAAACTTGGAAAACTTGAAGAAGGCTTTTTTTTTTTCCGAAAGATAGAATTTGAGAGTGAATGGCAGCATTACTTCACCAACCATGAAATTTCCCCCTGGCAGATGGGGACAGGGACTTGAATTTGAACCCTTGAGCAGGAAATAGATACACTCTATGGGGTGCATCACCACTCAGCCCCTTGAATAAGGCTTTTTTATCCTCACTTACTATGAAAATGTGCAGAGAAATAAGTAGCCAAATGGCCTGTCAATACCTGTTTTCTTAGCTGCTCAGCCAGTCTGCTGAGTGACCGACCACTCAACCCATTTTATACTCAGATCTTTGCCTCCTAAGAGATTCTGGTTGTGTTTATGGGCCGATCCTTTCTCTGAGTAGCCTGCTTTAGAGTCAGTGGTCTGGAAGGCAGGGCAGTAGTGCAGCAGGTTAAGCGCATGTGGCGCATAGCTCAAGGACTGGCGTAGGGATCCCGGTTTGAGCCCCTGGTTCCCCACCTGCAAGGGGGTCGCTTCACAGGTGGTGAAGCAGGTCTGCAGGTGTCTTATCTTTCTCTCCCCCTCTCTACCCCCTGCCCCATTTCTCTCCTATCCAACAACAACAACAATAGACAACAAGGGCAACAAAAGGAGAAAAATGGCCTCCAGGAGCAGTGGATTCATAATATAGGCACTGAGCCCCAGCAATAACCCTGGAGGTGCAAAAAAAAAAAAAAAAAAGGATCTGTGGTCTGCCACCTGCTGTGACTTTCATAGAACTACCTCAGCTCTGTTTCTTCTGTTTGCAGTGCTCCTTGCTGGGAAAGTTACGACTGGAATGTGCTGACCTTCTAGAAGCCAGAGGAGTAGTAATCCGAGACCCAGCTTTATTCTCTTTTCTGTGGGTGGTAGATTTCCCACTCTTTCTTCCTAAGGAGGAAGAGCCTGGGAAGCTAGAGGCAGCCCACCACCCTTTTACTGCTCCTCACCCAAGAGACCTTCACCTCCTGTACACTGAGCCTGAAAAGGTACTTTCCCTCTACTTTCATGAGAAGGAAATGAGAAAAGTCAAGGCAGAGAGCTTCAGATTTCAGTTTGACTCAGGTCTGGAAACTGTAGAAGAGGAGCTGTGTGGTGGCATATTTGGTTAAGCAGACGTATCTCTATATTCGAGGATCCTGGTTCAAGCCTCTGCTCCCCACCTGCAGAGAGGACACTTCATGAGTAGTGAAGCAGGTCTGCAGGTGTCTTTCTCCCTGTCTGTCTCCCCTGCTCTCTCAACTTCTCTATGTCCTGTCAAGTACCAATGAAATAGAATAAAAGAAACAAACAAATTGTAGAAGAGCACTGGGTTTGGGCCAGCACTTAAAATCAGATACTTTCCTCTAATACAAAGGCTGTGAATCTTGTAGGTCCGCAGCCAACACTATGACTTGGTTTTAAATGGCAGTGAGATAGGAGGTGGCTCGATCAGAATCCACAACGCAGAGCTGCAGCGCTACATCCTAGCAACATTATTAAAGGTAAAGTCTTTTTTTTTTTTATTTTACATTCATAGTCACATTGGTTTTATTTATCTTTATATATTTATTTCTGACTTATGGTGGAGCTGGGTATTGAACTTGTGACCTCTGAGCCTCAGGCATGAAAATCTTTTGCATAGCCATTATGTTATCTTCATAGCCCAGGTAAAGTCTTTTAACATGATTTGTTTAGTTTCAATATTATTATTAGTTTACCAGAGCACTACTCAACAATGGTTTATGGTGGTGCTGGTGATTGAGCCTTGACCTGGGAAGTTTCAGTGCTGTGGTGTTGTCTCTGTCTGGATATTGGCCCAGAGCAGTGAGGCCCCAGTGACGACATTTTTATTTATTTATTTATTTATTTATTTATTTATTGGTTTGGAGGGATAGAAGCAGGGAAAGTGAGAGGGAAATGGGAGATGGAGAAGGAGAACACTGTCTCACCGCTCATGAAACTTCTCCTCACAGGTAGGGACTGGGTGCTTGAACCTGTGTCCTTGCTCACTTAATATATGCACTAAACCAGGTATACCACATCCTGGTCTCTAAAAATTTAAAGCCTGTGGGAGTCCCGCGGTAGTGTAGTGGGTTAAGCGCACATGGCGCGAAGCGCAAGGGCCAACGTAAGGATCCTGGTTCGAGCCCCCGTGTCCCCACCTGCAGGGGTCACTTCACAGGGGTGAAGCAGGTCTGCAGGTATCTATCTTTCTCTCTGTCTTCCCCTCTCTGTCTTCCTCTCTGTCTTCCTCTCTGTCTTCCCCTCTCTGTCTTCCCCTCCTTTCTCCATTTCTCTCTAACAGTGACAACATTGATAACAACAACAGTAATAACTACAACAATAAAAAAAGCAACAAGGGCAACAAAAGGGAAAATAAATAAATTTTAAAAAATATTAAAGCTTATATAGATATATGCCTAAGAACTTACAAGGTTTTTGTTGTTGTTGTTTGTTTTTTGTGATTTGATCTAATGAGAAAGGGGGGAGAGTGGGAAGAAAAACAGACATCACTCTGGTACATTTGCTGCTGGAAATTGAACTCAGGACCTCATGCTTAAAAATCTTAACACTTTATCCACTGTGTCATCTCCCATACTGTTTAGTTTGTTGATGATCATCTAGAATGCTGTGCCAGGAGGTGGCACAGTAGCATGATTATTGGGCTTTGAAGCATGGGGTCCTGAGTTTTGGCCCCAGCACCACATGTGCCAGAGAGCTACTCTCATGCTCTCTTACTCGTCAGTGAATAATTAAGATCTTAAAGCATGAAAGGCTAGAATAGATTTCATAAAGAGAAACCAAGAGCATCTGATCTGAAAGATCATTTTGTGGGGGTTGGGTGGTAGCACACCTATGGGTTGAGCATATATGTTATGTGCAAGAACCTTGTTCAAGTCCCCAGTCCCCACCTGCAGGGGGGGAAGCTTTACAAGTGATGAAGTAGTGCTGCAGGTGTCACTCTCTGTCTACCCTACCCTCTCAATTTCTGGCTGTCTCTATACAATAAATAAAGATTTAAAAAATTAAGGAACAAAACAAAAAAAAAACTTTTAAAAAATAAAAAAAAATCATGTAATTAATTTACAGATGTAAGCTTTTTCACTATTGTTTATTTGGGCTTTAGGGGTGGGATCCAGGCCCTTAAAACAGAGCATGCAGCCTACCACTAAGCTATATTCCTAGAACTTTGTTATTTTAAGGTAAATATAGAGAAGCAGAGAGTAAAAGGCCGGGTAGCAGTAGATAGCTTAATGGTTATGCAAAGAGACTCACATGTCTGAGGCTCCAGGGTCCCAGGTTTAATCCCCTGCACCATCTTAAGCCAAAGCTGAGCAGTGCTCTGGTAAAAAAAAAAAAAAAAAAGAAAGAAAGAAAGAAAGAGAGAGAGAGAGAGTAAAAGACCGAAGCTTCCTTCAATTCTGTTGGGGCTGAACTACTCAAACCCACGCACATGGCAAAACAGCACACTCTCCAAGTGAGCTATTTCAATGGCCACCACCCAGCTACCCTTTTATTTATTTATTTATTTATTTTTAGATGTATTTGCAGGGGAAATAGCCTGAGAGAGCCCGGCTCTCTGCTCATTGGGCTGTGTGTGCCCTGGGACATAGCATAATGGTTATACAAAAAGACTTCCATGCCTAAGACACCAGAAGTCCCATTTTTTCAATCTGCAATACCACAATAAACCAGAGCTGAGTAGTCCTATAGTAATTTTTTTTTTTTAACTTATGAGAGAAAGAGGGCCACAACACACTGCTTACCTATAGGTAAAAGTTATGCCAAGGATTGAATCTGGCGTCTGTGGACTCAGACATACAAGTTGTTGATCTAACAGGCTGAACTATATACCCTCACAGTGTGTGTTGTTTTGTTTTGAAGCAGAGCACTGCTTAACTCTGGCTTATGATGGGGCAGGTTATTGAATCTGGAACATTGCAAAAGAGCAGAGTCTTTCTGCACAGCCATTATGCTATCTTCCCTGCCCTGCAATGTATGTTGTTGTTTTTTTTAAAGAAACACCATGGGAGCTGGGCAGTAGCATAGCGGGTTAAGCGCACATGGGCACATGGCACAAAGCACACCGACCAGCTTAAGGATCCCGATTCAAGCTCCCGACTCCCCACCTGTAGGGAGTTGCTTCACGGGCAGTATAGCAAGTCTGCAGGTGTCTTTCTCTCCCCTCTCTGTCTTCCCATCCTCTCTCTGTTTCTCTCTGTCCTATCCAACAATAATGACACCAATAATAACAAAGATAAACAACAAGGGCAACAAAAGGGACAAAATAGCCTCCAGGAGCAGTGGATTTGTAGTGCAGCACCGAGCCCCAACAATAACCCTGAAAGCAAAAAAAAAGAAAGAAAGAAAAGTAAAGAAATACCAGTGTTTCATATATATATATATATATATATATATATATATATGTGTGTATATTATTGGATATCCCTTTTGTTGTCCTTGTTGTTTTTTTTATTGTTGTTGTTGATGTCATCATTGTTGGATAGGACAGAGAGAAATGGAGAGAGGAGGAGGGGTAGAGAAAGAGAGACACCTGTAGACCTGCTTCACCGCCTATGAGGTGACTCCCCTGCAGGTGGGGAGCCGGGGGTCCTTACACCGGTCTTTGCGCTTTGTGCCATGTGCTGTTCACCCACTGCACTACCCACCCACCCACCCCTGCAATATTTTATTAACTCAATTATTTCTTTTCAGCATCTAAGTTCCATATATGAAAGTGTGGCTTCAGTGTGTATTTTAATCAAACAATCTTCTGAATTTCAGGAAGATGTGAAATTGCTCTCCCATCTGCTCCAGGCTTTAGACTATGGGGCACCACCACATGGAGGAATCGCTTTAGGTAAGCAGACTGTCCACACATAACCTAATGGCTCAAATTTCTGCTCTTAGCTCACTGGGGGAGAGGAGGCAAGCCCAAGCATTCTATAAGAATCCAGGGAGTTGGGCGGTAGCGCAGTGGATTGAGTGCACATGGCACAAAGTGCAAGCACCGGCTGAAGAATGCCAGTTCGAGCCCCCGGCTCCCCACCTGCAGGGGAGTTGCTTCACAGGTGGTGAGGCGGGTCTGCAGGTGTCTATCTTTCTCTCCCTCTGTTAGGAAGCTTGTAAACATTACCAGTATATAAACATTACCAGATTATGAACATTATTTCTGAACATTTTCCCAAAATGAAGAGAACAGAACCTCTCAGCAAAAGCTTTCTATAAGGGCAAGGAAGGAACTGTGCTTGGCTATAGCTTGTTATAAAGAATCTTAGGGGAGTTGGGCAGTAGCGCAGCAGGTTAAGCGCAAGTGGCGGGAAGCACAAGGACAGGAGTAAGGATCCCAGTTTGAGCCCCTGGCTCCCCACCTGTAGGGGAGTCACTTCATAGGCAGTGAAGCAGGTCTGCAAGTGTCTGTCTTTCTTTCCCCCTCTGTCTTCCCCTCCTCTCCATTTCTCTCTGTCCTATCTAACAATGATGACATCAATAACAACAATAATAACTACAACAATAAAAAACAAGGGCAACAAAAGTGAAAATAAATAAATTTTTAAAAGAATATTTAAAAAAAGAATCTTATTTAATTTATAAGTTCTCCAGAATGTTTTTCCCCTTGGTACCAGGGATAGAACCCAGGGCCTCGGGTGTTAAAGAGCGAAATCAAACCACCATCCACTGCAAGGAAGCAAAAGATGTTTATTCACGAATTGTTTATTCACGAGATGGTGACTGGTGTTAGTCTACCAAGCTCGACCCTGAACAAAGCTCAAACCATACAATTTATAGGAATTCAGACTACACTCAGGGAGGGGGAACACATCACCTTACCAGCCTATATCCAATCATTTCAAACTTAGCAAAAGCCTGATCTATTCAGAGCAAAGCATGGGCTAGTTTTAGACATTACACCAGACCAATAGGTCCCGGCCAAAGTGGGGGTCACCACATTTTTTTGTTCTTTATTGGGACCACCGACCATCTGTTTGCAATCTATCAGGTCATCATTTGTCAGGCCATTTTTAACTGTCTGGTAACAGTATTCTGTTGCAGAGGTCATGATGAGTCCTGCTCGCTGCAGGGTCTGTCAAAATAATTGATGGTCTCTTAGGTTCTGTCGTGGGGAGAAGGGCAAGGAATTTTCCACCTCACTGGGCAGGAGGGCAAAAAGCAACTATATTTAAACTATTCTTAAAACTCAAACTCAAAAAGCAACTATACTTATAACTATTCTAGAGTTACTGCCTCTCACATTCCCCACTCGTCTTAGCTGGGAATCAAATCCTTGATTCATCTTCATCTTCTCTTTCTGTTGAAGCCTCAGCATACCCGGTTCTAAGAACCATTATCTTAAGAATCTTCTGTGTCAGTGGGCTCCACAACTGTCCTGTTTAAACGAGTGTGATGAATCTAGTGGCACTTTCCAGCAACCTTTGCAGCAGTTGGTGTACTCAGGATCACGATATAAGGTCTTTCCCAAAGACTCGTAGCACAACATTCTACTTTGTCCTGCAATATAGGCTGGAGATCTGTAAGAACTTGGTAACAGTTGTGGAATGGATCAGAGACAAGAGAATTACAGATCATGACAGCAGCAGTCTGCAAAAAGCCATTTCAAAGGGAGATAGTTTGTTTACAAATGGGAAATAGTGCACTCTCAGAAGGGCCTGAGCCAGGAGCGATACCCATCCCCTGCCAGTTTCAAGGGTTAATTTAGTTAAAATCTCCTTTAGGATCTAATTTACCTCTCTACCTGCCCAGAAATATGGGGCTCATTAGCACAATGAAATTTCCAATTTGTTCCCATTTCTCGGGCCACTAACTGAGGCACAAAAACAGTGAAAGTCTGTTTACCAGAACCAATGGTGAGAGGGAACTCTCCACCTGGGCACTGTTTTATCTAAAATTTTCTTGCTCACCATCTATGCACCCTCGGACTTTATTGGGTAAACCTCTACCCAACCTGAAAATGTGTCTATAAATATCAGCAAGTACTTATACCCAAAAGTCTCTGATTTTACTTCTATAAAATCTATTTAGTCTCTAGTCCTAATCTCTCGCCCATTTTATCTTTCTCCTTACTGTATCCAGGGTCCTTTGGAAGCAGGGAGTCTAGTGGAATCCATGCCAAGGCTGGCCCCGCTTGCTGTGTAGCTGCACAAGCTGCTTCATCTGCCCTTCAGTTTCTTTTCTGATGTCCGGAACAATGGGTCACGGCTGCTTCTTGCATTTTTGTCCATCCAGTAGCCACTGGGCCCAATATTTGACAAATAGGCAACGGGTCTGTGCCATGGCCCACGTTTTTTTTTTTGGGTCAGCACTCCCTGGCTTATGCCTTTAAGTTCATCCACAAGCAGTCTAAATGGCTCGTTGGTAAAACAGCCTTTTTTTCTAGTGTCTTTTTTCAGTAGCATCACTGGTCTTTCTCTACCCCTAGACCCATCTTTTTGACTTTCTTTTTTTTTTTTTTTTTTTTTTTTTTTTTTTTTAAGTCTAATGTCAAAACATTTGCCAACTTTTTTTAAAAAACCTTCTAAGCAATCTCTCAGCTTTTTTTAAAAAAAATCTTTCTGTCTTCTGTAACTTTCTTTTAACACCTGGGGCAGATTTGAGCAACAAAAGGCCAAATTTAGTGCCATTTTATTTACCTTAGAGAGATTTGTGGGCCATTTTACTGCCCCTTGGAGACCCCCTAAGAGAGTCTGGCAGTATGATTGAAGAGGTATCACTGCTGTACTTGTACATTTGTAACCAGTAAGACATACACAAAACCAGATTAAGAGCTTACCAAAATTGACAATCTAATGACCAGAATTGGCCTATACATCTCTATATAATTTTAGAAGGCCTTTTTAACAAACAGATATACCAGTACAGTATATAAAGTCAATACCCAATGTGTTGACATAATAAAATGATTACCATTTCTTTAGCATTATTTAAAACTGCTTAAACAATTTAAGCACAATATTAAAACATTTTTTGTTAAGATCTTTACTCATCATAAAGCTATCATGAGTAGGCATAGATATAAAACTCTTAATAGATTTTACCCCTTAGAGCTCTAATATGGCAACTTAAAAGGCTAAAATAAACCTCATAACTTAAATATTCAAAACAATAATTTTGTTAAATCAGGATTTGCCAAAACAAGTCTTCTATCAGACCAAAAACAACATTTTCCAAGAATAAATCTCTGACAGCATCTTAAAACAAACCAGATAATTTTTAAAAGCAGAAAGATAATAAAGAGGAAAACCAGAGCAAAAGCCTTAGGCTAGAAAATCATTAGTATAACCACTGTGTTATTTTTCACTCACCTAAGCCAGTTCTACTACTTTAGTTGAGAAGGTATTTTAAAACTCTTACATGTCAATAACCTTTTCTGCCATTTTTTACACAGGAGATAGAGACACATCTTCAGTGTGTGATACCTAACTTGAGAAGCTCTGTTTGAATTTTAAAGAGCATACATTTAAAAGTTATCTTTTTAACCTCTTGTAGCAATTCCCATAACCAGGATCTCTAAACCAAATTCAGTTTAACTAATTTTTTTAAACTTTAAATGAGCTCTAATTACTTAGAGAGTTAACACATACTAGTGACTCCTCAAAACATCTCCAGTGTCAGACAAATGTCAAATTTGCTGTGGACCAATATCAGTTAAATACATAGATAATTTGCATATCAATTTGGAGAAGAAGAATTGTCACATTAAATACTTAATACTTTAAATCTTTAGCTGCCTTAGCAAATTAATTTTTACCCTTATATTACCACATAAGAACTGTACTGAAAACTCTTTTTTTAAAGAACTTTGATAAGAATATAGCTTTAAAGTCACTTACACTTTTAACCTTAATATTAATGTTTTTCAGACCACAAAAACAAACCTAAAACACGCATATAAACATGTAAGACATATCATAGTCACCTTTTTATCATTTATATATCTGAGCTGATTGTTTAAGGGAAAAGAGCAGCTTTTAACCAGTACAGACACATCTTAGCAACATACATGGTCAAACACAAATTTAGATCTGCACTCACACAGTTTTTCAAGATGAAACATCTCACATTTATACACTAAGATTTTTTTTTTTTTTTAACTAACAGCTCCTAGGACGACCTTAACTAGCCCTAGAAAAAACAAGGAGGAATAAACAAATTCTTTCTGCTTCTCTCCACGAGAAGCCCAAGAGGACCAAGGACAGTTTCCAGACTTCTCTATTCAGCTCATCTTCACAAAACTCTTGCTGTGCCCATCTTAAGAGTTACCCTGACCAAGTTTCTTCCAAAATGGGTCACACACCCAAGAAGTCAGTCATTTGAAACACTCACTCACAAAACATAGCTTGTCAGGCAGTGCTGAAGATCAGGTTAGGTCCAGACCAAAACAACAAAAGTCCAGGAATTAGGTACTCCAAAGAGAAAAACTAAAATTACCAGGAGCCTGTTCTCCCAGCTGGGGAGTATCAGAAACCAAACCCTAATGGAAGAGGAGAGCAATGAGAATATCTAGTTCAACAATCATTAGGATAACAGACAACAGGGAAATTCAGCTGCCATGAGTAGGCAGAAAGCTTTAAATGTTGGGGGGCTCACAAGCCGGCCAGGCATGCCCCTGCAGCTGGGATTTGAACAGCAGGCAGGGAGGGAGCACTCACGGGCTGTGCCTAGGCAGAGCGGGGGTGTTGTCCCTGCACTAGAGCTGCTGCCTGGCCCATTCCTGCAAAGTGAAAGTGAGTGAACACAAAACACAGACTGACAAACAGACAAGACACACACAGACAGACAAGCGCACTTAATCAATCTGATATTAACAAATGTCTAGACAATATCTAACACCCTGGATTCCACATTGAGAGTGGGAGAGAACAGACACAAAGAGTGGCCACAAGAGACAGAACTAATATTCTGGGCAGTCGGACCCTATTCCAGATCCTTAGGGTGCGGACCCTGTTTCAGATCCAGTTATCACCCAACCCTGGGCTGTCGGACCCTGTTTCAGATCCTTAGGATGCGGACCCTGTTTCAGATCCAGTTATCACCCAACCCAAGCAGCCTGGAAGTCGTCACTTCCCAGTGCTGCGGTCTGGGATTTCAATGCGGCGTCCCGCAATCCACAGACCCCCAAGCCCTGCAGGGACACACAGACGGTACCGTACTCAAAAAGAAAAATCAGGCCTGACTTACCGGCGCCGGGCAAAGCTTCCAAGGCCTCCTGGGGTCCGGACCCGGGATGGGGTGTCCTCGGGAATCTCTTGTCCGAGGAGATCTCGCTGGGGCCTCCAAATGTTAAAGAGCGAAATCAAACCACCATCCACTGCAAGGAAGCAAAAGATGTTTATTCACGAATTGCAATCCGGGCCGAGATGGTGACTGGTGTTAGTCTACCAAGCTCGACCCTGAACAAAGCTCAAACCATACAATTTATAGGAATTCAGACTACACTCAGGGAGGGGGAACACATCACCTTACCAGCCTATATCCAATCATTTCAAACTTAGCAAAAGCCTGATCTATTCAGAGCAAAGCATGGGCTAGTTTTAGACATTACACCAGACCAATAGGTCCCGGCCAAAGTGGGGGTCACCACATTTTTTTGTTCTTTATTGGGACCACCGACCATCTGTTTGCAATCTATCAGGTCATCATTTGTCAGGCCATTTTTAACTGTCTGGTAACAGTATTCTGTTGCAGAGGTCATGATGAGTCCTGCTCGCTGCAGGGTCTGTCAAAATAATTGATGGTCTCTTAGGTTCTGTCGTGGGGAGAAGGGCAAGGAATTTTCCACCTCACTGGGCAGGAGGGCAAAAAGCAACTATATTTAAACTATTCTTAAAACTCAAACTCAAAAAGCAACTATACTTATAACTATTCTAGAGTTACTGCCTCTCACATCGGGGAGTCGGGCAGTAGCACAGTGGGTTAAGCGCTCATGGCGCAAAGAGCAAGGACCAGCATAAGGATCCCGGTTTGAGCCCCTGGCTCCCCACCTACAGGGGAGTTGCTTCACAAGTGGTGAAGTAGGTCTGCAGGTGTCTAGCTTTCTCTCCCCCTCTCTGTCTTCCCCTCCTCTCTCAATATCTCTCTGTCCTATCCAACAATGATATCAATAACAATAATAATAACTGCAACAATAAAACAAGGGCAACAAAAGGGAATAAATGAAAAAATTTAAAAAAGAACCCAGGGCCTCATACATGTGAGGAATGTGTCCTATCACTCAGCTATTCTCCTAGTCCCAAGACTTCTCAAAATATGTACATAAAAATGAAGTCACTAAGGCCTGGGAAATAGCACAAGAGTAGGCCTTAAGTTAGTGAAGTCTCAAATTCTGTCTCTAGCTTTAACACATGCCTCAGCTGATTAGTGCTCTGAATTCTCTCAGGAAAAAAAAAAAGTAGAGGGACTGTGGAGTCAACATAATGGTTAAGTAAAAGGCTTTCATGCCTGGAATATCAAAGATCACAGGTTCAATTCCTAGCAGCACCATAAACCACTGTTGAGCAGTGCTCTGGTAAAGATAAAAATAAAGTAGATGAGGTGGGGATAGATAGCATAATGGTTATGCAAAGAGACTCTCATGCCTGAGGCTCTGAAGTCCCAGGCTCAGTCCCCTGCACCACCATAAGCCAGAGCTGAGCAGTGCTCTGGTATTTCTGTGTCTTTCTCTCTCTGCATCTCTCTCAAAAATAAAATAAATAAAATACTTAAAAAAAAAAAATAAAGTAGATGGAAAAGGGGGGGATGAATCTGGCCTTTAATGTAACTGGAGGAATCTCTGGTGTTATTTTTTTTTTCCCTCTCCCTACCTGCCTATCTGAAAAAGTCAACCTAGAGCGGTAAAACCCCAAAAGTAACCAAAAATAGTGGGTGGTCGTGGGGGAAACTGGGTGGTGAAACACCTGCCTAAGTGCACATATTATAGTGCACAAAGACCCAGGTTCAAGCTCCTGGTCCCCACTTATAAGTTGAAAGCTTCATGAGCAGGAAAGCAGTGCTAAAGGTATCTCTCTTTCCCTCTTCCTCACTATCATCCCTCTTCCCTGACTTCTCTATCTCTATCCAATAAATAAATTAATTAAAATGTATCTTTTTTTTAAAGAAATGTGTCTCTGCAAAACAAAAACACTGATTTTATATTAAAAAAAAATTCTACAAAACCAGAATAACATTAGATTGCTGTCTTATTATTCACAGGTTTAGACCGACTGATATGCCTTGTCACAGGAGCTTCAAGCATCAGAGATGTCATAGCTTTCCCCAAGTCCTTCCGGGGCCATGACCTCATGAGCAATGCTCCAGATTCTGTCCCTCCTGAGGAACTGAAGCCTTATTATATCCAGGTCTCCTGGCCAACAGATTCAGAAGCAGCAAAGATCTCACTAAACCATCCACACAATCCAGAAAAATGAGCTTTTGAGTTGTTTGCCCAGGCTAAAATCCTACTCAGTTCTGTCACAGATCAGTCAGGCTATTAGGTGAAGAATCATTTTCAGTAGGCACCAATCCACAGTGAAAACACAGAAGATGGCCAATTGTAACTTATAACCTATATTACTAGGATTTTGTTTGTTTGGGACTTTACTTTTGCTAAGAGTGTTTCTTTAGCATAGTGGTTATACGGGAAACTTTCTTGTCTGAGGTTCTAAGGTCCCAGCTTCAATTATGTATATACCACCATAAGCCAGAGCTGAGTAGTGCTTAGTGGTCTTTCTTTGTGCACCTCTTGTCTTTCTCCATCTCTATCTCTCTCTGTGTGTGTCTTTCTCTTAAAATAAATGATTTTTTTTTCTTTTTTTTACCAGAGCACTGCTCAACTATGGCTTATGGTGCTGTGGGAGATTGAACCTGGGGCTTTAGAGCCTCAGGCATGAGAGTCTTTTTGCATAACCATTATGCTGTCTACCCTGCCTTTCCCATGATTTATTTTATTTTTTTTATAATATCATCATAGTTGGATAGGACAGAAAGAAATGGAGAGAGGAGGGGAAGACAGGGGGAGAGACACCTGCAGACCTGCTACACCACTATACCCCCACCCTGAAATATTTTCAAAAAATAATTTTAATGCCACTTAAATCAGTATGCCTAGTTCATTTTCTCTCTCCCTGGGGGCACAGACTGCTTCAGTTTCTCTGCTTCTCTTTGCGATAACCAGGGTATACTAGTTTTTGCTGCACCAAGCTTTAAACTTTTCACATTATCCTTGGTTTTTGTTTTGTTTTGATTTAATCTTGCCAGATTTGGCATTCTTCTGCTGGGCCAAGAGGACAGAGTTCTTGATCTTCATTTTTCGGGGCATGATGAGGAGGTGTGCAGTACAGTGGTCACTGGCACTTACAGTCAGAGATATATCCACAGGAAGCATCTAGAAACAAGAAGGGTGAGTCACAATGATAGCAAAGGAGTTACCCCCCCACACACACAGATGAACTATCTCATTGATCATCTTTCCCTTTTTTTAAACCGGAGCACTGCTCAGCTCTGGCTTATGGTGGTTGGGGGATTAAATCTGGAACTTTAGAGCCTCAGGTATGAGAGTCTCTTTGCATAACCATTATGCTGTCTACCCTGCCCTTCCCATTATTTTATTTTTTTTATAATATCATCATCACTGGATAGGAAAGAAAGAAATGGAGAGAGGAGGGGAAGACAGAGGGGGAGAGAAAGACACCTGCAGACCTGCTTCACTGCTTGTGAAGTAGCCCCCCCCCCCAACGGAAGTAGGGAGCCAGGGGCTCGAACCGGGATCCTTACAGGGGTTCTTGCGCTTTGCGCCACCAGCACTTAACCTGCTGCACCCGACTCCCAGCTTTCCTATCCTTTAACCCTCTGGGAGTATGGACCCATACATTGTAGGATGCAGAAGGTAGAAAGTCTAGCTTCTGTAATTGCTTCCCCGCTGAACATGGGCATTGACAGGTCAATCCATACTCTCAGCCTACCTCTCTCTTTCCATAGTGGGATGGGGCTCTGGGGAAGTGGGGCTCCAAGGCACATTGGTGGTGTTGTCTGTCCAGGGAAGTCTGGTCAGCATCATGCTAGCATCTGGAACCTGGTGGCTGAAAAGAGAGTTAACATACAAAGCCAAACAAATTGTTGACCAATCATGAATCTAAAGGCTGGAATAGTATAGATGAAGAGTTGGGGTGTCCTCCATTTTGCGATAGCTAGTAGACATATTTTAGTTATATTCCAAAGGGCCTGTAGCTATACTAGTTTTTTTTTTTTCCCCTGAGCCTGAAGTCTGATATGCAGGTGGATTCAAGTTATTGTCTGCGGAGATGATGTCATGGCTGGAAAAAGGACCAGAAAGCTGGATATGGGAAGAGAGTAGCTCCCTAATATGGGGAAGGGGTATAAATATTGTTGACTGTATACCCAATTGATTTGATGTGATCTGGGGCCCATATTCAGCTTATGTGACCTCTGCATCCCTGTAGATCTGAGCTCACATTCTGTGGTCATGAGTAGGAACATTCCAAGTTACCCCAATATCAGGACCCATCTTCCTCAGGTGTAGCATAGAGTATGTTGTCCAGCCTCCCTTCGGAGGATAGAACATTCTTCTACCATTGTTGATCCAAGTTGAGGGCAAGGTCCTATGTGGGGGCCCACAAAGGAGTCTATTTTGTTCTTCTTCCCATGATTTCTATACTAAACTCTTCATAAAGGATAGATGTTACTAATCAAAATGTGGAGTTACATGTGCCTCTTTGGATAGGTCAGTCCCTATTTGTTTTTTTGGGAGGTGACTTTTTTTTATTGGGGGAACTAATGGTTTACACTAAATATAGTTGTTAATACAATGGTAAAATTTCTCAATTTCCTGCAAAACATTCATTTACAGCCTAGGTCCTCCTCCACCATCATGCATCAGGACCTGAAAGACCATCCCCTCCCCAGGCTTTTACTTTGGTGCAGTACACCATCCGCAGTTTAAGTTCTACTTTGTTTCCCCTTTCTGTTTTTAGATCTCACCTATCCATGAGTGAGATCATCCCATATTCATCCTTCTCTTTCTGATGTATCTCAAATTAACATGATTCCTTCAAGTTCCATCCAGGTTGAGGTGAAGGAGGGGAATCCATCTTTCTTAAAGCTGAGTAGTATTTTATTGTATATATATACTGCAACTTTTTCAGCCACTCATCTGTTGTTGCACAATTAAGATGCTTCCAGCTTTTGGCTATTAAGAATTGTGTTGCTGGGTGGGGGAGATAGCATAATGGTTATGCAAACAGATTCTCATGCCTGAGGCTCAAAGTCCCAGATTCAGTCCCCCATAAGCCAGAGCTGAGCAGTGCTCTAGTATTTTTCTCTCTCCCTTTGTATCTCTCTCAAAAATAAATTTTTTTTTTAAATTGTGCTGCTATGAACATAGCACAACCTAACACAGATCTCTTTGGATGAGTGTGTTTGATTCCTTGGGATATATCTCTAAGAAAGGAATTGTAGGGTCATAAGGAAGGTCCATTTCTAGCCTTCTGAGTTTTCCAGACTGCTGTCCCACAGGGGTTGGACCAGTTTACATTTCCACCAGCAGTTCAGGGTGAAGGTTCCTTTACCCCAACAACCTCTCCAACACTTTGTTTTCAATGGTTTACAGTTAACAGTAAAATACAAGTTTGTACATATCTATTTCTTAGTTTTCCACATTTCCATTCAACCCCACTAGGTCCTCCTCTGCCATCATGTTCCAGGACCTGAACTCTTTAATAGTCCCTATTATTATTATTTTTTTAAGATTTTATATATGAGGAAGATAGGAGAGAGAGAACCAGACATCACTTTGGCACACATGCTGCTGGCGATCGAACTCGGGACCTCATGCTTGAGAGTCCAAAGCTTTACCACTGTTCCACCTCCCGGACCAGATAGTCCTTATTTTATTACGAGTTCCAAGTGAGACAGACAAACCAGAGCACCACTCTGAGAAATGCATCAGAGATTGAACCAGGAAAGTCAGGCATGTAGTATGTTCACTGTTACGCCAACTGAACTATTTTCCCAGCTGCTAATGGTAACAAGTCACATTAATGAACCTGAATGGTGACATTTCAGCTAAGCTTGTAATGTGAGAAGCATGTCATCCCTTCAGTCAAATACTCTTTTTTTTCCTTTTTTGGACTAGTGGTTTACAGTCAACCCTAGTTTGACTGTAAGCTTGTCATCCCTTTGAATACATTTTTTTTCCTTTATTGGACTAGTGGTGTAAAATGCAGTAGTTTGTATGTGTAATATTTCTCATGTTTCCATATAATCTAAACCTCCCCAAGGCATATTTTAATGTTTCTACATTCTAGTTTAAACTGATCTAATTGATCTTAAATCCACTTAACCTGATTATGACTTTCTTGTAAAGTCTTGACATAAAGCTAATAAAATGGGAACAAGACACTGATTTTTAATTTATTTGGCCTTTATTTTTGACTTGGCATTTAAAAAAAATATTTTATTAATGAGAAAAATAGGAGAATCAGACATCACTCTAGCACATGTGCTGCCAGGGATCGAACTCGGGACCTCCAAAGCTTTTTATCACTGCACCACCTCCTAGACCACTGCCTTGGCATTTCTTTGATAACTTAGCAACTAGGAACTGATTTTATATCCCAGTTGAATCAATTCTTGTTGGTATGTATGTTCCCTTCCCCCCGACCTCTGAGAATTGGTTTGCCCCTTGCTAGTTTCGTGCCCAGCTCTCTCCCCGCCCCCTATGCTAAGGACGGGCAGAGTCCCAGCAGCAGCAGAGGTGGAGAGAGGATGATGGAGAAAAGCACATGGTGTGGTGATTTGCTCAGCTGTGTCTCTGGTCGTCTGTTACCCGCCCGTGAAGCCAGCTCGGTCAAAACAAATTCTCATCCTATTTTTGGAGTTTCACTTTCTAGTATCTGATTTTTAAGAAATTTTTCCTTTGCTATCATTGTTATGGTTATTATTGATGTTACCAGATCAGACAGATTGAAAGAGGGGAAGACAGGGGGAAGACACCTACAGACCTGCCTCACTGCTTGTGAGCCCCCTACAGGTAGAGCCAGAGGGCTGGAACCGGGATCACTGTGCACTAACCTCTGCACTACTGCCAAAGATAGTTTCTCTAGTAGAAAAATGCCACTTTTATTTTTGGCATAAGGTTATCCCTGGCACCACCACAACCAGAGCTGGCCAGTACTCTGGAAAAGAAAGTCACTTTAGCACATATCTACCCACCCTAATTTTTATTCCAAACAGCTCTCGAAATCAGAACAGGGATACAAATGATACGCCCAGTTAAGCACACACAATACTGCGTTCCCACCGGCAGCAGAGGTACATGTCTGCTGGCGCCCTTATCTTCCTCTGCCCTATTTGTATGTAGGGTGGGGGGAATAGCCCCTGGAAGCCATAGTCTGTGCTAAGCCTTATCCATAGATGAAAAGGAAAAAAAGGGTGCTTCACTCAAGATACTGCTTATCATGTACTTTTTTTTTAAAAGATACTTTTATTCTTTTAAACTCTGGTACATGTGCTGCCAGGGATTGAATTTAGGACCTCATGCTTTAAAGTCCAAAGCTTTAGCCACCTTCCAGACCACACTATCATGTACTTTCTATAGGAATTCTTAGGAATGTGTTCCCTAATGGCTACTGTGGGTGCCCTGTTCTCCCCCTAGGGCTTCACTGATTTCATAAACCTGAAATTTCTTTCATTTAAGATTATCTTGTGGTCTGGGAGATGGTGCAGTGGGTAAAGCACTGGACTCTCAAGCATGCGGTCCTGAGTTCAATTCCCAGCAGCACATGTACCAGAGTGATGTCTGGTTCTTTGTGAATAAAATCTTTAAAAAAAAAACCCCAGTGTTGCGCAGATGGCTCAAAGTACAAGGACCAGCGTAAGGATGCTTGTTTGAGCCCCTGGCTCCCCACCTACAGGGGGTATCCCTTCACAAGTGGTAAAGCAGGTCTGCAGGTTGTCTGTCTCTCCCCTCTATTTCTGTCCTAATAATGCTGACAATAACTGCAACCATGAAACAAGGGCAAAAAGAGAAAATAAAGTTCATGAGCATGCCCTTACCCCTTATGATTTGAAATAAGTACACTAGGATAGGTATCAGTCAATATTAGCTTTTATTTTACATGAAACAAGAGCAACAGATGCAGTGAGTCAGCACCTTGCTGCTCACCATCACTAATAATCTTGCTTTTTCCCATGATCATCCATTCAGTTACCTGCCAAGAAAAAGGGGAGTAATTAAAATATTTTACACATTTCTCCTTAAACATTTGTTGCACACAGAATATCAGATCTTATTTTCTAACATCAAGTGATCAGTGAGAGAGTTCAAGTTTGAGATCATCATGTATTCTGTGATGAGAAAGCATCAATATTTGTTTTACCCACCTTTCCAGCTGGTAAATTGTGTCACTTGTTTCTATTCCCTGAAAACAAGGGTCATATGTTAGTCTTGGGGGGGAGAAACATGTTCATATACAATGATACTTAAGTAACCTCAGAGAAAAATGGAACGGTTTAGTATGTGATATCATTTTACTCATTTGGCAGAATCAGTGCATCACTGGTTACATTCTAATAAATTTACATAAATATGTATAGGTTAAGACTTACCTCCAAATTTCCAGAAAATGATCTGCCTGTCATGAAAATAGAAAATATTACTTGCTTGGGACAACACATTCCTGAAGTAAACCTAACCCTCTGAATAGTTGGGATTTGTTTTTAAATTTTTTTTAAGTTTTAAATACTTTCCCTTTTTGCCTTATTTTCCTTATATCTTATTGGATAGATAGCCAGAAGGGGTGACAGACAGACACTTGCAGCCAGCCCTGCCTCACCACTTGTGAAGCTTTCCTCTTGCAGGTGGGAAGCAGGGGATTGAACCTGGAACCTTGGGCATTTTAATGTGTGCTCCACTACCACCCCCCCACATTCAGGATCTTTTATCATTTTTAGCCAAGTTTTTTTTTTTTACCAGAGTACTGCTCAGCTCTAGCTTATGGTGGTGTGTGGGGAATTGAACTTGGGACTTTGGAGCCTCAGGCATGACAGTCTCTTTACATAACCATTATGCTATCTATCCCCACCCTTTTAATCATTTCTTTTAAAGTATTTTTAAAAGATTAATGAGAAAGATATGAAAAAGAACCAGACATCACTCTGGTACTCATGCTTGAGAATCCAATGCTTTTATCCACTGCTCCACATCCTGGAACACTTTATGAGTAATGCTCATAGTTTGCAGTGGTACTGGGGATTGAGCCTGGAACCTTAGAGCCTCAGGTACGGCTATTAGCTGCCCAACCCGTATGCCTTCTACCCCTCTCCAGTTACATTTTCTAGCAAATGTTAAGCTATGGCTATCAAAACTGCTCAACACTGACAATCACATTTCTCTTTGGTTAGAGCCAGATACATCAGATAGGAGCGAAAGACATGTGTGCTCACCACCATTTTGTCTGCTGAACTATGTTATCATCATTGTATCGGCTTTTAACCATGTGGCAGAAAAACCAAACTTGGAATACCTTTGCTTATTAATCTCCATTGTCCAGTGTCTTGTAGTCAGCATGTTTCCGCATCTAAAAAAGCATGCATATTTAATACAAGGTAGTAACAGATAGATTTTTTACAGTTTTGATGCACTGTTTCAGAGTTTTGTAATCATCACTCTTCTTCAGAGAGATTCCCATCTATTTAAAAATTCATCATTAACAGCATATTCCTTATTAAAGAGATAATACTAATTATATACATACCTTTCTTTATGCAAGTTTCCCATGTCTGCACCTAGGAACACAATTTTTTGTTAATGTTTTATATTAACTATTAAATCTTAGCAGTCTCATGATAGGGTTCTTCAGTGTTAACTTGTCTACATACTTATTTCAGGTCAGACATTTGGTCAACATCATTACAAAAACCCCATTTGGCATTGAATAAAGCAGTTACCAAACTAGTAAACTTATTAGTTTGGTAGTTAAACTCATTACATTCTTATTAGCAATTGGAGACTGATTGTTAGTCCTTACCTAACATGGATAATGCAGTG
This sequence comes from Erinaceus europaeus, assembly GCF_950295315.1. Taxonomy (NCBI): domain Eukaryota; kingdom Metazoa; phylum Chordata; class Mammalia; order Eulipotyphla; family Erinaceidae; genus Erinaceus; species Erinaceus europaeus. The sequence goes on along the minus strand of NC_080170.1, from coordinate 53,380,371 downwards.
ATACCGGATTCAAGACCACCTAGGAGGAGAATTATTTTACAATCACACACACAAAAAAATCCCTTTTCTATTCCTCATATTAACAGTTGCCCGATCAGGTAGAGCTAATCAAACCTCATGGTTCAGTCAGTATTCGTCTATCATCATACAGGCTTGTTACGGTAAATTACAAACTGTAACAGGACAAGTGTTTTAAACCACATAATATACATCAAATATCGACTATGCGTACTGTTTCTTTTACATTTAGAAACTTTAATTCTAGCTTACACAGTTGGCTGCTCTCCTCACATTTGGCATAGATCAGACATTCTCCCAAAGTCAGCTGATGTCAATCCTGTCAACCTAAAAAAAAACAAACCGGAGAGATCTTGGATTAGTACAAGTTGACTTTTCGTATGACCGCCTGTGCTTTAATGAATCCCAGATACATCAGACAAAGTACATCTCTTCACGACTTTCTGCTGAACTATGCAACCATCATAGTATCTGTTCCAGCCGTTTTTATGTTTAAAAATTAAATTTGAAATTAAACGTAGTGCCCTTACCTTTTTATTCATGGCTATTTCTGCTTGCGCACTAGGTAGGATCTGGAAATAAAAGCAGAAGTTCCTGTTACTTCAGGTTAAGCAGCCACTCCACTTACACCATTACCCACCACACGTGCCTCAGTTATGATAATGGTGGTATTAACTCTCATCATCTTATGGTCAAGAGTAGCAAATAAATTGTCATCAGTGGCACTTGCTACAGTTGAGTCAAGCAACAGAACCAAGAAAATGTCACTTACTCTGAGAGCTGCTCTCTCTCCTTTTGGCACTGAACTAGAAGGAAACATAAAATTTTCTGAAACAAGCCATACCACAGAGTAGGACAATTAAGTTTGAAATCCGTAAGCCTCAGCTAAGATTTTTTTCAGAAATCCCTTCTGCCCACTACTCTTAAACCATCATGGGCTTACACAAAGAACACTTTGTGCTTTGGAGCGGACCCCAGCTTTCCCCTGAATACTTGCCCAGCAGTGTCACAAGACGTCATTGTTTCCATGTCAGAATCCGTCTCTGGAAAAAAATAAAAAATAGGGGAGTCCTTAACTACTTCGCTGTAAACTAAGCTTAGGTATCTATTAACAAGCAGATGAGGCACTGCGCACCCGCACAGCACGTGCGCGCCGCACTGCCCGGCGCGCGGCCGGCCGCTCAGCGTGCAGCATGTTCCGCCATCAGAGCCGTTGGCGTTCATCAGCGTCTCAGCTGTCCCTACCAACAATGACTTCATCAGAGGCGGAGGCCGCGGCGCGTCTCGGCACTCAGAACACGCAATCTCCCGCCATCCTCCTCCCCAGATTCCCAAAGAAGTCTGCAGGCAGCCTTCTAAACATCTGCAAACCTAAGATCAACCTAGCACTGCAACACGCTTCCTCTTAACTAACGCAGTAAAGGCACAAACTCACCAGGCGATTGTAGCTCCCAACTTCGAAAGAACGAAATGGCGTCCTGGAGCCGGTATATAAGCATACGTTTATGTGACGTCAGGACGTACGTTACAAGCCAGCATCCACCTTAGCCCAGCCATCTCTGCGCCTTGAGTCTCCGCCCCGATTGCCCGCCCCTTTCGGTCCAGTCTTCAGTTCCAAGGGGTGACAAGTGCCTCTGCCCCACTCACCACAAGCGGTGACAAGTGCCTCTGCCCCTCTCAGTCCTTTTGGTCTAGCCCACTAGGACGATAGGCGGGACTTGCTGTCCACGTGACCACGTGCCCCGCCCACCCCTCGCCGAAGCGGAAGCAAAGCCCTGGGGAGGGGGCGCGGAGGGCGGAGAGCGCCGGGGGCGTCGAGGGGTGACGGATTTCCTTCCGGCACGTAGCCCTCTCCCGGGGAGGGGGCGGGTGTTTCACTTCCGGGACGGGGTTCCGGCCCATTCCGGCCCATTTCCACCCCTAGAGGTAGGTGCTGCTCCTCGACCTGGCTGTGGCCCCAGGGCGCCCGCCGCCTTTTCTGTCCCATGCAGCCGGCCGTGGCTGCTCCACCTTCCCAGCTCACCCCGGACTCTTGAGCCCGCCTCCTCCTTCGCGACTCACCCTCGGGACCCCGGGCGGGGCGCCCCCTCCCCGGGACACACCCCCTTCGGATCGTGCCTGGTCCGCCCGGGTCCACCCGGCGGACCCGCCCCTGGCGGCCCGGCCCACGTCCAGCTTTCCCCCTGCAGCTCCCCTGGGCCGGAGTGGAGCGAGGCTGTCCTCTCTCTGCACACTGACCGCAAAGATCCCCCAAAGCCGGCTTCCAACACCCCCAATGCAGGATGGCATCGGCGGAGGCTCTGGCGGGAAACCACCCCAAAACGCTCTGGAAAAAGGTCAGGTGAAGGCAGCTTCTGCACCCCAAGTGCCATGAATGCCCGACCGGCAGGGGGTGCCGGGGCTGTGCTCCCAGGGGTGTCACCTCCCTGCAAGTCACAGGCTGGTGTTCCAGCTATGTAGAAAATGGCTTTTGTCAAAATATTATATCTACTTGGGAAATGCTCTGTTTTCTACCATCTTCGGAGTACTTACATTTCAGAATTAAAAATGTCATCACCCTCAAGTCCCCCGTTTTGAATTTAAACTGAAGCAGATTGACCCAGACTTTACAAATTCTGAGATTCAGCTTCATCCACTTTATGAGTCTTGAATATATCGTGAGCTGGCCGTGGCATTTATCTTACCTTAGAGTTCGCTTTGAGTCCTAATGCTGTAGAGGGGCAATGGTAATTTTTAAAATATTTTATCGATTTTATTTTAGTGAATGAGACTAGAACTCTGTTCATCTCTGGTTTATAGTAGTCCTGGGAATTGAAGTTGGGACCTTACTCAGGCATGAAAAGCCCTTTACATAACTTCCATACTATCTCCCCAGCCCAGGAATAGTAGTTCTTCAAAGAATTAAGATAAGAGGCTGGGGAGATAGCATAATGACTATGCAAATAGACTTTAATGTCTGAGGTACCTGGTTCAGTCCCCAGCACCACTACAAACCAGAGCTGAGCAGAGTCTGGGGAAAAAAAAAAAAAAAGAATAAAGAGGTAGGCAGTCTGGGAAGTTGTGCATCTAAGCTGGTAGAGCAATGGACCCAAAAGCATGAAGTCCTGAGTTTTATTCTTGCCACCGTATATGTGATAGTGATACTCTGTCTCTATTATCTCTTTTTTTTTTTTTTAATGAAAGAGAGCAAATGAATGAAAGACTCCTGCAACACTGCTCTTGAAGCTTCCATCCTGCTGCTAGGCACCAGAGCACTTGAACCTGAGCCAGTGCACGCAGTAATGTATGCTCTTTAGCTGATGCAGTGCCACAGTGCACTATGCCCTGATAAATACTCTTCAGAAAAAGAATAGGGCGGGGGAGATGACATAATGCTTATGCAGAGAGACTCTCCTGCCTGAGGCTTTGAAATCCGAGGTTCAGTCTTCTACCACCACCACCACACACCAGAACTGAGCAATGCTCTGGTAAAAAAACGAAATGACAGGGAGTCAGGAGGTAGTACAACGGGGTAAGTGCAAGAACCAGCATAAGGATGTGGGTTCGAGCCCTTGGCTCCCCACCTGCAGGGGAGTCACTTCATAAGCAGTGAAGCAGGTCTGCAGGAGTCTTATCTTTCTCTCCCCCTCTCTGTCTTCCCCTCCTCTTTAGATTTCTCTCTGTCCTATCCAACAACGACAACATCAGTAACAATAACTACAACAATTAAAAAAACAAGGGCAACAAAAGTGAATAAATAAATATTAAAAATTAACAAAAAAAGAATCCAGAAAAAAAAACAAAATGACAGGGCAAGAGAGACAGTATGCTATACAAAAGACCCTCGTGCCTGAGGCTCCAAGGTCCCAGGCTCAGTCCCCAACACAACCTTAAACCAGAGCTGAACAGCGCACTAGTCTTTATGTCGCTTATTAAAATAAAATAAATAAAATATTTTAAATAATTTCATTTATGTGCACTACTAATTTATAAAGTAGTAAACAATTCAGGTGGTCCGAGAGGTGGCGCAATGTTGGTAAAGCATTGGGTTCTCAACCATGAGGTCCCGAGTTCAATCCCTGGCAGCACGTGTACTAGAGTGAAATCTGGTTCTTTTTCTCCCATCTTTCTCATTAATAAATAAAAAAATCTTAAATAATAAAACAATTCAGGAAGCATGTAATGATATGGTAACAGTTTCTATGGGTAGCAAGTTAGGTCACCCAAAAGGGCACCTGCCTTGTCATCCATGTGGCCTGACTTTGAGCTCTATACATCACATCAGAGGTGCTATGACAACAAAGCTTTGGTGGTATATCTGTATTTGTCTCTCTCTCTCTGTCTGAAAAAGTTAACGAGAGTGGTGAAGCCCCAGTGATAACAAAAGGAAACAAGAAAAACCTAAAGGAAATCTAAGTTAACTCACCTGGGTCTAATTGCGTTTTTATTTCTTCAAAGAAAAGGTGTCAGGACTGAGTGGTGGCTTCCCCTGTGAGCTCATATTTTACATTGAGCAAGGGCCTGGTTTCAGACCTTGCTTCACATGTGGTGGGACAGTGCTGTGGGTGTGTCTTCTCATCTTTATCAGTTTCTCTATATAAAAAGGAAAGCATAGGGCTGGGTAGATAGTATAATGGTTATACAAAAGGCTCTTGGTTAGACTCCAAGATCCCAGGTTCAATTCCACCACAAGCACCACCACAAGCCAGAGCTGAGCAGTGCTCTGGTATGTTTGTGTGTGTCTCATTAAAATAGAGAGAAAGGGTGGGGGGTATAGCTTAATGGTTATGCAAAGTGACTTTCATGCCTGAGGCTGTCAAGTCCCAGGTTCAGTCCCCTACATTGCTATAAGCCAGAGCTGAGCATTGCTCTAGTAAATAAATAAATGCAGAGGGTAGATAGCATAATGGTTATGCAAACAGACTCTCATGCCTGAGACTCCAAAGTTCCAGGTTCAATCCCCCGCACCACCATAAGCCAGAGCTGAACAGTGTTCTGGTAAAAAAAAATAATGATAATAAATAAAGAGAAAGAAGGGAGGGCCAGTGAGATAACTCACTTAATGTTTTGCTTTGTCATGCTTGTGGCCCATGTTTGTGCCTAGTCCCCTCCACATTGAAGGGGGTTCCAATAGTGTGGTCTCACCCCTACCCCTTTCTGCCTCTAAGATTTTATTTGTTAATGAGAAAAATAGCAGGAGAGAGAAAGAACCAGGCATCACTCTGGTACATGTGCTACCAGGGATTGAACTTGGGACTTCATGCTTGAGCGTTCAGGGCTCTATCCACTCTGCTGCTCTTCCCTCTCTAAAGAAAGAATGAGAAGACGGGAGATAGCATGATGGTTATGCAAACAGATTATCATGCCTGAGGCCCTAAAGCCTTAGGTTCAGTCCCACCATAAGCCAGAGCTGAGCAGTGCCCTGGTTAAAAAATAAGTGTATTAATTCCCCAATAAAGAAATTAAAAAATAAAATAAATAAGAAAGAAAAGGGTTAAAGTAGCCACCAGGAACAATGGAGCTGTACAAGCACTGAGCCCAGTAATAACCCTGGTGGCAAAAAAAGATAAGAAAAAAAAAGTTGGTGCGGGAAGTGGATAAAGCTCTGAGCTCGCAAGCATGAGATCATGAGTTCAGTCCCCCACAGCACATGTACCAGAGTATAATGTCTGGTTCTTTCTCCTATCTTTCTCATTAACAAATAAATAAAATCTTTTTTATTTTAAAGTTGTCTTTGGGGGTCAGGTGGTGGCATACTTGATTGAGTGCACATATTATCTACCCATGTGCAAGGACCTAGGTTCAAGCCCCTAGTCCCTACCTCTAGGGAGAAAGCTTCATGAAAGGTAAAGCCGTGCTTGCTTCAGGTGTCTATCTCCCATTCTCTCAGTTGCTCATGTCTCTAGCCAATAAAATAAAAATAAATTGAAAAAAATTAAGTTGTCTTAGGATTTTATTTTTAATGTGAAAATACATTATAATTAATATTTACCTAAAGAACTTTTAGACTGGAGAACATAATTGTTATGCAAAAGACTTCTAATGCCTGAGTCTCTGAGGTCCCAGGTTCAATCCCCAGCACCACCATAAACCAGAGCTGAGCAATGCTGTGGTATCTCTGTCTCTTTCTATCTCATTTTGTGAATATTGGTTCCTTTTTATTTGCCTGCCTAGAGTTTTGCTTGTCACAAAGTCTTTATTTTATTTATTTTGAATAGAGAAATTGAAAGGAGGAGATTTTGAGAGAGATAGACACCTGCAGTGCTATGTCACTGCTTGTGAAGCTTCCCCCTTACAGGTGGGAGCTGGGGTCTTGAACCCAGGTCCTTGCACAACTTGATAATGTGTACGTTCAACCAGGTGCACCACCGCCTGGTCCCTCTCTTATTTGTTAAAAAATGAATTAAAACAAGAAACTGTTACAGCTGCTATTTCTCCCTTTCCATTTTGCTGAACTACTGCTTGATGTTTTTTTTTGTTTGTTTGGATTGGTTTGGTTTTTGTTTTACTAAGGCACTGTTCATTTCTGGCTTATGGTTGTGCAGGGAGAATTGAACCTGGGACTTTGGAGCCTCAGGCTTGAGCATCTGTATAACCATTGTGCTATCTACCCCTACCCTGTTTGATGTTTTCCATAGCACTTTAGTAAGGAAAGTGTAAGCAGAATCTGAAGTTTTAGAAAACTACTCCTTTTTGCTTTTAACAATATCTTAAGATAAACTTAGAAAATCGTAGGAAAGCTAGAGTGCAAAGTCTGTTGGTACTACTTTTACGTGGCTCAGCATAAAGAAGATGTCTATCAGGGAGCTACTGAAGTTTTACCAAATAGCGATGTTAAGCAGGTTTGAGTTGAAAAGCAGGCAGGAAGTAAGATACTAATTATTGATGGGAAGATGTTTTCCTTTTTCAGCAGGGCTGAATGCCTGCCTCCAACCTTGGGCACCACCATGGAGAAAGGTGGCAACATACAACTGGAGATCCCGGACTTCAGCAACTCTGTCCTGAGCCACCTCAACCAGCTGCGAATGCAGGGCCGTCTCTGTGACATCGTGGTCAATGTGCAAGGCCAAGCTTTTCGGGCCCACAAAGTGGTGCTAGCCGCAAGTTCCCCCTACTTCCGGGACCACATGTCCTTGAACGAGATGAGCACCGTCTCCATCTCTGTCATCAAGAATCCCACTGTTTTTGAACAGCTCCTTTCCTTCTGTTATACTGGGAGGATCTGCCTGCAGCTGGCCGACATTATCAGCTACCTAACAGCTGCCAGCTTCCTGCAGATGCAGCATATCATAGACAAGTGCACACAGATCCTGGAGGGCATTCATTTTAAAATCAGCGTGGCTGAGGTGGAAGCAGAATTAAGTCAGACTCGGACAAAACACCCCGAGAGACCCCCAGAGTCTCACAGAGTCACACCAAATCCAAACCGATCCCTGAGCCCAAGACATAATACCCCCAAGGGCAGCCGACGGGGTCATATGAGTGCAGTGCTAGATATCCGGGAACTCAGTCCTCCTGAGGAGTCCACCAGCCCTCAGATCATTGAACAGAGTTCTGATGTGGAGAGCCGGGAACCCATTCTCCGGATCAACCGAGCAGGACAGTGGTATGTGGAGACAGGAGTTGCTGACCGAGGAGCCCGTAGTGATGATGAAGTCAGGGTTCTTGGAGCTGTGCACATCAAAACAGAAAACCTGGAGGAGTGGCTGGGACCTGAGAATCAGCCTTCTGGAGAGGATGGGAGTAGTGCAGAGGAGGTCACAGCCATGGTGATTGATACCACAGGCCATGGTTCTGTAGGACAGGACAGTTACACTCTAGGATCTTCAGGAGCCAAGGTAGCTCGGCCAACAAGCAGTGAAATTGACAGGTAAGCTTGGTTTTGTTTGCTCTGCTGTAGATCTCACTGAAACACTTGGTCCAAAGAGCATCTTCCTTATGAGATGTTCTTAGGCCAAATAAGATGACATTGGGGGAATGTGAAGGAAGGCATGCCAAAAGACTTGCATTCTTGATTTTTCAAAGCAGGAGACTCCTAGTCCTGAAGTGTTATGAGAACTATGGTAAAGTTAGACACTTCTGTGAATCAGAATAGCACCTGCAGCCTCAGTAGGATCAGTAATTTCCAGGACTTCCTCAGGAGTCCAGGAGGAGAGCTAAGCACCAGCTGGGACCCTGGCAGCTTTACCATGCCTTGGTATGTTATCACACAGGTAGGTGATCTCAGGGAGTTTCGCTTTCTGGGTAGCACTATTTGCTTTTCTTTTTCCCCACCTACCAAATTAGAGGAAGTACAGTGCCAGCAGTGACTGTTCTGTTTAGTTAGGATAATCATAGTAATTCCAAAGAAAACTCCTTGTATGTTTTTCTTTGCATTTTTTCACTTGTCATTTAATGTGTTCTTTTTTTTTTTTTTTTTTCTTTCATCAGTTTCTGCTGCTGCTATAAGCTTGAGGGCTTCTGTTTATTCCTCACCAGGGTTGCTATGCCTTGTGCTTCAATTTTCTTTCTAGTGCAGTATAGTTGTCAGGACTTTTTTTTTTTTTTTTTTTTGGTGGAACTGTGATTAGTTTTAAAGCAAGTAAAAGAAAAAACTACAAAAAAGAAATATTAGCATAACAGCTTGGGTAGTACTTATTTTTTCATTCCAACAATGAATTAAAATTTCATGAACAGTGAAGATGAAAGAGCCTGGGAACATACTCAGCCTAGAAAAGAGCTCAGGATCATACTGATCTCGAAAGACAGGTGTCGCCGAAATTTAGAGCCTGCATCCTGTATCCATTTCAGGTGGTCTTGATTTGAGAATTTTCCTTCTTGTATTCTAAATAGTTAAAATACTCTTGAGCACAGTATTTATTGTCATCCTATTAACACTGGCTTAGTGGTAATAGTTTTATCTCCAGAGATTAGACTAACAGTCTGAAATAAAACATTGTTATGGAGCCTAGTGGTAATAAAGACCCAGTTTCAATTTATTTTGCCCCAACAATTGTAAAAGAATGGAAGCTTGTGCTTTGCCGTAGCTTCACCAAGTCATAGGGTCTATCTTGTATGTCATTTTGTATTTCTAAATTTACTAGGAGAGAACTTAGCTTATTTCAGATCAGATATCATACTGACCTTGTGAAAGTATTTCTACTAAGAAATACTTTTGTATTTGAAATACAAAATTTGAAATACTTTTGTGATGTCTATTTGTCTCCCCTTCCTGAACAACAGGATAGGAAGGGGTGTTGTCATGATTTTTTAAGACTTTTGACTCTTACTCTTCTATCAGTCCCCACTTTGCTCCTCTTTCAACAGATTTAGCCCCTCCGGCAGTGTTCCTTTGACGGAGAGACACAGAGCCAGAAGTGAGTCTCCTGGGAGAATGGATGAGCCTAAGCAACCAAGCTCCCAGGTATGTAGTTTTTGCTTTATGACCCTGCACTATCTGCACAGAATGTAGTAAGTAGAAAGAACCAGGGGTGGCTGGGAAAACAGCAGAGCTGGTAGAGCACAGGACTTACTTGCATGTCCAAAGCTCGCAATTTAAACCCCTGCTACCACATGCACCTAAGTGGTGCCCTGACTCCTTCCTCTCCTTCTCTTTCACATAAGAAATTAATAAAGTAAATCTATTAATAGAATCTGTTAATAGAATATAATCTATTGGTAGAGTCTGAAAAAGTGAGTCATTGATAGAATGACCTTTTTTTTTTATTTTTTAAGATCTATTTATTAATGAAAGAGAGAACCAAAATAGTACTCTGCTACATTTGATGTCAGACACTGAATTCAGGACTTCATGTTCATAAATCCAATGCTGCAACTGCTGTGCCATCTTCTAACCCTCCTTCCTTCCTTCCTTTCTTTTTTTTGTCCTACATTCTTTGAATTTACTTTCTTGGCAATTTTCCTTAGTAAGTAATGTAGTTGTAGTTGGCATTTTTGGTTTTTTCTCATAGATCTGTAGCATTCATTGAAGGTTGATTTTTAAAAAAGATAGTGAGTTGACGAAACAGTACAATTTTATCTTTTTTTATTTTTATTTATTTATTCCCTTTTATTGCCCTTGTTTTATTATTGTAGTTATTGATGTCGTCGTCATTGTTGGATAGGACAGAGAGAAATAGAGAAAGGAGGGGAAGGCAGAGAAGGAGAAAGACAGACACCTGCAGACCTGCTTCACCCTCTATGTCGACCCCCCTGCAGGTGGGGAGCCGGGGGCTCGAACCGGGATCCTTACGTTGGTCCTTGCGCTTTGCGCCATGTGCGCTTAACCGGCTGTGCTACCGCTTGACTCCCCAATTTTATCTTTTTTTTAATGTTTTTTTTTTTTTTTTTTGCTAATTTTAATTTTTTTTGAGAGAGAGGGATACAGAGACACACACACACACAGAGAAACACCAGAGCACTACTCAGCTCTGGTTTACAGTGGTGCGGGGGATTGAACCTGGGATTTAGGAGTCTCAGGCATGACAGTCTGTTTGCATAACCATTATGCTGTCTCCACCGCCGCCCAATTTTATCTTTTATTACTACTTTTAGCTTCTAATTATGCTGATATTGTTTCATTTTTATCTAAACTATTCTATACTATGGTCATAGTGGTAAGAGATTGTTATAAACTATATTTATTTGTATATTGACATGCCCATTTTTCAGTACCAGGAAAATAACTATGATTGCTACAAGAGAATCATTATTATTTATTTATTTTTAGTTTTACATAAACATTATGCTATACCCCCACCCTTTTTTTTAGTTTTAATAAGGCATTAGAGAAAGTGTTATGGGCTGGGGAAGATAGCATAATGGTTATGCAAAGAGACTCTTAGGCCTGAGGCTCTAAAGTCCCAGGTTCAGTCTCCCACATTCAATCTCCCATATATATATATATGTATATATATATATATATATATATATAGAGAGAGAGAGAGAGAGAGAGAGAGAGGAAGGCTCCCCACCTACAGAGGAGTCACTTCACAAGTGGTGAAGCAGGTCTATGGTGTCTTTCTCTCCCCCTCTCTGTCTTCCCCTCCTCTTTCCATTTCTCTCTGTCCTATCCAACAACGACGACAACAATAATAACTACAACAATAAAACAACAAGGGCAACAAAAGAGAATAAATAAATATTAAAAAAAAAAGAAATGACAAGTCAGGTCTTTTAATTTAATGGAGGACACTAACAGGACGGGGCAGTAGGGTTCCCAGTTTAGTGCACATGTTACAATATACAAGGACTCAGATTCAAGCCTCCATTCAGCCCCCACTTACAGAGGAGAAGCTTCACAAGTGATGAAGCAGGGCTTCAGGTGTCTCTTTCTTCCTTTTTATACTCCATTTACTTCTTGATTTATCTCTGTGTCAATACTATAAGATAAAATAATAAAAGGACACAACCTTAAGAAAAACAGACTAGGGCAGGGGAAAAAGCATCATGGTTATGTAAAGAGTTTCATTCCTGAGGCTTCAAGGTCCAAGATTCAGTGCTCCATTATCAACATAAGTCAGGGTTGTGCAGTGTCCTGACTTTAAAACAAACAAACAAAAAACCAGATTAACAGGAGGCCAAAGCACTGCTTTGCCATACACATGACCCAGGTTCAATGGAGACCAGCCCCACATCACTGAAAGAAGTTTGGGTGCTGTGTTAACTCACTCTCCCTCTCTCTGAAAAAGTAAACCTTTTCAGGCCATAAAACCATATATACTGTGGTATGGGAGGTGGCGCAATGGATAAAGCATCGGGCTCTCAAGCACGAGGTCCTGAGTTCAATTCCCGGCAACACATGTACCATAGTGATGTATGGCCATTTCTCTTTCCTCCTATGTTTCTCATTAATAAATAAATAAAATATTAAAAAAAACATATATACTAACAGGGCGAGGGTAGATAGCATAATGGTTATGCAAACAGACTCTCATGCCTGAGGCTCCAAAGCCCCAGGTTTAATCCCCCGAATTACCATAAGCCAGAGCTAAGCAGTGCTCTGGTTAAAAAAAAAAAAAAAAAAAAAATATATATATATATATATATATATATATATATATATACACACACACACACACACACACTAACACTAACATGCTCAAAACACTTAAAACTGTACAGACTCCATCCAGGACAGTGCTTTAGAATTGAAGTACTTGGGGAGTCCAGTGGTAGCACACGTGACACAAAGCACAGGACCAGTGTAAGGATCCCGGTTCAAGGGGGAGTAGCTTCTGCAGGTGTGTATCTTTCTCTCCCCCTCTCTGTCTTTCCCTCCTGTCTCCATTTCTCTCTGTCCTATCCAGCAACGATGACATCAGCAACAATAATAACCACAACAGTAAAACAACAAGGGTGACAAAAGGGAAGTATTAAAAAATTTTTAAAAAAATTTGAAGTACTTAACATGGAGGTACTGGAATCAATATCCACTTAAGGAAAGTGGTTTTTTTTTTTGCCTCCGGGGTTATCACTGGGTTTCCGTGCTGCTCCACTGCTCCTGGAGGCCATCTTTTTTCTATTATTGGATAGGACAGAAGGAAATTGGGAGGAGGGAAACAGAGAGGGAGAGAGAAAGAAAGACAACTGCAGACCTGCTTCACTGCTTACGAGGCAACCCTCTGCAGGTGGGGAGCCAGGGGCCAGGATTCTTTTTTAATTTAATTTATTTATTTATAAAATAATAAATAGAAAATATTGACAAAAACCGTAGGATAAGAGAGGTAAAATTCCCACCACCAGAGGTCCATATCCCATCTCCTCCATTGGAAGCTTTCATGTTCTTTATCCCTCTGGGAGTATGGACCCAGGATCATTATGGGGTGCAGAAGGTGGAAGGTCTGGCTTCTGTAATTGCTTCTCTGTTGAACATGGACATTGGCATGTCAATCTATACACTCAGCCTTTTTCTATCTTTCCCTAGTAGGTCAAGGCTCTGGAGAGCTGGGATTCCAGGACACATTGATGAGGTCGTTTGCCTGGGGGAATCAGGTTGGCTTCATGGTAGTGTCTGCAACTTGCTGTTTGAAAAAGCATTAAGATATAAAGTAGAGGGAGTCGGGAAGTAGCGCAATGGGTTGAGCACACGAACCGGCTCGGACCAGGATCCTTACCGGGTCCTTGCCCTTCGCTTCGGCCTCCTGCAACAATACCTAGAAGGAAGAGCACAGTAGGTTGTGAAGTGAGAAATAGTTGGCTTCAACCCACATAAAGAAATTCAATTTGGGGAGTCATGTGGTAGTGCAGTGGGTTAAGCACACGTGGCACAAAGCGCAAGAACTGGCAGAAGGATTCCGGTTCAAGCCCCCGGCTCCCCACCTGCGGAGGAGTCACTTCACCAAGTGGTGAAGAAGGTTTGCAGGTGTCTATCTTTCTCTCCCCCTCTTTGTATTCCCATCCTCTTTCCATTTCTCTCTGTCCTATCCAACAACAAGGACATCAATAATAACAATAATAACTACAATAAAACAGCAAGGACAACAAAAGGGAATAAGTAAATTAAATATTTTTTAAAAGATAGTTATTGATATATATATATATATATATATATATATATATATCTCAGAACAAATGGCTTAATAATCTGGAACCTAAAAGGCAAGAATATAGCAGGTGAGATTTGAGGTCTTCATTTTGGAAAAAGTTAATAGGTCTATTTAAGCTATGTCCCAAGGAGCCCATGACTTTACTAATTTTTGCCTGAGCCTAATAGCTAACATGCAGATGGGCCAAAGGTATTATCTGGGGAAATAGTGTCAGGGTTGGAAGTAGGACTAGAAAGCTGGATCAGGGGAGAGAGTAGCTCCCAAATTTGGGAAAGTATATAAATACCATTAAACCCCATCGATTTGATCGGGGGCCTATATTCAATGCAGAAACCTGTAACCTCTGAATCCCTGTAGGTCTGAGCTCGCATTTTGTGGTCGTAGCTAGGAACGTTGTAGGCTGCACCCATTGTCAGACACAGCTTCCTCAAGTGGTAGAGGATTTTGGTCCAACCTCCCTTCCAAGAATGGGGCAGTCCCTACCATTATTGATCCACATTGAGGGCAAGGTCCTGTAGGGGTCCACAAAGGGGTCCATTATGTTGTTCCTGATAGAGATGACCAGTGTTAGTGGAAAGAGATCTGTTAGAGGTGTATGCCTGTCATGTCTGTGTGGGAATCCCAGGATTCCTTGACTAGGGGGCCGGGGATTCTTGTGCCAGACCTGTGCTTTACACTATGTACACTAAACCTGGTGCACTACTGCCCGGCCCCCAGGAATGTGTTCTTTTTTTTTAAGAAAATTGTATCTCTATTTATTGGCTAGAGATGGCCAGAAATCGAGAGGTATATAGAGAGGGAGAGACAGCAACACCTGCAGTCCTGCTTCTCCATTTGCAAAGCTTCCCCCCTGCAGGTGGGGACTAGGGGATTGGAACTGGGTCCTTGTGCACTGTGACCTGTACTCAACCAGTGTGTCTCCACCCGGCCCCTGGAAAGTGTTCTTCAGGAGAGTTCCTGGCACACCACATGGGAGTACTTCAATACTGGAGGAAGTGTCTGTGTATCTGAAAAATTTGCCCCAAAGCAGTGATAAGATGAATTTATTCGTTTAGTGCATGTGGTGCAAAGTGCAAGGATCGGTTAGGACCCCGGTTCGAGCCCCCAGCTCCCTACCTGAAGGGGAGTCGCTTCATAGGCAGTGAAGCAGATCTGCAGGCATCTCTCTGTCTCTCTTCCTCTATCTCCCCCTTCTCTCTCAATTTCTCTCTGTCTCTAGCCAATAACAAATAAATAAATAAAAAGATAAATTTATTCCACATATTGATGAAATAGGGATAACATTTTAGACTTCTACAAGGGTGCTTATCCAACAGAAACTGAAGGTATAGACTAAAGAAATAGGGGCTCCAGAGTTGACTCACTGGGTAAGGTGCCTTTATGGATATGTGCAGAACCTAGATTTGGGCTTCAGCACAATAGTGGAGCTGCTATGGCAACAAAGGAAGTTTTGATGCTGTGGTGTCTATCCCTCTCTATGTCCCTCTCTAGATGAATTTGAAAAAACTGAAAGTGAGAGTGGGAGTAGATAGCATAATGGTTATGCAGAGACTCTCATGCCTGAGGCTCCAAAGTCCCAGGTTCAATTCCTGCACCACCATAAGCCAGAGCTGATCAGGTTTGAAAGGCATAGATGAGCATGCTGCCCCTGGGCTGGTTCTCCCTATGGACCCCTTTTGAGCTCCCCCCTTCCTCCATTCTCCCCACTCCTGTGGGAGGCATCAATGCTGGAGTGTCTGTTTTTTTTTTTTTTGCTTCCCTCTGTCTCTAAAAGTTGTCTGTCTGCCTAGGGAGAGGGAGATAGCAAGATGATTATGTAAAAGATTTTCTAATCTGAGTTTAAATAAATAAGAGGGAATAAATCAATAAGAAAAGGAAAGCACCTATTTTACAGTAACTTTAAAGGGGCTGTTATCTGATTAACGACAGCAAAAAAAATTTTTTTACCACTTTATTGTTTAATTCTGGTTTATAGTGGTACCAGGGATTAAATCTGGGATTTTGGAGCCTCAGGCATAAAAGTTTCTTTGCGTAACCATTATACTATCATCCCTGCCCCTAGTTAATGATGCTTTTTTACAGCAAATGCAAAAAATAGTCTTTGATAGTTTATTTCAGAAATAACATTTTGGGGCCAGGCGCTGGTGCACCTGGTTGAGTGCACACATTGGGAGTCAGGTGGCAGTGGGTTAAGCACACGTGGTGCAAAGCTGCAAGGGAGTTGCTTCACAGGCAGTGAAGCAGGTCTGCAGGTATCTTTGTCTCCCCTTCTCTATCTTCCCCTCCTCTCTCCATTTCTCTCTGTCCTATCTAACAATGATGACATGAATAACAGCAACAATAACTACAACAACAAAAAAAGGGCAACAAAAGGGAAAAGAAATAAGTAAATAAATAAACAAATGGGAGTCGTAGTGCAGTGGGTTAAGTGCAAGCAGCACAAAGCGCAAGGACCAGTGTGAGGATCCCAGTTCGAGCCCCTTGCTCCCCACCTCCAGGGGGTCTCTTCACAGTCAGTGAAGCAGGTCTGCAGGTGTCTATCTTTCTCTCCCCCTCTCTGTCTTTCCCTCCTCTCTCCATTTCTCTCCTATCTAACAACGACGACATCAATAACTACAACAATAAAACAACATGGGCAACAAAAGGGAATAAATAAATGTTTTTTTGAAGTTAAATAAATAGGGAGTCGGGCTGTAGCACTGCGGGTTAAGCGCAGGTGGCGCAAAGCACAAGGACCGGCATAAGGATCCTGGTTCGAACCCTGGCTCCCCACCTGCAGGGGAGTCGCTTCATAGGAGGTGAAGCAGGTCTGCAGGTGTCTATCTTTCTCTCCTCCTCTCTGTCTTCCCCTCCTCTCTCCATTTCTCTCTGTCCTATCCAACAACAACAATAATAACTACAACAATAAAACAACAAGGGCAACAAAAGGGGTTAAATAAACACATTGCAGTGCATAAGGTCCCAGGTTCAAGCCCCTGGTCCCCACCTGTAGGGGGAAAGCTTCACAAGTAGGGCTGCAGATGTCTGTCTCCCCAACTCCACTATCTCTATCCAATAATAAATTTTTTTAAAATTTAATTTTTTAAAATTATTTATTATTTATTCCCTTTTATTGCTCTTGTTTTATTGTTGTAGTTATGAATGATGTCGTTGTTATTGGATAGGACAGAGAGAAATGGAGAGAGGAGGGGAAGACAGAGAGGCGGAGAGAAAGACACCTGCAGACCTGCTTCACCGCTTGTGAAGCGACTCCCCTGCAGGTGGGGAGCCGGGGGCTTGAACTGGGATCCTTAGGCTGGTTCTTGCACTTTGCGCCACCTGCAGTTAACCCGCTGCGCTACCTCCCGACTCCCAATAAAATATTTTTTTAAAAAAAGAAATAAGACATTTTGTCTGGGGAGGGTAGGAGAGATATCTTAACTTTCATACTTGAGGCCCTGAAGCCTCAGGTTAAATCCCCTGCTCCACCATAAACTAGAATTGGGCACTACTCTTATTAAAAAATTAATTAAAATTAAAAAAATTATTTGAGGAGATATTTTATAAACTAAGAGGTTGGAGTGACACCATTTACATCGCAGATTAGGCCAGGTGGTGACACACCTGGTTAAGCGCACATTACAGTGTACAAAGACACAGGTTCAAACCCCTGGTCCCCACCTGCAGGGGGAAAGCTTCAGGAGTGATGAAGCAGTGCTGCAAGTGTCTCAGTCTCTCTCCCTCTCTGTCTTCCCCTCCACTCTCAGTTTATCTCTGTCTCCAATAATAAATAAGTTATTCTATTTAATTTTAAGTTAATTTATTTACCTGTAAGAGCATCTACTTAAGAGTTCGTCCAAGAGATAGTTTACCTGATAGAGTGCATTTTACCATGTAGGGAGCCCCAGCTTTGACTTAACATCCATGGGAGAACCATGCATGATGCCAAGAGAGTCATGAATGGTGGAACAATGTGCTGTGGTATCATTCGTTCTCTCCCTACCTCTTTGTCTCTGAAATTAGAGAGTAAAAAGAAAGAAACAAAAAAAAAAACTTCATCAGAAACAGTGGAATTGTGCATGTGGGATGTCCTAGCAGGTCAAAAATAAAAAGTTCATCAATTTAAAACCACTGCAAATGGAGGTACATAAAATTAGGTAATGTGTATATTGTATTTCAAGGACACTTATAGTGTAAACAGTTTAAAAGTCACTTTGTAACATTGGAAACATCTATTTTCTCTTTTTTAAATTTTATTATTAACTTTATTTTTGAGAGAGATGCAGAGAGAGAGACAGAGAGAGAAACACCAGAGCACTGCTCAGCTCTGGCTTATGGGGGAGGGGGTTGAACCTGGGACTTAGGAGCCTCAGGCGTGAGTCTGTTTGCATAACCATTATGCTGTGTCCCCCGCCCTTGTTTCTCTTTTTTAAATTTTTTTAATCTTTATTTATTTATTTATTTACTTACTATTGGATAGAGTTGGAAATTGAGAAGGAAGGGGGGATAGAGAGGGAGACAGAGAGATACCTACAGCCCTGTTTCACCACTTGTGAAGCTTTCTTCCTGCATGTGGAGACTGGGGGCTTGAACTCAGGTCCTTATGCATTATAACATGCATGTTCAATCAACTGTGCCACCATTTAGCCCCTTAGTTTATCTCTTTCTCTCTCTGTTTTAAATTTTTTTTTTAATATTTATTCATTTTCCCTTTGATTTTGCCATTGTTTTATTGTAGTTATTATTGTTGTTATTGATGTCTTCATTGTTGAATAGGACAGAGAGAAATGGAGAGAGGAGGGGGAGATAGAGGGGAGAGAAAGACAGACACCTGCAGACTTGTTTCACCGCTTGTGAAGCGACTCCCCGGCAGGTGGGGAGCCGGGGGCTTGAACTGGGATCCTTTCGCTGGTACTTGTGCTTATCTTATCTTTCTGTCCCCCCTCTGTCTACCTCTCCTCTCTCCATTTCTCTCTGTCTTGTCCAACAAAGACAACAACAATAACTATAACAATAAAACAACAAGGGCAACAAAAGGGAATAAATAAATATTTTTTTTTTAAATTTATTACTGATTTAATAGTGCTCTACAAAATTTATGAGGTATTAGGGATATAAAACATACACACAGGGCAGCCGGGCAGTGGTGTAGCGGGTTAAGTACATATGGCGTGAAACACAAGGACCAGCAGAAAGTTCATAAGGGTTCAAACCTCTGGCTTCCCACTTCACAGGTGGTAAGGCAGGTCTGCAGGTGTCTATCTTTCTCTCCCCGTCTCTGTCTTCCCTTCCTCTCAGTTTCTCTCTGTCCTATCCAACAACAACAATAATAACGACAATAAACAACAAGGCCAACAAAAGGGAAAACACACACACACACACTTTTTGGCCCATTTTTATTCACATTTACTGCCCTATCTTAACTTCCTTTCTAAGCTACACCTAAACCTATTACTACTTCCAAGTGTCCTTCCTTTGTCCTCTTCCCTCTCAGATAAGAGAAACAGCACCAGACTTCCTCTGGCATTTTCCAGATTCTTTTTTAAAAATTTTATTATTATTATTATTTATTTTCCCTTTTGTTGCATTTATTTTACTGTTGTAGTTATTATTGTTGTTGTTAATATCCTTGTTGGTTAGGACAGAGAGAAATGGAGAGAGGAGGGGGAGAGAAAGAGAGACACCTGTAGATCTGCTTAACCACTTGTGAAGCCACCCCCCTGTAGGTGGGGAGCCAGGGCTCGAACCGGGATCTTTATGCCAGAACTTGCGTTTTGTGCCACCTGTGCTTAACCCACTGCTACTGCTGAACTCCCCAGATTCTTTTTGTTTGTTTGTTTATTTGTTTATGGTTACCAGAGCACTGCTCAACTCTGGTTCTGGTTTATGGTGCTGTGGGAGATTGAACCTGGGTCTTTGGAGCCTCTAGCATGAGAGTCTCATTTGCATAACTATTATGCTGTCTACCTCACCCTTTTTTTTTTCCAAATTCTCTTTCCTCTCAGTGATGGTATAAAAACAAAGACTTGAGGGGAGTCTGGCGATAGCACAGTGGGTTAAGCGCACATGGCGCAAAATGTAAGGACTGGCGGAAGGATCCCAGTTTGAGCCCCTGGCTCCCCACCTGCAGGGGGAGTCGCTTCACAGGTGGTGAAGAGGGTCTGCAGGTGTCTGTCTCTCCCCCTCCCTGTCTTACCCTCTTCTCTCCATTTTTCTCTGTCCTATCCAACAACATCAACAATAACTACTGTTGTTATTGGGCTGGCTTCACGGGAGGAGACAGACAACCCGGGACTCATGGCTGGGTTGTGCGCAGTATCTCTTTATTCATGCAGGAGGCAGCGCAATCTATACCAAGCTAAGCTAAACTAAAAACTACAATCTTGTCTTTATAAATATACTAGCCCAGAAGGGTGGAACAGGATGCCACGCAGAGAGGGTGGAGAGAAAAGTGACTGGTGAAAATCAGGGTATGACAAGGAGAGGGGGCGGAGCAGGCAAGAATTCTACCACTGAACCACCAATCCCCTGGAGGGAGGGTGGTGCTTGTTAACATCGGTTATGTAAATAGAATGAAGTGGTTATGTAAATAGAATAGTGTTAAGCAGGGGGGATTAAACTAATGAAACAGAAGGGGTTTTTAGAAGCATACCAACAAACTACAACAATAAAACAACAAGGGCAAACAAAAGGGAATAAATATTTTTTAAAAAAAAAAGATTTGGGTGGAGGATAGGTAGCATAATGGTTATGCAAACAGACTCTCATACCTGAAACTCCAGAGTCCCAGGTTCAATCCCTCGCATCACCATAAATCAGAGCTGGTAAAAAAAAATAATAAATAAAATAAAATAAAATAAAAACAAAGATTCTTCTCCACCTACAAGGGAAAAACTTTGTGAGTGGAGAAGCAGTGTTCCAGGTGTGTCTTTGTCTCTCCCTATCACCCCCTTCCCTCTTGATTTCTGGCTATCTCTACCCAATAAAAGTAAATAAATGAATAAATATATAAAAGTGGTCCGGGAGGTGGTGTAGTGGATAAAACAGCGGACTCTCAAGCATGAGATCTTGAGTTCAGTCCCTGGCAGCACATGTACCAGAGTGATGTCTGGCTCTTTCTCCTCCTGTGTTTCTCATTAATAAACAAAATCTTTAAAAATAAATAAATGAAAAGGATTCTGGGTCACAAACATTCCAGGTCCTGGTAAAACTGCAGTTCAGAGCTCTCAGGTCATCTTCCCCTAACATTTCCCCCTCTGGGAATATGGACCAAAAAAAATTTTTTTTTAAAGATTTTATTTTATTTATGAGAAAGGGAGAGAAAGAACCAGACATCACTCTGGCACATGTGCTGCTGAAGATCGAACTCACAACCTCATGCTTGAAAGTCCAAAGCTTTACCACGGTGCCACCTCCCAGACCACCCAAAATTCTTTTTTTTAATTTTTTTTTATATTTATTCCCTTTTGTTGCCCTTGTTGTTTTTATTGTTGTAGTTATTGTTGTCATCGTTGTTGGATAGGACAGAGAGAAATGGAGAAGGGGAGGAAGACAGTGAGGGGGAAAGATGCCTGCAGACCTGCTGCACTGATTGTGAAGTGACTCCCCTGCAGGTGGGGAGCCTGGGGCTTGAACCGTAATCCTTACACCGGACCTTGTGCTTTGTGCCACGTGTGCTTAACCCACTGTGCTACCGCCTGACTCCCTTTTTTTTTTCTTAAAAAAAAAAGTGGTTTTAATCAATTATGTCGTGGTACGGGAAGTGGCACAATGGATAAAGTGTTGGACTCTTTAAGCATGAGGTCCTGAGTTTAATCCCTGGCAGCACATGTACCAGAGTAATGTCTGGTTCTTTCTCTCTCTCTCCACCTATCCCTCTCATTAATAAACAAATAAAATATATTTAAAAAAGAAGTCATCTTAACTGACACCTAGTTTCTTTTGGTCCAGGAGGTGGTGCAGTGATAGAGTTTGCCTAGAGAGGTCAGACTAGAATCAGAGTAACAACTTAGTGGCTGAAAGGCAGTAAGTAAAAGGAAAACAAAATGTTTAATAAGCAGAAAACAAAGAGTAGGAATACAACAAATGAAAAAAGGGGCCCTAGAGTGAAAAGAAACTAGGAAGTCTATTTTAGGTATGTTCATAGTTGCCTGGACTTTAGTAATCTTTGCTTGAGCTTGATAGCAAACATTGAAGGCTACTAGAAGTATTGTCTGGAATGATGGTGTCAGATTAGGGAATAGAACCTGAAAGCTGAGTTAGGGCTGGTTTGAAAACTTGGAAAAATATATACATATACATATATACAATTAACTGTTTACCACATCAGTCTGACCCAGGGCCCATGTATATTCATATTTACCACAGAAACCTGTATAACCTCTGAGTCCTTGTCATTTTGAGTTCACAGTCTGTTGTTACAGCTGGGGACATTCTAGGCTACACTCATTTCAGGACCAGTCTTCCTTGAGTAGCTGAGTAAGATGACCCATCCTCCCTTTGGAGCGTGGGTCAGTACTTACCATTGCTAGTTTATAGTGCAGGTAAAGTCCTGAAGAGACCCACAAAAGGGCTAATGCCATTCCTGATGCAACTGACCACCAATGATAAAGAGAGGGATCCAAGGGGTCAGGCGTTAGTGCAGCAGGTTAAGTGCACATGGCACAAAGTGCAAGGACCAGTGTAAGGATCCGGGTTCAAGCCCCTGGTTTCCTACCTACAAGGGCATCGCTTCACAAGTGGTGAAGCAGGTTTGTCTATCTTTCTCTCCCCCCTCTGTCTTCCCCATCTCTCTTGATTTCTCTGTCCTATCCAATAATAACGACATCAGTAACATCAATAATAATAACCACAACAATGATATATATGTAACAAAAGGGGGGAAAAGCCTCCAGGAGCCGTGGATTGGTGGTGCTGACGCTAAGCCCCAACAATAACCCTGTAGGCAAAAAAAAGAGAGAGAGAGAGTGAGGGATCCATTAGAGGTCCAAGCCTATTGTATCTATGGGGGAATTCAAGGATTCCCTGGTTAGGACTCTAGATAATGAGGTGGCCTGGTATTGGCCAAAATGGCCATCATTGAATAAGCTAGTCTCTTGCCCCTTTCCAGTTTTTATAGTCTCTTCTTTGTCTGATAAACTTAGACTTTCAGTTGTTGAGGCCTTGAATATCATGTGTTATATCCAAGCCAGTATTAGGTTTTTTTTTTTTTTTTTTTTTGCCTCCAGGCTTATGGCTGGGGCCCGGTACCTGTGCTACAAATCCACTGCTCCTGGAGGCTGTTTTTCCCCTTTGTTGTTCTTGTTGTTTATCATCCTCATTGTTATATTATTATTGCTGTTGTTGTTGCTATCATTGTTGGATAGGACAGAGAGAAATTGAGAGAGGAGAAAACAGAGAAGGGGAGAGAAAGACACCTGCAGACCTGCTTCACCACCTGTGAAGTGACCCCCCCCCGCAGATGGGGCCTGGGAGCTCGAACCCAGTTCCCTGTGCCAGTCCTTGCACTTTGCGCCATGTGCACTTAACCCACTTGCTACCACCCGACCTCCCGTCGGCATTAGGTTTATGGAATCTAGCCTTGAATTAGGGAGAAAATAGGCCTAAGTGTTGTTGTTTTTTTAATTTATTTATTTTCCCTTTTGTTGCCCTTTTTTTATTATTGCTATAGTTATTGATGTCATCATTGTTAGGACAGAGAGAAATAGAGAGAGGAGGGGAAGACGGGGAGAGAAAGATAGACACCTGCAGATCTGCTTCACTGCCTGTGAAGCGACTCCACTGCTGGTGGGGGGCTGGGGGCTTGAATTGGGATCCTTACACCTGTCCTTGAGCTTTGCTCCATGTGTACTTAACCCGCTACGCTACCACCTGACTCCCAGACTTAGGTTTTTAGTGGGGTCTAAGTTAACCTCAAGTTGTTTTTTTTCTTTTTTTTTTTTAAATTTATTTCTTTATTGGGGAATTAATGTTTTACATTCAACAGTAAATACAATAGTTTGTACATGCATAACATTCCCCAGTTTCCCATTTAACAATACAACCCCCACTATGTCATTTATCATCCTTCATGGACCTATATTCTCCACACCCACCCACCCCAGAGTCTTTTACTTTGGTGCAATACGCCAATTCCATTTCAGGTTCTACTTGTATTT
Organism: Erinaceus europaeus; assembly: GCF_950295315.1. Lineage (NCBI taxonomy): Eukaryota > Metazoa > Chordata > Mammalia > Eulipotyphla > Erinaceidae > Erinaceus > Erinaceus europaeus. Next base: position 53,356,712 of record NC_080170.1, on the reverse strand, counting down.
TCTTTTCTGATCTTGTTTTTCAACTTCTGCCTGAGAGTGAGATCATCCCATATTCATCCTTCTTTCTGACTTATTTCACTCAACATGATTTTTTCAAGGTCCATCCAAGATCGGCTGAAAACGGTGAAGTCACCATTTTTTACAGCTGAGTAGTATTCTGTTGTGTATATATATCACAACTTGCTCAGCCACTCATCTGTTGTTGGACACCTGGGTTGCTTCCAGGTTTTGGCTATTACAAATTGTGCTGCCAAGAACATATGTGTACACAGATCTTTTTGGATGGATGTGTTGGGTTCCTTAGGATATATCCCCAGGAGAGGAATTGCAGGGTCATAGGGTAGGTCCATTTCTAGCCTTCTGAGAGTTCTCCAGACTGTTCTCCACAGAGGTTGGACCAATTGACATTCCCACCAGCAGTGCAGGAGGGTTCCTTTGACCCCACACCCTCTCCAGCATTTGCTGCTGTTACCTTTTCTAATGTATGACATTCTCACAGGAGTGAAGTGATAATCTCATTGTTGTCTTGATTTGCATTTCTCTGACAATCAGAGACTTGGAGCATTTTTTCATGTGTTTCTTGGCCTTTTGGATCTCTTCTGTGGTGAATATTCTGTCCAAGTCCTCCCCCCATTTTTGGATGGGGTTATTTGTTGTCTTGTTGTTGAGTCTGGCAAGCTCTTTATATATGTTGGTTATTAAACTCTTATCTGATGTATGGCATGTAAAGATCTTCTCCCATTCTGTGAGGGGTCTCTTGGTTTGGGTAGTGGTTTCTTTTGCTGTGAAGAAGCTTTTTAATTTGATGTAGTCCCATAGGTTTATACTTGCCTTAGTTTTCTTTGTAATTGGATTTGTTTCATTGAAAATGTCTTTAAAATTTATGTGGAAAAGAGTTCTGCCAATATTTTCCTCTAAGTATTTGATAGTTTGTGGTCTAACATCCCCATGTTCTTGATCCACTTGGAATTTACTTTTGTATTTGGTGAAATACAGTGATTCAGTTTCATTCTTCTGCATGTTTCAACCCATTATTTCCAACACCATTTGTTGAAGAGACTCTGCTTTCCCCATGTAATAGTCTGGGCCCCTTTGTCAAAGATTAGATGTCCATAGTAACCTCAAGTTTTTTTGCAATTACTCATTTGATGATTCTGGTAGAGGTTGTCATAGGGACGATTGTCCATTTATATATATATATTCTGCCAGTATATCTCTTGGCAAGGGTGACAATAATGGTAATACCTTGTCAGAAGAGATTAAAAGAAAAAGTAAATCTTTTTTTTTTTTGCCTCCAGGGTTATCATTGGGGCTCGGTGCCTGCACTATGAATTCACTGCTTCTGGAGGCCATTTTTTCCAATTTGTTGCCCTTGTTGTTGTGGAAAAGTAAATCTTGTTTACTATCTCTTATATATGTAGTTGAATAGCAAGAATGAATGAGAGAAGTAAAGTAAGGGGAGGAGAGGGAGCTGTCTAGGCCTAAGTAATAAATACTTGATTAAAGAATTTTTATGATGGTGGTCTGGGAGGTGGTATAGTAGGTAAAGTATTGGATTCTCAGCCATGAGTGCTCTGGTTAAAAAAAAAAAAAAAAAGAAAGAAAGAAAGAAAAAGAAGAAGGATTTATGATGCCTTCTTTAGGTCATTCTACTGGATTGCCAAGCTTACTAGGTCTAAGTCTAATCACAGAGGACTATTAATCATGTTTATTTTGAAGTATAGGGTTGCCCCTAACTTATGGAGATGCGAACATATGTACTCGGCACCATAGGCCCTATCATATATCTAGAATCTATAACTTTGTTGGAAAACACACAAGCTAAAATGGAATTGGGAAGTCCCATGTGTTAGGAAAGATCTCACCAGGCAAAAGGAGTTGAGAAGTTAGTGTCTCAGGTTTAGAATTTCTGTGGAGACATTTCACAGTAAAAAGGCAGCAGCAGCATGGCTCCATAGTGGTACAGATAACATCAATTTAGTTGAGACTAACAGAGGTAGTATAATGGGATAAAGGATAATGAACAGAGATAATCAAGGCATACAAGCAAAATCCCAGAGGTTTTAGGATAAGGAGTAATATGAATTTTAAAGAAAGTGAGAAAGGTTCCTTGCAGTCTTATAAGTTGATAACAGTTAATTACTGTAACTAAGGAGCTTTTCTTTTTCTTTTCTTTTTTTGAAGATCATTTATTTATTTATGAAGAAGAATAGGAGGAGAGAGAGATAAAGGACTAGACATCACTTTGGTACATATGCTGCCAGGGATTGAACTCAAGACCTTAAACTTGAGAATGCAATGCTTTATCCACTGTGCCACCTCCCAGACCACAGGAGCTTATTTTTCTTTGAAAACCCAATGGTTAGAACATAATATAGCAAGTCATACTTTTCTTTCTCCTTCAAGTCTTTTTTAAAAATTTTTAATTAAAAAATTAATTTAAAGAATTGAGAGGGAGGGGCAAGATAGAAAGAGAGATACCTACAGCCTTGCTTTATTACTTGCAAAGCTTTCCCCCTGCAGGTGGGAACTGGGGGCTCAAACCAGGGTCCTTGCACATTATAACATGCACTCAACCAAGTGTGCCACTACCCAGCCCCTCTCTTTGAAGAATTGTACTTGGTGGGCACATTTCATTCAATAAATACTTATTATTTTTTTTTTTTTGCCTTCAGGGTTATTGCTGGGGTTCGGTGCCTGATTACGAATCCACTGCTCCAGGAGGCTATTTTTTCCTTTTGTTGCACTTGTTGTTATTATTGTTGTTGTTGGATAGGACAGCGATAAATCAAGAGAGGGAAAGAGAAAGACACCTGTAAACTTGCTTTACCACTTGTGAAGTGATCCCCCTGCAAGTAGGGAGCCCAGGCTTGAACCAGGATCCTTGCGCCAGTCCTTGCGTTTTGTGCCGTGTGCTTAACTCGCTGCTCTACTACCCGTCCCCCCTTTTTTAATATTTATTTTTTATTTATTATTATTATTATTATTTAATATTTATTTATTTCCTTTTGTTGCCCTTGTTGTTTTATTGTTGTAGTTATTATTAATGCCGTTGTTTGAAAGGACAGAGAGAAATGGAGAGAGGAGGGGAAGACGGGGAAAGATACACACCTGCAGACTTGCTTCACCGCTTATGAAGCGACTCCCCTGCAGGTGGGGAGCTGGGGTCTCAAACCAGGATCCTTCTGCTGGTCCTTGCGCTTTGCGCCACATGTGCTTAACCCACTGCGCTACCACCCAACTCCCCTTTAATATTTATTTTATTTATTTATTTTATTTTTATTTTTATTTTTTTTGCAACTCAGGACTTTACACCTGAGAGTCCAAGGTCTTATCCGAGAGCTACCTCTTGAGCCCAAAATCTCTCTCTCTCTCTCTCTCCCTCCTGCTAGTTTTGGCTGATGGTGGTGCTGGGGATTGAACTGAGAGCCTCAGGTGTGAGAGCTCTTTTTTTTTTTTATTTTATTTTTTTTTTACTTAAGAAAGGTTTAATTAACAAAACCATAGGGTAGGAGGGGTACAACTCCACACAATTCCCACCGCCCAATCTCCATATCCCACCCCCTCCCACGATAGCTTTCTCATTCTCTATCCCTCTGAGAGCATGGACCCAGGGTCGTTGAGGGTTGCAGAAGGTAGAAGGTCTGGCTTCTGTAATTGCTTCCCCGCTGAACATGGGCGTTGACTGGTCGGTCCATACTCCCAGTCTGCCTCTCTCTTTCCCTAGTAGGGTGGGTCTCTGGGGAAGCTGAGCTCCAGGACATATTGGTGGGGTCTTCAGGGAAGTCTGGTCGGCATCCTGATGACACCTGGAACCTGGTGACTGAAAAGAGAGTTTACATACAAAGCCAAACAAATTGTTGAGCAATCATGGACCCAAAGCTTGGAAAAGTGGAGAGGAAGTATTAGGGAGGTACTCACTGCAAACTCTAGTGTACTTCTGCTTTCTTACTTTGGTGCCATACTCCAAACTCAGTCAATTTCTGCTTTGCATTTCTACTTCTTCTTTTTTTTTTTTTTTACATGCATAACATTCCCCAGATTCCCATTTAACAATACAACCCCCACTATTTCATTCATCATTTTTCATGGACCTGTATTCTCCCCACCCACCCACCCACCCCAGAGTCTTTTACTTTGGTGTAATACTCCAATTCCATTTCAGGTTCGACTTGTGTTTTCTTTTCTAATCTTGTTTTTCAACTTCGGCCTGAGAGTGAGATCATCCCGTATTCATCCTTCTGTTCCTGACTTATTTCACTCAACATGATTTTTTCAAGGTCCATCCAAGATCGGCTGAAAACGGTGAAGTCACCATTTTTTACAGCTGAGTAGTATTCCATTGTGTATATATACCACAACTTGCTCATTTGTTGTTGGACACCTGGGTTGCTTCCAGGTTTTGGCTATTATAAATTGTGCTGCCAAGAACATATGTGTACACAGATCTTTTTGGATGGATGTGTTGGGTTCCTTAGGATATATCCCCAGGAGAGGAATTGCAGGGTCATAGGGTAGGTCCATTTCTAGCCTTCTGAGAGTTCTCCAGACTGTTCTCCACAGAGGTTGGACCAATTGACATTCCCACCAGCAGTGCAGGAGGGTTCCTTTGACCCCACACCCTCTCCAGCATTTGCTGCTTTTCTGATGTGTGACATTCTCACAGGAGTGAAGTGATATCTCATTGTTGTCTTGATTTGCATTTCTCTGACAATCAGAGACTTGGAGTATTTTTTCATGTGTTTCTCGGCCTTTTGGATCTCTTCTGTGGTGAATATTCTGTCCAAGTCCTCCCCCCATTTTTGGATGGGGTTATTTGTTGTCTTGTTGTTGAGTCTGGCAAGCTCTTTATATATGTTGGTTATTAAACTCTTATCTGATGTATGGCATGTAAAGATCTTCTCCCATTCTGTGAGGGGTCTCTTGATTTGGGTAGTGGTTTCTTTTGCTGTGAAGAAGCTTTTTAATTTGATGTAGTCCCATAGGTTTATACTTGCCTTAGTCTTCCTTGTAATTGGATTCGTTTCACTGAAAATGTCTTTAAAATGTATGCGGAAAAAAGTTCTGCCAATATTTTCCTCTAAGTATCTGATAGTTTCTGGTCTAACATCCAAGTCCTTGATCCACTTGGAATTTACTTTTGTATTTGGTGAAATACAGTGATTCAGTTTCATTCTTCTGCATGTTTCAACCCATTGTTTCCAACACCATTTGTTGAAGAGACTCTGCTTCCCCCATATAATAGTCTGGGCCCCTTTGTCAAAGATTAGATGTCCATACGTGTGGGGCCTCATTTCTGGGCTCTCAATTCTATTCCACTGGTCAGTGTGTCTGTTCATGTTCCAGTACCAAGCAGTTTTGATGACAATGGCCCTATAATACAATTTGAGATCTGGGAGTGTGATGCCTCCGGTTCTGTTCTTTTTTCTCAAGATTGTTTTGGCAATTCTAGGTCTTTTCTGGTTCCAGATAAACATTTGTAGCATTTGTTCTATTCTCCTAAAAAATGTGCTTGGGATCTTGATGGGGATAGCATTAAATTTGTAGATGGCTCTGGGTAATATATTCATTTTGATGATGTTAATTCTTCCAACCCATGAACATGGAATATCTTTCCATTTCTTTGTATCTTTTTCAATTTCTTTGAGTAATGACTCATAATTTTCAGTATACAAGTCTTTCACTTCTCTGGTTAGGTTTACTCCTAGATATTTTATTGTTTTTGTTACTATAGAAAAAGGAACTGATTTCTGGATTTCAATTTCTTCTAACTTAGTGTTTGCATAGAGGAATGCCACTGACTTTTGAATGTTAATTTTATAGCCTGACACCTTACTGTATTGCCTGATGATTTCCAAAAGCTTCTTGCTGGATTCCTTAGGTTTTTCCATGTATACTATCATGTCATCTGCAAATAAGGAGAGTTTGACTTCTTCTCTTCCAATCTGTAAGCCTTTAATTCCTTGCTCCTGCCTGATTGCTATGGCAAGAACTTCCAACACTATGTTGAATAGTAATGGTGATAGTGGGCAGCCCTGTCTAGTACCTGATCTGAGGGGAAATGCTTCCAGTTTTTCACCATTGAGTATGATGTTGGCTGTTATTTATTTATTTATTCCCATTTGTTGCCCTTGTTGTTTTATTGTTGTAGTTTTTATTGTTGTCATCGTTGTTGGATAAGACAGAGAGAAATGGAGAGAGGAGGGAGAAGACAGAGGGGGGAGGGGAACAGACACCTGCAGGCCTGCTTCACCGCTTGTAAAGTGACTCCTCTGCACGTAGGGAGCCAGGGCTCAAACTGTCATCCTTATGCCACCTGCGCTTAACCCGCTGCACTACAGCCTGACTCCCTCCGCTTTTTTTTTTTTTTTTTTTTTTTTTTTTTTTCACCAGAGCACTTCTTGGCTCTGGTTTATGGTTTTGCTGTAGTCTGGGACCACTAGTGCCTCAGGAATGGAAGTCTGTTATGTAAATCACTATGATATTTTTGCCAACCCTAGAAAATGGTTAAAAAGATTATAAGAAATTGCCAAGGGGACCAGGTGGTAGAGCAGCAGGTTAAGCACACATGGCACAAAGCACAAGGACCGGCTTAAGGATCCCTGTTTGATCCCCCGGCTCCCCACCTGCAGGGGGGTCACTTCACAGTTGGTAAAGCAGGTCTGCAAGTGTCTGTGTTTCTCTTCCCCCCCTCTTCCCTTCCTCTCTCCATTTTTCTCTGTCCTATCCAGTAACAATGACAGCAATAACAACAATAATAACAACAACAATCACGGTAAACAACAAAGGAAACAAAGGGGAAAAAATACCCTCCAGGAGCAGTGGATTTGTAGTGCAGGCACTGAGCCCCAGCAATAAGCCTGGAGGCAAAAAAAAAGAAAGAAAGAAAGAAAGAAAGAAAGAAATTGCCAAGCGAGTAAATTCACATACAGATACGCTTACTATTTTAGATAGTGCAAATTTTCAGCAGCATCACAGAAAGTCAGAATCAGCACTGCTTAAGCACCTACGTGATTGTTTGGACTATAATTCCTGGAGTATACAGAGTCAGTGAAATAGCTCACTGGGTAGGGTGCATACTAGATTCAGTCTTAGCACCATATAAAAGTGCCATGGTGGGGGGTAGGCAGTAGCACACTGGGTTAAGTACACAGTGTGAAGCACAAGGACCTGCACAAGGATCTCAGTTCGAACCCCTGACTCCCCCACCTGCGGGGGCGGGGGTCACTTCACAAGTAGTGAAGCAGGTCTACAGATGTCTAGCTTTCTCTCCCCCTCTCTGTCTCCCCCTCCTCTCTCAAGTTCTGTCTGTACTATTCAACAACAATAACAGTGGGAAAAATATGACCTCCAGGAGCAGTGGGTTCTTAGTGCAGGCACTGAGCCCCAGCCTTAACCCTGGAGACAAAAAAAAAAAAAAAAAAAAAGAATGCCATAGCACTGGAGGCAGCTCTAGTGTCTCTGTGTGAATGAATGAGAAATGGGCATGGTGAAATCACACATGCCCAGAATTGTGTTAAAAGAAAAAAGTTCGAAGAGTATTGTGACACATCAGCTCAGATTCTCCTACCTCAATAACACAGGACATCTATTAGAGCTTAAGAAAATGCAGTCAACTGGAAAATGCTGTTATTGACTTGCTTTTTTATAACAGCAGAATAGAATAGCCTTAGCTCAAGTCTTCTTCTTCTAGCGTTTGCCCTTCTTCCGTAGCCAGTCAACAGTGTCAGGTTGAGCCTGATGTAAAGTTTCGAGACCTCCTTTGAATCTGGAGAGGTGGCAGTCGTTGACTATGTGGGTCATAGTCTGTCTGTAGCCGCAGGGGCAGTTTGGGTCGTCTCTGGCTCCCCAGCGATGGAACATAGCGGCGCACCGGCCATGGCCTGTTTGATAGCGATTGAGGAGGGCCCAGTCATAACGTGCTAGGTCAAAGCCGGGTTGACGCTTGCAGGGGTCTGTGATGAGGTGTTTGTTCTTTACCTCAGCTGACTGCCAACTCTGTTTACAAGAGTCTGGAACAGAGAAGTTCAGTGCTCAAGTAAAACACAATAACAAGAAGCATTTAACACCTTCTTGGGGGTAGTAGTTAATTTCCTATTTGGCTTGCTGCTAGAAGTAAGCATGTTGCTTGCTTCCTAACAGAGGTAATAGTAGATTTAACTTCTTCTGATCTATCTGCTTACTAGCATGCATCCTTTCTTGTTGTGCCCTGTATAGGTAGAAGAATCAGCGATGATGGGAGTGAGTGGCTATGTGGAGTATCTCCGGGAACAGGAGGTATCTGAACGATGGTTCCGGTACAACCCCCGGCTCACCTGCATCTACTGCGCCAAATCCTTCAACCAGAAGGGGAGCCTAGACCGCCACATGCGCCTGCACATGGGGATCACTCCGTTTGTCTGCCGCATGTGTGGCAAGAAGTATACTCGGAAAGACCAGTTGGAGTATCACATTCGTAAGCACACAGGCAACAAACCCTTTCACTGTCACGTTTGTGGCAAAAGCTTCCCCTTCCAGGCCATCTTGAATCAGCACTTTCGCAAGAACCACCCTGGCTGTATTCCTTTGGAGGGGCCTCATAGCATATCCCCTGAAACAACTGTCACATCTCGAGGACAGGCTGAGGAAGAGTCTCCTTCACAGGAAGAGACAATTGCTCCAGGGGACACTGCCCAGGGGTCTGTGTCTACCACTGGGCCAGATTGAAACGTGGAGGGGGAGGGGGTACACCCTCTTCCCCTTTGGACGGTAAGCTGCCAGCATCAGGGCCATAGGCTAGTATTAAGATTCTCGAAATGCCACATCCTTCAACCGGAAGATGCTCCCCAGCTGTTGTCTGACTAAAGGGTCAGCAACATCCACAAAGCACTGAAGGCTCTGCCTCACCTCCTGCCACCCCTCCTCACTTTGGAAAATCATAGAGCAAATCAATTTTCTAATTCAGGGATCAACAGCCTTGGTTTGTTAACTTTATAAGAGAAATTTTTTTTCTAACAAAACAGTGATAGATGGTCATTTATCTACCAGTCATGTTTCAACACTGTACTTTGGTCTGTAATCCTGGTGGCTATAATTTCCAGGTTGAAGAAATGCTGCCGTGGCCATCTGATGCAGCCAGCTCCAGGAAGGAATCACCTTGATGAGGAGGAAGAGGAAAAAGAACTGCTCTTCCTTCCTTCCCTGACACAACAGGCAAGGAAAGAAAGAAAGGAAAAAAAAAAAGAAGAATCCCAGTGATTCTGATTTTTTTTTTTTGAAAGATTAACCCTTAACCTTGATCCTGAGCAGGCACCTGATACTTTGCCTGCCTTTTCCTGTAAGCAGAACATCCCTGCCCCCTGCCCCACCTTCACCTCCGCCCCCAGCAGTGTTCAAGTGAAATGTGCAGCAGAATGTCCAGTAGATGCTTCTGCAGCTGGAAGCGGGATGCTGTGTGGAGGAATGGGAGCAGGAAGGAAGTTTTTTGCTTTGCAATCTCTAGCAGCAGCACAGAGCCATTCTGCAGTCTCCTAATTGGTGTTAGTAAACCGTAGTTTTACTACGGTTTACTAACTATAGTTCTGGGCGTTAGGAAATGGCTCTAGTCCAGCTGAATTAATGTGTTAGGCTGACTACCAAAGTTTCATCCAGCCTCTTCGGCTCCTAGTTTCACACAACAGCAATATTATACATCAAAAAATGTCACTTTCCAGTGAATTGAGCCTGGATTGTATTTTTAAATCCCCAGGTCTCCATGTTTGATAACTTTTATATATGAAGTTTTAAACACATTTTTTCTGCAGTATTGTGGTTGAGGAAATTCAGCATTCTGATTCACAACCACAGTTCCATTTTCCTTCTATATAGATGTAATAGGTTATATTTTGAGTCAAGTAGAAGAACCTCATTAAATCTATGTTTGGTGTCTGCAAACCTAGTAATTATAAACTAATCAGCAAGTTGCTGATGCCTCTTAAGAGCTTCACTTTTTACTAGTACAACTACAGGGCATTTAACAGGAAAAATCGTGCACAATCATGTCGCAATAAATGATCAAGGAAACAGTCTTGATCAGATTTGGTTAGTCATTCCTAAGATTTTTAAAACTTCAAGGGACCTTTTTTGGTAACTGGGTATTTCTGAGATTCTTAATCCAGCAGTGAGAGTCAGACATCTAACCAAACATACAAAGCTTTCAGTGCCCTGCCTCTCATGTAGACAGTGGGGAAGGAATATGCAGGGGTGCAAACAAGCCAATGCTTCCAAGTTACAGTTCAAATAGAAAAGGGAGGAATTGTATGAGGTTGAGGAGAGGCCTGACCATGCCTGCACTGGTGAGCAGTTCTGAGAATGTCTGTAATCTGCTGCCTCCAGAATGCTGTGTGCTATGTGGGAAGGTGGGTGGAAAAGGAATGGCCCTTTTTTGTTTGTTTGTTTTTGTTTTCTCTGTGATGGTAAGAGCTTAGAATGCAAGGAGTAGCCTGTAAACTATCAGAGAATTACAGGAATTCGTACATCTGTTCTGCATTACTAGAGAAGGTGATTTTGTCTTCTGGAAAGCATGAAATATATCTCAGTAGGAATTCAATGATGTGGCCATCTGATAAGAACCTACCCTGGGAAGTGGCATTAATACTGTCTTTAATAGACAGAGGCATTCATCACTAGTTGGGCAACAGCAGAGTAAAAACCACTGCCTGGAACTGTTTTAGGGACCAGCTGTGCTCTGTGGCATAGAAATAGTAGAGTTGGAAATAGGCTAAAGTCTTTCAGGAGGTGTTTCAGCTGGCAATCTAGGTTCTCAGTGGACAGATTTTGCCATTATGGGCAGAGAGGTAAGAAAACAGGATGTGTTATTTTTATGTAGTTTTGAAGCCTACCGAAAAAAAAAAAACATGTCTGTCTTTCTTTTGAGTGGTAGTATGCTGGAAAGTTTTTTTTTTTTTTTTTTTTTTTTACTTAGATTCTTAGGAGTTTGTGTGAAAAATAGAGCTTTAAAAAAAAAAAAAACTGTTACCAAATTGTAAAGGTGAACTACAGTAATTTCTGTAAAGCTTTCATCCCTCTAGGGTTAGCAACCAATATTTCAAATGAAGCCAGTACTAGATATGCAGATGCTGTGAGTGGTGGGTCCCCCTCCCTTTCAGTTGCTTTTTACTGTGTCGATACTGTGAATAGAGTGCTTCCAGGTAGGCTGGGACCACATTAGCACAATTATTTCTGCTGATTCTCTCCTCTTAATTGGCTTAGTGTAAAGCCATGAGATTTATAAAAATTCATGTTCAGCTATCAGTTAAGGAGAAACTAAAGTTTCTGAAAGCAATTTCTCCATTTTAGGTAGAAGATGCTACTTTCTAATATCCAAGATTTTCTCTAGATTCACTGTGAAATTACCCTAGTTCTAATTGAGCATCACTGTAGAATCATAGGAATTATTGGTGTTCTATCCACATTAATGAAAGCTGTGTTGGTGTGTGCACAGAGGATACCTCTTCAGGATGTACTAAGTAGACTTTAGCTAATACTGAGAATTAATTACCAAATCTTAATTTCCACTTACCATTTTGTGAAGGGAACTTAACATTAGCAGTAAGAGCTAAATCATTGATTACTTCAATGCCAAGAAAGAGCAAACACTGGGCCTGTTTCTGTGCACTGAGTGGCACTCAGTAGCCAAGGAGTTAGTTATCCCTGGTTCTCAGCAGCAGAAGAAAATCTGCTTTCCATTCTAAGAAGTACCTTTTCCTCCTTTTTAACTCTGATAACCATTATGAAGTGTAGGTTTGGCATAAATAATAACATTGTACTTCTAGCAGATAGGCTCTTGCTAAAGATTTGCCCTCTCTTTACTCAAAACCATATTTACCTCTGAATTAAGTTGAGTTTTATGTAAGTTGCAAACTTACATCCAAGCCATGTCATTATGCCAGAGAATTAAATCCTATCTTGAGTATGTAAAAGCAAACTATTCCAAAAGGATAAGAGATTAAAAAAGGTGGTCTGGAAGGTGGCGCAGCGGTAAAGCTTTGGACCCTCAAGCATGAGGTCCCAAGTTCAATCCCCAGCTGCACATGTGCCAGCGTGATATCTGGCTCTCTCTCTCTTCCTATCTTCTTTCTCATAAGTAAATAAAATCTTTAAAAGAGAGAGAGATTGAAAAAGAAGGAAAAGGGTAGGGAAGATAGCATAATGGTTATGCAGAGACTCTCATGCCTGAGGCTCCCGGGGCTTAGGTTCAATCCCCCCCCCACCACAAACCAAAACTGAGCAGTGCTCTGGCAAAAAATAATAATTAAGTAAACAAATAAGAAAGAAAATAGCAGATAGAAACGTTTTGTATTATTCTGCTTTCCGGTACCTTTTAGTGTTTCCTGATTCCTCTACATCAATAAAGCAGGGTTTTCCAAAGATGGGATGACAGTAGAACTGAACCATTCCCCCACTGATTTTACAGTTGAAGTCTGGCCTAGGATGGAAGTGGTCTGTCTAGTGGCAGCATAGGTCTTTAATAACAGAAGTCTTTGGTCAATAAGTAACTTTTTTTAAAAGTTTAGATGTTACTTCTATTATTTGTGCTTTTTTTTCCTCCAGGGTTATTGCTAGGGTTCTGTGCCTACACTAGGAATCCACTGCTCTTGGAGGCCAGTTTTTTTCCCCCCTTTTGTTGCCCTTGTTTACTGCTGTTGTTGTTATTGCTGTCGTTGTTGGACACGACAGAGAGAAACAGAGAGAGATGGGGAAGACAGAGGGGGAGAGAAAGACACCTGCAGACCAACTTCACTGCCTGTGAAACAACCCCCCCCCCCCCCCGCAGGTAGGGAGCCGGGGGCTCCAACCAGGATCCTTAAGCTGGTCCTTGCGCTTCCTACCACTTGCACTTAACCCGTTGCACTACCGCCCAGCCCTCTTGTGTTTCTCTTCAACAGCTAAAAACTCCATTTAGTTTGACTAGAAGATCTGTATGAAATTAAAGCCATGGGTAATGGTTTAATCATAGTGAAAATGTATTTAAATCAGAAGGCATTGGAACCCTGAAAGTTTTCTCTCTCTCTCTCTTTTTTTTTTTCTTCTTTTTACCAGAGTACTGCTCAGCTCTAGTTTATGATAGTGCAGAGGATTGAACCTGGGACTTGGAAGCCTCAGGCCTGAGAATCTGTTTTTTTTATATATATATATATTTTATTTATTTACTATTGGAAAGAGACAGAAATTGAGAGGTGGGGAGAGATAGAGAGGGAGAGAAGACACCTGCAGCCATACTTCACTACTTGTGAAGCTTTCCCTCTGTAGGTGGGAAGCAGGGGCTTGAACCTGGGCCCTTGCACTCTGTAATGTGTGTGTGTTTAACCAAGTGTGTCACCACCTGGTCCCCCTCCCTGAGAGTCTATTTGCATAGCCATTATGCTCTCTATCCCTGCCCTCAAATGTCTTTATCTGTGTTTTCAAAGACCTGTTATGCCATATGAGAAAATGTGCAAATTGATGCACTATTTTGGATACTAGAATTTAGAAAGGGTCAAACAAGCAATGAAATCAGTTAAGTCCCTCCATTGTAAAGGATAGCAAAGTGTAATATATTCTGTGACTTCCAAATTCTGCCTTGCCTGGCAAGCTAAACCCAGGCCAAATTTCTTCTCCCTACCCCTAGCCCCCCAAGAGTACTGCTTAACTGTAGTTTATGGTGGTTTGGGGATTGAACCTGGGAGCTTCAGGCATGAGAGTCTCTTTGTATACCCATTATGCTATCTACCCCCACCCCAGGCCAAATTTCTAAAGCCACCTGTGTGTGTCTAGAAAGTGATACTGGAATTTGGCCATATCTTTTACTTCAGGAATGACTTTTTTACTCTTGTCACAGAGTTAAGTACTTGTGACATAGACCATAAGATCTGCCTAGCCCAAGGATATTTATTATCTAGTAAGCCAGCTCCTGAATTAGACTTGAAAAAATGTTGTCTCTTCTGCCATTTCACTTTTATAACAGTTTGATGGAGGTTTTAAATTCATATTCCCATCTATGCATCCATTTCTTCTGTTTGCATATTTTGTAGATCTATTTCATATAAACTTATTGGTATTCCTGCTTAATGATTTCCCTTGCTTTAATAACAGAGAGCCCTTAGGATTTGTCCTTGTCTTTAAGATACAGTCTAAAGCAATAGTTAAAAAATAAATAATATGATTATTTTAAAACAAATTCAAGCATCATCAAATGGGGTTAAATGAGTACAATGTTTACATAAAATATTGTAAACAATATTTTTGTAAGTAGGTTTTGCCATTGCTCTGAGTTAACCTTGAAATGGTTTGCATATAGTGGCAGAAGTGAATTTATTCTGTCTTTCTTTACTTTTTTTACCAGAGCACTGCTCAACTCTGGTTTATGGTAGTGCAGAGGATTGAACCTGGGGCTTTGGAGCTTCAGGCTTTATGAAAGTCTCTGAGCATAACCATTGTGCTGTCTACCCCCACCCGTAAATTTATTCTCACTAGTATTCACAATTTCTCTCTTTCTTTCTTTCTTTCTTTCTTTCTTTCTTTCTTTCTTTCTTTCTCTCTTTCTTTCTTTACACCTACAGCACCCAGTATTCCCAGGCGGTCTCCCATCCAAGTACTAACCAGGCCCAACCCTGCTTAGCTTACGATATCAGGTGTGTTCAGGGTGGTATGGCCATAGACTCACAATTTCTATTATAAACAACTGGTTTGAGGGCAGGGGTAGACAGAATAATCCTCTGCACCACCATACCAGAGTTGAGCAGTGCTGTGGTTAAAAAAAAAAAAAAAAAAAAAAAACTGGTTTGATTCTTTTCCAAAGTACTGTTTTTCTTTCTTTTTTACTAGAACACTGCTCAACTCTGGTTTATGGTGGTGAAGGAATTTAACCTGGGACTTCAGAGCCACAGGCATGAGAATCTCTTTGCATAACCATTATGCTACATACCCTACCCCAAAGTACTGTTTTTCTAAATGAGAAACTTCTACATTCTCTTCTTTATACTATATATCTTTGTTTTAATTTCTCCAAGTAAGCTCACTCTCTTCCATGTGAAGTGATAAAAAGCCAAATGTAGTCCTTTGTTTTCTTTTTTCAATGACTGCTTTAAAACAGTGAGATTTCTGGGATTTCAAATTCTTTTTAGACCTGCTTTCTGTTTTCTTCTTTAAAATCTTTATTTTGGTTATACATATGAGAGAAGGTTTCACATGAGACAGAGAGTGGTTGAGAGAGAAGTCAGCACCCCTCTAGTACATGGGGTGCTGGGCATCAAACCAGGAACCTCAGGCATGGATGTCCGACACTACCAGTTGAACCACTTCTCCAGGCACAACTCTATCTTATGTTTTCTGTCACTGTTACTCTAAATATTTTTTTGTTTCATGAATAGTTAGATGTTAGGATGATAAACAGAACCTACCTGTACCAACTTTGTTTTTTGGTGGTTTCTCAAGGCTTCACTTCTCCAGGATGATTTCTTTCAGATAATAGAATGAGACGGAGGGGGGTGGGGGGTGTGGGGTGGGGTCAGCACCAAAGTTTACTACTGTGCAATGGAATCCAGGCCTGAAGCTGAGTCATGCACATAGCAAAGCATTGCACTATCCAGGTGAGCTGTTTTGTCCACTTGGAAACAACACATGAACGTCACAGTTACACTGATTTATCTGAGCAAAGTGTTGATACAATACAATGAACCTGATTCCACTTTGTTGTGATCTCTGCCAACATAAAGTCTGTGTGTGGACTAGCCTCCAGTAGTCTCCACATTGAGTAGGCATTTTATTCTTAAAGTTCTAAGTCAGATATTAGTATGTTTTATATGTTACTCCCTTTTTTGTTTTTGTTGCTCACCAGAATACTGCTCAGCTCTGGCTTATGGTGGTGCTGGGGATTGAACCTAGGACTTTTGGTCCCTCAGACATAAAAGGTTTTCATGTCCATTATGCTATCTCCCCAGCTTTGCTATGCTCTGTGAATAATTGATAGTCCTGACTTGTAATGTTCCAGAATATTTGCCTACGATAGGTCTGCCCTGTCTTAATTTATACCCATAAAAAATGGTGAGTTATGAAGACTTTGGAAGATTACTTTTCTGACTATTTGGGGGTTATATTAATTTGGGATATAAGACTTGTGAAAGAAATTGAATTCAGGAAGCCCAGTGAGTCATTGACATCCAACTCTGGGGTCTTGATAATAGATGGAATTGAAAATGGGAGTTTGCAAATATTTTGACTTCGTTGATAGTTACTTTTTGCCTTCAAGTCTCATTTCCCTGTTTTCAATTATATTATTCTTAAGTGTTGCTTTTCCAGAGATAGTTGTTTTGCTTTGAGTCAATAGCTTTTTATGCTCAAAACAAGCCAAAGTTGGATCTTATGATTATGGTTGATCCTTGAATATCTTGGGGACTAAGGGTACTGACCCTGCCTTCCTCCAACCCCACTGGTAATTCATGTGCAATGTACAGCCACCTTTTCAACCAACTTGTATCTGAAGTTGGTTGAATTCATGAAGGCCCAGGGAACTCAAGATGGTGGGGGTGGACCCCACATGCTAGTGAACTTGTGCAATTCAAACCCATATTGTCCAAGGGTCAGCAGTACTTTGAAATACCTAACTTGGTTATACTCCAAAGATGTAATTATTGATAAGAAGAGGGCTGGAAATGTTTCTAATACTACATTTCCCCTATTTCCCATATGACAAATACCTCTCATCTTAATATAGTTAAGAAAGGCCTACTTTTCAGATAGTGATTTCTTTAAACCACACAGCTTAATTTGTAAAGGCAGAGCAGTTATTGGAATGTTCTTTTTTTTTTTTTCTAAAGCTTGCTTCATTCTACTCTTGATTAAGTCCTGTTGAGGAGACTAGACTTTACCATCTAATTAAGAAGACATCTATCTGTACAGCATCTTGTATGGCTAACAGCACAAGCTAATATACTGTGAATCTCAGAATTTGAGTTAATCCTTAATACCAA
This sequence comes from Erinaceus europaeus, assembly GCF_950295315.1. Taxonomy (NCBI): domain Eukaryota; kingdom Metazoa; phylum Chordata; class Mammalia; order Eulipotyphla; family Erinaceidae; genus Erinaceus; species Erinaceus europaeus. The sequence goes on along the minus strand of NC_080170.1, from coordinate 53,339,745 downwards.
AGGTCAGAGCATCTCATTTGTTTTAGTGATAGATGAGTAGCTTCCAGGAGGACCTGTTCTATTTGGAACCATACAGTGTGCTTGGGATTTGTTTAGCAAATCTTTGACCTAGTTTAACTGTGGCGTCTGTACTTTCTAACCCCACTTGATTTGAGTCTAGATGTATGCTTTAAAAAAAAAAAAAATTATTATCTTTATTTATTGGATAGAGACAGCCAGAAATTGAGAGGAGGAAGGGAGACAGAGACACCTGTAGCACTGTTTCACCACTCGCAAAGCTTTCCCCCTGCAGGTGGGGACCAGGGGCTCGAACCCGGGTCCTTGTGCACTGTAACATGTGCGCTCAACCAGGTGTGCCACCACCTGGCCCCTGGATGTATGCTTTCTTAAAGCCTGCACTTTTCACTACAAAGAGAAAAAAAATGAAAAAGAAGAGCAGAAGCAACTGAACTAAGTACTTTAGTGACATCATGTCAATCCCTTAGAATAATTTCATGAGGTGGTAACAGAACTAAAAGTATTATGTTTCATTTTATTTTATTTTTGCCCCCAGGTTTGGTGCCTACACAATTCTACCAGTCCTAGTGGATTTTTTTCCCCTCCCCTTTCAACCACCCTTTTATTCTTAATTTTTGATAGAGAGTGAGATACACAGAGGGAGAGAGACAGGAGAGATTGTAGCACCACTCCACTGCTCATGAAGCTTCCTCCTTGCAGATGTTCCTGTTTGGTGACCCAGGGCTCAAACCAGATCCTTGTACATGGTAACGTGTGCTCTACGGGCAAGCCACTGTCCAGCCCCAATGGTGGACTTTTTTGAGAACTGTATGTCAAGCATGGTTGTGTATGCATGCTCACATTGATTTACTTCTCTAACCCTTCTAAAAATCTCTAACCCTTCTAATAAACTGAAACAGGTTAACCCAGGTATCTAACACTAGAGACAACACTCTTAGTAGACTGCACTGCCTTTTTTTTTTCTTTTAAATAAATAAAAACAATTTCTTTTTCTTACCAGAGTACTGCTCAGCCAGACTGTACTGCCTTTAGTAGGTGATAATACCACATTTTTAAAAAATTTATTTTCCTTTTTATTGCCTTTTTTTATTTATTTATTGCTGTTATTGATGTCATCATTCTTGGATAGAACAGAGAGAAATGGAGGGAGAAGGGGAAGACAGAGGGGGAGAGAAAGATAGACACCTGCAGACCTGCTTCACCGCCTGTGAAGCGATTCCCTTGCAAGTTGGGAGCCAGGGGCTCAAACCAAGATCCTTACGCTGGTCCTTGCGCTTCATGCCATGTGTGCTTAACCTGCTGCCGGACTCCCATAATACCACATTTTATAGTTGAGGAGAGTGGTCTGGGAGGTGGCACAGTGGATAAAACATGGGATTCTCAACCATGAGGTCCTGAGTTCAATCCCCAGCAGCACATGTACCAGAGTGATGTCTGGTTCTTTCTCTCTGCCTGTCTTTCTCGTGAATGAATAAATTCTTTTTTTTTTTTTTTTTTGTTCCTCCAGGGTTATTGCTGGGCTCGGTGCCTGCATGAATCCACCGCTCCTGGAGGCTATTTTTCCCCCTTTTTGTTGCCCTAGTTGTTGCAGCCTCCTTGCGGTTATTATTGCCATTGTTGACGTTGCTTTGTTGTTGGATAGGACAGAGCGAAATGGAGAGAGGAGGGGAAGACAGAGAGAGGGGGAGAGAAAGATAGACACCTGCAGATCTGCTTCACCGCCTGTGAAGCGACTCTCCTGCAGGTGGGGAGCCGGGGGCTCCAACCGGGATCCTTACGCGGGTCCCTGCGCTTTGCGCCACGTGCGCTTGACCCACTGTGCCACCGCCCGACCCCCGAATAAATAAATTCTTTAAAATATATATATGTTGTTGAGGAGACTAATGAGCCCACCATTAGTAATATGATTCCGCAACTCGATCATCTCTATCACAGAAACAGTTGGGGAGAACTGGTGTGTATAATAGTAACAGTATTGCTTATTGCTTAAACTTGCAGTTCAAGAGTTAAGTAGTCAGATGACTTCTTTGAAAGATAATCAATTAGCCTGTAAGCAGACATTGACTGGTAAATATTTTCTGGAAACATTGCCCACTGAGTCTGAAGTTAATCTTTTTAATTTTTTTATTATCTTTGTTTATTGGATAGAGACAGCCAGAAATCAAGAGAGAGACACCTGCAGCACTGCTTCACCACTTGTGGAACTTTCCCCCTGCAGGTGGGATGCAGTTAATCTTTTTTAGGTCTAGTTGTGAATGAGGTTCTTTTTTTTTTTTTAGTATTTTTAAAAAATATTTTCCCTTTTTTTTGCCCTTGTTTTATTGTTATAGTTATTATTGTTGATATTGATGCCATCGTTGTTGGATAGGACAGAGAGAAGTGGAGAGAGGAGGGGAAGACAGAAAGGGGTAGGGAAAGATAGACACCTGCTGACCTGCTTCACCAGCTGTGAAGCGACTCCCCTGTAGGTGGGGAGCCGGGGGTTCTAAACGGGAACCTTACGCGGCCCTTGTGCTGCGTATTGCCGGACTCTCGTGAATAAATTTCTACCAAGGCAGAAATGAGAACATCTGGTTATCTATTGCTATGGAACAAACAACCCTACACCTTTGTGACTTAAAACAGCTATCTTGGGGGCTGGGTGATAGTGAAGCGGGTTAAGCACACATGGCACGAAGCACAAGGATTGGTGCAAGGATCCTGGTTCAAGCCCCCAGCCCCCCACCTGTAGGGGAGTTGTTTCTGAAGTGGTGAAGCAGGTCTGCAGGTGTCTTTCTCTCCCCCTCTCTTGTCTTCCCCTCCTCTCTCAATTTCTGTCTTATCTAACAACAGCAATAACAAGGAGAAAAATGGCCTCCAGGAGCAGTGGATTTGTAGTGCAGGCAAAAAAAAAAAAAAAAACACCAAAAAAACCCAAACAAATAAAAAAGCTATCTTAGGGATCTCAAAATGTGAATCAGAAATTCAGGAAGAACTAGCTCATCTAGGTATTACTCTTGTTGCCTATGGTGACATGTGTGGCAAAGCAGACATGCTATTCAGCTGAGCTGTTTTGCCAGCTTTTCTCATTGCTCAGTTTTATATGTTGTTAGTCTTTGATTAAGTAGTTGCTATCCACTTCTCTAGTATAACAGGTTATGGAATTACGATTTGAGGTTAAATGTGACAAAATTGGGCTGTTTTAGATTGGTCAACTAGTTCACCTGGATAGTGTGCTGCTTTGCCATGTGCACAGCCCAGATTGGAGCCCAGCCCCCATCACATTAAAAAAAAAAAAAAAAAGCTTCAGTGCTAAGCGGTCTCTCATTCTCTCTCTGCCTCTTTGAAGAAAAAAATATTGCTTTGTTTAAATTCCTGCTGGCTTCTAATAACTAGACTATTAACTGCCTTTGAAAAGAAATACAGAGAATAAATTCTGCTCTAAAGATGGCCACACCCAAATCAGTGCACTTTTTAAGAGAAGAAAGGTTTGGGTTTCTCTGTCAATTCTGTGTGCTGTGAGTTCTGGAGAACTAGCTCTCTCTTACTGGCCACTTTGAGGTATCAAAAGTGATCTCAAGAGTAAGGGGGTGAGGAGGGGGGCACAGACGATGCTGGAAAGGGAAAAAGGAAACTAATATTTGGGTATTTTAGTTGGATACCAGAGGTGGATTGTCTAGGCATCGAGATTAGTTAGGTTTTATCATGTAAAGATTGGGGGGGGGGTGAATTTTAATATTTTCTTTTTGATCCACATTTCCATTCTAGTATACCTCGAAGTCTGCCCTTTGTGACAGACAAAGCCTTTGAAAATGTATTTCAAGGGAATGAAAATCCTCTGATATTATATGGGTATATCTCTTGTTCTGTATTTTACAGTTCTCTGGGTCCTCATTTAGATATTCTGTGGCTCTTTGAAATGGTCTGATGGCTACTTAAAATTAACTGCTTTGGTCTTGAATTACAAATAAGGAGAGGAGTGGTCCGGGAGGTGGCGCAGTGGAAAAAGCATTGGACTCTCAAGCATGAGGTCCTGAGTTCGGTCCCTGCCAGCACATGTACCAGAGTGATGCCTGGTTCTTTCTCTCTCCTCCTATGTTTCTCATTAATAAATAAATAAAATCTTTAAAAAAAAATGAGGGGAAAGAACAAAGAGGAAAGGGAACAATATTTACTTTCTCAACAACCCAGGACTGTACCATTTCAGGCCAGTCACAACTACCTGAGTGAGCAGAAATTTCTTAAGGCTTAGACTTTACCTTTAACTACATCTTAGAGCTAGATGGAGTGCACCCAGTAGAGCAGCCCTGACACCAAGTACAAGGACCCGGGTTCAAGCCCCCACGCCCCACCTGTAGATGGGGAAGCTTCATGAATGGTGCAGCAGTGCTGCAAGTGTTTGTCTTCCCCCTCAGTTTCTTTCTGTTTCTATCAAAAAAAGAAAAATTTAAAAAATTCCCCAGAAGAGGTGGACTCATCATGCAGGCACCAAGCCCCAATGATAACTCTGGTGGAAAACAACACTACTACATCTTAAAGGAGATATGTGTGACATACTGGGAAATGATCTACTGACTCAACTATAAAGTAGTAGAAACATAGCCGTGGTTCTTTAAGAACTGTTTCAAAAATAGAATTATAGCACAGCTTAAAATGTATTTCCTCTGGAGGCTAAAATAGGTCACTAAGAGCATATTTAAAAACCACCTCTGGAATGACTATCAGATGGAAGAAATATTTAAAGTATTGCTAATATTTTGACAAAGATAATTTTAGACCATGTAACTTGAATTTAAAAAAGCAAAATGAGCCATATTTCTTTTTGGAGAGCTGGCCCCCTAAAAACAACACTACTATGATTCAATTGCTCATGCATGTGCACTGAACAGAGAGTGGTATATAAAGATAATTCACACAAGTAACTTGTGAAAAGTTTGACTATTTTCTTAATATCTTCTCATAAAGGTATGTTTATAAATACATTTACTTGTCAGCTATGACTTTAGTAGCATAGAAGCATTTTGTTAGTTTTATCAAATTCTTGGCATAGCAGGCTAGAAGAGCTTTCTGTTGCTTTGTATTTTGGCTAAAAACATTATTTCTTGCACTTTTTATTTATAAAGATGTTATGACACATTGCACCCACTTCATGCAGCTGTTCTTTAGAGACAACAGATATAGGTGTGAAGTGAAAGTACATTTGAAAACCTGGTGATGGGAGGGACCTCAAAATAAACTTGGCTTTCATCTACCTGAGCAGTGGGTAGGTGGAGGGTGGGGATATAATGTACAAATTACATTGGAAGCAGCTGTTGGGATAGGCATATCTTAATATGTTGCAATATGGCTGTTGAGTGGCCAGCTGTGTATGTGATTTTTTTTTTTTGCATGTATGTATGTATGTGTGTGAGAGAAGGGTGTTTGGTGAAGGCAGATAATGGAGACTCTTCTACCTCCCATTAAAGGCAGAGCATATTTCAAGCTACCTTGTAGTACTTAAAGGAGGAATCGTATTCCTAGGCTTCTGGCCACTCTATCCTCTTTTCATACTCGCTTCAGCTCCTCTACCTCTGAGCACTTGGCTGGAGAAAGAGTATAACTTTGTGTTGCACGCAAAGGAAAGCCAGACCCAAGAGATAGAGGCTGCAGTGTCTAATTCTCCTTGTCTTGTTCAGATGTTAATGTTTGGTTTTGTTGCACAAATCAAATGGTGTCAGAAACAACTTAGTGATTTTATCCACAACTATTCACTAATTCGTTGTTGGCAAGAGTAGTTAGAGGAAGTGAAGTTTTTGTTTTTAAAAATGTAACCAGTACCTTTTAATGTGAATTTTTTTTTTTTTTTTGAATCTTGACTTTCTTTTCTTTCAGTTGCCCTCTGTAGTTCATTTTTGGAAGACTGGAATATTAACCATATTTTTCTCATAAGTCATCTGCCAATATCTTGATATGGAGGTATGCATGATGTGGATTTCTGTATAATGGATTTTACTTTTAGTCATTCTAAAGGGAGAGATTCCTATTTTAATGTTTATACTGTTAACAGTAGCCCTGAAGGCCTCACTTCAGTGTAGTCGATGTGAAGAAATTCAGTTTCAATAGTAAAATGCCACTTTGCAGACCACCTAACCTTAAAGCCTAGTTGTAGCCTAATTTGTTTGGGATCCTAGTCCTCTTGAGCCAGACAGGTTGCCTATCTTTCGAGCATTTGTTACCTCTGAGGAAGAACCATTGACTCTTAGGAGATGTTCTGGAATGCTTTTCACCTTTTCATCCTAGTACATGAGCTAGTTGTGTTGTCCACATAGATTCTTTAATTAGGAATGAAAGAGAGAGTGATGCATTTCCAGAGGTTGGTATCTGTGCTTTAGGATCAGCTGATAAGAGTTTCCTCTCCTAGTGACTGGGTGGAGCATTTGACAGATAATGTGAAAATGACATTATTACTCAGGTGACAGCTGATTTAGTAACCTCTGCCCCAGTGCACTGGGAACCCAGTAGGAAGACGAGGCAGTAAAAACAGTCTCTAAGCCATGCTTATATCCTACACTAAGGAGCTAATTTCTGTTTGGGAAAATTCTTCCCCCAGATTATCTTTGGTTTCTGCCCAGCCCTATCCCAGGCCTGTCCCTAGCTGTTTTGCTATACAACATATTGAAGGTACTGTCTTAATAAATCAATAATTCATTGTTGGTTTGGAAGCCTAATGCAATCAAAGTGACTTATTTAAAATAAGAACAGAAAATAATGAGAAATGCCTAGATAATTTCAACTGAAGCATGTTAAAACTGTAAATCTGGAAGAGAGCCCTTACCTTTTTCCCCTCTGGCATCAGTGCACACTTAGCTTTAATGCTCCCTATTCTGGAATCCACTGGTCCAGGCTCGTGGTTCTTCATCTTGGCTGTATGTAAAGTTAATTGGGAAACCTCCAAACTTCGCCTTCAATTGGTGTGCTGGGAATTTGGTCTTTAAAAGGTCCTCAGCTAGGTGTCTCTCCATCTTTCTCCCTCTCTATCTTCCCCTCTCAATTTCTCTCTACAGTATTGTCTGTACAATAATAAATAAATAGGTCCTCAGCTGATTCAAATGGCAACCAACAGAGTAAGAAATACTTAATAGTCTTTGGTTAGCCTCACTATAATTCTCACTTCGCCATTCGATGTCTTTATTTGAATCCCTCAAACAGGTCTGAGTTTAAAGCTTACAGGGAGCAAAAGGTTTCGGGTGGTAAAATGAGTCATCTGTCCTCAGAAAAACTCTGGAGAGAGATGTTGCCACCCTTACAAAGTATTCACAACTAAGCAAAACTAATTTTCAAAGTCCAGTCTCTGTGATCTGAGTGGAGAAATTTCTCAGTTTTTGCTTGCTAAAATGGACCACTTATACCTAGTAGAAGAGCCAGCCCCGAGATGCCTAGGGTAATTTCTACTTGTAAAATGAAAAGGAAGGCTCCTTCTTGAATTGTGATACATTCAATTATGTACTCAGCCTGTCTTTTATATGGGATTTCTGTGTAAAGTGACTTTTGCTTTTTCTTGTTTCTTTATGAATGCAGTGCACTAGCTAAAGCTTAAGTATTCTTGAACCTTACATGAAATGTGAAGTGAATAATTTTAGCATCTTTGTTCCAGGATGTCAAAGAACCCAGTGATATCTAAATGTGATTTAATATCTTTTCATTCTTCTCACCCCCAGCAGTAAAGATATAACCGACAGCAACTCACATCTGTTATGGGGGAGAAAACTGATTCCCCATAAAAAAGTGAAAACCGCTGTTCAAAGTAACCAGCAGCCCTGTGATTCCTGTGAAGGAGATTTGTGTTGAAGGGCAAGATCAAATGTAATAGAGTTTCTTCTCAGACAGTTCTGGGTGTTGTAGAAATTTTCACCCTTATGTTACCAACTACAAAGAATTGACCATTTAAATTTCAAATAGTGTGTAAGGAGGTGGGAAATGAGGACTGAATTAGCATTAGGCTATGGGATTTTATAAAAATAACATCAAAGTCTTTGTATTCTTGCTACAATGCTAGTTACAGGAAAGACATTCATTATCTGCCTTAGAAAATGTAGGAAGGCCCCTTAGTTCCAGGTGGAATAGAAAAACAATAGCTTTGGGGACTTGTGGCATCCAAAAAGGAACTACCAAGGGTTTTCATCCTGAAAAACTTTTGGAGTACTGTGAAATATTGTTGAACTTTATGAAAATCATACCACACTGGATTTAAATGTTTGGAGGGGAGACTAGGCTATGAGGATGGGGATATGAACTTGTACTGTATGTTAGGCAAGGAAGGAAGGAAAACTCCCTACCAGGAGTCCTGGCAGGACTCAGAAGTTTTTCTGTCCAACTGGGCTCACTAGCTGATACCTCTTAACCCATTAAGAAACTCCTTCTGAAACAGCTACCTGCTAATCTGTTTTAGTTAATCTGAATTAACTACCTACTAGTATGACCAGCTCACCCATCCCTCTGCCCATGACAAAAGAGAAACAGCCTCAGCTGTGGCAAAGGAAAAGTTATTTTGTCTCAGCCCATCACTTTCTCTCCTACTGTGTGGTCTGTATCCGCAGTGTTAGTTCAGTTTGTTTTGTTCTGTTCTGTTTTGTTTTGTTTCGTACTACTATGGCAGAATCTAGGCAGGTGCTTCTATTAGGAGCCAATGGCTTTACCTTTAAAAAATCTTCAAATCAAAGCTCCATGTCTGGCAAATCAGCATATGTGACTTCAGATAGAAGTATGTTGGAACAGCGCTTAGATTTCTTGATTCCTCATCATTTCAGGGCCAACCTACTGGTGCTCTGCCTCTGAGAGGAGAAAAGGCAGAGGCTCAAAAATGGAAAAGTCAACGTAGCAGAAACCTGGTCTCCTTCAGACTCATTTAGTCTGAAAGGAATCTGTCCAGCTGTTCTCTGTGGTGCTTACTGGTGCGTGCACCTGCTCCTGGCAATGTGCCTTCCCACTGGTCACTGTGAAAAGCAGATCACACTGGACTCTGAGGCCAGAACCCAGGACAAGTTCCCCCTTCTCATCTTGAGCCCATCTCTTCTTCATATAGCTGATAATGTAGCATTCAACTCCCACTTCTCTTTGGTAAACCCTTGGTTTGTCCCACCCCCAGAAATGATAAAGCATTTAAAGAAAGTCAGAAGATGAGATTCTGATGGTAGCTATCTGATACAGAGATTATAGGAAAATTCCACTTTCCCTCTGCTGATACTGATAGAAGACAACCATGCCTCCTTTTCCTGAGTTTTGTTTTGTTTTGTTTTGCTTTTACCAGAGAACTGTTCAGTTCTGGCTTAACGGTAGTGTGGAGGATTGAACCTGGGACCTTGGAGCCTCATACATGAGAGGCTTTTTGCTATCTCCCCTACCCCTCTTCCTGAGTTTTTAAAGGCTACCATAGTATTTGTAAGCCAAGACCTTACCTAACACTGTTTTCACCACTTGGTAAGGGTTCATATTAAAACAGACAATCAATTTCTAAAACATTTTTATCCCTGAAAGGGAGCAAGATAAGTTTTTAGCTATAAAAACCTACCAGTCTGTTTTTTCCCTTTGAAAAAACTAACGTGTAAGGTTTGTGACTTTCATCTGAAGTGATTAATCCTTTAATAAAGATGCCTCAGCAAAGTCCCCAAGTCAGGATGACGCTTCTGGGGGTGCTAAACTGGTCTGTGCATCTTATTTCCTTAGAGAATACACTTTTATTATGACTTTAATTATAAATACTTATATGTAGAATAGGATTTTCTCTCTCCCTCCCTCTATGAATCATCATTTAAGTGTAACCCACACCTCCCCTCATCCCCTTTTACTGAAGAAAAAAAAATGCACTTTAATTCCTAAGGAGAGTGGCTATTCCAGGCCCTGAAGCCAGATTATTTCAGGAGGAGAGTTGAAGAGGGACAGCCCTTGCCAGATCCTGTGAAATGAACCAAATTCTTCAGTGTAACACAAATAGTAACATTAGTTTTTGAGCTGCCCCCACCCCCTTCCAAAGGGAAAAAGAAACAACCAAATTGAAAACATTCAAAATGCCTACCCTGATCTTAGAAGTATCATTGGGGAAAATACCCCATCCAGTGATTTTTTTTTTTTCCTTTTTTTCTCAAATTGTCAGAAGCTGCTGGGTTGTTTGTGGGAGGCTGAGGTTTTTTTTTTTTTTTTTTTTTTTTCTTAAACTACAAAGTCGAGAACATAAAGCCTCTAAGATGTAGTCATGATTTATGTCACTTTGGAGTATCTAATTGCTTTCTCCCTTAATCTGACTGGTCATCTCTATCTCTCCTCCTGTGGATCCTGTCTTTCCCCAGATGAAAAACCAGTAGTTATGGTGGGGCTGCATGTCTCTTAGAGCCCAGAAGCCCTGTGGTGTCAGGAGCTGGGCGGTAGGGCAGGAAGATGGTCAGATTTTGGGGAGGGAGGTCAGAGAGAATGAAGATAAGGGTTTATATAAACATATTTAAAACTGTTAAGCAAAAGCTTTCTCGTTGAACAGCTTTAAGAACAATGTGAATGAAATCTTAGCAATTTGGTTAGATACCTGAAAAGTCTATTAATGTATACTTGAAATCCTGTTTGTATAAAAATACATTTTCCTCTTTATTTTAACACTGTGTAAAAGAACATTATGCATGTGAGTGGTTTGAGAATTAAATGGTTTAATACTCAAGTCAGAATCTGTCTTTTCTGTATATGGAGAACAACTCATTGGAAATTTTCTTTCTTTCTTTTTTTTTTTTTTTGGGGGGGTTGCTGAGGTTTCATGCTCCCCTGCCCTGTAAGGATGCCTGCCAGCTTTCAAGATGACACCGTGACTCCCTCTCTCTTGACTTGAGTATTCCCCAGTACAGAAGAACTGGAAGCCTCTTTTTACCAAATACTTGACAGCATCTCGTCTCTTCCCTCCCTCATCTTCATTTCAGCTGGCAAAGTCCATTCATAATTGTGAGGTGGAGCATTTTATCTATTTTTACTCCTATGTACAGACCAAAATAGGAAGTGGTGCAGAGTAAGAACACTTTAATTAACACAGGGGTTGGCCACTCTGCCCATGAAGATAATAGTATTCAGAGCAACTTCTCTTATAAGAACCAGGAAGGGCCGGTTGGCCTTGAAGGTCACTCTGTTAGGGTTCAGTGAGCGCCCAGCTATTCCGATGACCGTACTTGCTGCAGCTTCACTGCCTTCCTCATTCACCTGTGGGCCAGACAAGAAACAAGACTGCAATGTGGGCCACTGCAGCTCACTTTACGTTATCACAAGGGAATCTCCCTCAGGTACAGCAGTTCCTGAGAATGTTCTTTGTTTTCCAGTAGAAAGTGCTAACAAAGCAGCTCACTTAGTGCAACACTTTGCCATGCGGGAAGTTCAACCCCAGCCCCTACCACATTGATGAAAGTTTTTTTTGTTTTGCCTCCAGGGTTATCGCTGGGGCACCACAAATCCACTGCTTCTGGAGGCCACTTTTTTGCCCTTGTTTTTTCATCATTGTTGTGGTTATTATTGTTTTTTGTCACTGTTGTTAGGACAGAGAAATTGAGATAGAAGGGGAAGACAGAGAGGGGGAGAGAAAGATAGATACCTGCAGACCTGCTTCACTGCCTGTGAAGTGACCCTCCTGCAGGTGGGGAGCCAAGTTTTGAAACAGGATCCCTATGCTGGTCCTTGCATCTTGAGCCATGTGCACTTAACCTGCTGTGCTACCATCCGACCCCCTGAAGAAAGTTTTAGTACTGTGCTTTCTTCCCCTCTTTCTATCTGAAAAAGCCAGCCTGGAGTTCATTACGTCTGGAGACTAGTCAAACGCCAAAGATGACCAAATAAACAAAGTTCACCCTACTTTTGTGGAGTAACCTACTCCCTGGGGGACCAGGGCATTTTAGCAGTCCTCATGCAGCAGAGGGGTACAGATCTGAGGGCTGAGGGACACTGGAAACCTGCCTTTTCCTACAACTGTCCTGCTGTTCATACATCTACCACCTACCTAAACTATACCTTCAGAATCATTGGAGCAAGAGCTCCCAAGTTACAAATCAAATTATATATCAAAATACTGGATAATAAAGCAACATGAGGGAGTCGGGCGGTAGCGCAGCAGGTTAAGTGCATGTGGCACAAAGTGCGAGGACCGGCAAGGACCCGGGTTCGAGCCCCCGCCTCCCCGCCTGCAGGGGAGTCGCTTCACAGGCGGTGAAGCAGGTCTGCAGGTGTCTTTCTCTCCCCCTCTCTGTCTTCCCCTCCTCTCTCCATTTCTCTCTGTCCTATCCAACAACAATGACATCGCCACCAACAACAATAATAACTACAACAATAAAACAACAAGGGCAACAAAAGGGAATAAATAAATATTTTAAAAAATAATAATAAAGCAACATGAGAATGAAAAGGAAGCACCAAGATAAATCCAAAGGGAGGTTTCCTTACCTCAAGAAATGCCTTATGGAACGCGTCTGAGACATACAGGTCACTTCGGCCTCCTGCAACAATACCTAGAAGGAAGAGTACAGGAGGTTGTGAAGTGAGAAATAGTTAGCTTCAACCCACATAAAGAAGTTCAATTAGAGGACAGGTGTAGATAGCATGATGGTTATGCAAAGGGACTCATGCCTGAGGCTCCAAAGTCCCAGGTTCAATCCACTGCATCACCATAATAAGCCAGAGCTGAACAGTGCTCTGGTAAAAAAAAAAAAAAAAAAAAAAAAAAAGTTCTATTTTAATTAAGAAGGCCTTTGGGCCCTTGAAAAATAGAAATTGGGAGTCAGGCGGTAGCGCAGGTGGTGCAAAGCGCAAGGATTGGTGTAAAGATCCCAGTTTGAGCCCCTGACTCCCCACCTGCCAAGAGAGTCACTTCACAGGTGGTGAAGCAGGTCTGTCCTCTCCAACAACGATGACATCAGTACAACAAGACATTAAGAAAAGAAAAAGAAAAAGAAAGGGGATTCAGGTGGTAGCAAAGTGGGTTAAGCGCACATGGCACAAAGCTCAAGGACCAGCATAAGGATCCTGGTTCAAGCCCCCGGCTCCCCACCTGTAGGGGAGCCGGTTCACAAGCAGTGACGCAGGTCTGCAGGTGTCTGTCTTTCTCTCCCCCTCTGTCTTCCCCTCCTTTCTCCATTTTTCTCTGTCCTATCTAACAACGACAACATCAACAACAATAATAACTACAACAATAGAAAACAAAACAAGGGCAACAAAAAGGGAAAAATAAATACAAATATTTTTTTAAAAAGGGCAACAAAAGGGAATAAATAAATAAAATTTTAAAGTACTATTAAAAAAAAAGAAAAATAGAAATCATTTCTCTCTCACCCCACTTGATACCCAAAGTAAATACATGTAAAAAATAGTAAAGGCAGCTTGGTGAAGTAGCTCACTTGGATAGTGTGTTGCTTTGCCATGTACATGACCCAGGTTCGAGCTCTGCCCTCACTGAAGGAAGCTGTGGTTTCTTTCACTGTGCCTCTCTCTAAAATTAAAATAAATAAATAGGGGGTTGAACGGCAGTGCAGCGGGTTAAGCGCACATGGCGCAAAGCGCAAGGACTTCCATAACAATCCCGGGTTTGAGCCCTGCTCCCCACCTGCAAGGGAATCGCTTCACAGGTGGTGAAGCAGATCTGCAGGTGTCTGTCTTTCTCTTTCCCTCTCTGTCTTCCCCTCCTCTCTCCATTTCTCTCTGTCCTATCAATGACATCAATAACAACAACAATAATAACTACAACAACAATAAAAACAAGGGCAACAAAAGGGGAAAATAAATATAAAAATTTTAATAAATATTTAAATATATATGAAAGAAAAATTTACTCCATGGAATAGGAATATTCTTTCCATTTTGGCAACATGTTTTCTGACCTACTTTAAAGAGGACCCATTAAAAAATAATAATAAAATAAAGAGGACCCATTAGAAGTAACTCCAGGGAGTCGGTAGCACAGCGGGTTAAGCGCATGTGGCACAAAGCGCAAGGACCGGAATAAGGATCCCGGTTCCAACCCCTGGCTCCCCACCTGCTGGGGAATCGCTTCACAGGCGGTGAAGCAGGTCTATAGATGTCTGTCTTTCTCTCCCCCTCTCTGTCTTCCCCTCCTCTCTCCATTTCTTTCTGTCCTATCCAACAATGATGACAACAATAATAGTAACAACAAAAATAACTACAATAATAAAAAACAACAAGGGCAACAAAAGGGAGTAAATAAATATATAAAAAAGAAGTAACTCCAGTGATGCAGTGGATAAAGTCTTGGACTCTCAAGCATGAAGTACCTAGTTCAACCCCCAACATTCCCTGTGCCAGAGTGATATTCTGCTGTATTCTCTCTCTCCCTCTCTCTGTTCTCCCTCCCTCCCTCTCTAAGAAATCTTAAAAAAAATAATTCAATTATTTAACCTCATAAATGTTGTTCAAAGAGAAATTGTTTTGGTCATTTCTGGGACTTCACTGCTCCAGGGTGACTTTTTATTTTATTTATTTATTTTTATTAAATAAAAGACATCAGAGACGGGGAGAGAAAGACACCTGCAGACCTGCTTCATCGCCTGTGAAGCGACTTTGCTGCAGGTGGGGAGCCAGGGGCTCCAACCCAGATCCTTACTCTAGTCCTTGTGCTTTGTGCCATCTGCGCTTAACCCACTGCGCTACTGCGCAATTCCCCATTTATTTATTTTCTTAAAGACTATTTATTAACCAGAAAGATAGGATGAGAGAGAGAGGAAGAACCAGACATCACTCAGGTACATGTGCTGTCGTGGATTGAACTCGAGACCTCATGCTTGAGGATTTAATGCTTTATCCACTGTGCAACCTACCTTACCACCCAGGGTGACTTTTTTAGATAAGAGACAAGGGCGAGGAAAAGACACCACAGCACTGAAGCTCCCCCCAATGGGGTAGGAACTGGGCTCAAACTTGGGTTCCACAAATGGCAAAGTAGGCACCCTGCCAAGTAACCTATCTCATTGGCTCCCCCCAAAAAAAACATATATATATTTTTTATTTTAGAGATAGAAGGAGAGAGAGTGACTCCAGAGGTGGTGCAATGGATAAAGCACTGAACTCTCAAGCATGAGATCCCGAGTTCAACCCCCGGCAGCACATGTACCGGTGTGATGTCTGCTTCTTTCCCTCTCTCCTCCTATCATTCTCATTAATAAATAAATGACATGTAAAAAAAGAAGAGGGGGTCAGGTGGTGGCGCACCTGGTTAAGCACACACATTACAGTTTGCAAGGACCTGGATTCAAGCCCCTAGTCCCCACCTGTAGGGGGAAAGCTTCATGAGTGGTGAAGCAGGGCTGCAGGTGTCTCTCTGTCTCTCTCCCTCTCTACCACCCTCTTCCCTCTTGATTTCTGGCTGTCTCTGTCCAATAAATAAAGACAATATAAAAATAATTTTAAAAAATGAGAGAGAGGGAGTTGAGCAGTAGCGTAGAGGGTTAAGCGCACATGGTGTGAAGCGCAAGGACCAGTGGAAGGATCTCTGTTCGAGCCCCCGGCTCCCAACCTGCAGGGGAGTGGCTTCACAGGGGGTGAAGCAGGTCTGCAGGTGTCTATCTTTCTCTCCCCCTCTCTGTCTTCCCCACCTCTCTCCATATCTCTCTGTCCTATCTAACAACAACAACAACATCAATTACAACAGCAGTAACTACAACAACAATAAAAAAGGGCAACAAAAGGGAAAATAAATAAAGTTTAAAATAAATAAAATAAATAAATAAGTTGAGTAAGAAGATCTGAAAGGGAAACTAAAAGTAGGACCTGACTAAATTGTAAGTAGGGCACCAAAGTAAAAACCCTGTGGTGAGGGGTAGCCATGCAGCTTCCTGGGCCAGTGGGGGGTGGGAGTGGGTGGGAGGGATGGGTCACAGTCTTTTGGTGGTGGGAATGGTGTTTATGTACACTCCTAGTAAAGTGTAGTCATATAAATCACTAGTTAATTAATATGAGGAGGAAAATTAATTGTATGTCTTGAAGTTTTTAAAACACAGACTGAAAAAAAATAAAAATAAAAAATAAAACACAGACTGACTCTTTTTAATATATAGGCTGTGTATTTGATATGTGGACTCTCTCAAAAGCCTAGACCAAGTAGATCAGAAGCAACCAATAGCACAGCTATATACAAGATACTGGGTACTGTACAGCAAACCCTAACAAAAGGACTTTTCAAAGTTAACCCAATTACCAAATAATGTGATGATAACATTAACTATCGATTGTCTTTTGAACCCTAAGACAGCAGGAACCTCACATCTCCACTATAGAGCCTCTACTCTCCCCAGTCCTGGAACCTTTGAATAGGGCCCACTTTTCCGTATGCCTTTCCCAATCCATATCGAATAATATTGCATCTGCCGATCGCAACCCAATCAACACGATTGCCACCTCAACATGCTTCAGCTCAGACTGTGTCCAGAGACTTCACGTGTGGAATGACAACCCTTCAGCTTCATTACTCGGTGAGACCGTTCCTTTCATAGTATTCTCTAATTCCATCCCAGGTGGTTCACTTTCTAACAAAGTCCCAAAACCTAGATATACACCAGTTTCTGTGAGAGAGAGCATATGTTCACATAAACTACTGCAAAATATATACCTGAAAGCAGAACTGGAGTTTGCAGTGAGTACCCCCCTAACACTTCCTCTCCACTATTCCAAGCTTGGGATCCGTGATTGCTCAACAATTTGTTTGGCTTTGTATGTTAAATCTCTTTTCAGTCACCAGGTTCCAGATGCCATCAGGATCCCGGCCAGGCTTCCCTGTACTGAAGACCCCACCAATGTGTCCTGGAGCTCAGCTTCCCCAGAGACACACCCTACTAGGGAAAGAGAGAGGCAGACTGGGAGTATGGACCGACCAGTCAACGCCCATGTTCAGCGGGGAAGCAATTACAGAAGCCAGACCTTCTACCTTCTGCAACCCTCAACGACCCTGGGTCCATGCTCCCAGAGGGCTAGAGAATGGGAAAGCTATCAGGGGAGGGGGTGGGATATGGAGATTGGGTGGTGGGAATTGTGTGGAGTTGTACCCCTCCTACCCTATGGTTTTGTTAATTTATCCTTTTTTTTTTTTTTTTTTTTTTTCCTCCTCCAGGGTTATTGCTGGGCTCGGTGCCTGCACCATGAATCCACCGCTCCTGGAGGCCATTTTTTCCCCCTTTTGTTGCCCTTGTTGTAGCTTCGTTGTGGTTATTATTATTGCCCTTGTTGACGCAATTCGTTGTTGGATAGGACAGAGAGAAATGGAGAGAGGAGGGGAAGACAGAGAAGGGGAGAGAAAGACAGACACCTGCAGACCTGCTTCACCGCCCGTGAAGCGACTCCCCTGCAGGTGGGGAGCCGGGTGTTTGAACCGGGATCCTTACGCTGGTCCCTGCGCTTTGCTCCACATGCGCTTAACCCACTGCGCCACCGCCCGACCCCCTAATTTATCCTTTCTTAAATAAAAAAAAAAGTTAAAAAAAAAAAAAAAGAAACCACAGCACTGGAGCTTCCTTCAGTGTGTGTAGGGGCTAGCTCAAAACTGTGTTGCACACATGACAAAATAGTACACTATCCATATGAGCTATTTTGCTGATATATATGACAGAAATTGAGAAGGAAAAGGGTGAGAGGGAGAGAAAGAGAGATACCCGGAGAACTACTTTACCACTCATGAAGGTAGGGACTTCATCACTTTGCAGGTAGGGCCTGGGGGCTTGATGCTGGCAGACTATAATGTGTGCACTTAACTAGGTGTACTACCATTGGGCCCCTCTTTAATATATTTTTTTAATTTTTTATTTAAGAAAGGATTAATGAACAAAAACATAAGGTAGGAGGGGTACAACTCCACACAATTCCCACCACCCAATCTCCATAACCCACCCCCTCCCATGATAGCTTTCCCATTCTCTAGCCCTCTGGGAGCATGGACCCAGGGTCGTTGAGGGTTGCAGAAGGTAGAAGGTCTGGCTTCTGTAATTGCTTCCCCGCTGAACATGGGCGTTGACTGGTCGGTCCATACTCCCAGTCTGCCTCTCTCTTTCCCTAGTAAGGTGTGTCTCTGGGGAAGCTGAGCTCCAGGACACATTGGTGGGGTCTTCAATCCAGGGAAGCCTGGCCAGCATCCTGGTGGCATCTGGAACCTGGTGATTGAAAAGAGAGTTAACATACGAAGCCAAACAATTTGTTGAGCAATCACGGATCCCAAGCTTGGAATAGTGGAGAGGAAGTGTTAGGGAGGTACTCACTGCAAACTCTAGTGTACTTCTGCTTTCAGGTATGTATTTTGCAGTAGTTTATGGATACGTGTGCACATAAGCTCTCTCTCACAGAAACTGGTGTATATCTAGGTTATGGGACTTTGTTAGAAAGTGAACTACCTGAGATGAAATTAGAGTGTACTATAAAAGGAAAGGTCTCACCCGAGTAATAAAGCTGAAGGGTTGTCATTCCACACATGAAGTCTCTGGACACAGTCTGAGGTGAAGCATGTTGAGGTGGCAATCGTTGCGTTGGTTAGGTTGTGATTGGTGGATGCAATATTATTTGGTTTGGATTGGGAGATGCATACAGGAAAGTGGGCCCTATCCAAGGGTTCCAGGACTGGGGGAAGTAGGGGCTCTATAGAGGAGATGTGAGGTTCCTGCTGTCTTAGGGTTCAAAAAGACAATCGATAGTTAATGTTATCATCACATTATTTGTTAATTGGGTTAACTTTGAAAAGTCCTTTTGTTATGGTTTGCTGTACAGTATCCAGTATCTTGTATATAGCTTTGCTACCTCTTTAATATTTTTAAGGGTGCTAGGGTTGTGGGAATATAGCATAATGGTTATGCAGAAGGCTTTCAATACCTGAGGCTCCAAGGTCTCAGGTTCAATCCCTGTAAGCCCGAGATGAGAAATGAATGCTCTACATAAATAAATAAATAGGTAACTATTTTTTTTAAAGATGCTGATTTGGAGGGGTCAAACTAACTGAACACCAGTACTAAAATATCACAATAGGGGAATTGGTCTTGGAATAAGGAAAGGCCAATTGTGCTCACTTTATGGCGCAAATGTCCCCATCTTGTAATCACATCTGCCTTTCAGTTCTGACACTGACACCTTTTCTTCTCCTTCAATATTTTCTTTATTTTAATGGACCATTATGCTACCTTCCCAGCCCCCAATGCCTTTTCAGTTTCTTCTTCATCTTGCCCCATTTCTCCATCAATGACAGACTCAAAGGGTGCCAGTGCCAGCTGGGTCTGTAGAACTACCCAAACAAACTTCCTCTTGTACAGAAGGGGAAGCTGAGTCCTCTGCTGACATTAGCAACAGAACTGAGATAAAACTAGTTGCCCAGATTCCTTCCCCCTCCCCAGGGTTATTGCTGGGGCTAGAATCCACTGCTCCTGGTGGCCATTCCCCTCCCCCACTTTTTTTCTTCCCATTTTATTCAATAGGACAGAGAGAAATTGAGAGAGGAGGGGGAGATAGAGAGGGAGAGAGAAAGACACCTGCAGACATGCTTCACTGCATTCCCCCCTGCAGGTGGGGAGCTAGGGGCTCGAACCCAGGTCCTTGCGCATACTACTATGTATGCCACCAGCTGGCCCCTCTCTTTCCAACTCTTCCTCCAATTCTTCCCAATTCTGGCCTCACCATCCTGGAGCTAGAAAGAAGTCCTTTTCACACAAACCTGGGAGCCTGGAATTTTCAGGGTTAAACAGGTCCACGAGGCCCATATCTTGCAGCCTCTCCTTCACGCTGAAGCTGTCTTCAATGCGGAAGCGGGGCATGTGCACAGCCAGCAGCACCTCATCCAGCTCATCCAACCACTCCTGCAGCACTTCTGGGGTAAGTTCCTGCTCCACTTTGGCTAGACTTTTCTCCAGCTTGGGCAGGATGAGCACCATGGTGATGTCATCCCCCTTGAAAGGAAGCTCCAGCACCTGAGTGCCCTCTGCCACCCGCCGGTAGCGGAATTTGCCTTCCTGGTACATCATGGGAGCTGAACATGACTCCCCACCAGCCTTGTGGAACTGCTCTGCCCTTGTGTTCTCAGGGCTGAACTTGGACTTCCAAAGGCCCTGCAAGAAAACCTCAAGTGAGAGAACCACACAGGAAAGAAACCCAAAAACATTCAGAGAAATGGAACATGGATAATAGCTATGCTGTTTTATTACGTGAAAATATAAGTATTAGGAAAAAAGACTCAGAGGTGTAAGTGGAGGCATCACTTGGTGTGATGGTACAGGGACTTTGGAGGAAGTAACTTTCACACAGATACTGTGCTCCTCAAATCTTGTAATAGTGTAAAACAATATTCTATCTTTAAAAAGAGTGGGGGGTAGATAGCAGCAATGGTTATGCAAAGAGACTCTCATGCCTGAGGTCCCAGGTTCAATCCCCCTGCACCACCATAAACCAGAGCCAAGCAGCACTCTGGTGTTTCTCCCTATGATTTTCTCTCTCTGCATCTCTCTCAAAAATAAAAATTAAAATTAAATAAAAAGAGTGAAGATGGGCTGGGGGACAGCATTATGGTTATGCAAAACAACTTTCATGCCTGAGGCCCCAAAGATCCCAGGTTCAATCCCCAGCACCATAAACCAGAGCTGAACAGTGCTCTGATCTTTCTGTCTGTATCTCTTTCATTAAAATAATATATAAAGAAATAAATATCCTGGGAGTCAGGCGGTAGCACAGCAGTTTTAGTGCATGTGGCAGGAAGCGCAAGGACCAGTGGAAGGATCCCGGTTTGAGGCCCCAGCTCCCCACCTGCAGGGGAGTCACTTCACAAGCAGCGAAGCAGGTCTGCAGGTGTCTATCTTTCTCTCCCGCTCTCTATCTTCTCCTCCTCTCTCCATTTCTCTCTGTCCTAGCCAACAACGATGACATCAACAATAATAATTACAACAAAAATGAAAAACAGCAAGGGCAACAAAAGGGAATAAATAATAATTTTTTAAATTTTCTTTTTTTAATATTTATTTATTCCCTTTTGTTGCCCTTGTTGTTTTATTGTTGTAGTCATTATTGTTGTTGTTATTGATGTCATCATTTTTGGATGACAGAAAGAAATGGAGAGAGGAGGGGAAGACAGAGAGGGGGAGAGAAAGACAGACACCTGCAGATCTGCTTCACCGCCTGTGAAGCGACTCCCCTGCAGGAGGCTCGAACCAGGATCCTTATAAATAATTATTTAAATTAAAAAAAAAAAAGAAATAAAAATCCTTTGCTACCTGGCAATTGAATCTAGGACTTCAGTATCTCAGGCACAAAAGTCTTTTTGCATAGACATTATCTCCCCCGTCCACCAGGGCCTTTCTTTCTTTTTTTTTTTTCTAAGCAGAGCACTGCTCAGCTCTGGTTTATGGTGGTTCAGGGGAACTGAACCTGGGACTTCAGAGCCTCAGGCATAAGAATCTCTTTGCATAGCCATTATGTGATCTACCCCGCCCTCTTTCTTTCTTTCTTCTTCTTCCATCTTTTTCTTCCTTCCTCCCTCCCGCCATTCCTCTTTTTCTTTCTCTCTTTCTTTCTTTTTCCACTGGGGTGGGGGCTTCACTACTCTAGGGTGACTTCTTCAGATAGAGAAATAGGGAGAGGGAAAGATACCACTGCACCTAAACTTTCTCCACTAGCTTCAGGTTCAAATCTCCAGGGCCTTTTTGAGTACCTTGAAGTAAATGGTATTAACCAGCACCAGGACAGTGAGCTCATCAATGGCTTCTGGGGGAACGACATCTTTGATGCGCCCTTCTGTCTTATTGGACACCCAGTTGTTGATGAATGTTCGGGACTCCTCTGCATTTTCCTGCAGAGAACAAGAGACACATCTACCCACCTGTGCTCTTTAAGTAGCTCCCTCCCCACCCTTGAGTCCCTTCCATATAGTTAATAGAAGAAAGAGAGAAAATAGAAAAAAATATATATATTACCCCCCAAAATAAAAAAAAACCCTCAACTGGTGGAACATAGGACTTGTATACATGCCTGAGGCTCCCAGTTCAATAACCGAAATACATGTGCCACAGTGGTACTCTCTCTTCCTTAAAAGAATATGAAATAAACTGTTTTAAAAGACTAAAAAAATCAGAAAGAAGCGCAGGTGGCAAAAGCGCAAGGACTGGAGCAAGGATCCCGGTTTGAGCCCCCGGCTCCCCACCTGCAGAGGAGTCGCTTCACGGGCGGTGAAGCCTGTGTCTTTCTCTCCCCCTCTCTGTCTTCCACTCCTCTCTTCATGTCTCTCTGTCCTAACAACGATGACATAAATAACAACAACAATAATAACAACAGCAATAAAAAAACAAGGGCAACAAAAGGGAAAATAAATAAATAAATATTTTTTAAAAATCAGAAAAGAGAATATTTAGGAATAAAGAAGATAGTGGTCCAGGAGGTGGCGCAGTGGATCAGCTTTGGAGTCTCAATTATAAGGTCCCGAGTTCAATCTCCAGCAGCACATGTACCAGAGTGATGTCTGATTCTTTCTCCTATCATTTCTCATGAATAAATAAAATCTTTTAAAAAAAAGAAGAAAAAGAAATAGAAAGAAAAAGAAGATAAAATACTTCTCTAGAGGCCCAGAAGATGGCGTAGCGGCTACAGTGTTGAACTTAAAAACATGAGGCCTCATGTTTGATTCCTAGTATCACATGTGCTGGAGTGATGCTCTGGTTCTCTCTCTCTCACTCTCCTTCTCATTTGTGTTCATATATAAATAAATCTTAAAAATAAGAAATTTCTCTGAGTGATAGAGGAGGGAGCAAGAACAATGCCCACATGGCCCTAAGCATTTGAGAAGTGCTGCTTGAATGGGACAATACACATCCTTGCTGCCCAGTTCACAGCTCCCTTAGCAAGCTCCGGTGTTTCATGAATCTTCCAAGAAGGAGGATATAACATGGACCATATACCAACTTTATTTGACCATAGAGCTTCTTATTTATTTATTTATTTATTTGGACCCAAGTTCTCAAGCATACATGATTTCACTGCTTCAGGTCCATTTTTCTTTCAGAGAGAGGGAAGAAACACCATAATGGTGAAGGTGATGTCACACCGGCTGTCTGACAAGGTCTGAGCATGGTGGGGGGCGAGAGGCCCCGGACTGAACTAAAACCACTCCACCTTTTTGTTCCATTACTCATATTGTTAGCATTGGGTATTATTGGCTATTTCATAAGATTTATTGGTTATTTCCAAATGACACCTGAGGGAAAAGATTGTTCCTAAGGGGAATGCTGTTTAACAAAAACAAATCAAACCCTTAAAGACCCCCAGACTAAAGAGGTCCAAAACATAACAATTGGTCAATTATCAGATAAGCTGACTGTGAAGGAATTGCTTGCTCCCACTTTTATCACCCCAGTACGTATACCCCAGGCAGAAAAGGGTAGGGGAAAATATACAGAGCGGTGGGTTCTTCCCAGAGCCTTGGGTAACTTATTGAATAAGGGGAGATATTAATTTGCTCCATAGAAACAATAGATACTCCAGGAAGCTTGCTTAGGGATAATCAATCACATTTAAAACTAGAACAAAAAATAGTCTTAAGAGCTTAGTGAGTGCCAGGTGACAGCATCAAAGCCATTTATATGGAAACAAGAAAGTTTCATTTACAAAATAAAAAAGGGGGAGATGCCATAGGCGCTGCCATGTGAGCTGCTTGACATGGTACCAGCTTTGCAGGAAGTTCAGCACGGCTGGACTCTCCAGGCCAAACTGAAACCATCTTGCCTTTTGCCATGTATAGGGCTTAGGATTAAGCTCTGTGAGGTCTTAATAATATTTAACTATGGCCAGGCTCAGAGCCTGACCAATGACAAAAATAATGACAAAACCTGCACTGCACTCTGTATAATTGATCATACTGGAACAAGCAATATCAGTAATGCAGAATTTTTCAAGAGGCTCCAATAGGGAAAAATGTTTCCCCCTTTATCTATACCACTTCCCTTAGTATTCCCCCTAAAATATAAAGAAAGATTTGTGGTTCCTGCAGTGGAGGGGCCACCTTACATAACATAATTAATAAATGGAAAGTTATGGTACCTGCCTAGATACATTGGACCTTTTAATCTACCACCAACCACTATGCTCCCACTTTCTTATGCAGGAATAGTACACAAGAACCTAGGTCACATAGTGAGCATACACAGAAGATGGATTCCAGCTAGAGAGCTTAACTTTATGGAGAGGCTGGCCAGGTCAGCACCACCTTGGTGCCTTCTCAGTAAGGAACAAAACAAAACTCCTTGATCAAACAATGGAACAGATTTTATGAAAAATGGGCTGCTCAATTTGTTTAAGGCCCCTAGAAACATAACAAGCTTGAACTTTCTATGAACCACTGGCTTCTAATGCATAGGGGCAAGAGGATGGCATAAACATACAGGTAGAATATTAATCTTAATCATTAGGACATCTGCCTAGCACACAGGTACAGGGATAACAAAAGACATAGAAACTGTGATGTGATCTCTAGGGAGGAAAGTGCCCCTGGAATGTGAATGTTCCACAAAGCAGGAGGTGTTCCCTACCTGTGCTGTTCTTACTTAGTGATTTTTATATTAATAATCAAAGCCTTGGTGATTTATGTATTAGTGACCAAAACCTTGGTGATTCTTGTTTTAGTAATTTATACCTTGGTGATTTTTGTCTTAATGATCTAAGCCTTATGAGACTATAAAAACAAAGTTCTGCTTAAGTATGACAGAGATGCCTGCTTGAGCTTGGTTCAGCATCAACTCACTAGTCTCTCATGCATTCTTTGCCGATGCCCCTCCTCCTCCAGGTTACCCTAATAACCTGCTGGGGCTGGCCCCTGGACCATAATATGTCATATGTGGAACCCTATCTGTTGAGATATTTCCCCAGTTCTGACCACGGCAACATTTTTTTAGTGACTGCATTTTTTTTTTCTTTTACTGGAGACAGAGAGAATGTGAAAAAAGACCACAACACTGAAGGCTAGGCAGTGGCATAGCTGGCTAAGCACACATAGTACCATGCACAAGGACCCAGGTTCAAGCCTCCACTCCCCAAATGCAATGGGGACACTTCATAAGCAGTGAAGCAGGTCTGCAAGTGTCTGTCTTTCTCCCTCTCTATCACTCTTACCCCTCTCAATTTATCTCTGTCCTATTGAATAAAAGAAAGAGAGAGAGAAAGAAAAAAAGTGACCACTGGGAGCAGTGAATGGGTAATGCAGGCATTGAGCCCCAGTGATAAATCTGGAGGCAAAAAAAAAAAAAAAAAAGAAGAAGAAGAAGAAAAGGAAAGGAAAGGAAAGGAAAAAGAAAAAGAAAAAGGCCACAGCACTGAAGCTTCCTTCAGTGTGTATAGGCCAGACTCAAACCTGGGTCACACGTGTGGCAAAACAGCACACTACTCCAAAGAGCTATTTCACTGGTCTTGACCATGATAACTTAAAAATTGAGTTAGAGGGGGTCCGGCAGTAGTGAGCGGGTTAAGCGCACGTGGCTCAAAGCGCAAGGACCAGCATAAGGATTCTGGTTAGAGCCCCTGGCTCCCCACCTGCGGGGGAGTCGCTTCACAAGCGGTGAAGCAGGTCTGCAGGTGTCTATCTTTCTCTCCCCCTCTCTGACTTCCCCTCCTCTCTCCATTTCTCTCTGTCCTATCCAACAATGACTACATCAATAACAACAATAATAGTAACTACAACAATAAAACAAGGGCAACAAAAGGGAATAAATAAATAAATAAACTGAGCCAGAGGGCACAGAAGTGGCCCATCCAATAGGGCACACACTTTACCATGTGTGAAGGCCTGGGTCCTAGCCCTCTGACACCAGCACTGGGGAAGCTTCACAAGCTGTGAAGCAGTGCTCTGATATCTCACCTCCTTTCTGTGTTTTTCTCCCTCTCTGCCTTTCACACTCTACCTGGAAAAAAAAAATTGTGAGGGTGGGGGTAGATAGCATAATGATTATGCAAAGACTCTGAGCAGTGCTCAGGTAAATTTAAAAAAATAAAATAAAGAAAGAAATGGTGAGAGCAGTGGAACTGTGCAGACATGAAGTCCTGATGTCTAGAAAGAAAAATCAGTTTAAAGTTTCTTTCTTTTTTTTAAAGATTTTGTTTATTTATTAATGAGAAATACAGGAGGAGAGAAAGAGAAAAAAAAAAAAACCAGACATTATTCTGGTACATGAGCTGCCAGGGATTGAACTTGAAACCTCATGCTTGAGAATCCAAAGTTTCATCCACTGTGCCAACTCCCAGGCCACTAAATTTTTTCTTTTTTCTTACCAGAGTACTGATAAACTCTGGTTATGGTAGTGCAAGAGATTGAACCTGGGACTTCGAAGCCTCAGGCATGACAGTCTCTTTGCATAAACATGCTGTCTACCTCCACCCAAATTAAATTTTTTTTACAGTTTGGGCATCTTTTTTTTTAACTTTTTAAAATTGATTAATTAATGGCTAGAGACAGAGAAAAATTAGAGGGGAAGATTAAGAGGGACAGAGACAGAGAGATACCTGCAGCCCTGCTTCATCACTCCTGAAGCTTTCCCCCTGCAGGTAGGCACTATGGGCTTGAACCCGGATCCTTGTGCACTGCAGTGTGTGTGCTTAACCAGGTGCACCACCACCTGGCCCCCTAGTTTTGACATCTCCAGAATACCTCTTGGTATTTATTTATTTATTATTTTTTAAAGATTTTGTTTATTTATTAATGAGAAAGATAGGAGGAGAGAGAGAGAGAGAGAAAGAACCAGACATCACTCTGGTACATGTGCTGCCAGGGATTGAAATCAGGACCTCATGCTTCAGAGTCCGATGCTTTATCCACTGCGCCACCTCCCGGACCACTCTTGGTATTTATTTTAACTTGGTAGATGAAAAATGTTTTACTTATACAAATTTTATGCAGCAGCCACTACCATCTAAACCATGGGCACCATTGGTTTCTTGGTTTGGACCTGACATACTCTACTCCACCTCCTTTAAACCATTAATCATTTGAATCCTGCTTCTCTGTCTCCCCAATCTCTGAATAGAGAAGAACTTGGGTCACAAACATATGCCACTTACCTTGAAGTCCAGGGGCTGGAGCTTGGCTCCATAAACGACTTCACTAATGTCCTGGTAGGTTTCATTGAAAGTAAGGGATTTGTCTCCAAAGAGGCGGTTAGCTGACACCAACTCAGAAGATTTATTGGCTTTTCGATAGAGTCGGCAGTTCAGTTTGGCAAAGAAGAAGTGAATCTGATCAGATGTTTTCTCAGAGATGGTATCAAACTTAAAAACCTACAGCCACCATATTAAAAAAAAGATAAAAAACACATGGTCATATGAATTGATACTAAAAAGGAATTTGACAAGATCTAATATCCATTTATGATACAGATCCTTCAGAAATTGAGACTAGAAGAGCAATACTTTAGCATAATAAAGACTACATATGGGGGCCAGGTGGCAGCACAGCGGGTTAAGAGCACATGGTGCAAAGTGCAAGGATTGGTTTAAGGAACCCGGTTCGAGTTCCTGGCTCCCCACCTGCAGGGGGGTCGCTTCGCAATCAGTGAAGCAGGCCTGCAGGTGTCTTTCTCGCCCCTTTGTCTTCCCTCTCAAGATTTCTATCTGTTCTAACAATGATAGTAATAACAAGGGCAACAAAATGGAAAAAATGGTCTCCAGGAGTAGTGGATTTGTCGTGCAGGCACCAAACCCCAACAATAACCCTGGAGGCAAACAAACAAACAAAAAACCAAAAAAAAAAAAAAAACGCTATATATAATGAGCCTACATTAATATCATCCTCAAGGGGGGAAAAACTGAAAACTTTTCCCCTAAAATCTAGAACTAGGGGAGTCGGTGATAGCGCAGTGGGTTAAGCACACGTGGCTCAAAGCGCAAAGACCAGAGTAAGGATCCTGGTTGGAGCCACTGTCTACCCACCTGCAGGGGAGTCGCTTCACAAGCAGTGAAGCAGGTCTGCAGGTGTCTATCTTTCTCTCCTCCTCTCTGTCTTCCCCTCCTCTATCCATTTCTCTTTGTTCTATCCAACAACAACAACATCAATAAAAACAACAATAATAACTACAACAATAAAACAAGGGCAATAAAAGGGAAATAAATATTTTTTAAAATCTGGAACTAGACAAAGATATCCACTATCACCATTATTATACAACGTAGTCCTGGAGCTCCTCACCACTGCAATCAGGCAAGAAAGAGGTAACAAAGGTGTACAATACTGAGGGGCAGCATATTAGACCAGAAACTATAAAATATATAGAAGACAGGGGGTCGGGTGGTAGCGCAGTGGGTTAAGCATGTAGCACAAAGCACAAGGACTGGCATAAGGATCCTGGTTCCAGGCCCCAACGCCCAACCTGCAGAGGGGTCGATTCACAAGCGGTGAAGCATGTCTGCAGGTGTCTATCTTTCTCTCTCCCTCTTCCTCTCTCCCTCCTTTCTCGACTTCTCTCTGTCCTATACAACAACAACAGCTATAACAACAATAACAGTAAATACTACAAGGGCAACAAAATAGGGGATTAAAAGGCCTCTAGGAGCAGTAGATTTGTAGTGTAGGCACTGAACCCCAGCAATAACCGTGGAGGCCCCCCCAGAAACATATATATATATATATGTATATGTGTATATATATATATATATATAATACATATATAAAGTTTCTGCACAGCAAATGAAACCAATACCCAAACAAAGAATGGGAGAAGATCTTTGCATGCCATACATCAGACAAGAGTTTAATAACCAAATATATAAAGAGCTTGCCAAACTCAACAACAAGACAACAAATAACCCCATCCAAAAATGGGGGGAGGATATGGACAGAATATTCACCACAGAAGAGATCCAAAAGGCTGAGAAACACATGAAAAAAAAATGCTCCAAGTCTTTGATTGTCAGAGAATTGCAAATAAAGACAACAATGAGATACCACTTGATGGTGACTTCACTTTTTTCAGCCCATTTTGGATGGAGCTTGAAGAAATCATGTTAAGTGAAATAAGTCAGAAATAGAAGGATGAAAATGGGATGATCTCACTCTCAGGCAGAAGTTGAAAACCAAGATCAGAAGAGAAAACACCCAGCCCCCTTAATCTTTATTTATTGGGTAGAGACAGCCAGCAATCAAGAGGGCAGTGGAGATAGAGAGGGAGAGAGAAAGAGAGACACCTCTAGCATTGCTTCACCATTCTCAAAGCTTTCCCCCTGCAGGTGGGGACTGGGGACTCAAACCCAGGTTCTTGAGCATTGTAACATATGCACTCAACCAGGTGCGTCACTGCCGGCCCTCTGAAACACATAAGCTTTAAAATAAAAAACAAACAAACAAGAACACTAAAAAACATAAGCAAACGCACTGTTTTAGGTCTTTGAAAGAACTCTGATGGTGGGCTGAGGAGATTACATAATGGTTAGGCAAAGAGCATTTCAAGGTCACAGTTTCAGTTCCATCATCAGAGCTGAGTAGTGCTCTGAGGAAGAACAAACAAGAAAAACACTATTGTGATTACGACTGAGATGGTGGCAGTACACAGTTTTGGCGGTGGGTGCAGTATAGAACTATACACTCTAAATTGGTAATCTTGTAACCTACTATTAATAACAATTTACAAATTAAAAAGAAGAGAAGAGGAGAGGAGAGGAGAGGAGAGGAGAGGAGAGAAGAGAAGAGAAGAGAAGAGAAGAGAAGAGAAGAGAAAAGAAAAGAAAAGAAAAGAAAAGAAAAGAAAAGAAAAGAAAAGAAAAGAAAAGAAAAAAGAAAAGAAAAGAAAAGAAAAGGAAAGAAAAAACAGGGAATCAGGTGGTGGCACAGCGGGTTAAGTGCTGGTGGCGCAATGCGCAAGGACCGGCGGAAGGATTCCGGTTGTCCGACACCCCACCTGCAGGGGAGTCACTGCACAATCAGTGAAGCAGGTCTACAGATGTCTTTTTCTCTCCCTCTCTGTCTTCCCCCCTCTCTCCATTTCTCTCTGTCCTATCCAACAACGATGACATCAATAACAACAACAATAATAACTACAGCAACCATAAAAACAACAAGGGCAACCAAAGGAAATAAATAAATAAATATTAAAAAAAAAAACAGGGTGGGGGGTATAGCGTAATGGTTATGCAAAGAAACTTTCATGCCTGAGGCTCTCAAGTCCCAGGTTCAATCCCCCACATTGCAATAAGCCAGAGCTGAGCAGCGCTCTGGTAAAAAAACCAAACCAAACAAACAAAAAAAAACCCCAAAGAACTCTGGGAAGGAGGACAGGGGAAAAGGTGGAGGCAGAGAGTGCTTTCAGATCCTGGTACACGATGATGAACTTAATGTGCCAACAACTGTATTGTAAACTATTAACCTCTCAATAAATAAATAAATAAAACCAGGCAGTGGTACACCTGGTTAAGTGCTCACATTACAATGCACAAGGACCCAAGTTGAAGCCCCTGGTCCCCCCACCTGCAGGGGGAAAGCTTCATGAGTGGTGAAGCAGGGTTCAGGTGTCTGTCTCCCTCTCTATCTCCTTCGCCCTTCTCAATTTCTCTCAGTCTCTATCCAATAATAAATAAATAAATAAAAATTTTAAGGTTTTATATATTTATTAATGAGAAAGATAGGAGAAGAGAGAAAGAACCAGACATCACTCTGGCACAAGTGCTGCTGGGGATCAAACTCAGGACCTCATGCTTGAGAGTCCAAAGCCTTATCACTGCGCCACCTCCCGGACCACATACATAAATAATTTTTTTATTTTATTTTTTTTATTTAAGAAAGGATTAATTACCAAAACCATAGGGTAGGAGGGGTACAACTCCACACAATTCCCACCACCCAATCTCCATACCCCACCCCCTCCCCCGATAGCTTTCCCATTCTCTATCCCTCTGGGAGCATGGACCCAGGGTCATTGAGGGTTGCAGAAGGTAGAAGGTCTGGCTTCTGTAATTGCTTCCTCGCTGAACATGGGCGTTGACTGGTCGGTCCATACTCCCAGTCTGCCTCTCTCTTTCCCTAGTAGGATGGGTCTCTGGGGAAGCTGAGCTCCAGGACACATTGGTGGTGTCTTCAATCCAGGGAAGTCTGGCCGGCATCCTGATGACACCTGGAACCTGGTGACTAAAAAGAGAGTTAACATACAAAGCCAAACAAATTGTTGAGCAATCATGGACCCAAAGCTTGGAAAAGTGGAGAGGAAGTATTAGGGAGGTACTCACTGCAAACTCTAGTATACTTCTGCTTTCTTACTTTGGTGCCATACTCCAAACTCAGTCAATTTCTGCTTTGCGTTTCTACTTCTTTTTTTTTTTTTACATGCATAACATTCCCCAGATTCCCATTTAGCAATACAACCCCCACTATTTCATTCATCATTTTTCATGGACCTGCATTCTCCCCACCCACCCACCCACCCCAGAGTCTTTTACTTTGGTGTAATACTCCAATTCCATTTCAGGTTCGACTTGTGTTTTCTTTTCTAATCTTGTTTTTCAACTTGGGCCTGAGAGTGAGATCATCCCATATTCATCCTTCTGTTTCTGACTTATTTCACTCAACATGATTTTTTCAAGGTTCATCCAAGATCGGCTGAAAACGGTGAAGTCACCATTTTTTACAGCTGAGTAGTATTCCATTGTGTATATATACCACAGCTTGCTCAGCCACTCATCTGTTGTTGGACACCTGGGTTGCTTCCAGGTTTTGGCTATTACAAATTGTGCTGCCAAGAACATATGTGTACACAGATCTTTTTGGATGGATGTGTTGGGTTCCTTAGGATATATCCCCAGGAGGGGAATTGCAGGGTCATAGGGTAGGTCCATTTCTAGCCTTCTGAGAGTTCTCCAGACTGTTCTCCACAGAGGTTGGACCAATTGACATTCCCACCAGCAGTGCAGGAGGGTTCCTTTGACCCCACACCCTCTCCAGCATTTGCTGCTGTTACCTTTTCTGATGTGTGACATTCTCACAGGAGTGAAGTGATATCTCATTGTTGTCTTGATTTGCATTTCTCTGACAATCAGAGACTTGGAGCATTTTTTCATGTGTTTCTCAGCCTTTTGGATCTCTTCTGTGGTGAATATTCTGTCCAATTCCTCCCCCCATTTTTGGATGGGGTTATTTGTTGTCTTGTTGTTGAGTCTGGTAAGCTCTTTATATATGTTGGTTATTAAACTCTTATCTGATGTATGGCATGTAAAGATCTTCTCCCATTCTGTGAGGGGTCTCTTGATTTGGGTAGTGGTTTCTTTTGCTGTGAAGAAGCTTTTTAATTTGATGTAGTCCCATAGGTTTATACTTGCCTTAGTCTTCCTTGTAATTGGATTCGTTTCATTGAAAATGTCTTTAAAATTTATGCGGAAAAAAGTTCTTCCAATATTTTCCTCTAAGTATCTGATAGTTTCTGGTCTAACATCCAAGTCCTTGATCCACTTGGAACTTACTTTTGCATTTGGTGAAATACAGTGATTCAGCTTCATTCTTCTGCATGTTTCAACCCATTGTTTCCAACACCATTTGTTGAAGAGACTCTGCTTTCCCCATGTAATAGTCTGGGCCCCTTTGTCAAAGATTAGATGTCCATACGTGTGGGGCCTCATTTCTGGGCTCTCAATTCTATTCCACTGGTCAGTGTGTCTGTTCATGTTCCAGTACCAAGCAGTTTTGATGACAATGGCCCTATAATATAGTTTGAGATCTGGCAGTGTGATGCCTCCGGTTCTGTTCTTTTTTCTCAAGATTGTTTTGGCAATTCTAGGTCTTTTCTGGTTCCAGATAAACATTTGTAGCATTTGTTCTATTCTCCTAAAAAATGTGCTTGGGATCTTGATGGGGATAGCATTAAATTTGTAGATGGCTCTGGGTAATATATTCATTTTGATGATGTTAATTCTTCCAACCCATGAGCATGGAATATCTTTCCATTTCTTTGTGTCTTTTTCAATTTCTTTGAGTAGTGACTCATAATTTTCAGTATACAAGTCTTTCACTTCTTTGGTTAGGTTTATTCCTAGATATTTTATTGTTTTTGTTGCTATAGAAAAAGGAACTGATTTCTGGATTTCAATTTCTTCTAACTTAGTGTTTGCATAGAGGAATGCCACTGACTTTTGAATGTTAATTTTATAACCTGACACATTACTGTATTGCCTGATGATTTCCAAAAGCTTCTTGCTAGATTCCTTAGGTTTTTCCATGTATACTATCATGTCATCTGCAAATAAGGAGAGTTTGACTTCTTCTCTTCCAATCTGTATCCCTTTAATTCTTTGTTCCTGCCTGATTGCTATGGCAAGAACTTCCAACACTATGTTGAATAGTAATGGTGATAGTGGGCAGCCCTGTCTAGTACCTGATCTGAGGGGAAATGCTTCCAGTTTTTCACCATTGAGTATGATGTTGGCTGTAGGTTTGCTATATATAGACTCCACTATCTTCAGGAATTTTCCATCTATTCCTATTTTTTGTAGTGTTTTGATCATAAAGGGATGTTGTATTTTGTCAAAGGCTTTCTCTGCATCTATTGATATGACCATGTGGTTTTTGGTCTTGCTTTTGTTGATGTGGTGGATCACATTGATTGATTTACGTATATTAAACCAACCTTGCATGCCTGGGATAAACCCCACTTGGTCATGATGGACAATCTTTTTGATATACTGCTGTATCCGGTTGGCTAGAATTTTGTTTAATATTTTCGCATCTATGTTCATCAGAGATATTGGTCTGTAGTTTTCTTTTTTGGTTGTGTCCCTGTCTGCTTTTGGTATCAGGGTGATGTTGGCTTCATAGAAGCTGGCAGGGAGTATTCCAGTGTCTTCAATCTTCTGGAAGACTTTTAAAAGTAGAGGTATTAGTTCTTCTTTGAAAGTTTTGTAGAATTCATTTGTAAAACCATCTGGTCCAGGACTTTTATTTTTGGGAAGATTTTTGATAACTGTTTCAATTTCATTAGCTGTGATGGGCCTGTTCATGTTATCCACTTCCTCTTTACTTAGTTTTGGAAGTTGGTAGGTATCTAGGAAATCATTCATTTCTTCCAGGTTCTCTAACTTGGTGGCATATAGTTGTTCATAGAAGCCTCGCATGATATGTTAAATTTCTGCAGTGTCTGTTGTGATATCTCCTCTTTCATTTACTATCCGATTTATTTGGGTCTTCTCCCTTTTTTGTTTTGTGAGTCTGGCTAAAGGTTTGTCGATTTTGTTTACTCTTTCGAAGAACCAACATTTACTTTCATTGATCTTTTGTATGGTTTTCCTATTCTCAATGTTATTTATTTCTGCCCTAACTTTAGTAATTTCTGTCCTTCTGGTTGCTTTAGGGTTCCTTTGTTGTTCTTCTTCTAGGTCTTTAAGATGTGCAATCAGGCTGTTTATTTGTGCCTTTTCTTGTTTCCTAATGTGTGCTTGTATAGCTATGAACTTCCCTCTTAGGACTGCTTTAGCTGTGTCCCAAATATTTTGATAGCTTGTGTCTTCATTTTCATTGAACTCTCGAAACATTTTGATTTCTTCCTTGATTTCCTCTTTGACCCAGAAGTTGTTAAGAAGTGTACTGTTGAGCTTCCACATTTTGGCACTGTTACTAATCTTTTGTTGATTGTTAAGTGTTAGTTTAATTCCACTGTGGTCTGAGAAGATGCTTGGGATGATTTCAGTGCTCTTGAATAGGCTGATGCTGTCTTTGTGGCCTAACATATGGTCTATCCTTGAGAATGATCCATGTGGATTTGAGTAAAATGTGTATTCCAGTTTCTTGGGATGAATGACTCTGAAAATGTCCAATAGTTCTAGTTTATCTATCTCTTCATTTAGCTCCCTTATGTCTTTACTGATTTTCTGCCTGGATGATCTGTCAAGTTGAGATAGTGGGGTGTTGAAGTCCCCTACTATGATTGTGTTACTGTTAATATATTGCTGTAGCTCTTTCAGTAGAAGTTTGATGTATTTAGATGGCTTCTCATTGGGTGCATAGATATTAATAATTGTTAAGTCCTCTTGATTGACTGATCCTCTGAGCATTAAGTAGTGTCCATTCCTATCTTTTTTAATCTTATCTATTTTAAAGTCTATCATGTCAGATATGAGAATAGCTGTTCCTGCCCTTTTTTGTGGGCCATTGGCTTGAATGATAGGTTTCCATCCTTTCACTTTAAGTCTGTGTTTGTCTTGTTGCGTTAGGTGAGTTTCCTGTAGACAACATATTGTTGGGTTGTGTTTTCTGATCCATCTTCCTACTCTGTGTCTTTTAGTAGGTGAATTCAGGCCATTCACATTTATTGATATCAAAGATTGAAGATATTTTAACGCCATTCTTGTAGAGTTTTAGAGTGTTTTGATATATGTTCTATTTGTGGTGGTCTGGTTGTTTATAGGAAACCTTTCAGAACTTCTTTCAAGGCAGGCTTGGTGATGGTTGCTTCCTTCAACTGTTGCTTGTCTGAGAAGGTTTTGATGCTTCCATCTAGTCTGAATGACAATCTAGCAGGATATAGTATTCTTGGCTGAAAGCCTTTCTCATTGAGCACTCGATAGATATCTTGCCATTCTCTTCTGGCCTGTAGTGTTTGTATGGAGAAGTCTGCTGCTAATCTTATGGGTTTTCCTTTGTAGGTGACTCTTTGTTTTTCTCTTGCAGCCTTGAGGATCCTTTCTTTATCCTTATTCCTTTCCAATCTAAGTATGACATGTCTTGGTGTCTTTAGGTCTGGGTTAATTCTGTTTGGGACCCTCTGGGCTTCTTGAATCTTTATGTCTTTGGTGTTGTCTAGACTAGAGAAATTTTCAGCTATTATGGCCTGGAGAACGCTTTCTTCCTCCCCTTCTCTTTCTTCCTCTGGTAAGCCAATAATGCGTATATTGTTTCTTTTGAAGTCATCCCATAGGACTCTGTTGTTGTTTTCAGCATCTCTTAATCTCTTTTTGAGATCTCTTACTTCTTTTTTAGTTGTCTCTAATTCATCCTCAATCTTGCTCATTCTGTCTTCAGCCTCATTGATTCTATTCTCTCTGCCCTCTACTGCTTTCTGGAGTTCATCTACTTTGTTGCCCTGCTCTGATACTGTTTTAGCTTGTTCAGCTAGTTGCCTTCTTAGCTCAGCCATTTCAGCTTTCAGCTCTCTAATAACCATGCGATTATTAGAATTTTCTTCCATATTCTCATTTGTTGTTCCTGCAGTTCTGATTACAATTTTTTCAAATTCTTTACTCACTCCTGTTATTATTTCCTTAGCTAATGTTTGGATGTTGAACTCGTTGTTTTGTGCTTCGCCCTCTGGAGGACTTTTAGCTGGACTCTTGTCCTGGTTCGAGTCTCCATTATTTTTTCTTGTTGTTTTAACCATTTTATATAAGTTAACAGTTTTTTCAATCCCTGAGTTGGAGTTCAGTGGTGTAAAAGCCTTTTTTTTTTTCCCCTGTAGGCTATGGTAGCCTGAGGGCTTTTAAACTATCAATAGGCTTCTTGGCTTAATCAATGACTCCTGACCAAGAGATAAAGCAGGGTGTGGCAGAGATAATCCAGTGGTTATGCAAAGAGACTTTCACAGCCCTTCAGCTATGCCACCGAGGTATAGGTCTTCTCCTGAGTTTCCCGGTTAGATCTCTGTGCCCTGGTGTCCCTCCCTGTTGCTGCTCCAGATTCTGAGGGTAGTAGCAATGGAGACTCAGAGTTGTACTTGGTGAGTCTCTGGGGAGTCCTTTCCTCCCTTCAGCTGTCCCCTTGTTGGTGGAGCAGACTGGAGGTGGTGTCTCCACTGACAAACTGTCGAACTGTTAGCAGTCACTTAATCTCTCCTTAAGCCCCTCTCTCCTCTCTGTCACCAGCCACACGTGTTTGTACTCATGGGTGATTTACTGGGTTTCTGTGGTCATTCTAGTCCTGTCTTGTTTCGGTCCGGGTGGTCTCCTTTGGTATTCCTAGTTGATCCGGGAGAGGAGAGGAGAGGAGAGAAAGCGATCTGCTGCTCGTAGCTCCGCCTCCGGAAGTCGAATCACCCATAAATAATTTTTTAAAAGCTTTAAAAAATAAAATAAGTGGTCCAGGAGATGGTGCAGTGGATAAACTCTTGGTCTCTCAAGAACAAGTCCTGAGTTCAATCCCTGGCAACACATATACCAGAATGATTCTTTCTCTCTCCTGCTATCTTTCTCATTAATAAATAAAAAATAAGTGGTCCAGGAAGTGGTGCAGTGGATAAAGCATTGGACTCTCAAACATGAGGTCCTGAGTTTAATTCCTGGCAGCACATGTACCAGAGTGATGTATGGCTCTTTCTCTCTCTCTCTCCTCCTATCTTTTTCATAAATAAATAAAATTTTTTTAAAAAAATAATAAAATAAATAAAGTAAAGGAAAAATAAAAGTAAAAAAAAAAAGCCGGAGAAGCAAAAAAAAAAAAAAAAAGTAGCAGTGGGGCTAGTGATACAGCCTGGCTAAGCCAGCAGCAAGGACTTTATCAACCCTTGACCAGCAGTTGCCTCAGTTAGAAGCTCCTTTAAGGGGAGCCAGGTTGTAGTACAGCGGGTTAAGTGCAGGTGGTGCAAAGCGCAAGGACCTGCATAAGGATCCTGGTTGGAGCCCTGGCTCCCTACCTGCAGGGGAGTCGCTTCACAGGCGGTGAAGCAGGTCTGCAGGTGTCTGTCTTTCTCTCCCCCTCTCTGTCTTCCTCCATTTCTCTCTGTCCTATCCAACAAGGACGACAACAATGAAACAACAAGGGCAACAAAAGGGAAGAAAGAAAGAAAGGAAG
The DNA here is from genome assembly GCF_950295315.1 of Erinaceus europaeus. NCBI lineage: Eukaryota > Metazoa > Chordata > Mammalia > Eulipotyphla > Erinaceidae > Erinaceus > Erinaceus europaeus. The sequence goes on along the minus strand of NC_080170.1, from coordinate 53,302,019 downwards.
GAAGGAAGGAAGGAAGGAAGGAAGGAAGGAAGGAAGGAAGGAAGAGAGAAAGAGGATCCTTCAAATAGTATCTGCCCTGGCTCCTATGCTCAGCTCATGTATTCCAAATAAACAAATGGATAGAAGAGAAAAAGGGGTGAGGGGAGTGATAATGAAATACAATGAAACCAAGCTACCAAATTTAATGTCTCTTAAGGGTTCTAAATCAACACATAAGTGTTTTCTTAATGAAATGGGAAAAATCGTTGGTTATTCTGGGCAGGGATGAGAAACCAGGATCATGTTCCTGCTGTAACAAACACTTCATGCTGTCTACTTGAACCAACCATTCCTGGGATCTCTGAAGTGTTGTGGCAGGATGAGAGAAGAAAAAATCAGTTCCATAAGGAAGGGATTAAACAAGGCCAGAATCACAAAGTCTCGTTCTTGAAAAGGACTTAAATGTCTTCTCTCTCTTTTAATATTTATTTACTTATTCTCTTTCATTGACCTCGTTGTTTTATTATTGTTGTAGTTATTGTTGTTGTTGTTGCTGTCACTGTTGGATAGGACAGAGAGAAATGGAGAGAGGAGGGGAAGACAGAGAGGGGGAGAGAAAGGTAGACACCTGCAGACCTGCTTCACCGCCCGTGAAGCGACTCCCCTGCAGGTGGGGAGCCTTGAACCAGGATCCGTAAGCCAGTCCTTGTGATTTGCGCCACATGCACTTTACCCGCTGTGCTTCTGCCCGACCCCCTCTCTCTTCTTAAAATTATCTTTGTTTTATTTATTGGATACAAACAGCCAGAAATTGACAAGAAGGGGGGTGGTAGAAAGGGACAGACACAAAGAGATACCTGCAGCACTGCTTCACCACTTGTGAAGCTTGTCCCCTGCAGGTGGGAACCAGGGTCTTGAACCTGGGTCCTTGTATACTGTAACATGTGCACTCAACCAGATGTGCTACCACCTGGCCCCCTTAAATGCCTTTTCTGCGTTCCTGGTTATAGAAGTCATAACACCCAATTTCCCACAACTACCATCTCCAAAGCAAAATAGGTGAGTTTTCTCCTCCCCTTTACCACTATTCTCAGGTAACAAAAGACCGTTGATTTTACCAGCTCTCTGCCTTTCATTTTCCTGGCTTTGCTCCCAGTGAGTACATTTTTGGGGAGATGAGGCCATTGACCAAAATTTTGGTGTTGTATTTCTCTTTTCTTCAAAGAGACACACCCCATGCTCACCTCGCTTTTCCAACACATGCTTTCTTGTGTTGGAAGATTTGGTAGAAGGGAGAATCCAAAGAATAGTTGTTGTTTGGAAACAGTCATGCATTTCAGTCCCTCTTATAAGAAGGGGAACATTTGGTGTAGGGATCCCAGTTCGAGTTCCCGTCTCCCTACCTGCAGGGGGGTCGCTTCATGAGCGGTGAAGCAGATCTGCAGGTGTTTATCTTTCTCTCTCCCTCTCTGTCTTCCCCTCCTCTCTCGATTTCTCTGTCCTACTCAACAACAATGACATCAATAACAACAATAATAAGCACAACGATAAAAAAAAAAAAGGACAACAAAAAAAAAAAAAAGAAGAAAAATGGGCACCAGGAGCAGTGGATTCATGGTGCAGTCTCTGAGCCCCAGCAATAACTCCGGAGGCAAAAAAAAAAAGGGGGGGGAACACTTAGGTCTTGGGGACAGGTAGGCAATATGGAAGTGTTTTCAGATCAGTTCTTATGTAAATGTAGTTTACTATGAAGGCAGATAAAGATAACATTAGGTCTCTGCAGAGTTTCTTTTGCAGAATGAAGTTTCAGATTAGTCCAGAGGACTGATTAGAGGAGATGAAATTCAGTGGCACCCAAACAGACATGATGGGCATAGACCTCAAATAAATCCCTCTCTCCATTGTTACCAGTTATCTCTATCAGGAACAACAAAATAGACCCCTTGGATCAACAACGGTAGAGAATGTTCCATCCTCTAAAGGGAGGATGAACAACATACTCTATGCTACACCTGAGGAATATGGGTCGATATTGGGGCAGCTTAGAATGTTCCTACTCATGACCACAGAATGTGAGCTCCGACCTACAGGGATGCAGGGGGTCACATAGGCTCCTAAGCTGAATATGAGCCCCAGACCAAATCAAATTGATGGGGTCTACAGGCAACAATATTTATACCCCTTTCTCATATTTGGGAGCTACTCTCTTTCCTGATCCAGCTTTCTGTCCTTTTCCAGCCATGACATCATCTCCCCAGACAATAATTTAGATCCACCTGCATATCAGATTTTAGGCTCAGGGAAAAAAAAAAAAAAAAAGAAAAGAAAAACTAGTATACTAGTATAGCCACAGGCCCTTTGGAATTTAACTAAAATATGCCTACTAGCTATCTACAAAATGGAGGACTACCCCAACTCTTCATCTGCACTGTTCCAGCCTTTAGGTTCATGATTGTTCAACAATTTGTTTGGCTTTGTATGTTAACTCTTTTCAGCCACCAGGTTCCAGATGCTAGCATGATGCCAACCATACTTCCCTGGACAGACAATCCCACCAATGTGTCCTGGAGCCCCACTTCTCCAGAACCCCATCCCACTAGGGAAAGAAAGAGACAGGTTGGAAGTATGGATCAACCTGTCGACGCCCATGTTCAGCAGGGAAGCAATTCAGAAGCCAGACCTTCCACCTTCTGCATCCCACAATGATCTTGGTTCCATACTCCCAGAGGGATAAAGAATAGGAAAGTTGGGCGGAGGGTAGATAGCATAGTGGTTATGCAAACAGACTCTCATGCCTGAGGCTCTGAAGTCCCAGGTTCAATCCCCCGCACCACCATAATCCAGAGCTGAACAGTGCTCTGGTTAAGAAAAAAAAAATAGGAAAGCTATCAGGGGAGGGGATGGGATATGGAGTTCTGGTGGTGGGAATTGTGTGGAGTTGTAACCCTCTTATTCTATGGTTTTGTCAATGTTTCCTTTTTATAAATAAAAAAAAAAATAGAAAGAAAGAAATTCAGTGGCAGTTGGGCCAGTAGAATAGAGGTAAACTCTTCTAAGCTCCACAGACTTCAGTGTCTACTTTTCAGATAACACTTGCACTATGTTGAGGGGCCTTAAGCCTCTGTTTTGAGTATCTTTTCAGTGTGTGATTCAACTTGAAAAAAAGCCATCCAGGGGGCCAGGTGGTGGTGCACCTTATTAATTGCATACATTACAATACACAAGTACCCAAGTTCAATGCCCTAGTCCCCACCTGCAAGGGTGAAAGCTTCTGAATTGTGAAGCAAGGTTGGAGGTATCTCTTTGACTCTTTCCCTCTCCCCTCCCAATTTCTCTCTAAATTACATAGCTAGGCAGTCATGTACCAAACCAAGGACATTATGATCTGGGGTTTTTTTCAGTCATGACTCAGGACAGCAGTATCAATGTCTGTATAATCTATTTCCCTTCCACAAAAAAGAGAGAAATTAAATCACTGACATGATCAAAACTCCCCAGAATCAGAAATGGCTCTCATATCTTTGAGACTTCTCTTAACTTTCTTAAACCCTAAATCTCAACATCTAATCTTATAATTTTTATCATTTTTTATTATTTATTTATTTTTGCCTCCAAGGTTATTGCTGGGGCTCAGTGTCTGCATCATGAATCCACTGCTCCTGGGGGCCATTTTTTTCCCACTTTTGTCACCCTTGTTGTTATAGCCTTGTTGTGGTTATTATTGTTGTTGTTGACCTAGTTCATTGTTGGATAGAACAGAGAGAAATGGAGAGAGGAGGGGAAGACAGAGAGGGGGAGAGAAAGACAGACACCTGCAGACCGGCTTCACTGCCTGTGAAGCGACTCCCCTGCAGGTGGGGAGCCGGGTGCTTGAACCCGGGTCCTTACACCAGTCCTTGTGCTTTGCGCCACTTGTGCTTAACCCATTGCATGACCGCCCGACCCCCGACCCCCCTTTTTTAATTACTGGACCACTGCTCAGCTCTGGTTTATGGTGGTACGGGGGATTAAACTAGGGATTTTGGAGCCTCAGGCATGAGTCTCTTTGCATAACCTTTATACTATCTAGAATTTTTTTTTTGCATCCAGGGTTATTTCTGGGGATCAGTGCCTGTACCATGAATCCACTGCTCCTGGAGGCCATTCCCTCCACCCCCCTTTTGTTGCCCTTGTTATTGTAGCCTTGTTGTGGTTATTATTGTTGATGTCCTTCATTGTTGGATAGGACAGAGAGAAATCGCGAGAGGAGGGGAAAACAGAGAGGGGAGAGAAAGACCCCTGCAGCCCTGCTTCACCGTCTTTGAAGCGACTTCCCTGCAGGTGAGGAGCTGGGGTCTCGAACTGGGATTCTTATGCTGGTCCTTGCCCTTTGTGCCACGTGCACTTAATCCGTTGCGCTACCGCCCGACCCCCTATACTATCTGGAATTTTTATCAGTAAAATTATATGTAATCCCTCCTCACTGGGCAGAAACTGGAAAATGATGCTCCCCTTGCCCCCATCAGTAGTACATCTGAACTAGAAGAGGTGTTAAGTAAACATAAATTATCAGTTGAATAAATAAACATATAAATAAAAGAATGACAAGATAAGCTGGAAGAGAGTCATTATGTGAGACATTAAGTCTCTATCCTCATTTTAAGCAGCTTCCCAAAAGAAATTCAGATTTACAAAACAGACATATTCAAGTAGTAAGTCTACATCTAGTGGTGTGTGTGTGTTTGAAAGGATTCATAACCAATGGAATTGTGACTCAAAGGGGATCATAACCCATAGTAAGTTTGTCATCAAGGAACTGATGCCATTTTAGGAATCTTTGAACCTATAGAACCCACCCCCCAAAAAAAAAATGGATTGTACCTCCATCAGCTGCTTAAGGGTGTTGTCACAGGCACCCAGCTTAGTCATAGCAAAAGCTGTCGAGATACTTAGCGGTGACAGGAAAATATTCTCATTGTCATTCTTGGAGTCTGCCAGGTGCTGATAGAAAACAGTGGCAAAGTGGGAGTTGGCTTTGGACAGTTCCCACACACGCCGGTTAGTGGCCTCCGGGATCTTCTGCACTGAGCCTTCATCTTCAGTTGCCTTCTTCTCTGGAGCCCGGTAACTGCACATGGGATTCACAGGAATGTCCCGAGGCTTGGCAGTACAGATGTCTTCCACAGGGTTCCAGTGGCAGGTCACACAGCCCCAGAGGCCCAGGAGCAGAAAGGAAAGGAGAAACATCCTGCTGTAGGAGGATAGAAAGCCAAGCTAAAATAAGCTAGGAAAGCCCCAAACTCCAGTCTCTGCCACAGACTAGCCCCAGAAAAGTGGAAAATTCCAGTCCACTCAATGTGGCCAGGACAACAAAGGCCTTTGAGAAAGTACAAGGGCACAGGACATATCTAGTCCTGGGTCACTGAAAAGGCGTTGTCCCATTAGCCTGTGCTGAAATTAGTTTTTTTTAAAGGAATATCTCCCCTCATTTTCTTTTTCTATTTGTTTATTTATTTATTTATGAGAAAGATAGGAGGAGAGAGAGAAAGAGAATCAGACATTACTCTGGTACATGTGCTACCAGGGACTGAACTCAGGACCTTATGCTTGAGAGTCCAGTGCTTTATCTACTGCACTGCTTCCTGGACCACACAACTCTGCTGATTTAGAATCAGTAATTGAAGTAACTGGTGGCCATTAGATGGTCATTAGGCCAGATCCCATGAGGAGGGAAAAGACATAAAACTCCCAGATGGTAAAATGGCTAATGACATGTTACAATAAATATTTAGTGGGAGTCGGGCTGTAGTGCAGCAGTTAAGCCCAGGTGGCGCAAAGCACAAGGACCAGCGTAAGGATCCCGGTTCGAGCCCCCAGCTCCCCACCTGCAGGGGAGTCGCTTCACAGGTGGTGAAGCAGGTCTGTAGGTGTCTGTCTTTCTCTCCCCCTCTCTGTGTCTGTCTTCCCCTCCTCTCTCGATTTCTCTCTGTCCTATCCAACAACGACAACAACAATAATAACTGCAACAATAAAAACAAGGGCAACAAAAAGGGAAAATGAATAAATAAATATTTAAAAAAATATTTCAGTGCCCTAACTGAAGGGCGGTAGTAGGAATTGTTTACAGAAACTGCTTAGAGACCTCCTGAGAAATCAATGAAATTTATACTGGATGTTAAAGGAGTAGAAGACTTTTTACGCATCAGATGAATTTCAGCTGAAACTAGAAGAGAAGAAAGACTGAATAGAGCAGAGGCTGAAGACTCCCAAGTCTGAAGTTTCAGTCCTGAGCACCAGACCCATTATATGTGTGTTTATTAACTGGAGCTTTGCTTAGCTCTGGCATATGGTGGTGCCAAGAATTAAACCTGGAACCTCTTGAGCCTCAGGCATGAAAAGTCTGTTACATAACCATTAAGCTATCTCCCCAGGCCCAGACTCACTGTTTAGGGAACACTTCACCAGGATGTTCTACAGATTCTCCAGTGAAATGTGATTGAACTGAATGAACTCTCACCCACACATCAGATTCACCATCTGTGTCCTCCACCCAACAAAGGGAATAAACATACACCCTTATCTCTACACCAGAAACCTAGAAGTCATCTGGATTTCTCTTCTTATCCTTCTCATTTAACCTAACTCTGGATTCAGTTGATTCTATTTCCTTAATCTCTCACATCCTCTGTTTGGGCCCTCACCATTTACTATTGCCTGCAATTTTAGTAGCTTCTGCTATAGGTTCACCAAAGGTAAATGAAAGTGATCTCACTTTGTAAAATTATAGAATCATGATATTGGCAGATTAGGACTTAAATATTAGGGGGCCAGGTTGTGGCACACCTGTTAGAGTGCATGTGTCACAATGCACAAGAATAGGGTTCAAGTCTCCCCACCTCCCACCCCCCATCTGCAGGGGGAAAGATCCATAAGCAGTGCAGTTTTGCTGCAACTGTCTAACTTAAAAAAATTATTTATAAAATAGAGATATTAAGGGGAGTCAGGCGGTAGTGCAGTGGGTTAAGCGCACATGGTGCAAAGCGCAAGGACGGGTAGAAGGATCCCGGTTAGAGCCCCCAGCTCCCCACCTGCAGGGGATTCGCTTCACAGGCGGTGAAGTAGGTCTGCAGGTGTCTCTCTTTCTCTCCCCCTCTCTGTCTTCCTCTCCTCTCTCCATTTCCCTCTGTCCTATCCAACAATGATGACATCAACAACAATAATAACTAAAACAATAAGGGCAACAAAAGGGAAAATAAATAAATAAAATAAATAAATAAATAAATAGAGATATTGACAAGACCATAGGATAAGGATAAGAGGGGTACAATTCCACACAATTCCCACCACCAGAACTCCCTATCCCATCCCCCCCAAAGCTTTCCTATTCTTTATTTCTCTGGGAGTATGGACCCAGAATCATTATGGGATGCAGAAGGTGGAAGGTCTGGCTTCTGTAATTGCTTCCCTGCTTAACATGGGTGTTGGCAGGTCAGTCCATATTCCCAGCCTTTTTTTTTTTTTTAACTTCCTTCAGGGGGACAGGCTGCAGTTCCGGGGAATCATATTTATATCTATGAAAGACAAGGTCAAGTGTTTCTTTTTCTTTTAATTTTTTTATGTTTATTTATTTATTCTTTTGTTGCCCTTGTTGTTTTTATTGTTGTAGTTATTATTGTTGTTGATGTTATTGATGTCATTGTTATTAGATAGGACAGAGAGAAATGGAGAGAGGATGGGAAGACAGAGAGGGGGAGAGAAAGATAGACACCTGCAGACCTGCTTCACTGCTTGTGAAGTGACTCCCCTGCAGGTGGGGAGCTGGGGGCTCAAACCGGGATCCTTACGCTGGTCCCTGCACTTTGCGCCACATGCGCTTAACCCACCGCACCACCATCTGACTCCCCTCTTTTTCTTTTTTTAAAATATTTATTTATTTATTCCCTTTTGTTGCCCTTGTTTTATTGTTGTAGTTATTATTGTTACTGATGTTGTCATTGGTGGATAGGACAGAGAGAAATGGAGAGAGGAGGGGAAGACAGAGGGGGAGAGAAAGATAGACACCTGCAGACTTGCTTCACTGCCTGTGAAGCCTCTTTTTCTTTTATAATCAACTAGGAAAGGTTATGGGAAATAATTTCACAGTAGACCATAGGTCTTGCAAGACTGATGCAAGACAGGCCAGATTCAATCCCAGCACCATTATATTTCAGATCATTAAGCTTCTGTCATTAAAGTAAATAGATGACAGACAGACAGACAAAACTATATCTAGAAAATTTCTATCCAAGGAGGTTGGGCGGTGGTGCAGCCAGTTAAGTGCACATAGAACAAATCACAAGGACCAAGATCCAAGTTGGAGCCCTGCTCCCTACCTGCAGGGGGAAAGCTTCAGGAGCGGTGAAGCAGGTCTGTAGGTGTCTCTCTGTCTCTCTCCATTTCCTCTCACCTCTCAATTTCTCTCTGTCCTATCCAATAAAATAAAACACATGGCTACCAGGAGTGAGCCGAGGTCCAGTGATAACCCTGAGGCAAAAAAAAAAAAAAAAAGAGAGAGAGTCTAATAAAAAAAATTCCTATCCAAATTTTCTTCTCTCTCTTTTTTTTCACCACCAAACGTCTTTTTTCCTGTCACCAAACATCTGTCCCATTCTCATCCCCACAGATAACCACTATAGCTCTCCCACAGTCTTGAAAATAGGTTGACATTTAAGAAAAAAAATTTTTTAACATTTATTTATTTCCTTTTTTTACCCTTGTTTTATTGTTGTAGTTATCATTGATGTTGTTGTTGTTGGATAGGACAGAGAGATATGGAGAGAGGAAGGGAAGACAGAGAGGGAGAGAGAAAGATAGATACCTGCAGACCTGCTTCATTGCTTGTGAAGGACTCCCCTGCAGGTGGGGAGCAGGGGGCTTGAACTGGGATCCTTACGCCGGTCCTTGCACTTTGTGCCACGTGTGCTTAACCCGTTGTGCTACTGCCCGACTCCCTGGTTGACATTTTTTTTTTCACATTTGTATATTTAGTTGTCTATATTCCCTGCGGGTGTCTATCTATCTTTCTTCTTCTCTATCTTCCTCTTCTCTCTTAGTTCTCACTGTCTCTACCTTAAAATTAAATTAAATTTAAAAAAGAACTAAAACACTAAACTAAGAGATTAACCCACTTATACATGATATTATGCAGATAAAACAGGTGGATGCCTATATTTAGGAAATATATATTAGCACTGAGTTTTCTCAAGTAGCTGCTGCCAGAAAAAGCCTAGTATTGAAGGAGGGGTGGACTGCAGAATAGAGACCAGCTCTACAGAACAGAGGTACGGAGTGGGAGAGAAGTGGAGGCATTGAAGAAGGTGGTGAAGAGGCAGAGAGAACTGTGTTGTCCATGGTTCATATATCTTGCCTTTTGTTTCCAACTTTGTTCCTTGATTACTTTTGGAAAAGTGAATGGGGACTGAAGGTATTCAGATAATACAAAGGAAAACTAAGGAGGTGGAGTTACAGTCTCACTTCAAGCCTCATCAACACCCCACGTTAAGAAAGGAATAAAGACCAGGGAGAAATCTCAGCTTCAGAGCACAAAATATGCATACCTGAGGCCCCAGACACCCTCCACTGTATATATCAGAGTTAAGTGGTGATCTTTTTTTTTTTTTTAAGATTTTATTTATTTACTAATGAGAAACATAGGAGGAGATAGAAAGAGCCAGACATCACTCTGGTATATGTGCTGCCAGGGACTGAACTCAGGACCTTATGCTTGAGAGTCCAGTGATTTATCTATCCACTGTGCCACCTCCCGGACCACAAGTGATTATCTTATTTCTCTCTTTCCCCCATTTTCTCTCTCTTTTTAAAACAAATTTTTTAATTGTCTTCATCTATTTTATTGGCTAGAAACAGCCAGAAATTGAGAGGGAAAGGGAGGTAGAGAGGGAAAGAAGCAGAGAGACACCTGCAGCACTGTTTCATCGCTCGTAAAGCTTTCCCCCTGCAGGTGGGGACCGGGGGCTCGAACCCGGGTCCTTGTGCACCTTAACATGTGCGCTCATCCAGGTACACCACTAACTCCCCCATTCTCCATCTTTAGTAAAAATATATAAATCTTTTAAAGTTATTTAAATAAAAAGAGAGAGTGTGTGAGTTAAAAGGAGGAAGGAGTGTGAAGGTGGGAGCAGGTCCACAATCTTCAATCAAGGGCTCCTGAGAACTGGGAGGGGGGCAGAATAGTGGAAGCAAAGGCAAAAAAAAGTGAGTCTGAGGTCTTCACAGTAGGTGTAAGAACACCTGGATTATCTCCTAGGAGCTGGAACTGGAGCAGCATCTTGACATAGTGTGGCACTGCAAATCTGCTTCTGGGGGCTATTTTTCCATTTTATTTGACAGGACAGAGAGAAATTGAGAGGGGAGGAGGAAGTAGAGAGGGAGAGAGAAAGATACACGCCTGTAGATTTGCTTCACCGCTTGTGAAGCATCCCCTCTGCAGGTGAGGAATGGGGCTTGAACCCAGATCTTTGTGTGGGTCCTTGTGTTTAGTACTATGTGCACTTAATCTGGTATGCTGCCGCTCACACCACTGCCTTTTTTACTTCTTTTTTAAAAAAACTTTTTAAATTATCTGTATTTATTGGATAGAAACAGCCAGAAATTGAGAGGGAAAGGGGTGATAGAGAGGGAGAGAGACAGAGAGACACCTGCAACACTGCTTCACCACTTGTGAAGCTTTCCCCTTGCAGGTAGGGACTGGGGGCTTGAACCCTGGTCCTTGTTCACTGTTATGTGTGCGCTCAACCAGGTGCGCCACCGCCCAGCGGCCCCCCCCCATTTTACTTCTAAAGAAGAAAGAACCCCAGGTGTGACTTAGGGAAAGGCCATGACTGGGAGAGAGGGAGGGCTTTTTGAATGACATCTTCCAAACAAGTGTTTGATGGAAACTGCCAGGAAGAGCGTCAGGTCATCTCCAGCATGGCAAGGTCATACTGGGGGTTCCTCCTGAGGAAAGACCGAACCCTCTTACCTTTCTGAGGCAGCCACAGTTCTTGTCCCTCTGGAAAGCATAGTCACAATTTCTGACAGGGCTGGAAGAGTGGAGACAGTGTAGTCTGGGGTGATCCCTCCAAAAACTGTCTCTTTCCTATAAATCTGACAGTGGTTTCAGGGGTGGGGGTGGGGGAGGAAATGAGAAAGGAGGGAGGGAGGATCAAGGTCGAAGGCCGATGACCAGTTTCCAGGGTTAAGCAAAGTGTACAGCCCAGTGTTGTTTGGTTAGTAGAGAAGTTTTAAAGTTCAGTGAGGTGCAGGGAGAGCAGCTCCCCCTCCCTTCTTATTCTGATTTCCCGGCTTCCTTTATTTTTATAGAAAAGGAAAAGGAGAATATGTCCAAACATGGTCAGAAAATATCCAACTGAGAAGAACTTTGTCTGCAGGAATTGCTTTTTTTCTTGGTTAAGAAAACCAGGAGTCAAAAGTAAGTGGACATAAGTAGTCAAGAGGAATGTCCAGTGGTCTGGGAGGTGACACAGTGGATAAAGCACAAGATTCTGAACCATGAGGTCTGGAGTTCAATCCCCCAGCAGCACATATACCAGAGTGATGTCTGGTTCTTTCTCTCTCTGCCTATCTTTCTCATGAATAAATAAATAACTTATTTAAAAAAAAAAGAGGAATATCCAGAAACTTCTAGCCCTCTACCTGCTGTGTACAGCACTCTATCTTTCATGATTTCATTAGGGAAAGAGTCCATAATAGCTAACACAGATGTGGAATAGAGGAATATTCTGGAACAGGCTGTCTTCAGGCTTTTAGAAGCCAACATGTCCACTGCTCAGATGAGGGTGATGGTTATCTGTATACTCTAAGCACATAGTTGAGGCTCTAGGACGTGTGACAAGATGTCTATGTTGTTGGAGATACTAATGACAATTCTAATGAAAAGGAGTCAGGTGGTAGCGCAGCGGGTTAAGCGCATGTGGCGCAAAGCGCAAAGACCAGAGTAAGGATCCCGGTTTGAGCCTCCTGCTCCCCACCTGCAGGGGAGTCACTTCACAGGCGGTGAAACAGGTCTGTAGGTGTCTGTCTTTCTCTCTCCCTCTCTCCATTTCTCTCTGTCCTATCTAGCAATGGCGACATCAATAATAGCAACAATAATAGCTACAACAATTTAAAAAAATTAAAAAAAAAAAGAAAATTCTATCAGAGACAAAAGTGGGTCAGATAAAAACCACACATGCATGAAAATGTCTCTCTCTCTTCCCCCCTCCTTTTTTTTGGTCATCATTAAGACTTCATGACTCCAGACTAACTTTTTCAGATAAAAAGACGGTGACACAAAGTGAAATTTGGAGTGTACATGATGTACCAAAGCAAAGGACGCTGGGGGGAGAGGGGCAATAGGAAGAAAACCTTAGGGGGCTATTACATAATGAAATTATATGCATATGTCAGTGATTGCATTGTAAAGCATTAACCCCTTCAATAAAAAAAAAAAAGAAAAAGAAAGGGGAGTCGGCGGTAGCACAGCAGGTTAAGCGCAGGTGGCGCAAAGCTCAAGGACCAGCTTAACAATCCTGGTTCAAGCCCTGGTTCGAGCCCCAGGCTCTCCACCTGCAAGGAAGTCGCTTCACAAGCGGTGAAGCAGGTCTGCAGGTGTCTATCTTTCTCTTACCTTCTCTGTCTTCCCCTTCTCTCTCCATTTCTCTCTGTCCTATCCAACAACAACTACATCAATAACAACAACAATAATAACCACAAGGGCAACAAAAGGGAATAAATAAATAAATATTAAAAAAAAAAAAAAGGAGTGGTCCAGGAGGTGCAGTGATAAAGCTTTGGACTCTCAAGCATGAGGTCCCTAGTTCGATCCCCGGTAGCACATGTTCAAGAGTGATGTCTGGTTCTTTTTCTCTCCTATCTTTCTCATAAATAAATAAAATCTTAAAAAAAAAGAAAGAAAGAAAAGAAAGGGAGGAAGGGAGAAGGAAGGAAAGACTAGAGACAGAGAGAAAGGCACTGTACTACCAAAGCTTCTCTCAGTGCAGGGGGAGCCAGGCCTGAGCCAGAATCATGCCCAGGACAAAGAAAGTATACTGTTGAAGTGAGCTATTTTACTTGTTTATTACCAGGGCACTGCTCAGCTCTGGCTTATGGTGGTTTTGGGAACTGAACTTGGTACCTTTGCTGTCTCAGAGATGAAAGTCAAATGAACTATTTTGCCAGTCCCTGGACTCTTTTTTTTCTTTGCCTCCAGGGTTATTGCTGGTGTTCAGTGCCTGCACTATGAATCTATTACTCCTGCAGCCATTTTTTTGATTTTTAAAAAAAATTTTAAAAACTAATATATTTATTTATTAAAAATTTTATTTATTTATTTTATTTATTTTCCCCTTTGTTGCCCTTGTTGTTTAACATTGTTGTGGTTATTGATGTCATTGTTGTTGGATAGGACAGAGAGAAATGGATAGAGGAAGGAAGACAGAGAGGGGGAGAGAAAGATAGACACCTGCGGCAGACCTGCTTCACTGATTGTGAGGCAACCCCCCTGCAGGTGGGGAGCTGGGGGCTCAAACCAGGAACCTTATGCTGGTCCTTGGTGCTGTGCGCCACATGCATCGATTTTTAAAAAAATATTTATTTATTTCCTTTGGTTGCCCTTATGGTTTTATTGTTTTAGTTGTAGTTGTTGTAGTTGTTATTGTTGTTATTGATGTCCTTGTTGTTGGATAGGACAGAGAGAAATGGAGAGAGGAGGGAAAGATAGAGAAGTGGAGAGAAAGACACCTGTAGACCTGCTTCACCACTTGTGAAGCGACTCCCCTGAAGATGGGGAGCCGGGGGCTCAAACTAGGATCCTTATGCTGGTCCTTGTGCTTTGCGTCATGTGTATTTAACCCACTGCACTATGGCCAAACTTCCCTGATTTTTTTTTTTCCGATAGGACAGAGAGACATTGAGAGAGGAGGGAAAGATAGAGAAGGGGAAAGAAATACAACTGCAGACCTTCTTCGCTGCTTGTGAAGCCACTCCCCTGCAAGTGGGGAGCTGGGGACTCAAACCGGGATCTTTACGTGTGTCCTTGAGCTTTGTACTATGCACGCTTAACTTGGTATGCCACCACCCAGCCCCTGAAATATTAAAAAAGCAATCTGGTGGTGCCTCCAGGAGTAGTGGGTTGATAGTGGAGGCACCAAGCCCCAGTGATAACCCTGGAGGGCTAGAAAAAAAAAAAAAAGCAATCTGGTGCTTGGGAAAATAATTCAACTGGTAGAGTATCAAATTTTCACACTTTAAGTTCTGGTTAATCTCCACCGTAAGTCAGAGTTGCACAGTGCTCTGGTAAAAAAAAGAAGAAAGGAAGGGAGAAAGAAAGAGAAATGAGGAAAGGGAAGGAATAGAATAGAATAGAATAGAATAGAATAGAATAGAATAGAATAGAATAGAATAGAATAGAATAGAATAGAATAGTATAGAATAGAGGAAGGAATTTACTGGGGAGGGAATCTACTTGCCATGTTTGAGGCCCAGGTTTGAGTTCTGCCATACTACATGGGAGTGTAATGGCCACAAGAGAAGCTACAATACTGTAATGTATCTTCCTCTGTATATGAACTAAAAAAAAAAAAAAAAATCAGCTTCAGTTAGGGAAATAGTTCAACTGATAGAGCATCAGTTTGATATGTTTGAAGTTCCCTGTTTGAACCTCAGCACTACATCTACCAGAGTGGTGCTCTGTTTTTATCTCTCTCTCCCTCTCTCTCTTTTTAAACAGAGCACTGTTCAGCTCTGGCTTATGGTGATGCGGGGGATTGAACCTGGGACTCTGGAGCCTCAGGCATGAGAGCCTATTTGCATAACCATTATGCTATCTACCCGCCACCCTTGTCTGCCTTTCTGTCTCATTGGAAATTCTCTCTCACAAGTAATAAATAGATCTTTTTAAAATAATGACAAATTCCATACACCCCCTAGGCAAGGGAGAGAGCACAGACTATAAAGCATCAGTTTGCTTGCTTGAGGTGCCAAATTCTGGCAGCACCAGAAACCAGAATTGAGCAGTGCTGTTTTCTCTCTCATAAAAAAAAAAAAAAGTCAAACCAGTGGGGGGTCTCAATTTTATTTTATTTTTTAACTAGAGCACTGTTCAGCTCAGGTTTATGGTGGTGCAGGGGACTGACTCTGCGACTTTGGAACCTCAGGCATGAGAGTATAACCATTATGCTATCTACTCTCACTCCAGTCTCAATTTCTGTATGTTTCCCTCAGGATTAAATTCAAGTTATATTTTATGGGCAGGAAGTTGTAGAAGTAACAATTAAAAAAATAAAAGAGCTATGGAGGCCGGGCGGTGATAATCTGGTTGAGCACTCACATTACAGTGCACAAGGACCTGGGTTCAAGCCCAAGGTCCTCACCTGCAGGGGGAAAACTGCATGGTGAAACAGTGCTGCAGGTATCTTTCTGTTGTTAAAATTCGGCGGCTCCAGCTGGCCGGGCTAGCTTCACGGGCGGGTAACAGAGATGACCAGAGACATACGGCTGGGCAGGGAAGCTGTATTTCTTTATTCAGGAACAACGATTCATAAACTAAACCAAACTAATCACCAAACAGAACTCTGCTGCCTCTTTCCCCCACGGCAGCACCAAGAACTCTCTCTAACTCTGTAACTCTGGAACCCTTTTGAGGTTCCTTGGGGCAGGGCCAAGCGGGCTGCGAAATTAGCAGGACTGATCCAATTTTCTTGGCTGGGGAGATCTAGAACAACCCAATGTAAAGCATACAACATCTTTCTATCTCTGTCTCTCCCTCCCCCTCTCTTTTTCAATTTTAAAATTATCTTTTATTTATTGGATAGACACAGTCAGAAATTGAGAGGAAGGGGGAGCTAGAGAGGGAGAGAGACAGAGAGATACCTGCAGCACTACTTCACCACTTATGAAGCTTTCCCTCTGCAGGGGGCTTGAACCTGGGTCTTTGTGCATTATAATATATGTGCTTAACGAGGTGAGCCACCACTCGGCCCCTTCTCTCTCTCCCTCTCTACCACTCCCTTTCTTCATGATTTCTGACTGTCTCTATTCAATAAATAAATAAATAAATAAGTAAATAAATATAATTTTAAAAGGAGCTATTTCATGAGAAAAAGAGGAAATAAATAAGTAAATAAATATAATTTTAAAAGGAGCTATTTCATGAGAAAAAGAGGCCTGAGCACCATCCTGGTATATGTAGTGCTGAGGATCAAACTTAGGACTTCCTGTAGGCAAGTTCTATACTGAGCAACCTCCCTAGTTGCTAGAACTGTTAAACCATGCTCAGGGCTTCATTTCAGAAGGCAAATGACAACAACTATTTCCATCTCTGGTACTGATCACTTTGTTAAGATATTTGTCAAGTTACTCTCTATGCTATAAATTTATATATATATATATATTTTTTCCCCCTTTTGTTGAGTAGTACCATGTAGGATTTCTTTTTTTGTATTATACCTGCACATTGTTCAGCTCTACTTTATAGTGCTGTGGGGTAACTAAACCTGGGACCTTGTTGTCTCATGCATGAAAGTCTTTTTTGCATAAGCATTAAGCTGCCTCCTACCATCTTCCTATCATCTATTTATCATCCATCTATTATCTATCTATCTATCTATCTATCTACCTATCTATCGAACCAGAACATCACTCTAGCACACACAATGCTGGTGGTTGAACTCAGGAACTCATGCTCGAGGGTCCAACACTTTATCTACTGTGCCACCTCCCAGGTCTTAACAATTTTTTCGGGCTGGAGAGGTATCATAATGGTTATGCAAAAGACTTTGATGCTTGAGGCTCTGAGGATCCGAGATCAATCCCCAGCACCATCATAAATCAGAGCTGAGTAGCGCTCTAGTCTGTTTCCTTCTTTCTTTCTGTATCTCTATCATTAAAAAATAAATATTAAAAAAGTGGTGGGGGGACAGGTGGAGGTACACTCGGTTAAACACCAATAGCACCATGTGCAAGGATCTGTACAAGAACTTGGGTTTGAGCCCCTGCTCCCCACCTGCAGGGAGGACACTTTACAAGCTTGGAAGCAGATCTTCAGGTGTCTTTTTTTTTTAATTTTTCTTAAAGTAATTTATTTATTTATTTATTTATTTATTTATTTATTTATTTATTTATTTATTTAAATTTTTGAGAGAGATGCAGAGAGAGAAAGGCAAAGAGAGAAACACCAGAGCACTGCGTAGCTCTGGCTTCCGGTGGTGCGGGGGATTAAACCTGGGACTTCGGAGCTTCAGGCATGAGTCTCTTTGCATAACCATTATGCTATCTACCCCCACCCCTCTATCTTTCTTTCTCCCTCTCTACCTCTCCCTGATCTCTTAGTTTCCTTCTGTGCTAAAGGACAAAAAAGAAAAAAAATGGAAAAGAGAAAAAAAAAACAAAGACCCCTGAGAGCAGTGGTAGTGCCAGCACCTAGCCCCAGCTATAACCATGGAGGCAACAAACAAAGGCGGTGGTTCTCTTTCCAAAAGGAGTCTAGGTCAACCTACTTTCTCACTCAAGAAAGACTGGCCTTGTTAAGTGCACATGGCACAAAGCGCAAGGACCGGCATAAGGATCCCGGTTTGAGCCCCCGGCTCCCCACCTGCAGGGGAGTCACTTCACAGGCGGTGAAGCAGGTCTGCAGGTGTCTGTCTTTCTCTCCCCCTCTGCCTTCCCCTCCTTTCTCCATTTCTCTCTGTCTTCTCCAACGACAACAATAATAACTACAACGATAAAAAACAAGGGCAACAAAAAGGGAAAATAAGTAAATATATAAAAAAATTAAAAATAAATAAATAAATGAAATCTTTAAAAAAGGAGATTCTCCTAAAAAAAAAAAAAAAAAAAAAAAAAGAAAGACTGGCCTTGTAATGAGTGCAGCCTAGAATGTTCCCAGCTGTGACCATGGATTGTGAGGTCAGACTGACAGGAATTCAGAGGTTATACAGGCTCTTGTGCTAAATATGAATATACATAGACCCTGGGTCAGATTGATGAGGATAAAATATTTATATTTTTTCTTCAAGTTTGGGAACTACTTACTTTCTGTCCTAATCCAGCTTTCTAGTTTTATTCTCAACTCTGATACCATCTTCCTAGACAATATTTTTAGTCCATCTTCATGTTAGCTATCAAGCTCAAGCAAAAATTATTAAAGTCATGGGTCCCTAAAAACATACCTAAAGTAGGGGGTCAAGCGGTAGTGCAGCAGGTTAAGTGCACGTGGTGCAGAGCGCAAGGACCAGTGTAGGGATCCTGGTTTGAGGCCCCGGTTCCCCACTTGCGGGGGAGTCGCTTCACAGGTGGTGAAGCAGGTCTGCAGGTGTCTATCTTTCTCTCCCCCTCTGTCTTCCCCTCCTCTCTCCATTTCTCTCTGTCTTATCCAACAACAAATGACATCAACAACAATAATAACCACAACAAGGCTACAACAACAAGGGCAACAAAAGGGGGAAAAAGTGGCCTTCAGGAGCAGTGGATTCAAGGTGCAGGCACTGAGCCCCAGCAATAACCCTGGAAGAAAAAAAAAAACAACCTAACATAGACTTCCTAACTTCTTTCCACCCTAAAATCCCTATTCTCATCTGTTCTATTATTACCTTTTGGTTTCTGTTTATTACACATTTTGTCCTGCTTTATATATTACTGCTGGGGACCGGACAGTAGTGCACCTGGTTAAGCTCACATAGTATTAAGTGCAAGGACCTACACAAAGACTGGGGTTCAAGCCCCAGCTCCCCACTTACAGGGGGAACGTTTCATAAGTGGCGAAGCAGGTATCTGTCTTTCTCTCTCTCCTCCCATATCAATTTCTCTCTGTAATGTTTATAAAATAGAAAAAAAAGGCTGTCAGGAGCAGTGGATTCATAGTGCTAGCACCAAGCCCCAGCAAATAACCCTGGAGGCAAAAAAAAAAAAAAAAAAAAAAAACCCTTACTGTCTTTCAGTCACCAAGTTGCAAATGCTACTATGATTCCATCCTGACTTCCCAGGGCAGATGACCTCAACAGTGTTTCCTGAAACTTCACCTCTCCAGAGACCTATTCCACTAGAGAAAGATGGAAATAACCTGGGGGTATGGATCCACCTGCCAGCGCCCATGTCCAGGGAAGAAGAAATTACAGAAGCTCCAACTCCCACCTTTTGCACCTAAAAAAGAATTTGGTCCATACTTTCAGAGGGGGAGAAATGTTAAGGGAAGATGACCTGAATGTTAGGGGAAGAGAACTCTGAACCCCAATTCTTTTTTTTTTCTTACCTTTCTCTCTCTCTCATTCTGTCTTCCCCTCCTCTCTCTGTCCTATCCAGCAACAATGACATCAATAACAACAACAACAATAATAACAACGATAAACAACAAGGGGAAAAATAGCTTCCAGGAGCAGTGGATTCATTGTGCAGGCACCGAGCACCAGCAACCCAGCAATAACCCTGTAGGCAAAAAAAGAAAGAAAGAAAGTAATCAAACTGGAGCCAATGAACCATTGAACTCTGGCTAACTGAAATGATCAAGAAGCTATTGGTGGGAGCAAGGTGGTGGCATAGCAGGTTAAGTGCACATGGCGGAAAGCACACAGACTGGCATCAGGATCCCGATTCGAGCCCCATCCGAGCCCCCACTCCCCACCTGCGGGGGTTTGCTTCACAGGTGGTAAAGCAGGTCTTGCAGGTGTCTTTCTCTCCCTCTCTCTGTCTTCCCCATCTCTCTCGATTTCTCTCTGTCCTATCTAACAACTACGACAGCAATAACAACGACAATAATACTAACAACAATAACAATAAAATGGGTGGGGAAAAAACAATAACAATAAACAACAAGGGCAACAAAAGGGAAAAAAAAGAAAATATTAAAAGAAGAAGAAGCTATTGGAAGGAAATAAAACAAATATGATCTACCACTTCCTGAATGAAAGAACAACTCATCCAGGAAATAAGAAGGTAGGCAATTTTCCTTGACTACCTCACTTGCACAACAGACTATCCCGCCTTTCCTTTGTGGCTATAAGCTCTGCCCATCCCCAGCAACACTATTCAAGGGAATTTGTTTGTTTGTTTTTTACTATATGAGAGAGATTCAGAGAGAAATACCAGAGTACTGCTCAGCTCTGGTTTATGATGGTGTTGGGGACTGAACATGTGATCTTGGAGTCGCAGGCATGAAAGTCTTCTGCAAAACCATTCTGTCACTCTAGCCCTCAAGGGTTTCCTGAATCTCTTCCTGCTAAAACCCCCAAGTAAGCAGTGTTTTCTGTTCAATCCCTTCAGGGTTTCAGGTTTTGTTTTTTTTAATATTTATTTTATTTATTTATTCCCTTTTGTTGCCCTTGTTGTTTTATTGTTGTAGTTATTATTGTTGTTGTTGGATAGGACAGAGAGAAATGGAGAGAAGAGGGGAAGATAGAGAGGGGGAGAGAAAGATAGACACCAGCAGACCTGCTTCACTGCTTATGAAGCAACTCCCCTGTAGGTGGGGAGCCGGGGCTCCAACCAGGATCCTTATGCCGGTCCTTGTGCTTTGCACCTCCTGCGCTTAACCCACCGCGCTACAGCCCGACTCCCAGGGTTTCAGTTTTTTTGGTTGTCAAAGTAATATCTGATAAAGTTTAAGAAGCCTGTCTTTGGGTGGGGGTAGATAGCATAATGGTTATACAAAAAGACTCTCATGCCTGAGGCTCCAGAGTCCCAGGTTAAACACCCCCTCCCCCATCCCAGCACCACCATAATCTGCCTTCTACAACCCCTTCTCTGGCCTTCTGTTGTTGGTATGCTTCTAAATTCTCTCTGAACCCCAATTCTATCTGGACCCTGAGAAAGAGGAGGAAAAAAATGAAGGACATTTGGGAGTAGTAATAGGTGACTTAGAAAGGAAGAGAACTGTTCCCCACCTGCAGGGAGTCACTTCACAAGTGGTGAAGCACCTCTGCAGGTGTCTATCTTTCTCTCCCCCTCTCTGTCTTCCCCATCTCTCTCCATTTCTCTCTGTCCTATCTAACAATGACGACATCAGTAACTACAACAATAATAACTATAACAATAAAACAACAAGGGCAACAAAAGAGAATAAATAAATAAATAAACAAATATTTTTTAAAAAGGAAGAGAAGGCAGTACCATAGGAAAAAAAAGGCATATATATAAATACAGATAGTTACAGAAATAATAGTCAACCCATATCTGTGACCCTGGGAGAACTACTGCAGTTTCCAGTGGATGGGATGGGGACACAGAACTCTGGTGGTAGGAATGGTATGGAATTATACGCCTGATATCTTATGGTTTTGTAAATCAGTAATAAATCACTAGTAAAAAAGTGGTGGTTCTGAACATCAGAAAGACATGTATATCTGTCTCCTTTCTAAAAAAAATATTTTCATCAAACAGCTATTAATTGTAACTATCTTCACTGATTCTTCTGCAAGAACTTTTTTTTTTCTTTTAACCAGAGCACTGCTCAGCTCTGGCTTATGGCAGTGTGGGGGATTGAACCTGGGACTTGAGAGCCTCAGGCATGTCAGTCTCTTTGCATAACCATTATGCTATACCCCCACCCATGCAAGAACTTTTTTTTTTTTTAAGATTTTATTTATTTATGAGGATAGGAGGAAAGAGAAAGAACCAGACATCACTCTGGCACATGTGCTGCCAGGGATCGAACTCAGGACCTCATGCTTGAGAGTCCAAAGCTTTATCACTGTGCCACCTCCTGGACCACTGAAGGTACACAGAAAAACTAAGTACCATCAAGAATGAGGAAGAAAGAAAGAAGGAGGGCAGATGGTAGATAGCATAATGGTTATGCAAAGAGATTCCCATGCCCAGGTTCAATCCCCCGTACCACCATAAGCCAGAGCTGAGCAGTGCTCTGGTAGAAAGAAAGAAAGATGTTATCAATATATATTTTTAAATTTTAAAAATATTTATTTATCTATTCCCTTTTGTTGTCCTTGTTGTTTTGTATTGTTGTTGTCATTGTTGGATAGGACAGAGAGGAATGGAGAGAGGAGGGGAAGACGGGGAGAAAGACACCTGCAGACCTGCTTCACCACCTGTGAAGTGACTCCCCTGCCGGTGGGGAGCCTGGGGCTCAAACTGGGATCCTTACGCCAGTCCTTGCACTTTGCGCCACCTGCGCTTAACCCGCTGCGCTACCACCCGACTTCCTATCAATATTTTTTATTATTATCTTTATTTATTTATTGGATAGAGACAGGAATTGAGAGGGAAGGGGGAGAGAGGAAGAGAGACAGAGAACCCCTTCAGCACTGCTTCACCACTCACAGAGTTTTCCTCCTGCAGGTGGGCTTGAACCTGGGTCCTTGTGCATTGTAACGTGTGTGCTCAACCAAGTGTGCCACCACCTGGCTCCAAGATGTTATCGATATTAAAGTTCTGATATGTTATCATCTCCTGGATATTTAATTTTTAAAAAAAATATCACCTGAATAGTCTTAGTATTTATCATTTTAAATATTTATTTATTCTCTTTTGTTGCCCTTGTTTTTATTGTTGTAATTATTGTTGTTGTTATTGATGTTGTTGTTGGATAGGACAGAGAGAAATGGAGAGAGGAGGGGAAGACAGAGAGGAGAGAGAAAGAGACCTGCAGACCTGCTTCACCACTTATGAAATGACTCCCCTGCAGGTGGGGAGCCAGGGGCTCAAACCGGGATCCTTACACTGGTCCTTAAGCTTTTTTTTAAAAAAAATTTTTTATACTTATTTTTCATTTTGTTGCCCTTGTTTTTCTTTTTTAATTTTTATATATTTATTTATTTTCCCTTTTGTTGCCCTTGTTTTTTATTGTTGCTGTAGTTATTATTGTTGTTATTGATGTAGTCATTGTTAGATAGGACAGAGAAAAATGGAGAGAGGAGGGGAAGGCAGAGAGGGGGAGAGAAAGACACCTACAGTCCTGCTTCACTGCCTGTGAAGCGACTCCCCTGCAGATGGGGAGCCAGGGGCTGAACCGGTATTGTTACGCCAGTCCTTGTGCTTGTGCGCTTAACCTGCTGCGCTATCCCCCAACTCCCAATTGCCCTTGTTTTTCACTGTTGTTGTAGTTATTATTGTTACTGATGTCATCATTGCTAGGACAGAGAGAAATGGAGAGAGGAGGGGAAGACAGAGAGGGGGAGAGAAAGACACCTGCAGACCTGCTTCACCGCTTGTGAAGCGACCCCCCTGTAGGTGGGGAGCCTGGTCCTTGCGCTTTGTGCCATGTGTGCTTAAGCTGCTCCTACTGCCCAACTCCTATCTCCTGGATAATTAAGGAGAAAAGTGGATGCAGAGTAGGGTTTGTCATCTGCTACCATTTGTATTATAATTCAAGGATGATGGGAGGAGGCTGGACACGGACTTCTCAATACACACCTTACTTAGCTGCCTGTCTTGGTCTTATAAGTATCAAAATAGCACTGTCCAACATGTTCTTAATTTTATGAGCAGCAAAAGAATGTGTATGGTGCTCCATAGCATCCAGGGAGAGGACAAGAGTCTGAGAAGATGGTGGCAGCACCAGAAGGATGAGAAATAGGCTAAGTCCCTGCTGGTGACAATGAAGAAAAGGACCAGCCATGACATCATCTCCCCAGACAATAACTTGGATACACCTGCATATCAAATTTCAGGCTCTGGCAAAAAAAAAAAAACAAAACACTAGTATAGCCACAGGCCCTTTTAAATATAACTAAAACATGCCTACTAGCTAAAAAATGGAGGACCCCCCCCCACCACTTCATCTGCACTATTCCAGCCTTTAGGTCCATGATTGGTCAACAATTTGTTTGGCTTTGTATGTTAACTCTCTTTTCAGTCACCAGGTTCCAGATGCTAGCAGGATGCAACCAGACTTCCCTGGACAGACAACCCCACCAATATGTCCTGGAGCTCCACTTCTCCAGAGCCCTTCCCCACTAGGGAAAGAGAGAGACGAACTGGGAGTATGGATCGACCTGTCAATGTCCATATTCAGAGGGGATTAAATTACAGAAGCCAGACCTTCCACCTTCTGCATCCTACAATGACGTTGGTTCCATACTCCCAGAGGGTTAAAGAATAGGAAAGCTATCAGGGGAGGGGATGGGATATGGAGTTCTAGTGGTGGGAATTGTGTGAATGCTGGGAAATTGTGCCTATGCAGTCACATCTGCCATGTTGTCCCCTCAGGTTACTGCTAGTTCCCGCGAGAGTTGGGACATTCTCAGAGTTCCTGTTCAGCCATGTTGTGCCCTCAGGGCATTGTCTATATCCCCGCGATATTTGGAGTGCTTTGGTTACTCCTCCCCCCTCCCATTCTCACAAGAGTTATTATCCTATCCTGGAGTGCTATGGTTACTCCTCCCCCTTCCCATTCTCGTGAAAGCTGCTCCTATAAAAGCCTTTCTTCTTCCGTACCTCGCTCTCTTGCCAGCGCCTCACTCTGGTGTTCAGATGCAGGAAAGGTTACTGTGTGAGGCGGCCATTTTCGCTACCTCCACGTGGCCCAACCTGCCTCTCTAGCACCCAACTCTGAGGTGCCAGCACAAATAAAGATTTGTGTTTCCTCTTCACTCCGGACCCCCTCTCTCTCTTCTCTGCGGCCCACACACAACATCTGGCGCCCGACGTGTCCCGCACTCATGCCCAGCCTGAGGTCCAGAAAAGCCACCCAGACACAGGTAAGTGGCATCCACCCGCCTCTGTGGCCCCACGTTTCCCTCCACCATGGGATTTTTTCCGTTTTATGAGGAGGTGTCCCAGACATTCTATCCTTCTCTCCTGGGACAGGCTTTCAATCTCAGAGATGCTTTAATTTTTGCTACACCGTGGGTTCTCATGGCTATATTTACTATTTTCAGGATATGTACAAGGCCTCCTGCCAAAAGGTTAAGTGACTTTGAGGCTGAGATACGGGAGTTAAAGGATATTTGCTTAAGACTTAAATGCCCTAAGCGATCTGCAGTCAGCCCCAAAACCGATGCCTCCCGAGACACGTGTTCAGTTTCTCCTGCGGCAGCTTCCACTTCCACAACCTCTCCCCCCACTACCCCTGGAGACACGTGTCTGGTTTCTTCTGCAGTGGCTTCTGCTTCCTTGACCCCTCCCCCAGCTGTCCCCACAGACACGTGTTTGGCCGCTTCTCTGACTCCTCCTCCCACTGCCCCCATAGACATGGGTTCGGTTTCTCTTGCTGCGGCTTCCACTTCTTTGACTCCTCCCCCTGCTAATACCTCATCATTAAGAGACCCTGTGGCTTCCTCTCCTTCGACTCCTCCCCCTGCTGACACCTCATCATTAAGAGACCTTGTGGCTGAGATACGAGAGTTAAAGGATATTTTTTCAGCATTTAGGGACCTTAAACCATTTGCAGTCCACCCCAAGAGCTCCATCCCCGTAGATAAGTGTTCAGTTTCCCCTGCCACTACAGCACCTTCCACCTCTGTAGATCTCTCCCTAGTGTCATCGAACCAAATCCACACCTTCCCAGTAAATGTGGCCCCAACTAGACAAAATCCTCAGGTGTGGCATCCATACTCCTCCAAAGATCTCAGGGAACTCAGACAAGCTGTGAAGGAGGACAGAATTCATTCTCCATGGACCAAGTCCATTTTAAGGAGTTTTTACCAGCACCTTAACACCCCCCAGGACTGGAAAGACCTGGTTTGTGCTGCACTCCCAGACCCCCTCTACCTACAGTGGACAGCATACTTCCGTGATGAATGCTCTAGACAATCTCAGGAAAATAGTAACAAACAGATAGCATGGAATTTTGATGCATTGTTTGGAGCAGGAGAGTTTGAATCTGGAACTCAGCAGGCAGAAGCCAAGTTTCCAACTGGTTATTTTGAACAGGTACGCATCTGCACAACACAAGCATGGGAAAGATTAACCCCAACCACAGTAGAGGCCTCAGTCCCTATTAACTCTCTTTGCCAAAACACTGATGAAACCTTAGCAAATTTCATCTCAAGGGTGAGGCAAACCTTAGAGAGAAAGGTTTATAATCCTGAAATCCTCTCTTTCCTCCTGCATTCTGTTGTCTGGGATGGCATGATACCACAATTCCGTCAGGCATGCCTTAGTCTTAAACACCTACACCCAGATAATTGGATTTTAGCGACACAGGAACTTACATCAGGCAATTATGGGGCACCCGCTACGACACAGGTTTATGCAGTTACCCCACATAATCAAAATGGGGCCTGCTTTCAGAGCGGTCACCAAGGGCATTGGCGTAACCAATGTCCAGATAAGCTGCGACCACGCCTCCAGTTAGAGCTACCACACCTCCAGTCAGGGAAATCCCACCTCCAGTCAGGGCAATCCCACCTCCAGTCAGGGCAACCCCGCCTTCAGTCAGGGAGCCAGAAGCCACGTATGGTCTGTCCAAGATGTCGTAAAGGGTTTCACTGGAAGAGATATTGTTGGTCAAATTTTCACAAAGATGGCACGCCCCTGAATGGTACAAATTCGGGGCCTGAGATTTTGTGGACCACTCCTGTTTTAGAACGAGGTCACCCTTCTATGACAGTAAGGATTGGCAATATTCCTTTTAAATGTTTGATTGACATTGGAGCAGAAAAGACGATTTTAAGGCAAGCAGAGGTTCCCCAATATTGGGAACTCCTCCCTGGTCCCAGTATACATGGAATAGGAGTGGTGACCCCATCATTTCTGACATGAGATTTGCTCGTGTGGGAAGACCCGGAAGGTTCTACTGGACACTTCCGCCCTTTGGTAGCTAATATTAGCACCAACCTACTGGGCAGGGATCTTCTGGAATGTCTTGATGTTAGGATATCCACAGATGCCTCTGCAGAGCGTAACACCCGCTCCTGCGAGACCAGATCTAATCAGCACCCCCAATACTAACTGCCACAGTTCGTAGCCAAACTTCCCGCTTAGGCTGGCTTTCTAACGAGCCTGTCTGGGTGGAACAGTGGCCTTTACCTAGGGATAAGCTAGAAATTTTAAAGGAGCTCGTCCAAGAGCAGTTGTCCTTGGGACACATTCGTCATTCTCGAAGCCCATGGAATACTCCTGTCTTTGTAATTAAAAAGCGCTCAGGAAAATGGCGTCTCCTCCAAGATCTTCGTGTGGTTAATAAAACCATGCAGGTCTGGGGCTCCCCCAAAGGGGTTTGCCTCTTGCTTCTGCAATTCCCACAGGAATTCCAATCATAGCTATTGATATACAAGATTGTTTTTTCTCTATTCCCTTGCATCCGCAAGATTGTAAACGTTTTGCCTTCTCTGTTCCTTCTATTAATAACGCCAGCCCTGCTGACAGATTTGAATGGGTGGTGCTGCCCCATGGCATGGCCAATAGTCCTACAATTTGTCAAGAGGCTGTTAAATCCATATATCCATAAGGGCCTTAATGTTTTTCATATATCCATAAGGGCCTTAATGTTTTTCATTACATGGATGACGTATTAATATGGGGGAAATCAGATACAGATCTCTATGCCTTACGTGATTTCTCATTCCTGCATTAAAGAAAAGCGGCCTTAATGTGGCTCCTGAGAAGATACAGCTAATTACTTCAATATCTTCTTTAGGTTCAGAGATTTCTCTAATGCAAATTCGTCGCTTAAAACCTAGTGTTACTTTTCCTTCTAACCTCACTCTTGCTTCTTTACAAAGTTTTCTTGGAAATTTAAATTGGCTTAGGCAGTATCTTTATCTGCCTACAAGCTGCCTCCAACCACTGTTTGACCTGTTAAAAGGAAACAAACAGCCCTCCTCAAAACATATCTTAACTCCTGAGGCCTCCTCGGCACTGGAAAGAGTTAACCAGGCCCTCCAGGACATGCACCTTGTTTGATTCTCCCCCTCCTCTCCGGTAAACCTTCTAATCTTCAACTCCACCCCCACAGTAGTAGGGGCATTGTGGAAAGACCATGGGATTCTTGAGTGGCTTCACACGCCAGTAGGCAGAGCTCCAAGACTCCTCACTGAGATAGACGCGTTAGCATTCATGGTTCACCAAGGGAGAAATAGGTCTGTGCAGGTCTTAGGGAAAGAACCGGATTTAATCATTAGGCCCTTTTCTCTCACAGATACAGAGTGGCTCATACGCCATCATTCCCACTTTGCCATAAGCTTCATGGGGTTTCCAGGACAAATAGATAACCATTTTCCTTCTAATAAATTGATAGCTTCTTTACATCTTTTGCCTCTACTAGCACCTAAACTTTTCTCTCGAGATCCCATTCCTTCTGCTCCTACAGTCTTCACTGATGGTGGAAAAAAGGGAGCTACTGCCCTCATATATTACCCGGACAAACAACCCCCTAAACCTCTCTTTACTGGGCTTCCTGAGAATTCCCCTCAGTACAAAGAACTTTATGCTGTTTTCCTTGCGTTAAAGTTGTACCAGAATCTTTCAACCTTTTTTCTGACAGTGTGTATACTGTTAACTTTCTTCCATGTCTTGCTCATTCTTATGTGAAAATTGATGACAACCCACTTTCCCCTCTCTTGATTCAAATCACCTCTATGCTCTCTTCTCGAACCCAACCACTATATATTCAGCACCTTCGTTCCCATAGCCCTCTTCCTGGTTCCCTGTCCGAAGGGAATGCTGCAGCTGACTGCCTTGCCTCCACAGGAGCTCTCCTAGTCTCTGTCTCTGATCCTGCTGATTTCCATTCTCTAACCCATGTTAATCTTAAAGGCCTTCGAGCTCGATTTCCTGATGTTCCTTTACCACAGTTAAAACATATCCTAGCTACATGCTCTTCCTGTGCAAGTCTCATAAAAACACCTGCTATTCAGACTCTTGGTGTTAACCCCCGAGGCTTAAAAGCTAATGCTATTTGGCAAATTGATGTCACCCACATACCAAACTTTGGCAAACAAAAATATGTGTTTGTCTCAATTGATACCTTTTCTAAATTTATGTGGACAATAGCTCAGACAGGAGAAAGCTCTAAAAAGCTTATAAGCCATATGCTCTCCTGTTTTGCTGTGATGGGCTTACATGTTCAACTGAAAACTGACAATGGACCTGTGTTTACCAGCAGACAATTTAAAGATTTTTGTTCCCTCTGGAACATTACTCATAACACAGGCATTCCCTATAATCCACAGGGACAAGACATTGTCGAGAGGGCCCATCAAACCCTTAAGGATCAATTAAATAAAGATAAAGGAGGAATGTACCCCCCAATATCCAGCTAGCAAAAGCCTTAACTAAGTTAAATATCTTTAATATTTACAATAACTCGGACTTACCTCCTATTATTCTTCACTGGCAAACACCATCTACTCTCCCATCTATTAAGGTCAAATGCAAAGACCCACTTGATAAAATTTGGAAAGGGCCTGACCCTCTATTGACCATGGGAAGAGGTTTTGCATGCATTTTCCCACATAATTACTCTAAATCTGTCTGGGTTCCTGCCTGCCATGTCCGACAATACCCTCATGATGGCACTGCTATCCCTGAAGAACAAGAAATACAAGAGGACTAGCCACAGGATACATCCCAGGATCCATAATATGACATGGCAGAACCTACAAAAGTTGGCTCACAGAGCCCTCTCTCCTACCCCTTCCCTGAATGTCTTATGTTATGACTGGCCGGTTGTGTTTTGTGAGTGTGTTGAATGACCAAAAATTTTTGTATGACCCATCTGCTCAGAGTACTCTAAATGTTAAAACCATTGTCACTAACATGCGTTAACTCTAAGCAACCTGAGTCTGTTTATAGTCCAAAGTCAATTATAGTAAACCTCTAACTTGTTACAAGTTTTATTTTTTTTCACAAGTAAGTGATTACAGCTATCAAGCCTTCATATAAGGAATCATCTGTTTATATGGTAAGGTATTAAACTGTAAGAAGTTCCTCCATATCCAACCTATGTGAATTAACAACTTCACATACTCTTGTACACTTAACTGGTGTATCTTGTCTTGCCACCATAGGCCTGCCTTTGTCAGCCAACAATTTAAAGATGTTTCCCTTTATAATATCACCCATGCCACAGACATCCTTTACTACCCCCAAAGACAAATGGTTGTTCCCCTGGACATCACATCCACTGACTGCTTCCCTTAGACTTAAGATATGATCCCACCTCTTCATACCAATGGATACATTCCCCCTTCCTTACCTGTCTACCCTTAGTTGTGGGACCCTAGTTTTTTTTACTTCTTCTGCTCACAATAGGTCCTATAATTCTTTTTTTTCAACATTTTAATTTATTTATTAATGAGAAAGAGAGGAGGAAAGAGAAAGAACCAGATATCTTTCTGGTACATGTGCTGCCAGGGATCGAACTTGGGACCTCACGCTTGAGAGTCTAACGCCTTATCCACTGCAACACCTCCCAGACCACGGTCCTATAATTCTTAACAAGCTCATGGCCTTTTTGTGGCAACAGATTGATGCCATAAAGATGCAACCTATACAAACTCACTATCATAGGCTGGACATGGCAGAATATTGAGTTGCTGTGGAGGATTTGCCCCCCTCCATCAGAACGTCCACTATGTAGAGGACTGGCTAGCCAATGACGGGTAAGAGGAAACTAGTGCTATCCAGTCAACCTAAGACAGGGCACCTGGTACTACTGGGCAAAAATGACCAGGTGTTCCAATGATGGGTAAGACGGAAGGCTGATCCCCAACCTAAGACAGGCACAGTCCACCCTGCCACAAAACAAAGTCCGCCAAACATCAAAACATGATATAAGACAGGGGGACATGTGGGGAGCCAATAGGTTGCTATTGGCATGGCCAGAGTTTATGTTAAAAGATAGTTCCTGGGAATTGGGTGGTGGCACAGTGGGTTTAGCACAGGTGGCGCTAAGTGCAAGAACTGGCTTGAGGATCCCAGTTTGAGCCCCTGGCTCCTCACCTGCAGGGGAATCACTTCACGGGCAGTGAAGCAGGTCTACAGGTGTCTTTCTCTCCCCCTGTCTTCCCCTCCTCTCTCCATTTTTCTCTGCTCTATCCAACAACCACAATATCAGCAATAACAACAATATAATTACAACAATAAAACAACTAGGGCAACAAAAGGCAAGATACCAAAAAAAAAAAAAAAAAAGGGATAAGATAGTTCCTGCTTCCCTACACCTTAGAGTCTTTGTTAAAAGATAAGTTCTTTTTCCCCATGAATATATAATAATAAATGAATAGGAAAGATACATCCCCCAATACTCAGTTGGCTAAGGCACTAAACCTCTTTTCCTATAAAGCATTCAAATCAGATGCCCTGCTAACCACTAGAAGCAGATTGTTTGTGTTTCTTCCACAGGAATCCCGGAAAAAACCATCTGGACCCCTTCACACCCTGACATCACCCACTAGATGGCACGACTACAGTGGCACACCCCCCCCCGAAACCCTAGATGTCACCTGACACGATCTGAAGAACCTGATTCAGAGACTCCAGGGACAGAACTTTTTAACTGTCTGTCTGCCTTTCCTGCTTCTGCTTTGCCTGTCACATTTTGGTGGTTCCAGCTCACAATCTACAGATAAGCAGAATTCCAGAGGCTGACCTTCCTCATGCAGCATTTCATCCCCTGCCATTTCTCCCCCTAGTCGCCTGCTTTGGACTTGCTGGTAAACCCTTTATCGGACTTGCTGGTATACCCTTTGGACACTTTAGACAATTTTACAGCAGCTTCCTTCCCTTCACGTTGCTGGTTTTTCATAGACTGACCCTGAGTAGTTCATAGACTTTACACACTGTTGCCCTGGGCATTAGATAAAAGGAAAGGGGGAGATGCTGGGAAATTGTGCCTATGTAGTCACATCTGCCATGTTGTCCCCTCAGGCTACTGCTAGTTCCTGCAAGAGTTGGGACATTCTCGGAGTGCCTGTTCAGCCATGTTGTGCCCTCAGGACATTGTCTATATCCCCGTGATATTTGGAGTGCTTTGGTTACTTCTCCCCCCTCCCATTCTCACGAGAGTTATTATCCTATCCTGAAGTGCTATGGTTACTCCTCCCCCTTCCCATTCTCGCAAAAGCTGCTCCTATAAAAGCCTTTCTTCTTCCATACCTCGTTCTCTTGCCAGCGCTTCACTCTGGTGTTCAGATGCAGGAAAGGTTACTGTGTGAGGCGGCCATTTTCGCCACCTCCACGTGGCCCAACCTGCTTCTCTAGCACCCAACTGAGGTGCCAGCGCAAATAAAGATTTGTGTTTCCTCTTCGCTCCAGACCCCCTCTCTCTTCTCCGCGGCCTGTGCACAACATGTGAAGTTGTACCCCTCTTATCCTATGGTTTTGTCAATGTTTCTTTTTTATAAATAAAAAATAAAATAAATAAATAAATACAAACAAAGAAGAAAAGGAGACAGAAGCCCCACTGATCTGTGAATCAGAGCTCCCTGCCTGGCAAGAAGATTTCTAATCATTATAAAATGTTCTGTTATCTATAATCTAACACTCTACTAATTCACTTAGATGTTAGCCTTAGTAAAAATTTTCTTATATAATGTGATACACACACACACACACAATTTTGGGGCCTCACATATGCTAAGCAGGCACTGTACAACTAAGCTTAATGACCTAATTAGGGTTATTTAAAAATACTGTGGTAGCCCACGTGATGGTGTTGTGGATAAAGCACCGGACTTGCAAGCATGAGGTCTTGAGTTCGATTCCTGGCATCGAACATTCCAGAGTGATACTTGAATTCTATCTCCCTCTTAATTAGTAAATTAAGAAATCTTTCAGAATGGATCAACAACAGTAGAGATGTTGTCCATCCTCTGAAGGAGGATGTTGTCCTGTCCAATGGGAGGATGGACAACATACTCTATCTTCCACCTGAGGAAGATGGGTCCTGATATTGGGGTAGCTTGGAACGCTCCTACTCATGATCACAGAATGTGAGCTCAGACCTATAAGGATGCAGAGGTCACATAGGCTCCTAAGCTGAATATGGGCCCTGGATCAGATCAAATCAATGGGGTTTACAGTCAACAATATTTATACACCTTTCCCACATTTGGGAGCTAGTCTCTTCCCTGATCCAGCTTTCTGGTCCTTTTTCCAGCCATGACATCATCTTCCCAGATGACAACTTGGATCCACCTGCATATCAGATGTCAGGCTCAGGAAAAAAAAAAAACAAACTAGTGTAGTCACGAGGCCTTTGGAATATAACTAAAACAGGCCTACTAACTACAAAATGGACCCCCCCAAATCTTCATCTGCACTAATCCAGCCTTTAGGTCCATGATTGATCAACAATTTGTTTGGCTTTATACACTCTTTTTTTCAGCCACCAGGTTCCAGATGCTACTGTGATGCCAACTGGACTTCCCTGGGCAAATGACCACACCAATATGTCCTGGAGCCCTGCTTCCCCAGAGCCCTGCTCCACCAGGGAACAAGAGAGGCAGGCTGGGAGTATGGACCGACCTGTCAACACCCATGTTCAGCAGGGAAGCAATTACAGAAGCCAGACCTTCAACTTTCTGTACCTCATAATGTCCCTGGGTCCATGCTCCCAGAAGGATAAAGAATAGGAAAGCTATCATCAAGGACTTGGACGTTAGACCACAAACTATCAAATACTTAGAGGAAAATATTGGCAGAACTCTTTTCCGCATAAATTTTAAAGACATTTTCAATGAAACAGATCCAATTACAAAGAAGACTAAGGCAAGTATAAACCTATGGGACTACATCAAATTAAAAAGCTTCTTCACAGCAAAAGAAACCACTACCCAAACCAAGAGACCCCTCACAGAATGGGAGAAGATCTTTACATGCCATACATCAGATAAGAGTTTAATAACCAACATATATAAAGAGCTTGCCAACAAGACAACAAATAACCCCATCCAAAAATGGGGGGAGGACTTGGACAGAATATTCACCACAGAAGAGATCCAAAAGGCCAAGAAACACATGAAAAAATGCTCCAAGTCTCTGATTGTCAGAGAAATGCAAATCAAGACAACAATGAGATATCACTTCACTCCTGTGAGAATGTCATACATCAGAAAAGGTAACAGCAGCAAATGCTGGAGAGGGTGTGGGGTCAAAGGAACCCTCCTGCACTGCTGGTGGGAATGTCAATTGGTCCAACCTCTGTGGAGAACAGTCTGGAGAACTCTCAGAAGGCTAGAAATGGACCTACCCTATGACCCTGCAATTCCTCTCCTGGGTATATATCCTAAGGAACCCAACACATCCATCCAAAAAGATCTGTGTACACATATGTTCTTGGCAGCACAATTTGTAATAGCCAAAACCTGGAAGCAACCCAGGTGTCCAACAACAGATGAGTGGCTGAGCAAGTTGTGGTATATATACACAATAGAATACTACTCAGCTGTAAAAAAATGGTGACTTCACCGTTTTCAGCCGATCTTGGATGGACCTTGAAAAAATCATGTTGAGTGAAATAAGTCAGAAACAGAAGGATGAATATGGGATGATCTCACTCAGGCAGAAGTTGAAAAACAAGATCAGAAAAGAAAACACAAGTAGAACCTGAAATGGAATTGGCGTATTGCACCAAAGTAAAAGACTCTGGGGTGGGTGGGTGGGAGAATACAGGTCCATGAAGGATGATAAATGACATAGTGGGGGTTGTATTGTTAAATGGGAAACTGGGGAATGTTATGCATGTACAAACTATTGTATTTATTGTTGAATGTAAAACATTAATTCCCCAATAAAGAAATAAAAAAAAAAGAATAGGAAAGCTATCAGGGGAGGGGATGAGTTACAGAGTTCTGGTGGTGGGAATTGTGTGGAGCTGTACCCCTCTTATCCTATGGTTTTTGTCAGTGTTTCCTTTTTATAAATAATAATTATTGGCCAGGAAATAGCTCAGCTGGTAGAGTTCAAGACATGCATTCTTCAGACTCCGGGTTTAACCAGAGCTTTCTCTGACTCCTCTCTCTCATATGAAAATTTTCTCATGTCTGATATGAAATAAATTTTTTATTTTTAAAATATTTATTCATGAAGAAAGAAAAAGAACCAGCTGACATCAGCCTGGTAGATGTACTGCCAGGGATTGAACTTGGGACCTCATGCTTGAGAATCTAATACTTTATCCAGTGTGCCACCTCTTGGACTACTGAAATAAACTTTCTTTTTTCTTTTCTGCCACCAGGGTTATTGCTGGGGCTCCATGCTTGCACTAGGAATCTACTGCAACTGGAGGCTATTTTTTTTCCCCCTTTTGCTGCTCTGGTTGTTTATTGTTGTTCTTATTGTTATTTTTCTTATTGTTGTTGGACAGGATAGAGAGAGATTGAGAGAAGAGGGGAAGACAGGAGGAGAGAAAGATAGACACCTGCAGACCTACTTCACTGCCTGTGAAGCTACCCCCCTGCATGTGGGGAGCCTTGGGAGCTGGGGCCTCGAACTGGGATCCTTATGCCGGTCCTTGCACTTTGCGGTATGTGTGCTTAACCTGCTGCACTACCGACAGACCCCCTGAAATAAACTTTTAAAGGAACCCAGGACTTGCTGTCTCTGTCTTTAGTTCCTGTATTTTATCAGAATGCAACTCTCTTATTTAGCAGACCACTGATAAGCTCTGGCTTAAAGTGGTGTGGGGGATTGGAGCCAGGATGCATTTCTATAAAACACATTCCAGGAGAGGCTTTTTATTGGTCTTTGGAACACTAGCTTCATCTCTGATTCTCATTATATGCAATTTCCCTTGTGTTTCATTGCTTAGATTCTGATCACTACAAAACCCTGTTCATTCATCTTCTTAGACTAGTTTGATGAAGGAAGGGAAAAAGAACGTGTATGCTGGGCAAACTGATTTGTGGTAGTCATTATTCTATAGAGTGCTTTAATAATAGTGTGCATTTAAATATATACATATATTCTAAATCTATTTCTGGAACTGGAGAAAGACTTGAGAATTTTTATAAGGAGATTGGGGAGGTAGCATAATGGTTATGCAAAAGACTTTCATGCCTGAGAATTTGAAGCCCCATGTTCAATCTCTAGCAGCACCATAAACCAGAGCTGAGCAGTGCTCTGGACTCTGTTTTTTTCTCTGTATTTTTCTTTCATTAAAATAAATAAGGAGCCAGGTGGTGGCAAACCTGGTTGAGTGCACAGACTACATTGTGCAAACACCTGGGTTTAAGCCCCCAGGCCCCACCTGCAGGGGGAAGCTTTACTTGCAGTAACGCAGTGCTGCAAATGTCTTTCTCCCCATATCCCTTCTCTCTCTCTCAAATTCTCACTGTCCTATCAAACAAGTAATAGATATTTTATATTTGTAAATTAATGAAACGATCAGTTTTTGAAGAGAATTCCTTTTTTTTTTTTTTTTTTAAGATTTTTAAATTTGAGAAAGAACCAGACATCACTCTGGCACATGTGTTGCCGGGGATCAAACTCGGGACCTCATGCTTGAGAGTCCAAAGCTTTATCACTGTACCACCTCCCAGACCACCCTCACTTCTTATTTTTTTTACCAGAGCACTGATCAGCTCTGGTTTACTGTGGTACAGGGGATTGAACCTGGGACTTTGAAGCCTCAGGCATGAGTCTGTTTGCATAACCATTATGCTACCTACCCCTGCCCCCCTTCTTTTTTAAAGTATTTTATTTTATTTTTGCCTCCAGGGTTATTATCAGGGCTCAGTGCCTGTGCGGCAAACGCTAGTAGTAGTAGTAGTAGTGCCTGTACCACGAATCCACTGCTCCTGGTGACCATTTTTTTCCCCTTTTGTTGCCCTTGTTGTTTCATCATTGTTGTGGTTATTATTATTGTTGTTGTTGCTGTCGTTGGATAGGACAGAGAGAAATCAAGAGAGGGGAGACAGAGAGGGGGAGAGAAAGACATCTGCAGACCTGCTTCACCACCTGTGAAGCAACTCCCCTGCAGGGGGCTCGAACCGGGATAAAGTATTTTCTTTTTGAGAGAGATGCAGAGAAAGACACAGAAACACCAGAGCACTGCACAGCTCTGGCTTATAGTGGTGCAGGGGATTGAACCTGGGACTTTGGAGCCTCAGGCATAAGAGTCTCTTTGCATAACTATTATGCTATCTACCTCCACCTGAGAATTCCCCACTTCTTTGTGGCATTATTTCTCTTTGTTCTGAGTGGAAACCTGGCTGAAAGAAACTTTTGTGTTAGATTTGGGGTTGAGAAAAAAAGGGGGGAAAGTAGCATCTAATAGCTCTGTTTTGTTGTTAATTCCACTTTCTCTACTTTTGTCTATAATATCAGCAATTACTCCCATGAACAGACAATCTCACTGGTACTTATAATTGCCACATATCCTGGGCTGTTGTATTCTTTTCTTTGGACCCAAAAGTTAAGTCCTTCACAGGGAACAAACAGAGCTGGACTATTGCTATGGTTATTGAGTAACTCAGAGCTTAACTTTTCCTTGGAAATTTGGCAAATGATTTAGTACAAAAATTACAGTTCTCTCCAAGTCTCCTATGTCTCTACTAGTTGCTTAGGACATTTTAACTCAGATAAAATAAAATTTACTGGAATAAATTCTGTACTATCACTTGGTCACTTTCTGATGAGAATTTTGAAACATTTTACTGGAATTGATTCAAATTTTCACAACTGTTAGAAAGTTTACTTTTGATTTCAGGGAAGTTTAATCAAAACAAATATTGATTAAACACGTCCACTGCGTATAGCTCTGGATCTCGAGTGTACCAAGCACTCAATAAATATTTGTGTTTGAAGAGAACCTAGGTTCAGTGTAGCCTCGCTGACTTATTAACAGGAAAATATTCTATACTCCTCCCAAATGTAAAGTTAACAAATATGTATCAGAAGGATTGGTATTCTCAGGAGACTTAGCAAGAGAGAAGAGCAGACAGTCAATATTTACTGCTTCTGTTTAAATTTTTTTTTAAATTTTTTGTCCTAGGGTTATTGCTGGGGCTTGGTGCCTGCACTATTATGGCCACTTTTTACTTTTTTTGGATACAACAGAAAAATTGAGAGGGGAGGGGAAGATAGAGAGGGAGAAAGACAGAACCCTGCAGACCTACTTCACCTTGTGTGAAGTGACCCCCACCCCCAGGTGGGGAGCCAGAGGCTAGAACTGGGATCCTTGGCACAGGTCCTTTTGAACTATGAGTGCTTAACCTGGTGCGCCACCACCTGGTCCCCAAAATCTAGTTTCTACATTATTTTTATAAATTGTACATGGTGAAAGAGAGAAGGAAGACAGAGCACAAGCAGAGATAGTGGAAGAAAAGTTTGCTGGAAAAGGTAGGAGGGAGGATGAGTTGGGAAATAAAAACAATGAATAGTGAGGCTTAGGCCAATGCCAGTGTTGACAGCACTGGCCAGTTCGTAAGTGGTTTCTTTCCCACCTCTGCTCTAGCGTATTTGACCAAGTTCTCCTCACATGACTGATGAAACTAGTAGGTGTTGGTTGATCATAGTTTGCTGGTTTCTCACAGAAACAAACTTCAGGAATCCTATTTTGTGTAGCTGCAGGAATTCAGCTAACTAGGAAATGTGCTGCAGGCCAAATCCTTCAGCTTCTCAGTCTGTGGTAAATGTCAAATCCCAGGTCTAGGAGTACACCTGGTTTTCTTGTTTGATATCAGGAAATCACAAGGCCTACTCAGAAGATGGGGAGGGAAACAAGATCAAATAACCCCACTGAGACGACTGTAGGTTCTCCTTAAAATGGAATTATTTTTAAGGACTTAGTAAAGGGAAGCTGCTGACTTTGATGTCACTCATTTGGATGCTAAGTGTCTGTGCCATCTGCTCTCGATGCTCAGTTAAAGTCACCAAAATTCTTCCCCTCTTAATTTCTGAAGTTCTACTCCTATCATTATTTCTTGTACTACAACAGATTCTGTCCCAAGGTCCTATTTCACTCCTGCTCTGGCTTAATCTAGTGTTTTTAAACTGCCAAGGCATAATTTTTGGGGACTGGATGGTGGCACACCGGGTTGAACACACATAATATGAAGCTCAAGGACCTCTGTTCGAGTCACTAGCTCCCCACCCACGGGGTTGGAGGGGGTCGCTTCACAAGCGGTGAAGCAGGTCTGCCTTGCCGTGTTTATCTTTCTCTGTGTGTCTCCCCTTTCTCTCTGTCCTAACCAATTTTAAAAAGAAAGAAAAAAATGGCCACCAGGAACAGTGGATTTGTAGTCTCCACTGAGTCCCAGCGATAACCCTGGAGGCAAAAAAAAAAAAAAAAAAGCATAAATTTCCAGTTGTCTAGGATGGCACACAGCTTTCCAGACATGGCCTCAGCCTACATTTCCCCTTGTGCATTTTAACATGTGCGCTCAAACAGGTGCACCACCACCTGGCCCCAGTAGTCAGCCTCTCTTTGTGAGAGCTCTGGTGGTTATGGTTTGGGGTGGGGGTGAGGGTATAGAATTTCAGTGATGGCTGTGGTGTGGAACTATACCCCTATAATCTTATATCCACTAATACATTTATTTTTATTATCTATTTATTGGATAGAGGTAGCCAGAAATTGAGAGGGCAGGGGAGATAAGAGATACCTGCAGCCCGGCTTCACCACCCATGAAGCTTTCCTCCTGCAGGTGTGGACCAGGGGCCTAAGCCAGGGTCCTTACACAATGTAACATGTGCTCTCAACCAGGTGGCACCACCACCTGGCCCCAACTATTAACATTTTTTTTTTAATGAAACACTCAAACAAAACAGAAAAAACATACTTAGCTATTTTAAAGGAAACTCCAGTTACAACAGTTATACTTCTAGAGAAACCATAGAAACTAGACACTGTTAGCCATAAAATCTTGCTGACCGTTGGGTCTCAACTGACTGTGAAATCACCTGAGTTGGAATGGAGGAATCTGAACAGTAGTGCAGTAGTGTAAAGGTGGACTGATTCCTGATAAAAAAAATAAAATATATAAAAGTGCCTACTATGTGTTTGCTGGAACATTATTAGCCCTAATTTTTCAATTAAAAAAAGCACAAACTTCATTAAAAAGGAGTAAGAAAATAACCCCAAGATTAGAGTACGATGGCACAGACTCATTTACAAAATAGACTACAAGTGTCTCCTCATTAATTTATCATTTAATATAAATGCTGACAGAAAGCAGATAAAGACCTTGTAGACACTTTCATATATTTACAAGCCAAAAGGTGAATCACCTCCTCCTATCTGTTAAAATAATCTTTTTATCTGCAACTCTTGGGGGCTTTAAACACTAATTAGGAGCAACATGAGGCTTAGTCAGTTTCCAAGGTAATAAAGGCAATTAGCATTTTAATAAACTGTGGCATTTTGATAGAAACAACATGCACACAAATATCGAGAAAAGATGGCGTGATCATTTCAAAAACCTGTAACAAGTGAAATATTTACTTAATAGATCCAGACTTCTGCTGCCCTAAATATCTTGAATTTCTTTATATTCCACCTCACTTGTTTTAAAAATTAGAAATATAAACAGATTAACAAAGAGAGGAAATTGGTACATTTCAAACAGCGTTCTTTTTTCTACTCCAAGAGAACTTTCAGAAGGTAACACCTTTAAATAAACTTCCACAGTTTGCCACATATGGAATTCATTATTCACAGCTTGTGAAATTCTAACCCATTACCTATTTGACTTCACTTTTTAAGTTGGCAACAATCGAAAAAAAAAACCAAGTTGTCACTACAAGTTAACATTCCTATTTCTAAGTAGGTGGGAAAAGGGATACAAGAAAGAACAGGGAGTTAAGGGAAAAAGAAGTAGAGAGACAAGATATAACCTTTCTTAACAGTGGTTCTGTCTATCAGATATAAATTCTCACTACCTAAAACTATATAATTGTTCTCCAGGAAGTTATTTATAGCCTGACTCAAATCTCATGGGCTCCTATACTAAACTATATTATTTTTGTCTTGTTAAATATACCTCTGCAGGGCACAATCACATACAATCAATACGATTGGTAAATTACACAAGCTCTATCCCAAGCAAATAGACATCAGTGTTAAAAAGTTAAAACAAAATAAAATCCACCCAAAAGGATGATAATGACTACAGAATGTCTCGGGGAGACTGGTATGAGCCTTAAAGATCAAATTGACCATAGTCAGAAGGGGAGCAAGGACAAAAGATGTCACACACAAAGAGGAATCTTACAAACTGGAAAGTGTTTTAAGTGGTTACAAGATCTTGTTTGCCATTTTTATTCTGACCAAAGTTCTGGTTTATGGTGGTGATGGGGATTGAATCTGTTCAGTATCTTAGTCCACTGTCCTGTTTTATTCCACAAGTTATAATACATCATCCTAAAGTAAGGCAATGAGACCTATGAATCAATGAGTAAAACAAACCTTTTTATCAGAAGGTGTAAAACTGAGTTTATCGATAAAAGGGGAAATGGATGACAATGAAAATCTAGACAACTATAACCTGAAAAAAGCTCAGGATAGTGTCTCAGATAAGCAGAGGTTGTACAAATGATAAGCGAAAACTCAAAATGACCAAGTCAGAATAGTTGGCATGATGGTCCAGTTATTACTGAGAATGACAGTCATATGCCCTAGTGAAGAGATTGCATTGGCAATTGTTAATTCTTTTAAAAATTAGGCACCCCCCCAAAAAAAAGTCAATGGATTATCCAACCAATATGTGAATTTGCAAGCTAGTTTTGACTCTTTCATATACCAGCTGGGATGGGCCACCTAACAGTTTCCAGTTACAAGATGACTCTGGTTGTACAACCTAGAATGGATGCCAAAGACTTGTAAATACCTAAGAGCAAAAAAAAAG
Source organism: Erinaceus europaeus (assembly GCF_950295315.1). Lineage (NCBI taxonomy): Eukaryota > Metazoa > Chordata > Mammalia > Eulipotyphla > Erinaceidae > Erinaceus > Erinaceus europaeus. The sequence goes on along the minus strand of NC_080170.1, from coordinate 53,260,344 downwards.
AAGAAAAAAAAGTGTCATCTTATCTAGTATGTAGTACACATTGTAACTCTACAGGGTTTTATTTTTCTAAACACATATATTTGGACTCAATATTGGCTTGAGGTTTAAGCTTCTCTCTTAGCTAATCATGACATACACTTTCTAACATAAAAGGTTTAACTCTAGGGATATTTTCCTCAGGAGTACAGTTTAGGGGAAATTCAATGTTTGGCTGAAAATTCACAGGTTCTGAAAACATGAGTTTAAGTGGTTCCTTATCACAATGGGATTTCAAAGTGTTAACTACTTTGTTCAATGCAGTATTGAAAATCCACCTATTGGATTTAATAGTAAGTATTCGATATATTTACTATTAAAAGGTGTTACTTCTTCCTGGTGATGGCATTTTCTGATTATTAGTTATGTTATAATCTAGCATATGTGAAAAAAAAAAAAAACCGTAACAACCAAACCATAAGTCATTATCTGCCACAACTGTACCTTTCGGACAAAAACAGTCCTGTGTCATCCCCCCCAGCCCCCTTGGCTCAAAGAATTGATGAAGTAATACCAAACAAAACAAACAACAACAACAACAAAACCCTTTAAAAGTGAATAGCAATCTCCCAACAACTCCTAATTACTCAGTAAAAAATTTGAAACAGCTGAGTTGAAACAACAAATATAGGAACCATAGCTGTGCAAGGTGGAAGTATGAACCAACCAATAGGTACTGAGGTCAGTGGTAACAGCAGTGAACTGCTTGTTCAATCACTAATGCTAGCAGTAAAATTTGTCATAGTTAGTAGTTTTGCCTAATAGTTATCTAAAAGGACAGGCAGATTTTTCAAAAAGGAGATTGATTCCTTTGTAATTATATTTATCACCAACTGAAAAAAAATTTTTGTTGGACTCTTTTAGGGCAAAAACCTATGTAATTAACACTGCAGTTAATTTCCAGATGGGTTATTGATTTCTCCTCAAACATATGGGCCTTGTATTTTCAACAAAATAAATTCTTCCAGGTGATTTCTACAGATAGATTTAATATATAAAACCTTTACTCAATTCTTTTAAAATATGCAAAAAATGGAAAAAGACATTAGACCATCATCCATTAGCATTTGTATATAAGTAATACCAAAGACTGTTTAGTGAAAGGAATATTTTTCCCAAATGTGAATATAACCTAACATGAACTGATTATACTTAATTATGTCTCAGCAGTCACATGTTCATGAATTCTTTACTTGACCATAGTAGATTGTCCTTTAGGCACAAGTTAAAAATAAAAACACACAAAGGGGGGATGGGGATGCAGTGGGGGGGGGGGGGATTGGGAGATGACTACTTTCACAAAATACTATAAAAGATGACACTCACTGGTTTAAAGACAATAATGAATTTTCATTAATTTACATTTTATAAGGCCAGCTAACATTAATAGTTAACTTTAGATATATCTACCAACACAGTACATCAACTTACAAATACTAAAAGGCTTCACAATTAAAATGGTTCCTATTTCTCCCCAAACCAAAAAAGAGTAAAGCACAAGTCTTTGGCTCTCTGAGAGAAAAAAAAAAAAAAAACAAAAACAGCAGGTTACCACTCTTAAACTAGACCCTTTCTTTGCTTGCCTACCAGTAGGGCAAATACCACATTTGTGCATCACTGAGTAATAACACCATTAGAAAAGGCAACTTCACAGAAGTTATTGGCTAAGCGAATTCATTTGAATGCTCTGTTTTGAGGCAGCAAACTGTCACTGTTGCAGATTGGGGAGAGCAGTGGGTAAGTCAAGGGAAATTTGAGAGAGAGAAAAGGATCAGAAAATAAAACAACTTAGAGCTCCAACCCTCAAGACCTATGGAAAACCTGATAGAGTTACATATTTAAGCAGAAAATGAGAATCACGCCAATTTATGTTTTCTAGTCAAAAGAATAAGTACATGGGAAAGATCAGAGGAGGAGAAAATAGAAGAAGCAAATTGTCCACATTAATGCTATATCAAAGAAATTTCTACATTCTGAGTAGCTGAGGAGTTGTTGCTGGCATTAGATTCAGTCTTATAATCTGAACATCTCTAGAAACACATACTATTAATGTGTGTTGTTAATCAGCAATGTAACAAGAATGGATCTTTGGTCACTTCAGCCTTTGTAAATTGCCCAAGACAAGCCAGGGATTGGACTTATTTTGTGACAATATCTATAAGTAAGGCAAAAAACTGCATATATGTAGGAAATTTAATCTATATTAAAGAGATTATATTCTTGGTCCTTCTACTCTTTTTTAGAGGAACTTGAAAAAGACTAAGTCAAAATACCTTTACATTCCCAGCTACAATAAAGTCCTGGTTTTGTTAGCTAAACAAAAGTGAATATTGCAAATCCTTTCAGAATCTTTATGTTCATCTGAGATGTCAAAGGCTTGCTTCTGATTTCAGTGAAAAGCAAAAAGTCATTTTCAGAAGGAATTATTATTTTAATAAATATAAAGCAAAAACATTGTCTTATTTCCTATCTGGTTTCTTTAAAGTAATAAAATCAAGATGCAAAGGAAATCAATGCTTTTCATAAGTCTTGAAAAGAAAATAGTTATAAACAAACTTGACCAAACAGGTCATTTACTCTTATAGGTACATCATACCAAAGCCTATCTCAGAGAAAAGGAAAAGGGGAAAAATATCCTCAAATTTTGGAGGTTTTACTGAATTTTAAAGCCTGCTGGTGATCAGTCAGTAGGAAAGTTGTAAGGATTTCAATGAGTTAAGGCAGAACGACCGATTTAAAACAGGTAAGTTATAGGCACAACGGGACAAGGTACTATTTTTCTGCCTTTCTCCCACTAGGTTTTTTCTGTAGTGTGAGGCCTTAGAGAGGTACAGCTAGAATTAAGGCTTAGATCTTGGATTTAAGAGTTCTTTCCCCCACCCCCATGAAAATTCCTTAAAAATTGAAAGAAGCTGTTATATTAATTCAAAACAAAGACTTATTTCTGGTTTTCCTTGGATTAGGGAGAGTATAGAAATTAATCCGTTTCAGCCTAGTTCACAGAATCAAACTGGTGAAAGCAAGAATGAGTGTATTTGAAAGAAATAAGAACAAGAATAACAGAAACTGTATAAGGGGTTCAACAAATACTCAAAATGGAATTTTACCTTTATTTGGAACTTCAACAAAATCATTACCCACAAATTCTCTTCCAGTCAGTAACTCAGTCATTTTGAGGTACATACTGAACCAAGTGCTTCTTAAATTTAGGAACTATCTGACATGTCCAAAGAAGATATAACATCTGCCCAGAATTGCCTGCAGAAGAATGTTGCTTCTTATGGTTATAAAGAGAAATTAAAAATCTGGGGACTCTGTCAGACATCTAAGTTTCTTTCCTTCTCCCAAAAAAACAATAAACACTTAAAGAATAAATGTAAGCAGGTTAAAAAAAAGTGTATAAAAAAGGCAAATGTGGACATCAACTGAAAACATGTCTCCATCTTCATTCAGTGCTTCTACCTCCCAATCAGTCACCTGTTGCAACAGCTGCACTCATGCGAAAAAATCCTTAAAACATACCAATATATATACAGATATAGCCATGTATATCTGTATATATATAATATATATATATAAATTTTTATTTAAATAAAAAAAGAAAGCTCGAATCCCAAGCCAATATGTGTATATCAAATCCTTGACCAGCCAGGTCTGTAGGGCTTAATCAAATTCAATGTGAAATAGTATATAAACACGGTGCCTTGACTGGGCAAATTAAATAATTGCTACTCAAATGAGTGTTCTGTTTGGTCTCTCCTACTGGTAGGCAATGGCAGGACTGTATTACCCCCCTTCCCTCCCCCCATTTATTTCAGTCAACAGTATGATGAACACAGAGAGCTTAGACTGAGGTGGTTACGACCTCAGCAGGAGTTACGGGTTAAGAAAATAAGAAACAAGAAAAATACAAACTCTTGCTTTTACCCAACCAAAGCAATGCAGTAACTTATTACATAACCAGTGCTTTCTGTCTTAGTAGTATAATCCAGAAAGGGAACAATTTTTTTTTTTTTTTAAATCACGCTTATAGCAGGTTGGGGAGGGTGAATCGATTTATCAAATAATCCCCACTTAACATTTTTAAATCAAGATCACAGTTCAGAATAGACATGTGCCATCAGAATATGTGCAGCATAACTAAAATAAAATGTCTTCTTTATTCTTTAACACCTCCTTGAATGTTTTCAGTACTGTAAAGCCAAATCTATGAAAACGGACTTCTCAGTATTTACTATTTAACTTGCTAATTCTCAACAGCAATAACTTCTCTGTTCATAAACTATTCTTAAGATCCAAGTAATCTATCTCTTTGAAAACCATCAGATCTCTCTGAATGTCAGGGGCTCAATTATATACAAAATTTCTTCGGGGTTTCAAGAGTAAAATAAAAATATTCACTGAATACTGTAGCTCTGTCCATTTTATGTTCAAGTCAAATGCTGCAGTTTTAAAACATGGTTGATTGTTATAGTTTGTGAGCATTTCTGCACATGTTCAGACCGGAAAAGCACAGCTTTAAACTTCCAACCATCAGAACTATATGGACAATATACCAACCATGGATTTTCAGCACAAACAAGTCACAGTTTGGTCTTAAGATAATCACTTAAATCTAATAAATCTGATTGCATTAATCGAAATAGGACCTGTAATAAGGAATTATGTTCCTGAAAAGTTGGAAATAAAAACAAAAAAAAAATTTTTTTTAGTGTCATGAAAAATGTACCTATATATGAAACTAGTGATCAAGAAAGCAGGAGGAAAAGGGTAACAGCTAACAGATAACAGCTCTCAGAATATTGGTTTGCTGCACATTTTCTAATAATTAGTCTATTACTGTCTCTCAAGCACCACAGAATTTTCAGAAAGGTTGGTGCTTTCTGTCTGTTTTAATTTATAGGGCTGTGAAAGTTGGAAAGGCTTGAGGATAAGAAATTATACACTGGGTATGTAATAATACCAAAATACAAGAAAAACCTACTTCATTAAGATCATACAATTAATCAAACAGAGTGTATATATAATATCTTCTTTTTTTTAAAGCCCTGGATCCAAGGCGTCCAAAGTTATTAAAATAAAGTTCATTCACAGAACAAAAACAAATTTAATCTGAATTGCTTGCAGATACTGCTAATTTTCTTTTTCTTTGTCTTTTTTTAAATTAAAAAATGCATTAATGTGAACTATGTGCAGGTTTTGTTCTTAGTAGTGGTGCTATGCACATTGCCTCTGCTGCCTTTCCTGGATTTCTCTGACCACTCTCAGAGAAGTTAGGAGTAGCTGTCCTCCTATCCCTGCACTCCACAAAATCATGAGGAGCAGAAAGCATAGGCAGGACTCCTCAGAAGTTATGGTGCAGAACTGGGTGTGTTGCTTGGTCTCTGGCAGTCGTTGTTATCCCCTCCGCCCTCAGGGTCCTCAGACAGTGTGAGAGAGCTCGTCTTGTTGGAGAGGAGGCTGATGTTCTCTTGTGTCAAGGCTGACCCATTAGGTACATCACTGTTAACATTAAAGAGAAAGTTGGAATTTTTATGAGCGGATAAAATGATCACTTAGTAGCATGAATGGCTTCTACACATTATACACAGTTCTATATCCATGTGTGAGGACAGAGACTAACAATGCTAGCCAGCTAGTTGTTTTTGAATCATTTTATTTATTATTTTTTAAATACCAGACCACTGCTCAGCTCTGGGTTACAGTGGTGAGGGGGAATGAACTTGGGACTTCGTAGCCTCAAGCATGAGAGTCTCTTTGCATAATCATATGCTATCCACGGTGCCACCTCCCAGACCACTTTAATCATTATGCTATCTACTCCCTCCCCAGCTGCCTGTTTTGTAAATAAAATTTCATTGGAGCATACCCATTTGCACACACTTCAACTTTGGCTACTTTCATAGTAATCAGTTCTGATGGAAATACTAGGCTGCATAATTTTAGGCTCTTTAAACAAAAAGTGCTTGGGGGGTGGCAGTGGCAAGTAGCTTATTCAGTAGAGTACACGCATTACCACATGTAAGAACCCAGGCTTAAGCACTAGACATCACATGGGAGTGCCTTTAGGGGACTCTCTCATGTCATCATCATCACCATCATTATTACTGGCTCCAGGGTTATCGCTGATGAGAATCCACTGTTCCTGGAGGCCAATCCCCAATCCCCCCATTTTATTGAACAGGACAGAGAGAAGGGGGAGATAAAGATAAGATACCTGCAGCCCTGCTTCACTGCTTGTGAAGCCTCCCTGCTGCAGGTGGGAGTGGGGGCTCAAACCGGGACCCTTACACTTTGTACTATGTGCACTTAACTTGGTGCACTACTGCCTGGCCCCCTAGGGATTCTCTCCTTTTTCTTTCTTTCTTTCTTTTTTTTAATATTTATTTATTTATTTATTTATTCCCTTTTGTTGCCCTTATTGTTTTATTGTTGTGGTTATTATTATTGTTGTTGTCATTGTTGGATAGGACAGAGAGAATTGGAGAAAGGAGGGGAAGACAGAGAGGGGGAGAGAAAGATAGACACCTGCAGACCTGCTTCACCACCTGTGAAGTGACTCCCCTGCAGGTGGGGAGCCAGGGCTCAAACCGGGATCCTTACTCCAGTCCTTGCGCTTTACACCACCTGTGTTTAACCACTGCGGAACAGCCTGACTCCCTCCTTTTTCTTTCATCTTCTATTAAGAACAAATAAAAGAAAAAAATGGCTGGGGGGAGCAGTGGAATTGTCAGGCATGGAGTCCCAGTGATAATCTTGGAGGGAATAAAAAAGGGGGGGGGGGAGAAGAAACTGTTTTTGATTGTCAAAGAAGCTTTACTGCTCTGGGCCTTTTTTTTTTTGCAGACAAGAAAAGTAGATACACACACAAACACACACACGGGGGGGGGGGGGGAGGCAGAGACAGAAAACGATACCAAAGATACCTCTAATTCAGTGAAGACTGGGCTTGAACCTGGGTTGCATGCATGGAAATGCAGATGCACTATCCAAGGGAGTTATTTTGCCAACCCTAGTATAAGACTTTAGCTGGGGCCTCCAGGTCTTTTTCATTCAGAGAAAGAGAGAGACAGAGATATTATAGCACCAGAGCTTCTTCTGGTGATTATAGTATCTCCCATGTGGTGCCAGGGCTTTCAACATGGGCTGTGGCAAGGCACATACCCAACTCAGTGAGCTAAAAGTTTCTTTATGCTTCCTAAATTTATGAAAAATATTTTTTGTATTATCTTTTATTTATTTACTGATTAGAGACAGTCAGAAATCAAAGGAAGGGAGGGGTAGAGAGGGAGAGAGACATACACAGAGAGAGAGAGACACCTGCAGCACAGTGTCACCACTTGCAAAGCTTTCCCTCTGCATTGGGGACCAAAGGCTCGAACCTGGGTCCTTGTGTATTGTAACATGTGCACTCTCAACCAGGTGTGATACCATCCAGCTCCTGAAAACTAGTTTTTAAAGGTATCTCTTTACCTGAATGTCAATGTAAGGTCTTCAGCTGGAACTTTGTTTTGAGGTTCTGGCTGTCCATTTTCTGCTTGCTTACTTGTATTTAGTTTGCTTTTAATGTCCAGAGAACACTGATTCTCCTTTGAAATGAAAGAAAACAAATACAATTATCTTTCATTTTAATGAAAATAGTATTAATGAAAGAGAGACAAAAGGTAGACAATATAAACTTATCTAGGAATCCGATTTAGTTTGGTAAAATAAGCACAATAGGTAGTCTGAGAGAAATACACACATAAAAACTAAAGTACAGCTGACTTGTTCACTATCTAAGTTGGGCAAGAAAGAATGCTCAAGTTAATATGGAAAAATTACAAAGAAAAACTGTTTTGAAAAAAAGTAAAAATGTAAGTTATCTAAAAAATATATCATTAAAAGCTGGAAAATTAAATACCCCATTTATCTGTTTAAAAAGAAGGTCAGGGAGTCGGGCTGTAGCGCAGCGGGTTAAGCGCAGGTGGCGCAAAGCACAAGGACCGGCATAAGGATCCCGGTTCGAACCCCGGCTCCCCACCTGCACAGGCGGTGAAGCAGGTCTGCAGGTGTCTATCTTTCTCTCCTCCTCTCTGTCTTCCCCATCTCTCCTGATTTCTCTCTGTCCTATCCAACAACAATAAAATAAACAACAACAAAATGGAAAAAATGGCCATCAAGAGCAGTGGATTCGTAGCGCAGGTAATGAGCACCAGTGATAACCCTGGAGGCAAAAAAAAAAAAAAAAATGTCCATGTGGTGGTTCTCACTGGGATGAGGGTGGAGGAGGGCACAGAACCTTAAGAACCTTAGTGGTGGGCACAATTAGAGCTATCTCTCTCTCTAATCTTACAATCTTACAAACCATCAATAAATAACAAAAATCATTTAAAATTTTTTTTAAATTGAGTGTTCGTGCAGAGTCACACCATACACATATCCATGGGTACAATTCCACCAGAGTGTATTGACGTATAGACTGATTTTGTCTACATAATGTAAGCTCTATGAAAATTATGTTATTTTCCCTAATCAGTATGTTTACGAAAACTTTAAGTTATCATTTTATTAACTACTAAGTAGAAGTTTTTCATTATGTAAAATTCTCAAGATTCTCAACATATTCAAACCAAAAGGGAATGAGGAATAATAGATGTTATTAGGTTGGCAGCTCATCATGAGATTTATTGGAATGCCCTAGAGTGATGATTCTAGAACTCTAGAGCCATGATTTTGGAGACATGGCTTACACAGAAGCTTTTCTTTCACCATTCCCTCCTTTCCCACCCTAACACTCACCATATTCAGTTCTCGGGTTCTTTTCCCTATTTCCCTTTCCACCTGGTGCAGTTCCAAGCTCAGCTGCTCACTTGAGATCATTCCAGGCCACTTTGGAGGTGGTGGTGGGGGCTGTGGTTGGCCTGCCAAGGTGTTGGTCTCCCTCTGCAACACCAGCTTGTTACTAACAGCCTAGCACATAAAGTCAAGCACATACACAACTCAACATATTTCAAACCATGCACAGTATGACCTGGCCCTATTCAGGGCCACAGTCTTAGGCAGCTTATCAGGTAGGCCTTTGGAGTAAAAAACATGCAACTTAAGGCACTGTCTCTTTGAGTACCATTCTAAGTCCTATGCTCTACTTTTTTTTTCTTAAAGATTTATGGGCTGGGGAGATAGCATACTGGTTATGAAAAAGATTCTCTTGTACCCCTCCTACCTTATGCTTTTGTCCACTAATCCTTTCTTAAATAAAAAATTAAAAAAGAAAAAAAAAGAAAAAAAAAAAAAAGAAAAAGATTCTCATACCTGAGGCACTGAGATATCAGGCTCAATCCCCAGCACCACCATAAATCAGAGTTGGGCAGTGTTTTCTGGTGCCTACCTATTTCTGACTAAAAGTAAATAAAAATTAAGAAAAAAGTTTTATTCATTTGTACTGTGGAGACAGTATAATGGTTATGAAGAGGATTTTCATGCCTGTGGTATCAAAGATCCCAGGTTCAGTCCCAAGCAACACCACAAGCTAGAATACAGCAGTGCTCTGGTAAAAACAAAAGATAAACAGCAAAACATTTAGTTATTGTTTCATTTTAATGAGAGAGACCAGAGGGTTGCTCAGCTCTGTTTTATGGTGGTATTAAAGACTGAACCTGGAACTTTGGAGACTCAGGCATGAAAATCTTTTTGTTTAACCAAGATATTATCTCTCCTGCTTTATTTATTTATGCTAGCAGGATATTGCTGCCTATATGACTCTACCACTCCCAGTGGGGCCTTTCTCTCCCCCACCCCTTCCATTTTAGATGAAGTGAGAGAGAAGAGGGACACTGAAGCACAATTCCACTACTCATAAAGCTTCTCTACTGCAGGTATTCCCATGATGGGCTAGGGCCTGAACTCAGTAATACTTGTACATCGTTAACATGTGTGGTCTACTGTGTGACATTTGCTTGTCCCGAGACAGATTTTTTTTTAAGAAGGTGGTCTGGGAGGTGAGCAGTAGATAAAATATTAGATGCTCAGGCCATGAGGTTCTGAGTTCAATTCTCAGCATATGCCAGAGTGATATTCTGGTTTTCTCCTTGTCATTTTTATTAACAAATAAATATTTTTGGTGTATTACACCAAAGTAACTGTCTTGGGTGGAGGTAAAAGAACCAATGCTGTATGTACTGTAAACTACCAATCCCAACTAAAAAAAAAAATCAGGAAGAAAGCAGGTAAGGAGGGGGAAATGAAGTCATGGCTGGAGACAGAATTCAACATTGTGTTTGTATGCCTGATTTTCTTGGTTTGATCCCCACTGCTGCATGTACCACAGAGGTGCTCTGGTTTGCCCTCTACCCACATCTGAGCTCCTCTCTTGTTTCTTGCCCATATAAATAATTTTTCTAAAAAAAAAAGACAATTATTTTACTAAAATCAGTTGTTCACAAAAGCTGCATACCTTAAACTTCAATGGATCATTAGGGAATATTAGCTCCCATTGGGAATTTAGGTATCTATTGTTAGGTAACAGATAAACTAAATTATCTTAAGAATGGCCAGCAAGGGAGTCGGATGGTAGTACAGCGGGTTAAGCGCACATGGTGCAAAGCACAAGTAAGGATGCTGATTCAAGCCCTGGGATCCCCACCTGCAGGGGGATCACTTCATAGGCAGTGAAGTAGGTCTGCAGGTGTCTATCTTTCTCTCCCCCTTCTGTCTTCCCTTCCTCTCTCCACTTCTCTGTTCTATCTAACAAGGACAACATCAATAACAACTACAACAACCATAAAAATCAACAAGATCAACAAAAGGGAAAATAAATAAAATGGCCACCAAGACCAACTCCTAAGAAATAGAACTTAAGGTCAACAATATTTATATACCTTTCCCATATTGGGAGCTACTCTCTTCCCTGATCCAGCTTTCTGGTCCTTCTGCTAGCCATGACATCACCTCCCCAGAAAAAAATTAGGATTTACCTGCTTATCAGATTTTAGGCTCAGGCAAACCCCCCCCCCAAAAAAAACAAAACAAAACAAAAAAACAACCACCACTAGTATAGCCACAGGCCCTTTGGAATATATAACTAAAATATGCCTACTAGCTATCTACAAAATGGAGCGCCCCCCCCCCCCCAACTCTTCATTTGCACTATTCCTTCCAGCTTTGTATTGCTTTGTTTGGCTTTGTATACTAACTCTCTTTTCAGCCACCAGGCTCCAGATGCTAGCAGGATGCGACCAGACTTCCCTGGACAGACAATCCCACCAATGTGTCCTGGAGCTCCACTTCTCCAGAGCCCTTCCCCACTAGGGAAAGAGAAAGATAGGCTGGGAGTATGGATCAACCTGTCAATGCCCATGTTCAGCGGGGAAGCAAATACAGAAGCCAGACCTTCCACCTTTTGCATCCCACAATGACCTTGGTTCCATACTCCCAGAGGGTTAAAGAATAGGAAAGCTGGGAGTCGGGCTGTAGCGCAGCGGGTTAAGCGCAGGTGGCGCAAAGCACAAGGACCAGCATAAGGATCCCGGTTCGAACCCCGGCTCCCCACCTGCAGGGGAGTCGCTTCACAGGCGGTGAAGCAGGTCTGCAGGTGTCTATCTTTCTCTCCTCCTCTCTGTCTTCCCCTCCTCTCTCCATTTCTCTCTGTCCTATCCAACAACGACAACAACAGTAATAACTACAACAATAAAACAACAAGGGCAAAAAAAGGGAATAAATAAAATAAAATAATAAAAAAAAAGAATAGGAAAGAATAGGGGAGAGGATGGGATACAGAGATCTGGTGGTGGAAATTGTGTGAAGTTGTACCCCTCTTATCCTATGGTTTAGTCAATGTTTCCTTTTTATAAGTAAAAAAAGAAAAAGAAATAGAACTTAAGTGGCCCAGGAGATGACATAGCCATAGATCTTTAAACTTCCAAGCACGAGGTTGAAAGTTTAATTCCCCCACATGCAACAGTGTTGCTCTAACGTCTCCCTTTCCTTTTCTCCCTTTCCCATGAAATAAATAAAATTTTAAAATATTGTAAGCACTTACTTAAAAAGAAGAAAACAGAACTTCATAATTTTGGTGATAGTACCTAAAATTCCCACCCTTAAAAATCTTTTTTGAGAAGCCTTCAAAAATTGAAATGAAGGCATTATCTATAGTTTCGTACCTCTAGTCCACGTAGCTGAGTCTGTTGGCTAATTTGATGGTTTAATTGCTGTAATTCTAATCGCAGCTGTTCCCTCTCCATAGATGGGAGGGGCTTTCCATGACTGGCCACTTCTGACATAGATAATCTATCCCTTTGGTGGGAGAGAAAGCATGGAATAAATAGAAATACATATAAAATAAAGCTGACCAGGAAAACAAAGTTAACTTAAGTGTCTAAAGGTAAAAAAGAATGACTCTTACCTCTCACTGAAATGTCCCTGAGAAGGTATGTTCGGATGAGGTGAATATGAAGACCCTCCCCAGCCACTATGGGGTCCATACGGACTGTAATCTGTAAGAGAATTGTTTATTGCAGCATGAAGTGATTCCCAGAGTTCACACTTCCTTTAAAGAACCCATCATCTAAATGGAACAGGCATGGCACCATAAAGAATTATTTGAAAAGATGCCAACCAGAATTACAATAAGGTATTGAGAATTTGATGCTTTATCTAGTACGCCATCTCCCAGACCACACAATAGGGTATGGATGTCTGCTTTTCAAAACCTCACTATAACACCAGCCTTTGGTTTTTGTTATTTTTTATTAACAGGGCAGTATTCAGCTCTGGTTTATGATAATACTAAGGACTGAATCTGGGAACCTGAGCCTCAGGCATGAAAGTCTTTTTCAATAACCACTATGCTATCTCCCCAACCCTATAGTTTTGTTCTTAATTTAAACAAGTGTGTTATTAGAATTTTTACTTTAGAGGGATCTGAACCCATTGCACATGTACAATTTTACCACTCCAGGGCCAACTTTTTCATTTAGAGAGACACCAAAGCACCACAACAGCATCCTAAGGTGACAAAGCACCCCCACGTAGTGCTGGAGCTTGAACTTGAACAAATGCCTTGATAAGCAATCTCATTTATTTTATTAGCAACTCAATATTTACAAAATTACATGTCAACAGGGGTATAATTCCATAGCATTCCCACCTCCTAAGTTCAGAACCTCAAGTACCTCCACTGTAAACCACAGTAGTTATCCCAAGGTTGCAGACATGGGTTAACTGCTGGATAAGCTCTCTCTATAGTGCCTTTAGTCCCAAAATGTATTATTTAAATACTGATAAAAACAACGAATCCATTATAAAGGAAATCATCATACAGACAATTTTCATTTGCACCTTTAGGACTCCTTTTCTTTTTTATTATATAATTCCCCCCCTTTTGTTGCCCTTGTTTATCGTTGTTGTTATTGTTGTTGGGTAGGACAGAGAGAAATGGAGAGAGGGGAAGACAGAGAGGGGGAGAGAAAGACAGACACCTGCAGGCCTGCTTCACCACCTGTGAAGAGACCCCCTGCAGGTGGGGAGCCAGGGGTTTGAACCGGGATCCTTATGCAGGTCTTTGCAGTTTGCGCCACCTGCGCCTAACCCACACCACCGCTCAGCTCCCTTAAGTTATTATCTTACTTATTGGATAGAGACAGCCAGAAATTGAGAGGGAAGGGGGTGACAGAGAAGGGAGGAGAGAGAGACATGCCACACTGCTTCACTGCTCCCAAAACTTTCCCCTTACAGGTGGGGACCAGGTGCTTGAGCCCAGTCCTTGTACAATGTAACATGTGCTCCCAACCAGGTTTGCCACCACCTGGACCCTCCTTCTTTTTTTTTTTTTTTTTTTGTCTCCAGGGTTATCACTGGGTCTTGGTGCCTGCACCATGAATCCACTGTTCCTGGAGGCTATTTTTTCCCTTTTTGTTGCCCTTGTTGTTTACTGTTTTGTTACTGTCTTTGTTGTTGGATAGGAGAGAAATCAAGAGAGGAGGGGAAGACAGAGATGGGGAGAGAAAGACACCTGAAGACCTGCTTTACTGCCTGTAAGGCGACACCCTGCAGGTGGGGAGCCAGCGGCTGGGACAGGAATCCTTACGCCGGTCCATATGCTTTGTGCCATGTGTGCTTAACCCGCTGCGCTACCGCCTGGCCCCCTTTCTTTCTTTTTTAAAAGTTATATTTATTTACTCATTTATTTATTTATTTTATATTTTATTTATTTATTCCCTTTTGTTGCCCTTGTTGTTTTATTGTTGTAGTTATTATTGTTGTTGTCGTTGTTGGATAGGACAGAGAGAAATGGAGAGAGGGAGGGGAAGACAGAGAAGAGGAGAGAAAGACAGACACCTGCAGACCTGCTTCACTGCCTGTGAAGCGACTCCCCTGCAGGTGGGGAGCCGGGGTTCGAACCGGAATCCTTATGCTGGTCCTTGTGTTTTGCGCCACCTGCGCTTAGCCCGCTGCACTACAGCCCTTACTCATTTATTGAATATAGACAGAGAGAAACTGAGATGGAAGGGGGAGATAGAGAGGGTGAGAGAAAGAGATACCTGTAGCACTGTTTCACCACTCGTGAAATTTCCCCCTGCAGGTAGGGACCAGGCCCTTACGTATGGTAATGTGTGTACTTAACCAAGTGTACTCCTGATTGCTTTTCTGCAAGGAAGCACAGATAGCCTATGGGCAGTTGGAATGCTGCTAAGGTGTCATGAGTATGACCCATTAATCAGTCAGCCTGAGATTCTTACCTGAAATGTTAACAGATTTTGTGGATGCTCCCTGAGGTGCCATAGCTTGCATCGGGCCAGCACCCTGATAGATTGTTTTGGATGTTCGAGAAATGGCACCAAACCGAGATACTGTAGGCCGGTCTCCAAATGGGATAAGGTCATCATCACTAGTTTCTGCTGCTCTTCTCTGAAGATCCAATCTCTGGTCTCTCATTCCTTTACTCTCTAGATTCTGAAAAGAAATAAAATGAGAAACCTATCCCCTGATTTATTGATCTCTACCACAGATGTCTTCTAACTTGGTAGTAATGTTGCTATGAGGTCCTGAGATCCCCAACATGGCATATCTCATGAGTGATGCTAAGGTTCTCTGGCCCCCTTATTAGTAAATCTCACTCTATGAAGAAAGTAATTATCTGACTGGTAAGACTAAATCATGAGTTGTATTTAGTTGTTATATAAAACAGCTTCAATGAAAATAGAGTTAGAAATCTGGTTGCTAGACTTTTGCTACCCAAAGTACAGTCTAATGATGAGAAGTATCAGAATCACCTATAAACTCAATAGAAATACAGGATTCTGGGGGCTTGGTGGTAGCGGAGCAGGTTAAGTGTACGTGGTGCAAAAGTGCAAGGACTGGTGTAAGGATCCCAGTTTGAGCCCCCGGGCCCCCACCTGCAGGGGGATCGATTCACAGTTGGTGAAGCAGGTCTGCAGGTATCTTTTGCTCCTCTCTCAATTTCTCTCTTTCCTATCCAACAATAGCTATAACAACTACAATAAGGGCAACAACAAGGGCAACAGGATGGGAAAAATGGCCTCCAGGAGCAGTGGATTTGTAGTGCAGGCACCGAGCCTCAGCAATAACCCTGGAGGAAAGAAAGAAAAAAAAAAAAAAAAAAAAAAGGAAGAAAGAAAGAAAGAAATACAGGATCCTGGATCACACCAAGTCTTAATAAACTATAATTTTAACAAATTCTTAAGTAGCTGTCCAGAAGGTGTAGTTGATAAAGCATTGGACTTGCAAGCACGAGATCTGGAGTTTGCTTCCTGACACATACGTGTGTCAGAATAATGCTGTTTTTCTCTTACTCTTCCTTCTTTCTCTCTCTCCCCTTTACCAGAGCACTGCTCATACCTGGCTTATGGTGGTGCAAAGGATTGATCCTGGGACGTTGGAGTCTCAGGCATGAAGAGTCTCTCTGCATAACCATTATGCTATCTACCCCCGCCACAGCAATTCTCTTAATAATCTAAAATATTCTATGAAGTTTTAAAAAATATTTTATTCATTTATTTTAATGAGAGATATACCAGAGCACTGCTGAGCTCTGGCTTATGGTGGTGTGAGGGATTGGACCTAGGACTTTGGAGCCTCAGGCATGACAGTCTTTGTGCAACTACTATGCTATCTATCCCCACCTTTAAATTTTATTTTTTACCAGAGCACTGCTCAGCCCTGGCTTATGGTAGTGCAGGGGATTGAACCTGGAAACTCTGGGGGCTCAGACATGAGTCTCTTTGCATAACCATTAAGTTATCTATCCCTACCTTCTTTCTCATAAGTAAATAAATCTTTAAAAATAATGCATTCCTAGTTAATTTAACTTTGCATTACCATTTGAGAAGTGATGGAATCAATTTCTTTCACCAGCTTGGGAGATTTTTAAAAAAATGTTATTTATTTAATTTAAAAAATATTTTATTTATTTTCCCTTTTTGTTGCCCTTGTTTTTACCATTGCTATTGTTATTATTATTGCTGTTATTGATGTCATTGTTGCCGGATAGGACAGAGAGAAATGGAGAGAAGAGGGGAAGACAGACAAGGGGAAAAAAAAGATGGACACCTGCATAGCTGCCTCACTGCTTTCATATGAAGTGACCCCCCCATGGGGTGGGCGGGGGCTCAAACTGGGATCCCTGCGCCGGTCCTTGAGTTTTGCGCCACCTGTGTTTACCCCACTGCATTATAGCCCAACCCCCGTATTTATTTAATTTTAATAGAGGCACGGGGAGAGAGGAAACAGTACTGCTTAGCTCTGGCTTATAGTGGTGCTGGGGATTGAATTTGGGTCCCTGGAACCTTAGGCATGAGAAACTTTTGCATGACCATTCTACTATTCCCCAGTCCAAGATTTTCATTTTTATCTAGACAAACTTGGCAAACACTTTTCTTCTTCTTCTTCTTCTTTTTTTTTTTGTCAGATAAAGACAGAGAGAAATCAAGAGGGAAGGGGAGACAGAGAGGGAGAAATACCTGCAGCACTACTTCACACTGCTCATGAAGCGTTTCCTCTGTAAGTGGGGACTAGGGGCTTGAACTTGGGTTCTTATGCATGGCAACATGTGTACTCAACCAGGTGCACCACCACTTGGCCCCAACATTTTTATTCTTTGATTTGAGGATGTGAGTTATATTGCTAATTTAATATAATACCACTTTAATTTTTTTTTTTTTATTGCCACCAGGGATATCATTAGGGCTTGGTGCCTACATGATGAATCCACCACTCCTAGTGACAGTTTTTCCTTTTTCCCCTTTGTTGAGAGGGAAATTGAGAGGGCAGGGGGAGAAAGAGAGGGAGACAGCTATTGCAGCAATGCTTTACTTCTCCTGCAGGTGGGGACCAGGGACTAGAACACTGGTTCTTCTTTATAGTAACTTGCATACTACTTGCCATACAGTAATGTCATTTTGAAAGCAAAAATTCTTATCTAGTGCCATCTTGCCATCTCATTCTTATTCTAGAGAAGGTGTTTTCTAGGACATAAAATAATGTTTAACACAAAACAGTAATTTTCATTATCTCCTCCTTTATATCTCTAACCCCTCATTTTTGCTGGCATATGATTATAATATGAATTCATTTATTCATATTGGTTATCAGCATCTAAGTCTTCTTTTTTCTGTTACCAATTACTGGTCTTCCTTGATTAGTTTGACAAGTACATGTCTATGAAAAACTAAATAATCTAGGTGATTTGTGTTAGAATGAATAAAGCTAGCATATCACTTCTATTCATAACTTTCACGCACGTGTGTAAGTAAGGAGACATGCACACAAGAATGGTCATTGTAACAATGGACAGAGCAATAGAAGATCAAAAGTGCCTGTCAACAGAAAACCAGGTAACGTATATATATAGTCACTGCGTGACAAGTTATTTTATCAGTATCTGATAAAAGCAGCTAAAATGTATGAATATGAACTATAGGTGTAAATATGGATATATTTCATAAATTTTATCGACTGAAAACACAAACTGAAATACACAATACATTTAAAGTTTATAAAGATGCAAAACAAAACTATTTAGTAAAATTATAAAATCCATGAAAATGATGCTCTCCCTCAATTGAGTATAGAGGTTACCTTCAGAGAAGGGAGAATAACAAAACTAGGAAGGTATGTTCAGGAAGATCTAAACACTTTCATAATTTTTTTTAAATTTCTTTAAAAAATAATGGAGAGGGAGTTGGGTAGTAGCGCAATGGGTTAAGCACAGGTGGTGCAAAGCGTAAAGACCAGCTGAAGGATCCCAGTTCAAGCGCCCGGCTCCCCACCTTCAGGGGAGTCGCTTCATAGGTGGTGAAGCAGGTCTGCAGGTGTCTATTTTTCTCTCCCCGTCTTCCCCATCTCTCTCAATTTCTCTCTGTCTTATCCAACAATGGCGACATCAATAACAACAACAATAATAACTACAACAATAAAACAAGGGCAACAAAAGGGAATAAAAAAATAATGGAGCAATTAAGATAAAAGTTATGTATTTTAAGATTGGGTATTAGGTAAATTACACTTTCTTTTTTTCCCCATGGATAAAATGACAGAGTTCAGAATATGTTCTGAAACTCTGCAACAAAACTGAATTTGTGCTTACATAATAATGAGGGGTAATTTATTTGGATTTATATTAATTATGGCTTAGTTATCACACATACCATCATTTCCACACTCCCTGATGCCACAACATCTTTGGGTTTTGCATCTTTGGTTCCAATGTAGGAGCCGATGGTGTCACATGACCAGGGAGAGTACTGGCTATAATCATTGCCTTTGTATTTCCCAGCTACCTTCAAGTCTTCATCCAAAAACTACAGATGGAGAAAAGGAAAGAAACAAAACAGAAAATGGATATATGAATAACAAGACAGTGAAAGCAGGAATTTCTTTCTTAAACATCATGCTTAAGCTATAGAGTGATACACATTAATTTATAAATGTCATGATCAGATTTCTATAGGCTATGAAAATATAAAGTGAAAAATGATATTTAGTCTTTGTACATATCAACACTTTTCAAGGAATCAAAATTTCTCTCTTTCTGATTTACTAATGAGAGAAGTATTAGAGCATCACTCTGGCACATGTGATACCAAGGATTTAACTTGAGACTTCATACTTGAGAGTCCATTGTTTAATCCACTTTTTTTTCCTTTTCTTTCCTTTTGAGGCAATGAATTTACTTATTCACTGCTCTATCAGTAGAAGTCAAGACTAAAGAAAATGTATACTAGACCAATTTTACTATATTCCTCTCAATGTTTCTTTCAATAATATTGAAGGCAAACAAAGCATTAAAAGCTATCTAAAGTGTTAAGATTTTTTTTTTTTAACCTCTAGGGTTATTACTGGGGTGTGGTGCCTGCCTACACTACAAATCCACTGCTCCTGTGGCTATTTTTTCCATTTTACTGGATAGAACAGAGAGAAATTGAGATAGGAGGGGGAGAAAATAAGGGGGAGAGAAAGACAGACACCTGCAGACTCAAACTGGAATCCTTATGTGGGTCTTTGGGCTTCATACTATGTGTGCTTAACCTGCACTACCACCCAGCCCCCAAATGTGAATTTTTTTTTAAATGTTCTATTACATTGCACAATAATGTAGTAACTTTTTTTTTTTTTTTACTTCAGTTTGTGAATTTTTGGATAGATAAGTGGGAGGAGAAACCTTGACACTGAAGCTTCCTTCCTTCATTTGGCTGTGTTCAAACCTGAGTCTCACACATAGCAAAGCAGTACACTATTCAAATGAGCTATTTTACAAGCATACTCAAATCTCTTTATCTGTAATAATTCTTATCTTCGATAAATTCTGACCCATAGGGTAATTCAATATAGAGAACAAGAAAAGATGTCTAAACTTTTTCATCTCCAGTTAAAGTTCTAAAACTATGTAATTACAGAACAGGTATTCTAATATATTTTGAACTAAAATTGCAAGTCTCATCTTTGTAGTGCCTTACAGTTTTCCAAGTGCTTTTTAAAATTTTTATTTATTTATTTATTCATTCCCTTTTGTTGCCCTTGCTGTTTACTTGTTGTAGTTATTGTTGTTACTGATGTCATCCTTGGACAGGACAGAGAGAAATTGAGAGAGGAGGGGAGGATTGAGAGGGGAAGAGAAAGATAAGACACCTGCAGACCTGCTTCACTGCCTGTGAAGCAACTCCCCTGCAGCTGGGGAGTCAGGGCTCAAACCAGGATCCTTATGCCAGTCCTTCAGCTTTGTGCCACAAGCGCTTAACCCGCTGCGCTAACGCATGACTCCCTCCAAGTGCTTTTATGAAGGTCAAACAGTGGTGCTGCTGGTAGAGTGCACTCATTACCATGCACAAGTACCTAGGCTAAAGCCCCCAGCTCCCCTACCTGACGGGGAAAGCTTCACAAGTAGTGGAACAGTGTTGCAGGTGTCTTTCTCTCCCTCTATCAGAAAAGAAAAAAGAAGGAAAAAATAGCAACCAGAAACAGTGGACTCCTTGTGTAGGTGCTGAGTCTGAAACAACCCTGGTGTCTGTCAAACAAACAACACAAACACACACTGTCAAGTGCTTTTACGTCCACTACTATATTCTATACAAAACAAATTCTAATACTGCCTTCACTTTATCACAGCTGAATACACTGATCTGCTAGAAGCTGCTGGTACAGTATATGATTCTTTGACTCTATCGGTACAGGGACCCAGGTTTAAGCCTCCGGTTCCCACCTACAAGAGGGAAGCTTCATGAGCAGTGAAGCAGTGCTACAGGTGTCTCTCTATTACTCTTTTCCTATCTACACTCTCTCAATTTTTCTCTATTCTACCAAATTATCAACAATTCCTGCTTATTGTTTATGCTATCTTGTCTTCTTTGTCCCACCTCTATTTTAAAACTACTACTTTAAAAAATTTCTTTTACTTAAGACTTTGTGTATAACTGTTAGCTTCTTAAATTAATTATGACCTACTAGCAAGAGTGCTTTTCATATATGTGTAATGCTTCATATATATTTAAAAGGATGAGATAGGGGGCTGGGTAATGGCATGTTGGTTAAGCACACATAGTACTAAGCATAGGACCAGAGTAAAGATCGGGGTCAAGCTGCCAGCCCCCCACTTGCAATAGGGGACTATTCACAAGTGCTAAAGCAGGTCTGCAGCCCACCCCCCTTCATGTATATCCCCTCCTCTCTCAATTTTTCTCTGTCCTGTCAAATAAAAATGGAAAAAATGGTCATCAGAAGCAGTGGATTCGTAGTGCTGGCACTGAGGCCCAGTGTTAACCCTGGAGGCAAAATAAATAACATGAAATGGATGAGATAGATTTAAAAAGCTTGCACAAATATTGGAATAAGTCACAGATACCTGTTGCTACTCCTTTTATTCAACATTATACTAAAGGACCTAGCAAACACAAAAGGAAAGACATAAAGATTGAAGAGACCAAAGTAAAAATGGTCACTATTCATAGAACACCATTGTATGTACAGAAAATAAAAAAAAAGATTCTGGTGACATTAGGATTAAAAAGAAAATCAGGGGGCTGGGCGGTAGCACAGTGGGTTAAGTGCATGTGGTACAAAGCGCAATGACAGCGCCAAGGATCCCGGTTCGAGCCCCCAGCTCCCCACCTGCAGGGGGGTCACTTCGCAAGCGGCAAATTAGGTCTGCAGGTGTCTTATCCTTCTCTCCTCCTCTCTATTTCTCTCTGTCCCATCCAACAACAGCAGCAGCTATAACAACAATAACAACCACAACAAGGGCAACAAAATGGGAAAAATAGCCTCCGGGGCAGTGGATTCGTAGTGCTGGCATCAAGCCCCAGCGATAACCAGAAAGAAAGGAAATTAAGCATAGCAGGTGAATATAAAAATATTTAACTTCTCAGTGCTCATAATAAAAGATGAAATCAAGAAATAATTAGCTTCAAAAACATCAGTTGTTAAGGAAGTTTATGTAGGACACCAGAAGCTTATGTCTTTTTGCTGCTTTTTCATTCAGAGACAGAGAAAGAGATACCATAGTACCAGAGCTTTCACTGATGTCATGGCACTTTCCATGTGGTACTGGGCCTCATGCACAGCAAGGCACAAAACCTATCTGGTGAGCTATCTTTGGTCCTTATATTCTTCAAGAAGACAAACAGGAAAATATACCCTACTATATAACACAAATTATAAAATTACACCAGGACAGTTCAGAATTGGTACAATGATAGAGAAATAGACCAATATGGTCTAGGAGGTAGCACAGTAGATAAAGCACTGGACTCTTAAGCATGAGGTCCCAAGTTCAATCCCCAGCAGCACATGCACCAGACTGATATCTGGTTCTTTCTCCCCTCCTATCTTCCTCATGAATAAATAAAAATCTCTATTTTTATTTTATTATTATTAATTTTTAACCAGAGCACTGCTCAACTCTGGCTTATGGTGGTGTGGGAGACTGAATCTGGGACTTTCGAGCCTCAGGCATGAGAGTCTGACTGCATACCATTATGCTATCTACCCCCGCTCAATAAATAAAACTCTTAAAAAAAAAAAAAAAAGAAAGAAAAGAAATAGATCAATGAAACAGAAGTCAGCAATCCAGTCACCTGATGATGATAAAAATTACCCATTATGATAAAGGTGACTACTAGGTGTGGGGAAGGGACAGTGTTTTCATTATATGGTGCTAGGCTTACATGGTATATTTTGGGAGTGGGGGGTGGCAGAAATGGACCAAAATATTATACATAAATCAATTCTAGACAAATTGTAGACCTAAATGTGAAGTAAAATAATACATTTTCATTTCATTTTAATTTATTTGCTTCCAGGGCTTTGTGCCTGCATGATTCCACCCCACCCCAGATAGTGGGGGAAAGACAGAGATGAAGAGACACCGCAGCACTGCTGCACCATTCTTGAAGTTTCTCCTTTTCATGGTGCTTTTATATGGTTGTTGGGGCTAAACCTAGGTCCTTGTACATAGTAAAGTGTGTGTTCTACTGGGTGAGCCATCTCCTGGGCCCAAAATAATAGTATTTAGGAAAATACTGTCTTGTCAGAAAAGTCAGGACACATTTTTACACAGAACAATATATATATATATATATATATATTAGGGCTTTCTCTACAACCCAAATATTTGTAACTCTGGGAACAGAGAACTTAAACAGGATACAACAAACCATTGATTAAAGAAAAATTGATCAATAAGGATAAAAATGATGTACTCACTTCCTCTGGATGGAAGGCAGGAGGCAATGTTGGTGAAGGTGCAAATGGAGGTGGAGAGATAACCTTTCTTTCCTCTAGTTGGGCCATTATTTCTTTTCGTCTTCGATGTAGCTCATCTAGACTAGGATGGGGCTGGGGAGGAGGGGGAGGAAAACGGCTATAAGGAGGCTCCTGAAAATGCAAACATTGATTATAAAAAAAAGGATTTCAGAACATATTCATTATCACATATTTTAAGCAAAAAGCAGTTTGTATATTCATTTTGATATTTGGAAACAGCAGAACTTAATAAAACAAAACAAAACCCAATTAACTTTTCTTCTCAGAGAGCTAAAGTATTCCACCCCACCCCAGCTAAAGACCATTATTTCCAAATAATCTAAATATGTAAATAAAACCAACTAAAGTTCAGAAACTAAGGACTAGTAGAGACGGACAACTTTTTTCCTTTTAGTATTAATAAAAAATAAAAAACTCCAACTAAATTATGAAAATAAAGAAAAGGAAAGAAAGTATCTTATAAAAAATAGTGCGTACTCTCACATAGGGTCTGATCTGAGCAGGATGAGGAACCACCGGGTAGTAACCGTCCACCTGTGGGTATCTCTCCCTGGACTCTGGCACATACGCTGCAGGTGGAATCTCAATTGGAATGGGACTGTCCCGGAACATCTCCTCTCTTGTGTAAGACTGAGCAGGGTAGAGCCGGCGGCCATCATAATGTGGTGGATACATGGGTGGGTACTGCTGTGACTGAGTGCCATACTGAGAATTCACTACTCGGTCTTGGAGGTATGGTGGGTAATGGTCCAAGTAGGGAGGAGCAGGTTCTGGAGCAGAAGGAGGAGGTCGCACAAAACGAGACACACACTGTGGTGGTGGAGTGTAGTACATACCTATACAGTGCAAGAAAGAACCCAGAGTTAACAGTGAGTTTACCTTCCTTTCTGCCACCCTTTCCCTTCCATCCTGCCCCCCCCCCCTTTAACTAGAGCACTACTCAGCTCTGGCTTATTATGGTGGTACTGGAGATAGAATCTGAGGCCTTTGGTGCCTTGGGTATAAGTCTTTCTGCATATCTATTATGCTATCTCCCAACTCCTTTTTCTTCTATTTATTTATTTTTGGAGTATTGAGAATACACACATACTTCTATTACTCCCAAGCTGACCTATTTCATTTTTTTAAAATTTCTTTTCTTTTCTTTTCTTTTCCTTTTTTTTTTTTTTTTTTTTTTTTTTACCTCCAGGGTTATCACTGGGGCTCGGGTGCCTGCACTATGAATCCACTGCTCCTAGAGACCATTTTTTCCCTTTTGGTTGCCTTTGTTCATCGTTGCTATTATTATTGTTATTGCTGTGTTGGATAGGACAGAGAGAAATGGAGAGAGGAGGTGAAGACAGAGAAGGGGAGAGGAAGATAAACACCTGCAAGACATGCTTCACCGCTTGTGAAGCGACCCTCCTACAGGTGGGGAGCCGGGGGCTTGAACTGGGATCCTTACGCTGGTCCTTGCACTTTGTCACTGTGTTATGTGTGCTTAACTGGCTGTGCAACCAACCCCCCTCCCCCCGCTTTTTAATTTCATAAGCAGAAGTGTCATGGTGCCAGAAAGTGACCCTGAGACTTCACAGATGTTAAGGTAAGTGCTTCAATGGAACAGCAATTTCCTAGTCTCTCATCTGTTTTTCTTTCTTTTTTATCAGAGCTCAGCTCAGCTCTAGCTTATGGTGCATGGGATTGAATTTGGGACTTTGGAGCCTCAGGCATAAGAGTCTCTGCATAACCATTATACTAATCCCCCCTACCCTTCTCACCTGCTTTTCTATATAACTTTTCCTTTTAAAGTATATCAACATTAGGGTTGGAGAGATAGCTCAGGAAGGGCACATGCCTTGCAATGCATGAAGTCCTGATACCACATGGGAGCACTGTGCTTCCAATAGTGCTGTGGTATCTGTCTCCCTGTTTGAATGAAAAAGTGACTCAGCGGGAGTCGGGCGGTAGCGCAGCGGGTTAAGTGCAGGTGGCACAAAGCGCAAAGACCAGCATAAGGATCCCGGTTCAAGGCCCCGGTTCCCCACCTGCAGGGGAGTCACTTCACAGGCAGTGAAGCAGGTCTGCAGGTGTCTTTCTCTCCCCCTCTGTCTTCCCCTCCTCTCTCCATTTCTCTCTGTCCTATCCAACATCAATAACACCAATAACTACAACAATAAAAAAAGGGCAACAAAAGGGAATAAATAAATAAATTAATTAAAAAAAAAATGACTCAGCTCTTCAAAAAATCAACACTAAAGAATGAACAACCTACTCACTCCATTAGATCTTTTCTCTTCTTACACAAATTTTATGTATACCACCAGTTTATTTTTATAGGAAATAACAAGCAGGTGGTCTGGGAGGTGGTGCAATGGATAAAACATTGTATTCTCAACCATGAGGCCCTGAGTTCAATCCCCAGCAGCACATGTACCAGAGTGATGCCTGGTTCTTTCTCTCCTCCTATCTTTCTCACAAATAAATAAATTCTTAAAAACAACAACTAACAAGCAGGACTTCTGGGAGGAGAGGGCCATGGAGTAACATGAGTTGGATCAGACCTCCCCCCCCAACAACAAATAACCACAACTATAGACCAAAACACAATCCATCAACTACAACTGAAATAGCCACAGCCTCAGCCACCAAGCTGCATGCAGATGCTACTATGACTCTATCCTGAACTCCCTGGGAAGAAGACCTCATCACTGTGCCCTGGAATCTTACCTCTCCAGAGCCCTATCCCACTAGGCAAAGAGAAACAGGCTAGGGGTAAGGATCGACCTGTCAACACCCATGTCCAGTGGAGAGGCAATTACAGAAGCCAGTCCTTCCACATTCTGCACCCCAAAAAGAATTTGGGTTCATTCTCCCATAGGGAAAGAAATGTTAGGGGAAGATGACCAGAGAGGAAGAAAAAAGGAAGGACATTTAGAAGTAGTAATAGGTGTAGATGTGACTTAGGAAGAGAAGGCAGCAACACAGGAAAACAAAACAAAACAAACAGGACAAATATATACCATTATAGAATAATAGTCAACCCCTATGTGTGACCTTGGGAGAACTACTGTAGTTTCCAGTGGAGGGAATGGGGATACAGAACTCTGGTGGGAGGAATGGTCTGGAATTGTACCAGTTATCTCATAATTCTGTAAACCAATACTAAATTACTAATAAAATAAAATTTTGAAGAAAAAAAATAACAAGCAAAAAATACCCATAAGTAGTCAGGGGTATTATGCAGCAGGTAGTGCGGATTTGCATGCGTGAGGTCCCAAGTCTGAACCCTTGCTTTCACATGCCAGAATAATATTCTGGCTTTCTCTTATTATTACATGTACTTTTGAAACATAATCCTTAAAAGCCACTAATGAAACTAATCTACCTATAATCTACAATAGCAGACTCAATTGTCTACCTATCTTTTTTTTTTTTTAAAGATATTTTCTGGTTTATAGTGGTCAAACTATTTATTCATTTATTTCACCAGAACACTGCTCAGTTCTGGCTTATGGTGGTTTGGGGGATGGAACCTGAGACCTTGGAGCACCAGGCATGAGAGTCTCTTTGCATAACCATTATGCTATCTAACCCCACCCTACCTATCTTTATGGTGTGTTATAGTGAAATGTTGAACACTTGAAAGCAATTGATGTGTTCTTGAAGCTCAGGTTTCACAAACTGCTCAAAATGAAAAGTCAGGGCTAAAAGATTGTTCAGTCAGTAGGGTATGTGACTTGCAATGTACACAACCCAAGTTTGAGCCCAAACGTCACATGGAACCACCAAACAAAAGTGAAAACCAAGGAGAAGGCATACACAACACCTATTCTACTAGTAAGTGTCCTCATCACTACTATATGGCTTTGATGCTCTTGAGACAATAGCTGTTGCTATAGTTTCTCCAGATTTGTACCTTAACTGATGGGATTCTAGCAGTTAGGACAAATATTTGTTTCTTCATTGTAACATGTTCATTCCTCAGCAGTTCTGGCATTCATCCCTGGGGGTCTAATTTAAGCCAGTTCCTCTAGTACTTGTACAAATTTTGTAGGTCTCTAAACTGAATCAAAAAAAATTTTTTTTTTAACTTTTAAATATTTATCCCTTTTGTTGCCGTTGTAGTTATTGATGTCATCGTCGTTGTTGGACAGGATGGAGAGAAATGGAGAGGAGGGGAAGACACAGAAGAAGAGAGAAAGACAGATACCTGCAGATCTGCTTCACTGCTTGTGAAGCGACTTCCCTGCAGGTGGGGAGCCGGGGGCTCGAACCGGGATCCTTATGCTGCTCTTGCGCTTTGTGCCATGTACGCTTAACCTGCTGCGCTACTGCCTGTCTCCCTCAAAAAAAATTTTTTTAAGATAATTAATTCCTAGTATCTACAAGTGAACCTTGACTGATAGATCCAACATATTTAAATATACTGATGAAGTATTATCTAACCTCAACAAAAATAGTTGGATTTTCCCAACAATGGAAGACCAAAAGGAAAACTAGAAATATGCCTCTTTTTTAAAAAAAGATTTTATTTATTTATTAACGAGAAACATAGGAGGAGAAAGAGCCACCAGACATCTCTCTGGCACATGTGCTGCCGGGACTAAACTCAGGACCTCATGCTTGAGAGTCCGATGCTTTATCCACTGCGCCACCTCCCGGACCACTTAGAAATACACTTCTATAGGGAACTGGATGGAGGCACAACAGGTTAAGCACACATAGTGCAAGGATCCAATTCAAGCCCTCCCTCCCCACCTGCAAGGGAGATGCTTCATGAATGGTGAAGCAGGTCTGCAGGTGTCTGTCTGTCTCTCTCTCATTTCCCCCTCCTCTCTCATTTTTCTCTGTTCTATCAAATAAGATAGAAAAAATGGTCCCCAGGAGCAGCTGATTCATAGTGCTGGCACCAAGCCCCAGAAATAATTCTGGAGGTAAACAAAGAAATATACTTCTATGGGATTTCTACTTATATGAATAATACCATATCAATTTAAAACTATTCATTTGAACTTTGAGAAGGTATTTATGGTTTGAAATAAAGACAATTTAGAAAAAGGAAAATACCTTTAGCCTATAGTACTAGAACAGCATCTTGCTCCTGATACAGATCTAGTATTTTAGTTTAACAACTAGTTCCTAGGTTATTGTAGTATTAAATACTTTTTAACATAAACAGATGTGGCTTATGAGAATACATTCTGCCTTACCCAAAACATTTCCATGGTCTACCTAAGTGATTTATTATTTCTACCATAAGTATATTTAATATATAGTGGATTTCAGTAGTTATGGCAATTTGTTTTTTATGCTTTTGCTACTTCATTTATTTCATACCATTTACCTGGTGATAAAAATCATATTTTTCCAAAGTTATTAAAAACTTGGATTTATCTTAAGGTGGTTACTGCAATTAAGGTAACTCTTACTTGGACAGTTCTCATAATACCAAAGTGACTGACATACATGGAAGATCATTACCCGGTTGATACGGTGCTGGTTCAAATGGTGGAGCAGCTCCTCTCGGATCCTGATAATAAACATCTGCCTGCTGTGCTGGATATAACTGAGAACCTCGTGATACCATCTGAGGAGGTTTGGTGATAGGCATAGGAGGCAGGTCAGTTGGCCCCCTTGGAGGTACAGGATGTGGATTCACAGGTATGGCAGAAATATTCTTAGGGACAGGTTCTAGCCTAGAGGAATAAGATTCTGAAAGTCAAATTTATGGTATTTAAAAATAGCTTTTTTTCCCAACAACAAAAAACCAAACAAACAAAAAGCAAGAAAAAATTAGAGTTAGGAGCCGATCTTGGATGGACCTTGAAAAAATCATGTTGAGTGAAATAAGTCAGGAACAGAAGGATGAATATGGGATGATCTCACTCTCAGGCAGAAGTTGAAAAACAAGATCAGAAAAGAAAACACAAGTAGAACCTGAAATGGGATTGGCGTATTGCACCAAAGTAAAAGACTCTGGGGTGGGTGGGTAGAGAGAATGCAGGTCCATGAAGGATGATAAATGACATAGTGGGGGTTGTATTGCTAAATGGGAAACTGGGGGATGTTATGCATGTACAAACTATTGTATTTACTGTTGAATGTAAAACATTAATTCCCCAATAAAGAAATAAATTAAATAAAAATAAAAATAAAAAAATAAATAGTTAGGGAGATAGTACACTGATTGTGTACCAGACCTGTATATCCAAGCTTAATTTTAATATGTGCCCAAACTCTGGCTTTCTTTCTTTTTTTAAATTTTTTTAAATCTTTATTTATTTGTTCAATAGAGACAGTCCGAAATTTAGAGGGAAGGGGTGATAGAGAGGGAGAGAGACAGAGAGACACCTGCAGCACTGCTTCACCACTTGTGAAACTTTCCCCCTGCAGGTGGAGACCGGGGGGCTCAAACCTGGGTCCCCACCTGCAGGGGGAAAGCAACTGCAACATGTGCGCTCAACCAGGTACACCACCACCTGGCCCCTTCCTTCCTTTCTTAAATATTTATTTATTTAGTTAGTTGTTGCCCTTGTTGTTTCTATTGTTGTTGTAGCTATTGTTGTTGAGAGTGATACAGACAAAAGATGAAAGAGAGAAAGGGGGTGGGGAGAGAGATGGAGAGAGAGAAGCTAGAGCACTGCACAGCTCTGGTTTATGTTGGGGATTGAACCTGAGACCTCAGATCCACAAGAATGAAAGTTGTTTTGCATAACCGTTATGCAATCTCCCAGCCCCTGGGCCCTTCTTTCTGATAAAAATACATTAAATTGCCACATTTCTGAAAACTAGTTTCTTTCAATAGTCTTTCATTCTATGAAGTTTACAATGATATTATCTTGCCTATGCTAATTGTTTCTTTGAAGAAATCACTAATACAGGAAAAATAAAGACCCAAAAGAGTAGGTAAAAAATAAGAAATTCTATCTCCCACATATTTTATATTTATAAAGGAGACATTTAAAACAAGAATTTGGAAAACTAACGTACAGATCAGGAGGGGATCCAGGGGCACTGCTGCTCAGGTGATCTATCTTTCCTGGTTTCAAACTAGAATCATAGCCAGTGTCTGTTCCTCGAGGAATCAGCTTGGTTACTGTATTTCCAGCTGACACAATTCCATTCGGCAGAGCAGGAGGTTTTCTGTTAGGCAGGTCTACTGCACCTTCGTCTGGAAGTATGGATGATGAAGGTAGGCCCACTTCATTAAGCTGACCCAAAGAAGCGCTCAGGGGTCTTCTGGGAACCAGGCGCTTGTTCATCTTACG
Organism: Erinaceus europaeus; assembly: GCF_950295315.1. NCBI lineage: Eukaryota > Metazoa > Chordata > Mammalia > Eulipotyphla > Erinaceidae > Erinaceus > Erinaceus europaeus. The sequence continues at coordinate 53,229,808 of NC_080170.1, read as the reverse complement.
GAATCTATGTAGGGGGGGGGGGGGTTTAAACGTATACCAAAACCCAAGATTATTGAAAGCAAAACCAGTAACTCAAATGTATTTATAAAACAGATACAAATGGTTCCAATTACATTATATATATTTTTAGGTATTTTCTTTGAAACATTGGTTCTAGGTATCAAGGAGTTGTGCCAAGTATGTGTGCATGTGTATCTATATATCATCTATCTAAGAATGTCAAGCAAACATACTGGTTAAGAATAAAATTTTACTAATCAGAAAGAAGCAGATCACATGACCCTGGTATATGTGATAACAGGGTTCAAACTAGAAAACCTTATGTCTGAGAGTCTAATATGTTATCCACTGCACCACCTTCCAAGACTTTGAGTAAGAAAACATTTCTTTAAATATTTTATTTATTCATGAAGATAGGTGGAGAGAAAGAACCAGATATTATTCTGGCACATACACTGCTGGGGACTGAACTGAGGACCTCAAGCAGTTGAAGCTTGAAAGTCCAATGCTTTATCCACTGCACTACTTCCCAGACCACCAAATAAATTTTTAAAAATAGATTTTATTCTGTGTGAGAGTATTTTGCCACCTATCAGATGGAGATGAGCAACTGTACTCATGTGTCAACACCTGTATTGTAAGCTATTAACCCCCAATAGGACTGAAAAAGCACGGGCTGAAAAAAAAAAAGATGCATTTTAAAAAATATTTATTTATTTATTCCCTTTTGTTGCCTTTGTTTTATTGTTGTAGTTATTATTGATGTTGTTTGATAGACAGAGAGAAGTGGAGAGAGGAGGGAAGAGAGAGGGGGAGAGGAAGATAAGACACCTGCAGACCTGCTTCACCGCCTGTGAAGTGACTCCCCTGCAGGTGGGGAGCCAGGGGCTTGAACCAGGATCCTTATGCCAGTCCTTGAGCTTTGCACCACATGCGCTTAACCAGCTGCGCTACCGCCCGACTCCAAAAGGATGTATTTTATTTACTACATATAAAAGAGAGTTTCGCATGAGACAGAGAGAAGGAAGCCAGAGTATCACTACAGTATACGTAGTACTGTGGATCAAACTGGGAAACTCAAGTTCTATCACTGCTCAACCAGTTAAGCCATCTTACCAACCTCAAGAATAAATTTTCTTTTATTGAGTCCTTGCAACATTATGAATCATAATATAAGGGCCAGGGTGGTGGTGCACTTGGTTGAGCGCACATATTACAATGCACTAAGATCCCAGTTGAAGTTCCCAGTCCCCACCTGTAGAAGGAAAGCTTAGCGAGTGGTGAAGCAGTGTTGCAGGTGTCTTTCTGTCTCTCTCCCTCTTCCTTTCAATTTCTGGCTGTCTTTATCAAGTAAAGATGATAATAAACAAGTTCTTCTTTTAAAATCATAATATCTATACCATAACTTACTTTTACGAAAGTTTCTAAATTTCAATTTCTAAACTGAAATTCCCAAAACGTGTCAAGAGGGGTAGAAGAGATTTGGTTTTTTTTTTTGTTTTGTTTTTTGTTCCCCAGATTTATGTGTGAGATAGTTCACCTAGCTTTAGAGAGCAGTGGAGTCATGCAGGCATAAAAGGCCATGGCAATGCGGTCTAGGAGGTGGTGCATTAGATAAAGTATTGGAATCTCAGGTCTGAGGTCCTGAGTTTGACACTTGAAATTCCATGTGCCAGTGATGCTCTAGTTTTTGATCCTTTATTTAAAAAATAAACAAAACGGGCTGGGGGGTAGTGCAGCGGGTTAAGTGCACATGGCGCAAAGTGCAAGGACCAGCACAAGGACTGGCGTAAGGAATCAGGTTCGAGCCCCCTACCTGTAGGGGGGTTGCCTCACAAGCAGTGAAGCAGGTCTGCAGGTCTATCTTTCTCTCCTCCTTCCATTTCTCACTGTCCTATCCAACAGCAACAATGGCTATAAAAACAGTAACAACCACAACAAGGGTGACATGGGCAACAAAATGGGAAAAATAGCCTCCAGGAGAATTCCAAGTGCTGGGAGTGAGCCCTAGTGATAACCCTGGAGGCAAAATAAACAAATCATTGAAAAAACTATTTATTAGCCAGAGCCAAAGAGAGGGAAAGAATCAGAGCACCACTCTGACATACATAATGCCAGGGATCAAACTTGGGGTTTTATGTTTGCAAGTCAGGCACTCTACCTGCTGTGTCACTTCTTAGGCTAGAGAAAAATCTTTAGAGTATAATATCTAAGGGGGTGAAAGATAGCTAATCCAGTAGGGCATACACCTTGCCATGAGCACAACATGTCAGCTCAGAGCAGAGAAGCACTGGCAATGGAGGAAAAAACAGGAGAGGGGAGCAAGATGACAAGCTGATAGATATGGTATGCTGACAACTATAAAACAGAGAGGTGAAATGCACACCTGTGACAATAGATTTATAACTTACTTCTAGATTTTGTCCATCAGTTTCCTATTTACAGGAGCCTCTTTTATACACTGTAAACTTTTTTCTAAAAAAAATTCCTATTCACAGAAGATAATGCAATCACTCTTTGTACTTCTCATATAATTCTAGTTAGTAGTTCTATTTCCTAATAGGCTACTGTAATGCTGAATGTAAGGCCGTTCACACTTACTTTTCCAGCTCCTCCTGTGAGTGTGCAAATGTACAGCTGGCTCCACGAGGGCATCCTCCTCTTTGCTTCATATCTCTACACATGTATGTTTTGTATTTGCTATGCTGTGGAGGCTACAACCAAAGTCAAAACATCAGACATATATATATATATATATATATAAAGTAATGTTATGGCTTTGTTTTAAGATCTTGATAATCTAAGTGAATAATTCAGACTAATTCAGACACTTATCTAGCTGGTCCAGAGCAAAAATACTGGAAAATCATTTTGTCTAGAGCCTCAGTGAATCCAGAAATAATTAAAATGAAGCCCCACTATGTTGTCATCACTATGCATGCTTAGAAAACAGGTCTTGTGGGGAGTCGGGCTGTAGCGCAGCGGGTTAAGCACAGGTGGCGCAAAGCACAAGGACCGGCATAAGGATCCCGGTTTGAACCCCGGCTCCCAACCTGCAGGGGAGTCGCTTCACAGGCGGTGAAGCAGGTCTGCAGGTGTCTATCTTTCTCTCCTCCTCTCTGTCTTCCCCTCCTCTCTCCATTTCTCTCTGTCCTATCCAACAACGACAACAACAACAATAAAACAACAAGGGCAACAAAAGGGAATAAATAAAATATTTAAAAAATAAAAATAAAAAAAGAAAACAGGTCTTGTATAATCTAAGGAGAAGCTCTTTCAGTTGTAGTCACATTGGCTCTCTCTGCCCTTGCACTGAAGCCTGTAAATAAGAACATAATATTATCTCCCTGTCAAAATGGGAGGGTGAGGACATAGAACTTTGGTGGTGGTGTGGAACTATAAACTGTAATCTTATTATTCATAAATTTAAAAAAAAATAGAGAAAAAATTATTTCTCTGCCAGCAACAGCTCTTCTGTAGGTATGCCTCAGAGACTGCTCATGGAGCTCTCAAATGGAGAGATACCCCACAACAGAATGGATCCATGGTGACAAGTGCTGCCAAGGGTGTAGAGCAAACTGATCTGTCACAAATGGCTGGCGGAAGCATAGCTAGTACAAGCATGAGGGAAGACTTCTACTTGTAATAGTATCTACTGAAGTACTGACTAAAGTCCTTTCACTCCTGGAAATACACCCAGTATAAAGAAAATTGGTCTCCACCAAAAGCTATATACAAAATATTCTTAGCAGTGCACTGGGAGATGGCATAGTGGATTGTGTTGCTGAGGACTTATTCTGATGCAGTCTCCGCCCCCAGGTTTTTCTATGCTCCGCTAAATCCTAGAGTGCCCCCTTTCAACCAATCCTGGCTCCGCCCCCAGGTTTTTCTATGCCCGGCTAAATCCTAGAGTGCCCCCTTTCAACCAATCCTGGCCCTACACGGCACCCCTGGTTGTCGCCCAATAAAAAGCCCCCTCACCCCTCCCTTCTCTCTCTCTGGGCTCTCGGCTCTCCCTCTCTGAGGTCTCGCTCCCTGCTCTCCCCCCTAGTCGGCCATTGCTGGCTGGCTCCACGTGGTCTGAACCAAACCTCCTCCCCCCCCCATCCTATAATAAAGATCTGTGTACCCCTTTGCTCTGGACGTCTGCTCTCTTCTCCGCGGTGCAGCCCGACACCAGACCAACTCAACAACAGGATTGGGCATTGGACTCCCAAGTAAAAGGTCCAGAGTTCAGTCCCTGGCAGCACATATACCAGAGTGATGTTTGGTTCTTCCTCTCTCCTCTCATCTTTCTCATTAATAAATAAGTGAAGTATTTAAAAAAAAAAAAGTTCTTAGCAGCTTCATTCATATTTGTTAGAAGACGGCTGTTGTGGTCCGGAAGGTGGTGCAGTGGTAAAGCTTTGGACTCTCAAGCATGAGGCCCCGAGTTCGATCCCCAGCAGCACATGTGCCAGAGTGATGTCTGGTTCTTTCTCTCTCCCCCCATCTTTCTCATAAATATTAAAAAAAAAAAAAGATGGCTGTTATGGAAATGGTTATGCAAAAAGACTTCCATGCCTGAGGTACCAGAGGTTAAATCCCTATCATCACCATAAGCTAGAGCTAGAACTGAATGGTACTTTAGGCGTTCTCCATCTTTTATAAATAAATCTTAAAAGAAAGAAGACTGTAGCCCTATTTTTTCTTTTATGTTCATATTAGCATTCAGATATGCAGCATCACAGAAATTCTTGATTGAATCTCAAAAGGACTATCATATTTCTAGGTTTTATAATGAAGTTTTAGACTTTCAAATATTTAAAGTCTTTTTTTTGCCTCCAGGGTTACAGCTGGGGCTCGGTGCCTGCACTATGAATCCACTGCTCTTGGAGACCATTCCCCCCCTTTTGTTGCCCTTGTTGATTATCCATTGTTAATATTATTGTTGTTGTTGTTGTTGGATAGGACAGAGAAATTGAGAGAGGAGAGGAAAACAGAGAGGGGGAGAGAAAGACAAGACACCTGCAGACCAGCTTCACCGTCTGTGAAGTGATTCCCTTGCAGGTGGGGAGTCAGGGGCTCGAACTGGGGTTCTTATGCTGGCCCTGGGGCTTTGCGCCACATGTGTTTAACCAGCGCTACCTCCAGGCCGCCTAAACTGTCTTCTAATGCTTCTTTTGGATAGTACTGCCACAGCAATCTAATATACCTATATGTATAATTAAGTTTCAGTCATATGTGGAATACAGAGAATTCAAACACCTTAATTTACAAAAAATAAGAAAGAAAGAAAAAGAGAAACAAGTTATCTTTAAGACTCTAAGAGGGGAGTCAGACAGTGCAGAGGGTTAAGCGCACGTGGTACGAAGCACAAGGACTGGTATAAGGATCCCGGTTCAAGCCCCTGGCTCCCCACCTGCAGGGGAGTTGCTTCACAGGCGGTGAAGCAGGTCTGCAGGTGTCTATCTTTCTCTCCCAACTTCCTCTCCTCCCTCCATTTCTCTCTGTCCTATCTAACAATGACAACATCAATTACAACAACAACAAAAAAAGGACAACAAAAGGGAAAATAAATAAATATAAAAATTTTTTTAAAAAGAATCAATAAAAAAAAGTCTAGGGAGTTGGGTGGTAGCGCAGCAGGTTAAGTGCACGTGGTGCGAAGCGCAAGGACCGGCATACGGATCCAGGTTCGAGCCCCCTGCTCCCCACCTGCAGGGGAGTCCCTTCACAGGCGGTGAAGCAGGTCTGCAGGTGTCTATGTTTCTCTTCTCCTCTGTCTTCCCCTCCTCTCTCCATTTCTCTCTGTCCTATCAAACAACGACGACATCAATAAAAACAACTACAGCAACAATAAAAAAAAACAAAAAAACAAGGGCAACAAAAGGGAAAAAATATATATATATATAGTTTAAAAAAAGACTAAGAGAAGTAGGGTGATTATTGGTGGGAGAGTGAGGGGTACAGAACTTTGGTTTGGGTGTGGACTATACCCTGTAATCTTATAAACCACTATTAATCACTATACATTTACTTATCACAAGTATTTATTATATTACATTATAATATAGGTCATGTTAGTATATATTACATATGATCTATTTACCACCACTATAATCCCTATAAAACTGTTAATAAAAAAGGCTTAAAGATAAAAAAAAAATCTATTATTCAGCTCAGCAGGACACTTTTGTAACTGTCATTTACGTGAGTCAGATCAATAATAACAAAATTCTAATTTCTTAAGCTTACTACGGCAAATAAAAAGATCTGGTAGGGGGTTGGGCGGTAGCACAGCAGGTTAAGCGCGTATGGCACAAAGTGCAAGGACTGGCGGAAGGATCCTGATTCAAGTCCTGGGCTCCCCATCTGCAGGGGAGTCTTCACAGACAGTGAAGCAGGTCTGCAGGTATCTGTCTTTCTCTCCCCGTCTTCCCCTCCTCTCTCCATTTTTCGCTGTCCTATCCGGCAACAGTGACATCAATAACAACAATAACCACAATTATAAAACAACAAGGACAACAAAAGGAAAATAAACAAAAATATTTAAAAAAGAGATCTTGTAAATCTAAACATACATTCTTCTAAAGGCAAAATGGAAATTTAGAAAACTTAAAAGTCTAGCCATAAACTGTAGTTTACTACCATATAGTTTTTAAAATTTAAGGAAAATCTGACCCACTGGCATTAACAAACATTACAAATGAAAAAAATTAGGGGCTGGGTGGTGGCACACCTGGTTGAGCACAGATGTTACAATGAACAAGGACCTGGATTTGATCCTCTGGTCCCTATCTACAGGAGGAAAGCTCCATGAATGGTGAAGCAGGTCTGCAGATGTCTGTCTCTCTTCCTCTTTATCTTCCCCACCCCTCTTGATATCTGGCTGTCTCTATCCAATAAATAAAGATAAAAACATCACAGATACTAGTTTACCCAAATTTACAAAAATGTGAGCAGTATATTAGAGTAGATTAATACACACATACAAACTATCAACAGAAATGTAACAACCAGAGAATATTATTCAAATTATTCTGATTTAAAAAAGAACAAAAACTTTTATTTATAAATAAAATTCTAGACTAAATACAATAAAGTGGCTGCTAGTCACGTTAAACTAATCTATAATTTAAAAAATTCATTTATTTATTTATTTATTTTCCCTTCTGTTGCACTTGTTGTTTAACATTGTTGTGGTTACTGATGTCGTTGTTGTTGGATAGGACAGAGAGAAATGGAGAGAAATGGGGAAGACAGAGAGGGGGAGAGAAAGATAGACACCTGCAGACCTGCTTCACCGCCTGTGAAGCGACTCCCCTGCAGGTGGGGAGCCAGGGCTCGAACCGGGATCCTTACGCCAGTCCTTGTGCTTTGCGCCACCTGCTTTTAACCTGCTGCGCTATTATCTGACTCCCTAATCTGTAATTTCTAAAGTTAGATTCTGAAAATATTCACCTTTTTTTGTACCTCTAAAAATACTCACAGAAACTTACTGCTTCTAAGCTTTAGGCTTAGAATTCAAATTTCCCGTACCTGTTGCTGATCTGCGCCTTTCTTGCTATGGTTTTGGATATAATCAACCAGTCCATGCACCACTGTCCGAACAGCAACAAGTCCATTTTCCAGCTGTTCCCAAGTAGGAGGAGGAGCATCTACACAATAAAGTTTTAAAACTGTGTCATTATTTTGCCCAACATTAAATCAACAGCTATTGCCACGTAGAATGTACTACGATATTAAAGGATGCTCTTACCTGTCTTTAAGTAAAAAGCAGTATGAAAATAGATCTAAAAGAACACAGCTGATGGGGTGAGAGTGTAGTAAAGGGAGAATAAAAAAAAGAGAGAAGAACAAACCAAGAAAATGTAACTGAAGTGGCCTAGAAAACAGCCCAGCAGGTATAATACTAGCATGCATGCATTAGGTCCTGAGTGTGATGGTGGGCACTGCACACAACACCCTGGTTTTCACTCTCCCTCCTCTCATTAATCAATAAACCTTATTTTAAAAAAGCAACTAGGTCCAGCAGGTGGCTCATCCAATAAGAGCATACACCTTGCTATGTATGAGGACCAAGGTTTGAGCTCTAGGACACCACATGGGAGCTTTTGCAGCGGGAAACTTCAGGAGTGATGGGGTGATGTGGTACCTTTCCTCTGCCCCACTCTATCTAGAGGAGGGTAAAAATAAAAATAAAAGCCACAAGTGCTGGAGCCCCAGAAATAATCCCAGTGGGGGAAAAAAAAAAACACAAAAAAAACCAAACTGCATAGGGGGTCTAAAGTAGAAAAAAAAGTATAGTAAAAAGCAATATATATATATGTATATGTATATGTATATGTATACACACACAGACACACTAGTAGTTCTCTGGTTCTTGTTTTCTCCATCTCTTTCTTTAACACCCCACCCCACTTCCCTTCCTTCCTCAACTAAATAAATCTTAAAGAAAAAAAGAACTTATTGGACAGTTCTAAGGCACAAATAGGATAGTCCATCAATTCCCATCAGGCTTACCTGGACTAGGGTCAATGTTTGCTAATAGCTCCAAATGAGGTCTTAGTCGGTTCAAGTTTGCTGGATCTCCAGTTCGTTGGAGAGCAATTGTTAGTTCCTGAACACTTTGTGCAAAAGATGCTGGGGTCTGCAACTTAAAGACATAAATTAACTTTTCACCACCAAAGAAAATAACAAAGATGGTAGAACAAAGTATTTGAATGCATGGCTGAGGCTCCTAGTTTGATCACTGGAGCCATATATACTAGAGAGGTACTCTGGCTTCTTGGTCTTTCTCATAAAATAAATAACTCTCAAAAAAAAAAAACTTTTGGAAATGTGGTCCAGGAGGTGGCGCAGTGGCTAAGGCACTAGACTCTCAAGCATGAGGTCCTGAGTTCAATCCCTGGCAGCACATATACCAGAGTGATGTCTGGTTCTTTCTCTCTCTCCCCTATCTTTCTCATAAATAAATAAATAAAATCTTTAAAAAAAAAAAAACTTTTGGAAAGAACAGATAATTTTTTTTAAAATAATGTTTATTATCTTTATTTACTTGTTGGATAGACAGTCAGAAATTGAGAAGAAAGGGGGAGGTAGAGAGGGAAAGAGGCAGAGAGATAACTGTAGCCCTGCTTTACCACTTGCAAAGCATTCCGCCTACAGGTAGGAACTGGGGACTTGAACCTGGGTCCTTGTGCACTGTTGTGTGTGGGGACTTAAACATAAGTCATGCACACAGCAAAGCAGTTACACTAACAGTTATTAGTGTGACAGGATACTGGTTATGCAGACAGACTCTCATGCCTGAAGCCAAGTTCAATACCTTGTACCACCCTAAGTCAGAGCTTAACACTACTCTGGTAAAACACACACACACATCCCTCCCTCCCCCCCCAAATATATCTTGCTGGTCCCAGGTGGTGCATGTGTGCATGCATGTATACACTTCACTGTAAGGCAGTTTGTTTTTTCCCCTTTTGCCTCCAGGGTTATTGCTGGGGCTTGGTGCCTGCACTACAAATCCACTACTTCTGGAAGCCATTTTTTCCATTTGTTGCCCTTGTTGCCAATAAATCTTTTAAAAAAATGCATTACTATGTAAAATTATTCTGGCTGAGAATCACAGCAAACCTCAAGGTACACATCTTCCAGACTACTAGGTGATTGCCACAAGATATTTTTTTAAAAGTGCTGATCAAAACTTAAAACAATTAAAAAGAGGCAATGGAAGAAAAAAAGATGGGGAGACTCTCAAAGGAAAGTGAGAGTGTACGAGATAAAATATTAGTACACTGGGAGTCGGGAGGTAGTGCAGCGGGCTAAGCACAGGTGGCTCAAAGCACAAGGACCAGTGTAAGGATCCCGGTTTGAGCCCCCAGCTCCCCACCTGCAGGGGAGTCACTTCACAAGTGGTGAAGCAGGTCTGCAGGTGTTTATCTTTCTCTCCCTGTCTTCTCCTCCTCTTTCCATTTCTCTCTGTTCTATCCAACAATGATGACATCAGTAACAACAAACAGTAACTACAACAATAAAAAACAAAGCAGTAAAAAGGAATAAATAAATATTTAAAAACTTAGTACTTACAAAAATCTACATGCAAACCACCTGGTATCATAGTTATGACACAATACTCAGTTACAGAGAGTACAATTTATAAGTATGACATTCAGCATTTACTTTAATATATTTGTTAAATATATGAATTAACAAAACTAAGATCAGTCCAAGTAGTAGTGAGCCAAGAGGACCTACTTTGTCAATAATGGACTGCATATGAGATTTGTGAGACTGGTCTCCATAGAGCAGAGAGGACCACTGGTCTGGTGCGATCCGTAAGCCTGCTTCCATAGCAATCTGTACTATTTGGGAATCATGTTCCCGCCGCAGAGCTTCATAGGTTCTAAATTCTTCTTTCAGTTGCATCAAAGAAGAGTCTTCATCACGTTTGGTGACCTAGTAAGACACATACAATCTCCTAGAGATCAGGCGTGTTCAGGGTGGTATGGCTGTAGATGCCTGACACAATCTCCTAGTGAGCCAGGAAAATTTTTCATACTTTTTTATTCTTTGATTTTTTTTTTAAAGATTTTATTTATTAATGAGAAAGGCAAGAGAAAGAGAAAGAACCAGACATCACTCCGGTACATGTGCTGCCAGGGACTGAACCCCGCACCTCATGCTTGAACGTTCAGTGCTTCATCCATTGCACCACTTCCTGGACTACCTTTTTTTATTCTTTTATAATGTATTTATTTGACAGAGACAGCCAGATATTGAGAGGGGATGGGGAGATAGAAAGGAAGACAGACAAAAAGATGCCTGTAGACCTGCTCCATCACTGGTGAAGCTTCTCCATTGTAGGTGGGGACTGGGGGCTTTGCTCATTGTAACATGTGCGCTCAGCAAGGTCACCACAAAGCCCCAGATTTTATACTTTCTTCATATGAATACTTTTACTGTAATCTTTCCTTCCTTTCTTTTCTATCAGGGTTTTCCTTCTGGAAAAATAAATACAACTCAGAAGTTTTATTACTTGAGCTTGGTGAAAGTGCAATGTTCCCTATGAAGTTAAAATGTAACAAAGGTTCATACCTTAAAGCAGGAAGCTCTGTAAAGGAGTTGGACCACATGTCCAATGCTAGTTTTAGAGGCTTGAGGAAACCGTGGCTCCAGCCTTTGCACCACAAAAAGAACCAATACTTTTCTTGATAAAGCAGAACCATCTTCTAAGGCCAGCAGAACCAACTTTAAGGCTTCTTCCTGCATTGCTAGGAAGTTGCGTAAAATAAAATTAATCATATGCAGAGGGTCAGAGAAATAGTGATTGGGTGAAGCACCTGCTTTGTCATGTGTATAGTCCAAGTTCAAGCTCCAGAATCACAGACACACTGGGGGGGTTGGGGGAGTTTTACACACACACACACACACACACACACACACACACACACACACACACACTCAATTACAATTTTTAAAACCATTTTGGGGCAATTTCATGTTATGCTCCAAATATTTTATTTAAAAATACAAATAAAATTAATGCACTTAAGAAAAGCTTATCAGAGTGAACAAATTTTTGGCAGGGGAAAGACTTGAAGTGTTCTGATAAACTGGCCATGAACAAGTAATGACTGGGATTATGAGATAGTAACAACAGGATGTGAAGAACTAGCCTTTGCCCATCCATTACAGTTCCCATGCCAGACTTTTTAGAATTACTAGCAAAGGCCAAAGTCTAATTACATACCTGGTCCAAGGAACTGGCAGCCTCTAGCCCTGACTGCTGCCCAAAGATTGGAAGAGAGCTGCTGAGGATTCTGGTGCTGGAGGATGAGCTCTGTTACTGTTCGTTCACCTAGAGATCGAGCAGCCCTCATGGCACGAATCCTGCCTTCTTCTTCTACTAGCTGACAGTGGACCAGTGTCACCAGCTTCCTCTGCATTGGGCGACTCAAAACACTCTGACTAGTGCTATTCAGACCAACTCCTTTAAAGAGAGTAAAAGGTTACTTCTACTGTTAATATTAGGAGCCTTTTTTTTTTATGATAGGCTGACTGGTTCCTATTTCTCATGAAATAAAATAAACCTTACAAAATAAAGCTAAGTAAAGACTTTTTTCCCTTTTTCTTGAAGTTTTTTTTTTTTTTTTTTTTTTTAATATTTATTGGATAGAGACACACAGAAATTGAGGGGGAAGGGGGAAATAAAGAGGGGTTGAGAGAGGCACCTGCAGAACTGCTTCACCACTTGGTCAAGCTTCCCTCCTGCAGGTGGGGACCCAGAGCTTGAACCTGAATCCTTGCACATTGGAACATGTGTGCTCAACTAGATGAGCCACTGCCTAGACCCCAAAAGTACACAAAAGTGGGGGGGGGGGGTCCGGGCAGTGATGTACCTGGTTAAGCACAAGTAGTATTAATGTGTAAGGACACAGGATCAAGCCCCCATCTCCCACCTACATCAAGGACACTTAGCAAGTGGTGAAGCAGGTTTTCAGGTATCTTTCTCTCTCCCTCTCTAGCCACCCCTCCCCCTCAATTTCTCTCTGTCCTATGAAATAAAAAGAAAAGGAAAACATGGCTGCCAGGAGCAATGGATTTGTAGTGCTTGACACCAAGCCCCAGAAATAATACAGAAAGTAAAATAAATAAATAAATATTATCTCATTTAAATTCAACACTTATGGTAACATACATTATTATCCTTTTAATCATGAAGGATTAAAAAAAAAGGGCCAACCAGAATTCATAATTAGGTTAAGATGCTAATCTTGAGGTCACAACACTTCTAGGCTATTTCATTGCCATTAATCTTACTTTCCTAGTGAAATAAGTTGAAATTACAACTTCCAATCTTACTACATCCTCATTAGCACACCATATACAACTGGACTGAAGAAAGACAAATGAGTTCTCAAATGAGGAAGCACCCTTCTGATTATGGTAACAGAAATAGCTTCAACAAACAATGGCTTAGGGGCTACGTGGTGTCACACCTGATTGAGTGCACATGTTATAATATGCAAAACCAGGGTTCAAGCCCCTGGTCCCTGCCTGCACAGGGAAAGATCTGCAAGTGGTGAAGCAGTATTGCAGGTGTCTCTGTCTCTCTCCCTTTCTATAAACCCCTTCCCTCTTGATTTCTGGCTGTCGCTAGCCAGTAAATAAATAAAGATATAAAAAACATTTTGGGAGTCAGGTGGTAGCACAGCGGGTTAAGCACACATGGTGCAAAGCGCAAGGACTGGCCTAAGGATCCCAGTTGGAGCCCCAACTCCCCACCAGGAAGTCGATTCACAGGCAGTGAAGCAAGTCTGCAGGTATCTATCTTTCTCTCCCTGTCTTCCCCTTCCCTCTCCATTTCTCTCTGTCCTAACAATGATGACATCAATAACAATAACTACAACAACAACAATAAGAAAAAAACAAGGGCAACAAAAGGGAAAATAAATAAATGTAAGAAAAAAAATTTTTTTTAATTGCTGGGGACAGGTGGTGGCGCACCTGGTTGAACTCACATGTGATGCGCAGGGACCCAGGTTCGAGCCCCTGGTCCCCACCTGCAAGGGGGGAAGTTTGCAAGTGGTGAAGCAGGTATGCAGGTTATCTCTCTGTAACCCTCCCTTCTTATCTTCCCCTTCCTCTCAATTTCTGACTGTCTTTATCCAATAAACAAATAAATATAACTTAAATTGCTTAGTGGGAATAACTGCACCAGATTTACCTCTAGCACTGCTGAGTGGTTTCAGGTACAATGCTAATTCTTCTACACATTTCTTGGCTTCCTCATAATGCTTTGTATCTTCAACCCCACTACACAAAGTAATGGGCTGCTGCTCAGGGACCTAAAAATCCAAAGAGAAATTGTTTGGAATGCTCACTGGTTACACAAATGATGAACATATACATACACACATATATCATTTTATTAAAACTTTAAAAAATACTTATTTATTCCCTTTTGTTGCCCTTGTTGTTTTATTGTTGTTGTAGTTATTACTATTCTTGTTATTGATGATGATGTTGTTGGATAGGACAGAGAGAAATGGAGAGAGGAGGGGAAGACAGAGAGTGGGAGAGAAAGATAGACACCTGCAGACCTGCTTCACCACTTTTGAAGTTACTCTCCTGCAGGTGGGTAGCCGGGGGTTGGAACCGGGATCCTTACACCAGTCCTTGCGCTTTGTGCCACCTGCGCTTAACCCACTGCATTACTGCCCGATGGGCCCCCCTTTTTTAATAAGTACAGGAGAGGAGAGTAGACAGAGAGAACTAGAGCATTACCCTAGCACATATAATACTGGGAGTCTAACTTGACTTTACTCCTTTAAACCCACTATCCACTGTGCTTCCTTTCAGTCCATTTATTCATGTATGTTATGTAATACTACTAACTTTCTCAAAACTCTCACTAAATTTACCTAGTTCTTCCCAAAGACCCTTTCTACATAAATGTAAGTCATTCCATATTTTGTTTCTAACAGTTTTATTGATATGATTTGCATCTGTATAAAGAACCCATTTTAAGATATGCAATTCAGTAGTTCATTGTATATTTAGTTTTGTAACTTTTGCCACAATTTTAAAACATAGTCATCATTTCCAAACTAGAATGTTCCCAGTTGTGACCATGGACTGTGAGCTCAGATTGATAGGAACTTGGAGGTTATATAGGCTCCTCCTGTGCTAAATATGAAAACCATTCTTTTTTTTTTTTTAATAATTTTAAAATTTTGTTATTAATATTATGTTACAAAATTATAAGATTACTATATATAGTTCCATACCATGCCCACCACCAAAGTTCTACCCTCTCACCTCCCAAAGATAGCCATAGTTCTCATAAGTCTTACAGTTTACTTGCTTCTGTTTTGTTTTGAGCTTTTTTTTTTTTTTTTATGGCAAGTTCATGTATATCATCTCTAGATTTCACATGAGTGAAAACCATCTGGTAGTTCTTTCATTTCTTATTTTGCTAAACATCTCCAGTTCCATCCATTTTTCCCCAAAATCACAGTATCATCTTTTTAAATTGCAGAATAATATTCCATGGAACATATATCCCATAACTTTTTTAGCTAGTCATCTGTTGATGGGTATTTAGGCTGCTTCCACTCTGGTTATTATGAATAATGCAGCTATGAAGACAGTGAAGAAGCCCATATCTCTCTTTTTTTTCTTTTCCGCTACCAGAGCACTGATCAGCTCTGGCTTATGGTGTTGTGGGGGAATGAACCTGGGACTTTGAAGCCTCAGGCATGAGAGTCCTTTGCATAACCATTCTGCTATGACACTGACACACACACACACACACACCCGCTCAAGCCCACATTCTTAACTGCTACATCTTTCATTTTCTTCTGAGCTCCTACCAGCCCGAAGATAATGCTAACCTATTTTCTGTTTCTATGTGTTTGTCATTTTGGATATTTCACATGAACAGAATCATACAATAGCTACAATAGCTTCCAAAATTGATCCTGTCCAAAATGTATTCCTTTCAACAATAAATGAGTTTATACTGCTCCACATCCTCACCAGCATTTGGTGTTTGTGCAGACTTTGGATTGTAACTAATTCTGTACTGATATTAATTTGCAATTCCTCAACGACAAATGATGCTGAGCAACTTTCTACTTGTTCACTGCCATCTATATATGTTCCTTGGTGAGGTATCTTTCAGATTTTTGCCATTTTACAATCATGTTCTCTTTATTATTGAGTTATGAGAGTTCTTTCTAGTCTAGATTCTCACTACATATATGACTACAAATTATTTTCTCTCATTCTGTTATATGCTTGCCTTCATTTTTTTTTTTCCTTATATGCAGAGCGAGGTCCTTGCACATATGTGACTTAACTGTTCCTTGGCTTGCTTTTTCACTAAGATTAAAGGAGAGATACTCCAGCAGTGGGGAGCTTTCCCTAGTACCATGGTATCAACCTTGAGGTGCCTAAACTCAAACCTGGGTTGCATACATGGTGCATACATAGTATACCTATTCACTACCTTTCTCCTCATCTCTCTCCTTTCCTCTCAATTTCTCTCTGTCTTTATCCAATAATAAATAAACACAATTTTAAAAAAAGGAGAGGAGAAAAAAAATAGACATCTGCATACCTACTTCACCACTCATGAAGTGTTCTGCTGCAGGTGGGGAGCCAGGGGCTTGAACCCTGGTCCTTGTGCATAGTACTATATGCTTTTAACCAGGTACACTACCATTCATCCACCCCCAAATTAACTTTTATACTACTGTCTACTAAGTAAAATTGCCTAAAGTAGTTACACTTTTCCTACCAAGTAAAAATACAATGGTTTTAATGAATATTTTCCTCAACATTAAGGTATCTTTAGTGAACTGAATAGCTAAGATTATTGAAAAACCTGATTGCCAGATTAAATTGGTATTACTATAATATAATCACTAAGAAATAGACACTGGAATAAATCTAAAATTCTGAAATAAAGGACTGGCTCAACACTGAACTTTTTTTTCCATCAATTTTTAAGATTTATTGATCTATTTAGCATGAGAGAGGATGAAGAGACTAGAATGATACTTAGTTCTAGTCATACAGTGGTGCCAGAGATTGAACCTTTTTGCCTGGTGGGGCTTCCAGCATACAAATTCTGTGCTCTAATAGGCTGAAAGAAATCTCCCTAACCCAATGTTATCTATTTAAATAGAAGATAGATATCACCTAATTCTAAGTATAATATAAGTAGTCTTCTCTAGAGATAAAAACATAGAGACACTAAATGGATAAGAAGTCAGCTCTCACCTGGGCCCCGACCAGCTGTAGCAGTGCTGAGTTCACAGGGAGGAGCTCAATGTCTGTGTTGATAGTGGTCTGGTCAAATGGGCAAGCCTTGCGGTGGAGTTTATTCAGGCACATCTTGCAGACAGTATGGCCACAACCTAAACTGATGGGCTTTCGGATTGTTTCGTCGAAAGTTTGAGTGCAAATTGGGCAGGAGAGGAAATCCGTCCATTGTGGAGCTTGTACAGGCATCGCTTCTGGAGTTACAATTTATTAACACACACACACACACACACACACACACACACACACACACACAATCTAAAGCAAAGATTCCACTGGAATCAAAATCTTTGAAAAAAGTTTATCTCTTTTTTTCCGTTAAATATCTTTTGTAGATACAGTCAGCACATAGTGTGAAATATAACCTGAAAAACAAAGAGAACAAAAAAATTAGCATCTTTCCATTAAGTTGTACAGTATCACTTGTAACTTACACCTTGTATCACCATACTTCCATCACCACACTTCATCTTTGTGTATTTTAACTGAATTAGAGCCACAGTAAATATATGTTTCCTCCCCACCAGAACACTACACAGCTCCGGCTTGTTGTGGTGCAGGGGATTGAACCTGGGACTTCGGAGCCTCAGGCATGAGCTATTAGTCTCTTTGTATAACCATTATGCTATCTACCCCAGCCTGAGCCATAGTAAAATTTTTCTTTTTTTTTTCAATCTTTATTATTATTATTTTATTTGTTTTAATATTTACTCTCTTTTGTTGCCCTTGTTGTTTTATTGTTGTAATTATTTGTGATTGATATCGTTGTTGGACAGGGCAGAGAGAAATGGAGAGAGGAGGGGAAAACAGAGAGGAGGATAAAAAGATAGATACCTACAGACCTACTTCACCGCTTGTGAATCGACTCCCCTGCAGGTGGGGAGTCGGGGGCTCAAACCAGGATCCTTATGCCAGTCCTTGCGCTTTGTGCCACGTGCGCTTAACCCGTTGCGTTACCAACCGACTCCCCATAGTAATATTTTTCATCTCACTCCATTTTAGAGATGAACAAAAAAATATAATTTGGCTATGATAACAGTTGATATTAATAAAAAAGTAGACCCAGAACATGTCTCAATTTTATTTAAGTCTATGACTGCATTATAATTAAAAAGTATACCTAACATACCGTCTTGCATCTGTTATAATTTAACAGAGTTTAAATACTGGCCTAAGGGGCCCAGGAGAAAGTCAAACAGATATTTTACTTTGAAGAATGAGGTCCCAATCTGATCTCTGGCATCACGTGTGCCAGAATGATGCTCTATTTCTCTTTCTCTCATAAATAAATAACAGAAAGTAGGGGGGAAATTTCTGATTCTTTTTTTAAACTGGAGCAGTGCTCAGCACTGGCTAATGGTGGTGCAGGGTTTGAACCTGAAACTTTGGAACCTCAGGCATGAGAGTTTCTTTGCATAACCATTATGCTATCTACCCTGCCCACCTGATTTTTTTCTTTATTGGAGATTAAATGGTTTTCAGTCAACAGTAAAATACAGTAGTTTGCATATGTGTAACATGTCTCAGTTTTCCATATAACAATTCAAACTCATCTAGGCCCTCCTTTGCCATCATGTTACAGGACCTGAACCCTCCCTCCTACTCCAGAGTTTACTTTGGTGTAATACACCAAATCCAGTCCAAGTTCTGTTTTGTTTTATTTTTTGACTTCTTTTTAAAAATATTTTTTATTAGTGATTTAATAATGCAGGTGTCTAATCTTTCTCTCCCCCTTTCTTCCCCTCCTCTCTCCATTTCTCTCTGTCCTATCCAACAACATCATCATCAATAACAAGAATAGTAATAACTACAACAACAATAAAACAACAAGGGCAACAAAAGGGAATAAATAAGTATTTTTTAAAGTTTTAATAAAATGATATATGTGTGTATGTATATGTTCATCATTTGTGTAACCAGTGAGCATTCCAAACAATTTCTCTTTGGATTTTTAGGTCCCTGAGCAGCAGCCCATTACTTTGTGTAGTGGGGTTGAAGATACAAAGCATTATGAGGAAGCCAAGAAATGTGTAGAAGAATTAGCATTGTACCTGAAACCACTCAGCAGTGCTAGAGGTAAATCTGGTGCAGTTATTCCCACTAAGCAATTTAAGTTATATTTATTTGTTTATTGGATAAAGACAGTCAGAAATTGAGAGGAAGGGGAAGATAAGAAGGGAGGGTTACAGAGAGATAACCTGCATACCTGCTTCACCACTTGCAAACTTCCCCCCTTGCAGGTGAAGCAGGTCTGCAGGTGTTTTTCTATCTCACCCTCCTCTCTCAATTTCGGTTAGCGTGGGGGTGCCTCTTCTGGGTTGGAGAGAACTCGACCAGACTCAGCCTGGATGCACTCAGCGACGCAGGAGATAGATGACTCAGTAACTCGTGGCAGCGTGGTAATGCAAGAGGATCTACTGATCAGAGAGCCAATGCTTTTATAGGATTAAACTGAAAGCGGCACGTCAGAAACGGAAATGGCTAGGAAAGGGGGTGGAGAAAGGCAAAAGCACACTGGAAAGGTAGAAGCTTCCTTAGCAACTGTTGCAAGGGTTTTAACAGGTGGGATTAATATTACCCTGCAGGCAGGGTGGGTCTTGAGGTAGAAAGAAGATAGATCAATGGGATGGGTGGGGATCTTTCAGGCAAAACAATGATTATGTAAATAGGCCATAGTATCAGCAATGCAGGATGGGGCAGGGGGAGCTGGCTTAATGCCCGACATCTCCCCCTTTCTTTTTATCTAATGGCCATATTATCAGGAATGCAGGGTGCTTTGTGAGGCAGGGAGTCTGATAAGACGAGGCACACCTTTGGGGTAACTACTGTCCCTCCTTGCTCTAACTCTCAAAAGAGAGAGACTAACAGGATAGACGCACCCCTCAGGTTCAAGCCCTGCCAAGCTCAACCACATCCTCACAATTTCCTGACAGGCCAGGAGGGAAGTGCCACTCTGGTATATACTGTGCCAGAGATTAAACCTGGAGCCTCAGGCATGCAAATCCCATGCTCTATGCCAGCTGAGTTATTTCCCAAGCCACCCAAAAGATTTTTTACATGCACAAATTTAAGAATGATTGAGACATAATTACAGTGAACCTACGTCCATTATAACAAATTTCATTTCTATCTCTGGTGGGGAAACAAAAGACAAACCACAAAACCAATTACCTGTGTCTAACAGAAATGTTCCTTATCAATAAATCTCAAGTGGTCTGGGAGGTGGCGCAGTGATAAAGCTTTGGACTCTTAAGCATGAGGTCCCAAGTTTGATCCCTCCCTGGCAGCACATGTGCCAGAGTGATGTCTGGTTCTTTCTATCTCCTCCTATCTTTCTCATTAATAAGTAAATAAAATCTTTAAATATAAATAAATAAATCTCAACCTGAGAGTTAGCAAGCTTGCTTCATCAGATAGGGTGCCTATCTTGCTATGTGAGGGGTCCAGGTTTGAGCCACAATTCCCTCATGGGAATACGAGGGCACTTGGCTGAAAGTGGTGAAATCATGCAGCACGACCCAGAACACTAAAATACATGTTGTCTTTCTTTTTCTTTTCTTGTCACCAGAGTTGTTGCTGGGGCTCAGTGCTAGCCTCTATGAATCTACCGCTCATGACAGCCTTTTTTGGTATTACATATTTTTAAAATTTATTTTTATTTATTTATTCCCTTTTGTTGCCCTTGTTGTTTTTTATTGTTGTAATTATTGTTGTCGTAGTTGTTGGATAGGACAGAGAGAAATGGAGAGAGGTGGGAAGACAGAGAGGGGGAGAGAAATATAGACACCTACAGACCTGCTTCACCGCCTGTGAAGCGACTCCCCTGCAGGTGGGAGGTATTACATTTTTTAATGAGACAGGGCAGAAAGAAAATGAGAGGGGAGAATTATGGAGAGAGAAGGAGGCACCTACTTCCCCTGAAGGTAGGGAACAGGGGCTCAAATCCAGGTCCTTGCACAAGGTGATGTATGCACTTAAACGTGTGTGCCTCTAACACACACATACTTTCAGGTGGGGACTAGAGTCTTGAACCAGGGTCCTTAAGCATGGTTAAATGAATGCTCTACTTTGTGGGCCATTCCCAGGTTCCCACAAGTATTGATGCCACATCCCAGACCACGTTGCACACATATTAAACCAAATCTTTAAAGTTAACAGTAGCTTCTGAAAACAAGAATTCATATGAAAAACAAAGCAACATTATAAGATACTAAAGATTTGGTTATGCTCCATAGAGACTATCTAGAAAAACAAAATCAAAGATAGTGAGCTTGCTTTGCCATGGTGCACTGGAGAAAGCTTCAGTGGTGCTCAGCCCTGCCACTCCCACCCATCAGGAAAAAAGTCAGCCCAGAGAAGTATAGCCCCAGTGATGACCAAAAAAACAAACAAAACCAAAACAATCTTCAATTAAGTTGTAACTAACTAAAAAAGTAAATTATCTACACATCTTATTCTTCAATAATTATATTTAACTCATGTTTCACAGAAATAAACTAACCTTAAATTCAATCCCATTGGGGGCCAAGCAATGGCACATGTGGTTGAGCACACAGATTACTATGCACAAGGACCTGGGTTCAATACCCCACTCCTCACCTCTGGAGAAAAGCTACACAACTGGTGAAGCAGGTTTCTCTCCTTCCCCTAATTTCATGTTTTGTATTTCACAGGAATGAGGTAATACAAAATTGAAACAAGTCAAATGGGTTGCATGAAGAAACACAAACCAGGGGCTGGGAGGTAGCACAGCGATTAGTGGTTAAGTGCATATGGCGCAAAGCACAAGAACTGATGTAAGGATCTCTATTTGAGCTCCCAGCTCCCCATCTGCAGTGGGGCCGCTTCACAGACGGTGAAGCAGGTCTGTAGGTCTGTGTCTTTATTTTTTGTTTGTTTTCTGTTTTCAGGGTTATTGCTGGGGCTAGGTGCCTGCACTATGAATCCACTGCTCCTGGAGGCCATTTTTTCCTTTTGCTGCCCTTGTTTTATTGTTGTAGTTATTATTGATGCTGTTGTTGTTGAGTAGGATAGAGAGAAATCGAGAGGACAGGAAGACAGAGAGGGGGAGAGAAAGTCACCTGCAGACCTACTTCACCACCCGTGAAGGGACTGCCCTGCAGGTAGAGAGCTGAGGGCTCAAATCCAGGGTCCTAGTGCTTTGCGCCATGTGCACTTAACCCACTGTGCTACAGCCTGGCCCTGGGTCTCTGTCTCTTTCTCTCCCCCTCTGCCTCCCCCCCTCTCTGTTTCTCTCTGTCCTATCCAACAGCAGCAATGGCAACAATAACAAGGGCAACAAAATAGGGAAAATAGCCTCCAAGGGCAGTGGAGTGCAGGCACTGAGCCCCAGAGATAACCCTGGAGGCAAAAAAAAAAAAAAAGACAAACCATGTGGTTAAAGAACTGAATTCTCAACCATGAGATCCTGAGTTCAATCCCTGGCAGCACATATACCAGAGTGATGTCTGGTTCTTTCTCTCTCTCTCCTTCTATCTTCATGAATGGATAAATAAAATCTTTTAAAAAAAAACACAGACCTAATATCAAATTATTTTTTTGGTTAAAAAATATGAGCAGTGTGGTCCTGGAGGTGGTGCAGTGATAAAAAATATGAGCAGTTTGTCCTATTCTCCCTTGTATATTTTCCCCAAATTCTTTCATAGGCATTGACATGTGGGCATTGACATATGTGGGCTCAACTCATAAAATTCCTCAACTTTAGTCACACTACCATCATACGCAGCAACATGGATGAATGCACAAAGAACAAAGTCAGATATAAAATATCACCTGCTGGGGGTTGGGCAGTGGCACACTTGGTTGAGTGCACATGTTGCAATGCGCAAGGACCCAGGTTCAAGCTCCCAGTGCCCACCTGCAGGAGAAGAGTTTCACAAGTGGTGAAGCAGGGCTACAGGTGTCTCTCTGTTTCTTCCTCACTACCTCCCCCTTCCCTCTCAAGTTTTGGCTGTCTATAAAATATATATGTATAGTATATGTGTAGGATTTAATTTATAGAGGGAGTAAAAGTATAATTTGTGATTTCATCTAACAAAAGACAAAACAGCATATGGTGCTAAAAGTAAGAATTATTTGAAAAGGTGGGAGATGACAGAGCCCTTTCATCTTGGAAAGACAGTGAAGAATTTGGAGGCCAGTTGGTGGCACTTCCAGTTAAGGGCACATTACCAATGTGCAAGGACCTAGGTTCAAACCTCCACTCCCTACCAGGAGTGGAGACCTTCAGAAGCTGTGGAGTCATCTAGTTCTCCTCTCTTTTTCTCTTCCTCTCATATCTTATCGACAAAAGGGGGGGGGGGGAGTCTACTGATCAAAGTGAAATCACCAGGTGCAAAGCAGTGAACTTGCACTCCCCTGCCCCACCAAAAAAGAATTTTTAGATGCTAGAAACATTCATTCTGTCTCAGATGAAATTCAAGTACAGTATTTAGATATCAGAGTATTAATATATAACATAATACCTCTATAAGATAGCATTTTTGAGTACCCTGTGATGTGGCACAGTGGATAAAGTATCAGATTCTCAAGCAAGGAGTTTCGAGTTCCTCATTTCACATATGGCAGAATACTCTGGTTCTGTCTGTCTCTCTCACTAATAAATGTATTTATTTATTTTTTACCAGAGCACTGCTCAACTCTGGTTTATGGTGGTGCAGGGGATTGAACCTGGGACTTGGGAGCCTCAGGCATGAGGATATCTTTGCATAACCATTATGCTATCTATCCTCACCCTATAAATCTATTTTTTTAATGTGCTTTTGGGGGGATAACTGGTGGCACAGTTTGTTAGCAGTGTTGCAAGGTGTTTAACTTCCTCTAGTCTCCTATTCTCTATTTCATGTGAAACACTCAATGTGATGATAATAATAATAAATCTTAAAGAGAGCTAGCCTATAATAGTTTATATCATTGCTCTTCAATAAAACTTCCTGAGATGACAGAAATGTTTTCTATCTGTGTTTTACAAATAACCACTAGTGGCCTAGGAGATGGTAGACACAGGGGGCAGTCAGACTAGGAAGCAACAGGCTGAGTTGGATTCTGAGCATCAACAGAGTGATAGTGCATTCTCTCTCTCTCTCTCTCTCAATAAATAAACAGGATGGGGGTAGATAGCATAATGGTTATGCAAAGAGACTCTCATTCTTGGGACTCCTAAGTCCCAGGTTCAATCCCCCGTACCACCATGAGCCAGAGCTGAGCAGTGCTCTGGTAAAATAAATAAACATAATATTATTTTTTTGTATTTACTTATTATTAGATAGAGAGAAATGGAGAGGAGTGGGGGAGATAGAGAGGGAAAAAGACAGACACCTGCAGCCCTGCTTTGCCACTCCTGAAGCTTTCCCCCTGCAGGTGAAGACCAGAGTCTTGGACTTGGGTCCTTACACACTGTAATGTGTGTACCTAACCACCACCTGTCCCCCTAATTATTTTAATAAAATAGTAGCTACTAGTCACATTTAGCTAGCCTTGAAGAGTAGCTGGAGAGGCCAGGAGGTAGGTACCACACCTAGATAAGCACACACATTACAGTGTGCAAGAACCCTGGTTCCTAATTGCAGGGGGGAAGCTTCATGAGTGGTGAAGCAGTACTGCAGGTATCTTTCTGTCTCTCTCCCTTTTTATCTCCTGTTTCCCTCTCCATTGCTCTGCCTCCCAAAATATATATATTTAGATGTCTATACAGGTACAACGGAGGAACAAATGCTCATTTAACTTCAATTAATGAAAAATTAAATTCACCCATACAAAGAAGTGTCATTCAGCATTAAAAAGAAATGAATTATCATGCCACAATGATATGAAAGAACTTAAAACATTCATTGCTGTGGTCCGGGAGGTGGTGCAGTGATAAAGCTTTGGACTCTCAAGCATGAGGTCCTGAGTTCGATCCCCGGCAGCACATGTGCCAGTGATGTCTGGTTCTTTCTTTCTCCTCCTATCTTTCTCATAAATAAATAAAATCTTTAAAAAAAATTATTGCTAAATTAATGAAGTCAATCTCAAAAGGCTACTTATGATACTTCCAATTACAGGACAAAATATAAAAAGCAAAGATAATAAAAAAGATTAGTAGTTTCCAGCAATGGTAACATCTGCATAGTCAAAAGTCCTAACTTTTGATCTCTCTCATACTTAACAGTTTGCTGTTGACAAAAAAAAAAAACAACAAAAAACCTTACTGATAATAAATAATGCATACTATATACTGTACTCTCACAATTAGAGAAAAAAATGTCAAAAAAAAATCTTAAGGGCATGGGGAAATAACATAATTGTTATGCAAACACTCTCATGTCTGAGGCTTCCAGGTCCCAGTTTCAATTAAATGCACCACCATAACCCAGAATTGAGTAGTGCTGTAAGGAAAGAGATGAGAGGGAAGATGAAAGAGAGGAAATCATGAGGGGCTGGTGTACCAACTTCCATGTCAGAGTACAGCAGTGCTCTGGTTGCTTCTTTTTCTCTCATAGTAAATAAATAATTTTATAGTGTTTATTATAGCATAAACATCTGTTGCCTGCTCACAGAAAAATTCACGTATCAGTTCAAACCCATGTTGTTCAAGGATCAAGTATAATATTTGAATGTATTTCCATTTTTAGAGATCAAGGATCATAAAACTTAAGCCATAAAAGATGAGATTCTAGATATATCTGACTCCAAAGTCTATGCTTAATATATTCTCTACATTTTGATTTCCAAAATTACCAACATAACTGAATTTCCCAACAGTTTATCATCAGGAGTACATTATAAATCACAATACAGTAACTAACTATATATTGCAATCAGAGACTGATGAGTCGTCTCTATATATTAAATTCTCCCTAAACTAATATATATTTCCTTCTTTTTGCCAGAGCAACTGCCCAGCTTTGGCTTATGGTGGTGCAGGGGATTGAACCTGGGACCTGGGAGCTTCCAGCAGGAAGAGTGTTTGCATAACCATTATGCTCTCCACTGCCCTCCCCCAAGCATGTTTTATTCCACCTCTCTTGTTATCCACCACCTATAGCACCTCTATTTCCACATTTAGCCTGCTGAATAAAATAGATAATCAAACCTTTTTTTAAGACTTACTAGCTATTTGTTAACACAAAACAGAAAGAACTACAGCACTACAATAGCATGTGCAACGCTGGGTATCAAACTCAAGATCTCATGCTTGAAAGGCTAGCACTGTTATCCACTGGCAAGCACCAGGGTCAAAGATAATCAGACTTCTGAAGATTATGTACAAAACAAGAGTTCATAAATTAACAGATGAGTACAGATGAATTAAGTCATTATTTTTGTGACAATTACATGGATTTTTGCCTACTTCTTGATGTAAACTGGGATTTAATGACCTTGTTTCATTCATTATTTTTCTAGTAAACAACACACACACACACACACTCACACAAATTCCTCCCCCCCTTTTGGCATTGGGGGCTTCATGTCTGCATGATTTGTTTCTATTTAAACTTCAGACATAAAGCAGGAGAGAGAGAAAGACACCACAGCAGCACTCCCCCATTCATTAAGGGAAGGCTGTGCTCCCATGTGATAATGGGGAACTGAATCCGGTTTCTTCTAAATTCCTCCATATTAATGGCAGATTCTACCCCAACTCACATACCCCAAAGCACTGCTCAATTCTAGTTTGTGGTGGTACCAGGGACTGAACTTGGAGCCTCTCGTGCCTCAGGCATGAAAAAATGTTGAATAACGACTGAGATATTCCTCTTGGCCTTCTAACCCTATAAACCAAATTTTAAAGTATAGATTTTTAAGACATCACTTTTTTTTTTTAATCAGAGCACTGCACAGCTCTGATTTATGGTGGTGCAAGGGATTAAACCTGGGGCTTCAGGCACAGAAATCTTTAGCACAATCACTGTGCTATTTTCCCCACCCTTTAAAACATGATCTCATTTAAAGGTAATTTTCTTTGTAGGGAGTCGGGAGGCAGGGGGCCAGGGAACTTAGCTGGTAGATAACAGGACTTGCATGGCTGAGGGTTCCTGGGAATGAATGTTCCAGAGCAGGGTTTTGGCTACACTCTCTTATAGGGCGAGGAAGATAGCATAGTATCTATGCAAAAAGACTCACTGCAGTAGCACTGCAGTAGCACAGCAGGTTAAGTACAGGTGGCTCAAAGCACAAGGACTAGCATGCAGGGGAGTCCCTTCAAAGGCAGTGAAGCAGGTCTGCAGGTGTCTATCTTTCTCTCCCCCTGTCTTCCTCTCCTCTATTTCGCTCTGTCCTAACCAATAACAACTACAATAATAAAAAAACAGCAAGGGCAACAAAAGTAAATAAATAATTAAATAAGTAAATAAATAAATAAATATATATAAGGGAAAAAAAAAAAGACTTACACCGGAGGCTCTGAGGTTCAGTCCCCCCATACCTCTCCACCTTAAGTCAGAGCTGTGCAGCGCTCTGGTTAAAAAAAAAAGTTAATTAAAGGGGGCTGGGCAATGCACATCTAGTTGAACACACACATTACCATGAGCAATGACCTGGGTTCAAGCCCCCAGTCCCCACCTACTCAGGGTATAGGTGTCTTTATCTTACCACCCCTTTTCAATTACTCTGTCCAGTCAAATAAATAAAAAATTAAAAACACCTAAAAAATAAGGATAACTTTCTGGTTCTTGTATTAAACATTTTGTCCTGCTTTGTATCTTACTGCCTTTCAGCCACCAAGTTCCAGATGCTACTATGATTCTATCCTGACCCCACCAATGTTTCCTGAAGCTTCCCCTTTGCAGAGTTCTAGCCCACTAGGGAAAGATAGAGACAGGTTTGGGGTATGGACTGACCTGCTGTTAATATTCAAGTCCAAAAACCAGAACTCCCATCTTCTGCACCCCAAAAAGAAATTTGGTCCATACTTCCAGAGGGGTTAATAATAGGAGAGAATAAACAGAGGGCTCTGAACCCCCATTCCACCATGATCCAAAATGTCTGTCACCAGGAACCTTGTTTTTATATTATCACTGAAAGGGAAGAGCGCCTGGAACACATCAGAGGAAACCAGACATTATTTCTTTTATATGAGACAGAAAAGGAAAAAAAGGACAAGAAGTAGTAATAGATGAAGGTATGACTTAGGAAGCAAAGGCAGGACTGTAGAAAAAATGGAAAAGAAATAGAAAAGGATACAGAGACACAAAGTCAACCCATATCTATGACCTACTGCAGTGTCCAAAGGAGGGGGATGAGGATATGGAACTCTAGTAGTGGGAACATTTGTGGAATCATACCCCTATTATCTTATAATTTTGTTAATTTTTCTTTTAGTTTTATAAATCATTACTAAATCACTAATTTAACAAAGTAAAGGTATCAGAGAGATAGGAGACCATTAACACGTAAGATTTTTTTTCTTTTTCTTAATTTTTATTTTATTTTATTGATTTACTGAATAGTAACAGAGAGAAATTGAGAGCAGAGGGGGAAACAGAGAGGGAGAGAGACAGAGAGACACACCTGCAGCACATGACGCAAAGCACAAGGACTGGCATAAGAATCCCAGTTCGAGTCCCAGGCTCCCCACCTGCAGGGGGTCACTTTACAGGCAGTGCTCAGTGTGCCACCGCCCGGCCCCACATGTTCTTTTTCTAGTCTCCATGCAATCAAACAAAAGTCTCCCAGTGGGAGTCGGGCGGTAGCACAGTGGGTTAAGCGCACGTGGCACAAAGCACAAGGACCAGCGTAAGGATCCCAGTTCAAGCCCCTGGCTCCCCACCTGCAGGGGAGTTGCTTCACAGGCTGTGAAGCAGGTCTGCAGGTGTCTATTTTTCTCTCCTCCCTGTCTTCCCGTCCTCTCTCAATTTCTCTTTGTCCTATCTGACAACAACGACAGCAGTAACAACAATAATAACAACAAATAAAAAGGGGGAAAAGCCTCCAGGAGCAGTGAATTCGTAGTGCAGGCACCAAGCTCCAGTAATAACCCTGGAGCCAAAAAGAAATATATATATATCTATATATATATATCAAAAGCAGGACATTTAGTGCACTGTATTCTAACTATTACATAATTTAAATATTATTTATTAACATGATAATGAGAGAGAACATCAAAGTAATCCTCTAGTACAGGTGATGGTGAGACTAAACTTTGGACCTCATGCTTTCAGGTCCAATGCTCTAGCCACAGTGCCACCTTCAGGGCCACTATTTATAAATTTTCCCATCACCTTTAAGTTGTTCTTATAACTAAACTTACTAAAAGAGGGACATTGGCACAAAAAAAGGTCAATTCTTCTAGGTATCCTGTCAACCATTAATATCTTTAATAATATGAAATCTGTATTTCACTTTGCATCATAAAATTTTATTCCAATTTAATTAGAGGAGCTGTCATTTAAATTTAAAATAAGGATTTAAAAATATCTGTCTGGGGCCAGAGAGATAGTCACTGGAGGGGGTACATTCCTTTCCATGCACTCACTCAGTCCCAGTGTCAGGCAGGAGTGCCATGACACTAAAGGAAGCTCTGGTGCTTTAGTCCCTCTCCCCTTGTCCACCTGAATGAAAAAAAGGCAGCTCACATCAGAGAAATCACTCATGAGAAAAGTCCCAGTTCTAAAACGTAAAAAGAAAGGAGGAAAAGTGCAACTTGTATTACTTTTCATTCCAGAAAAAAAGAAGGGGGGGAAGCATACAGCTTTCTTTTTTCTTTGCCTCCAGGGTTACCACTGGGGCTCAGTGCCTGTACTAAAAGTCCACTGCTCCTGCTGGCCATTTTTCCATTGTTGTTGTGTTTGTTGGATAGGACAGAGAGAAATTGGGAGGAGGGGTAAGTAAGAGAGGGGGAGAGAAAGATAGACACCTGGAGACCTGCTTTACCACTTGTGAAGCCAACCCCTGTAGGTACGGAGCCCCAGGCTCAAACGAGGATCCTTGTGCTGGTCCTTGTACTTCCCACTATGTGCATTTAACCCGGTGTGCCACCGTCTGGCCCCTAGCTCTCTCTCTTAATCAGTAACTGGACAACCAAATAATGTTGCAGGCCTTTGACAGCAGTCAGGTGTATATTCAACACCAAGGTTTCTAAGATTTATTCAAAAAGGGATTACAAATAGAGTTTCAGGCAAATCATAACTCTACAAGTTCTCGAAGATTAACTGAACACGGAGCAAGGTTATAGTTTACCCAGTAGAATGCATACTTCATCACACAGGAGGATTCAAGTCACCACCACCACATGGGAGCACTGTGCAAAGGGGAAGTTTCATGAGGAGTGGTTATCTCTCCCTGTCTCTCATATGAAATTATGGGGGGGTGGCGTGCACACCAAGCAGTAAGTAGCACACCCTGTTTAGCACATGTTACAATGTGCAAGGACTTGGGTTCAAGTCCCCAGTCCCCACCTGCAGGGGGAAAACTTCATGAGTAGTGAAACAGTGCTGCTCATCTCTTTCTTCCTATTTCCCCATCCTTCTTGATTTCTATCTCTTTCCAATAAGTAATAAATAATAATAATAATAATAATAATAAAAGAGTTCACCAGTAGTGGTAGAATCACACAGAGGTCAAGCCCCAGCTAAGCCCTTGAACAAAAAAAAAAAAAAAGCTGGAAAAAAAGCCATAAAATTAGATTTATAAATAAGAAAATTTCAATCTAATGATCATTTTCCAATGTAACCTCATGTAAAAGCTTTGTGCGGTTAATATTGCAAATTTCTTATATACATTAAGAAAAGCTGATAAACAAATAACCAAAAAAAGTCAACAAACAAGCTGGAGACAACAGACTAAGTATCTGTTGCTCACATTTATACAAGACATTAAAACTTAGTTCTTAAAATTAAATGAAGATATATAGTGAGTCTGAAAGTTTGAGTATAACTTCCTTGTAGTGTTCAAAACTAAAATTACATTTAGTTTGTGTTCTCTAACTTTTCTTATATAGGGGCTGGGCAGTAACACACCTGGTTAACCACACAGTGCCTAAGCACAAGGACCCATGCAAGGATACGGGTTCGAGCCCCTGGCTTTCCAACTTTAAGGGGGAACGCTTCATAAGCAGTGAAGCAGGTCTACAGATGTCTTTCTTTCTCCCTATCTCATCCTCACTCAATTTCTTCGTGTCCTATCCAATAAAATGGGGGAGGGGGATGGCCGCCAGGAACAAGGAACAGTAGATTCATAGTGCTGGCACCAAGCCCCAGCAATAACCCGGAAGGAGAAAATAATTATATCCATCCCATCCAGCAGCAAACCTACTGTACTTAGAGAAACATGCAAAGAATAAGGTGGTTTTTGGCTCCTAACAGTCATGTCCCAAAGCATTTTCTGCAACTTCAAATATATATATAGTACCCTTCTTCAAACATGGCTCAAAATTATTTTTTAATTTTTTTTTAAATTATTTATATTATTATTTTTTATTATCTTTATTTATTTATTGGATAGAGAGAGCCAGAAATTGAGAGGGAGGGGCGTGATAGAAAGGAAGAGATAGACCCCTGCAGATCTGCTTCACCACTTGCAAAGCTTTCCCCCTGCAGGTGGGGACTGAGGACCTGAACCTGGGTTCTTGCACATTGTAACATGTGCACTCAACCAGGTGCAACACTACCCAGGCCCTCAAAACTATTTTATGTTAAATCCAAAGAGAAAGAATGTAGAATGAGGCTGTGTACAGCAGGGTATGTATGAGCTACTAGCACAAGGAAAGTGCTATGGCACAGAAGGAAGCTCTGGTGCTGTGGTGTTTCTCCCTCTATCTGAATGAAAAAGTGGTCCAGAGCAGAGAAACTGTACGTGTGGGGTTCCACACTCAGAAAAACAAAGAAAATGATAGGATGGCGGTCAGTAGGAATTACAGAGAACTCAGAGGAACTGCTTAGTGGGTACAGAATTTCCTTGTTGAGAGAATAAAAATGTTTTAGAATTAGATACAGGAAGGAAGGTGGTGGTTACACAACGTAAACATACTACCATTAAACTGATTACTTTTAAAATGGTTAATATTATATTATCTGATTTTCATCTCAAAAAATTAGATTAAGGGAGTGGGGTGGTAGCGCAGTGGGTTAAGTGCACATGGTGCAAAGTTCAAGGATCCTGGTTTGAGCCCCCAGCTCCCCACCTGCAGGGGAGTCACTTCACAGGTGGTGAAGCAGGTCTGCAGGAGTCCGTCTTTCTCGCCCCCTTCTGTCTTCCCCTCCCCTCTCCATTTATCTCTGTCCTATCCAACAACGATGACATCAACAACAACAAAACAAGGGCAACAAAAGAGAATGAATAAATAAATATTTTTTGAAAAATTAGGTTAAGATGGCAGGATGGGGGGTAGGTAGCACAGCATTAAGCACACATGGCGCCAAGGTACCTGTGTAAGGATGCCGGTTTGAGCCCCAGGGACAACCCCACCTGCAGGGGGTCACTTTACAGGTGGTGAAGCAGGTCTGTAGGTGTCTATCTTTCTCTCTCCCTGTCTTCCCCTCCTCTATCAGTTTCTCTCTGTACTATCCAACAACAGAAGCAGTAACAATAACAACAAGGGCAACAAAATGGGGAAAATGGCCTCTAGGAGCAGTGGATTCACAGTATAGGCACTGAGCCCCAGCAATAACCCTAGAGGCAAAAAGATAGGACAGACAAAAATGATAACTTAGACCTCTTCTTCAAAAACAATACCATGCTTTCAAGTGGTACTTAAATTTTGGAGTACTTAAACACACACACACACACACACACACACACACATTTACTTATGAGAGAGAGAACCCCAAAGCATCATTCTAGCATATATAGTGCAGGGGTTCAAACTCAGGGCCTCACATATGCAAGTCCTGTGCTCTATTCACTACATAATCTCCCTGGTTATATAGTGAGTAGGTGTTAAGAGATTTTCTAGGTAAAATGCACTGTAAATTAAATAATGATGATGATGATGATGATGCCACTGCCCACCAGGGCTATTGCTGGGGCTCTGTACATGGAGAACAACTCTGCCATTCCCAGTAGCCACCCCCCAACTTTTCTTTCTTTTTCATAGAGGGTTAAAGACAGAAAAGTAGGGGGGTAGGCAAAAAAGAGTGCAAAGAGACACAGCACTACTCTACTGCTTATAAAGTTTTCCTCTGCAGGCAGGGACCAGGAGCTTGAATCTGGGTCCTTGTGCATGGTACTGTTTATACTCTGCTGGATGATCCACCACCCAGCCCCTAAATTATTACCATATAATACAGTGATAATCAGTGTTGTGAGTACTGCTATTAGTTTAAAACACTGTTACAGTGCTTGACAACATTTCCCTAACACCTGTCTGTAAATAATCTAAGAAAATACTAATAATCCTTGAAACATTTATTCCTCTATGACACAACACAATTTCAGTAAATTCAACTGTGAATTTAAGATGAGTTTCATTATTTTTACTAGAATTTCTTCCCTAAACCAAATAGTAGAATGTTGTGAACTGTTGAGAAATACCTAACCTAATATTGGGTTGTTGGAATAGTTGTAATGCATTTATGCATTTAAAAAACACAACATAGAAAGGGGACAGAGAAACAGCATAATGGTATAAAAAAAAAAAAAAACAACTCAAAAGGCTGAGGCCCTGAGCTCCCAGGCTCAGTCCCCAGCACCACCATAAACCAGAGCTGAGCAGTGCTCTGGTATTAAAAAAAAAAAGCATAGAAAATATATCACGGCAGGGCTGAGTGATGGTGCAGCTGGTTGAGCAGACATGTCACAATGTGCAAGAACCCCACACACACACCTGCAGGGGGAAAGTTTTGTGAGTGGTGAGGCAGTGCTGCAGATGTCTCTCTCTCTCTCTCTCTATTTCTCCCTACCCTCTTGATTTCTGGCTGTCTCTATCCAATAAATAAAGATAAATTAAAAAGAAAAGAAAAGAAAAATATGGGAGTCGGGCAGTAGCGCAGCAGGATAAGTACATGTGGAGCAAAGCTCAAGAACCAGCTTAAGGATCCCGGTTCGAGCCTCTGGCTCCCCACCTGCAGGGGAGTCCCTTCACAGGTGATGAAGCAGGTCTGCAGGTGTCTATCTTTATCTCCCCGTCTTCCCCTCCTCTCTCCATTTCTTTCTATCCTATCCAACAACGACAACATCAACAATAATAACTACAATAACAATAAAAAACGAGGGCAACAAAAAGGAAATAATTATTTTTTAAAATATTTTTAAAAAGGAGAAAAATATATCATGGCTTTTCTGACAACCCAATATATAAAAAGTAAACACGATTATATATGAAATAAACAGACAAAAGTCATAACAATAATATAAATATACATACTAAAGCCAACTGTCCTGGGGGCAATTTAACTTCAGACTAGTGAGCTTCACACTTGAAGATATAAAGAATTTACCTAATTAAACCTTGGAGTGAGAGACACTCCTTTGTATAAATGTCTGGCAAAATTAATCTTACGTTATAACCTACAAGGTAGTCCAAATTCAGTTTGGGCTCTAGAACTAAACAAAAGAGATTTTACAGAGGATCATTCAGAAGAGGCTGATATTGAAATCTATCGTGATTGCTTTGAGGCAAGCCAAACCGATAATCTAAATTCATCTGAATCCAACCCCAGAGAAGCATAGAACATACCTGAACTGAGCACTGACAAGGCCAAAACTAGATCAGTAACATCCTGCCAGGAAGCATCATTTATCAGTTTATTCACTTTGTTGGATACTAATCACTTCAAGAGTACAGTGATTAGACCCCTATATCTATTCTATTTCAAGCCCTAAGAATCTAAGAATTAAAGGGGTTTTTTTTGTTTTTTTTCAATAACTTTCTTTTTTTATATATATTTTTTATTTTATTTATTTATTCCCTTTTGTTGCCCTTGTTGTTTTATTGTTGTAGTTATTATTGTTGTTGTTGTTGTTGTTGGATAGGACAGAGAGAAATGGAGAGAGGAGGGGAAGACAGAGAGGGGAAGAGAAAGATAGACAGACACCTGCAGACCTGCTTCACTGCTTGTGAAGCGACTCCCCTGCAGGTGGGGAGCCGGGGTTCGAACCGGGATCCTTATGCCGGTCCTTGTGCTTTGCACCACCTACGCTTAACCCGCTGCACTACAGCCCGACTCCCTAAAGGGATTTTTTTGTTTGTTTGTTTGTTTTTGCCTCCAGGGTAGGACAGAAAGAAACTGAGAGGAGGGGAAGACACATGCAGACCTGCTTCACCTCTTGTGAAGTGTGTGTGTCCTCCCTACCCCCCACCCTCAAGGTGGGGAGTCCAGGGCTCGAACCTGGATCCTTGCTCCAGTCCTTGTGCTTCATTCCCGTTAATATGTGCTTAACCTGAGCTACCACATGGCACCAAGTTCTGTTTATTTTTTTAATCCTGCAGAATTCTAAATGGTCTATAGCAAACAAAGCAAAAAACTAGAAATGAAGAATTTCCAATGTAGCCAACCAAACTTTAACATCACTAAATGCTGTTACTAAAATCATTCCTAAATTTTCATAAAGTGGGCGGGTGTAGATAGCATAGTGGTTATGCAATGAGACTCTCATGCCTGAGGCTCCAAAGTTCCAGGTTCAATCCCATGCACCACTATAATAAGCCAGAGCTGAGCAGTGCTCTGGTTTAAAAAAAAAAAAAATCGGGAGCTGGGCGGTAGCGCAGTGGGTTAAGGGCACATGGCGCAAAGCACAAGGACTGGCATAAGGATCCCGGTTCAAGCCCCTGGCTCCCCACCTACAGGGGAGTCGCTTCATAGGCGGTGAAGCAGGTCTGCAGGTGTCTATCTTTCTCTCCCCCTGTCTTCCCCTCCTCTCTCCATTTCTCTCTATCCTATCTAACAACGACGACGTCAATAAAAACAAGGGCAACAAAAGGGAAAACAAATAAATAAATAATAAAAAAATAAATTAAGCATTTCAAAGGCACAATTTAGTAATTGCTTTCATATAGCAAACTAAAGTTATCAAAGCATTGTTGCAAATGAGTTCTATGGATGTAGTTCTACATGGCATCAAAATTAGCTAGAAGTGTGGTCCAGGAGGTGGCGCAGTGGCTAAGGCACTAGACTCTCAAGCATGAGTTCAATCCCTGGCAGCACACATGTACCAGAGTGATGTCTGGTTCTTTCTCTCTCTCCTAAATAAGTAAATATAAAAATAAATTAGCTAGAAGTAAAGTTTCTTTTGTAACTCACATGAATAAGTAAACACCTAGTAGGCCTTATATGTTAGCATGTGGTATGGTTAAATAATGACAACAGAAAGGACATTAGAGCTAAAGGCAAGTATAGTATTACAAAACATAGTTCGGAGTAAAAACAAGGAATCTATCAACATAGAAGTTTTCAAAGCTTAACCTTGAGACATATGGTGATAGTAGTTAAAGCATTTCAATTATGTCACAAGATTGAGTAAGCTCTTTTACCTACTAATTATGTGGCCCTTTTTGCTAGTTACTTGGCTTCTCTTAGCCTCAGACGCTTCAAAAACAAAGACTACCACCAATATTATAGCATTATTAAGAAGATTAAATTTTTACTCATTCAGCAAATAAACTTCAAAAACTGTAATTTTAAATATTTTTGTATAAAAAAATCCCTTTCAAATTTTATCAAATGACTCAAAAATATTAACTGTTATTACCAAGAAAATGCAAATCTAGTTCTTTTTAAAAATATTTCTCTTTTGTTGCCCTTGTTTTTTTTTTTTTTCTTTTCCCTCCAGGGCTATTGCTGGGCTCAGTGCCTGCACCATGAACCCACCACTCCTGGAGGCCATTTTCCCCCTTTTTTGTTGCCCTTGTTGTTGTAGCCTCGTGGTTATTATTATTGCCATTGTTGATGTTGTTCGTTGTTGGATAGGACAGAGAGAAATGGAGAGAGGAGGAAGACAGAGAGGGGGAGAGAAAAGACAGACACCTGCAGACCTGCTTCACCGCCCGTGAAGCGACTCCCCTGCAGGTGGGGAGCCGGGTGCTCGAACCGGGATCCTTACGCTGGTCCCTGCGCTTTGCGCCACATGCGCTTAACCCACTGCGCCACCGCCCGACCCTCGCCCTTTTTTTTTTTTTTTTTAATTGTTGTAGTTATTATTGTTGTCGTCGTTGGATAGGACAGATGAATGGAGAGAGATGGGGACGACAGAGGAGAAAAAGATAAGATACCTGCAGACCTGCTTCACGGCCTGTGAAACAATGCCCCTGCAGGTGGGGAATCCTTACGCGGGTCCTTGTACTCTGCACCACCTGCGCTTAACCTGCTGCGCTACCACCTGATTCCCTGCAAATCTAGTTCTTAAGTGTATGGTCCCAACACTTCTTAAAGAAGTACTCTGGGTGGTCCGGGAGGTGGCGTAGTGGATAAAGCATCGGACTCTCATGCTTGCAGTTCTGAGTTCAATCCCCGGCAGCACAAGCACCAGAGTGATGTCTGGCTCTTTCTCTCTCCTATATTTCTTATTAATAAAATCTTATAAAAAAAAAAAAAAGAAGTATTGTGGCAGGGGAGTTAGCATACAGGTTATGCAAAAGACTCTCAGGCCTCAGGTTCTGCAGTCCCAAGTTCAATTCTCTGAACCAGCATAAGAGCTGAGCAGTGCTCTGGTGTCTCTGTGTCTCTCTCTATTGCTCATTAAAAATTTAAAAATCTCTAGCATCACATATACCAGAGTAATGCTGTTCTCTCTCATAAATAAGTTTTTTAAAAAGAAAAGTACTGGGAGTCGGGCTGTAGTGTAGCGGGTTAAGCGCAGGTGGCGCAAAGCACAAGGACCGGCATAAGGATCCCGGTTCGAACCCCGGCTCCCCACCTGCAGGGGAACCCCGGCTCCCCACCTGCAGGGGAGTCGCTTCACAGGCGGTGAAGCAGGTCTGCAAGTGTCTATCTTTCTCTTCCCCTCTTTGTCTTCCCCTCCTCTCTCCGTTTCTCTCTGTCCTATCCAACAACGACGACAACAACAATAATAACTACAACAATAAAACAACAAGGGCAACAAAAGGGAATAAATAAAATAAATATTAAAAAAAAAAAAGAAAAGTACTGGGGGGTGGGCGGTAGCGCAGCGGGTTAAGTGCACGTGGTGCAAAGCGCAAGAACAGGCGCTAAGGATCCCAGTTCACCCCTGGCTCCCCAACTGCAGAGGAGTCACTTCACAGGCGGTGAAAACAGGTCTGTAGGTCTGCAGGTGTCTGTCTTTCTCTCCCCGTCTTCCCCTCCTCTCTCCATTTCTCTGTCCTATCCAACAACGACGACATCAATAACAACAATAATAATTACAACAATAAAACAACAAAGGCAACAAAAAGGGAAAATAAGTATATATAAAAAAACTTAAAAAAAAACACGATTTCAAATACAAAATCTTAATACTTAAAAAACCTTTGTTTTCAAGAAAATGTTATTAAGAGATATATTTGTCCCTGATACATAAGTGATTTTTTTTTCCACAATAAAGCACAGCAGCCACTTAAAACTTGTAAACTCACATAAGGTATAGGATTACAGGCAAATTTAAGTCATTATGATTTTAATGTAAACTACTCAAATTCTATACTGATCTATGAAAATTCAGCACTTAAAAAAATCAGACCTGAGGGAGTCAGGTCACAGCGCAGCTGGTTAAGCACAGGTGGCACAAAGTGCAAGGACAGGAATAAGGATCCCCACCTGCAAAGGAGTTGCTTTACAAGCGGTGAAGCAGGTCTGCAGGTGTGTCTTTCTTTCCCCTCTGTCTTCCCCTCCTCTCTCCATTTCTCTCTGTTCTATCCAACAACGAGATCAATTACTACAATAAAACAAGGGCAACAAAAGGGAATAAATAAATATTTTAAAAATTTTAAAAACCTTTAAAAAAAATCAGACTTGACCACTCAAATATGAAAGGTGTCCTTCCTAAAGTCTTATTCCTAGAAATTTAATCCTAGTAGAAGCAATATAAACATTGCTTTTTATCTACCTAAACACATCTGCAACATTATTTACACTAGACATCAAATAAAAGTCTTTCATATCCATCCACTGGACTTCCACCATAAATAGTAAGATAGTTCAACCTCCACATTCAATTGCTAATCTATTTTGTCAACAAATGTGGAAGAACGAGGGGCTAGTTGCTCATTACACTCCATATAACCTGGTGATACTTTGAATTATGACAGACATGGACAGTTCTAACTAGCAAATTACCCTAAAAGTGAATAAAAGAAATTAAATGGCTTCTTCTTGGCACAAGTTTAAGAACACAAACTATAAAAATGAAAGCTAAGTGGTGAAAAACAATCTTCGTGGCTGCACCCAGTTTAAGTTTCTGCATACCTAGACAGAAACTGGAATAGAACTAACTTGAATCAGAGCCCCCTCTGACTTGGAAATAGGCTTTGTAGACGTTGAGAAAAATTGCGATTGGAAGGAGCTGGGCGGCAGCGGCACGACCGATAGCGCACAGGTTACAATGGTCAAACACCTGGAGCCCGCAGTCCCACCTGCACAGGGAAGCCTCACCAGCGATGAAGCTGTGCTGCAGGTGCCTCCCCTTCTCTTTCCTCCCTCTCAATTTCTCTGTCTCTATCCAATAAATGAGATCAAAATATTAGAAAGAAAAGAGAATTATGATTGGAATATTAAAAACTATTGTAGGTTTCAACCACCACTAAGGTGGAGCAAATATAAGGAAGAGCAGTCTCTTGATAAACCCAAACATTCAAAGCAGTATAGTTGCTCCTGAAGTGAGGAAACCATTAAAAAAAAAAAAAAATGAAAACTTGTTCTTTAAATAATGCTTTAGGAAAAAAAAAAATGCTTTAAAAATCGAACTTCCAGAGCTGTTTCTGAATGATGTTCGGACTAATTGGAACATGAGACAGGACCCAAGTTCCAGCCTGGAAATTAAGCTCCTGTGTCTGAAAAGCAAGCTTGGTTCGGTCCATTTGACACTCATTATTGCAGTTTTTCGGCGGCCCATCATAATTCAAACCAGTCCGTTTGAGGAAAAGTTCTATTCAGACACGACAAGGGCTTGGCGCGGTGTGTAAGCGGCTTTTGTTTGCAGTTGCGTGCACTGCTCTGGGATGTCAGGAGTTGTGTGAGCAGGTCTCCGTGCAGAGCCCGGGCGCCGCGTCTGGCCTCCGCGGGACCGCGAGGACCTGCTGGTCGCGGCTCACCTACCGTCGCGGTCTGGGAAAGGCCACCTGCAGGCCCCTGCCACCGCGGAGTCTGCGGGGCCCGAGGGTGGAGCGGCCCGGAGATGCCGGTGCTGCCGCCCCACAAGCCACCGCCTGGGTCCGGGGAACCGGCCGGGGCGGAGAAACACATCGGTGTCGCCCCCTTCCTGCCGGCCGGATAGGTCCGGGCCCCGGCGCCCAAGTCCGAGAAGCAGGTCCTGACACCCCCTCCCCGGGTTCCGGCACCTCCAGCACCACCCGGACGGGTCCCAGAGGTGGGCCGGGGCCCCGCCGGCCGGCAAGACCCGCAGGCAGCCGCGGACCCGCTCGGCGCCCCCACAGGCCTCCCCGCCTCACGCGGAGCCCGAGGCCTGAGGCCCCGCCCGGAGGGGACCAGACGAGGCCCGCGGGGGAGCCCGCGGCCCATTGTTCCCGCCGCCGCGCCCCGCTCACCGCCGCCCCGCGCAGCTCCTCTCAGCTCCGAGGGCCCGCGGTAGACGCCACCGCGGCCGCCGCCGCCGTCGCCGCCGCCGCCGACTCGGACTCGGTCCCAGGCCGCCGGGCCCCGGCCGCCAACGCCGCCAGCGCGGCCTTTAGCCTCCCGCCTGCGGCTGCCGAGGCTGCTCCTGCAGCGGGGGCCATCTTGGTGCTCGGCCTCCTCTTCCTCCGCCGCCGCCCCGTCGCTCGTTGTCCTCGTCCCCTTCCTCTTCCTCAGGCTCCGGCCCGCCCGGAGACGGGGGCGGGGCGCGGCAGACTCCGCCTTTAAGGCGGGGCGGGGCGAGGCGGGGCGGAGGGCGAGGCGCGTGGGGACAACAGCTCTGAGTCACTAGCCTCGGAGGCCCGCTGGTGGCCGGCGCCGCAGGAGGCGCCCACCGCGGAGTCGGAGAACTGGTCTGTCCCCCCTCCCCCACCTCCTAGCGCCCCTGAGCCGCCGGGCACGTGGGCACCCGGGACTTGGAGGATGGATTCCGAGTCTTCGGGGAGCCTGTGCCCCCGCCCCTCCTGACCCTGCTTCCTCTTCTATGCCGGGTCTGCTCTTCCAGTCTGTTTTTGCACCCATCTCCCAAGCCCCTCCAGAGTTGAGCCTGTAGCCGGTCAGCAGCCCCGAGGTCAGATTCTGCTCAGATCTCCACGCCTGTGACTTGGTCAACCCCCCTCCGGGGCAGGGGCGGTGGCGGGGGGGGGGGGGGGGGGAGGGGGGAGGCTGAATCTCAAAGCTGAGCGAGTTGCTGCTGAGACTGCTTTTCTCCTCCCTTGTGGCAAAGATGCCACGTCGGTTTGGAGTAACGGGAGACCCCCCACAAGACAATGCATTTGAGCTAAACCATTGCTTTTAAGCTAGAGAAGCTCAGGCGGAGGGAGATAGCATATGTATATGCAAAGAGACTCGTACCTGAGGCTCCGAAATCCTGGGTTCAATCCCCCAGCACCACCGTAAGGCAGAGTTGAAAAGTGCTCTAATAAATAAATAAATAAATAAAATTTCAAAGGAAATGCAATACTTTCCCATATTCTATTTGAAAACAATCTATAATAAAATAGAACAAAGAAATGAATATCCGATCAAGGTGCTTCCCCCCTTTTATTAAATGTTAACTGAGAGAGCAGAGCTACTGCTTTTCTGTCCTTCACTGCATAAATCACCAATACCAAGAAACTGATTCTATTGAGAAAAACTGCCTTTAATTCTAATATTGCAATCACAATAACGGTGTTTGTTTTGTTTGGTTGGTTGATTATTTGTAAAATACAGCTTACACCTTACTTTAAGTAAAGTGTTCTTTTTAATTGGGACACACACTTGCTACTTTTTTTTTTCTTTTTTAGAACATCTCTTTAATGTCTTTCTGTGGATTGAAACTGACTCCCTTTGAAAGTGGCTACATAACGCCCATGTTCAGCGGGGAAGCAATTACAGAAGCCAGACCTTCAACCTTCTGCATCCCACAATGATCATGGGTCCATACTCCTGGAGGGTTAAAGCATAGGAAAGCTATGGGTGGGGGGGGATGGGATACGAAGGTCTGGTGGTTGGAATTGTGGGAATTTGTACCCCTCTTATCCTATGGTTTTGTCAGTGTTTCCTTTTTATAAATAAAAAAATTTAAAAAAAAGAAAAGAAAAGAAAGTGGACTATACCTATAACCCTCTCTTCAACTTGCTAAATAAATATATAGTAGCCCTGGCCCTACAAAGAATGTATCTTCCTACTACAAAGGGGTTAGGTTAGCCTGTGCTCATCTGGAACCTTATCATTTGGATAACCTTCCCAGTCTGGTACTGCCAGGCCTCATTCCCCAACTAAGAAAAACGGATTAATGTTTTCCTTCTGCTTTTTCTCCTCCCTTCTCACTCCTAGGGAACCTTCCACAACAGAAGGTTTTAGCAGTTGCTGCTAGGCAAACATGACAGTTTACCTGCTTAGGTAAAGCAAAAACCCAACTTTTATTACAAGCAATCTAGATACTATAATTCCTTTGAACTATTAATAGTTCCTCTACAAAAAAAAAGTTCCTCTACTGGTAAAACCCCTTCCAGGTCCTAAAATGATTAAGTTTTAAAAAGATGTTTAAAAAAAAAAGATATTTTTATTCCATGAACATTTGAGTTTAATTTCTTTTT
Organism: Erinaceus europaeus; assembly: GCF_950295315.1. Classification (NCBI taxonomy): domain Eukaryota; kingdom Metazoa; phylum Chordata; class Mammalia; order Eulipotyphla; family Erinaceidae; genus Erinaceus; species Erinaceus europaeus. Next base: position 53,187,228 of record NC_080170.1, on the reverse strand, counting down.
TAAATAGAGAAACTTCTCCAAATTAATTTTTTTAATTTTTTTTTTTTTTTTTTTTTTTTTTTTTACCAGAGCACTGCTCAGCTCCGGCTTATGGTGGTGTGGGGGATTGAACCTGGGACTTGAGAGCCTCAGGCATGAAAGTCTCTTTGCATAACCATTATGCTATCTACCCCCACCCAATCCAAATTCATTTTAAAGATATAAGCAAAAACAGTTAACAGCGTTTGGGAGATAGAACAATGGTAAAGGGAGTGGGGTGATAGCGTAGCAGCAGGTTAAGTACACGTGGACCTGGGTTGGAGCCCCCCACTCCCTACCTGCAGGGGAGTCGCTTCACAGGTGGTGAAGCAGGTCTGCAGGTGTCTTTCTCTCCCCCTCTCTGTCTTCCCCTCCTCTCTCCATTTCTCTCTGTCCTATCCAACAACAACAACAATAACTACAACAACAATAAAAAACAAGGGCAATAAAAGGGAAAATAAATATTTTAAAAATTGAAAAAAAAGAAAAGAACAATGGTAACATGTGAGACACTCATGACTGAGGGTCTGAGGTTCTAGTCTCAGCCCTTGGCATCACCATAAGCCACATCTGAACAGTGTTCTCTCTTTCTTATTAAAATAAATACATTTTTGTTGTTGTTGTTGTTGTTGTTGTCATTGGAACTTTAGTGCTCCAGACTGACTTTCAGACAGACAGAAAGAAAAAGATATAGAGAAAGAAACCACAACATCAAAGCTTCACCCAGGTTGATGAAAGCAAAACCCGGGTCACATGCATGACAGAGCAGGCACTATCCCCAGGTGAATTATCTGGCAGCTCCTAAAATAAGTTATTCATGTATTCTATCAGAGTACTTCTCAACTGTGATTTATTATGGTGCTGGAGGATTAAACTTAGTACCCTTAGTGCTTCAGGCTCTAAAGTTTGCTGCATTACTGCTGGTGCTAAATTCCTGCCCCAATAAATTAAAAAATAATAATAATAAATAAAACAGGCAAGGCTGGGGAGGTAATATAATGGTTATGAAAATGACTTTTTCATACAAATTACTTTTAAAATGTTTTTATTTTATTTATTTTCAATAGAGACAGAGAAATTGAGGGGGAGGGGAGGGGAGGTAGAGAGAGAGAGACCTGTATCACTGCTTCACTGCTGTGAAGCTTCCACTCTGCAGGAGGGGACCAGGGTCTTGAACCTGGGTTTTGAACCTGGGTCTTTTGCACATTGTAGCTTGTGCTCTACCAAAGTGCCACCATGTGGACCCTTTGAAAACAACTTTGATCCCAAAGCCCTAAGTTCCCAGGTTCAATCCCCAGCCCCACCACTAAACCAGAGTCGAACAGTTCTCTGGTTTAAAAAAAGTCGGGGGAGGCTGGGCGGTGACGCATCTGGTTAAGTGCACATAGTACTAAGTGCAAGAACCCACACAAGTATCCAGGTTGGAGCCCCCAGCTCCCCACTGCAGGGAGGACATCTTACAAGAGGTGAAGCAGGTCCGCAGTTGTCTATTTTTCTCTCTCCCTGTCTCCCACTCCTCCCTCAATTTCTCTGTCCTATCCAATAAAATGGAAAAAAAAAAAATGGTTGAGGAGTAGTGGATTTGTACTACTGGCACCAAGCCCCAGCGATCACCCTGGAGGCAAAAAAAAAAAAAAGATTAGTTGGGAGGAAAAAAGAAAAGTTTTAAAGAGAACTGTTTACAATAAAAAAACTAATTTATACGGGAGTCAGGTGGTAGTGCAGCGGATTAAACACACATGAAGCGAAGCACAAGGACTGGAGTAAGGATCCGGTTTCGATCCCCTGGATCCCCACCTGCAGGGGAGTCACTTCACAGGTGGTAAAGAAGGTCTGCAGGTGTCTTTCTCTCTCCCTCTCTGTCTTCCCCTCCTCTCTCTGTTTCTCTTTATCCTATCCAACAATGACGACATCAATAACAACAACAATAATAACTACAACAACAATAATAACTACAACAACAATAAAACAACAAGGACAACAAAAGGGAAAAACAAAAACAAATTAAAAAACAGCTAATTTATGCCGAAACTCAAAGACCCGCACAAGGATCCCGGTTTGAGCCCTTGGCTCCCCACCTGCTGGAGATGCCTCACAAATGGTGAAGCAGGTCTATAGTTATCTTTCTCTCCCCCTCTCTATCTTTTCTCTTCTCTCAGTATCTATCTATCTATACAATTAAAAAAGTGGGGGGAAAAATGGCCTCCAAGAGCAGTGGATTCGTCGTGCTGGCACAGAGCCCCAATGATAACTCTGGAGGCAAAAATAAATACATGAATAAATACATAATAAAAATAAAAGGTAAAAACTAATTTATGGAGCAACCTGACACAGTAACGAAAGCACTGGATTTATAAGTACGGGCTTGATCTGCTGCATCATTTGTGCTAAAGTGATGCTCTGAGGGGTCAGGCCATGGCACACCCTGTTGAGCTCACAGGTTACTTTGGTTCAAATCCCTGCATCCATCTGCAGGGGGATGTTTGATGAGTTTTGAAGCAGCACTGTAGATGTCTCTTTCTTGCTCCCTGCTACCTATTTCTCCTTTGCTTTTTAATTTCTCTCTGCCCATGCAAATAAAATAAATAGATAAATATATTTTTTAATTTTTATTTATTTATTATTGTATAGAGACAGAGAGGAATTGAGAGGGAAGGGGAAGACAGGAAGGGAAAGAGACAGAGAGACACCTACAGCCCTAGTTCACCGCTTGTGAAGCTTTTCCCCCTGTAGATGAATTCCAGGGGCTTCAACTTGGGTTCTTGAGCACTTTAATGTGTTTGCTAAACCAGGTACACCACCACCCAGCCCCAGGTAAATATATATATTTTAAATAAAATAAAATGATGTTCTGTTTCTCTCTATTGTTTATAAATAAATACATCTTTTAAGCTATGACAAAAAGTCTTTCATGCCTGAAGCTCTAAGGTCAGGTTCAATTCCCAGCACCACCATAAGCCAGAGCTGATCAGTGCTCTGGTAAACAAACAAACACAAACCTAATCTGTGGGAAATAATTTGTATGCTTTTAACTTCTCACTTAAACTGGTTATATAAATAAAAATATTCATTTCTTCTTTTGAGGCTGAGTTTATTTAAAAGTAAGATAATATAGTTGGGTGGTCAGGTGGTGGTGTACCCAGCTGAACGCACATGTTACCTTGTGCAAGGACCCAGGATCGAGCCCAGCTCCCCACCAGTAGAGGGACATTTCACAAATGGTGAATTAGGTCTGTTTCTCTTTCACTTTCCCTAACTCCTCCTTGCCTCTCAACTTCTTTTATTTTTAAATAAAAAAATGTTTTAAATTTATTTTCTTTTGTTGCCCTTGTTGTCTTTTTACTGTTGTTGTAGTTATTATTGTTGTTGTCCTTGTTAGATAGGACAGAGAAATGGAAAGAGGAGGGGAAAACAGAGAGGGGGAGAGAAAGACACCTACAGATCTGCTTCACCGCCTGTGGAGCGACTCCCCTGAAGGTGGGGAGCTGGGGGCTTGAACCGGGATCCTTCTGCCGGTCCTAGCGCTTTGCACCATGTGCACTTAACCCACTGCGCTACCGCCAGACTCCCACCTCTCAATTTCTATTTATCCTATATAATAACTAATATTAAAAGGAAAAATGACTACCAGGAACTGGTGGATTCATCACACAGGTACCAAGCCCCAGCAACAAACATAATAAATAAATAGTTATTTGGAAGAAAAAACTGAGATTATGAATTTCATTACCAAATTAACAACTTTGTAAGAATTGCAACTGAGTAGCCCAGGAGGTAGACTTTCAAGCATGAGGTCTGAGTTCAATCCCTGGCACCACATGTATCAGTGATGCTCTTGTTATCTCTCTGTCCCTCTCATTAATAAGTAAATAAGCATTAAAATAATTGTAGTTGATGAGGGTTGGCAGATGGCTCACTCAGTACAGTACACACTTTACCATGTGAAAGGACCAGGATTTTAGCCTTGGGTCACCACATAGGAGCACTTGTGGGGGATGAAGGGAAGCTTCATAAGTGGCACAACAGTGCTTTAGTGTCTGTTCACACACTCTCTTTCCACCTCTCTCTCTCTCTCTGTGTCTTTCACTTTCTACCTAAAAGAAAGAAAGAAAAAAATGGCTGTGGGAACTGATGGAGTTGTGCCAGCACCAAGCATAAGAGATGACCCTGGTGTGGGGAAAAAAAGAATTTCATTCGACCAATTAAGCACTTCATTTGCTGTCTAAAATTTTTTTTAAGTATTTATTTATTTATTATATTTATTTTCCCTTTTGTTGTCTTTTTTTAAATTGTTGTTGTAGTTATTGTTGTTATTGATGCTGTTGTTATTAGATAAAACAGAGAGAAATGGAGAGAGGAGGGGAAGACAGAGAGGGGGAGGGAAAGATAGACACCTGCAGACCTGCTTTATGCCTGTGAAGTGACTCCCCTGCAGGTGGGGAGCCCGGGCTCCAACCAGGATCCTTTCCAAGGTCCTTGGGCTTTGCACCAAGTGCACTTAACCCGCTGCACTACTGCCCGACTCCCTGCTGTCTAAATTTTTAAAAAATATTTAACTTATTTATTAATGAGAATGATAGGAAGAGAGAGAGAAAGAAACAGACATCATGCCGGTACATGCGCTGCCAGGGGTTGAACTCAGGACCTCATGCTTGAGAGTTCAGTAATTGCACCACCTCCTGGATCACCTAATTTTTTTTTCTAATTAATTAATTAATTAATTAATTAATTATTTTCCTTTTGTTGCCCTTGTTGTTTTGTTTTTTACTGTTGTTGCAGTTATTACTGTGGTTGTTATTGATGTCATTGTTTACACACACACACACACACACACACACACACACAATCAATTTATGTCTTGTTCCCACAGAATTTGAGGAAGTTGCGACATGTACAAAGACTAGACTTAAAAAAAGGGGAGTAGCTCAACGGGTTAAGTGCAGATGGCGCATGAAGTGTAACGACTGGCGTAAGAACACTGGTTCGAGCCCCTGGCTCCCCATCTGCCAGGCAGTCGTTTCATAAGCGGTGAAGCAGGTCTGCAGGTGTCTATCTTTCTCCCCTCTCTGTTTTCCCCATCTCTCTTGATTTTTCTCTGTCCTATCCAACAACAACAACAACAATAAGCAAGGGCAACAAAAGGGAAAAAATAGCCTACAGGAGCAGTAGATTTGTAGTGTAGGCATCAAGCTCCAGTGATAACCCTGGAGGCAACAATAACAACAAAAAAGAAATTATGAGAGCCAGGTGATGACACACCCTGTTGAACACATGTGCAAGGAACTGGGTTCCAGTCCCAACTCCCCAACTGTAGGGGATGTGGTGAGAAAATGGCCACTGGGAATGATGGATTCATAGTGTTGGCACCAAGTTCCAGCAATAATCCTGGTAGCAATAAGAGAGAGAGAGAAAGAGGCGGGTGGGGGGGTGGGGTGGGGGGGTTAAGATGGATTGAGGAGCCAAAGCATTAATCTGGCATATGCAAGACCGGGGATTGAACTCAGGGTCCCATGCTTTTAAATCTAATGCTCCAACCATTGTGGCACTTCTTGGGATGCAGTAAACATACTTCCCCCCACAAGATATTGTATGTCAGTACAAATAAGATTTAAAAATATATTAAAACATGTTGATTTTTTTCCAGAACCAAAATCTTGTGCACATCTGAGTTCACCACTCCATAGGCTGATTTTTTTTCTTCATTCTTTTTGTTCTTATAAATTTATTTATTGGGTAGAGAGACACAGAGAAATCAAGAAATAAGAGGGGGAGAGGGAGTCGGGCGGTGGCAAAGCGGGTTAAGCGCACGTGGCGCAAAGCACAAGGACGGGCATAAGGATCCCTGTTCCAGCCCTTGGCTCCCCAACTGCCAGGCAGTCGCTTCACAGGTGGTGAGGCAGGTCTGCAGGTGTCTTTCTCTCTCCCTCTCTGTCTTCCCCTCCTCTCTCTATTTCTCTCTGTCCTATCCAACAACGATGACATCCGTAACAACAACAATAAGAACTACAACAATAAAACAAAAAGGGCAACAAAAGGAAATAAATATTTTTTTTTTAAAAATTTAAAAACGGGGAGAGAGAGAAACATGAGACATCTACAGCACTGCTTTACTGTTCTCGAAACTTCTTCCCTACTGGTGGGAACTTCGGGCTTGAGCCTAGGTCCTTATGCATTGTAACTGGTGCTCAACCTGGTGAACCACCTCTCAGGTCCTAGATTTTCCATTGTGAGAGAGATATCACAGATCCAGAGGTCACCTCACCCCCATGTAGCACCTCCCAAAGAGTGTTGCGGTTCATACTTGGGTCTAGCATAGCAACATAGGCACACTACCTACAGAATTATCTCTTCAGCCAAAAATATGTTAAAATTTAAATTACATCTGGAACCTGAAAACACCTAGAATTGCCAAAACCATCCTAAGGAAAAGAAACAGAAATGGAGGCATCACACTCCCAGACCTTAAACTATATTATAAAGCCATCATCATCAAAACAGCATGGTACTGGAACAAAAATAGGCACACAGACCAGTGGAACAGAATTGAAAGCCCAGAAGTAAATCCCAACACCTATGGGCATCTAATCTTTGATAAGGGGGCCCAAAGGATTAAATGGAAGAAGGAGGCTCTCTTCAATAAATGGTGCTGGGAAAACTGGGTTGAAACATGCAGAAGAATGAAATTGAACCACTTTATCTCACCAGAAACAAAAATCAACTCCAAATGGATCAAAGACCTAGATGTCAGACCAGAAACAATCAAATACTTAGAGGAAAACATTGGTAAAACACTTTCCCATCTACACCTCAAGGATATCTTTGATGAATCAAACCCAATTGCAAGGAAGACCAAAGCAGAAACAAACCAATGGGACTACATCAAATTGAAAAGCTTCTGCACATCCAAAGAAACTATTAAACAAACAGAGAGACCCCTCACAGAATGGGAGAAGATCTTCACATGCCAGACATCAGACAAGAAACTAATCACCAAAATATATAAAGAGCTCAGCAAACTCAGCCGCAAAAAAGCAAATGACCCCATCCAAAAATGGGCAGAGGAAATGAACAAAACATTCACCACAGAGGAGATCCAAAAGGCTAACAAACATATGAAAAACTGCTCTAGGTCACTGATTGTCAGAGAAATGCAAATTAAGACAACACTAAGATACCACCTCACTCCTGTAAGAATGGCATACATCAAAAAGGACAGCAGCAACAAATGCTGGAGAGGATGTGGGGACAGAGGAACTCTTTTACATTGCTGGTGGGAATGTAAATTGGTACAGCCTCTGTGGAGAGCAGTCTGGAAAACTCTCAGAAGGCTAGACATGGACCTTCCATATGACCCAATAATTCCTCTCCTGGGGTTATACCCCAAGGACTCCATAACACCCAACCAAAAAGAGGTGTGTACTCCTATGTTCATAGCAGCACAATTCATAATAGCTAAAACCTGGAAGCAACCCAGGTGCCCAACAACAGATGAATGGCTGAGAAAGCTGTGGTATATATACACAATGGAATACTATGCAGCTATCAAGAACAATGAACTCACCTTCTCTGACCCAGCTTGGACAGAGCTAGAAGGAATTATGTTAAGTGGACTAAGTCAGAAAGTTAAAGATGAGTATGGGATGATCCCACTCATCAACAGAAGCTGACTTAGAAGATCTGAAAGGGAAACTAAAAGCAGGACCTGATCAAATTGTAAGTAGGGCACCAAAGTAAAAACCCAGTGGTGAGGGGTAGACATGTAGCTTCCTGGGCCAGTGGGGGGTGGGAATGGGCGGGAGGGATGGGTCACGGTCCTTTGGTGATGGGAATGGTGTTTATGTACACTCCTAGCAAAATGTAGACATATAAATCAGTAGTTAATTAATATGAGAGGGGGAAATCAATTGTATGTCTCAAAGGTTCTCAAAAGACAAACTGAATCTTTTTAATAGATAGGCTACGTGTTTGATATGCGGACTCTCTCAAAAGCCTAGACCAAGTAGATTAGAAGCTTCCAATAGCACAGCTATATACAAGATACTGGGTACTGTACAGCAAACCATAACAAAGGGACTTTTCAAAGTTAACCCAATTAACAAATAATGTGATGATAATATTAACTATTGATTGTCTTTTTGAACCCTAAGACAGCAGGAACCTCACATCTTCACTATAGAGCCCCTACTTCCCCCAGTCCTGGCACCCTTGGATAGGGCTCACTTTCCCGTATGCTTCTCCCAATCCATACCAAATAATATTGCATCCGCCGATCACAACCTAACCAAAGCAACGATTGCCATCTCAACATGCTTCACCTCAGTGTGTATCCAGAGACGTCACGTGTGGAATGACAACCCTTCAGCTTCATTACTCGGGTGAGACCTTTCCTTTTATAGTACACTCTAATTTCATCTCAGGTAGTTCACTTTCTAACAAAGTCCCATAACCTAGACATACACCAGTTTCTGTGAGAGAGAGCGTATGTGCACACGTATCCATAAACTACTGCAAAATATATACCTGAAAGCAGGATTACACTAGAGTTTGCAGTGAGTACCTCCCTAACACTTCCTCTCCACTATTCCAATCTTGGGATCCATGATTGCTCAACAAATTGTTTGGCTTTGTATGTTAACTCTCTTTTCAATCACCAGGTTCCAGATGCCACCAGGATGCTGGCTAGGCTTCCCTGGATTGAAGACCCCACCAATGTGTCCTGGAGCTCAGCTTCCCCAGAGACACACCTTACTAGGGAAAGAGAGAGGCAGACTGGGAGTATGGACCGACCAGTCAACGCCCATGTTCAGCGGGGAAGCAATTACAGAAGCCAGACCCTCTACCTTCTGCAACCCTCAACGACCCTGGGTCCATGCTCCCAGAGGGCTAGAGAATGGGAAGGCTATCATGGGAGAGGGTGGGCTATGGGGATTGGGTGGTGGGAATTGTGTGGAGTTGTACCCCTCCTACCTTATGCTTCTGTTCACTAATCCTTTCTTAAATTAAAAATTTAAATAAAAAAAAAATTAAATTACATAAGGGGCTGGAGGTGACACACCCAGTTAAGCATAAAGACCAAGGTGCAAGAACCCACTCCCCAACTGCAGGGGGGCTACTTCACAAACAGTGAAGCTGGTCTGCAGATATCTCTCTTTCTCTCCTTCTCTCTATGTCCCCATCCTCTCTGAATTTCTTTTTTTTTTTTAATATATGCTTACTTTTTTTGAGACTAAGAGCGTTCTAAAAAGTTATTTTTATTTATTTTTTTGATAGAAACAGAGAACTTGAAAAGAGAGGGGGGCATAGAGAGGGAGAGAGACAGAGAGAGACCTGCAGCCCTGTTTCAACGATTGTGAAGCTTTCCCCTTACAGGTGGAGATCAGGGGCTTGAACCTGGAACTTAGCACACTATAATGTGTGCGATTAACCAGGTGTGCCACCGCCAGGCTCCCAACTAAGAGTTTTTTATTGGGCTGTTGGAAAAGCCATATATATATATTTTTTTTTTCACCACTCCCATCACCAAAGGTCTGTGTCTCCATTCCCACCCCCGTAGATACCACTATAGTTCTCCCACAGACTTGAAAATAGATTGACAGTTTGGTTTATTATTTTTTTTTACTTTCATATATTCAATTGTTGATATGTATATGGCTTTCTGTATATGAGTGAAACCATTCAGTAGTTGTCCTTCACCTCTTTACTTGCTTCACTAAGAATAATCTTTTCCAATTTCACCCACTTTATCCCAAAGGACACAGAATCATCCCTTTTTATTGTTCCATAATACTCTGAGTATATGTCCTGTAGCTTTTTTATCCAGTTATCTATCAAAGGGCATTTTGGTTGTTTTCAGGGTTTTGCTATTATGACTAAAGCTGCTATAAACATGAGGATGAATATGGCCCTTTGAATTAGTGTTATTATAGCTTGTGGCTATGCCTAGTGGTGAAATTGCTGGGTCATACAGCATTGCCATTTGTATTTGTTTAGGATTTTCCATACTGTTCTCCATAGTGATTGTACCAGTTTACATTCCCACCAGCAATCCTATCCAGCACTTATTTCTCTTGTTTTATTGATGGAGCCCATTCTCACAAGTGTGAGGTGGAATTTCATGGTTTTGATTTGCATTTCTCTAATGATGAATGAATTAAAGCATTTCCACATATGTCTTTGGGCCATGTGTAGCTCTTTAGAGAACCATCTAGTCATATCTTCTGCCCACTTTTTAAAAAAATATTTTATTTTTTAAATTTTTTTATTATTTTTATTTATTGGATAGAGACAGTCAGAAATTGAGAGGGTAGGGGGAGATAGAGAGGGAGAGAGAAACACACACACCTGCAGCCCTGCTTCACCACTCACAAAGCTTTCCCCCTGCAGGTGGGGACCAGGGCCTTGAACCTGGGACCTTGCACATTGTAACATGTGCACTCAACCAGGTGCGCCACCACCTGGCCCGGTCTGCCCACTTTTTAATTGGGTTGTCCCTTTTCTTTCTGTTTTGTTCTTTATAACTTTCACTGTCTCTATCTTATCGAGAGAAAAAAAAAAAAAAAAGGCCACCAGGAGTGGTGGAGTCATAGTGCCAGAACTGAAGCCCCAGTGATAACTCTAGTGGCAAATAAATAAATAAATAAATAAAATAAATATGTATATATAGTTTAGACTTCTTTTTTTAAATTTTATTTATTTATTTTCCCTTTTGTTGCCCTTGTTGTCTTGTTTTATTGTTGTTGTAGTTATTATTGTTGTTGTTATTGATGTGGTTGTTATTGGATAGGACAGAGAGAAATGGAGAGAGGAGGGGAAGACAGAGGGGGGAGAGAAAGATAGACACCTGCAGACCTGCTTCACCGCCTGTGAAGCGACTCCCCTGCAGGTGGGGAACCGGAGGCTGGAACCCGGATCCTTACGCCGGTCCTTGCGCTTTGCGCCACCTGCGCTTAACCCGCTGCGCTACCGCCTGACTCCCTAGTTTAGACTTCTAGTTCTTAAAATTGTATGATTTCTTTCAATCCAGTGGAAATTTTGTTAATATGAAGTATTTGAGTAGCTTAATAACTCAGTAAAAATGGATTACTAAAAACAAACAACTTAAATCTTTTCAAATCATTTGTACTCAGAATTCACTATGTTGGGGGGTCCCCGGGTGGTGGTGCACCTGGTTAAGGACCCTGAGTTTGAGCTTCTGATCCCCACCTGGGGACACTACTGGATTGGTAAAGATGGTCTGCAGGTATCTATCTTTCTATCTTCCCCATCTCTCTCTGTTATAAAATAAAATATAAAATAAATGAATAAATGGAAAAAATGGCTGCTAAGAGCAATGGATGGATTCATAGTGCAGGCAACAAGACCCAGCAATAAGCCTTGGAGGCAAAAGAAAAAAAATCATTGTTAATAGACTTAAGACAATTTTTTAAACAATGTAGTTTTATTTTGTATTTTATTACTTCAGATATCAAAAACCTAGAATTATAAACAATTATATTTATTTATTCCCTATTGTTGTCCTTGTTTTATTGTTGTTGTTGACCTAGTTCGTTGTTGGATAGAACAGAGAGAAATGGAGAGAGGAGGGGAAGACAGAGGGGGGAGAGAAAGATAGACACCTGCAGACCTGCTTCACCGCTTGTGAAGTGACTCCCCTGCAGGTGGGAAGCGGGGGGCTCGAACCTGGATCCTAGAGCTGGTCCTTGCGCTTTGCACCACCTGCGCTTAACCCACTGCTCTACTTGCCCGACTGCCGTCAAACACATTTTTATCCCTAGCATGAAGTTTAGAGGCTAAAGATATAGCTCAGCATGGAGGGCCTTTCCATCTATGTGATCCAACTTCGAATCCCAGCACCACATGGAAGGTATTTTGGCACCTATGAGACCTTTACAGGTGGGGGTAGATAGCATAATGGTTAAGCAGACTGTCATGCCTGAGACCTTCAGTACTATTGTGTGTCTGTCTGTCTGTCTGTCTATCTATTATGTATCTATTTATCTGAATGAAAAAGCAGCCAGAGTGGTGAATCTGTAAAATAATAATTATAATAATAATAAAAGCTCTCTAAAAATTATTTTAATTTTAATGAAAGATAGAAAAAAAAGGCCAGAGCACTGCTCATTTCTAGCTTATGGTGGTAGATGGGATTGAATCTGGAACTTTGGAGCCTCAGATTTGAAAGTTTGTTTTTTTTTTTCAAAATCATTATGCTATCTTCCTTGCCCAAATTAATGATATTTTTTTATGATCGCACACAAGTCAGCTAGAGTGATTCTTTGTGAATTCCCAATGCCCCATTTTATGTCTTTAATGCTCTTCTTTTGATTTTTAAACTATACTTTTTAGGTTATACTTAGTATTGATTTTTTCAGATAGTAACAGAGAGGGGAAAAAAATGGGAAAGAGACAGAGAAAGGAATGACACCACAGGATTTGTGCACCACTCTTGCAATTTCCTCTGTGCAAAGTTTTCCCATGTGGTTGCAAGTACTGGAACTCAGGTCCTCACAAATGGCAAAATGTGACGGCTTTACTGGTGAACTATTTTCTGATCCTACTAAGTTATTTTCTTAAGCTATCATGTGCTTAAAAATTGCTCTGGAGGGGAGTCGGGCTGTAGTGCAGCGGGTTAAGCGCAGGTGGCGCAAAGCACAAGGACCGGCATAAGGATCCCGGTTCGAACCCCGGCTCCCCACATGCAGGGGAGTCGCTTCACAGGCAGTGAAGCGGGTCTGCAGGTGTCTATCTTTCTCTCCTCCTCTCTGTCTTCCCCTCCTCTCTCCATTTCTCTCTGTCCTATCCAACAACGACAACAACAATAATAACTACAACAATAAAACAACAAGGGCAACAAAAGGGAATAAATAAATAAAATAAATTTAAAAAAATTAAAAAAATTGCTGTGGAACGTGTGTTTGTCACACATATAATGTGATAATAATAAAAGTATTATCATCACATTAAGGCTAGAAAAGGCCTTGGATAGGGCCCAGGTGGTAGTTCACATGGTGGAGCACACACATTACAATACACTAGGATCCAAGTTCAAGGCCCCAGCCGGGAGGAAACTTCACAAGTGGTGAAATAGTACTGCAGGTGGCTCTTTTTTTATTTCTTTCTCTCTCTTTTCCCCCACTCCTCTCAATTTCTCTTGTATCTATCCAAAATAAATTTTAAAAAATTAAAAAAGAAAGAAAAGACCTTGAATATAATCCATTTATTTGAACAACTGAACCAGAGACTAAGAAAAGTTGAATAGATAACATATCTATGGAATTCTTGTTTACAGATAAGCACCAAACACAATTATTGAGGAGGTGTTAGAAGGGCTGGAGGTGTTATGGCATCAGAGAAAAAAATATGTAGGTGAGTAAATCATGTGTCCCTGCCTTAAAGAAATGAAACAATCTCATAGGAGGAATACAATAAGTTATTCGTGTATTCACAGTTAATAACTGAAAAGCAGAAAAAAAGAAAACTTAGATTTTAGGTGAGTTATCAAGTTGAGGATTAGAATCCAGAAACAAGGCCCAGATTATTCTGAGAAAACTGGTCCAAAGATTATGTTCTGGTGTGGAGATTCTATACATTGTGTATGCATGATGGGAGGGTACAGTAAGTATTTTTAGGAATTCTACAAAATAAAATGAGTCAGACAATATGTCTCCTCCTATGCTAGCTATGTGTTGAGGCAATAAAGCATGATTATTATTATTTCAAATCTTACCTGTTAACCTGTTCTTCTGGGAGCAGGAGGATGGGCATCATGGATCAACTGTTCTCTGTGCATCCTTGATGACTGATGAAGATTATGTCTCAGGCCACTGTGCTCTTGGCTCTCTGAAGCAACATCAGCAGGTTTGGGGTAACTATTGCTTTAAATATTCTATGGAAATTAAATTGAAGGATTAAGGATCTCCAGTCTAATGTCACTGAACCCACTTTTGAAAGCTAGCAATACAATATTGGGTAGTGGATTGCACCTAGAAACAAAGAAGTGCAATCAGTTCTCAATTCAGTATGAGGATAGGAAGAGTAAGGAATGTGAAATTGGAGGTGGGTGGTGGTGGTGGCAGACAGTGGTACACCCAGTTAAGTGTACCTCAGCATGCATGAGGACCACCTGGGTTCGAGCCCCTGTTCCCCTCCTACAGAGGGGATGCTTCACGAACAATGAAGCAGGTCTGCAAATGTCTATATTTCTCTCTCCCTCTCTATCGCCCCTCCCCTCTCAATTTTTTTTCTGTCTTGTAGAAAGAAAAATAAACGGGAGGGAGGATGTGAAATTGGAGGATAAGAAAAGAGGGATGGTGGGGGTAGGGGGTGGGGGTTGCGCAGTAGCGCAGTGGGTTAAGCGCACGTGGCGCAAAGCGCAAGGACCGGCATAAGGATCCCGGCTGGTTCGAGACCTCGGCTCTCCACCTGCAGGGTAGTCGCTTCACAAGCAGTGAAGCAGGTCTACAGGTGTCTATCTTTCTCTCCCCCTCTATGCCTTCCCCTCCTCTCTCCATTTCTCTCTGTCCTATCCAACAATGAATGACATCAACAACAATAACAACCACAACAAGGCCACAACAACAAGGGCAACAAAAGGGGAAAACAAAATGGCCTCCAGGAGCAGTGGGTTCATGGTGCAGGCACAGAGCCCCAGCAGTAACCCTGGAGGCAAAAAAAAAAAAAAAAGAAAGAAAAGAAGGATTGGGGGATCTGGGGAGATAGCATAATGGTTATGCAAAATACTTTCATGTCAGAGGCTCTGAGGTCCCAGGTTCAAACCTTGGCACCACTATAAGCCAGAGCTGAGCAATGTTCTGGTCTCTTTCTATCTTTTTCTCTGTATCTTTCTTTCTCATTAAAACAAAATAAATAAGAATTGAGATTGGATTAACTAAAAACTTGGCTAAAGAAAAACTGGGATTTGAGACTTCTCCAGTGTAAAGCCTTCAGAGGGTGCAGGGAATAACATTATCTAACCTGAAGATTTAAAAAAAAGTAGAGAGTACTGGTAAAACCAAGACCAAGGATTGAATTTCTTAGGGAAGAGTTAGGAGCAGTAAGGTATTACCCAGTCTCCTTTGGTACCATCCATTTTTCTTTGGCAGGAGGTAGGAGGAAGATACAAGAAAACATAGCAAGAGAGGAGAAATCAAGGTATCCAGACTTCTAACTTCATTTCCCACCTGGGAGAATTTTGAAAAAGCCGTAAGCCAGAAAAAAAAAAAAATGAACAAACAAAAAAACCAACCAATTAACCAAGCAAAAAAAAAAAAATATATATATAAACTTTTTTCTTCCCAATCTATACTCATTATGTATGCTCATTAAGTTAAATTTCTAGAAATAAATAGGGTAGGGGTAGGATGGTGGTGCAACTAGTAAAGAGTATATATTATAATGTGTAAGAACACACCTGCACAGGAAAGAAGCTTTGCAGGTGATGAAGCAGTGCTGTAGATGTTTTCTTTTTCTCCTCTATCTCCTGCTTCCTTCTCAATTTCTGTCTCTAAGTAAATAAATATAAAAATAATATAAAGAATGGGAGAAGATATTCCAAGCAATAATACTAAAAAATATGAAGAGACCAATAGAGCCTGACCTAAATAAAAGTTTTAAAACCTAAAACAGGGAGTCCGGCAGTAACCCAGCAGGTTGAGCGCACGTGGCACAAAGCGCAAGGACCTGCAGAAGGATATCGGTTTGAGCCCTGACTCCCCGCCTACAGGGGAGTCCTTTCACAGGCAGTGAAGCAGGTCTGTAGGTGTCTAGCTTTCTCTCCCCTTCTCTGTATTCCCCTCCTCTCTCCATTTCTCTCTGTCCTATCTAACAACGACAACATCAATAATAACTACAACAACAACAAAAAAACCCTAAAACTGTGGTCCAGGAGGTGACCCAATGGCAACGGCACTAGACTCTCAAGCATGAGGTCCTGAGTTCAATCCCTAGTGGCACATGTACCAGAGTGATGGCTGGTTCTTTCTTCCTATCTTTCTCATGAATAAATAAATGGATTATTAAAAAAAAAAACCCTAAAACAAACAAAGAGAGAGAGAATCTGACCTCCTTTCATCTCCAGAATCTAAACCAGGCCCAACTTAGCACTTGCAAATTATGCCTAAAAGTTAGCCTTGGATTCAGCGTAAGTATCCAAAATAATCAGGGAAGTGGTAGCCCATGTCATTTGGGTATTTCTGAAACTAGGTCCCAGTAACTTGATTCCAAAAGAGCTAGGTCAAATGATGTTTCTGAGTTCTTCCTAAAATTGCTTCTAAACCACTTTGTCTTCCATAATGGCCCTCACTCCAACACAGAACCCATCTGAACTTTAGTTCACCTCCTGAGATTTATCTCAGGGTGATTGTAAACAGAATTCTTTTATGAAACAGATGTCAGGCGACTGACAGCAGAGAGGCCCCTCTAGTCCCTAACAGTAGCCAGCCTTGTAAGAGAAAGTAGTTCTACTTTGCATAGGGCAAAATTCTTCAGAATATTGTTGACTTTTGCTATTTTAATAGCTTGCTAAGACAGCAATAATAAACTAAGTGACTTAAGCAGCAAGAAATTTCCCTGGATGCTAGAAGTTAAGGTCTGGGCAGCTTTACTTTCTCAAGGGCTCTCTCTGTGCCTTGTCAATGACCTCTCCCCACCCTCACCCTTACATGGTTTTCACTCTGTTTCCTAACCTCTTCTTACAAGGTCAAGGTTTGTGGATTAAGGGCCCACTCTTATTAAATCATTTGACTTTAGGTATCTCTATTATTATTGTTGTTTATTTTTGTTATCACCAGAGCTTCACCACTCTGGCACAACTTTTTCAGACAGAGGCAGAGACGCAACAGAAGAGAGGAGAAAATATCATATCACAGCATCTCAATGAAGTGAAAGCCAGGTTCAAACCTATGTCTCACACATGGCAAAGCAGCACACTATGTAAGTGAGCTATTTTGCTGTTTTGTTTTGTTTTTTTTCTTAACCTCTTTCACAGATTTTTATAGGAGTTAAGGAAATCAGTTGGCAAATGCATGTCTTGATGTCTTGCTAGGATACACATATAGGGCAAAAGTCAGACCAGTTAATCTGCAACGAGACAAGACACTGGACCAGGCAGAGAGCATAATGATTATTCAAAAGACTTTCATGTCTGAGGCTCCAAGGCCCCAGGTTTAAACTTTTGTTGCACCACAAACCAGAGTTGAGCAGTGCTCTGGAAAAAGAGAAAGGGGGAAGGGTGCCCTGAAAACACAGATAAAGTATGGTCATTTAGTCCCTGAACCATCAAGGATGCATAAAGAACAATTCTCCATGATGTATGACCCCCCAATTCCCAGAAGAATTGGTTAACAGTAAAGAGAAAAAGCGGGTGGGGAAGTGGGGAAGATAGCACAATGGTTATGCAAAGAAACTCTCATGCTTGAGGCTCCAAAATCCTAGGTTTAATCCCTAGCACCACCATAAACCAGAGCTGAGCAGTGCTCTGGTGTCTCTCTCAAAAATAAAATAAATAAAATATAAAAAATAAATTTAAAAAAGATAAAAATCAAGGGGGGCAGGCGGTAGCACACCGGCTTAAGTGCATATGGTTAAGCGCATATGGCTCAAAGCACAAGGACACACATAAGAATCTCAGAGCCGCCGGCACCTCACCTTTAGGGGTCTCTTTGTCTCTCTCCCCCTCCTCTCTTGATTTCTCTCTGTCCTAACAACAACGACAGCAGTGTCAATAATAACAATAAGGGCAATAACAAGGGCAACAAAATGGAGGAAAAATGACCTCCAGGAGCAGTAACCCTGGAGGCAAAAATAAATAAATAAATAAATTAATTAATTAATTAATTAATTAATAAGAGAGAGAGAACAAATGAACTTGCTTGGTTGCCTCGTGCAGGTAGTACCAGGATAGAAGACATGGTGTCTGAATCACTTTGTTTTGTAGAATTCCTAAAAAAACACTTAAACTCCTGCTCACTATACACAATGTATAAAATCTCCACTTTGGGCCCCAAACTTCTGGCCAGTTCTCTCAGAGGAAGCTGGTGTCTCTTTCTGGGTTCCAGGTTCTCCTGGGCTCAAGTCGTCAGTTTTTTTAATAAGTTCACCTGAAATCTAAGTTTGTCTGTTTTTTAGTTAACCTGGGTGATCTATTTCTTTTCTTCTTCTTTTTTTTTTAATTATTTGATTATTGGATTGAGTTAACCAGAAATCGAGAGAAGGGAGTCGGGCGGTAGCACAGCAGGTTAAGCACACGTGGCGCAAAGCGCAGTGACTGGCTCAAGGATTCCGGTTCGAAACCCCCACCCCCCACCTGCAGGGGAGTCACTTCATAGGCAGTGAAGCAGGTCTGCAGGTGTCTTTCTCTCCCTCTCTCTGTCTTCCCCTCCTCTCTTCATTTCTCTCTGTCCTATCCAACGATAATGACATCAATAACAACAACAATAATAATAACTACAACAATAAAACAAGGGCAACAAAAAAGGGAATAAATAAATAAAAAGAAACCGAGTGAGAAGGGGGGAGGTAGAAATGGAGAGAGATCCCATAATGATCCTGGGTCCATACACCCAAAGGGATAAAGAATAGGAAAGTTTAAAAAAAAAAAAAGGAAAGCTTGGGGGGGCTTGGAATAGGGAGTTCTGGTGGTGGGAATTGTGTGGAACTGTATCCCTTATCCCTTATCCCTCTTATCCTATGGTATTGAAAATATCTCTATTTTATACGTGAAAAATAGTAAGTAATAAAAAAAAAAGAAAAGAAAAAGAAAGGGAGAGAGACAGAAAGACATCTGCAGCCCTGCTTCACCACTCACGAAGCTTTCCCCCTGCAGGTGGGGACCAGTGGCTTGAACTTCCGTCCTTGTGTGCTGTAATGTGTGTGCATCACCACCCAGCCCCCGGGTGATCTACTTCTATCATGAGGTGAGCACCACTGATAAAGTTCTCTAGTGAGAACTTTTACTTGATAATTAACCAGACTGTAGGTATTTTACTTGTTTGTTTTTATGTATTTATTTTACCAGAGCACTGCACATTTCTGGCATATGATAATGCAGGGGATTGAACCCAGAATTTCAGAGTCTAAGGCATGAAAGTCTTCTTGCATAGCCATTATGCTATTTCTTACCTGTATTTTTTTTTTTTATTGTTGCAGTCTCTTTGTTCTCTGTCTCAACTATTGAGTTCTGTCATTTTAGCAGGAGAGTATCTGTGGACAACATGCAAGCAAATAAGTAGGACTGTGTTCCAGTAAAATTTTATTTATTAAATAGACAAAAAAGGGAGTTGGGTGGTAGCGCCACAGGTTAAGCGCACGTGACACAAAGCAAGGACTGGCAGTGGTTCGAGCCCCTGGCTCCCCACCTGCAAGGTAGTTGCTTCACAAGCGGTGATGCAGGTCTGCATGCGTTTGTCTTTCTCTCCTTGTCTCTGTTTTCCCCTCCTCTCTCCATTTCTCTTTGTCCTATCCAACAACAACATCAATAATAACTACAACAATAAAACAAGGGCAACAGGGCGGAGGGTAGATAGCATAACAGACTTATGGTTATGCAAACAGACTCTCATGCCTGAGGCTCCAAAGTCCCAGGTTCAATCCCCCACACCACCATAAGCCAGAGTTGAACAGTGCTCTGGTTAAAAAAAAAAAAAAAACAAAAAAAGGAAAAAAAAACCAAAACAAACAAGGGCAACAAAAGGGAATAAATAAATAAATAGACAAAAAAAGATGGAGGGACTAAAATTACCTCACTTCCTTCACTCCTAAATGTTGGAATGTTATCTGCTAAAACTGTCCTAAATTAAGAGAGATTTTATTTTCATTAATTAATTAATTAATTTTGCCTCCAGGGTTATCACTGAGGCTTGGTGCCTGCACCAGGAATCCACTGCTTCTTGGCTATTTTTTCACTTTTGTTGCCCTTGTTGTTTATCTTTTTTATTATTATTGTTGTTGTCACTGTTGTTGGATAGGACAGAGAGAAATGGAGAGAGGAGTGGAAGACAGAGAGGGGGAGAGAAAGATAGACACCTGCAGACCTACTTCACCACTTGTGAAGTGACTACCCTGGCAGGTGAGGAGCTGAGGGCTGAAGCCAGGATCCTTGCACCAGTCCTTGCACTTTGCGCCTTGTGCACTTAACCCACTGTGCTACCTACCACCCAGCCCCCTATTTTATTTATTTATTTAAATTTTTAAATTTAATTTTATTTATTCCCTTTTGTTGCCCTTGTTGTTTTATTGTTGTAGTTATTATTGATGTCGTTGTTGTTGGATAGGACAGAGAGAAATGGAGAGAGGAGGGGAAGACAGAGAGGGGGAGAGAAAGACAGACACCTACAGACCTGCTTCACCGCCTGTGAAGGGACCTGCCTGCAGGTGGGGAGCCGGGGGCTCGAACAGGGATCCTGATGCCAGTCCTTGAGCTTAGTGCCACCTGTGCTTAACCCGCTGTGCTACAGCCCAACTCCCCCCCTATTTTATTTATTTTTAACCAGAGCACTCCTCAGGTCTGGCTTAGGGTGGTACGAGGGATTGAACCTGGGACATTGGAGCCTCAGGTGGGAGAATCTCTTTGCATAACCATTATCCTATCTATCCCCACTCGAGAGATTTTATTCATTATAACTAGTAGATAATGATGATGATGAAGAACAGCACTAAGGGCCCTGGGAGATAGCTCACATTTTACCATGAGTGAGGACCAGACTTCAATTCCATATTCTCTACTTAGGAGTATTTGCATAGAGGAAGCTTCATGACTGGTGCAACAGTTATCTCTGAGTCTTTTTCTTCCTCTCTTCCTCCCCCTTCCCCCTCCTCTTCTCTCCCTCCCCCTCTCTCTTTTTGTTATTGTTGTTTGGGTAGTGGAATCATGCAGGTGTGGAACCTCAGTGATAGCATTGGTAGCAGCGGGGAAAATAAAAGCAGTACTAAAGCCTTATGTGTAATGACTAATGTTTGGCATTAGATATTATTAACTACATTTTTGTTGTTGGGCTTTCACTACTCTGGCTCAGTTTTTTCAGATAGAGAGAGAAAGACACCACAACACCAAGGTTTCCCCCAAGGCTATAGTACTTCCAAATGATGCACTTGGAGTTCAAATGTGGGTCACTCACATGGCAAAGCAGGTGTCCTTACATGTGAGTTGTCTTGCCTGCTCTGAAACATAATTTATGAACCTGACAGGGCTCCTGCCTTCCAAGGAATTAGTAATCTAAAACAACAACAGCACAGACATAATATTTATATGTAACCCCAGATGAGTAATAGTTATCTAAGCAGATGACTATACAAGACAAAATGTGAAACTGAGTTCAAAGGTGGTCAGTTTGTTGTCATGTTCTCCATTTTCGGATTAGCAGATAAAATAAAAACACAAGGCAGACTGGGAGTATGGACCAACCAGTCAACGCCCATGTTCAGCGAGGAAGCAATTACAGAAGCCAGACCTTCTACCTTCTGCAACCCTCAATGACCCTGGGTCCATGCTCCCAGAGGGATAGAGAATGGGAAAGCTATCGGGGGAGGGGGTGGGATATGGAGATTGGGCGGTGGGAAAGAAAAAAAAAATAATAATAAAAACACAAGAGTTTTTTTTCAGGAGTCCATGAAAGAACTATGCACCAGAGCAGCTCTTCCTTTCAGCCAGAGGCTATGGGATCATCTTTTTATTTTATTTGGTTTTTGGTGCATGTAATTTAATCTAGGGCTTCATACATGTGAATTTCACTCTCTACCTGGTAAGTTATCTCGATGACCTGAAGGAACATCTTTAAAATGGATCCTTTTGGGAGCTGGGCGGTAGCACAGTGGATTAAACACATATAGTATGAAGTTCAAGGACCAGCATAAGGATCTTGGTTCAAGCCCCTGCCCCCCCACACCTGCAGGGGGGTTGCTTCGCAAGTGGCAAAGCAGGTCTGTAGGTGTCTTTCACCCTCTCTAGCTTCCTCTCTTCTCTCAGTCCTATACAATAACAACAAAAATGGGGGGGGGAGGGTGGCTGCCAGGAGCAGTGGATTTGGAGTGCAGGCACCAAGCCCATCAATAACCCTGGAGGCAACAACAACAAAAAAGGTGGGGGAAGTGTCCTTTCAATAGACCCTAATGCCTCTTCCTATGGCTGAATTAGCTTTTTCTCAATTGTAATTTCTTCATCACTATGCATTATTACTATTTTTTGCCCTTCTCATTCTTATAGGTTCACTGTTTCATTGTGGCTTTATTTACTCCATTACTGCAAGACCAACCTCTGCGGAATTCTCTACTTTGTTGACTCTAATGAGATGTACGGCACAATTTCTGTGTTTCTCACCGAAGAGGGTAAGTAGAAAATAGAACTTTTGGGAGTCAGGCGGTAGTGCAGCAGGTTAAGCGCACATGGTGCAAAGCACAAGGACCAGCATAAGGATCCCGGTTCGAGCCCCCGGCTCCTCACTTGCAGGGTGTCGCTTCACAGGTGGTGAAGCAGGTCTGCAGGTGTCTATCTTTCTCTACCCCCTCTATCCTCCCCTCCTCTCTCCATTTCTCTCTGTCCTATCCAACAACAACGACAACAATAATAACTACAACAATAAAACAACAAGGGCAACAAAAGGGAATAAATAAATATTAAACAAAAATAAAAAAAGAAAAGAAAACTTTTAAGACATCGTTGTCATTTTCTCAGATTCTGCAGGAAAAGAACATCTGTCTAGAATAATGACAATCACCATGCAGTATTATATTTGTGAGTGAATGATACTTGTTACCATTTCATTCCATCTGGAACAAAGACAAATGTTTCCCTCTCTCAGTAGGAAGAGTAACCTTGGCTGGGCAGACAGTATAATGGTTAAGCAAAAGACTTTCCTGCCTGAGGCTCTGAGGTCCCAGGTTCAATCCTCAGTACCACCATAAGCCAGAGCTTATCAGTGCTCTGGTTTTTCACTCTGTACCTTCCTCCTTCCTCTCTGGAGTCGCCTTCCTCATCAAAATAAATAAAATGGCTTTTAAAAAAAGAGTAACCTTAAAATAGGACAAGGGTGGTCCAGGAGGTGGTGCAGTGATAAAGCTTTGGACTCTCAAGCATGAGGTCCTGAGTTCGATCCCCGGCAGCACATGTATCAGAGTGATATCTGGTTCTTTTTCTCTCCTCCTATCTTTCTCATTAATAAATAAATAAAAATCTTTAAAAAAAATAGGACTAGGAAGAGATAGCTCAGTGTTAAAGCAGTGAACTTGCAGATGGAGACACCAGAGGCCCCAGGTTGGATCCTCAATACCACATGTACCAAACTGAGCAGTGCTCTCTCTTACTCTCTCCTTCTCTCTAAACAAGCAAACAAATGCATATGTTTAATTTTATGTTATTTATTTATCTGATAGAAACAAAAAAGAAATTGACAAGGGGAAACAGAGAGGGAGATAAATACCTTACACACTGCTTCACCACTTGTAAAGCTTCCACCCTGTAGGTGAGGAATTGAACCCAGGTCCTTGCATATTATAACATGTCCATTCAACCGGATGCATCACTGTTCAGTTCCCCAATTTTTTTTGCCTCCAGGGTTATTGCTGGGGCTTGGTGCATGCACCACGAATCCACTGCTCCTGGAGGCTATTTTTCCCATTTTGTTGCCCTTGCTGTTGTGCTTGTTGTAGTTGTTATTGTTGCCATAGCTGTTGTTGTTGTTAGATAGGACAAAGAGAAATGGAGATAGGAAGGGAAGACAGAGAGGAGGACAGAAAGATAGACACCTGCAGACCTGCTTCACTGCTTGCGAAGAGACCTCCTGCAGGTGGGGAGCTGGGAGCTCGAACCAGGATCCTGACGGTGGCCCCTGCGCTCTATGCCATGTGCACTTAACCCCTGCGCTACTGCCCGACTCCTCCAATTTTTTTCTTAAACAGAGCACTGCTCATCTCTGGTTTATGATAATGCAGGGGATTGAACCTGGGACTTCAGAACCTTAGGCATGACAGTTTGCTCTCTAACCATTATGCTATCTACCCCCACCCCAAATAATTTTTTTAAAGAAAAGTCAGTGTGTTAGTGTGTGTTTGTGTGTTTGTGTGTGGGGGTGTCTATTTAACAAGTAGTTAGTAATTTAGTGAGTCCCTACAATTGTAGAAATGAAGTCATACCTCACTCATAGATGGAATTTAAGAAACAAAGAAAGAAAGCAAAAACCCAAGGTGAAACATTAACTAGTTGTGGTCTGTTGCAGCAGTGCCAAGGACTCTAGGGGGAGGGGAGTAATGACAAGATGATGTGGGATACATGGGCCACGATGGTGGAGAAAGACTTCAGTTGGCAGTGCGAGTGACCACAAAGAGATAAGAAACTATACTCAGGTGACGGCAACTGTCTTGTAAATCTACATTTCCCCCAATAAAATGATTTGGAAAACAAAACAAAACAAAACAAAAAAGAAATAAGGTCATCGCAGCAGCTGGTAAGATTCCTTTTTTCAAAAAAAAAATATTTTTTAAATTTATTTTCCCTTTTGTTGCCCTTGTTTTTATTGTTGTTGTTGTTGTTATTGATGTCATCATTGTTGGATAGGACAGAAAGAAATGGAGAGAGGAGGGGAAGACAGAGAGGGGGAGAGAAAGATAGACACCTGCAGATCTGCTTCACCGCTTGTGAAGCGACTCCCCTGCAGGTGGGTAGCCAGGAGCTCGAATTGGGATCCTTATGAGGGTCCTTGGGCTTTGTGCCACATGCACTTAACCCACTATGCTACCACCCTACTCCCAGCAGCTGGTAAGATTCTTTTTTTTTTTAATAATTTATTTCTTTATTGGGGAATTAATGCTTTACATTCAACAGTAAATACAATAGTTTGTACATGCATAACATTCCCCAAGAGATTCTTTTTTTAAAAAAAAAATTTATATTTATTTATTCCCTTTTGTTGCCCTTGTTGTTTTTTATTGTTGTAGTTGTGGTTGGATAGGACAGAGAGAAATGGAGAGAGGAGGGGTGTTGTTAAAATTCGGGAGCTCCAGCTGGCCGGGCTAGCTTCACAGGCGGGTAACAGAGATGACCAGAGACATACGGCTGGGCAGGGAAGCTGTATTTCTTTATTCAGGAACAACGATTCATAAACTAAACCAAACTAATCACCAAACAGAACTCTGCTGCCTCTTTTCTCCACGGCGGCGCCGAGCACTCTCTTACTCTGCAACTCTCCAACTCTGGAACTCTGGAACTCTGGCACTTTTCTCAGGGTTCTTTGGGGCGGGGACAAGTGGGCCCCGCAAAACTAGCAGGACTGATCCAATTCTCTTGGCGGGGGAGAACTAGAACAACCCAATGTAAAGCATACAACAGAGGGGAAGAAAAAGGGGGAGAGAGAGACACCTGCGGACCTGCTTCACCGCCTGTGAAGAGACTCCCTTGTAGGTGGGGAGCCGGGGGCTCAAACTTGGATCCTTGTGCAGGTCCTTGCGCTTTGTACCACGTGTGCTTAACCCGCTGCGCTACTGCCGGACTCCCAAGATTATTTTCTATCTCTTCCTACTTGTGGAAGACAGAGATAGCAAACATTTATAATTTGAGGACTAACATTTTACCCTCCCCTCCTTATACTGTTAAGCAATTTTCCACTTAGGAGTTTCTGTGGGTGGTAGATCTTTTCTCTCCTGCAAGAGCCAGAAAATCCAGGTAATTTTCTCTGCCTTCTGCCACCACCCACCCATTAGTAGCCCTGCATGAGGGAGAAGGGAGAGTGATCTAAGTCTGGTAACTGGAACCTCTAACCTGGGACTTTGAACCTGGAGTGCATTACTCAGAAATAAGTAGAGTTTATCTCGCCTATGCCTGTGAGATCCAGCATCTGGTAGGACAATGTCAACCATCCTTGGAACTAAAGTATCTGCCATCCCCTGGCAAATGCTGGTGATCCCTTTACATTTCAGGAATGTCTAGAGCTGTGATTCTGGCTTACCTAGTATCCTTAAATTCTCTTCCTTCCTTTTTAAAAAATTTTATTTAATTTGTTTTCAGTAAAGACAAAAAGAGAAATTGACAGGGAAAGGGAGAGAGAGAGAAAGAGAAAGAAAGATATGGAGAGAGAAATACCTGCATTTCTGTGAAGCTTTCCCCCCTGCAGATGGGGACCAGAGGCTTGAACCCCACTCCTTGTGCATGGTAACAGCTACACTCTACCAGGTGTGCCACTGCTCGATTCCCATTCTCTTCCTTCCCATCAAATCTGTAAATCATGCGATGGTCTGTTCAATTCCATTTTTGTATAAGTTAGCTTCTGTAAAGAAAGATGCAGAAAGCAATCCTAGAATTCTCCACTTAGCCATTTTTCAGAGTTAAATTTTACTCAGCTAATGGAAGTTTCCTTGTCTTCCCTTCTCTTTGGACCCAGATTTTTATGACTGCAGTCTTTAGAATCTCAAAAATAAAGGATACATTTCTGTCCACTCCCATCAAACTGAATGAAGATGTCCTAAATTACTTATTTCTCTCTGTTGTTTCAACTCACTGGTAAATATTCCTCTCAAGCCTGTTTTTTTAAAAAAAATGTTTTATTTATTAATTAATGAGAAACAGGAGGAGAAAGAGCCAGACATCACTCTGGTACATGTGCTGCCGGAGATTGAATTCATGACCTCATGCTTGAGAGTCTGATGCCTTATCCATTGCACCACCTCCCGGACCACTCAAGCTTGTTTTTAAATGTTTTTTTTAAATTTATTTTTTAATGAAATAAAGATATGAAGAGAAAGAAACAAAGAAAGGAAGAAAGGAAGGAAGGAAGGAAGGAAGAGAGAAAGAAGGAAACCAGAGAATTGTTTAGCTTTAGCTTGTGATGATGTAGGGGATTGAACCTGGGACCCCAGAGCCGCAGATTTAAAAATCTGTTTGCTCCCAGTTTGAGCCCCTGGCTCCCCACCTGTTGTATGCTTTACATTGGGTTCTAGTTCTCCCCCACCGAGAGAATTAGATCAGTCCAGTTAAATTTCGCGGGCCTGCTTGGCCCCGCCACAGAGGAAACCCGCCAGAGTTCCAGAGTGACAGAGTTCCTGGGTTCCTGAGTTCGAGAGTGCCAGAGTTTCAGAGGGTTCCCGAGTACGAGAGTTCGAGAGGGCAGAGTTCCTGGGTTCCTGAGTTCCAGAATAAGAGAGAGAGTGCTTGTGCCGCCGCAAAGAGACAGCCGAGTTCTGTTTGGTGATTAGTTTGTCTTAGTTTATGAATCGTTGTTCCTGAATAAAGAAATACAGCTTCCCTGCCCAGCCGTTGTCTCCGTGTCTCTGTTACCCACCCGTGAAGCCAGCCCAGCCAGCAAGAGCCTTCCAAATTTTAACAACAAATGGCGCCCACGTGGACCTGACCTGCGCATCTCTCAGATAAGTAAAGACAATTTGGCTACCTATGCACTATGGCCTTCTCTTCTGCTTGTGAAGAGATCTCCAAAGGCCTCTGCTCTTTCTTCACGAGACTGTTTTGCTGTTTCTGGAACATTTATCTCTGGACCACTCTGTGGTTTCCACTCCCTCGGGCGAACTCAGAACAGCGGGAATAGCCAGCGGGCGGGAGGTGAGGCGCAGAGCTGCTGTTTCCACCTGGTTAAACAGCCAACCAGCCGGCTGCGCCCAGACAACCCCGCGCACTGCGCCCGCAGCCCCGCAGCCCCGCAGCCCCGCAGCCCCACAGCCTGCAGGAGGCCGACGCCAGCACACAAGAGCCCCTGGAGCCCGAGGCCAACACGCAAGAGCCCGAGGCCAGCCCACAGGAGCCGGCTCTCCACCGCATGGCGCAGGACACTGGACGTGTGATCCCTCCACGCTGCTCGGCCACTGCGAGCAAGCAGGGCAGCAACATGGCAGGGCCATGGGGCAGGGCCGTGGCGGCCTATCATGGCCGCCACCCCTGGGTACCTAGGCCCACGCCTTCTACAAAGATGGCCTGCCTGCCCTCTTTCTATGAATTCTGGAACCATCCTGGGCCTCCTGGACCCCCGGGCTCCCTGCCGAAACTGGGCACACGAGATCTCCAGCCGCCGGTCCGGTCTGAAGGCAGACAAGCTGGAGTACGCAGAGATTTGTGCAGAGATCGCAACCTGCAATTCCTAAAAGTGAAGCTGTGCGGGAAGCCACCTCCGGATGGTGAACCCCCCCCCCCCCCCAACAACTAAGACAGTACAGATTTAAATTCGTGTTTAAAATGACATGTCTTCGTAACTAAGGTTTCTCTCCTTGTGTATTAATGACCATGTTTATGTGTATGTTTAAAGTTTGGTAAACAGTAACTTTAAGGCTAAATTCTTACTAGTCAAAGTTAAATGAAAATGGTTTTCAACGTAATTCTCATAAAGATAAAATTAACTTAAATTTAAAGTCTAAGGTAAAAATTAGTTAACAAGCAATATATTTTAACTAAGTTGGTCTAAACAAAAGGTTAAATAGACTTGTTGATATGTAAAACTCTCCATTACCTTCTCTATTAGAAATGGTAGATCGCACAATGGCTATGCTAATTATTCTCATGCCTGAGGTTTCCTCTCCAGCCCACACCTAGGGTGTGTCTCCATCTTGAATGGGTGTAACAAAAGGTTAAAAGACATTGTTGATATGTAAAAGTCTCAAATTCCTTCTCTATTAGAAACGTTGGATCGTGCAGTAGATATGCTAATAACAAGTTTTGTTTCATAGTAAGTAAGTTGCAGCCAGCTGCCTTTGGGACTTTAGGCCGTTCCCCGCCCCCATGCAAATGCCCATCGAGGCAAGTAGCCCCCCAGAGACAAGAAATTTTTTTTTAAGCTGATAAAGTTTAGTTTGTGCCAGTTTCTTTTTTAAAAAATGCCTGTACAATATAGGTTTTTGTTCACCCCACACCCTTGATACTGTAGCCATTTAGTTAAAAGAAAAGGGAATTGTTGTATGCTTTACATTGGGTTCTAGTTCTCCCTCACCGAGAGAATTAGATCAGTCCAGTTAAATTTTGGGGCCCACTTGGCCCCGCCCCGGAGGAAACCCGCCAGAGTTCCAGAGTGACAAAGTTCCTGGGTTCCTGAGTTCGAGAGTGCCAGAGTTTCAGAGGGTTCCTGAGTTCCTGAGTTCGAGAGTAAGAGAAAGAGTGCTTGCGCCGCCGCAAAGAGACAGCCGAGTTCTGTTTGGTGATTAGTTTGTCTTAGTTTATGAATCGTTGTTCCTGAATAAAGAAATACAGCTTCCCTGCCCAGCCGTTGTCTCCGCGTCTCTGTTACCCGCCCGTGAAGCTAACCCGCACGGCAAGAGCCTACGAATTTTAACAACACCCACCTGCAGGGGAATCGCTTCACAAGCAGTGAAGTACGTCTGCAGGTGTCTATCTTTCTCTCCCCCTCTCTGTCTTCCCCTCCTCTCTCCATTTCTCTCTGTTCTATCCAACAACAATGGCATCAATAACAACAACAACAATACAACAACAAGGGAAAAAATGGAATAAACAAATAAAAATAAAATTTTAAAACTTTGCATTACCATTATGTGACTTTCCCCCATCCTCCTCTCAAGCTTTTAACTCATTCTGCCAATAATGTTTAATGTTTACATTAAAAACTAATCTTGGGGGGCCGGGTGGTGGTACACCTTATTAAGTGCACACATTGCAGTATGCAAAGGCCTGGGTTCAAGCCCCTGGTCCCCACCAACAAGGAAAAAGCTTCATGAGTGGTGAAGCGGGGCTGCAGGTATCTCTCTGTCTCTCTCCCTCTCTATTTCCCCCTCCCCTCTCAATTGCTCCCTGTCTCTATCCAATAATAATAATATCCAAAATAAAAAGATTTTAAAAGACTACTGTTGCAGGGGTCAAGCAGTGGTACATCCTGTTAATCACATACATTACAGTGTGAGATGGTTGGGTTTGAGCCTCCACCCCCCAACTGCAGGGTGACTGCTCCATAAAGCAGGTCCACAGGTTTTTCTCTATCTCATCCTCTCATCTAAATTTCTTTTTCTTTTTTTTTTCTTTTCTGATTTTTTTTTGGGGAATTAATGTTTTACATTCAACAGTAAGTACAATAGTTTGCACATGCATAACATTCTCCAGTTTCCCATATAACAATACATCCCCCACTAGGTCCTCTAAATCCTTCTTGGACCTGTATTCTCCCCACCCACCCCAGAGTCTTTTACTTTGGTGTGATACGCCAATTCCATTTCAGGTTCTACTTGTGTTTTCTTTTCTGATCTTGTTTTTCAACTTCGGCCTGAGAGTGAGATCATCCCATATTCATCCTTCTGTTTCTGACTTATTTCACTCAACATGATTTTTTCAAGGTCCATCCAAGATCGGCTGAAAACGGTGAGGTCACCATTTTTTACAGCTGAGTAGTATTCCATTGTGTATATATACCACAACTTGCTCAGCCATTCATCTGTTGTTGGACACCTGGGTTGCTTCCAGGTTTTGGCTATTACAAATTGTGCTGCCAAGAACATATGTGTACACAGATCTTTTTGGGTGGATGTGTTGTGTTCCTTAGGATATATCCCCAAGAGAGGAATTGCAGGGTCATAGGGTAGGTCCATTTCTAGCCTTCTGAGAGTTCTCCAGACTGTTCTCCACAGAGGTTGGACCAATTGACATTCCCACCAGCAGTGCAGGAGGGTTCCTTTGACCCCACACCCTCTCCAGCATTTGCTGCTATTACCTTTTCTGATGTATGACATTCTCACAGGAGTGAAGTGGTATCTCATTGTTGTCTTTATTTGCATTTCTCTGACAATCAAAGACTTGGAGCATTTTTTCATGTGTTTCTCAGCCTTTTGGATCTCTTCTGTGGTGAATATTCTGTGCATGTCCTCCCCCCATTTTTGGATGGGGTTTATTTGTTGTCTTGTTGTTGAGTCTGGCAAGCTCTTTATATATGTTGGTTATTAAACTCTTGTCTGATGTATGGCATGTAAAGATCTTCTCCCATTCTGTGAGGGGTCTCTTGGTTTGGGTAGTGGTTTCTTTTGCTGTGAAGAAGCTTTTTAATTTGATGTAGTCCCATAGGTTTATACCTGCCTTAGTCTTCTTTGTAATTGGATTCATTTCATTGAAGATATCTTTGAAATTTATGTGGAAAAGAGTTCTGCCAATATTTTCTTCTAAGTATCTGGTAATTTGTGGTCTAACATCCAAGTCCTTGATCCACTTGGAATTTACTTTTGTATTTGGTGAAATTCAGTGGTTCAGTTTCATTCTTCTGCATGTTTCAACCCATTTTTTTCCAACACCATTTGTTGAAGAGACTCTGGTTTCCCCATTTAATAGTCTGAGCCCCTTTGTCAAAGATTAGATGTGCATAGGTGTGGGGGCTCACTTATTTAAATTTCTTTAACTTTTAATTAATTAATTAATTAATTAATTGATAGCCTCCAAGGCTCCATGCCTGCACTAGAATCCACTGCTCCTGATGGCCATCTTTTTATATTTTTGTTGTTGCTGTTGTTGTTATTGAATAGGACAGAGAGAAATTGAGAGGGGAAGGGAAGATAGAGAGGGAGAGAGAAAGATAGACACCTGCAGACCTGCTTCACCTCTTAAGAAGTGACCCATCCCCTCTCCCCCACCCCACAAGAGGGAAGCTGGGGCTGGAACCTGCATCCTTAAACCGGTCTTTGCACCTAGCATAATGTGCACTTAACCTGGTGTGCTACCACTCCACCCTCTGTCTATTTATTTATTTATTTATTTATTTATTTATTTATTTATTTATTTTGATGGAAACAGAAATCTAATGGAAGGGGGAAATAAAGATGGAGAGAGAGAAAGGGAAAGAGAAGGAAAAGGTGGAGAAGGAGAAAGAGAGAAAAATAGAGAGATACCTGTATACTGCTTCACCACTCACTTAGTTTCCCTAATGCAGATGGGAACCAGGAGGTTTGAACCTGAATCCTTGAACACTGTAATACATAGCTACAAGGTATGCTATCACCCACCTACCCCCCTCAATTTCTATCTGTCCTATCAAATAAAAACAAATAAATATGGGAGTCAGGCGGTAGCATAGCTGGTTAAGCACATGTGGCGCAAAACTCAAGGACCAGCACAAGGATTACAGTTCGAGCCCCCGGCCTCCCAACTGCAGGGGAGTCGCCTCACAGGCAGTAAAGCAGGTCTGCAGGTGTCTGTCTATCTCTCCCCCTCTCTGTCTTCCCCTCCTCTCTCCATTTCTCTCTGTCCTATCGAACAACAATGACATCAATAACTACAACAATAAAACAAGGGCAACAAAAGGGAATAAATAAATATTTTTTTAAAAAGTAGCCTTGGGGCTGGGTGGTGGCACACCTGCTTGAGCATACACATTAAAGTGCACAAAGACCCAGGTTCAAGCCCCTGGTCTCCACCTGCAAGGGGAAAGCTTTGCTAGTGGCAAAGCAGGGCTGCAGGTGTCTCTCTCCCTCTCTCCCTCACCCTTCCCTCGATTTCTTTCTTTTCTTCTTTTTAGGGCAATTATTATCCTTTTAAAAAAGTTTTTATTTATAAAAAGGAAACATTGACAAAACCATAGGATAAGAAGGGTACAACTTATTACAATTCCCACCACCAGACCTCCATATCCCATCCCCTCCCCTGATAGCTTTCCTATTCTTTAACCCTCTGGGAGTATGGATTCAAGGTCATTATGGGATGCAGAAGGTGGAAGGTCTGGCTTCTGTAATTGCTGCCCTGCTGAACATGGGTATTGACAGGTAGATCCATACTCCCAGCCTGTCTCTCTCTTTCCCTAGTGGGGTGGGGCTCTGGGGAAGCAGAGCTCCAGGACACATTGGTGGGGTTGTCTGTCCATGGAAGTCTGGTCGGCATCATGCTAGCATCTGGAACCTGGTGACTGAAAAGAGAGTTAACATACAAAGCCAAACAAATTGTTGACCAGTCATGGACCTAACGGCTGGAATAGTGCAGATGAAGTGTTGGGTGGTGGTGCTTCATTTTGTAGATAGATAGTAGGCATATTTTAGTTATATTTCAAAGGGCCTAGTGGTTTTTGTTTGTTTGTGTTGCCTAAGCCTGAAATTTGATATGCAGGTGTATCCAAGTTATTGTCTGGGGAGATGATGTCATAGCTGGGGAAAGGACCAGAAAGCTGGATCAGGGAAGAGAGTAGCTCCCTAATATGGGGAAGGGGTATAAATACTGTTGACTGTAAACCCCATTGATTTGATGTGATCCGGGGCCCATAATTAGTTTAAGAGCTTAGTGTGACCTCTGCATCCCTATAGATCTGAGCTCACATTCTGTAGTCATGAGTAGGAACATTTCATGCTGCCCCAGTATCAATCCATCTTCCTCAGGTGTAACATAGAGTATGTTGTCCATCCTCCCTTCAGAGGTTGGAACTTTCTCTACCATTGTTGATCCAAGTTGAGGGCACAGTCCTATGGGGGCCCACCAAGGGGTCTATTTTGTTGTTCCTGATAGAAATGACTGGTAACAATGGAGAGAGGGGTTTATTCCAGGTCTAGGCCCATCAAGTCAGTTTGGGAATCTTAGGATTCCCCGATTAGAGCCCCAGCTGGTCCTTCCTTTGATTTCTTTTTTTTTTTTAAATTTATTTCTTTATTGGGGAATTAATGTTTTTTTAAATTTATTTCTTCATTGGGGAATTAATGTTTTACATTCAACAGTAAATACAATAGTTTGTACATGCATAACATTCCCCAGTTTCCCATTTAACAATACAACCCCCACTATGTCATTTATCATCCTTCATGGACCTGTATTCTCCCCACCCACCCACCCCAGAGTCTTCTACTTTGGTGCAATATGCCAATTCCATTTCAGGTTCTACTTGTGTTTTCTTTTCTGATCTTGTTTTTCAACTTCGGCCTGAGAGTGAGATCATCCCATATTCATCCTTCTGTTTCTGACTTATTTCACTCAACATGATTTTTTCAAGGTCCATCCAAGATCGGCTGAAAACGGTGAAGTCACCATTTTTTACAGCTGAGTAGTATTCCATTGTGTATACATACCACAACTTGCTCAGCCACTCATCTGTTGTTGGACACCTGGGTTGCTTCCAGGTTTTGGCTATTACAAATTGTGCTGCCAAGAACATATGTGTATACAGATCTTTTTGGGTGGATGTATTGGGTTCCTTAGGATATATCCCCAGGAGAGGAATTGCAGGGTTATAGGGCAGGTCCATTTCTAGCCTTCTGAGAGTTCTCCAGACTGTTCTCCACAGAGGTTGGACCAATTGACATTCCCACCAGCAGTGTAGGAGGGTTCCTTTCACCCCACACCCTCTCCAGCATTTGTTGCTGTTACCTTTTCTGATGTATGACATTCTCACAGAAGTGAAGTGATATCTCATTGTTGTCTTGATTTGCATTTCTCTGACAATCAAAGACTTGGAGCATTTTTTCATGTGTTTCTCAGCCTTTTGGATCTCTTCTGTGGTGAATATTCTGTCCAAGTCCTCCCCCCATTTTTGGATGGGGTTATTTGTTGTCTTGTTGTTGAGTCTGGCAAGCTCTTTATATATGTTGGTTATTAAACTCTTGTCTGATATATGGCATGTAAAGATCTTCTCCCATTCTGTGAGGGGTCTCTTGGTTTGGGTAGTGGTTTCTTTTGCTGTGAAGAAGCTTTTTAATTTGATGTAGTCCCATAGGTTTATACCTGCCTTAGTCTTCTTTGTAATTGGATTTGTTTCCTTGAAAATGTCTTTAAAATTTATGCGGAAAAGAGTTCTGCCAATATTTTCCTCTAAGTATCTGATAGTTTCTGATCTAACATCCAAGTCCTTGATCCACTTGGAATTTACTTTTGTATTTGGTGAAATACAGTGATTCAGTTTCATTCTTCTGCATGTTTCAACCCATTGTTTCCAACACCATTTGTTGAAGAGACTCTGCTTTCCCCATTAAATAGTCTGGGCCCCTTTGTCAAAGATTAGATGTCCATAGGTGTGGGGGCTCATTTCTGGGCTCTCAATTCTATTCCACTGGTCAGTGTGTCTATTCATGTTCCAGTACCAAGCAGTTTTGATGACAATGGCCCTATAATACAGTTTGAGATCTGGGAGTGTGATGCCTTCAGTTCTGTTCTTTTTTCTCAAGATTGTTTTGGCAATTCTAGGTCTTTTCTGGTTCCTGATAAACATTTGTAGCATTTGTTCTATTTTACTAAAAAATGTGTTTGGGATCTTGATGGGGATCACATTAAATTTGTATATGGCTCTGGGTAGTATATTCATTTTGATGATGTTAATTCTTCCAACCCATGAACATGGAATATCTTTCCAATTCTTTGTGTCTTTTTCAATTTCCTTGAGTAGTGACTCATAATTTTCAGTATAAAAGTCTTTCACTTCCTTGGTTAGATTTACTCCTAGATATTTTATTGTTTTTGTTGCTATAGTAAAAGGAACTGATTTCTGGATTTCAATTTCTTCTAACTTAGTGTTTGCATAGAGGAATGCCACTGACTTTTGAATGTTAACTTTATAGCCTGACACCTTACTGTATTGCCTGATGATTTCCAAAAGCTTCTTGCTGGATTCCGTAGGATTTTCCATGTATACTATCATGTCATCTGCAAATAAGGAGAGTTTGACTTCTTCTCTTCCAATCTGTATCCCTTTAATTCCTTGTTCCTGCCTGATTGCTATGGCAAGAACTTCCAACACTATGTTGAATAGTAATGGTGATAGTGGGCAGCCCTGTCTAGTACCTGATCTGAGGGGAAATGCTTCCAGTTGTTCACCATTGAGTATGATGTTGGCTGTAGGTTTGCTATAGATAGACTCCATTATCTTGAGGAATTTTCCATCTATTTCCCATTTTTTGTAGTGTTTTGATAATAAAGGAATGTTGTATTTTGTCAAAGGCTTTCTCTGCATCGATTGATATGACCATGTGGTTTTTGGTCTTGCTTTTGTTGATGTGGTGGATCACGTTGATTGATTTACGTATATTAAACCAACCTTGCATGCCTGGGATAAACCCCACTTGGTCATGATGGACAATCTTTTTGATATACTGCTGTATCCAGTTGGCTAGAATTTTGTTCAATATTTTCGCATCTATGTTCATCAGAGATATTGGTCTGTAGTTTTCTTTTTTGGTTGTGTCCCTGTCTGCTTTTGGTATCAGGGTGATGTTGGCTTCATAGAAGCTGGCAGGGAGTATTCCAGTGTCTTCAATCTTCTGGAAGACTTTTAAAAGTAGAGGTATTAGTTCTTCTTTGAAGGTTTTGTAGAATTCATTTGTAAAACCATCAGGTCCAGGACTTTTATTTTTGGGGAGATTTTTTGATAACTGTTTCAATTTCATTAGCTGTGATGGGCCTGTTCATGTTATCCACTTCCTCTTTACTTAGTTTTGGAAGTTGGTAGGTATCTAGGAAACCGTCCATTTCTTCCAGGTTCTCAGGCTTGGTGGCATATAGTTGTTCATAGAAGCCTCGCATGATATGTTGAATTTCTGCGGTGTCTGTTGTGATATCTCCTCTTTCATTTACTATCCGATTTATTTGGGTCTTCTCCCTTTTTTGTTTTGTGAGTCTGGCTAAAGGTTTGTCAATTTTGTTTACTCTTTCGAAGAACCAACATTTACTTTCGTTGATCTTTTGTATGGTTTTCCTATTCTCAATGTTATTTATTTCTGCCCTAACTTTAGTGATTTCTGTCCTTCTCGTTGCTTTAGGGTTCCTTTGTTGTTCTTCTTCTAGGTCTTTAAGATGTGCAATCAGGCTATTTATTTGTGCTTTTTATTGTTTCCTAATATGTGCTTGTATAGCTATGAACTTCCCTCTTAGGACTGCTTTAGCTGTGTCCCAATTATTTTGATAGCTTGTGTCTTCATTTTCATTGAAGTCTCAAAACATTTTGATTTCTTCCTTGATTTCCTCTTTGACCCAGAAGTTGTTAAGAAGTGTACTGTTGATCTTCCACATTTTGGGACTATTACTAATCTTTTGTTGATTGTTAAGTGTTAGTTTAATTCCACTGTGGTCTGAGAAGATGCTTGGGATGATTTCAATGCTCTTGAATTGGCTGATGCTGTCTTTGTGGCCTAACATACGGCCTATCCGTGAGAATGATCCATGTGGATTTGAGTAAAATGTGTATTCCAGTTTCTTGGGATGAATGACTCTGAAAATGTCCAATAGTTCTAGTTTATCTATCTCTTCATTTAGCTCCCTTATGTCTTTATTGATTTTCTGCCTGGATAATCTGTCAAGTTGAGAGAGTGGGGTGTTGAAGTCCCCTACTATGACTGTGTTGCTGTTAATATATTGCTGTAGCTCTTTCAGTAGAAGTTTGATGTATTTATATGGCTTCTCATTGGGTGCATAGATGTTAATAATTGTTAAGTCCTCTTGATTGACTGATCCTCTGAGCATTAAGTAGTGTCCATTCCTATCTTTTTTAATCTTATCTATTTTCAAGTCTATCATGTCAGATATGAGAATAGCTGTTCCTGCCCTTTTTTGTGGGCCATTGGCTTGTATGATAGTTTTCCATCCTTTCACTTTAAGTCTGTGTTTGTCTTGTTGAGTTAGGTGGGTTTCCTGTAGACAGCACATTGTTGGGTTGTGTTTTCTGATCCATCTTCCTACTCTGTGTCTTTTAATAGGTGAATTCAGGCCATTGACATTTATTGATATCAAAGATTGAAGATATTTTAACGCCATTCTTGTAGAGTTTTAGAGTGTTTTGATATATGTCCTATTTGTGGTGGTCTGGTTGTTTATAGGAGACCTTTCAGAACTTCTTTCAGGGCAGGCTTGGTGATAGTTGATTCCTTCAACTGTTGCTTGTCTGAGAAGGTTTTGATGCCTCCATCTAGTCTGAATGACAGTCTAGCAGGATATAGTATTCTTGGTTGAAAGCCTTTCTCATTGAGCACTCGATAGATATCTTGCCATCCTCTTCTGGCCTGTAGTGTTTGTATGGAGAAGTCTGCTGCTAATCTTATGGGTTTTCCTTTGTAGGTGACTTTGTTTTTCTCTTGCAGCCTTGAGGATCCTTTCTTTATCCTTATTCCTTTCCATTCTAAGTATGACATGTCTTGGTGTCTTTAGGTCTGGGTTAATTCTGTTTGCGACCCTCTGGGCTTCTTGAATCTTTATGTCTTTGATGTTGTCTAGACTATAGAAATTTTCAGCTATTATGGCCTGGAAAATGCTTTCTTCCTCTCCTTCTTTTTCTTCCTCTGGTATGCCAATAATGCGTATATTGTTTCTTTTGAAGTCATCCCATAGAACTCTGTTGTTGTTTTCAGCATCTATTAATCTCTTTTTGAGATCTCTTCTTTTTTTATTGTCTTTAATTCATCCTCAATCTTGCTAATTCTGTCTTCAGCCTCATAGATTCTATTCTCTCTGCCCTCTACTGCTTTCTGGAGTTCATCTATTTTGTTGCCCTGCTCTGATACTGTTTTAGCTTGTTCAGCTAGTTGCCTTCTTAGCTCAGCAATTTCAGCTTTCAGCTCTCTAATAACCATGAGATAATTAGTATTTTCTTCCATATTCTCATTTGTTGTTCCTGTATTTCTGATTATAATTTTTTCAAATTCTTTACTCACTCCTGTTACTATTTCCTTAGCTAATGTTTGCATGTTGAACTCATTATTTTGTGTTTCACCCTCTGGAGGACTTTTATTTTATTTTATTTTTTTTTAATTTTATTTATTTATTTTTTAATTAAAGAAAGGATTAATTAACAAAACCATAGGGTAGGAGGGGTACAACTCCACAGAATTCCCGCCACCCAATCTCCATAACCCACCCCCTCCCCTGATAGCTTTCCCATTCTCTATCTCTCTGGGAGCATGGACCCAGGTTCATTGAGGGTTGCAGAAGGTAGAAGGTCTGGCTTCTGTAATTGCTTCCTCGCTGAACATGGGCGTTGACTGGTCGGTCCATACTCCCAGTCTGCCTCTCTCTTTCCCTAGTAGGATGGGTCTCTGGGGAAGCTGAGCTCTCTGGAGGACTTTTAGCTGGACTCTTGTCCTGGTTCGAGTCTCCAATATATTTTCTTGTTGTTTTAACCATTTTATATATTTTGTTATGAGTTACCTTTATCAGTACTTTTCAAATTATTGATCACTATTGCCAGGATTGACTTGTGTCTAAGTAATTTAATTAAAGGGTTTACCATGGTGGGAGTTAACAGTTTTTTCAATCCCTGAGTTGGAGCTCAGTGGTTTAAAAGCCTCTTTTTTTTTTTCTTCCCTGTAGGCTATGGGAGCCTGAGGGCTTTTAAACTATCAATAGGCTTCAGCTTAATCACTGACTCCTGACCAAGAGATAAAGCAGGGTGTGACAGAGATAATCCAGTGGTTATGCAAAGAGACTTTCACAGCCCCTCAGCTATGCCACTGAGGTATAGGTCTTCTCCTGAGTTTCCCGGTTAGATCTCTGTCCCCTGGTGTCCCTTCCTGTCGCTGCTCCAGATTCTGAGGGTAGTAGCAATGGAGACTCAGAGTTGCACTTGGTGAGTCTGTGGGGAGTCCTCTCCTCCCTTAAGCTGTCCCCTTGTTGGTGGAGCAGACTGGAGGTGGTGTCTCAACTGATAAACTGCTGAACTGTTAGCAGTCACTTAATCTCTCCTTAGGCTCCTCTCTGTCACCAGCCACACGTGTTTGTACTCACTGGTGATTTACTGGGTTCCTGTGGTCATTCTAGTCCTGTCTTGTTTCAGTCCCGGGTGGTCTACTTTGGTATTCCTAGTTGATTCGAGAGAGGAGAGGAGAGGAGTGGAGAGCAGAGGAGAGGAGAGGAGAGAAAGCGATCTGCTGCTCATAGCTCTGCCTCCGGAAGTTGAATTGCTCCCTTCCTTCGATTTCTGACTGTCTCTATCACATAAATAAAGATAATAACAACAGCAAAAAATAATTTTAGAGAATCTATAAATAAACATGAATGAATAATTTTTTTTAAAAAAAAGGGAAAAAGGAAAAATAAATGGCTACTGGGAGCAGTAGATTCATCATCCAAGCACCAAGCCCCATTGATAACCCTGGTGGCAATAAAGAAAACAAATGAGTAAAAAATAAATAAATAAATAAACCTTAATATTGCAGAAATTTCTCTAAGAAGAAGCTCCATTTAAAGCTCTCCCTTTAATAAAATGTTTTTTTTCCTTTCTTTTTTTTTTTCTTCTCTAGGGTTATCGTGGGGCTTGGTGCTGGCATTGCCTCTGTGGCCGATTTTTTTCAATTTTTTGGATCAGATAGGGAGAAATTGAGAGGGGAGGTTAACATAAAGAGGGAGAAAGACACCTGCAAGACACCTGCAGACCTGCTTCACGGAGAAAGACTGACACCTGCAGACCTGCTTTACAGCTTATGAAGCGACCCACCTCTGCAGGTAGGGAGCCAGGGGCTCAGCCGGGATCCTTGTGTGGGCCCTAAAGCGCACTTAATCCTGTGTGCCACTGCCTGGCCCCCACTAAAAATGTTTTAAAATGCAAATATTTTTTCTTTCGCTCCTTCTTCCATTCTCTCTTTCTTTTTTTCCTTCCTTCCTTCCTTTCTTTCTTTCTTTTCTTCTTTTTTCTTTTTTTTTTTTTAATTTTTTTATTTTTTATTTAAGAAAGGATTAATTAACAAAACCATAGGGTAGGAGGGGTACAACTCCACACAATTCCCCCCGCCCAATCTCCATATCCCACCCCCTCCCCCAATAGCTTTCCCATT
Source organism: Erinaceus europaeus (assembly GCF_950295315.1). Classification (NCBI taxonomy): domain Eukaryota; kingdom Metazoa; phylum Chordata; class Mammalia; order Eulipotyphla; family Erinaceidae; genus Erinaceus; species Erinaceus europaeus. The sequence goes on along the minus strand of NC_080170.1, from coordinate 53,146,587 downwards.
CTCTATCCCTCTGGGAGCATGGACCCAGGGTCATTGAGGGTTGCAGAAGGTAGAAGGTCTGGCTTCTGTAATTGCTTCCCCGCTGAATATGGGCTTTGACTGGTCGGTCCATACTCCCAGTCTGCCTCTCTCTTTCCCTAGTAGGATGGGTCTCTGGGGAAGCTGAGCTCCAGGACACATTGGTGGTGTCTTCAATCCAGGGAAGTCTGGCCGGCATCCTGATGATACCTGGAACCTGGTGACTGAAAAGAGAGTTAACATACAAAGAGTTAACATACAAAGCCAAACAAATTGTTGAGCAATCATGGACCCAAAGCTTGGAAAAGTGGAGAGGAAGTATTAGGGAGGTACTCACTGCAAACTCTAGTATACTTCTGCTTTCTTACTTTGGTGCCATACTCCAAACTCAGTCAATTTCTGCTTTGCGTTTCTACTTCTTTTTTTTTTTTTTACATGCATAACATTCCCCAGATTCCCATTTAGCAATACAACCCCCACTATTTCATTCATCATTTTTCATGGACCTGTATTCTCCCCACCCACCCACCCACCCCAGAGTCTTTTACTTTGGTGTAATACTCCAATTCCATTTCAGGTTCGATTTGTGTTTTCTTTTCTAATCTTGTTTTTCAACTTCGGCCTGAGAGTGAGATCATCCCATATTCATCCTTCTGTTTCTGACTTATTTCACTCAACATGATTTTTTCAAGGTCCATCCAAGATCGGCTGAAAACGGTGAAGTCACCATTTTTTACAGCTGAGTAGTATTCCATTGTGTATATATACCACAACTTGCTCAGCCACTCATCTGTTGTTGGACACCTGGGTTGCTTCCAGGTTTTGGCTATTACAAATTGTGCTGCCAAGAACATATGTGTACACAGATCTTTTTGGATGGATGTGTTGGGTTCCTTAGGATATATCCCCAGGAGGGAAATTGCAGGGTCATAGTGTAGGTCCATTTCTAGCCTTCTGAGAGTTCTCCAGACTGTTCTCCACAGAGGTTAGACCAATTGACATTCCCACCAGCAGTGCAGGAGGGTTCCTTTGACCCCACATCCTCTCCAGCATTTGCTGCTGTTACCTTTTCTGATGTGTGACATTCTCACAGGAGTGAAGTGATATCTCATTGTTGTCTTGATTTGCATTTCTCTGACAATCAGAGACTTGGAGCATTTTTTCATGTGTTTCTCGGCCTTTTGGATCTCTTCTGTGGTGAATATTCTGTCCAATTCCTCCCCCCATTTTTGGATGGGGTTATTTGTTGTCTTGTTGAGTCTGGTAAGCTCCTTATATATGTTGGTTATTAAACTCTTATCTGATGTATGGCATGTAAAGATCTTCTCCCATTCTGTGAGGGGTCTCTTGATTTGGGTAGTGGTTTCTTTTGCTGTGAAGAAGCTTTTTAATTTGATGTAGTCCCATAGGTTTATACTTGCCTTAGTTTTCCTTGTAATTGGATTCGTTTCATTGAAAATGTCTTTAAAATTTATGCGGAAAAAAGTTCTGCCAATATTTTCCTCTATGTATCTGATAGTTTCTGGTCTAACATCCAAGTCCTTGATCCACTTGGAATTTACTTTTGTATTTGGTGAAATACAGTGATTCAGTTTCATTCTTCTGCATGTTTCAACCCATTGTTTCCAACACCATTTGTTGAAGAGACTCTGCTTTCCCCATGTAATAGTCTGGGCCCCTTTGTCAAAGATTAGATGTCCATAGGTGTGGGGCCTCATTTCTGGGCTCTCAATTCTATTCCACTGGTCAGTGTGTCTGTTCATGTTCCAGTACCAAGCAGTTTTGATGACAATGGCCCTATAATACAGTTTGAGATCTGGCAGTGTGATGCCTCCGGTTCTGTTCTTTTTTCTCAAGATTGTTTTGGCAATTCTAGGTCTTTTCTGGTTCCAGATAAACATTTGTAGCATTTGTTCTATTCTCCTAAAAAATGTGCTTGGGATCTTGATGGGGATAGCATTAAATTTGTAGATGGCTCTGGGTTCTTTTCTTCTTTTTTCTAATTACTTTTGATAGTAAGAGTTTAGCATTTAATTTTTCGGGATCAAAAGCCTTCTGGCTGTTGGGGAGATAGTGTAGTGGCAGTGTGTCAGATTTTCATGCCTGAGGTCTCAGAGCTCTCAGGTTCAATTCCTGGCATCACCATATACCACCATCTACCAAAGCTGAACAGTTTTCTCTCTCTCTCTCTCTCTCTCTCTGTCTCTCTCTCCCTTCCTCTCCCCCTCCCTCTCTCTTTGTGTGTGTATAACTGGGTCCTCACACCTGTGCAGTTTTACCACTCCTTGACTGACTTTTTCATTCAGGTGGAAACAAAGACAAATCTCTCTTTCTCTCTCTCTAGCTCTATCTTAAATTTATAAGAAAAAGCATTTGCTGAAACCAGTGGAATCATGCAGGTAGGATGAAACTCCAGCATGTCTAAAAAATAAAAAGGAGAGGATGTGTGTGAGAGAGATGCTACAGCAATGCATCTTCCTTTAGTAATATAGCATCTCCTATGTGGTGCCAGGGCTTGAACCTGGGCTGCACACATGACCTGGAATGTACCTTACCCAATGAATTCTTTCCATCTCTCACAAGAATTAATAAGTAATTTAAATTTTTCTTAGCGATTTAATATTGATTTAAAAAATTGTAAGATAATAGAGGAGTAATTCAATAGGGTTCCCACCACCAGAGTTCTGTGTTCCTATGCCCTCCACTGAAAACTGCAGTAGTTCTCCCAAGGTCACTGATAGGGCTGACTCTAAATCTATCTATCTATATCTATGTATATATGTTTTCCTACCAATTTTTCAACAGTCCTGCCTTCACTTCCTTTCTAAGTCACCCTTACACCTATTACTACTTGTGGGTGTCTTTCCTTTTTTCCTCTTCTCTTTCAGATAAGAAAAACAGTGTCGGAGTCAGGCAGTAGCGCAGCAGGTTAACTGCCGGTGGCACAAAAAGTGCAAGGATCCTGGTTCGAGCCCCTGACTCCCCACCTGCAAAGGTGTTGCTTCACAAGTGGTGAGGTAGGTCTGCAGGTGTCTTTCTCTCCCCCTCTCTGTCTTTCCTTCCTCTCTCCATTTCTCTCTGTTCTAACAATGATGACATCAATAACAGCAACAATAATAACTGCAACAATAAAACAACAAGGACAACAAAAGGGAATAAGTAAATACTAAAACAACAACAACAACAAAACAGTGTCTGGTTTCATCTAGTAACTTACAGATTCAGTTTCCTTTTACTGATTGTATAAAAACAAAGATTCCAGGGGTCAGGGGTGGTATACCCAGTTAGGTGCACATAGTGACATAGTGTGATATTCAAAGATCACACAGGGATATGGGTTCGAGCCCCTGCTCCCCACCTGCAGGAGGATCACTTCACAAGTGATCACTTCACTTCTTTCTCTATTTCCCCTTTTTCTCTCAGTTTCTCTTTGTCTTATCCAATAAAACTAAAAAAAAAAAAAAAAACAACAAACAAACAAAAAAAACACACCAGGAGTAGTGGATTTGTTGCTGGCACTGAGCCCCAGTGATAACCCTGTAAATAGATATGATAAAATTAAGATTCCTGGTGACAAACTCTTTGGGTCATGGTGGAATTGGGGTAGAGAGCCCTCTGGTTTACTCCCCATATTATTTACCCCTCTGAGAGTATGGGCCAAAATTCTTTTGGGGGTGCAGAAGGAGGGACTTCTGGTTTCTGTAATTGCTTCTTCCATGGATATGGGTGGTGGCAGGTCAATCCATACCCATACTCCCAGTCTGTTTCTGTTTCTCTTTAGTAGGGTAGGGCTTGGGGAAGGTGAGATTCCAGGAAGCACTGGTATGTTCATCTGCCCAGGGAATTCAGGATGGAATCATAGCAGCATCTGGAACTTGGTGGCTGAAAGGCAGTAAAATGGAAAGCAGTACAAAATATTCAATAAACAGGAACCATGAAGTAGGAATAGAGCAGATGAAAGTAGGAACCTTAGGGTGGAAGAAATTAGAAAGTCCACTCTAGTTATGTTTCCAGGAGCCCACGTCTTAGTAATCTTTGCTTAAGTTTGATAACTAACATGGAGGTGAACTATAAATATTGTCTGGGAAGATAGTGTCAGAGTTGAGAATAGAACTAGTAAGCATGGTTAGGGCAGAGAGTTGCTCACTAACTTGAAGAAACTATATAAATGCAATTCACTGTTTACCACATTGATCTAACCAGGGGCCTGTATTTATTCATACTTGGCACAGGAGCCTGTATAATCTCTGAGTCCCTGTCAGTCTGAGCTCACAATCCATGGTCATAGCTGGGAACATTGTAGGCTATATTTACTTCAGAACCAGTTTTTCCTTGAGTGGCAGAGTAGGATGACCTATCCTTCCTTCGGAGAGTGGGGCAGTCCCCACCATTGATAGTTCATAGTGAGGGTATTGTTCTGAATAAAAAACAAAACAAACAAACAAACAAAAAACTTCCTGGTTGGGCGAGGGTAGATAGCATAGTGGCTATGCAAAGAGAGTGTCATGCCTGAGGCTCCAAAGTCCCAGGTCCAATCCCCTGCACCACCATAAGCCAGAGCTGAGCAGTGCTTTGGTGCTTCCCTGTGTCTTTTTCTCTCTGTATCCCTCTCAAAAATAAATAAAATACTTACCAAAAAAAAAAACAAAAAAAAACCAAAAAAACTTCCTGGCTAAAAATTTATGACATAAAAGGACTATCCCCACTCACTTGAATCTTGTGTATTCATGATTTCATCATTTCTGGGTTAACTTTTTCATTCTGTTCTACTTCAAATAGACAGAAAAAGAAGATGAGAGACCTTCCAATGGAGAGGAGGGGATATGGAAGTCTGGTGGTGGGAATTGTATGGACTTGTACCCCTCTCATCCCATAATTTTGTTGATCATTATTAAGTCACTAATAAAAATAGTAATAATAAAAGAGGATGAGAGACACTACCATACTGAAGTTTCTCCTAGCCCTGTGGAATTCTTATGTGGTGTTGGGGCTCCCAGGCACCTGTTATAGCAAAGCATATGTCCTATCAGGTAGGATATCTCTGGGTCCCTAAGGGAAAAAAAGATTCTTTTTTTTAAATCCTTGAAACAATATTTCAGTTACCACAATTAAAGTGTCCATTTATAATCTTTCCTGCAGTGATCTCTATCCTTGTTTCTGCAACATCTAATCAATTCTCAAATGTTCTCAACTGATTATATAAAAGCCATAAAATAAAAATAATTTAAATACTCTCTATTACAAGCAATTCCAACAAATATTTCATAACATCTGATGTGTCAGTTTCTCTACTGTGGTAAGACAGCAGAATCTCCTTGTGAGGATATGAGAAGGGTTATATTCTAACAGGAGAGATATAACACTTAAAAATAATTATATTTTCATAAGGTGGAAGACCAAAGTACATAGTATATTAAACAGTGAGAATGGACCTAGTCTGAGATGAACAAAAACATTTCCTCAAGAATATGATCTTTGGGGGGATGGGCAGTGTCGCATCGGGTTAAGCGCACATAGTGCGAAGTGCAGGGACTGGCCCAAGGATCTGGGTTCGATCCCCCGGATCCCTGCCTGCAGGGTGGGCGTCACTTCACAATCGGAGCAGGTCTGCAGGTGTCTTCCCCCCAACCCCGTTTTCCCCTCCTTTCTCAATTTTTCTCTGTGCTATCCAATAACAACAACAGTAACAGCAAACAACAAAAATGAAAAAAAAAAAAAGGCTATTAGGAGCAGTGAATTCGTAGTGTTGGCACCAAGCCCCAGTGATAACCCTGGAGGGAAAAAAAAAAAAGAACATGATCTTTAAACTAAAAGCTACTGTTTTAGTAGACATAATCTGGGAAACAAAGCAAACTGTTTTAAGCAGAAAGAACAGCCAGAGGCCAGGGGCCAGGTGGTAGCACACCTGGTTGAGCCTTCATATTACTGTGCATAAGGACCTGGGTTCAAGCTCCAGGCTCAAGCTCCAGCTCCCCACCTGCAGGGGGAAAGCTTCACAAGTGGTGAAGCAGGATGCAGGTGTCTCTCTGTCTCCTCGCTCTTCTCAAATTCTGGCTGTCTCTATAAAATAAATAAAGATACAAAAAAAATTTTTAAAAAGAAACAGGAAATTAAAAAAAAAAAAGCAGCCAATGCAAATGCACAGAACCAAGAAACATGATGTATTTAAGAAACTCTGAGGAAAAAAGAAACAAAGAAAGAAACTTTGAGAAACCTAGCTTGACTGGACAAAGTCTAGAGATTCAGGAGCTAGTGACAATTCAGCAGAGGCACATGTTGAAAACCAAACGGGGCGGTCCAGGAGGTGGCACAGTGATAAAGCTTTAGACTCTCAAACATGAGGTCCTGAGTTTGATCCCTGGCAGCACATGTGCTAGAGTGATGTATGGTTCTTTCGCTCTCCTCCTGTCTTTCTCATAAGTAAATAAAATCTTTTAAAAGAAAGAAAGAAGGAAAGAAAGAAAGAAAGAAAGAAAGAAAGAAAGAAAGAAAGAAAGAAAACCAAACAGGGAATTGTGAAGATTACTTTTAAGATAAATCTGCCAGATAAAATATAGGATATCATATTAAATTTGCGAGCTCAGACCTACAGGGATGCAGAGGTTACATAGGTTCCTGTGCTGAATATGGGCCCCAGATCAAATCAATAGGGTTTACAGTTAACAATATTTATACACTCTTCCCATATTTGGGAGCTGCTCTCTTCCCTGATCCAGCTTTCTAGTCCTTTTTACAACTATGACACCATCTCCCCAGACGATAATTTGGGTCCAAGTGCATATAAGATGTGAGGCAAAAACTAGTAAAGTCATGGGCCCTTTCTAACATACCTAAAATAGACCTACTAGCTTTTTCCAAAACAGAGACCCCCATTCTTCATCTGCCTTTAGGTTCATGATTAGTCAACAATTTGTTGGGCTTTATATATTAACTCTTTTTTAGCCACCAGGTTCCAGATGCTACTATGATGCCAACCTGACTTCCCTGGGCAGACAACCCTACCAATGTGTTCTGAATCCCCGCCTTCCCAGAGCCCCATCTCACCAGAGAAAGAGAGAAACAGGCTAGGAGTATGGATTAACCTGCCAATGCCCATGTTCAGCAGGAAAGCAATTACAGAAACCAGTCCTTCCACCTTCTGCACTCCAAAATGAGCCTGAATTCATACTCCCTGAGGGGTAAAGAATAGGAAAGCTATCAATGGAGGGGATTGGATATGGAATTCTGGTGGTGGGAATTGTGTGGAATTGTACCCCTCTTATCCTATGGTCTTGTCAAAATTTCAATTTTATAAATATAAATTATATAAATTAAAAAATTTCTATTTCAGATATATACCTGAAATCTATATCTATAAATAATATTTTGCTATAGATATATCTCAAGTATTCCATGGAAAATACTTATATTAAGAAAGTTATGTGGTCCGGGAGGTGGCGCAGTGGATAAAGCATTGGACTCTCAGGCATGAGGTCCTGAATTCAATCCCCGGCAGCACATGTACCAGAGTGATGTCTGGCTCTTTCTCTCTCCTCCTATGTTTATCATTAATAAATAAATAAATAAAATATTTAAAAAAAGAAAAAAAGAGAAAGTTATCTGTAATTTATATAAAGTTCAATTTAACTGGGTATTCTGTACTTTTACTTGCTAAATCTATTTTAAGAGCAATATGAGGTCTGAAAAGGTTTAAGAGAAACATAATAAAGTGTGCTTACTGAAAATTTCTTTCTAACTGTAGGGTTGAGAATATATCAAAGGCAGATGTATTAAAAGTACATGAGATATTAATCACTGCCTCTTTTCGAAGCCTTTTCCTGCATATATATACTCATGCATGCCTGGTGGCATGGCAGGTAGAGCATTTTATATGTGCATGCATGAAGACCCGAGTGTCATACCTGGTATCATATATGCCAGAGTGATGCTCTGGTTCTGTCCTCCTCATCCTTTTTCCTCTTAATCTTAAAAAAAAAAAAGAAAGAAAAAAGAAAAAGGAAGGAAGGAAGGAAGAAAGAGGGAATCAGGAAGTAGTGAAGCGGGTTAAGCCAGGTGGCGCAAAGCGCAAGGACTGGTGTAAGGATCCCAGTTTGAGTCCCCGGCTTCCCACCTTCAGGGGAGTCACTTCACAGGTGGTGAAGCAGATCTGCAGGTGTCTATCTTTCTCTCCCCCTCTCTGTCTTCCCCTCCTCTCTCTACTTCTCTCTGTCCTAGCCAACAATGACGACAATAATAACTACAATAATAGTAATAATAAAAACTACAACAATAATAACTACAATAATAAAAACTACAACAATAATAACTACAATAATAAAAACAACAATAAATACAATAATAAAAACAACAAGTTCAACAAAAGGGAATAAATAAATAAATATTAAAAAAAAAAAAAGAATTGAAAGGACCTTGGACTTTGCATTCCCCAGTTAACTGTAGTGATTTTCACCAGAGACTAGAGGAAAAACAACCCAAATGTCCACCTGCTAATGGTTAAACAGAGAAGATGTCCTACGAGCATACAGAAGAAATAATCTCAGGGGCAGTAGCACAGCAGGTTAATGCTCATGGCACAAAGTACAGGGACAACCTAAAGGATCCAGGCTAGAGCCCCTGCCTCCCCACCTGCAGGGGAGAGGGATGTCACTTGACAAGAGATGAAAATATCATAAGCCAGAGCTGAGCAGTACTCTGGTTTAAAAAAATAATAAAATAGGGGGGCTGAGGGGCAGCATAGCCTGTTTGTGCGGCACAAAGAGCAAGGACTGACATAAGGATCCCAGTTCAAGCCCTCCCTCTCTACTTGCGGGGGGAGAGGGAGTCAGTGGTCGCTTCAACAGCCCTGAAGCAGGTCTTCAGGTGTCTATCTTTTTCTCCCCCTCTATGTCTTTCCCTCCTCTCTTAACTTCTCCATCCTATCCAACAGCAGCATCAATAACAACAATAACAAGGGCAACATGATGGAAAAAATGGCCTCCAGGAGCAATGGATTAGTAGTGCAGACACCAAGCCCCAGCGATAACCCTGGAGGCAAAATAAATAAAAAATAAATAAATACCCCACCTGCAGGGGAGTCGTTTCACAGGCGGTGAAGCAAGTCTGCAGGTGTCTATCTTTCTCTCCCCCTCTCTGTCTTCTCTCCTGTCTCCATTTCTCTCTGTCCTATCCAACAATGACAACAAGAATGATAACTACACAATAAAACAACAAGGACAACAAAAGGGAATAAATAAATATTTTTTTAAAAACACAGATGGTGAAGCATTTCTGCAGGTGTTTATTTAAAGATAAATAAATAAATATCTAAGCCACAGTCACCCAAAAATGGAAGTTTATAGCACAAAGTTTAGGTGCCCAAATACTAAGTGTTCCAGAAAAGAGAGAGGCTATTGAGGGCTAGTATTGCTGGCGAAGACTTTAAAATTGCTAGAAACTATAAGAGTAAGTTAGCTTTAGGATGGGACATTCAAAAGTATAAAGATTATGAAAGAGGGAATAACTTTCAGTGAAACCATGAGAAGTAGAAGTTACTACAGAATCTGCAGGTCATCAAAGATAGGAAGAAAGTTACTTTGGTTAGGATTAAAAAAAAATTATTAATAAGAAAAAGAGTGCAAGAGAGATAACCACACTGTCACTTTAGTATATGTGCCATGGGGGCCAGAACTCAGGAGTTCATGCTTGAGTCCATCCTTTTATCTACTGCACTACCTCCCACAGCACTGTTTCATTTTAATTTATTTATTTGTTTAATGAAAGAGACTTAGACCAGAGCACTGTTTCTTCATTGTAGTTTTTTTAAATTAATTAATTTATTCCCTTTTTTTGCCCTTGTTGTTTATTGTTGTAGTTTTGTAGTTATTATTGTTGTTATTGATGTCAGCGTTCTTGGATACGACAGAGGGAAATGGAGGAGGGGAAGAGAAAGATAGACACAGCCTGTGAAGCGACTGCCCCGCAGGTGGGGAGCCAGGGGCTCAAACCGGGATACTTAGGCTGGTCCTTGCACTACCGCCCTACACCCTCTTTGTTGTAGTTCTAAGGATCAACCTGGGGCTTCATGAATGAGAGTCTGTGCTCTCTACCTGCTGGACTATCTCCCCAACCACAGGATTTTTTTTTTTCCAGAGTTAAGGCCTTGTGCCTGCACAATTTTACTATAATGATTATGTAGATAGGCCATAGCATCAGGAATGCAGGGTGGAGCTGGGAGAGCTGGCTTAATGTTTTAAGGAATGCCTCCTGGAGGCAGAAATATGCAGGGTGCTTTGTGAGGCACCTCACAATTTCCCAACACACCAGAGTTTCCTCTGGTATGATAGCATCTCCCATAACCTGGGTTATATGTATGCCATGGCACTGGTTTACCAAGTAAGTTATATGTCTAGTCCACAAGAAGTTTAGATGTGGTAAGTTTGAGTTTTGTATGCAGATGAGATGGTTTGGGGAGGCTGAACCAGTCAGGTAGCTACGATGGTAATCTAGACCTTAAATACCAAGGGGGTCCAAAGAGGGTAAGACAAAAGAGACTGAGAAGGAAGGAGAAGAAAGACAAGGAGAGAGAGAAACACTTGCAGCGCTGCTTCACCACTCATGAAGGTATACCAGCTGGTGGGGACAGAGGGCTTAAACCAGGGTCCTTGTACACAGAAATGTGTGCTTTGCACTCTAGTGGGTGTGCCACCATCCAATTCCTGATATACTTTTAAAAGAGAACCAGAGCATCAATCTGGCGTCTATGATGCTGGGAATCAACCTGGTACCTTGTGAAAGCCAGTCCTGCACTCTACTATAGGAGCTGCCTCCTAGGACACTAGGAGAAACCAATTTTTTTTTTAAAAGATTTTATTTATTTATGAGAAAGGTAGGAGGAGAGAGAAAGAACCAGCTATCACTCTGGCACATGTGCTGCTGGGGATCAAACTCAGGACCTCCTGCTTGAGAGTCCAAAGCTTTACCACTGCACCACCTCCCGGACTACAAGAAACCAAAATTTGAATGGAAATAGGTTCTCATTACCAGGAGGAGTGAAATAAAATAATGGATTCAAAATCTCTCTCAGGTTTCTCCTGGGCCCACAATGTTTATATTTACTTAGCCTTTTTTTTTTTTTTTTTACCGGAGCACTGCTCACCTCTGGCTTAAGGTCATTCAGGGGATTGAACCTGGGACTTGGAAGCCTCAGGCATGAGAGTCTCTTTGCATAACCATTATGCTATCTACCCCTGCCCTACTTAGCCTTTCTTTAATCTTATCCTCTTTCTTTGAACTAACTCCCCTCAACTTAAGATATATATATATATCTTTCTGGTAAATTGAAAATTGTTTATCTCAATGGGATAAGGGTCCCAAGAAGCAAAAATTCTCATTGTTTTGAGATTGTCTTCTTTGAACATTAAGTATGTATTTTAATTTAAATAACACCTAATGACATAAGGAAATGGTTTTTCAGTTTTCTTTTTGATATTTAGATATCCAAAAGGAAAAGGCTTTGCCTCCTTAGTTGACAGAAAAAATTACTGGTTTCTGTAACTTCTTTTGTCAGTTACCTATTCACTTGAAAAATCTCTTTTGAGTTTCATTATATTCCTCCAAATATTGTTTGTACTTCTGTAAGCACTAATAAAAGTAACTTGAAGTTAATACTCCCAACATTCTTCACAAGGTGTACCAATGTTATTTTATGTAGACACACTGCATTTCCTTAGTGTCTTTCATCTGAGGATCATACAGTGCACAACAAACATTAATTAATTCTTACAGACGCCTTGTGAACTATAATTTTTGTGTGTATATAGTAGATGAATCATTCAATGAACAAGCAAAACACAGGCTTTGTGGAGAAGACCAGGTATGGCGCAAGTTCATGTATGAACAACCCAGTCAAATAGTCTAGAGCAGGAAAAGCAGCATCTTTTTTTAAACATTAAAAATAATTCTTTAGTATCTTTATTGGATAGAGACAGTCAGAAATCAAGGGGGGTGGTAGAGAGGGAGAGAGACAGAGAGACACCTGAAGCCCTGCTTCACCACTTGCAAAACTTTCCCTCTGCAGGTGGGAACTGGGGCTCGAACTGTGGTCCTTGCACATTGTAACTTGTGTGCTCAGCCTGGTGTGCCACCACCCAACCCCCAGCAGCATCATTTCTAACTTAACCAAAACCATTCATGGTGTTCCAGTAAGAACAATTATCTAAATAATAACATATGTAGGCTACCATAATCAACACATGGACTTTTGTGATAATCACCATGAAAAAGAGAGTGTTGGACTCTATTAATAGGTACATCTTGGATCTTATTGTCTCCCCTAAGACAAGTGCCTTAGCAACAAAGCATTTTTGTCATTAACAGAAGCTTTTATTTACTGTCAATGCAAAGAAAACATGCCTTGGGGTGCTTCATCAAATCTTTGCTTCTTACCTAGACTCCCCACAGGTGGGTAGCTGGCCAATGCCTACTTAGCTAGAGAAAAGTCAGATCTTCATTATTGTCTTGTAGACTGCTTTCTATAATAATAAAACAAAACAAAACCTAATGAATTTGTAGTGGAATTCAAGAAAATATCTCTTTCCTATGATTCACCTAAGGACCAACAATGTATATCAATGAATACTTACGTAGATGACACATATGGATTTTTGGAATGATTGCCAGAAAAAAAAAGGGGGGGGTAGAGGAAGTATTGGAATCTCTTAGTACTTACCCCTGAGGGAAACTGATTTACCACCTCATTTTTTGGGAGCTCACCTTTAAAAAATTTTTTTCTGGGGGCTGGGTGATGATGTACCCAGTTAAATGCACTTATCACCATGTGCAAGGACCTGGGTTGGAGCCCTTGCACTGCACCTGCAGGGGAAACGCTTCATGATCAGTGAAGTGGGTCTTCAGGTGTCTATCTTTCTCTCTCCCTCTCTATCTTCCCTTTCCTCTCAATTTCTCTCTGCCATGTCAAAGAAAAATAGGAAGGTGGGGGGAGAAAGAAAAAGGAAAAGGACCATCAAGAGCAGTGGATTCCTAGTGCAGGCATTGAGCCCCAGTGATAACCCTGGTGGCAAAAAAAAAGTAAAAATAAATAAAATCTTTACTTATTTTGGATAGAGACAGATTGAGAAGGATGGGGGAATTAGAAAGACACTTTACAGCACTGTTTCACTGCTTGTGAAGCTTCCCCTCAGGTGGGGATTAGGGACTTGAACCTGGGTCCTTGTGGACTGTAATGTGCATATTTTACCAGGTGTGCCACCATCTGGCTCTTGGCAGCTCACCTTCATTCTAGGCTTTAGGATAAGAAGTTTTAAGCATACACCAATGTGAATAGAATGACATAATGAAGACTCCACTGTCACCTAATTCAAATAAAGGCCTTATCTATTCTCTGTAGAACTTTTAAATCTTGAAACAAGCGTTTTATTTATTTATTTACCAGAGTACTGCATAGCTCTGGCATTTGGTGGTGAACATGGGACATTGAAGCCTCAGGCATGAAAATCTCTTTGCATAACCCATTATGCTCTCTCTCTCTCTCTCTCTTTTTAGCAGAAATGTTTATTTTGGGGCTAGAAAGTGGCACACCTGGAAAAGCACACATACTAACAGAAATGGTTACTTTGGCATCAGAACTGCTATCTCAAAAGTCTCCTGAAAAAGCAAATTTTAATAGAGTTTGTAAAATAAATATACATATAGGCATCATCAGGTAAATTTATGAGATGAGATAAATGCATCATAAAATCAAGAAACAGATTCTTAGACACTAAGTAATAACAAGATAATCTGCTGAACACTTTGTAGGTATTTGCTCCATATGACAAGCTCTTATTGCACTTAACATGTCCTATTTTCAAGGTGTGGAAACTGGGGATTGGAAAATGAAATGAGGAACTCACAGATGTGAAGTTAATAAGCAACAGGATATGCAGTTGTCATGACCTGATTTGAAAGTCTGTGCACAGTTTTATTTATTTATTTTGCCTCCAGGGTTACTGCTGGGGCTCAGTTTTGTTGTTGTTGGATAGGACAGAGAAAAATTGAGACAGGAGGGGGAGATAGAGAGGGGAAGATAAAGATAGACACCTGCAGACCTGCTTCACCATTTGCTAAGTGAACCCCCTGCAAGTGGGGAGCCAGGGGCTGGAACTGGGAACCTAGTGCCAGTCCTTGTGCTAATTCAGTACACTACCACCATGCCCCTGTGCATTGTTTTACAAACAATAGTCAAAGGGCTTGCTACAAAATTCCATTCAAAAGATCTGTTTCTAATGTTAGGAGAAAGTAAATGATAATTATCCAATCAGAGTAGTAAGCAGAAGCCCATAAGAATTGTTTAAGTTTTGGGAGTCGGGCTGTAGCACAGCGGGTTAAGCACAGGTGGCGCTAAGCTCAAGGACCGGCGTCAGAATCCCGGTTCGATCCCCCGGCTCCCCACCTGCAGGCAGGTTCCTTCACAGGCGGTGAAGCAGGTCTGCAGGTGTCTGTCTTTCTCTCCCTCTCTCTGTCTTCCCCTCCTCTCTCCATTTCTCTCTGTCCTATCCAACAACAACGACATCAATAATAACTACAACAATAAAACAAGGGCAACAAAAGGGGATAAATAAATAAAATTAAATTTTAAAAAATTGTTTAAGTTTTTGGCATCAAAGTAAAGGCAAGGGAATTAGTCCAAGTCTGTCTAATGTCTAACACTTGCTTTTTTTTTTTTTTTTGATTCTACATTTCTTGGGCTGAGGAGATTGCATAATGGTTATGAAAAAAAAATCTCATGCCAGGCACCAAAGGTCCTGGTTTAATCCCCAGCACCACCATAAGCTAGAGGGTTGAGCTATTCTTTGCAGGGTGAGAGGGTAGTGTATTGCATTAAAGAAAAAGACTCTGGGGAAGGAGGGTGAAGGATGGTTTGAAATGAACAATAACCCTTGGGGCCCTAGTGCGTGATGATGTAAAAGGAGCTAGGTGTGGGTAAAAGTGTTCTACAGAGAACTTTCACAAGGAGATAGGGCACTGTGAATCATTAACCACTCCATTAAAAATGGTCAAAAAATAAAAGGAAGTTGGCCTAGTATTTAAAATAAAAGGATATTTTTCTTTTGTTTATTTTTGATAGGACAGAGAAATTGAGAGGGGAATGGGAGATACAGAGGGGAAGAGAAAGAGAGACACCTGCAGTGTTGCTTCACTACTCATGAAGCTTTTTTTTTTTTTTATATGGTAGGGACCAGGGCACTAGAACCTGGGTCCTTGCACACTTTAACTATGTGTACTACCACCTGACCCCCACATTTTTCTTAACAAGTACATTTGCAATAATTTTATGTTCAGCTTCTCTTGCTCTGTACTTTCTTCAAAAATATTAACATTTTTATCTTTACTTATTTATTTATTGGATATAGACAGCCATAAATAGAGAGAAAGGGAGGAAGGGGGGAGAGGGAGAGGAGACAGAGAGAAAGATTTGCAGCCCTGCTTCACCACTTGCAAAGCTTTCCCCCTGTAGGTGGGGACCAGGGGCTCAAACCTGTGTCCTTGTGCATTGTAACACATGCACTCAACCAGGTGTGCCACCACCCAGCCCCTTCAAAAACTTTCTAGCAAAATTGTCTTATTGTAAACTTTTTTCTATTTTGTTTCATTAAAAGTGTGTGTGTGTGTGTGTGTGTGTGTGTGTGTGTGTGTGTGTGTGTGTGAAAGTGGCTTAACAGTAAAGCACAAAACTTGGTAATATGTGAGTCCTACTGGTAATATGTGCTCAACTGCCTGGCCCCAGGAGAGTACATTTAGGTATGTGATGCCCAAGTAGTATCCCGGACACCATATATGTCAGACATCACTTTGATAGCCTTTATTCTCTCTCACTCATGAAATAAATTTTTATTATTTTCTAAATAAAAATATACATTTTTCATTTAAATCTAATCAAACTATTTACATCATTGCATTATTTAAAAACTCTGCACAAAGTGTGTTATAGAGACAACCACTAAGTAACTTCTTGTCCTTCAGACTTTCTCCTAACTACAGTCTTGGAAAAAAAATTTTTATCTTTTAAATCATTTTAGTTATCTTTTTATATATGTTTATGTCTTTTGTATATATAAACATATATATGAACATATATGCACATCTTTTTCTTTATTGGAAGACCATCTTTGTTCTAGCTTTTAGTATATGACCTTGGTATTCCCCCCCAAAAAAAAATCCTAAAAATAATAATAAATACCAAAATGGCTATATGTATGGTACAACCAAATGTGATCCCTTTGTGACCACAAAACCTTATTATATGGTTTACTCCCATCTCATTGAAGGAAGTTCTGGTACTGTGGTTTCTTACTCTCCGCTTCTCTTTCTCTCTGTCTTTATTTTTCTATCTGAATTCCATTTATTTATTTTATTATTTATTGGATGGAGACAGAGAGAATTGAGAGGGAAGGGGAAGATAAAGAAGGAATAAGAGAGATACCTGCAGCACTACTTCTTGAAGCTTTTCCTCTGTAAGTGGGGACTGGGGACTTGAACCCAGGTCCTTGTGCCCTGTAACATGTGTGCCCAACCAGATGTACCACTAGCTGCCCCATCCCCAACATTTTTCTATTTGAAAAAGTCGGTCTGGATCAGTAAAACTCCAATGGTGACCAGAAAAGAGAGGAAGAGAAGAGAAAAAGAGAGGAAAGAAGGATGAGGAAATAAAGAGGGAGGGGGGAGGGAGGAAGGAAGGAAGGAAGGAAGAGGTAAGAAGGAGGAAGGAAGGATGGGAAGGAAGGAGGGAAAGGAAGAGTCATCCAAGAGCAGTGAAGCCCTAGAAATGACCCAAAGTAAATACATACATACATAAATAAATAAAAATAGTAAATATATGCACCAGTGGTGACACAGTGTCTACAGAGTTTGACTTAAAAGCATGAAGGGGAGTCACGCGGTAGCTCAGCGGGTTAAGTGAATGTGGTGCAAAGCGCAAGGATTGGGAGTAAGGATCCTGATTTCTCTCCCTCTCTCTGTCTTCCTCTCCTCTCTCCATTTCTCTCTGTCCTATCCAACAACAACGACATCAGTAATAACAATATTAACTACAACAGTAAAACAACAAGGGCAACAAAAGGGAATAAATAAATAAATAAATATTTTTAAAAAATAGCATGAAGACCCAAGTTCAGTCTTTGGCACTGCATGTGCTAAAGTGATGATCTGATTCTCTCTCCTTTCTTGCCTCTCATTAATAAGTGAATAAATTTTTAAATAATAATTGTACAAGATGGGGGCGGGGTAGATAGCATAATGGTTATGCAAAGAGACTCTCATGCCTAAGTCTCTGGAAGTCTCAGGTTCGGTCCCCTACACCACCATAAACCAGAGCTGAGCAGTGCTCTGATAAAAAAAAAAAAAAAGATAAGTAATAGTAATACAAAATGGGGGAGGCAAGATAATTCACTTAGGAGGGTCCATGCTGTGTCATGCATGTGACCCAGGTTATATTCCAGCCCCCACTGCACTAAAGAATCTTTGGTACTGTGATGTCTTCCCTTCTCTCCCTCTGTCTCTATATGAGTTGACCTGGAGAGGTGAAATCCCAGCAAGGAGAGAGAGGGAAAAAAAACCAGCTCTTATTCACAGCCAGCCTTTTAACACTTAGCACATTTCCCCTACTCCGTAAGACTCACAAAGAATGATTCAAGGGGCCGAGTGGTGGCACACCTGGTTAAGCACATGTGTTACAATGCACAAGGACCCAGGTTTGAGTCCCCAGTGCCCACCTGCAGGGGGAAAGCTTTTCAAGTGATGAAGCAGTGTTGCAGGTGTCTCTCTGTCTCTCTGTCACCCCCTCCCCCATAATTTCAGGCTGTCTTTATCCAATAAAAAAAATAAATAAAGATAATTAAAAACATTTTTTAAAGAATGATTCAGTAATTTTATGATCCTTATATACTTTGGTTGGGTCCCAATAAGTTAGTCACAATATAGGAATGTTTCAATTTCATAAGGCCTGATCACAGAGTGCTTAAAGACACAGGCTCTGAACACAAAGACATTTGGGTTTGACAGATGGCCTAGATTTGGGCTGGAATAAGAAGTCTGCTGTGTGGGGGAGACAGCATAATGGTTATGTAAACAGATTCTCATGCCTGAGGCTCCTAAAATCCCAGGTTCAATCCGCCACACCACCATAAACTAGAGCTGAGCAGAGCTCTGGTGTTTCTCTGTGTGTGTGTGTCTCTCTGCATCTCTCTCAAAAATAAAAAAGTTAATAAAAAAATAACAAAAAAAAAGAAGTTGTGCTCGCTTCAGCAGCTCATATACTAGAATTGGAACGATACAGAGAAGATTAGCATATGGCCCTTGCGCAAGGATGACATGCAAATTTGTGAAGCGTTCCATATTTTTCAGTGCACCTTAAAATATTAAGGCAATTCCCCTCCTGGGGATATATCCTAACGAACCCAACACATCCATCCAAAAAGATCTGTGTACACATATGTTTTTGGCAGCACAATTTGTAATAGCCAAAACCTGGAAGCAACCCAGGTGTCCAACAACAGATGAGTGGCTGAGCAAGTTGTGGTATATATACACAATGGAATACTACTCAGCTGTAAAAAATGGTGACTTCACCGTTTTCAGCCGATCTTGGATGGACCTTGAAAAAATCATGTTGAGTGAAATAAGTCAGAAACAGAAGGATGAATATGGGATGATCTCACTCTCAGGCCGAAGTTGAAAAACAAGATCAGAAAAGAAAACACAAGTCAAACCTGAAATGGAATTGGAGTATTACACCAAAGTAAAAGACTCTGGGGTGGGTGGGTGGGGAGAATACAGGTCCATGAAGGATGATGAATGACATAGTGGGGGTTGTATTGTTAAATGGGAAACTGGGGAATGTTATGCATGTACAAACTATTGTATTTACTGTTGAATGTAAAACATTAATTTCCAATAAAGAAATAAATTATTTAAAAAAATTAAAAAAATATTAAGGCAAGGTTTTTATCTAAGACAAAATTAAACTGTTCAATAAAAAAAAAAAAAAAAGAAGTAGTCTGCTAACCCTTTGGGAACTTAGCTTCTTTATCAGCCAAACAGAGATAACAATAGTTGCTTTGAAAGTTGTGTTAGATTCTTCTTCTAGCATTTGCCTTTCTTCCGTAGCCAGTTAACAGCGTCAGGTTGAGCCTGATGTAAAGTTTCGAGACCTCCTTTGAATCTGGAGAGGTGGCAGTCGTTGACTATGTGGGTCATAGTCTGTCTGTAGCCGCAGGGACAGTTCGGGTCATCTCTGGCTCCCCAGCGATGGAACATAGCGGCGCACCGGCCATGGCCTGTTCGATAGCGATTGAGGAGTGCCCAATCATAATGTGCTAGTTCAAAGCCGGGTTGACGCTTGCAGGGGTCTGTGATGAGGTGTTTGTTCTTTACCTCAGCTGACTGCCAACTCTGTTTCCAAGAGTCTGGAACAGAGAAATTCAGTGTAGGCGTAGGGGAGCAGATTGGGTGACGAGACGTCAAGCGTTGGACAGGGTGGGCGAAGGTATCCGCGTATATTGGCAGGTCCGGTCGAGCGTAGACGTGGGAAATGAACTTAGATGATGCTGCATCATCTAAGATAAGATGGGTTAGATAAGATGGGTTAAATACTGAGCTTTCTCAGTGTCTGGCACCTACTTGGTGCTCAATAAGCACAATAGCTCACTTTGCAACTTCCACTGTCTTTAGTTGAATTTCCTCTTAACTTTTTTTTTCTACTTGTTTTTAGCCAAAGGTCATTTCTGACAAAAGGAGGACACAAGGTAAGGATTAATTTATTCAATAGCAATTATTATCAAGTAAATATGCAGTGCCAGGAATCAAACCCATTGCCTCAGCATATAAGCTCTGCACTCTGCCTGCTGAGCCATGTCCCCAGCTTCTCACCTGTGTCAATTTATTTATTTGTTTGTTTGTTTTACCAAAGCACTGATTAGCTCTGGCTTATGGTGGTGTAAGGGACTGAACCTGGAATCTTGGAGCCTCAGGAACGACAATCTCTTTGCATAACCATTATGCTATCTACCACCGCCCTCACCTGTGTCAATTTAATCAATTTGCCTTACAGAAAAATAAAGCGTGATTTTTTTTTTTTTTTTTTTTTTTTTTTTGTACTGTGGCCTTTCTTAGCAGAGACAGGCATCCAGTATGTTATAATGTAAGAGGAGGGTTTGGTGGAAGATGAGTTATGCTAACACTCATCTTATGTAGATGTGGAAATAGCAGTCCTATAAAACAACATTTCCTTAATAGAGTGATTTTAAAAATCATGAATTCTGTATGTGTTTGTGCAGATCTTTACTAAGGACAGACTCATTGTCAGCTGTGACTGTATAGTGAAGTTTCTAATCATGCTATTCTTTTTTTTTTTTTAAGAAAGGATTAATTAACAAAACCATAGGGTAGGAGGGGTACAATTCCATACAATTCCCACCACCCAATCTCCATTTCCCACCCCCTCCCCTGATAGCTTTCCCACTCTCTATCCCTCTGGGAGCATGGACCCAGGGTCATTGTGGGTTGCAGAAGGTAGAAGGTCTGGCTTCTGTAATTGCTTCCCCGCTGAACATGGGCGTTGACTGATCGGTCCATACTCCCAGTCTGCTTCTCTCTTTCCCTAGTAGGGTGTGTCTCTGGGGAAGCGGAGCTCCAGGACACCTTGGTGGGGTCTTCAGTCTAGGGAAGCCTGGCCGGCATCCTGATGACATCTGGAACCTGGTGACTGAAAAGAGAGTTAACATACGAAGCCAAACAAATTGTTGAGCAATCTAATCATGCTATTCTATCCTTGTGGGATTTTAATAAGTGCCCAGTGGAATGAGTGTCAGAATAGGTAATGGTAACAAAATTACAGTGTTGGTCTCCAAAATGCATTTCTGTTGATATATGTATATATTTGTCACTAGGGTGATCACTTGAATTTGATGCCAGCATGGTTCCACTGGGTAGCCATTTTCTTGCTTGCTTGCTTGCTTTTGGTTTTTTTTACTTTGATAAAACGAATAGAATTTGAGAGAGGAGCAGAAGATAGGAGAGAAAAAGAAAGAGAAACACCTATAACTCTGCTTCACGCTTCACCACTGATGAAGTTTCCCCCCTGTAGGTGGAGAGCAGGGGCTCAAATCCTAGGTCCTCTGGAATGGTAATTAGTATGCACTTAATTCGGTGCACCACCACCCAGCCTCCTGATGGACTCCCCTCCCCCAATTTTTTTTTTAGAGGGAGAGAGAGAACAGAATAGCACCATTCCACCACTCATGAGGCTTCCTCCATGCAGGTGCTCCCAAGCAGTGTAGGGAAGGCTCAACACATGATCATCGCAAATAGTAAAGTGTGTGATGTACTTACTACAGGGACCATTTCCAGGCACCCTCAAATCTCTTTTAAAAAGATATCTGGTGGTCCGGGAGGTGGCACAATGGATAAAGCATTAGACTCTCCAGCATGAGGTCCTGGGTTCAATCCCTGGCAGCACACGTACCAGAGTGATATCTTGTTCTTTCTTTCTCTCTCTTCCTTTCTCATAAATAAATACAATCTTTAAAAAAAAAAAAAAAAAAAAGATACCTGGGGTGGTCCAGGAGGTGGCGCAGTGGTGAAAGATAGGTTGGACTCTCAAGCATGAGGTCTCGAGTTCAGTCCCTGGCACCACATGTGCCAGAGTGATGTCTGGACTTTCCCCTCCTATCCCTCTTATTAATAAACATTTCTTTAAAAAATCTGGATATAATTGACCTACACCTCTAAAGATCCCTCTCTCCACCATCACTGGTCAGCTTCATCGGGAACAGTATCATAAAACCCTCTAGTGGGCCTTGCCCTCAATGTAGAACAACAGTGGTAGAAATTGCACCACTCTCTGAAGAGAGGCTGGGTCAACATATTCTGCCACTCAAGGAAGATGGGTCCTGAAATGAGTGCAGCCTACACTGTTCCTAGCTATGACCATGGAATGTGAACTCAGGCTGAGGACACACAAGCTCCTGTGCTAAGTACGAATAGACATGGGCCCTGGGACAAATCAATGGATTTTACAATTAACAGAATTACATACTTTTCCTATATTTGGGAGCTACTCTCTGCCTTGATTCAATTTCCTAGTTCTATTCCCAACTCTGACATAGTCCTTCCAGACAATACTTTTAGCCCACTTGCACATTACCTGTTCAGCCTAGGCAAAAAATTAGCAGTCATGAGCCCATCAGAATATATCTATAATAGTCTTCTGAGCTTCTTCCAACATGAACCAAATCTTTTTTTTTTTTTTTTTTTTTTTTTACCAGAGCACTGAGCAGTTCTGGCTTATGGGTGGTACAGGGGATTGAACCTGGGATTTTGGAGCCTCAGGCATGAAAGTGTCTTTGCATAACCCTTATGCTATCTACCCCTGCCCAAGACGACCCCAAATCTCATCTGCTATACTCTTACCTTTAGGTTCCTGATAATTAATTTTTTTTTTTTTTTTTACCTCCAGGGTTATCACTGGGGCTCTGTGCCTGTACTACAAATCCACTGCTCCTGGAGGCCTTTTTTTTTTTTTTTTTTTAAAGAATTTATTTATTTATTCATGAGAAAGATAGGAGGAGAGAAAGAACCAACCATCACTCTGGTACATGTGCTGCCGGGGATCGAACTCAGGACCTCATGCTTGAGAGTCTAGTGCCTTAGCCACTGCACCACCTCCCGGACCACGTCCTGGAGGCCATTTTATCCCCCATTTTTGTTGCCTTTGTTGCCCTTGTTGTATTCACTATTGTTGTTGTTATTGCTATTGTTATTGTTGTTGGATAGAACAGAGAGAAATCAAGAGACAGTGGAAGAGAAAGAGTGAGAGAGAAAGATAGGCACCTGCAGTCCTGCTTCATACTTGTAAAGTGACCTCTTGCAGGTGGGGAGCCAGGGGCTCAAACCAGGATCCTTATGCCAGTCAGTCCACTTTGTGCCATGTGCACTTAACCCTCTGCGCTACCGCCCAGCCCCCTAAACAATTTTTTTCTGCTTTATAGCTCAGTGCTTGTCAGCTACCAAGTTGCAGATGCTACCATGACGTCAAGCTGACTTGCCTGCGCAGATGACCTCACCAAATACCCTGAAACCTCACCTCCAAAGAGCCCTACCCCACTAGGGAAAGATAGAAACAGGTTGGGGGATGTGGTCTGGGAGGTGGTGCAGTGGGAAAGTCTTTGAACTCTTAAGCATGAGGTCCCGAGTTCAATCCCCAGCAGCACATGTACCAGAGTGATGTCTGGTTCTTTCTCTCCCTCCTATCATTTCTCATGAATAAATAAAATATTAAAAAAAAAAAA
Organism: Erinaceus europaeus; assembly: GCF_950295315.1. Classification (NCBI taxonomy): domain Eukaryota; kingdom Metazoa; phylum Chordata; class Mammalia; order Eulipotyphla; family Erinaceidae; genus Erinaceus; species Erinaceus europaeus. The sequence goes on along the minus strand of NC_080170.1, from coordinate 53,123,248 downwards.
AAAAAAAAGAAAAGAAACAGGTTGGAGGTATGATCGACCTGTCAAGGCCCATGTCCAGTGGAGAAGCAATTACAGAACCAGATCTTCCATCTTCTGTTCCTCATAAAGATCTTTGGTCCATACCCCCAGAGGGATAAAGAATATGGAGGGGAACGAATACGGCACTTTGATGGTGGGAATTGTATAACATTGTATCTCTCTTATGCAACAAACTTGTCAATCATTATTAAATCTGGACTGGAAGACGCTTTGAAGAGGGTTAAACCGGGAATGGCTGCTGGCTATGATAACATCACCCCAGAACTCATTCTTAACTTGGGCCCCGCGGCAAAGAAGTGGCTCACTTCATTCCTGTCCCACATCTTGGAATCTGAATCTATGCCCAAAATTTGGCATCATGCGAAGATAATAGCAGTTCTGAAACCAAAGAAAGAGCCAACACTGGCCGCCAGCTATAGACCAATTTCTCTCCTCTCCATGTGTTACAAACTCCTTGAGAGGCTGCTTCTGTCACGTATTTCTCCTCTTACAGAGAAATTCCTATCACCCACCCAAGCTGGTTTCCGCCCAGGAAGATCTACCTGTGAACAAGCCCTGGCCCTCTCAACTTACATTGAAAATGGATTCCAGAAGAATTTAAAGACGGGTGCTGTCTTTGTTGATCTCACAGCAGCCTATGACACGGTCTGGCACCGTAGTCTCCTAGTCAAGATCTCAAGATGCCTGCCTCCATGGGTGGCCAACACTATATCTTCTCCAAAACAGAAGATTCCGGGTGCATCTGGGTGACAAGTCTAGCAGATGGAGACTTGTCTCAAGTGGCCTCCCCCAAGGCTCTGTTCTGGCTCCTACACTATTTAATATTTACATCAATGACCTCCTAGAAACTTCTTCAAGGAAGTTCATCTACGCCGATGACATCTGCTGTGCAACTCAGGCATCCAAGTTCGACATCCTCGAGGAAACACTCACGAAAGACATGTCTCTGATATCTGATTACTATAAAAAATGGCGACTAATCCCTAGCACTGCAAAAACGGTATCATCTGTTTTCCATCTACACCATGCCTCGGCCTCGCGTGAGCTTAATGTGCAGCTTGGCGATACGAGAATCCAGCATGAAGCCCAGCCAGTCTATCTTGGCGTTACTCTCGATCGCACTCTGTCATTTCACGAACATTTCATAAAAACTGCAGCAAAGGTGGGTGCGAGAAATAACATCATTGCAAGACTGGCCAGCTCCTCATGGGGCGCGAGCGCTTCCACACTACGATCATCATCTTTGGCATTATGCTATTCCACTGCAGAATACTGTGCCCCAGTGTGGTTCTGTAGCCCCCATGTCCACTTGGTTGATTCCAATTATATTCCTCCATGAGGATAATTTCTGGAACCATCCTTTCCACCCCGGTTCCATGGCTGCCAGTTCTTAGCAACATCGCCCCGCCAGATATTCGTCGGGATGCGGCATCATCTAAGTTCATTTCCCACGTCTACGCTCGACCGGACCTGCCAATATACGCGGATATCTTCGCCCACCCTGTCCAACGCTTGACGTCTCATCACCCAATCTGCTCCTATGCCTACACTGAACTTCTCTGTTCCAGTCTCTTGGAAACAGAGTTGGCAGTCAGCTGAGGTAAAGAACAAACACCTCATCACAGACCCCTGCAAGTGTCAACCCGGCTTTGACCTAGCACATTATGATTGGGCCCTCCTCAATCGCTATCGAACAGGCCATGGCCGGTGCGCCGCTATGTTCCATCGCTGGGGAGCCAGAGATGACCCGAACTGTCCCTGCGGCTACAGACAGACTATGACCCACATAGTCAACGACTGCCACCTCTCCAGATTCAAAGGAGGTCTCGAAACTTTACATCAGGCTCAACCTGACGCTGTTGAATGGCTACGGAAGAAGGGCAAACGCTAGAAGAAGAAGGAGCTAGAGCTGATTATCACTCTGGTTAAGAAAGTTAATTAATTTTATGATGATGATGATAATGAACATCTTGGAGGACCAGCAGGATACCTCACCTAAGAAGGTCCCTGCTTTTGTCATATGAGCTAATTGGGTTCAAGCCTGGCACTTACTGCACTGGGGGAAGCTTTGGTGCTGTGGTGTCTTTCCTTTTCTCTCTCTCTCTTTCTATCTGGGAAAAAATATCTGCTCAGAGTGCTGTTTCAATCCTACAACAAAAGACGCCACTTTTAGAAACTAAATGAGCCAGCATTCCTTCCTTCCTTCCTTCCTTCCTTCCTTCCTTCCTTCCTTCTTTCCTTCCTTCCTTTCATTCCTTCATTTTTCTTTCCTTTGTTTTTTCTCTCTTCCTTTCTCTTTCTTCCTTCTTCTTTCTTTCTCTGTGATCTACCCAAGGATTTATAGTAGCAAACTTAAAACCTCTTACTGTTCTGCTAATTCTTAGTTTCTCTTCATCCTTCAAGTCTCAGCACATACTTTACTGTCTTTGCCAAGTAGTCAGTCCACATAAATTTCTTTCTTCACATTTTATCTGTTTTCTTCTTAGATTATAAATTATGTGAATGTGTAGGGCTCAGTTTGGATTTTTCTCCCCTTCCCATTCTATCTCCAGCACCACTTACAGGGTTTGGAATATTATAACTGCTCAGATAGATTTGTCAATTTTATAAATAAATAAATAAGGAGGCCAGGAGATAGCTCACCTGAGAGAGAGCATACTTTACAATGCATGTGAACCTGAGTTCAAGCCCCTGGCTACCAGAGGAGAACTCCTGCACAGGGGATGCTTAACAAATAACAGAGTGGTGCTCTATGCCTCTCCTTTTCTCTTTGTTTCTCCCTCTGTTTTCCCCCCCTCTATGGGGGGGGAGAAAAAAGAGAGATAGAGAATCCACAAGAAGAAGTGGAATTGTGCAGCTGTGAACTCCCTGTGAAGTAAGAAGCCTCAGTGTTAATATGGCAATAAATAAGGACCCATGCAGATGGATCCCAGTTTGAGCCCCTGGCTCCCCACTTGTGGGGGTGGGGGGGAGGGTGTCACTTCCCAAGTGGTGAAACCGGTCTGCAGGTGTCTATCTCTCCTCCTGTCTCCCCTTCCTCTCTCATTTTCTCTCTGTCTTATCCAATAAAATGGAAAAAAAATGGCTGCTAGGAATAGTAGATTTGTAGTGCAGGCATGAAGCACCAGCGATAACCCCAGAGGCAAAAAAAAAAAAAAAGATAGACTAAAACTTAGAATGCCAATTTTATAGTAGTAGTTCTGCTTAGTTCCAGTCATTTTCATGTGTTTTTTTTAATCGCCACCAGAGTTATTGCAAGTGCTGTGTGCCAGCACTACAAATTCACTGCTCCCAGCGACCTTTTATTTATTTTTTATTGCCACCACCTGAGTTACAGCTAGGGCTTGGTGCTGGCACTACAAATCCACCACTGCCGGTGGAATATTTTTCTTCTTTCTAATTTATTTGACAGGACAGAGAGAAACTGAGAGGGGGAGGGGGAGATATATAGAGAGAAATATATACACCTTCAGATTTGCTTCACTGCTCATGTAAGTGGGGAGTGAGGGCTCGAACCTGGGTCCTTGTGCATGGTGTTATGTGCTTGGTTAACCAGGTGCCCCACCACCTGACCCCCAGTAGCCATTTTTTCTCTCCTCCCCTCTCCTCTCCTCTCCTCTCCTCTCCTCTCCTCTCCTCTCCTCTCCTCTCCTCTCCTCTCCTCTCCTCTCTTCCCCTCCCCTCCCCTCCCCTCTCCCCTCCCCTCCCTTCCCCTCCTCCCCTCCCTTTCTTTCTTAATTTCTTTCTTTTCTATTCTATTTGATAGGGCAGAAAGAAACTGAGAGGGGAGGGAGAGAAAGACATTTGCAGACTTGCTTCATCATTTGTGAAACATTCCCCCTGCAAGTGTGGAGGGGCGACTCCAACATGAGTCCTTACACATGGTAATGTGTGTACCACTGCCTGGCCCTAATATTCAATTAAAAAATTCTGTCATGACCTGGGTCCATGCTCCCAGAGGGATAGAGAATGGGAAAGCTACTGGGGAGGGGGTGGGATATGGAGATTGGGTGGTGGGAATTGTGTGGAGTTGTACCCCTCCTACCCTGTGGTTTTGTTAATTAATCCTTTCTTAAATAAAAAAAAATTTAAAAAAACTGAGTTTCCTTCCTTGCTTATATGAAAACTTAATAATTATTTACAATAAAATACCCTTTCTGAAACCTAAAAAAAAAAAAAAAATTCTGTCATGATTAGAATGTAGTCCCACACCCCAGGTTAAAGTTAGCTCAATTCTGGCCCCAATATTCAATTAAAAAATTCTATCATGATTAGAATGTAGTCCCACACCCCAGGCTAAAGTTAGCTCAATTCTGGTTTAGGGTGATGCTAGGAATTGAACCTGAAACATCTGGTGCCTAAGGCATGAAAGTCTGTGCATAACATTAGGCTGCCTTCCCAGCCACAAAGAGTCATTTCAAGGAAGTCATTTGACCTTTCTTTTCTCTAGTTTTTCATACATACATACAATATAATATCTGCTTCTGGAGTCATTACTTATCAACACAATTTGAAAGTAATCTGAGCGACTGTACTACTAACTGGGAATGCAAAATGTGTGTGTGTGTGTGTGTGTGTGTGTGTGTGTGTGTGTGTGTGTGTGTGTGTGTGTGTGTGTGTGTGTGTATAAGAAAGTGAAAAGTTGGGAGTCGGGCTGTAGCGCAGTGGGTTAAGCGCAGGTGGCGCAAAGCACAAGGACCGGCATAAGGATCCCGGTTCGAACCCCGGCTCCCAACCTGCAGGGGAGTCGCTTCACAGGCGGTGAAGCAGGTCTGCAGGTGTCTATCTTTCTCTCCTCCTCTCTGTCTTCCCCTCCTCTCTCCATTTCTCTCTGTCCTATCCAACAACGACAACAACAATAATAACTACAACAATAAAACAACAAGGGCAACAAAAGGGAATAAATAAATAAAATAAATATTAAAAAAAAAAAGAAAGTGAAGTGAAAAGTAGGGGGTCCGGTGATAGCGCAGTGGGTTAAGTGCACATGGCGTGAAGCGCAAGGACTGGCACAAGCATCCCGGTTCCAGCCCCCGGCTCTCCACCCGCAGGGGGGTGTGTTTCACAAGCGGTGAAGCAGGTCTGCGGGTGTCTTATCCAACAACAACAACAGCAATAACCACAATAATAATGATAACAAAAAAAAGGGCGACAAAATGGGGAAAATGGCCCCCAGGAGCAGTCACTTCGTAGTGCGGGCACTGAGCCCCAACGATAACCCTAGAAGCAAAAAAAAAAAAGTGAAAGTGAATGGAGAGATAGCTTGCCTGGTATAGTGCACACTGTACAATATGTGAAAACCTAGGTTCAAGCTCTTGGCATTAAATGGAAGCACCATGCAAGACAGGTGCTGTGGTATCTCTGGTGCTTCAGGCATATAAGTCTTTGCATAATCATTACACTATTTCCCCAGCCTGTTCTGATTACACATTTTAGAAATACACTTCTACCTATTCTGCCTCCTGAAATTCAAAATTATTATTTTTAAATATTTATTTATTTATTTTCCCTTTAGTTGCCTTTGTTGTTTTATTGTTGTGGTTATTATTGTTGTTGTTATTGATGTCATTGTTGTTGGATAAGACAGAAATGAAGACAGGATGGGAAGACAAAGAGGGGGAGAGACAGACACCTGCAGACCTGCTTCACCACCTGTGAAGCAACTTCCCTACAGGTGAGGAGCCGGGGGCTCAAACCAAGATACTTAAGCGGGTCCTTTTGCTTTGCACCACGTGCACTTAACCTGCTGCACCACTGCCTGGCTCCCTCAAAATTATTTTGATCCCCTGGTGCCCTCTACTGAAATAGCCTAGGCATAACAATTAGTATTCTTTTTTTTTTTAAATTTTTTATTTAAGAAAGGATTAATGAACAAAAACATAAGGTAGGAGGGGTACAACTCCACACAATTCCCACCACCCAATCCCCATAACCCACCCCCTCCCATGATAGTTTTCCCATTCTCTATCCCTCTGGGAGCATGGACCCAGGGTTGTTGAGGGTTGCAGAAGGTAGAAGGTCTGGCTTCTGTAATTGCTTCCCCGCTGAACATGGGCGTTGACTGGTCGGTCCATACTCCCAGTCTGCCTCTCTCTTTCCCTAGTAAGGTGTGTCTCTGGGGAAGCTGAGCTCCAGGACACATTGGTGGGGTCTTCAATCCAGGGAAGCCTGGCCAGCATCCTGGTGGCATCTGGAACCTGGTGATTGAAAAGAGAGTTAACATATGAAGCCAAACAATTTGTTTAAGAACCTGATTACTTAATGTTCTCTGCACAGCAAAGGGCCTCTGGTTTCATAGTGATTCTTCAGCAAATTCATCTTTTCTAAGTGTTTTACTACATACTATGAATGAAGAAATTATATTCCAATGCCCAGTTTAGTGGTCGCCTCAGAAGTCACCCAGTAAATGATAAATTAATTTACATGTATTTTGTTTTATTTTAGTCAGGCTTATGTGACAATCAACTATGTCACTCTTTTTGCACTTATAATATTTTTTATTATTAGTGATTTAACAGTGACTTACAGAGTTATAAGATTACAGGGGTGTAGCTTCATAAGCATATATATCTGTGTACCACTTACCACATCCAACAGTGAAGTTCTATGGGGCCGCTCCCTGTGATAATCACAGTTTTCACAAAATCTAAGAGATAGCCTTTTTTTTTTTTTTCCAGAGCATTGTTCAGCTCTGGCTTAAGGTGGTACAGGGGATTGAACCTGGGACCTCAGAGCCTTGGGTGTTAACGTCTTTTGAGTAACCACTGTGCTATCTCCTCTGCCCACAATATCATCTTTTGAAGTACAGAGTAGTATTCCATTGACCATCTATTCCACAGCTTCCTTATCTAGACATTAGTTGGAATTCAGTTACTTTCCTATTTTGGCTATTGTTCGGCTATGACGTGGGGGTGCATATACTCTTTAGGATCAGTATTTTCATGTCTTTTGGGTATATACTTAATGGCTGGATTATAATATATTTCCATTTTTATTTAAGGGTTCTCTGTACAGCCTTCCACAGGGTCTGCATTTGTTTGTATTCCCACTAACAGTGTATCAGGGTTCCTTTTTCTCCACATTGTCACCAGCTCTGGTTGTTCACAATCTTTTTGATGTAGGCCATTCTCATTGATATGACATGGTCTTTTACTGTGGTTTTAATTTTTTGCTCTATTTTATGTTTATTATATTTGTTAGGACAGAGCGAAATTAAGAGGGGTAGGGGAAGGTAGAGGAAGAGTGAAGGGGGGGCATCTGGTGGCACACCTGGTTGAGCACACATTACAATGTGCAAGGACAGCGTATCAGGATGGCTGGGTGGTCTAAGGCACCAGACTCAAGTAAACACTTCACAATGTGCAAGGACCCAGGTTTGAGGCCCCAGTCCCCACCTGCAGGGGGAAAGTTTTGCAAGTGGTAGGCTGCAGGTGTCTCTCTGTCTCTCTCCTTTTGTATCAACCCCTTTCCCCTTGATTTCTGGCTATCTGTATCCAATAAATAGATTAAAATAATTTTAAAAGTTAAAAAAAAAAAAGCTCCGGGTGGTGGCACATCTGGTTAAGTGCACATGTTCAAGTGTGCAAGGACCAGGGTTTGAGCCCCCAGTCCCACCTGCAGGGGGAAGCTTTGCAAGTGGTGAAACAGGGCTGCAGTTGTCTCTCTGTCTCTCTCCCTCTCTGTCTCCACCTATCCTCTCAATTTCTGGCTGTCCCTATCCAATAACTAAAGATAATTAAAAATAATGAAAATAATGAAAGAAGAGTGAAAGAGAGACATTTGCTGCCTTATTTCACCAGGCATGAAACTTCCCCTCTTCAGGTGGTGACCAGGTACTTGAACCTGGGTCCTTGTGCACGTTAATGTGTATGTTTATCCAAGCGCACCCTGCCTGGCCTCTGTGGTTTTAATTTTTATTTATTCAATGATAAGTGAAGTAGAGCACTTTTTCATATCTCTCTCTGTGTTCTTCTTTTTATAAAATAGTATTGTACTGTGGTCTGGGAGGTGGCACAGTGGATAAAGCAATGGATTCTCAATCATGAGGTCCTGAGTTCAATCCCTGGCAGCACATGTACCAGAGTGATGGCTGGTTCTTTCTCTCCTCTTATCTGTCTCATCAATAAATAAATAAATAAATTCTTTTAAAAAATAGTATTGTACTTTGGCTGTTCCATTTGGTCCTCAGTAATTTCCTACTACTATTTTGTAGATGTGCTCATTACTACAGTACTTGTCTCCTCTACTCCCTCTTAAGACTTAGGAGCCAGCAAAATAGAGAGGGAGAGAGACAGGGAGACAGAGAACAGAGAACCACTCTTCTCTGGTATATGATGGTACAGGGAACCTCAGGCATGCAGGTCCTGTAGATTAAGGCTGAGCTAGCTCCTTGGCTCTCCAGCATGAATTTTGTCTTTCTCCACTACATCCCCCTTTTGAATAATTTTTAGTTTTGCTTGAAACACACTAGGGCTTGGACTTCTTTTTTTTTTAAAATATATTTATTTATTTTTTTAACTTGTTTTTTAAATTTTTAAGTATTTATTTATTTATTTATTTATTGAAATAGATGCAGAGAGAAAGACACAGAGAGAAACACCAGAGCACTGCTCAGCTCTGGCTTACAGTAGTGAGGGTGATTGAACCTGGGACTTCGGAACCTCAGGCATGAGAGTCTGTTTGCATAACCATTATGCTGTCTACCCCTGCCCAAAAGATTAATTTTATTTAATACAGATGAGAGACAAAGTTTCACAATGAGACAGAGAGCTAGGCAAGTCAGAGCCCTACTTGATATATATAAACAGGGACTTCAGGCATATGAGTCTGATGTTCTACCAGCTGAAACATTTCCCCAGTCAGAGCCTGGACTTCAGAGTGAGAAGGATCTGAGTTTAAATCAATCCTGCTACTTCTTTGAACTTATGTTTTAAATGTTATTCCTAGGGAGCTAGGCAGTTACTCATGTGGTAATACACACTTTGTCATGCAGGGGACCCAGGTTCAAGCCCCTAGAATGAAGGTGTGGTACTGTGGCATCTTTCTCTTTCATTCTTTTTCTCTTTATCTGGAAAAAGGGGAAAAAAAATTGCCAAGAGTGGTGGAATCAAACTGTAAAAAAAAGGGGTGGGATATGGAACTCAGAGAAGAATACAGTGGTCCTAATGTCACCCTTGTAGGGAGAGAAATACCCAGTTCTCTGACAGCATCCCATGGAATTCATGACCTGAATCTGCTCAGTCAGCACAGAGGACTTGATTCACAGGGACAAATTTGCCAAGGCATAAAGGACCACCTCCTGCCTCTCTAACCTCACCCCAGCCATCCCTCTGAAGTCTGGAAGTCTCTAAATGCATCCAGAAAGATGACAGTCTCAAATGTAGATTTTGATTTTGGAGGCAAAATGGAGTATGTTGTTTGATATGTACCTCTGCATGGACTCTGTTTTTTTGTGGGTTTTTTTTTTTTGTTGTTGTTGTTTGTTTGATTGATTTTTTTTTTTTTTATGAGATAGAGGTTTCCACATAAAGAAAAAGAGAGATGTTCAAGCACCACTGTGGTACATGTAATACTGGGAATTGAGGCATGAGGCAGAGTCTGAGGAATGCAAGTCCACTGTTCTACCAGTTGAGCTATTTCCCAGGCTTTCAAAGCCATCTACCTGAAAGGGAGTAGGAGAGGGATGCTCAGATTTTCTGTTCTTTCTCGGGAAGCAGAGTATGGAAATTGTTTTTCTGAATCCAGCTTCACCAGTCCCATGAATGAGGAAAATTCCTCTCAGCAATGAACAATCATTCTTTATTCTCCTCACTGATGTGAATTGTCTCATTTTTCTTTGTTTTCTTATGTGTTTTAGGCAGCAGTTGGGAGGGGGAGTCAGGAACTGCTAGCCAAATACCAATTTAAATGCCTCATTGATTTGATCTTGATTTTTTTTTTTTTAGCCTGTTCTTGGTCCTCCCAGCTCCAGAGCTGGGGATTTCACAGCATGTAGTCAGTGGCTGCCTGCTCAATCTGAGCTCTCCTTCAGAGACTTTAAAAAAAATTTTTTTTTTTATTTAAGAAAGGATTAATTAACAAAACCATAGGGTAGGAGGGGTACAACTCCACACAATTCCCACCACCCAATCTCCATATCCCACCCCCTCCCCCGATAGCTTTCCCATTCTCTATCCCTCTGGGAGCTGGGAAAACTGGGTTGTAACATGCAGAAGAATGAAATTGAACCACTTTATCTCAAAAGAAACAAAAATCAACTCCAAATGGATCAAAGAACTAGATGTCAGACCAGAAACAATCAAATACTTAGAGGAAAACATTGGTAAAACACTGTCCCACCTACAACTCAAGGACATCTTTGATGAATCAAACCCAATCGCAAGGAAGACTAAAGCAGAAACAAACCAATGGGACTACATCAAATTGAAAAGCTTCTGCACATCCAAAGAAACTATTAAACAAACAGAGAGACCCCTCACAGAATGGGAGAAGATCTTCACATACCATACATCAGACAAGAAACTAATCACCAAAATATATAAAGAGCTCAGCAAACTTAGCACCAAAAAAGCAAATGACCCCATCCAAAAATGGGCAGAGGATATGAACAAAACATTCACTACAGAAGAGATCCAAAAGGCTAACAAACATATGAAAAACTGCTCTAGGTCAGAGACTTTTTTTTTAACCAGACACTGCTCATCTCTGGCTTTTAGTGGTGCTGGGGGTTAAACCTGGGACCTTTGGTGCCTCAGGCATGGAAGTCTTTCAGTATAACCATTGTCATATCTAGATGGTTATTATTGTTATTATTATTATTATTATTATTTTACTAGAGCACTGATCACCTCTGTTTTATGGTAGTGTGGGAGATTAGACTTGCATTGTTGCATGAGAGTCTCTTTGCATTAACCATTATGCTATCTACCCCTGCTATCTGGGTGATTCTGATAACAAGCTTTGGTACAATTCTTACCTGATGTCATCATTATTATGTAAATGTTTATTTTTTTATTATTATGGGAGACAGATAAAGAGAAAACTAGAGCACTGCTCAGCTCTTGCCTCAAGTGGTGCTGGGATTTAATCTACAACCTCTGGGGTCTCAGACTGGTGCTCTAAAAGGCTGAGCTATCTCCCTGATACCCCTTCCTTTTTTTTTTTTTTTTTTGGAGGGCAGGAAGTTAAGTTTATTTCATGTTAATGGGCTATAGGTCAATTCCTACCAACCAGGCCTGAACTACCTGGTACTTTAGCACCCAGACTTTATCTGTTTCCAAGCTGGGCACAACACAAGCTGATTGGTTACAAACAGACTCTATCAAGGTGCTGACAATAAAGTTGAGAGCAGGTTGGCTACAGAGTGTACCACTCAGGATACTGGAATGTGGAACTGAGAGTATGTCAGCAGAAGTTTTCTCTCATTCTTTTGCCTATGGACTTTTCATTTCCCTATCTTAGAAAAATTTTCCTCCCTCTTTTTTTTTTTCCCTGAGAGTACTAGTCAGCTCTGGTTTGTAGTGGCCTTTGAGATTGAAACTGGGATTTTATTTTATTATTTTTTAAAATTTCTTTATTGAGAGGTTAATGGTTTGCAGTCGACAATAAAATACAATAGTTTGTACATGTGTAACATTTCCCAGTTTTTCACATAACAATTCAACCCCCACTAGGTCCTCCTCTGCCATCATATTCCAGGACCTAAACCCTTCTCCCCCATCTCAGAGTCTTTTTCTCTGGGGCAATATACCAACTCTAAAGAGATATGTCAGAAACAAAAAGATGAATATGGGGTGATCTCACTCATAGACAGAAGTTGAAGGGAAAACACAAAGCAGAACTTGGACTGGAGTTGGTACATTGCACCTGATACCCTCTCTTAACATAATCAAACACACATTCAGCACCTCTGGTTCCAAACTACTTGCACTTCAGCCTGGATAAGTTGGGATAGTCCCTCTAAAATAAAGATCATGTTGCTGCTTTACTTACCAGTCAGAAAGAGACACAATGTCCCTGGGATTTGGGGCGTGATACACATCACTAGGCATGTGATTCTGATCCACTTTTAGCTGGTTGGAGACAAAGAAAATGTGAAATCAGTTGCAGAAAAGTAAAAATCATCAATGCTTCCTGCGGTCTTTTGACCTCCTAATCATATCTTTTCCTTACTCAAAATATTCAACTCAAAAAAAAAAAAAAAGAAAGAAAGAAAGATTCAACTCTGTAACTTCTGTGTTTACATTTCTAAACTGCTTAAAAGCTATCAGGTTATTTTGTACTTTCGTCATAGTATCTATATGTGTTCTATGTCCTTTTTCAGTAATATATATATAATTTGTTTTACTATATTGCTGATTTTGAATTGAATCTTTTAAAATGCTGAAAATTATAGCAAGTCATTAATAATCTCTATGATCTTTGAGATCAGAGATTATTTCTTTTCTATCTTTTTTTTGTTTTTGATAAAGTTTTTTATTTTTCAAAATGTACAGTAGGTGGAACTTGCTCATGCATCTTCACCAGCAGCTGGGGCTTCTCCACCCTTGGTGTTTCAGGTGTATATTACTTGAGCTCTGTGTTTTGATACCAGTTTAATAAGCCCTTTACTGAGGAGTTTCTAAAGGGCATCCCTGGACAGTGAGCCACAAATCTTCAGTCTCTCAGAGACAACAGCTGGAGTTATGTATGAGCTTATAGTTGGGAACTTCTTTACAGAGCTTGTCATATGTGGCTTTGTCAAACAAGATGAGGTTATTAAGCTTGTCCCAAACTTTGCCTTTGGACCACTTCTTTTTGGCCTTTCCCCCAGACTTGTTCATGGGATCTTTGTCTTTCTTGGCTAACTCCCCAGCATCTTTTATTTTTTAATTTTTTAAATTTTTATTTATTTATTTTCCTTTTCATTGCCCTTGTTCTTGTAGTTATTATTGTTGTTGTTACTGATGTTGTTGTTGTTGGATAGGACAGAGAGAAATGGAGAGAGGAGGGGAAGACAGAGAGGAGGAGAGAAAGATAGACACCTGCTGATCTGCTTCACCACTTGTGAAGCGACTCCCCTGCAGGTGGGGAGCAGGGGCTGGAACCCGGATCCTACTGCCCATCCTTGCGCTTTGCGCCACCTGCGCTTAACCCCCTGTGCTACCGCCTGACTCCCCCGGCATCTTTTTTCATCTTGTCGTCTTTGGGTGGCATTGCGAAGCTTGGAGAGTAACAAAATCTACCACTGTTGCATTAAGATGTCAGACAGAAAAGCTCTTTTCTATCTTTATAGTCCCTTTGGTACACAGTGTAACACAACTTAAATGTGTAGGATTTTGCAATCTAAGTTTAGTGAAGAACTACATTAATTTCCTCTTTTTCTTATTTCACATATAAACAGAGTTGAGTATATTTTTAAATTTTTTTTAAAAGATTTTATTTATTTATTAATGAGAAACGTAAGAGGAGAGAAAAAGAGCCAGACATCACCCTGGTACATGTGCTGCCAGGGATTGAACTCAAAACCTCATGCTTGAGAGTCCGATGCTTTATCCACTGTGCCACCTCCTGGACCACCAGAGTTGTGTATCTTTACTTTATTTTAGGAAAGTTTTTAAAAGATTTTTATTTATTTACTAATGATAAAGATAAGAAGGAGAAAGAAAGAACCAGATATCACTCTGGAACATGTGCTGCCTGGGATTGAACTCAAGACCTCATGCTTGAGAATCTAGTGTTTTATCCACTGCTCCACCTCCCGGACCACTAGGAATTTTCTTTAAAAAAATTATTTACTTCCTTTTGTTGCCCTTGTTGTTTTATTGTTGTAGTTATTATTGTTGTTAATTATGTCGTCGTTGTTGGATAGCGCAGAGAGAAATGGAGAGAGGAGGGGAAGAAAAAGAAGGAGAGAGAAAGATAGACACCTGCAGACCTGCTTCACCGCCAGTGAAGCGACTCCCCTGCAGGTGGGGAGCCGGGGGTTCGAACTGTAATCCTTCGGCTGGTCCTTGTGCTTTATGCCACTTGCGCTTAACCTGCTGCGCTACCTCCCGACTCCCTATTTTATTTTATTTACTTTTTTTATTAATTCGAGAAACAAAGAACCAGAGCATCACTCTGGCACATATGACACTGAGGATCAAACTAGGGACACATGTTTTCAAATCCAATGCTTTATCCACTGTGACACCTCCTCAACTAGCAGTTCTGTCTTCAGCTAATACAACTGAGTTAGCTTCCTTCCTTCTTTTTTTTTCTCTCTCTCTTTCTTCCTTTCTTTCTTCCTTCCTTCCATTTTTCCTTCCTTCCTTCCTTCCTCCCTCCCTCCCTTCCATCCTTCCTTTCTTCCTTTCTCTCTCTCTCTCTGTCTTTCTTACCAACGAACTGCTCATCTTTGCTTTACAGTTGTGAGGGGTTGCATTTAGGACTTTGGAGCAGGAAAACATTTTTGTATAATCGCTATGCTACCTTCCCAGTCAGAGTTGAGTATTTAACTTAATAAATACAATCCTCTGTTTTCAGTACTAATAGTCTAGACTGCTATTCTTTTTAATTTTTTTATATTTATTTATTTTCATTTTTTGTTGCCCTTGTTTTTTTTGTTTGTTTGTTTTGTTGTGGTTGTTGTAGTTATTGATCATCATCGTTGTTAGGACAGAGAGAAATGGAGAGAGGAGGGGAAGAGAGAGAATGGGAGAGAGACAGACACCTGTAGACCTGCTTCACCACTTGTGAAACCCATGCAAGTGGGGAGTCAAGGGCTGGAACTTGGATCCTTACACCGGTCCTAGCGCTTTGTGCCATGTGCGCTTAACCCGTTGCACTACCGCCCAACTCCCTAGACTCCTGTTCTAGAACCTGATTCCTTGCTCATGTTAAAACATGAGCTCTACCAGGTGAGCTATTTCCTGGGACTTAAGCTCTGACTCTCAATCAGGAAATGAACTAAAATAATTGTTTTGCTATGAACAACTATATGCCACCAAGCTAGAGAACCTGGAAGAAATGGAAGATTTCCTAGATACCTACCAACTTCCAAAACTAAGTAAAGAGGAAGTAGACAACATGAACAGGCCCATCACAGCTAATGAAATTGAAACAGTTATCAAAAATCTCCCCAAAAATAAAAGTCCTGGACCAGATGGTTTTACAAATGAATTCTACAAAACCTTCAAAGAAGAACTAATACCTCTACTTTTAAAAGTCTTCCAGAAGATTGAAGACACTGGAATACTCCCTGCCAGCTTCTATGAAGCCAACATCACTCTGATACCAAAAGCAAACAGGGACACAACCAAAAAAGAAAACTATAGACCAATATCTCTGATGAACATAAATGTGAAAATATTGAACAAAATTCTAACCAACCGGATACAGCAGTATATCAAAAAGATTGTCCATCATGACCAAGTGGGGTTTATCCCAGGCATGCAAGGTTGGTTTAATATACGTAAATCAATCAACGTGATCCACCACAACAACAAAAGCAAGACCAAAAACCACATGGTCCTATCAATAGATGCAGAGAAAACTTTTGACAAAATACAACATCCCTTTATGATCAAAACACTACAAAAAATTGGAGTAGATGGAAAATTCCTCAAGATAGTGAAGTCTATATATTGCAAACCTACAGCCAACATCATACTCAATGGTGAAAAACTGGAAGCATTTCCCCTCAGATCAGATACTAGACAGGGATGCCCACTATCACCATTACTATTCAACATAGTGTTGGAAGTTCTTGCCATAGCAATCAGGCAGGAGCAAGGAATTAAAGGCATACAGATTGGAAGAGAAGAAGTCAAATTCTCCTTATTTGCAGATAACATGATAGTATACATAGAAAAACCTAAGGAATCCAACAAGAAGCTTTTGGATATCGTCAGACAATACAGTAAGGTGTCAGGTTACAAAATCAACATTCAAAAGTCAGTGGCATTCCTCTATGCAAACACTAAGTTAGAAGAAATTGAAATCCAGAAATCAATTCCTTTTACTACAGCAACAAAAACAATAAAATATCTAGGAGTAAACCTAACCAAAGAAGTGAAAGACTTGTATACTGAAAATTATGAGTCACTACTCAAGGAAATTGAAAAAGACACAAAGAATTGGAAAGATATTCCATGTTCATGGGTTGGAAGAATTAACATCATCAAAATGAATACCCAGAGCCATCTACAAATTTAATGTGATCCCCATCAAGATCCCAAACACATTTTTTAGGAAAATAGAACAAATGCTACAAATGTTTATCTGGAACCAGAAAAGACCTAGAATTGCCAAAACTATCTTGAGAAAAAAGAACAGAACCGGAGGCATCAAACTCCCAGATCTCAAATTGTATTATACAGCCACTGTCATCAAAATTGCTTGGTACTGGAACATGAATAGACATACTGACCAGTGGAATAGAATTGAAAGCCCAGAAGTAAGCCCCCACACCTATGGACATCTAATCTTTGACAAAGGTGCCCAGACTATTCAGTGGTGAAAGCAGAGTCTCTTCAATAAATGGTGTTGGAAAAAGTGGGTTGAAACATGCAGAAGAATGAAACTGAAGCACTGTATTTCACCAAATACAAAAGTAAATTCCAAGTGGATCAAGTACTTGGATGTTAGACCAGAAACTATCAGATACTTAGAGGAAAATATTGACAAAACTCTTTTCCGCATAAATTTTAAAGACATCTTCAATGAAACCAATCCAATTACAAAGAAGACTAAGACAAACATAAACCTATGGGATTACATCAAATTAAAAAGCTTCTTCACAGCTAAAGAAATTACTACCCAAACCAAGAGACCCCTCACAGAATGGGAGAAGATCCTTACATGCCATACATCAGACAAGAGGCTAATAACCAGAATATATAAAGAACTTGCAAATATCAACAATAAGATAACAAATAATCCCATTCAAAAATGGGAGAGGACATGGACAAAATATTCACCACAGAAGAGATCCAAAAGGCCAGGAAACACATGAAAAAATGTTCCAAGTCTTTGATTGTCAGAGAAATGCAAATAAAGTCAACAATGAGATATCACTTCACTCCTAGGAGAATGTCATACATCAGAAAAGGTAACAGCAGCAAATGCTGGAGAGGGTGTGGGGTCAAAGGAACCCTCCTACACTGCTGGTGGGAATGTTAATTGGTCCAACCTCTGTGGAGAACAGTCTGCAGAACTCTCAGAAGGCTAGAAATGGATCTACCCTATGATCCTGCAATTCCTTTCCTGGGAATACATCCTAAGGAACCCAACACACCCATCTAAAAGATCTGTGTACACATATGTTTTTGGCAGCACAATTTGTAATAGCCAAAACCTGGAAACAACCCAGGTGTCCAACAACAGATGAGTGGCTGAGCAAGTTGTGGTCTACAATGGAATACTACTCAGCTATAAAAAATGGTGACTTCACCATTTTCAGCTGATCTTGGATAGACCTTGAAAAATTCATGTTAAGTTAAATAAGTCAGAAACAGAAGGATGAATATGGGATGATCTCACTCTCAGGCAGAAGTTGAAAAACAAGATCAGAAAAGAAAACACAAGTAGAACCTGAAATGGAATTGGCATATTGCATCAAAGTAAAAGACTCTGGGGTGGGTGGGTGGGGAGAATACAGGTCCATGAAGGATGATAAATGACATAGTGGGGGTTGTATTGTTATATGGAAAACTGGGAAATGTTATGCATGTACAAACTATTGTATTTACTGTTGAATGTAAAACCTTAATTCCCCAATAATGAAATAAATTTTAAAAAAAAAGTTGAAAAACAAGATCAGAAAAGAAAACACAAGTAGAACCTGAACTGGAATTGGCATATTACACCAAAGTAAAAGACTCCAGGGTGGGTAGGTGGGGAGAATACAGATCCAAGAAGGATGACAGAGGACCTAGTGAGGGTTGTATTGTTATATGGAAAAATGGGAAATGTTATGCATGTACAAACTATTGTATTTACTGTTGAATGTAAAACATTAATTCCTAATAAAGGAATTAAAAAAATAATTGTTTTGAGTACTTATTTTGAGAAAGACAGACCAAACATTTCTTTTTTAAAAAAATTTTAATATTTATTTATTCCCTGTTTTTTGCCCTTGTTATTTTATTATTGTAGTTATCATTGTTGTTACTGATGTTGTTGTTATTGGATAGGACAGAGAGAAATGGAGAAAGGAGGGGAAGACAGAGAGGGGAAGAGAAAGATATAGACACCTGCAGACCTGCTTCACCACTTGTGAAGCAACCTCCCTGCAGGTGGGGAGCGGGGGCTTGAACTGGGATCTTTGTACTGGTCCTTGCGCTTTGCACCACCTGCACTTAACCCGCTGTGCTACCACCCGACTCCCAGATCAAACATTTCTTTAGTTAACTATATTACATTCTCCAGCTAAAAGAATCCAAGTGATTGCCTTGAGTTGCCCAGAGGAACATTAAGAACAACCTATTCTAAGTCAGATCATTTGCTCTCAGCCAAATTCATGTGATAAACATACTCAGGGTGAGTGTGAGGAAAAAAGTCAGAGATTAACAAGCAGTATAATTTATCTCCAGTAGAAGTGTTGCTGGACCAAAGACAGAAACTGACGTGTAAATTCAGCTTCCACTTCAAGGGAGCAAAATTAAAAATAGAATGGAATTCTATTTGGTTTTAGAGAAGCAGAGATTTAAAAAGAAACTTTGTAAAGGAGTGGGCTTGAAATATGTTTCCTAATGAGGAGCTTGATTTATGAAGTTGCCAGAATAAGCATCTTGCCTATTTGCTTATATTTTTGGTGTCCTGATTAATTACATGATTGTCCTATATCAGCAGTTTTTAATCTATGAATTCACGGCTCCAGAGAGTTACTAGAGAGTACCCAGGCACTATTTAAAGAATCAGAAATCAGGAAAACAAAGGAGCCTCTTCATAAAGGGTATGTGATACTTTTCTAGTCCTTAGCACTAGGTAATTTCACAAAGTAGATATGGTATTTGTCAAATAAATCTCTTTCAGCAGATTCTCCTCTTCACTATTTGTTCCCTCTCATTTTAATTGGAGTATATATTCTATGCTTCCAATGAGGGCAATTATTTTAAGTAGAACAATTCTAATTCTCTCTTTCCTTCTCTCTTTCTCTCCCCCTGTATCTGTTTTGTTTTTTAAAAAAATTTATTTATTCCCTTTGTTGCCCTTGTTGTTTTATTGTTGTAGTTATTATTGTTGTTGTTATTGATATCCTTGTTGGATAGGACAGAGTGAAATGGAAAGAGGAGGTGAAGACACAGAGAGGGAGAGAGTCTACAACCATACCACCCTGAGCATGCTCGATCTTGTCTGATCTCAGAAGCTAAGCAGGGTCAGGCTTGGTTAGTACTTGGATGGGAGAGAGGAGGAGAGAAAGATAGACATCTTCAGACCTGCTTCACTGCTTGTGAAGTGGCTCCCCTGCAGCTGGGGAGCCGGGGCTTGAACAGAGATCCTTCCCCCGTTCTTGTGCTTTGCACCACCTGCACTTAACTCACTGCGCTACTGCCCGACTCCCCTTTGTTTATTTTTTATCATCTTTATTTATTTATTGGATAGAGATAGCCAGAAATCAAGAGGGAAGGGGGAGACAGAGAAGGAGAGAGATAGAGAGGCACCTGCAGTCCTGCTTCACCACTCTCAAAGCTTTCCCCCTGCAGGTGGGGACTGGGGACTCAAACCCAGGTCCTTGCTCATTGTAACATGTGTGCTCAACCAGGTGTGCCACCATCTGGCCAGTCCTTTTTTCTTTCTTTCTTTCTTTCTTTCTTTCTTTCTTTCTTTCTTTCTTTCTTTCTTTCTTTCTTTCTTTCTTTCTTTCTTTCTTTTGAGCCAGGGTCTCAAGCATGTGCAATGTTATGAGTCCCAGTCCAATTTTTTCATACAGATAGATAGAATCTACTACTTTCTGTTTGCTGCACTAATGATTATCTGCTACACGAAACAAAGTAAGAGAACAAGTGCAGTCAGATGAAGAGAAGCCTTTAGACTCCAACTGCAGACTGAGGTTATCGAAGGGGACTGAGGGTGGGTGGGCTGCCATGGTGGAGAGGGCCCTTTGGTAGCAGTCAATTGGTGAGGTGTAGGAACACATTTTAAAAAAAAATTTATTAGTGATTTAATTATTATTAACAAGCTTGTAAGATAACATTCATACAATTCCACAGTTTGCACCAGTAGTTTCCTATCCCATCCGTTGGAATCTTCTCTATTCCTTTTATCTTATTCCTTTAGGGTTATTGCCGGGCGTGGTGCCAGACTACAAATCCACTATTCCTGGATAGGAAAGAGAAATTGAGAGACAAGGGGGAGATAGGGAGAGAGAAAGATAGATGCCTGCAAACCTGCTTCACCACTTGTGAAGCATCCTCCCTACATCTGTGGAGCTGGAGGTTTGAACTGGGATCCTTGGACTTAGTGCTGTTTGCTTAATTGGGTAAGCCATTACCAGGCTCCTGAAGCTTCCCTATTCTTTATCCTTCTCTGGGAGTATGAGTCAAAATTCTTTTATTTCATTAGAGATCAGAGCACTGCTCAGCTCTGGCTTATGGTGGTGCTGGGTATGAACCTAGGACCTTGAGACCTCAGGCATGAGTCTTTTGCATAACCATTATGCTGTCTCCCCAACCTATGAACCAAAATTCCTTATGAGGTACAGAAGGTGAAAAGTCTGACTTCTCTAATTGCTTCTCCACTAGATATGAAAGTTGGCAGGTCAATCCATATGGCCAGCCTGTTTCTACCTTCCTCTAGTGAGGTAGAGCTCTGGAGAGGGGAGGTCCTGGGACATATTGGTGAGGTCTTCTGCCCAGGGAAGTCAGGATGTTGTCATGGTAGCATCTGCAACATGGTGGTTGAAAGGCAGAAAGATGTGATCCAGGAGGTGGCACAGTGGATAAAGCACTGGATTCTCAACCATGAGGTCCTGAGTTCAATCCCTAGCAGCACATATACCAGAATGATGGCTGGTTCCTTTTATCCTCCTATCTTTTTCATGAACAAATAAATAAATAAATTCTTTAGGAAAAAAGAAAGGCAGTAAGATGTAAAGCAGGACAAATTGCTCAATAAGCAGGAACCCAAAAGTATGAATAAAGCAAATGAAACTAGGGGTCTTCCCCCACCTGCAGGGGAGTCGCTTCACAAGCGGTGAAGCAGGTCTGCAGGTGTCTGCAGGTGTCTTATCTTTCTCTCCTCTTTTCTGTCTTCCCCTTCTTTCTCCGTTTCTCTCTGTCCTGTCCAACAACTACTACATCAATAACAACAATAAAACAACAAGGGCAACAAAAGGGAGTAAATAAATATTTTTAAAAAACAACAAAAAACTAGGGGTTTCCATGTAGGAATAAGCTAAGAAGTCTATTTTAGGTATGTTCCAAAGGACCTATTACTTTAGTAATTTTTGCCTGAACCCGATAGCTAACATGCCAGTGGACTAAAAGTACTGTCTAGGAAGATGATGTTAGATTTGAGAATGGGACTAGAAAACTGTATTAGGACAGAGAGTAGCTCTCAAATACGATGAAAGTATATAAATTATATTAACTGTAAACCCCATCAATCTGTCTTAGGGCCCATATCTATTCATACTTAGCACAGGAGGCTGTGTAACCTTAGACTCAATAAGTTCAGAAAGCAAGTAGAAAGGACCTAAAAGACACACCATGAATTACTTAGTCAAATATTTACTACTAAGGCCTAGATACCCTCCTCTCCTACCCCCTACTTCATTTCTCTCAGTCACTTTAAATTTTTTTCTTTCCTCCAGGGTTATTGCTGGAGCTCAGTGCCTACACTACGAATCCACTGCTCCTGAATGCCATTTCCCCCATTGTGTTGCCCTTGTTGTTACCCTTGTATTTAAAGAAATAATCATTTAAACACACATACACACACACACACACACACACAAATAAGATATTTATAGTTGGAGGGTCAGGCAGTAGTGCATTGGATTAAGTACATGTGGCACAAAGCGCAAGGACTGGCTTGAGGATTCTAGTTGGAGCCCCAGGCTCCCCACCTACAGGGAAGTCGATTCACAGGCAGTGAAGCAGGTCTGCATGTGTATGTCTTTCTCTTCCTCCTCTCTGTCTTCCCCTCCTCTCTCCATTTCTCTCTGTCCTATCCAACAATGACGACATCAGTAACAACAACAATAGTAACTACAACAAGGGCAACACAAGGGAAAATAAATAAATATTTAAGAAAAGAAAGAAAAAAATCTCTTTAAGAAAGATATTTATTTTATTTTATTTTCATCACTGTCAGGCCACCCCATCAGCTGGGGCCCTATTTGGGGAGTCCTGAGACTCCCAAACAGACATGACGTATCTAGACCTCAAATAAATCCCTCTCTCCATTGTTACCAGTCATCTCTATCAGGAACAACAGAATAGACTCCCTTGTGGGCCCCCCATAGGACCTTGCCCTCAACTTGGATCAACAATGGTAGAGAATGTTCCATCCTCCAAAGGGAGGATGCACAACATACTCTATGCTATACCTGAGGAAGATGGGTTGATATTGGGGCAACCTGGAATGTTCCTCCTCATGACCACAGAATGTGAGCTCAGATCTACAGGGATGCAGAGGTCACATAGGCTCCTAAGCTGAATATGGGCCCCAGATCACATCAAATCAATGGGGTTTACAGTCAACAATATTTATACCCCTTTCCCATATTGGGGAGCTACTCTCTTCCCTGATCCAGCTTTCTGGTCCTTTATGCAGCCATGACATCATCTCCCCAGACAATAACTTGGATCCACCTGCATATCAGATTTCAGGCTCAGGGGAAAAAAAAAAACCTAGTATAGCCACAGGCCCTTTGGAATATAACTAAAATATGCCTACTACCAATTTAAAAGTATTAATTGTGCTAGTTTTTATGCTTTTAAGTTGATTTTCAGAGACATATTTTCTTTCTTATTCACCTATTTATTAAATAATAACCCCACCAGGGTTATTACTGATGCTCGGTACCTACATGATGGATCCACTGCTACTGGTGGCCATTTTTTCCATATATATGTATATATATATATATATTGACAGGACAGAGAAATTGAGAGGGGTGGGAAGAGAGAGAAAGATAGATATCTATAGACCTACTTCACCGCTGTTGAAGTGTACCTCTTTCAGATGAGGAGTAGGGGCTTGAACCCAGGTCCTTGTGCTTAGTGATTTGTGGCCATCAGGAAAATTGCCTCCAGGAGCAGTGGATTTGTAGTGCAGGCACCGAGCCCAGACAATAACCCTGGAGGGAGGGAGGGAGAGAGGGAGGGAGGGAGAGAGAAAGAGAGAGAGAAAGAGAGAGAGAGAAAGAGAGAGAAAGAGAGAGAGAGAAAGAGAGAGAGGGAGAGGGAGAGGGAGAGGGAGAGGGAGAGGGAGAGGGAGGAGGAGGAGGAGGAAAGGAGGGGAAAAGGGAAGAAGAGGGAAAGAAGTGAAACAATGGCCACTGGGGGTCAGATGGTGGTACACCTGGTTAAGCACAGGGACCAGGTATAAGGATCACGGTTCTAGCCCCCAGTTCCCCACCTGCAGGGGACCACTTCTCAAGCGGTGAAGCAGGTCTGCAGATGTCTATCTTTCTCTCTCCCTCTCTGTCTTCCCCTCCTCTCTTAATTTCTCTCTGTCCTATCCAACAACAACTATGACAACAATAACAACTACAAGGGTAACAAAATGGGAAAAATGGCCTCCAGGAGCAGTAGATTCATAGTGCAGGCACTGAGCCCCAGCAATAACCCTAGAGGCAAAAAAAAAAAAAGTTATGCAAAGAGACTTTCATGCCTGAGGCTCCATAGTCCCAGGTTCAATCCCCTGCACCACCATAAGCCAGAGAGAGCTGAGCTGTGCTCTGGTAAAAAAAAAAAAACTAACTAACTAAGTAAGTAAATAAAACAAACAAACAAATAAACAAACAAACAAAGCACAAGAATCCTGGTTTGAGTCCCTGGTTCCCCACCTGCAGGGGGGTCACTTTGCAAGCAGTGAAGGAGGTCTGCAGATGTTTTTTTTCTTCCTAGCTATACCGAGCCCCAGCAATAACCTTGGAGGCAAAAAACAAAAACAAAACCAACCACTTTGTACTTTGGGAGAGGGGCAAGGTACCTGTACAGTTCCATTCCTCTTGGTGGTCTCTCTCATTTTAATTTCAGGTATAAGTAGAGAGGAAAGGGGCTGAGCATTGGTGCATCTGGTTGAATATATGTTACAATGGGCAAGAACACAGACTCAAGTTCCTGGTTCCCACCTGTAGGGGGAAAGCTCTGCAAGTGGTGAAACAGTGTTACAGGTATTTCTCTTTCTATTTCCCCATTCCCTCTTGATTTATCTTTGTTTCTGTCAAATAAATAAATAAATAAATAAATAATAACAATAAAAAAGAAATAGGGAGAGGGAGAAAGTGAGAAGCACTGCTTCACCATTCATGAAGCTTTCCCTTGTGCAGGTACTCCCATGTGTTGACCTGGCACTTGAACTTGGGTCCATGGTGACATGCATTTTACTGGGTAAGCTATCTCCTTCTTCTTCTTCTTTTTTTTTTTTTTAATTTTTTAATAGTTATTTGTATTTATTTTTCTCTTTTGTTGCCTTTGTTTTAGTTATTATTGTTGTTGTAGTTGATGTCGTCGTTGTTAGGACAGAGAGAAATGGAGAGCGGAGGGGAAGACAGAGAGGGGAAAAGAAATACAGACGCCTGCAGACCTACTTCACTGCCTGTGAAGCGATGCCCATGCAGGTGGGAAGACAGGGGCTCAAACCAGAATCCTTATGCTGGTCCTTGCTTCACACTATGTGAGCTTAACCAGCTGCGCTACCGCCTGACTCCCGCTATCTCCCTTCTTGGCCCTTACTGTTTTGTACTTTTAAAAATGCTTTGTAGGGGGAGTCGGTCGGTAGCGCAGAGGGTTAAGTGCAGGTGGCACAAAGCAAAGACAGGCATAAGGATCCCAGTTCAAAGCCCTGGCTCCCCACCAGCAGGGGAGTCGCTTTACAAGTGGTGAAGCAGGTCTGCAGGTGTCTATCTTTCTCTCCCCCTCTCTGTCTTCCCCTCCTCTCTCCATTTCTCTCTGTCCTATCCAACAACAACGACGACAACAAAAATAACTACAACAATAAAACAAGGGCAACAAAAGGGAAATAAATAAATATTAAAAAATATTTTTAAAAAATGCTTTGTAGGGAGATAGCACAGTTAGTTAAGCACAGAATTTGCATGCAGAAGCTCATGGCTTGAGCCCTAACACTACATGAACCAGAGTGATTCTCTGGTTTCTCTCTTTCTTAAATGGAATAAATAAAATAACTCTTTAAAAATGCCTCCCCAAGGGAGTCGGGCTGTAGCGCAGCGGGTTAAGCGCAGGTGGCGCAAAGCACAAGGACCGGCATAAGGATCCCGGTTCGAACCCCGGCTCCCCACCTGCAGGGGAGTCGCTTCACAGGCGGTGAAGCAGGTCTGCAGGTGTCTGTCTTTCTCTCCCCCTCTGTCTTCCCCTCCTCTCTCCATTTCTCTCTGTCCTATCCAACAACAACAACAACAATAATAACTACAACAATAAAAAAACAACAAGACAACAAAAGGGAATAAATAAATAAAATAAATATTAAAAAAAAAAAAAAAAAAAGCCTCCCCATATATAATTTGGAGTAGGGTTAGAGTTATTTTCATTTATTGGCTGAAGGCACTGAGACACAAGAATTTAACTGACAATAGTCTTGAGAAGGGCAGGCTTAGGAATCTCATCCCACTGTCTGTTCTTTCTCATCACATAACTTTACTTTTAATCCTAGGAATTCCCTTCTTGTAGTTCTATATGTGAAGACCCTGCCTTATCTCTTGGTTAGGAGTCAGTGATTAAGTTAGAAGCCCTCAGGCTCCCAGCCTACAGGGAAGAAAAAGAACAAAAGAGGCTTTAAAATCACTGAGCTCCAACTCAGGAATTAAAATACTATTGAAACAACTGTTAACTTCCACCACTGTGAACCCTTTAATTACCTTACTTAGACACAAGTCAATCCAGGAAATAGTGATCAGTAATTTGAAAAGTACTAAGAGAGGGAACTCATAACATAATATATAAAATGGGTAAACCAACAAGAAGAAATATTGGAGAAACTAAAGAAGACAACAGTCCAGCTAAAAGCCCCCCAAAGGGTGAAGCACAAAATAACGAGTTTAACATCCAAACATTAGCTAAGGAAATAATCACAGGAGTTAGTAAAGAGTTTGAAAGAATTGTTATCAGAAATACAGGAACAACAAATGAGACTCTGGAAGAAAACACTAACTATCTCAAGGTTATTACAGAGCTGAAAGCTGAAATAGCTGAGCTAAGAACACAACTACCTGAACAAGCTAAAACAATATCAGAACAGGGAAACAAAATAGATGAACTCCAGAAAACAGTAGAGGGCAGAGAGAATAGAATCAATGGGGCTGAAGACAGAATTAGCGAGATCGAGGACGAATTAGAGACAACTAAAAAAGAAGTAAGAGATCTCAAAAAGAGATTAAGAGATGCTGAAAACAACAACAGAGTCCTATGGGATGACTTCAAAAGAAACAATATATGCATTATTGGCTTGCCAGAGGAAGAAAGAGAAGGAGAGGAAGAAAGCATTCTTCAGGCCATAATAGCTGAAAATTTCTCTAGTCTAGACAACACCAAAGATATAAAGATTCAAGAAGCCCAGAGGGTCCCAAACAGAATTAACCCAGACTTAAAGACACCAAGACACATCATATTTAGAATGGAAAGGAATAAGGGTAAAGAAAGGATCCTGAAAGCTGCAAGAGAAAAACAAAGATTCACCTACAGAGGAAAACCCATAAGATTAGCAGCAGACTTCTCCATACAAACACTACAGGCCAGAAGAGAATGGCAAGATATCTATCAAGTGCTCAATGAGAAAGGCTTTCAACCAAGACTACTGTATCCTGCCAGACTGTCATTCAGACTAGATGGAGGCATCAAAACCTTCTCAGACAAACAACAGTTGAAGGAATCAATTATCACCAAGCCTGCCCTGAAAGAAGTTCTGAAAGGTCTTCTATAAATAGTCAGACCATCATAAATAGGCCATATATCAGAACACTCTAAAACTCTACAAGAATGGCGTTAAAATATCTTCAATCTTTGATATCAATAAATGTCAGTGGCCTGAATTCACCTATTAAAAGACACAGAGTAGGAAGATGGATCAGAAAACACAACCCAACAATGTGCTGTCTACAGGAAACCCACCTAACTCAACAAGACAAACACAGACTTAAAGTGAAAGGATGGAAAACTATCATACAAGCCAATGGCCCACAAAAAAAGGGCAGGAACAGCTATTCTCATATCTGACATGATAGACTTTAAAATAGGTAAGATTAAAAAAGATAGGAATGGACACTACTTAATGCTCAGAGGATCAGTCAATCAAGAGGACTTAACAATTATTAACATCTATGCACCCAATGAGAAGCCATATAAATACATCAAACTTCTACTGAAAGAGCTACAGCAATATATTAACAGCAACACAGTCATAGTAGGGGACTTCAACACCCCACTCTCTCAACTTGACAGATTATCCAGGCAGAAAATCAATAAAGACATAAGGGAGCTAAAAGAAGAGATAGATAAACTAGAACTATTGGACATTTTCAGAGTCATTCATCCCAAGAAACTGGAATACACATTTTACTCAAATCCACATGGGTCATTCTCAAGGATAGACCATATGTTAGGCCACAAAGACAGCATCAGCCAATTCAAGAGCATTGAAATCATCCCAAGCATCTTCTCAGACCACAGTGGAATTAAACTAACACTTAACAATCAACAAAAGATTAGTAATAGTCCCAAAATGTGGAAGCTCAACAGTATACTTCTTAACAACCTCTGGGTCAAAGAGGAAATCAAGGAAGAAATCAAAATGTATAGAGAGTTCAATGAAAATGAAGACACAAGCTATTAAAATATTTGGGACACAGCTAAGGCAGTACTGAGAGGGAAGTTCATAGCTATACAAGCACACATTAGAAAACAAGAAAAAGCCCAAATAAACAGCCTGATTGCACATCTTAAAGACCTATAAGAAGAACAACAAGGGCAGGGGTAGATAGCATAATGGCTATGCTAACAGACTTTCATGCCTGAGGCTCCCTCAAGTCCCAGGTTCAATCCCCTGCACCACCATAAGCCAGAGCTGAGCAGTGCTCTGGTTAAAATAAATAAATAAATAAAAGAAGAACAACAAAGGAACCCTAAAGCAACCAGAAGGACAGAAATCACTTAGGGCAGAAATAAATAACATTGAGAATAGGAAAACCATACAAAAGATCAATGAAAGTAAATGTTGGTTCTACGAAAGAGTGAACAAAATCGACAAACCTTTAGCCAGACTCACAAAACAAAAAAGGGAGAAGACCCAAATAAAAAAAGGGGGGGGGGAAACAAACAAACAAACAAATAAATATAAAAAAAGAAATTAAAAAAATCTTCAGAGTCTGGTGAGTTAGTTTACCTGCTAGGTAGGGTGCACGATTCAAGTTTGAGCCTCTGGCGGTATACATGGGAGTACTGTGGCACTGGGTGAGTCTTTGGTACTGTCTTTCATTCCGTCTAGTAAAAAAGAAAGAGGGGAGTCGGGCGGTATCGCAGCGGGTTAAGCACATGTGGCGCAAAGCGCAAGGACTGGTAAGGATCCCAATTTGAGCCCTCGGCTCCCCACCTGCAGGGGAGTCGCTTCACAGGCGGTGAATCAGTCTGCAGGTGTCTATCTTTCTCTCCCCCTCTCTGTCTTCCCCTTCTCTCTCCATTTCTCTCTGTCCTATCCAACAGTGACGACAACAATAATAACTACAACAATAAAAAACAACAAGGGCAACAAAAGGGAATAAATAAATAAATATTTAAAAAAATAAAGAAGGGGAGGGAGGAGGAAGAAAGAAAGAAAGAAAGAAAGAAAGAAAGAAAGAAAGAAAGAGGAAGGAAGGAAAGGAGGAAAGAAGGAAAGAAAGGAAGAAAGGAAGGAAGGGATGAGAAACAGTCTAACTAGAGCAATAAAACTGTACATGTAGAAAACCCTAACACTCAACAGTAAATACTGTATCACTCAATACAACACTGTGCTCCTACTGCTTTGCCACAGTAATGTCAGAGTAGGTACCAGAGTTAAGCAGAAACATTGTGCATTACTGTCTCTTTAAGGTTTGTTTTAGATAAAAGGTTTCCATTAAAACCCATTATTTTTTGGCAAACATTGTAGCCTTTGTATAACTTCTTACCTCTTCTAGAAATATGTTTAAAAAGAAGACAGAAAAACCTCTCTGGATGAGTAATGGAAATTGAACAAGCTTTCAAGATAAACAAAAGTCAGAAGGATTACATTAATTTTAAAAAATTTATTAATTGGATATATACAGAGAGAAATTAAGAGGGGATGGGAGATAGACAAGGAGAGAAGCACTGCTTCGCTGCTTATAAAAGTTTACTCCTGCAAGTAGGAGCATGGGTCTTTGCACAGTATAATGTGTGAGCGAAGTGGGTGTGCTACACTGCCCAGTCCCAGAAAGATTACATTTCATATTTTTATTTATTTATTTATTTTTATATTACATTTTTTAAAATGTTAAGTGCAGGATGAAGTTTATAATATAACTGCAAAGCTTAATATCATAGGCTATTTGAGGTCAAGTTATCATGGTGCAATGACATTAATGTGCTATGAATATTACCTTTTAAAAATTCAATTTTAAAGCAAGATTATTTATCTTTTTGTTGTGAGGGGCATGAGAGATTCTCAGCTCTGGCATATACAGTGTTGGGGACTGAACCTGAGACCTCATGCATAAAACACTTGTGCTCAACCTGCAGAAACACCTCTTTAGCTGCTAAGACATAATTCTATTTTATTTATTTATTGGTTTATTTATTTACTTATTTATTCATTTAAATTATGACACAATCAGAGAGAAATAGGGCAAGAAAGGGGAACAGAGTGGGGAGAAAGAAAGAAAGATGCCTGCAACACTGCTTCACTGCTTGTGAAGCTTCCCTCTGACAGGTGGTGGGGACCTGGAATTCAAACTCAAGTCCTTGCACATGGCTATTTGTGTGCTTTACCAGTTGTGCCATTACCAGCCCTTCTGTTTAGTTTTAAACAGTTTAATTAATTAATTAATTAATTAATTAATTTAAAAGAGACGGGACAGGGGTAGATAACATAATGGTTATTCAAAGAGTTCTCGTGCCCAAGGCTCCGAAGTCCCAGGTTCAATCCCCTGCACCACCATAAGACAGACTTGAACAGTGCTCTAGTAAAAAAAAAAAAAAAAAAAAGAGAGAGAGAGAGAGAATGAGAGAACACCAGAGTATCATTCTGACATATATTGTGCTAGGGATTGAACTCAGGTCCTCACAAGTCATACATTCTAGCCCTGTACCACTTCCTAGGCTGCTAAAACTTAATTTCTATTTTTAATTTTTCAGGTGGAAAGAGAGACTAAGAGAAGGGAACATACCATAGCAGCAAAGCTTCCTCCATCATGGTAAGAGACAGAATTGAAACTGGGTCTTTTTTTGTTTGTTTATTTTTAACAGAGCACTGCTCAGCTTTGGTTTATGGTGGTGTGGGGGATTAAACCTGGGACTTCAAAGCCTCAGGCATGAGAGTCTCTTTGTATAATCATTATGCTATCTACCCCTGCCCTCTGTTTGTTTTTTTTAAAGGCATCTATTTTCCATAAAGACTGCACCAATTATGTTCCAACCAATAAACTTTCTTTTTTCAGTTGTTCACCAACACTTGTGTCCAGTTTGGGATGTTTTGCTCATTCTTGTAGCTATGCAGTGATATCTCACTGTTATTTTGATTTGCATTTTCCCTGACAATAAGTGATGCTAAACATATGTCTACTGGCCATTTGCATTTCTTCTATTTTTCTTTTTCCTCTGCTGTACTCCCCATTTGCATATCTTTTTTGGAGAAGTGTCTACCCAGTTCTGCTCATGTTGATTAGGTTGCATGCTTTGTTGTTGAGTTGTGTGAGTTTAGAAGATAATTTAAAAAGGAATGTTGGAGAGCCAGGCGGTATTACACATGTTATCATGCACAAGGACCCAGGTTTGAATCCCCATTCCTCACTTGAGGGGAAACAAGTACCACAGGTGTTTCTCTGTCTCTCTCCCTCTGTATCTCTCTTCCCCCTTTCAATTTCTATCTGTTTTATCAAATAGAGAAAAAAAGAAGATGAACAAATGGCCACTAGGAGCAGTGGATTTGTTGTGCAGGCACTGAGCCCCTGTAATAGCCATGGTGGCAATAATAAAAAAAAATTTTTAAGTGTATTGGGCCAGCAAGTTATCTTACCTGGATAATGCACTTACCTGGACTCCACCACACTGGAGGAAATTTTGTTGCTATTGTTTCTTTCTGTCTCTCCATCTCTCTGTTTCTGTCTGAAAAAGTTAACCTCAAGCTGTGAAGCCAGGATGATAACAAACAAACAAAATCCAATCAAACAAAAATGGGGGAAAAGACTTATTTACTACACAAGAAAGAAAAATAGAAAGAGCCCAGAGTGCCAGTCTGGCATCTCTGGTGCTAGAACTCAACCAGGACCTCATGCATGGAAATCCTGTGCCCTACTGCTAAGCTGTCATCCAGCAGTCACCTTCTTTTGGCTCATTATTCTCACATTTTGGAGTCCTCTCCCAAGCAGCACCTTGTGCTATGAGTAACCATATGCTCCCTTTTTCTAGAGAATACCAGTGTCAAATATTCTTACCTGTTGTCAAATCAGATTTCAGACTATATGCTTCATATTCAGGGGAAATAAAGTTGCTTGTCTATGCTTCTGTTCCTTTAAAAAAAAATTATCTTGGGAGTCAGGCTGTAGCGCAGTGGGTTAAGCACAGGTGGCTCAAAGCGCAAGGACCAGTGGAAGGATCCTGGTTTGAGCCCCCGGCTCCCCACTTGCAGGGGAGTCGCTTCACAGGTGGTGAAGCAGGTCTGCAGGTGTCTATTTTTCTCTCTCTGTCTCTGCCTCCCCTCCTCTCTCCATTTCTCTCTGTCCTATCCAACAATGATGACAACAATAATAACTACAACAATAAAACAATAAGGGCAACAAAATGGAATAAATATTTATTTAAAAAAGAAAAATATCTTTATTTATTTATTGGATAGAGATAGTTAGAAATTAAGAGGAAAGGGGAGGTAGAGAGGGAGAGAGACAGAGAGATACCTGCAGCACAGCTTCACTTGTGAAGCTTTTCCCCTGCAGATGGGAACCAGGGGCTTGAACCTGGGTCCTTGAGCATTGTGACATGTGTATTCAACCAGGTGCACCACCACCTGCTCCCTGTGCTTCTGTTCCTTAAATTCTGTTCATCAAGACCTCTGTTGGTTTTGTTAGACAATTTATAAAATGTATTATTAATCCATACTATAGCTCAGCAGCCTTCTGCAAGGAGAAACATGCCTCCTTTTCTGAGTTGGTCTTGGGAGCTTCCAGAGAGTTTGGGGCATTCCACTGCAGAACTCAATCCTAGCCTTGGATTTCCTCCTCTTGCCCATCAGAATCCTCTTCTTTAGATATTTGGGAAAAGTGAAGGGGAAGGAGGCATCCCCTGCTATTATGTATCCCCTACACACCCTCAGAGGTGGGGGAAGTTTAGTTATAGGACAGTTTTCACTTTTCTTTTATCAGTCAGTGGTTTGAAGCACAGCTGGTGGTTTGCATTCTCCTTATCCCTCTTGGTGATCTATGAGCTGAGTATCTCCAGCAGCACATCTCCCCATCATGTGTGTCCATCGAGAAGAATATTCTGGAAGAGAGATAGATGGACTTTACACTCTAAACTACTCACATGGTTTAGAGTCAAAGGAAAATTTTGGGGTTCTGAGGATCTAGGAGACAACCACAGTTACACAGACATATCAGTATGTCTCCCCAGAAATGCCAATCTGAAGGAAAAGAAACACTCTACTAATTGTTCTATATAGCATTCCTTAGCGTGATGAAGTTAGAACTTTATAACAAAGGATAAAATTTGTTCATTTATTCGTCTTTCCCTCTCCTCCTTATAGAATTTACTCATGGGCCTGGCAGTGGTTAAGTGGTGCACACACTACAGTGCACCAGGACCCAGGTTCAAGCCCCTGGTTCCCACCTGCAAGGCTGGTGGTGAAGTAGAACTGCAAGTGTCTCTCTCTCTCTCTCTCTCTCTCTCCTTATCTCTCCCCTCCCCTCTCAATTTCTCTTTGTCTCTATCCAATAATAAACAAGTAAAAGTAAAAATAAAATAAAATTTATTCGTTTATAGACTGGGAGATGGCTTACCCAGTACAGTACTCACCTTACCATATGAGAACATTGGCATTCAAGTCCCCAGAGACCACATAGGAGGGGAAGCTGCTGTGTCACCTCGTAGGCTGCTAAAGTTTAGTTTGTGTAAATACCATATATCTCATCACGAACTGTTTCACAGAGCTATTTGTGTGCATGTATCATCTGATCTACCTTTGAGAACATTTCTTAAAGGTAAGAAAGCATAGCACATTGATTTGGAGGTCTCCCCACCAAGTCTACAGAAACAGTTGCTCATGGAATTTTAAGAAAATGAATGATTAGGGCAGGGGTAGAGAGCATAATGGTTATGCAATGAGACTCTCTTGCCTGAGGCACCGAAGTCCCAGGTTCAATCCCCTGCACCACCATAAGCCAGAGCTGAGCAGTGCTCTGGAAAAAAAAAAAAATATATATATATATATATATATATATATATATATATATATATCAAGGCCTAGGCCCACCACTTCCAGAAGGCACCATCTGGATAAGAAAAAGGAGGATCTGTGGCAGTCATCTGACCTTTCTCACATAGTACTGATGGCCCCACACTGCTGAGATAATTATCCAATCTTTGCAAAGAAGTAATAATAAACAGAACTAATATTGATTTGAATTGCCCTTACCACGGACAGAGCAGAGGTGGGGTGGGCTGACTAAGGTGGTGGGGATATGAGTAAGCAGTATTGCTCAGAACTCATTTGTTAGGTTCAAGTCCCATCTCCAGTACTGTATATACTAGAAGGGTGCTCTGGTCCTTGTCCTATTAAATCAATTAATAACTTTCTTTTTCTTCTCTCTCTCTTTTTTAAAAGATTTTATTTATTAATAAGAAACATAGGAGGAGAGAGAAAGAACCAGACATCACCCTGATACATGTGCTGCCGGGGATTGAACTCAGGACATCATGCTTGAGAGTCCGATGCTCTGCCCACTGCGCCACCTCCCGGACCACTCTTCTCTCTCTCTTTTTTTGCCATTTTTTTCCTTTTTGTTGCCCTAGTTTATCATTGTTGCTAGTATTGTTGTTGTTGTTGCTGTCATTGTTGTTGGATAGGACGGAGAGGAAGCCAGAGAGGGGGAGAGACAGACACCTGCAGACATGCTTCACTGCTTGTGAAGTGACCCCCTTGCAGGTGGGGAACTGGGGGCTTGAACTGGGATCCTTATGCCAGTCCTTGTGCTTTGTGCCATGTGTGCTTAACTCGCTGCGCTACTGCCCGGCCCCTAATAACTACTTTTTATAGATCATAATCTTCATTTTTTTTTTTTATACAAGTCTTTCACTTCTTTGGTTAGGTCTATTCCTAGATATTTTATTGTTTTTGTTGCTATAGAAAAAGGAACTGATTTCTGGATTTCAATTTCTTCTAACTTAGTGTTTGCATAGAGGAATGCCACTGACTTTTGAATGTTAATTTTATAGCCTGACACATTACTGTATTGCCTGATGATTTCCAAAAGCTTCTTGCTAGATTCCTTAGGTTTTTCCATGTATACTATCATGTCATCTGCAAATAAGGAGAGTTTGACTTCTTCTCTTCCAATCTGTATTCCTTTAATTCCTTGCTCCTGCCTGATTGCTATGGCAAGAACTTCCAACACTATGTTGAATAGTAATGGTGATAGTGGGCAGCCCTGTCTAGTACCTGATCTGAGGGGAAATGCTTCCAGTTTTTCACCATTGAGTATGATGTTGGCTGTAGGTTTGCTATATATAGACTCCACTATCTTCAGGAATTTTCCATCTATTCCTATTTTTTGTAGTGTTTTGATCATAAAGGGATGTTGTATTTTGTCAAAGGCTTTCTCTGCATCTATTGATATGACCATGTGGTTTTTGGTCTTGCTTTTGTTGATGTGGTGGATCACATTGATTGATTTACGTATATTAAACCAACCTTGCATGCCTGGGAGAAACCCCACTTGGTCATGATGAACAATCTTTTTGATATACTGCTGTATCCGGTTGGCTAGAATTTTGTTCAATATTTTCGCATCTATGTTCATCAGAGATATTGGTCTGTAGTTTTCTTTTTTGGTTGTGTCCCTGTCTGCTTTTGGTATCAGGGTGATGTTGGCTTCATAGAAGCTGGCAGGGAGTATTCCAGTGTCTTCAATCTTCTGGAAGACTTTTAAAAGTAGAGGTATTAGTTCTTCTTTGAAAGTTTTGTAGAATTCATTTGTAAAACCATCTGGTCCAGGACTTTTATTTTTGGGAAGATTTTTGATAACTGTTTCAATTTCATTAGCTTTGATGGGCCTGTTCATGTTATCCACTTCCTCTTTACTTAGTTTTGGAAGTTGGTAGGTATCTAGGAAATCATTCATTTCTTCCAGGTTCTCTAACTTGGTGGCATATAGTTGTTCATAGAAGCCTCGCATGATATGTTGAATTTCTGCAGTGTCTGTTGTGATATCTCCTCTTTCATTTACTATCCGATTTATTTGGGTCTTCTCCCTTTTTTGTTTTGTGAGTCTGGCTAAAGGTTTGTCGATTTTGTTTACTCTTTCGAAGAACCAACATTTACTTTCATTGATCTTTTGTATGGTTTTCCTATTCTCAATGCTATTTATTTCTGCCCTAACTTTAGTAATTTCTGTCCTTCTGGTTGCTTTACGGTTCCTTTGTTGTTCTTCTTCTAGGTCTTTAAGATGTGCAATCAGGCTGTTTATTTGTGCCTTTTCTTGTTTCCTAATGTGTGCTTGTATAGCTATGAACTTCCCTCTTAGGACTGCTTTAGCTGTGTCCCAAATATTTTGATAGCTTGTGTCTTCATTTTCATTGAACTCTCGAAACATTTTGATTTCTTCCTTGATTTCCTCTTTGACCCAGAAGTTGTTAAAAAGTGTACTGTTTAGCTTCCACATTTTGGGACTGTTACTAATCTTTTGTTGATTGTTAAGTGTTAGTTTAATTCCACTGTGGTCTGAGAAGATGCTTGGGATGATTTCAGTGCTCTTGAATAGGCTGATGCTGTCTTTGTGGCCTAACATATGGTCTATCCTTGAGAATGATCCATGTGGATTTGAGTAAAATGTGTATTCCAGTTTCTTGGGATGAATGACTCTGAAAATGTCCAATAGTTCTAGTTTATCTATCTCTTCATTTAGCTCCCTTATGTCTTTACTGATTTTCTTCCTGGATGATCTGTCAAGTTGAGATAGTGGGGTGTTGAAGTCCCCTACTATGATTGTGTTACTGTTAATATATTGCTGTAGCTCTTTCAGTAGAAGTTTGATGTATTTAGATGGCTTCTCATTGGGTGCATAGATATTAATAATTGTTAAGTCCTCTTGATTGACTGATCCTCTGAGCATTAAGTAGTGTCCATTCCTATCTTTTTTAATCTTATCTATTTTCAAGTCTATCATGTCAGATATGAGAATAGCTGTTCCTGCCCTTTTTTGTGGGCCATTGGCTTGTATGATAGTTTTCCATCCTTTCACTTTAAGTCTGTGTTTGTCTTGTTGCGTTAGGTGAGTTTCCTGTAGACAACATATTGTTGGGTTGTGTTTTCTGATCCATCTTCCTACTCTGTGTCTTTTAATAGGTGAATTCAGGCCATTCACATTTATTGATATCAAAGATTAAAGATATTTTAACGCCATTCTTGTAGAGTTTTAGAGTGTTTTGATATATGTTCTATTTGTGGTGGTCTGGTTGTTTATAGGAAACCTTTCAGAACTTCTTTCAAGGCAGGCTTGGTGATGGTTGCTTCCTTCAACTGTTGCTTGTCTGAGAAGGTTTTGATGCTTCCATCTAGTCTGAATGACAATCTAGCAGGATATAGTATTCTTGGCTGAAAGCCTTTCTCATTGAGCACTCGATAGATATCTTGCCATTCTCTTCTGGCCTGTAGTGTTTGTATGGAGAAGTCTGCTGCTAATCTTATGGGTTTTCCTTTGTAGGTGACTCTTTGTTTTTCTCTTGCAGCCTTGAGGATCCTTTCTTTATCCTTATTCCTTTCCAATCTAAGTATGGCATGTCTTGGTGTCTTTAGGTCTGGGTTAATTCTGTTTGGGACCCTCTGGGCTTCTTGAATCTTTATGTCTTTGGTGTTGTCTAGACTAGAGAAATTTTCAGCTATTATGGCCTGGAGAACGCTTTCTTCCTCCCCTTCTCTTTCTTCCTCTGGTAAGCCAATAATGCATATATTGTTTCTTTTGAAGTCATCCCATAGGACTCTGTTGTTGTTTTCAGCATCTCTTAATCTCTTTTTGAGGTCTCTTACTTCTTCTTTAGTTGTCTCTAATTCATCCTCAATCTTGCTAATTCTGTCTTCAGCCTCATAGATTCTATTCTCTCTGCCCTCTACTGCTTTCTGGAGTTCATCTATTTTGTTGCCCTGCTCTGATACTGTTTTAGCTTGTTCAGCTAGTTGCCTTCTTAGCTCAGCCATTTCAGCTTTCAGCTCTCTAATAACCATGAGATTATTAGAATTTTCTTCCATATTCTCATTTGTTGTTCCTGCAGTTCTGATTACAATTTTTTCAAATTCTTTACTCACTCCTGTTATTATTTCCTTAGCTAATGTTTGGATGTTGAACTCGTTGTTTTGTGCTTTGCCCTCTGGAGGACTTTTAGCTGGACTCTTGTCCTGGTTCGAGTCTCCATTATTTTTTCTTGTTGTTTTAACCATTTTATATAAGTTAACAGTTTTTTCAATCCCTGAGTTGGAGTTCAGTGGTGTAAAAGCCTTTTTTTTTTCCCCTGTAGGCTATGGTAGCCTGAGGGCTTTTAAACTATCAATAGGCTTCTTGGCTTAATCAATGACTCCTGACCAAGAGATAAAGCAGGGTGTGGCAGAGATAATCCAGTGGTTATGCAAAGAGACTTTCACAGCCCTTCAGCTATGCCACCGAGGTATAAGTCTTCTCCTGAGTTTCCCGGTTAGATCTCTGTGCCCTCCCTGTTGCTGCTCCAGATTCTGAGGGTAGTAGCAATGGAGACTCAGAGTTGTACTTGGTGAGTCTCTGGGGAGTCCTTTCCTCCCTTCAGCTGTCCCCTTGTTGGTGGAGCAGACTGGAGGTGGTGTCTCCACTGACAAATTGTCGAACTGTTAGCAGTCACTTAATCTCTCCTTAGGCCCCTCTCTCCTCTCTGTCACCAGCCACGCGTGTTTGTACTCACGGGTGATTTACTGGGTTTCTGTGGTCATTCTAGTCCTGTCTTGTTTCGGTCCGGGTGGTCTCCTTTGGTATTCCTAGTTGATCCGGGAGAGGAGAGGAGAGGAGAGGAGAGAAAGCGATCTGCTGCTCGTAGCTCCGCCTCCGGAAGTCGAATCACCAGATCATAATCTTCTATGAAGGCTGAGAGACTGCTCATTTTATATGGTACATGCCTTGCCATACATGAGGCCCAGATTTTAGTCCTAAACTGCATGGACACCATGGCACCTAGGGAAACTCTGGTGCTGTGTCTGCTCTCCCCTTTTCTCTTTCTCTCTATGTATCTGAAGTAAAAAAGAGTGAAAAGATTTGCCTGGAAGTGAACCAGCTCATGTATGAAGCTCCTGTAGCAGCACATACACTAAAATGTTAATAACTGGGTGGGGGAAATAGTATAATGGTTATGCAAAAAGGATCACAGCTGAGGCACCAGGGTCCCAGGTTCAATCCTCCATACCACCATAACCCAGAGCTGAGCAGTTCTCAGATAAAATAATAACAATAAGGGGGCCGAGTGGTGGCACACCAGGTTAAGAGTACATATTACTAAGTTCAAGGATCCGGTTCAAGCCCCTGCTTCCCATCTGCAGTATGGGATGCTTCATAAGCAGTGAAGCAGGTCTGCAGGTGTCTCCGTTTTTCTCTCTCTTTCTGTCTTCCTTCACTTCTCAATTTCTCTCTGCCTTATCCAAAAAATAAAAAAAAAATAAAAAAACAATCATAACAATATACAAGTAAATAAATAAAATAAAACATAAGTATATTTTTTAAAAAGTTAAGGGGGAGGGAGTCAGGCGGTAGCGCAATGGGTTAAGTGCAGGTGGCACAAAGCGCAAGGACCTGAGTAAGGATCCCAGTTCGAGCCCCAGGCTTCCCACCTGCAGGGGAATTGCTTCACAGGCGGTGAAGCAGGTCTGCAGGTGTCTATCTTTCTCTCCCCCTCTCTGTCTTCCCCTTCTCTCTCTGTTTCTCTCTGTCCTATCCAACAATGACGACATCAATAACAACAACAGTAATAACTATAACAATAAAGAACAACAAGGGCAACAAAAGGGAATAAATAAATATTAAAACAATTTAAAAAATGTTAAGGGGGGCAGAGGAGACAACATAATGGTTATGCAGAGACTCTCAGTTCCCAGGTTCAATTCCCCAACTCCCTGTACCACCATAAACTAGAGCTGAGCAGTGCTCTGGTAATTAAAAAAAAAAAAAAGTTGGGTGGGGGTAGATAGCATACTGGTGTACAAAGAGACTTTCATGCCTGAAGCTCCAAACTCCTAGGTTCAATACCCTGCACCACCATAAGCCAGAACTGAGCAGTACTCTGGTTATAAAAAAGTTAAGGGGGGGGGGTACCAGGTGGTGGTGTACCTGGTTAAGTGCACACAGTACAGCATGCAAGGATGCATGTTCAAGCCCCCAGTCCCCACCTGCAGGGGGAAAGCTTCATGAGTGGTGAAGAAGGGCTGTATAAGTCTCTGTCTCTTTCCCCCTCCCCTCTCAATTTTTCTTTGTCTCTATCCAATAATAAATAAATAAATAATATTTTTTAAAATGTTAAGGGGACTGGGCCATGGCATACCTGGTTAATTGTACATATTACTAAGCACAAGGACCCAGGTTTGAGCCCCCACTTCCCACCTGCAGGCGTCGTCTGCTTCATGAGCAGTGAAGCAGGTCTGTAGGTATCTTTCACTCCCTCTCTCTATCTCCCTGTCATCTCTCAATTTTTTAAAAATAATTTATTTATTTATGAGAAAGATAGGAGAAGAGAAAGAACCAGACATCACTCTGGTACATGTGCTGCCGGGGATCGAACTCAGGATCTCATGGTTGAGAATTCAGTGCTTTATCCACTGCGCCACCTCCCAGACCATGATCTCTCAATTTTTAAAAAATATTTTATTTACTTTAATTTTGAGAGAGATGCAGAGAGAGAGAAAGAGACACAGAGAGAAACACCATAGCACTGCTTATCTCTGGCTTGTGGTATGGGGCATAGAACCTGGGGCCTCAGATTTGAAAGTCTATTTGTTATCTCCTCCACCCCATCTCTCAATTTCCCTCTACACTATCTAATAAAAATTGGAAAGAAAAGGAAAAAAAGGAAAAAATGACCACTGGGAGTATATTCATAGTACTGGCATTAAGCCCCAGTGATAACCCTGGTGACAATAAAGGAATAAGTAAATAAATATTTTAAAAAAGGAAAGAAAAAGTTAATATTCTTCTAGATCAAAGTGATAGTTTACCCCAGTATTTCCTTTTTTTAAATTTTTTAAATTTTTTATTTAAGAAAGGATTAATTAACAAAACCATAGGGTAGGAGGGGTACAACTCCACACAATTCCCACCACCCAATCTCCATTTCCCACCCCCTCCCCTGATAGCTTTCCCATTCTCTATCCCTCTGGGAGCATGGACCCAGGGTCATTGTGGGTTGCAGAAGGTAGAAGGTCTGGCTTCTGTAATTGCTCCCCTGCTGAACATGGGCGTTGACTGGTCGGTCCATACTCCCAGTCTGCCTCTCTCTTTCCCTAGTAGGGTGGGTCTCTGGGGAAGCGGAGCTCCAGGACATATTGGTGGGGTCTTCAGTCTAGGGAAGCCTGGCCGGCATCCTGATGACATCTGGAACCTGGTGACTGAAAAGAGAGTTAACATACGAAGCCAAACAAATTGTTGAGCAATCATGGACCCAAAGCTTGGAATAGTGGAGAGGAAATGTTAGGGGGGTACTAGTGAACTCTAGTGCACTTCTGCTTTCAGGTATATATTTTGCAGTAGTTTACGGATACGAGTGAACATATGCTCTCTCTCTCACAGAAACTGGTGTATATCTAGGTTTTGGGACTTTGTTAGAAAGTGAACCACCTGGGATGGAATTAGAGAATACTATGAAAGGAAAGGTCTCACCGAGTAATGTAGCTGAAGGGTTGTCATTCCACACGTGAAGTCTCTGGACACAGTCTGAGCTGAAGCATGTTGAAGTGGCAATTGTGTTGGTTAGGTTGTGATCGGCAGATGCAATATTATTTGATATGGATTGGGAGAGGCATACGGGAAAGTGGGCCCTATCCAAGGGTTCCAGGACTGGGGGAAGTAGAGGCTCTATAGTGGAGATGTGAGGTTCCTGCTGTCTTAGGGTTCAAAAAGACAATCGATAGTTAATGTTATCATCACATTGTTTGGTAATTGGGTTAACTTTGAAAAGTCCTTTTGTTAGGGTTTGCTGTACAGTACCCAGTATTTTTTTTTTTTTAACCAGAGCACTGTTCAGCTCTGGCTTATGGTGGTGCAGGGAATTGAACCTGGGACTTTGGAGCCTCAGGCATGAGAGGCACCCAGTATTTCCTAATCTCCACTCAGTTCTATCAGAAAAGACAGTAAGTAGCCATTTATCATGGAGCCTACAGCTGTCAAGTGATGATACTTTTAGATTTATTTGTTTTGTTTTTTAAATAAAATAAAATAAAATAAATATTTATTTTAATTTTATTTCACTTATTTTTATTTGATAAGACAGGCTGAAGTTGAAAGAAGAAGGGGAAATAGGGAGAGAGAAAGAGAGACACCTGCAGACTTGCCACTGCCAACCTCTTAGATTTCTTTTTAAGTGAGAGAGAGTTACCAGAGCACTGCTCCACTCTGGTATATGGTAGTAAATTGAACCTGGGATCTCTGGGACCTTGGGAATGGAAGTCCTGTATGTCCTGTGCCCTCACACTGAATTATCTTCCAAGCCCCTAGAGTGACAATATTGAAAACAATTATCATTCCTTCTTTCTTTAATTCTTTCTCTTTTCCCTTTTTTTTTTTCTGTGTGTGTGTATATATAGATTCACCACTTTGGGCTATCTTTTTTAGTTACAGAGAAAGAAAGAATGAGACACCGCATCAAGCTTCTATAGGTACTATAGTGATCCCATGTGGTAAAGTGGGGTCTTGAACCTGGGGAATATGCACAGTATGCCACATGCACTACCAGATAAGCTCTCACCCTCGAACACTGCAGGACCTATATGCCCACAAGCTGCCTCTTTTCCCCCTGACTCAACTCTTTGGGGAGCCAGCATGGGGACCTGCTGCCCTAGTTGTATCTCTCTGACCTCAGGGCACATGCCCAGAAGGCCTTAACTCATAAACAACTACGTTTCCATGGTATCAAAACCTAAGAGCCCATTCGGAGAACATGTGATCCCCAAGAATGAGCATTAGGACACTGGTACCCTGGGCAGGCACCCACTCCTATACTTGGCTCCCTGCAGCCTGGGGCTAGGTGGAGCTACTGTACCCTATGCTATACACACTTATCTCTGTGGTAGAAACTACTGTATAATTGATTTAATATTTTAATTAAAACACATTTCTGATGTTGTGTGATTGATTTTTGCTAAACTCTCTTGAGATAGTTTGCAGTATGAGTTGTCAAAGCTGAGAACCTCAACACTCATGCCCTATTCTCCTTTTCTACTTGCTTGG
Source organism: Erinaceus europaeus (assembly GCF_950295315.1). Taxonomy (NCBI): domain Eukaryota; kingdom Metazoa; phylum Chordata; class Mammalia; order Eulipotyphla; family Erinaceidae; genus Erinaceus; species Erinaceus europaeus. The sequence goes on along the minus strand of NC_080170.1, from coordinate 53,080,194 downwards.
CAAAATCCCCAGCCTAGTGAAATCCAACTTCCACCTACTCAGAGCCTGCTCCTAATCAGCTGGTAAAAAAAATTGTCACAATAACTAGACTTGCTTTAGAAGTATGACCTCAAGCTTCAAGTGGGCTCTTAAAGTCACCCAGCAGTACTTTACATCTCCTATCACCTGACTCTTCTCTCTTTCATAAGATTCCATTCCCCTGGAGCCACTTCCTCTCTTCTCCCTCTCAGCTGATGACCTTGCTTTTTCAGGGAACAAAAAGAAGTCAGAAGAGAAATGTCACCTGAATTTTATCCACCTACTTGCTTCTAGCCATCCTACCTATTATGAAGGCTGAGCTATTGCTATTTTTGTCAGGATCCAATCTATTGCTGTTTCTGTCAGGATCCATCCAAGCCTGCTCCTCTCAGGTTCTAGGTCCTACTTCCTTTTGTCCATTCAAGGAATATGCTCCTAAGATTATATACTCTCTTTCCTGCTTCAATGTTACTGTCCCTAAGGGATCATTCAAACGAATAGACAAGCATGTTTAATACCAAAACCAAACACCCAAGCTTAAATTTACTTATTTATTTGGGTTTTTGTTTGTTTGTTTTTTACCAGAGCACCGCTTACCTCTGTTTTATGGCAGTGCAGGGGATTTGTATTGAACCTGGGACTTTGAAGCCTCAGGCGTGAGTCTCTTTGCATAACCATGATGCTATCTACTCCTGGCCCCCAAGGTTAAATTTCTTAGGGAGAAAGTCCTTCCGTGGAAAGAATGGCATATGTGTATTCTTTTTTTTTTTTTTTTTGGGGGGGGTGGCTGGGATACATTCCATCTTCCCTGACAGAAAGATGGTGTAAGAAACATTGTGTGGTCCGTGAAGTGGCACAGTGGATAAAGCATTGGACTCTCAAGCATGAAGTCCTGAGTTCAATCCCCGGCAGCACATGTACCAGAGTGATGCCTGGTTCTCTCCGCTTATCTTTCTCATGAATAAATAAATAAATAAATAAATCTTTTTTTTTTCTGTTTTATCTCTTTTTAAATTATCTTTACTTGTAGTTTAAAATTTTTTTAATTATTTCTTTATTGGGGAATTAATATTTTACATTCAACAGTAAATACAATAATTTGTTCATGCATAACATTCCCCAGTTTCCCATTTAACAATACAACCCCCACTATGTCATTTATCATCCTTCATGGACCTATATTCTCCACACCCACCCACCCCAGAGTCTTTTACTTTGGTGCAATATGCCAATTACATTTCAGGTTCTACTGGTGTTTTCGTTTCTGATCTTGTTTTTCCACTTCTTCCTGAGAGTGAGATCATCCCATATTCATCTTTCTGTATCTGACTTATTTCACATAACATGAATTTTTCAAGGTCCATCCAAGATCGGCTGAAAACGGTGAAGTCACCATTTTTTATAGCTGAGTAGTATTCCATTGTGTATATAAACCACAACTTGCTCAGCCACTCATCTGTTGTTGGACACCTGGGTTGCTTCCAGGTTTTGGCTATTACAAATTGTGCTGCCAAGAACATATGTGTACACAGATCTTTTTGGATGGATGTGTTGGGTTCCTTAGGATATATCCCCAGGAGGGGAATTGCAGGGTCATAGGGTAGGTCCATTTCTAGCCTTCTGAGAGTTCTGCAGACTGTTCTCCACAGAGGTTAGACCAATTGACATTCCCACCAGCAGTGTAGGAGGGTTCCTTTGACCCCACACCCTCTCCACCATTTGCTGATAAATAAATCTTTTTTTTTTTTAAAAAAAGAAAGAAACATTGTGAGAGACAGATAATCTGGGTCTAAAATTTCTAAATATTTCCCCAATTCCCTGGAAGATAAAAAACAGTTGGAGAGTGGGTGCTAATTTGAGTAAGAAATACTCTGACTTTGGTTTTCCTTAGTGCAAAAATTGGTGTAGTGATTTTCCTGCTGCACTAGGCAAGAAAAGGACTGGTTTCTTAGGTATAACTTCAATATTATTTATTTAATAAAAGGAATCCATTCTTGATATTATACTAAGTGAAATAAGACAAGAAAGATAAATCCTATATGATTCTTTTCACATATGGAATGTGAGAAACAAAACTCAGGCAGGTGGTGGTGTGGTGCACCTGATTGAGTGCACATGTTACAATGTACAAGGACTGGGGTTTAAGACCCCAGTCTCCACCAACAAGGGGAAAGCTTCACTAGTGAAGCAGTGATATAGGTGCCTCTCTTTCTTTCTCCCTCTTTTGTCTCCCCTTGGCTCTCAATCAATCTCTCTGTCTTATCAAATAAATAAATACAATTAAAAAAAGCAGACCAGTGAAATAGTACAGCAACTTATTTATGGATGAGACTTTCATGGATGAGGCTGGGAGCTCCTAGATTCATCACCATAAGCCAGAGCTGAGCAGTGCTCTGGTAATAAATAAATAAATAAATAAGAAACAGAACTCATACAGAGAGTAAGTTGGTACTTACTATAGGAGAGAAATAGGCACCACTGAAAGCCAGAACTGAATAGTGCTATAGTAAAACAGGAATAGCAGCAGCAACAACAACTCAAATTCATATATAGAGCAGATTGGTACTTACCACAGGGGAAAGGTGGGGAGTCCGTGAATTGGGTGAAGGAAATCAAGAGGTTCACATTTCCATCTATAAAATAAACAAGTCTTTGGAAGAGCAAGGAGGAAAAAGTCATGGAGATGTGACGTGTTCAATAGGTAATAAAACAGATTCATTGGGGTGATTTTTCTTTGCTTTGTATACAAATGTCATTTTATCTCACAACTGAAACTAACAGAACAGCTGTATTTCAGTTATATTTCAATAAAAAGCAAACCCTCTATTGATCTCAACTTTCTCTTTAGCCACTGCCCCATTTCCTCACTCCTCTTCCCAGAAAAACTTGAAACAATGGTTTATCTGTACTGTTCTGTGTCATAACCTTTCTCTCTACCTTGGTTTTGCTTGAGTAAAACTTTTCTCTCACCATTTTACTGATACTACCCTCTACAGTATAACATTGCTTTCTATACCATCAAACCCAAAGATGAATTCCATCTTCATCATTCTTCTCCTTTTAGTAGCACCTGACACAGTTGACCTTCTTTGAACATATTCTATCTAGACTTCCAAGAAACCTCTCTCTGATGGTTTTCCCCTTTTCTCTTTGGCTGTCTCTCCACAGTCTGCTGTGTTGGTTTCTCATCATTATTTTGACAAGGAAATGTCAGAGTCGGAGTTCCCCAAGGCTCAATCCTCTTCTGTCTAACCACATTCCCAAGGCAATCTTAACCAATTTCATGACTTTCCAAACTCTGTATGTCTCCTCTGTCCCTTTCCTTCTTTTTGCTTCCTTTCTCTTCCCTGACTCTTTGGGTGTAATAAAGCAAGGTTGATATTGAATCTGAGTTAGGGAGTATCACAGAGGCTCAGAGAGAAGTTCTGGAGTCGAATCTGAGAGATGGGATGCCTACATAAGAGTAAAGCTTAGTTTGGGTGGTGATAATTTAAGCAAAATTTCCCATAGAGAGGGTCCTATACCAAGGAGACACATAGAAGACTGACCTTGCACAAGGAGTCAGAGTAATAGTGAAATGAGCAAGGCATTCATAGACATGGGTACATGGGTACATGGCTGTGGGTGTCAGAGCTCTGATGGCTAAGGAGATAAAGGAGTGATCGTTATTATGGAAGATCTGTTACAGAGAGGTTGAAGATATAAATAAATAATTGGAACTAGTTTTCCCACTGTCAGATGAAAAAGAATAAAACTAAAACAAATCTTTTATTTTTCCTCCAGGGTTATTGCTGGGGCTTGATGCCAGCACTATGAATCCACTGCTCCTGGAGGCCATTGTTTTACCATTTTATTGCTCTTGTTGTTACCCTTGTTGTTATCGTCATTATTATTATTGTTGTCATTGCTATTGTTGTTGTTGGATAGGACAGAGAGAAATCGAGAGAGGAGGGGAAGACAGAGGGGGAAAGAAAGATAGACACCTGCAGACCTGCTTCACTGCCCATGAAGTGATCCCCCCTGCAGGTGGGGAGCCGGGGGCTAGAACGGGTATCCTTACGCTGGCCCTTGCGCTTTGGGCCACATTTGCTTAATCCACTGCACTACCACCCGACCCCCTACAACAAATCTTATGGTATTAGTCCACAAGTATGGCACCTATACACCTATCTAGAAGGGGTTTTGATTGTTACAGAGGTATTTAAAGGGAACAATCAGATATATATTCTAAAAGAATTTTTACTCTGAGATGAATTACTGGAGTTTTTTTAGGTCTGTATATATATATATATATATATATGAAGTGGGCAAAGGATATAAGTATGCAAAGAAATTATTCCCTCTAGGACTTGGACAGAATATTCACCACAGAAGAGATCCAAAAGGCCGAGAAACACATGAAAAAATGTTCCAAGTCTCTGATTGTCAGAGAAATGCAAATAAAGACAACAATGAGATATCACTTCACTCCTGTGAGAATGTCACACATCAGAAAAGGTAACAGCAGCAAATGCTGGAGAGGGTGTGGGGTCAAAGGAACCCTCCTACACTGCTGGTGGGAATGTCAATTGGTCCAACCTCTGTGGAGAACAGTCTGGAGAACTCTCAGAAGGCTAGAAATGGACCTACCCTATGACCCTGCAATTCCCCTCCTGGGGATATATCCTAAGGAACTCAACACAGCCATCCAAAAAGATCTGTGTACACATATGTTCTTGGCAGCACAATTTGTAATAGCTAAAACCTGGAAGCAACCCAGGTGTCCAACAACAGATGAGTGGCTGAGCAAGTTGTGGTATATATACACAATGGAATACTACTCAGCTATAAAAAATGGTGACTTCACCGTTTTCAGCCGATCTTGGATGGACCTTGAAAAAATCATGTTGAGTGAAATAAGTCAGAAACAGAAGGATGAATTCGGGATGATCTCACTCTCAGGCCGAAGTTGAAAAACAAGATTAGAAAAGAAAACACAGTCGAACCTGAAATGGAATTGGAATATTACACCAAAGTAAAAGACTCTGCGGTGGGTGGGTGGGTGGGGAGAATACAGGTCCATGAAAAATGATGAATGAAATAGTGGGGGTTGTATTGTTAAATGGGAATCTGGGGAATGTTATGCATGTAAAAAAAAAAAAAAAAAAGAAGAAGAAGTAGAAACGCAAATCAGAAATTGACTGAGTTTGGAGTATGGCACCAAAGTAAGAAAGCAGAACTATACTAGAGTTTGCAGTGAGTACCTCCCTAACACTTCCTCTCCACTTTTTCAAGCTTTGGGTCCATGATTGATCAACAATTTGTTTGGCTTTGTATGTTAACTCTCTTTTCAGTCACCAGGTTCCAGGTGTCATCAGGATACCGGCCATACTTCCCTGGATTGAAGACCCCACCAATGTGTCCTGGAGCTCAGCTTCCCCAGAGACCCACCCTACTAGGGAAAGAGAGAGGCAGACTGGGAGTATGGACCGACCAGTCAAAGCCCATGTTCAGCGGGGAAGCAATTACAGAAGCCAGACCTTCTACCTTCTGCAACCCACAATGATCCTGCGTCCATGCTCCCAGAGGGATAGAGAATGGGAAAGCTACTGGGGAGGGGGTGGTATATGGAGATTGGGCGGGGGGAATTGTGTGGAGTTGTACCCCTCCTACCCTGTGGTTTTGTTAATTAATCCTTTCTTAAATAAAAAAATAAAAAAAAGAAATTATTCCCTCTATTTTAACTTTTTCACATCTATTTATTATATGAGAGCGAAGGAGAAGGAATGTACCAGGTACTATGAAGGCACAGGAGAGGTAGAGAGAAAGGGAGGGGGAGATGGAGAGATCAGTTCTATAAAGGAGATTGAAGGTTAGCTGGGAGATAACTTATCAGGTAGAGTGTGCTTCTTGCCTTGTGTGAAGCTGTGGGTTTGTTCCCTGGCACCATATGGGAGCACCACAGAAACCCCATGGAAATGGTGATATGGTATCTCTTTTCCTCCTCTTTTTCTTTTAATCTGAAATAAAAAGAATGAGAAAAGTTGACTCAGGGAGCCAGTAAAATTGCTTACCTGGGTAGCATGCATACCTGGGTTCATGACCTGGGTTCAAGCTTGGCCCCTACTGCATTGAAGGAAACTTTGGTACTGTGATGTCTGTTTGTCTGTCTCTTTCTCTCTGTCTGGAAAAAAAAAAAACTGGCCTAAGAGTAGTGGAATTGCCCAATGTGTAAGACCCCATCACTATAAAAATAATATTTGGGGGGGTTGCATTGTTATGTGGAAAACTGGGAAATATTATGCATGTACAACCCCCCAGCTCTCCACCTGTAGGGGAGTCACTTCACAAGAGATGAAGCAGGTCTGCAGGTGTCTATGTTTCTCTCCCCCTCTCTGTCTTCCCTTTCTCTCTCCATTTGACTCTGTCCTAGCCAACAACGATGACATCAATAACTACAACAATAAAACAACAAGGGCAACAAAAGGGAGTAAATAAATATTTTTTTAAAATTCCCAGTTATTGGGGCCTGGGCGGTGGCACCCTCAGCGAAGTGCACAGAGTATTATGCTCAAGGAACCAGGTTTGAGCCCCTGCTCCTCATCTGCAGGGAGGGCATGGTAGAAGGTGTCTATCTTTTTTTCTTTCTCTCTCTACCTCCCTCTGCTCTCTCAATTTCTCTTTGTCCTGTCAAATAACAATTTTTAAAAAAATAGAAAGAAAAAAAAAAGGAAAAATGGCTACCAGGAGCCATGGATTCATGGCTCCAAACTCCAGCAATAACCCTGGTGGCAATAAAAATAAATAAATAAATAAATATTTTAAAAATATAAAAAGATAAAAAAGTAATTCCCAGTTTTTTTTTTTGTTGTTGTTGCTTTTAACCAGAGCACTGTTCAGCTCTGGTTTATGGTGGTGCAGGGGATTAGGACTTTGGAGCCTCAGGCATGAGAGTCTGCTTGCACAACCATTATGCTATCTACCCTCTGCCCAATTCCCAGTTTTTTATGTTAAGTAGACTTCCATAGAACTTAGATATAAGGTCATTATATTATTTATTTATTTATTATTGACTAGAAACAGAAAAATTGAGGGAGGAGGGGGAGATACAGAGGGAGAGAGACAGAGAGACCTGCAGCCCTCCTTCACCACTTGTGAAGCTTTCCTCCTGCATTTGGGGACCAGGGGCTTGAACCTGGGTCCTTGCGCACTGTAATGTGAGTGCTTAACCAAGTGTGCCACCATCTGGCCCCTATAAGGTCATTTTAAATTTACAGCCTAGAGCTGGCAAAGTAGCTCGGTTGGGTAGTGCCCTGCTTTGCTATGTACACAACAAGGCTTGAGCCCAACCCCTACCATACTGAAGGAGACTTCAGTGTTGTGGTCTCTTTTGCTCTCTCTCTGCCTCTATGGTATAAAAAAAAATTGCAGCTTATATCTTTTTATGTGGTAAAGGGAAAAGGAACTAAAAATGTTTGTTGGGAGGGGTAGGAGGTGGTGAGCTATGGAAGGAACAGTCCTGACTCAGAAGAGGAAAATCATCATGTACCTCCCCTCACCATGAAAGTATATGTAATCTTTGAAACTGCTTTGCTGCAAATCATATGCATTTAGGGAATAGTTCTTATATATTCAAAATTCTAGATCTGGGGCAAGTATTTCAGAACTTGTGGTCATTGCCAAAGCTGTGTTTGAGTGTCTGGCTTGGGGAAAATCACCAAGAGCAAGAGCTCTGCTGATTGGCTGCCACCAATTCTAGGTGCAGCCCCCCTCTTTTGACTATAACTTCTTCATTTTATTTATCTATTTATAGAATTTTCTTGTTATGCAGGCTTTAAAAAATTTTCTTTATTTATCTATTGGGTAGAGACAGCCAAAAATCAAGAGGGAAGGGGTGATAGAGAGGGAGAGAGACAGAGAGACACCTGCAGCATTGCTTCACCACTTGTGAAGCTTTCCCCCCACAGACAGGACTGAGGGCTCAAACCTGGGTCCTTGTGCATTGTAACATGTGCATTCTACCAGGTGTGCCACCACCTGGGCCCAGATTATATAATTTCTTTTTTTTTATTTTTATTTATTCATTGGTTAGAGACAGCCAGAAATTGAGAGGGAAGAGACAGATAACTGCAGCACTGCTTCACCACTCGGGAAGCTTTCCCCTTGCAGGTGGGTACCAGGGGCTCCAACCCGCGTCCTTGCATGCTGTAACATGTGTGCTCAACCAGGTGCACCTCCACCAGGCCCTTTTAACTTCTTTACACTGCATTTTTTTTTTTGCCTCCAGGGTTATTACTGGGGCTCAGTGCCTGCACCATGAATCCACTGCTCCGGGAGGCCATCTTTTTCCCCTTTTGTTGCCCTTGTTGTAGCCTTGTTGTGGTTATTGTTGATATCGTTCGTTGTTGGATAGGATAGAGAGAAATGGAGAGAGGAAGGGAAGACAGAGAGGGGAGAAAAAGACATACACCTGCAGACCTGCTTTACTGGTGGGGAGCTGGAGGCTCCAACCGGATCCTTACAGGAGTCCTTGCGCTTTGCGTCAAGTGTGCTTAACCTGCTGTGCTACCGCCTGCCCCCTTTACATTGCAAACTTAGATATATATATTTTAAATATTTATTTTATTTATTCCCTTTTGTTGCCCTTTTTTTATTGTTGTAATTATTATTGTTGTTGTCGTTGTTGGATAGGACAGAGAGAAATGGAGAGAGGAGGGGAAGACAGAGAGGAGGAGAGAAAAATAGACACCTGCAGACCTGCTTCACCGCTTGTGAAGCGACTCCCCTGCAGGTGGGGAGCCGGGGTTCAAACCGGGATCCTTATGCCGGTCCTTGTGCTTTGCGCCACCTGTGCTTAACCCGCTGCGCTACAGCCCGACTCCCGCAAATTTAGATATTTTAAAAACATCTATTTATCAACGAGAAAGAGAGAGATAAGAGAAACAGAGCATCGTTCTAGCATATGTGGTGTAGAGGGTTGAATTTAGGACCTCATGCCTATAGGGTCAACATTACCCACTGCACCAACTCTGGGGCTGCAAAACAAACAAACAAACAAACAAAACAGTTCTTCTTTTTAAAAATAATTTCTTTACATTGTCCAAAAAATAATTCTTTTCTGGGCGGGGGAGACAACATAATGGTTATGCAAACAGACTCTCATGCCTGAGGCTCCTAAATCCCAGGTTCAATCCCCTGCAGGGCTCTGATGTTTCTCTCTGCATCTCTCTCAAAAAAATAAAAAAAATAAAATTTAAATAAATAATAATTCTTTTCCAACTATTATTTTGTATTCTTAAAAAATAGCAAACTTGTGGTGGGTGGCACAGGATATTGGTGGTGGGGACAGTGTGGAACTATATATATATATATATTGTTGTAGTTATTATTGTTGTTATTGATGTTGTCATTGTTGCATAGGACAGAGAGAAATGGAGAGAGATGGGGAAGACAGAGAGGGGAGAGAAAGATAGACACCTGCAGACCTGCTTCACCGCTTGTGAAGTGACTTCCCTGTAGGTGGGAAGCTGGGGGGCTTGAACAGGGATCCTTATTCAGGTCCTTGCACCATGAGCACTTAACTCGCTGCGCTACCGCCTGACTCCCTATTGTATATATTTTAAAAGATTTTCATACCTGAAGTTCTGAGATGCCAGGTCTAGTTCCTAGTACTACCATTAACCAGAGCTGAGGAGTGCTCTGAGGAAACACACAGACTTTTTTTTTTTACTTTTAATAATAATAATAAGAACAACTATTATTATTATTTTTAACCAAAACATTGCTCAGTTCTGCCTTTTGGGAGTATGGGGGATTGACCTTGGGGGCTTTGAAGCCTCAGGTACAAGAGTTCCTTTGCATAACTACTATGTTATCTCTTAGGTCCCAAAAGGAAGAATTTTAAACAAAGGACAGCTTTGTAGAACTTAAAAAAAAAAAAACTTCTGGCACACACTTAACTTGCTGCACTATAATTTTACTTATGCAATAAAATTTATAGAGTATTTTCTATAAATCAGGCATTCTGCTAGGTGTTGTGGAAGATATAAAAATGAATGAAGAAAAAACACTGCATAGATTTATCTTGATAATGGAAATGAGGAGCTGAGGGAATTCAGAAAATTTACAATTCATTTCTGGCTACATATTCTAGGAAAGACAGTATTCACAGTTCTAGGACCAGTACAATGCTCAGAGAGGAAAAATAGTTGGCTTACTGTAGTTTGTATCCCCAAATTTATTACCCTAAAGGATGATAAAGGATGTTGATCTGGTAGGTGGTACAGTGGATTCTCAACAATTAGGTCCTGAGTTCCATCCCTCCCTGGCAGCACATGTACTAATGATGTCTAGTTCTCTCCTCCTTTCTCATGAATAAATAAATAAATAAATAATTTTTAAAAAAGGATAACAAAGGATGCACATGAGGACATGTTTCTTTACCTAAATCATATAGTTGCTTAGTACTTTCTTGTCAAATCCCTACTAGTAATTTCTCCAGAGAAAGGGAAGAAAATCCCCACAAGGAAGTTTCCCAAGCACACAGGACACCTCCAAAGAGATACAGAAAGGAGACACTACACCTACTATTAGGGCTGTATTTTTTATTTTTAGGTTTTTAAAAAATATTTATTTATTCTCTTTTGTTGCCCTTCTTGTTTTATTGTTGTTGTTGGATAGGACAGAGAGAAATCAAGAGAGGAGGGGAAGACAGAGAGGGAGAGAGAAAGACACCTGCAGACCTGTTTCACCGCTTGTGAAGCGACTCCCCTGCAGGTGGGGAGCCGGGGGCTCGAACCAGGATTTTTACGCCGGTCCTTGCGCTTTGCGCCACGTATGCTTAACCCAGGACTCCCAGGACTGTATTATTTTAGTGGTCTCCATGAGAATGAACTTCTAGGCTTTAAAAGCAAAACTAGGGAGCAGCTCAGTGGAAGTGTATACCTTTCATGGAGGCGACCCTGCATTGGATACCTGCAGCAACAAAACAAAACAATTGTAAACCAGGCCAGTTCCAACCTAGATGCTCCATGTACTATAGTGGTGCTTTGGTTAGTCACTAGCTCTCAGGCAAAACTCTTTTTTCTCTTGTGAAGTGGGAAAAAAAAAAGAAAAAAAGAAAAATCTTTATAAAAGAAACAAAAGATGTAAAATAGTAGCTGGGGAGGTGGCTCAGTTAGGAAGAATGCACTTTCACATGTGAGTTCTGGGTTTGATAGCCAGTGATGCATATGCCAGATTTGAAAGGTGCTCTGCTCTTTTATAAAATAAATATTAAACCAATCTTAAAGTGACAGTAGTGAGTAGAGGTGGCTAAGTGGTAGAGCACAGGACTTGCAAGTATGAGATCTTGAGTTTTACCCCCGGCAGAAGATATGAGGAGTGATCCTCTGGGATGTTTCTTATTAACCAGTCAATAGACTTTAAAACATTTTTAAAAATCTTAAAGAGAAAAAAATTGTTAACCAGGTTTATGGGCAAAGAGCACCCAATCATCCCAAACTGAGAAAACCTGAGAACTCAGTAAACTGGAGATTGTCCGATGATCCCTTTTGGAAGCTGCGGGGACGCCAAGGCTGTCCTCAGTCTGTCAGGACAGGCGGGAACGCGCGCCTCCGTGGCCGGGAGGGCGGCCCGTCATCGGGAGCGCGCACGGCGCCCCTGGGTCTGACGTGCGCGCCCCCGTCCTCCCCGGGCTCTTCCTGCGCCGTGTCGCCTCCGCGCGCCCGCCGCCTCCCGCCTCCCGGGGCGCCGCGGACAGACGGGCGCCGAACTGGTTGAGGCTCCGGGGCCGGCGGTAAGGAGGGGAGCGCAGAGGAGGGGAGCGCAGAGGAGGGGAGCAGGGAGGCCACCGCAAGGCCGGACGGGCCGGAACTGCGGACGGGCCTAGAGGCGGGCCGGGCCGGACTGGGGGGCCTTGGGGAGGTGGCTCCCGCGTCTCGGAGACGGGGCGGCCTCACCTGGGCCGGCCGGGGGGCTCCCCTGACCTGGGCCGGACGCGGGGCTCTGGCGCCCTCACCCGGACCGCACGGAGACTGGGCGCCCCTCACTGGACTGACGGGGATCTCTGATCTCCCCACTTTTGGACGGGGCGGGTCGATTCCCCTCATAGGGGCTGGACGGGGTGGGCTTCCGTCGCCTAGATGGAGGCACTCGGTGAGGGGCGTGCGGGGGACTCGGGCGTCCTCGCCTCGGGGCTTGACGGGGCTGGACGGGCGGGCGACCCTTACCTGTGCGGGACTGGGGACTCGACTCGCTGAGGTGGGGGACCGGGCTCTCGGGACTCGGGTCACTTGAGCCGGTGGGGACTCCGTGGGGGCCCGGCGAGTGGCATCCTCTGGGGCGGGTAGCGGTGGCCGCCCTCAGCTGAGTCCCGACCGGGTCGGCGGGCCGGGGGGGCGTGCGACCCCAGGGGTGCTGACCCGCGGGCGAGTCAGGGTGGCGGCCGCATCCCGCCGGGAGCTTGGCCCCGCCCGTTGCCGGCAGCGCCGGGCGAGCCCCTGTCCAGGGTGCCGGGTCCCTGAGCTGACTGCCGGCCCCTGGGGCCCGCGGGCGCAGTGAGTCCCGACGACGAGCGAAACCGCACCGAGCTCCCGGCCGCCTGGGCGGTGCACTGGGGCCGCGGAGGTGACGGGGGTGCAGCCGGGCGAGGGCGGCGGTGGCGGCGGCGGCGGCGGGGGTGTAGACAGGCAGGGTTCAGTTAGGATCCCAGGGCGGTAGGGTGTGTGTTCTCCGAAGTCTCAGAAATTCCCAGGGAAATGTAGCAGAATAGGTATTTGCGGAATCGCGGGTTTCATTCAGTTGAAGGGAAACACCAAGCCCACTCCACTTTTGGAAGGAGAAGTTGGGCTGGCCTGATAGATTTCAGCGCTGCCTGTGAATGGACTGCAAGATCTGTGCTCTTGTACGTGATGGTAGGCGGGTAGCTAGCTGCTTATTAGATTGTTTTAAAATTAATCCACTAATTGAATTATATTTACTTGTTTATTTATTTATTTATTTTAGAGAGAAATAGAGGAGGGGAAGACAGAGAGGAGGAGAGAAAGACAGACACCTGCAGACCTGCTTCACCGCCTGTGAAGCGACTCTCCTGCAGGTGGGGAGATGGGTGCTTGAACCAGGAACCTTGTGCTGGTCCTTGCGCTTTTGTGCCACGTGCACTTAACCTGCTGTGCTGCTGCCCGACTCCCTATTTACTTGTTGTTCCCCTTCCCCAAGATTTTACTTATTTATTAATGAGAAAGATAGGAGGAGAGAGAAAGAACCAGACACCACTCTGGTACATGTGCTGCCGGGGGTTGAACTAGGGACCTCATGCTTGAGAGTCTGATGCCTTATCCACTGTGCCACCTCCCAGACCACATTTACTTGTTTTTTTATAATAAGACAGAGAAATTGAGGGGGAGAGGGACAGAGGTAGAGAGACACCTGTGGACTTGCTTTGCCGCTTCTGAAGCGCCACCCCCCTTGCAGCGGTGTGTGTGTGTGTGTGTGTGTGTGTGTGTGCGCGCGCGCGTGTGCGCGCGCGCGCGCGATGGGTGGAGGGGTTGAACCCAAGTCCTTGCATGAAAGTCATTTGAATAACCATTGGGCTGAAAGGCCATGAAAGTCATTTGAATAACCATCGGGCTGTCCCCAGTCCTGTTTTTTTAAAAAAAATAGTACAAAATGTATTCTGGTGTTATAAATTAATATGGCATATGGGAAAAAGTGGATCTGTTAGGATAATACTTACATGTGAACATTATATATAGCTTACATTATATTATACAAAGTTGGAAGCAGGGTGGTAATTTCCACTATTTCTGGGACATGCGATGAATATATCAACATCAGAAGATGTGCCTGTAAATAAAGGTTTCCCACCCCCATCTCAGTTATTTGATCTGAATTTCTGTGTATAGTAGTTAAGATAGTCTGAGAATTTTTTCATTTAGCATTTGTATCATTCAGATAATTTCCTTTCACTCTGCTGAATATGTTGTTTTTATTTTAATGGCAGAATTTTATTAGATGTGGAACCAGGTTTTATCATGTTTATCAGTTCACCAATTCTAAATTTATGACTTTGAATATCTGTACTTTGGGAGTCGAGTGGTAGTGCAGCAGGTTAAGTGCATGTGGCGCAAAGCAAGGACGGGCTTAAGGATCTCAGTTCGAGCCCCACCCACTTTCAGGGGAGTCTTTTTACAAGTGGTAAAGCAGGTCTGCAGGTGTCTTATCTTTCTCTCCCCCTCTCTGTCTTCCCCTCCCCTCTCCATTTCTCTCTGTCCTATCCAATAACGACAACAATTACAAAAAAAAAAACAACTTGAAAATCTGTACTTAAATTTTCTCCCATAGTGTAGGTGACTGCGTGTCAGCTCACCTGATAGAGCACACGTTACTATGCTTGAGGACCTGGGTTCAAGCCCTTAGTCCTCACCTGCCGGCAGGGAACTTTATGAGTGGTGGAGCAGTACTTCAGGTATCTCTGTATCTCTCATTGCTTCATACCTTCACACACACACACACACACACACACACACACACACACACACACACGAAAGAGAGAGAGGGAGAGAAAGGGAAAAATAGGTCCTGTAAAATGGCTCACTTAGTGTGCTGCTTTGCTATGTGCTCAACTCAGGGGTTAGCCCATTTACCTGTGAATTAGAGGAAGCTTTAGTGCTGTGGTCCTCCCACTTCCTATCTGAAAAAAATAAATGGTTATGGAACACAGACTCATGCAGGTACTGAACAGTGATAACCCTAGTGGCATATATATGTGTGTGTGTATCTTTGCCTTAATCCAAACTTAAACTTGTTCAATTACTGTATATTTATTCCAACTCAGATGATGCATCTCATTACAATTGAAAATCCCTTTTCCCTCCATTCTTTAAAAAAAAATTATTTATTCCCTTTTGTTGTCCTTGTTTTATTGTTGTAGTTATTATTGATGTTGTCATTGTTGGATAGGACAGAGAGAAATGGAGAGAGGAGGGGAAGACAAAGATAGAGGGAGAGAGAGAGATAGACACCTGCCGACCTGCTTCATTGCTTGTGAAGCGACTCCCCTGCAGGTGGGAGCTGGGGCTCGAACTGGGATCCTTACTCCGGTCCTTGAGCTTTGCGCTACTTGCACTTAACTCTCTGCGCTACCACCCGACTCCTCCCTCCATTCTTTTGTAGCAATGAAAAAAAAGTGAGAGACTTCTGGAAATTAACTTTAAGGAGAGTAGTAGCTAAGTAGCAAACATTTCTTATATTGAGGTTGTAGAACTGGAATGACTCTATTTTGGGGTGGGGATGATTATGATTGGATAGAGGATTTTTGGAGGATGAGGTCCATACTGTAGCCTATGGAATTCCTAGGCTCAGAAATTATTTTAATTTTGTTTCAGATAGGGAGAAAGACTGAGAGGAGAGAGCGAAAGAGAGGAGACACTTCTCCACCGTCTGTGGTGCTGTCTGTTGTACTCTTATCTGGGGCAGGGTTTAAACTTGGGGCCATCACTCAAGGTGAGGTACACTATAAAGGGTGAGTGAGCTTTTCCTAACCTCTCTACAAGTTTTAATAAGTTGTAATATCTATAGCTCTTTCCTTATATAAATAGGTCAGCCTGTCAGTCTAAGGGTGACTGGCTTCCCAACGCTCGTCCAACCTCCGTTAACTGCTAAGAGAGCTCAGGGATTTTTCTTTCTTTTTTTTAATTTTTAAAAATATTTATTTATTTATTATTCCATTTTTTGTTGCCCTTGTTTTTTATTGTTGTGGTAGTTCTTATTGTTGTTATTGATGTCATTGTTGGATAGGACAGAGAGAAATGGAGAGAGGAGGGGGAGACAGAAAGGGGGAGAGAAAGAGACACCTGCAGACCTGCTTCACTGCTTGTGAAGCGACTCCCTTGCAGGTGGGGAGCCCGGGGTTCTAACCGGGATCCTTAATGCTGGTCCTTGAGCTTTGTGTCACCTGCGCTTAACCCACTGCACTACCGCCTGACTCCCTGGGATTCCTTTTAAAGATAGTTTTTTTTAAAAAAAGATTTTATTTGTTTATTAATGAGAAAGATAGGAGGAGAGAGAAAGAACCAGACATCACTCTGGCACATGTGCTGCCAGGGATTGAACTCAGGACCTCATGCTTGAGAGTCCAAAGCCCTATTACTGCGCCACCTCCTGAACCACAGTCTTATTATTATTATTATTATTATCATGAGTTAAGATAAATAAAACATGCCAGGGTGGGGAAGAAAGCATAATGGTTATGCAAGAAGATTCTCATTCCTGAGACTCTTAGTCCCAGGTTCAATCTTCTATACCACTGTAAGCCAGAGTTGAGTAGTGCTCTGATAAAGAGAAGAAAAAAAAAAAAGATAAAACATGCCCAGTTCTTTTTCTTTTCTTCCTTCCTCTTTCTCTCTCTCTCTCTCTTTTTTTTTTTTTTTGCTTCCAGGGATGTTGCTGGGGCTCTGTGCCTGCACCATGAATCTACGGATAGTCCTGGAGACTATTTTTTTCCCATTTTTAAAGTTTTATTGGATAGGACAGAGACAGATTGAGAGAGGAGGGGGAGATAGAGAAGGGGAGAGAAAGATGGATACCTGCAGACCTGCTTTATAGCTTGTGAAGCCAACCTGGGGGCTTGAATTGGGATCCTGTGTGGGTCCTTGAGCTTCAAACTGTGTGTTTAACCCAGTGTGCTCCCCATCCCCCCCCTCCTCTTCCTCCTCCTCCTCCTCCTCCTCCTCCTCCTTCTTCTTCTTCTTTTTTTTTTTTACCATTGCACTGATCAGCTCTGGTTTACAGTGGTGCAGGGGATTGAACTTGGGACTTTGCCTTTCTTTCTTTCTTTTTTTTTTTTAAAAACATATCTATCGTTATTTTTTGCTACCAAGGTTACTGCTGGGCCTTGGTGCCTTCACAACTCTACTTCTTCTGGTGGCCATTTCTTTTTCTTCTTTCTGTTTTTGATAGTGAATGAGGGACAGATATAGAAAGGAGAAACACTTGCAGCACTGCTTCATCCTCCTGAAGCTTCTCTACTGTAGGTGGGGTCCAGTGGCTTGAACCTGGTAACTTACTTGTGTGCTCTACCAGATGTGCCATCACCCCGTCCCTCATAAGAAGAGGTTTATTGGGAGTCGGGCAGTAGGGTAGTAGGTTAAGTGCACATGGCGCGAAGCACAAGGATCCAGGTTCCAGCCCCTGGGCTCCCCACCTGCAGGGGAGTTGCTTCACAGGCGGTGAAGCAGGTCTGCATGTGTCTATCTTTCTCTCCTCCTGTCTTCCCCATCTCCCTCCATTTCTCTTTGTCCTATCTAACAATAACGACAGCCATAACAACAATAATAACTACAACAACAATAAAAAACAAGGGCAACAAAAGGGAAAATAAATATAAAGATATACATATATATATATGTATATGTATATATATATGTATATGTATATGTATATGAGGTTTAATATTGTGAACTCAGAGAAGGCCAATGCTTGACTTTACTCTTTTCAGGGTGAGGAATAATTTTTCATTACATGGCTTGCATTTAAAGATGAGAATTAAGGTGGTGTGGGAGATGGCACAGTGGATAAAGCGATGGATTCCCAACCATGAGGTCCCGAGTTCAATCCCTGGTAGCACATGTACCAGAGTGATGTCTGGTTCTTACTCTCTCTCCCCTGTCTTTCTTATGAATACATAAGTAAATTCTTAAAAAAAATTTAAAAATATGGGCAGAGGGTAGATAGCATAATGGTTATGCAAACAGACTCATGCCAAAGTCCCAGGTTCAATCTCCCGTACCACCATAAGCCAGACCTGACAGTGCTCTGGTTAAAAAATAATAAATAAATAAATAAAAATTAATAAAAATAAAGGTGAGAATTAAGTATGTGACCTTTGATGGGCCTAGTGGAATGGAATAAAGCAGAACTTGTATCTCAACATTCTCCTTTCATACTTCATTTACTTTCTGTATTAGACTCAACAGATTGGAGGTGATTGTTGACTATAACATTTATGTTTGTGCTGATCTCTTGTGAACTTTTTGTGTTTTTGGGTGTATTTCTGGGGATTTTCCTGGGAAACTTCTAGGCATATAGTCAGTCAGTGGCTTTGGAGTTGTATTGGGGCTAAGATTATTTTTATATTTGAAGTTTGAGTCTTCTTGTTTTCTAAATAGCCTTAAAAATAGAAAACACAATTTTTTATTAACACTCAGAGAAATCTGGCTACAGACTATGTTGTTGTGATAGACAGTACAGCCAAAAATATATTCAAGAAACTTCCTCTACCTTACCCACTGTAGCAAGCTTAAATAAGAAACAAAGAAGTTATGTAAGAAAGTTTTTTAAAAAAAAATAAGAGCCTGATTCCCCCCCAGAATATCAAATATAATGATTTTTTTGTGCTGGTTTTTCCTTTACCTCGGCTAAATTCAGACAGTACTACCTGCTTCTAATTCATTTCAAAAACTGAATTCTGGTAAAGAATTTAGTCAAATTTTTACTCCCTGTAATTTGCCTTCTCATGATATCAATAGTTATCAGTTACTTTCATTTTCTAATATCTTTATTTATTTGATAGAGACAGCCAGCAATTGAGAGGGAGAGAGACAAAGAGATACCTGCAACATTACTTCACCACTTGTAAAGCTTTCCCCCTGCAGGTGGGGGCTGGGGTTTGAACATGGGTCCTTGCGCTCAGCCAGATGTGCCACCACCTGGCCCCAGTTACTTTGTTTTTTTGCCCCCAGGGTTATTGCTGGGGGTTGGTGCCTACAGTAAGGAATCCACTGCTCCTGGAGGCCATTTTTTCTCTTTTGTGGCCCTGGTTGTTTATTGGTGTTGTGCTTACTATCATTGTTGTCGTCGTTGTTGCATAGGACAGAGAGAAATTGAGAGAGGAGGGGAAGAGAGGGGGAGAGAAAGATAGACACCTGCAGACCTGCTTCACCGCTTGTGAAGTGACTCCCCTGAAGGTGGGGAGCTGGGGGCTAGAACTGGGATCCTTAGGCCGGTCTTTGCGCTTTGGTCCTTGTGCTTTGTGCCAGGTGCGCTTAACCTGCTGTGCTACCACCCGACCGCCTACTTTCATTTTTAAAAAAATTTATTTCTTTATTGGGGAATTAATGTTTTACATTCAACACTACTTTCATTTTTTAAAGATAAAAAAAAAGTCTATTGGTAGAGGCTGTAGTACAAAAGGAAGAGGCAAGGACATTGTCTGATCTGCATTTGCTAATTTATTGTTTTGACTGTAATTCATATTAAAAACATTTTAGAGGGGGATGAGCGGTGATGCACCAGGTTAAACATACATGTAGTACTAAATACTGGGATCCACACAAGGATCCACGTTGGAGCCTCTGGCTCCTCACCTGCAGGGGGATGCGAAGCAGGTCTGCAGGTGTCTATCTTTCTCCCTTTCTGTCCCCTTCTCCCCTCTCAATTTCTCTCTGTCCTGTCCAATTAAAAAAGAAGAAGAGGAGTTGGAAGAAGGAAAAAATTACTGCCAGGAGCAGTGGCTTGGTAGTACAGGCACTGAGCCCTGAAGGCAAAAAAAGACAAAAGCAAAACGGACCAGAAAATTTATACACCTGTTTAGCGTGCATGCAGGAGCACTTGTGCACACAAAATTGAAATTAAAGTTTGGTGAAATAGTTCTAATTTTTTAGGACCTTACAGGAGCTGCCTCAAAATGACCACTGTGTCTGTCACTTCCCAACTAGTTCCATGCTCAGTGATAATATGTTGATAGCCTAAAATTGATCTTGGTAGTTTTTACATAAGATTAGTTAGTAAATGGCACTGTTAAGAGCACCCCATGCCCCTACTCCCAGACAGCTGTTAAACATTAGACAGCATTCCACTGCTTACAGTACACGTCAATATTTTCTCTTCTACTTTATTTACTTAGAAACAGTGATGGACGGCTGGGAGATAGCTCACTTTATAGACAGTTCACCTTACCAAGTATGGAGCTTTAGGTTCAAGTCCTGTCATAATCAACAGCACAGTCAACCAGGGGAAGCTTCATGGATGGGGGAGCAATGTTGTTTCTCTCTCCTTCTCTGAAATAAAAAAAGATGAACAAATCAGCCCAAGAGCAGTGGGATCATACATGCATGAAACCCTGGCATTGCAACAAGCAAAAATCAAAAGATTGGGTTTTAAGCCCATAAATTATTTTTATACCTAGCTAATGTTTTAATGATTTTTTTTAAAACAATTAGTTTTATATCTAGTCTGTAGTTAAGCAATAGCAAAAACATCTGGTTTTGTCAACTTTCTTCATCTTTTCAGGTTAAATAGTTATTAGCAAAACTAATTCTCTGGACTCCTAATCTGGAGTTGTTTATAGTGGATTTCTCTGATAACACATTCATATAGTGCAGTTGGGGTACTTAATATGTACTACTTGTGTTAAACAGTTTGACCAGAGATAAAGTTGGAACTTTGACCCTGAGGCCTTTATGCTTATGTGGGGGGTTAAATATGTAAACAAAGATAATACTGGGTAGAAAGTATTCTGTGGTAAAGGGAGAAAGATAAAGCCCTAGTAGAGTTAAGAGGGAGTTGGGAGAGCTTATTTCTAGTTGTAAGGATAAGGGTAGACGTTAAAAATTTTTGTTTTTAATTGCTGCCAAGGTTATTGCTGGGGCACCACATTCCTGCACCACAAATCCACCATTCCCAGTGGCCATTTTTTTTCCTTTTTTTTTTTATATAGGACAGAGAAATTGAAAGGGGAGGGGAAGGTAGAGAGGAAGAGAGAAAGACACCTGTAGTACTGTTTCACCACTCATGAAACTTCTCCCTGGCAAGACACTGGGTAGAGGTTTGAACCTAGGTCCTTGTGTATGGTAACATGTGCAATCAACTGAGTGCACCATTGCCTGGCTCCTAATTAAAAAAAAAAAAAAAAATAATGCTCCTCAGAGGAATGAACTAGGGTCTTAGGCTTGTGTAACATCTCTGAGCAACCTTCCAAGTTTAAAGATTTATTTTATGTATTACACAAGAGTTTCACATTAGACAGAGAACAGCCAGAGCATCACTGTGGTATGTGTAGCACCGAGGGTTGAACTGTCAACTTCAGACTTTCAAGTCTGATGCTCTACTAGTTGAGCTATTTCCCCCAGCTCAGGCCCAATTTTAAATTCTCTACCTTATGTACATAGAGAGGAGAGACAGCACAGTATTTCACTATGTATGGTGCTCCCCTGGTGCCATTTATGGTGCTGCTCACTATATTGGGTGAACTGTCTCCCTGCCCAAGAGGTGACTTTAAAACCATGCTTTGAACAACGCTTAGTACCAGATGGAAAACTTTGAATGCTGGTTTTCGCTTCTTCAGCTTATCTTTAACTTTTGTCTTTGGAGTCTTCTATTACTTCTTTTTTTTTTTTTTTTTAAAGATTTTATTTATTAATGAGAAAGATAGGAGGAGAGAGAGAGGGAGAAAGAACATGATACATGTGCTGCTGGGGATCGAACTCAGGACCTCATGCTTTAGAGTCCAGTGCTTTATCCACTGCACCACCTCTGGGACCACTTACTTCTTTACTTTAAATATGCATTAAATGCTGTGCTTCTGATTAGCATATGACTTAGAGAACACTTAGGTATCCTTAACATAAAAGCTGAAGGGAAAATTATTAACACTAGGGAAACAGAGTTCATCAATCCTAAAAACTTAGGAAAGGAAAAATGCTTTCTTTGTAAGGAGATACCAGTGCTTTTTGTTTTGTCAAATAACACCTTCTTCTTCTAGCGTTTGCCCTTCTTCCGTAGCCAGTCAACAGCGTCAGGTTGAGCCTGATGTAAAGTTTCGAGACCTCCTTTGACTCCAGATTCAAAAAATAACACCAATTGGCAGTAGCAGAATAATTTTTTTTAAAGCAGCTTCTAAAATGTGATTTTTTTTTTTTTTGCCTCCAGGTTTATTACTGGGGCTTAGTGTCTGCACCATGAATCCACTACTCCTGGAGACTATTTTTTTTCCCTTTTGTTGCCCTTATTTTATTGTTGTTATTATTATTGTTGTTATTGATGTCGCTGTTGTTGGATAGGACAGAGTGAAATCGAGAGAGGAGGGAAAGACAGAGGGGGAGAGAAAGCTAGGCACCTGCAGACCTGCTTCACCACCTGCAGGTAGGGATCGGGGGCTCGAACCGGTAAGTTTGTGCCGGTCCTTGCGTTTTGCCCCATGTCTGCTTAACCCGCTGCGCTACTGCCTGACCCCCCCTCCCCCAAAATGTGATTTTTAAGTGGCTGGATCTTAATTTTTTAAATATTTATTTATTTATTTTCCCTTTTGTTGCCCTAGTTTTTTTATTGTTGTTGTAGTTATTGTTGTTGTTATTGATGTCATTGTTAGATAGGACAGAGAGAGGAGGGGGAAGATAGAGAGGGGGAGAGAAAGATAGACACCTGCAGACATGCTTCACTGCTTGTGAAGCGACTCCCCTGCAGATGGGGAGCCAGGGGCTCAAACTGGGATCCATCTGTCGGTCCTTGCACTACGCGCCATGTGTGCTTCACCCACTGCGCTACTGCTCGACTCCCTGGATCTTAATTTTTGGAGATAGTTCTGGTTTATGTAGAAAAGCATTTTGTGACCACAGAATGTGAGCTAAGATCTACAGGGATGCAGAGGTCACATAAGCTCCTAAGCTGAGTATGGGCCTCAGATCAGATCGAATTGATGGGGTTTATAGTCAACAATATTTATATACCTTTCCCATATTTGGGAGGTACTCTCTTCCCCGATCCAGCTTTCTGGTCCTTTTTCCAGCCATGACATCATCTCCCTAGACAATAACTTGGATCCACCTGCATATCAGATTTCAGGCTCAGGGATAACAAAAACTAAACAAACAAAAACTATTATAGACACAGGCCTTTTGGAATATAACTAAAGTATGCCTACTAGCTATCTACAAAACGGAGACTCCCCCCAACTTCATCTGCGCTATTTCAGCCTTTAGGTTCATAATTAGTCAACAACTTGTTTGGCTTTATATGTTAACTCTCTTTTCAGCCACCACATTCCAGATGCTAGCATGATGCCAAACAGACTTCCCTGGATGGACAACCCCACCCATGTGTCCTGGAGCTCCACTTCCCCAGAGTCCCTCCCCACTAGGGAAAGAGAAGAAACAGACAGGGAGTATGGATTGACCTGTCAATACCCATGTTCAGTGGAGAAGCAAGTACAGAAGCCAGACCTCCCACCTTCTGCACCCCATAGTGACCGTGGGTCCATACTCCCAGAGGGTTAAAGAATAGGAAAGCTATCAGGGGATGGGATGGGATGGGATATGAAGTTTCTGGTGGTGGGAATTGTGTGGAGTTGTACTCATATCCTATGGTTTTGTCAATGTTTCTTTTTTGTAAATAAAAAAAAAAGCAATTTGTATATACTGATTCATACCTGAGTTGACTAGCTTTCAGATACCAGAAAACTGCTCAGACTTGGGGTGCTGGAATTGAATCTGGAACTTCATGCATGCAAGTTTTGTGCTCTACGGGGGCACCACCTCCCTGGCCAGTTTATAGAGTTTTTGTTGAAAGAAATTCCTTGACTTTCAGTTTCTTGTGTCTTTTTTTTTTTTTTTTTCCCTTTTGCTGCTCTTGTTTTTTATTGTTGTATTTATTATTGTTGTTGTTGGATAGGGCAGAGAGAAATGGAGAGAGGAGGGGCAGACAGAGGGGGAGAGAAAGACAGACACCTGCAGACCTGCTTCACCACCTGTGAAGTAACTCCCCTGCAGGTGGGGAGCTGGGGGCTCGAACCGGATCTTTATGCTGGTCCTGTGCTTCGCCACATGCACTTAACCCGCTGCGCTACACTGAACTCCCAGTTTCTTGTGTTTCATACCCTATATGACTGAGTGTTATTTACTCATTTTTAATTTTTTACCAGAGCACTGCTCAACTGATTTGTGGTGGTGCTGGGGATTGAACCTGGGATATTTGGTACCTCAGACATGAAAATCTTTGTGTAACTATTATGCTATCTCCCCAGTATTGGTGGAAGTTTTAAAGGCTTTCTGTTCTTCTTCTTCTTCTTCTAGCGTTTGCCCTTCTTCCGTAGCCAGTCAACAGCGTTAGGTTGAAAGCTGTCAGGAGCTGCTTGTTGCTGGCTTTGAAAGTGACTGGGATCCATGTGGATTCAGTCGGCTAGGAAGGATCATCAGTTTCCCCAATGAATGGGTACTCACGGGATGCACCACGAGAAGGTCGATCCAATGCATCCCAAGGCTTTCTGTCTGATGATTTCATATTTACTGCTTCTACTTACAATAACACTACAGCTTTACTTTTTTTTTGACCCACCAGTTCTGCAAAGGTAAAAGCCCTTTTCTAGTGTTGCCCAGGAAACCACACATACAGAGAGTATTCAACAGCTCATCGCTGAAGTGTGTGGAAAATTTTGGTAATCTTGGTATAAGAAGTTGCCATAGTAAATAACTGGTTGAAAAGCAGGGCCACTTTTGACTGGCTGCAAAATAATTTTTGGGGTGATGCTTGTTTTGAAAATAAATATGAACTCTGTGCTTTGCCATAGTTTTCTCATTTATTTAAGTGTATTTTTTTAAAAAAATATTTATTCCTTTTTGTTGCCCTTCTTTTATTGTTGTCATCGTTGTTGGATAGGGCAGAGAGAAATGGAGAGAGGAGGGGAAGGCAGAGAGGTTGAGAGAAAGATAGACACCTGCAGACCTGTTTCACCACTTGTGAAGCAATCCCCCCTGCAGGTGGGGAACCGGGGGCTTGAACCGGGATTCTTCCATCGGTTCTTGCGCTTTCTGCCATGTGTGCTTAACCCACTGTGCTACTGCCTGACTCCCTATTTAAGTGTATTAAACTAAGTGGTCCTGTTTTTTTTAGAAGTTTACTCACAAGATAGTAGATGCCAGGTAGCATGTTAAGAGTTGAGATACAGTATGTCACAGATACCTTAATGGCACTTGAACAAAGTACTAACCATTTTAGCAAAACCTGTTTTTTTTTTTTTTTTTTTTGGGAGGGGCATCAAAGGGGTTCTGAGGTGGTATGGAGCAGGAAAGATCTATTAATCTTAACAAACTGAGTTTATTACAATTCTTCCAAAGTTTCTGCTGTGTGTGTATATTATTATTCTTTTATTATTTTTTAATAATTTTTTTTAGAGATTTTATTTATTTATGAGAAAGATAGGAGGAGAGAGAAAGAACCAGACATCACTCTGGTACATGTGCTGCCGGGTATTGAACTCAGGACCTCATGCTTGAGAGTCCAAAGCTTTATCACTGAGCCACCTCTTGGACCACTATTATTCTTATTTTTAACTTTTTGGTTGTCTGCAAAACATCACCACTCCAGGCTGGTTTTCAGAGGAGGGGTGGGTAGAGGGAGAGCGCACACACGAGAGAAGGAAACCACTGCATGAAATGTCCTTCAATATGGTGGGGCTGGACTCAAACCCAGGACTCACTGCAAAAGCAGCTATACCTCAGCTATCTATTTTGCTGGCCCCTAACTTTTTTTTTTTTTTTTTGTGGTATAAAGTGTGATGTTGATGCCTGTAATTTAAGGAAAGCACATCTTTTTTCTTTCAATAGAGTTGTATGTGTAGTTCTTTGCTTTCTAGCCTTTTTTTTTTTTTTTTTCGATAGCAAGAGAAGAGAGTTTAGTGCTTCCATGTGATGTTGGGACTTGGTGCCCCATACATGGCAAGATAAACAACTGCTCGTCCACAATATGCAAACATTCTTTTAAGGACACACACACTTGTATGTATATATATACACATACACCCCACCTATTGGTTGGACATTTTGAAAGTACAATTTATCTTGCAAATGACTGAAGATAGTTTGGCTCTTTGAAGACTATTGTGACATATTCACAGTTATGAAGGTAATACAAACATAAAGTGATATTTGACATGTATTAGTGAATGATTTTTCATCTGCCCACCTGCTCACCTATATTTTGCTCTTACCTTCGGCATTAAGCAAAATTACAGGTTTTAAAGTCAGACTTCTACTGTAGAGGATGCAAATCACAAACATTATTTTTAGAAAGTATGCAGACCTGTGAATTTTAATTTTGAAGGTTTAAGAGGCATATAATAATAACTTAAAAAAAATAACCTGTGTAGTCTGTGCTTCAAGATGTATTGTCATTTTGAGACCTACTAAAAGTGTTATATAAATGCCTAGTGGTTAGCATGTATTTCCTTAAATAGTTGGTTTCTCTGTAGTAAGTTTATCTTGGTTAACATGTTGAGTAGATACACTGCTACTTTAGTGAAGTTTTAACTGTTGAAGGGCTGCATATATAGAAAGACTTGGTTTCTTAGGTTTTTTTTTTTTTTTGAGTCCCCAGCTCCTCATCTGCAGGGGGGTGAGGGGTCGCTTCACAAGTGGTGAAGCTGGTCTGCAGGTGTCGATCTTTCTCTCCCCCTCTCAGTCTTCCCCTCCTCTCTCAAGTTCTCTCTGTCCTATACAACAACAAGGGCAATAAAATGGTGGCGGGAGAGAATGGCCTCCAGGAGCAGTGGGTTCATAGTGCAGGCAAGAGCCCCAGCAAACAAAGGAAAATAAAGGAAAACAAAACAAAACAAAACAAACTGCAGTCCCCACCTGCAGGGGTAAGCCTCATGAGTGGTGAAGAAATGCTACAGGTGTCTTTCTTTCTCCCTATCTCCCCCATTCCTCTCTGATTTTCTTCCTCTATTAACACACACAAAAAAATTTAATTAAAAAATAGAGGGCAGGGGTAGATAGCATAATAGTTATGCAAAGAAACTCTCATGCCTGAGGCTCTGAAGTCCCAGGCTCAATCCCCTGAACCACCATAAGTCAGACCACCATAAGTGCTCTGGTAAAATAAATAAATAAATAATATATAAAAGAAAATCGTAATTGTTTGGCGCTATAACGTGGGGCATGACCTGCGCATCTCTCAGATAAGTGAAGACAATTTGGCTACCTATCTACAATGGCCTTCTTTTCTGCTTGTGAAGAGGTTTCCAAAGGCCTCTGCCCTTTTTTCATGAGACTGTTTCTCTGTTTCTGGAACATTTCGTTCTGTGCCACACTGTGGTTTCTGCCCAACGCTCGCCCGCCCGCAGGAGCCGGCTCGCTGCCGCGTGGCGTGGAACATTGGGCGTGGGCTCCAGCCGGGAGCAGGGCAGCAGACATGGTGGGCAGGGGTGCAGCCCATCCTGGCCACCACCCCCGGGGCACCTAGGCCTGTGCCTTCTGCACGGCCTGCCCACCCGCCCTCCTGCTATCGGATTTTTTTTTTTAAAGATGTGCTACTTCCTGTGGGTGACAGGAAGTTTTTTTTTTTTAAAGAGTTTATTTATTTATTCATGAGAAAGATAGGAGAGAAAGAACCAGCCATCACTCTGGTACATGTGCTGCCAGGGATCGAACTCAGGACCACATGCTTGAGAGTCTAGTGCCTTAGCTACTGTGCCACCTCCTGGACCACACAGGAAGGTATTTATTTATTTATTTATTTATTGGGTAGAGACAGCCAGAAATCGAGAGGCAAGGGGGGATAGAGAGGAAGAGAGACAGAGAGACATCTGTAGCACTGCTTTACCACTTGTGAAGCTTTCCCCGTGTAGACTGGGTACTCGAACCTGGGTTCTTGTGCACTGTAACGTGCACTCAACCAGGTGCGTTGAAGGTTTTTTTTGTTTTTTTTTTTAAGTACTTTATTTTATTTTTGAGAGAAATACAGAGAGAGAAAGACACACAGGGAGACACAAGAGTATTGCACAACTCTGGCTTATTATGGTGCAGGGGGATTGAACCTGGGATTTCGGAGTCTCAGCCATGAGAATCTCTTTGCATAACCATTATGATATCTACTCCCCTCCCCACAGGTTGTTTTATAGTGATATTGTTCTTTCAGTTCTGTTTGCCAACCTCCTTTTAAAAAACAACAACAACAACAAAAAAAAACCAGGACATGGCTCAGTTCTGTTTTATGGTAGTGTGGGGGATTGGACCTGGGACTTTGGAGCCTCAGGCGCAAGAGTCTCTGTGTAACCGTTATGCTATCTACCCCTCCCCCAATCCTCCTCTGTACCCCCTCCCTTTTGAACTAAACACTGCTCAGCTCTGGTTTATGGGGCCCAGGATTGAACCTGGGATCTTTGGTTTTCAGGCATAGAAATCTGCTGTGTAAACTGCTATGCTATCTTCCTGACTCAGACTTATTCACTTATTTTTGCAAAACTCTTCTTTCATGAGCTGTATCTTTAATTTTAAATCTTTGTCTCATATTTGCCCTGCTGTTAATGGTCATGCTTGGACTAGTTATTATTTTATTTATTTCTTTTTACTGCCTGTACTTCACTGGGGTTAAAAAATATTTTTTAAGAGGGTAAACAGTGGGGGCGGGGGTAGAGACAGAGAGATAGGAGATATACAACACTGCTCCACTGCTCATGAAGCTTCCCATTGTGTAGGTGCTTCCAGGAATCTGAACTTGGGTTCTTGAGCATGAAGAAGTGTGCACTCTACTGGTTGAACCATTTGCTGGTCCCTTGGGCTGATGTTGTCATTTGCCTTTTTCTCAGACTTCCTGTGCAGAAATGTATTATGTCTTTTCAAGTTGGTATTATACCTCATTTTGTCTTCTTCCATCTATCTTACTTGTTTTATCCTAGAAATTATAATAGTGGGAGTTGGGCGGTAGCACAGCGCATGTGGCACAAAGCACAAGAACCAGCGGAAGGATCCTGGTTGGATCCCCTGGCTTCCCACTTGCAAGGGTGTCGCTTCACAAGTACAGGTGTCTTTCTCTCTCCCTCTCTGTCTTCCTCTCCTCTGTCCATTTCTCTCTGTCCTAACAATGACGACATCAATAACTACAACAATAATAATAAAAAAAAGAAATTGTAATAGTAATTTTAGCTGCCTAGGTAATGGGAAAATGAAGTTAGATATTATTCAAATTCTAGAACCATCTATTTACCAAACTAATGAATCTATAATATTTTAATACATGAGTTATGTAGCTTAATTTTCCCCTAATTAGAGACTCTAGGGATCCAAATTAAAGAAAAAAGTTACATTTTACGTTTTTCTTGTGAACACTGTCAGTTTTGATAGATGAAAGCACATTTTTCCCATTACAGTTGGGTTCACAAACAATAGTAGTCTTTGCCATTTAAATTTTATTTTATTTTTATTATTTTTATTTTTTAAACAGAGCACTGTTCAGTTCGGTGGTGTGGGGGATTGAACCTGGGACTTTGGAGCTTCAGGCATGAAAGTCTGTTTGCATAACCATTATGCTATCTACCCTCCTCCCGTCTTTGCCATTTAAAGGTGTCTTTTTTTTTTTTTTTTTAAACCACACCACTGCTCGTCTCTGGTTCATGGTAGTGTGGGGGATTGAATGGGACTTTGGATCCTCAGTCATAAGAGTCGTTTTGCATAACCATTACACTTATTTCCTTACTCCCAGATTAAATTTTAAAAATACAATCTAACAATAGAGAAACCAAATTTGTTTAAGAATTAGTGTAATATTTTCCATTTAAATTTCATTGTGTTTGTATGATCCTCATAGTGGGATTTTCTGATGTTTCACCAAGAATTTTTTTTTTAAAGATTTATTTATTTGTTTATGAGAAAGATACGAGGAGAGAAAGAACCAGACATCTGGCACATGTGCTGCCAGGGGTTGAACTCAGGACCTCATGCTTGAGAATCCAGTGCTCCATCCACTGTGCCACTTCCTGGACCACAGAATTTACCTTTTTAAATTGAGAGATTTAATCAGTTTTGTACTTTTGAGAGCTTTAGAATTTTTTTTACTGGTTGGCAAAGTTGTCACTAAACTTCAAGTAACTGATAACATTTGTTAGTAAGTGGCAGGCAGTGTGTCTAGGAACAAACACAGTGCTTTAATTCCTGATCTAGTGTTGCTGTGAGGTAATATGTGATTTGCCAGTTTCTCTTTCTGCATCATCATCATGAACTATTAATAAAAGTTATTTATATACATTAATCTGGAGGAAGTACACACTATGCAATTAATCTTCATGACTGTGTGAAGTAGGAATTACTATCTTAATAACATTTCCAGCTTACAGATGAGGAAACAGGCTTAGAGAAGTTCATTAGCTTAAAATCACATCACAGTACTTATTAAGAGATGGGCGTCTCAAGAATTGAGTGGTGACATACCTGATAGAGTGCACACTACCTTGTGTGGCAATCTAGGTTCAAGTCCTTTGCCCCCACTTGTAGCAGGGAACCTGCATGAATGGTGGAATAGTGCTGCAGGTGTCTCTCTTTTTTTCTCTCTCACCCTTTATTAAAAAGGAAGAAGGGGACTGGGTGGTGCTGTATCTGGTTGAGCACACATGTTAAAATGCACAAGGACCTGGGTTTGAGCCCCCAGTCCCCACCTGTAGGGGGAAAGCTTTGCGAGTGGTAAAGCAGTGCTGCAGGTATCTCTCTCTCTCTCTCTCTCTCTATCATCCCCTCCCCTCAATTTCTGACTATTTCTATCCAATAAAGATAATAATAGTAATAAACAAAAGAAGGAAGGGAAAACAAAACAAACACAATGAAACAAAAACCAAACTTGAACAAAATGGAAACATGGCCACTGGGAACAGTGAAGATATGCTAGTATAGAGCCCCAGAAGTAACCATGGTGATAAAAACAGCAGCAACAATAACAAAACAGGTCTCTCTTACTCATAATTCTACCTCATACTGACTCTCAACTACTACTCTTGTTTAAAAGTTTTTAAACTTTATTTAAAAGATAGAGCACTGCTCAGTCTGGCATATGGTGGTGCTGGGGATTGAACCCGGGACATCTGGGGGTTTCAGGCATGAAAGTCTAATGTACAAACCACTGTATTATCTTCCTGGCCCTCTCAGGTATTTACTCATTGTTGGCAATTCTTTAAATTTACTTATTGGCGATTTTTTAAACAGAGATGGTGATGCTTGCATTCCTTGCTAATCAAGTAATTTTGAGAGTCAAAAAAGGTAAAGTTTACAGTAGAAAAACCTGTTTGGTGTTCTTGTTTTAATGTATAATTTTTAATAAAATATTTATTTATTGGATAGAGATAACTAGAAATCAAGAAGGAAGGGGGGAGATAGAGAGGAAGAGAGACAGAGAGACACCTGCAGCCCTGCTTCACCACTCACAAAGCTTTCCCCCTGCAGGTGGGGACTGGGGGCTTCAACCCAGGTCCTTGCACAGTGTAACATGTGCGCTTAACCAGGTGAGCCACCAGCCGGCCCCTATTTTTATGATTTTTGAGAGCACAAAATATCTTTGTAGTAGGCATATATATTACTTTGTAATCATTACTCAGTGGTGCCAAAAATAAGTTTGGCTTAGTACCTTTTCTACTCCTTTCCTCTAATTTAGATTTTCTGAGTGTATATTTTCAGAAGAATATGTTATAGATGTGAAAGGTTATTTTTGTTATATGGAATGCTATGCTTTGTTGTTGTTCTTTATACATTTGGTTTCATCCTCTGACGATACTTTATTCAGCAAGCATTTATGTGGCAAATTCTGGGTTCACTGCTGAAGGAAACAGATAAAGAGAAGCTGACAATCCCATTGGAGAAAAATAAACATAGTGGAGTCTAGTAGGGAGGGAACCATATAATGTTTCACAGGAAAGCTTCAGAGAGCTTTGTAACATGTCATTTGAGGTAAGATGTCTGGAATATCCCAGTTGAATAGAAAGGATACATGAAAGATATTTTAGATAGAGTCATGAAAAATTTAAATTGTGACTCTTACTCTGTGTGTGTGTGTGTGTGTGTGTGTGTGTTGTGTGTGTGTGTGTTGTGTAGAGACAAAGTGGGGTGAGGGGGAAGGAAACCATAGCACTGGAACCTGGTGTGGTGCAACTGATTGAGCACACACATTACCTTGAACACAGACTTGGTTCAAGTCCCTGGTTCCCACTTGCAGGGGTGAAGCTTCAAGGGGTGAAGCAGGGTGGCAGGTGTCTCTTTCTCGCTATGTCTACCATCCTCACCCCAATTTCAAGTAAAAGAAAATAAAGGAAAAAATGGTTACTGCTGGGAGCTGCGGATTCATAGCGCAGGCGTCAGGTCCTATCAATAACCTTGGTGGCAAGAAAGAGAGAAAGGAAGGAAAGAAGGAAGGGAAGGGAAGGAAAGAAAAGAGAAATGGGAGTCGGTCAGTAGCGCAGCAGGTTAAGTGCAGGTAGCGCAAAGCACAAGGACTGGTATAAGGATCCCGGTTCCAGTCCCCTCCCCACCTGCAGGGGAATCGCTTCACAGGCAGTGAAGCAGGTCTGCAGGTGTCTATCTTTCTTTCCCCCTCTGTCTTCCCCTCCTCTCTCTATTTCTCTCTGTCCTATCCAACGACGACAACATCAATAACAACAATAATAACTACAACAATAAAACAAGGGCAACAAAAGGGAATAAATAAATAATAAAAAAGAGAAAAGAAGAGAAACCATTACACTGAAGTTTCCTTCTGTGCAGTGGAGGCCTGGGCCCTGCACATGGCAAAGCAGCACCCTATTCAATCAACTATTTCATTTTCTCATCTGAAACATTGCAGATTCCCTCCCGCTCCCATAGATGTCATTTTCATAAGGACTTTTTTTTTTTTTGCCTCCGAGATTATTGATGGGGCTCAGTGCCTGCACTACGAATCCACTGCTCCTGGAGGCCATTTACCCTGCTTTGTTGCTCTTGTAGTTGTTGTTATATAGCTGTTGTTGTTCTTGTATAGGACAGAGAAATCGAGAGAGGAAAGACACTTGTAGACCTGCTTCACTGCTTGCGAAGCGACACCTCTGCAGGTGGGGTGCCGGGGCCTCAAGCGTGGATCCTTAGGCTGCCCTTGCCCTTTGCCCCATGTGCACTTAACCCACCGTGCTACTGCCCAGCCCCCATAAGGAATTTTTTATTAAGCTTTTAAGCTGTCACTAAGAATTTTTTTTTTTTTTTTTTTTTGCCTCCAGAGTTATGATGGGGCTCAGTGCCTGTTCAGAGCCCACTGCTCCCAGTGGCAGTATGGCAATATGTATCCAGAATTCTTCAACTATTCATAATCTTTTAATAAACATTTGGCCTAGTAATTTCACTTTAAGGAAAAAAAGGACGGCCGGGCGGTGGCGCAACGGGTTAAGTTCATGTGGCGCAAAGCACAAGGCCCAGCTTAAGGATCCCGGTTTGAGCCACTGGCTGCCCACCTGCAAGTGGGTTTCTTCACAGGTGGTGAAGCAGGTCTACAGGTATCTATCTATCTTTCTCTCCCCCTCTCTGTCTTTTCCTCCTCTCTCGATTTCTCATTGTCCTATCCAACAATGACAGTAATAATAACAACAATGATAAACAACAAAGGCAACAAAAGGGAAAAAATAGCCTTGCCTCCAGGAGCAGTGGATTGGTAGTGCAGCAAGGAGCCCCAGCGATAACCCTGGAGGCAAAAAAAAAAAAAAAAAAGGAAAAAAGGTGGAGATGAACGTGTGTATGCAGAGTACAAAGCAGTGGTGTTTATAGTAGCAGTATGTTACAAGCAATTTCCCACAATAGGAAACTTTTAAGTTATACATTTATTCTGAGGCCCATTATATAGCATCAAACTAGTAACTAAGGCTTATTAGCATAAGGAAATTTGATGTCTGTAAATTTAAGAAAGGATAAATATAGCCAGTGTAAAATATCTAAGAAAAAGAAGAGTACTGCTATTATGTTAAGGCGATGACTGGAATACTTTTATTTAAATTTTTGTAACCATTATGGTGAAAAAAGGACATAGAAAATAAAATTTATTAGCTATGATAATTTCATGTGTAGATTTATGTAGATTTCATGTCAGATTAGTACATTAGAGTACATGCAATATTGGGACATGATTTATACTAAAAGTTACTGTCTATTGACATTCAAATTTAAGTTGTATTTTACCTGACAACCCTAAATCTTATACATTTTGATTATTGTTGACTGTTACTGAGAAATGTAGGGATACTCTACTCCCCCAATAATTCTAACTATTGTTTTAAATTCTTTTCCTTCTCTCTCTCTCTCTGCCTCTCTTTCTCTCTCAAACCAGGATTATTTAGCTGTGAGAATGGCTCATTGGTGTAGTTATGTTTTAGAATTGATTTTTAATACACAGTGAAAAGTTCAAGGACTGGCAGAGGGATCTCTATTCCAGCCCCCTGCTTTCCACCTGCAAGGGGGGTTGCTTCACAAGCATTGAAGCAGGTCTGCAGGTGTCTATCTCGCCTCCTCTCTGTCTTTCCTTCCTCTCTCGATTTCTGTCTGTCCTATCCAACAGCAGCAGCAACAACAACAATAATAACAACAATGGAAAAAATGCAGTGGATTCATAGTTCAGTCATGGACCCCTCACAATAACCCTGGAGGCAAAAAAAAAAAGTTTGTTTAGGTGATGCGTTGAAGATGTATGCTTTTTTTTTGCCTCCAGGGTTATTGCTGGGGCTCAGCGCCTGGACTATGAATCCACTGCTCCTGGAGGCCATTTTTTCCCTTTTGTTACCCTGGTTGTTTTATCATTGTTGTGGTTATTATTATTGTTGTCATTGTTGTTGGATAGGACAGAGCAAAATGGAGAGAGAAGGGGAAGACAGAGAACGGGAGAGAAAAGACAGACACCTGCAGACCTGCTTCACCGCCTGTGAAGTGCCTCCTCTATAGTTGGGGAGCTGGGGGCTCGAACCGGGATCCTTTCGCCCGTCCTTGCGCTTTGCATCACGTGCGCTTAACCCACTGCACTACCGCCTGACCCCCAGATGTGTGCTTTACTGTTAACCAAAAGTAATTTAAAAATATTGCTAAATACTGGGTAATACTGAATGCTGCCTGTCCACTATAGTTTCAAGGATGATTTGTTAGTATACTAACTTTCCAGTCTTAAAAAATAATAGTATTACTGCAATGAAATACCTTTTTTTTTTAATTTTTAGAGGGGGAGGGAGTGATCACAGTACTGAAACTTCCTTTAGTGTGGTGGGGGCCAGGCTTGAACTTGGGTTGTCCACATGGCAAAGCAGCATGATGTCCAGTAGAGCCATTACTCAAGCCCTGCATTGAAATACCTGTATAAATGTATTAGGGAAGGTGCTTTCCCTAAAGCAAATTTACTTGGTTTGAGAGGTCAACAACATTGAAATAAGTAGGAAAGGGGAAATAGTACTACTCTGTTTTGAAGCCTGGAACTTTTTATAAGTTTCATATTTAAAGTGAAAATAAAATGACATTTGCAACAAATTCTAGCAATTTTCTAGGTATTCGCAGAGAAAGAGAAAAATCCTACAGAAAAGAGTACAAGGACAGAGCAGTGGTGCACCTAGTTGATCACACACATTACCCGTGCACATGGACCCAGGTTCAAGCTCCTGGTCCCCACCTGAAGTGGCAAAGCTTCACAAGTAGTGAAGCAGTGCTTACAACTTTCTCTTTCTCTCTCTCCCTCTCAATTTTCCTCTCTCCTTTCAATTTCTCTCTGTTCTGTCAAGATAGATAGGAAGAAAGAAAGAGAGAGTCATTATCAAGACTTCCATTTTGAATAATATAGTATAAAATATTGGGATACAACTGAATGAGTTGTATGAAGACAAAGATCATTTAGTATTATTGTTGATAATAGATTTAAGCAAGGCCTTTTCTGTTCTAGCCATCAAGTGAACAGAGAGACCCTGCCCTTGTGGAGTTTATATCAATAGTTTTTAGGGTAAGGGTAGTTTCAGTACTTTGGGAAGAGCTGTAATATGGCTACAGTGGTAGCTCAGGGAGGGACCCTGATCTAGGTGGGAAAAAAAAGCTCTAAGTCATTGAATATCAAAGAAATGCAAATAAAGCAACTGTGAGATATCACTTCACTCCTGTGAGAATGTCATACACCAGAAAAGATAGCAACAACAAATGCTGGAGAGCTTGTGGAGATAAAGGAATCCTCCCGCACTGCTGGTGGGAATGTCAATTGATCCAAGCCTTGTGGAGAGCAGTCTGGAGAACCCTCAAAAGGCTAGAAGTGGACCTACCTTATGACTCTGCAATACTTCTCCTGGGGATGTATCCTAAGGAGCCAAACATACCCATCTGAAAAGATTTGTCTATACCTATGTTCATAGCAGCACAGTTTTTTTCCTTTATTTTATGTATTCATTATTGGATAGAGAGAGAAATTGAGAGGGGAGTGAGAGGTAGAGAGGGAGAGAGATAGGACGGAGGGTAGATACCATATGGTTATGCAAACTGACTCTAATGCCTGAGGCTCCAAAGTCCCAGGTTCAATCCCCCACACCACCATAAGCCTGAACTGAACAGTGCTCTGGTTAAAAAAAAGAGAGGAAGAGAGATAGACACATGCAACTCTACTTCACTACTCATGAAGCTTTCCCCCTGTAGGTGGGGACCAGGTGCTTGAACCTGGGTCTTTGCAAACAGTAATGTGTGCACATAACCAGAAGCGCCACCACCCGGCCCTGCAGCACAGCTTATAATAGCCAAAATCTGGAAGCAACCCAGGTGTTCAACAACAGATGAGTGGGTGAGCAAGTTGTGGTATATATACACAATGGAGTACTACTCAGCTATTAAAAATGGTGAGTTCACCTTCTTCACCTCATCTTGGATGGAACTTGAAGGAATCATGTTAAGTGAGATAAGTCAGAAAGAGAAGAATGAATATGGTCTCACTCAATAGACGGAAGTTGAAAATATGAACAGAAGGAAAACACTAAGCAGAACTTGGAGTAGAGTTGGTGTTTTGCATCAAAGTAAAAGACTGGGGTGGGGGGTGGGGGCTCAGATCCTGGAACATGATGACAGAGGAGGATCTACTGGGGGTTGAATTGTTATATGGAGAACTGAGAAATATTACACATGTACAAACTACTGTATTTTACTGTGACTATAAACCATTAATACTCCAGTATACGGGAAAAAAACCCATCAGGTTGGATTAGGATCTACTGTAATTTCATTTTAATTTAATCACCTCTTTAAAGGCCCTACCTTCAACTGCAGTCACATTTTGAAGTATTGGGGTCCAGGGCTTCAGTGTATGAATTTTGGAAGGGTACAACACAGGCTGTAACATTGTCTTTTACTACTGCTTTGTTCAAATCAAGATGGAATTTTGGACTTTGCAGTTAGTTGTAAATATCTTACCTTTATTTAAATGTATGACACATCAACTTTCCCCCTTTTCTTTCCATGGCTGTCTAGATACCTAGTCAGTTGTCTTTTAAATGCTCCACATTTTTTATTTGTCTTTTGTGTATGTGTGTATTTATTTTTTTATTAGTGATTTAATAATGATAAGATTGGGTATTTTTTTGTTTTCTATTTGTTTCATTTCCTCTAAGCTAAAAGTTAGATTTAAAGATTTGCTCAAATGAAAATGATTTAGGCACCAGTGTTCATAGTTGAATTGTGTGTGTGTTAATATATGCTTTGTAACTCAGTGCATTACTGAGACATATATCTGGTTGTCCTATTGTTGGTGATGTTGAGATTGATCACTGCATCAAGTGCTGGCAAAATCTAATTCTTCTCTTATAAAGTTCATTTTTCTACTTTTCTGTTGTAATCAGCAAGTGATCTGTGGCACAATACTTTTGACTATAATTGCCATTTAACTTTGATAATGTTATTTGGTTTATTGTGGTTTCCTGAATGCTATCAGTGAGTATTATGACTAGTGAACATTTCTCATTTTTCCACTTTCTAGCATTTAACCCCTTTCTTATATTTGGGAATTCCCCCAACTTCTGAGTCATTGGACTTACCATTGGAGAAACTGAAAACTATTCTCAGTGCTATTTTCATAATGGGCCTGAGATACCTTGCTTATGCAACTTACACCTGCTTGCAGCTGTGGACTAGAAGCTAATGATAGATGCAGAATCTGTTCTAGTGGGTGTGCAGTGGTCACAGTTTCACTTAGTTTCCAAAGCAGCAGGAGCTGTGGTTCCAAGTGTTGCATCCACCCCCTGCCTAGATTATTGGTGTGTGGGCAGTGCCAACTCTGATACCTGCCCAATAGCAGCAGTAGAGCTAGGACCATGCCATTACCAGACAGGCAGAGGCATGTTTTGGGGGAATATTCCTGACTGTGATCATTGTAAATTTACTTTTTGGCTTTTTAATACATTCCTTTCCTGCACAGGTAGCTATATTTCATTTTTATTATTTAAAAAACTTTTTTTTAAAGTGAGGGGGCCTTGCAAATGCATACTTCAATCACTCTTGGGCCAACTTTTTCAGTTGCATAGAGGCAGAGAGAGGGAAAGACACCACAGTACAGGAGCTTTCCCTCTTGCTGTGACTCTCTCATGTAGTGCTGGGACTTGAACCTATGGCAAAGCAGATGCCCTACCCAGTAAAATGTTTTTCTCTCCCCTTGGTTTTTGTCTTTTTATTTATTTTATAACACGTAAAACACACACACACACACACACACACACACACACACACACACACACACACGGATTGCTGTTTAACTCTGGTTTATAGTGGTGTTAGGGATTGAATCTGGTGCTTCAGGGACCTCAGACATGCAAATCATGTGCTATAACATGTACTATCTTCCAGTCCCTAGTTTTGTTTAACAGATAGATATCTGATCATAATTAGGACTAGATACTCCTAGCTTTTTAAAATTCTGCAGTTATATTTGTCTACCTATTTTTGGCTTTTAAAAGCGTTTCCTGATGTTCATAATTTCATTTCTTATTCTACAAAAACAGTTATCAGTTGTTAAAATTTAGAAATATCCATTGGAAAGGGATTCACTTTTATCTTCTGAGCTGCAGAGATGAATAGCCTGCTCTTCAGGGAGAGAAATTATATAGTGATGTTTATCTTGAGAGTTCAGATAAAGTGCATTGACATTCAGTTGTGAGGAAATCACTTGCAGTTGTGTTGGGGTAGAAGATGATGGAGTTAGATACAGAACTGAATTCTGAAGGAGTGAAGAAGCACTGACATCTATATGTGTTAACATAAATCTATTTAAAATTTTTTTTATTATCTTTATTTATTGGGTAGATACAGCCATAAATAAAGAGGGAGATAGAGCGGGAGAGAGACAGAGAGACACCCGCAACACTCTTCACTCACAAAGCTTTTCCTCTGCAGATGGGGCCTGGGGACTCAAACCTGGGTCCTTGTGCATTGTAGCATGTGTGCTAAGCCAGGTACACCACTACAAAGCCCCAATAAATCTTTTTGCTATTGTTGTTGTTGGGGCTTCACCACACTAGACTGACTTTTTAGGTGGAAAGAGAGAGACAAGGAGGGAGGGAAAAAAATACCATAGCATTAAGGTTTCCCCAGTGTGGTGGGGCCTGCACTAGATTTGGCGTGTGCATAAAGCAGAGCAGGCATCTTCACAGGTTAATTATCTTGCCAACTCAGTAAATAACTCTTAATTTTATTTGTCACTCCTCTCACCAGCAGTGATCTACTT
This sequence comes from Erinaceus europaeus, assembly GCF_950295315.1. NCBI lineage: Eukaryota > Metazoa > Chordata > Mammalia > Eulipotyphla > Erinaceidae > Erinaceus > Erinaceus europaeus. Next base: position 53,040,720 of record NC_080170.1, on the reverse strand, counting down.
TGACATATGGTGGTGACAGGGATTGGATTTTTGACCTTTGGTGCCTCTGGCATGAAAGTCTGGGCTGCTACTTCTATTTACAGCTCTTAAATAGCATGTGTTTTTTTTCCTTCTGGCTTTTACTTTTGCTTTATAAATATTTTGTTACTAGTGATTCAATTTTTTGTTTTATTTTTAAATAATTTTTATTAGTGCTTTAATGATTAACAAGATTGTGAGATAACAGGAGTACAATTCTACACAATTCTCACCACCAGAGTTCCATGACCATCCCCTCCATTGAAAGCTTCCCTATTTTTTTTTTTTCCCTATTGTTTATCCTTATCTGGGAGTATGAGCCAAAATTCTTCTTTTTTTTTTTTTTTTTTTTTTTTGCCTCCAGGGTTATTGCTGGGGCTCAGTGCCTGCACTACAAATCCACTGCTCCTGGAGGCCATTTTCCCCCCTTTGTTGCCCTTGTTTTATCATTGTTGTGGTTATGGTTATTGTTGTCATTGATATCATTGTTATTGTTGATGTTATTGATGTCATAGTTGTTGGATAGGACAGAGAGAAATGGAGAGAGGAGGGGAAGACAGAGAGGGGGAGAGAAAGACAGACACCTGCAGACCTACTTCACCGCCTGTAAAGCAACCCCCTTGCAGGTGGGGAGCCAGGGCCTCAAACCGGGATCCTTATGCCAGTCCTTGCACTTTGTGCCATGCACTTAACCCACTGTGCTACTGCCTGACTCCCTGGACCAAAATTCTTTATGGGGTGCAGAAGGTGGAAGGTTTGGCTTCTGTAATTGGTTCTCTGCTGAACATGGACACTGGCAGGTTGATCTATACCCCCAATCTGTTTTTTTTTTTAAGTCTTTTTTTAAAAAAATATTTATTCACTTTTGTTGTCCTTGTTGTTTTATTGCTGTAGTTATTATTGTTGTTGTTACTGATGTTGTCGTTGTTGGATAGGACAGAGAGAAATGGAGAGAGGAGGGGAAGACAGAGGAGGAGGAAAGATAGACATCTGCAGACCTGCTTCACCACCTGTGAAGTGACTCCCCTGCAGGTTGGGAGCTGGGAGCTGGAACCGGGATCCTTACTCTGGTCTTTATGTTTTGCACCACCTGCACTTAACCCACTGCGTGACTGCCCTACTCCCCCCAACCTGTTTCTGTCTTTTCCTTGTTGGGATAGGACTTTTAGAGGTGAGGTTCTGGGACACATTGGTGAGGTCATCTGCCCAGAGAGGTCAGGATGGTGTCATGGTAGTGTCTGCAACTTGGTGACTGAAAGGCAGTGAGATATAAAGCAAATTGTTTAATAAATAGGAACCCAAAGGTAGGAATAGAATAGATGAAATTAGGGGTCTTTGTGTGGGAAGAAGCTAGGAAGTCTTTTTTAGGTATGTTCTATGTGACCCATTGCTGGGCTAGTGTGGGGGTGCCTCTTCCCGGGTGCGTACTCTCTGGGTTGGAGAGAATTCCACTGGAGCCAGCCTGGGCTGCTATTCACTCAGCGACTCGAGGGAGATTACTCAGGAACAGACTCATGGCGGTGAGGCAATGCAATATCTTTATTGATCAGAGAGCCAAGACTTTTAAAGGGCAGACCCGGAAGTGGCAAGTCAGAAATGGAAATGACTAGGAAAGGGGTGGAGAAAGGCAAAATGGAGATGGAAAGGTAGGAACTTCCTTAGCAACTGTTGCAAGGGTTTTAACTGGTAGGATTAATAATACCCTGTAGGCAGGGAGGATCTTGACGGTAGAAAGAAGATAGATCAAAGGAATGGAATGGGTGCGGATCTTTCAGGCAAAACAATGATTATGTAGATAGGCCATAGTATCAGGAATGCAGGGTGGAGCAGGGGGAGGACATGGTGTTCATGGCCTCTGGCTCCCTGACTGAAGGTGGGGTTGCCCTGACTGGAGGCATGGTCACAGCTTATCTGGACATTGGTTATGCCAATGCCCTTGGCGACCGCACTGAAAGCAGGCCCTGTTTTGATTATGTGGGGTAACTGCATAAGCCTGTGTTATAATGGGTGACTCATAAGAGCCTGATCTAAGTTCCTGTGTTGCTAAAATCCAGTTATCTGGGTGCTGGTGTTTAAGTCTAAGGCATGCCTGACAGAATTCTGGAGTCATGCCATCCCAGACAATAGAACGCAGGAGGAGAGAACGGACTTTGGGATTATAAATCTTTCTAAGGTTGACCGCACCCTGGAAATGAAGTCTGCTAAGGATTCATTGGTTTTTTGGCAAAGGGAGTTAATGGGGACTGAGGCCTCTCCTGTGGATGGGTTAACCTTTCCCATGCTTGTGTTACGCAGATGTGTACCTGTTCAAAATAGCCGGTTGGAAACTTGGCTTCTGCCTGCTGAATTCCAGTTTCAAACTCTCCCGCTCCAAACAATGCATCAAAATTCCATTCTAGCTGTTTGTGACTATTTTTCTGGGATTGTCTAGAGCATTCATCATGAAAGCATGCCTCCCATTGCAGGTAGAGGGGGTCTGGGAGCGCAGCACGAGTTAAGTCTTTCCAATCTTGGGGGGTATTAAGGTGCTGGAAAAAGCTTCGTAAAATAGACTTGGTCCATGGGGCATGAAAGCCGTCCTCCTTCACTGCCTGCCTGAGTTCTCTGAGTTCTTTGGAGGAGTATGGATGCCACACCTGAGGGTTTTGTCTATTGGGGGCCACATTTACCGGGAAGGTATGGACTTGGTTTGATGACGTGGGGGAAGGAGTCACGGAAGTGGAGGCTGCCGGAAGAGAACTCTTGGGGCAAACTGTAGAGGAATTAGGGTGGTTAAGAGCAGAGAACATCTCTTTTAACTTTTGTATCTCAGCCTCAAGGTCTCTTAATGATGCAGTATCAGCGGGGGGAGGAGTCACGGAAGTGGAAGCCACTGTAGTGGCCGCAGGAGAAACTGAACACGTCTGTTGAAGCAGAAGTCTCGGGGTAGACTGCAAAAGGCTTAGGGTGTTTCAGTGCCGAGAACATATCCTTTAACTCTTGTATCTCAGCCTCAAGGTTATTAACCTTTTGGCAGGACGCCTTGTACATATCCTGAAAGTTGCAAATATAGCTAAGAGAACCCTCGGTGTAGCTCCAATTAAAGCGTCTCTGAGATCGAGATCCTGTCCCATGAGAAAAGGATATGATGTTTGGGATGCCTCCTTGTAAAGCAAAATCCCATGGTGGGGGGAAACGCGAGGCCTCAGAGTCAGGCGGCTGCCACTTACCTGTGTCTGGACGACTTTTCTGGACCTCAGGCCGGGCCACCCAGTGGGGCGTGAGTGTGGGACACGTTGGGCGCCAGGTGTTGTGCTGTGCTGCGGAGAAGAGAGAGAGGAGATCCAGAGTGAAGAGGGAACACAAATCTTTATTTGCCCTGGCACCTCAGAGTTGGGTGAGAGAGAAGCAGGTTGGGCCATGTGGAGGTAGCAAAAATGGCCGCCTCACACAGTAACCTTTCCTGCGTCTAAACACCGAAGTAAAGAGCCGGCAAGAGAGCAAGGTGCAGAAGAAGAAGGGCTTTTATGGGAGTAGCTCTCGCAAGAATGGGAAGGGGGAGGAGTAACCACAGCACTCCAGGGTAGGATAATAACTCTCGTGAGAATGGGAAGGGGGAGGAGTAACCAGAGCACTACAACTATTGCAGGGGGAATAGACAATGCCCTGAGGGCACAACATGGAAGAATAGGCTTTCCAAGAATGTCCCAACTCTCACAGGAACTAGCAATAGCCTGAGGGGACAACATGGCAGATGTGACTACATCTGCACAATTTCCCAGCACGTCCCTGTGCTTTGCGCCACGTGCGCTTAACCCCCATTTCTTTCTTTTTTAACCAGAGCACTGCTTAAGTCTGGCTGTGGTGGTGTGGGGCATTGGACCAGGGACTTTGGAGCCTTAGGCAGGAGAGTCTTTTTGTATAGCCATTATGCTGTCTTCCCTGCCTGCCCTTTATTAGTGATGTAATGTTGGTTTCCATATAAATAACACTTTTAACAGAAGTATTTGTAAAACCAGTTTACTGAGAAGATATTGTCATCCATTCTCTTATATGCTGTTTGAATTGAAGTTATGGAGAGAAGTTGACTTTTAAATATCACTTTAACCTTTTTTTATTTTCTTTTTTATATTTATTTTTCCCTTTTGTTGCCCTTGTTTTTTATTGTTGTTGTAGTTATTGTTATTTCTGTTGTTGTTAAATAGGACAGAGAGAAACAGAGAGAGGAGGGGAAAACAGAAGGGGAGAGAAAGATAGACACCTATAGACTTGCTTCACTGCCTGTGAAGTGACTCCCCTACCAGTGGGGAGCCGGGGGCTTGAACCAGGATCCTTACGCAGGTCCTTGCGCTCTGCACCACATGTGCTTAACCTGCTGCGCTACTGCCTGACTCCCTACCTTTATCTTTTAATATCACTTATGGGCTGGTAAAATAGCTTACTTGGATAGGAACTGCTTTGCAATGCACATAACCTAAGTTTGAGCCCAGCCCCTACCACATTGAAGACAGTTTCCTTTTTTCTTTTTCCTTTTCTTTCTTTCCTTCTCTCCTCCAGCTCCTCCATCTTACTCTCTCTCTCTCTCTCTCTCTCTCTCTCTCTCTCTCACCAGAGCACTGCTCAGCTCTGGCTTATGATGGTGTTGAGGGATTGAACCTGGGACTTCAGAGCCTCAAGCAGGAGAGTGATAACCACTATGCTATCTACTTCCTTTTAAAAAAATTTTTTTTTAAGATTTTATTTATTTATGAGAAAGACAGGAGGAGAGAGAATCAGATATCACTCTGGCACATGTGCCACCGGGATCAAGCTCGCGACCTCATGCCTGAGAGTCCAAAGCTTTACCATGTGCCACCTCCTGGACCACATCTACCTCCTTTCTTTTTTAAAAAATATTTATTTATGTATTCCCTTTTGTTGCCCTTGTTGTATTATTGTTGTAGTTATTATTGTTGTCGTCATTGTTGGATAGGACAGAGAGAAATGGAGAGAGGAGGGAAGACAGAGAGGGGGAGAGAAAGATAGACACCTGCAGACCTGCTTCATCGCCTGTGAAGGGACTCCCCTACAGGTGGGGAGCTGGGGCTCGAACCGGGATCCTTATGCCAGGCCTTGCACTTTGTGCCCCTTGTGCTTAACCTGCTGTGCTACAGCCCGAATCCCATTTACCTCCTTTCTAAGGAAGCTTCTGTGCTGTAGTCCCTTGAACTCTGTCTGTATATATAAAAAAAATAGTAATAAGTAAATAAATACACGTCATGTTCTCTGCTTTCAAGCACCTTTGGGCTTTCCCCCTGCATAACTGCAAGGAGCTTCATGAGCAGTGCTGCAGGTGTCTCTTCTTTCTCCTTCCTCGTCTGCCCCCTGACCCCATCTTTCTCTGTCTCTATCAACAAGGAATATAAAGAGGAAAAACAGTGGTCCAGGAGGTGGCTCAGTGGATAAAGCGTTGGACTCTCAAGCATGAGGTCCTGCGTCCAACCCCTGGAGCACACGTACCAGAGTAGTGTTTGGTTCTTTCTCTCTTTCTATCTTTCTCATTAATTAATAAATAAAATAAAAAAGATGGCCCCCAAGAATGGTGGAGCTATAGTGCAGGCAAAATCTCAATAGCGGGGGCTCGGCAGTAGCGCAGTGGGTTAAGCACACATGGAGTGAAATGCACAGACAGTTTAAGGATTCCGGTACATCGGCTCCCCACCTGCAGGGGGCTTGCTTCACGGTGGTGAAGCAGGTCTGCAGGTGTCTGTCTTCTTCTCCTCTCCTGATTTCTCTCTGTCCTATTCAGCAGTGGCAACAAGGGCAACAAATTGGGGAAAATGGCCGACGCCAGGAGCAGTGAATTCTCAGGCACCGAATCCCAGTGATTACCCTGGAGGCAAAAAAAAAAAACCTCAGGGGCATAAATCACCCATATGAGGCTTATCTAATAGAGAAAAGAGATGTAACAAAATAAACATAATTGGATATAAATAAAAATAAATAGGAAGAAAATAATTAAATATGTACATTTTTAAAACAATGAAAGTTGTAAATGTATTTTAGATATATATTTTTTAGTTATTATTGCATTTTAAAAACCACATTTCTATCTCAGAAGTATATTCTCTTGGTAAAGAAATCAAGAAAGGTACAAATAGAGGCTGGGTGGTGGTACACCCACTTGAATGCACATGTAAACAAGCACAAGGACTCAGGTTCAAATCCCTGGTCCCCACATGCAGGGGAGAAGCTTCATAAGCAATAAAGTAGAACTGCAGGAGTCTTTTTGTTCTCTTTCCCCTCTTTCTCTTCCTATATACCCGTCTCTTCTCAATTTTTCTTGTCCTTTTTTCTTTGTCAAGGAACAAAGAAAAAAATGAAAAGGAAAAAATGGCTGCTGGGAGTAATAGATTTGTTGTGTGCCTACTGAGCCCCAGTCAGAATGTGGGTGGCAGTGGGGGGTGGAGGGGAGAGTTAGAGGAATGCACAAGTATATATAGTAAAAATGAAAGTTCCCCTGTATGTAGCACTCCTCCCCCACTTCCTCTTTATTTTTCTGATGTACTGTTACAAGCTAAAAGGTGGAGGCTGAGCAGATTGACCAGAGATATTACAATTAAACCTGAAGTCTTTTACAGGTTTTCTTGACTAATATTCTCTCTGGGAATATTAATAATTTTAGTTTATTTCGATTTTTAAAAAGTAAGATGCTTGGTGGTCCGGAGGTGGCGCAATGGATAAAGTGTTGGATTCTTAAGTATGAGGTCCTAAGTTCAATCCCTGGCAGCATGTGTACTGGAGTGATAACTGGTTCTTTCTCTCCCTCTTCCTATCTTTCTCATTAATAAATAAACAAAATCTTTGAAAAAAAAGTAAGATGTTTGTATTTATTTTATGAGAGAGACATACACATAGACCTGGGCATTGTTCCTGCATAAGATGCTTATGTTTTAAGAAGTAATTTTTTAGCTGAAGTATATATAACATGGGTATTAAAAAATGCACACATAATAAATGTACAAACCAATAAAATTTCTTGAAGTGAACACAACTCTAGCCAGCACCTGAGGAGTAAATAGAACATTATTAACACTCCAGATGCCTCCTTACATTGTCTTTCAGTTACATTTTATCCTGACTTTTAAAAAAATTATTTATTTTGCACTATGAATCCACTGCTCCTGGAGGCCATTTTTCCCCTTTTGTTGCCCTTGTTGTTTATCGTTGTTGTTCTTCTTATTATTTAAAAATTTCTTTATTGGGGAATTAATGTTTTACATTCAACAGTAAATACAATAGTTTGTGCATGCATAACATTTCCCAGTTTTCCATATAACAGTACAACCCCCACTAGGTCCTCTGTCATCCTTCTTGGATCTGTATTCTCCCCTGCCCCCCGAGTCTTCTACTTTGGTGCAGTACACCAATTCCAGTTCAGGTTCTACTTGTGTTTTCTAATCTTTTTTTTCAACTTCTGCCTGAGAGTGAGATCATCCCATATTCATCCTTCTGTTTCTGACTTATTTCACTTAACATGAATTTTTCAAGGTCCATTCAAGATCGGCTGAAAACAGTGAAGTCACCATTTTTTTTCCTTTCTTTATTAATGAGAAACATAGGAGAAAAGAGAAAGAACCAGACATCACTCTGGTACATGTGCTGCCAGGGAGTAACTCAGGACCTCATACTTGAGAGTCTGATGCTTTATCCACTGCGCCACCTCCAGAACCACACGAAGTCACCATTTTTTATAGCTGAGTAGTATTCCATTGTATATATATATACCACGACTTGCTCAGCCACTCATCTGTTGTTGGACACCTGAGTTGCTTCCAGGTTTTGGCTATTACAAATTGTGCTGCTAAGAACATATTTGTACACAGATCTTTTTGGATGGCTGTGTTGGGTTCCTTAGGATATATCCCCAGGAGAGGAATTGCAGGGTCATAGGGTATACCGGTCCATTTCTAGCCTTCTGAGAGTTCTCCAGACTGTTTTCCACAGAGGTTGGACCGGTTGACATTCCCACCAGCAGTGTAGGAGGGTTCCTTTGACCCCACACCCTCTCCAGCATTTGTTGCTGTTACCTTTTCTGATGTATAACATTCTCCCAGGAGTGAAGTGATATCTCATTGTTATCTTTATTTGCATTTCTCTGACAGAGACTTGTAACATTTTTTCATGTGTTTCTTGGCCTTTTGGATCTCTTCTGTGGTGAATATGCTGTGCATGTCCTCCCCCCACCTTTGGATGGGGTTATTTGTTGTCTTGTTGAGATTTGCAAGTTCTTTATATATTCTGGTTATTAGCCTCTTGTTTGTATGACATGTAAAGATCTTCTCCCATTCTGTGAGGGGTCTCTTGGTTTGGGGGGTTATTTCTTTTGTTATGCAGAAGCTTTTTAATTTGATGTAGTCCCATAGGTTTATGCTTGCCTTAGTCTTCTTTGTAATTCGATTTGTTTCATTAAAGATGTCTTTAAAATTTATGTGGAAAAGAGTTCTGCCAATATTTTCCCCTAAGTATTTGATAGTTTGTGGTCTAACATACAGGTCCTTGATCCACTTGGAATTTACTTTTGTATTTGGTGAAATACAGTGATTCAGTTTCATTCTTCTGCATGTTTCAACCCATTGTTTCCAACACCATTTGTTGAAGAGACTCTGCTTTCCCCATATAATAGTCTGGGCCCCTTTGTCAAAGATTAGATGTCTATAGGTGTGGGGCCTCATTTCTGGACTCTTCAATTCTATTCCACTGGTCAGTGTTTCTATTCATGTTCCAGTACCAAGCAGTTTTGATGACAATGGCCCTAAAATACAGTTTGAGATCTGGGAGTGTGATGCCTCCAGTTCTGTTCTTTTTTCTCAAGATAGTTTTGGCAATTCTAGGTCTTTTCTGCCTCCAGATAAACATTTGTAGCATTTTTTCTATTCTCTTAAAAAAAAATGTGGTTGGGATCTTGATGGGGATCACATTAAATTTGTAGATGGCTCTGGGTAGTATATTCATTTTGATGATGTTAATTCTTCCAGCCCATGAACATGGACTATCTTTCCACTTCTTTTTCAATTTCCTTGAGTAGTGACTCATAATTTTCAGTATACAAGTCTTTCACTTCTTTGGTTAGGCTTACTCCTAGATATTTTATTGTTTTTGTTGCTATAGTAAAAGGAATTGATTTCTGGATTTCAGTTTCTTCTAACTTAGTGTTTGCATAGAGGAATGCCACTGACTTTTGAATGTTGATTTTGTAGCCTGACACCTTACTGTATTGTCTGATGATATCCAAAAGCTTCTTGCTGGATTCCTTAGGTTTTTTATGTATACTATCATATTATTTGCAAATAGGGAGAGTTTGACTTCTTCTCTTTCAGTCTGTAAGCCTTAATTCCTTGCTCCTGCCTGATTGCTATGGCAAGAACTTCCAACACTATGTTGAATAGTAATGGTGATAGTGGGCAGCCCTGTCTGGTACCTGATCTGAGGGGAAATCCTTCCAGTTTTTCACCATTGAGTATGATGTTGGCTGTAGGTTTGCTATAGATAAACTCCACTGTCTTGAGGAATTTTCCATCTACTCCCATTTTTTGTAGTGTTTTGATCATAAAGGGATGTTGTATTTTGTCAAAGGCTTTCTCTGCATCTATTGATATGACCATGTGGTTTTTGGTCTTGCTTTTGTTGATGTGGTGGATCACATTGATTGATTTACGTGTATTAAACCAACCTTGCATGCCAGGGAGAAACCCCACTTGGTCATGATGAACAATCTTTTTAATATACTGTTGTATCCGGTTGGCTAGAATTTTGTTCAATATTTTTGCATCTATGTTCATCAGAGATACTGGTCTGTAGTTTTCTTTTTTGGTTGTGTCCCTGTCTGCTTTTGGCATAAGAGTGATGTTGGCCTCATAGAAGCTGGCAGGGAGTATTCCAGTGTCTTCAATCTTCTGGAAGACTTTTAAAAGTAGAGGTAATTGTGTGGAGTTGTACCTCTCCTATCCTTCACTTTTGTTAATGTTTCCTTTCTTAAGTAAAAAAAAAAAAAATAAAAGTAGGGGTATTAGTTCTTCTTTGAAGGTTTTGTAGAATTCATTTGTAAAACCATCTGGTCCAGGACTTTTATTTTTGGGGAGATTTTTATAACTGTTTCAATTTCATTAGCTGTGATGGGCCTGTTCATGTTATCTACTTCCTCTTTACTTAGTTTTGGAAGTTGGTAGGTATCTAGGAACTTGTCCATTTCTTCCAGGTTCTCTAGCTTGGTGGCATATAGTTGTTCATAGAAGCCTCGCATGATATGTTGAATTTCTGTGGTGTCTGTTTTGATATCTCCTCTTTCATTTAGTATCCAATTAATTGGGTCTTCTCCCTTTTTTGTTTTGTAAGTCTGGCTAAAGGTTTGTCGATTTTATTTACTCTTTCGAAGAACCAACATTTACTTACGTTGATCTTTTGTATGGTTTTATTATTTTCAATGTTATTGATTCCTGATCTAACTTTAGTGATTTCTGTCCTTCTGGTTGCTATAGGGTGTTGTTATTATTATTATTATTATTGCTGCCATTGTTGGATAAGACAGAGAAATCAAGATAGGAGGGGAAGACAGAGAGGGGAAGATAAAGATAGATACCTGCAGACCTCCTTCACCACCGGCAACCCCCCTGCAGATGGGGAGCCAAGGTTTGAACTGTGATTCTTGAGCTGGTCCTTAAACTTTGCTACGTATGTGCTTAACCCACTGCACTACCACTGGGACCCCAGTTTATTTTATTTTATTTTTTAATTTAATCAATTAACTTTTTACCAGAGCACTGCTCAGCTCTGGCTTATGGTGGTGTGGAGGATTGAACCTGTTGCTATAGAACCTCAGGTATAAGAGTCTGTTTGTATAACTATTATGCTGTCTACCCCTACCCTATCTTTATTTATTTGTTAAGGCAGCCACATATTGAGAGGGAAGGGGGATATAGAGAGGAAGAGAGACCTGAGAGATAACTGCAGACCTGCTTCACCACTTGTGAAGCTTTCCTTCTGCAGGTGGGGACTGGGGTTGAACCTGGGTCCTTCTTCTAGCGTTTGCCCTTCTTCTGTAGCCAGTCAACAGCGTCAGGTTGAGCCTGATGTAAAGTTTCGAGACCTCCTTTGAATCTGGAGAGGTGGCAGTCATTGACTATGTGGGTCATAGTCTGTCTGTAGCCGCAGGGTCCTTGCATTTTGTAACATGAGCACTTAACGAGATGCTCCAGCCAAAGCACTATTCAGCTCTGGCTTATAGTGGTGCGGGGGATTGAACCTGTGACTTTGGAGCCTCAAGCTTGAGAGCCTCTTTGCATAACCATTATGCTATTTACCCCCCCTCACCCTGTGACTTGTTTTTTAAAGTGATTTATTTATTAATGAGAAAATGAATCATTTCTTTGATTCATAAGATAGTGGAGATTGAACTTGGAACCTTATGCTATAAGCCTAGCACTCTTAACTATGGTGCCACCTCCTGGCCTGCTACCTGACTTTTAACACTTGACTTTGAACTTTATAAGAATAGATTTGAGGTGGTTGGGAGGTAGTGCAGCAGAATAACCGCACAAGGTGCGAAGCACAAGGACCTGTCCAAGGATCCCCATTCAAGCCCTGGCTCCCTATGTGCAGGGGGGTTGCTTCACAAGCGGTGAAGCAGGTCTGCAGGTGTCGGATATCTTTCTCTCCCCCCCTCTTGATTTCTCTGTCCTATCCAACAACAACAGCAATACAACCATAACAAGAACAGCAACAATGGCAACAAGAGCAACAAAATGGAAAAAATGGCCTCCAGGAGCAGTAGATTCATAGTGCAGGCACCTAGCCCCAGTGATAAATAACCCTGGAGGAAAAAAAAAAATAGAGTGGTTTGATATTAGCTTTTAAGCCTCACTTCTTTCATACAACATTGTGAAATTCATCAATATTGTTACATGTTGTTTTCGACGGGCTGGCTTCACGGGCACGTAACAGACGACCCGGGACTCATGGCTGGGTTGTACGCAGTATCTCTTTATTCATGCAGGATGCAGCGCAATCTATACCAAGCTAAGCTAAACTAAAAACTACAAACAATCTTGTCCTAATAAATATACTAGCCCAGTAGGGTGGGAACAGGATGTGACGCAGGGAGGGTGGAGAGAAAAGTGACTGGTGAAAATCAGGGTATGACAAGCTGAGGGGCTGGAGCAGGCAAGAATTCTACCACTCAACCACCAATGCCCTGGAGGGAGGGTGGTGCTTGTTAACAGAGGTTATGTAAATAGAATACAGTGTTATGTAAATAGAATGCAGGGGGGATTAAACCAAATGAAACAGAAGGGGTTTTTAAAAGCAGAATTAGAAGCATACCAACAGTTACATATACCAAAAAATAGTTTTTATTGCTGTATTGTACTATTCTATGTACACTCTATGAGCATACCAAATTTATTCTGTTTTTTAGAAGATCCCCTAGCCAACCCCACCAGATCACCACTCTGGCATATGTGATAGTTGGTACTTCACGCTTGAGAGTCCATTGTTTTATCTACTTCCAGGTTGCTTTTCTGTTCTTGATGGACAGAGTTACTTCTGGCAAATACTGTTAGTGATGCTATGATATTTTTTCCCTAAGATTTATTTATTTATTAGGGAGGGGGGTGGGGGAGAGAACCAGAGCACAGGTGATGCCAAGAATTGAACTTGGACCCAACACTTGAGTCCAAACCTCCTTCTACTTAGCCTCTTTCTGGGCTGCTATGAATATTATTTTATGTATCTTGCTGAATGCTTATGTTTATTTTTTTCTGTTGTTGTTGCAGAGGCAAAGCCTTGTGTGTAGGTGACTATCTTTCTCCAGGCTGATTTTTCACTCAGATAAGCAAGAGAGAGAGACAACATAAGCATCAGGGCTTCTCCTAGTACCATGTGATGCCAGAGCTCAAGCCTGAGCTATGTGTATGGCAAGACACACCCTCTCCAATGAGCTATGTCTCTAATCTGATTATATGTTTTTTGTTGACTGTATACTTAGGAACAGAACTACTAGGTCCTGGAGTATGTATCTCAGTTATTTATTGCTGCATAATAAATTATCTCTGGAAAACCAAGTGCCTTTAAATCATAGAACTGGAATTCAAGCATAGATAATTAAAATTAAACTAATATACTGCAGTTCTCACTTGCTATGTCTTAGGGTATGTTGCCCTTAGTAGGGTGTGCTTGGTTATTGGCTTTGGTGGTGGTGTAGTGCTTGAACACTACACTTGGAAACATAGGGTCTTGAATTTGATTGCCTGCACCATATCCCTCTGGGAGTATGGACCCAGGGTCATTATGGGGTGCAGAAGGTGGAAGGTCTGGCTTCTGTAATTGCTTCCCTGCTAAACATGGGTGTTGGCAGGTCTATCCATACTCCCAGCCTGTCTCTCTCTTTCCCTAGTGGGGCAGGGATCTGGGGAGGTGGGGCTCCCAGACACATAGTGGGGTCATCTGCCCAGGGAAGTCCAGTTGGCATCATGGTATCATCTGGAACTTGGTAGCTAAAAAAAGTTAACATATAAAGCAGAACAAATTGGGAGTCGGCGGTAGTGCAGGTTGCGCAAAGCACAAGGACCAGCGTAAGGATCCCGGTTCAAGCCCCGACTCCCCGCCTACAGGGGAGTTGCTTCACAGGCCACCAGTGAAGCAGGTCTGCAGGTGTCTATCTTTCTCTCCCCCTCTCTGTCTTCCCCATCTCTCTCAATTTCTCTCTGTCCTATTCAGCAACGATGACAACAATAGTAACTACAACAATAAAGCAAGGACAACAAAAGGGAACAAATAAATATTTAAAAAAATATTTAAAGCAGAACAAATTGTTGACTAATCATGAACCCAAAGGCTAGAATAGTGCAGATAAAAATTTGGGGTCTCCGGGAGTCGGGCAGTAGCGCAGTGGGTTAAGCGCAGGTGGCGCTAAGCACAAGGACCAGCGGAAGGATCCCAGTTCCAGCCCCCGGCTCCCCACCTGCAGGGGAGTCACTTCACAGGTGGTGAAGCAGGTCTGCAGGTGTCTGTCTTTCTCTCCCCCTCTCAGTCTTCCCCTCCTCTCTCCATTTCTCTCTGTCCTATCCAACAACAATGACATCAATAATAACTACAACAACAAAACAACAAGGGCAACAAAAGGAATAAATAAATTAATTTAAAAAATTGGGGTCTCCATTTTGGAGATAGCTAGTAGGCCTATTTTAGTTATATTCCAAAGGGCCCATGACTATACTAGTTTTTTCCTGAGTCTGACATCTGATATGCAGGTGGATCCAAGTTATTGTCTGGGGAGATGATGTCATGGCTGGAAAAGGGGCTAGAAAGTTGGATCAGGGAAGAGAGTAGCTCCCAAATATGGGAAAGGGGCATAAATATTGTTGACTGTAACCCCATCAATTTGATTTGATCTGGGGCTCATATTCAGCTTAGGAGTCTATGTAACCAATGCATCGCTATAGGTCTGAGCTCACATTCTGTGGTCATGAGTAGGAATGTTCCAAGCTGCCCCAGTATCAGGACCCATCTTCCTCAGGTGGAAGATAGAGTATGTTGTCCATCCTTTCTTCAGAGGATGGAACATTCTCTACTGTTCTTGAACCATCTGCTTCTTTTTTTTTTTTTTTTTTTTTTTTGCCTCCAGGGTTGTTGCTGGGCCTCGGTGCCTGCACCACAAATCCACTACTCCTGGCGGCTATTTTTTCCCTTTTGTTATCCTGGTTGTTTTTATCGTTGTTGTGGTTATTATTATCTTTGCTATTGATGTCGTTGCTGTTGGATAGGACAGAGAGAAATGGAGAGAGGAGGGGAAGACAGAGGGGGAGAGAAAGATAGACACCTGTAGACCTGCTTCACTGCCTATGAAGCGACTCCCCTGCAGGTGGGGATCTGGGGGTCTCGAACCGGGATCCTTATGCCGGTCTTTGGCTTTGCACCATGTGCGCTTAACCCGTGGTGCTATCACCTGACCCCCCCTTTTATCTTTAAGAAAATGCATAGCAAATACCAGTTAGCTATGCCTTAAAAGGCAAATGGGGAATTTGAGAAAAAGTTCTTTTACTCTTCTTCTTGTGCTTAAGAGTTAGTGTATAGTTTCAAATCCTCAAAAGGAGGACTGGCATGTATAAAGTAGTATTGTTTATGTCTGTACATATACTATCTGGCCACATCATATCCATTAAGGGCAGTTAATTAAAAATTATCTTTATTTATTTATTGGCTAGAGACGGCCAGAAGGGAAGGGAAGACAGACAGACAGAGAGACACCGTCAACACTCCTTCACCACTTGCAAAGCTCTCCCCCTTCTAGTGGGGACCCGGGGCTTGAACCTGGGTCCTTGTACATTGAAACATGTGCATTCAACCAGGTGCACCACCACCTGGTCACTAAGAATGGTTAATTTTTATTTTGTATTTATAACCACTGCTGCTTTTTGTGGTAGAAATACTTGTTTACTTCACTGTTGTTCCAGCTGTTACTTAGCTTGGAAGAAAATGCATTTGGTTATACTTACCTTTAAACCTGCTAGAAATATAGTTATATAAAAATACTCTGGGGATGGCGCAAAGCACAAGGACCGGAATGAGGATCCGGGTTCGAGCCCCCGGCTCCCCAGCTGCAGGGGAGTCGCTTCACAGGTGGTGAAGCAGATCTGCAGGTGTCTGTCTTTCTCTCCTCTCTGTCTTCTCCTCCTCTCTCCATTTCTCTCTGTCCTATCCAACAACGACAACTACAACAACAATAAAAAAAAAAGACAAGGGCAACAAAAGGCAAGATAAATAAAGAAAAATTACCAAAAAAAAATTTTGAACATCAGTATTTGCCTGAAGCTTTTAGACTGTTGGAATACATTTTTATGCATTTGACATTTTTACTGTAGTTAAGTTGGAATGATATAATCAGCTCTTTATAGATAATGTTAGCTTTAATCCAGTGTTTCATGTTTCAAAACTCATTTCAATGTTTCTTAAAGCAATAAGAGTTAGGTAGTGGTGCACCTCATTGAGTGCACATATTATAGTGCACAAGGACCTGTGTTCAAACTTCTGGTCCTCATTTGTAGAGGGAAAGCTTCATAAGTGGTAAAGCAGGGCTGCAGATGTTTCTTTCTCACTCTATTTCTCTCAATATTCCCCTTCTCAATTTCTCTTTCTGTCCAGTAAAATAAATAAATGTAATAATTAAAAAAAAAGATATTTCTGGGGAGTCGGGCTGTAGCGCAGCGGGATAAGCGCAGGTGGCGCAAAGCACAAGGACCGGCATAAGGAACCCGGTTCGAACCCCGGCTCCCCACTTGCAGGGGAGTTGCTTCACAGGCGGTGAAGCAGGCCTGCAGGTGTCTATCTTTCTCTCCCCCTCTCTGTCTTCCCCTCCTCGCTCTGTTTCTCTCTGTCCTATCCAACAACGATGACAATAATAACTACAACAATAAAAAACAACAAGGGCAACAAAAGGGAATAAATAAATAAAATAAAATAAAATATTTAAAAAAAATTTAAAAAAAAGATACTTCTTTATTTTATTTTATTTTTATTTTTATTTATTTATCAACATTAATGAAAGAGAGAAAGAGGACAGAGAACCAGAGCCTCCACTCCCTACCTGCAAGGGGGATGCTTCAGAAACAGTGAAGCAGGGCTGCAGGTATATATCTTTCTCTTTCCTTCTTTTTTTTTTTTCTTCCTTTTTTTTTTTTTAGTTTTTTTTTTTATTTAAGAAAGGATTAATTAACAAAACCATAGGGTAGGAGGGGTAAAACTCCACACAATTCCCACCAGCCAATCTCCATATACCACCCCCTCCCCCGATAGCTTTCCCATTCTCTATCCCTCTGGGAGCATGGACCCAGGGTCATTGTGGGTTGCAGAAGGTAGAAGGTCTGGCTTCTGTAATTGCTTCCCCGCTGAACATGGGCGTTGACTGATCGGTCCATACTCCCAGTCTGCCTCTCTCTTTCCCTAGTAGGGTGTGTCTCTGGGGAAGCTGAGCTCCAGGACATGTTGGTGGGGTCTTCAATCCAGGGAAGTCTGGCCGGCATCCTGATGACATCTGGAACCTGGTGACTGAAAAGAGAGTTAACATACAAAGCCAAACAAATTGTTGAGCAATCATGGACCCAAAGCTTGGAAAAGTGGAGAGGAAGTATTAGGGAGGTACTCACTGCAAACTCTAGTGTACTTCTGCTTTCTTACTTTGGTGCCATACTCCAAACTCAGTCAATTTCTGCTTTGCGTTTCTACTTCTTTTTTTTTTTTACATGCATAACATTCCCCAGATTCCCATTTAACAATACAACCCCCACTATTTCATTCATCATTTTTCATGGACCTTTATTCTCCCCACCCACCCACCCACCCACCCACCCCAGAGTCTTTTATTTTAGTGTAATACTCCAATTCCATTTCAGGTTCGACTTGTGTTTTCTTTTCTAATCTTGTTTTTCAACTTCGGCCTGAGAGTGAGATCATCCCGTATTCATCCTTCTGTTCCTGACTTATTTCACTCAACATGATTTTTTCAAGGTCCATCCAAGATCGGCTGAAAACGGTGAAGTCACCATTTTTTACAGCTGAGTAGTATTCCATTGTGTATATATACCACAACTTGCTCAGCCACTCATCTGTTGTTGGACACTTGGGTTGCTTCCAGGTTTTGGCTATTACAAATTGTGCTGCCAAGAACATATGTGTACACAGATCTTTTTGGATGGATGTGTTGGGTTCCTTAGGATATATCCCCAGGAGAGGAATTGCAGGGTCATAGGGTAGGTTCATTTCTAGCCTTCTGAGAGTTCTCCAGACTGTTCTCCACAGAGGTTGGACCAATTGACATTCCCACCAGCAGTGCAGGAGGGTTCCTTTGACCCCACACCCTCTCCAGCATTTGCTGCTGTTACTTTTTCTGATGTGTGACATTCTCACAGGAGTGAAGTGATGTCTCATTGTTGTCTTGATTTGCATTTCTCTGACAATCAGAGACTTGGAGCACTTTTTCATGTGTTTCTCGGCCTTTTGGATCTCTTCTGTGGTGAATATTCTGTCCAAGTCCTCCCCCCATTTTTGGATGGGGTTATTTGTTGTCTTGTTGTTGAGTCTGGCAAGCTCTTTATATATGTTGGTTATTAAACTCTTATCTGATGTATGGCATGTAAAGATCTTCTCCCATTCTGTGAGGGGTCTCTTGATTTGGGTAGTGGTTTCTTTTGCTGTGAAGAAGCTTTTTAATTTGATGTAGTCCCATAGGTTTATACTTGCCTTAGTCTTCCTTGTAATTGGATTTGTTTCATTGAAAATGTCTTTAAAATTTATGTGGAAAAAAGTTCTTCCAATATTTTCCTCTAAGTATCTGATAGTTTCTGGTCTAACATCCAAGTCCTTGATCCACTTGGAATTTACTTTTGTATTTGGTGAAATACAGTGATTCAGTTTCATTCTTCTGCATGCTTCAACCCATTGTTTCCAACACCATTTGTTGAAGAGACTCTGCTTCCCCCATATAATAGTCTGGGCCCCTTTGTCAAAGATTAGATGTCCATAGGTGTGGGGCCTCATTTCTGGGCTCTCAATTCTATTCCACTGGTCAGTGTGTCTGTTCATGTTCCAGTACCAAGCAGTTTTGATGACAATGGCCCTATAATATAGTTTGAGATCTGGCAGTGTGATGCCTCTGTTTCTGTTCTTTTTTCTCAAGATTGTTTTGGCAATTCTGGGTCTTTTCTGGTTCCAGATAAACATTTGTAGCATTTGTTCTATTCTCCTAAAAAATGTGCTTGGGATCTTGATGGGGATAGCATTAAATTTGTAGATGGCTCTGGGTAATATATTCATTTTGATGATGTTAATTCTTCCAACCCATGAACATGGAATATCTTTCCACTTCTTTGTGTCTTTTTCAATTTCTTTGAGTAGTGATTCATAATTTTCAGTATACAAGTCTTTCACTTCTTTGGTTAGGTTTATTCCTAGATATTTTATTGTTTTTGTTGCTATAGAAAAAGGAACTGATTTCTGGATTTCAATTTCTTCTAACTTAGTGTTTGCATAGAGGAATGCCACTGACTTTTGAATGTTAATTTTATAGCCTGACATATTACTGTATTGCCTGATGATTTCCAAAAGCTTCTTGCTGGATTCCTTTGGTTTTTCCATGTATACTATCATGTCATCTGCAAATAAGGAGAGTTTGACTTCTTCTCTTCCAATCTGTATGCCTTTAATTCCTTGCTCCTGCCTGATTGCTATGGCAAGAACTTCCAACACTATGTTGAATAGTAATGGTGATAGTGGGCAGCCCTGTCTAGTACCTGATCTGAGGGGAAATGCTTCCAGTTTTTCACCATTGAGTATGATGTTGGCTGTAGGTTTGCTATATATAGACTCCACTATCTTCAGGAATTTTCCATCTATTCCTATTTTTTGTAGTGTTTTGATCATAAAGGGATGTTGTATTTTGTCAAAGGCTTTCTCTGCATCTATTGATATGACCATGTGGTTTTTGGTCTTGCTTTTGTTGATGTGGTGGATCACATTGATTGATTTACGTATATTAAACCAACCTTGCATGCCTGGGAGAAACCCCACTTGGTCATGATGAACAATTTTTTTGATATACTGCTGTATCCGGTTGGCTAGAATTTTGTTCAATATTTTCGCATCTATGTTCATCAGAGATATTGGTCTGTAGTTTTCTTTTTTGGTTGTGTCCCTGTCTGCTTTTGGTATCAGGGTGATGTTGGCTTCATAGAAGCTGGCAGGGAGTATTCCAGTGTCTTCAATCTTCTGGAAGACTTTTAAAAGTAGAGGTATTAGTTCTTCTTTGAAGGTTTTGTAGAATTCATTTGTAAAACCATCTGGTCCAGGACTTTTATTTTTGGGAAGATTTTTGATAACTGTTTCAATTTCATTAGCTTGATGGGCCTGTTCATGTTATCTACTTCCTCTTTATTTAGTTTTGGAAGTTGGTAGGTATCTAGGAAATCATTCATTTCTTCCAGGTTCTCTAGCTTGGTGGCATATAGTTGTTCATAGAAGCCTCACATGATATGTTGAATTTCTGCAGTGTCTGTTGTGATTTTTCCTCTTTCATTTACTATCCGATTTATTTGGGTCTTCTCCCTTTTTTGTTTTGTGAGTCTGGCTAAAGGTTTGTCGATTTTGTTTACTCTTTCAAAGAACCAACATTTACTTTCATTGATCTTTTGTATGGTTTTCCTATTCTCAATATTATTTATTTCTGCCCTAACTTTAGTAATTTCTGTCCTTCTGGTTGCTTTAGGATTCCTTTGTTGTTCTTCTTCTAGGTCTTTAAGATGTGCAATCAGGCTGTTTATTTGTACCTTTTCTTGTTTCCTAATGTGTGCTTGTATAGCTATGAACTTCCCTCTTAGGACTGCTTTAGCTGTGTCCCAAATATTTTGATAGCTTGTGTCTTCATTTTCATTGAACTCTCGAAACATTTTGATTTCTTCCTTGATTTCCTCTTTGACCCAGAAGTTGTTAAGAAGTGTACTGTTGAGCTTCCACATTTTGGCACTGTTACTAATCTTTTGTTGATTGTTAAGTGTTAGTTTAATTCCACTGTGGTCTGAGAGGATGCTTGGGATGATTTCAGTGCTCTTGAATAGGCTGATGCTGTCTTTGTGGCCTAACATATGGTCTATCCTTGAGAATGATCCATGTGGATTTGAGTAAAATGTGTATTCCAGTTTCTTGGGATGAATGACTCTGAAAATGTCCAATAGTTCTAGTTTATCTATCTCTTCATTTAGCTCTCTTATGTCTTTATTGATTTTCTGCCTGGATGATCTGTCAAGTTGAGATAGTGGGGTGTTGAAGTCCCCTACTATGATTGTGTTACTGTTAATATATTGCTGTAGCTCTTTCAGTAGAAGTTTGATGTATTTAGATGGCTTCTCATTGGGTGCATAGATGTTAATAATTGTTAAGTCCTGTTGATTGACTGATCCTCTGAGCTTTAAGTAGTGTCCATTCCTATCTTTTTTAATCTTATCTATTTTCAAGTCTATCATGTCAGATATGAGAATAGCTGTTCCTGCCCTTTTTTGTGGGCCATTGGCTTGAATGATAGTTTTCCATCCTTTCACTTTAAGTCTGTGTTTGTCTTGTTGCATTAGGTGAGTTTCCTCTAGACAACATATTGTTGGGTTGTGTTTTCTGATCCATCTTCCTACTCTGTGTCTTTTAATAGGTGAATTCAGGCCTTTCACATTTATTGATATCAAAGATTGAAGATATTTTAACGCCATTCTTGTAGAGTTTTAGAGTGTTTTGATATATGTTCTATTTGTGGTGGTCTGGTTGTTTATAGGAAACCTTTCAGAACTTCTTTCAAGGCAGGCTTGGTGATGGTTGCTTCCTTCAACTGTTGCTTGTCTGAGAAGGTTTTGATGCTTCCATCTAGTCTGAATGACAATCTAGCAGGATATAGTATTCTTGGCTGAAAGCCTTTCTCATTGAGCACTCGATAGATATCTTGCCATTCTCTTCTGGCCTGTAGTGTTTGTATGGAGAAGTCTGCTGCTAATCTTATGGGTTTTCCTTTGTAGGTGACTCTTTGTTTTTCTCTTGCAGCCTTGAGGATCCTTTCTTTATCCTTATTCCTTTCCAATCTAAGTATGACATGTCTTGGTGTCTTTAGGTCTGGGTTAATTCTGTTTGGGACCCTCTGGGCTTCTTGAATCTTTATGTCTTTGGTGTTGTCTAGACTAGAGAAATTTTCAGCTATTATGGCCTGGAGAACGCTTTCTTCCTCCCCTTCTCTTTCTTCCTCTGGTAAGCCAATAATGCGTATATTGTTTCTTTTGAAGTCATCCCATAGGACTCTGTTGTTGTTTTCAGCATCTCTTAATCTCTTTTTGAGATCTCTTACTTCTTTTTTAGTTGTCTCTAATTCATCCTCAATCTTGCTAATTCTGTCTTCAGCCTCATAGATTCTATTCTCTCTGCCCTCTACTGCTTTCTGGAGTTCATCTATTTTGTTGCCCTGCTCTGATACTGTTTTAGCTTGTTCAGCTAGTTGCCTTCTTAGCTCAGCCATTTCAGCTTTCAGCTCTCTAATAACCATGAGATAATTAGAATTTTCTTCCATATTCTCATTTGTTGTTCCTGCATTTCTGATTACAATTTTTTCAAATTCTTTACTCACTCCTGTTATTATTTCCTTAGCTAATGTTTGGATGTTGAACTCGTTATTTTGTGCTTCACCCTCTGGAGGACTTTTAGCTGGACTCTTGTCCTGGTTCGATTCTCCAATATTTTTTCTTGTTGTTTTAACCATTTTATATAAGTTAACAGTTTTTTCAATCCCTAAATTGGAGTTCAGTGGTGTAAAAGCCTTTTTTTTTTTCCCCTGTAGGCTATGGGAGCCTGAGGGCTTTTAAACTATCAATAGGCTTCTTAGCTTAATCACTGACTCCTGACTACTGAGATAAAGCAGGGTGTGGCAGAGATAATCCAGTGGTTATGCAAAGAGACTTTCACAGCCCCTCAGCTATGCCACAGAGGTATAGGTCTCCTCCTGAGTTTCCTGGTTAGATCTCTGTCCCCTGGTGTCCCTCCCTGTTGCTGCTCCAGATTCTGAGGGTAGTAGCAATGGAGACTCAGAGTTGTACTTGGTGAGTCTCTGGGGAGTCCTTTCCTCCCTTCAGCTGTCCCCTTGTTGGTGGAGCAGACTGGAGGTGGTGTCTCCACTGACAAACTGTCGAACTGTTAGCAGTCACTTAATCTCTCCTTAGGCCCCTCTCTCCTCTCTGTCACCAGCCACGCGTGTTTGTACTCACGGGTGATTTACTGGGTTTCTGTGGTCATTCTAGTCCTGTCTTGTTTTGGTCCGGGTGGTCTCCTTTGGTATTCCTAGTTGATCCGGGAGAGGAGAGGAGAGGAGAGAAAGCGATCTGCTGCTCGTAGCTCCGCCTCCGGAAGTTGAATCCTCAAAAAAAAAAAGATATTTCTTAAAACAAAAGTTGGAGTGGCTGGCTTCTGCTTTCCAGGGTACCTTCTACTCCCACATGTAGGAGCTTTTCTTGGCCCCACTTCAGTCTAGATACACCTCCTAATAAATTCCCTAAATTTAAGGCATGACATCAATGAAGAATGATACTTGAAAATAGTCTCATTTCTACCCCTTATTGGTTGTGTTAATTTCTTTTTGGTCCTAGCTAGCACATAAGCTCATTAACAAATGTAAAGCTCTTGGCAGAGAAGTTGATAAATAGTAAAATGGTACATGTTCATATTAACTACCAGCTTCTGACTATACACTTATTAAAGGAAAAACAGAACAACTCATACAAATTTAGGATATGTTTGTACTTGAAGGTAAAGGAGTTATACAATTGATAAAGTTGTAGCAGCATAATGAATTTCTAACTTTAAGGTATTGAGGATACTTTTTTATTTATAATTTTTATTTATAAAAAGTAAACACTGACAAAAACCATAGGATAAGAGTACAACTCCACACAATTTCCACCACCAGAACTCTGTATCCCATCCCGTCCCCTGACACCTTTTCCATTGTTTATCCCTCTGGAAGCATGGACCAAGGGACATTATGGGGTGTAGAAGGTGGAAGGTCTGGCTTCTGAACTGCTTCCCCACTGTACATGGGTCTTGGCAGGTCAATCCATACTCCCAGCCTCTTTCTCTCTCTTTCCCTGGTCGAGGAGGGCTCTTAGAAGTGGGGCTCCAGGACACATTGATGGGATTGTCTGTCCAGGGAAGTATGGTTGGCATCACGGTAGCATCTGGAACCTGATGGCTGAAAGAAGAATTAATATATAAGCTAAACAAATTGTTGACTAATGATGAACCTAAAGACTGTTATAGTGCAGATGAAGATTTGGGGGTCTCTATTTGTAGATAGTAAACCCATTTTAGTTATATTCCAAAGGGCCCATGACTAAACTAGTGTTTTGCTTTTTTTCTTTTCTTTCTGAGCCTGACATCTGATATGTAGGTAGACCCAAGTTATTGTTTGGGGAGATGATGTCATGGCTGGAAAAAGGACCAGAATGCTGGGTCAGGGAAGAGAGTAGCTACCAAATGTGGGAAAGGTATATAAATGTTGTTGACTATAAACCCCATCAATTTGATGTAATCTGGGGCCTATATTCAGCTTAGGAGCCCATGTGACCTCTGCATCCCTATAGGTCTGAACTCACATTCTGTGGTCATAAGTAGCAATGTTCCAAGCTGCCCTAGTATCAGGACCCATCTTCCTCAGGTGGAAGATAGAGCATGATGTCCAGCTTCCCTTCTGAGAATGCAGCATTCTCTACCATTGTCGATCCATGTTGAGGGCAAGGTCCTATGGGGGCCCACACAGGGGTCTATTGTGTTGTTCCTGATAGAGATGACTAGTAACAATGGAGAGAGAGATTTATTTGAGGTCTAGGCCCATCATGTCTGTTTGGGAATCTCAGGACTCCCTGATTAGGGCCCCAGCTGGTGGGGTGACCTGATAGTGAATAAAGAGTCATCATTGGGAGTCGGGGGTAGTGCAGTGGGTTAAGCACAGGTGGCACAAAACGCAAGGACCGGCGTAAGGATCCCAGTTCAAGCCCCCTTCTCCCCACCTGCAGGGGAGTCACTTCACAAGTGGTGAAGTGGGTCTGCAAGTGTCTTTGTCTCCCCCTCTCTGCCTTCCCCTCCTTTCTACAATTTTCTCTGTCCTATCCAACAACGACGACGTCAATAACAACAACAATAATAACTACAACAATAAAACAAGGGCAACAAAAGAGAATAAATAAATAAATATTAGAAAAAATGAGTCATTGTTAAAGTATGCCAGCCTCTTGCCCTTACTCAGCTTTTGCAGTCCTTGCTTTGCTAAGGTTAGCTTTGGAGTGAGTGAGAGAACTGTAATAGGAAGTAGGTGAGGAGGATATCTAAGTCTAAGTAGACACTATTTCATTATGAACTTTATGGTGCCTTTTTAGGTCTTTCTGCTTGTTTACTGCATACACTGACTCACTGCAGACTATTGTGCACTTTTGCTTTCAGATATATATTTTGCCCTAATATATGGATACATGTGAACATATGCTCTGTCTCATGGGACCTGGTCTATCTCTAGGTTTTGGGACTTTGTTAGGAAGTGAACCACCTGAAATGGAATTAGAGAATCCTATGAAAGGAAAGGTCTTACCCGAGTAATGAGGCTGAAGGGTTTACATTCCATGCCTGACGTCTCTGGACACAATCTGAAGTGAAGCATGCTGAGGTGGTACTCATTGCATACTGTTGAGATCAGCAGATGCAGTGTCATTTGGTATGAATTGAGAGAAGTATGCAGGAAAGTGAGCTCCACCCTAGAGGTTCTTGGACTGAGGGAAAGTTAGGCTCTAAAGAGGAAGCGGGAGGTTCCTGCTGTCTTAGGATTTAAGAAGGCAATAGATAGGTATTGCTGTAATCAAATTATTTCACAATTGGGTTAACTTTGAAAATCTCTTTGTTAGGATTTGCTGTATCATACACAACATCACTGTAATTTATGTCCTTTTTTTAAAAAAATTTATTTCTTTATTGGGGAATTAATGTTTTACATTCAACAGTAAATACAATAGTTTGTACATGCATAACATTCCCCAGTTTCCCATTTAACAATACAACCCCCACTATGTCATTTATCATCCTTCATGGACCTGTATTCTCCCCACCCACCCACCCCAGAGTCTTTTACTTTGATGCAATATGCCAATTACATTTCAGGTTCTACTTGTGTTTTCATTTCTGATCTTGTTTTTCAACTTCTGCCTGAGAGTGAGATCATCCCGTATTCATCCTTCTGTTTCTGACTTATTTCACTCAACATGAATTTTTCAAGGTCCATCCAAGATCGGCTGAAAACGGTGAAGTCACCATTTTTTACAGCTGAGTAGTATTCCATTGTGTATATATACCACAACTTGCTCAGCCACTCATCTGTTGTTGGACACCTGGGTTGCTTCCAGGTTTTGGCTATTACAAATTGTGCTGCCAAGAACATATGTGTACACAGATCTTTTTGGATGGATGTGTTGAATTCCTTAGGATATATCCCCAGGAGAGGAATTGCAGGGTCATAGGGTAGGTCCATTTCTAGCCTTCTGAGAGTTCTCCAGACTGTTCTCCACAGAGGTTGGACCAATTGACATTCCCACCAGCAGTGCAGGAGGGTTCCTTTGACCCCACATCCTCTCCAGCATTTGCTGCTGTTACCTTTTCTGATGTATGACATTCTCACAGGAGTGAAGTGATATCTCATTGTTGTCTTGATTTGCATTTCTCTGACAATCAGAGACTTGTAGCATTTTTTCATGTGTTTCTTGGCCCAGAAGTTGTTAAGAAGTGTACTGTTGAGCTTCCACATTTTGGGACTATTACTAATCTTTTGTTGATTGTTAAGTGTTAGTTTAATTCCACTGTGGTCTGAGAAGATGCTTGGGATGATTTCAATGCTCTTAAATTGGCTGATGCTGTCTTTGTGGCCTAATATATGGTCTATCCTTGAGAATGACCCATGTGGATTTGAGTAAAATGTGTATTCCAGTTTCTTGGGATGAATGACTCTGAAAAAGTCCAATAGTTCTAGTTTATCTGTGTTTTCATTTAGCTCCCTTATGTCTTTATTGATTTTTTGCCTGGATGATCTGTCAAGTTGAGAGAGTGGGGTGTTGAAGTCCCCTACTATGATTGTGTTGCTGTTAATATATTGCTGTAGCTCTTTCAGTAGAAGTTTGATGTATTTAGATGGGCCATTGGCTTGTATGATAGTTTTCCATCCTTTCACTTTTAGGTCTGTATTTGTCTTGTTGAGTTAGGTGAGTTTCCTGTAGACAGCATATTGTTGGGTTGTGTTTTCTGATCCATCTTCCTACTCTGTGTCTTTTTTAAAATTTTTTATTTAAGAAAGGATTAATGAACAAAAACATAAGGTAGGAAGGGTACAACTCCACACAATTCCCACCACCCAATCTCCATAACCCACCCCCTCCCATGATAGCTTTCCCATTCTCTAGCCCTCTGGGAGCATGGACCCAGGGTCATTGAGGGTTGCAGAAGGTAGAAGGTCTGGCTTCTGTAATTGCTTTCCCGCTGAACATGGGCGTTGACTGGTCGGTCCATACTCCCAGTCTGCCTCTCTCTTTCCCTAGTAAGGTGTGTCTCTGGGGAAGCAGAGCTCCAGGACACATTGGTGGGGTCTTCAATCCAGGGAAGCCTGGCCAGCATCCTGGTGGCATCTGGAACCTGGTGATTGAAAAGAGAGTTAACATACGAAGCCAAACAATTTGTTGAGCATACTCTGTGTCTTTTAATAGGTGAATTCAGGCCATTGACATTTATTGATATCAGAGATTGAAGATATTTTAACGCCATTTTTGTAGAGTTTTAGAGTGTTTTGATATATGTCCTATTTGTGGTGGTCTGGTTGTTTATAGGAGACCTTTCAGAACTTCTTTCAGGGCAGGCTTGGTGATGGTTGATTCCTTCAACTGTTGCTTGTCTGAGAAGGTTTTGATGCCTCCATCTAGTCTGAATGACAGTCTAGCAGGATATAGTATTCTTGGTTGAAAGCCTTTCTCATTGAGCACTCGATAGATATCTTGCCATTATCTTCTGGCTTGTAGTGTTTGTATGGAGAAGTCTGCTGCTAATTTTATGGGTTTTCCTTTGTAGGTGACTCTTTGTTTTTTCTCTTGCAGCCTTGAGGATCCTTTCTTTATCCTTATTCCTTTCCATTCTAAGTATGATATGTCTTTTTTTTTTTTAGGTCTGGGTTAATTCTGTTTGGGACCCTCTGGGCTTCTTGAATCTTTATGTCTTTGATGTTGTCTAGACTAGAGAAGTTTTCAGCTACTATGGCCTGAAAAATGCTTTCTTCCTCTCCTTCTCTTTCAACAGTTCTTTTCCTGTTTTCACATCTAAATTAAGGATAATAACAGCCTTGTAGTTTTTGAAAATATTACACATAGATACTCAGTAAGTGGTAATTATAATTATAAGTGCTATGCCTGCAACTCAGGTTAATAGTGTCTTCTTGACTATGTTAGCCAGTTGGTTATATTTTCTCTGACAGTGAGAACTCACTGATTTAAGTAGTCTATACTCTGTCAGGGAAACAAAGGAGAGAGGAAAAGAGACACCAGAATCTCTGCATTACCACTTGTGAAACTTCCCTCTGTAGGTTGAGACTGGGTTGGGGGTTGAAGGCTTTTATCACTAGTATTACATATATATATATATATATATATATATATATATATATATATATATATTTACCAGAGCTCTTCTCAGCTATAGGTTATGGTGGGGTGGAGGATTGAACCTGGGCCTCTGTAACCTCAAGCATGAATCTTTTTGCATAACCATTGTGCTATCTAAACCATCCCTCATTGGTATTTTTAATTGAGAAATAGTTACCACAGTTTTCAAGAAGGAAAAGGTACCATGAGTAGTCATCAAAAGGGAGTTTTAAAAAATCTTATTTCTGGAGCTTTGAGAATCCTTGGGTAAGATCTATGGAAGCAGGAGGTGACTGTGGAAATTCGAAGACAGACTACAAGAGGTATATCATAGTCTGTTGTTGCCTTTTGGTTCTTGGTCTTGGTCATAACCACCATGTTTCTCTCATGACATGATATTTGAGAAAACCCCAAGAAAAGAAATATTACTCTTTTAGTATACTTTTACTTTAGCCTCTCTACTAGTTTTTCTTTAGTATCTTCTATTACCTCCAGGGTTGACTGCCACTCTACACTGGTATCCTCATCTGCATACTAGGGTCTTTCAGGGGCCATGTGCTTGTCTGTCACCTTCCAAGGTGCCTGAAAAGAAAACTTTTTTTTTTTAATAGCAAACAAAAACAAACAAACAAAACACCAGAAGCAGCACCACTTAGCTCTAAGGTGGTGCTAGGGGCTCAAACCTGGGTTGTGCATTACTGTTGCACTCTAACTCTGTGTTTTCATATTTAGTTTTTTTTAGAATAAAGATAGAACACCATGTGCTAGAACGTTATGTTAGACCATGTGGTTCCTGCTTGAGAACTGGAATAGTAGATGGGCGGATTATTAAGTAAACAAAAGGTTGTGGTAGTTTTTCACAGGAATGGCTCAGTCCTTGAAAACACAGAAAAATGATGATTGCTAAATGTTCTTAAATTATTTGTGTTCATTTTCTTGTGAATTGAGATTATTTCCTATTTCCATTTTTGTTCCGCGTCTCCGACAGTCATTCAAATTCTCATGTCTAATAGGCCTCTCAACCGAGATAATTTTCACACTAATATTTTCTGGTCTTGTTTGAGACCCTCCACCCCCCCCCCCCCCGCATGAAAATGAATAGATACAAGCACATTATCTGAAAGTAAGAAGCAGGGTAACCACATTTGGCATGGAGAGAAATTGGACCTGGTGGGCCACAGTTTTTACTCTGAATGTGCTTGAATGTTTTGGAAAGATGATAGTTTTCAGTTAGACTTTGCTGAATGTTGTGTTACTATTTCTGGTATATGTGAAAATTATAGTTTTAGCTTTCCAAGAGAGATGTTCATTTATGTACCATATTACTCATTTGAAAAAGTAATGTAGTGTTGAAATAAGAATTAAAAGCTGTTTCGTTGGGGGTTGTATTTTTTTAAAAATTATTTCTTTATTGGGGAATTAATGTTTTTACATTCAACAGTAAATACAATAGTTTGTTCATGCATAACATTCCCCAGTTTCCCATTTAACAATACAACCCCCACTATGTCATTTATCATCCTTCATGGACCTGTATTCTCCCCACCCACCCACCCCAGAGTTTTTTACTTTGATGCAATATGCCAATTACATTTCAGGTTCTACTTGTGTTTTCTTTTCTGATCTTGTTTTTCAACTTCTGCCTGAGAGTGAGATCATCCCATATTCATCCTTCTGTTTCTGACTTATTTCACTCAACATGAATTTTTCAAGGTCCATCCAAGATCGGCTGAAAACGGTGAAGTCACCATTTTTTTACAGCTGAGTAGTATTCCATTGTGTATACATACCACAACTTGCTCAGCCACTCATCTGTTGTTGGACACCTGGGTTGCTTCCAGGTTTTGGCTATTACAAATTGTGCTGCCAAGAACATATGTGTACACAGATCTTTTTGGATGGATGTGTTGAGTTCCTTAGGATATATCCCCAGGAGAGGAATTGCAGGGTCATAGTGTAGGTCCATTTCTAGCCTTCTGAGAGTTCTCCAGACTGTTCTCCACAGAGGTTAGACCAATTGACATTCCCACCAGCAGTGCAGGAGAGTTCCTTTGCCCCCACACCCTCTCCAGCATTTGCTGCTGTTACCTTTTCTGATGTATGACATTCTCACAGGAATGAAGTGATATCTCATTGTTGTCTTGATTTGCATTTCTCTGACAATCAGAGACTTGTAGCATTTTTTTTTTTGATTTTTTTTTCTTTTTTATTTAAGAAAGGATTAATTAACAACCCCACACAATTCCCACCGCCCAATCTCCATATCCCACCCCCTCCCCCGATAGCTTTCCCATTCTCTATCCCTCTGGGAGCATGGACCCAGGGTCATTGTGGGTTGCAGAAGGTAGAAGGTCTGGCTTCTGTAATTGCTTCCCCGCTGAACATGGGCGTTGACTGGTCGGTCCATACTCCCAGTCTGCCTCTCTCTTTCCCTAGTAGGGTGGGTCTCTGGGGAAGCTGAGCTCCAGGACACATTGGTGGGGTCTTCAATCCAGGGAAGTCTGGCCGGCATCCTGATGACATCTGGAACCTGGTGACTGAAAAGAGAGTTAACATACAAAGCCAAACAAATTGTTGAGCAGTCATGGACCCAAAGCTTGGAAAAGTGGAGAGGAAGTATTAGGGAGGTACTCACTGCAAACTATAGTGTACTTCTGCTTTCTTACTTTGGTGCCTTACTTTTTTACATGCATAACATTCCCCAGATTCCCATTTAACAATACAACCCCCACTATTTCATTCATCATTTTTCATGGACCTGTATTCTCCCCACCCACCCACCCACCCCAGAGTCTTTTACTTTGGTGTAATACTCCAATTCCATTTCAGGTTCGACTGTGTTTTCTTTTCTAATCTTGTTTTTCAACTTCGGCCTGAGAGTGAGATCATCCCATATTCATCCTTCTGTTTCTGACTTATTTCACTTAACATGATTTTTTCAAGGTCCATGCAAGATCGGCTGAAAACGGTGAAGTCACCATTTTTTACAGCTGAGTAGTATTCCATTGTGTATATATACCACAACTTGCTCTGCCACTCATCTGTTGTTGGAAACCTGGGTTGCTTCCAGGTTTTGGCTATTACAAATTGTGCTGCCAAGAACATATGTGTACACAGATCTTTTTGGATGGATATGCTGGGTTCCTTAGGATATATCCCCAGGAGAGGAATTGCAGGGTCATAGGGTAGGTCCATTTCTAGCCTTCTGAAAGTTCTCCAGACTGTTCTCCACAGAGGTTAGACCAATTGGCATTCCCACCAGCAGTGTAGGAGGGTTCCTTTGCCCCCACACCCTCTCCAGCATTTGCTGCTGTTACCTTTTCTGATGTATGACATTCTCACAGAAGTGAAGTGATATCTCATTGTTGACTTTATTTGCATTTCTCTGACAATCAGAGACTTGGAGCATTTTTTCATGTGTTTCTCGGCCTTTTGGATCTCTTCTGTGGTGAATATTCTGTCCAAGTCCTCCCCCCATTTTTGGATGGGGTTATTTGTTGTCTTGGTGTTGAGTCTGGCAAGCTCTTTATATATGTTGCTTATTAAACTCTTATCTGATGTATGGCATGTAAAGATCTTCTCCCATTCTGTGAGGGGTCTCTTGGTTTGGGTAGTGGTTTCTTTTGCTGTGAAGAAGCTTTTTAATTTGATGTAGTCCCATAGGTTTATACTTGCCTTAGTCTTCTTCTTTTTTTTTTTTTTTAATTTTTTTTTATTTAAGAAAGGATTAATTAACAAAACCATAGGGTAGGAGGGGTACAACTCCACACAATTCCCACCGCCCAATCTCCATAACCTTAGTCTTCTTTGTAATTGGATTCATTTCATTGAAAATTTCTTTAAAATTTATGCAGAAAGGAGTTCTGCCAATATTTTCCTCTAAGTATTTGGTAATTTGTGGTGTAACATCCAAGTCCTTGATCCACTTGGAATTTACTTTTGTATTTGGTGAAATACAGTGATTCAGTTTCATTCTTCTGCATGTTTCAACCCATTGTTTCCAACACCATTTGTTGAAGAGACTCTGCTTTCCCCATTGAATAGTCTGGGCCCCTTTGTCAAAGATAAGATGTCCATAGGTGTGGGGCCTCATTTCTGGACTCTTCAATTCTATTCCACTGGTCAGTGTGTCTATTCATGTTCCAGTACCAAGCAGTTTTGATGACAATGGCCCTATAATACAGTTTGAGATCTGGGAGTGTGATGCCTCCAGTTCTGTTCTTTTTTCTCAAGATAGTTTTGGCAATTCTAGGTCTTTTCTGGCTCCAGATAAACATTTGTGGCATTTTTTCTATTCTCCTAAAAATGTGCTTGGGATCTTGATGGGGATAGCATTAAATTTGTAGATGGCTCTGGGTAATATATTCATTTTGATGATGTTAATTCTTCCAACCCATGAACATGGAATATCTTTCCACTTCTTTGTGTCTTTTTCAATTTCCTTGAGTAGTGACTCATAATTTTCAGTATACAAGTCTTTCACTTCTTTGGTTAGGTTTACTCCTAGATATTTTATTGTTTTTGTTGCTATAGTAAAAGGAATTGATTTCTGGATTTCAGTTTCTTCTAACTTAGTGTTTGCATAGAGGAATGCCACTGACTTTTGAATGTTAATTTTATAGCCTGACACCTTACTGTATTGCCTGATGATTTCCAAAACTTCTTGCTGGATTCCTTAGGTTTTTCCATGTATACTATTATGTCATCTGCAAATAAGGAGAGTTTGACTTCTTCTCTTCCAATCTGTATGCCTTTAATTCCTTGCTCCTGCCTGATTGCTATGGCAAGAACTTCCAACACTATGTTGAATAGTAATGGTGATAGTGGGTAGCCCTGTCTAGTACCTGATCTGAGGGGAAATGCTTCCAGTTTTTCACCATTGAGTATGATGTTGGCTGTAGGTTTGCTATAGATAGACTCCATTCTCTTGAGTAATTTTCCATCGACTCCCATTTTTTTTGTAGTGTTTTGATTATAAAGGGATGTTCTATTTTGTCAAAGGCTTTCTCTGCATCTATTGATATGACCATGTGGTTTTTTTGGTCTTGCTTTTGTTGATGTGGTGGATCACATTGATTGATTTACGTATATTAAACCAACCTTGCATGCCTGGGAGAAACCCCACTTGGTCATGATGAATAATCTTTTTGATATACTGCTGTATCCGGTTGGCTAGAATTTTGTTCAATATTTTCACATCTATGTCCATTAGAGGTATTGGTCTGTAGTTTTCTTTTTTGGTTGTGTCCCTGTCTGCTTTTGGTATCAGGGTGATGTTGGCTTCATAGAAGCTGGCAGGGAGTATTCCAGTGTCTTCAATTTTCTGGAAGACTTTTAAAAGTAGAGGTATTAGTTCTTCTTTGAAGGTTTTGTAGAATTCATTTGTAAGACCATATGGTCCAGGACTTTTATTTTTGGGAAGATTTTTGATAACTGTTTCAATTTCATTAGCTGTGATGGGCCTGTTCATGTTATCTACTTCCTCTTTACTTAGTTTTGGAAGTTGGTAGGTATCTAGGAACTTGTCCATTTCTTCCAGGTTCTCTAGCTTGGTGGCATATAGTTGTTCATAGAAGCCTTGCATGATATGTTGAATTTCTGTGGTGTCTGTTTTGATATCTCCTCTTTCATTTAGTATCCAATTAATTGGGTCTTCTCTTTTTTTTGTTTTGTGAGTCTGGCTAAAGGTTTGTCTATTTTATTTACTCTTTCGAAGAACCAACATTTACTTTCGTTTATCTTTTGTATGGTTTTCCTATTCTCAATGTTATTTACTTCTTCCCTAACTTTAGTGATTTCTGTCCTTCTGATTGCTTTAGGGTTTCTTTGTTGTTCTTCTTTTAGGTCTTTAAGATGTGCAATCAGGCTGTTTATTTGTGCTTTTTCTTGTTTCCTAATGTGTGCTTATATAGCTATGAACTTCCCTCTTAGGACTGCTTTAGCTGTGTCCCAAATATTTTGATAGCTTGTGTCTTCATTTTCATTGAAGTCTCGAAACATTTTGATTTCTTCCTTGATTTCCTCTGACCCAGAAGTTGTTAAGAAGTGTACTGTTGAGCTTCCACATTTTGGGACTGTTACTAATCTTTTGTTGATTGTTAAGTGTTAGTTTAATTCCACTGTGGTCTGAGAAGATGCTTGGGATGATTTCAGTGCTCTTGAATAGGCTGATGCTGTCTTTGTGGCCTAACATATGGTCTATCCTTGAGAATGACCCATGTGGATTTGAGTAAAATGTGTATTCCAGTTTCTTGGGATGAATGACTCTGAAAATGTCCAATAGTTCTAGTTTATCTGTGTCTTCATTTAGCTCCCTTATGTCTTTATTGATTTTCTGCCTGGTTGATCTGTCAAGTTGAGAGAGTGGGGTGTTGAAAGCCCCTACTATGATTGTGTTACTGTTAATATATTGCTGTAGCTTTTTCAGTAGATCCCAGTTTGAGTCCCCGGTTCCCTACCTGTAGGGGAGTCGCTTCACATTCGGTGAAGCAGGTCTGCAGGTGTCTTTCTCTCCCCTTTTCTGTCTTCCCCTCTCTCTCCATTTCTCTCTGTCCTATCCAACAACAACAACATCAACATCAGTAACAACAACAATAATAACTACAACAATAAAAAAAGAAGGGCAACAATAAAAGGGAATAAATAAATATTTTAAAAATCTTTAAAATTTTTCTGAAAATAAAATGTTTTCACCTAGCTTACAATTCCCAGTATATATTTTGTTAACCTACAGAGTCATTAAATCTTTTGCTAGATTTTACTTTTTACTTTTTAAATCATAATAAGGCAGCCTTTCAACTGAATGCTTTTATAGCAGTTAGCTTCTCTTCCCTCTGCTCTGTTTTACATGCTGAGTTTAAGTGATAGTGTCATTCGTTCACAGGACAGTGTACTCGTTATTTAACATACCCCTGCAAATTTTCCAAGTGCTATTTCTTCTGAAGTAACAGCCCATTTCTGTATACCAAGAAAAAGTAACATTTTTGCTTGGCACACTGCTGCCTACTATATAGTAAATTTATATTTGGAGTTGAATTTTATAATGGAATTATGCTATATCATGGAGTAATAATTGTGTGAATAAATGATTTTAGAATTCACTCATTCCAACTTCATATCTGATGTAGAAGTGCATCTTGGTATATCCAAAATAATCAACTTCTTTATTAAACATGTATTTTGGTTCCATACTACATATTGGCATTGTGCAAAGGAAGTGACGAATAAACTTGAAATAGACATGGCCCTTTGTTGTCTACAGGTAGTTCAGTGGTGTAGCTTAAGATGAAAGCTCAGTCTGCCAGACATTCTCAGCGGGTTATTTTTTGAATCTAGGTTCTCAATTTGGCAAGAATGGATAGCTTAATATTGAATTCCTCCTCATCCCCCATAGGACCTTGCCCTCAACTTGGATCAACAATGGTAGAGAATATTCCATTCCCCGAAGGGAGGATGGACAATATACTCTATGCTATATCTGAGAAAGATGGGTTGATATTGGGGTAGCTTGGAATATTCCTACTCATGAGTGACTCAGGCCGTAGAGCCAGTGGGTTAAGCACATGTGGCGCAAAGCACAAGGACCAGTGTAAGGATCCCCGTTCCAGTCCCAGGCTCCCCACCTGTGGGGGGGTCGCTTCACAGGCGGTGAAGCAGGTCTGTAGGTGTCTCTTTTTCTCCCCCTCTCTATCTTCCCCTTCTCTCTCCATCTAACAATGACAACATCAATAACAACAACAACTTCAGCAACAATGAAAAAAAAAGGGCAATAAAAGGGAAAATAAATAAATACAAAAAAATTAAAGAATTTTAAAAAAGAATAGGAGAGCTAAGAATAGGGGATGGGATGGGATATGGATATCTGGTGGTGGGAATTGTGTTTAATTGTACCCCTCTTATCCTATGGTTTTGTCAATGTTTCCTTTTTATATATATAAAAAAACAATATTAAATTTTCCAATTCACAAACATTGAGTGTTTTCCTCTTTGTTTAGATTTTCTTTTCTTTCATTAGTATTTTGTAGATCTTTATTTTACAGATTTTTTGCATATTGTGTTAGGTTTATATCCAAATACTTTTGTGCTGTTGTTAATAGTATTTAAAAAAATTTTTTTTAATTTATCTACTTATTAGATAGAGAGAAACTGAGAAGGGAGGGATGTGTGGATACAGAGAGGGAAAGAGAGAAAAACCTGCAACTGTTTCACCACTCGAGAAGCTTTTCCCCTGCAGGTGGGGACCCGAGGCTTGAACCTGTGTCCTTGCACACTGTACTGTGTGCTTTTATTTATTTATTTATTTATTTATAAAAAAGGAAACATTGACAAAACCATAGGATAAGAGGGGTACAACTTCATACCACTCCCACCACCAGACCTCTGTATACTATCCCCTCCACTGATAGCTTTCGTATTCTTTAAAACTGTCGGGCATGGAGGAGAGAGAGGAGATCTGGAGTGGAGAGGGAACACAAATCTTTATTCTCGCCGGCACCTCAGGGTTGGGTGAGAGCACAGCGGTTTGGGCCATGTGGAGCTAGCAAAATGGCCACCTCCCACTACGTGCAACAATCCTTCCCTGTGTCTGGTCACCGGTCACCGAGGTGAAAAGAGGTCACGGAGGTGAAAAGCGGGCAAAAAGAGAGAGAGGGGCAGAAGCAGAAGGGCTTTTATGGGAGAAATTCCGGAAGTGACAGGTCGGGACAGGATTGGCTAGGAAACAAGGGGCTCCGGGAATAGGGTTTCTCTGGGAATTGACAATACCCTGAGGGGACAACATGGTGGAACACAAGGCACTCCGGGAATAGAATTTCAACTCTCTCGCAGGAATTGACAATACCCTGAGGGGACACATGGTGGATGTGACTGCATCTCCACAATTTCCCAACATGACCCTCTGGGAGTATGGACCCAAGATCATTGTGAGATGCAGAAGGTGGAAGGTCTGGCTTCTGTAATTGCTTCCCCACTGAACATGGGCATTGACAGGTTTATCCATACTCCCAGCCTGTCTCTCTCTTTCCCTAGTGGGGGAGGGCTCTGGGGAAGTAGAGCTCCAATGCATATTGGTGGGGTTGTCTGTCCAGGGAAGTCTGGTCGGCATCTGGAACCTGGTGGTTGAAAATAGAGTTAACATACAAAGCCAAACAAGTTGTTGAACATACTGTGTGCTTTTAACACAAGGGGCCACTCGCGTGGCCCCTTGTTAATAGTATTTTAAAACTTTCAAAAAAAAAAAAACTTTCAAATTCCATTTATTTTATATAGAGAAGAATTTTTGTTTCCTCCTCCATTCTCTGTAGTTTAAATATATACTCTCATATGAGTTTTTGTTACTTTATGCGTATCATTTTTTTTCCTTCCCCCTTTTTTGTCTCCAGGATTACCCCTGAGGCTTGGTGCCTGCACTATGAATCCACTGCTCTTGAAGGCCATTTTCTTCATTTTGTTGCCTTTGTTGTTGGATAGGACAGAGAGATTGAGAGAGATGGGGGAGAGAAAGACAGACACCTGCAGGCCACCTCCTTCACCGCCAGTCAAGTGACCCCCACCCTGCAGTTGGGGGGCCGGGGCCTCGAACTGGGATCCTTATGCTGACCCCCCCTGCAGGTGGAGAACCTTATGCAAGTCCTTTCCCATTGCCCCATTTGTGCTTAACCTGCTTGCTGTGCTGCTGACCGGCTCTAACATACTTAGTTTATTGATCTGTAGCTTACTCTCTCAATAATTTTGTTTAACTTCATGGTCATTAGTGTCTCAATGATCCCTTTTGCTTCTTTCACTCCTCTTAAATGTTGTTAAGACCTTTTGGTATTACTTCACAGATTGTCTTGTTTTTCTCTGTATTTCACTTGAGCTAGTTTCTTTCTTCAGATTGATTGGTTTTTCAGTGGTGTCTTGTCTACTGATGAGCTTATTGAAGGCATTCTTCTTTTTTGTTAAATATTTTTGATTTCTCTTATTATGCTTCTTAGCATTTCCATCACTCTACTTAGAGTGTATCTAACTATAATCTTGTACATTGTTTACTTTATTTTTCATTAGGGATTTTAGCACAGTACTCAGTATTGTTTTAATTATTTAAATTCTCATCTGATAACTGTAACAGTGTCATAATGACAGTCTGTTGCTAATTGCCTTTTCTTTTCACACTGCTGTTTTTGCTTGTCTTTTGTCATGCTTTATAATTTGTTGTGATAGCTGTATGTGTTGGGTAAAAACAAGTGGTAAATAGTCTCTTATTGCATGGGGATTATGCTAATCTGGTGAGAGCTGAGCTGAGCTTCATGTTTGCTGTAGTTTTAGATGTCAGAGGTTTCAAATTCCTCCAGTGCCCTGATTGTCTCCATTTGATTTTGAACTTTCTCCTTGTTGAGAGTCCTGTGTCTTGCAATTCTTTCAAGTGTGGTTAGCAATTATTCTGAAATCTCAAGTGTATGTGTGGAGTAGCATTTTATGATTTTTAAATTTAATGTAGGTCCTATAGTGAGTCTATATCTTGGGGCTGTGACCTTCTCAAGAATTCCTTCAGTGGGAAAGCTTTTTTCCTCCCATCCATTACGTTCTTTTCTGGTTGCAGTATTACTGATTATTTTCTTTTAATTCTGATACCTAATTCAGAGTTAACTTGTCAGTCTATCTATCACTTATCCAAGAAAAATACAGAAAGGAAACAGATAAGTTTTGATGGAGGAGTTAGAGGGGTGAGGAAAATTCTGTGTTTTAGTGATGTTCTGTTGAGGTAGCTACCAATTTTGGATCTTAAGAACCAGTAAGGAGACTTTAGAGACAAGATGATGTAGTGGATCAGAGCATGTGCTCTAAGCCAGACTTCCTGGTTTGAATCCCAGAACTTTAATCTAATTGCTGTTTTTTTTTTAATTTATTAAAAAAATTTTATTTATTTATTTATTCCCTTTTGTTGCCATTGTTGTTTTACTGTTGTCATCATTGTTGGATAGGACAGAGAGAAATGGAGAGAGGAGGGGAAAACAGAGGGGAGGAAAGATAGACACCTGCAGACCTGCTTCACTGCTTCACTGCTTCACCTGCTTCACTGCCTGTGAAGCGATTTCCCTACAGGTGGGGAGCTGGGGCTCGAACCAGGATCCTTACACCGGTCCTTGCGCTTTGCATCACGTGCGCTTAAGCCGCTGCGCTACTGCCCGACTCCCTCAATTGCTGTTTTTAACAAATACGTGACCCCTCTGCCCTCTACCAGTTGGGGCCTTCAGCTTTTTTATTTCTTTTCTTTTAATTTCAGGTAAATACAAAGAGGGAGAGTAAGAGGAGAGGTACCACGTTACTACCTCACTATTTATGAACCATTTCCTAGTACGTTCTAACTTTTGGCTTGTAATAGGGTAACCTTTCAACTGAATACTATCTCCTAGCATCTTAACAATTTGTTCAACCTATTTACTGAATATTTACAAGATAAAGCATATTAGTTATAGAATATTCCCAGTGAATAACAGTTCTGGTTGGGGAGGGTCTTATTTGCCTTGACATCATATGCTTCTTTGCCTTTCCACAGTTCATCTCATATGACAGTCACTCATAGTTATTACAGTCTAGCTATCTCGGGCTCTTTCTGACCCTCAGTGAGCCTTTCTCACATTTGGCATTTGTGTTTGCTTTTTCTTCTTAGAGTTCCTTTCTCTCTAGTGCTTTCCATGACTTACCAATGTCATTTATCCATATTGCCTCCTGCCTTCGAGGTTATCACTTTTTGTAGTTTTTACTCCAGTGTTTATAACTGAAACCCCTTAAACTCCCCATATTATCTGCCTTTTCCATGAGAATATTAGCTATATGAAGGCCAAGAGTACCTACCTCCAACTCATACTCTTTCTCCAGTTCCCATTATATTAATAGCTTCTAGTACACAGCAGGGACTCACTGCTAGTTGGATGGATGAATGGCAAGCAGGATTTACCCACAGGTAGAACTGAGAACCTCAAGTGGGGAAGACTTTATATGAAGGAGGAGCTGTAATGTGAAATGACAAAGGCAGGTATGCTGGGCTTTGTAACATGAAGGGGTTGGATTTTATTTGAATTTTAGTAAAAGGACTTTTTAAAATGAACTTTATTATTTTCTTTTTTTAATTTAATTTTTTATTTATAAAAAGGAAACATTGACTAAACCATAGGATAAGAGGGGTACAACTTCATACAACTCCCACCACCAGAACTCTATCCCATCCTCTCCCCTGATAGCTTTCCTATTCTTTAACCCTCTGGGAATATGGACCCAGGGTCATTGTGGGATGCAGAATGTTGAAGGTCTGGCTTCTGTAATTGTTTCCCCACTGAACATGGGCGTTGACAGGTTGATCCATACTCCCAGCCTGTTTATCTCTTTCCCTAGTCGGGGATGGCTCTGGGAAAGTAGAGCTCCAAGGCATATTGTTGGGGTTGTCTGTAAAGGGAAGTCTGGTTTGCATCATGCTAGCATCTGGAACCTGGTGGTTGAAAAGAGAGTTAACATACAAAGCCAAACAACTTGTTGACCAATCATGAACCTAAAGACTGGAATAGTGCAGATGAAGAGTTGGGAGGGGGGTCCTCCATTTTAAAGATAGCTAGTAGGCATATTTTAGTTATATTCCATAGGGCCTATGTATATACTAGTTTTTTTTGGTTTTTTTTTTTTTTGCCTGAGCCTGAAATCTGATATGCAGGTGGATCCTAATTATTGTCTGGGGAGGTGATGTCATGGCTGGCAGAAGGACCAAAAAGCTGGATCAGGGAAGAGAGTAGCTCCCAAATATGGGAAAGGTGTATAAATATTGTTGACTGTAAACCCCATCGACTTGATGTGATCTGGGGCCCATATTCAGTTTAGGAGCCCATGTGACCTCTGCATCCCTGTAGACCTGAGCTCACATTCTGTGGTCATAAGTAGGAACGTTCCAAGCTGTAGCATAGAGTTAGAGTATATTGTCCAGACTCCCTTCGGAGGATGGAACATTCTCTATCATTGTTTAGCCAAGTTGACTCATGGTCCTATGGTGACCCACAAAGGGGTCTATTGTGTTGTTCCTGAGAGAAATGACTAGTAACAATGGAGAGAGGGATTTATTTGAGGTCTAGGCCCATCAAGTCTGTTTGGGAATCTAAGGACTCCCCGATTGGGGCCCAGCTGATAGGGTGGCCTGATAGTGACTAAAGAGTCATCGTTAAAGTATGCAAGTCTCTTGCCCTTATTCAGCTTTTGCAGCCCTTGCTTTGCTAAGGTTAGCTTTGGAGTGAGTGAGAGAACTGTAATAGGAAGTAGGTGAGGAGGGTATCTAAGTCTAAGTAGACACTATTTCATTATGAACTTTATACTGACTCACTACAGACTATTGTGTATTTTTGCTTTCAGGTATATATTTTGCCCTAATTTATGGATACATGTGAACATATGTTCTATCTTACAGGACCTGTTCTGTATCTAGGTTTTGGGATTTTGTTAGGAAGTGAACCTCCTGGAATAGAATTAGAGAATACTATGAAAGGAAAGGTCTCACCCGAGTAATGAGGGTGAAGAGTTGACATTCCATGCCTGATGTCTCTGGACACAGTCTGAAGTGAAGCATGCTGAGGTGGTATTCCTTGTGTTGATTAGGTTGGGATTGGTGGATGGATTATCATTTGGTATGAATTGAGAGAAGCATGAAGAAAGTGTGCCCCACCCTAGAGGTTCCAGGAATGGGGGAAATATAGGTTCTAAAGATGAAGCGGGTAGATCCTGCTGTCTTAGGGTTTAAGAAGATAATAGATAGTTATAATTATAATCACATTATTTGGCAATTGGGTTAACTTTGAAATATGCCTTTGTTAGGATTTTCTGTATTATACACAACATCACCATAATATATGTCCTTTGACATTATTTGCATATAGCTGTGTATTATTTTCTTTTATTGCTACCAGGGTTATCACTGGTGCTTGGTACCAGCACTGTGAATCCACTGCTCCTGGTGCCCCCCCCCCTTCTTTGTTCCTTTCTATTTTATTGGATAGGACAGAGAAATTGAGAGGTGAAGGAGAAAGACAAACACTTGCAGACCTGCTTCACTGCTTGTGAAACATTCATTCTGCAGGTGGGGAGCAGGGACTTGAACCTGGGTCCTTGTGCATGGTAATATGTGTACTTAATCAGGTTTTAATGTCACCCAGTATATTTCCCACAACATTTCTTTGAAACTCTGAAAAGTTTAGATTAAGGAGGAAAAGATCAGAGGTACAAAGTTGGTTTGGAGTTTTCTGTAACAGATAAGCATTGCTTGGACTAGGTTAGTAAAAAAAATGGATAAGGGGAAAGATGGGGGTAGTTGGTAAGCTTATTTTGGAGTTGGGGCTGTTGTGACTACTGTATGAGATGTTAAGTGTAGAGGTGAATCAAGGATGACATCCATCTAGGTTTCTTTTCTTTTTTTAAAGCAAATTGGTAGAAGGTGGTGTTATTTATGGAAACAAGGAATCTGAATGAGAAACAAGTTAGGAGGGGACATTAGAAATTTGATTTTAAGGGCAAGGGTAGATAGCATTATGGTTATACAAAGACTGTCATGCCTGAGGCTCCAAAGTCCCAGGTTCAATCCCCTGCACTACCAGAAGCTAAAGCTGCATAGTGCTCTGATAAGCGAAACACACACACACACACACACACACACACACACACACACACACACACACACACACACGAGGAATTTCATTTTAAATACTGAATAGAACTCCACATGGAAACATCAAGAGGGGTTGGAGCTCAGATCGGGAATTAGAGTAAACATTGGGATGTACACATTTCAGCATATACTGTCAAGATATAGATAGTATTTACATTTATGATGTTAAGAGATGTTACTTGCAGAGATGTATGGCAAGGAATCATTAAGACTCATTTGAGGACTTTTCAGCATTTTAGATGGCAAGTAGAGGAGTGACATCTTAAAAGGACTTAATGCAAGGTCACAGAAAGAAACCTGAAGTTTATGGTGTCTTCATAATCAAGTGTTTACCTAGAAAGGTAAAGATGTTGCTTTTAACACACACTGGTGCATTTTCAGAAGCATATAATACATAAAATGAGAAAAACCTTAGTGAACACATGGCAGTCAGTGCTTGAAGGGTTGTAAAGGGTGAGAGTATTAACATACTAGTAAATCAGTGATAGGAAGCTAATCACACTAGTCTAGGTGTTCTTTATTTGGGCATTGTTGTAAATTTTGATTAAAAAAATAAAGTTGAGAATTAAAAAATTTTGAAATTAGAATTCATATTATGCCAAGAGTATGGTGTTAGTGACATCTAGTGGTAAAATGGGATGTTGCAACCATGTTTATAGGAAGCAGCCAACACAATATGGGGGAGGGGAGGAGAAGAACATGGGAGATTGGGATCTAGACGCCAACCAGAAGTTTCCAGTGTCATGTGTTCTTTAGCCCAGGTCTGCTTATACTACCACTACAAACTCTTTGTTGTCTTTGCAGATTACTATGTAGTTCTTGATTGCCATTTAGGTTTTAGCTCAGTTATTTTCTTTCCCTACCAACTTAATTTAACCTGTACCTTAATTTAACCTGTACCTAAACTCTTCAGCTACTTGTGACAGCAGTCTATTTTATTTTCT
This sequence comes from Erinaceus europaeus, assembly GCF_950295315.1. Lineage (NCBI taxonomy): Eukaryota > Metazoa > Chordata > Mammalia > Eulipotyphla > Erinaceidae > Erinaceus > Erinaceus europaeus. The sequence goes on along the minus strand of NC_080170.1, from coordinate 52,996,840 downwards.
TCATAACCTTTACAGTGATTTATGGATGTTCATCCCAAGAGAGCAGGCACCTGTTAACTCACAGACCCTAGTGCCCATGCAGACCTGGTGTGTGTGTGTGTGTGTGTGTGTTGAGTGTCTAATTTTCTTTTACCAGTTATTTAGTAATTTTTTAAATTGTTGTAGTTATTATTGTTATTGATGTCGTTGTCGTTGTTGGATAGGACAGAGAGAAATGGAGAGAGGAAGGGAAGATAGAGGGAGAGATAGACACCTGCAGACCTGCTTTACCACCTGTGAAATGCCTCCCCTGTAGGTGGGGAGCTGGGGGCTTGAACAGGGATCCTTATAACTATGCCGGTCCTTGCACTTTGCGCCACATGCGCTTAATCTGCTGCGCTACCGCCGGACTCCCAATTTTTTTTTTTTAAACTACAGCACTGCTCAGCTAAGGCTTATGGTTTCGTGGGGATTGAAACTGGGACCTCAGAGCCTCAGATGTAAATATCTTTTGCGTAATCTTCATGCTATCTACTGCCCCTGTATGCAGAATCTGTTATGTATGGTACATAGTTAAAATTAATCGTGGGGTAGTCAGGCGGTAGCGCGGCAGGTTAAGCGCAGCTGGCGCAAAGTGCGGCGTAAGAATCCCGGTTTGAGCCGCCGGCACCCTATCTGCAGGGGAGTCGCTTCACAGGCGGTGAAGCAGGTCTGCAGGTGTCTCTTTCCCCCTCTCTGTCTTCCCCTCCTCTCTCCATTTCTCTCTGTCCTACCCAACAACAACAACATCAACAATAAAACAACAAGGGCAACAAAAGGGAAAAATGAATGAATAAATGAATGAATATAAAAATTAAAAAAAATTAATCGTGGGACTATTTGACCATTTGGAAGGACAGAGAATGTTGAGTTTCTGTGATGTAGATATGTATCATAAAATCATATTACACTTTTATTTTCCTTTCTCTCTGTGGCTCGCTTTCTCTCTCTTTCTCTCTCTCTCTCTCTCTCACCTGCCTACTTACCTACCAGAACACTGTTCAGCTCTGTCTGTTGATGGGGCAGAGACCATTTAGATGGAGGTCCTCTGGTCTATGTCTCTGGCTTTACTTTGTATCTGATTTTTGAAACATTATTTATTATGAGACTGTAGCCTGCAAGAATCCTGGTTTAGGGGGTTGAATTGTATATGGTCGGTCAGCTTGTGACACAGATAAAATATTTCAAGGTGAAATACCTGGGTTTGAATAAGTAAATTCTGGAAATATTTGAGAGTTAACTGGAAAGTAATTTTATTGAATATGTTTGTGAATTTATAGAGATTTCTCATACTATGTTTAATTATTTCCTATTTATAAAAAAAACAAACCCAGGAGAGTTGGGCGGTAGCGCAGTGGGTTAAGCGCACGTGGCGCAAAGCGCAAGGACAGGCATAAGGATCCGGTTCGAGCCCCCGGCTCCCCACCGGCGGCGGGGGGGGGCGGGGTCGCTTTACTGGCGGTGAAGCAGGTCTGCAGGTGTCTTTCTCTCCCCCTCTTTGTCTTCCCCTCCTCTCTCCATTTCTCTCTTAAAAAAAAACACCAGTATTTATTTAAGTAATACAGAGCCTAACAGTTGTAAAATGTTTACTTGAGAAATAGGTGGGTTTGTGGTGTTCTGCAGGGAACAATAGGCTTTTTTTAGTCTAGAAACTCAGGTGAAGAGAGTAGTACATTTCCATTATGTGGACCTGTCCAAGTAGGTAACTACCCCAGAATTCTGACCAGCAGAATTCTTTACATGAACCACTTTTAAGGGTGGAGAATTGACCAGGTACTTACTTATATTTTATTCATTACTTTTTTTTCCTTTTTTTTTAAATCTTAGTGGTCTTGATCAGGTGGATGTGGGAAGATAAGTTAGTGGAACTGAAATGGAGGTCAGAACTTCATTGCCGAAGGTTAGTGGGTCACTGGATTCTGTGGCTGCACTGAACAGTGAAGACTTTGTCTTGGTTCCTCAGCATGCAGAAGACACATCCACAAAAGAGGATGAAAAACCTCAACTGAAGGTATTGTTTCTCACAAATGATGCATTTTGAATAGTTTTTTCTTATGTGTTGACTTTGAAAATACAATTCATCCATAGACTAATTATTTGATTTGGTTTGTATATATATATATTTATATTTTTTAAATGTAATTTATTCTCTTTTGTTGCCCTTGTTGTTTTATTGTCGTAGTTATTACTGTTGTTGTTGATGTCGTTGTTGTTGGATAGGACAGAGAGAAATGGAGAGAGGAGGGGAAGACAGAGGGGGAGAGAAAGACAGACACCTGCAGACCTGCTTCACCACCTGTGAAGGGACTCCTCTGCAGGTGGGGAGCCTGGGGCTCGAACCGGGATCCTGACACCGGTCCTTGCGCTTTGCGCCACGTGCGCTTAACCCACTGTGCTACCGCCTGACTCCCTGGTTTGTATATTTTTAAAGTTAGTTTTTTTTTTTTTTTTTTGGGTGGGAGGGCTGTGTAGATATAATAGTTATGCAAACTTTAGCATAATGATTATGCAAACCCTATTGGCTTAGACTCTAGAGTCCTCGGTTTGATTCCTGCCACCACCATAAGCTGGAGTTGAACAGTGCTTTTAGTTATTTATCTTTTCCTTAGGAATTAAAAAAATATATAGAAGTAAGGAATGGGGGGGGGGAGGAAGAAGGAATAATTGGTGAATTAAGCTAAATGTTTTAATATTATACATGTTTACTATATCTGATATTTTGTCACATTTTGTTTTTTTAAATTAATTTTTCCCCTTTTCATTTCTTCTTCTTCTTCCCCTTCCCATTCCCTTTCTCCTTCTTTTAAAATCAGAGCATTGCTTAGCTCTTGCTTATGGTGGTGCTACAAATTGAACTTGGGACCTTGGATCCTCCGGCACAGAAACATTTTGCATATTCATTATTCTAACTTTCTGATCCAAGACTGCTTCATTTCTTAATGGGAGAGAGGAAGGAAGAGAAGGAAAGAGGAAGGGAAGAAGTGAGAGGAGGAGAAGGAGGAGGAGGAGGGAGGAGAAAAGAGCAGCAGAACATTATTTTGGCACATGTGATATCAGGGGTTAAACTCAGGACCTCATGTTAGGGTTGAACAGTATCTACTATATCACTTCCTAGACTACTACTGCTGGATTTTAAAATTACTTTTGTAAATAGTTATGTTTTACTTTTCTGTCATACTTTTCTTTGAATTAGCTAGTAGCAGTCTAGTATATGATTTAATAATTGGTTTGTGTGAATACTTTTAAGTATATGTTTTGTATTTTTAGCACTTAGTTTTGTTTGAGTATGATTCTTTTTTTATATTTTTTAATATTTATTTTCTTTTTTGTTGCCCTTGGTTTTTATTGTTGTAGTTATTATTGTAGTTGTTATTGATGTCGTCGTTGTTGGATAGGACAGAGAGAAATGGAGAGAGGAGGGGAGACAAAGGGGGAGAGAAAGATAGACACCTGCAGACCTGCTTCACTGCCTGTAAAGCGATTCCCCTGCAGGTGGGGAGCCGGGGGTTCTAACTGGGATCCATATGCCACCCTTGCACTTTGCACCATGTGCGCTTAACCCGCCTGACTCCCCGTATAATTCTTTTTTCACTTTCATTTTTATATTACCTTTTCTTGAGTGAATGAATCAGAAATAAGCAGTTCTAAAACCAGTTTTACACATTTTTATTCTGCTAAAGGTCAATTATAAATCTTTCACAAGCTTTGAAAAACTATTAACTTAAAAATTAGCACTTAATGTTGATATGGAAAAAGCTAGATTTATTGATTACTTTTATTATTTTATTTTATTTTATTTTATTTTATTTTTTGCCTCCAGGGTTATCGCAGGGGCTCAGTGCCCGTACAATGAGTCTACTCCTGGAGGCCATTTTTCTCCCCATTTTGTTGCCCTTGTTGTTATTGCTACTGTTGTTGGATAGGACAGAGAGAAATCCAGAGAGGAGGGGAAGACAGAAAGGGGGAGAGAAAGACACCTGTAGACCTGTTTCACAGCCCATGAAGTGACCCACCCCCTCCTCCCTGCAGGTGGAGAGCCAGGGGCTTGAGCCTGGATCCTTGAGCCAGTCCTTTGTGACATGTGCACTTAACCTGCTGCGCCACTGCCCGACCCCAATTTAGTGAATTTTGAGTCCCTCTTGTGGTTGCTTTGGCAGGGTCAGACCAAACGATTTCTCGGGCTGGACATTCCCCATCTCTAATTTATTGGGTTGTCAACATTTCATGACATATTTGTTCTATGTCTTTCTATGCAAAAATGCATCATGGCTTTTCCAATATCCCATTAGATAGATAGAGATAGAAGGGCCAGGTGGTGGCTCACCTGGTTGAGTGTACATGTTACAATGTGCAAGGACCAGCGTTTGAGCCCCCATCTGCAGGGGGAAAGCTTTGTGAGTGGTAAAGCAGGGCTGCAGGTGTCTCTCAGTCTCTTTCCTTCTCTCTCTCTTTTAAAAAATATTTTATTTATTTTATTTTTGAGAGAAATGCAGAGAGAGAAAGAGACAGGAACAATAGAGCACTGCTCAGCTCTGGCTTTTGGTGTGTGGGGGATTGAACCTAGGGCTTTGGAGGCTTAGGTATGAGAGTCTGTTTGCTTAACCATTATGCTGTTTTCTGCACCTGTCACCTTCTCTGTCATCTCCATGCCTCTTTATTTCTGTCTGTCTGTATTCCAATAGATAAAGATTAAAATAAAATAATAAAAGAAGTCGGGCGGTAGCACAGCGGGTTAAGTGCATGTGGCGCAAAGCACAAAGTCCTGCGTAAGGATCCCAGCTCCAGGCCAGCTTCCCACCCACAGGGGAGTCGCTTCACAGGCAGTGAAGCAGGTCTGCAGGTGTCTTTCTCTCCCCTTCTCTGTCTTCCCCATCTCTCTCCATTTCTCATAATAATAATAATAATAATAATAATAATAATAATAGATAGGGAGAGACAGCATCGGGGTCTCCTTGTTGCCAATAGCACTTACTATGTGGTATTAGAGTTTGACACTGGACCACATGCATGGTAACGTCTGTGCTCTATCTTGTGAATTATCTCTTTAGTTCTTCCAGTACTTATATTTAAATTTAAATGTTTAGATTGTTTAAATTTCTTCCATGTGACCAAGGAAGTAGCTCAGCTATATGGCACAGAACTTGCATGCCTGAGGTTATCAGCTTGATATCCATTATTACTTGTACCAGAATAGTGCCCTCTCTTTCACACATGAAACTCAGTCGTCTACCTTATGAAATAATACCTTCTAACTGTGAAATATTTTAATATTTTTAGATTAGGCTGTAGAACTAAACTCTGAAACAGAATTGTCTTGCTTTGTCTATAGATAGTTTCTAATGGTGGTGAACAATTGGAAAAAGCCATGGAGGAGATTTTGAGAGATTCCGAGAAAGAGCAAACCTGCGTTCTTGCTGATTGTCCAAGCTCCAGTGATGTTTCAGACTGTTACTTTGAAGATATTTCAGCCAACCAAGCAAATAAGCCATCTCTCCAGTTAATTTTGGATCCATCAAATACAGGTACTATATTGAATTCTTAGAAATCCTAAGAGAAATGAGATACATTCTTTTTTTTTTTAATATTTATTTTATTTATTTATTCCCTTTCGTTACCCTTGTTGTTTTACTGTTGTAGTTATTATTGTTGTCGTTGTTGTTGGATAGAACAGAGAGAAATGGAGAGAGGAGGGGGAAGACAGAGAGGAGGAGAGAAAAGACACCTGCAGACCTGCTTCACCGCCTGTGAAGTGACTCCCCTGCCGGTGGGGAGCCGGGCTCGAACCGGGATCCTTTCGCTGGTCCTTGTGCTTTGCGTGGCGCCACCTGCGCTTAACCCACTACGCTACAGCCTGACTCCCGAGATACATTCTTAAAGAGAAATTTTAGAAAATTCTCTTAGCTTAATTTTCTAAGATCAGGCTTACAAGATCTTTAGTTCAGATCTTTTTTTTTTTCAATGAGTTTTGCTGGAAGTTCTTCAGGTTGATTTCTTTCTGAAATTTGACTATTACTACTGCTCTTTTGTGGGACTACAGTCACACATTAAGTTAACCACTTACACTTAGTTTACCATGTGCTTCTATCACAGAAGCAAGGCCTTGCCACTGAACCCAACAAATAATTGTTGTATAGAACAGATTCAAGAGGAAAACACACTGTAGTAACTGGAAAAAGTAGATGAAACAATTCATTTTGAATTTATTACCTTTTAATAAAGTCATGTTTCATGTTTTTAGCATATATTTTGGAACTGAAATGAAAAGGTTAGGAATGATATTTGTGGATTACTAGTGTCTTGTAAATGAGATTCTGGTAGTAATTTGAGCATGTTGCAGGGATTGGGTTTTGGTGAGACAGATATGGTGTGAATATGGGTAGCAGGAGAAGAGTTGGAGACCAACTGATTGTGTGGTTTAGATTGGAATGGGGAGAGTAGCAAGAGAAGAGTGTTATGCTGCCTGATACAAATAGATAAGCCATCTAGACAGGAAAGAAATAACAAACCTGGCTACTGTTGGTGAGAGATGTAACATCTTTACTACATTGCTGGCTTATGCATAGTAAGGTAGGCTGATTAATGCATTTAATGCTACATAGATAGCATCTTTACAGCCAAGAGAAACTTAATTGATTTTAGTTTATTTAGTATTTATATTTTAGGCTGATTCACACTGTCTTTAGTATAAATCCCCCCCCCCCCTTATTGCTCTATATTGTTTGGACTACATTTCTTGGTTCTTTTAAATATTAAAGCTTAGAGATTATGTCTTGCAGTAAGATAATACTTTAAGAGATCCAAAAGTACAGATTGTCCAATTTCAGAACATGTTTACAAATCTTCGTGCATGTTATAATGCACAAAGACCAGGGTTCAAGCCCCTAGGCCCCACCTTTGGGAGGGAAGCTCTGCAAATGGTAAAGCAGTGCTATCTCTGTCCCCCCACTCCCTCTTGATTTCTCTATGTCTCTATTCAATAAGTAAAAAGTAAGATATATATGTATATATGAAAATAAACAGAAACCTAAATTTTATTTTATTTTATTTTATTTTTTTACCTTTTTTTGGGTACAAGGCAAGATAATACAGTACACTTTTAGACTAAAAAGAGTGTGTGTGTTTATCTTCTCAGAAATTTCTACACCTCGACCCTCTTCTCCAACTCCATTACCTGAAGAAGATAGTGTTTTATTTAATAAACTGACCTACTTGGGATGTATGAAAGTTTCTTCCCCACGTAATGAAGTAGAGGCATTACGGGCAATGGCAACTATGAAATATTCCAGTCAGTATCCCCTTCCTGTTACTCTGTATGTGCCAAATGTTCCAGAAGGTTCAGTAAGGTAATCTCTAATTCATTTCTTTTTAGATAAAGTGTTATTATTATTTTTTTTTGGCAGAGATGGGCACATGCAAAGTAGAATTTTAGGCTTAGACTATGTTCCTTATTTGCAAATTTATGCTTAGAATATTATAAATGGAAACGTAGCTAAACGTGTTAGTAACTTTTATGTAATTTGAAAGTGTATAAAATCCTGCCTTTATTTTGCCATTTAATGCTGGTTCAAAAAACTGGAATGAGCCCCAGACTTATTAAACAATTTATGTCACACTGGGAAAACTTTCTTTCTTGCACTTAACTAGGAATAATATCTAATACTATCTGAAACTTGAATTTCTTAAAATCTAAAAGAAATATTCTCCTATACTCAGCTCTCTGGTCATACTTGTGATTGCATTTGAAATCCTAACCATGTCTGACCACTGATAACTTATTGCTTGAACCTGATCCCCTAGTCCTTCCTTTCTTCTTTCTTTCTTTCTCCCTTCCTTCCTTCCTTCCTTCCTTCCTTCCTTCCTTCCTTCCTTCCTTCCTTCCTTCCTTTCTCTCTCTCTTTCTCTCTCTCTTTCTTTCTTTCTTATTTTTATTTATAAAATGGAAACACTGATAAGACCATAGGATAAGAGGGTTACAGTTCCACACAATTCCCACCACCAGAACTCCATATCCCATCCCTTCCTCTGATAACTTTCCTATTCTTTATCCCTCTGGGAGTATGGACCCAGGGTCATTATGGGGTGCAGAAGGTGGAACGTCTGGCTTCTGTAATTGCTTCTTTGCTGAACATGGGCGTTGGCAGGTCGATTCATACTCCCAGCCTGTCTCTCTCTTTCTCTAGTGGGCAGAGCTTTGGGGAAGCAGGGCTTCAAGACACATTGGTGGGGTCATCTGCTCAGGGAAGTCTTTTTGGCATCATGAACCTGGTGGCTAAAAAAGAGTTAACATATAAAGCCAAATAAATTGTTGACTCCTTTCCTGTTTCTTATTTTTTTCCTCCTTATATTATTGGTAGTGGCTTATTTTTGTAAATTGAAAGATAACTATGCTTGTCATATATTGGCATAGTTAAACTGCCCTTTTTGATGAGTTAATATTTTATCTCATTTTTCATCACTCTTTTACAGAATCATAGACCAATCCAGAAATAAGGAGATAGCATCTTTTCCAATCTACAAAGTGTTATTTTGTGCACGTGGACATGATGGGACAACAGAGAGCAATTGCTTTGCATTTACAGAAAGTTCCCATGGTTCAGAAGAATTTCAGATACATGTTTTTTCATGTGAAATTAAAGAGGCTGTAAGTATAAACATTGTAGCAATTTTCTATGACAAGGTTATTTTTGAACTTTACTCTCACTGTTTTATAGATTAGTATTATGTATGATCATATATCATTATATAAAATTGAAATCTAGAGGCTTGGTGGTGGCGTATCTGGTCAGATACACATATTACCATGCTCAGGGACTCAGGTTCAAGCCCCTGCTTCCCATCTCCAGAGGGAAAACTTCACAAGTGAAGTCTTTTTTTTACTACTTTACCAAATAGTGCTACAAGTGTTTCTGTCTCTTTCTCCCTCTTTATTGCCCTTCCCTCTCAGTCTCTCTGTTCTATCAAATTAAGGTTGAAAAATAATTTTAAAAAATCGAATTTTTTAGAATAAATCTTTAAATTTATTTATTTATTTAGATACAGAGAGAGAGGGAAAGAGAGAGAGACAGAGAAAGACCAAGACCAGAGCACTGTTTAACTCTGGTTGATGGTGGTACAAGGTATTCAACCTGGGACCTCAGAGCCTCAGGCATGAAAATTTCTGCATAACCAGTATGCAATTTCCCCAATGCTGAAATGTATTTTTTTTAAAAAAATTTTTATATTTATTTTCCCTTGTTTTTTTTTTTATTATCATAGTTATTATTGTTGTTATTGATGTCAACGTTGTTAGATAGGACAGAGAGAAATGGAGAGAGGAGGGGAAGACAGAGAGGGGGAGAGAAAGACAGACACCTGGAGACCTGCTTCACCACTTGTGAAGCGACTCCCCTACAGGTGGAGAGCCGGGGCCTCGAACTGGGATCCCTACGCCGGTCCTTGGGCTTTGTACCATGTGCACTTAATCCGCTGCGCTACCGCCTGACTCCCGAAATGTATTTTTTTTTAAATTTATTTCTTTATTGGGGAATTAATGTTTTACATTCAACAGTAAATACAAGAGTTTGTTCAGGCATAACATTCCCCAGTTTCCCATTTAACAATACAACCCCCACTATGTCATTTATCATCCTTCATGGACCTTAATTTTCCCCAACCACCCACCCCAGAGTCTTTTACTTTGGTGCGATATGCCAATTACACGAAATGTATTTTTTTAAATAAAATTTTATTTATTTATTTAGAGGTAGAGAGGCAGAGAAGCAGAAGGAGAGAGTAAGAATCTCAGTTCATTGGGGCTGGGCTTGAACCCAGGACATGTACATGGCAAAACAACACTCTATCCAAGTGAGCTTGTAAAGTCTATTTTTAAAGGAAAAGCAAATATTTGTAATGATAGTGGACTGAATCTAGAAAACTAAATCTGATAACTTAGTACATTCAAGTGGTATTGTAGGTAGCCAGGACATTCTTGATTTAGCAGCAAATATTAGGAAAATCCCACTTAATAAGCTGTACTCTTACTCTACCAAGATAGCAATTGCTTAGGCTCAGAAAAGTAGATAATTCATGTGATAAAAAAACAAAACAAAACTGTGACAACACCTGTTTGTTTTTTGTAGGGCCTAGTAGTTACATATTACTTTTACTTAGGTATTACATGTAGAATATTTCATGTATCTCTCATTTGATTACTTGATGTACTTACCGAGAGACTGATTTTTGCTCTGTAAATCTGCCTTAATTAAAAATCAAATGCTCACATGGAACCTGGGCATCTGCTTAAAGTCCTTAAGTTTCCATTAGCAGTTATTAACTTGTGGCTTATTCTTAGGCTGAAGAAGTATTTCAGAATCAAGCTGCTGTTAAATACATGGGGAAATTATCTCTTCTGTATCTGTTGACTCTTCACCAAAAAACAAGTTGTGTTATTAGAACTATAGTACTTGAAACTATTTCAGAGGCATTAATAAATGGCTTTGGATTTGGAAGGCCTCAGGTATATTTATTTCTGTAAACGTAAATTGCCAGTAGAAAATGCTGAAAGCAGTGGCCCTGTGAGGTGGTACAGTGACTTGAATGTTGCACTCTGAAGTATGAGGTCCCAAGTTCTGTTTCTGGCATTGCATATGCCAGAGGTATGTCCTGGTTTTCCCTCTCCCTCCCCCTCTCCCTTTCGCATATATATTAGTAAATCAGTCTTAAAAAGAAAAGTGCTGAAAGTAGCAGTTACTGTATTTTCTGTTTACCATGAAATAAACCATTATATTAATAGTCCTAAAACTTTTCCCCCCCCCTTCCTAACTACATTGTGGGAACTAACAGAATTATAGACTTCTTTGTGTTTGAAAGAAGCTTGAGGGATATATTATTTCTTATGCCCTGGTGGTTGATTTTATTTACACTAAAATGAACACTCACACACATACACAATTTAGATTGTAGGCATAGAGTTTTCTGCCTGGATCCTTGCCTTTGAAGACATTAAATTCTGGTGTTTTAATCATTTCTGATAGGTCTGAATCTATTTTATACCAACATTTATAAGCTTATATGTAAGCTGACTCTTGATGAAGAGGTGTGATAGCTAATAGAGTGAATATGTATCAGTGTGTTTGGCATATAGCAGGCAGTGAATATAAGTATGTTGAAAGAATATGTGTGTGTTTGTGAGTGAGGGGATCTATTTCTGATCCTTACAACTCCATTATCAACTTTGAAGAACTGGAGAGCCTGCTGCTTGGAGAAGCAAAAATACCGCTGTGGAAGAAAACAGAAAGACACCTGGATGTGAGTGTTTTTCACAGTTATGATGGTATGAAGTTCTTTAAATCATGGCATATACCTGTTTGTTTTTTAAAAATCTTTTATTTATTTATTTACTATTGGATAGAGACAGAGAGAATTGAGAGGGGAGGAGGAGGAGGTAGAGAGGGATAGACAGAGAGAGAGAGAGAGAGAGAGAGAGGCACCTGCAGACCTGCTTCACTTGTGAAGCTTTCTCCCCTGCAAGTGGGGACCAGGGGCTTGAACCTATATATATAAAACTATAATGTGTGCACTTAACCAAGTGTGCCACTGCCTGGCCCCCATATACCTGATTATTAGTGGGGAAAATCTCGTGTCATATTTAGGAGCTTTAATAATGAGTAAGCAGAAGAAAAAACTGGAAGAATATGAGGTCTGACCATTTTGGTTATGGTATTAAATAGTATGTTTGGTATTAAATAGTAGGATGTTTCTAGAGATGATATATATTTTATTTTTTATTTATAAAAAGGAAACATTGACTAAACTGTAGGATAAGAGGGGTACAACTCCACACAATTCCCACCACCAGAACTCTGTATCCCTTCCACTCCCCTGATAGCTTTCTTATTTTTTAACCCTCTGGGAGTATGGACCCAAGGTCATTGTGGGTTGCAGAAGGTGGAAGGTCTGGCTTCTGTAGTTGCTTCCCTGCTGAACATGGGCATTGACAGGTCGATCCATACTCCCAGCCTGTCTAGAGAGGATAATTGTTAGCATTGAAGGTTGTGAGAAACTTGTTCATTTATCATTTAGCTTTTATTTGAGTACATTTTTCTTTTTCTTATTTAAACCAGTGCACAGCCTAGCTCTGACTTAGAGTGGAACTGGGGAATGAACCTGGGACCTCAGAGCCCCAGACATGAAAGACTTTTTTTTGCATGATGCTTTTGCTATCTCCCCAGCTCTGAGTAGATTTTACAAAGTGCTTTATTCTTAGGCGTTGGTGGTAAATTTACTCTTTGGGGGAGGAATACATGATAATCATCATTAGATTTTATCATAAGGAGTCATATATAAATGAAAAATAACCCAGTATAAATATAATAGGACCAGATACTATGCTAACCATTTACTTGATATGACATAGATAGTATTTATTTAGACTAGTGATCTTATGCTCCTCTTTGTCAGGAATAATTTAATTTATGCCTAAGTCCAGTGCCCCGCCCCACTAGGGGAAAATAATACTCCTCTTTATTCTCATAAGTCTTCATGGCTGGTAAGTTGTGTGGTTATATTTGTTTATTTCACAACTTTGAATAGGTTTAGAGCTGGCTTTCAAATGCATGACTCTGAAGACCTATGGAATTTTCAGTATTAATGTTCTGTTAATCAAATGTTATAAAAAGCAAATGTGAATTTTTTTCTTTTCTTTTTTTTTTTTTCTCCTCCTCCCCTCTCCTAATTTTTTTTATTTTCAATTACTTAGTAAAGGGGACTTATTGGTGATGTAGCTTGTATTTGAGCTACCTTTGTCCTTTACTCATGTCTTTTATACTAGGTGTCCAACACATTCCTTTCTCCCCTCAAAAAAATCATTACTGTTTTAATTTAATCTGAAGTATTTTAGTTGTGCTTATTAGTTTCTTGGCCATTTTGTTCTCAGCATTTTCTTGTTCTGTGGTGAAGGGGTAGCTTTGCCCTTCCCCCCCATGCACACAAACAGCTGGCGCAGATAGTTCAGGAGTAGATGACAGATATTCTTATTGTTTCAGTATATACTCTGCAGCAGTTCTAATTTATATCTTGTCCATTGTTTGTAGAGTCCCTGGATGAGAACTGAAGATGTTTGTCTATTAAAGATGAGAAGACATCTCAAGTAGAAATAGCAGTACAGTTGCCACTACCAAATGTCACTGTAATACTCTTACTTACCATGAAGTTCCACAAAAAGCAAGCACCCATAATGGTAGAATGGATGCCCAGGGACGGCTACAATGCCTCTGTTGGACACTGACGCAAGGATCAGTGGTTTCCAAAGGATCAGGACACATTTTTGAGCCACCCTGAGTATTCTTCTCTGCAGGTCTGCTAGCAAATTCAGCCAGAGATATCTTGATATCAGTGATCTTTATACAGGAAGAATGATATGCTAGGTTTCAATTGATGAACTGAAGACAAGGGGCCAGGTGGTGGTGCACATTACAGTGTGGAAGGACCCAAGATCAAACCCCTGGTCCCTGGTCCCACATCCCTCTTGATTTTTGGCTATCTCTGCCCAATAAATACAGATAATAAATACTTTTAATTTATTTATTATTGGGTAGAGACAGAGAGAAATTGAGAAGGGAGGGGGAGATAGAGAGGGAAAGAGACAGACACCTGCAGCCCTGCTTCACCACTCGTGAAGCTTGCCTCCTGCAGGTGAATAAATAAATTTTTTAAAAGAGAACTGAAGACAAAGCAAAGTACCAGAAGGTGTGAGAAAATCCAGGGAGGCACCTTTTCTGGTTTTGTCTGTATGTATTTATTATACAAATCTGTTTTTAAAGATACTTTATATTTTCTAAGAATTTGTTTTGAGGAGTGTGGCGGTAGCACAGTGACTTAAGCACAGGTGGTGCAAAGCACAAGGACCCGCGTAAGGATCCCTGTTCGAGCCCCCGGCTCCCTACCTGCAGGGGAGTCACTTCACAAATGGTGAAGCAGGTCTGCAGGTGTCTATCTTTCTCTCCTCTGTCTTCCCCTCCTCTCTCCATTTCTCTCTGTCCTAACCAACAGCAATAACAACAATAAAACAAGAGCAACAAAAGGGAATAAATAAATAAAAATAATTTGTTATTTATTTTTCTTTATTTTCTTGCCTCCGGGGTTATCGCTAGGGCTCAGTATTGGCACTATGAATCCACTGCTCTTGGTGGCCATTTTTTTTTTCTTTATTTTGGGGTTTACAGTTAGCAGTAAAATACAGTAGTTTGTACATGTGTAACATTTCTCAGTTTTCTTTCTTTTTTTTAAACCAGAGTGCTGCTCTGTTCGAACAAAGTTTATGGTGGTGTAGGAGATTGAACCTGAGATTGGAGCCTCAGGCTTGAGTGTCTGTTTGCATAACCATTATGCGATCTACCCCTGCTCCATTTCTCAGTTTTCCACATAGCAATTCAGCCTCTTCTAGGAGCACTGCTATCATGTTCCACCTGGTAGCCATTTTATTATTATTTTTAAATTATTTGGATAGGACAGAGAAATTGAGAGGGGAGGGGGATATAGATAGGGAGAGAGAAAGTTAAACACCTGCAGACCTGTTTTGCCACTTGTGAAGTGTCCTTCTTCCAAGTGGGGATCCAGGGGCTCAAACCCGGATCCTTGCACAGATCCTTGTGTTTAGTTTTATGTGCATTGACTAGGTGTGCCATTGCCTACCCCCCTAAAATTAGTCTATAAGACCACTTCTAAATAGATTTTGTTGTTTGTGTACTCATACTTATAAAATTCTTTTAAAAATATTTATTACTTGGTCTGGAGAGATCACTTTGGTAAAAGCGTGCTTTGTCATATGCTTAGCTCAGATTTGAGCCCTGGTACCACACTGGACATCACAAGAAACTGGTGCTCTGGTATGTCTCCCTCTTTCTGTTTCTGTCTGAAAAAAATGTCCCAGGTTTGTGAAATCACACATGTGCAAGGTCCCTGTTTTATAATAGAAAGGTTTATTGAAAGATAGACAGACAGACAGACACACAGAAAAAAGTATTGCTAGGCATATGCAGTGTTAGGGATTGTCCCCGGAACTGTAGTTCTATACTTTTACTACTGAGTGTTCTGTGTGTGTGTGTGTGTGTGTATTTGTTGCTGGGGCTTTCTTACTCTTGCCTGACTGTTTTAGATAGAGAGTGACAGAGGTTGAAAAAGAGAGGGGAAGATACCACAGCATCAGACTTTCTTCTAGTGTGAGGGCTGGGCTTGAACCTGGATCTGTTAATGTTTTGTGTAACTACTATAGGTTTTTGTTTTGTGATTACCATGGGACTTCTATAAAGCATCTTATGTTTAGTAGCAGTCTGTTTAAGCTGATAACATTTTAAGTTTAAATGCATTCTAAAGCTCTGCATTTGTACTACCTCCACCCCTCCCCATTTTATATCTTTGATATCACAGTTTGTATCTTTTAAACTGTAATTCTGTTCAGTGAGTAAAGTGTGTGAGTGAGCTGTTTTAAACATTTTTTCAGGATGTCTTTCACAGAATGCTTTTTCTACACTTATTTCTTAGGTGAACCCTTGATACATGGTGCTTCTAAAAGAAGATTTTCTTTCACTAAAACTAGCAAAAAAGCTTTACCATAAAGTTACTGTTTTTATGTAAATACCTTTTAAAGTAGCATTATTTACATATTTAACATATAGTAGTATGTACTTAAGATCTTGGAATATACTGAAATAAAGAGGAAAATAAAATTTACTGAAAACTCTGTGTGTGAAGATGTGTATCTCCTCTCCACTTGTTATTTTTTCCCCCTCTTATGAAACAACCTAATAACAGCAACATATTCAAACAATACATAGTTCTTTTCTTTTTGTTAATGCTTACTGCTTTATTGGGGGTGTGGTGGGGGGAATTGTACTGTGTTAATTGTCAACAACCATTACCTTTTACAAAAAAATACCTATTCTAGATTGTGTGAAATATTTGCTATATTATATTTTATATTTTCTTTTCAAAAAATATATTTTTTCCTTTTCATGGTATAATTGGTTACCCAACTTGTCCCATTAAGTATAGAAACTTATAATCATGGCTTCTCTCTTAGCAATGCTCATGTTACCACTTCAGTTTATTCACATAATCAAGAATTCACAGATATTTTAATCTTTTTGTTGACAATAACTTTTAAGACATGATTAGCACTAAATGTAGTTTGATGACTATTAAGAAGTTACTGTATTAGGAGCCGGGCAGCGGCGCAATGGGTTAAGCACACATGGTGCAAAGCGCAAGGACCAGCATAAGGATCCTGGTTCAGCCCTGACTCCTCACCTGCAGGGAGGTTGCTTCACTCGGGGTGAAGCAGGTCTGTGGGTGTCTGTCATTCTCTCCCCCTCTCTGTCTTCCCCATCTCCATTTCTCTCTGTCCTATCCAACAACAACGACAGCAGTAACAATAACAACAACAACGATAAACAACAAGAGCAACAAAAGGGAAAAAATTTAAAAAAAAGGAAGTTACTGTACTGTTGTGTCCTTCCTTCAGAAAGAAATAAGATGTTTGACTTCTCTTTCCTTTTATCATTCTGGCTCAGCCTTATAATTCTTAAACTTTTTGAAAGAGTTCCTGTGTGTGTACATGTGCGTGTAGCCCAGTCCCTGAATATCATTTTGTTTTTTCTTTTATTTGATAGGATAGGACAGAAAGAAATTGAGAGGAGAGGTGGAGATAGGGAGAAAGATACCTGCAGCAGTGCTCCACCATTTTTGAAGGCCCCCCCCCCCCCGCAGGTGGGGTCCTGGGTCCTTGTACATGGTAATGTGTGTGCTCAACTGGGTGCACCACCACCTAGTGAGCCCCCTTATATACCGTGTAATCATTCCCAGATTTCTTTTTTATGCAAGTAGAGATAGCACAGTATCCTTGCTTCCACTGGTGCCATGTTATTCCCATCTGGTGTGAGGGCTTGAATCAGGAACTATTATGTGGCAAGGCATATACCCTTTTCAGCCATTTCTTTGATTCTTGAAATACTGACCCTGGCTATTTCTTTTAGAATTTTTCTGGGAGCTGGGAGATGAACATACTTTACCATGTGTGAGGACCCAGGTTTGAGCTTTTGGTCACCATAGGTGATGGAGCAGTACTCTGGTGTCTCTGATCTCTTTGCTTCCAATCCCGTCTTAAAAAAAAAAATTAGGAGTTGGGCGGTAGCACAGCCAGTTAAGCACACACGGTGCGAAGCCAAAGATCCAAGTAAGGATCCGGGTTCCAGCCCCCGGCTCCCCACCTGCAGGGAAGTCGCTTCACAGGCCGTGAAGCAGGTCTGCGGGTGTCTCTCTCTCCCCCTCTCTGTCTTCCCCCTCCTCTCTCCATTTCTCACTCTCTTATCCAACAACAACGACATCAACAACAATAGCTATAATAATAATAAAAACAAGGGCAACGAAAGGGAAAATAAATAAGTAAAATTGGAAAAAAAAAAAACCTACACTGGAAGAGGTGGAATCATGCAGTCGCATAACTCCAGTGATAGGTCTGGTGGCAAAATAAATATCTAAGTTTTGTGAATTTTTAAAATATATATATATAACCCGATGCACTGATGCAAAGAAAATTAAACATAAGTGATGGGAGATGAAACAATGAAGCGATATTTGGAGATTCTACTAGTGCATCAAAATTATATACAGGTTATTCCCCCCCCCCCTTTTTCATTTATTTTTTTTTAAAGCAGAATGTGGTTCAGCTCTTCCTTGGGGTGATGCTGGGGACTGAACCTGGGACCTCAGTGTCAAGTGTGAGAGTCTTTTTGCATAACCATTATGCTATTTCTCTCACAACCCCATTTACATATGATGATTTATTAAAAAGATACTGAGGTTGAATTTATGAACTTCATATTTTATTTTGGGTTACAAGTAGGCAGTACTTAACTGAAGTGCAAAATCCTTTCCACCATCGATCTTGTAGGGCTTATCTACATCATCATATTTCTTTCATGTTGCTTGATTCTGTTTTTCTCTAAATCACTTAATGAGCTAAATCAAATAAGTACACAGTTGAGGAAAAACATTTCTGCTTTAGTCTGACCTAATAATCCATCCTAATTTACACCATTCAGATTCTTTGATGTATACTGAAATGTAAAGGCTTTATTCTCATCTGTCTCTTCTGCCTGGAATAATAGTACTCAGACAGTGTTCAAAAATATTTGTTGTTTCAGTTGTAGAGATCCCAGGATTATAGTTATTACTAATGTCAATCATTCATTGCTTTCATCATTACTCATGTATATAAAATTAATACAGAGTAACATTAAAATACTAAACTTTTTTTTTTAATACTGAAATGAACATTATACTACTGCCAGAGTTGAATTTTAGCCTGACAAGTGGCATTCTCATTCTTTAAAAACATTGAATAAGTGAACTAATTTAAGAACACATTAATTTGTCATTGGAAATACATCTTAGGATAGTTATTGATTGTAAGTGTGACTATTGAAAATTTGAGAACTACTTTTTTGAATGTGATAGTGTTTCTAAAAGAAAAGACAAAATAAATATAAGAAAAATGAGAAGACCCTAAATTTTAAGAAATCTATTGCTTAAAGTTTTGTTTCAAGTGTAACAAAATACTATAGTCCTAGACTAATAAAGTTCAATGAATATTTCAAGTTAATTTTTTCTGAGGTTAAGGGTTTGCTAATATTTTGAGAAGTCCCTTTATTTGTATCTCCCATTGTGAGATAATAAAAACAGGAAGTTTTCCTATTTCAGCTTATTTTCATTGCTCAACTGGGTAGTTGGAGAATTTTGGGGTCTTTCGTGCATCAAACTTTAATAAGTTTAAGCTGATGTACTTCTTTTAGAAGCAAGGGAGAGAGTAACTTTTAGAAAAAGAAGTGCTTTATTTCTTTACTTTAGAGAAGAGAATAAGCCAGTGATGTGCTTTAAAATATTGACCTATGATTTAATACTAATGGAATAGATAAGATAGTTTAAGATTCATTTTGGGAATTTTGCAGTGTACCTCATCTCACCTTTGAGTCACAACACAGGAAGCTAAATCATGTTATCATGTTTGTTTTTGCTGAAACCAGTATTTGCTTTATTCTATACCTTGCATCTATTGTACAGAAGTGAAAAAGAAAATTGAGCACTTGGTCTAAATCCTTGTTTGTGTGTACTTTCTGGAAAGAATAAATGCTGGCATTATTCTAGTAATTATTTTAGGATTCATTTATTCCATGTATTCTGAGGCCTGGAGACATCTATAATTGAATATAATTTATAATCACCTTTTTGAAGTAGTTCACCACTTTTATCATCAGACTTAAATGCCATATTTGAAAGAAACAAACTATGTTATATAGTAATGTAACATATTATGAACTAATATGTTATGAACAGTCTTTGGACTGTTGCATTGTCAGAAAAATCATGATGTATTTTTCTGTTTTTCTATGCAAGAATGTGTCATGACGTTTTTGACAACCCAATATATATATATGTGTGTGTGTGTGTATATATGTATATATATATATGTATATATATATATATATATATATTTGCTAAGGAAAATCATGATCTTAGAAAGTTAACTGTTCAACAGTTAGTAAAATAAAGGTATCAGAATTCAGTTAAAACCTTTGCTTAATGTTATTTCCATTTTTATTTTCAGGTAAGCAGAATTTTATATAGTTTTTGTACAGCATTCAAACGTTCTTCCAGACAAGAGTCTGATGCTAAAGACTCAGTTATTCCTACTCCCGACAGTGATGTGTTTACCTTCAGTGTCTCTTTGGAGGTCAAAGAAGATGATGGAAAAGGAAACTTTAGGTGAGGTTATTTGCAAATAATAAAAATTAGTACTATGCATAAATATAATATTGACTGAAGGTTCTATAGAATATATATTTGTAAAAGACTTTAAGACAAATATTTGACTGGTATATGTTTAACTTTTTGTTCTTTCAGGAGTCTTCTGTAAATTATTTTTTCATTTTTAAAAACTTACTGAAAACTTAATAAAGTGATAAAAGTAGAATAAAAAATTATAGTCATACCAGCTACAACTGTTTTTTTTTTTTTTTTTTTTTGCTCATTCAACTGTATATCTTTTTTCCCCTTTATTGGGGGAGAGAAAGGTAGACACCAGCTTAACCGCTTGGGAAGTGCCTCCCTCTCCCAGAAGGTGGTGAGCTGGGGCCTCAACTGGGATCCTTGAAACCGGAACTATGTGTGCTTAACCGGGTGCACTACTGCCCAGCCCCCTAATTTGCACTTTTCTAAGTAGTATTGTTAAGCTATTTTTTTCCCCATATGTCTGTTAGGCCACTGGTGCGTCTTCTTTGGAGAAGTGACTATTGAAATCCTTTGTACTCTTTTTAAATTAGTGATTCAGTATTGATTTAGAAAAGTTTTGAGATAACAAGGGTATATCTGTGCTGTTCCCACCACCAGAGTTCTGTGTCCCCCTTCCCTCCATTGGAAAGGGTTGACAGTTATTTCTATAACTATCTATATTTGCCCATTTTCCCCCTTTCTCTCTCTCTCTCTCTGTGTGTAATTCATTGGATAGAGACAGCCAGAAATTGAGAGGGAAGTGGGTGATAAACACCTGCAACACTACTTGACCACTTGCAAAGCTTTCCCCCTGCAGGTAGGGATTTGCTCATTTTTTTCAATGGTCCTGCTTTCTCTTGCATTTTGAGTCACACCTACACCTCTGACTTTCCTTCCTTTTTTCTCTGCTCTCTCCAGATCTTCATGGAATTGGAGTTCAGAGCCCTCTGGTCCTTTAACATTTCTCTGCCTCTGGGGATGTGGACCAATATTATTATTATTATTTTAAGATTTTATTTTTATTTATTAATGAGAAAAATAGGAGTTGAGAGAGAAAGAACCAGGTATCACTGTAGTACATGTGCTGCTGGGGATTGAACTCCAGACCTCATGCTTGAGAGTCCAATGCTGTATCCACTGTGGCACCTCCTGGACCACCAGAATTCTTTTTTTTTTTTTTTTTTTTCCTCCAGGGTTATTGCTGGGTCTCAGTGCCTGCAATATGAATCCACTGTGCCTGTGGCTATTTTTTCAATTTTTTTTGTTTTTTGTTTTTTTGGATAGGACAGAGAGAAATTGAGAGATGAGGGGAAGATTGAAAGAGAGAGAGAGAGAGAAAGAGAGAGAAAGAGGAGAGAGACAGAGACAGACATCTGCAGATGTGCTTTACTGATTGTGAAGTGACCCCCCACAGGTGGGGATTCTGGGGCTCAAACCAGGATCATTGAGCAGGTCCTTGTGATTCCTACTGTGCATGCTTAACTCAGTATGCCACCATCTGGCCCCTGGACCAAAATTCTTTACTCATTTTTTATTGGCTTGCCTGTTTTTTGTTTGTTTTGTTATTGTTATGGAGCGTATAATTTCCTTATCAATTTCTAGTATCAATCCCTTCTCCTATGCTAGGCTTCCTTTTTTCGTGTTTCTTTTAGTGTGTGAAAACCAATTTGATATAGTCCTATTTGTTTATTCTTGCTTTTATTTCCCTTTATAATGGAGTTGTATCTCCAAATATCTCTCTGATCTTAATATCTTGAAGTAATTCAGCTATGCTTTCTTCTGTGCATTTTATATTTTCAGGTATAATATCCAAGCCACTAATCTATTTTGAGTTAATTTCAGTTTATGGTGTTATGATACTGATCTAGTTTCATATTTCTACACGTGACTAATTTTTTTCAACATTCACTGTTTAATAGGCTTTCTTTTCCCCATTTTATGATTTTGGTTCTTTTGTCATATGGTAGATGTCTGTCTATAAGTGTGTGGATTTATTTCTATGCTCTCTATTATATTCTTTTGATCTGAGTATTTATTATTGTTTCATCACCACCATAAACCAGAGATGAGCAGTGCTCTGGTAAAAAAAAAAAATAAATGAAGAGTGGGGGTAGATAGAATAATAGTTATGTAAATAGACTCATGCCTGAGGCTCCAAATTCCCAGGTCC
Organism: Erinaceus europaeus; assembly: GCF_950295315.1. Taxonomy (NCBI): domain Eukaryota; kingdom Metazoa; phylum Chordata; class Mammalia; order Eulipotyphla; family Erinaceidae; genus Erinaceus; species Erinaceus europaeus. The sequence continues at coordinate 52,974,849 of NC_080170.1, read as the reverse complement.
AGTTCCCCTGCACCAAACATAAACCAGAGTTGAGCAGTGCTCTGGTAAAAATAAATAAATAAATAAATAAATAATAGATCAGTTTTAATTTTGGCTAAAGATAACCTAAATTTCCTATAAATCTTGTTTAAAATTAATTGTAATTCTTCTGCTGAATTTTGGTGTATACTATAAAGTTTTTTATTTGTTATATATAGCAAGGTGAGGGTTTAGTAGATCTTAAGAATAAGGGTTTTGTTGCTTAAGTACTTTGTTGTTCTAACCTTGGAATTGATTATTTTATCATTTTATTGTATTAGCTGTTGTATTGATAGTTCCTTTTCCCCCACATTTCAGTCCTGTGCCCAAGGATAGAGATAAGTTTTATTTCAAGTTAAAACAAGGAATAGAGAAGAAGGTTGTGATTACAGTGCAACAACTTTCCAACAAAGAACTAGCTATTGAAAGGTAAGCAGCTTGCTCCCCCAAACCCATATTGGTATGGTTAATGTGCTTCAGGAGACATACTATATGTCTTGTTGTTGTGTATTTACTCTGGCTTTTTACCATACTTTATTTTTCATTTAAGAAGGATATGACTAGTAATCCTTAATGGGGATATGAATTGGGTTGGTTTTTTTTCCGTAAAGCTATTTGTCACAATCCTTTTTCTTGATGTTTTTTATTTGTATATAGGACACATCTCTTTTTTTTTTTAATCATTTGATTTTCTTGTTCGTTAATATTTTTATTGGGGGAATTAATGACTTACAGTAAATACAGTTATTGGCACATGTATAAAATTTCTCATTTTTCTACAGAACACTTTCAACCCCCAGCCTAGGTCTTTTTCAGACATCATGCAGCAGGATCTGAAAGTTACCCCCCACCTTTTTATTTATTTTTATTTCCTTATTGGGGAATTAATGTTTAACATTCAACAGTAAATACAATAGTTTGTACATGTATAACATTCCCCAGTTTCCCATATAACAATACAACCCCCACTAGGTCCTCTGTCATCCTTCTTGGACCTATATTCTCCTCACCCACCCACCCCCACCCCAGAGTCTTTTACTTTGGTGCAATACGCCAATTCCATTTCAGGCTCTACTTGTTTTTTTTTTTTTTTTTCTTCTGATCTTGTTTCTCAACTTCTGCCTGAGAGTGACCTCTCCACCTTTTTCTTTACTTTGGTGCAATATACCAACTTGGTCCAAGTTCTGCTTTGTGTTCTTTTGTGTTCTTTGTGTTCTCCTTTCTGTTCTTATTTCTCAACTTCTACTCCACCTGTGATTATTAAAAATCTGTTTAGTTATTGGAATTTCAAAAACTGGAAAAGAAGATACCTGGGCCAGCAAAGCAGCTCTCTGGATAGTGATCTCTGTTATGCTATTCACATGTCCTAAGTTCAAACCCACCCCCTAATGCATGGAAGGAAGCTTTGTTGCTGTGGTATTCTCTCCTCTCCCCTCTCATCATAAAAAATCCACTGAGCCCCACCTGCAGGGGAGTCACTTCATAGGCAGTGAAACAGGTCTTCAGGTGTCTGTCTTTCTCTCCCCCTCTCTGTTTTCCCCTTCTCTCTCCATTTCTCTCTGTCCTATCCAACAATGATGACATCAATAACAACAGCAATAATAACTGCAACAACAATAAAAACAAGGGTAACAAAAGGGGAAATAAATAAATAAATAAATAAATAATTTTTAAAAAAAGTCCACTGAGAATGGTGGAGTCCTGACAGTGGCTGGGGGTTGGAGGAGGTGTGGATAGATATCTGTTAGGACTGAAGAGATAGCTCACCAGGTAGGGCATGTGCCTGTGCTACAGCACTGAGGGAAACTCTGATACTGTGTTTCTTTTTGTTTCTATATCTGAGTAGAACAAAACAAAAGTGGGTGGCCTGGAAAGTGGTACACTTGAGTAGGGTGATGGACATGGAAGCATGAGCTCCTCAGTTAGATTCCTTGCATCCTATGTGTCAGACTGATGCTCTGGTTCTTTCTCCCTCTCTTATATTAATTAAAACAAATAAATAAAACCCCAAACAAAACAAAACTGGCCCAGGAATGGTAAAATTGCCCATTTGTAATACCCTAACTCTGAAAAAAAAAAAAAGGTAGATATCTTTCAAATAAATAAATGTACACATTAAAAAAAAGACAAACAAGTAAACAAAAAACCTTGTAAGACAAAAGATACTATACAAACAAAGTTAATAATGAATGAGAGTTCTGGAAAATATAACAGATGAAAAGTTAATATCTGCAGTAAAAATTTAAAAAAATTCTTAACAAGAAAGAAAAGAGAAAAAGAAGAGAAAAACAGTGGGAGTATACAAAATACAAAGCTATTAACATGACTAGCAGACACTTGTAAAAATGTACCAATTCACAATTAGGTAGGAAAATTCCATTAAAGTGAGATAACAAATTGACAGAAGTTGGTGTTGGAAACAATGGGTTGAAACATGCAGAAGAATGAAACTGAATCACTGTAGTTCACCAAATACAAAAGTAAATTCCAAGTGGATCAAGGACTTGGATGTTAGACCACAAACTATCAAATACTTAGAGGAAAATATTGGCAGAACTCTTTTCCGCATAAATTTTAAAGACATTTTCAATGAAACGAATCCAATTACAAGGAAGACTAAGGCAAGTATAAACCTATGGGACTACATCAAATTAAAAAGCTTCTTCACAGCAAAAGAAACCACTACCCAAACCAAGAGACCCCTCACAGAATGGGAGAAGATCCTTACATGCCATACATCAGATAAGAGTTTAATAAGCAACATATATAAAGAGCTTGCCAGACTCAACACCAAGACAACAAATAACACCATCCAAAAATGGGGGGAGGACTTGGACAGAATATTCACCACAGAAGAGATCCAAAAGGCCGAGAAACACATGAAAAAATGCTCCAAGTCTCTGATTGTCAGAGAAATGCAAATAAAGTCAACAATGAGATATCACTTCACTTCTGTGAGAATGTCATACATCAGAAAAGGTAACAGCAGCAAATGCTGGAGAGGGTGTGGGGGCAAAGGAACCCTCCTACACTGCTGGTGGGAATGTCAATTGGTCCAACCTCTGTGGAGAACAGTCTGGAGAACTTTCAGAAGGCTAGAAATGGACCTACCCTATGACCCTGCAATTCCTCTCCTGGGGATATATCCTAAGGAACCCAACATATCCATCCAAAAAGATCTGTGTACACATATGTTCTTGGCAGCACAATTTGTAATAGCCAAAACCTGGAAGCAACCCAGGTTTCCAACAACAGATGAGTGGCTGAGCAAGTTGTGGTATATATACACAATGGAATACTACTCAGCTGTAAAAAATGGTGACTTCACCGTTTTCAGCCGATCTTGGATGGACCTTGAAAAAATCATGTTGAGTGAAATAAGTCAGAAACAGAAGGATGAATATGGGATGATCTCACTCTCAGGCCGAAGTTGAAAAACAAGATTAGAAAAGAAAACACAAGTAGAACCTGAAATGGAATTGGCGTATTGCACCAAAGTAAAAGACACTGGGGTGGGTGGGTGGGTGGGGAGAATACAGGTCCATGAAAGATGATGAATGACATAGTGGGGGTTGTATTGTTAAATGGGAAACTGGGGAATGTTATGCATGTACAAACTATTGTATTTACTGTTGAATGTAAAATATTAATTCCCCAATAAAGAAATAAATTATAAAAAAAAACAAATTGACAGAAGTAACACCTGGAGTTTTGGAGGTTGTAGAAAATAGGTAAAATGTATATATACTCCTTTTGAAAAGCAACTTGACAGCATCTATAAAGATTTTAAAAAGCCCTGTAATTGGGCATGCAATCTTATCCTATGGAATCAGTCTTTTTTTGGAAATAAAATGCAACTTTTTAAGGACATAATTTAGAGGATGTTTATCACATCATATGTCTATATCTATGTCTCTATATATCCTTATCTGTATCTAATCTGTCTACACACATATGTATATTTGTTTATTTATTTAAATCAGAGCACCAACATCACAACTCTGGCTTATGGTGGTGCAGGGAATTGAACCTGGAGCTTCAGAATCTCAGTCGTGAAAGTCTTTTGCATAACCACTATGCATGCTATCTCCCTTGCCCTGGCATAAATTGTTTTTATTCTTTCTCCTCCCAACCTCCTCCCCCTGCAATGGAGCTCATTCTTTCTCCTCCCAACCTCCTCCCCCTGCAATGGAGTGGGATACATGATGGTGATCACAGGAGAAAGAAAAAGCAAGGCTCTTCATTCAAACTTGGTGTACTGTAATAGTCAGTCCCACCCTCTCTACTTTGTATCCATCTCCCCCAATTTGCATGGAGTGAAGGGCAGTCTGTTGAAGTGCTAGCTAATGAATGACATCTAGACATTCAAACTAAAATTGCTTTAGCATAATGGGCTAAACAACACTTCCGTAAACACTTTGTTTAGTACAGCAGAACTCCATGTGATAACGAAAGGTTTTTTTAAAACATATTTTTACTATCTTTTTATTTATTTGATAGAGACAGCCAGAAATTGATAGGAAGGGAGAGATAGAGACAGAGAGACACTTGCAACACTGCTGCTTCACCACTTGCGAAGCTCTCCCCTTGCAGGTGGTGGCCAGTCACTTGAACCAGGGTCCTTCCACATTGTAACATATGCACTCAGCTAGGTGCACCACCACCCAGCCCTGATAACAGAAGTTTTGTAGATTTTCAAATATATCATTTCTGGGGAAAAAAAGCCCTTACCTGTTAACTGGGTTACATGTGGAATTTAATGTATTTTAAAGCTAAGTATGTAAATAGTAGAATTTAAGATAATCCAATAGGTGGCAGTCTTGTCAAGAGAACTCAATACTGCTAGATCCTTTCTTGGCTGCCCACAAAGTTGATTTGTAGGGTAAAGACATCAATGTGAGAGAAGATTCTTTAGAATCCATTCCTTTTGCCTTATTTTCTAAATGTTTTTAAAAATAACATTTATTTATATAACATTTCCAATACACATATGAATAGAAAGACTTATATTGAACCATAATGTATACATTATCCACCCTAAGTTCTGTTTCTTAATGTTTTCTTTTTAAATGCTAATTTTCTTTTTTTTCTTTTTTTTTTTTTCCTCCAGGGTTATTGCTGGGCTCGGTGCCTGCACCATGAATCCACTGCTCCTGGAGGCCATTTTTTCCCCCGTTTTGTTGCCCTTGTTGTTGTAGCATCGTTGTTATTATTATTGCCATTGTTGATGTTGTTCGTTGTTGGATAGGACAGAGAGAAATGGAGAGAGGAGGGGGAAGACAGACGAAGAGAGAGATAGACACCTGCAGACCTGCTTCACCGCCTGTGAAGCGACTCCAACCGGGATCCTTACGCCGGTCCTTGGCGTTTTGCGCCACATGCGCTTAACCCACTGCGCCACCGCCCGACCCCCTAAATGCTAATTTTCATTATGAAAAATACCATTTCTCTGTGTACTCAAGGATTTCAGTGTTTCTCATATAGACATTTGACAATATTGCTGTGATCTCTCTTGATCCTTTTGAAAGCAAATACTGTTTCAGTTATTCCAGAATCTTATTATCTAACACAATGCTTGGTACGCACAGCTTTATAGTAAGCTACCTAATTCTTAGCACTTTGTGCTGGGTGTTTCTGAGCACGTGTAGGTACTCTTTTTCATTTTAATTTGAGAAAAGTGAAGTAGAAAAAGGTAATGTATAAGGTCATACAGTAAACATTTGAATCAAGTCCTTCTGGTACCAGAATACATTAATATCTGGCTTACAGTTGGTATAATCAATAAACACTACATGCTGTAATTAACATGACACCTCATTCTTGGGAGACTTGATTTAAAATTTAGGGTTAGTTATCTGCTTACTATTAGTAATGTTGGTTGAAAAGAGAGAGCAGTGAACTGGAGGAAACTTAAGCAGCTAAGTTTCCCCTCTCTGCTTGGTTAATATTCTGCACTTACCGCTATCATAGAACTTGCCCTCTCAGGTTGCAGTTGCCTGTTTACTTTTCCTCTTTTACTAGACTTAGCTCCTTGAGAAAATAAATGTCATAGCAATTTGTTTTCTAATTTATTTATACAGTCAATAAAAGAAGATTGAATGTTTTCAACCCCCCAGTGAACAATATTCACATTAGGTGTTTATGGTGCTAATAATATCTAATAATACCTATTTAATTACTGACATGTTATTCCTAATAGGCCTTTCACGTCTCCATGGGAAGCCCAATGTTCTTTAATGAAGTATAATTTAGAAAATGACTAATATAACTTGATAGAAAAAAAATTAAGCAGTTTAGTGCTGGGAGAAACCTCAGAGTGCACATATCTAGAGTTTACATATAAACCTCTCATTTCCAGAAGAGGAAATAAAGATGAGAGGTTTTTTTTTTTCCCCCCTTCCAAGTTTGGTTTGTGGTAGGTTTTTAAATTTATGGCACAGGAAAGAGAAGGAAATATATGATCATCAAAATAAGGTGATATCTGTTGCCATTTAAGGAAAGTCCAAATTTTGAGGATCCTTTTGTAGTAGAGTTTAGTATAGCAATATTTATATTAAGAAAATAATATAAGGGGGCTGGATTGTAGCTTACCATGCGCAAGACCTGGCTTCAAACCCCCACTCCCTACCTGTAGGGAGGAAGCTTCACTGGCATTGAAGCAGGCCTGGAAGTGTCTCTATCTCCTCATCTCTCGGCTCCTTTCTGTCATATCTAATTAAAAGTAAATAAAAAGGCCACCGGAGTACTGGAGTGGTGAAGTACTCATGTAAACACTGAGCCCCAGTGATGACCCTTGTAGCAATTAAAAATAAAATAAAATTCTGCCTATCTTACCATCTGTCTGGAAGTCCTTAACAAAATAACATAACACTGAATATTTTCAAAGAGTGAAAATTTATCTAGCATTGGTTCTAAAGGACGCTGAGATTGGAGAGAAGTTATTTCATATACTTATACTTTGTTATTCATTAGTTTGTTAAAGTGAATATAGGTTGATTTTGTAGCTTAAAAATCCTAAAATACAGAAAATTATCCCCAAAATCCTGTAATAAAGCAAGCTGAAGTAAATTGTGTAGGAAATGTGGACAAGTTTTCTATCTTTACTAACCTGAAATTTTAGTTTTGGAGTCCAAATTTTAAACCTGTAGAGGAATTAAGTCTTTCATTCTTGCTTAGCAAGAATTCAGATCAGTAGTTTAAGTGATATATAGTGACTGCATGATATGTTAACCTTTGGAAAACAAGTGTCAGATCAAGTATCATCGATAGGTCAGCGAAGTATCTTAAAAAGAAAACAGCATACTTACATTCTCTACTTCTAATATAAAATACTCCATAAAATATTCTTAATTTTTTAAAAACTACAGCGAGGGGCCGGAAGGTAGTGCAGTGGGTTAAGCACACATGGCGCCAAGCCCAAGGACCAGTGTAAGGATCCCTGTTCGAGCCCCCAGCTCCCCACCTGCAGGGGGATCGCTTCATAAGCAGTGAAGCAGGTCTGCAGGTGTCTTTCTTTCCCCCTCTCTGTCTTCCCCTCCTCTCTTGATTTCTCTCTGTCCTATCCAACAACAACAATAACAACAAAAATATAGCCTCCAGGAGCAGTGGATTTGTAGTGCAGGCACTGAGTCCCAGTGATAACCTTGGAGGCAAAAAAAAAGAGAAGGAAAGAAAAAAATAAAGAGAAAGAAAGAAAGAAAGGAAGGAAGAAAGAAAAAAACAACAAAAACTATAGCAAAAACCTGTACTAAGTGTTGGTATGAGTTATTGGCAGAAGAACGCTGGATAGGTCATCTTTCCTCTCATGTTACAAGGTCTATATTTTAGCTATATGAATTTGAATACTGAATTAACTTCTGGGAACTTAACTTTTCTTACTTTGAAGTAGAAATAATAGTAATATTTTACGTGATCAAATTCTAGAGTTTATGAGATCATTTATAAACAAAGCGGCAGTATTGATAGAGTTTCTGACACTTCCCAGAAGCACAGGGTAAATAGCTAATTGGATAATTATTGGATAATGTCTTCACAAATATTAATACATTAGGAGTGAGTTTCTTTAAATTAAAGGTATAGTATTAATAAGCTACCCAGTAAGTGTAACTAGTAACAAGGGCCAGGATAATAGTTGTTTCTATTAATATGGCTTCATGCAAAGACAGGACATGATCTTATTCTTGTATTTAAAAAAGAGTCCTTTCTTCCATGGTGGAGGAGGATAATGATTTGGTAAGTGTGGGAGGGGGAGGTGTACTGACACCCATCATGGAGAGATGTGGAACTGTGATCCTGTGCCAACAACTCTGTGAGTCAGCATTTTCTTAATAAAGGAATTTTTAAAAGACCTCTAGTGATATTAGCCTATATATTTGGAATAATTGTGCAAAATCTCATGTTTACCTTGAAACTAACTCAAATGTCACTACTGTGTTTTGCCTCAATAAACAATTTGTGGTCATTTTTATGACAGTTTCTGAACATTGACATAATCAGAATTGACAGTGCAACAAGAAAAGAAGATCTATGAACTTATATAGCTTATTTCTATCTGATCTTGCTATGTGTCTTAATGAATTATTTGTGGTGGTTTTTTTTTTTTTTTTTCCTCCAGGGTTATTGCTGGGCTCGGTGCCTGCACCATGAATCCACCGCTCCTGGAGGCCATTTTTCCCCCTTTTTGTTGCCCTAGTTGTTGCAGCCTCGTTGCGGTTATTATTGCCATTGTTGACGTTGCTTTGTTGTTGGATAGGACAGAGAGAAATGGAGAGAGGAGGGGAAGACAGAGAGAGGGGAGAGAAAGATAGACACCTGCAGACCTGCCTCACTTCCCGTGAAGCGACTCCCCTGCAGGTGGGGAGCCGGGGGCTCGAACAGGGATCCTTAGCCGGTCCCTGCGCTTTGCGCCACATGCGCTTAACCCACGGCGCCACCGCCCGACTCGCGTGGTGATTTTTTAAAATTAAAATGTAAGTACAGAATTTAGATAATATAGTTATTATAAAAATAGTTTTGCTTGCTGGGATTATACATATTATCAAAACCTTACTTCTCCCTTTCCTCTTTAATATTTTCAGATGTTTTGGAATGTTATTAAGCCCAGGTCGAAATGTGAAGAACAGTGACATGCATTTACTGGATATGGTAATGATAATTTTAAGTACCTTAATCAAGTGTAGATGATAGTGACTTTATATTTTAAATATTATCTATTTGAAGTTTTTGTGTAAACTTTAATTTTGTCCTAAAACTTTGACCTGTAAGATAGTAATAATTATATTTCAAAACTCTAATTTAAAGTTGTGTATGAGAATGAAATTTAGCAACATTTCTATCAAGAATTATATGCAAATAATAAGTTAAAAGCAAATAATACATGTTATGACAGTAAATTCTATTAATCAGTTTGGCTTCTTGGGAAGATTTCTTTTCTCTTAGCCCAAAATTACAAGTACATGATATTAATAGACATCTCCAGAGTGCGTATGTGATGCCTTTTACTTATGTTAATGCACTACTACTAATTTGAGTACTGTGATGGATGGTTTTCTTTTCTCTACGGCATTTTCCTTCCTGAGTTTATTCTCCTTAATTACATGTCCTTACCAGTGTATACTTGTTTGTAGTAGGATAGGTATTTATCTAAGGAATGCCCTTAAATATTAGTATGTTTAAGACTTGTTATTTGATATAAAAATAGCACTCTATCTTCTTTTTTAAATTTCTTTATTGGGGAATTAATGTTTTACATTCAACAGTAAATACAATAGTTTGTACATGCATAACATTTCCCAGTTTTCCATATAATAATACAACCCCCACTAGGTCCTCTGTCATCCTTCTTGGGTCTGTATTCTCCCCTCCCACCCACCCCAGAGTCTTTTACTTTGGTGCATTACGCCAATTCCAGTTCAGGTTCTACTTGTGTTTTCTTTCCTGATCTTGTTTTTCAACTTCTGCCTGAGAGTGAGATCATCCCATATTCATCCTTCTCTTTCTGACTTATTTCACTTAATATGAATTTTTCAAGGTCCATCCAAGATCAGCTGAAAACAGTGGAGTCACCATTTTTTATAGCTGAGTAATATATATATATATATCACAACTTGCTCAGCCACTCATCTGTTGTTGGACACCTGGGTTGCTTCCAGGTTTTGGCTATTACAAATTGTGCTGCCAAGAACATATGTGTACACAGATCTTTTTGGATGCGTGTGTTGGGTTCCTTAGGATATATCCCCAGGAGAGGGATTGCAGGATCATAGGGTAGGTCCATTTCTAGCCTTCTGAGAGTTCTCCAGTTGTTCTCCACAGAGGTTGGACCAATTAAAATTCCCACCAGCAGTGTAGGAGGGTTCCTTTGACCCCACACCCTCTCCAGCATTTGCTGCTGTTTACTTTTCTGATGTATGACATTCTCACAGGAGTGAAGTGTTATCTCATTGTTGTCTTTATTTGCATTTCTCTGACAATCAGAGATTTGGAGCATTTTTTCATGTGTTTCTCAGCTTTTTGGATCTATCTCTTCTGTGGTGAATATTTTGTCCATGTCCTCCCCCCATTTTTGGATGGTGTTATTTGTTGTCTTGTTGTTGAGATTTGCAAGTTCTTTATATTTTCTTGTTATTAGCCTCTTGTCTGTATGACATGTAAAGATCTCCCATTCTGTAAGGGGTCTGTTGGTATGGGTAGTAGTTTCTTTGGCTGTGCAGAAGCTTTTTAATTTGATGTAGTCCCATAGGTTTATGCTTGTCTTAGTCTTCTTTGTAATTAGATTGGTTTCATTGAAGATGCCTTTAAAATTTATGCAGAAAAGAGTTCTACCAATATTTTCCTCTAAGTATCTGATAGTTTGTGGTCTAACATCCAAGTCCTTGATCTACTTGAAATTTACTTTTGTATTTGGTGAAATATAGTGGCTGTTTCATTCTTCTGCATGTTTCAACCCATTTTTTTCCAACACCATTTGTTGAAGAGACTCTGCTTTCCCCATTGAATAGTCTGGGCACCTTTGTCAAAGATTAGATGTCCATAGGTGTGGGGACTTACTTCTGGGCTCTCAATTCTATTCCACTGGTCAGTGTGTCTATTCATGTTCCAGTACCAAGCAGTTTTGATGACAATGGCCCTATAATACAATTTGAGATCTGGGAGTGTGATGCCTCCACTTCTGTTCTTTTTTCTCAAGATAGTTTTGGCAATTCTAGGTCTTTCCTGGTTCCAGATGAACATTTGTAGCATTTGTTCTATTTTCCTAAAAAACGTGGTTGGGATCTTGATGGGGATCACATTAAATTTGTAGATGGCTCTGGGTAGTATATTCATTTTGATGATGTTAATTCTTCCAACCCATGAACATGGAATATCTTTCCACTTCTTTGTGTCTTTTTTAATTTCCTTGAGTAGTGACTCATAATTTTCAGTATAAAAGTCTTTCACTTCTTTGGTTAGGTTTACTCCTAGATATTTTATTGTATTTGTTGCTATAGTAAAAAGGAATTGATTTCTGAATTTCATCTTCTTCTAACTTTGTGTTTTCATAGAGGAATGCCACTGACTTTTGAATGTTAATTTTGTAGCCTTACACCTTACTGTTGTGCCCAGAAGTTCGAGTCCCGATCTCACGCAAAGAAGACCAGAATCACATTCAATAGCAAGAGACTTTATTATGAAGCTTAAGCTTGGGCTGCCAACACCCTTCCAAACAAAGGGAGAGTCTGTGACCCTGATCACTTCTCATCCCACCTTTTTATAGTTATCACAGAGTGGGCACAGGTGGAAATATGCACACGAAACAAGGAACAATTGGCCTTGAGCCAACAGCTGCTCTCAATATTTGGGGCCCCACTCCAACTCCACACTTATTGTATTGCCTGATGATATCCAAAAGCTTCTTGTTGGATTCCTTAGGTTTTTCTATGTATACTATCATGTCATCTGCAAATAGGGAGAGTTTGACTTCTTCTCTTCCAATCTGTATGCCTTTAATTCCTTGGTCCTGCCTGATTGCTATGGCAAGAACTTCCAACACTATGTTGAATAGTAATGGTGATAGTGGGCATCCCTGTCTAGTACCTGATCTGAGGGGAAATGCTTCCAGTTTTTCACCATTGAGTATGATGTTGGCTGTAGGTTTGCTATATATAGACTCCACTATCTTCAGGAATTTTCCATCTATTCCCATTTTTTTTTTGGTGTGTTTTGATTTTAAAGGGATTTTGTATTTTGTCAAAGGCTTTCTCTGCATCTATTGATATGACCATGTGGTTTTAGGTCTTGCTTTTGCTGATGTGATGGATCACATTGATTGATTTACGTATATTAAACCAACCTTGCATGCCTGGGATAAACCCCACTTGGTCATGATGAACAATCTTTTTCATATACTGCTGTATCCGGTTGGCTAGAATTTTGTTCAATATTTTCGCATCTATGTTCACCAGAGATATTGGTCTGTAGTTTTCTTTTTTGGTTGTGTCCCTGTTTGCTTTTGGTATCAGAGTGATGTTGGCTTCATAGAAGCTGGCAGGGAGTATTTCAGTGTCTTCAGTCTTCTGGAAGACTTTTAAAAGTAGAGGTATTAGTTCTTCTTTGAAGGTTTTGTAGAATTAATTTGTAAAACCATCTGGTCCAGGACTTTCATTTGTGGGAACATTTTTGATAACTGTTTCAATTTCATTAGCTGTGATGGGCCTGTTCATGTTATCTACTTCCTACTTAGTTTTGGAAGTTGATAGGTATCTAGGAAATCGTCCATTTCTTCCAGGTTCTCTAGCTTGGTGGCATATAGTTGTTCATAGAAGCCTCGCATGATATGTTGAATTTCTGTGGTGTCTGTTGTGATATCTCCTCTTTCATTTAGTTTCCGATTTATTTGGGTCTTCTCCCTTTTTTGTTTTCTGAGTCTGGCTAAAGGTTTGTCGATTTTGTTCACTCTTTCGAAGAACCGACATTTACTTTCGTTGATCTTTTGTATGGTTTTCTTATTTTCAGTGTTATTGATTTCTGACCTAACTTTAGTGATTTCTGTCCTTCTGTTTACTTTAGGGTTCCTTTGTTCTTCTTCTTCTAGGTCTTTAAGATGTGCCATCAGGCTGTTTATTTGTGCTTTTTCTTGTTTCCTAATGTGTGCTTGTATGACTATGAACTTCCCTTTCATTACTGCCCTAGCTATGTCCCAAATATTTTGATAGCTTTTGTCTTCATTTTCATTGAACTCTTGAACCATTTTGATTTCTTCCTTGATTTCCTCTTTGACCCAGAAGTTGTTAAGAAGTGTACTGTTGAGCTTCCACATTTTGGGACTATTACTAATCTTTTGTTGATTGTTAAGTGTTAGTTTAATTCCACTGTGGTCTGAGAAGATGCTTGGGATGATTTCAATGCTCTTGAATTTGCTAATGCTGTCTTTGTGGTCTAACATATATATGGTCTATCCTTGAGAATGACCCATGTGGATTTGAGTAAAATGTGTATTCCAGTTTCTTGGGATGAATGACTCTGAAAATGTCCAATAGTTCTAGTTTATCTATCTCTTCATTTAGCTCCCTTATGTCTTTATTGATTTTTCTGCCTGGATGATCTGTCTAGTTGAGAGAGGAAGTCCCCTACTATGACTGTGTTGCTTTTAATATATTGCTGTAGCTCTTTCAGTAGATGTTTGATGTATTTATATGGCTTCTCATTGGGTGCATAGATGTTAAGAATTGTTAAGTCCTCTTGATTGACTGATCCTCTGAGCATTAAGTAGTGTCCATTCCTATCTTTTTAAATCTTATCTTGTTGTTCCTTTATTTATGATTACAATTCTTTCAAACTCTTTACTCACTCCTGTGATTATTTCCTTAGCTAGTGTTTGGATGTTGACCTCATTATTTTGTGCTTCACTCTTTGGGTGGCTTTTAGCTGGACTCTAGTCCTTGTTCATTTCTCCAATATTCCATTTTATATATTATGTTGTGAGTTCCCTCTCTCAGTACTTTTCAAATTACTGATCACTGCTGCCTGGATTGACTTGTGTCTATTAAGGTAATTCAAGGGTTCACAGTGGTAGAAGTTAACAATTGTTTCAATAGTATTTTAATCCCTGATTTGGAGCTCAGTGCCTTAAAAGCCTCTTTTGTGCTTTTTCTTCCCTGTAGGCTATGGGAGTCTGAGGGCTTTTAAACTCTAAATAGGCTTCTGAGCTTAATCACTGACTCCTGATCAAGAGATAAAGCAGGGTGTGGCAGAGATAATCCAGTGGTTATGCAAAGAGACTTTCAGAGACCTAGAGATATGCGTATAGGTCTTCTCCTGAGTTTCCTGGTTAGATCTCTGTTCCCTGGTGTCCCTCCCTGCAGCTACTCCAGATTCTGAGGGCATTAGCAATGGAGACTCAGAGTTGCACTTGATGAGTCTCAGGGGAGTCCTATCCTCCTTTCAGCTGTCCCCTTGTTGTGGTGGAACAGACTGGAGGTGGTGTCTCTGATAAACTGCCGGACTGTTACTAGCCACTTAATCTCTCCCTAGGCTCCTCTCTGTCCACCAGCCACCGGTGTTCGCACTCACAGGTGTTTTGGTGGGTTCCTGAAGTCGTTCTAGTCCTGTCTTGTTTCGGTCCCAGGTGGTCTCCTTTGGTATTCCTAGTTGATCCTGGAGAGAAGAGGAGAGACAGATCTGCTGCTGCTCATAGTCCTGCCTCTGGAAGTCTCCTCTATCTTAACTTCTAAGCAGATATGTCTTACAATATTATAAATGAAAATATTTTGTGAATTGGAAATGTTTTAGGAAATAGTCATCTCAGAGTTAGATATGTAATTCTTTTTATTATTTATTACTGGATAGAGACAGAGAAATTGAGAGGGGAGGGAAAGATAGAAAGGGAGAGAGACAGACACCTGCAGACCTGCTTCACCACTTGTGAAGCTTTTCGCCTGCAGGTGGGGACCAAGGGCTTGAACCCAGGTCCTTGCATACTGTAATGTGTGCGCTTAACCAGGTGTGCCATTGCCTGGCTCCAGATATGTAATTCTTAACTGAGATTTGTATATTAGTGAAATTTTCTGCCAGCTGCGTTTGGAAAATGTCAGTTAAATGCCACCAATTATGTCAAAATTTTCTTTGAGTTATTTCTTGGTGACATTACTTTGACTTTCTAGCTGTTCTAGAATGGTTTATTCAGTCTTTTAAAAATTTTTATTTATTTTCCCTTTTGTTGCCCTTGTTTTTCATTATTGTTGTTATTATTATTATTGATGTCATCATTGTTAGATAGGACAGAGAGAAACGGAGGGAGGAGTGGAAGACAGAGAGGCGGAGAGAAAGACACCTGCAGACCTGCTTCACCGCCTGTGAAGCGAATCCACTGCAGGTGGGGAGCCCGGGACTTGAACCAGGATCCTTATGCTGGTCCTAGGACTTTGCACATGTGTGCTGAACCTACTGCGCTACCGTCCGACTCTCTATTCAGTCTTTTTGAGCATCTGATTGTGCGAAATATTGTGTGAAGTGGTGAGGTTAGACATATAGTAAAACCTAAAACTGACTGGTTTTAGTTATCTCTCTTTTATTTTGGTGGATCTGAGGCCTCACATGTTTTTTCACTGCTCCGGGGGTAACCCGCCCCCCCCCCCCCCCCAATTAGATAGACACACAGAGATAGAGACGGCATAACACTACACTTTCCTACTGTTTTAGCACATGTGCTGCCAAGGTGTGTACCCTACTGGTGAATTATCTCTTTCCAGCCCTGCCTCACTGTCTTGCAAGGGAAGTAGACATTTTTATATATGTGTTTATTTATTTTCCCTTCTGTCGCCCTTGTTTTATTGTTGTAGTTATTGTTGTCGTCGTTGTTGGATAGGACAGAGAGAAATGGAGAGAGGAGGGGAAGACAGAGAGGGGGAGAGGATAGACACCTGCAGACCAGCTTCACCACCTGTGAAATGACTCCCCTGCAGGTGGGGAGCCAGGGGCTCGAACCAGGATTCTTACCGTCCTTGCGCTTGGCGCCATGTGCGCTTAACCCACTGCCCTACTGCCCGGCTCCTTGAAGTAGATATTTTTAAGTGTTTAAGTACAGTGATGGCTTAAGGCACCTCAGAGAGTTGGTCAAAGGAGCCAGGGAGATGTAGAGGAGGTTCTACACAGACAAAAAAGACAAACACAACTCTTGGGCTGTTGGAAAACTCATGACACATTTTCACACAGAAAACCATAGCAAAAAGTCATGACTTTTCCAACAATCCAATAGTTACATATAATGTAAAAGAAAACTACCTATTGCACATATGTGAGGCCTTAGGGGAAATATATATATGTATATATTTTACATTGCCTTGCTCCCATCCCTTCTTACAACATAATGGTAAGTAATACAAATGGTTTTATCTAAGGCACAGATGGCATTTTGTAGCCCTGAAAATGCCAAGGGTATTTAAACAACACTTGTCCTCATTCTGTTTGATCTTGCAGAGTTTAAAAAAGATGAATTCTGGCAGACTGTTTTCACAAATCTAGATTATAAAATTGCAGTTCTATTGTGAAACTTCTGAGCTCACTTTTATCATGTTTGTGCTGAATATGGTGCAGTCTTTTTTTACCTTTAAGATTCCCTGTTGAAATCAAAGGACTTGCCAGTATTATAACTCCTTGAAAGAGAAGAGCTGATTAAGTGGGAGTGTTTGTACTTAGACTTACTAACGGTTGTGACTTGTTACTACTCAGTGCTGTTGACTTTTATGCTAACTTATGTAAATTATCAATAACAACATGGCTATTGAGCTGAATCCAGAATGCATATAATAAACAAAATCATGGGGCCAGGTGGTGGTGCACATGATACAATGTGCAAGGACCTGGATTCAAGCCCCCAGTCCCCACCTGCAGGGGGAAAAATTTCATAAGTGATGAAGCAGGTCTGCAGGTGTTTCTCTGTCTCTTTATCTCCCCCTTCCCTCTCAATTTCTGACTCTATCCAATAAATAAAGATAATTAAAAATTAAAAAAATAAAATCATTATTTTATATTGAAAATGTGGAAAAGTGTGGTTACTATGGTTATTTCTTTGTAATACTTTAAGTTAATTACAATTCTTGTAATTATAACCAAGTAGTTTTTTTTCTCCCTTCTAGATTAGATGTTCATACCTGTGCTGCTTCTATGATGTACATGTTCAAATATATGTTCAAATATATGAATACTTGGAAAGCAAATTATATTGTCTTAAATTTTATTCTAATTCTAATAAAAACTGAAAAAGTGTGAGCTTATATTTAAGAATTTGTAAAACTTTTCTATGTATATTACTTTATGATATATGTGTATATAGTTTATGTTTTAAAATAATTTTGTTAAGTTTTTAAAAAAATGATAGGATTACAATGTACACTTTATTTTTTTATTTATTTTTTAATTTTTATTTATTTATTTTCCCTTTTGTTGCCCTTGTCTTTTTATTGTTGTTGTAGTTATTATTGTCGTTGTTGGTTAGGACAGAGAGAAATGGAGAGAGGAGGGAAGACAGAGAGAGGGAGAGAAAGATAGACACCTGCAGACCTGCTTCACCACCTTTGAAGGGACTCCCCTGCAGGTGGGGAACTGGGATCCTTCTGCCGGTTCTTGCGCTTTGCACCGCGTGTGCTTAACCGGCTGTGCTATCGCTCGACTCCCTATAATACACACACACACACACACACACACACACACACACACACACACATATTTTTTTTTTGCTAAGGCCTCACACATGTGCTATTTCTACATACACCAAATTAAAATGTATTTATTTGCTAACATGAGAGAGAACTAGAGTATCACTTTGGTCCACATGATGCCAGGGATTGAACTGAAGACCTTATTTTCCAGATTTATCCACTGTGACCCCTCTAGGATCATGAAACCCTCACACCAAATTTTTCTTTTCAAGTGTTTATTTACTTACTTATTTATTATTTGATAGGACACAGAGAGAAATTGAGAGGGGGAGGGGAGATAAAGAGACACTTGCATCACTGCTTTACCACATATGAAGCATCTACAGGGGTAGGGGTCAGAATCTTGAACCCAGGTCCTTGAGCATGGTAATATGTATGCTCAACCAGGGGTGCCAGTACGTGGCCCTCTCAGAATTTTCATTTTTAGTTCAATTCAAGAAAGCGGTGGACAGGGTGAGGAAAAATACCACTGCACTGTGCCACCACTGTGGAGTTTCTCTCAGCTGCTGCCAGTATGCCTCCATGTGGTGTTGGGGCTTGTTAGTTGTTTCTTGTGCATAAGGTGTGTACTTACTGGGTTAATAACCCCCTGCTGCAAACTAAGTATTTTCTAGCTGGAAGCGTCAATTTTTTTTATAGATTCTTCATACATTTTATTTTCTCTTTACATAAAGAGAAAATTCTATTTATAAGTGAAAAATATGTTTATTATTCAAATAGCCAGGAGACAGACACACACACACACACACACATAGTTTTTTTTTTGCAGGGTGGTGCCCATAACAGAGGCTCAGTTTTCTTAACGGTAGTGAGAATATTTCTGGTGAAGAATTGTGTAGTGTAGAAATAGGAAATAAAAGTTTTTGACCCATAGCTACTGAGACCTAGGAGAATCTAAACAGCAGGTACAAAGAATTGCTACAAACTCTAGAGCAGGGGTAGTGAACCCTTTTTTTTTTTCTTTCCAAGGGGCATTTGATTTTTTATAACATCATTTCCAGGCCATACAAAATTATCAACTTATACATTATGTTTCTATGTCTTGTTTATAATTGCTTTGGCAGAAGTAGACCACAAGCTGTAGAACTATCTGAATGGGAACACAATTTAAACTTCAAGTCATAGTTATACCTCAGAAAGTTCTTGGGGCTTTATAATTTACATTTATTGACAATCAAAAATAACACTTTATATTAAAACCTAATATACTTATAATCCCTCTGTATAAAAAATATGAAATAGAATTTTCATAAAATAGTATCAAGCTTTTATGCTATTAACCCTTACACATTTTCAGTGATTCCTGTTTGAACTTTTATAGGAGTCCATGGGAAAGAGCTATGATGGACGAGCTTATGTTATCACTGGGATGTGGAACCCCAATGCACCAATATTTCTGGCACTTAATGAAGAAACCCCAAAAGGTGAACTAACTTCCTTCCTTCCTCCCTTCCTTCCTTCCTTCCTTCCTTCTTTCCTTCCTTCCTTCTTTCCTTCCTTCCCTCTTTCCCTGCCTTCCCTCCCTCCTTTCTCTCTTTCTTTTTAATTTTAATTAGTGATTTAATGATTAAAAAGTTTGTAAGATAATAGAGATACAATTCCACAAAGTCTACATTTACAGAGTTCCTTATCCCATCCCCTCCATTGGAAGCTTCCCTATTCTTTATCTCTCTCTCTGGGAGTCTGGACCAAAATGTTATATGGGGAGCAGAAGATGGAAGGTCTGGCTTCTGTAATTGCCATCTCAGATGTACATGGATGCTTGCAGGTCAATCCATTCCCTCAGTCTGTTTCTATCTTTGCCTAGTAGGGTAGGGCTATGGAGATGTGAGTTTCAGGACACACTGGTAAGGGAGGTGAATTTTCTTAAAAGATGTCTTACTATTTGCTTTATTTTTTCTATTATCTTTATTTATTTATTGGATAGAGACAGCCAGAAATTGAGAGGGAAGGGGGAGATAGAAAGGAAGAGAGACTCCTGCAGCCCTGATCCACTGTTTGTGACATGCTTCCCCCTAAAGGTGGGGAATGGGGCCTGAACCCGGGTACTTGTGTACTGTAGTGTGTACACTTAACCAGGTGAGCCAACACCCGGTCCCTGTTTGCTTTACATTTTATATTACAGGCAATTTTGTTTTATTATTCTTTAAAAATTTTGTTGCTTAGGGTGTCCAGCAGTAGCGTAACAGGTGAAGTGCACATGACGGGAAGTGCAAGGATCAGCTTAAGGATCCTGCTTCGAGCCCCTAGCTCCCCACCTGCAGAGGGGTCGCTTCACAAGCGGTGAAGCAGGTCTGCAGGTGTCTATCCTTCTCTCCCCCTTTCTGTCTTCCCGTCTCCTCTCCATTTCTCTCTGTCCTATCCAACAACAACATCAATGGCAACAATAATAATAAAAGTAAGGGCAACAAAATGGGGGAAAAAATGGCCTCCAGGAGCAGTGAATTCATGGTGCAAGCCCCAGCAATAACCTCGGAGGGGAATTTTTTTTTTTTTTTGGTGTTTATTTAAAATGGAGCTATTAAGAATTTGAAATTACTTTTTATTTGTTATACATCTATGGGGAAACCCCGCTATTCAGAAGAACCTCTCCAAAGATAAATAAATTACTTCTGTTAGATGATGTAGAAAATATTTGGGCCTTGTGTTTCGTATGTTGTAATTGAATTGATTTGTTGGGGGGGGATTATATGAAAGAATTTTAGAATTATTTTCATTCTTGTTGACTTTATTAAATATTCTACAGATTACCTGTTTTTAAATTTATATATTTTTTAATTTTTAATTTCTTTATTGGGGGGTTAATGTTTTACATTCAACAGTAAATATAATAGTTCGTACATAAGTAACATTTCTCAGTTTTCCACATAACAAGACAAGCCCCCACTAGGTCCTCTGTCATCCTTTTTGGACCTGTACTCTCCCACACACACACCCACCCCAGAGTCTTTTACTTTGGTGTGATACGCCAATTCCATTTCAGGTTCTACGTGTGTGTGTGTGTGTGTGTGTGTGTGTGTGTTTCTGATCTTGTTTTTCAACTTCTGCCTGAGAGTGAGATCATCCCATATTCATCCTTCTCTTTCTGACTTATTTCACTTAACATGAATTTTTCAAGGTCCATCCAAGATCAGCTAAAAACGGTGAAGTCACCATTTTTTACAGCTGAGTAGTATTCCATTGTGTATATATACTACAACTTGCTCAGCCACTCATCTGTTGTTGGACACCTGAGTTGCTTCCAGGTTTTGGCTATTACAAATTGTGCTGCTAAGAACATATGTGTACACAGATCTTTTTGGATGGATGTGTTGGGTTCCTTAGGATATATCCCCAGGAGAGGGATTGCAAGATCATAGGGTAGGTCCATTTCTAGCCTTCTGAGAGTTCTCCAGACTGTTCTCCACAGAGGTTAGACCAATTTACATTCCCACCAGCAGTGTAGGAGGGTTCCTTTGCCCCCACACCCTCTCCAACATTTGCTGCTGTTACCTTTTCTGATGTATGACATTCTCACAGGAGTGAAGTGATATCTCATTGTTGTCTTTATTTGCATTTCTCTGATAATCAGAGACTTGGAGCCTTTTTTCATGTGTTTTTCGGCCTTTTGGATCTCTTCTGTGATGAATATTCTGTGCATGTCCTCCCCCCATTTTTGGATGGTGTAATTTGTTGTCTTGTTGAGTTTGGCAAGCTCTTTTTTTTTTTTTGACTCCAGGGTTATTGCTAGGGCTCAGTGCCTGCAGCATGAATCCACTGTTCCTGGAGGCCATTTTTTCCCCCTTTTGTTGCCCTTGTTGTTGTAGCCTTGTTGTGGTCATTATTGTTATTGTTGATGTCGTTCGTTGTTGGATAGGACAGAAAAATGGAGAGAGATGGGGAAGACAGAGAGGGGGAGAGAAAGACGGACACCTGCAGATCTGCTTCACCGCCTGTGAAGCGACTCACCTGCAGGTAGGGATCCTTATATGTGTCGTTGTGCTTTGCGCCACGTGCGCTTAACTCGCTGTGCTACCCTGGCAAGTTCTTTATATATTTTGGTTATTAGCTTCTTGTCTGATGTATGACATGTAAAGATCTTCTCCCATTCTGTGAGGTGTCTCTTGGTTTGGGTAGTAGTTTCTTTGGCTGTGCAGAAGCTTTTTAATTTGATGTAGTCCCATAGGTTTATATTTGCCTTAGTCTTCTTTGTAATTGGATTCGTTTCATAGAAGATGTCTTTAAAATTTATGCAGAAAAGAGTTCTGCCAATATTTTCCTCTGAGTATCTGATAGTTTCTGGTCTAACATCCAAGTCCTTGATCCACTTGGAATTTACTTTTGTGTTTGATGAAATATAGTGGTTCAGTTTCATACTTTTGCATGTTTCAACCCATTTTTTTCCAGCACCATTTGTTGAAGAGACTTCTCTTTACCCATTTGGTAGTCTAGGCCCCTTTGTCAAAGATTCTGTGTCCATATGTGTGGGGCTTATTTTTGGCTGTCAATTTTACTCCACTGGACAATGTGTGTATTCATGTTCCAGTACCAAGCGGTTTTGATTATAATGGCCCTATAATACGATTTGAGATCTGAGAGTGGTGCCTCCAGTTTTGTTCTTCTCAAGATTGTTTTGGCAGTTCTCTGTATTTTCTGATTACAGTGTTTCAATTTTTTTTTTTTTTTTTTTTGTCTGTGACTTTCCTGAGCATGTTTTCTAATTCCTCTTGGTTCAATTATGGAAGGTTATATGGTTCTAGGAACTTCTCCATTTTGTCCAGGTTCTCTAGCTTTGTGGCATATAGTTGTTCATAGAAGCCTCACATGATATTTTGTATTTCTGTGAGTATTTGTTGTGATAACTCCTTTTTCATTTACAATCCTATATTTGAATCTTTTTTTCCTCTTGTGAGTCTAGCCAAGGGTTTGTCAATTTAGTTTACTGTCTTGAAGAATAAACTCTTAGCTTTGTTGATTCTTTTTGTATTGTTCTTTTATTTTCATTGTTGTTTATTTCTGCCATATTTTTAATTATTTCACTCTTTCTGCTTCCTTTAGGGTTCCTTTGTTGTTGTTCTTCTAAATCCTTAAAGTGTGTAATAAGGTTCTTTATTTGAGCTTTTCTTGTTTCCTAATGTATGCCTGCATGGCTAAGAATTTCCCTTTTAGTTCTGCATTAGCTGTATCTCAAATATTTTATTAACTTTTGTCTTCATTTTAATTTGATTCTAGGAACATTTTAGTTTCTTCCTTGAGTTTCTTTTTGACCCAGTAGTTATTAAGCAGTGTTCTGTTGAGTTTTCCTATTTTGGGACTTATACTGATTTTCTGTTAGTAAGTCATTAAGTTTAATCCCACTGCAATCTGAGAAGATGCTTGCAATAATTTCAATGTTCTTGAATGTTGTAACACTGTCCTTGTAGCCTAACATATGGTCTATCCTTGAGAAATTCCCATGTAGATTAAAACAAATATGCATCCCAGTTTCTTGCAATGATGGCTCTGAAAATGTTCAGTAGGTCTAGTCTATTTATCTTTTCATTTAATTCTTTTGTTTCTTTATTAACTTTCTACCTAGATGATCTGTCAGTTTGAGGGAGTTGGGGTTTTGAGGTCTCCTACTATTCCTGTGTTGCTATCAACAAACTTCTCAGTATAAGTTTGACACATTTTTTTTTAATGAAAATACAATTTACTTTTTTTTTGATGTTTCAACCTTTTTTATTTTTTAAAAAATTTTTATTTATAAAAAGGAAACACTGACAAAAACCATAGGATAAGAGGGGTAAAACTCCACACAATTCCCACCACCAAAACTCTGTATCCCAGCCCCTCCCCTGATAGCTTTTCTATTTTTTATCCCACTGGGAGTATGGACCCAGGGTCATTATGGGGTACAGAAGGTAGAAGGTCTAACTTCTGTAGTTGCTTCCCCGCTGAACATGGGTGTTGACAGGTCGATCCATACTCCCAGTATGTCTCTCTTGTTCCCCAGTGGGGCAGGGTTCTGGGGATGTGGGGCTCCAGAATGGATTGGTGGGGTTGTCTGCTCAAGGAAGTCTGTTTGGCATCATATTAGCATCTAGAACATGGTGGCTGAAAAAAAATAGTTAACATACAGAGTCAAACAAATTGTTGACTAATCATGAACCTAAAGGCTGGA
Organism: Erinaceus europaeus; assembly: GCF_950295315.1. NCBI lineage: Eukaryota > Metazoa > Chordata > Mammalia > Eulipotyphla > Erinaceidae > Erinaceus > Erinaceus europaeus. The sequence continues at coordinate 52,950,993 of NC_080170.1, read as the reverse complement.
AAAGTTCATATGAAGAGCTGGGGGTCTCCGTTTTGTAGACAGTTAATAGGCCTATTTTAGTTATATTCCAAAGGGCCCATGACTATACTTGTTTTTTTTTTTTTTTTTCCTGAGCTTGACATCTGATATGCAGATGGGCCCAAGTTATTGTCTAGGGAGATGATGTCATGGCTGGAAAAAGGACCAAAAAGCTGGATCAGGGAAGAGAGTAGCTCCCAAATATGGGAAAAGTGTTTAAATATTGTTGACTGTAAACTCCATCGATTTGATCTGATCCAGGGCCCATATTCAGCTTAGGAGCCTATGTGACCTCTGCATCTCTATAGATCTGAGCTCACATTCTGTGGTCAGAATTTTTGACACATTTTAATGGCTCTTCATTGGATACATAAATACTAATAAACAATTTTTATTGTAATATATTTTATCCTTAAATAAGAGATAATGCTTTTCACTTTTAGTTGGTATATTCAAATAAACTTCGGATAGTATTATATTTGCAATAATATTGGTAAGAATAATGTATGTTAAGTTTCATGTTCTTTCATATACTACGCACAAACTCTTTCCTAATATTTACAAATAGTGTCCTTAAAATTATAAGTGACTCAGGGGATTCCTGAATCTAAGTTTAATTTCTTAGAAAGTTGACCCCATGAGAGATGAGATGTGTTAGATCTTTTCGCTGTATCATGCTTTGTATTATATTTTATCTTGTGTTATTCCTGCATGCCCTTGATTTCACGCCCATAAGACTCTACTCTCAAGTCCTGGCAGTCAAATAGCATAGCTAGAATGCTACTTTCTCTTGAATTGGCAGTTATAATGTTTGTGTTTAATAAGAATGTAATAACATTTTTGTTGGATTTGATATTAATAGATGTGTAGTTGATTAATTTAAATTGTATAGTGTCAGAAAAGCACTACTGAAGGTTTCTTCTCGTGGTAAATTTGTTTACTTGAACTTTAAGAATTAAAAATGGGGGAGTCTGGCAGTAGCGCAGCCGGTTGAATGCAGGTGGTGCCAAGCAAGGACTAGTGTAAGGATCCCGGTTGGAGCCCCCCCACCTGCAGTGGGGGTCGCTTCACCCGTGGTGAAGCAGGTCTGTAGGTGTCTGTTTTTCTCTCCCCCTCTGTCTTCCCCATCTCTCTCCATTTCTCTCTGTCCTATCCAACAACGATGACATCACTAACAACAACAATAATAACTGCAACAATAAAACAAGGGCAACAAAAAGGAATAAATGAATAAATATCAAAAAAACTCTAAAAAAAAGAATTAAAAATGGTGGGGGTTAGTGGGGGTAGATAGCATAAAGGTTATACAAACAGACTCTCATGCCTGAGACTCACCCCATAGTCTTTGGTTCAATATCCCAGATCACCATAAACCAGAACTGAGCAGTGTTCTGGTAAAACAAAACAAAACAAAACAAAATACCCCCCATACAAACAAACACTCAAAAGTAGTGGTGGCTGGGCGGTGACATGCTCTGTTAGGCACATATAGTACGATGCACACAAGAACCTGGTTTTGAGCTCCAGCACCCCACTTGTAGTGGGGACACTTTAACTAGTGGTGAAGCAGGTCTGCAAGTGTCTTTCTCTCTTTGCCTCGCCCTCCCCTCTCAATTTCTCTCTGTCTTATTGAATAAAAATGGGAGAAAAATAAAATTTTTTTTTTTAAAAAAAGGCTGCCAAGATTCATAGTGAAGGTACATAGCCCAAGCAATAACCCTGAAGGCAGAAAACATACAAAGAAAACATGACTATAGAATTACTTTTGAAAATATTGAATAGATTCAAGGATACCAATGAATCTCAAACAGGGTAAGTGAAATTCATATTTTAGTGTGTCACAGTGAAACTAAAGAAAACCAATAACTGCTGACCTAGAAGTGACAGATTCAAATGAAAGGGAGTCTGGCCTAATTAACATTCTAAATAGTAATTGAAAATTTGACTGAAAACCTTATACTGTTGCTGTCTAGAAGTACTTAGTACTCTGATATATTGACATGAAAACTGCACAGAACTATTTTATTAGAACTCTGATCAGTAATTTTTTCCCCCACCGTAGGTCAATATTATGAACAGTGAGGGTAGTGACACACTTCTAAAACTTCACTGAAAGAGTACAACCTTGAAGACTCTTTAAATAGCATTTTACCCTATAAATGTGACATGTTTTCTGTTGAGCATCTTTTCTGATTTGAGCATCCTTCTAACACTCATCAAACAAATCTAATACTTAAAAAAAAAAAGATGAAAGGGCAGATCTTTGTGATTTTCTGGGAAATTTGAACAATGGGTTTGGCAAAATATATCCTAAAAGCTTTCTTGTTAGTTTTTTAAATTAAGGGCCTGATTTTGAGAAGAAAAATTAAATCAGAAGAGAATTGGACACTTACCTGAGATAGACTCATGAGTGCTAAGAAATATTCTTGGAGTATTTCTTACCTATTTAATGAAAGTAACAAAAAAGCACTTAAAATTAAACTTAGAATGTGGTATGCTTATAAAGAACATTCTTAAGTGAGGGGAGTTTTTTCATTGAATAGTTGAGGCATTATAAAGATAGTTTAAAGCGCAGAGTGTTCTTCCTGCAGATAAACGGGTATACATGACTGTGGCAGTGGATATGGTTGTTACAGAGGTCGTGGAGCCTGTCCGCTTTCTCCTGGAGACAGTAGTTCGTGTTTATCCTGCAAACGAACGATTTTGGTACTTCAGCCGAAAGACTTTCACGGAGACTTTCTTCATGAGATTGAAACAGGTAGGACCTTGTTCTTATCTTCATGTGCTAACACATGCTTTTTTTTTTTTTTTTTAAATGCCGAGATAATACCTTTAGTAGTACTAAAAATGTGCAACTGGCTCTGTTCCCTAGGTTTAGTCCCCAGTACTACCATAAAGCAGAGCTGAACCATGCTCTGGTTAAAAAAAAAAAAACAGAAAAAAGCAATAAGAAATAATATAATAAGACTTCTCAAATGATAGTTGAAGTTAACTACTAGAGTATTTGAAAAATCCTTATCTTGATCATGTATGTTTAAAAAAACTCAGTGTAGGGGAGTCGGGCTGTAGCGCAGCGGGTTAAGCGCAGGTGGCGCAAAGCACAAGGACTGGCATAAGGATCCCGGTTTGAACCCCGGCTCCCCACCTGCAGGGGAGTCGCTTCACAGGCGGTGAAGCAGGTCTGCAGGTGTCTTATCTTTTTCTCCTCCTGTCTTCCCCTCCTCTCTCCATTTCTCTCTGTCCTATCCAATAGCGGCGACAACAACAACAATACCTACAACAATAAAAAAAAACAAAAACAAGGGCAACAAAAGGGAATAAATAAATAAAATAAAATATAAAAAAAACTCAGTGTAATAATTATGTGCCTTTTATTTCTAGAAATCAATAATGCACCTATAAAGTTGTCTGTATGTTTACTAAAACACTTTGGATCTAAAACAGTTTTTTCTTTTACCTCTAGTTATTTAAAATAAAACATTTGATACAAAAATGCCTGCTTATAAAGTTTTCTCTGAAACAGAGGAGGTAACAAATGGTTATAAAAACAGATTCTCATGCATGAACCCCCCAAAGTCCCCGGTTCAATCCCCTGCACCACCATAAGCCAGAGCTGAGCTGTGCTCTGGTAATAAATAAATAAAGTTTTCTTAATTTTTTTTATTTTAATAAGATGTAGAGAGAAAGACCAGAGCACTGCCCAGCTCTGGCTTATGGTGGTGCTGGGGTTTGAACCTAGGACCTCAGAACCTCAGGCATCAGAATCTTTTGTGTAACCATTACGCTGTCTCCTCAGCTCTCTGCTTATAAAGTTTTTTTTTTTCTGATTATAAAGTTTTAATGACAATTTTTTTTGTCTTTCCCCCCTTTTGTTGCCCTTGTTGTTTTTTATTGTTGTTGTAGTTATTATTGTTGTGGTTATTGATGTCGTTGTTGGATAGGACAGAGAGAAAAGGAGAGAGGAGGGGAAGACAGAGGGAGAGAGAAAGATAGACACCTGCAGACCTGCTTCACCGCTTGTGAAGCAACTCCCCTGCATGTGGGGGCGAGGGTCTTGAACCGGGATCCTTATGCTGGTCCTTGAGCTTTGCGCCATGTGCACTTAATCCAGGCACTACCGCCGACCCCCATGACATAATTTTTCAGTAACGCATGATCAATTGTCATAGTTATTTTTTTACTTATAGTAAAATGAATATATTTGACTTATTAGTAAGGTTGTAAGATTATTTTAATTTTAAATGAATAAAATAAAAAATAATGTTTTTGTGAAATTGATAAATTAGTTTGTGCTAATAGGTAAAACATAATTTTGTTTTGTAAAATTATTTCAAGTTGAATAGTGTCAGTTTGCATGATGAGGGTAAAATACTCTGTATCATGGAAAGCCTTTCAGACTGTTGAATACTACCACTCTTTCAAGTTTATAAAAAGTGCTTGCTGGGGCTTGGAGATAGCTCACCTGGTAGAGTGCATACTTTATCATGTGTGAGGACTCCTGTCCACCACTTGGGAACATCATGCAAAGGGGAAGCTTCACAAGTGGTAAAGCAGTGCTGTGGTTTCTTTCCTCCTTAAGTATTCTTCTATTTTACCTCTTAAAAAGAAAAAAGAATCTACTGGGAGTGTTGGAATTGCACAGGTGCAGAGCCCCAGTGAAGCCCAGCCTACATAAAAACAAAAACAAAAATAAAAGAAATCAAGATCATAGTGTTGCCAAAAACAAACAACAACAACAACAACAAATATATATGATAAAAAATGCTTGCTGCTTCATAAATTGTAGTATGTGAAATATCATCAGGTAAGGGCAAACCATCATAGTGAAAAAAATAAATACAAATATGTCACTTGTTTTCTTTTTAAGATTAATTTTTGGTATTTCAATTATGGAAGACTTAAAAATATGTATGAGAGTGAGAGAGGAAAGGGAGAGGGGGAAGGAGAGAAAAAGAAAGTGGGGGGGGACTGCCTTGCTGTGGCATAAGGTGGTACCATGGATTGAATTTGGGGACTTTACAGCCTCAGGCATGCAAGTAGGTGTTCCAACAGACTGAACTATCTTCCTGGTCCCACTTACTTATTCTTATATTAAAAGCTGTCTTTTGGCTCATTTTGGTGTCAAATACTAGATGCTTTGAAATTATTGTTGTTTTCATTTGTTGTGTAAGCCAGGAAGTTGGCTCACTGGTAGTGTGTCCTGTGTTTAATGCCTGGCACTGCATGAGAACCACAAAAACAAAATAAGTATAACCCCATGGATGGTAGACTGGTGCCTTGTGCACTGTTTCTCACTGTATCCCTTCACACACACACACACACACACACACACACACACACACACACACACAGACACGGACACAGGTAGTAGACTGATCCTTTGTGCTTTCTATTCATTCAAATATGTATGTGTGTTACTTTGTAGATTTTTAAAAATGTTTTATTTATTTATCAATGAGAGGGATAGGAAGAGAGAGAGGGAGGGAGAGAGAGAGAGAGAGAGAGAGAGAACCAGATATCACTCTGATACATGTGCTGCTGGGGATCGAACCCAGGACCTCATGCTTGAGAGTGCAATGCCTTATCCACTGCGTCACCTCCCGGACTACTAGATTACTATTTTTCAACATACTTTTTTTTTTTTAATTAAGTGAAGTGCCAAATACACTTTTTAAAAAAAATTTCTTCATTGGAGGATTAATGACTTACAGTCAATGGTAAAATACAATAGTTTGTACATACATAACATTTCCCAGTTTTCCACATAACAGTTCAACCCCCCATAAGTCCTCTTCTGCCATCATGTTGCAGGACCTGAACCCTCCCCCCAACCCCCAGAGTTTTTTACTTTGGTGTAATACCCAAGTTTTTCAACATATTCTAATGACAATTATATGAACAATATAAACAAATTTAGTCTCCTGAGCACCTTTAAATCTTTTATTATGAGATAGTGTTTCTCTTTTCCTTTTAGCAGCTTAATTTTTATGACTATCAAATAATTTATTTGCCATGAGTCAGAATTATTTAAAGTTTCATAAAAGTGAATAAAGAAACCTTATGAGAATGGTTATCATTATTCTAGTGACAACTAGAATTCTTTCTTCTTGAGATGAGATTTTTCTTAAATTCTGGTATGCTTTATTATTTTGCCAATATATTAGAATGAATTTTTACTATTGTCATTTGCATATATATTTTTAGAAAGATTTTATTTATTAATGAGAGGGGGGAAGAAAGAGAGGGAGGAATGGGGAGAGAGACAGAGAGAAAGAGAAAACACCAGAGCATTACCTGGCATATGTGCTACAAGGAACCAAACATGAGATCTCACACACAGGTCTGGTGCTTTTCCCACGGTGCCACCTCCCAGGCTACAATTTCTTTATCTTTAAAACTACTGCTATTGAGTTACTATGAGTGGTAAATACCATTTGGATAAGAATTTTCTTAGTAATAAACCACTAAAAGTACCACATGAGATCATTTCATGTGAATAAAAAATATGAAATAAGATTCATTTGTAAGGTGCCAGGCGGTGGTGCACCTGGTTAAGCATTCACGTTCCAGTGCCCAAGGATCCAGGTTCAAACTCCTGGTCCCCACCTATAGGGGGAGAGCTTCACAAGTGGTAAAGTAGGGCTGCAGGTGTCTCTCAGTCTCTTTCCCTATCTTCCCCTCCCCTCTCAATTTCTCTCTGTCTCTATCCAGTAATAAATAAAAAAATAAAAATATTTTTTAAAAGATTCATTTGTAATATTCAGTTCTACAAAATATGAGATTCAGTTAAGATAATTTAAATGAGCCTTTCTAATTTTGGTGGTATAATCTATATTCTGTAAATGTAAAAATTGAAAGAAAATAGAGTTACTGATTTTACAGATGAAGATATAAGATATACCTACTCTGGGGGGGGGAATCTTAAAATGTAAACTACTAACCACCCAATAAAATAAAAAAAATATTGAAATCTAGAGAAGTTAATGAACGAATACTGATATGGATATCTGCTACAAAAGCTTACATAAAAACTCCTTACCTTAAATCAGATAATGCTCAGTCACTGAAGATCAGCTCTGAGGATGGTGCTTGGATCATTGTTTGAAACGTCTGGTAGTCTGCTGCTTCTGATTTTGGCAGATGGTTTCTGGCAGGAAGCTTTAAATAAAAATAGCCAGGGGGCTGGGTGGTGCCACACATATAATAGTGTGCAAGAACTGGGGTTCAATCCCCTGGCCCCCACCTGTTGGGATGGAAATTTCATGAATAGTAAAGCAGTGCTGCAGGTGTCTCTCTTACTCTCTCCTTCTGTTTCCTCCTTCTCTCTCAATTTATTTTTATTTTTACGAAATAAATAAATAAATAAGATATGAAGAACATTAACGAATAGCTGGACAGACAAGTTAGTCTACCCCAAAGGACAGAGTTGTAGTAATTGACCCAAAGATTAATGGTAGCTGGTAGTAGCACCTGGTAAGAAAATCTGATTTGTTCTTAATTAGTGTCCATTCAGGGACTGAATGGCATTTTCCATTCACAGGGAGCTAGGAGAGCATTCAACCAGTGGTTATGATCTGAGGGGTCTGGGAAATTTCCTAGAGAAATCCATTTAACCTGGGACTGACAGAGGAGTAGAAAGAAATCAGTTAAGTTAAAGTAGGGGCCAGCTTGTGCAAATACCCAGGGACATCGATTGTGGAGTACAGAAAAGCAGGGGTCAGTCCGTCATGGTGACTATTGCAGGAATATACTGCAGTTGAGTGGTGTATTATATAAGTGCTGATGGTGTAAAGTTCTACAATAAGGTTTCCCTGCACATTATATATTAAGTGACATCTGCCCATTCTTGTTGCAAGGAGTACCAGCTTCTTTGACTTATTACTACAGATAATAGTAACGATCATTATTAGTTATAGAACATTCACTATATGTTGCATCCTGTTCTTAGCATTTTCTGTGTAGCCCTAAGTATACTATATAGGTGTATAATCATCCTCATTTTGCAGAAGAGAAGTTAGGCATGCGAAGGTCATTAGGTCAATGAACTGGAAATTGAGCAGTTTAACTCTAAGGCTTAGCCGTTGTGAAATGTTTATGGGAATAGAAGACAAGTTTGTTATAGTAATAAAAATTGAGACTTTCCCCCCTGAAAACTGTTCCATATGAGTACTAGTCATTACTATTGTACATCACTAATTATACTAGATTATCTTACATGATGTTTATAACAAAAAATCTAAAGACTTAGCTGTATTTGAAACATTGGCAGTGCATCATCTACTGTTAGTCTTCTGAAGTGATATGCTCAGTGACATATGATATTGATCTGGTAAGAACTCATAACTTATATGGGGATCATTTGAAGACTGCCAAAAAGATCCTAGTTCTATAAGCCTTTCTATTAGTAATGAATATCAGAGACTTTACTGTTAGATGCTGATTCCATTGTCTGGAACCATTGCTGCTTGTTAAAATGTCACCAGGAAATAGACCATAATAACTTCTATCAGTCAGATTGTCCTCATTGTTAGAATTTTATAAGACTCTTTTCATAGGTAAGGTTTTTTTAGGGGTCAGGGTAAAAAAAATTCAGAGGATATTCCTGCTTGTGAAGTGTTACTAAATTAAGTTGAGAGGGCCAAAGGTCAATGCCACTTATTTTATAATTTTTCTGAGAGTATTTTAGAAATGATTTTCAGTGCTTACTTTAGTTTATTAAACATTTCTTTAGTGTCTGTAGCATGACAGGCGTGATGATAAGTGCTGGGAAATACATGAGTCAGTAATATTCATAGCTTTAATAAGTCAGGAATACAGTACAAAATATAAAATACAAAAGAAATACAGTACAGAAGTATTACAGGAGATGGTACACCAGCAGAACTCATGCATATGGAATGTTGAGTAGTACTTACTCCTCACAGCCACCACATTCTAAGGCCAACTTCCTAGATGTTTGACAAGGTTTCCCTTTAGGCAAGACACTAATTTTATTTTTCCAGTTTTTTTTTTTTTTTTTTTTTTTTTTACCAGAGGACTACTCAGATTTGGCTTGTGATAGTACTAGGTTTTGAACCTGGGATCTCGGACCCTTAGACATGAAAGTCTTGTGGTAACCTGGTGGTGGTGCACCTGGTTAAGCATACACATTACTTTGCACAAGTCCCTGGTCCCTCTGTATCTCCCCTTTCCCTCTGATTTCCTTTCTGTCTCTGTCTAATAAAATAGTAAAAATCTTTTAAAAAGTCATTTGCGTGACAATTATGCAGTATCCCTCACCATACCCTTCATCTTTGAATGACAACTTTAATTATATTGCTTCATTGAATTGTTTAAAAGAAAAATAATTTCTTTGAATCCAACACTGGGTGGATGAGTCTTTCCCCATGTCAATCAGCTGCTCTTCTCCTTTTGTGGGCACTAACTGGATGTCCTATTATTCAGGTATGACACTAGTTGTCTGGGAAATAGTGTAAATCCTACAGGTTAAGGGCTCAGTCCCACAAAACAGTGTGTTTCCCCCCCCCCCCATTTTTGACACCAATAGCAACTCCAGACTGTCACTTGTGCTTTTCTGACTAACCATCTGTAAATTGGGAGGGAAAATTCATCCTCATGGTGTCTGTCTGTGTGACTTTATCTGAAAAGTCTTCTGGAATGGGGACATAATGTATGCATGAGACTCAGGTGCAGAACAAAAAACTCCAGGCATTTAAAAGATTAGGATTGAAGACCCCACCAATGTGTCCTGGAGCTCTGCTTCCCCAGAGACCCACCTTACTAGGGAAAGAGAGAGGCAGACTGGGAGTATGGACCGACCAGTCAACGCCCATGTTCAGCGGGGAAGCAATTACAGAAGCCAGACCTACTACCTGCTGCAACCCTCAATGACCCTGGGTCCATGCTCCCAGAGGGCTAGAGAATGGGAAAGCTATCATGGGAGGGGGTGGGTTATGGAGATTGGGTGGTGGGAATTGTGTGGAGTTGTACCCCTCCTACCTTATGTTTTTGTTCATTACTCCTTTCTTAAATAAAAAATTAAAAAAAAAAAAAGATTAGGAGAGGAAGGGGTTGAACCTATTGCTTGTAGTAGAAAAAGCATATGTCTAGAGTTAAACCCCCAGGGGCAAAAAAGGCAATGTAGGAAATAATTTCTGGCAAGTGTGAAACTAACAATTTCAATTACTTTAACTAAAACTGATCAGTAATGGGCAGATAGCATAATGGTTATGCAAAGAGACTCTGATACCTGAGGCCCCAAAGTCCCAGGTTCAATCCCCTTGCATCACCATGAGCTGAGCAGTGCTCTGGTAAAACAAAAAAAGAACAAACAAACCCAGTAAGAAGCATGGTCCTTCCAGAGAAATAATGGGGTAGAGAGACCAGGCTATATCTGATTGGGGATTGAATAGGAGACAAAAGGTCATAACTAGTTCTACCCCCTCACAGCTGTAGGTAAAAAGTGCTGGATTCAAATCCATAGCTTTGGATATATTTTACTTTATCTTAGATCATAATAGACTGTTAAGGAAATTCAGTCTTGTGGTTCTGGAGGTGGAGCAGTGGATAAAGCATTGGACTCTCAAGCATGAGGTCCTGAGTTCAATCCCCGGCAGCACATGTGTCAGAGTGATGTCTGGTTCTTTCTCTCTCTTCCTATAATTCTCATGAATAAATAAATAAATCCTTAAAAAAAGAGAAAATTCAGTCTCTTCCTCAATTTTTCCTGAATTTATAAGTTAAACCATTTTGCTGGTGATAATACTAAATGAGCACCAGCGAAATATGGAGTCATGTGCTGAAAACCTTTTGTTGCCAACTTCTAGAGAATAACATAGCAGATGTTTTAAAAGCAAACTAATTTGTTTTCTGCAGAAATGGTATAATTAAGAAACTTTGCACAAACTTGAATAGAAAAACAAGTTCTACAGATCTGATAGTGTACACTGCCTGCTTGGTTAGCAGCATTGTTATAACTTTCAAGTTGGTAAGAAAACTTTGTCTTAATTGTTCTCACACAAAGAAGAAATGATAATTATGTAATAACTATGTATATTGCAATATACAGATGTATCAAATGAACTCTTGTACACCTCAAACTTACATAATGTTAATTATATCTTTAAAAATCAATTATACATCACTTAGTATTGTCTTTTATTTATGGAAGGAGTTCTGAAAAAGCTGACAGTACAATGAGAATTTTGGGAAGTTCTGATGGTTCCATTTTTTTTTTTTGTCTGTATCATGTCTATTCAAATTGATTTTAATTTATTTTCTATTTTTAAATTATTTTTATTTATTTGATACAGAGAAAATGAGAAGGGAGGGAGAGAAAGAGAGGGGGAGAGAAGCTTCCCTGCTGCAGATGGGGACCAGGGGCTTGAACCTGGGACCTTGCACACTATAGTGCACCACCACCTGGCCCCTCAAATTGATTTTTAAATGACAGTTTTAAAGTATGCCAAAATAGAATTCATACCAGAGATATTCATAACTTGAAGCTGTAGTGATACCAGTTTTCCAAATTTCTTAAGAAATTATTTGATGAATTATTATTTCTTCCTTTACCTATTACTGAGAATAAATACTATTCATCTCATCACCCGTAAGGTGCTGGGATTAGTAATGGGATTTTTTTTTTTTTTTTTTTGCCTCCAGGATTGTCACTGGGGCTCAGTGCTTGTACTACGAATCTACTGCTCCTGGAGGCCATTTTTTTCCCATTGTTGTTGCCCTTGTTGTTGGACAGGACAGAGAGAAATCAAGAGAGGAGGGGAAGACAAAGAGGGGGAGAGAAAGATAGATACTTAATTTGCCTTTGCAATTTTTGAAGTCATATAATAATTCTGTATTTTGCTTGTAGTATTTAGCCTACAGAATTATAAGACACTGAGAATATTTAGGTACCACCACTTATTTTCACATTTGCTTTGTCTTTTATGAAAGTGCATCTTAATCATGAGACTACAATAAAGAAAATAAAACCTAGTAAAGCAGTATTTTCTTGGTGGGGGTGGTGGTGGTGATGAAACAATAATAGATGCTTTATATTAGGCTTTCATTGAGAATGAGGAATTAGCTTGGGTAATAAGGGCTGATTCTGAAAAATTAGCACTTAAAAATTTGAAATTGGCACCTGAGTAGCTGAGTAGGTGACTTAACTGGTAAATCATTAGACTTAAATGCTTGAAGTTTTTAATTCATCCCTAGCACCACATTTACTAGATTGGTACCCTGATACATACACATGCACATGTGCGCACGCACACACACACACACACACACACACACACACACACGTACAATGTCATAATTAAGGAGTCTTTAAATTTTTTGAAATTGGAGGAACTGGGTTGTGGCACACCTGTGTTGCAATCCTCAAGGACCCAGGTTCAGATCCCCTACCCCCACCTGTAGCAGGGAAGCTTCACAAGTGGTAGAGCAGTGCTGCAGCTATCTCTTGTCTTTCTCTTCTCTTTTGCTCCCTGCCCTCACAGTTTCTCTCTATGTCTATCCAGTAATTAAACAAAATGTTAAAAAGTTTGAAAGAAAGAATAAAACTGTTAAAAACAGAGTTGCAACCCAGGATAGAGAGAATCCTTACTTAAATTCAATATACTCAGTTGAATGCATATAAAAAGTAATACATTGGAGGCCTAGCGGTAGCACTGTAGGTTAAACGCGCATGGCACGAAGCACAAGGACTGGCATAAAAAATCTCCAGTCGAGCCCCCGGCTCCTCACCTGCAAGGGGGTCACTTCACAAGCGGTGAAGCAGGTATGCAAGTGTCTATCTTGCTCTCTCCCTCTCTTGTATTCCCTTCCTCTCTCGATTTCTCTCTGTTCTATCCAACAACACCAGTAATAACAATAATAATAAGGGCAACAAAAAGGGGAAAAGAGTGGCTGCCAGGAGCAGTGGATTTGGTAGTGCAGCCACTGAGCCCCAGCAATAACTCTGGAGGCAAAAAAAAAAAAAAAAAAGAAAAAAAAAGTAATATGTCATTTTTAAAAGCAAGATTGCAATCACAGTGATTTATAATCTTTTCAATAAATATAAACATTTTTCTCTCTTGCCTGTCTTGATGGAGATTAAGAAAGCACTACCGTCTGAGGGTACAAAGAAGGAAGCTTCCCTTTACTCCTCTGGGTTTTTCTTGAGCTGATTAAGACACTTAAACTGATCTCAGCAGATGTGCAGGAGAAAACAACAATTTTAATTTTGTGCATATGGAGAATCTGTGTAACTGTAAATGAAGAGTTTATTTCCTGAGTTAAGGAATTGGAATAGGAGTCTGCAGCTTCAAGGAGAGAGGAGGGAGACTTACACAACAAACTACAGATCCTCTGTAACTGGATGTTTGCCCTGCTTTGTCATAGGTGTTTCTCTGGTGGGAATGCTGTTTGTCGAGATAACCTCAAATCTGAGTAATTGTAATATTTATTCATGTTGGGAGTGATAACAGTTTCTCCCAGAGAGCTGCAGGATTTTGTTTGACAGTCCCTTCCCACCTCCCCCCACCCCACATACACATGCTAAAATGGTATGTCTTGGAAGGCCTGTTCTGAATATATTGGGAAGTCTTGTCCTTCAGGGCTATGAGTAAGGAATTATCCTTGTATCTAGAGACTTATACTTTTCCAGTGTGTTGAAAATTTGACTGAAAAAACATTCCCCAGGGGGTAATGTGACAAAGAGAGCTACTTGGATATGATGGAGAAGTAGTAACATAACTGATAGTAATTAAGTCATGAAAATGTACTTATTTCATAGTCTGGTAAACTTTCTTTAGGCCTAGATAATATTTTTTGTATTTAAGACTGTGACATTACTTTTCTTTTGGCAAACTGGGGCCTTTCATATACATGGCTCCCCAGCTCGTGGTAGATGTTTTTTTTTTTCTTTTTCTTCATTTTAAGTTTTAGACAGATATAAACGAGAAACACAATTCCATTCTACTGTACATAGAGCTCCCTTGGTGTTGTGTATGGACCTCCTATGTGGTGCTGGATACTGAAACTGGGTCCTTATGGAACTGTATAGTAAACTATTCGGTCTACTGGGTTCCTTGGCATTATTCTTACAGTATGACTTGTTCAACATTTTGAAATGAAATGATCTTCTTAATAATAATCTGGAATTTTTTTTTTATTTAAGAAAGGATTAATTAACAAAACCATAGGGTAGGAGGGGTACAACTCCACACAATTCCCACCACCCAATCTCCATATCCCACCCCCTCCCCTGATAGCTTTCCCATTCTCTATCCCTCTGGGAGCATGAACCCAGGGTCATTGTGGGTTGCAGAAGGTAGAAGGTCTAGCTTCTGTAATTGCTTCCCCACTGAACATGGGCGTTGACTGGTCATCCATACTCCCAGTCTGCCTCTCTCTTTCCCTAGTAGGGTGTGTCTCTGGGGAAGCTGAGCTCCAGGACACATTGGTGGGGTCTTCAATCCAGGGAAGCCTGGCCAGCATCCTGATGGCATCTGGAACCTGGTGACTGAAAAGAGAGTTAACATACGAAGCCAAACAAATAATCTGGAATTTTTAGCTCTATTCTTTTAAAAAAAATTTTATTAATTTATTTATTGGATAGAGACAGCCAGAAATTGGGAGACAAGGGGATGATAGGGAGAGAGACACCTGCAACACTGATTCACCATTTGCAAAGCTTTCTTCCTGCAGGTGGGAGCTGGGGGCTCAAACCTGGGTTCTTGCACACTATAATATGCGCTCAACTGACGCACCACCACCTGGCCCCCTTAGCTCTACTCTTTTTTTGGAGGGGGATTTAGTGGAAACACTGCTTTTATTATCCTACTGCTCATATTGGGGGTTCAATGGTATAGCACATACTTGATTATGTGTTAAGACCCAGGTTCAAGTCCCCAGAATCACATGGAGTACCACACACAGGGGAACATTTATAGGTAGTGTTGGAAAAAGTCCCAATGGGACAAAAAAAAAAACAAAAAATCAGCCCCCACCACATTGAAAGAAGCTTTTGTACTGTGACCTCTTTCACTCTCTCTCTCTACCTCTCTCTAAAATAAAGTTTCAAGAAAAAAATTTTTAATATTATCAGAGTGGAGAGGAGAGAGATTTCTCTCTGCTATACCATAAATATCTAACTTAGCCCCTGGAATTTGGTGATCAGCTCTACTCTTAATAAGCGTGCTTTATACTTTGTGCTGGCTATCATGGTGTGGTGAAGATTAATGTCAATAAAGTTATCTTGAGCATAAAAGAGTGAAAGTGTATGGAGATGGGAATTTAGAAATGCAACATTTCAGTGAACTCAAAGATCTTTCATTTTCTGAATAAGTATCTATGAGGAGAGAAGATTTCAGGAAAAATAAAGAGCAGATTTAGATGATTAGATGAAGTTATTATGAAATAGTGATTCTCAGGGGTCAACTGAGTCAGCAGCAATGAAAACATGTTGGGGGTGGTTCTTGAATTCTTGCTTATTTTGGGGATGTGTACTAAACTGTAAAGAACAATTTGGAGCAATTATAGGAAAACACAGTGTTAGGATGAATAAAGCTTATATAATATTATTTTAGAAGGTAATCTTAGTAAATGTTATTTGTATTAGATTTGCTTTTGGCATACAGAATACTCTGAGGCCAGAACAGTTTATTATTTATTTATTTATTTTATTGATTTAATAATGATCAACAAGATTGTAGGATAAGAGGGGTACAGTTCCACAAAATTCCCACCACCAGAGTTCTGTATCCCATCCCATCCCAATAGCTTTCCTATCATTTAACCCTCTGGAAGTATGGACCCAGGATCATAATGAGTACAGTAGGTGGAAGGTATGGCTTCTGTAACTGCTTCTCTGCTGAACATGGGCACTGACAGGTCGATTCATACTCCCAGCCTGTTTCTATCTTTCCCTAGTGGGATAGGGCTCTGGGGAGGTGGGGTTCCAGGACACATTGGTGAGATTGTGTATCAAGGGAGGTCAGGTTGGCATCATGGTAACAACTGCAACTTGGTGGTTGAAAAGCACTAAGATATAAAGCAGAACAAATTGTTTAATAATCAGGTAAGAACATAGCAAATGAGATTTGGGGTCTCCATTTTGGAAAAAGCTAGTAGGGCTATTTTAGGTATATTCCAAGGGGCCCATGACTTTTACTAATTTTTGCCTGAGCCTGACAGCTAACATGCAGGTGGACCAAAGGTGTTGTGTTGGGGAGATGGTGTCAGAGTTAAAAATTGGACTAGAAAGCTGGATCAGGGAAGAGAGTAGCATCCAAATCTGGGAAAAGTATATAAATATCGTTAACTGTAAGCCCCATTGATTTGATCTGGGTCCCATATTCTGTGCAGGATCCTGTGTAACCTGTGTATCTCTGTAAGTCTGAGCTCACATTCTGTGGTCATAGCTAGGAACATTCTAGGCGGCACTCATTGTAGGACCCATTTTCCTCGAGTGGCAGAGTATGTTGACTCGCCTTCCTTTGGAGAATGGGGTAGCCCCTACCATTGTTGATCCACATTGAGGGCAAGGTCCTGTAGGGGGCCCACAAGAGGGGCCACTATGCTGTTCCTGGTGGAGAAGACAAGTGACAATAGAAAGAAGGATCTTTATTTTAATGCAGACTGACATTTCTTAAGATGCAAAGCCTATTTTGTAAATTTTTTTTAATCTCATTGTCTTTATTTCATTTCTAAGACAATGACTTGGAGCATTTTTTCAATGTCTGTTGGCCTTTTGGATCACTTCTTTTTTCTATCTTTTTTTTTTTCTCCTTTTCTCTCTCTGGGCCCTGATGGAATTGGAGTTCAGAGCCTTTTGGTTATCTTTTGTTATGTCTACCCCTCCAGAAGTATAGACCAAAAATTTTTATGGGGTGTAGAGGGTGGAAGTTCTGGCTTCTGTAATTGCTTCTCTGCTGGACATGGGTGTTGGCAAGTGGATCCATACTCCCAGCCTGTTTCTGTCTTGCCCTAGTGGGATAAGGCTCTGTCTGGAGAGTTGAGGTTCAGGGACACACTGGTGAGGTCGTCTGCTCAGCATGAAATCATAGTAGCATCTGCAACTTGGTGGCTATGGCTTAGTGAGTTGCTGGAGATCCTGGTTGTATTTTGCCTACAGGATTAGTGCTAGGGCTCTGTGCAGTCACTACGAATTCACTGCTCCAGGCAGTCATTGTCTCTCTCTTTTTTCCCCCTATTTTATTCCATAGGCCAGAGAGAAATTGAGGGGGATGGGAGAAAAGGGGAGAGAAAGATAGACACTTGAAGACCTGCTTCACCTGCTTCCCCAGGGGCTTGAAGGCTTGAACCCAGGTCCTATGTATTATGTGCGCTTAATCGGGTGTGCCACATTTGATTGGAAAGGAATTGCCTTCTATCTGTGTCTGTAGGATATGTCATATATTTTGGATTAGTACATGGAATTAGTGTTTCAGATTTGTATATGAAATTAGTATGTCAGATTTCTAATACTGAAACATTTGTGTATGCCTTTCAGTCAGAGGGAAAAGCTCACACCAATGCTGGAGATGCAGTCTACGAAGTGGTGAGTCTCCAGAGAGAGTCTGAAAAGGAGGAGCCTGCCACTCCTACCAGTGGAGGAGGTCCAGTGTCACCCCAGGAGGACGAAGTGGAAGAAGGTAAGAAGTAATACAGATTTTATTTTCTGTGTATCTTTTATTTTCAAGGATGTGTATATGTGTGTGCACATGCACGTGCATATGATCATGTAAGAGCAGTGGAGGAGGAGAAGGAGTTACTGCATTTCTCTGGCATTCTTGGGCTATATTCTGCAGGATGCAGAAGATGATGTGGTTCACTCAGTCCCTGGTATCACTTATGCAACAATTCATATTTGACAACCTCTCTTGGATGTTTTGCTTTCTCTTTCATTTCAAGTCATTTTGAAGAGTTTAATGAGAAGTTTGAAATTTTCCCACGTGTTTGCAGAATTTCAGTGCTATGTCATATCCTTCTTCTCATTTGACATTACTTGGTTCTGACTTGTTTTTTGTTGTTGCTTTATCACTTAGCAGTTACTTTTTGAAATAGTGTAATGTTCACTCTGTTTGTGATCCAGATGCTAAGAGTTACAAACCAACCTAATGAGAGTCAAACTTTGATTCTCTTTTAAGTTTCCTATGTAAAAACTTGAGCTAAATGACAGCTCTTTATGCCCTTACACTATCTACTTTATCTACTTAATGGGTAGGCTTTATTAAAAGTAAATTTCTAAATTTATGTCATCTTTGAAAAATTATTGAGATTTCTCATTCTTTTTCTATATGAAGTCTTTTATTGCTGTAATGGTTATTTTTGGCTATTATTTACTGAGTGCTCAGTATATACTAGACATTATTTAAATGTTTCAAAATGTGCTAACTCATTTAATTCTTATAGTCCTATGGGTGCTCTTCTTTAGCTGCCAGGGTTCTTTCCCCCCATTCAATCATAGATAGAAATACACAGAGAAAGAGACAGGGAGACATGGGGAGATACCACATCATTCCTCCACCACTCATAAAATTACACCTTTCATTTGGTGCTAGAGGCTGAAACACAGGTTCTCCCATATGTTAAAGTACGTGCTTTGCAGATCAGCGCGCACACACACACACACACACACACACACACACACACACACACACACACACCCTCCCTACATGCTCATGATTAGCTTGGCTTTAGGAATGAGAAGCTGAGGCACTGAAGGTCACTGCTGAAGTGATAAAGTTCAGCTATGAACCTAGGTAGTCTGATTCTAATACTGGATTTGTATATGCCATATTATCCTGTCAAGTTAGCTAACCTGATTTCTGTGAGCAGTTCATTAAAAATTGTAAGTTAAGGGGTTGGAGTGAAAGGTTGTGCCCCAGGTTCTAGTCCTAGCACCACATGGGAGGTCTGTGGCATGGGGTATGATCTGATGTAGTGATGTTTCTAGCTCTCTCTACTTCTATCTGAATGAAAAAGTGGCATGGGAGAAGTGAAATTGTGCATATTGAAATTGTGTGTGGCCCCAACTTTGTCAAAAAAAGAGTGAAATTCAGGTAATATGTAACTATTTAAAAATGTACAGTTCTGTGGCATTGGGTACACTCACAGTGTTGGACCACGATTACGTTTCTCTAGTTCTTGGGCAGATACAACACTGAGCTTTTCTTAGTGCTGTAGTACTCATATGTTGTGTATTAGGGGCTCAAACCTGGGTTGCCCACATTAACATGTGGACTTCTTACCAGGTTAGTTGTCTTGTCAGCTCTCCAAATATTTTCATTATTGCACAAGGGAAGCCCATATGTATCAAACAGTGACTCCCTGTTTCTCACTCTTCACAGACTCTTATCAGCTGCTAATCTGCTTTTTGTTCCTAAAGATTTACTTATATTATACTGGTTAATTCATATGAATAAAATAAAAATGTGGTATTTTTTGTGTTGCTTCTTTTACTTGGCATGTTTTTGAGGCTCATCTACATTGATATGTTTGTGGTAAATGGAGTAGTGTTTTATTCCTTGTTATGATTCAGTAATAATATGTTGTATTTATATTTCTTTTTTTTGTCCATCAGGATTATTGCTGGGGCACAATGCCTGGATCACCCAATGAATCCCAGCTACCTTTTATTTTCTTTCCTTTAGATGGAGGGAGGGGGAAAGGGAGAAAGCTAGACATCTGAGATAGACGGGGAAGGTGAGGAAAAGAAAGCCCCACTTCACCTCGTATAGTTGCTCCTATATGATGGCCTGGGACTTGGGCCTTACCTTGCTTATTTATCTGATAATCAATTGTTGGACATTTCAATGCTCTCTACCACGTAGTTATTGTGAGTAGTAATGCTCCAAACATCTGTGTATAAGTGTTTGTTTGAATACCTATTTCAGTTCTTTTGGAATGGAGTTATTGAGTCATGTGGTAATTCTGGCCAAGAAACATTATTGTTAGGTTGTAAGAGGTTTGAATTTATCTGTATTTGGAAAGGAAAACCTGAAAATAGAAGTTACCCACCTAGTTTTTACCTATACAGTTCCCTGACATGCAAATGCTGTTTACTTTTAGAAACTTTTTCCACTTGAGTTCACTTGAGTAAGCTTTTTAATAAAGGCATGTTAGCTGTCATAAGAAAATAGTAATTTTAGTATAGTGACAGTTTCTGTGCTTAGAAATATTTCAACATCTTACCTAGGACATTAAAAACAACTTAACATTATTTAAGGCAGAACCTGGGAGATAGCTTATCAAGATTTGCATGCCTGAAGCTCCAGAGATCATAGGTTTGATTCTCACCACTACCATGAGCCAGAACTAAGTGGTATTCTGATCTCTGGTTTTTTTTTAAATGTTTTATTTATTTTCCCTTTTATTGCCCTTGTTTTTTTATTGTTGTTGTAGTTATTATTGTTGTTGTTATTGATGTCATCATTGTTAGATAGGACAGAGACAAATGGAGAGAGTAGGGGAAGACAGAGTCGGGGAGAGAAAAGATAGACACCTGCACATCTGCTTCACCATCTGTGAAGCGACTCCCCTGCAGGTGGGGATCCAGGGCTCGAACGGGGATCCTTACGGGCCCTTGCACTTTGTGCACTTGCTTAACCCACTGTGCTATTGCCCGGCTCCTTCTGATCTCTTATCTCTCTCTTTCTCATAAAAATTAATAAATCTCTCTCTAAATGAGAGCACTGCTCATCTCTGATTTATGCTGGTTCTGTTCACTAATCCTGGACCTTTGGTGTCTGAGGCATGGAAGTCTTTTTTTTTTTTTAAATTTATTTATTCATTTATTCACGAGAAGAATAGGAGAGAAAAAACCAGACATCATGACTCTGGTACATGTGCTGCGAAGATCGAACTCAGGACCTCATGCTTGAGAATTCAATGCTTTATCCACTGCACCACCTCCTGGACCATTCTGAAGTCTTTTTTTTTTTTTAATTTTTTAAAATATTTATTCACTTTTTGTTGCCTGTTATTTTTATTGTTGTAGTTATTATTGTTGTTGTTACTGATGTCATCGTTGTTGGATAGGACAGAGAGAAGTAGAGAGAGATGGGGAAGACAGAGAGGGGGAGAGAAAGACACCTGTAGACCTGCTTTACCGCTTGTGAAGTGACTCCTCTGCAGGTGAGGAGCTGGAGTCTCAAACCTGTATCTTTACGCTGGTTCTTGCACTTTGTGCCACATGTGCTTTACCTGCTGCGCTACCACGTGACCCCGAAGTCTTTTTAAATAACATTTATGCTATCTTCTCAGGCCCCCAAATAAATAAAACCATATTGTGTGCTGGCACATACATATGAGTGAATACACACACAAGCGCACATAAACACATGATGCAGAAATAGTAACAGGAATTAATTTTATAGTGTGTATAATACTAGAACTTGGGTGATGGGTTCCGTGAATTGTATCCACATACTGAGGTGCAAAACTGTACTCCTGAAACTTACTGTCTTGTAAGCAAATAATAAGTAAATAAAATTTCATTTTAAAATTTATGCAGTGTCTAAATGAGGAGCTTGGCAAACCCACTTATCAGAAATCAATAATAAATGTCAAATCGAGCTGTCTAAAACAGTTGGTTTGGGAGTCGGGCGGTAATCCACCGGGTTAAGCACATGTGGCGCAAAGCAGGAGGTCTGGCCTAAGGATACCGTTTCGAGGCCCCGGCTCCCCACCTGCAGGGGAGTCGCTTCACATGTGGTGAAGCAGGTCTGTAGGTGTCTATCTTTCTCTCCTGCTCTCTGTCTTCCCCTCTTCTCTCCATTTCTCTCTGTCCTATCCAACAGCGATAACATCAATATCAACAACAATAATAACTACAACAACAAAACAACAAGGGCAACAAAAGGAATAAATAAAAATAAAACAGCTGGTTCAAGATCTGAAAACATCATTAAAATTATACAAAAACCTGAGAAACACTTATTGAATAAAAGCTACTGAGCTGTGTTAAGAACAGTCTATAGGGAGTCCAGCAGTAGTGCAGCGGGTTAAGCACACATGGCCCAAAGCACATAGACCAGTGTGAGGATCCTGGTTCGAGCCCCCGGCTGCCCACCTGCAGGGGAGTTGCTTCACAGGCGGTGAAGCAGGTCTGCAGGTGTCTATCTTTCTCTCCCCCTCTCTGTCTTCCCCTCCTCTCTCCATTTCTATCCATCCTATCCAACAATGACAACAATAAGAATAACTACAACAATAAAACAAGGGCAACAAAAGGGAATAAATATTAAAAACAAAACAAAACAATCAGTAGTGTTTCCACATCTGAGACTGTTTCATTCAGCCTTTTCCCACCACTGCCATTTTCTCTCAGGGGTTTTATTTGGTTGGGGCATATTGAGGAAACAAGGAGCTGTGCTTTCACTGCTGGAAGAAGCTTTCTTTTCTCTTAAAATTTTTTTTTAATTTAATTAATTTATTTAAGAAAGGAGACATTAACAAAATCATAGGATGGGTGGGTACAACTCCACAGAATTCCTGCCACCCAATCTCCATTTTCCACCCCCTCCCCAATAGCTTTCCCATTCTCTATCCCTCTGGGAGCATGGACCCAGGGTCATCGTTGCAGAAGGTGGGAGGTCTGGCTTCTGTAATTGCTTCCCCGATGAACATGGACGTTGACTGGTCAATCCATACTCCCAGTCTGCCTCTCTCTTTCCCTAGAAGGGTGAGTCTCTGTGGAAGCGGAGCTCCAGGATGCATTGGTGGGGTCTTCAGTCCAGGGAAGCCTGGCCGGCATCCTGATGGCGTCTGGCACCTGGTGGCTGAAAAGAGAGTTAACATACAAAGCCAAACAAATTGTTGAAGAATCATGGACCCAAAGCTTGGAATAGTGGAGATGAAGTGTTGGGGGGTACTCACTGCAAACTCTAGTGTACTACTGCTTTCAGGTATATATTTGCCCTAGTTTATGGATACCTGTGAACATATGCTCTATCTCCTGGAACCTGGTCTATATATATAGGTTTTGGGACTTTGTTAGGAAGTGAACCACCTGGGATAGGATTAGAGAATACTATGAAAGGAAAGGTCTCACCTGAGTAATGAAGCTGAAGGGTTGTGGTTCCACACCTGAAGTCTCTGGACACAGTCTGAAGTGAAGCGTGCTGGGGTGGCAGTCATTGCATTGATTAGGTTGCAATCAGCGGATGCAATATTATTTGATAAGAATTGGGAGAAGCAAAGTGGGCCCTACCCTAGGGTCCCAGGACTGGGGGAAGTTTAGGCTCTATAGTGGAAATGTGAGGTTCCTGCTGTCTTAGGGTTCGAGAAGACAATGGGTAGTTACTGTTATCATCACATTATTTGGTAATTGGGTTAGCTTTGAAAAGTCCCTTTGTTAGACATACAATCAATTTTTCCCCCGCTCATATTAATTAAGTAGTGATTTATATTACTACAATTTAATAGGTGTAAACACCTATTAAATAAACACCATTCCCATCACCAAAAGATTGTGTCCCATCCCACCCATCCGCCGGCCCAGGAAGCCACATGTCCACCCTCCCACTTACCACAGGGTTTTTACTTTGATGCCCTACTTTCAATTTAGTCAGATCCTGCCTTTAGTTTCCCTTTCTGATCTTTCTCAACTTCTGTTGTTGAGTGGGATCATCCCATACTCATCTTTATCTTTCTGACTTAGCTCACTTAACATAATTCCTTCTAGCTCTGACCAAGATGGGTCAGAGAAGTTGAGTTCATTGTTCTTAGTAGCTGCATAGTATTCCATTGTGTATATATACCACAGCTTTCTCAGCCACTCATTTGTTATTGGGCACCTGGGTTGCTTCTAGGTTTTAGCTATTATGAATTGTGCTGCTATGAACATAGGAGTACACACATCTTCTTGGTTGGGTGTTATGGAGTCCTTGGGGTATATCCCCAGGAGAGGAATTACTGGGTCATATGGAAGGTCCATGTCTAGCCTTGTGAGAGGTCTTCTCTTTAAAAATTTTTAAATTAAAAAAAATAGACGGATGGGGGGACTGGGTGGTAGTGCAGCGGGTTAAGTGCACATGGCGCAAAGTGCGTGAACCGGCTCAAGGAGTTGGGTTCCAGCCAGGTCGCTTCGCAAGCGGTGAAGCAGGTCTGCAGGTGTCTGTCTTTCTCTCCTCCTCTTTGTCTTCCTTCCTCTCTTGATTTCTCTCTGTCTTATCCAACAACAATAACAGCCACAACAAGGGCAACAAAATGGGAATAATAGCCTACAAGAGCAGTAGATTTGTAGTGCTGGCACTGAGCCTCAGTGATAACCCTGGAGGCAAATAAATAAATAAATAAATAAATACAATAAAACCATAGGATAAAAGGAGTAAAATTCCACACATTTCTACCACCAGAATTCCATGTCTTCCACTGATAGCTTTCTTTTCCTTTTTTTTTTTTTTTTTTTTTTTTTTTTCCTATTCTTTATCTCTCTGGGAGCATGGACCCAGGATCATCATGGTGTATAGAAGGTGGTGGAAGGTCTGGCTTCTCCAGTGAACTTGGGTGTTGGCAGGTTGATCCATACTCCCAGCCTGTTTCTGTCTTTCCTTAGTGGGGCAGGGTTCTGGAGGGGTGGGGTTCCAGGGTATATTGGTGATGGCATCTTACTGGGGAAGTCAGGTTGGTGTCATGGTAGCAATTGCAACTTGGTGGAGATATAAAGCAGAAAAAAATGTTTAATAATCTGGAACCTAAATGCAAGATATAACACATGAGATTTTGGGGCTTCATTTTGAAAAAAGCTAGTAGGTCTATTTAGATATATTCCAAGGGGCCCATGACTTTTACTGAGTTTTGCCTGAGCCTGACAGCTAACATGCAGGTGGATCAAAGGTGTTGTGTTGGGGAGATAGTGTCAGAGTTAGAAATTAGACTAGAAAGCTGGATCAGGGAAGAGAGTAGCATCCAAATCTGGGAAAAATATATAAATGCCGTTAACTGTAAACCCCATTGATTTGATCTGGGGCCCATATTCAGTGCAGGATTCTGTGTAAGTTGTGTATCTCTGTAAGTCTGAGTTTACATTCGGTGGTCATAGCTAGGAACATTCTAGACTGCACCCACTGCCGAACCCGTCTTCCTGGAGTTGTAGAAGATTTTGGCTCAACCTTCTGGAAGGGGCTTTTTTGATCTGGAACATTATCAGAGACTATAGAAATTTTGACTACTGTTGGCCAGGGTAATTTGGGTAGTCGTAGCAGTGGTGCTGGGAGGGAACCGTATAGTGACTAGGATTTGAGATAGGTGATGTCAAGTACTGGAAGTTCCTAAGAGCCCAGGTAGGGCTGGTGGTATCAGAATTTTTCACTGGTGTGCACACAGCAGGGAGAGACCAGGAAGATTCTCCCTTCTCACAGTTCCAGGCTAGGTTGGAGGCCTTGCAAATGTTATGGAGACAGATTTTCATAATTCTGTCTCCTGAACAGTTTTGTTCTTCTTTTCTATGGAAAGTGTGTTCCAGGAGGAATCTGTGACTGATGCTGCTTCTCCCACAGACCAGCCTTCAGTCTCCCCTTGTTAGCAAGTGGCAACTTCTGGACTGGGTGGTGGTACACTTGGTAGAATACACTTACTTCTATGCACAGAGATTTAAGTTCAAGTCTTTGGTCCCCAACCGTAGGGTGGATGCTCAGGAACAATGCTGCAGGTGTCCCTCCATCTCTTAGTTTCTCTGTCTTATTCTCCCTCCCACTCCATATCTATCTCTATCTTTCACTCTCTATAAAAAATAATACTGGGATCAGGCGGTAGCACAGCAGGTTAAGCGCACATGACGCCAAGCACAAAGACCAGTATAAGGATCCCAGTTCGAGCTCCTGTCTCTCCACCTGCAGGGGGAAAGCTTCACAGGCGATGAAGTCTCAGTCTCTCTCCTCTCACCCCTCTCAATTTCTCTCTGTGATTTACAATAAATAAATCAGAATATTTTAAAAGAGAAAGGAGTAGAAAAACAGAGGTAGCATTTCTGGAATAATACTTGGGGGGGGGGGGGTTGGTCATTGCTGGTGCTTTACTGCTCCAGGATGATATAGCTAGGTAGGAAGAGAGATAAGACATACAGACAGACAGACAGACACACACACACAACACACACACCCCTACACCTTCCTTCAGTGAGCTGGGGGTCAGGGTTGAATCTGTGTCAAGCATAGTATCCAAGTGATCTATTTTGTTCATCCTGGAATTGCATTTGAAAATGAGGAAAAAAGAAAATTTTCAGTTTTTCATTCTTATATGTGACCTAAATAAGAGTAAGTCATATATATTTTTTCTATAATTTTCTTCACTAATGTTCCTAACAGTTTTTCACTATTTGAGATGTCACCTTGTCTTTTGAAAATCTATTAGCCGTCACATATTTAAAAAGCTACAAAAATGACAGAGTAGGAAGTAATAGTTTCTTTTATAGATAAGGCATTTCATACATTTTCAATACACTTTATTATTAGTTCTGTAATTGACATTTCTGTCATCGCAAACATCAAAAGTTAGAGCTGGAGGTGGCATAAAGATGGTTTCCTGCTGGGAGGAATTGGAGTATTCTTTTATTTAATTATTTTCAACAATTTGCCTGTCAAAGCAAAAGTGGAAGTTCAAGTCACTCTAAATTGTCTTGCCTTAGCCTGTAATTTAGCTAAAAAGGGATACAAATTTAAAAGAACTAAAATTGCTCTTAATTTTCTGGGAAAGATCTAAAGTAAAATGAATTAAAGTATCTGCATATTTTTCTAATGTTGTTCAAAAAATGAAGCGTGTTAAAGGGTATTTGAAATCTTAGGAGAAAGTTAAGTCTATCAGTACAACATTGTAGGGATTATTTTTAAGTTACTTTGTCACCGTCACATAATGCCACATATTCTGAATTACTGTGGAAACTTTAGCTGCACATGACATGGCTTCATTTGAAATTCAAACTGGTTTTCCGTTTGTTGATTTTGTCGTGTATTTAACTGCTTATAACATGGATAGTAATATATAAGAAGAAATTATTAATAGATACCAGATGGTAAATACAGTGAGATTTCCTTTAAAATAGGGGCTTGAGTGATTTAAAGATTCACAGTAATATTATGGAAACTTAACTCTTGGTTAAGTTTTTTTATTTAATATGGTCTGCAGGATTTGTTTGTTTTTATTTTTGATAGAGATAGAGAAACAGAGAGTGAAAGAGACCATAGCACTTCCTTCAGTGAGGAGTGGGGGCTGGGCTTGAACCTGGGTTGCACACATGGCAAAGTAGCACACTATAAATAAACTATTTCCTTCGCCCTATTTTTTTAATTGGATTGGTTAAAATTCTGTAGGAAAAAAATGCTTCTTTTATTTAAGAGACTATAAGCTGTCTAACACTACTTTAATAAGCAAGATAGTCTGAAATGCAGTTAATTGTATCTTCTTTTAGAGTCTGACTAGAGAAAAGACAACCAAAAAGAGCTTTTACTATAGAAAAAGTTTGTAAATGAAAAGTATTCATATTTAAATGAAAAGAAGGTAGAGGATGTAGAATAGAAAAAAAAGAAAATATAAAGGCCACTGAAATAACTCACTTGGATAATGTGCTGCTTTGGCAGGTATGTGACTTGTTTTGAAGCCTGGTCCCCAGTATGTATATAGGAAGCTTTGGTGCTATTGTCTCTCACTCTTCTTCTGTCTCACTTTAAAAAAAAAATTTTTATTATCTTTATTTTATTTTTGGAAAGAGACAGCCAGAAATCTAGAGGGGAGAGGGTGTCAGAGAGGGAGAGACAGAGAGACACCTGCAACATTACTTCACCACTTGCAAAGCTTTTCTCCTGCAGGTAGGGACTGGGGGCTTGAACCCAGGTCCTTGTGCATTGTCACATGTGTGCTCAACCAGGTGCACCACCACCTGGTCCTTGCTTTTCTGTCTCAATAACAAAAGAATGATAAAGAAAGAAAGGTGCCGGGATAGTCTGAGGGTGCTTCTTCCTGAGCAAGTGCTCTCTGGGTTGGAGAGAATTCGACTGGAGCCAACCTAGGCTGCTGTGTGGGAGAGGGATCAGGAATTCGTGCAGGGCTAGCATTGTAGGAGAGAGACTCTGGAACTCTCTGAGCCAGAAGGCAATCCCAAGTGTGTTTAATCAGAAGAGCAGCTATATTTATACTCTCCAAGTTGGGCGGAAACAGGATGTGACGTAGAGAGGGTGGAGCAAAAAGAGAGTGGTGGAAAACGGTGTGACTTGGAGAGGGGGCGGAGCAAAAAGACAGCGTGAACCAGTGGGGATTAAACCAATGCCCTGCAGGCAGGGCATTTCTAGGTAACTGGTTATGTAAATAGACTGCAGAGTTAAGCAGGGGGAAGCTGGCATACTGCCCAACAGAAAGGAAGAAAATATAGTTGTAGAGGACTAAGAAGGTAACTAGATAGTGAACCTTCTTTGTCCTGTGTGTGACTGAGTGTGGTCTCCACTGCACTAAAAGAAAATTCAGTGCTGTCTTATCTTTCCCTGTTTTTTCTCCATGTCTGAAAAAGTCAGCCTGGAGTGATGAGACCTCAAAGATAGCAAAAACAAAGAAACACCTAATCATGGTGTACTTATGTGTGGCACACACTGATTAAAACAGTTCTCAGACTTTAATTAATTAATTTTATTTGTTTATTTTTATCCCACAGCACTGCTCAGCTCTGATTTATGATAGTACTGGGGATAGAACCGAAGACCTTTGGTGCTTCCAGTGTGAAAGTCCTTTTGCATATCCACTGTGCGATCTCCCCAGCCCCTGCAAGCTTTAAATAAACATACATTAGCTGGAGATCTTGTTTAAATGAAATCTTATTTTTCCTGGTATGAGATAGATTCTGAACAAATACTATTACTTGGGATTACACTAAACTTTTAGCAGTAAGGATTTAAATTATCAATTTATGATCTTTCATTTCATAGTTACATCTACCATATATGGAGTATGTGTGTGTGTGAGAGATGTGGGGGGCCTCATGCATGCACAATTCTACTGTTTCTGGTCTGCTTTTTCCATTATTTTAAAAGTTTATATAGATAGAGAGGCAGAGATAGAGAGAAGTACCACAGCATGTGGTTTGAACTCAGGCTTCATGAATGGCGAGATGTGTGCCCTATTGGGTGAACTATTTCCTGGCCCCTAAACTCTATAAGATTCATAGTATTGTGACCATTTTACAGATGAAGTCATTGTTCCAATGAATAATACTGACATTAAGTAATGTATCTTTACCAGATACTTTCAGTATATCAGACAGGAAGAGGAAAAGAAGGAAGGGAGGAAAGGTCTTTAGAAATTGTTTCATTCTTACAGTTTAAAAAAATGTGTTAAAATTAGAATTATGATTAGTGGTTGTGAGAATTGGAGGGTGAGAGTATATTAATTTTCCACAAACTTATAAAAAAAATTTAGTACCTTGAACTAGTACACATTTATTGTGTCATTGTTCTTATAGGTTTAAGGTCTGGGCATGGTATATTTGGGTCTTGCTTTTAGAGTCATATGAGCCTGTAATCAAAGTTTTGGTTGCAGTTTTAGCCTTCTCTTTAACTTGGAGTTGTCTTTAAAACTCAAGTGTTGTTTGTCAAATTTATTTCCATGCAGCCTTATAACTCAGTCTTAAGAACGCATAACATAGGGTAAAGATTTACCTGATGAAGTTGTGCACAGCTAGTATAGTCATAATTTTGTTTAACTCAAAGTCAAACTGGTTAGGAACATTCAATCTGTAAAATGCCTTCACCTTTGACATAGAATAAGAGTAAGCAAACCAGAATCATGCTAATCAGTGATGCTGAGGGATAAGGATTATACAGGGTATATATGTACATCAGAAGGAAAACAAAATCTACCTCTCAGAGAATTTATACTAAAAATGAAAAAACTGTCAAGCATCTGCTGTATGTTACTTGGCATATGTTATTTCACTTTTGCATACTTGTCATCACAACTTTGCAACACAGATACTATTTGCTTCCCTTATTTTGCAAATTCCCATTGCTCCTGTTGGACTAGGATTTATCAAGCATATAAAAATATATAGTATAGTACTGGAAAAGTTACTTATATCAGCTGTTCAGAAAAGCACATGATAGGACGAGATGGCTAATGCAGTAGAGTGCACAATTTACCATGTGTGAGGACCAGGGTTGCATGGCACCAAAAATATGTTCTGTGATGAATTGAGTGGTGCTTTGGTACCTCTCTATATCTTTCCTTCTTCTTCTTTTTTTTTTTTAGAGTGGAAAGGGGAAAAGAAAGGCCATAGGGAGCAGTAGAATCAAACAGTTGTGAGACCTTGGGAGGCATTGAAAAATGATGTGTTCCCAAGCTGGGGGAGGGAAAGGTCACCTTCAGCACTGCATCATCACTTGTGAAGCTTTCTCTCTGCAGGTGGTGACCCGAGACTTGAACCCAGTCTTTGGGCACCGTAGTGTGTGCATTCAACCGTGTGCATCCAACCCAGTGTGCCACTGCCTAGACCCTCCTTTAGGACTTCTTGCCTGCAAAATTTCCAGTGAAATTATGTTTTTCTCTTGGTGTTTTTAGCACTCCCTCCTTGCCTTTAACATTTTATTGATATATTTTAGTTATAATGGGTGCTGGCGTGAGTCTCTTTAGGTTCATGAACTTGGGGAGATAAGTATCTGAAGAAAAGCCCTAGGGAAGGAAGGTGCTTTTATTGGATTACTTTTTATATTCTATTGCACTGAGTATTTTTAAATATATATATATATACACATACATACACACCATCAAATCATTTGTGCCTGGGAGATAGCTCACTTAGTATAGAACCTGCTTTATGTTGTGAAAAACCTTGGGTTTGATCTCCAGGTACTACATGGAAACATCATGGCACTAGGAGAAGCTCCAGGGTTGGTAAAACAGTGCCATAGTATCTCTCCTTCTCTATCTGTCTGAAACACTTTTAAATAAAGAATGAAAAAAGTGTCCTGCAAATAGTAGAAGTGTGCACCACCAAAAAAAAATTAATTTTGGAACCAAGCAGCCTTATTTTCTGCATATTTAAAGTTCTCAATAAGGGGCCAGACAGTGGCACAACTGGTAAAGCACATAAGTGCATCAGGACCTGGTTTCAAGCCCGTGGTCCCCACCTGCAGAGAGCAAGTTTCATGAGTTGTCATGCAGGCTGCAAGTGTCTTCCCTTCAGCCTGCACCCTCTCTTTCCATTTCTCTGCTTATTTCTCTCTACCTCTATCATAATTAAAAAATTTCAAAAGAAAGTAATCAATGCTGTCTGAATTTAACTATATTATATTCATTTGTAGTTCTAGAAACTGAGATTCTGAGGTTAAGAATGTCAGGACAAGAACCTAGACATGATTACTTAGTAGTTGCATTCTGTAAACAATTAGCTTCTTTAGTGGAAGCAAGACTGAGAAATTACTAATTAGCAAAATGATTATAGAAGTAATTCACATGGAATTTCCTTTACCAATGATAAATTATTATCTAGAAGGAAAGAACTTAATTTTTCAGTTGGAGAAATTATGGCTCTTGTCACACCAGGAAGTGATGTTCTAATGATTTGTATATGGCATTGGGAGTTGAGTGAGTCAGAGTTCTTCTAAAATACAGAAAGAAAATTGAGCTTCCTGAAAATGCAATGTTAAAAATATCACACTGGGTGTGCATATTATCATGTGCACCAGGTAAAGTGCACATAGTGCGAAGCATAGGGACCAGCTCAAGGATCCTGGTTTGAGCCCCCATCTCCCCACCTGCAGAGGGGTCGCTTCAGAAGTGGTGATTCAGGTCTACAGGTGTTTATCTTTCTCTCCCCCTCTCTGTCTTCCCCTCCTCTCTTGGTTTCTCTCTGCCCTATTTAACAAGAACAACAGTGGAAAAAAAAAAAGATTGTGGCCAGGACCAGTGGATTTGTAGTGCAGGCACTGAGCCCCAGCAATAACTCTGGAGGTATACATATACACATACACATACACATACACATACACATACATATACATGACACTGACTTTAACATTGGGTCTGGAGTAAATATTTTAAAATGTATGTAGCAGAAGGATTTACTGCACAATAGTGTATGTTAGTGTTTTCATTATATCTCCTCTTTAATGGTTTTGAAGGGTCTCCACTATACATTGTGAAAAATTGATATCCAAGCTGTCTTTCTTCAAGAAAATAATAGTGAAGTATTCTTCTGGGCTTTTCAAATGTGAATCCTGGATCAGTTCAGATCATTAGAAATCCATCTATAATTTAAGCTTGTTATTTACTAGGTTTTTATTCACTAGGTTTTATCAAAGTTATATATTTTTTTTCAAAGTTGTATAAATTTAACAAACTTTTTGAAGGCATCCACTACTCTTTTACATGCTGTGAACATAAAGATAATATGACATGATTCTTATCCTTGTGGAGCTTATAGACAAGTTGAAGTTAAAAACCCATAACTAATTTTCAGTAAAATGTAGTAAATATGGTAATAAGATGTCAACAGCATATACCATGAGCTGACTCAAAGGAACTTAGTTTGGGCTAGAAATTCAGTGAACACTTATTAGGAAGTATGCAATGCCTCTGAGCTCAGTCTTGATGAATGCATATTATTTATTTAGAAATTCTTGGTTTCAGCAATAAAGGAGATCTTCTAGACAGAGTAAAACTTTGGGTGATGGAAACTAGGGTGTCAAAAAATGATAGGAAATGAGTTTGGAAAGAGTACAGAGGCTGGATAATGACACCTTTTATGCTCTTCTGATGCTTATTTTCTGCTTTAATCAAAGATTGGTACAAAGGACATTGTTACAGATTTAGTAAGAACATCTTTGGGGTGGCCAGGTGGTGGTACACCTGAGAACTTGTACATATTACCATGTACAAGGACCCAGGTTCAAATCCTCAGCCCCCACCTAAAGCTTCATGAGTGGTAAAGCAGTTCTACAGATGTTTCTCTCCCTATTTGTCTTTCCCTTCCCTCTCAGTTTTTCACTGTCTCTATCCAAAAACTGAATAATAATTTAAAAAAAGAACATCTTTGAGAACATAGTTTTTTAATGTAGTTTAGTGTATCTTATATAAAGATGTAGGAGACAAATTACACAATTCAGGAAAAAATATCTCCCAGTAAAATTCTTTTTTAACCTTTACTAAGTGAGAGTTACATGTGTGATCTTCAATTTCCCCTTTCTTTTAAAAATATTTTTATTTATTTATTGGTTAGAGATAGGGAAGCTGAGAAGAAAAGAGGAGATAGAGAAGGAGAGAGAAAAACATCTATCACTGCTTCACCACTCCCGAAGCATCCCCCTCCCATAGGAGGACCAGGACTTGAACCTGGGTCCTTGCACACAGTAACAAGTGTGCTCAACTTGATGAACCACCTTCCAGCCCTGAAGTATTTTCTTTTACCTGTTGTATGCTGCTTTAGTTTAAGTGTTACTGCTCCAAGGCATCTTTTCTAACCCATTCCAACCTTTTATTTTTTGCTCTGGTGTTATATGTATATATCCATCTTCTTTTTTCTACTAGAACATGCATTCTTCAAAGGTAGGAAGCATGCCTTTTTCTACCTTTTTAAGCTTGGCTGCATATTGAGTTCTTAGTAAATAACTGAATGGATTAATACTTCGGTAATTTATGTTTGCTTCATGTTACTTGCACAAAACTTAATTTTGTTTTAGTTTTGTGAGCTCAGAGCCTTGCACATACACCTTTTCAGCACTCCTCAGCCAGTTTTTCTTTTTTTGTCTCCCTTAACTTTTATACATCTAAAGAGAGAGCAAAGGAGACTACACAGCATCAGAGCTTTCCTAATGCCTTGGCATTCCCAGGTGGTGCGAGGATTTGAACAGGCCTACATGTATGGCAAGGCCTATAGTCTATCAGATAAACTATATCCAACCCTTTATATCAGTTTTTAATCAATAATTTTCAAATCACACCTTTGCAGTTGGATTGAACAGATATCAAAATGTACAAATGTTCCACTGTGTGTTTCACATTTATTTATTTATTTTCCCATCCCACCCATCCCCGGTTTCATATTTCTAATTTTAAATTATATTAGTAGACGAGGTAGACATGATATTATAATAGTCATCATCTGATGCCTACTATATGTGGTGTGCTTTTAGAGCTATCCCTCAGAGCTTTCTCAAAGCTATTGCACATGTTCCCTATTTAGAAGACATTTTCACTGGCACTTTTATCAGTTAGTTCTCTGTTCAAGGCTCAAGTGCTACTTCCTTAAATAGACTTATATGACCATTTCAGCTAAAGTAGGCAATTTCCTCCTCTTGTTTTTTTGTTTAAAGGGTTATCTTTGAGGCTTCAGTGCTCTTAGGTTTTTCAGATGGGAGATAGAGAGGGGGAAGGGAAGGAAGAAGGGAGGAGAGAAAGAGAAAGATACCACAGTACTGAAGCTTCCTTTTGTGTGCTGTGCTAGGGGCTGGACTCAAACCTTCATAGTTCAAATGTGCATTGTTCACATGACAAAGCAGTACGTTACCCAAATGAAGTATTTTTCCGGCTTTCATTCATTTCTGAAAATCTTCTTCCTTCCTCGTTCCCTCCATCTCTCTCTCCCTCTCCCTCTCTCTCTCTCTCTCTCTCTCTATATATATATATATATATATATATATATATATATATATACACACACATATACATATATATATATTTCTCTCTCTGTCTCTCTCTTTCAGTTGCCACCAGGGTTATTGCTGGGGCTCAGTGCTAGCACTACAAATCCACTGCTTCCAGTGGCCATTTCTTCCCTTTTTATTTTTTCTTATTTTTTATTGACAGGACAGAGCTAAATTCAAAGGGGAGGGGGAGATAGAGAGGGAAAGAGAGACACCTGCAGACTTGCTTCACCACTCATGAAGTGTCCCTGCTGCAGGTGGGGAGCAGGGGCTTGAACCCAAGTCCTTGCACATAGTACTTTGTACACTTAACCCACTGTGTCACTGCCTGGCCCCCTGGAAGTCTTTACATGTGGAGGCAGTGTTATTCTTTTTACCATCTTTCTTTGAACACTCCACTATAATAATTCTTAAAATACTTTCCTATAAATATGATTTTTGTAAATTCATTTCTCTCACCTTCTAGAGTGTGGGTTCTCAAGGGGCAGATGGTATTTTATTCTCTTGAATTTCTATTGCCTAGTTGTGGAAAGTGTTAAGTAAATATTTGTTTAATTAATGGAAATCACTTTGAAGCATTAGAATGAGAGAAGAACAACATTTTTTGTTTGTTTTTAAAAAATGAATGGATGTTAGATTAGGTGATATAAGGATGAATATTACACAGGAAAAAACACAGACTTCATACTGCTATCCTTAGACTAGTCTGCTTGAACATTTAACCCTTGAGTAGTATCAGTAAACTTAGATTTCAGGAGGGTGTTCACTACTGTCTGTTTGTATTAACAATATTCTTTGTGACCTGGGAGGTAGCACAGTGGATTAAGTACTGGACATTCAAGTGTGAGGCTGAAAGTTCGATCCCTGGCATCACATATGCCAGGGTAATGCTCTGATTTTTTTATAAGTAAATCTTTTTTTTTAAAAGGTAAAGATGGGATTCGGCAGTGGTACACACCTGGCTAAATGCACATATTATCATGTGCATGGGCCCAGTTTTGAGTCCCCACTTGCCACCTGCAGGGGGGGATGCTTGACTAGTGGTAAAGCAGGTCTACAGGTATATATCTTTCTCTCTCCTCTATTTCTCCTTCCCCTCTCAATTTCTCTCTGTTCTATCCCATAAAATGGGGGTGGGGTGAGGTGGGGAATGGCCATAAGGAATGGTGAATTCCAAGCCCCAGTGATAAGCCTGGTGGCAATTTAAAAAAAAAAGGTAAACACACACATATATTATTCTATATAAGATTTATGCTAAGCTCTTATTTTTCTTTTGGAGTCTGGGATTTGATTTAAAAAAATTTTTTTATTATCTTTATTTATTGGTTAGAGACAGCCAGAAATTGAGAGGAGGGGAGAGAGAGAGACAGAGAGACAGAGAGACACCTGCAGCACTGCTTCACTACTTGCAACGCTTTCCCCCTGCAGGTTGGAGCTTGGGGCTCAAACCCGGGTCCTTGGGCACTGTAATATGTGTGCTCAACCATGTGTGCCACCACCCGGCCCTGAATTTGATGTTTAAGTAGAGGTATCCTGCATGTACTAGGAGCCCTGGGTTCATTTTTTGGCAATTCATTAAAAAAATAAAAAAGGAAAAAGGAAAATGTGAAGGGCTATGTGGTGGCATATCTGGTAGAACGTATACTTTACAGTGCACAAAGGCTGACTTCAAGCCTCCAGTTCCTACCTGTAGGGGGGTGAAACCTCAGGAGTGGGAAAACAGTGCTATAAGTATCTCTCTTTCCCCTTCTGTTCCCTCCTTTTCCTCTCAACTTGTCTCTCTAAAAAAATAAAAAAGATATATGCACACACCACATATATGAAAATGGGTAGAAAATTGAAATTCATTAAAAGAAAAAACATGAAATACGGGAGGGAGGGTTCTGGTTTTGGAACATGGTGGCAGAGGAGGACCTAGAGGGGTCATTGAATTGTTCTGGGGAAAACTGAGAAATGTTACACATGTACAAACTATTGTATTTTACTGTTGACTGTAAACCATTAATCCCCCAGTAAAGAAAAAACAAAACCCTGAAGAAAAATATAAATACTTTCCCTTCCCCTTCATTTTCTTAAGGAGTTACTGGCTTACAGTATAGCTATTGGCATATGGGCACATCAATACCCCAGGTCCTTTTCACACTGTCCCCAATTCCCTGCCTCCCCAGAATCTTTTGCTTTGGTGCAATACATGTAAATGCATTTCCAAATAAATAGTAAAAGCCATAAATATCCCAGAAAAGTAAAATGCAACATATACACGCAAGAGAACAGTAGCTTCATGGTTAAAAATTAGTTTGCTTGGTGCTGTTAATTGTCCTTCATCTAAGTTGTATTGCTTGCTCTAGCTCTCTTGAATATGGTTGACAGTTTTTAATGATTAATGATACATTTTTGCTAATCACTTATGCTTAGCAACTACAGGAATTATTAATTAGAAAACTGTAATTAGAATCAGAGTGACAGTGATGATGATTTAGTTGGAAGGAAATAATGTAATTTGACTTGAATTTTGTCTCAATAATAAATCACCTCTGATGGTGGGAAATGTTTCAGAAATTAAGGATGATGGTTTGCTTTACTTTGGTGATTTGCATATACATGTACACATGTATTTGAACTCTGTCATGGGAGAAATGAGAGATTATGTTATCTTCAAGATCATACAATTGTGGTTGTAGTTATTTTGTATCATTAAGTGAGATTATTTCCTACTAAGTAATCAAAATAAATCTCTTTTGTACTAGCTCAGATTGAGAGCTAACAGGCAAATAAATATATTGTGTCTTTATGCTTTTCATAGTTAATAAGGTTTTATTCTTCCATGGTGTATAGAAAAGAGTTTATGGCAACCCATATTATTCTTATCAAACGTGTTAATTATGTTAATATAATAAAATTAAGTGAAAAATCTTAAAGAGTCCTCAGTAGTCATATGCTTTTGGTATTTATTTCAATTTATTTTAATTAATCAGTACAGTTGAAGAGAGAAAATGAGTTTTCCTGTTTATTTGCCCTGATTTAATAACTTGTATTTAATATTTAATTTATGGGAGCTGGATGGTGGCACCCTGGGTTAAGCGCACGTGGTACAAAGTGCAATGATTCCACTTTGAGCCCTTGGCTTTCCACCTGCAGGGGGCTCACTTCACAAGCAGTGAATCAGATCCGCGGGTGTCTTTCTTTCTCTCTCCTTATCTTTCTCCTTTCAATTTCTGTCTGTCCTGTCCAATAAAAATGGAAAACTGGCTACCAGGAACAGTGGATTTGTAGTGCTAGCACTGAGCTCCCGAGATAACCTGGAGGCAAAAAAAAAAAAAATTAGAAATAAGAATTTTATGTGTGTTTCATTTTTTCTGATGTCACTTGAGACTACTTCTGAAAATTTCCCTTTTGTGATCAGGATAAAAACCATTGCTAATAGAAACACATGTTCCCCAAAAGGAATGAATGGCTAAAGTTAAAAGAGAAAGATCTTAAATTATTTTTATTGAATTGCTATGCATATTTATTTATTTCTAAAATTTTTTAATATTTATTTATTTTCCCTTTTGTTGCCTTTGTTGTTTCTTATTGTTGTAGTTATTATTGTTGTTGTCATTGATGTCATTGTTGTTAGATAGGACAGAGACAAACGGAGAGAGGAGGGGAAGGCAGAGAGGGGGAGAGAAAGATTGACACCTGCAGACCTGCTTCACCGCTTGTGAAGTGACCTCCCCTGCAGGTGGGGATCCGGGGACTTGAACTGGCATCCTTGAGCCAGTCCTTGTGCTTTGTGCCACGTGTGCTTAACCCGCTGTGCTACCACTGGACTGCATATTTATTTTTATTGATCTAAAATTTTATATCTACAGTATCATCTCTTATTCTTTTTTTAAAAATATATTTCTTTATTGGGGAATTAATGTTTTACATTCAACAGTAAATACAATAGTTTGTACATGCATAACCTTCCCCAGTTTCCCATTTAACAATACAACCCCCACTATGTCATTTATCATCCTTCATGGACCTGTATTCTCCCCACCCACCCACCCCAGAGTCTTACTTTGGTGTGATATGCCAGTTCCATTTCAGGTTCTACTTGTGTTTTCTTTTCTGATCTTGTTTTTCAACTTCTGCCTGAGAGTGAGATCATCCCATATTCATCCTTCTGTTTCTGACTTATTTCACATAACATGAACTTTTCAAGGTCCATCCAACATTAGCTGAAAACGGTGAAATCACCATTTTTTACAGCTGAGTAGTATTCCATTGTGTATATATACTACAACTTGCTCAGCCACTCATCTGTTGTTGGACACCTGGGTTGCTTCCAGGTTTTGGCTATTACAAATTGTGCTGCCAAGAACATATGTGTACACAGGTCTTTTTGGATGGATGTGTTGGGTTCCTTAGGATATATCCCCAGGAGAGGAATTGCAGGGTCATAGGGTAGGTCCATTTCTAGCCTTCTGAGAGTTCTCCAGACTGTTCTCCACAGAGGTTGGACCAATTGACATTCCCACCAGCAGTGTAGGAGGGTTCCTTTGACCCCACACCCTCTCCAGCATTTGCTGTTGTTACCTTTTCTGATGTATGACATTCTCACAGGAGTGAAGTGATATCTCATTGTTGTCTTTATTTGCATTTCTCTGACAATCAGAGACTTGTAGCATTTTTTCATGTGTTTCTCGGCCTTTTGGATCTCTTCTGTGGTGAATATTCTGTGCATGTCCTCCCCCCATTTTTGGATGATGTTGTTGTCTTGTTGTTGAGTCTGGCAAGCTCTTTATATATGTTGGTTATTAAACTCTTGTCTGATGTATGGCATGTAAAGATTTTTTCCCATTCTGTGAGGGGTCTCTTGGTTTGGGTAGTGGTTTCTTTTTAATTAAATTAAGCTTTTTAATTTGATGTAGTCCCATAGGTTTATACTTGCCTTAGTCTTCTTTGTAATTGGATTCCTTTCATTGAAAATGTCTTTAAAATTTATGCAGAAACTCTTATTGTTTTTATTTATTTATTTATTTATTCCTTTTTGTTGCCCTTGTTGTTTTATTGTTGTAGTTATTATTGTTGTTGTTATTGATGTCATCGTTGGATAGGACAGATAGAAATGGAGAGAGGAAGGGAAGACAGAGGAGGGAGAGAAAGACACCTAAGGACCTGCTTCACTGCTTGTGAAGCGACCCCTCCTGTAGGTGGGGAGCCACGGGCTCGAACTGGGATCGCTACGCTGGTCCTTGTGCCATGTGCGCTTAACCCGCTGCGGTACTGGCCGTCTCCCAGTCTCTTATGGTTTTACTATTGACTTCTATTCTCTGCATGTTAGAAATTAGTGGATAATAAGAAAAAACAAGCCTGAAATGCTTTTTTAGTTACTTTGAAGTGCTGGGCAGAAAACTAAAGACCCAGTAATAATAATATTAGTAAAAGTTATAGCCAGTGCTTGAGTACTGCCATGTGCCAGGCCCCATGCTTACTCATATATATGTTTTCATTTTTTTATAACTTTGTCTGATAGAATTTATACTTTCCATTTTATAGATGCTAGATTAAAGAAAGTAGCAATCCCACTGTATAAGTCTGATGACATTTTGAGTTAACTGTATGTTTCTCCTTTTTTTGGAAGACTGATAGCAGAAGAGAAACTGAAATCAACAGGAGAACAGTTATAAATGAAATTATAAAAGTTATAAAAAAAAAAGTTAGAAAAGAAATTGAAGACAGGCAGAGTTCTAAGACACCTTTTCCAAAGTTTCACTTTGTAGAGGAAGATAAAATTATTATCTATAAATCTCATCTATACCTTCTTATTTTCTTTCTTTCTTTTCCCTTTCCCCTTTCTTTTACTTTTTTTTTTCCATCACGATTATTTCTGGGGACTTGGTACTTGCAAGATGATTCTACCTCTCCTAGTGCCCATATTTTATTTTATTTTATTTCTCTTCTTATAAAAATACAGAGATAAAGGAGTGAGGGAAGGAGGGATGGAGGGAGGGAGGGAGAGAGAGAGAGAGACCCCGACTGAGAGAAAGAGATACCTCACTTCACCACCCCTCATGAAGCTTCCTTTTTGAAGTTGTGGAACTTGAACCCAAGTCCTCATGCATGGTTGGGGTGTATTTTAATATGTATACTACAGCCTGGCCCTTTTACCTTCTCTTAATATTTTCTAACTTTTCCAGAGTCCTATAACCAGTTAAAATACGAAATATGAAGTGCCATGGGTAGAATGTGCACATTACCTGTGCTAGGACCAGGTTTAAGCCCTTGGGGAAGCTTCATGACTGCTAGAGCAGAACTGGGGTGTATTTCTTCTCTACCTACTGGGAGCAGTGGAGTTGGTTGGTGTGCTTATCTGTTTTCTGAACTGAGCAATTTCTGTTTTTGTCAGGAACTTGTCTGATTATTCCTCAACTTTTTTCAGTACTTTTAAAAGAAGGTATATAAAGGGGCCAGGCAGTGGCACACTTGATTAAGCACACACATTACAGTGTGCAAGGATCCAGGTTCAAGTCCCTGGTCCCTACCTGCAGGAGGAAGCTTCACGAGTGGTGAAGTAAGGCTGCAGGTGTCTCTCTGTCTCTCTCCCTCTCTATCTTCCCCTCTCAATTTCTCTCTGTCTCTATATAGTAAATAAATAAAAGATTAAAAAACATTTTTAAAAAGGTGTATAAGTGTTTTAATCATGAAAGGATGTGGGATTTTTGTCAAAGGCTCTGTATTTGTTGAGATAATCATGTGGTTTTTGGTTTTTCTTTTATTCATGTGGTGGATCACATTTAGCAATTTATGTGTATTGAACCAGTCTTGTATCCCTGGGATAAATCCCACTCGGTCATGACGTGTGGTCTTTTTAATATACTGCTGTATCCAGTTGGCTAGAAGTTTGTTCAAAATCTTCATGTGGATGTTCATCAGAGTTAATGGTCTGTAGTTTCTCATTCACTATAGCAGCTAAAATAGTAGCATACTAGGAATAAACCTAGTAAAAGAAGTAAAAGACTTGTGTTTTGAAAACTGTGAGTCACTATTCAAGGAAACAGAGAAAGATACAAAAAAGTAGAAAGAAAGATATTCCATGTTCATAGACTGGAAGAATTATCATCATCAAAATGAGATTTCTACCCAGAGGCATATCCAAATATAATGCAATTCCCAACAAAGTCCCAACATTTTTTTTTTTTTTCAGAGAATAGAACAAAAGCTACAAATGCTTATCTGAAAACAGGTAATACCTAGAATCACCGAAACAGTCTTGAGGGGGAAAAAAAAAGATCTGGAAGCATCATATTCTCAGATCTCAAACTATATTATAAGGCCATTATAATAAAAACTACATGCCACTGAAACAAAAATAGACACAGTGATCAGTGGAATACAATTAAGAGCCCCAAAATTGTTATGTGGAAAGCTGAGAAATGTTATGCATGTACAAACAATTGTATTTACTGGCAACTATAAAACATTGATCCCCCAATAAAGGGGGGGTAAGAATTGAGAGCCCCAAAATAAACCCCCACACCCATGGTCATCTAATTCTTGACATTAGATGTAGAGTCTCCTAAAAAATGGTATTGAGAAAACTGGGCTGAAAAGTACAGAAGAATAAAACTGAACCACTACATTTCACCATACAAAAAAGTAAACTCCAAATGGATCAAGGACTTGGGTGTTAGACCAGAAAATATAAAATACCTAGAGGAAAATATTGGCAAGTAC
Source organism: Erinaceus europaeus (assembly GCF_950295315.1). NCBI lineage: Eukaryota > Metazoa > Chordata > Mammalia > Eulipotyphla > Erinaceidae > Erinaceus > Erinaceus europaeus. The sequence goes on along the minus strand of NC_080170.1, from coordinate 52,908,661 downwards.
TCTTTTCCATCCAAAGTTTATAGGCATCTTCAATGATACAAATCCAGTTACAAGGAAGACTAAAAGAAAAATAAACCAATGGGGCTACATCAAATTGAAAAGCTTCTGCACAGTAAACGAAACCACCCAAAGAAAGAGACTCCTTATAGAATGGGAGAAGATCCTTACATACCATGCATCAGACAAACGGCTAATAGCCAAAATATATGAAGAGCTCACCAAACTCAACAACAACAACAAAAATGACCCCATCCAAAAATGGGGAGAAGATGTGAACAGAATATTCACTATGGAAGAGACACAAAAGGCCAACAGACATAGGAAAAAGTGCTCCAAGTCCTTGATTGTTAGAGAAATGCAAATAAAGACAATAAGATACCATTTCACTCCTGTGAGAATGTCATACATCAGAAATGATAACAAACAAGGGAAAGGCTGTGGGAGCAATGGGACCTTCCTGCACTGCTGGTGGGAATGTAAATTGGTCCAACTCCTGTGGAGAGTTGTCCTGGAGAATTTTCAGAAGGCTAGAAATGGACCTACCCTATAACCTGGCAATTCCTCTCCTGGGGATATATCCTAAGAAAGCAAACACACCTATTCAAATGATGTGTGTGTGTATACCTAGATTCATAGCAGCATAATTTGTTATAGCCAAAACCTGAAAGCAGCCTAGGTGTTCAACAACAGATAAGTGGCTGAGAAGGTTGTGGTATATATGCACAATGGAATACTACTCATCTATTAAAAATGGCGAATTTACATTCTTCACCTCATCTTGGATGGAGCTTAAAGGAATCATGCTAAGTGAGATCTAAGCCAGAAGAAGGATGACTATGGGATTATCTCATTCATGGATATAAGTTGAGAAATAAGAACAGAAAGGAAAATACATAGCAGAATTTATACTCAGATTGGTGTATTACACCAAAGTAAAGGACTCTGGGAGTGGGGGTGGGGGTAGAAGGGGCTCAGGTCCTGTGCACTGTGGTGGAGGAGTGTTTTGCAGAAAACTGAGCAATTTTATACATATGTACTAGCAACTGTATTTACTGTCGACAGTAAATTATGAATACCCCCAATAAAAATTTAAAAAATATATAAATGGGCCTGCAAAATAGCTCACTTGAATTGTGCACTGCTTTGCCTTGTGAACAAACCTGGTTTCAAGCCTGGCCTCTACCACATTGAACGGAGCTTTGGGTCTATGTTCCTTTTAACTCAATCTCTTTGCCCCTCTCCATCTGTCTATCTTGTATTAGATGAAGAGAATGATAGATAAGTTAGTTGCTAAAACTGGTAATGAATTTCTGATTGTTTTCAATTCCTTTAATTTGGAGTGATACAATGGATTTATTTTACATAAATCCCTTTAGAATATGTATTTCTGTGATACATACACATTCGTAGAAGTGGATTTACTATCTCCAATTTCATACTATGTAAACTACAGATGAGCATTCTCAAAAATTTGAGTCACTAAATATAAATCATATTTAATGATATTTTTACTCTTCTCTGAGAATGTATATAATAATTAGATAGAAATACTGTATGACTATTTTATTGGACACAGTCATATTTCTTGTTTTATGAATGAATACTGAGTATAATATATAACTTTGCTTTTGTTTTTTTGCTTCTTCAGAGAGCGATAATGAACTCTCAAGTGGAACAGGTGATGTGTCTAAGGACTGTCCTGAGAAGATCCTGTATTCTTGGGGAGAATTGCTAGGAAGATGGTAAAAAATTATGGAAAATTGTATATTTATAACTGATGTTAATTTGTTATATATTGAAGTCTATATTTTATATTTCTAACACTAATTATTTTGATATATGTAAATTTTTTAAGGGAGTGGGTGATAGCCTGTATACTTTATCTGTGAGAGGAACCAGGTTTTGAGCCTCAGGCCACTACATGGGAGCACTGTGCAAAGGGTAGCTTTATGAGTGGTAGAGTGGTAGTGTGGTGTGGTGTTCTCTCATTCTCTTTTTTCTCTGTTTCTCACTCTCTGTGGAAAAAAAAGAAAAAAATATGTAATTCATAGATACTTTGTGTGTGTGCCAGAGCTTCATGTCTGAGTGATTCCACTGCTTTTGTTGAACTACACTTTCTGTTTTTGAATTTAAGGGAGAGAAAGAGACACCATAGCCCCTGTCATATATGGTGTTCCCATGTGGTTACCTGGGGCTTCAACCCAAATACTCATGATAGGCAACATGTGTGTTCCACCTGGTGAGCTATCTTCTGGTCATATAGATACCTTCCTCCCCATGTGGTCTTACTTCTCTCCTTTTATTAGGCATTAATGGTTTAAGGTATAGTTATGAACACATGGGTAAAATTTCTCATTTCATTGGACCACCAAGTTAATCCCCAGGACTTGGTGTCTGTACAACTCTACTGTCCTGGTGGTCATTTTTTTCCTCAGATAGATAGATAGATAGATAGGTAGATAGGAAAGACACCACAATACTGCTCTACCATTCATGAAGCTCCCTCCACTGCAAGTGCTTCCATATGGTGGCCAGGGTCTCAAACTTGGGTCCTAAAGCATGATAACATGTAAGCTCTATCCAGTGAACCACTTACTGTCTCTCTCAACTCGCTTTTGGAAGATGTGTTTGATTTATTATTTAATTGAGACATAGCATTGCTCAGAGTAGTCAGTTTTATGCTATATTGTCAACACACATGTCTTTTGTTAAAGATTTGTGTTCCTTTCTCTACTAATTTTATTGCTATTAAGTAAAGAAAAAGCTTAGTTTTTTTCATTTTAAAGAGAATCTTTTACTATTTCATTATTAAGTATGAGCTTAGTATATATTTAAAATACATGGTTATTACTTTTTAAAAAATACTTTAAAATTTATTTTATTATCTTTATTTATTGGATAGAGACAGCCAGAAATCGAGAGGAAAGGGGAGAGAGACAGAGACACCTGTAGCCCTGCTTCAACACTCGTGAAGCTTTCCCCCTGCAGGTGGGGACCAGAGACTTGAACCTGGGTCCTTGTACACTGTAATAGGTGCACTCAACCAGGTGTGCCACTGCCCAGCCCCTCATGATTATAACTTTTAAAAAGAGTATCTTTCTATTATTGGTAGGCTAGATTTTTCCTTCAAATAAAAAATGAAAGAACTAGAGAGGTTTAGTAGTAGAATTTGTACCTTGCATGTATTAGGTCCACCTTCATTTTGAACCCTATACCCATATAAAATAGTGGAGTGGGTATTCTAGGTCTCTCTTCCTCTCTCTACTACACACACACACACACACACACACACACACACACACAGAGTCAAATTTGCCTATTTCTGTTTTTTATTTTCTGACTAATAAATACAGAATATGAACCCTTAAACCTGACTTCGTAGCAATTATATGAATTACTATTTTGGTGATTATGCATATAAAGTCTGAGTAAAGTGCCATAGAATATAGTTCTAAATTCAGGCTAAATACAAGGAAAAAGTTGAGAAAGGATGTTTATTTATTTATTATTATTATTTTTTAAGATTTATTCATTTTCCTTTCTGTTGCCCTTGTTTTATTGTTGTTGTTATTGACGTCATCATTGTTGGATAAGACAGAGAGGGGGAGAGAAGGAGAGACACCTACAGACCTGCTTCACCTGTGAAGCGACTCCCCTGCTGGTGGGGAGCTGGTGGCTCGAACCGGGATCCTTACTCTGGTCCTTGTGCTTTGCACCACATGCACTTAACCCGCTGCACTACTGCCTGACTCCCAAAGGGTATTTATTTTTTACAAGACTGGGGACTAAATACCCTAACCTTTTAAGTAATTATTGACTTCATGATGAGATGCTTCCTTTTTTCCAGTTCTAACCATCATTGAAAATGGGAAAGACTTGACTGTATAGTTGTTTGCCCCAATAAGGTGGAGTTGTGCAAGTTTCTTGGGAAATGTCTAGGTACTGCTTTTATAGATGTCACTTTGAGTCATGATGTAGAGGTATGGCTTTCCTTTTAGCATACTTTCCCTTTTCCTATAACATATATATATAGCTTTTACCAAATTACTATACATTTATCTCATGGGATTAAGATTGTTCTCTTGGGAGTCGGACGGTGGCGCAGTGGGTTAAGCACATGTGGCCCAAAGCGCAGGACCAGAGTAAGGATCCCGGTTTGAGCCCCTGGCTCCCCACCTGCTAGGGAGTCGATTCACAGGTGGTGAAGCAGGTCTGCAGGTGTCTATCTTTCTTTCCCCCTCTCTGTCTTCCCCTCCTCTTTACATTTCTCTGTCCTATCCAACAACGACAACATCAATAACAGCAACAATAAAAACAAGGGCAAAAAAAGGGAATAAGTAAATAAATAAATATTAATAAATATATATTTAAAAAAGATTGTTCTCTTTATGCCTTGAAATGCTGCCTAGACAACGACCCTGGGTCCATACTCCCAGAGGGATAGAGAATGGGAAAGCTGTCAGGGGAGGGAATGGGATATGGAGACCAGGTGGTGGGAATTGTGTGTAATTGTACCCCTCCTAGCCTATGGTTTTGTTAATGTCGCCTTTCTTAAATTAAAAAAAAGAAAAAGAAAAAAAGAAATTCTGCCTAGAAATATATAGTTAAACACTTTTTATTTATTTATTTATTTTTACCAGAGCATTGCTCAGCTCTGACTCATGGTAGTGCAGGGGATTGAACCTGGAACTTTGCAGCTTCAGGCATGAGAGTCTCTTTGCATAACCATTATTCTATTCACCCCTGCCCAACATGGTTTTTGTTATGAGTTAAATCCATAGGATAATGTATGAATAAATAAAGGAATGAAAAAAAATCACTTGATGATAGAATATGACTCACCATTGAAGGAAATGGGATCCAGAAAGAAAATTGAAGGCATCACTGATCTTAAATTCTACTGCTTATTTTCTCCCCCAAGATTGACTGAATGATGGATGAGAGAGGAGGAGAGAGGGAGAACCAGATCATATGGGCCAGGCGGTGGCACACCAGATTAAGCATGCACATTACAGTGTGCCTGTACGCAAGTTCAAGCCCGCAAGTCCCACATGCAGGGGAACAACTTGACAAGTGGTGATGCAGGGCTACAAGCATATCTCTGTCTCTTTCTCTATCTCTTCCACTTTTCTTAGTTTCTCTCTGTCTCTGTCCAAAAAAAGAAAAAAAAGACAACCAGATCATCACTCTAGCACATATGTTTCTAGGGGCTGACATTGGGACCTATGCTTGAGAGTCCAAGGCTTTATCCACTGTGTTACTTTCTGGACTCCATGCTACTGGACTCCATACTATTCTCTACTATCCATCCAACCCTTTTTTCATTCTTATACTTTTAACAGAAACTTAAATTTTTTTTTAATCTTAGTGAGAAAGGTGGAGAGAGATACTAGAGAGCTGCTTATCTCTGACTTATGGTGGTGCCTGGAATTAAACCTGGGTTGTCAGGACCTCTGGCATAAAAGTCTAGTGTACAACTGCTATGCTGTCTCACCAACCTGCCAGGCATATACTTTTTTTTATTTATAAGCTTGTTAGTATACCATCCATAAAATCAATAGATTGGCAGTGGTAGGGAGAGTATGAATTGCTTATTCTCTTGTTTTTTCAGGCACAGTAACCTTGGTGGACGACCAAAAGGGCTGTCCACTCTGGTGAAAAGTGGCGTTCCTGAGGCATTGAGGGCAGAGGTCTGGCAACTGTTAGCAGGCTGCCATGACAACCAGACAATGTTGGATAGATACCGACTTCTCATCACAAAGGTAGGAAACTCTTTTCACATTATTGTTAGATAACATTTCAAACACATCTTGTTTTCATGATTCCAGCAAGTCATAAATGCTGTGAACTTCTTTAAAGACTGTTGATATTATGCCTTTTGTTTTGAATACCTATTGGGTGGTGGAGAACAGTGCTGTCATCATCTGAACACAGTATGCTTTGTTTTCATATTTTTTCTTCCTCAGGTGAACTTTATAGTAGCAGTCTATAAGATTGGACCATTTATTTTTCAGATGTTTTCTTACCTCTTCAGTGAACCTTTCTTGTAGTAAACAGACTCTCAGGCCTCACTTTCCCTTTCTTTATCTTCTTCTTTTTTTAATGTTTTTACTAGCAATTCAGTACTGATTAACAAAATTACATGTCAACAGGGGTATAATTCCACACTGTTCCCACCACCAGAGTTCTGAAACCCAAGTTCTTCCATTGCAAACCATCATAGTTCTCCCAAGGCTGCAGACATGAGTTAACTGTTATCTCTACAACTATCTGTCTACATTTGTATGTAATTGTCCCCTTTTTCTTCCAGGTCCAATCCCCTCTCCCCGTCCAAGCCATGCATAACCCTATTATATCCAAATATCTCTCCCCTTTTTGTCTCCTCTCTCTGGGATCTGATGGAGTTGGAATTCAGAGCCCACTTATCCTCTTCCTCCTATCACTTCTCTCCCACAGAGAGTATGGATCAAAGTTGTTTTTTGGGTGCAGAAGGTAGGAGTTCTGGTTTCTGTAATTGCTTCTCCACTTGATTTTGGCATTGGCAGGTTGATCCATACCCTCAACTTGTTTCTGTCTTTCCCTAGTGGAGTAGAGCTCTGGAGAGGTGAGGCTCCAGAACACATTGAGGTCATATGCTCAGAGAAATCAGGATGGAATCATGGTAGCAACTTAGTGTCTGAAAGATGGCAGGACATAAATAAAGTGAGACATAAAATGGTTAATGAACTGGGTCCATAAAGTAGGAACAGAGATGAAATTAGGGATCTTAGGGTAGAAGAATGCTAGGAAGTTGCTGGACTAGTGTGGGGGTGCCTCTTCCCAGGCGTGTACTCTCTGGGTTAGAGAGAACACAACCAGAGTCAGCCTGGGCTGCTACTCACTCAGCTACGCAAGGGAGATGACTCATGAACAGAGCTTGTGGTGGCGAGGCAATTCGATTCTTTATTGATTTAGGGAGCCAAGGCTTTTAAATGTTGGACCCAGAAGTGGCAAGTTGGAAACGGAAATGCTAGGAAAGGTGTGGAGAAAGGCAAAAGGGACTGGAAAGGTAGGAACTTCCTTAGCAACTGTTGTGAGGGTTTTAACTGGTAGGATTAATAATACCCTGCAGGTAGAGAGGTTCTTGAAGGTAGAAAGAAGATAGATCAAAGGAATGGAATGGGTGGGGATCTTTCAGGCAAAACAATGATTATGTAGATAATAAGGGAGCAGGCCATAGTATGAGAAAGCAGGGTGCTTTGTGAGGCAGGGAGTCTGATAAAATGAGAGGATGGATGTCCCCTCAAGTCAAGCCCTGTCAAGCTCAACCACATCCTCACAATTTCCTGTCTAAAATAGACAGGAAGTCTATTTTAGGTATGTTTCTAGGGGTCCAAGGACTATGGTAGTTTTTGCTTAGTTTTATAGCTAGCATGAAGTTGGATAAAAACATTGTCGGAGAAAATGGTTTCAGAGTAGAGAAAAGGGCTAGGAAGTTGGATTAGGACAGAGAATGGCTCCCATTCTTGAAAATATTATGGATGGAATTAACTATTTACCTCTATCCAACCAATCCAGGGCATATATATATATATATATATATATATATATATATATATATATATATATATATATATATATATGTATATATATATATATGTATATATATATATTTATATTTATATTTAGCACCAGAGCCTGTGTAACCTCTAAGTCCCTCTTGGTCTCTTGGTCTGAGTTCACAGCTCATAGTCACAGCTGGGAACATTGCAGGCTGCACTCATTTCAGGACCAGTCTTTCTCGAGTGACAGTGCTGGATAGCCAAGCCTTCCTTCGAAGACTGGGATAGTCCCTGCCATAGCTGCTTTATGGTGAGGGCAAGGTCCTGGGAAGGCCCACAAGAGGGCTTGTGATGATGTTCCTTATAGACGTGACCAATGGTGGTTCAGAGAGGGATCCATTAGAGGTCTATGCCCATCATATTTGTGTAGGAATCCAAGGATTCCCTGACCCAGATGGTGAGGTGGTATTGACCAAAAAGGCCATTATTAAGTGAGCCTGTCTCTTGCCCTTGTCCTGTTTTTGTAGTCCTCTCTTTGTCTGATGACTTTAGACTTTGTCCCAGTTGTTTAAGCATTGGGTGTCATTTGTTCAGTTTTCAACCTCTAGAGAGCTTGTGCTCAAACCTTTACCAGAGAGCAAAAAAGGGAAGAGTTGCAAATATTGTTATGGTAGCTGTTTCCAAAATTAGTTTTGAGGAATACAAATTAAAAACAACTGTATGATTAATTTGTTTTAAGGTTTTTGCAGGTTCTCTGTGTTCTTAAGCATTACTCAGATAAAAACTTTACTGTACTCCTGTCAGGTAATTGTTACTACTCAGGGCAAAATTTGTCTCCCCTCTATTTTCTAGTGGGTTATTGTAGTAGATGGTTTTTAATAAACCATATTGTTTCAGAAAAGTTTTACTTCATTTTTTGTGGAATGTATTACAGTTACAATTACTGGACAGTCTTAAGATGAAGTGCTTAAATTGGTAACTTTGAATAATTTTATATTATTATATAAATATAATTGAAAAGTCAAATTATATTAATTATGTGTTTCTTCAGTAAGTTTTTCTCAACTAAGTTAAATTGTACATCACTTAGCCAGGCAGATACTTGCTTTTCATTTACAAGTTAAAATTTCAATCAAGTATGTTAGTTTAAAAATGCATAATGCCAGGTCTCATTGAGAGGTAGTACATGACTTAATTACACAGCTTTTCTTTTTCTCTTTTGTTACCTTGTCTAATTGTAGAAAATAAATTTTATATTAATAGATATTAATAGTTATTTCAGTTGGATTGTACCATTACTATTTATAAAAACCACCAATTCTTATACTTATTTGTCATTGATGTAGCTATGAAATTTATTTGTTTATTTATTTATTTTCTTATTGCCACTAGGGTTATTGCTGCGGCTTGGTGCCGGCACTATAAATTCACTGCTTCTAGTAGCTATTTTTCCTTTTACCTCCTCCCCTAATTTTTTTTAAATTAAAAAGGACAGAGAGAAATTGAGAGAGGAGAGGGAGATAGAGGGAAATAAAGATAGACACTTACTTAATTGCTTGTGAAGTGGACCCCCTGCAGGTGAGGAGTGCAGGCTCGAACAGAGGTCATTGAGCTTGTAATATGTGCCCTTAACCACTGTTCAGCCCCCTAGCTATAAAATTTATAAAAGTATCTTTAGGAAATGTATAATTCCTTAAAATTTGATGGGCACAGAGAATAAATAGTTCTCATTGTGTTATAGTGTAAATGCCATCACCACATTCATATTGGAATGTCTTTACTGAAGGATGCTAAGACTTACTGAAAGAAATTTTTTATAAGACAGTTTACTTGTGGCCTGGTGATGGTGCACCTGGTTGAGTGCACATGTTACAATGTGCAAGGACTAAGATTCAGGCTCATAGTCCCCACCTGCAGAGGGAAAGCTTCACAAGCTGTGGAGCAGTGCTACAGATGTCTATTTCCTGCTTTCCTCTTGATTTCTCTGTCTCTATTAAAAAAAAAAAGTTATAGGATGTCTCGCCTTAAAAAAAGAATTGTGTTTTGTTACATAAAGATGATGACTTCTTAGTATGTAAATATACCTGTGCATGTAATTAGTTTCTCATAGCATAATATTTTAATTATTTTTTATTTTATTGAGGGGTTTAATGCTTTAAATTGTAGTCATTGATACATGAATATACCAGGACCACACAGTTCTCTTCTGCCCTCTCTCCCCTTCTCCCAGAGTCCTTTGCTTTGATGCAATATACTAGAACGCGTTTGATTTCGTGTTCTCTCCCAATTTATTACGTTCCGCTTATAAGTAAGATCATTTAGTATTTAGTCTTCTCTTTTTGGCTTATCTCACTTAACATTGTATCTTCTAGTTCCATCCAAGATGATGCAAATGAGATGACTTAATCATTTTTAATAGCCAAGTGATATTCCATTGTGTCTATATACCACAACTTTCTTAGTGACTCATCTGTTGTTGGGTATCTGGGTTACTTCCAGGTTTTGGCCATTACAAACTGTGTTTCTATCTCTTCTGATAGGTGCTTTTGTTTCCTTTGGGTAAATTCAAAGGACAGAAATTGCTGGGTCATGGGGTAGGTCTATTTCTTGTGTTCTGAGAAATCTCCAAACTGTTTTCCACAAAGGTTGGACCAATGCACACTCCCACCAGCAGTACAGAAGGGTCCCTTTTTTCTCACTTCCTCTCCAACGTTTGTTGTTACTGACACTTTTTAAAAAATATATATTTATTTATTTCCTTTTGTTGCCCTTGTTTTATTGTTGTAGTTATTATTGTTGTTATTCTTGATGTCATTCGTTGTTGGATAGGACAGAGAGAAATGGAGAGAGGAGGGGAAGACAGAGAGAGGGAGAGAAAGACAGACACCTGCAGAACTGCTTCACCGCCTGTGAAGCGACTCTCTTGCAGGTGGGGAGCCAGGAGCTCGAACCAGGATCCTTACTCTGGTCCTTGCTCCTTGCGCCACTTGCGCTTTGCACCACATGCGCTTAACCTGCTGCACTACTGCCCAGCTCTTACAGGTGTATAGTGGTATCTCATTAGTATTAATTTTACTGAGCTCTTCATGTATTTTGGTTATTAGTCCTTTATCTGAGATCCTCTTCCACAATGTAGAGTATATTTCTGTTAGGGTGATAGTATCCTTTGCTATGCAGAAGCTTTTCAGTTTGATGCAGTCCCATTGACTTATTTTTGTTTTCTTTGTTTGAGTCTTTGAAGACTTCTTTGAAGTATAGAACATAAAGTGTTTTGCCAATGTTTTCTTCCATGTATTTGATAGTTTCTGGTCTAATATCCATGTCTTTGATTCACTTGGAGTTGATTCTTTCTTTTTTTCTTTAATTTATTTATAAAATGGAAGTATTGACAATGGAGTTGACTTTTATTATAATTTTTTGGCTCTTATTTCTTAAAGTCTTATATTTTTCTGTCATGCCTACATTGACATCTACATGTAGCAGCCCAGGAGTTGGCACAGTGGTAGGTAGAACTCTGGACTTAGACGCATGAGGTTCCTAGTTTGGACCCATATATATATTTTTTGTTAACCACATTGATCTGGCCTGGGGCTCATGTCTATTCATATTTAGCACAGGGTCCTGTAAAAGCTTTGAGTCTCTGTCAGTCTAAGCTCACAGTCAGTGGTCACAGCTGGGCACATTCAAGGCTGCACTTATTACAGGACCAGTCTTCCTTGAGTGGCAGAATAGCATGGCCCAGCCCACCCTAACTTTGGAAAGTGGGGCATTCCTTACCATTGCTACATGATGAGTGTAAGGTCTTGGAGAAGCCCACAAAAGGGCTTATGGTGACATTTCTGATGGAAGTAACTATTGGTAGTGAAGAGAGGGATCTGTTAAAGGTCTACGTCCATAGTATCTATGGGGGTATACAAGGATTCCCTGATTAGGACCCCAAGTGAGGAGATGGCTTGGTATTAACCAAAATGGGCATCATTATGTGAGTCAGTCTCTTCCCCTTTCCAGTTTTTGGAGTCCCTTTGTGTGACTAGCTTAGATTTTCTCCCAGTTGTTGAAGCATTGAATGTCATTTGTTGTGTCCAAGCTGGTATTAGGTTTACAGAATCTGGCCTTGACTTAGGGAGGTAATAGACCTAGGATTTTAGTGAGGTCTAAGTTAACCTCTAGTCTTATTTTTCATTTACTTGTTTGATGATTCTAAAAAAGGTTAACATAGGGACAACAATTGTCCTTTACTATATATATATTTTACCAGTACATTTCTTGGTCAATTGTGTATAGTGCTTCTTCTAAAGATTAGCAAGGGGTGGCAATAATGTTAATGACCTGTCAGAAGAGATTAAAAGAAGAGTGGGACCCGGGCGGTGGCACACTGGGTTAAGTGCACATAGTGCCAAGTGCAAGAACTGGAGCAAGGATCCCATTTTGAGCCCCCAGCTCACTACCTGCAACAAGGTCGCTTCTCAAGTGGTGAAGCAGGTCTTCAGGTGTCTCTCTCTCTTTCCCCCTTACTATCTCCCCCTCCTCTCTCAATTTCTCTCTGTCCTATCCAACAATAACAGCAGCAGCAACAGCAACAACAACAACAACAGAAAAAAGATGACCATCAGGAGCACTGGATTCCTAGCATAGGCATCAAGCCCCAGTGATAACCCTGGAGGCAAAAAAAAAAAAATGGAAGAGCAAATCTGACTTTCTTTTGTATAGTTAGTTGAGTTGCTAGGGTGAATGAGAGAAGTGAAGTAGGGGATAGGAGAGGAAGATATCTAGGCATAAGTAATAAATATTTGATTATAGAGTTTATGCTACCTTCTTTAGGCCATTCTACTAGATTTCTGAGCTTATTAGGTCTAAGTCTAATCACAGAGGACTAGTAAACATTTTTACTTTGGGGTATATAATTGCCCCTAATGGAGACAGGATCACATGTACACAATACTATAGGCCCTAGCCTATATTTAAGATCTGTAACTGTTAGAAAATGTGCCATCTGAAATGGACTAGGTATTCCCACCGGGAAAAATCTCACTAGGTTAAAGGAGTTGGGTGGTTGGCATCTCAAGTTTGGCATCTCTGGAAACAGTCTACAGAACAAAGACAGTAAGCAGCCTGAGTTGGCATGGTGGCACTGGTAGCATTTACTTAGCTGAGACCATTTACTTAGCTGAGGAAGTTCTTCTTCTTCTTCTAGTGTTTGCCCTTCTTCCGTAGCCAGTCAACAGCGTCAGGTTGAGCCTGATGTAAAGTTTCGAGACCTCCTTTGAATCTGGAGAGGTGGCAGTTGTTGACTATGTGGGTCATAGTCTGTAGCCACAGGGGCAGTTTGTATAACAGGATGTCTCTACCTCTGTAACCACAGGGGCAGTTTGTATAACAGGATGTCTCTACCTCTCTCCCCATTTCTATCTCACGAAGTAAATAAATTTATCTAAAAAAAAAAAAAAAAAGACAGCAGGGCTGGTGAAATAGCTCACTTGCATAGTGCATTGCTTTGCCATGTGCACAATGCAGGTTCAGTCCTGGCCCCCATTGCACTGAAGGAAGCTTTGGTGTTGTGATCTCTCTCTCCTTTGTACCCGAAAAGTAAATAAATTAATGAATTAATTAAAAATAATAAATATGTTAAAAAAGACTGCATTTAATGAGGATCAAGCTTTCCCTACCCAGTACTGACATGTTTCTATAAAAAATTTTTAAATATCTTAATTATTTTCATAATTAAAAATCACTATAGGAAGAAACGGCAATGTATAAGACAATCATTGTCACATGAGTGCATTTTTGTATTTCCCTGTGATAGTTGTTTGCATATCATATCTGTCACCAACTGAGGGCTTTCTTTGTCTTTGGACACTGAGTCCCCCAATGCCTTCTCAATCCCCTCCCAACTCTCCCCTGTATAGAGTCCTTGACTCTGCTGCAATAGACCACAGCTGGTCTAAGTTTCACTCTATATATTGCCTTTATTTCTTCTTAACTTCCACTTCAGAGTGAAATGATCTATCATTTATCCATGATTCTATTAAGGTCAATCCAAAATGGATTAAAAGAGATTTCAGCATTTCTTACAGTTACGTAGTACTTCATTGTGCATATATGCCACAACTTTCTTAGTTTCTCACCTGTTGCTGGACATTTGAGCTATTTCCAAATTTGTGCTATTAAAAATGGTGCTACTGTTTGCATAGCCATGTACATTTTCATAATTTCAAGTGATAATTTTCTGTTACTAGTAATAGTTTTTGTTTTCTTTTATATATAATAAATAATTCTGAAGCAAGATAAGGAGAGATACTTGTTTAATACTGCTTTCATTTTTTTATCATGGAGTTAGTGTAGGAGTATACTTTGAGGGAAGACTTTTGAGGCTACATAATTCAGTGAAGATCATGCAGTGGTATAATAAATTAGGTATGACTTTATAACTTAATTGGTAGAATTAAGTGTAAGAGAAAAACCCATGATGTTTTTCCTAAATCTCATAGGTTGCAACTTCATAGTTGTTTTATTGACCTTATATGTACATTTTTTCTAAAGGATATTTGCATTTTATTGACTTGTATAATGTGATGAGTTTTCTAAAAGTAGATTATTTTTTTTTGCCTTTGATTTAGTTTACCAGCCAAATTTTTGTTTAGATACATTTACCACTAATATCAAGGTTAAAATAAAACACCCCAGTTTATAGGTCATAGGACAGAACTGTGTTTGTTTTTTAGACCAAAACTGTTGAGTTGAAATCTCATATCTTTTTATTGCATCTAAGGAGTACATTTTAAGAGTTAGATACAACACTAGTCATTGAAACATTGTCCTTTGAATTTACCTAATTTAAAAAAAAAAAATTCATTCCCTTTTGTTGCCCTTGTTTTATTGTTGTAGTTATTGTTGTTGTTGGATAGGATAGAGAGAAATGGAGAGAGGACGAGAAGACAGAGGGGGAGAGAAAGATAGACACCTGCAGACCTGCTTCACCACTTGTGAATCAACTCCCCTGCAGGTGGGGACTTGGGGGCTCCAACTGGGATCCTTACTCTGGTCCTTGCAATTTGAGCCACCTGCGCTTTACCTGCTGCGCTACTGCCCAACTCCCTCTAATTTACTTAATTTTTTAATAAAATAATATAAGCTAAATAATCACTTCTTTTTTAAAAAAACTATCTTTTAAAAATATTTTATTTATTTAAAATATTTATAAATATTTTGTTTTATTGTTGTCATCATTGTTGGATAGGACAGAGAGAAGTGGAGAGGACAGGGGGAAAGAGAGACATATACCTACAGACAGCTTCACCACTTGTGAAGCGACTCCCCTGCAGGTGTGGAGCTGGGGGCTTGAACCCAGATCCTTATGCTGGTCCTTGCTTTGCGCCACCTGTGCTTAACCTGCTGTGCTACTGCCCAGCTCCCTAATCACTTCTTTTGAACTATGGAGAAGTTATATGCCCACACGAATTATTCACACAAACACACACACACACACACACACACACACACACTCACTCACTCACAAATATAACCTAGAGTATACCTATCTTATTACAAAGTAATTTTCTAGTACCTATTTTCTTTTTCCATTAAATAGGGAAAAAATGAAATAAACACCTATCAATGTGAAAAAGCAAAAAAAATCTCTGTGTAAGTGTAGGGCTGTTATAGGCTTTAGAAAATTTTGTTTCTTTGTAACATTTCACAAGCTTCTTCAAGAGGGTATTATGTCATATTGTGTTGGGGATAATAATGATGCTACAACATTTTTTTTCTTTCAGATTTTAAACTTTTGTTCCACAGACTGGCTTTTGGTTTAATTAATGGATTCATTCACTAGAGTGCCTCAAACTAGGTTTTTTTTTTTTTAATTTTATTGTCTTTATTTATTTATTGCATAGAGACAGAGAGTGAGAGGGAAGGGGGAGATAGAGAAGAAGAGAGACAGAGAGACACCTGCAGTATTGCTTTATCACTTGCAAAGCTTTCCTCCTGCAGGTGGGGACAGGGGGCTTGAACCTGGGTCCTTGTGCATTATAACATATGTGTTCCTCAAGGCCCCTCAAGCTAAGTTTTGTAATGAGTTATGTTGAAATTCTAAAAGACTAGTTAGGCCATGACTTATGATTTTCATTTTCTTTCTTTTCTATATTAAATTTTTATTTTTCTGAGTGGTGGCACACCTGGTTAAATATGCATGTTACCATGTACCTGGGCTCAAATCCCCAGTCCCAATCTGTAGAGGGAAAAGTTTCACAAGTAGTAAAGCACTGCTGCAGATATCTTTCTTTTTCTCCTTCTGTCTATCTTCCCACCTCAATTTCTCTATACATAATAATAAATCATATTATATTAATGTATAATAATAATTTGAAAAATCTTGATTTTTTCCCCCTAGATTGTCAGTAAATTCCCTATCAAGCACAGAGTAAACTTTATTTTTTACTTACATGTTTTTTCTAATGGATAGAATGAATTTCTAATGAATAGAATGGGTAAAAGTTGTTCAAAATTTTCACTTCTGAATTGGATTATGTATATACATATTTGATTCTGTGAGAGAACTTAACTTGCTAATGTGAGACTAATTCCATCACTTCTACCCTTTAAGAGGCTGATCTCTGACACGTTTGTAAAAACTCCTTAATCTTTTAATAGATGACTAATTTTTTGAAGACAGTCTTGAAACTTTCACCTTAAAACCTGCATAAATGATATGAAAGAAGAAATTCTATTTGAATTTAAAATGTTAGTTCTTGTTTAAATATGTATAGCAACAAGCTGTAGTTTTTTTTTTTTTTTTTTACCCATCTATCTAGTTGATATTTAGGTATTCTCCATAAGGTTCCATCTCTTTTATTTGTTTTTTAAATATTTAACTAATTTATTTATTTGGTAGGAACAGCCAGAAATTAAGAAGAAAGGGGGTTGATAGAGAGACAGAGACACCTGCTTCATAACTGGGAAAAATTTCCCCCTGCAAGTGGGGAGCAGGGGCACGAACCAGGTCCTTGCGCATTATAATGTGTGCAGTCAACCAGGTGCACCACCACCTGGCCCCAGAATCCACCTCTTCAAACAGATTATTTAATGGAAGTCTCAATACACCCTCTTACCTTATTCTTGAAGAATCTCATTATTTCTACTTTTTAAAATATTCTTTTAAAAAATTTTTTAGATGTTTTTAATATTTATTCCTTTTTATTGTTGTAGCTATTAATGTCGTCATTGTTGGATAGGACAGAGAGAAATGGAGAGAAGAGGGGAAGACAGAGAGGGGGAGAGAAAAACAGACACCTGCAAACCTGCTTCACCGCTTGTGAAGCGACTTCCTACAGGTGGGGAGCCGGGGGAGCTCGAACCAGTATCCTTAACGCCCGTCCTTGCGCTTTGCTCCACCTGCGCTTAACTCGCTTAACTCGCTGTGCTACCACCCGACTCCCATATTCTTTTTTTTTTTTTTTAATTTTTCCCTTTTGTTGCCCTTGTTGTTTAACATTGTTGATGTTATTGATGTCATTGTTGTTGGATAGGGCAGAGAGAAATGGAGAGAGGAGGGGAAGACAGAGAGGGGGAGAGAAAGATAAGACACCCGGCAGACCTGCTTCACCGCCTGTTAAACGACTCCCCTACAGGTGGGGAGCCCAGCTCGAACCCAGATTCTTAACGCCGGTCCTTGAGCTTCGCGCACTTAACCCACTTCACTACCGCCCGACTCCTCATTATTTGTACTTTTAAGGACTTCTAAGTTTAAGCATGTGTAGGGCTACTAATGAGCTTGTTTATAGATATTTTGTCTCCTTCAGTTCTACAGAACTGATCTTGGGGGCAAAAGGGAAATTGATTTTTATTAGATACAATGTAAAAATCAAGATTTTCTAAGTAATTGTACTATACCAGAGTCTTATATTAAAAACTGAAAATTTTCCACTAGATAACTTGTGAATTCCTTTTTGTGGCAAATGGCCTATCAATATTGAGTTACAACTTTTCCAACTCAAGTGTGAAAAAAGCCTTTCCCATTTGAACAGAAAATGGGTTGAGCTTGATCAGAGGGAAAGGATACTACTGAGCAGGTTCCCTGAGGGAGGATTGCTGTCAGTCCCAGTGGCACAGTGTAGCCTTGCATTAAGTGCTCTGGGACTAATTAATTAGGAGATGATTGTAAATTAAAAAGGAAGCTGCTTACCAGCTGCCTGTTCAGGCAATTTTATAGAAACTGTAGACTTAGCTACTTGTATTCTAGTTTCTGCCAACATTCTTTAACTGTCATGGTTCAAATGAAAGAGGCAGTTTGTAAATTTCTAGCAGACTTTGTTTCCTAGTGATAAATTTTACTATTTGATGAACTTCTTTTCACGTGAATTTACATAAAAGCAATAATTTTGACATTATAATATGTTGACTGATCTGCAAGACTTCTACTACTACCGGGTTCTTAAAAATCTTGGAGTAAATTATAGTATTTAGAATTTTTTTTTTCTTTTTAACCAGAGCACTGTTCAGCTATAGTTTATGGTGGTGTGGGGGATTGAACCTGGGACTTTGGAGCCTCAGGCATGAGAGTCTCTTTGCATAACCATTATACTATCTATTCCCCCCCAAATAATTTTAAATAAGAAAATAAACTTAATGTACTTTTGAGCATATGTACATATATCAATGTAAGCATGTCATAAAATAAACATGAAAATCTTACAACTATTTGTGACTTCATTTACTTAAATCATAGTAACACTTTGCATAGCGTAACTACCTTCAAGAAAGATTGGAATTGTAACATTCTCCCTGGTAGGCTTTCTATTATTTAACTCTACCTATGGGTACATAGTAGAGTATGAACAATTTTTTACAATTCTTATTTGAATTGTGGTCTTTTGAGGATCAGTTTATTTTGTGTTATTATGTCAAATTCAAAATGATAAATCTTGTTTAAATGGTTGTATATACAACTCAACTTAGTATTTAGTGTGTAAGCTTTATAATGTTCTTAGCCAGGCAAACATAGACTTATGAATGATCACGTACTTGATTTTAATAGTTACATATATTTATAGTAGACCTGTTTATTTTTAATTAAGAATTTTTTAACTATTTTATTTTATTTTTGAGAGAGATGCAGAGAGAGAAAGACACAGAGATAAACACCAGAGCACTGCACAGCTCTGGCTTATTGTAGTACAGGGGATTGAACCTGGGACTTCAGAGCCCCAGACACGAGAGTCTCTTTGCACAACCATTATGCTATCTATCCCCGCCCTTTAATTAAAATTTTTCATGACTTAATAATTGTTTAAGGGATTAAGTTTATAGAGCTGTAGTTCTATACAGCACTCACTACAGCTAATCTGTGCCCTCCCCCTTAAGCAGGTGGAGCTGGGGGGCTTGCATCAGGTTCCTTGTACACTGTAATATGAGCACTCAACCAGGTGTGCCGTCACCAGGCCCCCTATATAACCTTTTTGAAAGTGAAGGTTTCTTTACTTCGCTCTCAGTTTTCTACTCTAGCTGCCTTTCCTTCTTCTGTAATATAGAGCATTATTCTATAAAAACTAGTATACCTTCTGCCAAGTCCTTGATTCCAATTTTTGAAATAACTTCTTTAGGTAATCTAAGTACAGAAGGTAGACTGAGTGTTGGTTTTACTTTTTATTTATATATGCCTTCTGTTTTGAATTAAACTTTCATCTCAGAAACAGGAACCAAAAAAAAAAAAAAAAAACCCTTATTTTGGGATATGTAGGCTAAAGGCAAATGATAGAAGTAAGCACCTTTGCTCTTAATAGGAATTTAATTTCAGTGTATAAGAAAAGATATGTTGGGGCTGGGTGGTGGCACACCTGGTTGAGTGCACATGTTACAATGTGCAAGGACCCAGGTTCGAGCCCCTGGTCCCCACCTGCAGGGGAAAAACTTTGCAAGTGATGAAGCAGTGCTGCAGGTGTCTCTCTCCCCCTCTATCAACCCCTTCCCTTTCAATTTCTGGCTGTCTCTGTCCAATAAATAAATAAAGATAATTAATTTTTTTTAATCTTTAAAAAAAGAAACCTTAAAAAGAAAAGAATATGTTTAGTTAAGACCAAAGGAGGTCAAAAAGAAAGAGTATACAGTAGGCTTTCAAGAAAAGTTGATGAATGATGGAGGGAAAATGTATGTATCTAAAATATGATACATCTTCTTTCCTGACCCACTGCCAAAAAGAGATTGTAAAATTGATATCTTCACTTTTGGTGGACCAGTACAAGGTGTACTGATAATATGAGGTGTAACCTTGTTCTCATACTTTATACCTTTAGAATAATTACAAAATACCAGCTCATAGCTTAATTTCTGCTACTTTCCCATTCTCAACTGGCATTTAAAATGAGGAGACTTGGATTTAGCCTGCATTTTTTCCTTCAAGTCTATGTCATTTATAGATTTCTTTGTTAATACTTTCTGATAGTTATAAAACTACACATTGTACTGAAATCAAGTGGTTTTCTCCCAGTCACCCAATGAATAAGTGAATGAGAATTTTCTTCTTTTGTCTCTATTATCATTTGGCTTGTGACATGAAGAATATTTGCAACAGTTACACTTCAAATTTTCACAAAGCTGGACTCTTAGGAAAATCTCCCAAATTATAAGGCAAAAATTAGATAAAATCTAGGATTCTTTTTTTTTTTTTTGTCTAATCACTCTATCTAAAACAACACTGAAGGGTGAAACACTGACAATGACAAAGTAAATCAATACTGAATAAGTAAAACAAAATGTAAACAGTCTTAAGTACTGCCTTTTAAAAAAATCTTTTAAATCTTTACTTATTGGATACAGATAGCTAGAAATCAAGAGGGAAGGGAGTGATAGAGAAGGAGAAAGAAAGAGAGATACCTGCAGCACTGCTTCACCACTCACAAAGCTTTCCCCCCGCAGGTGGAGACTGGGGGCTTGAACCTGGGTCCTTGCATATTGTAATACGTGCACTCAACCAGGTGCATCACCACGCAGCCCCTGCCTTTTGTTAATGTAGGAGTTTAAAGTGATGCTTTCCACAAATATAATACATATTCCTGTTAGTGAGTGACAGACATATCCACTTGAATATCTACTAATGGAAATTAAATCCACTTTACATAAAGTTTTAAAAAATTGCAAATGTAAAGACATTCCCAGAAATTGGGTCAATGGTTTGTCTGAAACTTCCCCAAAAACTTACAGTTGTGTGTAAAAACTTAATTTTAATCATGCTAGTATTAAAATATTTGTAGATTATTAGGAAACTAAGGACTAGATTTAGGTTTATAATTAAGCTATATCTACTTAGAAGTGGGGTGGAAACCTTTTTTTCTGCCAAGGATCATTTGGATATTTATTTATTCTCCCCCTCCCCTTTATTGGGGATTAATGTTTTACATTTGACAGTAAATATAATGGTTTGTACATGTTTGTACATGTACTTGCATAACATTTCTCAGTTTTCCACATAATAATACAACACCCATTAGGTCCTCTGCATTTGGATATTTATGTTGTTGTGCGCGGCTGTGGAGAAGAGAGAGAGGGGGTCCGGAGCAAAGAGGAAACACAAATCTTTATTTGCACTGGCACCTCAGAGTTGGGTGCTAGAGAGGCAGGTTGCGCCACGTGGAGGTAGTGAAAATGGCCGCCTCACACAGTAACCTTTCCTGTGTCTGAACACTGGAGTGAAGCGCTGGCAAGAGAGAGAGGTGCAGAAGAAGAAGGGCTTTTATAGGAGTAGCTTTCGCGAGAATGGGAAGGGGGAGGAGTAACCATAGCACTCCAGGATAGGATAATAACTCTCATGAGAATGGGAGGGGGGAGGAATAACCAAAGCACTCCAAATATCGTGGAATATGGCAGAACAGGCACTCCGAGAATGTCCCAACTCTCGTGAGAACTAGCAGTAGCCTGAGGGGACAACATGGCAGATGTGACTGCATCGGCACAATTTCCCAGCATATTTATGATGTTACTCATGGGCCATACAAAATTATCAGTTAAAATTTAGCACTTACGTTGTTCTGAAGAAAAGCTCTGATAGAGTAGGCAGGGCCAGACCATATGATTTTGTGGGTTGTCACTCATGGGTCAGACATTCTCCACTTTTGATTTGGAAGAAGCTTTTTTGTTAGAGTATTATAATTGTAATTATTTGAGAGACTTAATTCTATGATATATTACAATAAGCTGGCCATTGCTGTCCTCATGAAGTTACAAGGAGGAAAAGGAGAAGGAGAAATACTTTACATTTAATGCCTTAGAACAACCCTAATCATTTCATTCCCCCTTGGGGCATGCAGCTGTTTCCAGCCTACTCAATGCCATGTCAGGACACAAAATCATCTTGACAGAAAGTTCTAAATTATAAATAGTTCCATAATGTCATTCAGCTTGGGCGGTACATTTCTAAAGGGAGTTATTAAAGAAAATGACATTCCAACCCATTACTATAACCAGAATCCCATGTTTTTGTTTTTGTTTTTCCCCCAGCCATCTTTTGGTTCCCATGTAATATTGCTTTAGTAAACATTCAAGCTATTAAGGCCATCAAATTTACAAGTAGTAATATATAGTAGAGATATTACATAGGAGGTTCCCTAAAATTTTTTTGTTGGAAATACATCTAATCTTTTAAAAATTATTTTTATTGGGGAATTAATGGTTTACAGTAAAATATGTTGTTGATACGTGTGTGAAATTTCTCAGTTATCTACAAAACACTCTCACCTCCAGCCTAGGTCTTCCTCCATCATCATGCACCAGGACCTGAAAACTATCCTCTTCCTCCAGAGTTATTGCTGGTGCTCCGTGCCTGCACTATGAATTCACTGCTCCCTGAGGCTTTTAATGTTCTTGTTGTTTATCATTGTTGTTGTTATTTTTGTTATGTTATTGCTGTCATTGTTGTTGGATAGGACAGAGAAAATCAAGAGAGATGGGGAAGACAGAGGGAGGAGAGATAGACACCTGCAGACCTGCTTCACCACGAGTGAAACGACGCCACTGCAGGTGGGGAGCCAGGGGCTTTAACCAAGATCCTTACACTGGTCCTTGAGCTTGGCGCCATGCGTGCTTAAACCGCTGTGCTACAGCCTTATCCACCACCCCCCACCCCCCACTTCTCATTTCTCAACTTCTGTCCATGAGTGAGATTATCCCATGTCATCCTTCTCTTTCTGGCTTATCTTATATAACATGATTCCTTCCAGCTCCATCCAATATGAAATAAAGGTGAATTCATCATTCTTTTGTGCGTGTGCGTGTCTCCAGGGTTATTGCTGGGGCTCGGTGCCTGCACTTCAAATCCACTGCTCCTGAAGGCTGTTTTTCCTTTTTGTTGCCCTTGTTTATCGTTGTTGTTATTGCTGTCATTGTTGTTGGATAGGACAGAGAGAAATCGAGAGGGGGGAGAGAAAAAACACCTGCAGACCTGTTTCACCGCTTGTGAAGCGACCTCTCTGCAGGTGTGGAGCCAGTGGCTCCAACTGGGATTCTTATGCTGGTCCTTGGGCTTTGCACCATGTCGCTTAATCCGCTGCGCTACCACCTGGCCCCCATATTCATCATTCTTAATACCCAGCTAGTTTTCCATTATGTATATATACTATACCTTTCTCAGCTACTCATCTGTTACTGAACACCTAAGTTGTTTCCAGGTTTAGGCTATTACAAATTGTACTGCTGTGAACATTGGTATACAGAGATTTTGGATAGGTGTGTTTGCTTCCTTAAGATAAATTCCCAGGAGAGGAATTTCAGGGTCCTAGGTAGGGTAGGTCCACTTCTAGCCTTCTGAGAGTTCTCCAGGCTGCTCTACACAGGGGTTGGACTAATTTATATTCCCACCAGCAGTGCAGGAGGTTTCCCTTGTCCCCACAACCTCTCCAGCATTTGTTGCTGTTACCTTTTCTGATGTAGTGACATTCTCTTAGGAATGAAGTGGTATCTCATTGTTGTCTTTATTTGCATTTCTTTGACAATCAATGAATGACCTGGACCATTCTGGATCTCTTCTTTGATGAATTTTCTTTTCACATCCACTTTTGGATTTTTTCTTCTTTTTTTCTGAGTTTGATTTTCTGAGTTTCAAATGCATCTTAATATATGTCTTTTCCTTGTAAAGACTCCAAGGTTTTGGTATGATAAATATTGGGATACTTAAATCCTATGAGAATCTACTATTAGCCCAACTCATATTTTTCTTTGAACATTTTTGTCTAAAAATTTTCCACTTCTAAGTTAACTATATGTCTATAAATTGACCTTTTACTTTGTACTGTTTGTGTGCTCTGTTATTTAAGCACCTGTGAATAAGGATAGTTGAGAGAGTGAGTGGGAAGACTGGAGGATGGTAACATTTAGATTGAGTTCATGTTGAAGAACTGCATGGCTCAGGCTCCTGTCCCATGTTACTACATCACTTAAAACATCCTGAGCTTTGCTAGATCAAAGCTATATTGTATAAATGTTAATATTTGTTTAGCAGGGACATCAAACTTTTGTGAATTTGTTCATATGCAGTTTTTAAAAAAATGTTTTGTTAGGAAAATAATGATGTATAAGACTTGTTATCATATGAGTAGAATTTTTTTTACAATTGTCTCTAAGACTTTAAATTTTTGTTTTTAAATTTTTTATTGAGGGATTACTATTTTACAGTCAACAGTAAATACAATAATTTGTACATGCATGTCATTTCCCAGTTTTCCACATAACAATACAACCCCTTTTTAAAATATTTTAAGTAATTTTTATTTATTTATTAGAGCCAGAAATTGAGAATAAAGGGGTTGATAGAGAAGGAGAGAGACAGAGAGATACCTGTAGCCCTGCTTCATCACTCATAAAGCTTTCCCCCTGTGCATGGGGACCAGGGGGTTCGAACCTGGGTCCTTCCTTGTGCACTGTAACGTACGCTCAGCCAGGTGTACCACCACCCAGCCCTGAGGACAATTTCTTAGCTCTGTATGTGTG
The DNA here is from genome assembly GCF_950295315.1 of Erinaceus europaeus. NCBI lineage: Eukaryota > Metazoa > Chordata > Mammalia > Eulipotyphla > Erinaceidae > Erinaceus > Erinaceus europaeus. Next base: position 52,884,149 of record NC_080170.1, on the reverse strand, counting down.
TGCACACATTCATCTTATTTAAGGTCTAGCCCCTAACTCAATAATTGGTAAATATTGTTGCTTGGTATTGCTTGGTGGGCTTCCAAAAGACCTAAACATTGTTAATCTTCCAGTTCAGTTTTTCATTGCATTTTCTTTTCTGATCACAGGTTCTTAATAGAACCTTACCTGGACCCTGGCAGTTTAGCAACATTCATTCTACTTTTAGGCATGGCTTGAAAACAGTGTAAGAGGTTTATTCTTTTCTTTTCCAATTTCTGTCTCATAGAAATGATTTCTGTCAAAGATCAATGTTCTGAGTTGTCCTTTTGTGTCCTAACTACTTTAGCCACTTAGCTTTGAAACTGCCTATTGGAAAATAAGGTATACTGGCAGATGTAGGTCAGTTTGTTTGGCTTCTCATTGTACTTATTTGCCCATAGCCTGACCCAATGGATATTGAGAAAGTTTAATATTTTAAATTTTCTTTTTAAAAAGCTTATACTCTTAAGTTTAAACCTTTCTAGTTTCTGGTATTTTAAGGCAGTTGTGCTATTTATTCTAGATCAAGCTTTATAAAATCTTCTGTGTAGATACTTACTTAGTAGGAAAAGAACACAAATCAGTTATCTTGACATATTTAATTAATATCATATATTGTTATGTCTCCGGCACTGTGCCTATCTCTGAAGGGGAGGAGAGAGCCCAGAGTAGCCCTCTGACATGTGTGTGTGTGTGTGTGTGTGTGTGTGTGTGTGTGTGTGTGTAGAGAGAGAGGAGGGGTAGGCAAGTGAAGAGCTTGGTCATAATAGTCAACCCATATCTGCAACTTTGGGAGAATTACTGTAGTTCCAATGGAGGGAATGGGGATACAGAACTCTGGTGGTAGGAATGGTGCAGAATTATACTCCTCTTACCTTGTTATTTTGTAAATCAATAATAAAATTTTAAAAAAATAAGATAAAATTTTAAAAAATGAACTTGGGGCCTCATGCTTACAAGTCCATATCACCTTAAAAGAAAGATATTTGTAGAGGAACTTATAGCCGAGTGATGAAAATGATCCAGTATTACTTAAGCCTTTGTTGGTTGACAAATTTAATGTTGCTAAGTAAATTTTTTTAGGTCACTGCAGCAAATCCAAGTATCAGGAGTTTTTTACTTCATTCCTTTTTGTTGGCATTTTTTCCCTTCTATATCTAACCTATTTTTTTTTCCTTAGATACAGGCAGAGAGATAAAGAATGAAAGAGACCATAGCACCAAAATTCCCTTCAGTGTGGTGGGCTGAGAGCTTGAACCTGGGTTGCACGTGTAGCAAAGCACACTATTAAGCGAGCTGTCTCACCAGCCCTCTCACCTGATGTTGAATAAAGTGCATGGCTATACTAGTTTATTTTATTTTTTTTTTTTCCTGAGCCTGACATCTGATATGCAGGTGGATCTAAGTTATTGTCTAGGGAGATGATGTCATGGCTAGAAAAAGGACCAGAAAGCTGAATCAGGGAAGAGACTAGTTTCCAAATATGAGAAAGGTGTATAAATATTGTTGACTATAAATAAAGAGTTTTTATACATAAGAGTTGTTGAAGAAGTTTCTGATCTCAGATTTCCTGATATTTGTTATTGGTAATCCTACTGATTGTTACCTTTGTATCTGTGTTTGCCAAATTTATGTTGTTTGTCTGCCAAGTACATTCCTTTGACTAATATACCAAGAGGTTTTTAGTCTTCCTTGCTCTCTCGATGTAATGCATACTTTTACAAATGTATACTTCTGGAAGCTTGGGATGGATGGGCACACATATGACACTGTCCCAGCTTGGGATATGCTATGTGTTCCATCTGACCTCTTCCAATCAACTGTATAGTGACTGGCCATGGTTATTCTCTCTCCACCCTGGGATACATCTAATCTCTACCCACAGCATCCCTATAAGAGTGAAAGCAGAACATCACTCTGCTGATACATTGGACTCCAGTCACCAAGCCAGGAACCTCAGCATCCAAGTTCTGTTGCTCTATCATGTGATCTAGTTCCTCATGAGTTGTGGTTTTGAAAGTATATTCTTCCCTTCCCTTCCGCCCCACCCCGCCCTGCCCCGCCCCCTCCCCTCCCCCTTCCCCCATCCCCCCGCCCCCTCCCCTCCCCCTTCCCCCATCCCCCGCCCCGCCCCCTCCCCTCCCCCTTCCCCATCCCCCTCCCCTTCCCTTCCCCTCCCCTCCCCATCCCCTCCACTTCCCCTCCCCCTCCCCTTCCCTCCCTTCCCCTCCAAATCCCCTCCCCTTTCCCTTCCCTTCCCCTCCCCTTCCCTTCCTCCCCTCCCCCCTTCCCTTCCCTCCCTTCCCCTCCTCCCTCCCCTCCCCTTCCCTTCCCCTCCCCTTCCCTCCCTCCCTTTCCCTCCCTTCCCCTCCCCCCTCCCCTTCCCTCCCCTTCCCCTCCAAATCCCCTCCCCTTTCCCTTCCCTTCCCCTCCCCATCCCCTCCCCTTTCCCTTCCCCTCCCCATCCCCTCCCCATCCCCTCCCCTTTCCCTTCCCCTCCCCTCCCCCTCCCCTCCCCATCCCCTCCCCTTTCCCCTCCCCTCCCCTTTCCCTTCCCTCCCTTCCCCTCCCCTCCCTCCCCTCCCCATCCCCTCCCCTTCCCTCCCTTCCCCTCCCCTTTCCCTTCCCTCCCTTCCCCTCCCCTCCCTCCCCTCCCCCTCCCCTTCCCTCCCTTCCCTCCCTTCCCCTCCCCTTCCCTCCCCTCCCTTCCCCTCCCTTCCCCTCCCTCCCCTCCCCCTCCCCTCCCCTTCCCTACCTTCCCCCTCCCCTTCCCTCCCTTCCCCTCCCCTCCCCTTCATTTCCCTTTCCCTCCTCCTCCTCCCCTCCCCTCCCTTCCACTCCCCTCCCCTTCCCTTCATTTCCCTTTCCCTTTCCCTTCTCCTCCTCCTCCTCCTCCTCCTTCTTTTTTATCTCCAGGGTTATCACTGGGGCTAAGAATCCATTGCTCCTGGAGGCTATTTTTTCCCTTTTGTTGCCCTTGTTATTATTAATGTTGTTATTATTAATGTTATTTTCATTGCTGTCGTTGTTTTTGGAAGGACAGAGAGAAATGGAGAGAGGAGGGGGAAACAGGGAGAGAAAGATAGACACCTGCAGAACTGCTTCACTGCTTGTGAAGTGACTCCCCTACAGATGGGGAGCTGGGGGCTTGAACAGGGATCCTTACACTGGTCATTGTGTTTTCCGTCACCTGCGATTAACCTGCTGCACTACCGCCCAACTTCCCCAAGTATCTTTTTTCTACAAAGTGCTAAGCTCTCCAGTATAGGAGACTCTATTAATAAGTTTGGTAGACTCTATTAATAAGTTTCTTTTTAATTTTATTATAGCAGTTAATTTATTTGTTTATTTTACCAGAGCACTGATCAGCTCTGGTTTATGGTGGTGCAGGGGAGTGAACTTATAACTTTGGAGCCTCAGGCATAAGAGTCTCTTTGCATAACCATTATGTTATCTACCCCTGCCCAATAAGTAAGTTTCTGTGTCTAAAGGAAATCAAGGCTCTTTTGCCTAAGCACAGAGTTTCTGAAGTACTTTTTACAAGCTCAGTAGATTAATTATTGCTAGTTTTAATGAAAGCCAGTAATTTGGGGGGGGATGCTAAAAATCAATACTAAAAAACAGAAAACTTTGTTCCCTTACTCAAAGAGAACAAAAAAAGGTGAAGATACAGAGAACAAAAAGAAGGTGGCGTGTATAGAGGCTGCGTGTATAGGGTTGTCTTCCCTGCCAGTTCTCTTCAGTAAGTAATAACCAGAGGATTGCACTGTGTTAGCACCATGCCATCATATTGGTCACCAAGATCTTGGTCTTCATTTATTAGAAAAGAACAAGTAAAACTATGAAGCTGAATGTTTACCTTGATTTTCTTTTCTTTACCTTTTTATCTTTTTTTTAATTTATTGTATAGTGACAGCCAGAAATTGAGAGGGAAGAGGGTGATAGAGAGACAGACACCTGCAGTACTGTTTCGCCACTCACAAAGCTTTCCCTTCTGTAGGTGGAGACTAGGAGCTTGAACCTGGCTCCTTGCACATTGTAACATGTGTACTCAACCAAGTGCACCACCACCTGGCCCCTTACTTACCTTGATTTTCTAATGGAAAGCATGCAAATTAAAAATGTGATTTATTTAAGAAATTTATGTAAGAAATAATTTTAAGGGGCAGAGTTTGCAAGGGCCCCACCTGCAGTGGGGAGGGGAATACGTCACAAGTAGTAAAATAAGTGTTGCAGGTGTCTTTCTCCCCCTCCCCTCTCAATTTATAAATCTTTATCCTAAATAAATATAAAAATATTTATTTGTCGACTTGGTTTATATATTTGTGTGTGTATTTGTTTTTGGAGCCTCCTCCCTCCCTTCCTCATCCATTCTCCCTACTGTCCCCTCCTCCCTCATCTACTCTCCTTCTTTCTCCCTTCCTTTTCTCCTTTCCCTCCTCTCCCCTTTGGAGCCTGGGCATCTACCATTTCACCATTCCCAGGCTAGTTTCCCATTTGGATAGACAGAGAGACACTACCGCAACCAAAGTATCCCCATTGCCATGACATTTCCTATGTGGCTGTATACATGGAAGACATATGCCCTACCATCTAGTCCAGGTTGTTCCCCCCCCCCCCCCCGTGTGCCTTCCAGAAACAACTTGTAAAGTCAGCAGCATTAGTAGTTCAACTTTTTTCTTTTGAAAACTGAGTCATAGATGTTGCATTTTAAGCCAAGTAGAGGTTGGTTATTTTACACTTCATGGCTTTTTAAAATTCCAGTTGCTATAACAACTTTGATATTTCTTTATTATTTTTAGCACATCAGTTGCCATAACAATAAGATATCTTAAAAAATAGCAATTTTTTCTTTTATAAGAGAAAAGTCTCTTTCAATTAAAAATGAATCTGAATCTACATTTCTTTCCCATAATGTGAACCTGTTATTTAAAATATAATTGTACTATTCTGTTTTCACATTTTTTTTATTTTAAGAACTTTTTTTTTCTTTATTGGGGGATTGGTGGTTTACAGTTGACAGTAAACTACAGTAGGTGATACATGTGTAACATTTCTCAATTTTTCACATAAAACTCTTAACTCTCCACCTAGGTCCTCCTCTACCACCACGTTCCAGGATCTGAACATTCCTCACTGCCCCAAAGTCCTTTACTTTGGCTCAATACACCAAATCCATTCATACATTTAAAAAAAAATTTGTTTCCCTTTTTGTTGTCCTTATTTGATTATTGTAGTTATTATTGTTGTTGTTATTGATGTTGTCATTGTTTAATAGGACAGAGAGAAATGGAGAGATAAGGGGACACAGAGAGGGGGAGAGAAAGATAGACACCTGCAGACCTGCTTCGCTGCTTGTGAAGTGACTCTATGCCACCTGCTCTTAACCCGTTGCACTACCGTCCTACTCCCCATTCACACACATTTTTAATAAACTTTTAATAAATTTACTTAAATAATTTATATCTCTAATTTGATGCCTTTACACATAAATGGAACACTTGAAACATGCAAATAACACCATAGATTTATGGTTCTCTTCACTATAACTTATATGTAGTTCCAGAGGTCAGCTTTTATTATGTACTTATTCAGTAATTTATTTTCTAAAAGCACTGTTCTGCTCTGCCTCACGGTGGTGCTGTAGATAAAACATGAGACCTCTCAATTTCAGTCATGAAAGTCTTTTGCATCACCATTATACTTTCTCTTCACCTCAAATGAGCAGATTTTAAATGTTACCCTTTGAAATGTTTACATAATGCAACCCCCATATGCTAGGCTACAGAATGTTTTCATGATCTCAAAAAAGTTTCCTTATACCTCTTGTCAATCAAAACACACACACACACACACACACACACACACACAACCTTTAGTTTTCCTTTCCCCTCCCCTCCCCTCCCCTCCCCTCTTTTTTTTTTCCTTCCAGAATTACCACTGGGTCTAGGTGCCTGCACTTTGAATCTACTGCTTCTGGAGGCCATTTGTTGCCCTTGTTATTGTTGGATAGGACAGAGAGTGGGAGAGAAAGAGAGTCACCTGCAGACCTGTTTTACTGCTTGTGAAGCGAACACCCCCGCAGGTGGGGAGCTGGGAGCTTAAATGGGATCCTTACACCCATCCTTGCACCATGTGCGCTTAACCCACTGTGCCCCCCAAACCACTAGTTTTTCCTGTCTTAGAATTTCATTGTATGGGTATATTACAACATGTGTATCTATTCCCTACTGTATGTGTTGTTTCTTCTTGGGTTTTAAAAATAAAGCTGCTATGAGCATAGTCGTGTGTGTGTGTGTGTGTGTGTGTGTGTGTTGCTTTTGTTTCTACTGGTTGGAATTGATGGATCATATGGTAGATTTGCTTAATGGTATAAGAAACTGCTGGGGCTGGGCTGTGGCACACCTGCTTAAGCGCACATGTTACCATACACAAAGACTGGGTTCAAACCCCGGGTCCCCAAATGCAAGGGGAAAGCTTGAAGTTAAACACTTGCAGACTAGTCAGTGTCCCCTTTCCCTCTTTATGTCTCTATCTCTATCCAGTAAAAAGAAAATGCTAAAAAAGAAAAGAAACTCCAAAATGTGTGAAAGCTTTTAGAGTTGAACCATTCTATATTATCACCAGCAATTCATCAGAGTTTCATTTCTGTATCTTTACCAACATTGAATAGTGCGAATGTTTTAATTTTAGTGGGTCTATAGTGGCACCTCATTGTGATTTTACTTAGCCCTTTCTTTTTTTTTAAAATTATATTTATTTATTTATTTTCCCTTTTGTTGCCCTTGTTGTTTTTCATTGTTGTAGTTATTGATGTCGTCGTTGTTGGATAGGACAGAGAGAAATGGAGAGGAGGGGAAGACAGAGGGGGAGAGAAAGACAGACACCTGCAGACCTGCTTCACCACTTGTGAAGCGACTCCTCTGCAGGTGGGGAGCCGGAGGCGTGAACCGGGATCCTTAGACCAGTCCTTGAGCTTTGCGCCACCTGCGCTTAACCTGCTGTGCTACCGCCCGACTCCCTTAGCCCTTTCTTGATCACTCTTGATGCTAGACTTATTTATTTATTTATACCAGAGGACTGTTCAGTTCTGGTTTATGTTGGTGCTAGGGATTGAACCTGGGACTTTTGGTGCCTCAGAAATGAAAGACACTCTGCATAATCATTGTGCTATATCTCCAGCCCAGGACACTCATTTTCTTGATGACCATTTGTATCTTTCTTTATGAAGTGTCTAGTCCACTGTTGTTTTTTTACTTTCAGAATTGGGTCATTTGTATTTTTGTTAACAAATCATTGGGGTAAGTTATACATTTTGGATTTAAGCCCCTTTGCTAGATATTTTGGTGATGTTTTTCCCCAATCTTTTGGCTTGCCTACTGATTCCCTTCCTTCCTTCCTCCCTTCCTTTTTTTTTTTTTACCTGAGTACTGCTCATTTCTGCTGTGGGGAATTGAACCTGGGAGCTTGAAGCCTCAACAATGAGAGGTTTTTTTTAAAAAAAAATATTTATTTATTCATTCCCTTTTGTTGCCCTTGTTGTTTTATTGTTGTAGTTATTGCTGTTGTTATTGTTGGATAAAACAGAGAGAAGTGGAGAGAGGAGGGGGAGATAGAGAAGGGGAGAGAAAGACAGACACCTGCAGACCTGCTTCACCACCTGTGAAGCGACTTCCCTGCAGGTGGGGAGCCAGAGGCTCCAACTGAAATCCCTACGCCTATCCTTGCACTTTGCGCCACTGTGAGCTTAACCCGCTGCACTACCGCCAGATTCCCAGGAATTAGAGGTTTTTTTTTGTATGACAATTATGCTATCTCCCCTGCCTTCATTCTTTCTCTTTCTTTCATTCTTTTTTTTTTTTTTTTTTTTTTGCCTCCAGGGTAATTGCTGGGACTACACATCCACTGCTCCTGGCAGACATTTTCCCATTTTTGTTGTTGAATAGAACAGAGAAATTGAGAGAGGAGTGGAAAATAGAGGAAGAGAAAGATAGACATCTGCAGACCTGTGAAGTACCCTCCTGTAAGTAGGGAGCCAGAGACTCAAACCTGGATGCTTGTGGTGGTCCTTGCACTTCGTACTATGTACACTTCATGCAATGAGCTACTGCCCAGGCTCCCCTGCCCCTTTTCTCCCCCCCCCCATCATCATCATCATCATCATCATCATCATCATCATCATCATCATCATCATCATCACCATCACCTATTGCCACTAGGATTATCACTGGGCTCCACAGTGGTACATGAATCCACCGTTCCTGGCAGTCATTTTTCCCTTTTTCCTATTTTTTTATTTATTTGAAATTGAGAGAGGGAGAAAGACATCTGCAGACCTGTTTCAATGCTCGTGAAGCCAGCCCCCCCCCCACACACACACAGGTGGGTAGCTGAGGCTTGAACCTGGGTCGCTGAGCATGTCCTTCTAAAGTATTTTCTTCTAGAAGCATCTATATATAGTTCTAATTTTAAGATATTTTATTTAAGTTCAGTGCATAGCCTCTCCTCTGTGGCACTAGGGCTTGATCCTGGGCTGTGTGTATGGCAAGGCAAGTGCCCTTCCTAGTGCTCTCCAGACTCTGAAAAAAATTAATTATATGACAGCATAATGGTTATGTAAAAGATTGTCATGCCTGAGCCTCTGAACTCCCAGGTTTAATCCCCAACACTACCATAGAATAAGCCAGAGCTGAGCAGTGTTCTGATCTTTCTCTCTATATATCTCTCTCTCATTAAAATAAAATAAAATATTTAAAATATGTATATATTTTTATTTTCATGAGAAAAACAGAGAGACCAGAGCACTACTCGAATGTGCCATCTAGCATTGCCAGGGGTTGCTCCTGGGGTATCTGGAGCCTCATCCATGGAGCCTGCTGTGTCGCCACTGTGCTTCCTTTCTGAGCCTTGAAAAAACTGATCTATTTGTTTTAATGAACTTTGTATTTTTAAACTTTTTTCTTCCTGTTTTCCTGTTTTGTTTTTGTCACGAGGGCCTTTTTTTTTTTTAGTGCTTCCTATGTATACGTTTTTACTTTTGTATATCATTTATTTTATAGTTTACTTGTTGGTTGAGACCTCTGGTACAACATATGTAGAGGTGGTAAGATCAGATACCTTGACAGGAGAGATAGTATAATTGTTATGCAAAAAGACTCCCATGCCTGAGGTTTTGAAGTCCCAGATTCAGTATGCCATCCCACCATAAGCCAGAGGTGAGCAGTGCTCTGGTTAAAAAAAAAAAGAGAGAGAGAGAGAGATACCTTGTTTTTTCCAACTCTGTTTTTAAGTATTTTTATTTTAAACTATGGTAAAGATAGAAATGCAGAGAGAGAGAGAGAAGGGGGGGGACCTAGATCACTTGTAAAGCCTCCCTCCTGCAGGTAGGGACTTAGTCCTGGGTCCTTATTCATAGTAACGTGTGTACTTTACCAACTATGCCACCTCCTGGCCCCTGTCTTTTCCCACAGGAAAAAGCACTTGTCATTCCATCACTAAGTATGTAAGTTGTAGGCTTTTCATTGTGTGTTCATTAGAATGAGGAAACCACTAATTTAACATTAATTAAATATGACTAATTGTTAATAAATTATGTCAGTGAAATTAGCAATATAAACTCATTCTCTGTACTGGTGAGGTCCCTAAATCAGTGAATTATATGAAGTGCTGCTTTGAAGGGTTTATTTTGAAGGGTTTATTTTCTCCACCACTTAGAACAAGTTACTGTAATATTGTGTTTGATAGTACATTTAAAATGCATTGACACTGCATTTTGCAAAAGTTGTCATTCTTAAAGTGATAAGTAAATAATCATTATTTCTTGGTAGATATGATCTTTTTTCAAAACCCCAGTAAAATATTCATATTGTACTGAATTTAAGATAGAAGTATAGAGGAATATTATTGCTGTTGATTTGAATAATAGGAAGCTAATTATTCCTTCCTGCAATTTGATCATATATTTTTTAGCCTTATTGTGTAACTTTGTATGTCACACAAGGTACTGCAAGGAACATTGTATATTCTGAGCTTTACAAAAATTGGCTGTTGGTGGTTTTTTTTTTCCAGTTCTCTTATAAGCTGCTCATTATTTTATATTAAAATGATACCAAATGCTTACTTGCCAAGTATCCTATGCCCAACATTAATCAGTTGAGATATGATGAATAGAAAAGCAGATGTTCCTCCCTTTTTAGGGCTTTCAGTCTGTAGTCAGAGATACAAAACTGAATGAAACTGTGATAGTGTGGATTGATTCTAGTCTAGTCTGGGAATTCAAAGAAGGTTTTCCTAAGGAAGTGGTATGTGAACCCTGAAACCTGAAGGTTGCATTTGAATCAATCAGCAGGTATGATGATAAAGGAAACAGCAAGTCCAGGCACCCTGAGATAGAAGGGAACATGGGACTTATGTGTGGGACCAGGAGTGCAAAGAACATTGTCAGTTTTTTTAATATAGTTGATTATTTATATAGTTGACGAGGGGGGACCTCAGGCAGCATAGGAAGATCAGATTGGAAGCCAAAGCAGTGGTCCACACACTGATGATACTTGCTTATTAGCATAATAACAATGGAAACTGAGGTTTAATGTATATACACTTTGAAATATATATTTTATTTATTTTTCAATATTTATTCCCTTTTGTTGCCTTGGTTTTATTGTTATAGTTATTATTAATGTTGTTGTTGTTGGATAGTACAGAGAGAAATGGAGAGAGGAGGGGAAGACAGAGGGAGAGAAAGACACCTTTCTCTCAGACCTGCTTCACCGCCTGTGAAGTGACTCCCCAGCAGGTTGGGAGCTGGGGGCTTGAACTGGGATCCTTATGCTGATCCTTGCGCTTTGCGCCACGTGTGCTCAACCTGCTGTGCTACTGCCTGACTCCCCTATTTTATTTATTTATTTTAGGCAGAGACAGAGAGAAATTGAGAGGGATGGCAACAATAGAGAAGGAGAGAGACAGATACTTTGCACAACTGCTTCGCTGTCAAGCTTTCCCTCCTGCAGGTGGGATTCTATGGACTTGAACTGAGGTTCTGTACATGGTAACATGAGAACTGTCTCTGGTGCACGACTACCTGTGGCCCCCAAATTATATATATATATATATATATTTAAAGCCAATTACTCTTTATTTGTTTAATTTTTTACAACGTAATATCGGTTATGTAGTTCTCTTTGATAATCAATGACTTAAAGTTAATCGTCTTTATCATTGATAACTGATGTCCTCTTGCTTTGCTGTCTAGCCATTACTTAGCTGTTTAATAGTGAAATATTGAGGGATATTAAAGGATATATATATATATATATACATATATCGCACATTTAAGGTACAAATGAAAAATTAAATATCTGAGACATATATTCTCACAAAGTCTAACACAAACACACACATTAGAATTAGTCCTGCAGTAATTTCAAATCATGATTCCTCTTAGCTATTTTCTGATTAGCATTCATTTATTTAGAGAGGGAAGTGGCTGATAATGATGTAATAAGGATGATAGTAATAAAACACCTTGTCCTGCAGAGTAGCAATTATAGAAACCAGACCTTCCACTTTTTGCTCCCCATAAAGACTCCCAGAGAGATAAAGAATATGGAAACTTCTAAGGGGAGAGAAGGGATATGGAACTCTGGTGGTGGGAATTGAATTGTATGGAATACCCCTCTTATCCCACAATCTTGTCAATCATCATTAGATCACTCATAAAAAAAAAAGATACAAGAAAATGAATGACTTGAGGAATGGCTTAACTGGTAGAGTGCTGGACTTGCCTGCCTGAGGTTCTTGGTTCAATCCCCAGTACTTCATGTACTGGAGTCTGCTCTGAGTTGCTTTTTCCCTCTCTGTCTCATGTGAATCTTATGTAATCAATAAAATAAATATTTATTTATTTATTTTATTTATTTATTTATGAGAAACATAGGAAGAGAGAGAAAGAGCTAGACATCACTCCGGTATATGTGCTGCCGGGGATTGAACTCAGGACCTCATGCTTGAGAGTCCAATGCTTTATCCATTGCGCCACCTCCCAGACCACTAAGTAAATATTTTTTAAAAGAAGAAATTAATGTTCATTATAAAATATTTTATGTAATCAGCTCTGTAAATATGTGATATTAATGTCCTTTTTGCTAGTAGTTTCACATTAAAATTAGTTCATCTTATAATAAGATATAAATTGGATGTAAAATAAGGGGCTAGTAGAGATATTTAGTGTCTAAAAATAATATCTTATTAGTACTATTGAATTTTTAAAAATATTTTATTTATTCCCTTTAGCCTTTGTTTTATTATTATAGTTATTGTTGTTGTTATTGATGTTGTTGTTGGCTAGGACAGAGAGAAATGGAGAGAGGAGGGGAAGACAGGGGGGAAAGACACCTGCAGACCTGCTTTACCACCTGTGAAGGTACTCCCTGAAGGTGGGGAGCTGGGGGTTTGAACCGGGGTCCTTACACCGGTCTTTGTGCTTAACCGGCTGCACTATCGCCCAACTCTCAAGTTTTTTTCTTCAAGTTTATGGAAGGAAAGAATGATGCTTAATGGGTCCAGGTCATACTTATTACCATATACCTTCAGAAGCATGTGCAATTATGGATTATTTACAGTATTCTTAGACTTAACCTCTGCCAGTTTGTTTTTTTTTAACTAAATATGTCAGACTAAAGTGATTTAGTTTTTGAGTTTGCCAGCATGAAAAGTTTTGTCATTTTCTTGATTTTAGAAATATGGCAACTTAAAACCTTTTTAAAATGTTTATAGGCTTGAGGTAATTTTGTTTATTGAAGCCATTTTATTTTTTCAGTAGTATTATAGTGGAGCTTATAAGGAATTTGCTACCTGTTTACACTCATATGATTGGTATAACTTTATAAAAATGTAATTTTTATTTTGACTTTATTGTTATTATTGTAAAAGTATGTTAGTTAAATCCAATAACCTTGTTTGATTTTGTTTTGATGCTTTTAGGTATGTCTAAAGTTAAAATGCTTTCTTATAAAACAGAATTTTCTAGCATTTCTTGTGTTAAATTTAAATATTTACTTTTTATTTTATTTTATTATTTTTTGCCTCCAGGGTTATCACTGGGGCTCGGTGCCTGTGCTATGAATCCACTGCATCTGGTGGCGATTTTTTCTGTTTTATTGACTAGGATGGAGAGAAATTGGTAGGAGAGGGGGAGAGAAAGATACCAGCAAACCTGCTTTACCATTTCCTGCAAGTGGGGAGCCGAGGGCTCAAACTGGGGTCCTTGTGTGGATCCTTGTGCTTTGTACTATGTGCACTTAACCGAGTGCACCACCGCCCAACTGCCTACATATTTACTTTTTGAAAATATTTATTTTCAGGGATTAATGGTTTAAAGTCAACAGTAAATACAGCTGGCATATGTGCAGAATTCCTGTTTTCTGAAAACACTCTAACCCTCTGAAATATTTACTTTTATGCTTCAACATATTCAAAGATGATTGACTCCCTTTAGAAATTTTCTGGTAATGAGAAATGTGCTTCAACTCTTCATTTTACTTAGTTCCACAAAGAATTCAGCAATGATACAGTCCTCCTGAAAAGTAGTTGAACATGGAGGAAAGAAGAGGACTTTCTGTTTAGAAATCATTTCTTTTTAAATGGTCCATTTCTAGCCTTCTTAGAGTTCTCCAGACTGCTCTCCATAGGAGTTGGACCAATTTATATTCCTGCCAGCAGTTCAGGAGGGTTCCTGTGCCCTCACAACCTCACCAGCATTTGTTGTTACTGTTCTTTCTGATGTATGGCATTCTCACAGGAGTGAAATAGTATCTCCTTGTTATCTTTGTCATTCTTTGACAATCAGTGATTAGAGCATTTTTCATATGTTTGTTGGCCTTTTGAATCTCTTCTTTGGTGAATACTCTATTTATATTCTTTCCCCATTCTTGGATGGGGCCATTTTTTTTTATTGCTGAGTTTGGTGAGCTCTTTATATATTTAGTTCTAATTCCTTGTAAGAAAAGTATGAACCATATAAAAATATGTTTCAAATAGTGAATGTCTGTAGCACATCAAGCTAAACTGGAAATGATTTTAATCTCTATCAGTAAAGGATCTTACTTTGCTTTCTTCTAACTTGGGAATATGTAGCTCAAGCACCAGGACTCTTTGACTCCTTTTCATATTAAGATTTAAAAAATGTACAAGGCAATTTTTCTCTTTGTTTCTATCTCTACTATTCTGAGCTATATTTAACTTCAACTATTTCCCCAATCAGACTTTAGTATAAAGGTATTCGTTTTAGTGTTTTGTTTGTATAGTTACAATGCACAAATACAAGCAGTTTACTGTGGGCCTGGCAAGGACTAAGGAGACTAGTAATGACTTAACTTCTATTAATCCAACCATAATTATATTTCAGAGGGTGAAAATAGTAACTACAACTTTTGAGTTCATGAAGACTCAGCTGATTTTTAATAATTAACAAGTTTTTTTTTCCCCTGCCAGTGAGCATTAGATTACTGCTGACTTTTAGTGTCATAGTACCTTGTGGTAGTTTCTCTACAGGGTTTAAAGGTGCATCCCAGCCCACCCCTCCACTTCTGTCTTGTATACTACAGATGTTCTAAGGAAAATACTTCTAGAGATTCATGTATGCCATTAATACATTGTAAAGATTGGTCAGTTCCATTGTCTTCCTTTGTCAGTCTTGATCTGAGCTTGCCGAGTAAGTCTATAAGCCTGCATGTGCCTGGCAACTGTTACCTAGTGACAGTTTCAGCTGCAGTAGCCATTGGCTGTGCTGTGGATTGGGGCAGGAGGACCGAGTCACCTTTCTGATGGTGAGTTCTTCTGCATTAGCTCCTGATGAGGAGGAGGAGCAGGGCTCAGACTCAGGTGGAGGCAGCGGTACAGAAAGCTTGTGGAGAATACACTGACAGCATCTTGGGATCTGCATGCATACATCACAGTAAATCAGACTTCAGAATCAAGCAGCCCAGCCTTGAAGCTGATAGAGTGGATATAGGTGAGAAGCACTGCCTTATTCCTATAGCAAGAGAACTATTTTGTGATAAGTGAAACTGGAAATGCACAAGGAAGAATATCCTGTGATTATTATAGAAGAAAAAGGACTTCTCTGAATGACTTGGTGTGGTGCACGAGAAAATAACTTTCAGAAGAATGCTTTCTGTTAAGCTGCTGCATTGTTCCTAAAGGAAATGCTTTTATTTCTAATGCATGCTATTTCTTCAAAAGGTATGACAACAAAGACTGGCAAGAGACTCTTTGATGAAATGCCTATGCTCTATAAAAGACTTTTGATTAATGTTAACCTCGTATCAAAATGACCTTGGAAGTCTTTTGGTTGGATTCTATCCTGCTAGCATTTCAGTATTTCAAACTCTAGGATTAAAACTCATGTGGTTTCTTTAGAAGTATTTTAAGACAAGACCATCATATAATGTATCTAATAGCCCCTGTATTCATTGAGCACTTGCTCAAAATAGAATGCAGAAATAGAAGAGGTATTTTTTTAACATATGGCTGCTATATAAATGCAAATATAACAACCAAGGTGATTTTATACTTTCAGAAGATTTATTAAAATAATTATTTAATATGTTAATCATCTACTGAAAACAAAAAAGAAACAAGCTGTGAAGCCTATAAGAAATACCAAAGTAATGAATAAAGGCAGGATTTCTAGTCAAATAAATTGTTTAAAGTGAATAGGAGAATTTCTATTATTGTTTTTATTTTATATCTATTTACATGCATATGTGAGATACAGGTGTGGTTGTAAAAGTGGGAAATTTTAGAGCTATATATTTTATAATCATACTGTATTTATAAAGAAGTAGCATACCATATAAAGTTATTTTCAGTTATTGGTGCTGAATTGATAGTAGTGGGGACTCATTTTCCTTTGGAAAAGAAAGAAATATAAATTTTATTATTCATCATCATGTCAGTAACTGTAATGGACTACAGTTCTTTTCAACTTTTTCTGAAATCTTTTAAAAAATGCATGTAGAATAAAAACTTTAGAAGTTAGTGTTTTGTTTTTTGTCAGGTGTTAACCCTTTACATTTGATTTTTCTTCCTGGAAATATACTTTTTTCTCATGAACGTTATAGGACAGTTTGGAGTTTATTTTTTTCCTCTGTCCTTCTCCTTTGTGCCCAAATAAAGATGACTCTTTTGGAATTATTAACCTTGATAAGAGAGTGAAGGAGTGTTACTTAGCTTTATAAATAAGTAAAAGAGTATCCCAACAGCATCTAACCCTGAATTGAGCCCCAAAGACACTATGCCACAGAAAAATTTTTTTCTTAGCTTTCCAGCCATATTTATAGTCTTAAATTCTCAAGTAAGGATCCATTTATCATAAAAAGTGAAACAAAACTAGAAGCAATTTAAGACTTTTTCCTCTTTTTTTCCCATAGTTAATCCCTAAGAAACTACCTTTCGAGGTGAACAGCCCCACAGAAGCTTTTCTTTCCATTGCAATAGATTTTCCTTTTACAGATTTAATTTTTTATAGTACAAAGTAATAAGAAATCAGTTTTCTCTAGAAGTGCCTTGTGTCTGCAAAAATTTGTCTGGGAATACTAGAGGAAGATACAGTGACCTTTTTTCACCTCCTTTCTAGCTTTTCCCCTCATTTCCCACCAAGCTAAGGTGTGTCATTGGCGCCCTGTGGTTGATGAAAAGACTTGAGTCCTTCCTCCTCGGGGTTCTCAGACAGTCTTGACACTGTCTCCTGCAACTCATTGGGAGACGCTAGTATGCAGCATCTGACAGATGCCTGGTAGGGCAACTGCTGGCTGTAGCCACACTGAAGGTCCCTTGACCCCCAAGCCATGAATGCCTCCAGGTGGGCAGGAGGGAAGACCCTAAACTCCAGCAGTGGCATCCTGAATATGTCTGAGCGGCATGCCTGCCCTCTTGGGTTTGGCTACTACAGCACAGTAGATGTCTGCATCTTTGAGACAGTTGTCATCGTCCTGCTGACATTTCTCATCATCGCGGGAAATTTAACTGTCATCTTTGTTTTCCACTGTGCTCCTCTCTTGCACCATTACACTACCAGCTACTTCATCCAGACCATGGCCTATGCTGACCTCTTTGTTGGAGTGAGCTGTCTGGTCCCCACTCTGTCCCTTCTTCACTACTCCACAGGTGTGCACGAGTCACTGACCTGCCAGGTGTTTGGATATATCATCTCCGTGCTAAAAAGCGTCTCGATGGCCTGTCTCGCTTGCATAAGTGTGGATCGCTATCTTGCAATAACCAAGCCTCTCTCCTACAATCAACTGGTCACTCCTTGTCGCCTGAGGATTTGTATCACCCTAATCTGGATCTACTCCTGTCTAATTTTCTTGCCTTCCTTCTTCGGCTGGGGGAAACCTGGTTACCATGGTGACATTTTTGAATGGTGTGCCACATCTTGGCTAACCAGTGCCTATTTCACTGGCTTTATTGTCTGTTTACTTTATGCTCCTGCTGCCTTGGTTGTTTGCTTCACCTACTTCCACATTTTCAAAATTTGCCGGCAGCACACCAAAGAGATTAATGACCGCAGGGCCCGGTTCCCAAGCCATGAGGTGAATGCCTCTGGAGAGACAGGACATAGCCCAGACCGACGCTACGCCATGGTTTTGTTCCGGATCACCAGCGTCTTTTACATGCTGTGGCTCCCCTATATCATATATTTTCTTCTTGAAAGCTCCCGAGTCTTGGACAGCCCAACATTGTCCTTCCTAACTACCTGGCTGGCTATTAGTAATAGTTTCTGTAATTGTGTGATATACAGTCTTTCCAACAGTGTTTTCCGGCTAGGCCTCCGTAGGCTGTCCAAAACAATGTGCACATCTTGCATGTGTGAGAGGGACCAGGAAGCACGAGACCACAAGCCTCAGAAGCGGGCTAATTCCTGCTCCATTTGAAGAGAACTTCACAATAAATCAAATATAGCCTGACAGTGATTCTGGGTCATTTTCTTGATTCATTTAGGTTCTTGTCGCTAGAGAAATATTACTTGAATGACCATGAAGTGAAGTAACTAAAGGTCCTTCGCCCCTTCAAGGAAAATAAAACTAAATAAATGAATGTATGAGAGAGTAACTTTATGAAATAATTATATGGTGTGATTGTAAAGGTATAGAAGTAGAAAACATTAAGTACTGAAGATGAAAAGTATCTCAGATCTTCATAGAACCTGAACTAAGCTCCTCTGTGTCTGTCTTTCCATCTAATTGAAATGTTTCCTCTGCCCTTCTCTGTCTTGTTTACTCTTTGTGTGTTTATACAAGTTATTACTTAAATTGCCCTTTCTAGAAAAATGCTACATATCATATATGTGGCAGAGTATAATCTTTTGCATCAAAGTGTACTTTAAACAAGCTAACCTGCAATTCATGTTATCTCTCTGTGGAGAGTGTATAGTGATACTTATATTTTATTACCTGCCCCACAACCCTTTTGCTTAGGATTTATAATCTCCACAGTATACTTTTTCTGCACTGAACAAAAGGAAACAGTGTTTTCTGATTTTCTTCCTCCTCTCTTCCCGAAAACTTACTGTTTTCCCCACTTCTTTATTGTTATTAATCTCTTTCCTTTGGTACCCTAATCCAGAAGTGTCTTAGCTAATTAAAGAATCTACTTTAGAAAGCAATCATAAAGTTAGATAGTTGACTTCACCCAAGAGCAACCTAATCTGTTTGGGAGATTGTTAAATATTTTAATTGCTTTTAGAAACATTTTATCTGGTTCCTTTTAAATTGGTTCATGTGTCCAAAGTGATGTCTGTTTTCTTGTTTTGTTTATTTTTTGTCTTTCTTTAAACATAGCTACAAATAATTCTTATGTAGTTGCAGAGTACTTGCCCAGAAGTGAAGCATTGCACTTAAAAGTATTTGTGTGTAATTTTTGTTTTTAAGTAAAAAGTCTACTGTTGTGCCCAGTAATCATTTGTGTGAAATACATTTATACACACTTTATTTCTTATAGCAAAACAAATGTAAATTATATTATATGATTTGTGCCTAATGTATTTTTAAACCATATATATATACATATATATATATATATATACACACACACACAAATTATTGTTTTTAAGTTATCAGTATGTGGCAAAAACATACAAAACTTCTTTTCAGAGAAAAATACTTCTGTGTAGGTGTTATTGAGGTATTTGTACTAGACTAAGTTGCATTCTTAGTGTTGTTGAGAAAGTATATTTAATTATAATTATTAAATTCAGATTAGGATTGACAGTATTTTCTTTTGTAATAATCAGTTTTCAGATTCAGAGACTATATTATTTTTAGTGTGCTATAAGAAATTGTTTAATGAATTGTCAGGGGTTTAGATGTAGTGAAGTACATTGGGGAATTCACAGTGAAGCAAGTGTGAATGGTAAAACCATAAATTTCCTGCCTGACAGATGCTTTCACATTTACATCACATTCCTGAATATTATCCTTCTCAGCATTTTTGATTTATTTTGTTTATGAGATGCATTTAATGATATGTGCCTATGACCTCACAGTTCCTTTAATAGACATGTTTCCATTTTATTGAAGTGTTCTGAACCTTTATATAGTTTTTAAACATATAAGATAGGTTTAAAAAAGAATGAGTAGTGTTCTATATATCAAAATTGGAGTTAGCTTCAGTTTAATAAAATGTTTACTTAGATAATAATTTACTTGTTTTGAAATCAAATTTTCATTGTTTCATCTTTTTGTGGTTTGGGTTATTTTTGTTTTTTCTTGTTTCCTATTTGGCATGGACCTCTTGGTTAAGATAAAATGCACCTTTTAGACTGATTTGAGGAAAAAAAATTTCAAGGAAATTCACTGTTAATTTTTCAGTTGATATCTGTAGATCATTCAACATTACACACACAAATGTATTATTTGCAAATCAGATTTTGAGGTATTTTGTTTGGAGTATAAATATGGTTAGAAAAGACCTAGTCAGTCTTCTGTACAGAAAACTGGAGGCTCTGTGTAGTCTATTTTTCTCATTTGCCATCTGCCTTTTCTCTGAATAAATAATAATAATGTGCCATTCACTGTTAAGCTTTACATATATTGTGTCATTTAATCTTCATTATAAACTTTTGAGATGGTTACTTTTGAGATGGTTATCATTCCTATGAGGACATTAAGGAAAAGTGATTTTTCCAAGGTCATGCAATTATTCATTCCCAGGGGCTCATTCATACACAGTTGGCCTGGAGCCAAAGTCAGTCTAGTAACCACCTTGCCTGGTACTTTTTTTTTTTTTTAAACCCACAATGTCTTTCAAAACTTAGTAAACTGGTTTATCTACTCCCTGAGTGTTTCTTTTCTCTTAGCTAAACCTTCTGTCTCCATTTACATCTTGCAATATATTTTTTTCCTGTTATCTTACATTGTTTTAAATGGAAGCAGTGATCTGAAACAGCCAAACGTTCCTGTTCCTGTTTATTCTATAATCAAGTAGAAATCCTAGGACATATTATTTATTTGACATTAGATTTGTCCATTTGTTTAATTTTCCTTGAATTCCTTTTTCAAACTGTAAATTTCCTATGAAAAAATTTTTTTAAGAACAAGAATAAAGAAAAGTCTTTACGGTGAGCTAAAATGAAAGCCTCTGTAAAGCAAGTTTTGTTTTAGTCTCTTTCTTAAGATGCTTCTTGTGCAATTGTAGGGCATGCTACTTCTTTTGACTTATTTTTACATTTGCTTATATAAAAATAATACTTTGAAACTGCTCTGTCTTCTTTAGATTAATGTGTTTCATGAATAGAAAACATAACTATTATTCTTGTGCTTATATTGCATTGTGTGTTTATTATCCAGTTTGGGTAGAAATGACAGCCAAACAATATCATAGTTGGCTACTAAAATTTCTGTTATCTTTGAGGCTCTCTCTAAAATTGTATGGGGTTGGCAGGGTAGGTAGCTGATGAGGGTATGAAACATGGGCTGAAATCCTGACCCTCGTAAACTAGCCTTCAGTAAAAATGTTCCAAATCCTGAGCTTATCCATCAGTAAAATACAGACATGTGTACTCATTCGGCTGAGTTGGAGCGCTGTGCTCAGCCTGGCTCCTGATATACAGTACGTGGTGGTAGATTTATTGTCTTTGTAACTGCCATATCTATTGTCATCACAATTTAAAGATTACTAATTTGAATTTAAAATCCTATTATTTAACAGGATCAATTCATTGATCACTAGTTTTCTAAAAATGGCGCTTTTTAAAATTAATCAGTTTTTTTATAGGATAGAGAGAAATTGACAGAGAAAGAGAAAGGGGGAAATGAGAAAGAACAATACCTGTAGTACTGCTTTACCACTTGTGAAGCTCTCCACCCCCCCCCCCCACACACACACACACACAGATAAGGATGAAGGACTTGAACTCAAGTCCTTGCTCATGGTAACAAGTGCCCTCAACCAGGTGTGCCACTACCCCACCCCAATTGTATTAGTTTAGAAAGAAGTTAAGCTGTTTTCATCTTAGAGGATTTTCTTCTCTCTCTCCCCACCCTGGAAGTAATCATTAGATACAAAGCAGATACAGATCTGTGAGCAGCAGATCCAGAAGATTAAAATGTGTGGGCATCTTGGTGTATATCCTAAGACGAGAGCATCCTCTATGTTCTGTGGGACCATCACAGTGCACAGGAGCAGATGTCATTGAGCTAATGTTACATTCCCATGTGGAGGTTCTAATATTTGCTCTTTTTCCTGGGCCAAACTTTAGGATTAAGAAGAATATGTCGATATCAGCATATTCTGTAGCCAAATGTATAGACATTGAAAGAAAAATGACTATGAAAGAAAAGCATAGATTATCTTTTCATTGTTTTAGTAAATGGAAATTTTAGCTAATACTATTTTTGCTTTATAATTTTAAATATTCACAACTTTGTAACATAATAAAAGTAGTTGCCTTTTAAGTGGCACTTATGCTAGACAGAGATATTACTGACCATGCGTGTTGTGTAGCAGTAACTTTGTCTGTGGTAATGTTCTTTTTTTCTTTTTTTTCCTGGGATTTATCTTTTTTTTAAAAATTTTTTATTTAAGAAAGTCTAAGGATAAATTAACTAAACCATAGGGCAGAAGAGGTACAACTCCACACAATTCCCACCACCCAATCTCCATATCCCATCCCCTCACCTGATAGCTTTCCCATTCTCTATCCCTCTGGGAGCATGGACCCAGGGTCATTGAGGGTTGCAGAAGGTAGAAGGTCTGGCTTCTGTAATTGCTTCCCCGCTGAACATGGACGTTGACTGGTCGGTCCATACTCCCAGTCTACCTCTTTTTCCCTAGTAGGCTGGGTCTCTGGGGAAGCACAGCTCCAGGACACATTGGTGGGGTCTTCAGTCCAGGGAAGCCTGGATGGCATCTGGAACCTGGTGGCTGAAAAGAGAGTTAACATACAAAGCCAAACAAATTGTTGAGCAATCATGGACCCAAAAGTTGGAATAGTATACCTGCTTTCAGGTATATATTTTGCACTTGTTTATGGATATGTGTGAACATATGCTCTCTCTCACAGAACCTGGTGTATATCTAGGTTTTGGGACTTTGTTAGAAAGTGATCCACCTGGGATGGAATTAGAGTATGCTATGAAAGAAAAGGGTCTCACCCGAGTAATGAAGCTGAAGGGTTGTCATTCCACACCTGAAGTCTCTGGACACAGTCTGAGCTGAAGCATGTTGGGGTGGCAATCATTGCATTGATTAGGTTGCGATCGGCTGATGCAATATTATTTGATATGGATTGGGAAAGTGGGCCATATCTTAAGATTCCAGGACTGGAAGAAATATAGGCTCTGTAGTGGAGATGTGAGGTTCCTGCTGTCTTAGGGTTCAAAAAGACAATGAATAGTTAATGTTATCATCACATTATTTGGTAATTGGGTTAACTTTGAAAAGTCCTTTTGTTAGGGTTTGCTGTATAGTACCCAGTATCTTGTAAATAGCTGTGCCACTGGTTGCCTCTGATCTACTTGGTCTAGGCTTTTGAGAGAGTCCGCATATCAAATACACCTATATATTAAGAAGACTCAGTCTTTGTTTTAAAAACTTTGAGACATACAATTAATTTGTGTGGTAATGTTCTTAAATGATATATTTGTGGGAACTGGGAGACAGCTTACATGGTAGCACTCACACCTTTCTGTGCTCAGGTACTGGGTTTGAGTCCCTGACTACCATATGGGAATAGTATGCCAAAGGGAAGCCTCACAAGTAGTGACATGATGCTGTAGTGTGTCTTTTCTCTGTGTCTCTCCTCTCTGTGTCTCATTTGGAAAGAAGAGTCCACTGGGAGTGGTAGAATCACGCAGGTGTAAGGCCCCAGTGAAGCCCTGGTGAACATATACATATATATTGACTGGTGGTAAAATGATCTAACATTTTTTCTTTAAGTATAAAATGAAGAGTTTCTTAGTTAATATAAGAAAAATTCCAACTGCAATTTTAAAAAAATATTATTCCATTTTTTTGCCCTTGTTTTTATTTTTGTTGTTGTTGTTGTAGTTATTATTATTGTTGTTATTGATGTCGCTGTTGCCGGATAAGACAGAGAGAAATGGAGAGAGGAGGGGAAGACAGAAAGGGGGAAAGAAAGACAGACACCTGCAGATCTGCTTTACTGCTTGTGAAGCGATTCCCCTGTAGGTGGGGAGCTGGGGGCTCGAACCAGGATCTTTGCACTTTGTGCCATGTGCACTTAACCTGCTGTGCTACCGCCCGACTCCCCCAACTGCAATTTTATCTCTTATGTGTGTGGAGGTAGGACTTGTGCATGTATTATTCCATTACTCTGGGCTTCTTTTTCTTTCAAGACAGGGAAAGATATAGCACCAGAGCTTTCCCTGCTGCCATAGCACCTCCCATGTGGTAATGGAGTTCAAACCTGGGCTGAACGTGTAGTAAAGCATCTGCCTTACCTAATGAGCTGTTTTTTTTCTGTGTCAGTTTTATTTCATTTTTCCAAAAATATTTATTATTTGAGAAAGACAGGCAGACAGCCAGACACACACACACACGCACACGCACAGAGAGAGAGAGAGAGAGAGATACTCTAGATCACTGCTCAATTCTGGCAAATGATGATTCTGATTCTGGGGATTGAACTTGAAATTTCTAGGCCTTCAGGCATATAAGTTTAGTATGCTACACTTTAATATCTCCCTGGCCTGCAATTCTGTCTTTTAATTTGCAAAATAGAAAAGATCATTTTAAATTAACTATATATTGAAGGTGATATTTTGAGATCATAGAGAATTTTAATTTTGTCAATCCTGTTAATTTTTTTGTGTGTTTGTTTCTTAAAAACATTTTCTTAGGGAGTTGGGCAGTTAAGTGCAGTTGGTGCAAAGCGCAAGGACTGGAGTAAGGATCCCAGTTTGAACACCTGCTCCCCACTTGCAAGGGAGTAGCTTCACAAGTGGTGAAGCAGGTCTGCAGGTGTCTGCCTTTCTCTCTCCCTCTCTGTCTTCCCCTCCTCTCTCCATTTTTCTCTGTCCTATCCAGCAGCAATGACACCAATAATAACTACAACAATAAAACAACAAGGGCAACAAAAAAAGGAAATAAATAAATATAAAAAATTAAAAAATGAAATTTATAAAAACATTTTCTTCTCTAAAGAGGGCAATGAATCAGCCTAATCTTTTAAAAAACACTGTAGTCATCTGATCTGTTTTATAAGACATGCAGATTAAATTAGTGTTAGCTATGCATTTTTTAAAAAATATAATAAACGGGAGTCTGGCGTTAGCACAGTGGGTTAAGCACATGTGGCACAAAGCGCCAGGACTGGCTTCAGGATCACAGTTTGAGTACCAGGCTCCCCACCTGTAGGGGAGTCTCCTCACAAGTGGTGAAGCAGGTCTGTAGGTGTCTATTTTTCTCTCCCCCTCCCTGTTTTCCCCTCTTCTCTCCATTTCTCTCTGTCCTATCCAACAACAATAATAACTACAACAATAAATAAATAAATTTAAAAAATGTATTGAACATATTCTTATCTACTTTATCCCTCTCTCTGTCATACATACACCAGAGTGCAATTTTGCTTGAATATATGTCATGCCTGGGGGTAAACCCTAAGCCTCATGTATGCATGAACCACCTTTCTGACCATCATATATATTATTTTAAAAATTATGTTTATATACATTTATTAATTTTTACCACAGCAGATCTGACCAGATCTGGTTTACTGTGGTGCAGGGGACTGAATCTGGGCTTTTGGAACCTCAGGCAAAAGAGTCCCTTTGCATAACCATTATGCTGTCTACTCCTACTTAAAATTTAATATGATTTTTATTAGTTATTTAATGATTTGCAACATTATAAGATTATAGGATATTCTTTCCCTCCACTGCTTCTCCTTTATTTACATTATCTATATTCCACATAAGAACAAAACCATCCAGTAGTTGTCATTTACCATTACAAATGTTTGTAAGTAAAACCTTTTTTTATTTTCTAGTTTATGCATCAGCTGAATGTTGTAAATAAAAAGAAAAGGGCTTTGACTGTGGCGCATAATGGATTCAGGTGAGGGACAGCTGGGAGTAGGTTTAAACAAATCAAGGTGTTATTAGGGTGGTACAGAGGCATGGGACATATATTTTAGGTACTGAAATATAAGCAGTTATCAGCAGGGATTAATAATACATTAAGCCCATAAAGTCCATGAGTTAGTTATCAAAAGTTCAGTCCCATGAGATAACAATTATCAGCCGAGGTGTAGGCTACTTATGGCTGTAGAGGAATCTTAGAGTTTACTGGCTAGCAGAGTCACATGTGTTCAGTTCCCAGGAGAAGTAGCCATGTCAGGTGAGATGGGTCTGACAGGAGAAGAAGCAACACTTAAAGAGAGATGAGCTGACTTCTGGCTAGCTGTGCTTTTTTTTTTTTCCCTCCCTCCTCCTCCAGGATTATTGCTGGGGTTGGGTGCCTGCACTACAAATCCACTGCTCCTGAAAGCTATTTTTTCCCTTTTGTTGCCCTTGTTTATCATTATTGTTATTATTATTGTTATTGCTGTCGTTGAAGAAGGGGGAAAGAAAGATAGACACCTGCAGACCTGCTTCACCACTTGTGAAGTGACCCTTCTGCAGGGAGGGAGCCAGGGGCTTCAACTGGGATCCTTGCACCAGTCCTTGCTCTTAACCCACTGCGCTACCACCTGGCCAGTGCTTTTGGGTCCAACCATAATGCTTTGTGCATTTGCACAGTCCAGATCCACCCACAGCCCATTATGCATTTGCGCAGATCACTGTATACTCTATCACCAGGGCTGACATGAGCTGAGTGCTATGGTCAGTTGGTATATGGCATCACCACAGCTGAATATAAATTAATTTTACTGAGTCATCTGAAACATTTATTCTCTTAAATATTAAGATTTCTATTGCTGGGCTAGCATGGGGGTGCCTCTTTCCAGGTGCATACTCTCTGGGTTGGCGAGAACTCGACTGGAGCCAACATGGGCTGCTACTCACTCAGTGACACAGGGGAGATGGCTTGGGAACCAAACACGTGGTGGTGAGGCAATGCAATTCTTTATTGATCAGAGAGCGAACGCTTTTAAAGGACAGACCCAGAAGTGGCAACTTGGAAATGGAAATTGCTAGGAAAGGGTGGAAAAAGGGGGCTGGGAAGGTAGAAACTTCCTTAGCAACTGTTGCAAGGGTTTTTAACTGGTAGGATTAATACTACCTGGCAGGCAGGGAGGGTCTTGAGGGTAGAAATAAGATAGATCAAAGGAATGGAATGGGTGGGGATCTTTCAGGCAAAACAATGATTATGTAGATAGGCCATAGTATCAGGAATGCAGGGTGGTTTGTGAGCCCTGCCGAGCTCAACCACATCCTCACAATTTCCCGACATCTATGATAAATTAGGACTTATTAAAAAGGTTTGCAAGTTGAATCTCTGTAAAGAATTAAATATATATATATATATATATATATATATATATATGTTTATATTTCACAGTGACAAATCAGGACAGTAACTACTGGTTGCATTTTATGTACAGAGCATAAATTGTGGTTTTGTAATACTTCTGGGCCTTTTTTTAGTCTAGAGAGTTAAGTTTTTGAATTGTAGAAAGCTAACAAGAGGTATTCTCCTTTCCTCCTCCTTCTCTTCTCCCCTCCTTTGTCCTTTTCTCTTCCTTTTTCCTCTTTTTGTTTCTAGGGCTTCATTGTTCCAGCCAACTTTTTCAGATAGATAGGAAGAGATGGAAAAAGGAAGAGACACCATAGCATCAAAACTTTCCCCAGTGGTATGGGAGCTATGACTCAAACTGGCATACATGGCAAAACAGATGCCTTTCAGATGAGCTATCACCCCAGGCAGATTAATTTCCAGAATTTGAGGGAGAGATTGCAGAAATTTTAGGAACAGTACAAAAGACTGAAGATGATACCCTTTAAAGATGGACTGGCCTAAATGTTTAGCCAGGTGTTTGGAGGCTACAGTCTCAGAGGATGCCTTGGGATATTTGAGAAGTAACTAAAGTGAAAAAAGAGGAAATGTTTTGTTGTTGTTAGGATTTTTTTTTTCTTATTGGGAGAATTAATGATTTATTGTTGACAGTAAAATACAGTAGTTTATACATATGCAAAGTTTCTCAGTTTTCCACATAACAACCTAACCCCTCCCCCGCATCCTCCTCTGCCATCACGTTCCAGGACCTGAACATTCTCCCCACCCCGGAGTCCTTTACTTTGGCACAATACACCAACTCCAGTCCAAGTTCTGCTTTGCGTTTTCCTAAGAAGAGGAAATGTTTGATGTTCATCATAGTGCAAAAGCATTGTGTGGAGAAATGCTCAAGAACTTTGAGATACAGCCTATTAAAAATAAAATATTTTTTGGTATGAATCAGATCTGATGATGTTGAAATCATTAGTTTAACTGTGAAGTATAAGCTTTGAGAATAGACAAGAATATTGGCATGAGCAGTTGTAATTAGAAGGACAGTGCACAGGACATGTTCTTTCAATATAGGCATCGTTGTAGACTACTTTTTAGACTGTCTAAAATACCTGTCGCCTGGCTATTAGTACGTCTCTATGTATTGAGGCTTTTTTCATCTGTTTTTATTTTTAAAAGATTTATCTGTGTGTGGGGGTGGGGCAGGCCAGAACACTTAGCAACTCTGGCATATAGTGGTGCCAGAGATTGCATCTGGGGATGGGGACCCTGAGTCCCCTCAGTTGAATCAGGATCTTAAGTCATGAAAGGTCTGGTGTGCTATCTCCCTAGCCCTATTAAGGCTTTTTAAAAGACAGATTGCATTTTAATTTGTCTGTCTCTCAAGTCAGTAAAACCAATATTTTTATTAATATAATTATTTATTCATTTGTGGGGGGGTAGTGCACCTGATTAAACACACATTATCATGTGCAGGGACCTGGGTTCAAGCCCCTGCTCCTCACCTGCACAATGGAAGCTTCACAAGAGGTGAAGCAGGCCTGCAGTTGTCTCTTTCTCTCTCTCCCTCTCTCTCTCTCTCTCTCCACTCCCCTCTCAATTTTTGTCTGTCTTATAAAATATAATAGAAAGGAAAAATAAAAAAATAAACTAAAAAATTACTTATTCATTTGTTCTTAAAGTATTAGGCTATTACTGTGCTTTAAGGACTACATATATTAATTTTATGCAAGATGTTTCTTCTAAGGAGAGGCATTCTAAGTCCTGCTATATTGATTTGTTTTTTTAGACATGTTGACATTTTTAGTATGCTTTATATTATCAGAACACAATTTCCTATTAAAAAAGACAGAAAAGTCATTTGTTTTTATGTTCATAGAAAGAATAAATGAGTGAAGGCCTTTTTGATGAGATTAGACTCAATCTTTTTTTTTTTTTTACAGCAGTAAATCTTCATTACAAATGAATATACCTCAACTTGCCACTTGTGTTGATTTTTTTTCAATCAATTTTAGTTGTACAATTTTGGTAATGACACCTAACATTTGCCTCTCACTTTTCCTTATTATTACCTCATTGAAAGTCACAGATTGATTTTCTGGGTTCCATTTTCAAATGGTTAACTTATAAAGATGCTATATAGTTTCTTAGAATATAACTACTTCTCTTCCTCCTCCTCCTCCTCTTCCCCCTTTTCCCCCTCCTGTTCCTTCTCCTCCCCCTTCCCCTCTTCCTCTTCCTCCCCTTTTCTGTCTTCCTCATCCTTCTCTGTCTCTTAGTTGAGCTTGGGCCTGCATATGTACTATTTCACTGTTCCTGGTCCACTTGTTTCATTTAGATAACTTAATGTAACTTTCCTCAATGCCATAGTATATTTCATGTGGTGCTGGTGCTCAGACACAACCTCTAACATGGCAAGGTACACCCTCTACCTGATGAGCTATCTCTCCTGTTTTTCATTTGTTTATCTTAAAGATTTTGTTAATTTTCATGAGACCTACAGAGACTAGAGAACTGTACAGCTCTTGCATATGACAGTGCTGGGGAGTGAACCTGGGACCAATGGACCTTCTGGAACTCTGGGGCCTTAAGCCTGCAAGTATACTGTGCTACTGATGAGCTTCTACATTTTAGTATTATTGTAACCTTATGACCTTGTTGAGAACACAGTTATCAACTGTTTCAATACTCAGAGCTATACTTTGGAGAAAAAGCTCAATTAAATTTTATCCAGATTGGAAGACTGACCTCTGCCACATTGAGGGAAGCTTCCATGCTGTAGTGTCTCTGCCTCTGTCTCTTTCTCTCTCGCTGCCTTTCTGTCTCTATCTTTTTTAACAAATGAACTTTTGGGACTGTTGTTGGAATTGGGCCTAGTGTTCTCTGACCCAGGATGCTCTTATGGAGCCCAATGAGACCAGCTGTTACTGTGCTTAGCCAGAATGCCAGGTGCAGCTCAAGATACACATAACTGTCTCCACAGTAGGGTCTCACTATCTTTACAGTGAACTTTACGACTTTCATTTATGAACTATTATTTAGCAGACCTTTCCTTGATTGGAAAGTCAATTTATTAAAATTAGTGGTAAGACCTTATAGTCATCCCTGTAAATTTTAACTTATTAGCCCTCACTTCTAATAAACTGATCTTTTTTGAATCTTATTATAGATTTGAAAAGCTTACCTTTTCTGCTATTTTTCAAAGTAGTAATAATATAAGCAGAAGAGTACCAAGAAAAAAACTTAGCAAAAAGTTTTTAAAGTTGATTTTGTTTGATTAGTTCATTTAATATGACCATATATCTACCTTTAACCATAATGTATTATATCTAGTTTCTGTTTTCCCTTCTTTTTCAAAATTTATTTATTTATTTTCCCTTTTGTTGCCCTTGTTGTTTTTATTGTTATAGTTGTTATTGATGTTGTCATAGTTGGATAGGGCAGAAAGAAATGGAGAGAGAAGGGGAAGACAGAGAGGGGGAGAAAAAGACAGACACCTGCAGACCTGCTTCACCACCTGTGAAGTATAACTTTCTTCATTCAAAACGAGCCGTGAGCTAGCCTTTAAGATGATTTTGAAAAACTCAACACCAAACAATACTATCCAGGTCTATTTCTAGAATAATATTTATTTGAGATTTTAAAATGAAGATGGTAATTCTTGAGTCCTATGACATGAATTTGTTTTAGATGTTCAAAACCTTGCTCCTTTTTTTATGTTAAATCAGGAAAGCACAAAGAACATTTCACCTGAGTGATGAAAATATTACAAATATAATGAATTATGATGGGGAAAGAAAAACATTAATTACATTTAAATATATATGGCTTAGTCTCTGATTTTTGTCATACAGTCAGGACATTTACATTGTTTCACTCTATGGAATATTTTCAAATAATTGAAGACAGATCATTTTTTCAGGTCTCCAAAATACTACTAAATCTAAATCCCCTGCAATCAAAATGATAGTACTAGACAATTTACTTTCTCTAAAAATCAAGATCAATAGATAAAGCTAGCCAGTAATGTCTCCTTTTATTTTCCAACAACATGACATCCCCTTGATAACCTGCGACACCTCACTCAGTGTTTCCAACTCATACAGGCAAAACTATAGTAAAAGAATATTTAGTGGTTTTGGGCATTTCTGCACTGTCATAATTCTCCCCAGTCCCTGTATGCCAAGATTCCATATAGTTTTCTACACTGTTCTTCTATCCTATCCTAACTTTCTGACTTTCATGGTTTACTGAAAGTTACAGGTTGCTAACTTAACTCCCTTGGTTGATGAGCTCAACAAATGGGGTAGGGTGGAGGGGTGGGGTAGATAGTATAATGTTTATGCAATGGGACTTTCTTGCCTGAGGTTCCAAAGTCCCAGGTTCAATCCACCATAAACTAGAGTTGAGCAGTGCTCTGGTAAGAAGGAAAGGAAAGGAAAGGAAAGGAAAGGAAAGGAAAGGAAAGGAAAGGAAAGGAAAGGAAAGGAAAGGAAAGGAAAGGAAAGGAAAGGAAATCCCTGCAATCAATCTTGTTATCTATCCTCAGTTCTTTAATGGTCTTTTTCTTTTCTTTTTTTTCCCTACCTCTTACTTGAATAAACTCACTTTCTTTTTGTGATGCATGGTGGAGTAACCCATGATGTTGTATGTAAATATGTCTTGTAATTCTCATCATTTTATTTTATACATGAACACTTTTGCTGTCTCCTTGAGAATTCCTAACTCAGAGGTTTTTAAAAAAAATTAATTTTAGATTCCCCTAGTGCCTATTCACACATTAGGTAGTTAATGATGCTCCATTAAAATGAATGAATTCATTAAGTATTTTCTTGAAAATGGTGTATTCACTTTGTAAAGTGTCACTTTGCTGTTTTAATTTCTAATGGTTAGTTTGTGCAAACCACATTTCATCTTCAGCTAGATTGTCACTCTTTTAAAACATTCTTTGTCTACTTCCCTCCCAACATAATAGAAGCACTTTAATTGACTAAAGAAAATCTCACTGGGAAATGTTAGGTATGTAGGAACTATTGTATTTTACTGTCAACTGTAAATGTTAATCCCCCAGTAAAGAAGTAAAAAAAAAAAACAAACCACCCAATATCAGAAAAAAAGAAAGAAAACCCATAAAAATGTCATACTGATTACTTTTCTCCTTATTTCTCTTAAAAATGTTCCAATGATGTGAGAGTCAAGCAGTAGTACAGCAGGTTAAGCGCACATGGTGCAAAGCCCAAGGACTGAGTAAGGACCCCAGTTCAAATCCCTGGCTCCCTACCTGCAGGGGAGTCTCCTTCACAGGTGGTGAAGCAGGTCTGCAGGTGTCTATCTTTCTCTCTCCCTCTGCCTTCCCCTCTTCTCTCCATTTCTCTCTGTCCTATCCTACAATGACAACTACAACAATAAATAAATATTTTAAGAAAAAAGGAATTGCTTAAAAAAATTTTTCCCCAATGTTGACAACTAACAATTAAGAGTACTTGTCTAGGGAGTCGGGCCGTAGCACAAGGACCGGCATAAGGATCCCGGTTCGAACCCCAGCTCCCTACCTGCAGGGGAGTTGCTTCACAGGCGGTGAAGCAGGTCTGCAGGTGTCTATCTTTCTCTCCTCCTCTCTGTCTTCCCCTCCTCTCTCCATTTCTCTCTGTCCTATCCAACAACGACAACAACAACAATAATAACTACAACAATAAAACAACAAGGGCGATTCGACTTCCGGAGGCGGAGCTACGAGCAGCAGATCGCTTTCTCTCCTCTCCTCTCCTCTCCCGGATCAACTAGGAATACCAAAGGAGACCACCCGGACCAAAACAAGACAGGACTAGAATGACCACAGAAACCCAGTAAATCACCCGTGAGTACAAACATGCGTGGCTGGTGACAGAGAGGAGAGAGGGGCCTAAGGAGAGATTAAGTGACTGCTAACAGTTCGACAGTTTGTCAGTGGAGACACCACCTCCAGTCTGCTCCACCAACAAGGGGACAGCTGAAGGGAGGAAAGGACTCCCCAGAGACTCACCAAGTACAACTCTGAGTCTCCATTGCTACTACCCTCAGAATCTGGAGCAGCAACAGGGAGGGACACCAGGGCACAGAGATCTAACGGGGAAACTCAGGAGAAGACCTATACCTCGGTGGCATAGCTGAAGGGCTGTGAAAGTCTCTTTGCATAACCACTGGATTATCTCTGCCACACCCTGCTTTATCTCTTGGTCAGGAGTCATTGATTAAGCCAAGAAGCCTATTGATAGTTTAAAAGCCCTCAGGCTACCATAGCCTACAGGGGAAAAAAAAAGGCTTTTACACCACTGAACTCCAACTTAGGGATTGAAAAAACTGTTAACTTATATAAAATGGTTAAAACAACAAGAAAAAATATTGGAGACTCGAACCAGGACAAGAGTCCAGCTAAAAGTCCTCCAGAGGGCGAAGCACAAAACAACGAGTTCAACATCCAAACATTAGCTAAGGAAATAATAACAGGAGTGAGTAAAGAATTTGAAAAAATTGTAATCAGAAATGTAGGAACAACAAATGAGAATATGGAAGAAAATTCTAATTATCTCATGGTTATTAGAGAGCTGAAAGCTGAAATTGCTGAGCTAAAAAGGCAACTAGCTGAACAAGTTATCAGAGCTGAAACAGTATCAGAGCAGGGCAACAAAATAGATGAACTCCAGAAAGCAGTAGAGGGCAGAGAGAATAGAATCAATGAGGCTGAAGACAGAATTAGCAAGATTGAGGATGAATTAGAGACAACTAAAGAAGAAGTAAGAGATCTCAAAAAGAGATTAAGAAATGCTGAAAACAACAACAGAGTCCTATGGGATGACTTCAAAAGAAACAATATACGCATTATTGGCTTACCAGAGGAAGAAAGAGAAGGGGAGGAAGAAAGCGTTCTCCAGGCCATAATAGCTGAAAATTTCTCTAGTCTAGACAACACCAAAGACATAAAGATTCAAGAAGCCCAGAGGGTCCCAAACAGAATTAACCCAGACCTAAAGACACCAAGACATGTCATACTTAGATTGGAAAGGAATAAGGATAAAGAAAGGATCCTCAAGGCTGCAAGAGAAAAACAAAGAGTCACCTACAAAGGAAAACCCATAAGATTAGCAGCAGACTTCTCCATACAAACACTACAGGCCAGAAGAGAATGGCAAGATATCTATCGAGTGCTCAATGAGAAAGGCTTTCAGCCAAGAATACTATATCCTGCTAGATTGTCATTCAGACTAGATGGAAGCATCAAAACCTTCTCAGACAAGCAACAGTTGAAGGAAGCAACCATCACCAAGCCTGCCCTGAAAGAAGTTCTGAAAGGTTTCCTATAAACAACCAGACCACCACAAATAGGACATATATCAAAACACTCTAAAACTCTACAAGAATGGCGTTAAAATATCTTCAATCTTTGATATCAATAAATGTGAATGGCCCGAATTCACCTATTAAAAGACACAGAGTAGGAAGATGGATCAGAAAACACAACCCAACAATATGTTGTCTACAGGAAACTCACCTAACGCAACAAGACAAACACAGACTTAAAGTGAAAGGATGGAAAACTATCATTCAAGCCAATGGCCCACAAAAAAGGGCAGGAACAGCTATTCTCATATCTGACATGATAGACTTTAAAATACATAAGATTAAAAAAGATAGGAATGGACACTACTTAATGCTCAGAGGATCAGTCAATCAAGAGGACTTAACAATTATTAATATCTATGCACCCAATGAGAAGCCATCTAAATACATCAAACTTCTACTGAAAGAGCTACAGCAATATATTAACAGTAACACAATCATATTAGGGGACTTCAACACCCCACTATCTCAACTTGACAGATCATCCAGGAAGAAAATCAGTAAAGACATAAGGGAGCTAAATGAAGAGATAGATAAACTAGAACTATTGGACATTTTCAGAGTCATTCATCCCAAGAAACTGGAATACACATTTTACTCAAATCCACATAGATCATTCTCAAGGATAGACCATATGTTAGGCCACAAAGACAGCATCAGCCTATTCAAGAGCACTGAAATCATCCCAAGCATCTTCTCAGACTACAGTGGAATTAAACTAACACTTAACAATCAACAAAAGATTAGTAACAGTGCCAAAATGTGGAAACTCAACAGTACACTTCTTAACAACTTCTGGGTCAAAGAGGAAATCAAGGAAGAAATCAAAATGTTTCGAGAGTTCAATGAAAATGAAGACACAAGCTATCAAAATATTTGGGACACAGCTAAAGCAGTCCTAAGAGGGAAGTTCATAGCTATACAAGCACACATTAGGAAACAAGAAAAGGCACAAATAAACAGCCTGATTGCACATCTTAAAGACCTAGAAGAAGAACAACAAAGGAACCCTAAAGCAACCAGAAGGACAGAAATTACTAAAGTTAGGACAGAAATAAATAACATTGAGAATAGGAAAACCATACAAAAGATCAATGAAAGTAAATGTTGGTTCTTCGAAAGAATAAACAAAATCGACAAACCTTTAGCCAGACTCACAAAACAAAAAAGGGAGAAGACCCAAATAAATCGGATAGTTAATGAAAGAGGAGATATCACAACAGACACTGCAGAAATTCAACATATCATGCGAGGCTTCTATGAACAACTATATGCCACCAAGCTAGAGAACTTGGAAGAAATGAATGATTTCCTAGATACCTACCAACTTCCAAAACTAAGTAAAGAGGAAGTGGATAACATGAACAGGCCCATCAAAGCTAATGAAATTGAAACAGTTATCAAAAATCTTCCCAAAAATAAAAGTCCTGGACCAGATGGTTTTACAAATGAATTCTACAAAACTTTCAAAGAAGAACTAATACCTCTACTTTTAAAAGTCTTCCAGAAGATTGAAGACACTGGAATACTCCCTGCCAGCTTCTATGAAGCCAACATCACCCTGATACCAAAAGCAGACAGGGACACAACCAAAAAAGAAAACTACAGACCAATATCTCTGATGAACATAGATGCGAAAATATTGAACAAAATTCTAGCCAACCGGATACAGCAGTATATCAAAAAGATTGTTCATCATGACCAAGTGGGGTTTCTCCCAGGCATGCAAGGTTGGTTTAATATACGTAAATCAATCAATGTGATCCACCACATCAACAAAAGCAAGACCAAAAACCACATGGTCATATCAATAGATGCAGAGAAAGCCTTTGACAAAATACAACATCCCTTTATGATCAAAACACTACAAAAAATAGGAATAGATGGAAAATTCCTGAAGATAGTGGAGTCTATATATAGCAGACCTACAGCCAACATCATACTCAATGGTGAAAAACTGGAAGCATTTCCCCTCAGATCAGGTACTAGACAGGGCTGCCCACTATCACCATTACTATTCAACATAGTGTTGGAAGTTCTTGCCATAGCAATCAGGCAGGAGCAAGGAATTAAAGGAATACAGATTGGAAGAGAAGAAGTCAAACTCTCCTTATTTGCAGATGACATGATAGTATACATGGAAAAACCTAAGGAATCTAGCAAGAAGCTTTTGGAAATCATCAGGCAATACAGTAATGTGTCAGGCTATAAAATTAACATTCAAAAGTCAGTGGCATTCCTCTATGCAAACACTAAGTTAGAAGAAATTGAAATCCAGAAATCAGTTCCTTTTTCTATAGCAACAAAAACAATAAAATATCTAGGAATAGACCTAACCAAAGAAGTGAAAGACTTGTATACTGAAAATTATGAGTCACTACTCAAAGAAATTGAAAAAGACACAAAGAAGTGGAAAGATATTCCATGCTCATGGGTTGGAAGAATTAACATCATCAAAATGAATATATTACCCAGAGCCATCTACAAATTTAATGCTATCCCCATCAAGATCCCAAGCACATTTTTTAGGAGAATAGAACAAATGCTACAAATGTTTATCTGGAACCAGAAAAGACCTAGAATTGCCAAAACAATCTTGAGAAAAAAGAACAGAACCGGAGGCATCACACTGCCAGATCTCAAACTATATTATAGGGCCATTGTCATCAAAACTGCTTGGTACTGGAACATGAACAGACACACTGACCAGTGGAATAGAATTGAGAGCCCAGAAATGAGGCCCCACACCTATGGACATCTAATCTTTGACAAAGGGGCCCAGAATATTATATGGGGGAAGCAGAGTCTCTTCAACAAATGGTGTTGGAAACAATGGGTTGAAACATGCAGAAGAATGAAACTGAACCACTGTATTTCACCAAACACAAAAGTAAATTCCAAGTGGATCAAGGACTTGGATGTTAGACCAGAAACTATCAGATACTTAGAGGAAAATATTGGCAGAACTCTCTTCAGCATACATTTTAACGACATCTTCAATGAAACAAATCCAATTACAAAGAAGACTAAGGCAAGTATAAACCTATGGGACTACATCAAATTAAAAAGCTTCTTCACAGCAAAAGAAACCACTACCCAAACCAAGAGACCCCTCACAGATTGGGAGAAGATCTTTACATGCCATACATGAGACAAGAGTTTAATAACCAACATATATAAAGAGCTTGCCAAACTCAACAACAAGACAACAAATAACCCCATCCAAAAATGGGGGGAGGAATTGGACAGAATATTCACCACAGAAGAGATCCAAAAGGCCGAGAAACACATGAAAAAATGCTCCAAGTCTCTGATTGTCAGAGAAATGCAAATCAAGACAACAATGGGATATCACTTCACTCCTGTGAGAATGTCACACATCAGAAAAGGTAACAGCAGCAAATGCTGGAGAGGATGTGGGGTCAAAGGAACCCTCCTGCACTGCTGGTGGGAATGTCAATTGGTCCAACCTCTGTGGAGAACAGTCTGGAGAACTCTCAGAAGGCTAGAAATGGACCTACCCTATGACCCTGCAATTCCCCTCCTGGGGATATATCCTAAGGAACCCAACACATCCATCCAAAAAGATCTGTGTACACATATGTTCTTGGCAGCACAATTTGTAATAGCCAAAACCTGGAATCAACCCAGGTGTCCAACAGCAGATGAGTGGCTGAGCAAGTTGTGGTATATATACACAATGGAATACTACTCAGCTGTAAAAAATGGTGACTTCACCGTTTTCAGCCGATCTTGGATGGACCTTGAAAAAATCATGTTGAGTGAAATAAGTCAGAAACAGAAGGATGAATATGGGATGATCTCACTCTCAGGCCGAAGTTGAAAAACAAGATCAGAAAAGAAAACACAAGTCGAACCTGAAATGGAATTGGAGTATTACACCAAAGTAAAAGACTCTGGGGTGGGTGGGTGGGTGGGGAGAATACAGGTCCATGAAAAATGATGAATGAAATAGTGGGGTGGTATTGCTAAATGGGAATCTGGGGAATGTTATGCATGTAAAAAAAAAAAAAAAAAGAAGTAGAAACGCAAAGCAGAAATTGACTGAGTTTGGAGTATGGCACCAAAGTAAGAAAGCAGAAGTATACTAGAGTTTGCAGTGAGTACCTCCCTAATACTTCCTCTCCACTTTTCCAAGCTTTGGGTCCATGATTGCTCAACAATTTGTTTGGCTTTGTATGTTAACTCTCTTTTCAGTCACCAGGTTCCAGGTGTCATCAGGATGCCGGCCAGACTTCCCTGGATTGAAGACACCACCAATGTGTCCTGGAGCTCAGCTTCCCCAGAGACCCATCCTACTAGGGAAAGAGAGAGGCAGACTGGGAGTATGGACGGACAAGTCAACGCCCATGTTCAGCGAGGAAGCAATTACAGAAGCCAGACCTTCTACCTTCTGCAACCCTCAATGACCCTGGGTCCATGCTCCCAGAGGGATAGAGAATGGGAAAGCTATCGGGGGAGGGGGTGGGATATGGAGATTGGGCGGTGGGAATTGTGTGGAGTTGTACCCCTCCTACCCTATGGTTTTGTTAATTAATCCTTTCTTAAAATAAATAAATAAATAAATAAAAAATAAAACAACAAGGGCAACAAAAGGGAACAAATAAATAAAATAAATATTTTTAAAAAAGAGTACTTGTTTAAAGAATTGAAATTGAATTTTAAAGAATTGTAATTGAAATAAAAGGTTTGTAACCAGCATCTACCACTTAATAATTTTGAATATTCCCATTTTGTTTGTTTGTTTAATCAGAGCACTGCTCATCTCTGGCTTGTGCTTATCTTTTGTCAATCCCAGGGGATTGACCCTGGGACCTTTGGTGCCTCAGACATGAAAGCCTTTTTGCATAACCATTATACTATCTGCCCAGCCCATTTTACTTTTCCTCTCAGATACCTTATTTAGTGAATCACTGAAACAGGGAAAATAATGTGTGATAATTAAGTGAAATAATGCATGAAGAATATATCAACACAGTGTGTTATAGTTAATATGTATTTAAATAATAGCTGCATATATATGCATATGTAATTACCCTACTAGTTCAGTGGTATTTAAACTTTAATGTGGGTTCCATTCTTTCAGTGATCTTGCTAAATTTCAAGTTTATCTTTAGTAGATTTGAGGAAATGCCTGAAATTCTTCATTTCTGATAAACTCCAGGTCATGCTGATATTCTTACTTAGAGACCACACTTGAAACAGCAAGGTTTATAGATTATTTAAGGTTTCCACCATGATTTTTCTTTTTCTTTTCACATACTTTGAAGGATTGATTGTGTTGTCTTTTGCAAACATCGTTCAACATTGTGGCTGTATTTTCAAGACACTTAGTATGCTGGATTTGTACAATGCTTTGCTGTGAACAACTCCTTTAAAAAATTTTTTTATTTTATTATTTTTTGTATTTATTTAAGAAAGGAGACATTAACAAAATCATAGGATGGAGGGAGGTACAACTCCACACAATTCCCACCACCCAATCTCCATATCCCATCCCCTCCCCAATAGCTTTCCCATTCTCTATCCCTCTGGGACCATAGACCCAGGGTCATTGTGGGTTGCAGAAGGTGGGAGGTCTGGCTTCTGTAATTGCTTCCCCGCTGAATGTGGGTGTTGGCTGGTCGATCCATACTCCCAGTCTGCCTCTCTCTTTCCTTAGAAGGGAGTCTCTGGGGAAGCGGAGCTCCAGGACGCATTGGTGGGGTCTTCAGTCCAGGGAAGCCTGGCTGGCATCCTGATGGCATCTGGAACCTGGTGGCTAACAACTCCTTTTGTTGTTGTTGTTGTTAATATGCCAAGAACATTTCTTAAAAGTTTGCAGAGCTGAGTATCAGTTAAAAATCTACTTTGGGGGTAGGGGTGACAGCATAATGGTTATGCAAACAGACTCTCATGCCTGAGGCTCCTAAGTCCCAGGTTCAATCCCCCACACCACCATAAGCCAGAGCTGAGCAGTGCTCTGGTGTTTCTCTGTGTGTGTCTCTCTCTCTGCATCTCTCTCAAAAATAAAAAAATTAATAAAAAAATAATAATTAAAAAAAAAAGAAACTATTAAAAAAAAAAAATCTACTTTGGGAAGTTTGAATTTGAAAGGATACCAAGCAAAATTGTGGTACTTCAAACTGATCAAGTCTTTATTTTCTTCTTGAATTATGTTCAGGTCAAGAAATGACAAATCTAAGTCTACATATCCCATGTAAATTGAAGTTTATGAAAGAGCACTAGACTGGAAGTCCAGAAGCAGGAGTTCTTGTTTGAGCCCTGACAGGCATTATCAGGGTGACCTAAGAAAAGTCAGTTCAGAGTTCTACATACACTCATGATACTTTCTAAAGAGAACTTGTAAACACAGATGCCGTTCTTTTATGTAAGGGAAAAAATAAAAACTCACCTGTAACAATGTTCTAATCTTTAGTGTTCCGATATTCTGAGAGTGAAAAAAATATTTCCATAGAGTATTGCTCAGCTCTGGCTTATGGTAGTGCACGGAATTAAACCTGAGACTTCAGAGTCTCAGGCGTGAAAGTCTCTTTCTGTAACCATTGTGCTATCTTCCCCAACCTGAGAGCAAATAAAAAATTATTAGATACTCTAAAAATTAATTATACATATAATATTTTAATTTTATTTTTTAAACTTTCTAAAATTTTATTGTCTTTATTTGTTGGATAGAGACAGCGAGAAATCAAGAGGATAGGGACAGAGAGAGAGATACCTGCAGCTCTGCTTCACTACTCACAAAGCTTTCCTCCTGCAGGTGGGGACTGGGGGCTCAAACTCAGGTCTTTGCACAGTGTAACATTGCACTCAACCAGGTGCACCATCACCCAGCCCTTAATATTTTAAATTACATTCATTGTTAATAAGGTTTTAATAGTAAGCTTTGGAGCAGGCAAATTTCATCAATATTTGAATGTGTTTTTATAAAGATAAAGATTAAAGCAAATGTAAACAATTTTAAACTGAAATTATTTTCTGGTTATTTCTCTTCTAATAGTGCAAGATTATTTACTGATGTAGACGACAGACAAAAGAGATTTTGAGTGCCATAGAGCATTATAAAATAATCTTCACTCACTTAGTGCAACTCTTATAAATGATATGTTAGCCTGTGTGAATACCTACAGAACCACAAATTAAAACATTAAGCAAGAAAATATACCTTGACACAATTAGGAATGATACTTAATCAAGGATTTCTTGCCTTCATGATATCTGTGAAGAAAGATTTGACAAGTTAATTTGTCTTTTCTCTTACCTAAGAGCTTTCATTGTTCAAATCCTTCTAAAGCTACCAGACAGTCTTTTTTAAAAAAATTTTTATATTTATTTTCCTCTTTTGTTGCCCTTGTTGTTTTTCATTGTTGTTGTAATTATTGTTGTTGTTATTGATGCTGTCGTTGTTAGATAGGACAGAGAAATGGAAGAGGAGGGGGAAACAGAGAGGGGGAGAGAAAGATAGACACCTGCAGACCTGCTTCACCTTTTGTGAAACGACTTCCCTGCAGGTGGGGAGCCAGGGGCTCGAACCGGGATCCTTACGCTGGTCCTAGTGCTTTGTGCGCTTAACCTGCTGCGCTATAGCCCGACTCCCTCAGGCAGTCTTTCTATCTTTAGCAGCAGCCTAGCACACAAACCCTCTAGACATCTGGATCATCATCACCTTTATTTTGAGGGAGCTCAGGTTTGAGAGGCAGGAAGTGTCACATATTCTAATTGAAGGGATTGAACAGATCTAATTGAAGGGATTTGTTATAAGTGTAGTAATATGAAACACAGGGTCTTTGACAATGCTTCCTCTTCCCTGGATCTAAGGGTGGTGGTGCTGGAGTTCCATTTGTTTCAGTAGCAGTAAGCTGGTAGTGCTGAGTATCAAAGTCATTCATACCCTTTTCTAGGTTATTACCATCAAAATATAATTTGGTACCAGATAAAATGCAAAAGTCATTACTGGGCAGGTTGCTTTCACAAATTTCTGCAGCTAAAAAAAAAAAAGAAAAAAAAAAAAACAAATTTCTGCAGCTAATCTCTGTGTCTGAATTATAGCCAGACTAATGAAATATATGAGCAAACAACATTGCAACCTGAAATTAATCCATTCAGAATCAAATATCCTCTCCTATGCTTCAGAGCTTCTTGGAGTTAATCTTTATGTAAACATTGCAGCAATATTTACATAAAATAATCATCTTTGTGTCATAACTAGTAGTTCTGAGCAATGAACTAAGCATTATGTCATTTTTGTTATTTAATTATTCATTCATTTATTGGATAGAGACAGAGAAATTGAGAAGGTAGGGAGAGATAGAGTGGGAGAAAGACACCTGTAGCATTGTTTCACCACTTGTGAGGCTTTCCCACTGCAGGTGGGGACAGAGGGCTTGAACCTGGATCCTTGTGCATTGTAGGTGCACTCAACTAGGTATACCAACACCCACCCCTTCATTGTATCATTTAAAATCTCGGGCGGTGGGTAGATAGCGTAATGGTTATGCAAACAAACTCTCATGCCTGAGGCTCCAAAGTCCCAGGTTCAATCCCCGCACCACCATAAGCCAGAGCTGAGCAGAACTCTGGTTAAAAAATTAAAAAAAAAAAAAAATTAAAATCTCACTTATAGTATGAGTAGTAAGGAAGGAAGTAGTATTTAAAATTTTAGTTTAATGTTAAATCAAAGTCAACAAATAAGTGATAACTACTTCACATGATTCTTTAGTATTTGCTTCCTGAGCATTCTTTTCAAATTTAGTTCTCAAGGTTATAAGATGAAGGTGATACCTGGACATACTTTTTTTTCCTTTGCTATTGTTGTTATAAGAATAGAAATATCACCCTTCAAACTATAATATAGTCCCATAATAATCAAAACAACATGGAATAGAATTGAAGGCCCTGAAGTAAACACTTACACATATAGTTAATTTATAACAAGGGACCCAGACTATTAAATATGGAAAGGAGAGTCTTGGAGTGGCTAAATAAGCAATAACTCAGATAGTGCTCTGCTTTTAAACCATATATATGCAGTCCACGTTCAAGTCCTACCCCCACTGTATTGAAGAAAACTTTAGTGTTGTGGTCTCTTTATCTCTCTCTCTCTCTCTCTCTCCTTCCCTGTCTCTCTCTCTCTTTTAAGATTTTATTTATTTATTAATGAGAAACATAGGAGGAAAGAGAAAGAGCCAGATATCACTCTGGTACATGTGCTGCCAGGGATTGAACTCAGGACCTCATGCTTGAGAGTCTGATGCTTTATTCACTACACCACCTCCCGGACCACCCCATCTCTTTATTAGAGAGGGGGAGGGAGAAGGAGAGAGGGAAGGGAAGGGAAGGAAACTTTTTAATAAATAATGTTGGGAAAATTGCATTATAACATGCAAAAGTATGAAATAAGACTACCACATCTCACTGTGCACAAAAGTCAACTCAAAGATTTAGATGTTAGACCAGAAACCGTAAAATTTATACAAGGAAACATTAGCAGAACACCATAATGTCTGCTTTGGAAATATTTTGAGAGTCCAACAGTGAGGAAAACAAAATCAAATGTAATCCATTGAAACACAGAATGGAAAAAAAAAAAACCTTCTGCACAACAAAAG
The DNA here is from genome assembly GCF_950295315.1 of Erinaceus europaeus. Classification (NCBI taxonomy): domain Eukaryota; kingdom Metazoa; phylum Chordata; class Mammalia; order Eulipotyphla; family Erinaceidae; genus Erinaceus; species Erinaceus europaeus. The sequence continues at coordinate 52,840,155 of NC_080170.1, read as the reverse complement.
GAACCATCACTAAAACGAATAAGACACCTGAATGAGAGAAAAGTTTTACATGATGTATATCAGACAGAGAGAGATAGAGAGACACCTGCAACCCTGCATCACCACTCATGAAGCTTTCCCCCTACAGGTGGGGACCGGGAACTCAAACCCAGGTCTTTGCGCACTATGACGTGCGCTCAACCAGGTGAGCTACTGCCCGGCCCATATATATAAAACACCAGCAGCAGTAAAGAAAAAGAATCTAAACAAACTCTTTACCAAAGAATATATTCAGGTGATCAACAGGCATATGAAAAATGCTCAAGGTCACTGATTATTAGAGAACTATAAATCAAGACAAAATGAGTTACCAACTCACACCTGTAAGAATGTCCTATATCAGGGCCAGGTGGTGATGCACCTGGTTGAGCTCACATGTTACAATGCGTAAGGACCCAGGTTCGAGCCCCTGGTCCCCATCCCCACCTGCAGGGGAAAAGCTTTGCAAGTGGTGAAGCAGTGCTGCAGGTGTCTCTCTCTCATTATCACCTCTTTCCCTCTTGATTTCTGGCTATCTCTATCTAATAAATAAAGATTTAAAAAAAGTGTCATATATTCACAAGGACAGAAACAACAATCAGAAAGTGTTGGTATGTCATGGAAATGGAATCCTTCTACTCAGTTGGTGGGAATATAAATTAGTCCAGCTTCTGTGAAAAATAGGCTGGAGATTCTTCAGAATATTAAAAATGAACCTACCACATGATCTGGAAATTCCTCTTTTAGGTATCTGTCCAAATAAAGCACACATACATGTACATATACATACAGAGGACCTATGCATGCTGTTGACATACTATAGTCATTATGCTACCCTGAACATGCCCATCTCTGATTTTGGAAGCTAAGCAGGATCAGGCCTGGTTAGTGCATGGATGGGAGACACACTATGCACAGTCTATTCTGACTATTACTAATTAAACAATACAGTGTTATTAGTAATAGAATTTGGAAACCAAATGTCCAACAACAGATGAGTATAAAGGAAGTTGTGGTATATATGATGGAATGTTAATCAGCTGTAAGAAAGGGTGAAAATTTCTCTTTTGTTATAACTTGGCTAGAACTTGAAAGAAGTTTCATGCTAAGTGAAATTAAGAAGGAAGAATACTGGATGACCTCACTCATATGTAGAATGAATGGAAGAAAAGGAAGGAAGGAGGGAAGGGGAGGGAGGGAGAGAGAGAGGAGAGAGAGATACAGGAGCTGGGGAATTGCAAAAAAGACTTTCTTCCCTAAGATAGCAAAGGCCCCAGATTCAACCCCACACCTCCAACACAAGCCAGAGTTGAACAGCACTCTGGTAAAAGAAGAATAAAGAGAGACAAACAGAAATAAGATAGTAAACAAAACTTTAATTATGGTCTCTTGCAGCAGATCCAGAGGACTCTGAAGTGCTCTGGGGAGGTAGGAGGTGTGGAAGGGGTTAGAACCCAATGCACTGTGGTGGAAAAGATAAGGGTGTGGTGTGCTGACAGTTATCATGGAAAATAATACCTATTTTATACACGTGGGAACAATGTCACTATACCCAACAACTGTCTTGTGAAATGCCATTTCATCCAATAAAATGAGTTTTTAAAAGTCTGTACAAAGTATAATTGTTTAAACATCTACCCGAAGAAAGCTGGCATAGAGTTAGCAAAATAGCTCACTAATCTATGGCATTACTTTGTCGTGTGTGATCTAGGTTTAAGCTCTCAACCTGAAAAAGTTATCCTACTACTGTGAAGCCCCAGTGATGAGGGGAAAAATGTGTGATGTATATTTTATTGTTAACGCCGATACAGTAGTCACTATTGTATAAAACACTGACCCTTACATAATGCATGAAAATAGCAAAATTGTATTTTTTTAATTTTTAAAATATTTATTTTCTCTTTTGTTGCTCTTGTTGTTTTTCATTGTTGTTATAGTTATTGTTGTTATTGATGTCACCATTGTTAGATAGGACAGAGAGAAATGGAGAGAGAAGGGGAAGACAGAAAGGGGGAGAGAAAGACACCTAACAGACCTGCTTCACTGCCTGTGAAGTGACTGCCCTGTAGGTGGGGAGCCAGGGGCTCCAACCGGGATTCTTATGCCTGTCCTTTCGTTTTGGGCCATGTGCACTTAACCCACTGCGCTACCGCCTGACTACCTAGCAAAATTGTATTTGTGTAAGAAGACATTAGCATTGATTTTGTGAGTGGATCTGTGTAAAACTTACTATACCTAAATTAAGATTCTCTCTCTCTCTCTCTCTCTCTCACACACACACACACACACACACACACACACACACACACATTTCTCACTAAGTACTTTGAAATCAGTTAGTGCTTAATGAATGATTCGAGATCAGCTCCTCAGTATTTTTAAAAAGTATATCAAGGGCCAGGTGGTGGCGCACTTGGTTGAGCACATGTAGTACAATGTGCAAGGACCCAGGTTCGAGCCCCCAGTCCCCATCTGCAGGGAGAAAGGTTTATGAGTAGTGAATCAGGGCTGCAGGTGTCTCTCAGTCTCTCTCCCTCTCTACCACCCCCATCCTCTTGATTTCTGTCTATCCAATAAATAAAGATCAAAAAAAAGTATAAAATCTAAAAAAATTTTTTTAAGTATATCAAACCTGTGTAGCTTTTCCATAATTGAGTTGTTCCCCGTAAATGGTATAACTGCCTAGTAATAAATGTCACAACTAATTGAATATGTTCTGTGATTAAGAAAATGTAAACTGTCATTTCTGTGTAAAGTGTTATTTTAAAAAGCAGCATAATATTTTGTCAGCTAGAATATGATTATCTGGAATATGCATGATTTCTCTTATTTTGCCTGTCTAGTTCTCAAGTGTAACTTTATGAAATTTAGTCTCTTATTTGTTTCTTACCCTGTTTAAATGAAACAAACAAAAAGATCCCCATCTTTTGTTTTTTGCTCTTTTTAGCAAGTCTTTCTTTTTTTAAAAATTTTTTATTTATAGAAAGGAAATATTGACTAAACCATAGGATAAGAGGGGTACAACTCCACATAATTCCCACCACCAGAACTCTGTATCCCATCCCCTCCCCTCCCCTGATAGCTTTCCTATTCTTTTTTTTAAATTTTTTAAAAATACTTATTTGTTCTCTCTTTTTGTCCTTGCTGTTTTATTGTTGTTATTATTGATGTTGTTGTTGTTGTTGTTGGATAGGACAGAGAGAAATGGAGAGAGGAGGGGAAGACAGAGAGGGCGAGAGAAAGACACCTGCAGACCTGCTTCACTACTTGTGAAGCGACTCTCCTGCACGTGGGGAGCTGGGGGCTCGAACTGGGATCTTTAGGTCAGTCCTTGCCCTTTGTGCCATATGCACTTAACCCGCTGAGTACCGCTCAACTCCCAGATTTCCTATTCTTTAGCCTTCTAGAAGTATGGACCCAAGGTCATTATGAGATGCAGAAGGTGGAAGGTCTGGCTTCTGTAATTGCTTCCCCACTGAACATGGGCATTAACAAGTTGATCCATACTCCCAGCCTGTCTCTCTCTTGCTCTGGGGAATTGGAGCTCCAGGACACATTGGTGGGGTTGTCTGTCCAGGGAAGTCTGGTTGGCATCATGCTAGCATCTGGAACCTGGTGGTTGAAAAGAGAGTTAGCATATAAAGCCAAACAAATTGTTGACCAACCATGGACCTAAAGGCTGGAATAGTGCAGATGAGGAGTGTGTGTGTGGGGGTCCTCCATTTTGTAGATAGCTAGTAGGCATATTTTAGTTATATTCCAAAGGGCCTGTGACTGTACTAGTTGGTTTTTTTTTTTCCCTGAACCTGAAATCTGATATGCAGGTGGACCCAAGTTATTGTCTGGGGAGATGATGTCATGGCTGGAAAAAGGACCAGAAAGCTGGATCAGGGAAGAGAGTAGCTCCCCAATATGGGAAAGGGATATAAATATTGTTGATTATAAACCCCATCGACTTGATGTGATCTGGGCCCCATATTCAGCTTAGGAGCCTATGTGACCTCTGCATCCTTATAAATCTGAGCTCACATTCTGTGATCATGAGTAGGAACATTCCAAGATGGCCCAATATCAGGACCCATCTTTCTCAGGTGTAGCATAGAGTATGTTGTCCATCCTCCCTTCAGAGGATGGAACATTCTCTACTATTGTTGATTCAAGTTGAGGGCAAGGTCCTATGGGGGCCCACAAAAGGGTCTACTGTGTTGTTTCTGCTAGGAATGACGGGTAACAATGGAGAGAGGGATTTATTTGAGGTCTAGGCCCATCATGTCTGTTTGGGAATCTCAGTACTCCCCAACTAGGGCCCCAGCTGATGGGGTGGCCTGACAGTGACTAAAGAGTCATCATTAAAGTATGCCAGTCTCTTGCCCTTAGTCAGCTTTTGCAGTCCTTGCTTTGATAAGGTTATAGCTTTGGAGTGAGTGAGAGAACTGTAATAGGAAGTAGGTGAGGAAGGTATCTAAGTCTAAGTAGACACTATTTCATTATGAATTTTATACTGACTCACTACAGACTATTGTGCATTTTTGATTTTGGGTATATATTTTGCCCTAATTTATGGATAAATGTGAACATATGCTCTATCTAATGGGACCTGGTCTATATCTAGTTTTTTGGATTTTGTTAGGAAGTGAACCTCCTGGAATGCAATTAGAGAATACTATGAAAGGAAAGGTCTCACTGGAGTAATGAGGGTGAAGGGTTGACATTCCATGCCTGACATCTCTGGACACAGTCTGAAGTGAAGCATGCTGAGGTGGTACTCATTGCGTTGATTAGGTTGGGATCGGCGGGTGCAATATCATTTGGTATGAATTGAGAGAAGCATGCAGGAAAGTGAGCCCCACCCTAGGGGTTCCAGGACTGGGGGAAATATAGACTCTATAGAGGAAATGGGAGGTTCCTGTTGTCTTAGGGTTTAAGAAGACAATAGATAGTTATTGCTATAAACACATTATTTGGCAATTGGGTTAACTTTGAAAAATCCCTTTGTTAGGATTTTCTGTATCATACACGGCATCAGCATAATGTATGTCCTTTGACATTATTTGTATATAGCTGTGCCACTGGTTGCTTCTGTTCTCCCTGGTCTAAACTTTTAAGAGAGTCAACATATAAAAAACTCAGCCTAAGTATTAAAAAGACTCAGTCTGTGCTTTAAAATGTTTGAGACATACAATCAATTTTCCCCCTCATATTAATTAAGTAGTGATTTATATGACTACAGATTAATAGGAGTGTACATAAACACCATTCCCACTACCTAAAGACTGTGTCCCCCCCCCCCCCCCCTTAAAGCTGAACATCCACACTCACCCTCAACCCAGGGTTTTTACTTTGGTGCCCTACTCCAATTAGCAAGTCTTTCTATTAAATAATAAACTCTTATCCCAGCCTCTACTGTGTTCTGTGTTCAGGGGAGATCTACTTCTAGAATGAGCTGAATTGAATTAAATTGTATTTTGCTAATTTTTTGTATTTTAAATTGGCGACCAAGCAACTCATAAATCAGTACTTTTTCTTGTACAGCTTTTGTCTCACCTTAGCTGTATTTTGAATGGCTTCTGTCTTTTATGATTAATACAGTGCCTGATAGAATAGAATTGTAATAGCATCTTGAGTAATTTAATACTTGCAAAAGATATTTTGTCTGAATTTCAACGGAGCCTTGGCCTTGCTGGCCTATTTTGCTATAGATTTATTTCAAACCTGATTTATTTTGGTGTTTGCCCCAGGTAAGGTGTATCCAAAATAACTGCTTTAGACTAGTACAATTCAGACCTCATGTAAATGTAAATCACCTGGGAGTCTTATTAAGATGCAAATTTTGTCTCAGTGGGCAGGAAGGGGCTTGAGATTCTGCATTTCTTACTAGCTTCCCAGTGCCATTTTGTAGGATCTGGAGACTACACTTTAAAGTATAGAATACTTGAAAAATATTCAGTGCTTTTTATGCATATGTTAAGTGTCACTGCTTCTCAGACTCTAGTATGCAATAGATCTTGTGTGTGAATGTTTGCTAAAAATGTACATTCCTCATTCTCATTTTAGTGGGACTTTGGAGCCCACAAATTTGTATTTTCCAAAACTGCCCTGATTTTAATGTAAGTGGACTATGGCCTCACTTTGAGAAATAATACTTTAACATTTGGAATTGCTATGGAATTTCATGACCCTTTCATGAACAATAGCTTTTTAAAATGAAAGGTACAATGCATAGATAGTCCTTTTAAAAGGTGACTGCTTTGAATACCAATGTGATTTTTTTGTTGTTGTTAATAGAGAAGCAGTGCTATATAATTTTCCATGTTTTTCTATCCCATTACCCTAGTTAGAAGGCACACAATTTCTTATACTATATCACTGGTGAAGACCTAACTTTCATTTATATCCTTTTTAGTTGTGAAGGGGTCTTAATCAGATAATTTGCAAAGTGATTTTTTAATGAAATCTTGCATAACTTTTAAAATGTATTTCTTAGTTGCACCTGTGTCTTTCTTTTTTTTTTTTTCCACAGCACTGTTCATCTCTAGTTTATGGTGGTGTAGGGGATTGAACCTGAGACTTTGGAGCCTCAGGCATGAGAGAATCTTTACATAACCATTATGCTATCTACCTCTGCCCGCCCTTGTGTCTTTTGTAAGGATTTGGGTGGTACTTATAATTGTATATCTGTATATATAACTGACACTATACAAGTTAATTAAAATAAAAAGATTGTACAGAAGTTTCACTTTTTAGATAACTGAGACAAATTCCATTCCATTCTTTAGCAAAATGTAATGCTAACTAAAGTGATTTAAAGCTTGATTTATGATTAATCCATCATTTGCCAAAATTTGCTGTCTTTACTAATTTGCATATGATTTTGCAATTCAAATATTAAGTAAACAACTCAGTACTCTAAAATGAACTACAGGATGAATCGAATTAAAGTAGATTACAATCAAGACCTGCTCTCTGACAGAAATATGAGATTAGTTCTTGCTTCTCTGACTTGGAGAGCAAATTCTACTACTATGTTCCCCTCTGAATAGCTCTTGTCCTTGAAGATTTCAAGGTCTACAACAGAAATGGTTGTGAAAACCATCGTGATAGTATAGTAAATGCTTTTTGAGAAGGATTTCTGTCAGAAAGAATACTGTTGTCTATGAGAGACAAATTCTGCCTGAAGGGAAGGGAGAGAAAATAGAAAGTCAAGGGGCATTTATTCATAGCAGTATTCTCTCTAGTATAAAGGTATGATTGGAGTCACTTTTGAGGTTCTTTCTGTTGGGATTTTTCTAGCTCATTAGTAACCTAAGAGTTGTGCTTATATCCATAATCTTCATAAGGAAAGGTGGTTGACCTGGGGAGGAAAAGTGTGCTTTTTAAGCAGACTAGTAAAATTTTTTAGCAGACTAAAGCAGACCAGTAAAATTTTTATTACATATTGGGAATGCATTTTATTGAAATTTGAGTAAGAATTTTTATCAGATATTGTCCATCATCATATTAGATAAACTGTTGAGAAATACAAAAAGCATTAGTGCTTTCTAGATATTCTTCTGTATATTTTAGCTGCATTGAATTAAGAGAACATGAATGGAAAAGAAATGTAAAAAACACTTGATCAGTGAATTTTCAAGTAAGAAGAAAATAATGATAGTTTTTACCCTTCCCTCCACCCTCCCTCCTTATCAACAGAGAGGTAGAGAAGCAGAGAGAGAGCATGAGTGAAAGAGACCACAGCACTGAAGCTTCCTTCTGTGAATTGGGGGGCTGACTTGAACCTGGGTCTTGCACATGGTAAAACAGCACACTGTCCAAGTGAGCTATTTTGCTGGGCCAGGATAGCCTTTTCTTTTTCCAACACTACGGTCATGTATATATGCAGTCTCGGTGCTACTGAATCAATCTCTACATTCATTTTACTTGAGATGCATAGGGAGAACCATCACAACAGCGCCTCCCCTAGTGCAATGACACTCCCAAGAGGTACTAGGGCTCATACTTTGGCTGTCTCCTTGGGTGCCTACTTGGTGAGCTATCCTTCAGCTCCAGGGCAACTTTTTATATGACAGCAAAAAGGCATGTTATGTACCCACTGTCAAGTTGTCTTTCTCTTTACAGTTAACATTTGTCAAGTTTCCACAAGTATGGTTCAAGGTAGGCATAACAAAATTGCTCTAGCAAAATGTAACTACAGGCATTTCTTAAAACAATGAAAATACTTTTTTAAAGTTTACTATATTTTAATTTTAAAACTTAATGTCATCCTAAATCAATTCAATGACTTATTTTGATGCTCCTTGAAGCCTGGGACTGTGATGCCTAGTACAAGAGCCACTTGCCACATGTAGCTATTCAAAGTTAAAAATTCTTTTTTAATGTTTACAGAAACAGTTCAGGTGCTTAATACCACATGTAACTAGCGACTCCTGAATTGTTCAGCAAATATACAGCACATTGTTTTATCATCACAGCTCATGAAAACTCTGCTGTTCAGCGCTGGTCTAGACTGTGGAGGATATGCCAGGTGCGCCCATTGTATAAATTAGGATTAGGCTTATTTACTTAAAACAAAATACCATATATCCGTGGCTTAAAGAAGATAGAAGTTAACTTTTCTATCGTGAAAATAGAGCCCGGAAGTAGACAGTCTATAACTAGTGCAGTAGCTGTGGGGAATAAAGAACCTAAACTCATTCTTATTTGTGGATGCCTGACCTTCATGTAGCTTCTCATTGTGGTATATATAGAAAGCTTGTTTAAGCTCTAGTCATCAAGTCTGCATTCTAGCTAGAGGAAAGACAAAAAGAAATTTTCTTTTTTAAAAAGATGGCTTCCCACCTGTCTTAGAACACTCTGGCATCTATTTTATTACCTAGGGCTTTACATTTCATGTGACTAGGCAAGGTCCTATGGGAGCCGTTTTTTGTTTGTTTGTTTGTTTTTTAACCAGAGCACCGCTTAGCTCTGGATTATGGTGGTGCTGGGGATTGAACCTGGGAACTTTGGTTCCTCAGGTATGAAAGTGTTTTCACATAACCATCATGCTGTCTCCTTCAGCCCTTGAACCTCCTTTTGCACTGTAATGTGTGCACTTAACCAGGTGCGCCACCCACCCCCACCTCCCCACATTCAGCTTTTCTGCCCTTTTTTTTTCCCCCCCAGTGCCCTGAGTTTGCATGGTAAAGCAAGTTCTTGTGGCTCATTTGGTGTCAGCCTTTTTTCATATCCTATTAAAGATGTCACAACAGAGCAGAATGGTCTTAGAACTTGTAGTAGACTTGTGTCTAAGTTAAATGTAGTTTCCCAGTACTACTTAACTCTGTTCCTAGTGATTATATAACAGCACCAAAAAAAAAAAAAACTACATGATTGGAAGGGAGAAAAAAGATGGATGGACATAGAATATTACTTGGTTACTTGTTCTTTAATAAGAACACTCTGAGAAATCTTATTTTAGTACACATTAAAAAATAAAAATTATGTAGATGCCTAGAAACTGTGTTTCCTGTTTGCCTATTTTTATTTCTAAGTTATTTAGTTGTTTCAGTGGTTTTAAAGCATATGTTTTTATTGTATTAAATTTAGGAGAGGCTCTGAAAGTCTGTATTTTCAGAACTTAAAGTCATATAATTTTCTTCTTCCAATGGAAACTAAGGAAAATTGAGTTTTTCATTTTCTTACATGCTGGGTGGGAACCATTACTATTGTCAGCTTGCTTTTGAGTTTTAATTCTTACAACCAAATTCCTATCTGAACTACTGAGGATGAAGATGCAGTATTTTCATTAGTAGGCCAGTTATCCATCTGTAAAAATGAGGTTACCTTGCCAAATTACCATAATATTAAAATTTTAGAACATATTTTCTTATATGGTATTGTCTACAGTCCCTCCCCATATCTCTCTCTCTCTCTCTCTCTCTGTTATTACTAGAACCTCATACACATGCTACTTCGTTCTCTTAATCTGTGTTTTCATTCAGATAGAGATAGATTAGATTAGACTAATAGACAGACAGGCAGGCAGGCAGGCAGGCAGAAACTATTAAGACTAGAATTTCCTTTGCTGCCATAACACCTCACATTTGCCAGGGCTCTAGTGGGGTCACACACTTGGTAATGCAGTTGTCCTACCCAGTGAGCTATCTCACTAACTTTGTCAAAAATTCACAAAGTTCTTTACCTGTAAGTACTGACTTAAGCTGACACCTGAGTTTTTGACATGATTTTTAATAATCTTTTCTTTATTTTTTATTTTATTTTCCTTTCTTTTTTTCTGGCATCACTAATGCCTAACACATGCATGATTTCAGCACCACAGGCTGAATTTTTCAGAAAGACAAGACAGGAGAGGCACCACAGCACTAGAATTTCCTCCTGGGTCATGTCATTCCCATGTGGCTTGTCCTGACTTGTATCTGGACCACATTGCAGATGCCCTACCAACTGAGCTATCTCTCTGGCTCTTCTTTTAAAAGGTTTTTAAAAAAAATATTTATTTCATATTGATTTTCAAATTATGATAGATATATAGGGAAGGAGAAGGTGAGACATAACTGCAGCCTGCTCCACTGCTCATTAAGCCCCCACAGCTGGCAAAGTACACATGTTACCATGCACCAGGAATCAGGTTTAAGTCCACACACTTCAGCTGGGGAGTGGGGACTTAAACCTGATTCCTGGTGCATGGTAACATGTGTACTTTGCCAGTTGTGCCACCATCTAGCCCTTCACTGCTCTAGTTGAGCAAGAGCCTCAGGCATGTAAGCCCTGTGTTCTACCAGTTGAGGTCTCTTCCTGATCACTGATCCATTTTTTTGCTCTTATGCTATATTTGTTCAGCTTCATTGACTTCTGTCCCTTTGGCATACTGTGTGCTACCTTCAATTTCTTTTGAAAATATTTTCTTTTGGGGGGCTAGTGGTGCACCTGGTTGAGCACACATCTTACAGTGTACAAGGACCCAGGTTTGAGCCCCTGGTCTCCACCTGCAGGAGGAAAGCTTCATGAGTGGCGAAGCAGGGCTGCGAGTGTCTCTCTGTCACTCTCCCTCTCTGTTTCCTCCTTCTCTCTCGATTTCTGGTGCCTCTATCTAATAAATAAAGATAAAAAATATTTTAGTCTACAGATTTATCCCCCCACCCCAAATAAAGTCATTTGCATGGTACTTGGCAGTGAATGCTTACTTAAAAATCACCAGTAGTAGAGTCAGGAGTGTGTGAGACCCTGCTTCACAATAGTACAAAACTCACAAACAAAACAAAGACTCACCTGTGACCTCTTACCTTTGTGTTCCTTCATATCTGTTATCATGAAATGTTTGACCACTTCTTGAAATTCTCAGTTCCCACTGCTTCCACTTGAGTGCTTTCTACCAGCCTGATTGAGTTATCTTCTTTTCAAAAATCTTTCATTTAATCCATCCCTTATATCCATATCTGAAATATATCTGTGTTTGTATACATACATACATATATATGTATGTATATCTCTGTTACATATCCTGTCAGTGGTTAAGACCTACTTAATATGTCATCTTCATTCTTTTTTAAATGAAGCCTTTGAGATAAAAATGTTCTTTTCACTTCTCAAATATCATATTCCTACTGAAGTACTTTTAGAATGCCTTTTTTCTTTCCTTTTTAATTTTTTTAAATATTTATTTATTCCCCTTTGTTGCCCTTGTTGTTTTATTGTTGTAGTTATTAGTGATGTCGTCATTGTTGGATAGGACAGAGAGAAATGGAGAGAGGAGGTGAAGACAGAGAGGGGGAGAGAAAGATAGCTACTTGCAGACCTGCTTCACCACCTGTGAAGGTCTCCCCTGCAGGTGGGGAGCTGGGGGCTTGAACTGGCATCCTTACGCCGGTCCTCGCACTTTGTGCCACTTGTGCTTAACCCACTGCACTACCGCCCGACTCCCTGTTTTTTTATTTATTATCACTAGAGTTGTTACTGGGGCTCAGTGCTAGCACTATGAATGCCTTTTTCTCTTGGCAGTGGTAATTTTGTGTACATTTGTTATATAGAATAGTAGATAGAAACTATAGGATGTTGTATATAGTCAGTGGCCTTGATATTTGCTATCATGTGTGGGAGACAGAATGACGAATCCCTAAATATTCATGCTCTAGTCCTAGAACCTCTGAGTATATTAGATTACATGGCAAAGGGAATTAGGGCTGCTGATCAGGTTAACTACAGAGATTATGCTGGATTTTGGGCCCAGTGTAACTACAAGAGGAATTAAAAACAAAAGAGGGACTTAGAAGAGCATCAGATGCTACAGCATGAGGAAGGCCTGAAAAGCTGGAGAAAATCCAGAAAAGAGATTCTCCCCTCAAGCCTCCAAAAAGATGCATTCTTTTTTTATTTTTTAAGTTATTATTATTATTTTTTAAATCTTTATTTGCTGGATAGAGACAGTCAGAAATTGAGAGGGAAGGGGGTGATAGAGAGGGAGAGAGACACCTGCAGCACTGCTTCACCACTTGTGAAGCTTTCTCCCTGCAGGTGGGGGCCAGGGGCCGGAACCTGGGTCCTTGTGCACTGTAACAACCAGGTGCATCACCACTTGCCCCCTAGGATGCATTCTTGTTGATACTTTGACCTCCATCCAGGAAGCCCTATTAATGTGGTATGCTCTGAAAATTCAGAGGCAATGGAACAATAAAGACAGAAATTTAAATAAGCCAACTATTTTCAGGAGTTAATTTCTCATAGGGAATTTAATAGATTTTACAAACATTTTTATTCGGGTTGTTTTTTGAAGGAATTCTGTGCAATATAGGTATCCCAATGAGAAAGGAGTCTGATAGAATGTATTGACTTCATACTATTTGAATTTTATTATTTGAGAATAATATCTCTATAATTGAACAGGTCTGTTAACTAGTCTAGTATATTGGAACTGTCAAGTGGCCAATCTTTAAAAAGGTAATGATGTCTTGACTCATACCATTTGATACTGCATCTACTGATATCAACCAAATCAATGCAGCCAGTGCCACCTTCACAGGTTTCACTTTGGACTGTGTCCAGAGACACCAGGCCTGGGATGTCAACCCTCCAATTCCAGTACTCTGCCACCAAGTTGCAAATGCTACCATGACACCAACCTGACTTCCCTGGGCAGATAAACTCACCAGTGTGTTCTGGAGCCCCACCTCCCCAAAGCCCTACCCCACTAGGGAAACATAGAAACAGGGTGGGGGTATGGATTAACCTGTCAAAGCCCACGTCCAGCAGAGAAGCAATTACAGAAACCAGATCTTCCACCTTCTGCTCCTTATAAAGAATTTTGGTTCATACTCCCAGAGGGATAAAGATTAGAGAACCGTCCAATGGAGGGAGTGGGATATAGAACTCTGGTGGTGGAAATTACATGAAATTGTACCCCTGTTGTCCCACAATCTTGTCAATCATTATTAAATCACTAATATAAAAAGTAATAATGATTAGATGTCCTTTCATGAGAGGAGAGCAGTCCTTTCATGACTGAGGAGGTACAGAGCTTCATGAGTTATGACTCCAGAGATTTGGGACAAGAGCCAGTTGTACTGAGCTTAGAAGACAAAATGCAGAAACAGTATAGTTGTCTAGGTGGTTGGGATTTCTTTATAATGATAGTAAGTCCTATTTTTCTAGAGCAAGGTAAGCTAGCTAAAGTTGGGGGGGTGGCTGTGATTGGTGTTGGATTTCCTTGCCAGTAAGTCCTTTTTTTCTTAGGTTAAGATTTGTGATGTACCATGCACAACTACTCAGGTTTAAGCTTCTGTACCCCCACCTGTAGTGTGGAAGCTTCATGAGTAGTGGAGAAGTGCTACAATTGTCTCACCTTCTAAAGAAAGAAAAAGGAAAAAATAATTGCTGGGAACAGTGGGGTTTGCAGACTCAGTACCACAGAGGTAACCCAGGTGGGGCGGGGGGGGGGAGTTGTGCTGTAGGCCCATTTACCTCCGTTTCATGAATTCTGTTATATAGCTTAGCTTTATCAGAGATTAGTTTATATTTATTCTCCTAAGAAAATGGATGGCTGAATTTCTTATATTCCATGTGTTCTTCTCCTTGCTTATCCTGCTCGCCTCACCTTTTTTTTTTTCTTTTATATTTTTATTTATTTTATTTTTGAGAGAGACGCAGAGAGAGAGACAGAAACACCAGAGTACTGCTCAGCTCTGGTTTATGGTGGTGCGAGGGATTGAACCTGGGATTTAGGAGCCTCAGGCATGAGAGTCTGTTTGCATAACCATTATGCTATGTATTATGCTATACAAATACTTGACACATCCCTCCTTTTTATTTTGAATAGGTCTTAGCGATTTTGAAAGCCTTAGTTTAAGTGTTAACCCTTTTGGGAAGGATTTCTTAATTGTCTTCCTCATTTTCCACTCTTCTCTCAAGCCCCCACACTGGTCAGGAATACCTAGTTTGCATTCTTGTAGCACCTTGCACTTCTCTTAGACTCACACACTATACTCTTACTGCATATCTCATCTTCATATGGGTGTAATGTGTTTTTGATGACTTCTTATTGAGTGATAATCATGAAATAGTCAAGATAGACAGAGTTGGAGAACATTGTGTGTGTGTGTGTGTGTGTGTGTGTGTGTGTGTGTGTGTAGACAGAGAGAAAAGGACACAAATTTGTGAAAAACTAATATTTGATTTAAGTAGATAAAAATGTTGTTTTCAGGTTTTTGCTTACATATGGAAGTTTATAGCCCTACCCAATATGACATTTAATCTATAGGCAAACTTTTTTTTTTCAGTCAGATTTTATTTTATTAACTTTTATACTGGGGGCTGAATGATTACAGTACAGTCCCCAGTTAGTGGTACAATTTCTCATCTGGCTGTGAAAGTTCTCTGCAGTATACTCTTACCTACAACTTAGGTCCTATTACATCATCACACACCAGGACCCCAAGACCCTCTTCAGCACCCCTTCTTCCTTCCCCAGAGTTGCTTTCTTTCTTTGCCTATGCCAGTTTCCTTGCTGTAAATTGCATATATGCAAATTGATAACAATTTTTCAGAGGGTCAGAGAGATAGATCACCTGATATAACTCATACTTCACCATGCTCAAGGACTGAGGTTTAAGCTCACATTAGCACCTGGAAGCAACTGCTAATCACAAGTGGTGGGGCAGTACATGGTCTTATCTTTCACTTTCTCCCCTTCTTCCTCTCCACCTCTCACCCTCTATCTAAATTTTAAAAAATACCAAAGGGAGTGTTGGAATCATACAGGTGCAAAGTGTCAGCAAGAACCCAGGAAGAAAAATAAATAATGGTAATTTTTTTTATAGCCATCCTAACAAGTGTAAGTTGATTTTTTATTGTGGTTTTGATTTGTAGTTAGTTCCCTGTTGCGGAAAAGACAAATCCTTAATAATTTTAACTTTTATATAAATATAAATACTTACTGGAAGTTGCTATTTTATATTATGATGACTATATGCTATGACTGTGGATATTATTTTTGAAGAAACAGTTTCACTTTTCTATGACTCTTCATTAGAGACTAGTAGTTTTGAGAGCATATATTTAAAATGATTGTGTGTGTGTGTGTGTCTAGAAAGAGAGGGAGAGAATGGCATTGATCTGTTTCTTGTCTTTTGAAAATGTTGTATTCTGTTGGAAACTTGGCAAGGTTTCTATAGAACTAAGTGGCTTGTGTCTGTTGATGGACTCTTGCAGATAAAACCATAACCACCTTTAGCTGCTCTGCTTTTGTGTTGATGCACAGTTTTTCCCTTGGGCCAATAGGTGCTGGTTTTTGTAAGATAAGAACATGGCAAGGAAGGTAATTTGTTCTGTTTTGTTGCTATTTAAAGCACTGCAAAACTGGTTGGTAGACTTTAGTGTGCTGTTCATTTCTTCCTAAGGTGAATTATTATTGTTTTATTGGGAGGAAGGTTCCTCTAAGATAATTTCTACAAAACAATTATAATTTATAAGAGCTTTTTTGCTTTTCCATGTGAAATGAAATGATTCTCTGGATATTTGTACTTATTTATATTTGCTCCTATTTACATTTGATTATTTTGCTTCCAGTTTTGATAATTAAAGTTAATAAGGATATTTACTTATTTGCTTTTTATTGTTAAAGTGAAATGCTAATTTGATCAGTAGAGAGGATCCTAGCAGCCACAATCTTTGGTTGTTTAGAATGTCATTTTAAAGCCAAACCTAAAACACACTACTTAATACTTTCTTGGTTTTCTCAGTTTAGATTTACAATTACATAATTTTAAAGTTTTAGCATTAAAGAGGATTTCAGGATGTTTAATCCAGATCTCTTGTTTCACAAGTTGAGAAAATGATGCCCATTGATGTTAAGTGATTTACCCAATGTGGCTTGCTTTTGGCAGGTTTGCTGATAAGCAGAACAGTATTCACTGGCAGGGAGTGGAGGGGGAGGGTGGCACACTGGGTTACACGCACATAGTACAATATTCACTTTATTATTACATCCTGCTGCTTATGTACCATTCAATTTGTCAAATGCTAAAGATGCAGAAATGCTTAGTGACCATTCATAGTGCTTAGAACTGGCTGGTATCACAGCAGGGTGGTGGTTGTTTTGAAAGGGGGTATCATAAGTACAATTCAGGGGAAAGATGAAGACTAAGACTTTTAAGTGATTATGGGACTGGTAACTTATATGCGCACTGTGATTTAAGACTTGTTGGAAGCTTCCTAAGTGGCTATTATCTTCATATTGTTTCTTGGGAAATCTCAGCCCCTGATGGAAAAGAAGAGCAATAGCCTCAAGTTCCAGTGAAATGCTCAGTTTAGGACTTGGGGTTTGAGAGGATAGTCCATTTGGACGATAATGGTTGATGGTTAAATGGGGGGAGGGGGATGACTCACTAAAACTCCATGCTTTTCACCTGCAGCTAAAATGAAAGACCAAGTTGCTTTTCTGGTAATTTGTTTTCTGTAAGTCCTTCATTAAACAAAGACACTGAAAATTACCTGATTTCTTGGAAGAGCAGCCTGAGTTATCTAAGCTCAGAAACAAATATCTCCAGTTGCAAATGTACTTTCTCTTGGTTTTCTGAGTCAAAATCTAGGACAGGGACTAAAGCTTGGGAGAGCGCAAAAGCGTCCATATTTGTGGAGACTTTGCTTTTTATAAATTACTTCTGCTTTATTTATTTATTTATTTATTTATTTAGAGAGAGAGAGAGGGAGAGAGAAAGGAGGAATGTGTGTGGTGGGAGAGAACTGGAACATTGCTCAACACTGGCATAAGGTGGTACTGGAGAATTCTACCTATTTACTTTTATCACTTGGGTTTTCTTCCCTATATGTTCATAAGATTGTTTCAGTTGCTTCTTGGATAACACTGTGAGAAGACTAAGTTGTTCCATGACAACTTCAGACTGTTGTTGGTTATTTAAAAAATAAAAATAGGGGGCCGGGCTGTAGCACAGCTGGTTAAGCGTAGATGGCACAAAGCACAAGCACTGGTGTAAAGATCCTGGTTTGAGCCAGCAGGTCTGCAGGTGTCTATCTTTCTCTCTTCTCTGTCTTCCCCTCCTCTCTCGATTTCTCTGTCCTATCCAACAACAATGACAGCAATAATAACAACAACAATGATAAACAACAAGGGCAACAAAATGGGGAAAATGGCCTCCAGGAGCAGGCACCAAGCCCCAGCGATAACCCTAAAGGCAAAAAAAAAATAAAAATAAAATTTATGTGGTCTTGCAAGTGGTATGGTGGGTAAGGTGTCGGACACTGAAGTGTTAAGTCCCAAGTTTGACCTATTGCATGTATCAGAATGATGCTCTAGTTCTCTCTCTATCTCTTATTAATAAATAAGCCTTTTTTTTTGAAAGTTTTGGGGAGAGCAAGTATTTAGTGGCAACTAGGATTCTCTCTCAGAATGTCTCTATTGCATAACAATTTTTGTAGGTGCTTCTAAAATGCTTGGTTGCTGTGACTTCCAGAAATGTTTTTAGTGGGGGAAAAATAAACCCACTTACAACCATTTCATATATTTTGTGTACATTTTCTAAGGAAAATTACCATCCTGATATTCTTAGAGTATTTTTCAGTTTTTAATAATGTTGAAACCAGTCTAGAAGATAGTCAAGGTTTCTTTTATAATTATCTTTGAAAGATATTAATTGAAGTAAAGATATATAA
Organism: Erinaceus europaeus; assembly: GCF_950295315.1. NCBI lineage: Eukaryota > Metazoa > Chordata > Mammalia > Eulipotyphla > Erinaceidae > Erinaceus > Erinaceus europaeus. Next base: position 52,821,981 of record NC_080170.1, on the reverse strand, counting down.
AATATTGTACAAAAATTGAAACTAGACTGAGGTTTCAACTCACACCTGTGAGAATGGCTTCCATCAACAAAACAGGAAATGACATATGTTGATGAGGTTGTAGAGAAAATGGGACTCTGTTACACTGCTGGTGGGAATGCAAACTGGTGCAGCCCCTTTGGAAGAACTATGTGGAGAGTCCTTAAACATATTAAAATGGAATTACCTTATGATCCATCAATACCACGTTTAGGCATTTATCCAAAGGACATGCAAGCACTAATTCATCCCTATGTTCATAGCTGCATTATTCACAGTAGCCAAAGACTAGAAGCATCCTAAATGTCCATTGACAGATGACTGGTTAAAAAAGTTATGGGATATATATATATGGATACTGCTCTGCCATCAAAAAGATGATATTGTGTCCTTTGGGATGAAAAGGGTAGAACTGGATGTGATTATGCTTAGTGAAATAAAGTGATGAAAGACAACTACAGGATTGTTTCATATGTGGAATCTAGAGAACCGATAACACATGAACTGGGGTGTGGGGGAACAGAAGCAAGCAAATAGTTTCTAAGACTTGTGAGAACTATGGTGGCTCTCTTTGGGAGTGGGAGAGTGGGGAAACAGAACTTTGGTGGTGGGTGTAGTATGTAACTAAACCCTGTAATCTTATAACCCACTATTAATCACAAATGAAAAATGAAAATTTGTGCAGAAACTATATAAATTATAAAGAAAATCACATGAATAAATAAAATGCACACCACATATTGCTGCTCTTCATAACTATTGAACTATTTAATAAAAAAAGAGTTTCCTCATGCTGAACTTTTAAAGCAAAAGGTGTACAAAGACCTCACATGATTAATATAAGTACCAGGCAAAATATTAGCAGCCAGATTTTACTATATAGTCAATAAATTGAAGGATATCTATCTGGGGAAATCCACTATTTCAGAAGAATAGACTTCCAAAAAACTGACCCGATATATATGGGACTGGTGAGATAACTTGGGTAGTGTACTGCTTTGTCATATATGAGATCCAAATTCAAGTCCAGTTCTCAGTAGCTTGAAGGAAGCTTTAGTACTTGGCCTTTTTCCCTCTCTCTCTTCCTCTACAAAAGAATTGGTAAACCTAAAAGTTGTATTAAAAACTTTTGTCAGGGGGGTCGGGCGGTAGCACAGCAGGTTAAGCGCAGGTGGCGCAAAGCCCAAGGACCAGTGTAAGGATCCTTGCTCAAGCCCCTGGCTCCCTACCTGCAGGGGAGTCACTTCACAAGCGGTGAAGCAGGTCTCCAGGTGTCTGTCTTTCTCTCCCCCTCTGTCTTCCCCTCCTCTCTCCATTTCTCCCTGTCCTATCCAACAATGAATAACATCAACAACAACAATAATAAAAATAACCACAACAATGATAAAAAAAATATTAACAATAAGGGTAACACAAAAAGGGGGAAAAATGACCTCCAGGAGTAGTGGATTTGTGGTGCAGGCACTGAGCCCCAGCAATAACACTGGAGGCCAAAAAAAAAAAAAAACCTTTTGTCAGAATTATATTTATCTTTAGCCCATGTTTTGCTGACACTTTCATAGTATCACTGAAGATATGCAGAATTCAGTAATTCTCTTTTTAAAGATGTCAGCTACCATGGAAAAGACACATGTTAAGTATGAGTGCCTTTTAACATCTTATTCCTTGCAGTCTGTTTCTAGAGCACTGTTATATCTGGTAATTAATACTCATAGATAGCTTCCATTTCCTACACAAATGATATTGGTGATTTTAAAACTATAATGTGGAGACTTCTTTTTACTGTAACTGCTAACAAGAAGTCAGAAAAAAAAAAAAGGAAAAGGCTAAAAGAAAACTGCTGCACTACCATGGTACACCCTTGTGGAGGTGATAATAGGCAGAAGGCCAATGGGAAAAAATAAATGAGAGTTGCAATGGCCTTGAAAACTCACAGGCAAGTTGAATTGTAAATTCAGAGTGAGTCAGCCAGCTGAGTGCCCCAGGATCAATCAGTCCTGTAACTAAATGGTAGAAGACAAAATGTCACTAAATTTTGATTTACTATTAAACATTATCTTTTGTTTGCTTTTTTTTGCCTTTTTTTCCTTTTGTTGCCCTTGTTTTATCATTGTTGTAGTTATTATTATTGATGCCGTCATTGTTGGATAGGATAGAGAGAAATAGAGAGAGGAGGGGAAGACAGAGAAGGGGAGAGAAAGATAGACACCTGCAGAACTGCTTCACCGCCTGTGAAGAGACTCCCTTACAGGTGGAGAGCCGGGGCTTGAACCAAGATCCTTACTCCAGTTCTTGCACTTTGTGCCACTTGCGCTTAACCCACTGTGCTACTGCCCGACTCCCTGTTTGTTTGTTTCTTATTACCACCAGAGTTGTTACTGGGATTCAGTGCTAGCACTATGAATCCACAGCTCCCAGAGGCCATTTTTCTGTTTCTTTTTTTTTTTTCTATTTTATTTGATAGGACAGAGAGAAATTAAGAGAGGAGTGAGAGAGAGAATATATATATATGTGTGTGTATATATATATATTAGAGAGAGACTTGAAGATCTACTTCACAGCATGTGAAGTGTCTCCCCTACAAGAAAGCAGGAGCTTGAACCATGATCTTTGTGATTAGTAGTTACGTGCTCAACCAAGTGTACCACTGCCCAGCCCAGTCTTTAAACATCATTTATGTGTTTTTTCCTCTTTTTTTAATCAATGATTTAAGATATTTATAAAATTATTAGAATTCAGGATTATAATTTCACAACCATACATGATCAGTTTAAGTCCTCACACCCTTTACCAAGGTTCTGTGCCCCTCATAGCCGTCATTGTTCTAATGAAGCTTATGAGACAATTTGAGGGGCCAGGCGCACTTGGTTAAACATACGCACTGCACTGTGCAAGGACCTGGGTTCAAACCCCTGGCCCCCAGCTTCACAAGTAGTGAAGCAGGGCTGTAGGTGTCTCTCTGTCTCTATTCAGATAAATAAATAAATAAATAAATAAATGAGACAATTTGATTACCCTTGTTATTAACATTGTATTTTATATTCACCAAGTAGAGCCAGTTTTTTAAAATTTTTTATTAGTTATCACTGATGCCTGCCTCCTTCCTAAAGATTGCTTTGGGTGTTTGGAATTATACTTATATTATATTATATTACATTACATTATATTATATAATTTTTATATAATATATTATATATATTAATTTGATGTAGACAAAAGAAACTGAGAGGTAGATATGGAGAGAGAAAAGAAAGACACCTGCATGCCTGCTTCACTACTCATGATACTTTTTCCACTGCGAACAAGGGGTTGGGGGAGGAGGGGCTTGGAGGGCGATAAAGTCCAGGTCCTTGTACATGGTAGTGTGTTAAGATCAATTGGGTGTGCCACTGCCCCTTCCCCTCCCCTTTTCGTTTTTTCTTTTTTTTAGAGGCAGAAACACGTTTATTTAGAGTTGAGTTCTCTTATGGGACCCAGGCTGTTACTCAGGGCTTATCATGAGTGGCTTTCCATCACTTATAAAAGAATGCATTATAGCTATGTTACAACAAAGCCTTAAATTTATAAATGCTTAAACCAACAGTGTATGACTATTATTATATCTTGAATAAAGGGAAATATTTGTTTACTTGATCTCACATGTATGTGGTTAATATAAATGACAATGAAGCCTGCCATTTCCCACCCTATTGGAAGGAGAGTCTCTGTCTTCCCTGTATAGCATTAGTAGCATGTTCTGAAATACAGAGCCCAAGACAGGGCCCCTCCCTCCCTTTTTCACTCCCTCCCTATTTATTTATTTCTAATTTTTGATGCCATAGCAGAGAACATCTTTTTTAAAAAATTTCTTTATTGGGGGATTAATGCGTTACAGTAAATAGTTTGTACATGCATAACATTACTCAGTTTTCCACATAATAATACAGCCCCCACTAGGTCCTCTTTCATCTTTTTTGGACCTGCATTCTTCCGCCCCCCCAGAGTCTTTTACTTTGGTGCAGTACACCAGAGAACAACTTTTTTTTTTTTTTTCTCCTTTCTCCAGGGTTATTGCTGGGCTCGGTGCCTGCACCATGAATCCACCGCTCCTGGAGGCCATTTTCCCCCACCCCCTTTTGTTGCCCTTGTTGTAGCTTCGTTGTGGTTATTATTATTGCCCTTGTTGACGCAATTCGTTGTTGGATAGGACAGAGAGAAATGGAGAGAGGAGGGGAAGACAGAGAAGGGGAGAGAAAGACAGACACCTGCAGACCTGCTTCACCGCCTGTGAAGCGACTCCCCTGCAGGTGGGGAGCGGGGGGTTCGAACCGGGAGTCTTACGCCTGTCCCTGCGCTTTGCGCCACATGCGCCTAATCCACTGCGCGACCCCCGAGAACATCTTTTTAATGAAGTTTTCTACTAGGGGATTATATATACAGTCATTTTCTTAAGGACTTTCATTTCAAAGTCCTTTACTTTTTTTCCTAAACTAATTTAGTGCTATATGATCTCAGTGTTAAATTTCTTGCTTCTTTATATAGTTTTCATAATTTCTAGGATATTCTCTTTGCAAAAGTAATGCATGACTGCTTTTTAGCTAATTGGTGCCAGAGCCAAAGACAAAAGTGATTAAGATCTGGAGTGGTATATGATGATGAATTGGCATGTCATTTGTTAGTGTGTATTCTACCCAGTTTTCTACTTGAGGGAGATATTTTCTCCTGGGAATACTAGAGAAATTGTTACAGCATTGTTCCTCAGAAAAGCTATTCATAGTAATGTATCTGTGAGACACATCTAAACTGAGGTTACCTCAAGAAACAGTTGCTCTTTCTTAATAAATACCATATATTTTCATTTGGAGACATAGTTACTTCTCACTGAGGAAATAATGATATTAAGTACATTCTATGACTCTATAAAGAACTGTGACTCTGATATACACTGTCTCATTATTTCTATAATAACATCTAAGTCTTGCTATATTCCTTTTGCTAGGAATGAAAGAAGAACATATTTGTGCTTGATTTGGAGTGATATAATAGTATACCTTCTCTTTTAAAACTACAGACCAAACTCAAATGTTCAGAACATTATATAAATAGGGATGAACATAATCTATCCAGGGCAAGGTAATTAGAGCATCTTTGGCTAGAAAAATATCTGTAAAAATAGCTAGCTTCACATAGTGTTGAAGAAAGGTAATTAGGACTTGAAGAAAAATGATGAAAACCTTTTGCTCAGATAACTTCCCTTAGGTTTAATGACTTACATTGCAAATACTTAACCTTAGCCTAGAAACCTCTATGTAATCAAAAGTAGCCCAGTGGATATTATCGTGGAACAAACATACAGTGTAATACCCTATCTTCATCCCTACTGAAAAGTGGAAAAGCATGTGACCTAGTAACGTAACAGCTTATAAATTAAAAACATTCATCTTCTCTTTTATCTTATTTCAACTTTTTGTATATATATTTCCTGAACCCTACCTCTTCCTTCCTCAGGTAACATACAAGAATGCATTAGGGTGGCCTGTCCTTGGCACATCCAGTTGAGCTCACATGTTACCATGCACAAGAACCCCTACTCCCCACTTGCAGGGGAGAGGGAAACACTTGACAAGCAGTGAAAACAAGTCTGCAAGTGTTGGTCTTTCTCTTTCCCTCTCTACCTCCCCCTCCCCTCTCAAATTCTCTCTGTCCCATCAAATAAAACAGAAAGGTAAAAAAGAAAATATGTATTTGTGAGACACATATAAACTATTATCAAAGAAAAATAAAGGCTGCTGGGAGCACTGGATTCATAGTGCCAGCACAGAGCCCCAGAGATAACCCTGGTGGCAATAAAATAATAATAATAGCAGCAGCAGCAACAAAAATGACCCCATCCAAAAATGGGGAGATGATATGAATAGAATATTCACCAAGAGATCCAAAAGTCCAACAGACATGAAAAAATGCTCCAAGTCATTGATAGTCAGAGAAATGCAAATAAAGACAACCATGAGATACCACTTAACTCCTGTGAGAATGTCATACATCAGAAATAATAACAGCAACAAATGCTGGAGAGTTGGTGGGGACAAAGGAACCCTCCTGTACTACTGGTGGGAATGTAAATTGGTCCAACCCTGTGGAGAGCAGTCTGGAGGGCAGAAAGTAACTCCTAAATATGGAAAAAGTATATGAATATGTTGTTTTGGCCGGGCTGGCTTCATGGGCGAGTAACAGACGACCAAGGGACTCATGGTTGAGCTGTACGCAGTATCTCTTTATTCATGCAGGACGCAGCACAATCTATACCAAGCTAGACTAAACTAACAACTACAAACAATCTTGTCCTTATAAATATGCTATCCCAGTAGGGTGGGAACAGGATGTGATGCAGAGAGGGTGGAGAGAAAAGTGACTGGTGAAAATCAGGGTATGACAAGGAGAGGGGGCGGAGCAGGCGAGAATTCTATCACTGAACCACCAATGCCCTGGAGGGAGGGTGGTGCTTGTTAACAGCGGTTATGTAAATAGAATGAAGTGTTTATGTAAATAGAATAGTGTTAAGCAGGGGGGATTTAAACCAAATGAAACAGAAGGGGTTTTTAAAAGCATACCAACATGAATACTATTAACTGTAAACCCCATAGACCTGACCTAGGGCCAGTGTCTACTCATATTTAGCACAGGAGCCTGTATAACCTCTGCATCCTTGTCAGTCTGAACTCTAATTCCATGGTCATAGCTAGGAACATTCTAGGCTGCACTAATTTCAGAACCAGTCTTCCTCAAGTGGCAGAGTATGTACCCAGCCTCCCTTTGGAGAGTGGGGCAGTCTCCATTGTTGTTCTACATTAAGGACAAGATTCTGTAGAGGCCCACAAGAGGGTTTATGATGTTGTTTCAGTTGGAGATGACCAATAATGTTGAGAGATGCGTCTGTTAGAGGTCAAGGCCCATCATATCTACTTGGGAATCCCAGGATTCTTTGACTAGGGCTCTGGATGATGGGGTGGCCCGACAGTGACCAAAAAGGCCATTATTAAAGCGTGCTGGTCTCTTGCCCTTATCCAGCTTTTGTAGTCCCCACCTTATTTGACAGGGTTAGCCTTAGAGTGATTGAGGGAAGTGAAATGGAAAGTAGATGATGAGAACTTGTAGGTCTAAGTAGCAAATATTTGATTGAGCACTTTATGGTGTCTTTTTTAGGTCTTTCTACCTGCTTGTTGCACCTGTTGAGTCCCTGTAGACTATTGTACACTTTTACTTTAAGGTATATATTTCCTCCTGATGTAAGGATACATGTGCCCTATCCCATGGGCCCTGATCTATATATCTAGGGTCTGTCACTTTGTTAGGAGGTGTGCCACCTGAAATGGAACTAAGGAGTCCTATGAGTTAGTAAAGGTCTCACCAGTATATTGGAGCTGGAGGGTTGACATCCCAGGCCTGGCATCTCTGAATGCAGGGTGTACACTTTCAATAGATCCTGATATGTAGATTGATTACTTGGTTCTGAAAGACTCTAAGAGGCCCACGTGTGATATCTAGATATTTACAGGTAAGTAAACTTGCACTTAAAAAAACACAAAATCATAATACTGGCACTCAAATAAACCAAGCCTGATTTCTACCTAAGAGAAATTAAAGCTTCATGCTTTTATTTTAATGGAGTAATTTTAGGCATGCTGAAGATGCTCCTTTTGATTAAATTTTTTATCAGGTCTTCTGGCTAATTTCTCTCCTGGTGAACTTTCCAAAAGCTTATTTTTCTGTTACACAACTAATGTTGTGAAGCACTTTAGGTTTTTTTTAATGAACAAGAAACCAATTTAAATTGTAATTAGTGATAATAATAAAGGATTTCTCTGTATATTTATTTACAGGACAAGTATACTCACGAAAAGCTAGGATTTAGCTTTGGGTATACAATGTATCTATCCTTGCACTGTTAGTGGTAGTACACTAACATAATAATAATAATAATGGGTATTATTATTATTATTATTTATAATTATGACCCACCAAGTGATTCTTTTATTTATATATTTATTCCTTTTTGTTGCCCCTGTTGTCTTATTGTTGTAGTTATTATTGTTGTTGTTTATAATGTTGTTGTTGGATAGGGCAGAGAGAAATGGAGAGAGGGGGAGAGAAAGATAGATACCTGCAGACCTGCTTCACCACTTGTGAAAAGCTTTCCCTCTGCAGGTGGGGACCAGGAGCTTAAACCTGGCTCCTTGCATGCTATAATGTGAGCTCTTAACCAGGCATGCCTGGTCCCTGTGCATTTTTTAGATGCTACAGCTAGACAAGAGCAAGTTTTAGATAAAAAATTTAAATCATTTTTTCTTGAAAAAAGTTTTTGTATCAGATGTTATCATCAACACCAGTGATTTTCAACCATGCTCATCTACAAAAATCATTGAGGAACATGAAAAATAAATAAAACAGACACAGTCAAAATAAAATTAAAATAAACCAAAACCAAACAGTAGCCCTAATCTGGGTGTAGATCCAGGCAAGAGTTTGCTTAAATAACTCTCCAGGTGTTTCTGCTTTGAAGCCAGGTTGGGAAACCACCACACTGACCATTGCTCTCAGCTCAGGCATTCAATATCCATTTACAACTACCATGTAGCACGGCTCTAGGGAATACCATTCACATTTTTACAAATGGATGGCATTTCATCCAGGTGGTACTGGTGCCTCCAGGTGTTGGTTGCTGTTTATGTAAATATGCTAATGATTTTAGTAATTACCTATCAGGAATAAAAGGACTACCATTACTGGAGATTGCAGTTGTCCTGTATACTCCTCTCCATTTCTAATGTATAAAAGAGACAGGCACTCTCTATATAAAGTAGGTCAGATGTAGCCAGTTTGAGAGGTTTTCATCTGAAGATTTAGAATGGCCCAAGAGAAATAATGAAAGTTGTATCTGAAATGAACATTTGCATGAGGTTTCAGAACCCAGAGAGTAGGGAATTGTTAGGCTTTTTCATCATTATAGAGCTTATATCTTTAAAACAGAGCAGGAGAGCAGGGCAGTAGCGCAGTGGGTTAGGTGCAGGTGGCACAAAGTGCAAGGACCAGCGTAAAGATCCCAGTTCGAGCTCCCGCTCCCCACCTGTAGGGGAGTCGCTTCACAGGTGGTGATGCAGGTCTGCAGGTGTCTATCTTTCTCTACCCCTCTGTCTTCCCCTCCTCTCTCCATTTCTCTCTGTGCTATCCAACAACAACAATAATAATTACAACAATAAAACAACAAGGGCAACAAAAGTGAATAAATACATAAATATTTTTTAAAAAGTTTAAAAACAGAACAGGGGAGTGTCAGTGATGAGAGGAAAGTCTCATATAAACCATTAGAACAAAAAAACATACACGGTGCAGCCATGGAGCCTATTGCTAACATAACAAATCCATATTGCTAGCTATGCTGAGGTTCTTCACATTTTAATTAATCTTCAGTGATATAAAAATTATTGGGCTCTCATAGTATGATTTCAAACCCATTTATGAGGCTAAGGTGAAATGTGGCTTTAGGCTCCCTCACCACCATTGTGTATGCTTTATTGTGGTGGATATCAAAACAGAAGTTAATTATAGTAGTACCTTTCTGCTCTCCAGCTCATTATCTCTGTCTTGCACTATTATTTTCTGTTGCTGCTGGCTATACAGCATCAGGCCTGGCACCAGTGGAGTGTGAACACAATGCCTGCGCTGCATTCAGCACAGGAATAGAAAGCAGATGGCAGATCTTACTATTTATAGCTGGAGCCAATTTACTGGAGGTGAGCCTTGTCTGCTGCAGTGGCTCTTATCAAGAATGTTTTCATTTGTTAAAGGGATAAGGAAATGAAAGCCAAATAAAAAGTCTTGGTCCATGAGACTCTACAGTTCCAACTATTGATTAGACTTGAATGAATGGGAAAGTCATATCTCTTTCTTCCTGGTCTTAAAAGAATAAGCTCAAATCAGTAGCATCCTTCATGGTAGAACTTGAGGAATTTCTTGTTGAGTGAATTTGTGCTGTCATAGCAACTGATGCAGAGTGAATTTTAATTATTAAGGATAAAATTGGTTTATGATAACTAATTACTTAGCACCATCAAATATATTGCTAAACCGGAACTAGGATTTTCTTTTTCACCAATCATTTCTTGATTGTCATGGGGAAAAAATACACACACACACACACACACACACACACACACACAGAAAGAGAGAAAGAGAGAGAATACTCTACATTTGATTATTTGTATACTTTTTTAAAAAATCAGTGTTCTAAACTATTTTTTTATGAGTTAGTATGTTTAAATATAGTGTATATTCAAAATTATAATAGCATATGAGTTATTTGGGGCTTTTTTGCCTCCAGGGTTATCGCTAGGGCTCGATGCCTGCATTAGGAATCCACTGCTCCTGGAGGCCATTTATCCCATTTTGTTACTGTTGTTGTTATTGATGTTGTTCTTGTTGGATAGGACAAAGAGAAATCAAGAGAGGAGGGGAAGACAGAAAAGGGGAAAGATAGACACCTGTAGACCTGCCCCATTGCCTATGAAGTGACTCCCCTGCAGGTGGGGAGCCAGGGGCTTTTTTTGTGCCATGTGTGTTTAACCCACTGTGTTACTGCCCTCCCCCCACCCCCCCATTTTTTTTTCCAGCACTGCTCACTTCTGGCTAATTGTAGTGCTAGGATTGAGCCTGGGACCTCTGGTGTCTTTTTTTTTAAATATTTATTTTATTTCTTTATTCCCTTTTGTTGCCCTTATTGTTTTATTGTTGTAGTTATTATTGTTGTTGTCATTGTTGGCTAGGACAGAGAGAAATGGAGAGAGGAGGGGAAGACAGAGAGGAGGAGAGAAAGATAGACACCTGCAGACCTGCTTCACCGCCTGTGAAGCGACTCCCCTGCAGGTGGGGAGCTGGGGTTCGAACTGGGATCCTTATGCCGGTCCTTGTGCTTTGCGCCTCTTGCACTTAACCCGCTGCGCTACAGCCCGACTCCCCTCTGGTGTCTTAGACATGGAAGTCTGTTACATAACTATTATGCTATCTTCCCCACCCTGTGGCTTGTGTTTTGTTAGATAAAAGGAGCTTATAGAAAAGTAGATTTGGAATGGGACAGCTAGAATCAAATTTATTTGTAAACTTTCCATTTGAATACACACACACAACAATAAAAAAGGCTTCTAATTAGATATAACAAATTAAACACAATCTGATAGTTCAGGTAGGTTCTTCCCTTAAGAAATTAAAAAAATTTTCCCCAAAACTATAGTTACATTATCTTTACTGCCATATATATATATTTATATATTCAGCCTAGTTTTCTACCAAAACCTCAAAAGACTATTATTGATATTTGAGAAGCTAATTTGCAAGTTCTTGTTCTTATCCTTCTTCCTCCTCCTTCTCCCTCCACCTCCTCCACCTCCTTTTGTAAGTTCTTCTTAAAGAGAAACTTAAAGTGATTTTGAAAAGCCCTCCAATACCTTGGCAATTAATATGTGAAATCCAGAGACAGATTCTCCTCTATGTCTGTCTTCTATGATAGTGGTTGTACTTCAAACAAGAGCTATGAGGAAGGATGCACAAAAAATGCTTTGGAGGAAACTCTGTTTCTGACACCAATAATATTAGATTCTTCCTCACATCATTTGCAAGAATAAGTTTCAGGTGTACAAAAGAGCTAACCATAAAAGTTCTGTAAAGTTTTGTTTTAACAAGGTGTGGGGGATTGAACCCAGGGTTTTACATATGTACACCTCTGTGACCCAGCTTTTTTCTCCTTTTTTAGTGAATTTCTTTAAAAAAAATTTTTTTTTAATGTTCATTTATTTGCTGGATAGAGTCAGTCAGAAATTGAGACGGAAGTGGGTGATAGAGAGGGAGAGAGACAGAGAGACACCTGCAGCACTACTTCACCACTTGTGAAGCTTTCCCCCAGCAGGTGAGGGCCAGGGGCTCGAAACTGGGTCCTAGCGCACTGTAGCATGTGTGCTCAGCCAAGTGTGCCACCACCTGGCCCCGTGAATTTCTTTTAATTCTTTAAAATTTTATTTATTTATTTATTCCCTTTTGTTGCCCTTGTTTTATTATTGTAGTTATTATTGTTGTTGTTATTGATGTTGTCGTTGTTGGATAGGACAGAGAGAAATGGAGAGAGGAAGGGAATACAGAGAGGAGGAGAGAAAGACACCTGCAGACCTCTTTCACTGCTTGTGAAGCGACTTCCCTGGAGATGGGGAGCTGGGAACTCGATCCGGGATCCTTATGCTGGTCCTTGTGCTTCACGCCACCTGTGCTTAACCCACTGTGCTACTGCCCGACTCCCATGACCCAGCTTTTTTTCTATATTTAGAATGAGAGACAATCAGACAGACATACATGTAGACACTGAGTAGCTCTATCATCCCTAATGCTGTGCTTGCTACTCATGTGGTGCTGAAATTGAGCCCAGAGCCTAACATATGAGCAGATGACACTCTGCTGCTGAACCATGTTCCTGCCCCTCTGAAAGTTTTAAAGCCAGACATTGGAGGAGAGTATTTTTTAAATTATGTAGTGAAGAATGCTTTGCTAAGAGAAAGCATGAAACCTGGAAACAGAAAGTAAATGACTAACAAATTTGAATATGCAATAATCAGTGAACAGTATCTGTAACACATGAAGGATGAATTTCAGAGAATTTATTTATGATAAGTGTAATGTGCAAATGGTTTATAACTATGCTGCACAAACATCTACAAATTCATAAGAAAAGGGTCATTATGAAATGTGGAACTAGGGAGTTGGGCGGTAGTGTAGCGGATTAAGCACATGTGGCGCAAAGGGCAAGGACCAGCGTAAGGATCCCGGTTCAAGCCCCTGGCTCCCCACCTGCAGGGGAGTCGCTTCACAGGCAGTGAAGCAGGTCTGCAGGTGTCTATCTTTCTCTCGCCATCTCTGTCTTCCCCTCTTCTCTCCATTTCTCTCTGTCCTATCCAACAACAACAGTAATAACTACAACAACAATAAAGAACAAGGGCAACAAAAGGGAAAATAAATATGAATATAAAAAAAGTGAAACTTAAAAAAAAAGCTCTTTCTCCCTTTCTATCTCCCCTTTCCTTCTTGATTTCCAGCTCTCTATATACAGTAAATAAAGATTTAAAAAAAAAGGAAATGTGGAACAAATACATAATGTGGCTTGAGAAAAGCAAGTTGAGGAATATGTGCCAGTTGATGCCATTTATATCAAGGGTGGCTGTATTATGAGATGTTTCAAACCCCCCACCCAAATCTGTAGAGAACTGGGGACTCACATGCTTCCCTGACACCACAGGTACTTGATCTGAGAGGCACTATTGTATCTCTCACTCATAAATACAATGAAATACTTTTTAAAAAAATATTTATTCCCTTTTGTTGCCCTTATTGTTTTATTGTAGTTACTATTGTTGTTGTTGTTGATGTCATTGGTGTTGAATAGGACAGACAGAAATAGAAAGAGGAGGGGAAGACAGAGGAGGGGAGAGAAAGATAGACGCCTGCAGACCTGCTTCATTGCCTGTGAAGCTCCCCTGCAGGTGGGGAGCTGGGGGCTTGAAATGGGATCCTTACACGGGTCCTTTGGCCTTGTGCCACCTGCGCTTAAACCGCTGCGCTACTGCTCAAATGAAATACTTTTAAAAAGCTATAGAGAATGTGATACACATATATATGTCCATTAATAACTGATAGTTTTCAGTAACTGAGCTTAGTACAAACTAAATAGAACAGTTCTCCTCTTAGCTATCTCCCCTCTTGTTTGCCTGAAGATAAACACAAGTTTGAGTTCTTAATTACTATGTCTATGTATATATCTTCATGCTACATATCCACAATTGTACTATACTATGACCTGATTTTCTCTATAGATATATCTATAACCCAAGAAGTATTTAATAGATTGAATTTTCATTTTTCTTTTTTTAACCAGAACACTGCTCAGCTCTGGTTTATGGTGGTGCAGGGATTGAACCTGGGACTTTGGAGCCTCAGGCATGAGAGTCTGTTTGCATAACCATTATGCTATCTACCCCCACCATAAATTGAATATTTTAACCTAATGTAAATTATCGCTGGGGAGCCAGAGATGATCCGAACTGCCCCTGCGGCTACAGACAGACTATGACCCACATAGTCAATGACTGCCACCTCTCCAGATTCAAAGGAGGTCTCGAAACTTTACATTAGGCTCAACCTGACGCTGTTGACTGGCTACGGAAGAAGGGCAAACGCTAGAAGAAGAAGAATAGACTGTGTGTATGTATTTTGCAGTTGTCTTTTCAAAGAACACTATTAATAAACTAGTGTGATACATCCTTTTAATGGTAGCTATATCAATAAAATAAACTAGAATAAATACAATAGACAAGTACCAAAGATTATATGACATCTCTTTATGAGTCTTTATGCTAATTTGTTATATTACATTTGATACAAATGTCCCTTTTCTTTTTAAAATACTTATTCCCTTTTGTTGTCCTTGTTTTATTGTTGTAGTAATTATTGTTGTTATTGATGTTGTTGTTGGATAGGACAGAGAGAAATGGAGAGAGGAGGGGAAGACATAGAGGGGGAGAGAAAGACACCTGCAGACCTGCTTCACCGCCTGTGAAGTGACTCCCCTGCAGGTGGGTAGCCGGGGGCTCCAACGGGATCCTTACGCCGGTGCTTAACTTGCTGCGCTACCACTCGACTCCCCGAAATGTCCCTTTTCTAAAACCTCATTTGGATATTTATTTATTTATTTATTTATTTATTTATTTATTTATTTATTTATTTATTATAGGGAGAGAGCCAGAGCATCACTCTGGTATGTGCAATACCAGGAATCGAATTTAACCTAGTGCTTGCACAACCTCTTCTACCACTCTAAATCTAAATGAAGCGACTCCCCTAAAGGTGGGGAGCCGAGGGCTCAACCGGTATCCTTACACCCGTCCTTGCGCTTTGCACCACATGCGCCGAACCGCTGCGCTACCATCCAACTCTGCTCAACTCCGGTTTGTAGTGGTATGGGGGATTGAACCTGAGAATTTGAAGCCTCAGTATGAGTCTCTTTGCATAATCATTATGCTATCCCCCCCTCTTAAACCTTTATTTTTTAAATATTTATTCCCTTTGTTGCCATTGTTTTATTGTTGTCGTTTTTTACTGTCGTCGTTGTTGGATAGGACAGAGAGAAATAGAGGAGGGGAAGACAGAGTGAGAAAGATAGACACCTGCAGACTTGCTTCACTGCTTGTGAATGGATGGGAAGATAGGGAGCCAGGGGCTCGAACCAGGATCTTTACTCCCATCCTTGTGCTTTGCGCTACCTGCGCTTTACCCGCTGTGCTACCGCCGGACTCCCTAAACATTTATTTTTGATGATGGATTTAAGAAAAATGAATTGCATTAAACACCACCACCACTGTGTGAAGATATAGTAATTGGCCATTTGTAAACCAGGAACAGATCCTTATAGAACCTGACCATGCTGGTACCTAATTTTTTGTTCTCAACTCCAGAGCTGTAATAAATGTTATGTAAGCCACCCAGTCTAGAGTACTTTGTTACAGCAGCTGAGCTAAGATAGTAAGGTTAAGTGTTGTTTGGTATTGTCCCTAGGAGGGGTGGGGGGAGGCGGTAGCGCAGCCAGTTAAATGCATGTGGCTGAGCGCAAGGACCTGCATAAGGATCCCTCCTGTAGGAGAATTGCTTCACAAGCGGTGAAGCAGGTCTGCAGGTGTCTTTCTCTCCCCCTCTCTGCCTTCCCCTCCTCTCTCCATTTCTCTCTGCTCTGTCTAACAATGATGACATAAATAACAACAGCAATAACTACAACAGCAATAAGAAACAAGGGCAACAAAAGGGAAAATAAATATTAAAATAATAATAATAATAAAGTGTTTGGTATTCATCTCGTGTATAAGACAATTTGCAGGGGTCGGGTGTTGGTGCACCTGGTAAAGTGCACACATTACAGTGCACAAGGACCCTGGTTTAAAACAAACTTTGTAGAAGGATGACTGATAAAAGGAACAAAACCTTTTCTTATGGAGGTTTCTGAGTATTTCCTTGGTCATTTTTACAAATGCTCTCAGGAAATACCCTCCTTGCCAATCACTGTGATCATTCAGGGGGAAGGGTTGTTCTAAAGCAGTTCTAGGATCTCTTGGAACGCCCAGGTCTCTTACTCAGTCCAATGTGCAGGTCCTGAGATTTTGTATATTTTGCAAAGTTCCCAGCTAATGCTTGTCTGGAATTCAGTTGAGCTAGAAAGGTTCCATGAATTGCCAGCTGTTGGTTTAATAAGCCCCATGTGAAAACCCTTGATTCCTTGGCACAGGTGCCACCATGTGAGCCGCTTGACACGATACCAACTTCATAGGGAGTTCAACAGGGCTGGACACTCCAGGCCAAACTGAAACCATCTTGCCTTTTGCCATGTATAGGGCTTGGAATTAAGCTCTGTGTGGTCTTAATAATATTTACCTATGGCCAGGCTTAGAACCTGACCAATAACAAAAGTAATGACAAAACCTACACTGTACTCTGTCAGATTGATCATAATGGAGCAAGCAATACCAATAATGCAGAATTTTTTAGGAGACTCCAAGAGTACGAAATGTTTTCCCCTTTATTTACACCACTCCCTTTAGTATTCCCACTAAAATATAGGGAAAGATAGGTGCTTCCCACAGTGGAGGGGCCACTTTACATATCATAATTAATAAATGGAAAGTTATGGTACCTGCCTAGATACAATGGACCTTTTAATCTACCACTATGCTCCCACTTCCTTATTCAGGAATAGTACACAAGAATCTAGGTCATATAATGAGCATACACAGAAGATGGATTTTAGTTAGAGAGTGTAACTCTTTATGGAGAGGCTGGCCTGGTCAGCACTACCTTGGTGCCTTCTCAGTAAGGAACAAAACAAAACTCCTTGATCAAACAATGGAACAGATTTTATGAAAAATGGGCTGTTCTATTTGCTTAAGGCCCCTAGAAACATAACAAGCTTGAGCTTTCTATGAACCACCACTTCTGATGCATAGGGGCAAGTGAATGGCATAAACATACAGGTAGAATATTAATCTTAATCAATAGGACATCTGTCTAGCACACAGGTACAGGAATAACAAAAAACATAGAAACTGTGATGTGATCTCTAGGGAGAAAAGTGCTGGAATGTGAATGTTCCACAAAGCAGGAAGTGTGCCTTACCTGTACTGTTCTTACTTGGTGATTTTTGTTTTAATAATCAAAGCCTTGGTGATTTATGTATTAGTGACCAAAGCCTTGGTGATTTTTGTATTAATAATGAAAGCCTTGGTGATTTTTCTTTTAATGATCTAAGCCTTATGAGACAATAGAAATAAAGTTGCGCATAAGTATGACAGAGATGCCTGCTTGAACTTGATTCAGCATCAACTCACTCGTCTCTCATTCTTCCTCATACCGTGCCGATGTCCCTTCTCTTTTAGGTTACCCTAATAACCTTCTGGGGCTGGCCCGGGCAATTCCTGTTGTTATTTAAGCAGGATCCTAGGAATGAAAGATGGTGTAGCCTTTGTTTTCCCAAGGACTGAAACAGTTGCTGTAGATCAGATGGAATCTCCTATGTGGAGTGAACTTACTTTGTAGGGATCCCTGAGAAACAGTCTCTAGGCTGGGCATAGTGGATACAGAGAAGGTCTGGAAGTGGGAAACTAGTGATTTCTCCTTGACCGGCATTAAAAGTTCATGGCTATAGGGGTCAGGCAGTGGTGCAGTGGATTAAGCGCATGTGGCGCAAAGCACAGGGACAGGCGTAAGGATCCTGGTTCGAGCCCCCTGCTCCCCACCTGCAGGGGAGTTGCTTCACAGGCGGTGAAGCAGGTTTGCAGGTGTCTATCTTTCTCTCCCCCTCTCTGTCTTCCCCTCCTCTCTCCATTTCTCTCTGTCCTGTCCAACAACAAACAACATCAACAATGGCAATAATAACCACAACGAGGCTACAACAACAAGGGCAACAAAAAGGGGGGGAAATGGCCTCCAGGAGCGGTAGATTCAGGGTGCAGGCACCGAGCCCAGCAATAACCCTGGAGGAAAAAAAAAAAGTTCATGGCTAGAGGCCTGGGCAGTAGTGCAGCAGGTTAAGCACACCTGGTGCAAAGTGCAAGGACTGGCTCAGTTTGAGCCCCCAGCTCCCCAACTGTAAGAGGTTGCTTCACAAGCGGTGAAGCAGATCTGCAGGTGTCTCTCTTTCTTCCCCTCCTTTCTCGATATCTCTCTGTCCTATCCAATAACAACAAGGACAGCAAAATGGGAAAATGGCTTCCAGGAGCAGTGGCTTCCCTGACAATAACCCTGGAGGAAAAAGAAAAAAGTTGACAGGTGGGAGTCAGGGTGTAGTGCAGCAGTTTAAGCGCACGTGGCGCGAAACGCAAGGACGGGTATAGGATCCTGGTTCGAGCCCCCGGCTGCCCACCTGCAGGGGAGTCGCTTCACAGGTGGTGAAGCAGGTCTGCAGGTGTCCATCTTTCTCTCCCCCTCTCTGTCTTCCCCTCCTCTCTCCATTTCTCTCTGTGCTGTCCAACAATGATGGCATCAATAACAACAACACTAAAACAAGGGCAACAAAAGGAAATAAATATTTTTTAAAGACTTAAAAAAAAAGTTGACAGGTAAATGTTGTAGAAGACCTGTGTACAAGGCCCTGAGTGAAGACACCTGTTCTGGGCATGAAATAGAAGAGCATGATTGGCCAGGGCCTGAGTCTCTAACCTTGGCTCCTCCGAGAGACAGATTTTAGTCTGTAAGAGTTTGATGTAGTGGAAATATGACCTGTCAAAGCCCATGTTCAGCGGGGAAGCAATTACAGAAGCCAGACCTTCAACCTTCTGCATCCCACAATAACCTTTGGTCCATACTCCCACAGGGTTAAAGAACAGGAAAGGTATCAGGGAAGGGGATGGGATACGGAGTTCTGGTGGTGGGAATTGTGCAAAGCTGTACCCCTCTTATTCTATGGTTCAGTCAATGTTTCCTTTTCAATGATTAAAAATATTTAAAAAAATGAAAATTGAGCTGGGCAGACAGTATAATGATTATGCAAAAAGATTTTCATGCCTGAAGCTCTGAGGTACCAGGTTTAATCCCCAGCACCACTGTAAAATAGAATTGAGCAGTGTTCTGATCTCCCTCCCTGTATCTCTCTAGTTAAATAAAAATAAAAATATTTAAAGAAAAGAAAATTAGAGTGTTTGGGATTATACTTTATTAAACTCTTTTCCTCTGCCTTAAATGTGGCTTTCTCCTTTGTCCTTCTGCCACTCATCCCTCCTTCCCTCCTTCCTTCCTTCCCTTCTTCCCTTCCTTCCTTCCCTCCTCCTTTCTTTCTTTCCTTCCTTGTTTCCTTCCTTCCTCCCTCCCTCCCTCTTCCTCCTTTCCTTCCTTCCTTCCTTCCTTCCTTCCTTCCTCCCTCCCTCCCTCCCTCCCTCCCTCCCTCCTTTCCTTCCTTCTCCCTCCCTCCCTCCCTCCCTCCTTTCCTTCCTTGCTTCCTTCCTCCCTCCCTCCCTCCCTCCCTTCCTTCCTTCCTTTCTTCCTTCCTTCCTTCCTTTTTGTACCGTTACAAATAGAATAACTACAAGGAATTCTGGTTCTGAGGTCAAGTTCCTGAGCTCTGGCTTCTGGTGGCACTGAGGTTTGAACCTGGAACCTTTGATGCCTCAGACAAATCTCCCAGTCTCTTTCTCAGTGTTTATATCACTGTCCTTAAAAGGGGCAGTTTGAGGATGAAGCAAAAGTTATTTTAACTTTCTCCAAATGTGCTTGTATAAAGACTGAGGTGGAGAGAGAGATATAGAAAGGAAGGGCTAGGAGACTAAGAGGAAAAGACTGAATTTGTGTCTTCCATGAAGTTGACTTCTAGGATAACAGAGAATGTTAGATTAAGAAAGTGCTTTATCTGGAAAGAATTACATTTTTCCTTCCAAAGACCTTAATGTGACAAGTGGTAACCTTTATGTAATTAGCATTTGCTATTTGATAATGGCTTACTGATCAACTAGAAAGAGGAAATGACTCAAAAAGAATGTGTATTATATTAAAATAAAACATTCTATGATCACTGAAAGGAAATTTTCTAAGATTTAGCAAGAATATTTATTTTGAGTAGGTGGTTGCGTTTTGAATTATCTTCTAATATGGTTTCATCCTTTTAAAGATATAGTTTTTCTTTTAATAAAGGAAAGGGAAAAATTTAGATGCTGTATGTTTATTTTCTGTTTTAAAACAATTTTGTTTTATAATGTAAGGTGAAAATAAGCCTGGTTTTTAAGTTAGGAAAAAATGTATCTTAAAATTTGAAATCTTGTTGCTTCTGAACTTGGTTCTTAAACCAACTTAAAAGGTCAACTCTGTCATTTATTGATTCCTTTGAAATAGCATGCTGCCTTTATCCTCTTCCTCAACAAACCATAAAGATAATTTCAGAAATGCCATTCCAGCTGAGCTTTGTACTTTGCCAGTTTTTCTATGACTTAGATGAAGTTTCAATTAAAAATAGACTATAAAGTTCTATGTGGGAGGCAGTTGAATGAGTTGCTATGACAGTTCATATTATGAGGTTGAACCAAGTGCAGAATAGCTTAATAAGATTTGAGAAACATAGACCTATGTCAGTAATAATGATTACCCTTCTTTAACCTGAGGTAGAAGAGGCACATATCTTAGAAAGTACAAAAGGCTTGTCTCCCTGAAGTCACTGCTCCTAAGACCTCATGTTCCTAGGAACATGTCTCCTGCTCACTTGTGGATATGGGTAAAAGATTTTGGTTTGAGCTAACAGTCATATCTGTATACTTTATTTTTCTAGTCCACTTAATGAAATGAGTCCTAGATAGAAGTGCTTCATAAATGCTGCATTCAATTTCAGATTTCACACTTCAAAAAAATTCTATTGGTGGGTTACTGGTTTACAGTATAGTCTTTAACACATAAGCATAACCTCTCATCTCCCCTTGATTGGCATCTGGGAGACACAACAGTATCCCAGTGTCCCTTTATCCTGCCCCTTACTCTCCTTCCCTGGAGTCCTTTGCTTTGATGCAGTACGTTACTTGGACTGGGTGTCCACATTTCATTGTTAAAAAAGATGAAGTCTTCTCCTTTGCAATATCTTGTTCAGAATGCAAAGGCATCCAGGGCTGAGTGGTAGCACAGTTGATTGGGCACACATGGCAAAAAGGACCATCATAAGGATCCTGGTTTGAGCCCCCAGCTCCCCACCTGCGGGAGGGTCGCTTCACAGGTGGAGAAGCAGGTCTGCAGGTGTCTATTTTTCTCTCCCTCTCTTTGTCTTCCCCTCCTCTCTTGATTCTCTGTCCTATCCAACAACAACAGCAGCAATAACAACAATAAACAACAAGGACAACAAAAGGAAAAAAATAGCCTCTAGGAGCAGTGGAGACACTGAGCCCCAGCAGTAACCCCAGAGACAAAAAACAAACAAACAAACAAACCTTAAAGGCATCATGTTGAGTGAGACAAGCCAGAAAGAGGAAGACCAATAGCAATTGACCTTACAGGTCAATTTAAGAATAAAGAATAGTAAGGGTTTTACACTTTTTCTTTTTTTCTTTTTTTTTTTTTTTCCCCAGATTCCCATTTAACAATACAACCCCCACTATTTCATTCATCACTTTTCATGGATCTGTATTCTTCCCACTCACCCACCCACCCCAGAGTCTTTTACTTTGGTGTAATACTCCAATTCCATTTCAGGTTCGACTTGTGTTTTCTTTTCTAAACTTGTTTTTCAACTTCGGCCTGAGAGTGAGATCATCCCGTATTCATCTTTCTGTTTCTGACTTATTTCACTCAACATGATTTTTTCAAGGTCCATCCAAGATCGGCTGAAAACGGTGAAGTCACCATTTTTTACAGCTGAGTAGTATTCCATTGTGTATATATACCACAACTTGCTCAGCCACTCATCTGTTGTTGGACACCTGGGTTGCTTCCAGGTTTTGGCTATTACAAATTGTGCTGCCAAGAACATATGTGTACACAGATCTTTTTGGATGGATGTGTTGGGTTCCTTAGGATATATCCCCAGGAGGGGAATTGCAGGGTCATAGGGTAGGTCCATTTCTAGCCTTCTGAGAGTTCTCCAGACTGTTCTCCACAGAGGTTGGACCAATTGACATTCCCACCAGCAGTGCAGGAGGGTTCCTTTGACCCCACATCCTCTCCAGCATTTGCTGCTGTTACCTTTTCTGATGTGTGACATTCTCACAGGAGTGAAGTGATATCTCATTGTTGTCTTGATTTGCATTTCTCTGACAATCAGAGACTTGGAGCATTTTTTCATGTGTTTCTCGGCCTTTTGGATCTCTTCTGTGGTGAATATTCTGTCCAAGTCCTCCCCCCATTTTTGGATGGGGTTATTTGTTGTCTTGTTGTTGAGTCTGGCAAGCTCTTTATATATGTTGGTTATTAAACTCTTATCTGATGTATGGCATGTAAAGATCTTCTCCCATTCTTTGAGGGGTCTCTTGATTTGGGTAGTGGTTTCTTTTGCTGTGAAGAAGCTTTTTAATTTGATGTAGTCCCATAGGTTTATACTTGCCTTAGTCTTCCTTGTAATTGGATTCGTTTCATTGAAAATGTCTTTAAAATTTATGCGGAAAAGAGTTCTGCCAATATTTTCCTCTAAGTATCTGATAGTTTCTGGTCTAACATCCAAGTCCTTGATCCACTTGGAATTTACTTTTGTATTTGGTGAAATACAGTGATTCAGTTTCATTCTTCTGCATGTTTCAACCCATTGTTTCCAACACCATTTGTTGAAGAGACTCTGCTTCCCCCATATAATATTCTGGGCCCCTTTGTCAAAGATTAGATGTCCATAGGTGTGGGGCCTCATTTCTGGGCTCTCAATTCTATTCCACTGGTCAGTGTGTCTGTTCATGTTCCAGTACCAAGCAGTTTTGATGACAATGGCCCTATAATACAGTTTGAGATCTGGCAGTGTGATGCCTCCGGTTCTGTTCTTTTTTCTCAAGATTGTTTTGGCAATTCTAGGTCTTTTCTGGTTCCAGATAAACATTTGTAGCATTTGTTCTATTCTCCTAAAAAATGTGCTTGGGATCTTGATGGGGATAGCATTAAATTTGTAGATGGCTCTGAGTAATATATTCATTTTGATGATGTTAATTCTTCCAACCCATGAACATGGAATATCTTTCCACTTCTTTGTGTCTTTTTCAATTTCTTTGAGTAGTGACTCATAATTTTCAGTATACAAGTCTTTCACTTCTTTGGTTAGGTTTATTCCTAGATATTTTATTGTTTTTGTTGCTATAGAAAAAGGAACTGATTTCTGGATTTCAATTTCTTCTAACTTAGTGTTTGCATAGAGGAATGCCACTGACTTTTGAATGTTAATTTTATAGCCTGACACCTTACTGTATTGCCTGATGATTTCCAAAAGCTTCTTGCTGGATTCCTTAGGTTTTTCCATGTATACTATCATGTCATCTGCAAATAAGGAGAGTTTGACTTCTTCTCTTCCAATCTGTATGCCTTTAATTCCTTGCTCCTGCCTGATTGCTATGGCAAGAACTTCCAACACTATGTTGAATAGTAATGGTGATAGTGGGCAGCCCTGTCTAGTACCTGATCTGAGGGGAAATGCTTCCAGTTTTTCACCATTGAGTATGATGTTGGCTGTAGGTTTGCTATATATAGACTCCACTATCTTCAGGAATTTTCCATCTATTCCTATTTTTTGTAGTGTTTTGATCATAAAGGGATGTTGTATTTTGTCAAAGGCTTTCTCTGCATCTATTGATATGACCATGTGGTTTTTGGTCTTGCTTTTGTTGATGTGGTGGATCACATTGATTGATTTACGTATATTAAACCAACCTTGCATGCCTGGGAGAAACCCCACTTGGTCATGATGGACAATCTTTTTGATATACTGCTGTATCCGGTTGGCTGGAATTTTGTTCAATATTTTCGCATCTATGTTCATCAGAGATATTGGTCTGTAGTTTTCTTTTTTGGTTGTGTCCCTGTCTGCTTTTGGTATCAGGGTGATGTTGGCTTCATAGAAGCTGGCAGGGAGTATTCCAGTGTCTTCAGTCTTCTGGAAGACTTTTAAAAGTAGAGGTATTAGTTCTTCTTTGAAAGTTTTGTAGAATTCATTTGTAAAACCATCTGGTCCAGGACTTTTATTTTTGGGAAGATTTTTGATAACTGTTTCAATTTCATTAGCTGTGATGGGCCTGTTCATGTTATCCACTTCCTCTTTACTTAGTTTTGGAAGTTGGTAGGTATCTAGGAAATCATTCATTTCTTCCAGATTCTCTAGCTTGGTGGCATATAGTTGTTCATAGAAGCCTCGCATGATATGTTGAATTTCTGCAGTGTCTGTTGTGATTTCTCCTCTTTCATTTACTATCCGATTTATTTGGGTCTTCTCCCTTTTTTGTTTTGTGAGTCTGGCTAAAGGTTTGTCGATTTTGTTTATTCTTTCGAAGAACCAACATTTACTTTCATTGATCTTTTGTATGGTTTTCCTATTCTCAATGTTATTTATTTCTGCCCTAAGTTTAGTAATTTCTGTCCTTCTGGTTGCTTTAGGATTCCTTTGTTGTTCTTCTTCTAGGTCTTTAAGATGTGCAGTCAGGCTGTTTATTTGTGCCTTTTCTTGTTTCCTAATGTGTGCTTGTATAGCTATGAACTTCCCTCTTAGGACTGCTTTAGCTGTGTCCCAAATATTTTGATAGCTTGTGTCTTCATTTTCATTGAACTCTCGAAACATTTTGATTTCTTCCTTGATTTCCTCTTTGACCCAGAAGTTGTTAAGAAGTGTACTGTTGAGCTTCCACATTTTGGCACTGTTACTAATCTTTTGTTGATTGTTAAGTGTTAGTTTAATTCCACTGTGGTCTGAGAAGATGCTTGGGATGATTTCAGTGCTCTTGAATAGGCTGATGCTGTCTTTGTGGCCTAACATATGGTCTATCCTTGAGAATGATCCATGTGGATTTGAGTAAAATGTGTATTCCAGTTTCTTGGGATGAATGACTCTGAAAATGTCCAATAGTTCTAGTTTATCTATCTCTTCATTTAGCTCCCTTATGTCTTTACTGATTTTCTGCCTGGATGATCTGTCAAGTTGAGAGAGTGGGGTGTTGAAGTCTCCTACTATGATTGTGTTACTGTTAATATATTGCTTTAGCTCTTTCAATAGAAGTTTGATGTATTTAGATGGCTTCTCATTGGGTGCATAGATATTAATAATTGTTAAGTCCTCTTGATTGACTGATCCTCTGAGCATTAAGTAGTGTCCATTCCTATCTTTTTTAATCTTATGTATTTTAAAGTCTATCATGTCAGATATGAGAATAGCTGTTCCTGCCCTTTTTTGTGGGCCATTGGCTTGAATGATAGTTTTCCATCCTTTCACTTTAAGTCTGTGTTTGTCTTGTTGTGTTAGGTGAGTTTCCTGTAGACAACATACTGTTGGGTTGTGTTTTCTGATCCATCTTCCTACTCTGTGTCTTTTAATAGGTGAATTCAGGCCATTGACATTTATTGATATCAAAGATTGAAGATATTTTAACGCCATTCTTGTAGAGTTTTAGAGTGTTTTGATATATGTCCTATTTGTGGTGGTCTGGTTGTTCATAGGAGACCTTTCAGAACTTCTTTCAGGGCAGGCTTGGTGATGGTTGCTTCCTTCAACTGTTGCTTGTCTGAGAAGGTTTTGATGCTTCCATCTAGTCTGAATGACAATCTAGCAGGATATAGTATTCTTGGCTGAAAGCCTTTCTCATTGAGCACTCGATAGATATCTTGCCATTCTCTTCTGGCCTGTAGTGTTTGTATGGAGAAGTCTGCTGCTAATCTTATGGGTTTTCCTTTGTAGGTGACTCTTTGTTTTTCTCTTGCAGCCTTGAGGATCCTTTCTTTATCCTTATTCCTTTCCAATCTAAGTATGACATGTCTTGGTGTCTTTAGGTCTGGGTTAATTCTGTTTGGGACCCTCTGGACTTCTTGAATCTTTATGTCTTTGGTGTTGTCTAGACTAGAGAAATTTTCAGCTATTATGGCCTGGAGAATGCTTTCTTCCTCCCCTTCTCTTTCTTCTTCTGGTAAGCCAA
This sequence comes from Erinaceus europaeus, assembly GCF_950295315.1. Classification (NCBI taxonomy): domain Eukaryota; kingdom Metazoa; phylum Chordata; class Mammalia; order Eulipotyphla; family Erinaceidae; genus Erinaceus; species Erinaceus europaeus. The sequence continues at coordinate 52,795,801 of NC_080170.1, read as the reverse complement.
TAATGCGTATATTGTTTCTTTTGAAGTCATCCCATAGGACTCTGTTGTTGTTTTCAGCATCTCTTAATCTCTTTTTGAGATCTCTTACTTCTTTTTTAGTTGTCTCTAATTCATCCTCAATCTTGCTAATTCTGTCTTCAGCCTCATTGATTCTATTCTCTCTGCCCTCTACTGCTTTCTGGAGTTCATCTATTTTGTTGCCCTGCTCTGATACTGTTTTAGCTTGTTCAGCTAGTTGCCTTCTTAGCTCAGTGATTTCAGCTTTCAGCTCTCTAATAACCATGAGATAATTAGAATTTTCTTCCATATTCTCATTTGTTGTTCCTGCATTTCTGGTTACAATTTTTTCAAATTCTTTACTCACTCCTGTTATTATTTCCTTAGCTAATGTTTGGATGTTGAACTCGTTGTTTTGTGCTTCACCCTCTGGAGGACTTTTAGCTGGATTCTTGTCCTGGTTCGAGTCTCCAATATTTTTTCTTGTTGTTGTAACCATTTTATATAAGTTAACAGTTTTTTCAATCCCTGAGTTGGAGTTCAGTGATGTAAAAGCCTTTTTTTTTTCCCCTGTAGGCTATGGGAGCCTGAGGGCTTTTAAACTATCAATAGGCTTCTTAGCTTAATCACTGATTCCTGACCAAGAGATAAAGCAGGGTGTGGCAGAGATAATCCAGTGGTTATGCAAAGAGACTTTCACAGCCCCTCAGCTATGCCACCGAGGTATAGGTCTTCTGAGTTTCCCAGTTAGATCTCTGTACCCTGGTGTCCCTCCCTGTTGCTGCTCCAGATTCTGAGGGTAGTAGCACTGGAGACTCAGAGTTGCACTTGGTGAGTCTTTGGGGAGTCCTTTCCACCCTTCAGCTATCCCCTTGTTGGTGGAGCAGACTGGAGGTGGTGTCTCCACTGACAAACTGTCGAACTGTTAGCAGTCACTTAATCTCTCCCTAGGCCCCTCTCTCCTCTCTGTCACCAGCCACGCGTGTTTGTACTCACGGGTGATTTACTGGGTTTCCGTGGTCATTCCAGTTCTGTCTTGTTTCGGTCAGGGTGGTCTCCTTTAGTATTCCTAGTTGATCGGGAGAGGAGAGGAGAGGAGAGAAAGCGATCTGCTGCTCGTAGCTCCGCCTCCGGAAGTCCCATCCAGGGTTTTACACTTTTTCATTCTGAAAGGAAAGCTAAAATTTTCCTTTTTAAGATGGGATTTTTTAAATCACTCTGATTTTTCTTTTTTATTTTTTTAATTAGCCTGTGACTTTTTTCTTTTCTTTTTTTCTTTTATTTATAAAAAGGAAACACTGACAAAACCATAGGATAAGAGGTTTACAACTCCACACAATTCCCACTACCAGAACTCAATATCCTATCCCCTCCACTGATAGCTTTCCCATTCTTTTTTTTCTATTTATTTATTTTCCTTTTTGTTGCCCTTGTTTTTTTTAATTGTTGTTGTATTATTGTTGTTGTTATTGATGTTGTTGTTGTTAGATAGGACAGAGAGAATTGGAGAGAGGAGAGGAAGACAGAGATGGGGAGAGAAAGATAGACACCTGCAGACCTGCTTCACCTCTTGTGAAGCCACTCCCCTGCAGGTGTGGAGCTGCGGGCTCGAACCAGGGCTCGAACCAGGATCCTTATGCCTGTCTTTGTGCTTTATGCCACTTGTGCTTAACCCGCTGCACTACCACCCAACTCCCAGCTTTCCCATTCTTTAACCCTCTGGGAGTATGGACCCAAGGTCATTGTGGGATGCAGAAGGTGGAAGGTCTGGCTTCTGTAATTGCTTCCCCGATGAACATGGGCATTGACAGGTCGATCCATAATCCCAGCCTGCCTCTCTCTTTGCCTAGTGGGACTTTGTTATGTCTTTGGGGAAGTGGAGGTTCAGGACACATTGGTGGGGCTGTCTGTCCAGGGAAGTCTGGTTGGCATCATGCTAGCATCTGGAATCTGGTGGCTGAAAAGAGAGTTAACATATAAAGCCAAACAAATTGTTGACTAATCATGAACCTAAAGGCTGGAATAGTGCTGATGAAGAGTTGTGGGGGGGGGGTGGTAATCTCCGTTTTGTAGATAGCTAGTAGGCATATTTTAGTTATATTCCAAAGGGCCTGTGGCTATACTAGTTTTTTGTTTGTTTGTTTGTTTGTTTGTTTTTATTCTGAGCCTGAAATCTGATATGCAGGTGGATTCAAGTTATTGTCTGGGGAGATGATGTCATGACTGGAAAAAGGACCAGAAAGCTGGATCAGAGAAGAGAGTAGCTCCCAAATATGGGAAAGGTGTATAAATATTGTTGACTGTAAACCCCATCAATTTGATCTGATCTGGGGCCAGATTCAGCTTAGGAGCCTATGTGACCTCTGCATCCCTGCAGATCTGAGCCCACATTCTGTGGTCATGAGTAGGAACATTCCAAGCTGCCCCAATATCAGGACCCATCTTCCATAGATGTAGCATAGAGTATGTTGTCCAGCCTCCCTTTAGAGGATGGAACATTCTCTGCCGTTGTTGATCCAAGTTGAGGACCTTTGGGGACCCACAAAGGGATCTGTTTGATTGTTCCTGATAAAGATGACTGGTAACAATGGAGAGAGGGATTAAAAAAAATTTTTTTTAACTTATTAATGAGAGGGATAGGAGAGAGTGAAAGAACCAGACATCACTCTGGTGCATGTGCTGCTGGGGATTGAACTCAGGACCTCATGCCTGAGAGACCAACTTTTTATCCACTGTGCCACCTCCCGGACCACGGAGAGAGGGATTTATTTGAGGTCTAGGCCCATCATGTCTGTTTGGGAATCTCAGGACTCCCCGAATCGGGCCCCAGCTGATGGGGTGGCCTGATAGTGATCAAAGAGTCATCCTTAAAGTATGCCAGGCTCTTGTCCTTATTCAGCTTTTGCAGTCCTTGCTTTGATAAGGTTAGCTTTGAAGTAAGTGAGAGAACTGTAACAGGAAGTAGGTGAGAAGAGTATCTAAGTCTAAGTAGACACTATTTCATTATGAACTTTATACTGACTTACTACAGACTATTGTGTATTTTTTGTTTTCAGGTATATATTTTACCCTAATTTATCAATACATGTGAACATATGCTCTATTTAACTGCACCTAGTCTATATCTAGGTTTTGGGACTTTGTTAGGAAGTGAACCTCCTGGAATGGAATTAGAAAATCCTATGAAAGGGAAGGTCTCGCCCGAGTAATGAGGGTGAAGAGCTGATATTCACATCTGATGTCTCTGAACACAGTCTGAAGTGAAGCATGCTGAAGTGGTATTTGTTGTGTTGATTAGGTTGGGATCGGCAGATGCAATATCATTTGGTATGAATTGAGAGAAGCATGCAGGAAAGTGAGCCCCACCCTAGAGGTTCCAGAACTGGGGGAAATATAGGCTCTAAAGAGGAAGCGGGAGGTTCCTGCTGTCTTAGGGTTTAAGAAGACAACAGATAGTTATTGCTATAAACACATTATTTGGCAATTGGGTTAACTTTGAAAAATCCCTTTGTTGGGATTTTCTGTATCATACACAACATCAGCATAATTTATGTCCTTTGACATTATTTGTATATAGCTGTGCCACTGGTTGCTTCTGTTCTCCCTGGTCTAAACTTTTAAGAGAGTCATCATATAAAAAACTCAGCCTATGGTCTGTGGATTATAAATTTTGAGACATTCAATCAATTTTTCCCCTCTCATATTAATTAAATAGTGATTTATATGACTACAAATTAATGGGAGTGTTCATAAACACCATTCCCATCACCAGAAGACTGTGTTCCATGCCATCCTCCACCCCCACCCCCGTGAAGCTGAACATCCACCCTCACCCTCACCCCAGGGTTTTTACTTTGGTGCCCTTCTCCAAATTAAGTCAAATCCTGCTTTGAGTTTCCCTTTCTGTTATTCTTTCTCAACTTCTGTTTATGAATGGGATTATCCCATACTCATCTTTATTTTTCTGACTTAGCTCACTTAACATAATTCCTTCTACCTTTGTCCAAGATGGGTCAGAGAAGGTGGGTTCATTGTATTTAATAGCTGCATAATATTCCATTGTGTGTATATACCACATCTTTCTCAGCCACTCATCTGTTGCTGAGCACCTGGGTTGCTTCCAGGTTTTAGCTATTACAAATTGTGCTTCTATGAACATAGGTGTACACATATCTTTTTTGTTGGGTGTTATAGAGTCCTTGGGGTATATCCCTAGGAGAGGAATTATTGGTTCATATCAGAGGTCCATGTCTAGTCTTGTGAGAGTTCTCCAGACTGCTCTCCACAGAGGTTGGACCAATGTACATTCCCACCAGCAGTGCGGAAGGGTTCCTTTGTCCCCACAGCCTCTCCAGCATTTGTTGCTGCTAGTCTTTGACTTTCTATAGTCTTATTGCTCAGTGGAATTTTGAAGTATGAGAATGTCTATGTGCGCCAACCAAGACATATTCATATTCTGTGATTTACATACCACTGGACATTAAACTTACATATTGGACAGTGAAAAAATAGTATTTTTTATAGAGCACTGACAACTAAAAATGAGAAGAGCTAAAGGGATGAAAGTTGGTAGTTAATTTTTTATAAGGAGATAGCTAATACAATTCAGAAATATGTATGAAATGAATTTATGTTCACATTTTTAGGAGGAGGTGTGAGTAAATGAAATGGAAAGATTTTATGTTCCTGCTGAAGTGTTTGTTGTTTGAAATGGAAAACGAAAGTTGGAAAGTCACAATTTTCACATAGAAAATTAAAATTTTCTTTTTTTCTCCTGAATTCCAACAAAAACATTTCTTTTTCCTCCTTCCTTCCTTCCTTCCTTCCTTTCTCTTTCCTTTTTTTTCTTTCTTCTTTTCTTTCTCTTTCTTTCTTTTTTTCCTTTCAAGTTTATCTTGGGGCTTGGTGCCAACACTATGAATCTTCTGCTGCTGGTGCCCATCTCCCCTCTCCCCATTTTATTGGATAGGAAAGAGAGAAATGAGAGGAGGAGGAGATAGTAACAGGGAGAGATAGACACCACTTGTGAAGCGAACCCCCCACCCCACCCCCCGCTGGTGGAGAGCCAGGAGCTAGACCCAGGATCCTTATGCAGTTCCTTGTGCTTAGTACTATGTGTGCTTAATCCGGTGTGCCACTGCCTGACCTCCCAACACGGAGCATTGGATTCTTAAAAAAAAAAAATTTTATTTAATTAATTAATTAATTTGGATACAAATACCCAGAAATTGAGAGGAAGGGGGAGATAGAGAGGGAGAGAGATACCTGCAATATTGCTACATCACTTGTGAAACTTTTCCCCTGCAGGTGGGGACCAGGGTCTTGAACCTGGGTTCTTGTGCATTTTAACATGTGTGCTCAACCAGGTGCGCCACCACTCAGCCCCAACATTTGATTCTTCATGGGAAGTAGTTTTGCCATTCAGTATCACCAATCAGATGTATTTTGTATACAAAATTCTGTGCTTTGTTTATGTCACTTAAATCACTGAATGTTTTCCCATGCCACTAGATCTTTTTTTTTTTTTATGGTATAGTGTTTAATGGCTGCATACAATTTTATTGTAAAATTTAATCACATGGGGAGTCGGGCTGTAGTGCAGCGGGTTAAGCGCAGGTGACACAAAACGCAAGGACCAGCCTAAGGATCCCGGTTCGAACCCCGGCTCCCCACCTGCAGGGGAGTCGCTTCACAGGCGGTGAAGCAGGTCTGCAGGTGTCTATCTTTCTCTCTTCCTCTCTGTCTTCTCCTCCTCTCTCCATTTCTTTCTGTCCTATCCAACAACGACAACAACAATAATAACTACAACAATAAAACAACAAGGGCAACAAAAGGGAATAAATAAGTAAAATAAATATTTAAAAAATAAAAAACAAAAACCAAAAAAACAAAAAAAAATTTAATCACATATACTTATATCACTTTTCTATTAGTGATTGCTTATTGTCAGAATTTTTTAAAGATTTGTTTCACAAGCTAGATATAGAAAGACAGACCAGACAATCACAGGCATGTGGAGATGCCAATGATTGAACTTGAGACCTCATGGGTGTAAGTATAGCACATTACTTCTTGAGCCACTTGATCGAATTTTTAATTTTCTTTCTTCTTTTCTTTTCTTTTATTTTCTTTATTCCTCCCACCAGGGTTATTGCTGGGTTCAATACCAGTACCACAGATCCATACCTCCCAGTGGCATCCATCCTTCCTTCCTTCCTTCCTTCCTTCCTTCCTTCCTTCCTTCCTTCCTTCCTCCCTCCCCCCTTTCCTTCCTTCCTTTTCTTTCTTTTTCTTGTCTCCCTATCTTCCTGCCTTCCTTTCTTTCCTTTTTTTTTCTTTAGTGATTTAATGATGACTGACAAGATTGTGAGATAAGAGGGGTACAATTCCATACAGTTCCCACCACCAGAGTTCCATATCCCACTTCCCCACCCCCACCTTAGATGTTTCCCTATTCTTACTCCCTCTGGGAGTATGTACCAAAAATCTTAGGAGAACAGAAGGTGGAAGGTCTGCTTCTGTAATTGCTTCTCTGCTGGATATGGGTGTTAACAGTTCCATCCATACCCCCAGCCTATTTCTGTCTTTCCCTAGTTGGCTAGGGCTCTGGGGAGGTGACGTTCCAGGACATATTAGTGAGGTCATCTACTCAGGGAAGTCAGGTTGACTTCATGGTATCATCTGTAACTTGATGGCTGAAAAGCATTTAGATGTAAAGCAGAACAAATTGCTTAATAATCAGGAACCTAAAGGTAAAAGTATAGCAGATGAAATTTGGGGTCTTCATGTTGGAAGTAGCTAGGAATTCTGTTTTAGGTATATTCCAAGGGGCCCATGACTTTATTAACTTTTGACTGAGCCCAACAGCTAAAATGCAAGATGGTGTCAGAGTTGGTAATAGGGTTAGAAAGCTGAATCAGGGCAGACAGTAGCTCCCAAATATGGAAAAAGTATATAAATACTATTAACTGTCAATCCTATAGACCTGATCTAGTTTCCATATCTGTCCATATTTAGCAAAGTAGCTTGTGTAACCTCTGTATCCTTGTCAGTCTAAACTCTAATTCCATGGTCACAGGTAGGACCGTTGTAGGCTGCACTCATTTCAGGACCAGTCTTTCTCAAATGACAGAGTGTGTTGACCCAGCGTCCCTTCAGAGAATGGGGAAATTTCTACCACTATTATTTTACATTGAAGGCAAGGTCTGTAGAGGCCCACTAGAGGGTTTATGATGCTGTTCCTGGTAGAGATGACCAATGATGGTAGAGAGAGGGATCTTTTAGAGATTTAGACCCATTATATCTATGTGGAAATCTCAGGATTCCTTAACTAGGGCCCTAGATGATGGGGTGGCCTGGTATGACCAAAAGAGCCATCATTAAAGTGTGCTGGTCTGTTGCCCTTATCCAGCTTTTATAGTTTCCACTTTATCTGACAGGGTTAGCCTTAGAGTGATTGAGGGAAGTGAAATAGAAAGTAGGTGAGGAAGGTGTCTAGGTCTAAGTAGCAAATATTTGATTGAGTACTTTATGGTATCTTTTTGTAGGTCTTTCTACCTGCTTGTCGTACCTGTTGAGTCCCTGTAGACTATTGGGCACTTATTTTAAGGCATATGTTTTCCCCCAGCTTATGGATACATGAGCACATGTGCCGTATCTAATGGGCCCTAATCTATATCTAAGTTCTATAACTTTGTTAGGAATTGCAGTACCTGAAATGAGACTAAGGAGTCCTATGAGTTGGGAAAGGTCGCACCAGAGTATTGGAACTCAGGGTTGACATCGCAGGCCTGGCGTCTCTAGACACAGTCTATAGTGAAACATGTAAAGGTGTTACTGGTTGCATTAATTTGGTTAAGATCAGTAGATGCAGTATCAAATGGTATGGATTAAGAGAAACAGGAAGGAAAATGAGCAAAGCCCCAGCAGCTCCAGAACTGGGAGAACTAATGGGTTTTATAGAGAATGAGCAAGGTTATTTACTGTCTTAGAGTTTAAGAAAACAATAGATAATTATATTATAGCCAAGTTATTTGGGACCTGGGTTTTCTTTGAAAATCCCATGGTTAGGATTTATGCAATGCAAGACCTTACCATGATTTATGTCATTTAATGCAATTTACAAATAACTATATATTATATACTGACAACATTTATTGCTTCTGGTCTCCTTGGTCTAAGATATAGGTGATTTAATATTTTAAAAAAGTTATTATTAGGAATGCATTAACAGTTTAAGCCCAATGTTAAAATTCAGCCAGTTTACTCATTTGAAATCTTAAGTGCTTAGATTGAATGAATATGTACTCAGAACTGGTCTATGTATTAAAGAGTTTGAGACATCTCTCCTTGTCAACTAAGAATAACAAAGAAGATCACCTGAGAAGACAACAAGACAAGACTTTAGGAACCTACCAAGTCATGGTTGAGTGCAAACACATGTGGCTCATGGACAGATAGGTGCTAAGGAGATATTCTTGGGGCTGAAAGCCCATCCCTACTCAGGAATGACTGGTAACAGTCCTGTAGTTTGCCAGTTAAGGCACCACTTCTGGTCTCAGTTTTATTAACAAATAAACTACTGACAGGAGGGGAGGATCCCATAAGCCTCATGAAATGCAACTGTGAGTCTCCATTGCTACTGTCCTTTGGAGGCTGGACATTGAGGTCAGAGACCTGATTGGGCAACTCAGGAAAAGACATACACTTTCAGTGGTCTGGAAGTGGGGCTGTATAGTGATAGCCTTTCCACATTATTCTAAGGAATTCAGATGACCCGAACTGCCCCTGCAGCTACAGACAGACTATGACCCACATAGTCAACGACTGCCACCTCTCCAGATTCAAAGGAGGTCTCGAAACTTTACATCAGGCTCAACCTGACGCTGTTAACTGGCTACAGAAGAAGGGCAAACGCTAGAAGAAGAAGGAGAAGGAGAAGGAGAAGAAGTAGAGAGACACGTTGAATAATTGCCTCAGAACCCATGCAGTACAAATGAATTTGTTTAGATACTCACAAGGCCAAGGACTGCTGCCCTTCTTGACTCTGACTGCTGTCAGAGAAGCTAAATTGGGCCTTGGGCTTTGGAACCCTTGTGGTGTGACAGTCTCTTTGCATAACCACTGTGCTATCTCTACCCCACCCTGTTTTATCTCTAGGTTAGGAGTAATTAAGCTAAAAAATCAACTTATAGTTAAAAAGCCCATAGGCTCCCATAGCCTACAGGGAAGATAAAGAACAAAAGAGGATTTAACAAGTGAAGACAACACTGAAATTTACATTGACTGTTAATTTCCATAACTGTGAACTCTTTAAGACACAAGTCAATTCAGGCAGGTTTGATTAGTGGATTTAATAGTACTGAGGATTTAATAGTACTGATAGCACACCATATACAATGGTTAAACCAAGAAGAAACATTGGAGAAATGAACCAGGACAGAAGCCCAGATAAAAATCCCCTAAAGGTAGAAGCACATAAGAATGAGGACAATAGCCAAACACTAACTGAGGTATTAGTCACAGGAGTGAGGAAAGAGTTTGAAAGTAATATCATAAATGGGGAAACAGCAAATGAGACTTGAAAGAAAACACTAACTTTCTTGAGGTAGTTAGAGAGCTGAAAGCTGAAATAGCGGAGCTAAGAGCACAATGAGCTGAACAAGCTAATACAGTATTGGAACAGGGTAACAAAATAGCTGAGCTACAGAAAACGATAGGAGAGAAAATAAAATAAGTCAAGCAGAAAAGAGAATTGTCAAGATTGAGGATGAATTAGAGACAACTAAGAAAGAAATAAGAGATCTCAAAAAAAGATTAAAAGATACTTAAAACAATAACAGAGACATGTGGGATGGCTTCAAAAGAAGTAATATGCATATTATTGGCTTGCCAGAGGAAGAAAGAGAGGGAGGAGAAGAAAACATTCTACAGGACATAATAGCTGAGAACTTCCCTGATCTAGACAAGATAAAAGACATAAAGGTTCCTGAAGCTCAGAGGGTCCCAAACATAATTAATCCAGATTTAAAGACACATCATATTTAGAATGAAAAAGAATAAGGATGAAAAAAGGATCTTGAATGTTTCAAGAGAAAAACAGAGTCACCTACAAAGGAAAACCCATAAGATTAGCAGCACATTTTTCCACACAAACACTACAGGCCAGAAGAGAATGGCAAGATATCTATTGAGTGCTCAATAAGAAAGACTTTCAGCCAAGATTACTGTATCCTGCTAGACTGTCATTCAGACTAGATGGAGGCATAAAATCCTTCTCAGACAAGCAACAGTTGAAGGATCCAACTATCACCAAGCCTGCCCTACAAGAAGTTCTGAAAGGTCTACTGTAAACAATCTGTTCACCATGTACATGCCATGTATCAGAGTACTCTAAAAATCTATAATAATGGCATTAAAATATCTTCATTCTATAATATCAATAAATGCCAATGGCCTGAATTCACCTATTAAAAAGCACAGAGTAGGAAGATGGGTAAGAAAACACAACCCAACCATATGTTGTCAGTAGGAATCCCGCCTAACTCAGCAAGACAAACACAGACTCAAAGTGAAAGGATGAAAAACTACCATACAAGTCAATGGACCACAAAAAAAGGGCAGGAACAGCTTTTCTCAATTTGACACGATAGACCTTAAATAAAAATTTAAAAGATAGAGATGGACATAATGCTCAGAGGATCTGTCAATCAAGAGGACTTAGTGATTTTTAACATCTATACACCCAATGAAAGGCCATCTAAATACATCAAACATCTACTGAAAGAGCTACAGCAATATATTAACAGCAACACAGTAATAGTAGGGGATTCCAACACCCCTTGGATGTTAGACCAGAAACTATCAAATACTTAGATGAAAATATTGTCAGATCTTTTTCCCATCTGAATTTTAAAGACATCTTTAATGAAATGAATCCAATTTAAAAAAAATAGTTGAATAATAAACACAAAGAAGTTTGACTGGGTCTGGTGTATTGTACCAAAGTAAAGGAGGACTATGGAGTAGGGTGGGCACATTCAGGTCCTGGAACATGATGGCAGAGGAGGACCTAGAGGCAGAGGGTGCTTGAATTGCTATGTGGAAAACTGAGAAATGTGACCAGGGGTAGTTCGCATAATGGTTATGCAAAGAGACTTATTCCTGAGGCTCCAAAGTCTCAGGTTCATGATGAAATCACCTTCTTTACCCCATCTTGGATGGAGCTTGAAGACATCATGTTAAATGAAATGAATCAGAAACAAAAAGATGAATATGGGATGATCTTACTCATAGACAGAAGCTGAAAAACAAGATCAGAAGGGAAAACGCTAAGCAAAACTTGGACTGAAGTTGGTGTATTGCACCAAAGTAATAGACTCTGGGGTGGAGTGGTAGGAGAGGGTTTGGATCCTGAAACATGATGGCTGTGGAGGATTTAGGGTTGTATTGTAATGTGGAAATGTTATGTAAATACAAACTATTGTATTTTACTGTTGAATGTAAATCATTAATCCCCCAATAAAGAAATTTTTTTTAAAAGTTTGAGACATTAAATCCATTTTTCCATTTTCATATTGACTAAATAATGATTTATAAGACTATAAGTTAGTAGGGGTATATATTTAATACCATTTCCATCACTGTAGGTCCCTGTCCCTACCCAAACCCCCTACAATGTAGCTGAAAATCTACCTTTCCCCCTACCTCCAGAGTTTTTTTTACTTTGGTGCAATACTCCAAACTCAGTCAAATTCTGTTTTGCATTTCCCTTTCTGTTCTTCTTCCTCAATGTCTGTTAATGAGTGGGATCATCCCATATTCCTCTTTCTTCTTCTGGCTTATCTCACTTAACATAATTCCTTCTAGCTTCCTTCTAGGTTTGGTGATTAGGAGCTTAACATGAGTGGCAAGGGAGGTGGCTCAGTAGGTCAAGTGCAGGAGTAGATATGTATGTGGTCCTGAGTTTAATCCCCAGCCAGGGTGATGCACTGCTGTCCTCTTCTCTTCCTCTCTCTCCTTCTATTGCTCCCTTTCTATCCCTCATAAATCTTTAGGAAAAAGACCTTAGCATAGATAAATAAGAATGTTAGTTCTTGCTCCTTCTGTGCTACATGTATACTTTGTAGATGCTTTGTGATTGCTTCCAAACCCCAATTGGGTTTTTTGAAAGTTGAATGACATGATGCAAGTAAATGTTTAACTGTGCTGGCTCAAGATAATGTTTAACAGATATTAATGATTATTTTTTACTAGGGATGCTCTGCCTTGGCTTTTACACTACTTCATTTCTTTAAAGTATTTTAGCATTAAAGTGGAAAGATTTAAATAAGAAGGAACTCTGTCCTAATAAAAAAAAAAAACACATAGTTAAAGAATGGATCAAAGTGTAAATTAAATTTGACACTAGTGCTTATACCGGACTATTAAATGTAAATATGTTGAGTAATTTAATTTATGAATTTACTATAGACAACTGTTCTGAGAATGACTATATAGAGTAGAAGTCCTAGTGTAAATAAAATGGAGATAATTACTGTTGATGTGATTTGGGTACTACTCAATTCTCTAAATTCACTTGATCTTTCCTGTAATGTGTGATATATAATAGGTGAATAGAACCTTTGCTGTGAATCCTTTTCTATAGGATACTTTCACTGTTGTAGTGAGATTGGGGGACTTAGGATCATTTTAATTGCTATATAAAAAAGGGGGGGAGACAGGCAGTGGTGTACCAGGTAAGTGCACATAGTACTAAGCACAAGGATTCCCCACCAGCAGGGAAGTCACTTCAAAATAGTGAAGCAGGTCTGTAAGTGCCTGTCTTTGTCTCTCCCTCTCTACCTTCCCCCTTCTCTCTCAATTTCTCTGTCCTGTCCAATATAAATAAATAAATAAATAAAGGCTGTAGGAGCAGTGGATTTGTAGTGCAGGCACCGAGCCCCAGCAGTAACCCTAGATGTAATAATAATAATAACACTAGATGCAATAATAATAATAACAACAGCAATAGGAAGTATCATAGAACTGATATATTTGACTGATTGTTGAGTCCTCTGGCTTAAGAAAGTTAAAGTACCACTTCACCATCTGTGGAGTTTCTCCTAGTTCTCCCATGTTGTATCTGGAATCCAGGTCCTAGTATATGGTAAGATGCTTACTCTACCAGGTAAGCTATCTCTTTGCCCTAAATTCACCTCTTATGATTCAGTGTTGGTCCAGAAAGATAATATACTGGGTAGGGCATGTGTCTTGTAATACATGGCTAGATTCCAGTCCTTGCATCAGAGATATATATCTGGTGCTGAGATGTCCTGGTTTATTTCTCTTCCTTTTCTTTCCTTCTCTCTGAAAGATTAAGTAACCAGCTGTGGTGAAATTATGCATACATGAGACCTTAGCTCTACAAAGAAAAAGATAAAATTAAGCTTCACCTTAATGCTTTACAATTAGTCAGACAAGGATGAAATTCTCGTTCTTGATTGTACTAGCTGTATTGTTTCCTTGTGCATGAAGAGCGAGAGTCATCATAACTGACTTTTAGATTACCTTGCCAATTCCCTGTCCAGTGTCTGGAGTATAGCATACGAGTCCTCAGATGCTTAGTGTTAAAATATTATTCCAGTGTCAGGGATGGTATATACTATTGAGGTTTACTAACTCTTTTAAGAACAGAACTTGAGAGTAAACCTAAACTCTTTTAGAGAAGGGAAAATTTAATTAATTAATTTTTTTCCTCCAGGGTTATTTCTGGGGCTCGGTGCCGACACTATGAATCCACTGCTCTTGGAGGCCATCTTCCCCATTTTGTTGCCCTTGTTATTGCTGTTGTTATTGTTGTATAGGACAGAGAAAAATTGAGAGAGGAGGGAAATACAGAGAGGGACAGAGAAAGAGAAATACCTGCAGGCCTGCTTCACCTCTTGTGAAGCAACCCCCCTGCAGGTGGGGAACCATGAGCTTGAACCAGGATCCTTGTGCTGGTGCTGGTGCTTTGCACACCGTGTGCACTTAACCTGCCACGCTACTGCTCAGCCCTCCCAGGGAAAATTATTTTATACAGTCATAGTAGAATATTTAAACACACCCACATGCATTGTTTTATTACCCATTCCAATACATCTGAAAAGGATCATGTTTGTTCTTTCAGTAAGGTTAAACTTATTAGTTTCACACTGCACCAGACTGCATATCTAGTGAAAGGTGACTTTAAAGTGTGAAGTAGGTTTTGTAAAGGTCTCTGCAGCATGCTCACACCAGCTACAATTTAGTACTAGATATCCTCATTTGTTACTTTTTTTGTTTTGGCTCTTTTTACAACCCTTAACTGTACAAGCATGCACTAAAACATCAAATTGTCAGACTTCCCCAGCCTGCTCAGTTCAGTGAACAGCTCTGTGCATGAGAAGTTAAGAGTTCAGAAGCATGGGCCATTTGCCTGACTGCTATCACATTTATTGCCTGTAGGAATAATCTCTCAGGCTGAGGATAATTCATAGAAAGCATGTTATAGGAACCCAAACAATCTAAGATTTCTAAATTCTTTACTCTCTAATATTAAATTGTTTGTCTTCGGACTTGGGTGATAGCACAGCTTCAACTCCCAGGACCATCATAAGTCAGAGCTGAGCAGTGCTATGGTACAAAAAAAGTTGTCTTCTTAATTTTTTTGTAAAATAATACTTTTTCTATATAGCTCTGACTTAAGAAGTCTTCTACACTAGGACTTGAGCTGAATTAATGAAGAAGCTCCAAAAATTCTTTATTATTTATTTATTTGTTTATTTATTTATTTATTTATTTTATAGCCACCAGGGCTATGGCTGGAGCTCAGTGCCAGCACTACAAATCTAGTGCTCCTAGGGGCCATTTTTCCTTTTTTCTTTCTATTATACTTGATAGGACAGAGAGAAATTGAGAAGGAAGGTAAGATAGACATTTGTAGTATGTGCTTAACTACTTGTGAAGCTTCCCCACTGTGGGTGGAGAGCGTGTGTTCAAACCTGGATTCTTACACATGGTAATATGTGCACTTAACAAGTTGTACCCCTGCCTGCCCCCCGCCCCCCAGCTTTTATGGTTATATAATAAACCTTGTATTAGAGATCAATAAAATGAGAATAACCTGTTTTTTTTCACACTAGTTTGCAAATGGAACAAATTTGCAGAGGTCTTCTCTATGACCCCATTTTGCAACAGTCGAACACTTGGCCTCATTTTATTTAAGTCCAATTCATTTTCGGTGGAAAGCTTAATTGACAATGAAACTTTAGATCCTTTCTTGTATCACTTATTTGATTTTTAAGTTTGGCATTCAGTAATGATTTGCATGTATATGTATATATACATACACATATATAATATATGACTATGTTCTCCAAGTGATATTTTAGAAGATTAGTTAAAAGGGCCAATAAGGTTTTTAAAAATAATCCAATGATGGGAAGGATAGCATGATTTTTAAACTAAAACAAAACAAAAATTCCAGGTTTATTTCCTAGCACCACCATAAACCAGAGCTTGGAGTATGGATCGGCCTGTCAATGCCCATGTTCAGCAGGGAAGCAATTACAGAAGCCAGACCTTCCGCTTTCCGTACCCCATAATGTCCCTGGGTCCATGCTTCCAGATGGCTAAAGAATAGGAAAGCTATCAGGGGAGGGAATGGGATATGGAGTTCTGTTGGCAGGAATTGTGTGGAATTGTACTCCTCTTATGCTATGGTTTTGTCAGTGTTTCCATTTTATAAATAAAAACTTTTTTAAAAAAAGGGAGTCAGGCGATAGGGCAGCAGGTTAAGAGCACAAGGCGCAAAGCACAAGGACAGGCATAAGGATCCGGGTTAGAGCCCCCGGGTCCCTACCTGCAGGGGAGTTGCTTCACAAGCAGTGAAGCAGGTCTGCAGGTGTCTATCTTTCTCTCCCCCTCTGTCTTCCCCTCTTCTCTCCATTTCTGTCTGTCCTATCCAACAACGACATCAATAACAACAATAATAACTACAACAATAAAACAACAAGGGCAATAAAAGGGAATAAATAAACAAACTAAAATATTGACCTAGATTGCAAAGAGAGGAAAGAAAGAAATTACAAGATTAGAAAAACAAGACAAGACAAGGGGGCCAGATGGTAGCACAGCAGGTTAAGTGCACATGGCGTGAAGCGCAAGGACCGGCTTAAGGATTCCGGTTCAAGCCCCCATCTCCCCACCTGCAGGGACATCGCTTCACAAACAGTGAAGCAAGTCCGCAGGTGCCTATCTTTCTCTGCCCCTCTCTGTCTTCCCCTCCTCTCTCTCCTATCTGGCAACAACAACAGCAGTAACAACAACGACAACAAGGGCAACAAAATGAAAAATGGCCTCTAGAAGCAGTGGATTCCTAGTGCAGACACCAAGCCCCAGTAATAACCCTGGAGGCAATAAATAAATAAATAAGTAAATGAAGACAAAACAAAATTATAAGATTCCAGGGGTATAGTTTCACACTCTTACATGTATGCATACAACTCACCTCACCCACCACCACCAATCCTCTGCCCTCCTCCATTAACCACTATAGTTTTCACAATCTAGAGACAATCTGCTTACTATTTTTTTTCTGTTTCTTTTTTTGCAAGTTCATTTACTTTATTTATATTCCACATCTGATTGAAACCATCTGGAAATGTCTCTTTCACCTTTTATTTTTTTTGCCTCCAGGGTTATTGCTGGGGCTCGGTGCCTGCATTACCAATCCACTGCTCCTGGAGGCTTTTAAAAAAAAATTTTTTTTTTACTTCTGTTGCCCTGGTTGTTTATTGTTGTTGTGGTTATTATTACTGTTATTGATGTCGTTGTTGAATGGGACAGAGAGAAATGGAGAGAGATGGGGAAGACAGAGAGGGGAGAGAAAGATAGACACCTGCAGACCTGCTTTACCACTTGTGAAGCAACCGCCCCGCAGATGGGAAGCTAGGGGCTTGAACCAGGATCCTTATGCCAGTCCTTGCGCTTCATGCCATGTGCGCTTAACCCACTGTGCTACCACCTGGCCCCTCTTTCACTTTTTATTTCACTTAGCCCTATCACCTCCAGTTCCATTTATTTTGTCCTGAATAATATATCTTTTATTAGAGTAGTACTCCATTGAATAAAACATATACTTTCTCTGACATACTAGAAATTCTCAAAATGATGAGAAGAGATAGCTTGATTTCCATAGGTTTGTTATTTTAACTATTTTCTTCATAATATAACTACAGTAAGTTAAGTGCAACATTTTTTTGACTTGTGGAGCATAGGAAAGGTGGTTGCTGATGATATGCCAGTGAAAGTATTAAAGAGGAGACTGGGTTTTGCATATTGCAGTGCAACCCTTTACAGATTTTTCAGACCTAGAGTACCAATGGAGAGAGGCAGGAAAAAAGCCTCTTTAATTTTATACAGAGCAGGCCACTTTACCTGGCTGAATTTTAGAATTATACAGAGATAAAGTTAGAGCCTCAGAATTTTTATAATAGTTCTGAAGGTCTCAAGAAGTGGAAAAACCTGAAGAAGTAAAACTATTGAAAAGCCTAGTCTACTTGTTCCGGAGTCTCTAAAATTTAGAGTACTTCCAGAAGCTTATGCTTTTCACTATAAATGGTGTAGAGGAATTAGCTTTGCCACTTGATTGTACTTGAACACTGTACCAGTTCTGAGGCTGTGAGACTAAAACTAGACAGAAACCAAGTTCTCTTTTAGTTTATATTTTCTTCTTTGTTTCTTATCCCTCATAGTTTTAGAAAGTACCCTCATAGTAATTGAGGGGTCTTATTTTTAATATTTTTTCATGGCTTATATCCACATTTAAACTAATCTCTTTCCTTTATTCTTTACTTCTCTGTTACATTATTCTACTCTTATCTAAAACATTAATCATGTCATTTACCTAGTTCAAAACTATTAATGGTTCTTGTTATTTTTCTCAAAATATATTCCTTCACAAATCAGGGGAGGGTTAGGCCTCAATTTAGTAATTTTGTTGTGTGTCCTATATTGACTTATATTAGAATGCACTAAATAACTCTCACATTTTCAGTACAATGTAAAAATCTAGTATTTAGAGCTATTATTCTATCATAGTAATTGGCACTTAAATCATTGAATGTCCATATAGATTTTTCCTTTTTTATAGCCTCTCCAGGATATTCTGAAAGGAGTTGTGAATTAAAAATACTTCATTAAAATATATATATATATATGTATATGCCAGGTGGTAGCACACCTGGTAGAGTGCACATGTTACAATGCACAAGGACCCAGGTTCGAGCCTCTGGTCCTCACCTGCAGGGGGAAAACTCTGCATGTTGTGAAGCAGTATTGCAGCTGTCCCTCTCCCTCTCTTTTTAAATATTATTTATTTTATTTTATTGGATAGAGACAGAGAGAAATTGAGAGGGGAAGGGGACCTAGAGAGAGGGAGAGAGCCACCTGCAGCCCTGCTTCACCATTCGTGAAGCTTCCCTCCTGCAGGTGGAGGTCAGGGGCTCGAACCCGGTTCCTTGCACACTCTGTGTGCGCTCAACCAGGTGTGCCACTGCCTGGCCTGTCTCTCTCCCTCTTTATCATCCCCCTCTCAATTTCTGACGGTCTCTATCCAATAAATAAAGATAATAAAAAAATAAAATAAGTATATATGAGAGAGATACAGACAGACACACATATCGCAGAACACTACACAGTTATAGTTTATGGTGGTGCTGGGATTGAACCTGAGACCTCAGAGTCTCAAGTACAGTTTTTTGCATAACCATTATGCTGTCTCCCCAGATCAAAAGTACTTAATTTTTATGTTCAAGAGAATAAAAATGATCTCTGCCCAAAGTCCCAAGTCATGAGTATATAACCACTATTAATTAACTTTGGATCAGTGCACACTCTGGGTAAAACAGCCAGCTTATGGCAGCTTCATGTGAGTGACCCTGACTCTGAAAAGCCACCCAGTGACAACCTCCCTCTAGTGGCTATACTTCTGAAAGCTAGCAAGTCTGTGACTGCTACTTTGCCTTCTCAACATGCACTCTGCATTCATTAACTTGTTCGCTATAGGTGTGCCACTCCCCAGCCCCATCTGTATTTAGTAGTAAGTTCTCAGTGCACAAACTGCCACCATAGTTATGTAGAAGACTTTTATGTCCAAGGCACCAAATGTCCCAGGTTCATTCACTAGCACTACCAGAAGTGAGCTCTGAGCAATGCTCTGGTAAAACAAATAAGCAAACAATTGTTGGTATGTTTCTAGTTCTGCTTCCGGGATCCCTTCTGTTACATTGCTTGACGTTGTGGTCTATTTACATGATCATTCTGTTACGTTGGTTTGGTCTCACTCCCCCTACCTCCCCGGCTCCCCACCTGCAGGGGAGTCGCTTCACAAGCGGTGAAGCAGGTCTGCAGGTGTTTATCTTTCTCTCCCCCTCTCTGTCTTCCCCTCCTCTCTCCATTTCTCTCTGTCCTATCCAACAATGACAACAATAATAACTACAACAACAACAAAAAAAAAAAACAACAAGGACAACAAAAAGGGAATAAAAAAAATAAGAATGGAGCTTAGGAAATTAATAGCAGTAGAAGAGAGTAATGTCAATGATTGGTGGAATGGTAGATCCCAATAATCATCCCTTCCCCCCAAAAAATTCCCCAGATAATGAATAAACAACTGTATGCCTATAAAAATAACTCAGGGAGAGCACCAGAGAGCACACGGAAAAGCTGCAAAAACTTAGGGCATTGTATTATATGAAACAAACAAGATGCAAAAGATAAGCAAGGCATGACCTCATTTACATGAGAAACCTCAAATAGTCAAACTATTTTGTAGAAATAGAAATAGAAGTAGAAGTATAGAAGAATAGAAGTAGTGTAGAAAGATAGTGCCAGGGGCTGGAGAAGTAGGGAGATGGCCGGTACTCTTGAACAAGAAGTATGACGTTTTTTAAAAAGAGTTTCTTTAAAAAAATTTATTACCTTTATTTATTTATTGGATAGAAACAGCCAGAAATTGAGAGGGAAGGGGAAGATTGATAGGGAGAGACACAGAGAGAAACCTGCTGCACTGCTTTACCACTCACAGAGCTTTCCCTCTGCTCATGGGGACTGGGGGCTTGAAGCCAGGTCCTTGCATATTTTAATATGTGTTCAGCCAGATGCACCAGTTGCACCCCCCAAAAAAACTTCAGTTATGTAAGAGGAAAAGGTGCTTAGAGGACTAATAAACTGCAATGTAACTATAGTTAATACTTTATCTTATATTTGAAGTTTGCTAAGAGGGTAGAATTTAAATGTTCTCAACACACACACACACATACACACACACACACAGAGTCTGAAAGGATGAATATTCCTAATTTGCCTGAATTTAGTGATAACTCACAATGTTTGTGTATATCAAATTGTATTCATACACATGTATAATTGGCAAATCTAGTTCAGTTATCAAAAGACAACAAGTAAAAAATGACTTAAAATAATTAGTAATTTTGATAAACCTCTGACAAGATTAAAAAGAGACCCAAATTACCAATATCAGTAATGAAATAGGAAACATCAGTACAGATTTCTTACAGATATTACAAAGATAACAAGGAATTTTCTCTTTTCATGAGAAATCTCTATACTGTATACTACTTTCTATAACTACCAAGCCAATTCATTTCCCCATCAACAGTGTGTAAGGGTTTCCTTATTTCTGTTTCCACTTCAACACGATTGTCTTTTGGAAAATAGCCATCCTTCCAGGGCTGATACCTCTTTGTTTTGACTTGCATTTCCCCAACAATAAGTGGTGATGAACTTCTTTTCATATACCCGTTAGCCATCGGTATGTCTTATTTTTATTTTTTTTCAGTGCAATTATCCTTAATATACAGGCTGACTTAGAAAAAGCTACCACATTCAGCTTCTCAGATACTCTTATTTAATTCGTCTGATGGACAAGTGCTACAAGTGCCACACGTAGAATCCTATGTAAATTATCTTGTTACCAACAAGCTAAGCATTGAACTCCTTTCTGCTGCCCAGTAAATGCATGTTTTATTTTTTTGCCTCTGGGGTATGGCTGGGGCTCGGTGCATGCATTATGAATCCACTGCTTGGGGCGGCCATTTTTCCCATTTTGTTGCTCTTGTTGTAGTTGTTATTGTTGTCATAGCTGTTGTTGTTGGATAGGACAGAGAGAAATCTAGAGAGGATGGGAAGACAGAAAGGGGGAGAGAAAGAGAGACATCTGCAGATCTGTTTCACCACCTGTGAAGTGACTCCCCTGCAGGTGGGGAGCTGGGGGCTCGAACTGGGATCCTTTCGCTGGTCCTTGCGCTTTACTGCCATGTGCGCTTAACCCGCTGCACTGCCACCCAGCCCCCTCTGTATGTCTTTTTTGGAGAAGTTTCTATTCAGTTTGCCTGCCTATTTGAACTTTTCTTTCTTTCTTTTTAATTTTTATTGTTGAGGTTTATGAGTTCTTTGTACGTTTTAGATATTAGCCACTTACAGCTCTTGCTGATTTTCAGTGATGTACTCTTGAAACCTAGATAATGTTGTAATACAGTGGTACCTCAATTAAGATGAAGGGAAGGAGATTACAAAGAGTTACAATAAAGAGATTTATGTTCATTGATAGGTAATTTAGTATAGCCAGTTTCTTGTAAAGAACCAACAGCCAAGAATCAAACAATGTTAAATAATCTCAATTGCTCTTTAACCATTAGGAAATTGAATTCATAATTTAAAAACTCTTGTAAAGGAAATCTCCAGGCTCAGATGTTTCACTAGAGAATTCTACCAAACATTTAAAGGATTAACACTAGTTTAAATCATCTCTTCTAGAAAAGTAGAACACCACCTGGCTCATTTAATGAAGTTAGTGTTACCTGGAGACCCCCAAACAGAAAGAACAGAAAAAATAAATGGCCTGATGGTGGCTCACCTGGTTGCGAGCACATGTTACAATGTGCAAGGACCTGGGTTCAAACCCCCAGTTCCCACCTGCAGGGGGAAAACTTAGTGAATGGTGAAACAGTGTCTTTCTGTCTTTGTCCTCCTCTGCCACCCCCTTCCCTCTCGATTTCTGGCTGTCTCTAGCCAATTAATAAATGAAGACAACAAAAATTTTATAAAAAGTAAGCATTTTTTATTTAAATTTTATTTTAAAATTCTGTCAGTAATTCTTTTTATTTGTGGTTTAATAGTGATTTGCAATACTATAAAATAATAGAGGTATAATTTCACACCACTTCCATCACCAAAGTTCTGTGCCCCTAGCCACTCCAGTGGTAACTTAGTTCTCCCAAGATCATAGATATGGGTTGACTGTATATATATATTTCTCTATAACCCCCTCATGAGTGAAATCATTCCATAGTTGTCCTTTAATTCATTACTTCCCTAATCATAATCACTGCTGGTCCCATCCATTTATTCTTAAAGGACACATTATAGTCTTTTTTTTTTTTTAAACTGCAGATTAGTACTCCATGGAGTAAATGCCCAATGAATTTTATTTCATTGTCAAAGGCTTTTTGCCCCCTAACTCTTAGTATTCTTCAGACTCCCCCCCCCCAGTATTTTAATCTTTTAATCAGGAAAATGAAAAAGTATGCACCAGAGAAGCATGTGGGCCATTGAGCAAAGATGGTTGACCCCATGTAGAAGCTGATGTCCATTTTTATTCACTTCTAAGACCCTGCCTTCACTTGCTTTCTAAGCCACACCTATACCTATTACAACTTCTGAGTTTCCTTCCTTTTTCCTCTCCCCTTTCAGATAAGAGAAATAGTACCTGACTTCCTTAGGTGTTCTCCAGATTCTGTTCCTTTGCAGTGATGGTATAAAAACTAAGGTTGTCAACAAGGGCAACTAAAGGGAAAACAAACAAACACATAAATAATAGAAATTGAAAAAAAGGTTCCTGGTTATAAAAGTTCCAGGTCTCAGTGGAATTGGAATTGAAGAGGCCTCTGATCATCTTCTCCTAACATTTACTCCACTGGGACTATAAAACAAACTTCCTTTTTGGGGTGCAGAAGGAAGTAGTTCTGACTTCTCTAATTGTGTCTCCACTGGATAAGGATATATAACCCCAGTCTGTCTCTGTCTTTCCATAGTAGGATAGGGCTCTGGAGAGTTGAGGTTCTGAGACACGTTAATTAGACCATTCTTTTTAATGTACTTAAATGCCAAATTTCCCAACAGGATTCTTTGTATAGAAACATAGCCTCACTTTAGTGGAACTCTCAGGTCACTGTTTTTTTAGTTACTCCTACTAGTGCCTCAAAAATTAATTTATTAACTTAAAAGTCAGTTCAGCAGGGATTTGTTACTTCATTTGTATCACCAGTGTTTTTCAAATATAATTACTTTTTTAATTGGACAGTATAATATCCTTGATATTTTTGAAAATGAGCTTTATATCCCTCTACTGAGAAAAGCTGTATACCTTTTCTTTAATTTTACTATCTTTTCACCCTCCCCTTTCATTACTGAACCTGCTTAGTCTGAAGTTTTTCCTTGTAGAGAAGGTATGTAAATCTGTTTCATGCAATGTGCCCATCGCTGGGCTAAATATTTCTCTTTCTAATCTGGATAACTGTAAAACTGAAATCCACTAAGAGTTATAGTAATTGTATCCCCTTGGCATTGAGTCCTTGAGAATTTGTAAATATTCAAAAAGAAATGCTTTTACTTTGAAGTAAAATATGCCATCGTATGTGTATGTGACTAGTGTATGGTTTGATTTAGACACTGTAATTTCCTTCTTTATTTTTTTAAAGTTTATTTATTTATTTATTCCCTTTTTGTTGCCCTTGTTGTTTTATTGTTGTAGTTATTGTTGTTGTTGATGTTGCTGGATAGGACAGAAATGGAGAGAGGTTGGGAAGACAGGGGGAGAGAAAGACACCTGCATACTGATTTCACCACTTGTGAAGTGACTCCCCTGCAGGTGGAGAGCCAGGGGCTGGAACTGGAATTCTTATTGCGGTCCTTGTGCTTTGCGCCACCTGCTCTTAACCTGCTGTGCTACTGCCCGACTCCCTGTAATTCCCTTCTTTAAAGATACATCTTGTATTTATTTGAAATGATTTTTTCATTTAAACATAAACTACATTTCTAGAAGTTTAAAATGAACATTTCCTCTAAATCAGTGTGAAGATTTCCTGAAAATAAAATGTTTTCAAGGGGGTCTGGTGGGGGTGAGCTAGCAAAATAGTGTACTTGAGTACTGTGCTGCTTTGCCATGTGCACGACCCAGGTTCTAGCCTGGCCCCCACCACATGAAAGGAAGTTTCAGTGCTGTTGTCTGTATTTCTGTCTACCTGCCTACCTACCTACCTACCTACTTACCTAAAAAATGTTTTAGGGGGAAGGACCCCATATCTTACACCATAGATACTATCTGTTTTTAAGGAAGAGAATAGGGCTGGCTAGAGCACATGCCTTGCCAAACAGGTAGCCTAGGTTTGAGCCCTGGCACCATATGGTAGGCTTGCTATAACATTGGAAGGATCTCTGGTGCTGTGGTTCCTCTCCCTATCTCTGTCTCTATCTTTATCTAAATAAAAAACATCCCAGAGAAGTGAAATTACACATATGTGAGGCCCCAGTGCTTAGACAAACACACAAAAAAGAAAAAAAAAAACAAAAACCTGGTGGTGAGGAGGGGTAAAAACTTATTATTAAACTTATTTAGACTTCTATGAAATTTTGTTGATGGCATAACTTTTCTTGTTAGTCTTTAATAATTTCTGAGGTAATAATAAATGTTAATTGTTGGATAACTTTATGTTGTTGCATTTTTATTTATACTTGAAGTTCCAACACCAGCATTGTTTATTTCTCCAAAATTAGGTTCCTGACAAAATAAGCAATAGGATGCCTGTTTCTGACTTTGTAGGGCATCCTGATAAACTTCTCTTGGTCATAATTATAGAAGTAGCAAGAATTCTTTCACAATTATATTTTCTCTATAGATAACAACTCTTAATTTAAACTAGTACATGTATATTTAATACATGAAATATGTATTAGAGCCTTTTAAAAAGGATAGCAAGTATTCCATTTTATCATTCATATTCATTTAAATTTTTCATTACTGCCTAGCCCACCCTTATGTAGTACTATCTTTCTTTAATCTTTCAGGTACTTCATAATGCCTTTATAATCTGAATAGGATTCCTTTTAATATCCTTATTACAGGTGCCCTTATAGTCATTTCCTTTAATCATGTGAGCTACCAATTATTCATTGAACACCTAGCTTAATGACCTGTGAAATATTGTATGTTGAAGGTTCATTCAACATATATTTGTTGACTGCTGTTATGTGTCAAGCAGAAAAATAAGTTCCTTTGCCATTATCTTTTAGTTATTTTGAGCAACCAGGTGGCATGTAAGTGCAATTTACCACTCCCTAACTATGTTTTTAAAATGTATTTATGGAGGGTTGGGCAGTAGTGCAGTGAAGCAGGTCTGCAGGTGTTTATCTTTCTTTCCCCCTCTCTGTCTTCCATCATTTGTGCAGCTAATACTTAGGTTCTCTTTGCTAGGTCATAGGGATGTGAACAAAGACACAGTTCTGCTTTCAAAGAGATTATGGTGTAAGGAAGCAAATAGACAGTCAATACTTTAATATTTTCATGCTGCTATTCATGCAAGTTATGCTCTCTGGACCTTCCTACCCCTATTTATACTCTTTATTAAATATTTTGAGGATTTAATGTACAGCTCAGGTATTAGATGAATATCATAATCTTGTGTTCTAATTTTGCTCTGCTGTTTTTATGGCATGTGACTTCTCTTTTAAAGTGGCATAGTAATTACCTGTGCATTTTACCAGATTGCTGTGAGCATTAGGTGAGCTAGAACTGTGGCACATGATAGTGCTTGATAAAATAGAGAACCTTACAACAAGGTACAGTGGATTAGTTTCCTTCAGTTTAATTCCTCCTTCCTCCCTTTCTGACTTTTCCCTCTTTAAAGCACCTTACAATAAGTTGTTTTTATCCTATAAATAGTATGTCTTCCTACAGTTACTCAAGGGAAAATAACCAATTGTCTAATCAGAAAATACAAAGTTTCCTAGTGGCTATAAACTATTTTGAAATTCTGAAACCGACCATTATGACCTGAGTGTAATCTGTTTAACATATAAAGAAAGCTGTTTCATAAGACCCTGAAACAGATTTATGCTAAATAGTCTTATAAAATGAAAATACTGTAGCTTTAAATATTAATACTTTGCTAGCAGCAGGCAGCCCAAATGCTAATGTCTGGTATATATTTGAAGGCCTAATTTAACTGTGAATTTTATTAGGACCATTTCTCAGAGCTTGGGTTATAAATGGGCTTATAAATGAGAAATTAGCTTCCCCTCTAGGGAGCAGCAGGTTCATTGAAACCTTAATTAACCAATCACATTGAACTTCTTTCCATTTCCAACACTTAGTTAAATGTTGGTGAAAACATCACCTAGTTTGAAACATTTTAAATAAGGGGAACACCACTCTTTCATATGTCAAAATAAGTGTAACAGTAAGATGAAAAATAAAATTTAAAACACGGTTCGTGTTTGCCTTTAAATATTTTGGTTCATTGTACTATACAAAAATGTTGTGGGGGCTGGGTGGTGGCGCACCTGGTTGAGCCCCAGTCCCCACCTGCAGAGGGAAAGCTTTGCAAGTGGTAAAGCAGTGCTGCAAGTGTCTCTCTGTCTCTCTTTCTATCACCCCCTTCCCTCTCAATTTCTGGCTATCTCTATCCAATAAATAAATAAAGATAATTTTTTAAAAATTATGTTGTAAAGTGCAGGAATTTTTAAAAAGTATAAAGTTCAAGGAACAGATTTCTTTGTCTCTAAGTAATAATTAGCATTATAGATTTTGAAATAACAGTTATTTTCTCCACACAGAAGGTCAATTTAAGTAAGAAAATGAATTTTTGGGAGTCAGGTGGTGACACAGCGGGTTAAGTGCACATGGAGCAAAGCGCAAGGACCTACATAAAGATCCCGGTTGGAGCCCCCGCCTCCCCACCTGCAGGGGAGTCGCTTCACAGGTGGTAAAGCAGGTCTGCAGGTATCTTTCTTTCCCTCTCTCTGTCTTCCCTTCCTGTTTCCATTTCTCTCTGTCCTATCTAACAACAATGACATCAATAACAACAACAATAACTACATTAACAATAAAAAACAAGGACAACAAAAGGGAAAATAAATAAATATAATAATAAAAATTCTAAAATAGAAAGTGAATTTTTTTGCTGTGAATAATAAATGGGTTTATTATACTCATGATTTCTATAGTAAGTGCTTTAATAACAAAGTTTATGAAACATACTTTGCATTTTATTTATATACTTTTTACAATTTTATTGGGGGAGGGGTTAATGATTAACAGTATAGTTGTTTACACATGGTTACGGTTTCTCATTTCACCACGATAGGTGTCTTTGAAACACTGTCTTCCCCAACTTAAATCCTTTTCCACCATCATGCACCAGGATCCACCCCCGCCCCTCCCCTTACCCCCAACACCCTCATCCAGCACCTCTCTACCCTCCAGAGTACTTTGTTTTGGTGCAATATATCAAATCTAGTCCAAGTTTTGTTTGTTTGTTTGTTTTTCCCACTCTCTGAAGGGAGGTTAAGTCGGCATACTCTGCCACTGGAGGAAGACAGGTCCTGCAATGAGTACAGCCTAGAATGTTCCTAGCTATGATCACAGAATGTGAGCTCTACAGTGATGTACATGTTGCACAGGCTCCTGTGCTGAATATGGGCCCCAGATCAAATCGATGGGGATTACAATTAACAATATTTGTATACTTTTCCCATAATTGGGTGCTATTCTCTTTTCTGATCCAGCTTTCTATTCCTATTTCCAACTATGACACTATCTCCCCAGACAGCACCTTTGGCCCACCTGCATGTTAGCTGTCAGGCCCTGGCAAAAATTAGTAAAGTTATGGGCCCCTTGGAATATTCCAATCCAAGTTTTACTTTGTATTTCTGCTTTCTCTTATTGTTTCTTAAGTTCTGCCCATGGGTGTGATCATCCCATATTCTTTTTTTTTATATATTCTTTTTAAAAATATTTATTTATTTATTCCCTTTTGTTGCCCTTGTTTTATTGTTGTAGTTATTGTTGTTATTGATGTCATCATTGTTGGATAGGACAGAGAGAAATGGAGAGAGGAGGGGAAGACAGAGAGGGGGAAAGAAAGACACCTGCAGACCTGCTTTACCGCTTGTGAAGCAACTCCCTTGCAAGTGGGTTGCCTGGGGCTGGAACCGGAATCCCTATGACATCCTTGTGCTTTGCGCCATCTGCGCTTAACCTGCTGCGCAACCTCCCGACTCCCATATTCTTTTTTTTTTTATTATTGTTTTTTTCTTTATTGGGGGGAATTAATGGTTTATAGTCTACAGTCAAATACAGTAGTTTGTACACGCGTAACATTTTTCAGTTTTCCTCATAACAATCTAACTCCTCACCTAGGTCACGTTCCAGGACCTGTACACTTCACACACGCTGGAGTTTTTTGTTTTTTTTTCCTCCAGGGTTATCACTGGGGCTCGGTGCCTGCACTATGACTCCACTGCTCCTGGAGGCCATTTTTCCCATTTTGTTGCCCATGTTATTGTTGCCATTGCTGTTGTTGTATAGGATAGAGAGAAATCAAGAGAGGAGGGGAAGACAGAGGCGGCAGAGAAAGATAGACACCTGCAGACCTGCTTCACTGCCCAGGAGGCGGTGGTTCCTTGTACTGGTCCTCGCTTCACGCCATGTGCACTTAACCTACTGAGCTACCACCCAACCCCTATAGATACATTTTCTCCTATGTCCCCCAGCCCCACCTCTACTCCCACTTCTCATTGTCGTTATTGATCTTCCAAAGAGATTTTTTGGTTTGTTTGTTTTAGTTGAAGCTAAAATATAGTTTTTACCATTGACTTTTGTATCAGGCTTTGATTATGAGATATTTGGCAGCAAATGTATGTTAATACTTGAAAAACAGCTTGCTCACAATATAATCCAGTTGGCATTTATTTCTTTGCTTCCATATTATCCTTTGAGCGCTGAGATCTCATCCCACATTCAGGGAATAAAGACTGGCAATGATCTGACCTCTTTGTGTTACTCTTTCTAGCTCATGATTTTAATAGCACTTTTGAAACTAGTATGTACTTTTATGTTTTCTCCTTTCATCTCTGTCTCTTTGGACTTTTGGCAAACATCAAGGCACATAAGTCAGACCCACCACTGCAAACCCATCTGCTTTCAGGGATATGTAAGCCAACTAGTTTGTGATGTTTTACCATAGATCTAGCTCCAACATAGAACTAAAGGAGGATCCTGTGGAGGAAGAATAGAAAGCACATTATGAGGTCAAAAATTGTTTTAAAGCTCTGAATCATTTATCTGTTAAATGATTGTGATTATGCATGGCCTGCATTGACATTTTTAGAGTCAGTAACAAGTTGATAGTTATAAAATTGAAATGCTTTTGTAGTAGATAAAAAATAAAATAAGTTATAATTTAGATTTGACAATAGGAATTAATAGGAAAAATGCTGTTGGGCAGAAGAGATAGCATAATGGTTATGAAAACAAACTCATGTTTGAGGTTCTCATGTCCTAGGTTCAATTCCATATATCATCATAAACCAAAGGTGAGCAGTGCTCTGGTGGAAAAAAAAAAAAGAAAGAAAAGTGCTATCATAGTTGTAAAGAAGTATTGTAAAGCAAAGTTAAGATGTCCATTTACCAGGATTTTACCTTTTTTCTTTTTCTTTTCTTTTTTTTTAAATTTTTTTAGGACTTTACTTTTATGCTTCATTTGGTGCTAGGGTCACATGTGAAAGTCATTCTCACAAAAATCTCTTACCAGTTGTTGACAGCTGAGAAATTGTTTCATAAACAATTTCTTATCCAAACCTATCTCTCCCTGATTCTTGTTGACACTTGAATACTGTGTTCATTTTTTCATTTTTTAAAATTTTTTATTATCTTTATATATGTATTGGATAGAGACAGGGTAGGAAGAGGTAGAAGGAGAGAGACACCTGCAGCACTACTTCACCACTTGCAAAGCTTTCCCACTGCAGGTGAGGACTAAGGGCTCAAACCTGGTTCCTTTGTGTACTCAATCAGGTGCACCATCACCTGGAACCTTTATTATTTTTTTTTCTCATAACACTCAAGTAAATGGTGATTCTCTTTGAATAGGAATTAAGAGGATTATAAACATGTCAGAGCATAATGCTATATAACACTCTTAATAAAAGCTATAAATCAAATCTATTTAAAAACGGTCAAAAGTTGATTCAGTTACTTATATACCTTAGAGTTGATTTTTGGACTGATCTTCAACAAGATAAATTTTATCAGCTACTGGACTATGGATTTTAGAGACTGGTGTTAGGTTCTTTTTTTTGTTTATAGCTTTATTTATTTGGTATAAGAAGTGGAATGAGAAGGAAGGGAGAGAGAATCAGAGACACTACTCAATTCTAGCATAAAGTGTTACCAGCGCTTGAGTTTATGGATTCTAATAGTTCAGGCATGCTAGTTAACACTTTGATATATCCCTCAGCCAAATCAGTAAAATTACTCATTTATTTCACATGAGATCATTTCACATGGGAGAGAAACAGAGAAGCCTGAGCACCACTTTGGCATATGCAGCACCTTGGCTGTAATCCTGGAACATCAGACTTGCAAGACCTGTTCTGTGCCAGCTGAGCTATTTCATTTCCCAAAGCAGAATATGTTTCTTTGAAGATAAGTTGTCTTATGACTACATAGTTTGGAATTTAAATAAAAAATAGGACTATAGTGTATGTTGTTGGATAGGAGAAGGATAAAGGTCAACTTTTCCAAACCTCTCATTTAAAAAAAAATTTTTTTTAACAGAACACTGGTCAACCATGGTTTATGGTAGTGCTGGGGACTGAACCTAGCACCTTTGATACCTCAGGCACGAAAGTCTTTTTGTAATACCACTATTCTATCTCCCCAGCCCCAGTCCTCTCATTGTTAATCCTTGTTTTTTCTCGAGTCTGTTTGGCCCAACCTGACCCTGAAAGAAGATTATAGCTTCAGTAGAATTCTAGGTGAAGTTGGTCCTAAAGGGGGTATGCAGTAGTGACAGTGATGTTGGTGCTCTCTATAACCATGACTGTGACCGCAACCCATTTCTGATGCTCTTCTCAATTCTACTTTAAAATTTTTTTTAATTTTTATTTTTTATTTTATTTTATTTTATTTTCCTCCAGGGTTATTGCTGGGCTCGGTGCCTGCACCATGAATCCACCGCTCCTGGAGGCCATTTTTCCCCCTTTTTGTTGCCCTAGTTGTTGCAGCCTCGTTGCGGTTATTATTGCCATTGTTGACGTTGCTTTGTTGTTGGATAGGACAGAGAGAAATGGAGAGAGGAGGGGAAGACAGAGAGAGAGGGGAGAGAAAGATAGACACCTGTAGACCTGCTTCACCGCCCGTGAAGCGACTCCCCTGCAGGTGGGGAGCCGGGGGCTCGAACTGGGATCCTTACGCCGGTCCCTGCGCTTTGCGCCACGTGCGCTTAACCCACTGCGCCACCGCCCGACTCCCCCCCAATTTTTTTTATTTATAAAATGGAAATATTGACAATATCATAGGATAAGAGGGATATAATTCCACACAATTCCCACCACTGGAACTCCATATCCCATCCCCTCCCCTGATTGCTTTCCTATTCATTAACCCTCTGGGAGTATGGATCCAAGGTCCTTGTGAGATGCAGAAGGTGGAAGGTCTGGCTTCTGTAATTGCTTCCCCGCTGAACATGGGTGTTGACAGGTCGATCCATACTCCCAGCCTGTCTCTCCCCCTAGTAGGGTGGGGTTCCAGAGCACTGCTCAGCTCTAGCTTATTCTGTTTCCATAACCATCATTGCTATATTACCCCCACATTTTTCAATTTTAAAGTAATAATGGAAATGGTAACTTTGGTTTTTTGGTTTGTTTGAGTTTTTTTTTGTTGTTGTTAACTTTCTCTTCCATCGTATTCTGTATATTTTTATATATTCTGTATATATGTATATATATTCTGTATCTAGTATATTTTTTGACCTTCACCTGATGAAGGAGATCAATTAACAATGTAGAATAATAACTCATTTAATCTACAAAGTGAAATTACAGTAATTATTTCTTTAGCTAAGAGTAAGTAGGGAGAAAACTCCAGAGATAACATTTATTTAAACACACACACACACACACACACACACACACACACACACACACACACACACACACATCTTAATCATATGGTGATAGGTGGAAATAGGGTTTTTGGAAGAGATCATAATATATTTTATAAAGGCATAAAAGTATAGTGATGTACACATTTGTAGCTTATATAATATTACTGACAATTGCTACTTCAGTAATTTTTTTTTTCTTTTCCTCCTCCAGGGTTATTGCTGGGCTCGGTGCCTGCACCATGAATCCTCCGCTCCTGGAGGCCATTTTTCCCCCCCTTTTGTTGCCCTTGTTGTAGCTTCGTTGTGGTTATTATTATTGCCCTTGTTGACGCAATTCGTTGTTGGATAGGACAGAGAGAAATGGAGAGAGGAGGGGAAGACAGAGAAGGGGAGAGAAAGATAGACACCTGCAGACCTGCTTCACCGCCTGTGAAGCGTCTCCCCTGCAGGTGGGGAGCCGGGGGCTCGAACCGGGATCCTTACGCTGGTCCCTGCGCTTTGCACCACATGCGCTTAACCCACTGCGCCACCGCCCGACCCCCTTCAGTAATTTTTTAACTGATGAAATAAAATATGGTCTTGTCAATATTTTCATTTTATAAATAAATTTTAATAATAGGTCAGTCAATAAAAATCCTAAGGGACATTTTGTGATTTTGTTGTTGTTGTTGTTTGTGTATGTCTTCTGGACCTCCACCTCCCCAGATCCTTACCCCACTAGGGAAAGAGAGAGACAGGCTGAGAGTATGGATCGACCTGTCAATGCCCATGTTTAGCAGGGAAGCCAGACCTTCCACCTTCTGCATCCCACAATGACCTTGAATCCATACTCCCAGAAGGTTAAAGAATAGGAAAGCTATCAGGGGATGGGATGGGATATGGAGTTCCGGTGGTGAGAATTGTGTGGAATTGTACCCCTCTTATGCTATGATATTGTCAGTATTTCCATTTTATAAATAAAAAATTTTAAAGTGATTTCACTACTAAGGGCTGACTTTTTCAGTCAGACAGACAGAAACCACAGCACCAGTGTTTCTACCAATGTCTTGGTAACCCTCCAACTGTAGTGCTAGGGCTCAGATCAAATCTGGACTGAGGGCATGATATGGCACATACCTTGTTGAGCTATATTTCCCCTGTGACTTTTCAGTATTATGCAAAGTTACTTTCTAGGAATTTTTGAGCCATTTCCTTTCTGTGAATCAGAATATGGTACCATTTAAACACAAAATGATGCCAAATGAGTAGAGTTTCTAGGAAATTTAATCCAGTGATTTCTGTCCCTTAAGATTTTAAAAAGTACAAAAAGAGCCAACCACTTGGCACATGTTTGTCCCTGAAATAGTTCAACTGTGGTAGTAATGCTATTTTTACTGGTTATCTTTTCAAATAATTTATAAATAGAAATCCTTCTATTGGAAAAAAATCTGGGTAATAAAAACTTTCTTTTACTGGCTATCAGATTCCCCAATTTGTCAGATTAGATAAGGCATATATTTCTCTTCATATTTGCCTTTACATTGACCTTGTTCTGTACTCTCACTTCACTCTCAAATTTTGTTCTTCAAAAATATTCATTTATCTTAATAAATATAAACTTCATATATTTTCAACTTATGTTAATTTTTAATCCTATTTTCAGTTTTAGCATTTCATTTCTGCAGGCCACAGAAAATCTCCTCTGACTGATTTATAATGTGTTTTGTGTCTGTTAGTAAATGTAGAACTGTGGATTGTGTCCTTTCTCCACATGATATGGGATCTAATTACCACCCAGCGTGAAATAGCAGTTGAAGTGGAAAAAGACATCAAGAATAGGCACTGACTGACTTAGAATTAATCAGCTCCTTTTTTCATATGTTCTTATCAGCTAGACAGAAGGAGAAAGAGCCTTTGTTGAAATAAATTATAAATATTTATTTTCCTTACTTGATTTTAACTGAGACAAGCTTTGCTCAAATACAAAAGGACATTACACAACACTTTTCATTTGAAATAGTAGTCTTTAATGCTTCCTTAAATTGTGAAAAACATTTGCATCATCAAACTTGCTGGAAATAAATTGAACCTATTTGAAAGTATTTATCATCATAAAGATTAAGACATTGCAGTTTGGGAACTTCTTATTTGATAGAGTAAAATAAGTAGCTAATATAGCAGGGAAAACTATTAATACTTATTTTTCAAGTTATGGTGATTTAAAATTTCATCAGATTGTCAGAAAATTAAGGTTAAATAACATGTGTTATAGACATGGTGTGGAAAAACACCTACTCTACCATTATACCAATCTGCAAGGAAGTACCTTTATCAAACAAGAAAGTGCAAATACCATTATGACCTAGCAATTCTACCTCTTGGACCCTTTCTTTGAATATGTGTGTACAAAATATTCCTAGTGACATTTGTAACGTAAGTTGAATAAATGAAAAACATTGATCATTAAGTAGAATGTAAATTATGATATATTTGTATTCAAATTAGCTCATCCTTTTTAAGAGCTGTTCTTAAAAAGAATAAGATACATTTGTATGTGTTGATAAGAAACATTTAATATGTTGTTCTGTTAAGGGAGTAGAGCAGATATTTTGCTTCTGTTTGTGCTTCAAAAAGCAGGAGATAGAAGTGTATATATAGAACTTCTCTTCTGTCCTGTTTACATGCATTCATAACTGTGTCAATAAATTGTGAAAGGATAAAAGGAAAACCTTTGGTAGTTTTGGTCTCTGGTGAGTCAGCCTACTGATCTGGATTAGAAGAAGGCACGTTGGGGAAGCATTAACGTTTTGTTTTTCAAGTCTTTTCTCACTATGTATGCATTTTTTCATAATTAACAATTTAAAATTAATGACCAGGCCTATTTTTTTTTTCTTAGGACTCAGCCCAGGAGAGTGTTATTACTCGGGACATTCATCGTACATTTCCTGCACATGACTACTTTAAAGACACTGGAGGGGATGGCCAGGAGTCTCTTTACAAAATCTGTAAGGTAGGTGCCATCTTATCTTCTAACTTACTTCATGCAACTTTTTTTTTTTTTTTTTTTTTTGGAGTCCAGTTTTGTTGTTAAAATTCGGAGGCTCCAGCTGGCTGGGCTAGCTTCACTGGCGGGTAACAGAGACTGGAGGACACACGGCTGGGCAGGGAAGCTGTATTTCTTTATTCAGGAACCACGATTCATAAACTAACCCAAACTAATCACCAAACAGAACTCAGCTGCATCCTTCCCCCGCAGAGGCGCCAAGCACTCTCGAATCTGGAACTCTCTCGGGGTTCCTTGGGGCGGGGACAAGCGGGCCCGTGAAAACTAGCAGGACTGAACCAATTTTCTTGGCAGGGGGAGAGCATACAACACAGTTTGAGGTCCTCAGGCTTGTTTTCTGTCTTTATTTTTCTTTTGCACTGTAATGGACACCCCAGTTCTGAATCTGGAAGGTGACTGAAGCTGCATGTACATGCTTCTTCATGGGAGAATGTACAGTGCTGCCTCTACGGCCAGCAGGAAAATAGAATGTCCTCAGAGACAAATTTCCGTAATGGCTCCAATGAATGTCAGTGCCTCCTTCTGATGAGATGGTGTAAGGAGGACTCAAAACTTTACATCAGGCTCAACCTGACGCTGTTGACTGGCTACGGAAGAAGGGCAAACGCTAGAAGAAGAAGAAGTCAGCTACAGTTCTTAAGAGTGGATAGGAGTGAGCAGTGTGTCACTTGCTGTTGATGACTGGCAAGTTTACTGATGTCCATATTCTCTGACTTTTGTCACCTCATTTCTTTTAAGTCTCATGCTCCACTCTGAAAATTCTACCACATTGGAAAGCTGGAAGAAAATTATCTTTTATTTAAAATTATTTTACTGGGAGGTTAAATAATTACAGCACATTTGTCTATACATGTGTATGGTTTTCCATTTCTGTGTAATAGGTGCTTGCTACATACTCTTAGCCCCCCTCATCAAGGACTCCAAACTCCTTCTCCCTACAGACCCACTGTTCCATTCCTTCCCTAGAGTCCCTTGTTTTGGTTCAGTACACCACCCTCAGTCCAAGTTTCATCCTGTGTTGCCCCTTTCTAACTGTTTCCCAAGTTCCACTTGCATGTGGAGTAATCCCATATTTATCCCTCTTTTTCTGACCTATCCCTCCAAAATTTTTCCTTCTGTTTCCAGTGAAGGTGATGCAAAGATTAAAATGTTACAGTTTCTGTTCTGATGTCTAGGTTTTTGATATTTGGCCTTGATTCACCAACATTCGTTATATAATGCTGTCCTTTCTGCTTTCCCTTTTCCTATATGTTTGCTCAGATTGTTGCTGTTATTTCAGTTCCCATTTCTATTTCACCATTTCTGTTATCTCATTTGGAGTTAGAGTTCCTTTAGTTCTTTTCCTGTAGGACTCTTTTCAGTAATCTTGCAAGACAGGGTTGGTGGTGGTGAATTCCTTTAGTTTTTGTATGTTTGGGAAGCTTTTGATTTCTCTTTCATATTCGAATGAAAGTTTGGCAGGATAGAGTACACATGGCTTATAATTCTTATCTTTTAATACTGTAAAAATGCCTTTCCACTCCTTTCTTGCTTCTTAGGTTTTGAGTTGAAAAATCTGGTAAGAGCCTGATGGTTCTCCCTCTGTCTGTCAGCTTCTTTTTTTCCCGTGCAGTCTGCAATATTTCTTCCTTGTCCTTACTTTTGGAAAGTGTTACTATTATGTGGTCTTGGCTTTGGCTTCTTGGGATTCAGTAGTTTTCATCTTCCTCTATGTCTATATTTTGACCATTGCCTAGATATGGAAAGTTTTCTGCAATAATTTCTTTAAATATACTCTCTACTGCTCTCTTCCTCTTCATCCTCAGGCACACCAATAACTTTCAATTTTTTTTCTCATGGAGTCAGCTATTTCACAGAGAATTACTTTGTTTGTTGTAAACCTTTCTTTCTTCAGCAGCTCTATACTCCGAGAGTGTGGTGATTTTATCTTGTAACTCTGCTATTCTATTCTCAAGCTGATATATTCTGATACAACTCCTCTTAGGTAGGTCTTTATGTGGTCCAATGTTTTTTATACTTCTCTGTGAATTTCTTAGCTCTTTGGTGAAGATCTCTTTGGACTCTATAATTTGCCTTTGTATGCTATGGTTGGTGTCTTGGATTGTCCTCATAATTTTCTTTCTTTCTTTCTTTCTTTCTTTCTTTCTTTCTTTCTTTCTGTCTGTCTGTCTGTCTGTCTTTCTTTATTTCTTTCTCTCTTTCTTTTGCCTCCAGGGTTACTGTTGGGGCTCGGTGCCTGCATTACCAATCACTAATTCACTGTTCCTGGTGGCCATTTTTTCCGTTGTTGTTGTTCAATAGGACAGAGAGAAGTTGAGAGCGGAGGGAAGATAAGAGAGAGGAAGAGGAAGATAGACACCTGCGGATCTGCTTCACTGCCCGTGGAGCAACCCCCCTCTAGGTGGGGGGAACCAGAGGCTCAAACCAGGGTCTTTGCTCTGGTCCTTGCACTTTGCACTGTGTACACTTATCCTGGTGTGGTACTGCCTTTTTTTTCTTTTTTTAAAAAAAACATTTTTTCACCTCCAGGGGTTACTGCTGGGGCTCGGTGCCTGCATTGTGAATGCACTGCTCCTGGAGGCTATTTTTTCCCTTTTGTTGCCCTTGTTGTTTATCATTGTTGTTATTATTATTGTTATTGCTGTTGTTGTTGTTGGATAGGACAGAGAAATCGAGAGAGGAGGGGAAGACAGAGGGGGAGAGAAAGATAGACACCTGCAGACCTGCTTCATTGCCCATGAAGTGACCCTCCTGTAGGCTGGAACCAGGATCCTTACTCGGTCCTTGTGCTTCGCCTGGCCCCTATATTTACATTTTTAAAAAGTATTTATTTATTTATTCCCTTTTGTTGCCCTTGTTGTTTTATTGTTGTAGTTATTATTATTGTCATTGTTGGATAGGGCAGAGAAAAATGGAGAGAGGAGGGAAAGACAAAGATAGACACCTGCAGACCTGCTTCACCTCTTATGAAGCGACTCCCCTGCAGGTGGGAATCGGGGGCTTGAACCAGGATCCTTACGCCGGTCCTTGTGCTTTGTGCCACATGCGCTTAACCCGCTGCACTACCACCTGACTCCCTATATTTACATTTTTAATAGCAGTTGTAAAAAAACTGGCCTGTGTATGCTAAATAGCACTAATATGTAATTATACAAAAGGCACAGCTTTCACTGAAGTCCTTCTTGCATGTTGGTGGTACTCTACTCGTCTCTTTTCCTTTCATCCAGCCATTTTTGAGGATTGCAAATATATTTTATTCTAATAATAGACTGATCACAAATCTGTCTTCATTTGTGCATATAATTGTTGGTTAGAACTGTATAAATAGTTTAGAATAAGAGAGTATATTGCTTTCTGGAAGGTGATACACATCGTGTAGTTTTTAAACTGTCAAAAATTGAACTACACAAAGATTTATAATATATTCATTATGTGCTTTTAGAAAACAAAAATGATTATTTAAAAATTTCTACTGGTTTTGAAATTCTGCAGACTAATTAGCTTCTGTCTTATGTAATGAATATAACAAAATTTATATAGTTTCTCAGTTTATTTAGAAGTCTTCTTGCTTATGATATATGTTGCAATATTTTCCTCCTTGGAATTTAGTATATTTTCAGCCAATCAGTGACTTTTTCCTATGTTTTTCTCTTATTGAATCTAGTTACATTTTTTCCCCACATAACTCAAAACAGATGGTTGTGTATACTTGTAGCCTTTGACTTACAATTCCGTTCTAAAAGCAGTATTTACCACATTACATAATATTTAGAGGGGGAATAACTGCAACATTACTAAACATGAAGATAATCATTCTAGATAATATATTGAAAAGATATTATTCTGGTGGCCAGGCGGTGCACACCCAGACACTTCACAAGTGGTGAAGCAGGTCTGCAGGTCTCTCCCTCTCTCTCTCTCTCCCTGTTCTCATTTTCTCTCTGTCCTAGCCAATAAAATAGAAAGAAAGAGAAAAAAAATAACAGAAGAAAAGCAAATAGCTGCTGGGAGCGGTGGATTTATAGTGCTGGTATGGAGCTCCACCCTAGTGGTAATAAAAAAAAAGTTATTATATCCCTTGCTTTGGTGTTACAGATGATAATCCAACTATGAACTTATTAAAAATATTTATTAGTACAGTCACATAGCTTGTATAGCCATTTTATAGTATCCATGTATATTATGTAACATGAGTAGACAGTTCTAAAATTCTTTCTGAGTGAAGAATATCATTAAAAAAATGTAGTTCTAGGGGATCAGGCGGTAGCACAGCAAGTTAAGCGCACATGGTGCAAAGCACAAAGACTAAGGATTCAGTTTGAGTCCCCGGCTCCCCACCTGCAGATGGGTCACTTCACAAGTGGTGAAGCAGGTCTGCAGATATCTATCTTTCTCTCCTCCTCTTTGCCTTCTCTCCTGTCTCCATTCGCAGTGCCAGCACCAAGCCCCAACAATAAACCTGGAGGCAAAAATAAAATAAAATAAAATAGCAGAGTAGCTTAAGTTGGACTGACTTGTGAACAGGTATAGAGCAAAATGTCATATAAAAACATTTAAAAATTCAAGATAGCGAAAAAACATTTTAAGTGTGGTAATATGATACTAAGATACATACAAACCATAAACATAATTTCACAACAGTCTTTGGTATTAGAGGATTGGAGGTGAGATGAAAATGTAAGGGTAAGATGACCAGAGGACCCTGAACTTTCAATTCCATCTGGAGAGAGAAGAGGGTGGGGGGGTTGGTGGTGGTGACAGGGGTGAAGGACTCTCAGAAGTAGTAGGTGCGACTTAGAAAGGAAGAGAAGGGGGTGGGGTATTGCATAATGGTTAGACTTTCATGCCAGAGGCTCTCAAGTCCTATGTTCAGTCCCCCACACTGCCATAAGCCAGAGCTGAGCTGAGCAGTACTCTGGTAAAAAAAAAAGAAAAAGAAAGAGAAAAAGAAAGAAAGAAAGAAAGAAAGAAAGAAAGAAAGAAAGAAAGAAAGAAAGAAAGAAAGAAAGAAAGGAAGGGAGAAAGGAAGGAAGGGCAGGACCATAGAGAAATGGAGAAATATATGTAAATATAGATAGATAGTTATAGAAATAATAGTCAACTTACATCGGTGATCTTGGGAGAACTAATGTAATTTCCAATGGAAGGAATGGGGACACAGAACTCTGTTGGTAGGAAAGGTTTGGAATTATACCCGTTATCTTATAATTTTATAGATCATTATTAAATCACTAATAAAAAAAGTGTAAGAGACTCCAAACTTACTGATGTCCTACAATGTAGGCCAATTGGTTTGTAAACAATACATTTCTTTTCACTTACTAATATATAATTATTTAGTATATCAGTGAATATCTAGCTTCATTATGTAGTGCGTTGCATGGTGATTAACTTGTAAATAATAGAATATACTTATGTGGAATTTAGAATTGACTATTCTCATGTTTGTGCCTCTGTTTCTCTTTTCATTCTTTATCAAATTTGATCCAGTTTTTCATTTTTTAAGTAAAAACTACCGTGTGTGGCTTTTAAGGCCTCTGACTATGGCCTGCCTAATCTATGGTTTTTTTTTCTAGATTAATATGTAGCATCACACCTTTCACTATTGCCAATGTACCTTTGAGTTTCCACGTAGATACTTGTACAAAAATATTTTTTCTTCTTGTGACTGATGAAAATAGCTAAGCTGTTAGAACATCTGTGTTTCATGCTTCAATTTCCCCATTGAATCCCCAGCAGTGATTGTATTGGAATGGAACATTGGCTTGTTTTTTTCTCTCTTTTCTCTATGTCATGTGAAGTTCTCATCCTTTCCTTGCTTCTGATTGTAATAACTTCAAGGCATAAAGTTATTAAGTATTATTGGTTTCTGTATGTAGTATGTTGGGCAATATGCCAGCTTCCCCCTGCTTAACTCTGTGGTCTGTTTATATAACCACTGTTACCTGGGAACAACCCTGCCTACAGGACATTGGTTTAATCCCCACTGGTTCATACTCTCTTTTTGCTCTGCCCCCTCTCCTAGACACACCCTGATTTCCACCACTCTATTTTTGCTCCACCCTTTCTACATCACATCCTGTTTCCACCCTACTTGGTAAGTATATATACAGCTGCTATTCTGATTGAACACACTTGGGATTGCCTTCCAGCTTCAAGAGTCCCAGAGTCTCTCTCCTGCGATGCTAGCCTGGCACGGGTTCCTGATCCCTCTCCCATGCAGCATCCTAGGTTGGCTCCAGTTGAGTTCTCTCCAACCTAGAGAGCACTTGCTTGGGAAGAAGCACCCTCAGGCTTTCCTGGGATCTGGCGCCCAAACAGGGACCGGCAGTAGTACATACAGAAACCCTATGAGTTGCAGTCTGGGAAGTTGTGCAGTGGATAAAGTGTTGGACTTTCAAATATGAAGTCCTGGGTGAGATCCCTGGCATTGCAGATGCTGGAGTGATGCTCAGGTCCTCCCCCTGCTCCTCTACTCTCTAGCTTATAAATAAGTAAGCCTTTAAAAAGTAAAGAAGAAACCAAATGAGCTACTTTACCATGTATATGATACAGGTTTGAGTCTTGCCTCACCACATTGAAGTACACTTTGGTGCGTGGTTTCTTTCCCTCTTTCTATTTTCCTCTTTCTCACTCTTTCTATTTGAAGAAAAGTCAGCCCAGCACATCAGAGCCATAGGAGGTGTGGGGTGGGGTGTGAAGGGGAGAAGACATCAACTCTAGTTTCAACGATATGCAAGTATAACTTTGTAGTTGAAAGTTTTCTGTGACTCGGGTGAAATGAGAAATTATCTGAACTGTCAGATAGGAAGGAAAGCTTTTAAAAACTTGCTGTTGTATTTTAATGGCTCTGCCAATTTCAGTTTTTGACTCTTAGTACCTTTTTTTCAGAATGGGAGGACATCAAGTTGGCTCAAAGCTTATTTTGTTGTCATAAATTTAGGTGTGGAAGTAGAACTGTGAAGTGTAATAAGAGAAAAAAGAAAAGGTCAGCAAAACATCTCACTTGGATAGTACACTTGCTGTGCCGTGCATATGACCCAGTTTCCAGCCCAGCCACTGGATTGAAGGAAACTTTGGTGCTATGGTGTCTTTCCCTTTCAATCTTTTGTCTCTTTCCTC
Source organism: Erinaceus europaeus (assembly GCF_950295315.1). Classification (NCBI taxonomy): domain Eukaryota; kingdom Metazoa; phylum Chordata; class Mammalia; order Eulipotyphla; family Erinaceidae; genus Erinaceus; species Erinaceus europaeus. The sequence goes on along the minus strand of NC_080170.1, from coordinate 52,753,390 downwards.
CTAATGAGGTCAACTCAGCGTGGGACACACACACCCCCCAAATATTATTAGTACTTTTACACACACACACACACACACACAGGCACACACACACCCCAAATATTACTAGTACTTTTCCAGCTTACATATGATATAAAAATCTGTGTTCTGTTTCAAGACAAATTGGCATAGTTTAATGACTGAACATTAGGAAATGTGGTTCTAGTTTAGATTACTCCTCTAAGCACATCTAAAACTTCAGGAAAATCAGTTTGTTAATTTCCTACTTGGTAAAAGTGGAGGATCTAATAAGATTATTCTAATTTGCTCTGATCTGTCTGGTAGTTTTTTGTTTTTTTTCCTGGACAGAGGAGTTGGTATAATGGTTATTCAAATAGAAATAGACTCTTTTTAAGAAATATATTTATTTATTCCCTTTTGTTGTTCTTGTTTTATTGTGGTTATTATTGTTTTTGTAGTTATTGTTATTGTTGGATAGGACAGAGAGAAATGGAGAGAGGAAGGAGGGGAAAACAGAGAAGGGGAGAGAAAGACACCTGCAGACCTGCTTCACCGCTTGTGAATCGACTCCCATGCAGGTGGGGAGCTGGGAGCTCGAACCGGGATCCTTGTGCTAGTCACTACACTTTGTGCCATGTGTATTTAACCCACTGTGCTACTGCCCAACTCCCTCAAATAGATTCTTATGCCTGAGGCCCTAAAGTCCCAGGTTCAATCCCCTGCACCACCATAAACCAAATTTGAGCAATGCTTTGTTAAGAAAAAAAGGAGGGGTGATATACATATATACTTTTCTCCTAAATATAACGGGGAATTTAACAGGTAATTCCTATGTATTATCTCTGACTCTCAATACCAAAGTCATTAAATGAGTGAATTTGGAGACTTTACCTAGTTTTATGTTTGTACTCTTGGTGTGCAGTTTAATTTAGGGCATGCTGTTTCTTCATACTTTCTGATTAAAGCAACTGCATTCTGAAAAAGAGGCTACTTCTGTGAATTAAGTGGGAGGAATTAACTATATTACAGAGATCAGTACCTTTGTTCATCAGAGCTAATACTTTGATAATATAACAACTTGGAGAAGGACAAAAATAAACTTAAATTCTGCTTTATTCAATGTTTTTCTCAAAATAAAATTGAATTTACTATAAAGCATTTCAGGTTCTTGGAATCTGACTAGCCTCAGAGTGAGAACTCTGATATAGAGTGCACATCATTTGGGTCAGAATACATTCAAAAGGATTTAATTTAGAGCAGTCCCTTGGGGAGACCAGACAAGCCTTGGAGAATCCAGCAGGCCTTTCTATATTCTGTGCACTTTCTCTCTCTCCCTGGAGTTTCTAGTATGTCATTTTGAATTACAGTTTCATTCTAAGATGGATCTAAATAGGAGAATGCTGAGAAATCCAATGCATCTTTGGTAGTGGGACCAGGTGCAGTGACTTAAGTGGTTTTAGAAGACCTTGAGAGATAGTGGAGTAGTCTCATACAGATTAGTTCCCTTACAGAAAATTCTTTCAGGTCATACAAGGTGTAAAGAACATCCCTAATGTTCCACTGTTGACCTATACAATCACCCAATGGTGGGGACATGTAGACACTGGTTCAGAAAACACATCTGTACATGTTCTTATCTCATCCCATAGCTACTTGTCTAGGCGATGGAATTCCCTACATTTGTATAGGCAAGGTCCAGAGAAATTGAATTATTCACCTAAAATTTCATAACTACTAAATGGCAGAGACCAACTTGAGTCCAGATCTGTGTATTAAAGTTTTGTAACCTTTATGGTATTGTAGACTGTATAACATACTAGTAACATAATATTTGGGACTTTTAGATTTGGTATTTATTTATTTATCTTTTTATTTATTTTAAAAAGACATTAACAAAACCATAGGATACGAGGGTTACAACTCCACACAATTCCCACCACCAGATCTCTATATCCCACCCCCTCCCCTGATAGTTTTCCTATTCTTTATCCCTCTGGGACTATGGATCCAAGGTCATTGTGGGTTGCAGAAGGTGGAAGGTCTGGCTTCTGTAATTGCTTCCCCGCTGAACATGGGCATTGACAGGTCGATCCATACTCCCAGTCTGCCTCTCTCCCTAGTAGGGTGGGGCTCCAGGACACATTCATGGGATCTTCTGTCCAGGGAAGTCTGGTCGGCATCATGCTGGCATCTGGAACCTGGTGTTTGAAAACAGAATTAACATACAAAGCCAAACAAATTGTTGTACCATTATGGACCTGAAGGCTGAAATAGTACAGATGAATTGTTGGGGGGGTACTCACTGCAGACTATTGTGTACTTCTGCTTTCAAGTATGTATTTTGCCCTAGTTTATGGATATGTGTGAACAAATGCTCTATCTCAGGGGACGTGGTCTATATTTAGGTTTTGGGACTTTGTTAGGAAGTGAGCCACCTGGAATGGAATTAGAGAATACTATGAAAGGAAAGGTCTCACCGAGTAATGAAGCTGAAGGGTTGTCATTCCACACCTGAAGTCTCAGGACACAGTCTGAGCTGAAGCATGTTGAGTTAGGTTGCAATCGGTGGATGTAATATTATTTGATATGAATTGAGAGAAGCATGTAGGACCCTAAGCACCCTAAGGTTCTAGGACTAGGGGAAATATAGGCTCTAGGAAATGTGAGGTTCCTGCTGTCTTAGGGTTCAAGAAGACAATGGATAGTTATTGTTATTGTCACATTATTTGGCAATTGGGTTAACTTTGAAAGGTCCCTTTGTTAGGGTTTGCTGTATAATACCCAGCATCTTGTATATAGCTGTGCCATAAGTTGCTTCTGTTCTACCTGGTCTAGGCTTTTGAGTCAACATATCAAAGACTCAGCCTATATATTAAAAAGACTCAGTCTGTGTTTTAAAAAGTTTGAGACATACAATCAATTTTCCCCCTCTCATATTAATTGAATAGTGATTTATATGACTACAGTTTAATAGAAGTGTACATAAACACCATTCCCACCACAAAAAGACTGTGTCCCATCTCCCCCCCCTCCCCAGGAAGCCAAATGTCCACCCTCCCCCTCACCACAGGGTTTTTACTTTGGTGCCCTACTCTCAATTTAGTCAGATCCTGCTTTTAGTTTCCCTTTCTCAACTTCTGTTGATGAGTGGGATCATCCCATACTCATCTTTATCTAGTAACATAATATTTGGGACTTTTAGATTTTTTTTTTTTTCCCAGAGCACTGCTTAGCTCTGCTTATGCTGGTGCAGGGGACTGAACCTGGGACTTTGGAGCCTCAGGCATAAGTCTGTTTGCATAACCATTATGCTATCTACCCTTGCCCTAGATTTGGTCCTCTTTAATATACATCCTAGCAGGATAAGCTTTCTATGAAACAGAACTCAACTGAGAAGATATTAATTTTATTTTACATGTGGATTTTTTTTTCTTTTGAAACTCACAGGGAAAAGGTCAGGTTTGTGAAACTGGAGTCCTGGAAGGAGACAGAGTGATTTGCAGCACTTCTGAAAGTATCTAAAATGATGTTTAAAATTTCTGTATGTGTTTGGTACTGTCAGACCTTCTCTTGAATTAGCTTTGTAGATTCCACGATGCCAGTCTTTTCAACTGAAAGGCTACTTGACGCCATCACAGCTTTTCTAAAATAAAGTCGAAGGGCTGGATTATGAGGATGATAAAAATATGTGAAATTACAGTACAGGCATTAGCGTGTATCCTTAGGATGTGATCATAGTCCCTCTTTTTAGTAAATAATATTCTTTTTTTTGGAAGAAGAGAATGGCAATATTACTTTGTATGATTGAAAGGAAAAATGAACCAAAGACACAAAACACTAGGAACCTTTGAATAAGATGTTTCTTGCAGAGTCTCCTAAATATCTCTGTAACACCCTCTTAACAAGTCTTCTTCCTGCATTTTTTAAAGATTTAGGGAGAGTGTGAATCTAAACTACTTTCCTTTTTCCCATCTGCTCAATTTTATTTGTCCAACTTCCCTGTGAAACCAGTCCTACCCACTTCTGTCCATGGTGATTTATAGATTAAAGTCATGTGTAAAATTTAGATTATTATAGTATTTTAAACATTATCTGATTAGTTTCATTTACATCTTTTCTGAAGTCTGTGAAGTTTTGAGAGAAGAGACTATCTCTTTGTATGGATATACCAAAGATTTGTTTGTTTGTTTGTTTATACACTCTTCTGGTTAGGGCTGCCTCAACTATTTCCAGTTTGGGATTTTATTCTAAACAGAATGGCTAAGAATATATCCATGTCCCTTTACCAGTCTTTTCCTGTGTACATTTGCATTAATTTTCTCCTAGGTAAATACATAAATGTGAAATTGCTGTGTCATAAGGTGAGGTATATTGAGTTTTCTAGGAAACTACCTAACCATCTTAACAAACTAGTTTAACTTTATCACATTTCTTTTTTTTTAATTAATTAATTTATTTATTTCCCTTTTGTTGCCCTTTTTTTATTGTTGTAGCTATTGTTGTTGTTACTGATGTCGTCATTGTTGTTGGATAGGACAAAGAGAAATGGGGAGAGGAGGGGGAAGACAGAGAGGGGGAGTAAGACACCTGCAGACCTGCTTTACCGCTTGTGAAGCGACTCCCCTGCAGGTGGGGAGCTGGGGGCTCAAACCTGGATCCTTTTGCCGTCCTTGCACTTTGCACCACGTGCGCTTAACACACTGTACTCCCACCCGACTCCCAACTTTATCACATTTCTACCAACAATGCTTGAGAATCCTGAGGATACCAACATTTGATGTTAACTATTTTTTTGTTTGTTTTTAAGTTTTTGGTGGATATGTAGTATCTCATTGTGAATTTAATTTCATTTTAATATAATAACTGATGCTGCTGAACACCTAGTTAGGTTTTTATTGACCATTCAATGATCCTTTTTTTGTATTTTTTTTTTTTTTTGCCTTCATGGTTATTGCTGGGACGCTGTGCCTGCACTATGAACCCACTGTTCCTGTCGGCCATTTTTTCCATTTTTGTTGGATAGGACAGAGAGAAATTGAGAGGGGAGGGGGAGATGGGGGAGAGGAAAATAGACAACTGAAGACTTGTTTCACGCTTGTGAAGTGTCCCCGTCCACGCCCCTTAGGTTGGGAGACAGGGACTCACACTGGGATCCTTGGGCAGGACCTTTCACTTTGTACTATGTGTGCTTCACCCAGTGTGCCACCATCCGGCTCCCTTTTTGTAAATTTTTTTTCTAGTCTGTCCATTTTAAAGCTGGGTTTTGTAACATTGAATTGTAGGAACTTTTTAAATATTCTGATTCCTGGAGATATTTGCAACTATCTTCCCAGTCTGTGGTTTACTTATATAAAGATAGATAAAATATTTGCCAAAATGTGATTGATTTCTGGAGATTTGAAGTTTTTTCCCTTTATTATTATTTTTTATTGGGAGGTTAATAGCTTACATTACAGTTATTGACACATGGGTACAATTTCTCATCTCACCAAGATAGGCGTCTGCAAAGCACTCCCATCCTCATTAGGTCCCTCATCATTTACCAGGACCTGAAAGCCTCCCTCTTCCTCTTGCTGTCCTCTTTCCCCAGGATCCTTTGCTTTGGTGCAGTACACCAAACCAGTCCAAATTTTGCTTCATGCTTCCTCTTTCTGTTCTTGTGTCTTAAGTTCTGCTCATGAGTGATATCATTCCATATTCATCCTTCTGTTTCTGTCTTATCTCATTTAACACAATTCCTTCAAGTTCCATTCAAGAAAAGGTGAAGAAAGTGACTTAATAGTTGAGTATTGTTTCATTGTGTATACATAGTACAACTTTCTTAGGCACTCATCTGTTGTTGGACACTTAGGTTTTTGTTAGGTTTTGGTTATTACAAATTGTTATGCAGTGGATATAGGTATACACAGAACTCTTTGTATGGTTATGAGATTTGCAGTTTTACAGAATTCTCAACTTAGACCTCTTTTTGGGGTGGGGAGAATCTTTAGAATCTATTTATTGCTCATGTAAATGCTCTTATTAGCAAATCCAAGAGTTCTTTGTTCATAGAAAAGGCATTTTGGTACACCACCAGGAATGCTCTGAGTAGGGTGGGAATTGGACCTTTTCCTCCTTTCGCCCCCTTTTGTCCCGTCTCTATTTTTTCCAATTTAAGGTTTTCTTTTTAACCTAGCCCCTCTCCCCCCAACACACACAGATGAACTCTAGATAGAAGCACAAAAGAAATGTAACTTTATAAATCACAGAAAATTAAATTAGTAGAGCTCTGGAAACTGATAATGAAGAAAAACTCCCTTCAAATTCATTAACTAATGACTCAATAATCTAATTTTTCTCTCATTGGAAGAGAGTGTGATAATATCAACATTAGGAGAAGATTAAAAGAGGACAATAGTACTTCAAAAGATGCCATTAAGAAAATGAAATCAAGCTGCAGACTGGGAGAAAATCTTAGCAAAATTTACTTCTGACAGTGGATTTGTAAACAGAGTGTATAGAGAACTACCATGAATTAGCATTAAAGAGCAATCCAATTAAAGGAATAACCAAGAACCTCAAGGAAATACACACCAATTACCTGAAAACATATGGTAATATAGTCTGCATCACTAACCAGCCAGGAAATGTAAGTCTCAGAATGTCTGTGATGAAAATAAATAAATAAATAAATAAATAAAATGCCTGTGATGGTGTACACTGATGGTACGAGACATACTCAGCCTTTCTTCAGATGGTGCTGAGCAATGTGCAGGGTTTCTGGTTTGCTCTGGTGGTTTGGATTGGCTGTGTAGTTTTTATCCTTTACCCTTCTTTCTGTTAAGTGACACACTAGTTTAGAACAACTTTAAGATCTACTAGAGGTTGTAGAGGGTTACTTTTTAATCTGCTAACTCGGGGGATCTGTACTACACTGTCACAGATTTAAGATTTTCCTTTACCATAATTAGAACTCCTACTCCACTCTAAAACCTTCCACCCAGTTCCACCCTCTGCTCCTGCTTCCCCTCATCTCTTTAATGTACTTGGTCACAAACTTAAATGGATCTTTTAAGATGAACTAATATTCTCACAGCATCTCCATACATCCAGATTCTAAAAATGAGCCTGGAGAGAATAGGACATATAGAATTGCTCTAGGGAAAAAAATGCAGCATCTTGGAGGTCTCCCCCTGTGCTTAATGATGCACACTCTAGTTAAAGGACCAATGAATGTGTGGTGACAGCCGGGGACTAAGACGAGCTGCAACCTAATGTGAGCTAGCACCTAAGCCGTCTGTGAATGATATATTTTGGCATAAATTGATGACATGTCTTTCTCTTCACTGTTTCTCTAGGCCTACTCTGTCTACGATGAGGACATTGGGTACTGTCAAGGACAGTCTTTTCTTGCTGCTGTATTGCTACTTCATGTAAGTAATTTTCTGACCAGTAAATGCCATGGAGCTGCTAAAGTGTGTGTTCTCCTTGGTTTTACTCTTTCATCATCTTATCTATTTTTGTGATGGAAATACACATAGCATAATACATACATACATGCATACATACATACATACACACACATATTTATTTTTGTCTTATTTTTTTTACCAAGGCATTGTCAGTTCTGCTTATAGAGGTGCTAGAGATTGAACCTGGGACCTTGGGAACCTCAGACTTGAAAGTCTTCTTACATAACCATTATGTTATTTCACCAGCTTATTGGCATAATCTTTTTAAAAATTTTATTTTGGGGACTGCCCAAAAAACTCATTTGGATAGTATACTGCTCTGCTATATTTGTGACTCAGGTTCAGTCTAGTCCCCCTCCCCCACCACATGAAAGAAACTTCTGTGCTGTGCCTTCTTTCTCTCTGCCTCTCTGCCTTCACTATCTCTCTCTCTCTTTTTTTTTTAATTTTTTTTTATATTTTATTTTATTTATTCCCTTTTGTTGCCCTTGTTGTTTTATTGTTGTAGTTATTATTATTGTTGTTGTCGTCGTTGTTGGATAGGACAGAGAGAAATGGAGAGAGGAGGGGAAGACAGAGAGGAGGAGAGAAAGACACCTGCAGACCTGCTTCACCGCCTGTGAAGTGACTCCCCTGCAGGTGGGGAGCCGGGGCTCGAACCGGGATCCTTATGCCGGTCCTTGTGCTTTGCGCCACCTGCGCTTAACCCGCTGCGCTACAGCCCGACTCCCTCTCTCTCTTTTTTTTAATCAGCTCTGGTTTATGGTGGTGTGGGGAATTGAACCTGGAACTTAAGAGCCTCAGTCATGAGAGTCTCTTTGCATAACCATTATGCTATCTGCCCCCCATCCTCACTGTCTCTATCTTAAAAAGATATATTTTTAATTGTAATTTTGGCCATAAAATAAGAGATCTGGAGGTTGTATGATAACTTACCTGGTAGAGCTGACATCTTTTTTATTTATAAAATGGAAACACTGACAAGACCATAGGATTAGAGTTCACATCATAACAATACACAAGGACCAATGTTCAAGCACCATGAGTAGCACCAGGAGAATATTTTCAAATGGTGAAGCAGTGCTCTGGTGTCTTATCTTCTTTCTGTGTCTTTCTCCCTCCCTTTCTTTTTCTCTAAAATCTGAAAAATGAAAAAGTTAGCCTGGAAGCAGTAGAATTATACATGCATGAAGCCCAGGCACCATATTGAGTTATAAACAACTCCAAGTAAGCAATTTATTTCCTCCTTGCAGCTAAATTAATTCTACTGAGAGGCTGCCCTATTGTTGACATCAGGCCTTTTTTATTTCAGATAGAGACAGAGACAGAGAGGGAGAGACACCACAGTACCTGAATTTACAGTGAGCCGGGTAACCCAGGCTGCAAGCATGGCAAGGCACACACCCTATTGGGTGAGCTATCTTCTGGCCCCAACCTTATCCAACTTTGAGGTCAATTTATTCTGTTACATCATGATCTATTTGTTATCTTTTTATTTTATGTCTGTCTTTACTATACCTACAGTCCATCTTTCTGGTAATAACCAAATACTTCATAACCATAAAAATTTCAGGATCCCTTGGACCTGAGTTTAATGTGCAGTGGTAGCACAATGGACTTTTATGCCTGAGGCCAGAGAAGTTACAGGTTCAATCCCCTGCACTATACACCAGAACTAAACAGTGCTGTGATATTTTTATTTATCTCGCTCTCTCTCATGATTAAATTAATCTTTTTTAAATTTTATTTATTATTGGATAGAGACAGAGAGAAATTGAGAGTGGAGGAGGAGATAGACAGAGAGACACACACACACACACACACATATAGCTCTACTTCATCACTTGTGAAGCTTTCCCCCTACAGGTGGGGACCGGGGGCTTGAACCCTGGGCTCTTGCACACTGTAGTGTGTGCGCTTAACCAGGTGCACCACTGCCTGGACCCTAATTAAACTGATCTTTAAAAAGTTCAGTGACGGGGGTCAGGCGGTGGCGCAGTGGCTTAAGCGCATGTGGTGCAAAGCGCAAGGACCGGCTTAAGGATCCCGGTTCAAGCCCCTGGCTCCCCACCTGCAGGGGAGTCCCTTCACAGGCGGTGAAGCAGGTCTGCAGGTGTCTATCTTTCTCTCCCCATCTCTGTCTTCCCCTCCTCTCTCCATTTCTCTCTGTCCTATCCAACAATGAAGACAGACAACAATAATTATTACAGCAATAAAGCAACAAGGGCAACAAAAGGGAATAAATAAATAAATTTAAAAAAAAAACTTAAAAAAAAAAAGTTCAGTGACCAGGGGATTTACTAGCTTTAATAAAAGAAGTCCTGGTGCTGGGTGGTAGAAGTCCTGGTGCTGGGTGGTAACACACATTGTTGAGCACACCAGCTGTGCTCAGTGACCCAGGTTCAAGCCCCTGGTCCCCATGTGTAGTGAGGGAAGTTTCAAGAGAAGTGAAATAGTTCTGCAGAGGCCTTTCTCCCCTCTCCCTTTTTAAAGGAAAACAAAAATAAAACTTATGAGAAAGAGAGAGAGAGAGAGAAAATCATTGGTAATTAATGGGTGAAAGAGGAATGTCTTGCAAATTAATCCCTACTCCACCAATGCGTTTGTTTTTTAAACCACTTCTAAATCTTTTTTTCCCCCTTTATTGGGGATTGGGGAGAAGTAATGCTTTATAGTCCACAGTAAAATACAGTAGTTTGGGGAGTCGGGCAGTAGCTCAGCGTGTTAAGCACAGATGGTGCAAAGCACAAGGACTCACGTAAGGATCCCGGTTTGAGCCCCTGTCTCCCCACCTATAGGGGAGTCGCTTCATAAGTGGTGAAGCAGGTCTGCAGGTGTCTATCTTTCTCTCCCCCTCTCTGTCTTCCCCATCTCTCTCCACTTCTCTCTATCCTGTCTAACAACAACGACGACATCAGTAGCAACAACTATAACAACAATAAAATCAACAAGGGCAACAAAAGGGAAAATAAATAAATAAATATAAAAAATTTAAAAAAATACAGTAGTTTGTATATGCATAACATTTCCCAGCTTTCCACATAACAGTTTAACCCTTACTAGGTCCTCCTCTGCCATCATGTTCCAGGACCTGAACCTGTCCCCCACAACACCAGAGTCTTTTACTTTGGAGCAATACACCAACTTTCTCTCCCTTTCTATCTCCATTCTCCTTGATTTCTCTTATCTCTTAAGTTTTTTTTTTTTTTTTTTTTAAACACCAGAGCAGCACTGCTCAGCTCTGGTTTATGGTAGTGTGGGGGATTGAATTTGGGACTCTGGAGCCTCAGGCATGAGCGTCTCTTTGCATAACCATTATGTTATCTACCCCTGAACAATTTATCTCTGTCCTAAATAAATAAAATTAGAATTTTTTTAAATTAATGACACACAAAGAAAGAAAGAAAAAAGGAAGGAAGGAAGGAAGAAGAAATCTCAGGGGCTCTTGTTCCAGTAAACCCACCTGGTACCTAGTACAGGGAGCTGGTGATTATGAGCAGTGAAATGATGTGTTCATCAAGCTCAGGACTAGTTTTCTTTTTTATTTCTTTCTTTTTAAAATTTCTTTATTGGGGGATTAATGGTTTACAGTTACATGTATGACATTTCCCAGTTTCCCACATAACAATACAGGTTCCAGCGAGATAAGTCAGTAAAATCTTCCTAATTTTTTAATCAGTTACATAAGCTGTTGCTTCTTTTTGCTGCCAGACACCCACTGAAACTCTGTACTAGTTGTCAGAACCTGTTTCTTACGGGATACTGTCTTTGCCTTATTCATCATCTATATTTCACATTCATTGCCTAAGAATAAAGATGACCACAAAGGAAAGCATGCTCAAAAACAGAAGTTTTAGACTTTCAAGTTTCCCTATGTCAAAATTGTTCTAAGAAATAATTACTTTCTCATGGTATTTGGTTTGTTCCAGATGCTTTGATAGCATATAATAATAGTTTAAGCAATGAAATAGTTGTATTTATCACAGTTGATGCTTTTATCTATAGGTGAAATTACAATAAATTTATCATTTGGAGAACAATATTATGGTCCAGATTACTTACAGTGATTAAATGTTCAATTGCCTTTGATGTTAAATACACAGTAATAATCACTAATGTCATCTATAAAGTATTAGTTTCTGCTTAATTGGAAGCATAGAAGTGTTCTTTTACATATTTCATTTACTTTAAAATCATAAAAAATATTTAACTAATATTTAACTCAATACATATTTATGGTCAAGTAATTTAAAACATTTTTAAATTGACCACATATTTTGGGGGCCTGCAGAAAATCTTTTGTTGTGTTTGTCATAATAGGAGCTTCACTGATCTGGCCTGACTTTTTTAGATAGATAATAGGTAGGTAGCTAGATAGATATAATATCAAAACTTCTCTTAGCGTGGTGGAAGCTGGGCTCAAAACCGGATCATGTGCATGTCAAAGCAGGAATCCTCTCAGATAAGCTATATTGTGAGCCCTCAGAAAATAACTTTTAAAAAAATTATTTTTTATTTAAGAAAGGAGACATTAAGAAAACCATAGGATAGGAGGGGTATAACTCCACACAATTCCTGCCACCAAATCTCCATATCCCATCCCCTCCCCTGATAGCTTTCCCATTCTCTATCCCTCTGGGAGCATGGACCCAGGGTCATTGTGGGTTGCAGAAGGTAGAAGGTCTGGCTTCTGTAATTGCTTCCCCACTGAACATGGACATTGACTGGTCAGTCCATACTCCAGTCTGCCTTTCTCTTTCCCTAGTTGGGTGGGTCTCTGGGGAAGCGGAGCTCCAGGACACATTGGTGGGGTCTTCAGTCCAGGGAAGCCTGGCCGGCATCCTGATGACATCTGGAACCTGGTGGCTGAAAAGAGAGTTAACATACAAAGCAAACAAAATAACTTTAAAATAACTTTTAAAGATAATATTACTGCATGAATAGTGATATTTGCATATATAAAGGCTTTTCAACTTGGAAACTTATTCTGTTTAGATAATTCATAATATTTAAAACTTCATAGTTTTAAAAATCTATGACTAGGTAGGCACAACTCCTTTAGAATTTTGATAAATGTGGGAGTCAGGCGGTATAGTAGCAGGTTAAACACAGGTGGTGCCAAGAACAAGGACTTGTGTAAGGATCCTTGTTCAAGCCCTCAGCTCCCCCCTTGCAGGGGACTCGCTTCATAGACAGTGAAGCAGGTCTGCAGGTGTCTATCTTTCTCTCCCCCCCTCTGTCTTCCATTTCTCTGTGTCCTATCCAACAATGATGACATCAATAACAGCAACAATAATAACTACAACAATAAAACAAGGGCAACAAAAGGGAATAAATAAATATTTTTTTAAAAAATAATTTTGATAAATGTATGCATACACAACAATTCTCTTCCTTGACATATACCCCAGTCAAATTTGTGCACATGTACAGTGAAATCATTTATTACAATTGTCCTAGGAGCAGTGTTTATAATAGTCAGTCAACTTAGATACCCACTATTAGAAATCCAATGTTAGAAATGTAACTATAAGAGCCAGGCAGTGATGCATATGGTTAAGCACACATATTACAGTGTGCAAGGATGCGGGTTCAAGTGCCTGGTCCCCACCTGCAGGGGAAAGTTTCATGAGTGGCAAAGCAGGACTGCAGGTATCTCTCTGTCTCTTTCCCTCTCTACCTCTCCTCCTTCCCTCTCAGTTTCTCTGTTTTTTAAATATTATGACAAACTTGTGAAAGAAATGTGAAATAGAGGCATTTCTTAGTTTTCTTTTTTTATTATTTATTTATAAAAAGGAAGCACCAACAAAACCATAGGATAAGAGGGGTACAACTCCACGCAATTCCCACCACCAGAACTCTGTATCCCATCCCCTCCCTTCTTGAAAATAAAGATTCCATAATCCCCTTGTGAAAAGACAGACTACCTACTGTCTTATGTGTATGAACAAATAGAAATATTTTTTTGAAGTTTAATCAATATTTTCCCTTTTCTCTTAAAAATTTCATTTATTTTGGGGTCGGGTGGTAGCACAGCGGGTTAAGCGCACGTGGCACAAAGTGCAAGGACCAGAGTAGGGATCCCAGTTCGAGCCCACCTGCAGGGGAGTCGCTTCATGGGCAATGAAGCAGGTCTGCAGGCGTCTATCTTTCTCTCTCCCTCTCTGTCTTCCTCTCCTCTCTCCATTTCTCTCTGTCCTATCCAACAACGAACTGTATCAACAACAACAATGATAACCGCAGTGAGGCTACAGCAACAAGGGCAACAAAAGGGGGAGAAAATGACCTCTCGGAGCAGTGGATTCATAGTGCAGGCACCGAGCCCCAGCAATAACCCTGGAGGCAAAAAAAAAAAATTCATTTGATTTGATAGGGCAGAGAGAAACTGAGAAGGGAAAGGGAAATACAGAGGGAGACAAAGAGTCATCTGCAGCATTGCTTTACTGCTTGTGAAGCTTCCCCCTGCAGATGGGACCAGAGGCTTGAACCCTTGTCCTTGTACATGGTAACATGTGCACTGAATGAGGTGAGTCACCTCTCAGCCCCCTTTTTTTCTTTGTCCCTTCCCTCCCCTCATCACTTGGGCTTTACTGTTCTGAACAAACCTTTTTTAGATAGGAAGAAAGAGACACAGAGAGACCAGGAGAGAAGGAAAGATTACACAGCACCAAAGCTTCCTAAACTGCAGCAGAAGCCAGGCTCAAACCTGGGTTTGTGTGCATGGAAAAGCAACTGTGCTTATTTGCAACATATGCCCTTTCACTCAAAGTGGCTTAAAAAAAAAAAAGGAATTTTTTTTGCTGAAACTCAGGTCTCCCATATGTATATTTTTACTATTCTGGGCTACTTTTCTTTTTCATTCAGATAGAAGGATAGAGAAAGGGGGGGAAAGGCAAGGGGAGACACCATAGCACATAAGCTGCCTCCATTGCCAAAGTACTTCCCAGGTGGTGCTGAAACTTGAACCTGTGTTGATGGCATGAATGCAGCCTCAAACCACTTTAAAGTCCAGGGCAGAGATACTTTTAATTCTGTTGAATTTTAGAGTTCATGTTCTGCTTCCAGAAATCTGTTCCTGTACTTTTCCTGTTTGAATTTGCTTATGAGGACTTCAAGTGACAACATGATTGTCAGCTCCCTAGCTTCCTAGGCTTTCACTTTTATAATTTTACTTAAAAGGATCACCTTTTGCTGTAACTCCTGCATTGGGCCGGGGGTAAGGGTGGGAAGGAATCCAAAACTGGCCTTGGGAAACTTCCATCCCTGAACTCGTTCAAGGGCTAGGAAGGGAAAGTGTTCTTATGGAACCAGTCCTGAACTTGCTGCAGGCTGGTATGAGCTAGAGCTTCTGAACAAAGGAATAACTGTCCTACAGGGAAAGAAATTTCAGTACCCAGTAATAGGGTTATAGCACACTGGACAGTGATCCCTTACAGTGATCCCTTGGCCACCAGAATTTTTGTGTTTTAAATTAAGTCCCGTACTCCCAAACCACTTTTTTTTTTCCTTGTTTAAGGAATTTTCCTCTTCTGAGTAAATTCTTGCATCAGTGCTTTTGAAGTACTTACCAGCATTATCTTCAAGTGTTGTGTAAATACACTCAATACATTTTATCTTAAAATAATCCAGCCGTGATCCTTCCATTTAGACTCTAGCTTATGTTTTAATCTCCTTTCAAAGCTGAACTCCTTCAAAGGATAGTGAAAAGCACAGCTATTAATTTGAATTGTAGTTTAGTATCTCTCAAGTTATATGACCTTGGGCCCATCTCTTAAATTCTCCAGTTCCAGTTTCTTCACTTACAAAGTGGAAGTAATATCCTTCTAGAGTTCTGTGGGTATTGACCACCTTAGGTATAAAGAGCCTTCTTTTGTATCTGGCTCAAAAAGAGTGAAGCCATGAGACTTAATAGATCTGCAGTTGGGAGCCAGGCAGTAGCGCAGCGGTGACACAAAGTGCAAGGACTGGCGTAAGGATCCCGGTTTGAGCCCCCAGTTCCCCACCTGCAGGGGAGTCGCTTCACAGGTGGTGAAGCAGGTCTGCAGGTGTCTGCCTTTCTCTCCCCCCTCTGTCTTCCCCTCCTCTCTCCTTTTCTCTCTGTCCTATCTAACAACAACAACAACAGTAATAACAACAACAATAAAAAACAAGGGCAACAAAAAGGGAAAATAAATAAATATTTTAAAAAATAGATCTTCAGCTACTGTCAAATAGCTTAACTGTACTTTTCTAGCCTAATATGTAAACTGTAAGATTAATATTCACATTACATAATTTTTGAGGCTTAAATGAATTAATAAATAAATATCTCTAACAATGATAGATACTGCAGTTTTTTCCAGTTGAAAATTGCTTGCTAAGCCAGTTTCCTTTTGGATTCTGGGCTCACTATCTTAAGTTGATCTCACAAAGTAGATATTAATTTAAATGCGTTTTGCCATACATTTGATTCAAAGGAAAGTAAGCAAATGCATTTTAATTTTACTTGCTTAATGTGTCAACATAACATCAAATCTCCTAAGTTTATGATTTTCAGAGTCTTCACTAACATCCACCTCTATTAAGGAAGACTCAATAGAAATGTAGTGCCTTTCTGAAAATAGGTAGACTGATTACAAAAATATACAAAACAATGTGCCGAGAAATAAAAATTCAATTTTTGTGTCTGAAGAGGAAGCCAGCCAGGAATGAGGAACTCACGCATGTGCAAGTCCCCAGCTCTACAAACTAAACAAAACCCTGATTCACTATCAGAGACCCACTATGCTTTTTTTTTTTTTTTTTTGATAAATTTGAGATAGGCAGGTTTCTTTTTAAAAATATTTTATTTCTTTTATTTTTGAGAGAGATGCAGAGAGACACACACAGAGAGAAACACCAGAGCACTGCTCGGCTCTGGCTTATGGTGGTGAGGAGGATTGAACCTGGGACTTTGGAGCCTCGTGCATGAGAGTCTGTTTGCATAACCATTATGCTATCTCCCCTGCCCGAGATCCACTATGCTTTATTGTCTTAATATTTTACTTAAAATACATTTTCAATAATTTTGTACTTTACAATGCCTATCAATGATAAATTGAATGGTCTAGTTCAGTAAAGTAATATTTTAATAAAATAGTTAATTTAATTTTTTAGGTGGGCAAATGCTGCAGTACTAGGTAGGAAGAGAAGGAATCCATTTGTATAGTAAAATGATCATTGATGGTACAGCTAGGTATTAATGTAAATATCTTGGTTGATGATTTTATGCAAGATGAGAAACAAACTTAATAGTTGATACAAAATGCAGGTAACTATAGATTGTTATTCAAGTTTCATGGTAACTCCAGAGCAAAAACTGTTGGTAGAGTTACAAAAGAGAAGAGGATTGAAACATACTACCACAGAGTCATCAGATCACCAGGGAAAAGGCAGAAGAGGAAGAGAGAATGTATTCACAAAGAAAGTAAGAAGGCAGTGAACACAGTGGCAATAGTGAGTCCTAACCAACAATAATTGCTCATTGCAATGAAGTTTTGTAATTACCATCGCTATAAGTGTAAATCAAAAAAAAAAAATCTTCCAATCAAGCGACAGGTGAAACAAGATGCTAAAGTACCTTGTGTAAAAAAAGAGATTTATTTTAGTTTTAAGGACATCCAATAGAGTGAGATAAACGAAAAATGGGAAAAGATACTTTAAACAAATAGTAATCAAAAGAAAGCAGATAGTCCAGATGGCTTTACAAATGAATTCTGCAAAACCTGCAAGGGGCGTTAATAAATCTACTTTTTAAGCTTTCCAAAATATTGAAGACACAGGAATTCTCCCTACCACCTTCTATGAAGCTAATAGCACCCTGATACTAAAAGTGCATGTGTGCATGTGTATGTGCGTGTGCGCGTGTGCACACACACAAAACAAACCAATATCTCTGATGAACATAGATGCTAAGATACTGAGCAAAATTCTAGCCAGCTGATACAGCAGTATATTAAAAAGATTGTACATCATGACCAAATAGGATTTATTCCAGGGATACAAGGCTGGTTCAATATATGTAAATCAATGAGCATCTACGACATCAATAAAAGAAAAACCTGTAATTATCTCAATAGATGCAGAGAAAACCTTTGACAAAATCCAGCATCTCTTCATGGTCAAAATGCTACCAATATATATATATATATATGGGACTAGATGGAAAATTCCATAATTTAGTGGAGTCTGTATACAGCAGATCTGCAGCCAAAATCATACTCAATCGTGATCAACTGGAAGCATTCCCACTCAGATCAAGTACTAGACAGGGCTGCCCACTATCACCATTACTACTCAACATAGTGTTAAAAGTTCTTGCCAGGGCAATTAGGCATCAGAAAGGAGTTGAAGGGATACAGACTGGAAGAGAAGAAGTTAAGCTGTCACTATTTGCAGATGATATGATAATATACATAGAAAAACCTAAAAAATTCATCAGGAAACCCCAGAAATTATCAAACAATATAATAAAGTGTCAAGCTGCAAAGTTAATATTCAGAAGTCAGTAGCATTGCTACACTGAGTCAGAAGAAGAAGCCCAAAAATCAGTCCCATTCAGTATAGCAACAAAAGTAATAAAATTAAGGGTGGGGCAGTGGTACACCTGGTTGAGTGCACACATTACTGTGTGCAAGGACCCAGGTTTGAACCCCCAGTCCCTGCCTGTAGGGGGAAAGCTTTGTGAGTGGTAAAGCAGGGCTTTAGCTATCTCTCTGTCTCTCCCTCTCTACCATCCCCTTCCCTCTCCATTTCTGGCTGTCTCTATGCAATAAATAAAGATAATAAATTTTTTTTCAAAGTAATAAAATGTCTAAGAATAAACCTAAAAAGGAAATGACTTACCTACTGAAAATTATGAGTCACTACTCAAGGTAATAGAAAAATATACAAAGAAGTGGAAACATATTCCATGTTTGTGGATTGGAAGAATTAGCATCACTAAAGTGACTATACTGCCTAGAACTATATGCAAATTAAATGCAGTCCCCATCAAGGTCACACCAATTTTTTTTTTTAAGAGAATAGAACAAAAGCTACAAATGTTTATCTGGAACTAGAAAGTACCTAGAATCACCAAAGCAGTCTTGAGAAAAACAAAACAAAACAACAAAAACTGAAAAACCAGAAGAGGCATCACACTCCCAGATCTCAATCTATATTATAGGGCCATTGTAATAAAAACTGCCTGATTTGGCTTCCTCATCTGTGCCCTGCTCTTCACTCTAGTGGTGCTGCCTTGGCTCTAGAAGTAATTGGAGGAGGCTGAGAAAGACAGCAGAATGGTTATATAAAGGGTTTTCATGCCTGAGACACCAAAGGTCCTAGGTGTAATACCCACTATCACCATATGCCAGAGTTGAGCAGTGCTCTGGTTTTAAAGAAATAATAATTTAACAACTAGAGCTCGTTGGAAGAAACCACTGTGGGATGAAGGCCCTGCTCTGCTCCTGTCTGGATGGTGATCTGGGTTCCAGCTCCCCTGGAGGGGTGACTGAGTTTGTACCAAGAGACCAAGTCAGCCTGTGTTTCTAAGTGAAATTCCAAGCCACTGGGTGCATTTGACTTTCCCCCTGTAGATTATTTTGGAGCTGACCCTGGACACTGCAGAGGGAACAGAGTGAAGAGTAGTGTTGCCACACAGTGCATTGTCAGATCGTCTTCTTCCTGTTGCCTCAGTGCAGCATGGAACAGTTTCTTCCCTCAACATGAGTACAGAAAAGGTACTCTAGGGACTTGGGGTACAAAGTTGGAAACACTTCAACTGACTCTTCCCTCCCCAGAAGTGCCACAGAACATCCTGATGAGGAAATGTGGCTTCTTCCACGGGGCTGGGTCAGCAGTGGCCTCTGACTACCCCTGGGGCAACCTTTTTAGGAGTAAGACCTCATGTTACAATTACCTGTACCACATCAGTGTCTTCACCCACCCAATAAATCCTGAAGTTGCCCTGAAAAAAAATAATAACTGCCTGGAATTGGAACAAAAATACACTTACTAGTAGAATAGAATTGAGGCCCATAAATAAGCCCCCACAGCTCTGGGCATCTAATTTTTGACAAGGGAACCCAAACTACTAAATGAAAATGGGAGATTCTCTTCAACAAATGGTGTTGGGAAAAATTGGTTTGAAATATGCAGAAAAATGAAACTGTACCATTGCATTTCACCACACAGAAGTAAACTCCAAATGGATCAAGGACTTGAATATTAGCCCAGAAATTAACAAGTACTTAGAGGAAAATATTGGCAGAACTCTTTTCCATCTAAGTTTTAGAGGCATCTTCATTGACTCAAGTCCAGTTGAAAATGTTCTGCACAGCAAAAGAAACCACAACCCAAACAAAGAGACAGACTCCTTATAGACTGGGAGATCTTTACATGTCATACATCAGACAAAAGGCTAATAATCAAAACATATAAAGACCTCACCAAACTCAGCAAAAAAAGAAAAAAGAGAATAAAGAAATAAATGTAAAAAAAGAAAAAAGAGAAAAGAAAATAATAAATAAATGACCCCATCCAGAAGTGGAGGAGAGGATATGGACACAATATTCACCAAAGAGATCCAAAAGACCAACAAACATGAAAAAAAAAAAAAAGCTTTAAGTCTTTGAATGTCAGAGAAATGCAAATAAAGACAACAACACTGCACTCCTATGAGATTGTCATATATCAGAAAAGATAGTAACAAATGCTGCAGAAGTTGAGGTGGTAAGGAAATCCTTCTGATGGGAATGTAAATTGATCCAACCTCTGTGGAGAGCAGTCTGGAGAATTTTCCAAAGGCTAGAAATGGACCTGCTCTGTGACCCACCAATTCCTTTCTTGGGGATATATCCTAAGGAGTCAAACACATACATACATCCAAAGAGATCTGTGTATAACTATATTCATAGCAGCACAATCTGTAATAGCCAAAACCTGGAAGCAATCAAAGTGTCCAACAACAGATGAGTGGTTAAGAAAGTTGTGGTATGTATACACAATGGAATACAACCCACCTAGTAAGAGTGATAAATGTACCTTCTTTGCCTCACCTAGATGGAGCTTGAAGGAATCATGTTAAGTGAAATAAGCCAGGAAAAAAAATATGACTATGGGATGATCTCATTCATGGACAGACGTTGAGAATCAGAACAGAAAGGGAAAACACAAAGTACAACTTGGACTGGGTTTGGTGTATTACACCAAAGTAAAGGATGGGGGCTGCAGGAAGAGTAGGGGTGGCAATTCAGGTCTTGATGCGTGATGATGGAGGAGACAGATTGGGGTGGGGTGGGGGCTGAGAGTATATTGTTTAAAACTGGGAAATTTTATGCATGTGTCAATAGCTGTATTTACTACAAACTATTAATCATAATAAAATATATATTTTTAAATATTTTCATTTATTTTAATGAGAAAGAGTAGATACTGAGAGAAAGAGACCATAACTCTGCTCAGTTCTGGCTTATGGTGGTGCTGGGGATTGAACCTGAGATCTCAGAGCCTCAGGCTTTTAAGGCATATGCATAACCATTATGCTATCTCCCCAGCCCCATAAAAAAATATATATATATTTTTTTATTATTTAAGAAAGGATTAATTAACAAAACCATAGGGTAGGAGGGGTACAACTCCACACAATTCCCACCGCCCAATCTCCATATCCCACCCCCTCCCCCGATAGCTTTTTTAAAGAAAGCAGTTAAGGGAGTCCAGTGGTAGTGCAGCGGGTTAAGCACACATGGCACAAAGTGCAAGGACAGGCATAAGAATCCCGGTTCGAGCCTCCGGCTCCCCACCTGCAGGGGAGTCGCTTCACAAGTGGTGAAGCAGGTCTGCAGGTGTCTATCTTTCTCTCCCCCTCTCTGTCTTCCCCTCCTCTCTCCATTTCTCTCTGTCCTATCCAACAACGACATCAACAACAATATCAGTAACAGCAACAATAGTAAATACAACAAGGGCAACAAAAAGGAATAAATAAATAAATATTTAAAAAACTATACTTGTATGACACAGAAGTAGACTAAGCTAAATGTGGTCAAAAGAGACCAAGAAGTCCATTTTATGATAGAGTTTAAATCAGTGGTTTCCTGAAAGGGAAAGGGGGTGGGTAAATAGTATGGTAAAAGATAGAACTGAACTTTTCTGTTTTGAAATTTTACTTGGAAGATGATGACTGAGAATCACAACATGGCTTACATTTGTTTTGTTTTACTCATTTGAGAACTGGAGTTAATTCTCTCTGGTTCTTTTCCATATATGCAATTATCTAATTATAATATTTTTCTAAACACAAATTTTTTTTTTCCTGTTTATGGGCCAGAGAGAAAGAGGCCTTAAACCCGGTCCTTGTACGTTGTATCATGTGTACTCTACCAGATGTACAACCACCCAGTTCCATCTCTTTGTAATCTTTAAAATGTTTTAAATATATTTAACCACTGTATGGATAGACAGGCCAACATCCATGTCCGCTAAAAAGTGATTACAGAAGCCAGAACTCTATCCTTCTCTACCCCCCAAAAGAATTTTGGTCCATACTCTTAGAAGGGGGAAATGTTATAGGAAGATGACCAGATGTCTCTGAGCCCCAAGAACTGTATGGTGACCTAAATGTTGTATAGTCAGATGTTGATTATATACAGATGGAGCAAGGGTGGGTAGAAAGGATCTAAGTGGATGGAATTTTTAAAATTTGTATTCATCCACAAAAGTGGTCATTGTCTTATCTTGCAATAGTGAAATGCTATTGCAAGTCCATTTGTGTATTTTCTTTTTTCTTGCTAGTATAAATACCAATGAGTGTTTGCTACTTTATTTTACATGCTTTTAGTTATCTTCATATTTTAAATTTATAACATGGTACACTAAATTTTATATGCTTACCTTGGTTGGTGCTACTGATGATACATTAATTGGAGAAAGAAAAATGCCATGAAAACTTAATTGACAATGTTATCTAGAGCCCATGTAGTCTTTAAACTAAAAGGGTTGCTTTCCACTTTCCAAAGCATTATATATTTTCCTTCTACTTTCTAATTCTTTTTTGTTAGCAGCCTTTTTCTGTCTTTATAGGAGTTCATTTAAGACAGTTATATGATGAGATAGTCTCTGGGATCCCATAAGAGCTTATTATTTCTAACCTTGGTCTTCACAAATAGTATTGATTCTTACCAGCTAGACTGATTTTTTTTTTTTTTTAGGTTTAGTCTACTATTTTTATGTGTTGAATTATCTAACTGGAAATAAGAGCTTGGCTGTATTACTGGAGCTAAAATAACGGATATTAACTCTTAAGACTCTCCCTCCCCCAAATATAGACATACTTTTAAAAAATAATATTATGAATTGGGATTGCTTTATTTTTTAACAATCAAAGTCAAACATTCAAACACTTGTTTTTGAACAACATGATGTCTTGTTCATATCCTCTGCCCATTTTTGAATGGGGTCATTTGCTTTTTTGGTGCTAAGTTTGCTGAGTTCTCTGTATATTTTGGTGATTAGTCTCTTGTCTGATGTTTGGCATGTGAAGATCTTCTCCCATTCTGTGAGGGGTCTCTTTGTTTGTGTGATAGTTTCTTTGGCTGTACAGAAGCTTTTCAATTTGATGTAGTCCCATTGGTTTGTTTCTGCTTTAGTCTTCCTTGCAATTGGGTTTGTTTCATCAAAGATGTCCTTGAGGTTTAGGTGGGAAAGTGTTTAACCAATGTTTTCCCAATTAGCTGAATTTTTTTGCCAGCTGGTACCTTTTTTTTTTCCTTCCCATTTTGGGGGGTCACTAGTTTACAGTGCAGTTGTTGATATATGGGTACACTTTCTTATCTCACTATGAAAAACAAACAAAAAACCAACAAGAGCAACAAATAGAATAAATAAATAAGCAGTAAAATATAAATGAGGGCTTTCTCCCTCTCTTCCTCTCTGTAGCTCCCAGTAAAAATAAAATATTAAAATAAACGAGAAAGTAGAGAATTGCATGAAAATAGCTAAGGAGATTTTAATTGATTTACATATTGCATGGTTTATAAGTAGAAAATGAAAGTGTTTATATAGTAAATTTATACAGCTAAATTCGCCAGTGGGTAAGTAGCACTGTATTTGATACAGTTATTCAGGCAGAAAGTTAATCCATAAAGGTTACAAATAGCATAGCCAGACAAGGTCAGACTTTTAAAATGATGGCATCCAAAGTTAGTATTTACACAATAGTTACATCTTAGGACAACTTTTTCTGTCTCCTTGTTATAGCTTCTATAATATTGTATATATATCCCTCTCTAAATCCTTTCAGCTTACTGATTGATACCACATCTTAGAAGTGCATTCCTTTGACTTTAGAGTTCATTGTCTGTTCAGATAAAAATATTTTTGGCAGTGTATTTTAGATTTTATTGGCCATTTAATTTTTAAAATTTTTTTATATTTATTTATTTAATCTCCCTTTTGTTGCCCTTGATGTTTTTTATTGTTGTTGTAGTTATTGTTGTTGTTATTGATGTCATCATTGTTAGATTGGACAGAGAGAAATGGAGAGAAGAGGGGAAGACAGAGAGGGGGAGAGAAAGATAGACACCTGCAGACCTGCTTCACCGCCTGTGAAGCAACTCCCCTGCAGGTGGGGAGCCAGGGGCTTGAACTGGGATCCTTATGTTGGTCCCTGCGCCTGCATCATGTGTGCTTATAACGCGTTCCACTACCACCCAACTCCCCAAGTTTTTTTTTTAACCAGACCACTGCTCAGCCCTGGCTTATTGAACCTGAGATCTTGGATTGTCAGGTATGAGAGTCTGTTTTATTTATTTATTGTTTTTAAGATTTTTTTTTCCATTTATGAGAAAGATAGGAGGAAAGAACCAGGCCTCCCTTTGGTACATGTGCTCCCAGGGATTGAATGCAGGACCTCCTGCTTGAGAATCTAATGCTCCCGTATCACTTGTGAGAGTCCTTTTGAATCACCATTGTTCTATCTTCCCTGCTTGATCATTTAAATGTTAATGGTAGAAGCTTATAAATTCTTTTCTGAAATTTTTTCTATAGAAAGAAAAACAATAGCATTAAGAAGACTCTGGGAAGACAGTACTTCTCTGTCAAAATTAAAAAACACATTTATGCTTTAATCCAAAAATCTTTCTTCAGGGAATATGATGGGAAGGGAGCAGAATGCATAGCAGTATATATAAAATGCTATGTTTATGTGGGAAAATGACAGATAAATTAATGCAATTTTTTATTTTAAAGAGTTTACTTTCCTTGAGGTGAATAACTAAAGGGGGAATATTAGGGCACTGCTCAGCTAAGTTGATAATGTTGGTGCTGAGGGTTTAAACTGAAGCCTTGGACCTCAAGAGAGAAATACAATTCTTTTTTTTTAATAAAAGTTTTTTTAATATTTACTTATTTATTCCCTTTGTTGCCCTTGTTGTTGCTTTATTGTTGTAGTTATTATTGTGCTTAACCCGCTGCGCTACCACCTGACTCCCAAAAAATACAATTCTTTCCCATTCTTTTACAATCTTTCACTATCTAACTTTTCATTATATAATCATTTAAAAAATTGCTGGGTCTCAGAGACGCTCATGCCTGTAGCTCCAAAGTCCCCGGTTCAATCCCCTGCACCACCATAAACTAAAGCTGAGCAGTGCTCTGGTAAAAATAAAGAAAGAAAAGAAAATGAAGAAATGGCAAGTATTTTATTATTAATATAAATAAATATTTGCAGGATGCCAGAGAAATAACCAAAGGGAGGTGGGAGGTTATCCAGAAGAGGTGGAGGGCTGGCACAGAGATAGATGAGTGATTTGTTTTTACATTGTTTTGTTTTATAATTACATGGCTATTTTTTCCTCTTGATGACTGAATGAATGCATAATAGCATAATTAAAATTAACAAAAAAGCAGATCATTTCAAGTAAGGAAGCTGAAGTTAAAAGTCTTAGTGGGCTTTAAACCTGTGCCATTTCCCTACTCCAAGGGGACCTTCCCCCTTCTTTCATAGGTAGAAACAGGGAGACAGAGATTGAGAGAAAGACAAAGTGAGAAGAGACACCAAAGCACTGCTCTTCCTCTCATGAAACTTCCCCTTATATATGATACTCCAGTGTGGTACCTGGGACTCAATCATGGGTCCCTGAGCCTTGAAAAGTATGTATTCTACTGGGTGAGGTAACTCCTGGCCTTAAAGTTAAGGCAGACTTTTCTCTGTCTTCATAAAGAAGACTGGTCCTGAAGAAAGTCACATAGTAGATGCCTATGTTTGACCTAGTGCCCTGACTCATGTTGTATGTGTGTCTTTTCTGTAGATGCCAGAGGAACAAGCATTCTGTGTTTTGGTGAAAATCATGTATGACTATGGTTTACGAGACCTTTACAAAAACAACTTTGAAGATCTTCACTGCAAATTCTATCAGTTGGAGAGACTAATGCAGGTAAATAAAAAGAACTTTATCATGCAAGTATTTGCTGAGTCATAGAAAGTGACTAGATAAAAAGTCTAGTAATGTGTCAGTAAGCAGTGATGGTTTATGAAAATATAATAGATTACCTGGTGAGCTATTTATGAGTACCTATAGAGGTCTTAATGCTATAAAATATTGACTTAGGCATTTGACCATTTTATTTATTGTTTCTTCTTTTTTAAAATATTTATTCCCTTTTATTGCCCTTGTTGTTTTATTGTTGTAGTTACTATTGTTGTTGTTATTGATGTCGTTGTTGTAGGATAGGACAGAGAAATGGAGAGAGGAGGGGAAGACGGGGAGAGAAAGATAGACACCTGCAGTCCTGCTTCACCGCCTGTGAAGTGACTCCCCTGCAGGTGGGGAGCCGGGGGCTCGAACCGGGATCCTTATGCCCGTCCTTGCACTTTACAGCATGTTTGCTTAACCCGCTACGCTACCACCCGACTCCCAGCATTTGACCACTTTACACATACTCTTTCAATTTTAAATATTCATCGTTAGTAAACTCTGAATATGTTGACTAAAATCATTGTCTAGAATGATGGTATTTTTTAGAACTCATCCCTTTCTAGACAGTATTGATGCACAATGTCTACACTTTGACATTTCTCATATGTTCAAGATAGGTTTTGAGAATTTTGACTGGTTATCCACTCAAGAACATTCTCCTCAACTAGGTTACTATTGGGATATATAGCAGTAATGTAGAGTTTTTTTTGACAAACAGCATTTAAAGAAATTACTAACACTAAGCCAGCCATTCTAAATGGAACTTGTATTAAGAACACATGCTGAATGTTCTCTCTCATATGGAGTAAATAAAGAAACAAAGCAAGGAAGCACATAGTCAAATGAAGATAAGCCTTTGGTCTTAGACCACAGAGTTGAGGCTATGGATTGAGAAGGGTGATTTGCCAGGGTGGAGAGAGTCCATTGGGTTGTGTTGAAGATATACTAGTATATTGGTGGGGGGTGAGGGTATGGTAACATGTTTGAAGAGGCAAGAAGTTATACTTCTAGAACATCTATAGTCTTATAAACCAAGAAGCAGAGCTATTACATTAAAGGTCTAGATGTTTTGGACTTACCTGAAGTATAAAACCCAGATAATGTTGATAATAATCAGTATTTAAAGTGAAGGTACATTTTCCTCTCAGGTAGTTAGGAGCTCAACCCTCAGTGAAGGTTCTTTGATGTGGCCCTGGAAGCATAGCATTCATTAGATAGCAGGTTTTCTGTTTTATTGAGAAATTTTGAATAAGTAAGAATGGTTAAGTGAGCAAGAGTTAAATCTTAGTTTTTATTCCTAACAAGTCTTTGTTCCCTTGATTTTCTGTCATGTCCCCAGTGCTTGCCTCCTGTCACAACTCTTTTTTTAGTTACGTGAAATGCAAATGTGTCAGAAGTTCAGTTGTGGCAGGAAGTAAAACTTCTGCAGTGTACCCTCCCTCAACTTTCTTCTTTGACTTATAGGAGCAGTTACCGGACTTGCATAGTCACTTCTGTGACCTGAATCTGGAAGCTCACATGTACGCATCCCAGTGGTTCCTCACCCTCTTCACAGCCAAGTTTCCCCTCTGCATGGTCTTCCACATCATCGACCTGCTGCTCTGTGAGGTAGAGTTCTCCTCTTCTTCTTGAAATGTTGACAAACTGCTCTTGTGCTCTGTCCCTCTTTTCCTCTGATATTAAGCTATAAACACTAATCACCAAGTTCTACTTACACTTTTAACAGATTTACTTATGAAAGACAAAAAGGAAGAGGAGAGAGAGAGAGAGAAAGAGAGAGAGAGAGAGAACCTGAACATCACTATGGCACATGGGATGCTGGGGATTGAACTAGGGATTCTCATACTTAAGGGTTCAGCTCTTTATCCACTATGCTACCTCTTGGATTGTCTCCCTTTTTTTCTCCCACTCTATTTCTCCCTCTTTTTTTCAATTTCTCTTTGTCTATCAAGTAAAAGGAGAAAAAACAAGGAGAAAAAAAAAAAAGGTTCCCAGGAGCAGTGAATTCATTTTGCAGGCACCAAACCCCAGCAATAAAATCCTGGTGAGTTATAAATGAATTTATAATCAGTTTTTTTTGTTTTGTTTCGTTTTGTTTTGTTTTGTTTTTTACCAGAGCACTACTCAGCTCTGGTTTATGGTGGTGCAGGGGATAAAACCAGGGACTTCAGAACCTCAGGCATGAAAGTGTGTTTGCATAACCATTTTTCTATCTACCCATGCCCCCAATCAGGTGGTTTTTAAATAATTATTTTATTACAGTTGAGAGAAGGTAATGTAAGGCAGAAAGAAGGAAAAGGAGAGGACAAGCAAGAGCAGCACTTTGGTGCTTATAGTGCTGAGGATTGATTGGGACTCTCAGGCATCAAAGTCTGATGGCTGTGCCATTTGAGCTATTCCCCCAGCTGCAGAATCAGGCATTTTTAAACAGTAATGCAATTTTACTTCAAAGGAGAAAAAAAATAAATGGATTTTAAAGTAGTACTTAAAGCTTCAGTCCATACCTTTTTATATATGAGGGAAATGAAGCACCACAGCATCTGTATCCCATATTATTTATTTACAAAAGGAGAACTAGAACCTGGCATATGTGATACTGGGACAAACTTGAAACCTCATGTTTGCAAGTCTGGCACATTACCCACTTCCAGGGCCCTGTATTATATTTTTAGACACTAGAATATGTTCAAAACTAACTTGTAAAATTACTAAGATATCAATATTTTTAAATTATTGCTTTTGCTTTCTTAAATAGCTTCATTTATTTGCTGTACTTTTTTGTAGTAACAGAGCAACATAGATATGCTGCATACCCATCAAAATGTTTGACAGTCATAGTATGATAGGAAAATTACTATAAGAATGTTTTTAAGAGAGGATATAAATGGCCCTATCCCTCAAGGGAAAAAAAGAAACAGGCTGGGGTTATGGATCAACCTGTCAATGCCCAACTCCAGCAGAGAAGCAACTACAGAAGCCGGAACTCCCACCTTCTGCACCTCATAAAGAATTTTAGTTTGGGAGTCAGGCAGTATAGTGCAGCAGGTTAAGCGCACGTGGCATGAAGAGTAAGGACTGGCCTAAGGATCCCAGTTCAAGCCTCTGGCTCCCCACCTGCAGAGGAGTTGCTTCACAGGCGGTGAGGCAGGTCTGCAGGTGTCTAACTTTCTCTCCCCCTCTCTGTCTTCCCCTCCTCTCTCCATTTCTCTCTGTCCTATCCAATAACAACAACATCAATAACAACAATAATAACTCCAACAATAAAACTACAAGGGCAACAAAAGGGAATGAATATTTTTAAAAAATTAAAAAAAAGGATTTTAGTTCATACTTCCAGAGAGAGAGAAATGATAGGGGATGGTGACCAGAGGGTTCTGAATCCTAATCAGGACCTGGAGAGAAAAGAGGAAAAAAGGGAGGACATTTGAAGAAGTAATAGATGTAGGTTTGACTTGGAAAGGAAGAGAAGTCAGGACCATAGAAACAAATGGGCAAATATATAAATATAGTTATAGAAATAATAGTCAACCCATATTTGCAACCTTGAGATACAGAACTCTAGTAGTGGAAACAGTACAGAATTATATCCCTGTTATCTTGTAATTTTGTAAATCAATATTAAGTCAGTAATGAAATTGTTTTAAAAAGGAGTATAAATGTTTATAAAATATATCTGAATTGAAACGCATGAAATCCCCCCAGACGTTCCCTCCCCCACCTAAAGTGAAGCAGCTACAGTCTCTAAAACTTTGTGGGAGCTTTAGTAGTTATTGGGGCCAGAGGGCAGGGGTGCTGGAGGTGGCAAGCACCTAACTTTTGTGGTGGGTACTACAGTCTTATAATCTTGTAAAACATTATTAAAATCACTAATAAAATACTAATAAATTAAAGATAATCTGGATGAATATTTCACTGGGTAGAATACCTGCCTTTTTATGTGTCTCACCAAGTTCAAGTCCTAGTGCCACATGGGGCTGCTTTGTTACTGTGGTGTCTCTTCATCTCTCTTTCTGAGTGAAAAAAGTGGTCCAGGAGCAATAAAATTGCCCATGAGCAAAGCCCTGACTTCTCAACAATCAAATTATACCTGTCTTCAAAGGTAAAACAATAATAAATATATACAAATATAATGTATTAATACAGTTTTATACTACTTTAACAATTTTTTTTTTTAGTGAAATAGTAGAGAAGATGGAGGACCGGGTGGTAGCACATCTAGTTGAGTGCACATGTTACAATGTGCAAGGACCCAGGTTCCAGTCCCCGGTCCCCACCTGCAGGAGGAAAGCTTCACGAGTGGTGAAGCAGTGCTGCAGGTGTCTCTCTGTCTCTCTTCCTCTCTATTCCCCCCTTCCTTCTCAATTTCTGGCTATCTCTATCCAATAAATAAATAAAGATAATAAAAAAATAAAATAAAGAATAGAGAAGCTTCCAGTGGAGGGGATGACACTGGAACTCTGGGGAGGTGAAATGAATGGAATTGTACCTCTGTTATCTTACAATCTTGTTAACATCATTATTAAATCACTAATAAAAAATTATTTATTAGTGTATAGAGCCAGGTAGTGTCACACTCATTAGAGAACACAGATTAACATGTGTGAGGTTCAGGGTTTAAGCCTTTGGTCCCCACCTGCAGGGGAGGAGAAGCAGGCCTCTCTTTCTTTCTTCCTAATCTTTTCTCTACTTCTTTCTTTCTATTTCTGAAAAGGAGGGTGGGAGGGAATAAGGGAGATGAAGAGGAGAGGAGGGAAGGGAAGAAAAGAAGAAAAAGGAAAAGAAAGAAAGGTGGGGGAGAGGAAAACAGCCACAGGGTATAGTGGAGTCATACATGCACTGAGCCCCAGTGATATCCTTGGTGGTCAAAAAAAATTTTTTTTAATTTTTTATTAGTGGTTTAATAATGATTAACAAGATTGTAAGATAACAGGGATACAATTCCATATAGTTCCTACAACCAGAGTTACATCCCCTACATTGACAGCTTCCCAATTCTTTATCTCTCTCAGGGAGTATAGGAGTTCTGGCTTCTGTAAGCTTCTCCACTGGAAATGGATGTTAACAGGTTGATCTATGCCCCCAACCTGTTTCTATCTTTCTCTAGTTGGGTAGGGCTCTGGAGAGGTTAGACTTCAGGATACATTGGTGTGGTCATCTGCCCAGGAAGTCAGGATAACATCATAGTAGTGTCTGCAACTTGGTGGTGTTCAACTCTCCTTTGTCCTTTTCAGCGCCCTTATGCCAATTCATAGATGGGTTATAATTTTCCACCATGGTTTCTCTTTGTCCCCTCCTCTGTAGTTTCTCTCTTACTGGCCTGGAAATCCTTCTTCCACTTATAATTGCCAATATTTGAAGCCATTATTTACTTATCTATTCCCTTTTGTTGCCCTTGTTTTATTGTTGTGATTATTATTGTTTTTGATGAATAGGACAGAGAGAAATGGAGAGGAGAGGGGAGAGAAAGATAGACACCTGCAGACCTGCTTCACCGCTTGTGAAACGACTCCCCTGCAGGTGGGGAGCTGGGGGCTCAAACCGGGATCCTTACTCCAGTCTTTGTGCTTTGTACCACCTGCGTTTAACCCGCTGTGCTACCACCTGACTCCCTGAAGCCATTTTTTGAGGGAAGTCAACCTAGGTGCTGTCTTCATGCAGCCATCTTGACTACACCCCTAACCCCTGTCAAAAAAAATTTTTGTTTGTTTTGTTTAATTTATTTCTTAGGAGGGAGTGGGGTTACATGAAAGCATCACTCTAGTACATTTGGTGTTGAGACCATACTGGAAACTTTAGGCATACAAGTCCCAAGTTCTATCAATTGAGCTTTCCCCCTCAACTCTCCACCCCTGCCAATATTGATATTTTTAGCTAAAGTTCACTGTCTTTCAAGTCAACTTTTTAAATCACTCTAGTATCTAGACATTAAATATAATAGTAAGATTAAAATATAGGACTGGGCAGTGGCACACCTGGTTGAGCATACATGTTACCATGCACAAGGACCTGGGTTCAAATTCCCAGTCCCCACTGTAGGGGGCAGCTTCATGATTAGTGACGCAGTGGTGCAGGTGTCTCTCCCCTTCTCTACCTCCCCCTTCCTTCTCAATTTCTATAATTTTTATAAAATATATAAGCCATTTGACGCACAGTACTATATTTCAGTGTACTCCAGCAGTGCTCATTTACAGGCCAGCATAGGTAAGGCTTACTTATCAACAATGCTCACTGGTAGAGGGTTTATAAGGAAGAGGATAAGTGGACTCTGAACTCCAGCTCCATCAGGACCCACAGAGAGAGGAGGAAAAGGGGAGGGACATTTGGATGTAGTAATAGGGTTATGTGTAGCTTGAAGGTGGAGAGAGGATTGGACCTGTAAGAAAAAGGGGACAAATATATACAAATGTAGATATGTAGTTAACCCATGTCTGCAACCTTAGGAGAACTTCTGTGGCTTGCAGTGGAGGGATTGGGGATTCAGAACTCTGGTGGTTGGAACAGTATGGAATTATACCCCTGTTGACATGTAATTTTGTAAATCAGTATTAAATCACTAATAAAATTTAAAAAGAAAGTTGCTGGGTAGTTTTAAGCATGTAGGATTTTTAAAGTTTTGTGACTTTTTTTTTTTGTAACATTGTGATAAAGTGACTTGCCAAGGGTTACAAACTAAGTTCTAAAATATTTGAATGTGTAATAGCTGGAGTACCTTATGGATCATCCGCACATTGTCTCCTACTGTTTTATTTACAAATTTGTTTCTGAAATGCCTATCTAAATTTAACTTAAATGAAGAATGCAGAATGAGAAATTAAATCCTATTCAAAGTCGGAATAGTGTGATCACAACATATACAAAGAAAATTTAGGTGCTTGTTCTGAAAATTCTGCCAAATGACAGATTTCAGATCAGAGCAGTGAATAGTGCTGATGCCTCCTATTTAGTAGTGCACTTTTTTTTTTTTTTGCCTCCAGGGCCACCACTCCCATCAGCCATTGTTTCCTTTTTTTTTTTTTTTCCTTTTATTTTTCCCATTTTATTTGATGGGACAGAGAGAAATTAAGAGGGGAATGGGAAATGGAGGGGGAGAGAGAAAGACACCTGTAGACCTGCTTCACAGCTTGTGAAACATCCCTGTTTCAGGTGGGGAGCGGGTGCTTGAACCTGGTTCCATATGTGGGTCCTTGCACATAGTAGTTAGCCAGGTGCGCCACCTCCCTGCCCCCAGTACACTGCTCTCTGAAAGGAAAAACCCGGGAGTCAGCGGTAGCGCAGAGCATTAAGCTCACATGGTACAAAGTGCAAGGACCGGCATAAGTATCCTGGTTCCAGCCCCCAGCTCCCCACCTGTAGAGGAGTCCCTTCACAGGCGATGAAACAGGTCTGCAGGTGTCTATCTTTCTCTCCCCTTCTCTGTCTTCCCCTCCTCTCTCCATTTCTCTCTGTCCTATCCAACAATGACGACATCATTAACAACAGTAATAACTACAACAACAATATAAAAACAAGGGCAACAAAAAGGAAATAAATAAATATAAAAAAGGGAAAATCTATGAGTCCTGTAGTCTTAAGGTAATACTAATAATTCATTCTTATAAATACTCATAAGCTATACTGTTGGGGGCCAGGTTGAATACAAATGTTACTGTGTGCATGGAGCCAGGTTTAAGCCCTTGGTCCCTAAATGCAAGGGGAAAGTTTTACAAGTGGTGAAACAGTGCTGCACGAGTTACTTTCTCCCACTCTATCTTCTTCTTTTTTTATTTTATTTTTATTTTTATTTATTTTATTTATTTTCCCTTTTGTTGCCCTTGTTGTCTTTTTATTGTTGTTGTAGTTATTATTGCTGTTGTTATTGATGTCATTGTTGTTGGATAGGACAGAGAAAAATGGAGAGAGGAGGGGAAGACAGAGAGGGCAAAGACAGACACCTGCAGACCTGCTTCACCGCCTGTGAAGGGACTCCCTTGCAGGTGGGGAGCTGGGGCTCGAACCAGGATCCTTATGCCGGTCCTTGCACTTTGTGTCACATGCGCTTAACCCGCTGAGCTACCACCCGACTCTATCTTCTTTTCCTCTCCTATCAAATTTTCTTTTGTCCTATCAAATAAAATTAATAATTACATATATTAAAAAAGAGACATTGATAGGTACCCCATGGATTGTGGAGCAGTAACTTGTGCTCTATTTCTCTCATTAAAAGCAAAAACAGACAAGCCAAACCGAAGGGGAGGGGGAGAAAGGATGAGAGAGAGAGAGAGGGAGGAGAGGGGACAGGCAGTGGCACACCTGGTTAAGCATACATACCGTCATATCCAAGGATCTGGTTCAAGCCCTGTTCCCTACCTGCAGGGGGAATGTTTCATGAGGGGTGTTTCATTTCAAAAATGTTTTGTTTTTTCCTGCAGGTGTCTGTCTTTCTTTCCCCCTCTATCTCGTCTCCCCTCTCAATTTCTCTCTGTCCTGCCAAATAAAAGTAGAAATGAAAATTTTTTTTAAAAGGGAAAATAATGGCCACCAGGAGCCATGGATTCGTGGTGCTGGCATTGAACTTCAGCGATAAGTCTAGTGGCAAAAAAAAAGGGGGGGGGGAAGGATTAAGACTTCTAGGTTTGTTTTTGACATAAGGTAGGATCTTGTAACTATTTCTAGGTTTGTTTTTGACATATGGTGGGATCTTGTAACTACTCATTACAAGCTTTATATTTACTTTTAAAAAAGTTTTGTTCATGCGCAAGGACTGGTGTAAGGATCCTGGTTGAAGCCCCTGGCTTGAGAGTCGCTTCACAGACAGTGAAGCAGGTCTACAGGTGTCTATCTTTCTCTCCCCCTCTCTGTCTTCCCCTCCTCTCTCCATTTCTCTCTGTCCTATCTAACAACGACGACATCAATAACAACAACAATAATAACTACAACAACAATAAAAAAAAAACCAAGGGAAAATAAATAAATATTGAAAAAAAATTTAAATGTATTTGTTTATTTATTATGAGAGGAGAGAAGAAAGACCTGATCACTGATCAGCTCTGGCATAAACTGATAGCAGTGATTGAACTTGAAGCCTCTGGCATCTCAGTCATTAAGCTGGTACTATAAGAGGTTGAGCTATTCATGCCTTTCTGACCCTTTTTTCTGAAAGGTGACTTAATTTATACTGTCCTGACTCTATATACTAGCTGTAGAAAAAAAGACACTAGTAGCCATACCAGTTAAGTTAGATTTCTCAAGGATTGGGGGGTGGGGAAGGGGAAATGTAGACCTTTGATGGTAAATGTGGTGTGAAACTATACCCCTGTAATCTTACAATCTTGGTATACCATTATTAAAATGCTAATAAAGATAGTATTAAGAATTAATAACCAGTAGCTTTCTTACTTGTATTTGGCAGAGTAGTATACTGTCCTTTAGTTCACTGGAGTGACCATGTTCTAAAGTTGTCTCTGCTGGAGTATTGTTGATATGAGATAGTTAACGAGTCTTCTAGAACCCAGATTCATAATTTCTCTGGAAATATCTTGAAGATAATTATATTTTTCATGTCAGTTTCTAAAGAAATTAGTAAAACTTATCATAGGAAGAGAAGTAAATTTATAGGTTTTCTCATCACTTGTCAACTATGATTCATAATCACAATGTTGAAAAGATCTTATTGCTCACTCATATGGTAAGAACATCATAGAGGCTGACTTTTCCTTCTCTCAGATATGTACTCTGGAGCTATTTAAGGTAGATCTTTCAAAACATGGAGTAGGTTGTAATCACAGTAACTTGGGATCCAAGGCAATTAATGGTAACATCATTTATCAGAGAAAAACGGTTCTTCAAAATAAATTTTAGTGGGAAAATATTGTAGCTTACTTCAAGATATTTCTTTTGAGGATTATTTTGCAAAGGAAATTTTAGGTAAATTTTTATTTCCTGCCTGTCTGTGTTTTCTCTTTGCCCCTTCTTGTAGTTATTAAAGTATTTATATCAAAGCTATCCTTGTGCATGTGATAGTATCCTAAAATAAGAAATGATTACATAATCTTTAGTAGAATCATTCATCCATAGTTTTTTTTTTTTTAATTATCTTTTTAACAGAACAATTCAAATCTTGATGACTATGGATTGATGTTTCACTGTAAATGGAAAGCTAGGAAGTCCTCACAGGGAAGAGTTTACTTTTCAAAGTTTATAATTCTGACAAAATATATACTGGTCTGCATATTTTTCACACAGATGCTGTTACACAGGGAAGAAAAAAAGGCAAGGAGCTTACAATTTAGCTCTTCATTTCCTATTTTCCTAAACTATATGCTTTTAAGATTTTTTTTTTTCATTCATCCAAAGGTTAAGAATATGAAGTCACTTTGGAAGCATTCTCTTGCTTAGGGGATTCAGTCGTTCCTCTCCCCTGCCAACCCCCACCCCACCCCCCGTTAGGGATGTTATGAATAGTGTTGCTGTAAATATTCTTGAACTTGTCTTTAGATTTATACATGTGTGAGTACATCTCTAGAAGTGAAATTGCTGTATTAGGGCTTGCCTATACTGTTTTAGTAGATACCATCAAGCAGATTTCCGAGGTATTTTGAGTATTATTTTTCAATTGTTTTTATTCAGTAAAGAATCCTTTAGTA
Source organism: Erinaceus europaeus (assembly GCF_950295315.1). Classification (NCBI taxonomy): domain Eukaryota; kingdom Metazoa; phylum Chordata; class Mammalia; order Eulipotyphla; family Erinaceidae; genus Erinaceus; species Erinaceus europaeus. Next base: position 52,716,841 of record NC_080170.1, on the reverse strand, counting down.
AAGGACAAGTTACTGCTTTTTTTTTTTTTTTTTGGTTTTAGAGGGCAATTTGGATGTAAAGAATCCATGTGGTAAGGGACAAGTTTTTGCTATTTTGTTTTTAAAAGACAATTTGGATCAGATTAGAGTTCATGAATATGGAGAAGAATGAAATTCATTTGGTGGTTGGAGTCATTCATTTGATCCCTGAACCTGGATACAGATAGGGACCAAGCATTGGATCACTTTTTTGTCTACATCAGAGAAGTTGCTCTGATGGGGAAAATCCAGCAAGTTTTTCAGTTTAGAAGCAAAATTATGATAGTTTAACAGTTGAGATAATTCTCCTTTGTTTACTTGCTTACTTCTTTATCTATAGAATGAAGCTAATAGTAAATATACCCAAGATTTATTTGTAGAATTTAAATTATGTATATAAAGTACTTAACACTATGCCTGTTACATAATCAGTTATTCCTGGCATTTTATTCTAGCCACCTAAATAGCCCCTTCAAAGATTCTTTGGGAGAATTAAATAGCTGTTGGTTCTGTATTACCTTTGCTATAACCTTTGTTTTCCCCCAGTTGAGATTTTGCTTCACTAAAAACAACATTTTGACCTTAATGATAGTTTTGCTTCATTTCATTCCTTTTAAACTAGTGATTCAAGCAGTCCTCCAAGAATTTTTTTCTTCCATCTTCTTTCAAAATACATTTTTTAAAAAGTATTTAATTTTGTCTTGACAAGATAACTGACAGCTGGTATTTTATGTTTCTTATTTCCAGAGTTCAGCTTTTAGAGAATTAACTATTCTCAGCTTTATATAGTAACTTGGTATTTCTTGAAATTTTAGGAAATCATTGATACTTCATATTGGAATATATTTCCTTTCTTCTTAGGATGATAAAAAGACAGTACTGCAATATCTGGTTAAATACTCTCTGTTAGGCAATTTTCAGAAATCAAAAGCTTTTGTGTTTCAAAAGACATTATGTAGAAAGTTGAAAACTAGGAGAAAGTATTTGCCAAGCACATATCTGATAAGAATTTTGCACAAAAACTAAATAAGGATCTCTTAAACAATAAAAAGATAATTCAGTTAGAAAATGATGGGGGAGGGAGTTGGGCGGTACCGCAGCTGGTTAAGCTCATGTAGTGCGAAGCACAAGGACCGGTGTATGGATCCTGGTTCAGGATCCCGGTTCGAGCCCCCGGCTCCCCACCTGCAGGGGAGTCGCTTCACAGAAGGTGAAGCGACTTTCTCTCCCCTTCTGTCTCCCCTCGTCTCTCTATTTCTCTCTGTCCTATCCAGCAACAATAACCACAACAATGATAAAACAGCAGGGGCAACAGAAGGGGAAAAAGAAAATGGGGGGGGGGAGGCAGCGGCAGGAGGCAGTGCATCTGGTGAAGAGCACACATTACAGTGTGCAAGGACCCAGGTTCAAGCTCTGATCCCCACCTGCAGGGGGAAATCTTCATGAGTGGTGAAGCTGGGCTGCAGGTATCTCTCTGTTTCTTTCCCTATCTCTCCCTCCTTCCTCAATTTTCTCACTATCTCTTTCCAATAATAAATAAATAAAACCATTTTTTAAATGACAGAATAATCTGAATAGACATTTTTCCAGAGAAGACATGCAAATGGACAAAAATATGAAAAGATGTTTAATTTCATGAGTCATTAGGGAAACTCACATTAAAACCCCAATGTTCTAGGATAACTATAATAAAAATAGAGACTAAAACTAGAGTTGGTTAGGATGTCAAGAAAGTAGAAACCTTATATATAACTTATAGTACATTTATATTTATATGTAAGTATTATATTGTTATATACATATAAAATAAATATTGATATATTATACTTGTATACTATGATAATATCTGTGCATTACATTAATGAGTTACTGGTGAGTGAGAATGTAAAGTGATGCAGCCATTTTGAAGAAGTGGTTTGGAAGTTGTTCCAGAAGTTAAAAATTGAGTTACTATATGATCCAGTAGTTTAACTCCAAGAGAAGTAGAAACAAATTAAAAAATAAAAACACCTTATATGTAAAGTAATACCAACAAAATTCATAGTAACTAAAAATTGAAAACAACTCAAATTTCCACTAACTGGTAAATGAATAAATAAAATGATTCTTGTTATATAGTATATAACAAGAATATATGGGTATACATTTACAATGGATATTACACAGCTGTGAAAAGATACTTTTCACAACACTGACATATGTTGCAATACAGATGAATACTGAAAACATGCTAGGCTAACAAAGTCAGGTAAAAGGTAACAAATTCCTTTTTAATGAAGCATACAATTAAGCTCATAGAGACAGAAAGTAGATTTGTAGTTGAAAGGAGCTAGGGGGAAGGGAGGTTAGGAATTCTTTTCAGAGTGATGAAAGTTTGAAATTAGATAATGGAGATCACTGTACAACCTTGTGAACATGCTAAAAGCAGCTGAATTGAATATTTTTAAAGGATCAATTTTATGGTATTTGAATTACATCTCAAATTTAAAATAATTTGAGGGTAGTGCTTGTTAAACATACCCGATATCATAGACTTGTCTTAACCCAAGATCTTAGAGGTTATGTCCCTAGAAATATGACACATGCCCCCACATTTAAAAAATATCTAAAATCTTAAGGAATGTTGATTCAATAGTTCCATGTTCTTACATACTAAAGTGTGTTTGGATTAAAGGGGATTAACAAATCATTTAGATTATCAGAAACAGCAGTAGCAAGGAATTATCTTTCCTGAATGGGAGTTATCAAATTTTCTAAGCATGATCTTTTCCCTTGAGGACTGAGATAAGAGTGTGCATTTTTAATTTCTTATAATTCATTACTTTCTCAAATTCCCATAAGTAATATAATAGTCTAAGGTAATGGATTCAGAGAAGCACAAAACTTAAAGGCAAATACCCAGCAATGTTTTCTGGAGTTGTGCTGTACTTAGTGTTTATTCTGGGGGTACAGACTTTGAACTGTTAATGTTTTCAAGGCTATTTTGGCAGATGTTGCCACAAGCTTCTCAAAACCAAGTTGACAGAAAGCAGATGAGTGTTTTAACAGCTACATTTCCTTAGCACTCATATCTGGACTAGACTTGTCTCACAGCAGTGTTGCAGAAGAAATTGTGACTAGAAATAGGAGGATATTTTATTTCATGGAAATTTAAGCAAAGAACAAGATTAAATAAATAGTTTATAGTTTGTGTTTTGTCCAAATATGGAGTAAAGATTAATCTGCTTTTCTCATAGACGATGTATGTGCATTCTCATATTTTCACTTCCACTAACTCAAAATATTATACATAATCATTACTAGTATTTTAGACATATTAAGAGTAAGAAAATTGGTTATGTAAATCTAAAACCTCTTTCCTGGAAGTATCAAGACATCTGGTATGAAGGTATGAAGTATCAAAATCTGGTATGAAGGAGTCGGGAGGTAGCGCAGCGGGTTAAGCACACGTAGTGCAAAGTGCAAGGACCGGTTTAAGGATCCCATTCGAGCCCCCGGCTCCCCACCTGCAGGGGAGTTGCTTCACAAGCAGTGAAGAGGTCTGCAGGTGTCTATCTTTCTTTCCCCCTCTCTGTCTTCCCACCTCTCTCCATTTCTCTCTGTCCTATCCAACAACGACATCAACAACAATAAGAACTACAACAGTGAAACAACAACAAAAAAAGGAAATAAATAAATATTAAAAAAATCTTCTGTGAGGGGTCTGGGTAGTAGCACACTGGGTTGAGCATACATAATAAGAAATGCAAGGACCTGCACAAGGATCCTGGTTCAAGCCTCCAGCTGCCCACCTGCGGGGGGGGGGGGGGGTCACTTCACAAATGATGAAGCAATTCTACAGGTGTCTGTCTTTCTCTACCCCTCTCTACCTTCCCCTTCTCAATTTCTTTTTGTTCTATCCAACAACAACAACAGTGGAAAATAGATGCCTCCAGGAGCTGTGGATCTGTAGTGCCGGCATGAGCCCCAGTGATAACCCTGGCGGGGGGGGGGGGGGTCAGGTGTGGTTTGGTGTGATTAATACCAACTACTCTTACTTTGACTAGTTTTGTTTCTTCCTTTGGCAATACAAATAGATGAAAAATCTTAAAAATTCTATACTTATATGATTCTTCAAAGATTCTGTACTTATACACTTTAATGGTTTTGTTTTTTGTAATACTGACAGTATGCTGTAGTGTAAGTAGTTTGTTCATTTAGGGTGTGGGCATGAAGCTGATTAACTTCCCCTACTTCTTCTTATTTCATGCATTGCCAGTACTGATAATGGCTAACAGGAGTCTCCTATTGTCCCTCAGCTTGAAGGACAATGATCCTTCTTTCTTCCAAAATATGAAGCTTCAGAATCTTGCTTGTATGCATTAGTACAAACTGACCCAGGCTGGGCTGTACACCAACATTCACTGTGTCTGTTGTAGACCAGCCACTAAACTTAATAGCAGAGATGAAGAACTAGCATACTTCATGATGAGGTAGGTTGGAGCAATCCAATACAAATAAGAAATATTCTTATTGTATTGAAAAATAGGAATTCACCATTTTTATTAATCAAAATCATTTAATATTGGTGATTTACTATAATTCAAACTATTAGTCAAAACAGTGATATATTAGAGATGAAGTCCAAAGAGATAGGAACATCTGATGCAAACTGGGGTGGGGAAGTGGTGATAAATGGCAGCCTGTGGGGAGTCGGGCAGTAACGCAACGGATTAAGTGCATGTGACGCAAAGCACAAGGACCTGAGCAAGGATCCTGGTTCGAGCCCTGGCTCCCCACCTGCAGGGGCGTCACTACACAGGCGGTGAAGTAGGTCTGCAGGTGTCTATCTTTCTCTCCCCCCTCTCTGTCTTCCCCTCCTCTCTACATTTCTCTGTGTCCTATCCAACAATGACAACATCAATAACAACAACAATAACTACAACAACAATGAAAAACAACAAGGGCAACAAAAGGGAAAATAAATAAATAAATAAATATAAAAAGGGCAGCCTATGGTTTAGTCATAATCACTGTTTAAGCAATGGATGACGTGTTCTGTGCTTTCTTCTTGGCACATTTGCCTTTTATGTGTCTGTTAGTCTTCCAAATTCAAAGCTTCTTTTAAAGTTGACTATCCAAGATTAAAACTTCATTTTTTAGTTTTGTATTTTGCTCCACATAAGAGCAAATGAAATACTAATTTGGTAGAAATACTTCCTTCAAATGTTTAAGCAAATTCTTTTGTCTAATGAGATGTAACACATGTGCCTTGGGTCTTTTCTGCCCCTCACACACAGCTCTCCTTAGGACTTGGCAGGCCATAGTTTGGGAAGTACAGTTAAAAACAAAGGGGAAACTACTGACAGTTTAAATCAGGATAATGGCACAATGAAATATAATGGATATTTTAGAAAGATGTTTCTGGGAGAGTTCCACTAGCTCGGTTGTAATAGTGATATACACATTCAGTATTTAGTGTGTGAATACTGATATAGATTGTTAATAGTGTTTACTAGTCTGTCCTCTACTGCTTATCTCTTTTATCTCATTTGTGTGGGTGAGAGTACACGAAGGCCTTCTGCAGGTATAATTTCACCACTCCTACACCATATTTTTTCCATGAGTTTTGCGAGAGGAAGAGGGAGAGAAACCGACCATAGCACTGGAACTTACCCTGGTGACATGGCCCTCCCATGTGATCAGCCCACACTGATTCATGGCAAGGCATGCATCCTAATGGATGAGCTATCCCTGGTTTCCACATGGCCTTTTATCTCTTGCAAATAGTATCATGAACTTGTGGTATAGCACCAAATTGTCTAACAGTATAACATTTGTGGAGAATCATTGGGAGAAGAGGTATACCATTTAGTGTGTGTGTTTTGATTAGATTTGCTTTCATAATAAAGAACCAATCCTATTTATAATTGAAGTAAAAAAAGATAAATCTAACAAAGGAGGTTAAGGACCTTCTCAATGAAAACTATGACATTGTTAAAAGAAATAGAGGATGATGGAAGTCAGGCAGTAGCTTAGAGGGTTAAGTGCAGGTGTTGTAAAACACAAGGACTGGCCTAAGGATTCCGGTTCGAGCCCCCAGCTCCCCACCTGCAGGGGAGTCATTTCACAGGTGGTGAAGCAGTTCTGCAGGTGTCTGTCTTCCTCTCCCCCTATCTGTCTTCCCTTCCTCTCTCTATTTTCTCTGTCCTATTTAACAGTGATGACATAAATAACAACAACAATAAAAAAGGGGCGCAACAAAAGGGAAAAAAAATAGAGGATGACACAATGAAATGGAATAATATCCCCTGTTCATTTATTGGAAGAATAAATACCATTACAATGGTAATCTTGCCAGAAGCAATCTAGATTCATTGCAATCCCTATTAAAATCCCAATGACATATTTCAAGGAAATTGAACAACACAAACACACACACATATATAATGGGAGCACTCCTGAGGAAAAAGAAGACAAATGGAGGCATCACAGTTCCTGACTTCAGTATATTACAAAGCAGTAGTAGTTAAAACAGTGTGGTATTGGAACAAAAGTGGACATATGGACCAATGGGACAGGATAGAGAGTCCAGAACTAAACCCACAGATGTATAGGCAAATAATATATGGTAAAGGGGCCAAAACTGCCCCGTGGGGAAAAGAAAGTCTCTTTAACAAATGGTCTTGGGTGAATTGGACAAGCATATGTAGAAAAAGGAAACTAGACCAACACCTAACACCATGGACTAAAGATCTGGTTATTGGTCCTAATGGTCAGAAACTGTAAAACACATAGCAGAATACACTGTTGAAACATTTTAGGATCTTAACATTAAAGGTATGTTTGGAGACTGTACCCCTTGGGCAAGGGAAACAAACAAAAAATGAATAAAGAAGACTATATCAAATTGAAAAGCTTCTACACATCAAAAGAAAATTCTATAAGGATGAACAGGAAACTGAGAAAATGGGAAAAAAATACTTGTACACTATATTTTAGACAAGTAGTTGATATCAATCATCTATAAAGAACTCATACAGCTCAACAAAAAGAAAAAGAGCAGCCTAATAAAAACAAAACTGGTAGGAGATAAGAACAGATGGTTCTTTAAAGAAGAGATACACAACAGAAAAACAAGATCAGAAGAGAAAACAATTAGAACCTGAACTGGAGTTGGTGTACTGCACCAAAGTAAAAGACTCTGGGGTGGGGGTCGGGGGAGAGTACAGGTCCAAAAGGGATGACAGAGTACCTAGTGGGGGTTGTATTGTTATATGGAAAACTGAGAAATGTTATGCATGTACAAACTATTGTATTTACTGTTGAATGTAAAACATTAATCCCCCAATAAAGAAATTAAAGAAAAAAAGAAGAGATACCCAGGGGGGCCGGGCAGTAGCTCACCAGGTTGAGCGCACATAGTGCGATGAGCAAGGATCCTGGCCCAAGCCCCTGGCTCCCCACCTGCAGGAGGGTTGCTTCACAAGCAGTGAAGCAGGTCTGCAGGTGTCTTTCTCACCCCCCTCTCTGTCTTCCCCTCCTCTCTCGATTTCTCTGTCCTATCCAGCAACAGTAGCAACAACAATAGCTGCTAGGAGCAGTGGATTTGTAGTGTAGGCACAGAGCCCCAGCAATAACCCTGGAGGCAAAGGAAAAAAAAAAGAAAGAAAGAAAGGAAAGAAGGAAGGAAGAAAAGGAAAGATACACATTACCCACAAAGGTATGCAAAAATGCTCCAATTCACTCATCATTAGAGAAATGCAAATTAAAACCACATTGAAATTCCACTCCATACTTGTGAGAATGGTCTTCATCAATAAAACAAGTTAAGTATTGGAAAAGATTTGGAGAGAGGGGAACTCTACTACACTGCTCACGGGAGTGCAAATTTGTGTGACAATTATGGAGAATCCTTAAACAAATACAAATCGAAATACCCTATGATCCAGCAGTTCCACTCCTAGGCATTTACCCAAAAGTAATAACACTGATGCAAAGGGATATATGCACCCCTGAGTTCACAGTGGCTTTATTCACAATAGCAAAAACTTGGAAACAACCAAAATGCTTTTCAAAAGATTATTGGATTAAAAATTTATGGGCCATAAACTCAGTGAAATATTATTCAGCAATAAAAAAAAAATTTTTTTTTGTCCTTTGGGATAAAGTGGATGGAATTGGAGAAGATTATGCTTAGTGAAGCAAGTAAGGAGGTGAAGGATGACTACAGAATGGTTTCACTCATGCAGAATATAAAGAATTGAACATATGAATGTGAAAAAAAAAGTCAACCTATATCTAAAACAGTGGGAGAACTACTCTGGGGGTGGAGATGCAAACACGGACCTTTGGTGATGACGGTGGTGAGACAAAAAAAGGAAATACAGTGGTGATATTATCTACAGTATTCTTCAGTATTAACTGAATTTTAGCAGTGATTTTTGAAACATGAAAACTACAGGTAAAAGATATACTTGAGATAATGCAAAAAAATTGCTTGTATAAAGCCTTTTTGTTGGTAATAGATATTTGTACTCATTAATGTCTAACATACTATTAACTCAGCACTGTAATATAATTAAGTTACTTTTACAGGAATAAGGCAGTATTTCATAATTTTTTTATTTCTTTTTATTTTTTATTATTGTAATTATTATTATTGTCATCATTGTTGGATAGGACAGAGAGAAATGAAGAGAGGAGGGGAAGAAATAGAGGAGGAGAGAAAGATAGACACCTGCAGACCTGCTTCACCGCCTGTGAAGCAACACCCCTGCAGGTGGAGAGCCTGGGGCTCAAACCAGTATCCTTATGCCGGTCCTTGGCATTTGTGCTATGTGCGCTTAACCCGCTGCACTACCGCCCAACTCCCTCATAATTTCTTAAATATGATATATATTGCTCTTCTCTAATAAGGTAATTGGTTTTTACAAATATAAACAATAAAATAAAAATATTTTCTTTCATAAGATATAGTTTGCTGTATGTGGGAGATGTAGGGAGTCAGAGAATATATTAATGTATTTATGTCAGCAGGATAATAATTTGTTTTCCTGTTAAGGTTTTTACTAGGGCTTCATATCTATGCTATTATACTTCTGGCAGTTTTTTAGAGGATGAGAAACAGGGAGAGAGAGTCAGAGAGGAGAAAAAGAGACATCACAGTATTGTCCCACTGTTCATGAAGCTTCCCCTGCTAAAGGATGCACTCGACCAGGCGAGCTGTTTCATAGCTTTCATGATAACTAGGTTTTTTAAAGGTATATTTATTAAAGGTGTATATGGGAGTATAAAAAGACTAATGAGTGATTTATTTCAAAATCATTGAAAGGGAATGAAAATTGGATATTGGTCTAATTATAGAATGAACATGAGACAGATTGTGCTTAGAGCAGGTACAGAATGCCAAAAAATTTCCAAATTATTTGAAAGTTAGACTTTGTCTTTTGTTTCTAAAAAATAATTAATAACTCATCCCCAACATCTAGGATACTAGATATACTCACTAGAAGAAATGTCTTTTCTTACTTACCCAGTCATTAATTTGTTTTAATAAATATAGGACACCTAGGGGGCCAGTCAGTGGTGCACCTAGTTAAGTGCACACATTACAGTTTATAGGGACCTGGGTTCAAGTCCCTAGTCCCCATCTGTGAGAGGGAAGCTTCATGAGTGGTGAAGTAAGGCTGTAGGTGTCTCTCTGTCTCTTTCCTTCTCTATTTCCCCCTCTCTTTTCAATATCTATCTCTTTCCAATAATAAATAGATAAAAATTAAAAAGAACAAATTAAAAAATAAATAAAAATACTAATAACTAAAATATATAAAGACCTCGCTAAACTCAACAACAAGAAAACAAATGACCCCATCCAAAATAGGGAGAGGATATGAAAAGAATATTCTCCATGGAAGAGATCCAAAAGGCTGGCAAACATATGAAAATGCTCCAAGTCACTGATTGTCAGAGAAATGCAAACAAAGATAACAATGAAATACCACTTCACTCCTGTGAGAATGTCACACATCAGAAATAGTAGCAGCAACAAATTCTGGAGAGGTAGTGGGGAACCCTTCTGCACTGCTGGTGGCAATGTGAATTGGTCTAGCTCTATGGAGAGCAGTCTGGAGAACTCTCAGAAGGTTAAAAATGGACCTACCCTATGACCCTGCAATTCCTTTCCTGGGGATATATATTAAGGAAACAAACATATCCATCCAAAAAGATTTGTGTATACCTATTTTCATAGTAGCACAATTTGTAATAGCCCAAACCTGGAAGCAACCCAGGCGTCCAACAACAGATGAGTGGCTGAGCAAGTTGTGGTATATATACACAATGGAATACTACTCAGCTATTAAAAATGGTGAATTCACCTTCTTCAGCCGATCATGGATGGAGCTTGAAGGAATCATGTTAAGTGAGATGAGTCAGAAACAAAAGGATGAATATGGAATGATCTCACTCACAGGCAGAAGTTGAAAAACAAGATCAAAAGAGAAAACACTAAGCAGAACTTGGACTGGAGTCGGTGTATTCCACCAAGTAAAAGACTCGGGAGTCGGCAGGGGGAGGGTTCAGGTCCTGGAACATAATGGCAGAGGACCTAGTGGGGGTTGTTATGTGGGAAACTGGGAAATGTTATGCATATACAAACTATTGTATTTACTGCCGACTATAAAACATTAATCCCCCAATAGAGAAATTCTAAAAAAAAAAAGTCACTTTGTGGCCAAGATTAAATAAATAAATAAGTAAATAAATATAGGACACCTCTTATATCTTGATTCTGAACCAAATGTAACAGATTCTGTGGTTAATAGAACAGACATGGTCTTTGAATTCATGGAACTAACAGTGAAGTGGGCAGATAGATAACAAGTAAATACATACAAAGCCATATATGTTTGGCCATAGTAATAAATTGTATATGGGTAAAGTATAAGATGCCCTTTGTAATAAGTGAAAATTGTATGTAGGGAAAGTATAGGTGCCTTTTGTTGTTGTTAGAATTCGGAGGCTCTTGCCGGGCGGGTCTAGCTTCACAGGCGGGTAACAGAGACACGGAGACAACGGCTGGGCAGGGAAGCTGTATTTCTTTATTCAGGAACAACGATTCATAAACTAAGACAAACTAATCACCAAACAGAACTCTGCTGTCTCTTTGCGGCGGCGCAAGCACTCTTTCTTTTACTCTGGAACTCAGGAACCCAGGAACTCTGGAACTCTGGAACTCTCGTACTGGGGAACCCTCTGAAACTCTGACACACTGGCACTCTCTCTTACTCTGTAACCCTGAAACTCTCGAACTCAGGAACTCTCTCTTACTCTGGAACTCTGAAACTCTCACACTCTCGAACTCAGGAACCCTCTCCCCGGGTTTTCTCTGGGGCGGGCCAAGCGGCCCGCGAAATTAGCAGGCCTGATCCAATTCTCTTGGCGGGGGGGGGGGGGGGGGGGGGGGGGGAGGGCTAGGACAAACCAATGTAAAGCATTCGACATTTTGTAATCAGCGAGCCTATTTTAGACTAGGGTTTCAAGCATGAACTGTTTGAGTAAGTGACATTTAGAGCTGAGATCTGAAAGATGAGTAGGATGATTCCGGGTGTTTGGGGGATAAGGGTGCATGTGTGAGGCTTTTGGGTGGGAGGAATGAGAAGAAAATCAGAACTTCTAGAGCCAAGAGAGCAGTTAGCTAAGAGGTAAGTAGACCCAAATTAAAACAGAGCTTGATGACCATGTGGAGGCACCCATGGGAAACAGGATTTCATCCTCAGTGCAAGAAATGTTGTTGGAGATCACTAAGCATAAAATGGCATTGTCTAATATATGTGCTTCAGAGATGACTGTACTGTTGGGAGATAGGGAGACTAGTCAGCAACCACTGCCCACATAGGAGCTGATGATGGTGAGTTGAAAGCTTCAGCAGAGGGACTAAAGCATGGAGGCTGAATTCATCTTTCAGAAATAGAGGTCATAGTTGTTCAGGTTGTGATTAAGGATTGAAGGCCTCTTTGATAGATTCTGACAACTCAATGAGAACAGATGAGGTGAGACTGAACTGAATCAGTGAAGAATGACCACCTAGAGCCAAGTGCGTTTTGTTAAATAGATTTTCCTTTATTTATTATTTGGACTGAAAATGGACTTGTGCAAGTGAAGGTCAAAGTTAACTTTAAGTTAAACTCTTAGAAGTATCATTTACCCAGAAAAAGTATCATTTTGGGAAACTGGGAAATAGTTCTTTCTTCCCAAAGCTCCACATATATAGTTTACAATTGAAAAAGAATATTATGCAGAAAAAAGGTTTTTTTGAGAGGTGTTTTTTTTCTTTTCTCTGCATCTGAAATTTTCTATTTGGAAAAATGCTTAATGCAAATTAGAACTACCAATAATATGTAATCATTTACATCACTTTACTTTTTATCTTTTGACCTTTCATTTTTCCTTTTAATCAGTTTTATAGAAACTGTCTATTGAAATCTCTTTTCTGTCAAGAACAAAAGATGGGATAGCTGCTTTATGTTTCCAAGAGTGAAATTAAGGTAACTGTTTGCTTTCTGAGTCAGAGAAAAAGTGCTCACTCATACTGCAACCAAATTTTAATACAGCAGCTTCCTAGATTTTGTTGTGTCCTAGAGCAGTGTATGGGAGTGTTTGGAATAAAGCAAAAGAATTAAAGGACTGGAAAGGTGGTTTAGTGATAGAGTATAAGTGTCTCACAAGTACTTTGAATCATTATTCTTCCAGAATTCTTTGGTGGGTTGAAACCTTCATGTTAGGATTTATATTGGGACTAATAGAGGCTAGTACCTCCACTAATAAGTTCTATTTAGAAATCGATTTGTAGCAGGTTTCTTTATAAATTGGAGTTTTATGCTCCCCCCTTTCCCTTCCTTCCTCCCTTTCCTCCTTTCTTTCCCCTTCACCTCCTCCTTTTTTTTTTTTTTTTTTTTCTGGCATAGCACTACTCAGCTCTGATTTGTAGTAGTGCGGTAGGATTGAACCTGGGACCACTGATGCCTCCGGCACTGACACTGATGCTTTCTCCTAGACCCTCCCCACACACTTATGAGAAGAAAGACTGCATGAAAAATAATTTCGTCTAAATTTTCAAAATTGAGGATTTTAAATCATCTATCACTGTTATAAAGATAATTACACCATTTGAATTATTTCCAAAAGGTAATAATTGTGACAGCTTGATCTTTATGGCTTCTTGATACTCCTTCACTAATGCATGCTGCCACCTGCTGTTTGTGTGAAGTAGATCATTTCAAATCACGACATAATATTCAAAAGAAAATGCAAAAAACAGATGAAGAAAAAAAAGAAACAGAAGGGAGTTGGGTGGTAGTGAAGCGGGTTAAGCGCAGGTGGCGCAAAGCGCAAGGACCGGCGTAAGGATCCCGGTTCGAGCCCCCAGCTCTCCACCTGCAGGCAAGTCGCTTCACAGGTGGTGAAGCAGGTCTGCAGGTGTCTATCTTTCTCTTCCCCTATATCTTTCCTTCCTCTCTCCATTTCTCTCTGTCCTATCCAACAACAACAATAATAACTACAACAATAAAACAACCAGGGCAACAAAAGGAAATAAATATTTTTTTAAAAAATTAAAATAAAAAAAGAAACAATACCTGTTTGAAACTTTGTGGTCAGTGATTGATCTGCTTATTTTTGCATTTTAAATTATTTTTTAAAACCTAATTTCAGGGAGAGCTGGGTGGTAGCACAGCAGGTTAAGCACAAATGATGCAAAGCGCACGGACCAGTGGAAGGATCCTGGTTCGAGCCCCCACTCCCCACCTGCAGGGGAGGTCGCTTCCCAAGCAGTGAAGCAGGTCTTCAGGTGTCTATCTTTCCTTCTCTCTGTGTTCCCCACCTCTCTCGATTTTTCTCTGTCCTGTGACTACGATAACAACTAAAACAAGGGAAACAAAAATGGGAAAAATGGCCTCCAGGAGTAGTGGATTCATAGTGCAGGCACAGAGCCCAGAAATAACCCTGGAGGCAAAAAAAAAAACAAAACAAAACTGATTTCAGGTTTTACTTGAGCCACAAAATTTTATACCATATATATTCTGTTAGTTGGTCTCCTTTCTCATACAGTTTACCTTCTCAGATTAAGACAGTTCTCAGCCTAGAGTAAGCCACTGATGCACATTATGTTTATTGATTGAATAAGTCTCACTTACTCTGTCTTTTGTGACTACACAAGGCACCTTTTCTAAAATTCAGACTTATAAAAACAGTTCAATATTTGGGCTTAGAGGCCAGGGAAATACTTCTGCTGATAGAGTGCAGATCTTACATGCCCAAGGCTCTTGTTTTAACTCTTGTCTTCTCTTCATATATGAAACTTTCTCTGTCTCATAGGTAACAAGTATATACTTTTAAAAAGAGCATTTATGCTATTTAGGGCTTAACTTGACTTCTGCAGTATAGTGGGTAATTCTTCCAGAGTAGTCTCCATTATTTGGGTCTGTTGTAGATTACTATCTAGTTTTGTTACAAGGCTATTTATGAAGGTATTGAAGAAAGTTTACTAGTGAACAACCAAAGAATTCACAGCACATGCGAGGGTAGATTAAAGGAACTAAGAATCTTTAACCTAGAAAAGGTTACCTTCAAAAGTATCTAGCATAGCACAATTACAAACAGGTGTTCTCTGTTTCCTCTGAGGACAGAACAAAGGGAAATGAATTTATACTATTGCAAAAGCAATGACAAGTTAAACGAGACAGATCCACTTAGTGTGGCCAGTAAACTTGGGACAGGAAGGATGCTTGACTTCCTGCTTGTCTGCCTCAAGTTCCCTGGTTAGTATCAGAATCATTCTCTTGTGCCTGAATAAATGCATTCCTACATCTCTGGTATGCACAGTCTGTCTGACGTGACTGTGGGAGGCAGTTCATGGTCTCTCCTGGCAAACTTCCTGAATTGTTACTGCCAACAAGCTCTGTGTTACCTAAATAATTTCTTGAAATTTCAACTGGCAGTTAACGAATAAAGACAAAGTTAATCTCTGTCATTTCCTAGAAACAAAGAAAAAAAAAACTATCAAAGCACCTCTTGTCTAAATTATTTTTCAAAGTTTATTAATCCTTTTATCTATTACTCTTAGGTTACTAACTATTTCTTTTTTTAATTTTTATTTATTTTTTATTTTTTACCAGAACACTGCTCAGCTCTGGCTTATAGTGGTGTGGATTGAACCTGGGGCTAGGAGCCTCAGGCGTGACAGTCTGTTTGCATAACCATCATGCCATCTACCCCTACCTGGTTACTAGCTATTTCTATTTCCCAGTGACCTAAACTTTTTTCCCCTCTGACTCAGTCTTTCCAGTCTTTGATATAATCAGATTGATAAGGAGAAACGGGAAATTTTTTTCAGGAAGTTATGAAAAATGGATACAGATCAGGTTTTATCAAAATGTGGAAAATTCTTTAAGATCTTGAATAACTGGAATTTCTTGTAAAAAATGCTGGCAATCACAGTTTTAAAGGCCTTTACAACTGTGTCTAGTCAAATAGTGCTTTCCTGTGTCAGGTGTGTTGTAAGTACTTTACCAGTCTTTTGTAACTCATTAACTAGCACAGCCAAGCTAGGTAAAAGCAATTGATGAGGAAATAGAGGAAGAGAGGGAGGTCAAAGACTTGACCACCTAGTATTGCAGTTAGGAAGAGGCAAAAGTCGATTAGGACCTAGGAAGTCTGGGGAAGGTAGGAAGGGGGTCTAATTTAAAGTAAATGAAGTCTTTTTTTGCTGCCTGATTATCTCTATAACAGTTGGTAATATAGATATGGGTCTGAATAGCAGTGGAGTGGAGGTGAGTCACAGGCAGTTGGTACTTGTCTTGCTCCATCCGTGTCTTTCTCTTGATACACTTTACTCCTGACCACAGGAAGGCCCTGAAAGCATCAATTTCTTCATTTATCTCTGCCATCTCAAAAGCTATGCTGTTGGTTTATTTTCCTCTGAACATTCTAACCTAACTCATCAGAGTTTATTTCTAAAAATCTATTCAAGTATCCACTGCTTATGAAGCCTCGGGGTGCTAGCCTTCCTCTCTTTGGATTCCATGGGCCCAGTACACACTTCTTGTGCTATACTTCCCTTCATACATTACACAGCTATTTATTTAGCACTTTAATATATTGAGCACTATTCTAGTCACTGGGGAACCAGCCAGTGCAGGTGTCTGATCCAGTGAGCTCTTGAATGTTTATTTTTACTAGTGATTGGCAAGATTGTAATATAACAGGGGTACAATTACATACAGTTCCCACCACCAGTTCTGTGTCCCATCTCTTCTATTGGAAATGTCCCTATTGTTTATCCCTCTGGGAGTATGGACCAAAATTCTTTCTGGGGTACAGAAGGTGGGAGTCTTGGCTTCTGTAATTACTTCTTTGCTGGACATGGACATTGGAAGGTTGATTCATACCCTCAGCCTGTTTTTATCTTTCCTTCTATCTTTCCCTAGTAGGGTAGGGCTCTGGAAGGCGAGATTTCAGATCACACTGGTGAGATCATCTGCCCAGGGCAGTCAGAATGGAATCATAGTAGCATTTGCAACTTGGTGGCTGCAAGATGGTAAGATATAAAGTAGGACAAATTGTCTAATATACGGGAACCCAGGAAGAAAGAGAGGGAGGGGGAAGAAAGCATTCTATAGGAGGTAACAGAAGGAAAATTCCCTGATCTAAACATCAGGAAGGACATAAAGATTCAAGAAGCCCACCCCACTAGGGAAAGAGAGAGACAGGCTGGGAGTATTGGATCTACCTGTCAACGCCTGTGTTCAGTGTGGAAGCAATTACAGAAGCCAGACCTTCCACTTTCTGCATCGCATAATGGCCCTGGGCCCATGCTCCCAGAGGGATAAAGGATAGGAAAGCTATCAGGGAAGGGGATGGGATACGGAGTCTGGTGGTGGGAATTGTACCCCTCTTATCTTATGGTCTTGTCAGTGTTTCGATTTTATAAATAAATTAATTAAAAAAAAAAAAAAGAAGCCCAGAATTCCAAACAGAATTGACCCACTTAACAACAAACAGAAAATTAGTGAAAGTTCCAAAATATGGAAATTCAATGGCACACTACTTAATAACTATTGGATCAAAGAGAGAAATCAAGGAAGAAATTAAAATGTTCTTAGAATCCAATGAAAATAAAGACAAAGGTATTAAAATATTTGGGACACAGCTAAAGCAGTACTAAGAAGGAAATTTTTATCCACCCATGCACATATTAGGGAACAAGAAAAAGCTCAATTAAACAACCTGACTGCACAACTCAAGACTTAGAAGAGAAACAAAGCAACCCAAAGGACTGAAATAACTAAAATTAGAGAAGAAATAAGCAACATTAAAAAGAAGAGAACCATACAAAAGATCAGCAAAGCTAAATGTTGGTTCTTTGAAAGGGTAAACAAAATTGAAAGACCCTTAGCCAGATTCACTAAAACAAACAAACAAAAAACAGAAGACTCAAATATATCATTGTAAATGAAAGGGGAGATAACTCAACAGACACCACAGAAATCCAAAGTATCATGTGAAGCTTCTATGAACAACTATATGCCACTAAGCTATAGAACGTGGAAAAATTCTTAGAAACACATAACTTTCCTAAACTGAACCAGTAGGAATTACAAAACAAACAGACCAATCACAGCTAAATTTTATAATAAAGGTTCATGGCTGCCCTGGTCAGACTGAATCAGAATTTTACAGGGTGAGAGTCAGGGAGGGAGATTTTTTTTTAAGGCAGTAAATTTTATAATTTTTCTATTTGCTGTTGTTATCATTATACCAGGGGACTGGTCATCTTTGGCTTGTGGTGGTGCTTGAGGATTGAATTTAAGATGCCTGGTGCCTCAGGAATGAAAAATTACTACATAAATCACTGTGCAACTTAACTGTCCTTAGTTCATTTATTTATTATTGGTTTAATGTTGGCTTATAATAGTATGAAATTTCAGGAGTGTAATTTTATATTTCTCATTATGCTATTTTTTCAGCCCTAAAATGGTCAGGTATATTTTTGCTACAGTTTGGGAACACATTTGTAATTGATGGCCAAGCTTTATTTTCAGTAGAGTTTTAAAAGAAAGTGATATTACTTGCTCTGAAATCTCTCTCTCTCTCTTTTTAAAATTTCTTTGTTGGGGGGTTAATATTTTACATTTGACAGTAAATACAATAGTTTGTACATGCATAACATTTCTCAGTTTTCCATATAACAATACAAACCCCGCTAGGTACTCTGTCATCCTTTTTTGGACCTGTACTCCCCCCACCCCCATCCCAGAGTATTTTCTTTGGTGCAATACAACAACTCCAGTTCAGGTTCTACTTGTGTTTTCTCTTCTAATCTTGTTTTTCAACTTCTGCCTGAGAGTGAGATCATCCCATATTCATCCTTCTGTTTCTGACTTATTTCACCTAACATGTGAAATAACATCTTTTTTATGTCCAATTGCATAAAATTAATGTTAACTTGAAATTTTGCTTAACTCATTATTTGCTAGTCTTTCCTCACTATTAATCAGTGTCAACATTTTTTTCACTCTCAAATCTTTTTTTTCTTTCTTTTTTTTTTTTAATCCAGGGTTATCACTGGGGCTTGGTGCCGGCACTAGGAATCCACTGCCCTGACAGCTATCTCCCCCCAATAAAATGGAAATTGAGAGAGGAGGGGGAGAAAGACACCTGCAGACCTGCTTCACTGCTTGTGAAGTGACCCCCCCCCCCCCCGTAGGTGGGGAACGGGAGGCTCGACCCGGATTCTTGCTCCTTGCACTTGGTACTATGCATGTTTAACCCAGTGCATCACCGTCCAGTCCCCACTCTCAAATCTTTTCTTTTGCATTTTTATTAGCCTAAATTTATTTCACTGAGTTTTCTATATATTTTTAAATTGTCAGGTATATAACTTCCTATTAAAATAAATTACATGCAGAAATAATTACAGAAACATTTGTGAAATTTGGCACAAATAACCTAGTTCCACCAATTTTCAAAGTGTTCTCTTTGGGTCAAGAAGATGGTACAGCAGGTGAAGCATCAGATTAAACAAGCATGATTTCGCAAGTTTCACCTCTGGCACTACATATGCCAAAGTAATGCTTTAGTAAGTGTTCTCCCCCCTCCCCCACTCTCTCCCCTCATAAATAAGTGTTTAAAATCCAGAAATACTCATATTTTTCTTCTAGAGTTTGTCTAATGGAGTATGTAGATCAGCCTGTAGAGTTTCCCAGTGTTGTTTTCTTTTCCATTTGATCAGATATACTTCATATGTTATTAATTTTAAGTACAAAATGTAAATTACTTGATATTTCAAGTTCTTGGAATTTTGTTATAATCAAATACAATATGTATGGATATATTTCTCATTGTTCAAAGTAGCAGCTTCTTTTCTTGGACTATTACCTACATGAATATTATGAAAAAGGTTATTCATTAGAGAAATATATGTTCTTTTTTAATATAATTTTTTATTTATAAAAAGGAAACATTGACTAAACCATACGATAAGAGGGGTACAACTTCACACAACTCCCAGAACTCTGTATCCCCTCCCCTCCCCTGGTAGCTTTCCTATTCTTTAACCCTCTGGGAGTATGGACCCAAGGTCATTGTGAGATGCAGAAGGTGGAAGGCCTGGCTTCTGTAATTGCTTCCCCGTGAACATGGGCATTGACAGGTCAATCCATACTCCCAGCCTGCCTCTCTCTTTCCCTAGTGGGGCAGGTCTTTGGGGAAGTGGAGCTTTAGGACATACTGGTGGGGTTGTCTGTCCAGGGAAGTCTGGTTGGCATCATGGTAGCATCTGGAACCTGGTGGTTGAAAGGAGAGTTAACATACAAAGCCAAACAAATTGTTCACCAATCATGGCTGGCAGAAGGACCAGAAAGCTGGATCAGGGAAGAGAGTGGCTCCCTAATATGGGAAACGGATATAAATATTGTTGACCTCGATGTGATGTGACCTAGAGCCCATATTCAGCTTAGGAGCCTATGTGACCTCTGCATCCCTGCAGATCTGAGCTCACATTCTGTGGTCATGAGTAGGAACATTCCAAGCTGCCCCAGTATCAGGACCCATCTTCCTCAGGTGTAGCATAGAGTATGTTGTCCAGCCTCCCTTCAGAGAATGGAACATTCTCTACCATTATTGATCCAAGTTGAGGGTAAGGTCCTATGGGGGCCCACAAAGGGTTTTGTCTTGTTGTTCCTGCTAGGAATGACCGGTAACAATGGAGAGAAGGATTTATTTGAGGTCTAGGCCCACCATGTCTGTTTGGGAATCTCAGGACTCCCTGACTAGGGCCCCAGTTGATGGGGTGGCCTGATAGTGACTAAAGAGTCATCATTAAAGTATGCCAGTTTCTTGCCTATATTCAGCTTTTGCAGTCCTTGCTTTGATGAGGTTATCTTTGAAGTGAGTGATAGAACTGTAATAGGAAGTAAGTGAGGAGGGTATCTAAGTCTAAGTAGACACTATTTCATTATGAACTTTTATACTGTCTCATTACAGACTATTGTGTACTTTTGCTTTTAGGTATATATTTTGCCCTAATTTATGGATACATGTGAACATATGCTCTATCTTATGGGACCTGGTCTATATCTAGGTTTTGGGACTTTGTTAGGAAGTGAACCTCCTGGAATGGAATTAGAGAAAACTATGAAAGGAAAGGAAGGTCTCATCCGAGTAATGAGGGTGAAGGGTTGACATTCCTCGCCTGACATTTAATAATATTTCAAAGTCTATCAAAGACTCAGCCTATGTATTAAAAGACTCAGTCTGTGCTTTTAAAAGTTTGAGACATTCAATTAATTTTCCCCTCTCATATTAATAGTGATTTATATGACTACAAATTAATAGGAGTTTACATAAACACCATTCCCACTACCAAAAGACTGTCCCGTCCCATTCCCCCCCTCCCAAGCCAAACATCCATCCTCACCCTCAACCCAGGGTTTTTACTTTGGTGCCCTACTCCAAATTTAGTCAAATCCTGCTTTTAGTTTCCCTTTCTCAACTTCTGTTTATGAGTGGGATCATCCCATACTCATCTTTATTTTTCTGACTTAGCTCACTTAACATAATTCCTTCTATCCATCCAAGATGGGTCAGAGAAGGTGGGTTCTTCGTTCTTAATAGCTGCGTAGGAATTATATGATCTTATAGCCTTGTGTGACCAGCATAAATAGGTTCCAGAGATATTATTTAACATCTTCATTTAATCACAGTCTCTTGTATAGCCCACACTGAATTATAACACCAATTTCATTTTAAAGATATATCAAGTTTCCATTATTGTGACCATTGCTTTTAGCCTCCAGTACAATTCACATTATTTTAAATGATAATTAATTTTGATGTCTGACTTTAAGAAGTTTGCACAAGTTACCTTTAGAGACATTTAAAATGTTAAATAACTATAAATGAGCCTTAAATAATTTTAACATGTTTGTTAGAAGCGTTGTACCTTGATTTTCACACTTGGCTATATTTTATTATCACTTTCTCCACCCAGACTGATTAGACTTTGAAATATTATTAAACCTTCTTGGTTGATTCTAATGGCTTGAAAACATTAGGTAATGCTCTGCTCAGTTCTCAATCTGAATTCATGTTAGAGACTCTTTAAACTTCTTAAAATACTAGTGACCAGGTTCTATCCCTGAGAAAATTTGCATTTATTTGATTTGAGGTGGAATGCCCGTAGAAGAAGAGGAAAAATGGATGCCGAGCAGTGGTGCAGCAGGTTAAGCACACATGGCATGAAACGCAAGGACGGGCCTAAGGATCCCGGTTCAAGCCCCCCTGGCTCCCCACCTTGAGGGGGTCACTTCACAGGTGGTGAAGCAGGTCTGCAGATGTCTATCTTTCTTTCCCCCTCTCTGTCTTCCCCTTCTCTCTCACTTTCTCTGTCCTATCTAACAACAATAACAACAGCAATGATAAACAAGAAGGGCAACAAAAGGGGGAAAAATAGCCTCCAGGAGCAGTGGATTAGTAGTAGTGGATTAGCAGTGGAGTAGTACAGGCACTGAGCCCCAGCGATAACCCTGGAGGCAAAAAAAAAAAAAAAAGAGGAAAAATAGCATGTCAGAATTTCAGTATTACAGTCCAGGAACTGATTTTTCATATTGAAGAAGGAATTGAAAGTAATATGTTTATCTTCCCAATTAGCTTCAAGCAGCTCAACAATTCTCCTCCCCATAATAAAAGTTTTTGGTTGGGAGTTGGGCTATATATAGCGCAGTGGGTTAAGCGCAGGTGGCGCAAAGCACAAGGATCGGCATAAAGATCCTGGTTCGAACCCCAGCTCCCCACCTGCAGGGGAGTCGCTTCACAGGCGGTGAAGCAGGTCTGCAGGTGTCTTTCTCTCCTCCTCTCTGTCTTCCCCTCCTCTCTCCATTTCTCTCTGTCCTGTCCAACAACAACAACAACAATAATAACTACAATAATAAAACAACAAGGGCAACAAAAGGGAATAAATAAATAAAATAAATATTTAAAAAAAAAGTTTTTGGTTAACAAGAAAACAGGAAGAATTAGTTTGTGGAGAATTTCCAGATTTTTCCTTAATCCTAACAACCTTGTTCATTCCATTCCTTCATTCTGTTCTAGGTAGTCCTAAGAGATGGAATAGCCAGTGCTACAATTCTGACCTCTAGTGGGTACCTAGAAAAATGTTTTTTCTATTGATCAAGGCAATAGCATACATAGGTATAGCTTGGTCAGATTCAATAGAAAATAGAGACCCCACCACCACCACCACCTCTTAGTAGAAACATCAGACAATTGTAAGCATCTTTAACTCTTCATAGATATTAAACAGACTCTCCCTGGATTTTTGCAAAAGCTAATTAGTGAAAAAGCATGGGTTTGCGTGGTTTGGGTCTGACAGTTATAGTCCTGGTATTTATTTCCATTTATTCACAGTCTCTAAGCCTACATCTCCTTGTCGCTAATTAGTGGTAGTAATGCCATAGAATTGTTGAGAGGATCAAGTAAAAATTATGTTTAAAATATCAGGCATGATGGGCAGTCATTAGATAAACTTGATAATAATCACTAACACTTACAGAATACTTAGCAGGTGTTGAGTTCACTTGGTGTCCTAGCTATCTCATTTAGTCAGCACCTAGTGGGATGGCTTATGTTGTAGGATCTGAAAGGACTACATCTACCTCCCCTGATTCAGCTGTGTGTCATGGGCTTGCTCCTTTCACCGTGGCTTCTTGTGGTGGGAGCATGTCTCTGTAGTTGGGACTCCCAGCCCCCACTTACCTTTTACTTCCCTTCAAGGCCCCAGTTGCTGTGCATACTTGGCACTTTTTGACACTACTTTCTCTTTTTATTCTCAGTGTCTTTCTTGACAGCTCTTCATGCAATCTGTCAGCTCCCTCTGAGCCCACGGTTGCTGCTCATCAGAGCCAGAATGTTCTGTGCCTTTGTTTCAATGACTGCTCTGCTGTCAGCCTTCCTTTATGCAGCTTTGTGGGAGCTGAATTGTTGGCCTATTCAGGAACACAACAATTTGCTCTTTGGAGCAATTATTTAATTTGAGGACAATTAGTTGTAGGTGTTCTTTCGTGTGGAGATTGGTGTCAGGTGATGACTGAGTTCTGAAACAGCAGTATCCCAAAATGTTCAAGAAATACCTTTTCACCTCAGAATGACTCTCCTATACCTAGAGGGAGGAACTAACTTACATTTCACAGCAAAATGAATTTCTAGCTGCCTCACAGCTACCTCTTGTGAATGTATTTAGTATGGATACAAATAATAAACTTTGGTTTTGGTTGAAGTCACCTATTCTTTTTCTACTCACAACTCTTAAAATATACTTCATTTAATCATCTAGGAATTAGAGGACACATTAAATACCCAGAAAGGGATTTTTCTCATTCATTCACTTCTGCATTGAACTGTCATCTCAAACTTAGTGGCTAAGGAAGGCTCTGACTTCTTGAGTTACACTATTTAGGTTAAAACCTACTTATTAGCTGTCTGACCTTGGGAAACTTACTTTAACTTCTGTAAATCTTAATGTCTATGTTTAAAATGGGATTGAGGTTACTGTGAGATTAAATAAGGACGTTATCATTGGAATTAATTCAGGTCTTAGCACAAAGGAAACATTCAGTGAATGTTGACTCTTGTGCTTGGAGTTAGACTTTGTATTATAAATGATAAGTTGCCATAACAATATATTTTCTTGTTATTTTTACTTTTTCTTTTGTCTCCAGTATTATTGCTGAGGCTTCAGTGCAACTATAAATCCATTACTCCTAGCAGCCACCACCCCCTTTTATTTAATAGGACATAGAGAAATTGAGAGGGAGAAAGACACCTGTAGACCTGCTTCAGCATTTATGGAGTGTCCCCACTGTAGGTGGGGAGCAGGGGCTCAAACCCAGGTCCCTGTGCATAGTGCTATGTGCACTTAAGTGGGCACCACCAGCCCCCATTTTTCCTTTTTTTTTTTTTTTCCTCCAGGATTATTGCTAGGGCTCGGTGCCTGCACTATGAATCCACTGCTCCTGGAGGCCATTTTTCCCATTTTGTTGACCTTGTTGTTGTTATTATTTATATAGCTGTTATTGTTGGATAGGGCAGAGAGAAATTGAGAGAGAAGCTAAATCTTGTCAAAGGCTTTCTCTGCATCTTGAAATAATCATGTTGTTTTTAGTTTTCCTTTTATTGATGTGGTGAATCACATTTATTGATTTAGATATATTGAACTAGCCTTACATCCCTGGGATAAAGCCTACTTGGTCAGGGTGCACAGTCTTCTGGATATACTGCTATATCTTGTTGACTAGAATTTTGTTGAATCTGTCAGATACATAGTATCTATGTTCAGCAGGGATATCAGTCTGTAGTTTTCTTTTTAAGTTACAGAGTAACTGTAGTCAAAATTGCCTGGTACTGAGACCACAAATAGACACACAGACCAGTGGGATAGAATCAAAAGACCCTGGGTCCATACTCCCAGGGGGTTAAAGAATAGGAAAGCTTTCAGGGGAGGGAAGGGGATACGGAGTTCTGGTGGTGGGAATTGTGTGGAGTTGTACCCCTCTTATTCTATGGTTTTGTCAGTGTTTCCTTTTTATAAATAAAATTTTAAAAAATAGGGATACAATAATAAAAAAAAAGAATCAAAAATCCAGAAATAGCCTCCACACCAATGGCCCAAAACATTAAATAGCCTTTAAAGGAGAGTCTCTTCAACAAATGGTATTGGGAAAATTGGATGAATGAATGAAATTGGACCACCATATATCACTATGCGCAAAAGTGAACTCCAAGTGGATCAAAGATATGAACATTAGTCCAGAAACAACTAAATACATAGAAGAAAACATTGACAGAACATTTCATAACCCATGATTTGAATGATAATGAATCTTCAAAGATGCAAATTCAACAGCAAAGAAAACAAAAGTAAATCAATGGGACAACATCAAACCAAAAAGCTTCTGCACTGCAAAGGATATCACCACCCTAACAGAAGTGGAAAAATATCTTTTTAAAAAATTTTTTTTAATATTTATTTATTCCATTTTTGTTGCCCTTATTGTTTTATTGTAGTTATTATTGTCGTTATTGATCTCATTGTTGCTGGATAAGACAGAAAGAATACAAGAGAGGAGGGGAAGACAGAGAGGGGGAGAGAAAGACAGACACCTGCAGACCTGCTTCACCACCTGTGAAGCGACTCCCCTGCAGGTGGGGAGCCGGGGACTCTAACTGGGATCCTTCCTCTGGTCCTTGCGCTTTGTGCCATGTGAGATCTTTATACAGCATACTTCAGTTAAAGGACTCGTAACCAAAATACATAAAGAACTCAGAAAATTCAGCATCAAAAAAACAATCCCATTTAAATATGGGATGAGGACATGGATAGAAACTTCACCAAGGGTGCTGGGTGGTGTCATACCTGGTGAGCACACATGTTAAAATGTTCAAGGATTCCCCAGTCCAAACCTCCAGTCCCCATTTGTCAGGGTAAAGTTTCACAAGCAGTGAAATAGTGCTGCTGGTGTGTTTCTGTCTGTCTACCCATCTCTCTCAATTTTTCTATATCTCTACCCAATAAATAAGTGAGTAAATAATGACAGCCACATCAACAAAAAAAAACTTCATTTACTTTGTGTTCATGAGGGGGGGAAAAAATCTTTGCTGAGGAAGAAATCCAAAGGACAAACAGACACATGAGAAAGTTCAGTCACTGATCATAGATAAATGCAGATAAAGACAACAATAAGATGCCATTTTACACCTGTAAGAATGCCATACATTAGAAAAGATCATAACAAAAATGTTGGAGAAGATGAGGGGAGAAAGGGACCGTTTTTCACTGCTATTGGTAATATAAAGTGGTCTGATTCACTAGCAGTGGGCCTTCCCTATTGCCCAGAAATTTCTGGGAATTTACCCAAAGGAATAAAAAACACCTACCAGAAGATATCTGTGTATACCTGTGTTCATAGAAGCACAGTTTGTAATAGCCAAAACCTGGAGGAAACCTAGATATCCAACAACAGATGAATGACTTAAAAAAAATTGTGGGAGTTGGGCAGTAGTGCAGCAGGTTAAGCACAGGTGGCACAAAGCGTAAGGATCCTGGTTCAAGCCCCCAGTTCCCCACCTGCAGGGTAGTTGCTTCACAGGCGGTGAAGCAGGTCTGCAGGTGTCTGTCTTTCTCTCCCTGTCTCTGTCTTCCCCCCTCTCTTCATTTTTCTCTGTCCTAGCCAACAACAATGACATCAATAACTACAACAATAAAACAAGGGCAACAAAAGGGAATAAATAAATAAATAAATAAATAAAACTGTGGTATATATACACTATGTAATATTACTTAGCTGTTAAAAATGATGAAGTCACCTCCTTTGCATCATTTTGAGTGGAACTTGAAGACATCATGTTAAGTGAAATAAGTCAAAAAGAGAAAGACAACTACCAAATGATCTCACATCAAGTGGGACTTTTCTTCTTCTAGCGTTTAATAAATAGGGACAAGGAGGGAGAAAACAAAGTGAAACGTGGACTGGATATGGTGTATTGCATCAAAACAAAGGACTCAGGGGCCAGGTGCACACCTGGTTGAGTGCTCATGCTGCAATGCACAAAGACCCAGGTTCGAGTCCCCAGTCCCCTCTTGCAGGGGGAAAGTTTTGTGAGCAGTAAAGCAGTGTTGCAGGTGTCTGTCTGTCTCTCTACCTCTCTATTTCTCCCATCCCTCTTGATTTTCTGACTGTCTCTATTCAATAAAGATAATAAAATTTAAATTTAAAAAAAAGCAAAACAAAAACTCTAGGGAAGGAGGGAGGCAGAGGAAAATTTGGGGGCCCTAGAGCATAATGAAATTATACCTGTGTGTCACTGCTGCACTGTAAATCATTACCCAACCCCCCACCACCGATAAAAATGAGGGGGGAAAAAGACTTGTTCAGTTCTACTCTACAATTCCACTCTTGTGGGCAGAGCTCTGCTTCCCTGTAGATCCTTTCAGCACTGAAAGGGAGCTCCGTTCTTAGAAAATGTCAGATTATAGGGGAAGCTTCATGTTCATTCAGTTGGATTTTGCTGTGCATATTTAATATCTACTTAATTTTTCTTTAAATAAAATAAAAGTACTCAATATCCTGCAAGAAAAAACTATGTATCATAAATAATGATAAAGGGGGGTCAGGCGGTTGCACAGCGGGTCAAGTGCACATGGCACAAAGTGCAAGGAGTGGGGTAAGGATCCTGGTTCAAGCCTCCAGCTCCTCACCTGCAGGGGTGTTGCTTCACAAGTGGTGAAGTATGTCTGCAGGTTCTGTCTCCCCTCCTCTCTCGATTTCTCTCTGTCCTATCTAACAAAAATAACATGAGTGGCAAAAATAACAATAAGGACAACAACAAGGGCAACAAAATGGGGAAAAATAGCCTCCAGGAGCAATGGATTTATAGTGCAGGCACCGAGCCCTAGCAATAACCCTGGAAGAAAAAAGATGGATGAGAGAAAAGAAAGAAAGAAAGAAAGAAAGAAAGAAAGAAAGAAAGAAAGAAAGAAAGAAAGAAAGAGAAAGAAAGAAATACTGATAATGATAAAAGCAATTAGGGACCTTACTAAAGTTGTAAAAAAGTTCTGGGAAATTTTATTTTTCTTTCTTTTTTTTTTTTAAATATTTATTCCCTTTTGTTGCTCTTATTGTTTTATTGTTGTAGTTATTATTGTTGTTGTAATTGGATAGGACAAAGAGAAATGGAGAGACGAGGAGGAGAGAGAGACTTGCAGACCTGCTTCACCACCTGTGAAGCAACTCCCCTGCAGGTGGGGAGCTGGGGCTCGAACCATCCTTGTGCTTTGCACCACCTGCACTTAACCCGATGCGCTACCGCCTGACTCCCTATTTTTCTTTTTAAAAAGATTTTATTTACTTATTTTAATGAGGTGGGGCATGGGGGAACCAGAGCACCATTCAACCCTGGTTTATGTTAGTGCTGGGGATTGAAACTGGGACCTCAGAGCCTTAGACATGAGTCTTTTTTGCATAACCATTATACTGTCTCCCCAGATCTCTGGAAAAATTCTTAACACTGTAATTAATGATAGCTGCAGTACTGATTTTGATTACCTTCTTTTTGTTTTAGGGTTTGAACATAATCTTTCATGTAGCCTTGGCTCTCCTGAAGGTAAGTCTGTTTTTAATTTTTAATTGACCAAACTTTTTTTTTCAAGCCTCTGCCCTTTCAACTATCAGAATGCAATTGAAAATCTTTGACTGATTCTAGTTTCTTGAACATGCAAATATATTTCTGTGACACTCCATTCCTTACACTGTTGTTGTTTTTTATATAAATATCCTTTTGCTGTTGTTTGCTTATAGTTTATTTTTCTTGTAATTCTTTAATCTTGTTACCATAGCAGACCTTCTAGAAACACATGAAGATCTTTTTATTCCTATGAGTTAGATGATGTTAAGAGAAAACATTAGTACCTATTTTCTGTCAAAATGATGGCAGTCTTTTTCTTAAAACACTTTTTACCTTAATAACATCCCTGGAGGTACTTAAACATATAATTGAATTATTAGAAAGCTTCTGTAATATACTGACTAAAAAAGAAACAGCTACATTTCAGTTTGCAGTGCTTTCTCTAATAGCTAGAAATTTATAAGACGCTTTAGAATTCAATTATAATTACCCTGTTGGATTTTATATCAACACATAATTGCGGCTTTAACAATGTACTAACAGCAAAACATTTGCTGCAGAGTTGGTGAAAATAACCCTGTTACTTCAGTCAAAGATGATGACATTTTGTTATTGAAGGTGCTAATTGCCTTGTTTGTAACAGATGCTGATAACCCGTTCTTTGTAAAATATAGTGGCTACATTTGCAGGCACTGTAGTGGCGGTGAGCTATGCTGACACATATTTGGAGAAATGTGAATTTGTACCCCGAGACAGCAACTGTCTTATAATACATTTCCCTAGTTATAAATATATATATATATATATATATATATATATATATATATATATATATATATTTACTGGACTCTTGCATATTTGGCTCTAATCTCAGCTAGGGCCTTGGGAAACTGAATGCTCAGACCCTGGCTTTAGAGATAATACAACCTAGTTTATGGAATTGTTGTTGTACATAAATGTGTTTAATATGTCTAGACAATTTTATTGCTTAAACAGTATTTACTGCCATTGTTGTGATCACTACTGTACTTGCAGGGTAACTCAGAATTTGTATCTAAGTTATTCATCATTCTCCTGAATTTCCCCAAAGATGGTGATTTGGTATTATTAGAAAACTTACATATCTAGCCATTAACTCTTTTATCTGTAAATAAAGGCATCTAATAAGGCCCTTCAGTGCCCTGCATCTCTTATTCTGTTAAACACGTGTAGAACTTAAGAAACAACTGAAAGGGGAAGCACAAAGTAAAATTTGAACTGGTGGTGTATTGCACCAAAGCAAAGAACCCTGGGGAAAGAGGGCAGAAGGGGTTGAGATTCAGGTTCTGGTACACAGTGATGGACCTAATTTGGGGTTGAGAGCGTTCTTGCAGACACCTATTGTGGTGAGATGAGAAACTGTACCCATGTGCCAACAACTGCACTGTAAACCATTAACCTCCCAATAAAAAAGGAAAGGAAAAAACATGGTTTCTGTGAAGTTCATAAAATGTACTTTGAACTATTCTTTAAACCATTTTGAGTTTAGATACAGCTAATTCTTGTGCCATAGCTGTTTTAGAAGTTGGCAAACTTTCGATATTAATGTATTTGCACATATCTTCTAATGAAGTCAGGGGTTTCTGCATCTAATTTTTTTCTTATTAGTAAGAGATCAAAACCCCAAATGTTATAAATGCTATCTGTATAGAGCCCAAATAAAACTTTCAGAATGCCCATAAGTGCACATAGTGCAAAGTGTAAGGACCGGCACAAGGATCCCCATTGAAGCCCCCAACTCCCCACCTGCAGGGGGGTTGCTTCACAAGTAGTGAAGCAGGTCTGCAGGTGTCTTTCTCTCTCCCTCTCTCTCTCTTCTTCCTCTTTCAGTTTCTCTCTGTCCTATCCAACAACAACAGCAGCAGCAGTAATAGCAACAGCAATAACAACAACAACGGGAAAAAGATGGCCTCCAGGAGCAGTGGATTTGTAGTGGAGGCACTGAGCCCCCAATGATAACTCTTGTGGCAAAAAAAAAAAAAAAAAAAAGACTTTCAGAATACCTAAGCAGTGAAAGTATTATGTAATGCAGACTAAAACCAATATTAAATCATAAAGTAAGTTAAGGAAGTGGAACACAGCTCTGATTTTTTTTTTCTGTCATGCCTATTTTTTCTCTTTTTAATTCTCAGCTATTACATCTTTCCCAAAATGTCAGTCTTTGGAATTTTAGAAAGGCAAGGTGTATGCAGACAGGTCCCAGATTTCATCCATGACCCCGCCACCATATACCAGAGCTGAGTGGTCCTCTGATAAAAACAGCACCTAGGAAGGAAGGGAAAGGGAGGAAGACCAAAACACCATTCCTTGTTTTACTGTTGACCTTTCATTATTGGTGTTCTCAGGACATGCTTGGCATGGCTTTTGAGTGCTACCCAGAACTACCCTGTGAGTATCAGACAGTACTCTGTATCAACCAAACACTTTACCTGGTTATCTTCTGACCGACAGGGGCTTGAGGGGTAGGGTGGAATATCATTTCCTTTTACTTCAGGACATGTTAATCCAGACATGACTCATACAGAGGACATTCTGTACCAACCCACCAACCATTCTCTAAGTATATCTCCCAGAACCTGTGAAGTGCATTGTATGCTACTAACATTTTGTTGTTGTTGTTGCTCAGGAAATGGCTTTTGAGCATCAGTTTTGAATCAGGCACAGTAAATAATGATAAGAAGACACTTTAAAGGCACAGTCCCTTTCCTTATTTTATTTAAATCTTCTTAACACTTTCTCTCACTTATCCCCTTCCTCAAAAAGAAAGAAAAAAAAATCTGTCCACTGATCCACAAAAGGAGACTATGCCAATTTATTTTATTATGTCATGGTATAGAACTCACAGTGATTCTTTACTGTTAATGTACTTTAGAATTATCTAAGTCCTGGGGGCTGTGGGCAGTGGTGCACCTAGTTAAGCACACATATTACCAAGCATAAGGACCCAGGTTCAAGCCCCCACTCCCTGTATGCAGGGTGTCTGCTTCACAAGTAGTGAAGCAGGTCTGCAGGTGTCTATCTTTTTCTCCCTCTCTCAATTTCTCTGTCCTAATAAAAATTAGAATAATAAAAAGGAAAAAAAATGACTCCCAGGAGCAATGGATTCATAGTTCTGGCACCAAACCCCAGAAATAACCCCAGTGGCAAAAAACAAAACAAAACAAAAAAAAAACCATCTAAGTCCCAAGATGTTTATTAAAAGTGAACATTCTTGAATTCTTTGTCCCACACATACCCTCTCCCAAGCTGGTAAAGGCAGTTTTCCAGAATCAAAGAAGTGAATAGGAAGACCTAAATGTTGCTTAAAGCAGAGGTTCTTAGCCCTGAGTGTCATAACCACCTCTGTATTATAATTGACTTAGTTTTCTTTGTTTTGCATTTTATTTATGATAGAGACAGAAATTGAGAGGGGAAGGGCAGAGAGAAGGAGAGAGACTTGGAACTCAGTTGCCCCCTGCAGGTGGGAACTGGCTTTAAACCTGGGTCCTTATGTACTATGTGTTCACCCTACCAGGTGCACCACTGCCCAGTCTCGTAGATTTGACTTAGTTTTCTTTATTTTTTTTAAATTTTAAATTTTTTAAATTGTCTTTATGTATTAGATAGAGATAGTTAGAAATGAGATGGGAGATAGAGAGGGAGAGAGACAGAGAGACACCTGCAGCCCTGCTTCACCACTTGCAAAGATTTCCCCTTGCAGGTGGGGACCAGGGACTCGAACCTAGATCCTTGAACATTGCAGCATGTGCACTCAACCAGATGTGCCACCACCCGGCCCTGACTTGACCTAGTTTTCTGACTCTGAGTTGTATAATTTCATTTGAATATCTGGGTGAGACCAAATCATCAGTATTAAAAACAAACTAAGAAAAACTCCTCAGTGATTCCAGTGTATACCTGAGCACCTATTACAGTGTGATAGAACACTGAAAAATATATTATACAGTGTACAGAAAGAATAAGGAAAAGAGAAGACACAGCTGTTATGAGAATAGGCATTTGCAGTCACAGTTAGGAACAGTTATTTCACATTTTTTTTGCAACTGCTGAGTCATCTGTTTTGTTTCCATGTTGTTCCATCTCTATGCTCAATTAATCAGATTGTAGCAACTGCTCGGGTGGGATTGTGAACATCTCCTCTAGGTTGTTGAGAACTATTAGGGATATTTCCTTGAAGAGAAAAGGTAAAAGAGGTACCTGGTTTGGAGTGTTGAACTACCTAGGGTTGTTTGAACCATGCAAGTCAATTTATAAAGCATGATTCATGCACCATTGGCACTTTAGAAAGAAGTATCAATCCATACTTCAGAAACCTGGGGATGACATATGAATATTATACAGGGTTAAAAACCAGAAGTGGGGAGTCGGGCGGTAGCACAGCAGGTTAAGCACAGGTGGTGCAAAGCGCAACAACCGGCATAAAGATCCTGGTTCAGGCCCCCAGCTCCCCACCCGCAGGGGAGTCAATTCACAGGCAGTGAAGTAGGTCTACAGGTGTCTTTCTCTTCCCCTCCTCTCTCCATTTCTCTCTGTCCTGTCTAACAACAACAACAACAAAGAAAAACAAGGGCAACAAAAGGGAAAATAAGTAAGTAAATAATTAAAAAAAAAAAACCAGAAGTGAACAGAAAAAATGCCTTGATTAGGGTGTGTGGGGGCAGTTGGGGAGGAGTTGTAATTTCCACTCTTCCTGATCTTTGATTCACCAACTAGGGTTTTTAAGTTCTTATTTCTGTACTTAGAGATGGTGACATAAGGAAGAATGAAATTAGCACTGTAGTTACTGTTCACTTTACAGAATTAGAAGTCTACAGATGTGGGGAAAATAAAAGTGAAGCAACCTACCATAAGTATTCATTTGGACATGCAATGGGATTTTTTTTTTTTTTTTTTGCACATTAATTTTACAGTATAACAGTCTTGAAGGAATGCTCTTCATCCTGTTGGTGGCAGCAAAGCACTGCTCTTTCAAAACAGCATTCATGTGGCACTCCTTTCCTATGGCACTGATCTGGGACATCCATGTTTCCTATATGGCTCTTCATTTTGATGAAATTCTCTCCATCTCTGTCCTTCCCTACTGTGGTCCTGTCTTTAATGAAAGCAGGAAAGCTTTTCCACAGGTAGACAAGGACCTTTCTTGTTCATAGACAAGGGCCTTCCAGGCTGAATGAACAACATACAGAGGAAACAAGAAAGATGGTTTCTCTTTCCTGCCTCCGGACTTCCCACCTACATCCTTAGTCCCATCTTTTATTATTTTTTTATTTTTTATTTTTATTTATTTATTTTATTTTATTTTTTAACCAGAGCACTGTTCAGCTCTGGCTTATGGTGGTGCAAGGGATTGAATCTGGGACTTTGGAGCCTCAGGCATGAGAGTCTGTTTGCATAACCATTATGCTATCTACCCTCCGTAGTCCCATCTTTTCTATCTCCTCTGCAAAAGCTGTGATGGTTGGTTGAATGATATCCAATAGATACAGAGTGAGAACCTGTAGCCAACAGACTCTTAATTCAGGGTGATTGTGACCAGGGCTTTTACAGAGAGATTGGGAGCCCAGGCACAGTGCCAGACTCCTGAGGGAACCAAGAAAGCTGTTCCACAGGTAGAGACTGAACATAGACAAGGATCTTCCAGGCTGAATGAACAACATGCAGAGGAAGCAAGAGAAATGGTTTCACCTCTACCCCCCCTCCTCTTCTTCCTCTTCTTCTCCCTCCTCTTCTTTTGTTGTCTCCTCCTCCTCCTCCTCCTCTTCTTTTTTATTGCCACGAGGATTATCACAGGGGTTCAGTGTCAGCACTATGAATCTACTGCTCTAGCAACCATTTTTTCCTTCCCCCCCTTTTCTATTTTATTGGATAGGACAGAGAAATTGAAAGAGGAAGGGAGGAATAGAGAGGAAGAGAGAAAGACATCTACAGACCTGCTTCACTGTTTATAAAGCACCCCTTCCTTCAGGTGGGGAGCTTGAACCCAGGTCCTTGTACGTGGCATTATGTGCTCTTAACTGGGCATGACACTGCCTGCCTCCCCCACCTCCTTTCTTTTTAATGCCACTAGGGTTATGACTTGAACTCAGTGCCTGCATGACAAACCCACTGCTCTCAATGGCCTTTTCTTTTTTCCTTTTTTTTTAACCTCTGTTTTTGAGTACAGACAAGGTTTTTTATTTTTATTTATAAAATGGAAATATTGACAAGACTAAAGGATAATAGTGGTACATTTCCACACAGTACCCACCCCTGGAGCTCCATATCTAATCCCCTCCCTTGATGGCTTCCCTATTCTTTATCCCTCTAGGAATATGGACCCAGGATCATTTTAGGGTGCAGATGGTGCAAGGTCTGGCTTCTGTAATTGCTTCTCTGCTGAACATGGGCATTGGCAGGTTGATCCATGCTCCCAGTCTGTCTCTCTCTTTCCCTAGTGGGACAGGGATCTGAAGAGGCAGGGCTTCAAGACACATGGTGGGGTTGTCTGCCTAGAGAAGTCAGGTTGGCATCATGGTATCATCTGGAACCTGGTGGCTGAAAAAGAGTTAACATATAAAGCAAAACAAATTGTTGACTAATGAACCTAAAGGCAATAATATTGCAGATGAAGATTTGGGGTCTCAGTTTTTGGAAAAAGCTAGTAGGTCTATTTTAGATATATTCCAAGGGGCCCCTGACTTAACTAGTTTTTGCCTGTCACTGACAGCTAATATGCAGATAGACCCAGGTTATTGTCTGGGAAGATGGTGTCATAGTGGAAAAAGAACTAGAAGGCTGGATCAGGGAAGAGAGTAGCTCCCAAATATGGGGAAAATATATAGATATTATTAATTGTAAACTCCATCAGTTTGATCTGGGGCCTATACTCAGCACAGGAGGCTATGTAACCTCTGCATCCCTGTAGGTCTGAGCTCACTTTCTGTGGTCACAGCTAGGAACATTCCAGGCTGCACTGATTTCAGGACCCATCTTCCTTTAGTAGGTAGAGTATGTTGTCCAGCCTCCCTTCAGAGAATGGAGCATTCCCTACCATTGTTGATCAACATAGAGGGCACAGTCCTATTGGGGCCCAGAAAGGGGTCCATTATGTTCTTCCTGATGGAGATGACCAGTGACAGTGGTGAGAGGGATCTGTTAGAAGAGAAAGATACTGGCAGTACTGTTTCATAGCTCATGAAACTTCATGAGTATGGGGCTTGAACCAGGGCCTTGCATGTAGTAATATGTGCACTCTACCAGGTGTGCCAGTGGCTGGCCCCGAAGATGATTTCTAAGACTGAATTCTGTTTTATTATGTGAGTCATTACTCTGTATGTGTGATACATGCATGCACATTCAAACATACATAATCACACTTTGTATCTACATAAGTCTATCTCGGTCAGACCTTTCATGAACAGATAAGAATCATATCAGTAATTAGCACGTGTTGTTTAAATGCTGGCCTGAAATTTATCCTTGACTATATTATATAAAAGAGTTTATAAAGCAGTATCACTTTTTGGAGCAAAATAATACATGGTTTACTATACTTATAAAGGATTATAAGCAAACAATTTCCCAACCCCTTGAAAAACCCTTTAGTATGAACAACTCACTGACACATTAGTGAAATGTTACTCTGTGTGTGTGTGTGTGTGTGTGTGTGTGTGTGTACCAGTTGGTGTATACAGCACACACATCTGAACTACCATCTTTCTAGATACCCAAGAAATACTTTGAAGCTGCACTTTAGAAGGCTGAGAGCTAGAGATCAAGTGGTGGCTCACCTGGTGAGGACACACATTATTGTGTACGATCACCCAGGTTCAGTCCCTCATCTCTACCTGCAATGGGGATACCTCATGAATGGTGGTTCAGTGCTACAGATGTCTTTCCTTTTCTCTCTCTCTTTCTAGCTCTGTTTCTCACCTATCAAAAAGAAACAAATGATCACTGGGAATGGTGGAATAGTACAGGCACTGAGCCCCAATGATAACCCTAGTGGCAAAAAACAAAGAAAGAAAACTGTAATGATTAGGCAATTGTTTAGCATTGACCATTTGTGCTGAACTCGCATGGTTACAAAAAACTACATAAAATGAATGCTAAGATACTTTTGATTTTCCCAAGCACTTAACAGTATGCTAGTTAATTTGCTAAGCACTTTTAAACTAGTCTTCAAGATCTGTAATCGATTAATTAATTAATTAAATAATTATTGCCACCAGGGTGCTCTGTGCCTTTTTCCCCTCCCTTTTCTTTCTCTCCCCTTTCTTCCACTCTTTTTTTCCCCTCTTTCTTTCTATTTTTTATTTGATAAATCAGAGAG
This sequence comes from Erinaceus europaeus, assembly GCF_950295315.1. Taxonomy (NCBI): domain Eukaryota; kingdom Metazoa; phylum Chordata; class Mammalia; order Eulipotyphla; family Erinaceidae; genus Erinaceus; species Erinaceus europaeus. The sequence goes on along the minus strand of NC_080170.1, from coordinate 52,679,760 downwards.
AAGTTGAGAGGGGGAGTGGAGATAGTCTGGGAAAGAGGAAGATAGCCACCTGCAGACCTGCTTCACCACTCATGAAGTGTCCCTCTGCAGTTGGGGAGTGGGGACTTAAACTTGGGTTCTTGCATATGATAACAAGTATGATCAATTGAGTGTACCACCACTCATCCTCAAGATAATTAAATTTTTTAATTGTAATGAAATAACAAGAGATATAATTTATCTCGTTATTTATATCATTTTTTTCACCTCCAGTGTTATCACTGAGGCTCTGTGCCTATACCATGAATCCACTGCTCCGGCTATTTTCTTCCATTTTTGTTGTTGTTGTTGTTGTTGTTGTTGCTGCTGCTGTTGTTGTTATTGGATGGGACAGAGAGAAATAGAAAGGGGGGGAGAGAAAGATAGATACCTGCTGACCTGCTTCACCACTTGTGAAGCAACCCCCCTGCATGTGGGAGCTCAGGGCCCGAATTGGGATCCTTGCACTATTCCCTGCACTTTGCACTTTGAGCATTTAACCTGGTGTACCATTGCTCCATCCCCATACTTTACTCTTTTAACAGTTTCTGAGTAAAGTTTGGTGACTTGAAGCATTCACATTATTGTGTATTCATCACTACCATCCATGTCCAGAACTTTCTCAACTCTCCGGAAAGTAAGTCTGAGGCCTTAATTAAGCAATAACTTTTCATTTCTCCTATCTCCAGACCCTGCCTACCTTTCTACATTCTGTTGATAAATTTGTCTCCTTTAGGTACCTAATATAAGCAGAATCATACAACATATATCTTTTTTATTTTTAAAAAATTTATTATTGGATAGAGAGAAATTGAGAGGGATGGGGAAGTTAGAGAGGGAGAAAGACAGAAAGGCACCTGCAGCCTGTTTCACCACTTGTGAAGTTTTCCCCCCGCAGGTGCTTGAACCTGGGTCCCTGTGCACTGTAATGTGTGTGCTTAACCAGGTGCATCACCACCTGGTCCCACATTTGTCCTTTTGTAACTGACTTATTTCAGTAAACATAGTATATAACCTTTATTTTTAATAACTGCTATCAAGGTCGGCAGAATCAACATCTCCATTTTATGGCTGAGGAGTCAAAGACTGAAATGTTCGAGAGCTTGGCTAAAGTTATTCAGTTAGGTGACTATCACAGGTTAAATACTGAACTGTTTTATCTTCCTTGGTCACATAAACTTACAATAAGTAATTAAATATAATATTCAGATTCAGAATGAGGCCTATCTTTACTACAGAACAAGTGTTTTTTAGCTCTAAGCTGTGGGTTGTGTGTTTTAGGTCTCCTACTCACCCTGTGGAGCAGAGATTTTGATTTCCCAGAAGTTATCTCCCAAAGTGCCATGCATTTACAGACGTATACATACCAGGAGATCCGTAAACTGTGGTGAAATAAATACATTTACGTTTCACCAGTCTAGGTTGCCATTAGACTAGGAATGAAAGGAAGTTTTGTTTGTTTGTTTAGTTTTTTAAATATTTATTTATTTATTCTCTTTTGTTGCCCTTGTTTTATTGTTGTAATTATTATAGTTGTTGTTATTGATGTCATTGTTGTTGGATAGGACAGAGAAAAATGGAGAGAGGACGGGAAGACAGAGAGGGAGAGAGAAAGATAGACACCTGTAGACCCGCTTCACCGCTTGTGAAGCAACTTCCCTGCAGGTGGGGAGCCGGGGGCTTGAACTGGTATCCTTACGCCAGTCCTTGAGCTTTGCACCATATATGCTTAACCTGCTGCGCTACCACCCGACTCCCTGTTTGTTTGTTTTTATCCCAGTTATTTGAACTGTCATGGAAGGAAAAGTTTTCCTTCACTCAGAGTCTCTGGCAAGATCTGACAAGTAAGGTGGGAGGGGGGGCTGTTCGGTGGTGCACCTGGTTAAGTGTATGTAGTACTAAGTGCAAGTACCTACACAAATATCTGGGTTTTAAGCCCTCAGTTCCCTACCTGTAGGGGGAACATTTCATGAATGGAAAAGCAGGTCTGCAGGTGTTATATTTTCTTTCTCCCTCCCTCTCTGTCTCCCCCTTCTCTCAATTTCTTTCTGTCCTATCCAATAAAGTGAAAAAAATGACTGCCAGGAGCAGTGGGTTCATAGTACAAGCACTGAACCCCAGTGATAACCCTGGAGGCAAAAAAAAAAAAGTAAGCTAGTAGACATTAACAGATGATGATCATATCTGTAAATGTTATATTTATTTACTTACCATGAATTTATGTAACCAGAGAAGATAAAAGTTTTATAAAAGTACAGTTCAGTATTTAACCTGAGGGTTTTAATGCTATGTTTGATGAAGACTGTGTAGTCATAGAAAGATTATAAGATAAAGGGTTAGTAACTGTATGTCATAAATGGGGAGGTGGGGCACACAAGGCTTGTTTATTTGCATTCTTCTCAGTGTCCCTCTGTCGTAGGTAAAGATCTTTGGAGAGGGACAGGAAATAGCTCACCCAGTAGAATGTACACTTTACCATGTGTAAGAGCCCAGGAGAGTCCCTGTCCACTAATAGGAGTATCTGCACAGGGATAATACCACAAGCAGTAGAGCAATGCTGTGGTATCTCCCTCTGTTTTTTTTTTCTTTCCCACCAGGATAACTGCAGGGGCTTGGTGCCTGCACATAGACTCCACTACTACCAGTGACCTTTCTTTTTCTCTTTTCTTTTTCTTACACAGAGAGAAATAAAGACAGAGAAAGAGAGACACCTGCAGCACTGCTCTACCACCATTGGAGTTTCCTCCCTATGGGGTGGGAGGTGGTAGGGGCTTGAACCTGGGTCTTGATGCATGGTAACATGGGTAATCTACCAGGTGTGCCACCACCTGCCACCTCTCATCCTCTTTGAGAGAGATAAAGAGATTCTCCCCAGAATAGCAGAATCATGTAGGTGCCAAGCCTTACTGATAACCCTAGAAGGGAGGGGGAAAGTGATTCTTCTAATGTAGATACACCATCTTCACATGAGGATCTAGAGCCACATTAGGATAGGATGTCAAGGGACAGTTGGAGAGAACGTCCAGCATCTGCTGTTTTCTCAGAAATGGCTTCAGCTTGAAATACTCATTATGTGAGGTTCCATAATTGGGGGTAACTTGTATTGAATCCTGCATGGTCAATGAGTGTTGTCCCAATTTAAAATGTCACACTGGTGGTGTTATGGGAGGTGGCGCCGTGGATAAAGCACTGGACTCTCAAGCATGAGGTCCTGAGTTCAGTCCCTGGCAGCACATTACCAGAGTGATATCTGGTTCTTTCTCTCTCCTATCTTACTCATGAATAAATAAATTAATTCTTTTTTAAAAAAAATGTCACTGGTAGAATATGATGGAAGCTGAGAGAGAGAAAGCAACTGAGAAGCATAGTTAGTTCAACAAATAATACAATCTTGTTTAAGAAAAAACAAATTCACTGTGAAGAATGAATACAAGGGGCCAGCAAAATAGCTTGTTTGCATAGTATGCTGCATGTGCATGACCCAGGTTCAAGCTGGGCCCCCACCACATTAAAGGAAGCTTTGATGCTGTGCTTTCCCTCCCTTCCTCTTTCCACCTCCCTCCCTCCCTCCCTTCCTTTTTTTCTCCTCTCCCCATCTCTTCCCCCCTCACTCTTCTCTCTCCCTCTCCTTCTTCCTCTCTCCCTCTCCTCCAACCTCTCTCTCTCCTCCATCCTCTCCCTCTCACCCCTTCCTGTCTCTATATCTGAATAAAGTCATCCTAGAGTGGTAAGGCCCTGAATGACACCCCCCCAAAAAAAAAATGTTGTCTGGGGAAATAGCTTGATTGGTAGTGTACAGGCCTTACATGCCTGAGACTCTTAGTTCAGTGCCTGACATTGCAAATTCTTGAGTGGTTCTCTGACTTTTCTCCCTTTCTCTCTTCCTATATCTACTGTGAAGCTCTCTATCTTATATGAAATAAATAAAAGAAATTTTATTTAAAAATACCATGACACTAAGATGTTCTCTCTCTCTTGACAAGCTAGAGTTAATATTTGATTCCTGAGTTCTGCCTAAATCCTCTTTAATGCCCTATTCAAACCTTTTTCACTCTGCCAATCACTGGGTGGAACCGATCACAGGGAAATATTAGCAGGAGACTTTTGTCTGAGGAAGTTACTGCTCAGTAAGTTTTTATGACCCTTTTTTTTTTTAGCCTGCCAGAGTGTCTGGTATTGCTTTTCAGCATGAAATGGGCTAATTTTGTTTGTTAAAGTGCTGACAGGTTTGATGACTCACTGTAGGAATCAATAGATATTGTAACCACAATAGTATAATCAGTCAGAGGAAATTCACCTGAAGCCCACAAAATTTTATTTTATATTTGGACTATGTGGGTTGAGAAAATATTGAAATAATATAGAGAAATACAATTACATTTTTTTCTCCTTTGTTGTTTCCCTTTGACTGTGGTGATTTGGCTTTTGCAAAGCTAAATGAATGCAGAACATAATAATTTATTTGTGGTATGTGTGCTGTTGATTAGTGAAGACATAGGCTAATTTATTTAAGAAAGAGAAAGAACTAATGAGTGGGAAACCATAAAAAGTATAGTAGTTTAATTAAGGTTGTTATTTCTTTCACACATACTAGTCCAGAAAGAAGAATTGGCTCCAAAAGCAGACCTATCAGCTCCCTGAGATCACTCAGGGGCTTAAGGTCTACTTCTATATTTTGCCCCACCATCTCCTAGGATATTTTCCTCAAATATGTGATTAAAGCAGGATCAGTGCTGCATCAATTACCATGAATGAAAAGGAAACTAGAATGTGAGGAGACTGGTAACTGCTGTTCAAGACAAGTTAGGAGATTGTTCTAATAGTCTGGGGAGAAATAACCAACTTTCTTTAACCAGGAAGGGAGGGACTCACCAGGCAGTATAATTCCGTGTCAGAGGCATAGAAGCATGTGGGTGGGGCAGAAGATGAACATGAAAACCCTCAATTTTTTTTTCCACCTTCATTCTCACTCTTGTCCTCTTTCTTAAAAATTTTTATATCTGGAGTCATGCGATAGTGCAGCGGGTTAAGCACAGGTGATGCAAAGCGCAAGGACCGGCCTAAGGATCCCGGTTCGAGCCCCCGGGATCAAGCCCATCTGCAAGGGAGTCGCTTCACAGGCAGTGAAGCAGGTCTACAGGTGTCTATCTTTCTCTCCCCCTCTATCTTCCCCTCCTCTCTCCATTTCTCTCTGTCTTATTCAACAACAATGACATCAATAGCAACAACAATAAAACAACAAGGGCAACAAAAGGGAATAAATAAATATATTTTTTAAAAGTTTTATATCCTGTTATCTCTTCAACATTAGGGAAAAGCATTGTACTTAAGTTGTTTTTGCAGAGAACACAGACTACTGGACCTTCCATTATCTCATATATCACTCACTTAATGATAACTAGGGTGTGCCTGGATAATTAATCAGCCCTTGCTGTATTCCACTGAGTGTATTATGGTTTGAATTCCACTAATAGACTTTAAGAGAAAGTGACCATACCAGCTGGTCTTTTTACTAGACTTCATGCCTCAGGGTTAACAACTTTGAGAGGGCATTATGCCCTTCTGTGAGTGCATTCCCATTTCCTCCATGCTGTGCCTCCCAGACCAGGCTAAGGACACTGTGTCTAGCAGTTTTGTATCAACGATTTACACAAAGAACATGTAGATGGGAAGTTACACAAAGATAACCAAGAGCTGTTTTGCTTTCCTGATGCTTTTCAAATTCACGCATGGTTCTGTTTCCATGGCAACTGTGGGACCAGGCTCTCCTTTTCTCACATATGGCTGACTGTAGAAGCTTAAGACTTGTGTGCCTTCACTCTCTTCCTCTCCCAAACTCTCTTGCCCTCTGCTACCAGATCAATCTTTTTAAATAACTGTCTTTCTTGTGTTATTCCTCTGTCTATTGTCCCACTTAAGTCCTTCCTCTGGTATTCCATCACCAGACTATGCCTCAGATGTGCCTACAGACACATTGATACACATTTCTGTGGACCCTTAACGTACACTATGGTAGTTCTTGTCCACCCTGTATAGTCTCTAATACTACTGAGGGAGACAACATTATGGGCTGGATTTGTATCCAGTGACACCTGGCTCCAGGGTAATGGTATATGCATAAATATTTTAATATTTCTTCATTTGCCTTTTGCCCTGGTTTCCTCTTTTATCTGTTTTTTTAAATCTGGTTTCCTCTTCATCCCTGCTGAGTCTAAGGACTGTTTCTTGTGGTTTCATGACAGTTACATTGTATGTATTATCCAAGATTTGCAGAACATTTTCAAAACCAATATTATATCTTTACTTTTAAATATAGAAGCCTCTCTCTTCTTTAGCAGAACCACAGTGACTCAGCAATTACTTGCATGTCTAAGATGGTCTTTGCATTTTTCTGTGGCTGATGTTTGTGAGGGTTGAGGATTAATAGTAGGTTTTTGGACATGAATCATTTGGCATAACTAATGGCTGTTAATCAATTAGCCAGGTATACTGATTTATTTGAAGTTTGCCCTATTTCTATTATATTCATATATGTTGGATCATGGGAAGAAACAACCTGACATTCATAATATATATGTATTTTTTACACCAGAACACTACACAGCTCTGGTTTATGGTGGTGTGGGGGTTGAACCTGTCATCTGGGAGCTTCAGGTATGAAGCTGTTTAGTCTGTTTAGTCTATGTAACCATTATGCTGTCTCCCCGCCTAGCATATATATATATATATATATATCCTAAGATACTTATTTATTTATTTATTAACTTATTTATTTATTTTCATTACTGGGGCCTTGAGCATGTGAAATTTCACTGCTCCCATATTGCCAGCTAACATTTATTTATTTATCATTCTTTTTACTTTGTACAGAGAGATAGGGAGAGACATCACAGTACTGGCACTTCCTCCAATGCTATGATTTTTTTTTTAGATTTTTAAATATTTATTTATTTATTTCCTTTTTGTTGCCCTTGCTTTTATTGTTGTTGTAATTATTATTGTTGTTGATGTCGTCATTGTTGGATAGGACAGAGAGAAATGGAGAGAGGAGGGGGAAGATAGAGAGGGAAAGAGAAAGACACCTGCAGACCCGCTTCACAGCCTGTGAAGTGAACCCCCTACAGTTGGGGAGCCGGGGGCTGGAACTGGGATCCTTATGCCGGTCCTTGCGCTTTGTGCCACAGGTCCTTAACCAGCTGCGCTACCGCCCAACTCCCCAATGCTATTATTTTTTGTTTGTTTGTTACTGGGGCTTCACCTATCTGGGATGACTTTTACAGATAGAGAGAGACCAAGACAAAGAAGGGAAAGAAATCACATAATGCTGAAGCTTCCTCCAATATGGTGGGTCTGAGGCTCAAGCCTGTGTTATGCATGTGGCAGAGCAGGCAGATTAACCAGATGACCTATTTTGCTGCCCTACCGTGGCACTCTCATGTGGTGCCAGGGCTCAAATCCAGGTTGTACATATGGCAAGATACGTGGCCTACTTGATCTTCTTTAACCAGAGTGCTTCACAGCTCTTACTATTAGTGGTGCTAGGGATTGAACCTGGTATACTTAACTCTTGCTTGCAAGTCCCATTGTGTACAACCACTATGCTAATTCCCTGCCCTCTGCCTTTAAAATTTTTCTTTTCTTTATTATTATTATTTTTTAATATTTATTTATTAATTCCCTTTTGTTGCCCTTGTTGTTTTATTGTTGTTATTGATGTTGTTGTTGGATAGGACAGAGAGAAATGGAAAACAGAGAGGTGGAGAGAAAGATAGAGACCTGCAGACCTGCTTCACCACCTGTAAAGCGACTTCCCCTGCAGGTGGGGAGCCAGGGGCTCGAACCTGGATCCTTATGCCAGTGCTTGCACTATGCGCCACGTGCGCTTAACTGGCTACGCTACCACCCAACTCCCTAAAATTTTTATTTTCAATAGAGACCAAAGCAGTGTTTTATACTTAACTCTGGTAATTGGTGGTACCAAGTACTGCATTTGGAACTTCTGGAACCTCAGGCATAAATGACTGGTGTGCTACCTTCTCTGTACTAGTTTTCTTCCTTCCTTCCTTTCTTCCTTTCTCTCTTTTTAATTTCCATTTTATTTGATAGAACAGAGAGAAATTGAGAGGGGGGAGATAGGGAAAGAGAAAGATAAATACTTGCAGACCTGCTTCACTGCGCATAAAGCATTTCCCTTGCAGGTGTGGAGTGGGGACTTAAACCTGGGTCCTTGCACATGGTAGAGTGTGCTCAACCAGGTGTGCCACCACCCAGACTCCTGCACTACTTCTTTTAACCCTTTAAATTTCTTAAATTTTGATTACCACTATGATAGTTTCGTTTGGTTTCCTCCTCCTTTTTTTGTTTCTCCTACCCCCCCCCCCCTTTTTTCCAGATCCAGGGCCTCACTCATAACTAATTTCACTACTCCATTTCTGGGCCATGCTTTTACACATATAGATAGACAGACAGATGGAAGAACAGACAGACAGCAAGTGAGCAATAAAGACCAATGACCAGTGACATAGTAACTCCCACATGCTGCTGGGCCTCCGACCTGGACACTGTATGTGTCAAAACACATACCCTACCTGGTAAGCTATCTTTTTGGCCTCTCCTCAGTTTCTTTATTTGAATTGTTTTTTAATATTTATTTACTTATTTGTTTCTTCCCTTTTGTTGTCCTTATTGTTTTATTGTTATAGTTATTATTGTTGTTGTTATTCATGTCATCATTGTTGGACAGGACAGAGAGAAATGGAGAGAGGAGGGGAAGACAGAGAGGTTGAGAGAAAGATAGACACCTGCAGACCTGTTTCACCGCCTGTGAAGCGACTCCTCTGCAGATGGGGAACTGGGGGCTTGAACCCAGATCCTTACACCCATCCTTGTGCTTTGTGCCACCTGTACTTAACCCACTGCGCTACCCTCTTTATTTGAAATTTTTAGATAAAGTAGTTGCTTTGTGTCATAAACTGTTTACTTTCTGTAATCATCATACAAGATATACCAATTTAACATGTCTCCATGTTCATAAGGAATGGAGAGGAAGAGGACTAGCTTCAGTGAAAATAGAGAGAGAAAAAAAATCACAATCAAATGATAATAGGCTTATCATTTTGCTACTTCTGAAATTTTTCTAAAGCCATTTGATGTCTTCAGTGTGTTGTATGTGTGTGGTGGTGGTGGTGGAGGAAATAGTCTAGCTGTAACATCTGTTGCCATATGGGTTTCAGAACATGGACTATTTAAAAACATGAATTTTCCCCATATGGACATACTCCTTTTATAAATTTTTAAATTTATTAAATCCAGATGCACTTGCTAGTGTATGGGATGACCCACATAAAAATGCCTTCACTGACTTCTGGAGGTGGGTCTATGGAGCAGCAGCAGCTGTGTTTCTCTCCTCTCCTCTCTCGGGTCAACTAGGAATACCAATGGAGACCACCTGGGACCTCAACAAAACAGGACTAAAATGACTTCAGGAACCCACCAAATCACTCAAATCACCGGTGATTGCAAACACATGTGGCTCATGGACAGAGAGGAGCCTAGGGAGAGACTAAGTGGCTGATAACAGTCCAGTAGTTTACCAGTTGAGGCATCACCTCCAGACTGTTTCACCAACAAAAAGACTGTTGAAGGGAAGAGAGGACTCCCCTAAGACTCACCTAATGCAACTGTGAGTCTCCATTGCTACTGCTCTCAGAATCTAGAGCAGCAGAGGGGGAGGCCCTGTGCTGACACCAGGGGACAGAGAATTAACCAGGAAACTCAAGAGGAGATCTATACCTTGGTGGCCTAGTGGTGGGGCTATGAAAGTCTCTTTGCATAACCATTGGATTATCTCTGCCCCACCCTGCTTTATCTCTTGGTCAGGAGTCAGTGATTAAGCTAAGAAACCTACTTATAGTTTAAAAGCCTACAGGGAAGAAAAAAGGTTTTTAAGCCACTGAGCTCCAACTCAGGGATTAAAATACTGTTGAAACAACTGTCAGTTTCCATAACTGTGAACCCTTTAATTACCTTACTTAGACACAAGTCAATCCAGGCATGAGTGATCAGTAATTTGAAAAGTACTGAGAGAAGGACCTCAAAACATACTATATAAAATGGTTAAACCAACAAGAAGAAATATTGGAGAAATGAACCAGGACAAGAGTCCAGCTAAAAGCCCCCCAAAGGGTGAAGCACAAAATAATGAGGTGAATATCCAAACACTAGCTAAGGAAATAATCACAGGAGTGAGTAAATTGTTTGAAAGAATTGTCATCAGAAATGCAGAAACAACAAATGAGACTCTGGAAGAAAACACTAATTATTTCAAGGTTATTAGAGAGCTGAAAGCTGAAATAGCTGAGCTAAAGAACATAACTAGCTGAACAAGCTAAAACAGTATCAGAACAGGGTAACAAAATAGATGAACTCCAGAAAGCAGTAGAGGGGAGAGAGAATAGAATAAATGAGGCTGAAGACAGAATTAGCAAGATTGAGGATGAATTAGAGACAACTGAAAAAGAAGAGATCTCAAAAAGAGATTAAGAGATACTGAAAACAACAATGGAGACCTATTGGATGACTTCAAAAGAAATAATATACACATTATTGGCTTACCAGAGGAAAAAAGGGAGGGGAAGAAAGGATTCTTCAAGACATAATAGCTGAGAATTTCTCTATTCTAGACAACATAAAAGACATATAGGTTCAAGAAGCCCAGAGGGTCCCAAACAGAATTAACCCAGACTTAAAGACACCAAGACACATCTTACTTAGAATGGAAAGGAATAAGGATAAAGAAAGGATCCTGAAGGCTACAAGAGAAAAACAAAGAGTCACCTACAGAGGAAAACACATAAGATTAGCAGCAGACTTCTCCACACAAACACTACAGGCCAGAAGAGAATGGCAAGATATCTACTGAGTGCTCAATAAGAAAGGCTTTCAACCAAGAAAAAAATCTTCTCAGACAAGCAACAGTTGAAAGAATCAACAATCACCAAGCCTGCCCTGAAAGAAGTTCTGAAAGGTCTCCTATAAACAGTCAGACCACCATAAATATGCCATATATGAACACTAAAAATCTGTAAGAATGGCGTTAAAATATCTTCAGTCTTTGATATTAGTAAATGTTAATGGCCTGAATTCACCTATTAAAAGGCACAGAGTAGTAAGATGGATCAGAAAACACAACCCAACAATATGCTGTCTATAGGAAACCCACCTAACTCAACAAGACAAACACAGACTCATAGTGAAAGGATTGAAAACTATCATACCAGCCAGTGGCCCACAAAATAGAGCAGGAACAGCTATTCTCATATCTGACACGATAGACTTTAAAATAAATAAAATTTAAAAAGATAGAGATGGACACTACTTAATGCTCAGTGGATCAGTCAATCAAGAGGACTAACAGTAATTAACGTCTATGCACCTAAAGACAAGGCATGTAAATACTGATAGAGCTACCGCAATATATTAACAGCAACACAGTCATCGTAGGGGAATTAACATTTTCAAGATGAATTTACTACCCAGAGCCATATACAGATTTAATGCTATCCCCATCAAGATCCCAACCACATTTTTTAGGAGAAAAGAAAAAATGCTACAAATGTTTATCTGGAACCAGAAAACACCTAGAACTGTCAAAACAATCTTGAGAAGAAAGAACAGAATTGGAGGCATCACACTCCCAGATCTCAAATCATATTATAGGGCCCTGTAATAAAAACTGCTTGGTACTGGAACATGAGTAGACACACAGACCAATGGAATAGAATTGAGAGCCTAGAAGTAAGCCCCCACAGCCTATGGGCATCTAGGACATCTAATCGTTGACAAAGGTGCCCAGACTATTAAATGGGAAAAGCAGAGTCACTTCAACAAATGGTGTTGGAAAAAATGGGTTAAAACATGCAGAAGAATGAAACTGAACCACTCTATCTCACCAAATACAAAGGTAAATTCCAAGTGGATCAAGGATTTGGATGATAGACCAGAAACTATCAGATGCTTAGAGGAAAATATTAGCAGAACTCTTTACCGCATAAGTTTTAAAGACATCTTCAGGGAAACCAATCCAAAGAAGACTAAGGCAAGAAGACTAAGGCAAGCATAAACCTATGGGACTACATCAAATTAAAAAGCTTCTGCACAACAAAAGAAACCAATACCCAAACCAAGAGATCCCCTCACAGAATGGGAGAAGATCTTTGCATGCCTTACATCAGACAATAATTTAATAACCAAAATATTTAAAGAGCTTGCCAAACTCAACAAGACAACAAATAACCCCATCCAGAAATGGGGAGAGGACATGGACAGAATATTCACCACAGAAGAGATCCAAAAGGCTGAGAAACACATGAAAAAATGCTCCGAGTCTTTGATTGTCAGAGAAATGCAAATCAAGACAACAATGAGATACCATTTCACTCCTGTGAGAATGTCATACATCAGAAAAGGTAGTAGCAGCAAATGCTGGAGAGGTTGTGTGGTCAAAGGAACCCTCCTGCACTCTGGTGGGAATGTAAATTGGTCTAACTTCTGTGGAAAACAGTCTGGAGAACTCTCAGAATGCTAGAAATGGACCTACCCTATGATCCTGCAATTCCTTTCCTGGGAATATATCCTAAGGAACCAAGCACACCCATCCAAAATGATCTGTGTACACATATGTTCTTAGCAGCACAATTTGTAATAGCCAAAACCTGGAAGCAACCCAGGTGTCCAACAACAGATGAGTGGCTGAGCAAGTTGTGGTATATATACACAGTGGAATACTACTCAGATATAAAAAACGGTGAATTCACCATTTTTAGCTGATCTTGGATGGACCTTGAAAAATTCCTGTTAAGTGAAATATGTCGGAAAGAGAAGGATGAATATGGGATGATCTCACTCTCAGGAAGAAGTTGAAAAACAAGATCAGAAGAGAAAACACAAGTAGAACCTGAACTGGAATTGGCATGTTGCACCAAAGTAAAAGACTCTGGGGTTGGTAGCGGGGAGAATACAGGTCTAAAAAGGATGACATACAACCTATTGGGGTTTGTATTGTTATATGGAAAAGTGAGAAAATATTATTCATGTGCAAACTATTTACTGTCTAATGTAAAACATTAATTTCCCAATAAAGAAATTTTTAAAAATGCCTTCACTGAAAATTCCATTTTTCACAGTGATAATTGTTAAACTGCATCAGGTGTTCAGTGTAACTTGAAGATTCCAAGATAGCATGTTCAGTAGAAAACTGGAGGTAGGCTCTAGGAAGAAGGTGGAGGCAATTTACAACTTAACCAAGATGAATACAGCACCTCATAACTTTAACAACAGAGATAAACTGCATACACACACACACACACACACACACACACACACACACACACACACCACACGCAAATAAATAAATAAACCTTTGCAAAAGTATAATAGAAATCTAGTTTGAACAATCTGGAATGTGGGTACAGTGGCTAAATCATTGGACTGAAAGAGCATGAGATCCCAAGTTCAGTTCCCAGCATCACATGTATTAGAGTGATACTCTGGCTCTCTCTCTAGTAAGCCTTTTTTTTTTTTTTTTTTTGGTAAATCTAGCTTGAGGAAATCAAGGCATTGTGTAGATTCTATGAGTTAGAACAGAGGCCTTGCCCATGTGCCATTTCACCATTTCCAGGGTGACATTTTCATTGAGATTAAGAGATAGAAAGAGACACCCCAGCACTGGAGCTTCTCCCAGTGTCATGGTACTCTCATGTGATACTAGGGCTCAGGCCTGTGCCACACACACACACACACACACACACACACACACACACAGAGCAAGGCATGCCCCCTACCCAGCGAGCTATTGCTTATTGTTACATCATCATTTTAATCTAATTTAAAATGAAACAATAGGCCTCTGCTAACATACATATATATATATACATATATATATATATGTATAAATATACATATATATCTTCTGCTTAAAGTCCAAAAGAAATCTGGACTTCAACCAAGCTGCCCAGATGAGGGTGAATGAGCATGATGACATCCATTTCACACCCCATTATTTATGCAGCTCAGGAAAGCTGCACATATGCAGACACCATGGCTGAGCTGCCAAGCATGTAGCATCTTAATCTGATTGAAGAAGAGTGTTTCTAAGTTAGAGTTAGAAAATGTGCTTTGCTATCACCAGTGTGTGTTTTGAAATAACCATTCTATTCTCTTGGCATCCTGGGGGACGGTACAGTGGATAAAGTTTTGCATTTGCCAGAGTGATTTTCTGGTTCTCTCTTTCTCTACCTCCTTTCTCTCATTAATAAATATATCTTTAAAAAATAGAAGTTATGGGAGTAAGGTGGTAGCGCAGAGGGTTAAGCTCACATGGCGCAAGGACCGCCATGAGGATCCCAGTTCGAGTCCCCGTTTCCCCACCTACAGGGGAGTCGCTTCACAGGAGAGGAAGCAGGTCTGCAGGTGTCTATCTTTCTCTTCCCTTCTCTGTCTTCCCTTCCTCTCTTCATTTCTCTCCGTTCTATCCAACAAGGACCATATCAATAACAACAACAATTAAACAGCAAGGGCAACAAAAGGGAAAATAAATAAATAAGTAAATAAATAAACATAAAAAAAAAGCCAAACATCATTTTGAGAAAACAAGAAAAGGAAAGAAAAGAAAAGAAAAGAAAAGAAAAGTGATCATTCTCACTCAGACTTTTGGAAACTTCTTTTAAACTCAAGTCTAAGAATCTCAGATTCCTTCATTCCAGACGGCAGGCACAGGTTCCAGACCAATTCCTTTTGGAATAAGAAAGTAAAGTACACTCTTCCTAATACAGTTATTTTGTTTTATTTAATGGGATACATTAATTGCAGGATAGCAAAGTACAATGCAGGAGATTTGAGATTCCCTAGTGTGCAACTGAGCCCCAGGATCTTGGGCTGACAAGTATATGGGCGTGACCAGATCATGTGCCTACTGCCTCAGCTTTTTTACCAGTATGATAAACATGTTAGACTTTAGTGTTTCTATGGTCTGACAGCATCACATTATTTTATAATTTTATTATCATATCCAGAGTATGTATCCCTTTTCAGTGTGTGTAGAGAACTTCATCCATGGAAACTGTCTGAAATTTCATGTCCTCAGGGCAGTAGGGAGCAGTCTAGAACAGCCCGGAAATAGGTTTCCTTGTACATGGTAATGTGTGTGCTTAACCAGGTATACCACTGCCTGGCCCCTGTCTTCAAATATTTCAATGTCACATGAAAAAAAGTTCACAAGAGGCCCAGTGAATGATAGTAATTTTTTGACTGGAGTAAAGGAAGTCGGGGCTGTCTTCAAGTGTATGTATGTGTGTATATACATGTATACACAAACACACATACACACATATATTATATTTCCACCAGGGTTATTGCTGGGACTCTCAGCACCAGCACTACAAATCCATTGCTCCCGGCATCCATTTTTTTTCTTTTCTTTTTTTCTTTCTTTCTATTTTGTTTTGATAGGGACAGAGAGAAATTGAGAGGGAAGGAGAGGGGAGATAGGGAGAGAGACAGAAAGATACATGCAGAACTACTTCGCCACTCATGAAGCTTACCTCCTGCAGGTGGGTAGTGGAGACTTGAACCTGGGTTTGTGTGCATGGTAATGTGTGTGCTTAACCAGATGTACCACTGCCTGGCCCCTGTCTTCAAATATTCTAATTAATGTCACATGAAAAGATAGTAAACTTATTCTGTGTTGTTATAAAATATACAACTGAACTCTGAGTAGAGGTTTTCATTTTTGACTTGCCATGAGTATTGTTTTTTTATTTAAAAACAAAGAACTTGCTTATTTATTTTATGGGTAGGAGAGACACCTGAGCACCACTTATCTCTGACTTATGGTACTGGGGATTGACCCTGCAACTTTTGGGACCTAAGGCATGTAAATCATGTGCTTTAACACATTGAGCTATCTCTCTAGTCCTAAGTACTTCCTAAATAAATATAAATACACAGTGATAAAAATAGAAAGTCTTGGGAGTCGGGCAGTACCACAGCGGGTTAAGTGCATGTGGCGCAAAACGCAAGGACCAGCCTAAGGATCCCAGTTCGACCCCCCGGCTCCCCACTTGCAGGGGAGTCACTTCACAGGTGGTGAAGCAGGTTTGCAGGTGTCTTTCTCTCCCTCTCTCTGTCTTCTCTTCCTTTCTCCATTTATCTCTGTCCTGTCTAATAATGATGACATCAATAACAATAAACTACAACAATAATAAAAAGACAACAAGGGCAACAAGAGGGAAAATAAATTTTAAAAAAATAGAAAGTCTTCTGAACTGTCAGTGGAGAGATGAAACTGAAGGGGCCAGGTGGTGGCACACCTGGTTAAGTGCACACATTACAGTGCACAAAGACCCAGGTTCAAGCCCCTGATCTGCACCTGCAGGGGGAATGCTTCAAAAGTGATGAGGCAGGGCTGCAGGTATTTCTCTATCTCTCTCCCTCTCTATTTTCTCCTCCTCTCTCAATTTCTCTCTGTCTCTATACAATAATAAATAAATAAATAAAAATATTTTAAAAAGAGACATGAAACTAAGATAAAACAAACAGCTTTTCCTGGTTAAGTGCATACATTGCAGTGCGCAAGGTTGCAGGTTCAAATCCCCAGTCCTCACCTGCAGGGGTAAAGCTTCACGAGCAGTGGAGTAGGGCTGTAGGTGTCTCTCTGTCTCCCCTCTCAATTCCTCTCTGTCTCTATCCAATAATAAATAAGTAAAAACATTAAAAAAAACCCAGTTCTCACAGATTGTGAAAGTTTTTTTGCATAAATAATGGCATCACTTTGGAATCTGATCATTAGGACTAATAATGTGTTACTAGTGCTATAATGACTATTTGTAATGTTATTACATTAATTTTGTGTGGTAAGTTTCTCTTAATCCATTAAAAAATGGGTTCCTTTAAAATAGTTATGTGTTAGTCTCATAAGAAATCAGAATATAAGTGCCAGGCAGTAGTGCACTCACTTGAATGCACATATTACAATGCACAAAGACCCAGGTTCAACCCATGGTCTCCACCTTTGGGGGGAAGCTTAATGAGTGATAAAGTAATGCTGCAGGTCTCTTTCTTTTTCTTCCTCTCTGTTTCTCCTTCCATCTCAGTTTCTCTCTGTCTTTATTCAGATAAATGAATAAATAAATGAATAAATAAAATCTATTAAAAAAAAGAAATCAGAGTATTAATGTGCCCATATGTCAACAACCATACTGTAAACCATTAGCCCCCCCCAGTAAAATGAGAAAAAAAAAGACTATTTAAAAAAGCTAGACAACTAGATATTTTACAGGAATCCTCCTCTCCAGAAATTCTATGTATCTGTTCACCACAGTATTAAGTTAATTACATTTTTGTACTTGAATTCTTTATTGTGTGCTTTCCAATAACAAAATAATGAAACTCTTTCCCCCTGTGATATAATTTGTCTACTCAGTTTAATTACATTTAATTTCAGCTTTTTCTTCAAATAGTCTGAATTACCTGTCAGGTTAGAAGCATAATTTTAAGTCTCTTTATACTTTCATAGCCTGTAGTATGGTGCTGAGCAGAATCTACACTAGAATAGCAGACATGTGTGTGCAAGACTTTAGAGACCCAAGATGCTAGTGTTACTCCATTCCATAGAAGAAGAGTATAGATTTTTTTAAAAAAAATTTGGGTGGTAGCGCAGCAGGGTAAGCACATGTGATACAATGTGCAAGTACTGGCATATGGATCTCGTTTCCAGCCCAGGCTCCCTACCTTCAGGGGAGTGGCTTCACAGGCGCTGAAGCAGGACTGCAGATGTCTGTCTTTCTCTCCCCCTCTCTTTCTTCCCCTCCTCTCTCCATTTCTCTCTGTCCTATCTAACAATGATGACATCAGTAACAACAACAATAATAATTACTACAACAATGAAAAATAGCAACGGCAACAAAAGGGAAATAAATAAATAAAATTTTTTAAAAGTTTAATTTTTAACTCTTATCTAGATGAGCACAGTTTTATGTTCCTTCTCCTCTTTTGTATGACATTCTCAGAAGAATGGAGGAAATGTTAATGATCTAGTACCCACCTGTGCTAGGTGGGTGATTCCATGACTCTGGTTAGGGTTGATGTGCTATCCAGCTGCTTCTACACTTAAGATAGGAGTCTCTACAGGAAGCTACAGCTTTGGGACCATTGGCGCTCTTGACTTTGTTTTCACTCTGCTTCACTGGCTCTTCATTCAAATTTTCCATGTTATCTGCAGTTTGTCATTGAACTTCTTTTGTAGAATTAAAAAGCAAAACCTCCTGCAATAATGTAAAGAAAAATGAGAGGGATCAGGTGGTGGTGCACCTGGTTGAGTGCACATATTATAATGCACAAGGACTCAGGTTCAAGCCCCCCCCATCCCCGCCTGCAGGGGGGAAACTTCATGAGTGTTGAAGCAGTGTTGCAGGTGTCTCTCTGTCTTCTATCTTCCCCTTCCCTCTATTTCTCTCTCCCTTTCGGTCTTCCCCTTCCCTTTCAATTTCTGACTATCTCTATCCAATAAATAAATAAAGGTAACATAAAAAAATTAAAAAAGAAAGAAAAATGAGAAATTGTGAAATGCTATGCAATTAATTTAGAATAATTCCTTTTCTGTTTATTTTTGGGCTATTTTGTAGCTCAATAATTTCTTAAGAGTGTACTGTATTTATTGCTAAACGTGATCATCAGTAAATAAAATGGGGACTGGGAGGGAGAGGATAAATGCTCACTAAGGTGAGTGCCTTAGGGGGGGTGCTTCAACCCCCCCTAGAATTCAACTTTCCATTTCATTGATGCTATTCTCTAACAGTTATTTTTACCTGATAGTGATCAAGAGCCTATTCTCAAAGGATGACCTGAAAATAGGACCCTTGTTGAAAAGCCCAAAGAATTTTGGAAGCAGTTGATGTGGTGGTCTGGGTGCAAGCAGTGCTTTGTTCTCAGTGGAGCCTCATGCTTGGTTGTTGGCCAGTGCTTGTATGTATAGAATTAAATAAAGTAGATCTCTGAGAATTCTAGATTGCTGTGGTATGGAAAGGGAGATCAGGAGGATGGAAATGAACTTTCCAATCTGGGATGTGTTTATTCCTATCTAGTTCCCACCTGGAAAGTAGAAAGGGAAGGTGGGTGTCTCTTCTGCAGCCTGAAGGAAATTAAAATAAAAATTTCTTAAAGTATTACATTTAAGCAGCCTAGGAGGTAGTACAGTGGATAAGGTGTTGGACTTGGCAACATGAGGTACTGAGTTCTATTCTCACCACCACATGTATTAGATTGAGGTTCTTTTCTGGTTCTCTCTCTTCCTTTTGTTAATAAATTAAATCTTTGTAAAATATAAAAACAAATAAATTACTACTTTTAATATTTTGTACATAGAATTTTAACTTTTCTTTTATTGTTGCTGGGTGTCACTACTCTAGGCCAACTTCTTCAACTAGTGATAAAGAGACACCATAGCACCAGAGCTTCCCCCAGTGCCAGTGTACTTTTCTTGTGTGTGACAAGGATTTGAACCTGTGTTTTGTGCATGTCAAAGCCAGCCCTGAATTTCTCTTCTTTTCTTTCTTTCTCTCTTTCTTTCTTTCTTTCTTTCTTTCTTTTTTTTTTTTTTTTTTTTTTTTGCCTCCAGGGTTAACGCTGCGTCTCGGTGCCTGCACTATGAATCCACTGCTCCTAGAAGCCATTTTTTCCCTTTTGTTGCCCTTGTTGTTTATCGTTGTTGTGGCTATTGTTATTGTTGTTACTGATGTAGTTATTGTTGGATAGGACAGAGAGAAATGGACAGAGGAGGGGAAGACAGAGAATGGGAAAGATAGACACCTGCAGACCTGCTTCACTGCTTATGAAGAGATCCCCCTGCAGATGAGGAGCTGGGGGCTCGAACCAGGACCCTTATGCTAGTCCTTGCATTTTGCACCGGTCCTTACGCTTTGCGCCATGTGCTCTTAACCTGCTGTGCTACCACCCGACCCCTACCAGCCCTGAATTTTACTTTCTTGTGTGAACTTCATAACTAAACCATGCAGCTTCAGAGGCTAGGTTAGCTTTATTATTTTTTTTCTCTAACATCATTTTGGTCAAGAAAGTTCTTTTTTGTATGGTTTGTGTAAGAAAACTGCTTCTGCCAGGTTATTTGAGACTAAGTCAGTTAAATGAAAGCATCCCATCCTTAAAAAAAAAAAAAATCAAAAAAGAAAATCTCCTGTGCAAAGAAGTCACTATGTTCTTCTTTGCTTTACAAGTCAATATTCCCCTTTTTCTTAAATGTGAAGCTTCTTTGACAGTGCTTTTCACACTTAGTATGGAAGTAGCATGAGATTTCAAACAAAATTGCCTGCAGAACTCCAGTATGTAAACAAGATAAAAATGGAGACATTCCCTGTAGGGCAAAGGGGGGTGTGGTGAAGTGGGAGGTGGGTGGGGGGATGGCTCAAAGGAGAGAATGTGTGTGTGTGTGTGTGTGTGTTTAGAGGTGGGGTGTGAAAGGTTTAGAATCTCTTCTCTATTAATAGGATGAAAGTTTTTTCCAAAATCTTAACGATATGAAGTTGTATTGTGGTATTCTTATGCTTTTTATTGTTTTACATTAAAATCTTTGTATAAATTTTGAAGAAATTATTTTCATAATAAAAGAGTTTATTACAATATATAAATCTTATTAAAGATACTTTATTAAATAATAATACTTTACATTTGGTTAAAGAAACCAAGCAATATTTGGTTAAGGAAGATAGCATTTTCTTTTAACCCTAACTCTATACTTAATCTATTAAACCCAGATTATGGAAATGTTTCCATTTTGTAACGCTTATTTGTCAGAGGAGAAAAGGAAAACTTGAAAGGAATTGACTATGCCTTAGCCTTAGACTGTGAGATGGCAGACCAACTAGGACCTGTGACTTACTATATACCATAAATCTTGGGCCCAAGCCCCAGCAAAACTGTAGAGCACCATGGTACTAGAGGAAATCCCACAAATGGTATTATCATAGGGGAGGGATTAATTTGGCCAAACAGTATCAGCACAGTGTTTTGAATTAATAACAAGAGTTTACCAGAGTTATGACTAAGGAGTGTTATTTTGGCTTTGAGAATCCCAACTTTAGTAGTTCCTTAAGTGAATAATCACAATTATGTTGGAGGTTTTTGTTTTATCATGTTGTATATTTGTGAAATTTTTTTCTTTTAATTATGGCTGATTTTTCCCAGAATGCTCAAATACTTAAGTACATCCCAGCACTGCCAAAAGTCCTCATTATTGCATAGTTTCACCTAAGGGTATGCCATTGCTTGGATGTTTTGTCACTGCTTGAATGTTTTGTCTTTGCTCTCTTGTCCATCCTTTTATCATTTTATTCTAAAGTTCTCTTTGATAGAGAGATTTTAGTGATCTGAGAATTGGAGCCTCCCACTTCAGACTGACAGTATCAAATTAGACTTTCATCAGTTCTTATTATTAGAAAGCAAAAGGGAATAAAGGTCAGCCTTTAGCTGCCAGGATGGCTGATTTTCTGTGAGCATCACGTTAGGAGACACTGGTTCATCTGTCTGTGGGCTTAGGATTCAACAGCAAAAGCTGTCAGGCTCACACTGATGGAAGGCAGCCTGGGCGGGGAAACACATCTCTTCATGGCTCACCATTGGCTTCTCATTACAACATTCTCCCTGGAGACACACTCCACAGGCTCATTCACCTACCACTTCTTCCCTCCCTTCCTCCCTTTCCCTCCCTACCCCCCTCATTACTGATTCACAGCAAGAGGCAGCAACACCAGCTTCTTTTCACGAATCAGGGATTGCAATGAGCTCATCCTTTTCTCTTTGCAGCTTCCCAACTGCTTTGGCTGCTACACGCGCGCGCACGCACACACACACACACACACACACACACACACACACACGCTAGAATCTTCTAAGCAGTTTGTCCATTTCTGCACATGTATCTGAACGCATCAGCATCAGTCTTGGCCATTTGCCAGCATCTGATTGCATTTGCTGTTTTGTCTTTAATTCTGACTTTGATTCCATCTTCCAGTCCACTCGGAGGCTCTTGCCCAGTGGTTAATTGAGCTAAAATGTTCTTTCCTTGGCGACATTAGCTGACCATTCCTTACAACAGACTGGCTCGTGAGTACCTGGCTCCCCTCCCTCTGCAGCTCTCAGAATTGAGGATAAGGAATCCCGTTTTCTCACTCTGGAGACCTCCTTACTGCTCATGGAAGAAGGGGTGCCCTGCCCAGCCCCAGCTGCCAAGCTCGTGCCTCCTGTCAGAAAGTCCCAGGACATGCACGACGAGAGGAGTAAGCTGGTGAATGAGTATGCCTGTCGCGTGCTGGAACTTCTGGGGATGGGGCATCGGCTGTTTGTGCCTCGGCTACTGGCGGTGAGACTGTTTTCCATTGCGCATCTTTTGCAGGGAAAATTGTGTGTGTGTGTGTGTGTGTGTCTCCCCAAAAGAGGCTTCAGGCTCCTCTTTTTCTCTCCTTCTCCCCATGCCACGCAGAAGGAAGTGCTGAGTGGTCAACTGCAGCCCTGGGCTTCTTCCAAGCCAGCTCCACGCCACTCCTTAATTGGCTAGATGAGATAGGGCTCCTTTCTCCAACTCTGGGTTACACTGGGGCATTATCTTTGTGGCAGCTTAAAAAAATGATTTTCTGTCTGAGGTTCAGAACTAAAACAGATAGAATACTCAGCATCTGATGTAGCTCTCTGTCTTTTCTCCTAAGGGTCAAATTTGGCAGCACACACCATTCTATATGTCTAGACTGCCCTGTGATTTGTATTTTTTTCACCTCTCCATTTGACTTTCATTTTGATTTTTTTTTAATGGGGAACTTCACACCCCAAAATTACTTGGGTAGGAAATTTTATATGTCTCTCCTGGGATGCTAGAATGTGCATTTATGCTTAATGCTTTTTGGGTCTGTGCTATGAATCTGGAGACTGGCTGTGGCTTGTTTTTCTTATTTCCTGAACAAGAGAAAAATCACCCTTGCTTACTTCCTACAAAGGGTTAAAATGAAATACCCATAATCACTGGTGCAGGGTTTCTTGTTAGTGGTTTGAGAACTATACCTAGCAACTGTTCCTTCATGTAATTGGTCTACAGTAGTCCTATACCATGATTTGGTAATTGAGCAAGAGAAACTTGACTTGTCATCTTTCTACAGTGGAGTTTAATGTCATTTTATAAGTTCCATCTCATGGTTTCTCCTAAGTCTTTCCAGGAAAATAATATTCACTTGAGTGATGATTTTAATGCCTTTTTCTCCCTTTAATATAGTTCATTAAACTTATCTGTTTAAACTTACCTTTATAGACACTAAGTCAGGCTTCACTTATGCATTTGTATGAAAATAGTTTTTCTTATAGAATGACTACATGTATTAGTTAGCCATATAAGGGATTTCTTACTTTGAAGAAAGTCTTTTTATCACTGCAAGATATAGTTAGATGCAGCAACAAGTATACAGTAATGGGAGTGAGGAGAAGTAATTTTGGGAAATGGAACTCCTTTGTATTTTAAGGAAGATAGAGTGCTCTACAAATATATTTTAGTGCCCAGGCGATGTCATCAGTGCTCACTTCACTCATTTTTTTTTCTTAATGAAAGGGAAAACAGAGGATTCATTATTCATTATTCTTTTTTAAAAAATATTTAATTTATTTATTAATGAGAAAGATAGGAGGAGAGAGAGAAAGAACCAGACATCACTCTGGTACATGTGCTGCTGGGGATTGAACTCAGGACCTCACACTTGAGAGTCCAATGCTTTATCCACTGTACTACCTCCCAGACCACAAAGATTCATATTCTATTGGAACATTTTACAAAATGAAATAAGTGTTTTATTTCAGAAGCTTTGACAGTAAGAAATAAGCTTTGACAATAAGATTTTATACATCTCCTTGGGGAATCATCTTTATCTAATATATAGTTAACATATTCTTAAAGATAACTTTTTGTCTTAAGCACTTCCACTGGTAACGTCCAGTAATTTCATGCATTTCCATTCTCAATATTGAAGGAAACCATAATAACTTTTCTAATCAAATCTGTGTTAAGAATGAATTTATGTCCTCAATTTTTTAATCAGCATTAAAATCCATAGGAAGTTGGGCACACAACTTATGACCTTGCCTACCTGCACATTCTGTTGTACAGTCTATTGGCTATGCACTTAGTCTCTTAGGTGGTAAATCTCTCATGCTGTTTAGGGTCCTGACATTCTGAGTCTAGATGATATATGCTGAACTTTCTTGTTATCCTTTAGGAATGTCTGACTTTGTTAGGCAGTGCTATTGTACACGATAGAATGGAGATCTACATTTGGGGGAATTCCATGCCCTCTAATTAACAATCTGGCTGTGAATTGGGATTAGCTACCAAATGAGTTTCTATCTGTTTCTCTATCTTCCTTCCTTCCTTCCTTTCTCTCTCTCTCTCTCTCTCTCTCTCTCTCTCTCTTTCTTTCTTTCTTTTTCCCCAGAGCACTGTTCAGCTCTGGTTTATGGTAGTACAGGAAATTGAACTTAGGACTTTGGAGCCTCAGGCACAAGAGTCTCTTTGTGTAACCATTGTGCTATCTACCCTTACCCTCCAATGAGTTTCTAATGCAGTTGAGCATGTGTACCTGGGAAAATTATTATTGGAGTGACTACTGGTATGGGATTGATGGCTGATATCTGCATTCTCAGGTGTTTCTGAGAGGGGCTCTCCCACATGTAATGCCAAACCCTTTCTATTACCAGTCAGGCAGGTAAGCCTGATTTTTAAGATGCATATGTGTCTTTTTGTGGTCATACTCAAACATGAAAGCCTGTGGGATAGACACATACACATATTTTATTTTTTTCTTTTCATGTACATCAAGTAAAACTTAAATATATTTTATGGGGGAGCCAGGTGGTAGCTCAGTGGGTTAAGTGCACATAATGTGAAGCACAAGGACCAGCGCAAGGATCCCGATTCAAAACTCCTGCTCCTCACCTTCAGAGAGATCGCTTCACAAGTGATGAAGCAGGTCTGCAGGTCTCTCTATCTTTATCTCCCCCTCTCTTTCTTCCCCTCCTCTCTCCATTTCTCTCTGTCCTATCCATCAACAACGACAGCAATAATAACAACAATGATAAACAACAAGGGCAACAAAAATGGGGGGGGGAATACAGGAGTAGTGGATTCATAGTGTAAGTACCGAGCCCCAGAAATAACCCTGAAGGCAAGAAAAAAAGAAAAGAACATATATATATATATATATATATATATATATATATATATATATATATAATTTATTTTAACAAAAGAGATATAGAGAGCAAAAGATACACAGAATGACCAGATCACTGCTCAGCTCTGGCTTGTGGTGCTACTAGGGATTGAACCAGGGACTTCAAAGCCTCAGGCTTCTGCATAACCACTACGCTATCTCCCTAGCACTCAAGTACTCTTTTTAAATTAGCTGATAAATAAATGAAATTTTACCAAGACTTGGTTGTGGATTTGAATAGAGAACATTAAAAGCCTTGAAATCTAATCAAGCTTATGTGAAATTTTGTTTATTGTCCATCAAAGGTATACCTACTACAGAACGAGCTCACTTTGATAAGTTAGGTATAGGTATTTCATTTCAAATACAACCCCAAGATCTAACTCCTATATGCAGATCTACCAATTGAGCTTTGCTCATTTGGTGAAATTAAAATGTCAAAGCAAGAAATATCCTTGCCACCAGTTAAGTCATATTTTCCCTTTCTAAATTCTCTGCTTGCAAATGTTTCTCTGAATTCCAAAAATATTTCTCAATCCTCCTAGACACTATAATCAAAGGAATAAAAAATTTATTACCTCCCAGAGAATCTTAAAGAAAACTAGAAGCTTCCAGAGCTAACATTCAAATGTTTCAATTGTTCATTTATACCCACCTTGCTTCCTTTACAAAATCACCTTACAGTGTGATACTCTATCACTGAATTTTTCAGTGGGAATAACACTAAAAGTGACATAATCATCAGTAGCAACTAATCAGAGTTCATCCTTTGCAGCAAGTGTGTGAAATTTGGAAAAAGAGGAAAAACTTATACTCATGTTCAGAATTTCCCTCCCCTCCACACACACCCTTTAGATGGTTTCTTTTTGCTGCTACATGACACATGAAGTGATTGGATCGATAACATCAGTGTTGTTTTCATGTTTACACTTGATCAAATTTCTGGTTCTGCCAAGTTACATCCTTGTTTAAATTTGTGGACTTCCTTATGCTTTAAAGTTAGGCATTTATATGACTACACTTTACTAGGAGTGTACATAAACACCATTCCCACCACCAAAAGACTGTGTCCCATCCCACACACCTACCCCCAACCCCCACCGGCCAAGGAAGCTGCATGTCTCCCCTCACCACAGGGTTTTCACTTTGGTGCCCTACTTACAATTTAGTCAGGTCCTGCTTTTATTTTCCCTTTCAGATCTTCTTAGTTAACTTCTGTTGATGAGTGGGATCATCCCATACTCATCTTTATCTTTCTGACTTAGCTCACTTAACATAATTCCTTCTAGCTCTGTGCAAGATGGGTCAGAGAAGGTGGGTTCATTGTTCTTGATAGCTGTATAGTGTTCCATTGTATATATATACCACAGCTTTCTCAGCCACTCATCTGTTGTTGGGCACCTGGGTTGCTTCCAGGTTTTAGCTATTATGAATTGTGCTGCTATGAACATAGGAGTACACACCTCTTTTTGGTTGGGTGTTATGGAGTCCTTGGGGTATAACCCCAGGAGAGGAATTACTAGATCATATAGAAGGTCCATATCTAGACTTGTGAGAGTTTTCCAGACAGCTCTCCACAGAGGCTGGACCGAAAGGGTTCCTCTGTCCCCACATCCTCTCCAGCATTTGTTGCTGCTGTCCTTTTTGATGTATGCCATTCTTATAGGAGTGAGGTGGTATCTTAATGTTGTCTTAATTTGCATTTCTCTGACAATCAGTGACCTAGAGCAGTTTTTCATATGTTTGTTAGCCTTTTGGATCTCCTCTGAGGTGAATGTTTTGCTCATATCCTCTGCCCATTTTTGGATGGGGTCATTTGCTTTTTTGGTGCTAAGTTTGCTGAGCTCTTTATATATTTTGGTGATTAGTTTCTTGTCTGATGTATGGCATGTGAAGATCTTCTCCCATTCTGTGAGGGGTCTCTCTGTTTGTTTAATAGTTTCTTTGGATGTGCAGAAGCTTTTCAATTTGATATAGTCCCATTGGTTTGTTTCTGCTTTAGTCTTCCTTGCAATTGGGTTGATTTCATCAAAGATGTCCTTGATGTGTAGGTGGGAAAGTGTTTTACCAATGTTTTCCTCTAAGTATTTGATTGTTTGTGGTTTAACATCCAGGTCTTTGATCCATTTGGAGTTGATTTTTGTTTCTGGTGAGATAAAGTGGTTCAATTTCATTATTCTGCATGTTACAACCCAGTTTTCCCAGCACCATTTATTGAAGAAAGCCTCCTTCTTCCATTTAATCCTTTGGGCCCCCTTATCAAAGATTAGATGTCCATAGGTGTGGGGATTTATTTCTGGGCTTTCAATTCTGTTCCACTGGTCTGTGTGCCTATTTTTGTTCCAGTACCATGCTGTCTTGATGATGATGGCTTTATAATATAGTTTGAGATCTGGGAGTGTAATGCCTCCATTTCTGTTTCTTTTCCTCAAGATGGTTTTGGCAATTCTAGGTGTTTTCAGGTTCCAGATAAATGATTGTAGTGTTTGTTCTATTCTCTTAAAGAAGCTTGGTGGAACTTTGATGGGTATTGCATTAAATTTGTATATGGCTCTGGGGAGAATATTCATTTTGATGATATTTATTCTTCCAATCCATGAGCATGGGATATCTTACCATTTCTTGGTATCAGTTTCTATTTCCTTGAGTAGCGACTCATAGTTTTCAGTATACAAGTCTTTCACTTCTTTGGTCAACTTTATTCCTAGGTATTTGATTGATTTTGCTGAAACAGTAAATGGGAGTGATTTCTGGATGTCTTCTTCAGATTTAGTGTTTTCATAAAGAAATGCCACTGATTTTTGTACATTGATTTTGTAGCCTGATACCTTGCTATATTGCCTAATAACTTCCAGTAGTTTTCTGCTTGTGAAAGGACCCCTCTGCAGGTGGAAAGCCAGGGACTTGAACCAGGATCCTTGCATGGTCCTTGTGCTTCATACAATGTGTGTTTAATCCAGTGCACCACCTCCTGACCCCCCCCAACATAGTCATCTGTAACACATTTAAATAGGGACTTAAAATTCTTTCTTTTATTTAAAAAGGGGTCATTAGTAGACATTTTTAAGGCACCTAGCACGTTTTTTACTTAGCATGTTCATTACTCTGGAATTCCAGGATTACAATTCCTCAAGATAGTGGAATCTATATATAGCAAACCTACAGCCAACATCATACTCAATGGACAGAAGCTGAAAGCAATAGATATTTTTAAAACAGTGAGTTTACAATAAAAATGTATGATCTGAGAAATAAAAATCACTGTGATTTCTCTTATATGAGTGGTTCCTGCAGTTATTAATTGAGGTAAAGAAGAGAGATTTATTCCCTGCTCAGCTCTTGAATTCCCTGCCTAACAGTTCTGTTTCTTCCAGTGCTGGAGCCTTAAACATAAGCAATTCCATTGTTTCCAGGCTGACTTAAAAAAAATGTTTTCATTTCAGATAGAGGGCAAGAGAGACATAGAAAAAGAGATATGGGAGACCGAGTGGTGGCACATCTGGTTGAGCTGGCATATTACAGTGCGCAAGGACACAGGTTGGAGCCCCTAGTCCCTACCTGCAGGGGGAAAGCTTTGCAAGTGGCAAAGCAGTGTTACAGGTGTCTCTCTGTCTCTCTCCCTCTCTATTACCCCCTTTCTTTTTGATTTCTGGCTGCCTCTACCCAGTAAATAGATATAATACAGAAAGAGAGAGAGAGATGTTTGAAAAAAAAAGAGAGATGGTAATGGGTTTCCATCTGTGTCGATTTTCTTGGTGCCATGTATAGTGCTCTCATGTTCTGGAGCTCAAATTGGACCCTTGTACATGGTAGAGTGTGCACTCTGCCAGGTGAGCTATCTTTCAATAACTGGTTTTAAGTTTTATAATATGTCAAATATAAATAACCTGAAATTGTAATAATACAAAAAGAAAACCTTTTTTTCCACTAGAGGTATTGTTGGGGTTTGGTGCCTACATGACCACTCCAGCACTCCAAATCATCATATTCCCCCCTTTTTCTTTGCTAGAGGGTAAGAGACAATGAAAGAGAGACACATGCAGCACTGCTTCACCACACATGAAGTTTCCCCTTTATAGGTGGGAATGGGGCCAAAGGGGAAAAGAATCCAAGTCTTTGGAGCATATAATGTGTGCCTTCTGCCAAGGGCACCACCATCCAGCCTCAAGATTAAGAAAAGTTAAAGACCCAAATGTAAAAATCTAAGTCACATATACTTCTACTGTTCACCAATATATAAAAATCAATTTTGATAGCAAAATATGTTCTAAATCTGCTTTATAATTTGCATCATATAATTTTGACTTTCTAATATGAGAAATCTTTTTAAATGTTTATTTTATTTTTATTTTATATATTTGATTTGAATAGAGACAGAAATTGAGAGGGAAGGGGGAACACTTCCTTCCTGCAGGTGAGGATTGCAGACTTGAACCCAGGTTCTTTTGCACTGTAATATTAATATGAGAAGTCTCAAAGTGGAAATTTATGGATTCATGGAATAAACTTATGGTGATATCTACTGGAAGTTAGATATACTGCCTGCTTAACTCATTTTACTGTGGTTAATGAGAAGGACATTTGTATTAATATCCTACTTACTGACTCTGGATTTTTATTTCTACCTACTTGAAAGGAAATAGAAGTTGTACTTGCTTGAATGTCTTTTAAGGTAATCTTTTAATATAATTCTATTGAAATGAAGAAGGGAATAATGTTATTTTTGGAGAAATTATTGGTAGACAGGTTTCATACCACCCCTTGGAAGGATTTGACAGAAAATTTGGATGGTGAAAGATAGAAGGCAAGGAAGATAGTAGAGAGGTTATGCAAAAAATTTTTCATGCCTGAGGTTTCAAGGTCCCAGGTTTAACTCCCACCATCACCATAAGCCAGAGCTCTGGTAATAACAACAACAATAGTAATATGTATTATAGTATAGAAATTATTATTATATATCTAAAAGATAGTAGTAGAATTACTGATTTTCTCAAGCTACTCTTTGTTTTATTTAAAAGCTGATAGTTTCTTTAAAGAAGACATGACCTATTTAAATTTCCTTAGTTCT
The DNA here is from genome assembly GCF_950295315.1 of Erinaceus europaeus. Classification (NCBI taxonomy): domain Eukaryota; kingdom Metazoa; phylum Chordata; class Mammalia; order Eulipotyphla; family Erinaceidae; genus Erinaceus; species Erinaceus europaeus. Next base: position 52,649,364 of record NC_080170.1, on the reverse strand, counting down.
TGCCTGTTTTGTCTTATCTTCTAATATCATTTAATAAACGATGATGGGGAAGCAAAAGATAAGACCATTTATTTTCTCTTCTCTTACTGCTTTTCTGGAGGTAATGTATAAAATCTCTTAAGACTTTCCCAATGGAAAAGAAACCTTTTCCAGTGTAACCCAATCCTTCTAAAGTGACAGACTTCCTCTATAGTGAGCAGAGATGGAAAATATAATCCAAAAGTCAGAACAACCTCTTTTGGGTATTGGCTTCTTTCTTAACATGCTAATGTGATGGTTTTCGGAAAGATAGGTAGACAGATAGATAGATAGAGGGGCCAAGTGGTGGCGATAGATAGGGGGGCCTAGTGGTGACGCACCTGGTTAAGTACATACATTACAGTGGACAAGGACCAGGGTTCAAGCCCCTGGTCTTCACCTGTACGGGGAAAGCTTGGAGATGAGTACCCATTCATTGGGGAAACTGACAATCCTTCCTAGCCGACTGAATCCACATGGATCCCAGTCACTTTCAAAGCCATTAACTGGCTACGGAAGAAGGGCAAACGCTAGAAGAAGAAGTGACAGTGTTACAGGTTGTGTTTCTTTCTCTGTCCCTCTCTGTAATCTTCCCCTCCCTTCTCAGTTTCTGTCTCTAGCCAATAAATAAAATTAAATTTAAAAAAGATTTATTGTTGTGGTGTGGGAGGTGGCGCAGTGATAAGGCTTTGGACTCTCAAGCATGAGGTCCTGAGTTCAGTCCCCAGCAGCACATGTGCCAGAGTGATGTCTGTTTTTTTTTCCTCCTGTCTTATTAATAAATAGATAAAATCTTTTAAAAAATTCTTTGCTTTAAAAAAAAGAGTAAGTAATTTAGCAAACTATCATGTGGGTGGTGAGAGTTGTCAGACTTTAAAAACATTTTTTTTGAGGTAAAATTTTTTGAGGTAATTTAATATAATCTGTAAAAATGCCTGTGACTCATGTCATGTACGTACAGACTATATGCCATCATAACATACATGTAACAAGATGATCGTCACATTATTCTAAAATATACTATATCACTTTTAGATAAATTCCTAGGTGTCTAGATCCTTGCAGAACAGGAGATCTCTGTTCCTCAAATGTAGGGAAGTCATATCTGATACAGTTGTCAGAGTATTAGAAGTCAGAAGTGTCTGAAGTATTATAGTTATCAGGAGAGCCCCCATAAGCTTACAATCTGCTTAAAACCTAAAAAGACATTTGAGTCCATTATGATATGGACTTTTATTTTATTTTTTGGACATTTCTTAAAGATAGAAAACTGGAGGAAAAAAAGACCATCAGAATCAAAGTATAACCACAGCCTGTATTATTTCATTTTTTTAAATCTTAAAAAAATCTTAAATAGTGCAAAGCACGAGGACTGGTGTAAGGATCCCAGTTCGAGCCACCTGCAGGGGGGTCGCTTCACAGGCGGTGAAGCAGGTCTGCAAGTGTTTTTCTCTCCCTCTCTGTCTCCCCTCTCCTCTCAGTTTCTCTTTGTCTTTCTTCTTCTAGCGTTTGCCCTTCTTCAGTAACCAGTCAACAGCGTCAGGTTGAAAGCTATCAGGAGCTGTTTGTTGCTGGCTTTGAAAGTGACTGATCCATGTGGATTCAGTCGGCTAGGAAGGATCGTCAGTTTCCCCAATGAATGGGTACTCACGGGATGTACCACGAGAAGGTCGATCCAATGCAATCCAACAATAATGACAGAAATAACAACAATGATAATAATAACAACAACAATGATAAACAACAAGGGTAACAAAAGGGAAAAAAAAGCCTCCAAGAGCAGTGGATTTGTACTACAGGCACCGAGCCCCAATGATAACCGTGGAGGCAAATAATAATAATAATAAAATCTTAAATTAAAAAATTTTATTTTAAAAAGATTTAATTTATTTATTAATGAGAAAGATAGGAGGAGAGAGGGAAAGGGAGAAGAAGAAAGACATCACTGTAGTACATGTGCTGCCGGGATTGAACTTGGGACCTCATGCCTGAGAGTCCAGTGCTTTATTCATTGCACAATCTCCTGGACCACTAAATCTTTTTAAATTTTAATTTACTCATGTATTGGATAGAGACAGAGAGAAACTAAAATGGAAGAAGGAGATAGAGAGGGAGGGAGAAAGAGAGATACCTGCAGACCTGCTTCATACTTAAAAAACTCACCCTTTACCAGGTGGTGACTGGGGGCTTGAACCTGGGTTCTTGCAAACTATAACATGTGTGCTCAACTGAATGCACTACCCTGCCCCAGGTTGTCTTCTAGAATAATGACAATGTTCTTATTAATGTGTCCTTTGCTTACTGCCACGTGTTTTTTCCTTTATGATGAAATTAGTATTATTTCAGTCTGAGAAGAATATGTGTTCTATTATCTGGATGCTTTATAGAATTAAAGATGTTTGTGGGGCCAGGTGGTGGAGCACTTGGTTGAGCACACCTGTTACTATGCACAAGGACCTGGGTTCGAGACTCTGATCCCCACCTGCAGGGGAGTAGCTTCACAGGCCGTGAAGCAGGTTTGCAGGTGTCTATCTTTCTCTCCCCCTCTGTTTTCCCCTTCTCTCTCCATTTCTCTCTGTCCTATCTAACAATGACATAAATAACAACAACAATAACTACAACAACAATAAAAAACAACAAGGGCAACAAAAGAGAAAATAAATAAATAAATAAACTTTTTTAAAAAAAGAGATACACTCATTGTCTTTTGAGAGTGAGAAAGCTACTAAACCTATTTCCTATAAACTCTCTGTGCAGTCTGTCTTCAACTCTAGAGTTAATTTTTTTCCAGTTTCTGGAGTTTCTCTTTGCTCAGAGATATTAACTTGGTTAGCTCTGCCAGGACCCAGCATTCTAATCTCCAGGTAATAAAAAATTGAATATGCCAACCTATTCTGAGATTGCTTTAAAGATGTATGGTAATTTATTTCAGCTTATGTAAAAAGGTTAGAAGTATCTTTCTGAGTACTTTTGGGGACTAACTGATATCCTAGATATAAATGTGAATTCAGGAATAAACATTATTTTTGCAGCCTATTTGTCTGAATGCAGGCTAAAGAATTCTGATGACGCTTGGGTTATTATTTTGTAGACCTCAAAGGAAGATCTTCTGCAGGCTGATTTTGAAGGTGCTTTGAAGTTCTTCAGAGTTCAGCTTCCAAAGAGATACCGGGCAGAGGAAAATGCGAGAAGACTGATGGAACAGGCTTGCAATATTAAGGTAAAATATATGATTTTTTATGTAATCAAGGTGGAACTTGGATGCAAATGCCAAATCCTTCCTCTGTGTGTGACTTTTGATTCTGGTTAAGGTAATATGTATAATGACTTGAGGTCTCCAGATGAGTCAGAGAAGAGGTCACAACAGACATAAAATGTTTGTCTTTGTAAGGACTGGCTTTTCTGTGAGTGACATGAGGAGCCTTTGTAGGGTGTGGATGGTCTAATGTTTCAGGGGACCCCAAGGTTATTGTATGGAGAAAAGGCAAGAGGCAGGTAAGAGAAGCAGAGGAGAAGCAGGTAAGAGGAAGAGCAGTGTGAACAGACAATCGTCTGTAATTCTGTTGAGAAATGATGGTAAGTTAAACCAGGATACCACAGCAGGATAGACCCCTTAACCCCCATTGGTGCTGCATCAGCATGGCATAGGGTCAGAAAGTAGACATAGGAGCAGGAGAGTGGTTGATGGGATAGGCAACGGAGTCTAGATCAAGGGAGAGTAAAGATGACTAAGCCCTGAGAGACTATCTGAAAGGGATCTAGAAGATAGTCAAGGTACCACTGACTCCCTGCCAGAGGGTGTGATCACCCAAGGGGGAAAACAAAGCACATATATTCTAAGAGTGTGTGACATGAGTCAGTACTGATATGTGCTCAGAACTTTTCAGTTTTCATTGTTAGCTCAGGTGAGTTAGTGTAGCAAAGCCAGGCTACTTACTCTCTCATCATCCATGGCCAGCAGCTATGGTTTGCTCATCTTGGTCCTTTGTCCAGTGTCCCCATCTATGCTCAGACCACGGAAGGGTGATGCATCATGGGAGGCAGAAGCACAGATTGGTAATGCACATTTAGAGAAGGGGTGGAGGGGGTGATTGCTAGCAGAGCCCTGACCTCTTCCTCTCACCCCAAATGTCTCATCTCCTTCCCCCCTCTCCAGAGCAACCACCAATGCTATGGGATAACCACGGTAACTGCTGGCTTCAGAACTTTCCAAGCTCTGTTCCAGTCCAGCTTCTTACAGACTATTAAGGGACATACTCTTCCAAAGTAGCTGACTGCTATTCTGCTTTGCCTCTCACAAATCATCTTTTTTTTAAAATTTAATTTATTTATAAAAAGGAAACATTGACTAAACCATAGGATAAGAGGTGTACAGCTCCACACAATTCCCACCACCAGAACTCTGTATCCCATCCCTTCCCCTGATAGCTTTCCTATTCTTTAACCCTCTGGGAGTATGGACCCAAGGTCATTGTGGGAAGCAGAAGGTGGAAGGTCTGGCTTCTGTAACTGCTTCCACGCTGAACATGGGCATTGACAGATAGATTTATACTCCCAGCCTGTCTTTCTCTTTCCCTAGTGGGGAAGGGCTCTGAGGAAGCAGAGCTCCAGGACACATTGGTGGGGTTGTCTGTCCAGGGAAATCTAGTCGGCATCCTGCTAGCATCTGGAACCTGGTGGCTGAAAAGAGAGTTAACATACAAAGCCAAACAAATTGTTGCCAATCATGGACTTAAAGGCTGGAATAATGAAGATGAAGTGTGTGTGTGTGTGGGGAGGGGGGCCTACATTTTGTAGATAGCTAGTAGGCATATTTTAGTTATATTCCAAAGGACCTATGGCTATATACTAGTGTTTTTGTTTTGTTTTGTTTTGTTTTTGTTTTTGTTTTTTGCCTGAGGTTGAAATCTGATATGCAGGTGGATCCTAATTATTGTCTGGGGAGGTAGTGTCATGGCTGGCAGAAGGACCAGAAAGCTGGATCAGAGAAGAGAATAGCTCCCAAATATGGGAAAGGTATATAAATATTATTGACTGTAAACCCCATCAATTTGATGTGACCTGGCATGCGTATTCAGCTTAGGAGCCTATGTGACCTCTGCATCCCTGTAGATCAGAGCTTACATTCTGTGGTCATGAGTAGGAACATTCCAAGCTGCCCCAATATCAGGACCCATATTCCTCAGGTGCAGCATAGAGTATGTTGTCCAGCCTCCCTTCGGAGGATGGAACATTTTCTACCATTGTTGATCCAAGTTGAGGGCAAGGTCCTTTGTGGGCCCACAAAGGGGTCTATTGTGTTGTTTCTGCTAGGAATGACCAGTAACAATGGAGAGAGGGATTTATTTGAGGTCTAGGCCCACCATGTCTGTTTGGGAATCTCAGGGCTCCCCGAATGGGGCCCCATCTGATAGGGTGGCCTGATAGTGACTAAAGAGTCATCGTTAAAGTATGCCAGTCTCTTGCCCTTATTCACCTTTTTTTTTAAATATTTATTTTATTTATTTATTCCCTTTTGTTGCCCTTTTTGTTTTATTGTTGTAGTTATTATTGTTGTTGTCGTTGTTGGATAGGACAGAGAGAAATGGAGAGAGGAGGGGAAGACAGAGAGGAGGAGAGAAAGATAGACACCTGCAGACCTGCTTCACCGCCTGTGAAGCGACTCCTCTGCAGGTGGGGAGCCGGGGTTCGAACCGGGATTCTTACGCGGGTCCTTGTGCTTTGCGCCACCTGCGCTTAACCCGCTGCACTACAGCCCGACTCCCCCTTTTTTTTTAACATTTATTTATTTATTCCCTTTTGGTGCCCTTGTTTTATTGCTGTAGTTATTATTGATGTTGTCATTGTTGGACAGGACAGAGAGAAATGGAGAGAGGAGGGGAAGACAGAGGGGGGGAAAAAGATAGACACCTGCAGACCTGCTTCTCTGCCTGTGAAGCGACTCCCCTGCAGGTGGGGAGCTGGGAGCTCGAACTGGGATCCTTACCCAGTCCTTGCACTTTGCACCACCTGCGCTTAACCCACTGCGCTACCGCCTGACTCACCCTCTTATTCAGCTTTTGCAGTCCTTGCTTTGATGAAGTTAGCTTTGGAGTGAGTGAGAGAACTATAATAGGAAGTAGGTGAGGAGGGTATCTAAGTCTAAGTAGACACTATTTCATTATGAATTTTATACTGACTCACTACAGACTATTGTGTATTTTTGCTTTCAGGTATATATTTTGCCTTAATTTATGAATACATGTGAACATATGCTGTATTTTACGGGACCTGGGTTTTGGGACTTTGTTAGGAAGTTAACCTCCTGGAATGGAATTTGAGAATACTATGAAAGGAAAGGTCTTACCTGTGTAATGAGGGTGAAGGGTTGACATTCCATGCCTGACATCTCTGGACACAGTCTGAAGTGAAGCATGCTGAGGTGGTACTCCTTGCATTGATTAGGCTGGGATTGGCAGATGCAATATAATTTGGTATGAATTGGGAGAAGCATGCAGGAAAGTGAGCCCCACCCTAGAGGTTCCAGTACTGGGTGAAATACAGACTCTAAAGAGGAAGTGGGAGGTTCCTGCTGTCTTAGGGTTTATGAAGACAGTAGATAGTTATTGCTATAATCATATTATTTGGCAATTGGGTTAACTTTGAAATAGCCCTTTGTTAGGATTTGCTGAATCATATACAATATCATCATAATTTATGTCTTTTGACATTATTTGTATATAGCTGTGCCACTGGTTGCTTCTGTTCTCCTAGGTCTAAGCTTTTAAGAGAGTCAGCATATCAAAGACTCAGCCACAAATCATCTTTTGATGGAACACTAGTAAATTTGTTTATATAAAATTTAAAAATATTTTTCCCCCTAAGACCTTGTATTTGTATCCATTGACTTCAATGTAGCTGTCTGAAAATAACTTTTGGGTTGAGGAGGTAGCATAATAGTTATGCAAAATACTCTGATGCCTGAGATGCCAGGTTTCCCAGGTTCAGCCCCCAGCACCACCAAAAGCCAGAGATGATCTGTTTTCTGGTGAAAGAAAGAAAGGGGGGAAAAAAAGAAAGAAGAATTTACATACTAGGACAAAGCTAGCAACAGTGTTTATTTCTTTATTTTTAATGAAAGAACAATAGACCAGAGTGTGGTGCTGGAAATTGGGGTCTTGTCTGGTATGCAAGTTCAGTTCTCTAACAGGTTGAGTTATCTCCCCAGCCTCATGACCATTTTATATTAAAATCAATTTACCTCAACATCCTTCACACAGTTTACCTTTCATTTCTTCCCATTATTGTCTGCAACAAGGATGCAATCTTGCAAATAAGGGATTTCTTTGAATTAGCAATGAAGCCATACAGAGGTTTTTGTTGGCTCCATGAATCTAATGCATGTGTCTTCAGGTAGGCAGGGAAAAGAATCACTTCTGGGGGTCGGGCGGTGGCGCAGTGGGTTAAGCGCATGTGGCGCAAAGCGCAGGAACCGGCGTAAGGATCCCGGTTCGAGCCCCCGGGGGAGTCGCTTCACAGGCGGTGAAGCAGGTCTGCAGGTGTCTTATCTTTCTCTCTGCCTCTCTGTCTTCCCCTCCTCTCTCCATTTCTCTCTGTCCTATCCAACAACGAATTGCATCAACAAGGGCAATAATAATAACCACAATGAAGCTACAACAAGGGCAACAAAAGGGGGGAAAAATGGCCTCCAGGAGCGGTGGATTCATGGTGCAGGCACCGAGCCCAGCAATAACCCTAGGGAAAAAAAAAAAAGAATCACTTCTAAGGGAGCTACACCTCAGTTTTATTTCCCATGAAGACCTCTATGCTGCCCTCCTTGAGGTATGTTTGGTTTGAAGTGTCATAATCTAATGTAGTCCCATTTGTTTGTTTCTGCTTTAGTCTTCCTTGCAATTGGGTTGATTTCATCAAAGATGTCCTTGAGGTGTAGGTGGGAAAGTGTTTTACCAATGTTTTCCTCTAAGTATTTGATTGTTTCTGGTCTAACATCCTGGTCTTTAATCCATTTGGAGTTGATTTTTGTTTCTGGTGAGATAAAGTGGTTCAGTTTCATTCTTCTGCATGTTTCAACCCAGTTTTCCCAGCACCATTTATTGAAGAGTGTCTCCTTCTTCCATTTAATACTTTGGGCCCCCTTATCAAAGATTAGATGTCAATAGGTATGGGGGTTCTTCTGTGGGGGAAGTGATGATGTTAAAGGTTATACAGATGTGTTAATTAATGAATGGACAGTGAGGTAGTTTCTATATTTAAAAAAAAAAAAGTGTTTCTTGTTCCTTTGAGGCATCTATTAAGATTTGTAGTACACAATACATTTCAGATTTGGGGTCTGATTTTGTTTTCCCCCAATATTAAATTGATCTTTCCTCTCATGGATTGTGTATAACAGGGATGAGCAGGCATGCTTTGAGTGTCAGATGTGCTCTGAAACGACTATTTGCAGGGAGTGCTCATGCCAGAGTTACAGGTGCCTGGGGCACAGGCTGTTCTTCCTCTAGAAAACAGCTTTTCTGGTGACTCTTGATCAGCTGGGGTACAGTCATCTCTTTTCTTTATTTCTGCCTTGTGTCCCGCCTTTATACTTACTTTTCCATTCGTTTCTTTCAGTTTATTAAGGAGGAAGTCATTGACATTTTACAATGAACTCGATGTCTGAGCCTGAGCAATGTGTAAGGAATACATATCTATGAGTGACTAAACTCTCAGCCCCAAAGAGAAGTCAGAAAAATTGATATGAAACTTGATTTTACATAGACCTCTCACTTTTCAGAAATAGGAAATATTAATAGCCAGTGGTGGAGTGCAGGGCTTGTAAGAATAAGGTCTCAGAAAGAGAGAGGCAGGCTGGGAGTGTGGATTGACCTGTCAACACCCATGTTCAGCGGGGAAGCAATTACAGAAGCCAGACCTTCCACCTTCTGCATCCCACAATGACCTTGGGTCCATATTCCCAGAGGGTTAAAGAATAGGAAAGCTATCAGGGAAGGGGATGGGATACAGAGTTCTGGTGGTGGGAACTGTGTGGAGTTATACCCCTCTTATCCTATGGTTTTGTCAGTGTTTCCTTTTTATAAATTAAAAAAAAATTCAAAAAAAAAAAAGAATAAGGTCTCAAGTTTGATCTCTAGCTTCACATGTATTAAAATGATACTCTGGTTCATTTATTCTCTTGCTTACACAAATAGATAAACATACCTTTTATTGTAAGAAATACTGTAATGGACATTCTTTTTTAAAAATATCTTTGTTTTAGTTTAATGATACAGAGAGAAAGATACAAAGAGACCAGAATACTACTTACCTCTGGTTTATGATGGTGCAGGGGTTAAACCTGGAGCTTTGGAGCCTCAGGCATGAAAATTTTTTTAATTAATTAATTTATTTACTTATTTCCTTTTGTTGCCCTTGTTTTATTGTTATAGTTATTGTTGTTGTCGTTGTTGGATAGGACGGAGAGAGGAGAGGAGACAGAGAGGAGGAGAGAAAAATAGACATCTGCAGACCTGCTTCACTGCCTGTGAAAAGACTCCCCTGCAGGTGGGGAGGCGGGGTCTCAAACTGGGATCCTTACAGGGGTCCTTGTGCTTTGCACTACCTGCGCTTAATCTGCTGCACTACTGCCTGACTCCCATGAAAATATTATTATTATTTTTTTCCTCCAGGGTTATTGCTGGGCTCGGTGCCTGCACCATGAATCCACCGCTCCTGGAGGCCATTTTTCCCCCTTTTTGTTGCCCTAGTTGTTGCAGCCTCGTTGTGGTTATCATTGCCATTGTTGACGTTGCTTTGTTGTTGGATAGGACAGAGAGAAATGGAGAGAGGAGGGGAAGACAGAGAGAGAGGGGGAGAGAAAGATAGACACCTGCAGACCTGCTTCACCGCCCGTGAAGCGACTCCCCTGCTGGTGGGAAGCCGGGGGCTTGAACCGGGATCCTTACGCCGGTCCCTGCGCTTTGTGCCACGTGCGCTTAACCCACTGCGCCACCGCCCGACCCCCCCCCCCCCCCATGAAAATATTTTTTGCTTAACCATTATGTTATCTCTTCTAGCCACCTGTTTTTTTTTTTTTAGAAATAAGAAATAATAGGAGTAAAACATTCATTTCCCCAATCACTATAATATGCAGAGCATATGGTTTCTTTCAAATGTTTGTTATTTTTTAATTATTATAATGTGAGGGGATCTTGAGTGCAGAACACAAGAAGAAGTGGTAAACCAGTGTCCTATTACCTAGAACAGGCTAAGGAATTTCAGATACTCACTTTGGCAGAGTCTTAGTGCATGAATCAGGGTGCTGTACGGGTGATCCATGCATTCTTTTGTCCAGGCCATGTTTTATCTTCAAACATCTTTACCCTGTTCTAGCTCCTTGAACTTACTAGTTCCTAAATAGACAGCACTTTCTTTTGGCCTTAGACCACTCCCAGATTCATATGTGTGTTAGTTTGCTTGGGTTGCCATAACAAAAGACCATATGTTGTGTGATTCAACAGCAAAAATTAATTTTCTTACGTTCTCAAGACTGGAAGTCCAGGATCAATGTGTGAACAAGGTTAGTTTCTTCTGTGTTCTCTTTCCTGTGGCCTACTGACAGCCACCTTCTTTTTATTTTTCTTTCTTTTTTAAATTTTTTAAATTTATTTCCTTTTGTTGCCCTTGTTTTATTGTTGTAGTAATTATTGTTGTTGCTATTGATGTTGGTGTTGTTGGATAGGACAGAGAAAAATGGAGAGAGGAGGGGGAGACGGGGGGGGGGGGGGGGGGGGAGATAGACACAGGCAGACCTGCTTCACGGCTTGTGAAGTGACTCCCCTGCAAGTGGGGAACCAGGGCCTCCAACCGGGATCCTTACTTGGGTCCTTGGCGCTTTGCGCCACGTGCGCTTAACCCACTGCACTACTGCCCAACTGCCCTTTATTTTTTTTAAGTTTTTTTATTATTATTTATTTTCCCTTTTGTTGCCCTTGTTGTATTGTTGTTGTAGTTATTATTGTTGTTGTTGATGATGTCATTGTTGTTGGATAGGACAGAGAGAAATGGAGAGAGGAGGGGAAGACAGGGGGAGAGAAAGAGAGACACCTTGCAGACCTGCTTCACCACCTGTGAATTGACTCCCTTACAGGTGGGGAGCCGGGCGCTTGAACCGGGATCCTTACGCCGGTCCTTGTGCTTTGCACCACCTGTACTTAACCTGCTGCACTACGGCAGGACCCCTGACAGCCACCTTCTTACACTGTCCTAGGTCTGTTTTCACATCCCTGTCTGTGTCTGTTTTCTGGTCTCCTCTCCAAACAAGAGTACCTGGACTGAGAATGCCTATAATAGTTAGCTTTATAAAGGCTCCATTTCTGAGGCCTCCACATCTTAGGAATCAGGATCTCCATGTAAGAAGAAGGATGGTAATGGTCCAGGAGGTGGCACACTGGATGGAGCATCTGACTCACAAGTATGAGTTCCCGAGTTCAACCACTGGCAGCACATGTATCAGAGTGATATCTGGTTCTTTCTCTTCTCCTCCTGTCTTTATCATGAATAAATAAAATCTTTAAAAAGAGGGGGGAGTTGGGCGGTAGCACAGCAGGTTAAGCGCACGTGGTGCAAAGTGTAAGGGCCTGCATAAGGATCCCGGTTCCAGCCTCCAGCTCCCCACCTGCAGGGGAGTCACTTCACAAGCGGTGAAGCTGGTTTGCAGGTGTCTTTCTCTCCCCCTCTCTCTCTTCCCCTCCTCTCTCCATTTCTCTCTGTCCTATCCAACAACAATGACATCAATAACAACAATAGTAACTACAACAATAAAACAAGGGCAACAAAAGGGAATAAATAAAAATAAAAAAAAGAGGGATGGTAAGTGACACAATTCTTCCTGTAATAGTATCTTTCTCAAAGTTAAGAGGAATATCATTTTTCTTCAGTTTCCCTGCAAACACTCTCCAGTATATGAATCTCACTTGGTAACCTTGGCTTCTCTGTGTGCTTGATGTAGAAAGGAGACTTCCTTTTCATATTTATTTTCATTTGTTAATATTTTTAATTTAATATAATTTGATACAGCTCTTTTACTATGAGCTGGCATTGTTTTTTCCACTTAAAAGAAAAAAAAACTACTTTCACAAAACAAATGAATGAGGAAACTTGGCATCAGGTTAGGTTTCCTACAGCAGAAGCCATTGTTGCTTATGAATTATTAATAAAACTGGTGTAAAGCTACTCTGATTACAAAGAAAATACAGCCTGCCTGTTGCACTCACCTAGCATTAGCAAGGCGAGTTTCCAAAGTTCAGAGTACCTTAAAGCTCTAGTTTTCTGGATCATAATTATTAGTGATTTGGAATGTTCCAATTGAATGTTCACTTAATTCTATTTTATTTTTGCAAGATGGGTAGCCTTGTATGATGTTATATCTATGTTATTTATTAAGCAGCATTAACTCTACAAATAATCGATTAAATGGCATAAATCATTGGGGATAAGATAGTAAAATATGGGGAGTCAGGTGGTAGTGCAGTGGAATAAGCACAGGTGGCACAAAGTGCAAGGACTGGTGTAAGGATCCCAGTTCCAGCCCCTGGCTCCCCACCTTCAGGGGAGTAGCGTCACAGGTGGTGAAGCAGGTTTGCGGGTGTCTCTCTCTCCCCCTCTCTGTCTTCCCCTCCTCTCTCCATTTCTCTCTGCCCCATCCAACAATGAAGACAGCAATAACAACAATAACTACAACAATAAAAAGGGCAACAAAAGGGAATAAATAAATAAATATTAAGATATATATATATATATATGCTTAAAAAAAGATAGTAAAATATGCGGAGCCAAGTGGTGGCACAACAGGTTGAGCACACATGGTGCGAAGCACAAGGACCGGCATAAGTATACCTGTTCAAGCCCCTGGCTTCCCCACCTGCAGGGTGTTCACTTAACAGGTGGTGAAGCAGGTCTGCAGGTGTCTTTCTTTCTCTACCTTCTCTATCTTCCCCTGCTCTCTCGATTTCTCTCTGTCCTATCCAACACAAAGACAGCAATAACAACAACAATAATGATAAACAAGGGCAACAAAGGGGGGGGAATATAGTAAAATATTTGCTGAAATGAATGGAAATACCACCTTAAAATAGTAGCATACAAGAATATTCTAGCAAAAATTCTAGAGACTAATCGGAGTCTCCTAAAATATCCATTTTCTTGGCCAAAGTATAGCAGCAGCTGACCTTCAGATTCACCTGTTCTAGTTTCAGTAGGAAGTTAACATTGAATACTACAATTTTTTTTTTGCCATTTAAAAAAATCATTTTATGGGGGGGAATAGAGGTTTATAGTACAGTTATTAACACATTGGTACAGTTTATTGGTACAATTTCTCATCTCTCTGTGATAAGTGTCTGCAAAAAATATCTAGCCCCCAACTTTAGGTCCTTTTATACGATCATGGATTTTCTAAAAAGATTTCATTTATTTATCTTTAAAGGAAAACAAAAAGTAAAAGAGTATTAAAATGAAGAAAAAAAAACATTGCCAATGCAAAGAAAAAGGAGTATCTGTCAAATCAAGCCACCCCCTATTAGGGCATGGAGAAAGGGTTAATTACTCAAATCATTTTTAAAATCAGTCCCGCCATTAGTATTGTCTTATTTTTAATATAGTTTCATCTTTTCTGCTTACATACTGGACTCTAGGTCTTCAGAATCAGTCATGTTTGTTTATTTATTCTTATTAGTGAGGGAGATATCAGGAGAGAGAGAGAGAACCAGAGCATCACTTTGGTACATGTACTGCCAGGGATTAAACTCGGTACCACATGCTTGAGAGTCCAGTGCCTTACCCATTGCACCACCTCTCGGGCCACATTATAATTGGTTTTTTAAGATGGATGTTCTGTTTTATCCCCAAAGGAAAAAAACACTGTTAGGAACCTTAAGGAAAAGACACTGTGATACTCTTTCTCTGACTCTAAGCATTTAAAATATGGAGGCGTTGCACCAAAGTAAAAGACTCTGGGGTGGCGTGGGGGAGAATACAGGTCCAAAAAGGATGACAGAGGACCTAGTGGGGGTTGTATTGTTTTATGGAAAACTGAGAAATGTTATGCACGTACATACTATTATATTTACTGTTGAATGTAAAACTAATTCCCCAATAAAGAAATTTTAAAATAAATAATAAATAAATAGATATAATACATAAATGAAAAGTGCAAACATATATAAAGAGACCTACTCCAGTGAGCTAGCAGAGCCAACGTACTGTGTGCTTGGCTAGGTAACCATATAAGTAACCCTAAAGCCTTCTTCATTTAACACCAAATGAAAAATGCTTTCATTCCTTTTGTGCAATGTAAATATTTAAAAGATTTAAAATAAAATATGGACCAAATAAAATAAAATAAAAAAATTTAAAATAAAATATGGACCAAATGCAAGCATGCTACATTTACCTACTGAGCTAGCAAAACTTTGCTATAGACAGAATCTTGTTGCCCTCCCCTGTAGTAAGGTCTGCATGGCCACAGGTACCCACTCAGCCAACCCTTTTCTTCCTTCTGGTTGTCTCTGTACTCCTATCTCTCTGGGGTGTATCTGTAGCCCAAGTTCCTTTCCACAACTTGTTGCTCCTATGTATTTTCCCTTCAGATTCTCTACAGTTGCCATTTTTGCTTGAAGGCATGCCTGGTTGGCATTAACGCTTCAATGATAACAGTAAGGTTAGTAAGTAAGGTTATATCTTACTTCCTTAGGTGTCTGACTTTGTTGTCATTTAGCCAGCACCTTCACATTATGAAGTATTCTTACCTGATTTATAGATTAGGACTTAAGTACAAAATATTTAAGTCTTGAACAAAAATCAGCTGTCTGGGGGGCCAGGCAGTGGCACACCTGGTTAAATGCTCATATTACAATGTGCAAGGACACAGGTTTAATGTTGGATAGTATGCCAGCTCCCCCTGGCTTCTGCTTAACCATATGCCTATATAGGGATAGATTTAATCCCATTCAAAGCTTTGGTCTATTTACATAAATCATTTTTACATTTACATAAAGCACTCCCTCCAGGGCATTGGTGGTGATAGGATTCTCGCCTAATCTGCCCCCTCTTTGTCACACTCTGATTTTCGCCAGTCACTTTTCTCTCCACCCTCTCTATGTCACATCCTGTTTCCACCCTACTTGGCAAGTATATATAAAGACAGCATTGTGAGTTTTACAGTACTTGAGTTTAGCTTAGTTCGTCTTAGATTGTGCTGCGTCCTTCATGAATAAAGAGATACTGCCTACAGCTCAACCATGAGTCTCTGGTCGTCTGTTACCCACTTGTGAAGCCAGCCCGGCGAAAACAACCTAGCCCGGCGAAAACAACAGTTTAAGCCCCTGCAGGAGGAAAGCTTTACGAGTGGTGAAGCAGGGCTGCAGGTATCTCTCTGTCTCTCCTTCTCTCTCTCTCTCTGCTCTCAGTTTCTCTCTGTCTTTACCCAATAATAAATAAAATAAAACACCAGCTGTCTGATAAGTGACAGCCAAAGTTTGACTCTAGTCAGTCTCATTCCAGACTCCTGTGCTTTACTCCCTTTTTTACTCATCATATTTTAAAAATATTTATTTATTTATTTATTCCCTTTTGTTGCCCTTGTTATTTTATTGTTTTAGTTATTATTGTTATTGTTATTGATGTCATTGTTGTTGAATAGGACAGAGAGAAATGGAGAGAGGAGGGGAAAACAGAGAGGGGGAGAGAAAGATAGACACCTGCAGACCTGCTTCACTACTTGTGAAGTGACTCCCCTGCAGGTGGGGAGCCGGGGGCTCGAACTGGGATCCTTACGCTGGTCCTTGCGCTTTGCGCCACATGTGCTTAACCCACTGCACTACCGCCCGCCTCCCTCATCATTTTTAAGTTATTTTTTCTCAGTATCTTTATTAATTTATTATTGGATAGAAACAGAAATTGAAAGGAGAGGGAAGATAGAGTAGGGGAGAGACAGAGACACCTGCAGCCTTGCTTCACTCAAGAAGCTTTCCCCCTGTGGGTGGGGACCAGGAGCTTGTACCTGGGTCCTTATGCACTATAATGTGACTGCTCAACTAGGTGCATCACCACCTGGCCCCTTGTCATTTTTTATATTTATCTTATACTGCAAGTTTTTGAAGGCAACTGATATTTTAGAGACCTGTAATAAATATTATCAGTATTTATGTCATTTGCAAGATTTAAAATGCTCTGATTTTGTAGATTACATTACATTGCATCTATTTATTCTCTTTGTAAGTATTTGAGATTTCATGTGCATCTACTGTGACCTAACATAAAATGAGATAGTCTACCCAGTACAGCTCATAAGAGACAAGATTCTAGTTATGCAATTCACATGATAATCAGGAGGACAGATTAACAAAAGTAAAGGATAATCAAGTGCTGTGATAAAGGCTGTAGAGGGAATGAGATATTGTTTAGAGAGAGAAAATAGTAAGAAGATAATATAGATTGGGAAATGAAGACCAAAGAACACTTTCTGGGGGAAGTGGTATTTGTGACTGAGAGCCTAAGAGGTTTTAATAGGAGCCAGTCACCTGAAGAGGAGTGGTGAAATATGTATAGACAATCTTTAATTTCTGACAAAATAAGGACTAGATATCAGTCCTATTACAGAAAATCTAATCATTCTGGAAGAAAATAAATTATGTTTTAAAGATATGTCTGAGTTCTTGGGAAAACAAGGAAAATCTTTAGAAGGCAGAAATTATGTGAAAGCCTGAATCCTGAGAGATAAGTGAATTCTCAACCTAAATTTTGTTGTTTAGACACTTACTTACCCCTGGTCTTAAGGATTCACAGACTTTATGCAGGAGACTGAGACAAAGTCAAGGGTCAAGGGTTCTGCCCAGAGGGAAGCTAATGAAATCCATCCCCCCTCCTCCATCCATCCACCTCCTTTTCCCAGAGAGGAGAATTGGATAATTGCCAGTGCTTGAGTCAGTGGGAGTCTATTGCATCAATTTATTCTTTCACATGAAAACATACTTCTTGATAAAATGAAAAACATAAAAACCCTCTCTCTGGATAAGGGAACATGTGAGAAAGGCCCTGGGCAGAAAGAGGTTTTACCTTTTTACGGAACCAAAAGGCTGGTACAACTTGATTGGCAAATGAGGTTGAAGAAGAAGCCAGAAGCCTAAAAGGGCTTGATGAGGATCTTGGATATTATCCTAGGTACAGCACATGTCTTCTGAAGAGTTTTCAAAAGATTAGCTAACTTATGTAAGAAATAATAGATCAAGGAAAGGTAAAAGTAAGCACCACCCTTTAAGTAGAAAGAGATAAAAGCTGCAATGGTAATCTAGGTGAAAGGTGAACTTGACTTCGGGGAAATTGGAAAAAAAAATGTATTCAGGATGTATTTTGAAAGTAAAATATATCTAACCTGTTGATAAATTGCATAGGAGTTTTGAGAATGGATAAGACATAATGGGTTATTCATAACCAACTGCCTTAAATAACTGTTTGTCCAGAGGTCTTTTTCTTTTTTAATTTTTTAAATCTTTATTTATTTATTGGATGGAGATAGTCAGAAATTGAGAAGATACGGAGGGAGAGAGGGAGAGAGACACCTGCAACACTGCTTCACTAATTGAAAAGCTTCCCCCCGCTGGTGGAGACAAGGGGCTCGAACCTGGGTCCTTGTGCACTGTAACTTGTGTACTTAACTAGGTGCACCACTGCACCAGCCCCCCAAAGGCCTTTTTATGAGCTGAAGAAATCAGAGGAAGATCAAGAGTTCACTTTGAGAAATGTTGAGTTTCTGAAATAATATATTTGAAGGTGAGGGGAACAGCATGCCTAAGGCTTTGAAGTTCCATATTCAATCCCCCACACTGATATATGCCAGAGCCCTGGTAACAGAAGAAAAAAAATTACATTTGATGAGTAAAAAATGCAAGTGGAGGCAATGCCACGATTCTATACTGCTGTTTATTTATTTATTTATTTGTTTGTTTGTTTATTTATTACCAAACCACTGTTCATCTTTGGTTTATGGCGGTGCTGAAGAGTATGGGGTGCTGGAGCCTCAGGGATGGGTCTTTTTGCATAAGCATTTGCATGCTGTCTGCCACACCCCAGAATTTTTGTTTTATTTCTGTTTTTGTGAAACCTGAGCCTCACACATGCAGAATTTCACTATTTCCAAGCCATCATCTTCATTCAGAGAAACAGAGAGGTACCGTAGCACCAGAGCTTCTTTCACTACTGTGGTACTGGGACTCAGACCGAGGCCACATACATATGGTATGCACCTTGCCCAGTGAACTATTTTAGGTGTTTTTATTTTACTTTATTTTATTTATTTATTTGTTTATTTATTGTTGGATAGAGACAGAGAGAAATTGAGAGGGGAGGTCAGATAGAGTGAGAAAGAGTCAGAGAGATGCCTGCAGCCCTGCTTCACCACTTTACCACTTCACCATGAAGCTTTCTCCCTGCAAGTGGGGACTAGGGATTTGAACTCATGTTCTTGTGCACTATAATATGTGCATTTAACCAGATGTGCCACCACCTGGCCCCTTCTATTTTAGTGTGTGTGTGTGTGTGTGTGTGTGTGTGTGTGTAGTTGAACTCACAGTTGAATGGGTAATGATAATGAAAATTTTACCCTTTATAGGCAACCTGCTTTTAGTAAGTTTCATTGACTTAAGCCTTAAGGAAGCTTTCTTAAGGAAGAATTTGTAAGTTTTTAAGAATCAGGCAAGTTGCATACACAGGGACAATGAGGCACATGCACACAGAAACTTTCAAGGAACATCTTCTGGTCCTTTGGATAATTATCTCCTCTTCACTCCCAGAGGTATGGCCAGGTTTGTGCTAACAGATGTCTGCACTACATCAGGTATTTATTATCTCAGTTCAGGTGCCAGGCTCACTTGTGTTTCCATAAATTGAGTTGAAAGTCAAAGCTATAAGCAGGCTTGTCTCTGAACTCAGTGGATTTATAATCTAGAATATGATATTGTTACTGTCTGGATTATTTACTTTTCTTTCTTCATTTTTTTTTGTTTTTCCCTTTTGTTGCCCTTGTTGTTTTTATTATTGTTGTAGTTATTGTTGTTATTGATGTCGTCATTGTTGGATAGGACAGAGAAATGGAGAGAGGAGGGAAGACAGAGAGGAGGAGAGAAAAACAGACACCTGCAGACCAGCTTCACCACCTGTGAAATGACTCCCCTGCAGGTGGGGAGCCGGGGGTTCCAACCGGGATCCTTACCACATGCACTTAACCCCCTGTGCTACCGCCCGAACCCCTGGATTATTTTCTTTCCCACTTTATATGATTCTTTTTCTCATAGGGGTTATGATAAGCCAAGTGAATTTAGGCTTTAAATGCTCTTCTTATGTGAAATAATAAAAGCTTTTGTCTATGTGACTTTAGGGGATAAAAATGTAACTATAAGTGAGATCCAGTTTCTTTTAGGCACACAAGCGATGGATTGTAGTGAACGGATGGTACCTTTAGGGAAGTAGTCATATTAATTACTTTGACCATATGTAAAAACTAGCAGTAGGTGCTATTTAATATAAATTTTTCAAAGAAATTTTTAGTTAGCTAAATTAATTCTCATACCTTTGGTGATGTTAGATTGGACTTTTACCTTGGTAGCAATCATGTTTGCATAGAAGAGAAAAAACAGAAATGAAGTATTAGAAACCTATTTATTTCTACAAGTAATATTTCTTTTTGAAATTTTTTTCTTTTTTTATTTATTTTCCCTTTTGTTGCCCTTGTTTGTTATTGTTGTTGTAGTTATTATTGCTGTTGTTATTGATGTCATTGTTGTTAGGACAGAGAGAAACGGAGAGAGGAGGGGAAGAGAAAGATAGACACTTGCAGACCTGCTTCACCGCTTGTGAAGCAACTCTCCTGCAGAGCAGGGGGCTTGAACCAGGATCCTTACTCCAGTCCTTGCTCTTTTCGCCACATGCGCTTATCCTGTTGCACTACTGCCCGACTACCTACAACTAATATTTCTTAGAAGTCATAGGTAAAAATGCACAAGGTGGTAATCAGAACTAAGAAATCAGAATTTAGGCCAAATTAAGGAATATCTGTATATATCATAGTTCTAAGAGGAACTACCTGTAACCCTTCTGATAAAAGGAACTCTAGGTAGATGCATATAATGGCCATGTTCTGTATCACTCAACTTTTCCATCTCTATTTGACCTAGAGCCATCACTAGATGGTCTAACATAATAATGACACAGAGAATCACCATTCTCAACAGGCACTAGGTGAAGCTTCTTTTCACCTAACTTAGTCCTAGGGGGTTAAGTGAGCTCTGCTGAGAACTGAGAAACCCCACATTCTGTGCACAGGAGATTAAACAGACCTTTACTCCTACGAGGCCCTGCTGAAGAGGTGAGATTTGCATCCCCTTTTAACATGGCTGCTTAAACATTCAACTCCCTCTGGGGCCTATGACATACACAGAGAGAGGATCCCCGAGGGCACAGGGAGCTATTGTATCTTGTGAGTTGAAATTCTACCTGAAATAAACATACCACACCCTTCCTATGTTAAACAAAGACACAGGTTCCAGATAAAGAGGGCCTTATAAAATCAGTGGGGAAAAAAGGCTTAATTAAAAAGACTAAATTAAAATATATGTTTCTTTGTGTAGGGAGTGAGGATTTAATAAATCAATTTTCATTTTGTGTTGAAATTGCTTTCGCTTTCTTCATACAGCCTATTGATAAGAATCTGAGTTCTTTAAGTCTTTCTAGTACCCAGATGTTCCTGTGCATAGAAACAATTGGGAACCATGCTTTCTCCTGAATTTCTCTGAAGTACATTTTAAAAAGTGAAGTTATTAAAAAAAAAAAAAAAAAAAGAATCAAGTTATATAAACTAACTTTCAGTGTTTGAATTGTTTTAAAGTCTTTTTAATGGTGGATTGATATACATGCAGCATACACTTTTATTTGTGTTCATAGAGTTTAGCTTTCAGTGAGTGGTCAGTTCGAATGGCAAGATAATTTATTTTTAATGTTTTAAATCTGCTATATTCTATTCCCATCCAAAATCTCTCTCATTTCAAACTGACTTATTGCATATTGGAATGCTTGGATAGATTTCTTTGTTGATGTTTGTATTTTTACATGAGTGGTCACCAAACAGAAAAGAAGTGAAAACACAGAGGCCCTTATACCTGAGAATTTATACCATTTTAGCACAAAGGGCAATAAATTTGCAGAGGTGGCTATACAGAGGAAAAAGGAGTTTGGGTTTCTAGGACTATAAATTGCTGAAAAAGAAGGGTTATGGCGGTAGCGCAGTGGTTTAAGCGCATGTGGCGCAAAGTGTAAGGACCAGCAGAAGGCTCCCGGTTCAAGCCCCCGGCTCCCTACCTGTAGGGGAGTCGCTTCACAAGTGGTGAAGTAGGTCTGCAGGTGTCTTTCTCTCCTCCTCTGTCTTCCCCATCTCTCTCCATTTCTGTCTGTCCTATCCAACAACAAGGACCTCAATAACAACAATAACTACAACAAGGGCACCTAAAGGGAATAAATAAAAAAAATATTTTAAAAAATACTAAAAAAAAAAAAAAAGGGTTATAGAGAAGGCCACCTTTGTAAATGGAAATTTCCTTTATAAAAGAGAAATGTATGTTGCTCTTTCAGATAGAGGGGGGAGAACAACTCTTCCTGTGTCTATTTTCTCAGTTTCCTTCAGCTCAAAATAATCCTTAGTAACAGGGGTATGTTTTACGATGGCATTTTTCTATCTAATCACCTTCAGAAACGTAATCTGAAAAACCTTAATAATTCTGTATCTCTAAAATTCATGGATACTGATTTGTAAAACTGATAAAGTTGAATAATGCATAGTCCAATATGTAAGTAATTAATACTGATGTATATACAACGCTTACACCAATGAGACACAGGTGATTTAGTAACTGATATGTGATTTTCTAATTTTAAGAATATTTAGGGCTGGAGAGACAGCATAGTAATTATATAAACGACTTTCATGCCTGAGGCTCTGAGCTACCAGGTTTAATTTTCAGCACCACCATAAGTGAGAGTTGAGCAGTATTTTGTAAATAAACAAATCAAAATCAAAATTAAAAAGAACATTAGTATTAGTAGCTGGGATATGACTCAATGAGGGGAAAGTACATGTTTCCCATGATTGAGGCCCTCAGTTTATATATTATAACTCTGGTACCATTTGGGAATATCATGGACAGTATCAAGAATTCTACAGGTGGTAGAGTAGTGTTTTGGTCTCCTCTCTCCCTCTCCCTTCCACTCCCTCCACAACCCTGTTTTAGTTATTTTTCCTTTTTTTTTCTTGAGAAATTTCCATTACTATATTTCACAAATTAAACAGTATTCCTCTTTGTTCAATGTGTTGATCTGTAAGATCTGTAAAAAGTTATCATTCCAAAATACTAACGTAAATGAACAAACTTTTCAGGGACCTAGAATAGTTAAAATAGCACCATGCACTGTAACTGTCATTATGTCATGTTGTAATGTGAAAATTTAAACTATTAATCTAAAACTGGGAATTTAAGAGAAAAGCTTTTAAAAAAAAAGACTTTGGGGAGTCAGGTGGTAGTGCAGTGGGTTAAGCGCAGGTAGCTCAAAGTGCAAGGACCAGTGTAAGGATCCCAGTTCAAGCTCCTGGCTTCCCTCCTGCAGGGGAGTCCCTTCACAGGTGGTGAAGCAGGTCTACAGGTGTCTATCTTTCTCTCTCCCTCTGTCTTCCCCTCCTCTCTCTATTTCTCTCTGTCCTATCTAACAACAACAACATCAATAACAACAATAACTCAACAACAATAAAAAAAAAATAAGAGCAACAAAAGGGAAAATAAGTAAATATAAAAATTTTTAAAAGGCTTTGTAGAAATTACGGTTGGTAGTAGTTGGAATATTCTGATTAGATTTCATTTTTGATATTTAGAACTGTGAAGCTGTTGTATGCAGAGGTGAGTGTAATGGTCACTAAATAGAATTATAAGCTAATGTGCTGAAGGACCATCTCATTTGATGCTAGTAGAAAACAAAATGTTTTTCCCCATCAAGATCCCAAGCACATTTTTTAGGAGAATAGAACAAATGCTGCAAATGTTTATCTGGAACCAGAAAAGACCTAGAATTGCCAAAACAATCTTGAAAAAAAAGAACAGAACCGGAGGCATCACACTCCCAGATCTCAAACTGTATTATAGAGCCATTGTCATCAAAACTGCTTGGTACTGGAACATGAATAGACACACTGATTAGTGGAATAGAATTGAGAGCCCAGAAGTGAGGCCCCACACCTATGGACATCTAATCTTTGACAAAGGTACCCAGATTACTAAATGGGGAAAGCAGAGTCTCTTCAACAAATGGTGTTGGAAACAATGGGTTGAAACATGCAGAAGAATGAAACTGAACCACTGTATTTCACCAAACACAAAAGTAAATTCCAAGTGGATCAAGGACTTGGATGTTAGACCAGAAACTATCAGATACTTAGAGGAAAATATTGGCAGAACTCTCTTCAGCATACATTTTAAAGACATCTTCAATGAAACAAATCCAATTACAAAGAAGACTAAGGCAAGTATAAACCTATGGGACTACATCAAATTAAAAAGCTTCTTCACAGCAAAAGAAACCACTACCCAAACCAAGAGACCCCTCACAGATTGGGAGAAGATCTTTACATGCCATACATGAGACAAGAGTTTAATAACCAACATATATAAAGAGCTTGCCAAACTCAACAACAAGACAACAAATAACCCCATCCAAAAATGGGGGAGGACATGGACAGAATATTCACCACAGAAGAGATCCAAAAGGCTGAGAAACACATGAAAAAATGCTCCAAGTCTCTGATTGTCAGAGAAATGCAAATCAAGACAACAATGAGATACCATTTCACTCCTGTGAGACTGTCATACATCAGAAAAGGTAACAGCAGCAAATGCTGGAGAGGGTGTGGGGTCAAAGGAACCCTCCTACACTGCTGGTGGGAATGTAAATTGGTCTAACCTCTGTGGAGAACAGTCTGGAGAACTCTCAGAAGGCTAGAAATGGACTTACCCTATGATCCCACAGTTCCTCTCCTGGGGATATGTCCTAAGGAACCCAACACATCCATACAAAAAGATTTGTGTACACATATGTTCTTGGCAGCACAATTTGTAATAGCCAAAACCTGGAAGCAACCCAGGTGTCCAACAACAGATGAGTGGGTGAGCAAGTTGTGAGATATATATATATATATATATATATATAATGGAATACTACTCAGCTATAAGAAATGGTGACTTCACTGCTTTCAGCCCATCTTGGATGGACCTTGAAAAATTCATGTTAAGTGAAATAAGTGAAATAAGTCAGAAAGAGAAGGATGAATATGGGATGATCTCACTCGCAAGCAGAAGTTGAAACAAAAGGGAAAAAAATTTTTTTAAGTCACTTCTATAAATATAGTAAGAAGAGACAGTTTGCATAAAGAGTGCTAAGACAGTTCACGTACTTCCAAAGAATGCTTCTGTCTGTATAAGAAAGTCTTTTTGGGAAAGATAGAAAGAAGCCAGGGGTATGGATTGACCTATCGATGTCTAAACTCAGTGGAGAAGCAATTACAGAAGCCAGACCTCCCACCTTCTATATCCCATAAAGATCTTCGGTCCATACTCCCAGAGGGATAAAGAATAGGGAACCTTCAAATTGAAGGGGATGGGATATGGAACTCTGGTGGTGGGAATTGAATGTAATTGTACCCCTCTTATCCCACAATCTTGTCAATCATTATTAAATCACCAATTAAATAAAAAGTCTTTTTAAAAATGGTTTTGGGCAAATTTATTGTTTTTCACAGAAAAGAACTCCTAAGATAACATCTTGTGTAGTGGTCTCATAATACTAACAATAGAAGGTGTGTGTGTGTGTGTGTGTGTGTGTGTGTGTGTGTGTGTGTGTGTGTGTGTGTATTTTTTGACCACCAGGGCTTCACTGGGGTCTCATGTGTGCAGGATTCTACCACTCCCAGTGGATGTTTTGTTTGTTTGTTTGGTTTTTGTTTGTTATAGAGAGGGAGAGACATAAAAAGAGTGCTATCACAGCCCCATTCCACTGCTTATGAAATTTCCACGTGTGTATGGTGCTCCCCTATGATCACTGGAGGTTCAGATGCAAGTCTGTGCACATGGTAAAGTGTGTGTGCTTGACCAGGTAAGCTAGCTTCTGGCCCCTTTATTGAATTGTCTGTAGCAAGATATCACCCTAACCCTAGCATAATATGGAGCACTTTTTTTTTGTCTCCAGGGTTATCGATGGAGCTTCGTTGTCAGTACTACAAATCCACTGCTCCTAGGGCCATTTTTTTCTTCTTCTTGGATAGGACAGAGAGAGATGAGAGGAGAGGGAGAGAGAAAGATAGATACCTGCAGACCTGCTTTGCCACTTGTGAAGTGTCCCCCCACCCCCGCAGGTGGGGAGCCAGGGACTTGAACCTGCATCTGTGAGTGGGTATTTGCACTTAGTACTACATGCACTTAACTGAGTGCACCACCATCTGGCCTCCATATGCAGTACTTTTTTAAAGCAGCATTGATTTACTGGTAGTTGCAGTAACTATAAATAGAACAATTGATCTATAGTTATATATGATCTGTAAGGCCATATATATAGTCATCATATCTCATTCACATTGTCAGCCCTTATATAAAGAGAGCAGTATAGGAACTAGAGAAATTATTCACCAGATAGGGTGCTTGCCTTGCCATGCATGAAGCACAGGTTTAAGTTCTAGCACTGCATAGGAAGTGCTATGGTATCAGAGGAGGCACAGTGCCATGGTGTCTCTCCCTCTTTTCTGCCTCTCTGTCTCTGAATGAAAAAGCAGCCCAGACACTGGGTCTGGGAAAGAGAAAGACCAGTATGCAATAACTGCTGTTGACAGAGAGCTACTGTTCTTGCCTCTGATTCTTTATAGATCTTTATATATCTTTGCCAGTTAGCTGGCAAACAGGTCAATTTTTACCTATGTATATGAAGGTTTTTAAGACTCCCAAATGAATATTTTAAGTACAAAAGATGTAGTATTACAGAATATGTCCTTAGAGCTACAGCTAGTCACTACATTAGAGTTTATCACTGAAAGTAAATCTCTTGAACACTACAGAGCACCAAGGTTATACCTTCTTGATTTGGAGAGTAAGTAAGGCATAAAGATTGTAGGTGTTTTTGTGATCTTCCTGATAACTGGAGCACTTTCCTCTACAGTTATGGCATTCTTATGCCGGAAATGTTTTTTGGGAAATGTTTTCAATTGAACATGAAATGAACTCGTGGAAATGAAATTACAATCTTCTTGACCTTGTCTCTCTATGATCACTGTCCAAAATTTTCAAGTCTTTGTTTTTATGTATTTTTTTACTGTTATCCAACTAGATAATTTACTATTTCTCTCAAAACAAAACAAAAAATCCAGCTTTTAGCACCATGAATGCCACCATGGATTGACCCTGTAATAAAGGTTGCCACAATCCACATATTTTTTATTATATTACATTTGTCAGTAGTTTACTTACAGTTATTTCTTTGTATTTACAAATATCTTAAAAGTATGACTGTTAGGGAGTCGGGTGGTAGTACAGCAGGTTAAGCGCATGTGGCGCAAAGCACATGGACCAGCATAAGGATCCCGGTTCGAGCCCCCGACTCCCCATCTGCAAGGGAGTCGCTTCACAAGCGGTGAAGCAAGTCTGCAGGTGTCTATCTTTCTCTTCCCCTCTCTGTCTTCCCCTTCTCTCTCCATTTCTCTCTGTCCTATCCAACAACAACGACAACAATAACTACAACAATAAAACAACAAAAGGGAATAAATACAAATATTAAAAAATAATAATAAAATAAAAAATATTTTTAAAAAAGTATGACTGTTAGAAGCAATAAATTTTTAGTTCCTTTATCTAGTAAGCAGTAATGTAGCACTTAAAGCAAAATACTAAGAGGAGTGAAACACAAGGTTCAATTCTGGACATTTAAAAGCTTGTATTTAAGGATCTTCTGATACTATCTACCTTCTTCTCTCTTATAGTTTTCCTAAAGTGAACCCATTGTTGGTGGGAGAGTCTTTGTAATCATGTGCTTCAGTTTTAACTAAGACACTTATTAGTGATGTGACCTTAAATTACTTAAAGCTCTTTTTTTTAATAGCTTTCTTTGATTTTTTTCTTTCTTCCTTTCTTTCTTTTTTCTTTTCTTTTTTGTTTTTTTTAAAGATTTTATTTGTTAATGAAAAAAGTAGGGGAGAGAGAGAACCAGACATCACTCTGCTATGGAGATTGAACTCTGAACCTCAGGCTTGAGAGTCAGTCCTGTTCTTTATCCACTGTCCCACCTCCCAGACCACAAATTACATAAACTGTTATAGAGAGATTTTCTCTTTTATAAAATGGAAATCATTAAACCAACTTCAGGGGAGTGGGGCTGTGGTGCACTCAGTTAAGTGCACTTAACATCATGCATAAGGACCCCACTCCCCATCTGTAGGAGAACACTTATGAGTGGTGAAGCAGGTCTGTAGGTGTCTTTCTCTTCTCCTCCTGTCTTCCCTCCCCTCTCAATTTCTCTCTGTCCTGTCAAAAATAGAAAGAAAAAAAGAAAGGAAGGAAGGAAGGAAGGAAGGAAGGAAGGAAGGAAGGAAGGAAGGAAGGAAAGAAGGGGCCACTGGGAGTTTTGGATTTGTAGTGCAGGCACTGAACCTCAGTGATAACCCTTGTGGCAAAAATAAAATAACTAACTTCCAACTTCAGGATATAATGGTTATGCAAAAGACTCCTGTTTGAGGCTCAGAGGTCTGGGCCCAGGTTCAATCCCCAGCACCACCATAAGCCAGATCTGAGTAGTATTCTGGTTAAATATAAATAAATGAAGGAAGGAAGGAAGCTAGAAATCAAACCAATTTCATAGTACTTTTGTAAAAACTAAAACAGATAATGTTAAAGCTCCAAGCCACTATAGCTGATATCAAAGACTCACTGTTCTCTTAACCCATCATGCTAATCAAACTCAGTTAATATTTTTTAAAAAATGGATTCCAGATATGTTAGTCAATTGTGAGCTTCAGGATAAACAACTACTCTAAATCCTTTTAAGTGTTATTTCCTTTTTTCTATAAAATACAAATGAATAGTGGAAAAATCTTACTATAATACAACTACAAAGGGAGGACTATGTATTTCTACATGAGAACCCATAGTAACAGTGTCTTGTTCATCAGGTTACATCTGATGAATATCATTGTGCAACAGGTGCTGTCTTTGTTCCCTGTTCTTGTCACAGTTGCTTCTTTAATAAGAGGTAATTGATTAAACTCTGTGCATTGTAGCCTAGAAACTGGAGAGGGCAACTACACTACAGGAGGTCTTGCCTGCTGCTGGATATCATCAATATTTTACCTTTTCTAACCCATCTAAATTATTTCTGATGGAAGATATATGTAAATGATCAAATTACTCCCAATTAAAGCAATATTTAGAGATTTAATTTTATTATATTGAGTCTTCTCCTATTAACCTATCAAATGTGCATATGTTTGCTTGGCCAGCTCTAGAGAGATGGGAAAATGTTGCCCTAGACCAGACAGAATCTAGTAGATGGAAAGAAGCTCCTAGTGCTAGGGAGATAGCATAATGGTTACGCAAAAATGATCAATAGGTAAATAAATAACTTTCATGCCTGAGCCACCATATTGATCATAGCTTCCAACCTTGCTTTCCTTCGGAGTGGCAGGGATCTTTTTAGCTAGACTACTTAGCTGTAGCTAATGAAATGGTTGATTCTTGATTTGTTTCTATTTTCAGGAGAGTTGACATTGTAATTAAATCTTATTTTGGTGATTTGGGATTTAGCAACTCCATCCTGGATTTGTCTGTGTCTATTTACTTATTTATTTTGGGTAGAGACAGAGAAATTGAGGAAGGGAGAGGTAGAGAGGGGAAGAGAGAGACACCTGCCAAATTGCTTCATCAGTTGTGAAGTTTGCCTCCTACATGTGGGGACTTGGGTCTTGAACCCTGGCCCTTGCAAACTGTAATGTGTGCACTAAACAAAGGTGTGTTAGCCACTTAGCCCCACTTGTCTCATTTTTTACCTGTTGGTTGTAAGTTTTAGAGTTACAAATAAGGTAAGCCAAACTGTTTAAAAGTTGCAGCTACTCTTTCAGAATCTGGAATCTGCCTCACTTTCATTCTTTGTAGTCAGATGCAAATATGCTATAAGACACCAGTACTAATATTAAGTAGGTATTTCTCCCACAAGCATTTTTTTACTTAGTTTAGTTGTAAGGCTGAAAAAAAAAAGAATTTCTATTCTGAGGTTTTGAATTTGCTCAGCAGTTGCTAGGAAAGATAGAAGAGATAAAGAACTAAGAGCCTGGAATTTGACACAAGAGTAATGGTTCTCTATTTACTTTTGTGCGATTTTAAAGAGAACTAAGAAAAAAATAGAGAGAACTAAGGTTTTACTTATCTTTTACTTTGGGTCCTTTACCTTTATAGGAAACAAAAAAACTGACTCTGTATATATTACTGGACTATTATAAAATCCAAAATATTCTGAAAAGCTTTCTTTGTTGAATACTTCCATGGGTTCTTCTCATTTTATCCCTTGATAAAAATCTCATTTGATCCTTTAATGAGATCAAGAGAAGCTTTTGAAAGTTTTATTTATTTTTTGTCACTTTGGCCTCAGAAAGACTTAAATAATAGCCAGTATAACACCTGCCGTTGAATCCTCTTACAGGGCAAAAGTTGGTATTAGAAAACCCACCCCACCCCCACCCCCACGGAAGTAGACTGCATTTGTCTTTACACCGTGTAGCAACACAGGTGGGAAGGGCTTCCTTAATATCTGAGATTAGTGATACCCTTAGTTCTTTAATCTGATGGAGATTTTAAGGTTTTGCCACCTGCAAATCCCCAATAAGCCTGTTTAGTGAAAGGAAACAGGACACATTGTCTTTGACTCTGCCTGAACACACGTGAGAACCTCTGATCTAGCTCTCCCTCTCCATTTACATGACCATGAGGAAATTGAAACCTGGGGAGGTTAAGTGATTCACCCAGTCTGACAGCTCGCCAGTTCCTGTTTAGCTGGGGACCATCCATTGGTTCCCTCTTGTTTTCTGCTGCCGGTATTATAAATCTTCTCCTGGTAAATTTTTAGCAGTGAATATTGTTGTCGGCCCTGCATCCTGCATTTTGGTCTAAAGGTAATTTCCGGCCCTGTTACCTGTAGTGGGGTTCTCTGGTGTGAAGAGGGTGATTACAGATACCCAGATGGAAACAATTCAGGGTGGGTTGGGTTGGGGGATGGGACATGGGATCAGTGAGACTCAATAGATTAGGCAAAAGAGAAAGAAAGCCTTCCTGCATGGAGTGAAGGACCATATGGAGACTGGGTGCAGGGCTCCTGGGGTTTAGAGGACAGTATTGTAGCTATTTATTCTGAGGCTGGAGAAAATGTCAGTAAAACACACACACACACACACACACACACACATTTTCTAATAGAACCTTCCTTTAAAAAAAAATATATATATATACATACATATATATTGGAACCACAAGTTTACATTGAAATTGTTTGGGAAGTGAAACATTTGGTTTTCCTTTTCAGACTCTGAAAGTGAATGTGGAGAGGAGCACTTTAAGGGTAACAAAAATTAAGGGTGAAAATTGAACTGAGGAACTGCTTGCTCTAGAAAGTCTGTGAACCATACCTGGTCTCTTAGATTAATAATGAAATTTTATTAGCAATGCTCATCACTGAACAAATAGAACAATCTTTGGTTGGTAATAAGTCAGAAATGTTTTAAAATACTTATTGTTTACCTAAGAACTTATTCAGAGTTCTAAAAGTACTGAATTATTTATTTGAAGTTGTTAGTCTTTTTATTATTATTACAGGAATAAAAGTTATCTTTACTGCCTTTGATTATATTTCTAACACAGTTAATTGAGCTCATGTAGCTATGATGCTTTAAATGTTTTATGAGTTTAATACACAGCAACTCGATTATTTGGCTGTGTTTTCCCAGACCTTTCTTTTCTTTTTCTTTTTTTTCCCCCAGACCTTTCTTAATCTGTAGTTTATATGAATGTTCTTAATTTACAAGATTACCTATTGTTGCTGAACCTACTTCCCCCAGTGCATACAGGCAACTGCTCAAATGAGGTTATAATTCCCATTTGCCCCTGGGCATGGGCCAGCAGGGAGTAATGCATTCTGGGAGGTTCTTTCTTACCTTCCACAACAGGTGGCTTTGTCACTGCACCTTATTCAGATAGCAGTGTGGAAGCACTGAGTCACTATATCCAAGAAAACAATGAAAGTGAGAGGAATTGCTTTCACATCTAGAAAATGGTGCTACAGGAGAAATGTGAAATCTTCTGGTGCCAGGGACTACAGAAAAACATCCACAGTATCTTTCAAAAGAGTACATCTGAAACGATAAAAAGGAGATCAAAAGGTATGACCTGCCCAGAGCCTT
This sequence comes from Erinaceus europaeus, assembly GCF_950295315.1. Classification (NCBI taxonomy): domain Eukaryota; kingdom Metazoa; phylum Chordata; class Mammalia; order Eulipotyphla; family Erinaceidae; genus Erinaceus; species Erinaceus europaeus. The sequence continues at coordinate 52,617,806 of NC_080170.1, read as the reverse complement.
ATGATACCTGCCTCCTGATTATCACCTAATTTTTGCTGGTTAGTCAGCATGAAGATAAATGTGCTGGAAATTTTCCTTAGTGAAAATAATGGTTAAATGACAAAGTTGCTTGGAGAGGAGGGGCAGAGGGTGGGGGTGGGGTAGGGAGGAAAAGAAAGAAAAGGTGCTTTACTGGTTCAAACAAGGATAAAACACAGTAGCTGTTTTAATCTTGAGGATTTATTTAGCATAATGCATTTTCCGGGGTTTTTTTAATAAGCCTATTAGACCTACTTCTGTTTCCTAGCAATAGGACATTTTTACCCCGTGTGTGTGTGTGTGTGTGTGTGTGTGTGTGTGTGTGTGTGTATTATTTAGGTGAAGATACCTTAATATATAAAGGGAAAACAGACACTAGAGATTGCATACTAAATTTGGTTTGTTTTCTGATAGGTCAAAAACAAACAAATAAGAACTACTAAATAATATCATACTGCTACTGGTTATTAGGACTAAAAATCCCAACCAGTATCTATTTTTTAAAAAATTTTCTGTCTAAATAATATTTCTCACATAGTGTCATAATCTACATAAAGAGAGGATTACTTAATTAGCACTAACTTCAACAGAATTTTTGAAAAAAATGGCTTCTGTAGCAGCCTTCATGTGTCTTCCTCTTCATCCTTTTAATTTTTTTTAAAGCACTATGTGTCATGCTTATGTAGGCCCCCTTGCAGTTGTGGATCACTTTCAGAGTTTTCATCTGGGCATACTGAGGCTCCTTTTCTCTCTCTAGCTGTATATAAAAGTATTAGTGACTCAGCACCAACAGTTCATGGCGATCTGCAGAGTTGGGTAATTAAGATACCTCAGACTTAAAAATAAAAGATGAAGACTTTTATCTATGATAAGAAGTTAGCCAGTTTAGAAATAAGACCCTTGTGTTACTTTCAGAGTAACAACAGAAAACTAAATTGTCATAATCAAGAAATACTTAAAATATTTTTGTGTGTGTGTGTGTGTGTGTGTGTGAGTGTGTGTGTGTGTGTGTGTGTGTGTGTGTGTGTGTGTGTGTGTGTGTGTGTGTGAGTGTTTCCCAGTGGGAAAAGGGAAAATGCTATTGCTGTCCCTGTTCCATTTTGTATATTGTGGTACTTTTTTTTTTTTTAACAGAAATGCTCTGAGGGGAAAATCTTTTTTTTTTTCTTCCATACTTCAGGAGATAATTGTTAACCACACCAAGAATTCTGTAATTCTGAAAAACTAAAGGTTGTCATCAATTTATTTTCTATGAATGTGAAAGAAAAAAAAAAGCAGAAAGAAAATCTACTTCTCTTCCAAGAAGAATCTTGATATAAATAAAACTGAAGAAGAAAAACTGTTTTAAAAATTTCTGATTACCAAGGACATAAAGCAATTTTTTTTTTTTTTGCTTTGTTGTTTTTTCCTCTAGTATGTTTTTAGTTAGGAAACTTTCTTTCAAGTTTAAAGAAGATTTCAAAAACTGAAATTTGTGGCTGCTGTGTTAAGAATGCAGGTATTTATAGAGTATACTTCCTTCATAGATAAGAGAACCACTCTTCTATTGGAGGTAAATTGTTAGACAAGCCTATGAGAGCTGCTTTTTTTTTTTTTTCTTGTTCCTTGTGGATTTTTAACACTCCACCCCTTGCACTCAGGTGGGTGTATATATTGGCTGTGAGCTGCAGTAGTTTTCTTTGGATAATCAAGTGTGGAACGGGGCAGCTGCTGCTGCTGTGGAAAGGTCTGCTGGCAAGATGATGGAAGAGATCTCCATTATGGTGGCCTATGACGCCCACGTTTTCAGCCAGCTGCAAGATGAAGACTTCCTCAGTAGTCTGGTGGCCATCAGCAAGCCCAGGTCTCTGGTAGGTGGTGCCTTGCCCACTGCTCCAGGGCTGTTTCTCTTCTGATGTGATAGTTACACTCCTGTAGCAACAGACTCAGTTTCCTGGGGATTATAATGGAAGTATTTCTGTGAGCTGTGTGCTAGAGGTTACTAGGAAGTCTACACGTTTACAATGATTTGTTTACTTACCTAGCTCTGTATACCTTAGTATTTGAAGTATATTGTGAATAAAATTTAGGATAATGAATGCATTTGTATGAGTGAGGTTGAAAGTCTTATAGAGCCAAACGTTCCCCCCTTGTTCCACAAAATTGCCTTGTATATCTGTATATGATTGCTAGATGAGGACTAACTAGTTTACACACATATCATTCAGTCTTTTGGAGAGAAATATCTTTTTCCATCAGACCGTGACATCCATATTGAGGACAATCTGAAGTCAAATAACTTTCAGTCTTTACATTCTTACTAAGAATAGCTGTTATAAAAGCAAGTTCTACTATCATTTTAGTTTTAAAATTTACAAATGTTAAATCTAGAGATTTTAAATTTTATTTTGGGATAGAGAGACAGCATAATAGTTCAACAAAAAACTTTCATGCCTGAGGCTCTGAGTTCCGAGGTCCAATCGCTGAGGTCCAAGGCAGAGTTGAGCAGTACTCTGCCTTTCTCTTTCTATCATTCATTAAAATATACAATATTGAAAAAAATCTATTTTATGAGAGACAAAGCGACCAGAGCACCACTCGGCTCAGGAATTTGGTAGTGTCAGGGTTAAAACCTAAGGTCTTGGGTATGCAGGTCCCTTGCTCTAATGCGTAGTCACCTCTTTAGCCCAATACTAATAATTAAAAAAAAATTTTCTTTTAAGATTTTTTTCTTATTAATTTTGGATAGAAATTGAGAGGAGAGGAAGAGGAGATAGAAGGGAAGGGGGGAGTCGGCGGTAGCGCAGCGGGTTAAGCGCAGGTGGCACAAAGCTCAAGGAGCGGCGTAAGGATCCTGGTTCAAGCCCCCGGCTTAAGTCCCGGCTCACCACCTGCAGGGGAGTCGCTTCACAGGCGGTGAAGCAGGTCTGCAGGTGTCTATTTTTCTCTCCCCCTCTCTGTCTTCCCCTCCTCTCTCCATTTCTCTCTGTCCTATCCAACAACAACAGCATTAATAACAATAATAATAGCAACAAGAGCAACAAGGGCAACAAAAATGAGGGGAAAAAATAACCACAACAAGGCTACAACAATAAGGGCAACAAAAGGGGGAAAAAATGGCCTCCAGGAGCAGTGGATTCATGGTACAGGCACTGAGCCCCAGCAATAATCCTGGAGGCAAAAAAAAAAAAAAAAAAAGGGAAGAGGGAAAGATCTGCAGCAGAGGCTTCACAGCACATAAAGGTTCCCCCCTGCAGGTGGGGACTGGGAACTTGAACCCTGGTCCTTGCTTATGGTAAAGTGTGCACTCAACTGGATATGCCATTGCCTGGCCCCAATACTTGTAAATTTTTAAAAACCATTCTCCAGGGGCATACTGTGTATATCTAGGCATAAATGAAAAATCAAATCATTGCAAATACTTGTTTTCTTCTTATTTTTAAACATTCTTATAATGACTTTTGACTTTTTAATTTAATTTTTGATACAAGAGAGAAATTGAGAAGGAAAGTGGAATAAATAGGGAGAGAGATAGTGAGACACCTGCAGCATTGCTTCATCACTCATAGAGCCTCCCCCCGAAGGTTAGCACTGGGGGCTTCTACCTGAGTCCTTGCACATGGTAGCGTGTGTGCTTTATCTAGTACACCACTGCATGGCCCCACAGCTGTTGAATTTAACATCTCATGATTCTTATATTTTAAACAAACATTTTCCAACCATCCTGAAGTACCCTCTTGTCATTACAAGCAACAAAAAGAGGTTATCATATTACTTACTTTATGTGTACAAAACCCTTCTTTATCTCAAGTCATAGGAACCTTCAAAATAAGACAATGATATTTTCAAATGGTAAATTACTATACAAAAATAAAGGGGAAACTTGGGGTTGATTTTAAAAGACTTAAGGGATCTAGCAACTCTTGTGCTCATCTTGTTTTGATACTGATTTGAATACATTTTTAAGGTGATCAGAGAAAGTTGACAACTAATTACATATGTAATAATGGGAAATTATTTCATTGTTATATGTTGGAAACTAAAAAATGTATAGAAACATAGTTGAGATAATTATATTTGAAGTATCTGCAAAAATTGAAAATGATCCACGGGGGGTGCTAGTCATATGGGTGAAACTAAATGGGTGTGTTGATAGCTGTTGATACTGGGTGTGGATAGGGAATTCATTATTAATAGAGAGTTTATAAGGGTTCATTATATTGTACTTCTGTAAATATTTTATAAATACAGTGTAAAATAATCAGCTAAAAGTGTAGCAAAAGCAAAATACAAAACAAAAATACTAAACATCTAGCCTACTGCATTCCTTTTTGATATATGTTCACAGTTATGCACATTATCTGGAGATCATTGTCAACTCTAAATGCATATATAACAACTCAGGATAGGATACTCTGGTTATAGATAAGCCTTAAACTGCATTTTATCCACTAATTTTTTCAATAGTCCACTATGGAAACTTACTGAAAGAATGAAAATTTCTGTTTATATCGGATCTTCTTATTGAAGATCTTATTAAGGAACCTGGGCTGTCTTTTTTTTTTTTAATATTTATTTATTTATTTATTCTCTTTTGTTGTTTTATTGTTGTAGTTATTATTGTTGTCAACATTGTTGGATAGGACAGAGAGAAATGGAGAGAGAAGGGGAAGACAGAGAGGGGGGAGAGAAAGATAGACACCTGCAGACCTGCTTCACCGCCTGTGAAGCGATTTCCCTGCAGGTGGGGAGCCAGAGGCTCGAACCAGGATCCTTATGCCGCTCCTTGTGCTTTGCACCACCTACGCTTAACCTGCTGCGCTACTGCCTGACTCCCTGGGATGTCTTTTAAAGCTTTTCTAGGCCAAAGGGGAGGAGAAATAAAAACAGAAGTAAAGTGGCACAGTGTAAAGGGCAGAAGAGACTGAAGAGGTGGGCTGTGAATAAATTGCAGGGAGCTCAGGGAGCTTCCTGCTCTTAAAAGGGCAGGATATCATAGTGTGTGCTTGCCAGTAGGACATAGGAGTATAGGACATTAGGCAGTGTACTTGTGTGTGTGTTTGCAGGAGACAGGGAAAATGAGTGAAAAAAGAGTGTGCTTACCAAGAAATATTTCACTTTTATGTTACAGGAATGCCATTTATACTGATAGGGATTGGAGAGCTAGCTCACTGTGTAGGGCATCTGCCTTGCCATATGTGAGACCCAGGTTTGAACCTTGGCACCATATGAAAGTTGATATGGCATTGGAGGAAGCTCTTGTACTTGAATCATTTTCTCTCTATCTGAATGAAAAAGTGGTCCTGAAGGAAGTCATACTTGTATAAGGCCCTGGCTTGAAACTGGGTAGTGCATGTGGCAAAGGAGCATACTATCCAAGTGAAATGTTTTACTGACCTGTGTATCAAACTTAAAAACAAAGAAAGAGTACAGTGGTTGGGGTGTTGACTTTAGTGCCATCTTTACTGGAGATATTTAAATTTCTTTATCATATTTGAAATTTGGAAGACTTAACAAGTAAAGTCTTTTGAAGGTGCTACTTGGTTTTAGTTTTCTGAAAACTGCATACTAACACTGTGCTAAGACAAAATCTGTCATTTGCTCTATATTGTATAAAAGAAATACAGTCATTGGGGACAAGGTGGTGGCATACTGTATTAAGCACACATAGTATGAAATATAAGGACCCACATAAGGATTCTGGTTCGAGCCCCTGACTCCCCGCCTGCAGAGGGGTCACTTCACAAGCTGTGAAGCAGGTCTTTAGGTGTCTTTCTCTCTCCCTCTCTATCTTCCCCTCTCCTCTCAATTTCTCTCTGTACTATCCAAAAAAAAAAAAAAAGGCCACAGGAGCAGTGGATTCATAGTGCAGGCATGAAACCCCAGTAATAACCCTGGAGCAAAAAAGAAAAGAAATATAGTTGACACTTATATAACTCAGATTATATACAAGGTATTATAAGCTATTTCTCAGTCAGATTTACTGCTTTTCTCTGATGAGATTTGGCATGTTCAGGGGTGTTATGGCCATAGACCTGCTTTTCTCTGAAGTGAATTATATTCTTTTAAAAAACATTTATTTATTTATTCCCTGTTGTTGCCCTTGTTGTTTTATTGTTGTAGTTATTGTTGTTGTTGTTATTGATGTCACTGTTGGATAGGACAGAGAGAGGAGGAGAAGACATAGGGGGAGAGAAAAAGATAGACACCTGCAGACCTGTTTCACCATTTGTGAAGCGACTCCCCTGCAGGTGGGGAGCCAGGGGCTCGAACTAGGATCCTCACACCAGTCCTTGGGCTTTGTGCCACGTGTGCTTAACTGGCTGTGTTACTGCCCGACTCCCGTGAATTACATTATTGCTTACACAAAATTCTCTTCGGAACAGTTACAGAAAGCATTTAAAAATTTTCTTAGTTTAGGATTAAATATTTCTCTTACTTAACTTTCAGAATGGACAATATTTTCCTCATGTGAATGGCTAATATTTCATAAGTACAATGGTTTTAGTGTGAATACTGAGTTTTTTTTCCTTTATTGGGGAATTAATGTTTTACATTTGACAGTAAATACAATAGTTTGTACATGCATAACATTTCTCAGTTTTCCACATAACAACACAACCACCACTAGGTACTCTGTCATCCTTTTCTAGGACCTGTACTCTCCCTCCCAACCCACTCCAGAGTCTTTTATTTTGGTGCAATACACCAACTCCAGTTTGAGTCTTTTCTTGTTCATAAATGACCCCATGACTTTCTGACATTGTTGATGGAGGGTCATAGAAAACACACACACACACACACACACACACACACACACACACACACACTGAAAACCATGCTACAAACAAGACTAAAAGGAAATTATACTCTGTGATACTATTGCTACATATGCTGTGAATATTCAGTTTTTCTTTGTTCTGTTTAATTGTTTTAAAGGCTAGCTATGAACTACTTAATTTATTTCATTAATGTCTCCATCTATATTTTTCAAAATGTGACTAGATCATGCTAATCCCTTAAAAATGAATGATAATGCAAGGAGATCAAATTGCTATATAGCTTTCTTTAAGCACATCACTAATAATAAAAAGGAATAGTAACTCTAAACCTGGCTTTTTCCTTTCAAACCATCCAAAAATTAAGAAATACCTAGAGCTATTAAGATTAAAAAGAGCCTAGTTATCAGTAACAGAAAGAAAGAACTTCTATGTTACCATGTGATTAAGTTGATATTAAAGTGAAAGTCTAGTAAAATATAAATGATTCCAGAGTTTTTAGAAAGGTGTCCCAGTGATAATAGTACTCTTGCTTCCCTCTAAATTCAACCTATTACTTCTTTTCTTTTCTTTTTTTTTTTTTTTGCCTCCAGGATTATTGCTGGGGCTCAGTGCCTACACTACAAATCCACTGGTCCTGGAGGCCATTTTTTCCCATTTTGTTGCCCTTGCTATTGTCATTATTGTTGCCACTGATGTTGTTGTTGCATAGGACAGAGAAAAGTCGAGAAAGGAGGGGAAGACAGAGGGGGAGAGAAAGATAGACACCTGCAGACCTGTTTCACCGCTTGTGAAGCGACCCCCCCTGCAGGTGGGGAGCCAGGGGTTCAAACCAGGATTCTTGAGCTGGTCCTTGCGCTTCGCACCATGTGCGCTTAACCCGCTGCGCTACCGCCTGACCCCCTACTTTTTTCTTTTATTACTCACTGGCTGAAATTAACTAAATCGCATTTTGAGACAAAATTATTCTTTCCCTTGAGCCTGGGCAAGTGCACAAGTCTTTTTAAAAAGAAACATGGTTTACTTGCACAAAACTGATCAGTTTTGAGAGATCGTTAACACCCTTGAAGTGGTTTTTGTGGGTGTGAAACAAATGGTGAGAATTTGAATTGGTCCCTCTTATTATAGTATTGAAATTAAGTCTACTTAATTTATCAAGTCATTTTCATGCCCTGATTTTATATACTTGTATCTATCAATAAACATTGTGATACTTGAAAAAAAAATTATTCTTTCCCCCATCACAGACATCTAAGAGTCTGCTGGTAGTGCTCTCAGAAGGAATGTAAAGTTTCATCAAGGTCTCTCTCTCTCTCTCTGTCAGCATTCCTATCACCACTCCCTTTCCCAGTATTTATTACTTCTTTTTGTTTGTCTTCACCCTCAGGGCCAGCTATTTCAGATGCCTTGAGGGAGAGAGGCAAAGACACTATAGCACCTAAGTTTCCCTCAGTGTGGTGGGAGTGGGGCTCAAGCCTGGGTTGTGTGCATGGAAAGCAGGCATCCTCCCAGGGAGACTATTTTGCCAGCCTCATTCTCCTTTATTTTTATATCAACCTAGGATAAATAGTGGGGGAAAGAGCACACCTGTTACACTTATTATGCATGCTGAAGAATGCTTTGAATATGTATTTACATTCAAATGCACAATTTAAAGTTCAAATAGGAACTATTGATAGCTTACTAACCAATGCATGCCCTGGCAGGCTTGGCTGATTCAGATTAAAATTTAATTTATTTTCTGTTGAATTATTTCAGTTTTTTAATCTATAAAGTGGCCATGAAGAGAACATTGCTTTCTGATAAGTGTTAGAAGAGACCAGGATATATTACAGACATTTGGGATTACTACGATATGCTGCTACAAATACAGTCTCTCTCCCTCTCCCTCTCTCTGTTCTCCTAAAAATTAAATGAGAACACTGGTGAGGCAGTTAGTTCAGTGAATGCTCTCACAAATTGTCTCATCTCATGAGCAAAGGACTATTAAGGCTGGAATAGGTCTAAAGGAAACAGTGGGATAATTATATAAAGCAGCATAGGGACTTGGAAAAGAAGGAGGGACGAATAAAAGGAGAAAATGGGCTAGCCAGTTACTCTGATGCCCTGCTGGAGTACTTTGGATGCTAGCTCCCACAGGAGACTTGAAGCCTCTTTTTCTAAAGATGATGCCAGGGATTTCCAGTTTGTCACTTGTGGAAAGGTAGCCTAGAATTTATTGGAGGAAATTCTGTGCACCAAGCCATCTACCGAGTAGCTGCATTGGTTACTGCAACAAGAATCTGCAGCAGTGTGTTGACAGGGATCCCATCACCTGTGCAAAATATTAAAGGGATTTACCACATTACCAATGAGAAGAGTTAACAAGTGTTTAGATTTAAACATATGACGGTGGTGTGAATAAACAGATTTGTTCAGTTAATAAACAGTTAATCTGGGAGTTGGGCCGTAGTGCAGCGTGTTAAGTGTAGGTGGCGCAAAGCGCAAAGACTGGCGTAAGGATCCAGGTTGGAGCCCTGGCTCCCCACCTGCAGGGGTGTCGCTTCACAAGTGGTGAAGCAGGTCTGCAGGTGTCTCCCCCTCTCTGTCTTCCCCTCCTCTTTCCATTTCTCTGCCCTGTCCAACAACAATGACATCAATAACAACAACAATAATAACTACAACAATAAAACAAAGGCAACAACAGGGAATAAATAAATAAATATATTTTTAAAATAAACAGTTAATCTTGCAATAATAGGTACACTGCTGTGACTTAGGAAGCAGTAGATCCTTTGAATCATAGATAAGTTGAATAATGATCGAGACAGCTTGATGGTTATTATAAGCATCCCATTGCATAATATTGGAACAACTATTGTGGTGCCAACTTGAATGGGTATCAGGAATGTCATTGAGAAAAGGTGGCCATTCTCACTTTGCATCTAGAAATTTGAGATCCCAGTAAGAGACACTTGTGGGGATTGGGCAGTAGTGCAGCGGGTTAAGCACATATGGCGCAAAGCGCAGGGATCTCGGTTCAAGCCCTGGCTCCCCACCTGCAGGGGGAGGGTCGCTTCACAGGCGGTGAAGCAGGTCTACAGGTGTCTATTTTTCTTTCCCCCCTCCCCCGTCTTCCCCTCCTCTGTCTACTTATCTCTGTCCTATCCAACAACAATGACATCAATAACCACAACAATAAAACAACAAAAGGGGGGAAAAAAGAGAGAGACACTTGTTTAATGGTTAGAACACTGTCATTAACAAAAGCTATTTACCCACCATACTGATACATACCTATACTGAGTTTGTGCTGGATATGTTCTAAACTGATAGATACTGAAATAGCAGCATTATGTTCAAGGGAAGGGGCCCTTTTGATGATCTGCAATTTCTTTGTTCTGTAAATGGGAGACAGGCCAAGCATTCTGAAACTACTTCCTCCTCATTGGGTTGGCACATAGATTTTATCTAGCAAGCCAAATTGGGTGGTGGTGGTGGGGTAGTCAGAACAATTCCATGTGCCAGAGATGGAAAAACAATGAGGTGAATATTGTTTTTATGTAAATATTCACTTTTAATAATACATTCAAATAGTGGTTAGAATAAAAAAACTATGAAAATGCATCTACACATTCAAAATCTGAGCATTTTTTATTCTCATTGTTATTTAGCATGCATGTGTGTTTTGGCAGTATTTCATCAATTCCAGTTTAGTGCAAGAAGCCAAATCTTCCCTCATTTGGTTTATCAGTTCTGATATGAGCTGGTATGAGTTCATATGGTTGCAAATAATAAACTTCCAAACTATCATAAACAAGAAAGGAATTTATTATACACACATTACACATGCCAGGTGTGTTCCAATAATCTGAGGGCAGGAATTCAGCTAGGAGTGTTCTCCCTGTCTCTTGCCATTTAATAACTCCTCACTTTGCATCAGCATTATTTTTCTCTTTCTCTAGTTCATCATCTGCTTCATTCCTCTGGTAGAACATGCTGCCCTGTAGCAGCCAGGCTCCCAGTCCCTTAGGGACATAGGGAGTTAGGTTAAGATTCTTCAGAGGAGATAGGAGTATGGACAATAAGGTGACATAGTACAGTACAGAGCCACTGGGCATAGGCTGATCTAGAAGCCAGGCCTTAAGGCTCCATCATCTCCCTAGAACACTGACCTTAGCCTGGTGGTCTGACCTCCCTGAACTTTGGGTTTGCCTTCTGTAAAACCAGAATCGGCTTAGAAGTACTTTTAGAATTAAATTAGTGAGGCCAGGCAGTAGTGCAGCGGGTCAAGTACACATGGCATGAAGCATACAAACCGGTGCAAGGATCTTGGTTCAATCCCCCAGCTCCCCACTGTTGTTAAAATTCGGAGGCTCTTGCCAGGCTGGCTTGCTTCACGGCTGGTAGCTGAGGACTTATTCTGATGCAGTCTCCGCCCCCAGGTTTTTCTATGCCTCGCTAAATCCTAGAGTGCCCCCTTTCAACCAATCCTGGCTCCGCCCCCAGGTTTTCCTATGCCTCGCTAAATCCTAGAGTGCCCCCTTTCAACCAATCCTGGCCCTACACGTCACCCCTGGTTGTCGCCCAATAAAAAGCCCCCTCACCCCTCCCCTCGCTCTCTGGGCTCTCGGCTCTCCCTCTCTGAGGTCTCGCTCCCTGCTCTCCCCCCGTGGTCGGCCATTGCTGGCTGGCTCCACGTGGTCTGAACCAAACCTCCCCCCCATCCTATAATAAAGATCTGTGTACCCCTTTGCTCTGGACGTCCGCTCTCTTCTCCGCGGTGCAGCCCGACACCAGACCACCTCAACAACATCTGGCGCCCATCGTGTTCCGTACCCACACCACGCCCGGCCTGAGGTCTCCGAAACCGCCCAGACACAGGTAAGTGGCATCCGCCCACTTCTGTGGCCCCGCGTTTCCCTCCACTATGGGAAATTTCTCGTTTTATGAGGAGGTGTCCCAGTCATTATTTCTTGACCTGGGACAGATTCCCGCTGTCATAAAAGGTTTAATTTTCGCTACCCCTTGGATTTTTTTAACTGTGGTCGCCACTTTCAAGATATGTAAAACGTGGTATGCCATAAGGATAAGTGACCTTGAGGCTGAGGTACGAGAGTTAAATCACATGTGCTTAAGACTTAGACATCCTAAGCGATCAGCGGCTAAACCCAAGAATTCTGTTCCCACAGACACGCACACGTGTTCGGACGCTCCTCCTCTGACCCCACCCCCTTCCGCCGTTCAGGTTTCAGCTACGCCTGCGTTCCTGAACCCTGCCCCTTCCGTCCCGGTTTCAGCTTCCGTTTCAGCTCCGCCTGAGGCGCCTGCGTTCCTGAACCCCGCCCCTTCCATCCCGGTTTCAGCTCCACCTGCGTTCCTGAACCCTGCCCCTTCCGTCCCGGTTTCAGCTTCCATTTCAGCTCCGCCTGAGGCGCCTGCGTTCCTGAACCCCGCCCCTTCCATCCCGGTTTCAGCTCCACCTGCGTTCCTGAACCCTGCCCCTTCCGTCCCGGTTTCAGCTTCGCCCACGGCCCCTGCCTCCGCGGTTTCAACTCTGCCTGCAGCTTCTGCGTTCCTGAACCCCGCCCCTGCCCCTGCTGTCCCAGTTTCAGCTCCGCCTGCAGCTTCCATTTTCCTGACCCCGCCCCCGGCCCCTGCTGCCGCGGTTTCAGCTCCGCCTGAGGCTTCCTCGTCCCTGACCCCGCCCCCTGCTGATACATCACCATTAAGAGATCTAGTGGCAGAGATACGAGAGCTAAAGGATATTTTTTCAGCATTTAAGGATTTTAAACCATGTGCAGTCCACCCCGGGAGCTCCGTCCCCGTAGATATGCGTTTAGTCTCCCCTGCAGCCACTACAGCAGTTTCTACTGAACTTTCCACTTCTGTAGCTCCCTCTCCCGCGCCACCGGACCAAATCCACACATTCCCGGTAAACTTGGCCCCTTCTAAACAAAACCCTCAGCCGTGGCAGCCATATTCCTCGAAAGAACTTGGAACGCTCAGGCAAGCAGTCAGGGAGGACGGTATGCACTCTCCATGGACCAAGTCCGTTTTGAGAAGCTTTTACCAGCATTTAAATACACCACAAGACTGGAAAGAACTGGCTCGTGCTGCACTCCCAGACCCTCTCTATCTTCAGTGGCAGGCATGTTTCCGCGATGAGTGCTCTAGGCAATCGCAGGAAAATAGTAACAAACAGATAGAATGGAATTCTGATGCTTTGTTTGGAGCAGGAGCTTATGAATCTGGAGCTCAGCAGGCAGAAGCCAGGTTTCCAACTGGTTATTTTGAACAGGTACGCATCTGTGCAACACAAGCATGGGAAAGGGTGACCACACCTGATGTAGATCCATCAGCTCCCATTAACTCTTTTCACCAAGGCTCTGATGAGTCATTGGCGAGCTTCATCTCAAGGGTGAAGAGAAGCTTAGAGAGAAAGGTTTATAATCCTGACGTCCGCACACTACTCCTGCGCTCTATTGTCTGGGAAGGCATGACACCACAATTCCGTCAGGTATGCCTTAATCTTAAACACCTACACCCAGATAATTGGATTCTAGCGACACAGGAGCTTACATCAGGCAATTATGGGACACCCGCTACGACGCAGGTCTATGCAGTTGCCCCACGTAAGCAAAACGGGGCCTGCTTTCAGTGCGGTCGCCAAGGACATTGGCGTAACCAATGTCCTGATAAGTTGCGACCACGCCTCCAGTCAGGGAAACCACGCCTCCAGCCAGAGCAACCCCGCTTTCAGTCAGGGAGCCAGAGACCACGTACTGTTTGTCCAAGATGTCGTAAGGGGTTTCATTGGAAGAGAGATTGTTGGTCCCAATTTCATAAAGATGGTTCGCCCCTGAATGGTACAAATTCGGGGCCTGAGATTTTGTGGACCACTCCTGTTTTAGAACAAGGTCACCCTTCTATGACAGTAAAGATTGGCAATATTCCTTTTAAATTTTTGATTGACACGGGGGCAGCAAAGACAATTTTAAGGCAAGAAGAGGTTCCCCAAGATTGGGAACTCATCCCTGGACCCAGTTTACATGGAATAGGAGGGATGACAAGAGCATTTTGCACACGAGACTCGCTTATGTGGGAAGACCCAGAAGGTTCTACTGGACACTTCCGCCCTTTGGTAGCTAATATTAGCACCAACTTACTGGGCAGGGATCTTCTGGAGTGTCTTAATGTTAGGATATCCACAGACGCCTCTGCAGAGCGTAAAACTCATTCCCGCGATACCAGGTCTATTCAGCACCCCCAATACTAAATGCCACTGTTCGTAGCCAAACACCCCGCTTAAGCTGGCTTTCTAATGAGCCTGTCTGGGTGGAACAGTGGCCTTTACCTAGGGATAAGCTAAAAATTTTAAAAGAGCTCGTCCGAGAGCAGTTGTCCTTGGGACACATTCGTCATTCTCGAAGCCCATGGAATACTCCTGTCTTTGTGATTAAAAAGCGCTCGGGAAAATGGCGCCTCCTTCAAGATCTCCGTGCAGTAAATAAAACCATGCAGGTCTGGGGCTCCCCCCAAAGGGGTTTGCCTCTTGCTTCTGCAATTCCCACGGGAATTCCAATCATAGCTATTGATATACAAGATTGTTTTTTCTCTATCCCCTTGCATCCGCGAGATTGTAAACGTTTTGCCTTCTCTGTTCCGTCTATTAATAATGCCAGCCCCGCTGACAGATTTGAATGGGTGGTGCTGCCCCAGGGTATGGCCAATAGTCCTACAATTTGTCAGGAGGCTGTTAAATCTGCCCTTGTCCCATATATTCATAAGGGCCTTAATATTTTTCATTATACAGATGATATTTTAATATGGGGAAAATCAGATACAGATCTCTATGCCTTACGTGATTTTCTCATTCCTGCATTAAAGAAAAGCGGCCTTAATGTAGCCCCTGAGAAGATACAGCTAATCCCTCCAATATCCTTCCTAGGTTCAGAGATTTCTCTAACGCAAATTCGTCCCTTAAAACCTAATGTTACCTTCCCTTCTAACCTTACTCTTGCTTCTTTACAAAGTTTTCTAGGAAATTTAAATTGGCTTAGGCAGTATCTCTATCTGCCCACAAGCTGCCTCCAACCACTGTTTGACCTGTTGAAAGGAAACAAACAGCCCTCTTCAAAACGTAAGTTAACTCCCGAGGCCTCCTTGGCACTGGAAAGGGTTAACCAGGCCCTCCAGGACATGCACCTTGTTCGATTCTCCCCCTCCTCTCCAGTAAACCTTCTAATCTTCAACTCCACCCCCACAGTAGTAGGGGCACTGTGGCAAGACCATGGGGTTCTCGAATGGCTTCACACGCCAGTAGGAGGAGCTCCAAGACTCCTCACTGAGATAGATGCGTTAGCATTCATGGTTCGCCAAGGGAGAAATAGGTCTGTGCAGGTCTTAGGGAAAGAACCGGATTTAATCATTCTGCCCTTTTCTCTCACAGATACAGAGTGGCTTATACGCCATCATTCCCGCTTTGCCATAAGCTTCGTGGGGTTTCCAGGACAAATAGATAACCATTTTCCTTCTAATAAATTGATAGCTTCTTTACCTCTTCTGCCTCTACTAGCACCTAAACTTTTCTCTCGGGATCCCATTCCCTCTGCTCCTACAATCTTTACTGATGGCGGAAAAAGGGGAGCTGCTGCCCTTATATATTACCCAGACAAACAATCTCCTAAACCTCTCTTTACTGAGCTTCCTGATAATTCCCCTCAGTACAAAGAACTTTATGCTGTTTTTCTTGCACTAAAAGCTGTACCAGAATCCTTCAACCTTTTTTCTGACAGTGTGTATACTGTTAACTTACTTCCATGGCTTGCTCGTTCGTATGTGAAAATTGATGACAACCCACTTTCCCCTCTCTTGATTCAAATCGCCTCTATGCTCTGTTCTCGAACCCAACCACTGTATATTCAACACCTTCGTTCCCACAGCCCTCTTCCTGGTTCCCTGTCCGAAGGGAATGCCGCAGTTGACCGCCTTGCCTCCACAGGAACTTTCCCAGTCTCTGTCTCTGATCCTGCTAATTTTCACTCTCTAACCCATGTTAATCTTAAAGGCCTTCAAGCTCGATTCCCTGATGTTCCTGTACCACAGTTAAAACATATCCTTGCTACATGCTCTTCTTGTGCAAATCTCATAAAGACACCTGCTATCCAGACCCTTGGGGTTAACCCCCGAGGTTTAAAAGCTAATGCTATTTGGCAAATTGATGTCACCCACATACCAAACTTTGGCAAACAAAAATATGTGTTTGTCTCAATTGATACCTTTTCTAAATTTATGTGGGCTACAGCTCAGACAGGAGAAAGTGCTAAAAAGCTTGTAAGCCATATGCTCTCTTGTTTTGCCGTTATGGGGGTCCCATTACTTTTGAAAACAGACAATGCACCTATGTTTTCAAGCAAACAATTTAAAGATTTTTGTTCCCTCTGGAATATTACTCATACCACGGGCATTCCCTACAATCCACAGGGACAAGGCATTGTCGAAAGGGCCCATCAAACACTGAAGGCTCAACTAAATAAAGATAAAGGAGGAACATATCCCCCCAATATCCAGCTAGCAAAAGCCTTAACTACGTTAAATCTCTTTAATATTTACAATAACTCAGCCTTACCCCCTATTATTCTTCACTGGCAAACACCATCTACCCTCCCATCTATTAAGGTGAAATGGAGAGACCCACTCGATAAAGTTTGGAAAGGGCCTGACCCATTATTGACCATGGGAAGGGGTTTCGCATGCATTTTCCCTCAAAATTTCTCTAAACCTGTCTGGGTTCCTGCCCGCCATGTCCGACAATACCCGCAGGATGGCGCTGTTATTCCTGAAGAACAAGAAATACTACAAGAGGACCAGATGCAGGATACATCCCAGGACCCGTAATACGACATGGCAGAACCTGCAAATCTGGCTCACAGAGACCTCTCTCCTACCCTTTCCCTGTATGTCTTATTTTATAACTGGCCAGTTGTTTTTGTGAATGAGTGTGTTAAATGACAAAATTTTTTTTCTTTTTTTTTGCATGACCCATCTGCTTGGAGTACTCTAAAAGGTTATTGGCCTTATATAAAAATGCTGGACGCAGCCAAAGTTTCTGGAGACGTCCAGAAACATTCCAAAAAATTTTTTTTCTTTCTCCCTCTTTTGAATTTTATATATAGTATTGGTATATATGTAAGTGTTTAGTCTTAAACTGTGTGACTAATGACAGATTTTAAATTGTTTTTAAATAATGTGTTTTTATAACAAAAGTTCTTTTTCCTCCAGTTTGTTATAACTAAATGTTTATGGGTATGTCTCAAGTTTGGTAACACTAACTTAACGGTCAGAAGTGTAACCCTACAGCTACACTTTTACCAGACAAGGTAAATATTAATTGTTAAGGTAACTTACTATTTAGGTAAAAGTCTAAATGTTCAACGTGACTATTCATTCCCAAAACTAAACTATATAAATTTTATATACAGGACACCTTTGAAGGGCCCCCAAAGGTGCCCTGTAAACTATCTTGTGGAAATTAATCCACAACAGATCTGGCATCAATCTGGCACTGTAAACGTTAAAATCATTGTCACGAATATGCGTTAACTCTCTAAGCAATTTGAGTCTGTTTAAAATACATATTTTAGCTAAAATTGGTCTCAAGATCCTGCGGTAGAGGCTGCTACAGGAGGTCACATTAGATGACCTTTTAATAAATCATAAAGAGATTCTAAACCAATTATAATCATCGAGGTACCAACTATAACAAACCTATAACTTGTTACCAGTTCAAATTAACCACGAGAAGCAGATTGTTTGTGTTTCTTTCACAGGAATCCCGGAAAAACCATCTGAACCCCTGCACACCCTGACGTCACTCACTAGATGGCACGACTACCGTGGCACACCCCCCGAAACCCTAGATGTCACTCAACGTGATCTGAAGAACCTGATACACGAATTCCAAGGACAGAACTTTCTTCATGCCTGGTTACCGTTCCTGCTTCTGACCTGCTTGTTACGTGCTGGCAGTTCCAGCTAGCTATCTACAAAAGAGCAACATTCCAACAGCTGACCTCCCTCATGCAGCGTTGCATCCCCTGCCAATTCCTCCCCTAGCCATCTACTTCGGACTGAGACTTGTATCGGACTTTCTGACATACCCTATATACATTTTACACAATTTTAAAGCAGCTTATTTCCCTTCACGCTGCTGGTTTTTCATAGACTAATCCTGAGTAATTCATAGACTTTACAGACTGTTGCCTTGAGGACTATACAATGCCAAATAGCCCCTCTGTTTGGTGGGTCATGCCTCCTGCCGCCCCCTCATTATGTACCCTTGCCCTTTTCCCCACTCAAGCAGGGAATGTTCCTTTACACACCAATCCTTCCCTTCACACCCCACTGACTTTTACTTCTCCCCTTCGTGTCCCTTCCTATTTTGTTATGTCATTTAGGCTTATGTCCAAAAGGTTTCTGCCCCATGATAGTCTTTTATAGACTTTGTACATCTTATGCAATTACTAGATAGAAAGATAGAAAAGATGTAGAGATACTGTGAAGAGATGGTTGAGCAGGCTGCGCTTAAACCTATGAGATGAGTCTCTCCAGGTAAGTCTCTCTCTCTGAAGAGGGGTTGAGCACAGGAGGACATTTAAATCTCACAAGGTTGGCAGCCATTTAAGCCTTCCCTCCTCCACAGAAAGTCCTACATCTTCCCACCTGAGCATGGCATTCCTCTAAAACATTTAAGCATGCTCCATTTTTCTTTACTGTGTCCATTTAGATATAAAGGGATAGGAGGAGATGTTGCTGAGGACTTATTCTGATGCAGTCTCCGCCCCCAGGTTTTTCTATGCCTCGCTAAATCCTAGAGTGCCCCCTTTCAACCAATCCTGGCTCCGCCCCCAGGTTTTCCTATGCCTCGCTAAATCCTAGAGTGCCCCCTTTCAACCAATCCTGGCCCTACACGTCACCCCTGGTTGTCGCCCAATAAAAAGCCCCCTCACCCCTCCCCTCGCTCTCTGGGCTCTCGGCTCTCCCTCTCTGAGGTCTCGCTCCCTGCTCTCCCCCCGTGGTCGGCCATTGCTGGCTGGCTCCACGTGGTCTGAACCAAACCTCCCCCCCATCCTATAATAAAGATCTGTGTACCCCTTTGCTCTGGACGTCCGCTCTCTTCTCCGCGGTGCAGCCCGACACCAGACCACCTCAACAACACCCCACCTCACCGGCAGGGGGATCACTTCACAGGTGGTGAAGCAGGTCTGCAGGTGTCTATCTTTCTCTCCCCCTCTCTGTCTTCCCTCCTCTCTCGACTTCTCTCTGTCCTATCCAACAACAACAGCAATAACAACAAGGGCAACAAAAATGGGAAAAAGTGGCCTCCCAGAGCAGTGGATTCATAACACAGACGCTTCTTCTTCTAGCGTTTGCCCTTCTTCCGTAGCCAGTCAACAGCGTCAGGTTGAGCCTGATGTAAAGTTTTGAGACCTCCTTTGAATCTGGAGAGGTGGCAGTCGTTGACTATGTGGGTCATAGTCTGTCTGGAGCCGCAGGGGCAGTTCGGGTCGTCTCTGGCTCCCCAGAGATGGAACATAGCGGCGCACCGGCCATGGCCTGTTCGATAGCGATTGAGGAGGGCCCAATCATAACGTGCTAGGTCAAAGCCGGGTTGACGCTTGTAGGGGTCTGTGATGAGGTGTTTTGTTCTTTACCTCAGCTGACTGCCAACTCTGTTTCCAAGAGTCTGGAACAGAGAAGTTCAGTGTAGGCGTAGGGGACCAGATTGGGTGATGAGACGTCAAGCTGAGCCCCAGCAATAACCCTGGAGGCAAAAAAAAAAAAAAAGAATTTAATTAGTTTGTGTTTGTAGAACATCTATAAAATTACCAGCACACAGTAAGAGGCATATATGTGTATGCTAGTTGATATTCCAGACTAATTCTTCCTTTTAATATTATTGAAACAAAAGATTAGCAAGAGTTTATAAATACACCACCCAAAACTTATTTAGGTAATTTTGCTAATAAATATGAAATTATTAAGACAGCATCTATGATAATAATTACAACTTTCCTGTATTTAATTCTGCTTAAATGTTGACAAATAGGGCTGAGGAAACAACTTAATGGTTATGCAGAAGTCTTTCATGCCTGAGGCTCTGAGGTTCTAGGCTCAACTGGGATCCTTATGCTGGTCCTTGCGCTTTGCGCCACCTTTTCTTAACCCGCTGCGCTACTGCTGAACTCCCTCAATTGTGAATCTTAACACTATTTGGGGAGAGGTCAAACACAAATATTAACCAGTAATGCCACTCATCAGTGAGGAATGTCACGTGAAGACATGAAATAATGTAGTCAAAGTGATTAATGGGAGATTTTGTGTTGGGTAGTCAGTGAAGACCTCACTACTGTCATCTGAAAGCTGAATTACATCATGGGGACACTGGGGAAACCACTTCAGGGAGAGAATATTTCTGGGGGGAATGCTAGATCTAGTCACAAAATAGCAGGGTCAGTGTGGCTGGTACCTGAGCAGACAGAAGAAAGAAGTGAGACTGGGGCAGAAATTAGGGAGCAGAGAGTTGGGCGGTAGCACAGCAGGTTAAGTGCACATGTTGTGAAGCGCAAGGACCAGGTAAGGATCTTGGTTCAATCCCCCGGCTCCCCACCTCACCGGCAGGGGGATCACTTCATAGGCGGTGAAGCAGGTCTGCAGGTGTCTATCTTTCTCTCCACCTCTCTGTCTCCCCCCCCCTCCATTTCTCTCTGTCCTGTCCAACAACAACAATGACATCAATAACAATAGCAGTAATAACTACAATAACAAGGGCAACAAAAGGGAAAATAAATAAATATTTAAAAAAAAGAAATTAGGGAGCAGATTATGTTAGGTCTTTGTCAGAAGTATAGGTGTTATTCCTTATTAGGTGTTCCTGTATTTAAAAAAATTAAATAATCAATATTTTTTCCTGGTTAACAGACGTTTAAAATGATGACTAAGTATTATAGAAGTCACTATTGCATCAACACTCACCACCCTGTTTACTGCTTGCTCTCTCTCTTTACATGTATATTATTTATTTATTTAGTGTAAGAAAGATGTAGAACAAAAGGTTAGATGTGGTGGAGGGAGAGAGATTGCACCAATCAGCTCTGGCTTGAGGTGCTAGGGGATGAACTGGAGACCTTAGAGCCTCAGGCATGAAAGTCTTTTTGCATAATCATTATGCTATCTTCCCCAGCCTCTTATTCTCTTATATGGTATAGTAAGGACCTAGTTGGTTACTTAATAGAAAAAAAGGTTTCAGGAAAAGTGTTACAATTTAAGATTTTTTAAATTACTTATGTTAACATAAAACAACCGAAGTTTGCATTCCAGGTACCACATGGGAGTAATACAGAATTGGGGAAAGCTTTGGTGCTGTGGTGTGTCTCTCTCATTTTATCTGAAAAAGTTGATCAGGAATAGTGAAGCCCTGAGAACAGCAACAATCATTCAAAATATTGGTGATTCTATATCCCTTTGATGATCAGAGTCTCTGAGTTTTTGTGCACGTAAGCAGGTTCTAAGGAAGGTAATAAGTTAGACATTAAATCTGTACTTAGTTTCTTTAATTACTGAAATCAAAATGTTGAAGGTAAATGAGTATTTTTTTTCAACATTTGAAATAAATCTTTTTCTCAATTTCATTTATTTATTTATTTATAAAAAGGAAACATTGAAAAAACCATAGGATAAGAGGGGAACAACTTCACACAATTCCCTCCACCAGAACTCGGTATCTCATCCCCTCCTGATAGCTTTCCTATTCTTTAGCCCTCTGGGACTATGGACCCAAGGTCATTGTGGGATGCAGAAAGTGGAAGGTCTGGCTTCTGCAATTGCTTCCCCGCTGAACATGGGCGTTGACAGGTCGATCCATACTCCCAGCCTGTCTTTCTCTTTTTCTAGTAGGGTGGGGCTCTGGGGAAGCAGAGCTCCAGGACACATGGATGGGGTTGTCTGTCCAAGGAAGTCTGGTCACATCCTGCTAGTATCTGGAACCTGGTGGCTGAAAAGAGAGTTAACATACAAAGCCAAACAAACTGTTCATCAGTCATGAACTTAAAGGCTGGAGTAGTACAGATGAAGACTTGGGGGTGCCTCCATTTTGTAGATAGCTAGTAGGCATATTTTAGTTATATTTCAAAGGGCCTGTGGCTATACTAGTTGTTTTTTTTTTTCCCCTGAGCCTGAAATCTGATATAGAGGTGGATCCAAGTTATTGTCTGGGGAGAGGATGTCATGGCTGGAAAAGGAACAGAAAGCTAGATCAGGGAAAAGAGTAGCTTCCTAATATGGGGAAGGAGTATATATTGTTGACTGTAAACCCCATCTATTTGATGTGGTCTGGGGTCCATATTCAGCTTAGGAGCCTATGTGACCTCTGCGTCCCTATAAATCTGAGCTCACATTCTGTGGTCATGAGTAGAAACATTCCAAGCTGCCCCAATATCAGGACCCATCTTCCTCAGGTGTAGCATAGAGTATGTTGTCCAGCCTCCCTTCGGAGGATGGAACATTCTCTACCGTTGATCCAAGTTGAGGGCAAGGTCCTATGGGGGGCCTACAAAGGGTTCTATTTTGTTGTTCCTGATAGAAATGACCAGTAACAAGGCAAGAGGGATTTATTTGAGGTCTAGGCCCATCACGTCTGTTCAGGAATCTCAGGACTCTCCGAATAGGGCCCCAGCTGATGGGGTGGCCTGATAGTGACTAAAGAGTCATCATTAAAGTATGCCAGTCTCTTGGCCTTATTCAGCTTTTGCAGTCCTTGCTTTGATGAGGTTAGCCTTGGAGTGAGTGAGAGAACTGTAATAGGAAGTAGGTGAGGAAGGTATCTAAGTCTAACTAAATACTATTTCATTAGGAACTTTATACTGACTCACTACAGACTATTGTGTACTTTTGCTTTCAGGTATATAGTTTGCCCTAATTTATGGATACATGTGGACATATGCTCTATCTCATGGGACCTGGTCTATATCTAGTTTTGGGGACTTTGTTAGGAAATTAACCTCCTGGAATGGGATTTGAGAATACTATGAAAGGAAAGGTCTTACCTGGGTAATGAGGGTGAAGGGTTGACATTCCATGCCTAACATCTCTGGACACAGTCTGAAGTGAGACATGCTGAGATGGTACTCATTGCGTTGATTAGGTTGGGATCGGCGGATGGAATATCATTTGGTATGAATTGAGAGAAGCATGCAGGAAAGTGAGCCCCACCCTAGAGGTTCCTGGAATGGCGGAAATATAGGGTCTATTGAGGAAGTGGGAGGTTCCTGCTGTCTTAGGGTTAAGAAGACAATAGATAGTTATTGCTATAATCACATTATTTGGCAATTGGGTTAACTTTGAAAAATTGATTGTATGTCTCAAACTTTTTAAAGCACATACTGAATCTTTTTTAATACATAGGCTGAGTCTTTGATATGTTGACTCTCTCAAAAACCTAGACCAGGGAGAACAGAAACAACCGGTGGCACAGCTATATACAAATAATGTCAAAGGACATAAATTATGGTGATGTTGTGTATGATACAGCAAATCCTAACAAAGGGATTTTTCAAAGTAAATGAATATTTTAACAGTAAATGGCATTGTTAATATCTGATTTCTATTCACTTTCTTTCAAGTTATTCACATATTCAGGTAAACTTGCTTATCTAAATTCCAAATGTTCCATGTTTGCCTTTGTGCTGTATGCATGGAAAGAGAGCCTTGTTCTATAGTGAGCATAATCAACACTGAATAAATAAACTAGTTTGCAGTTCTGTCTACTTTGAATTTCCCTGGCTATGGAAGAGGCATATGGTAATGAGAAAGTTATTATTTGACTATAGAGCTGCTGTCATCTGACTTGAATCTCATTTCTTCAGTCTGTTATTCAAATAAGTCTGTATGCAAAGCTAAGAGCAATGTGAAGGAAAAATAGGGCTAACAATCCAGAAGTGGCAGTTTAGAAAATCAGACACAGATATAAAAGTAGCTTTTATTAAAAAATGATCTTTGCACAGTCCCTTAAAGATCCTTAATTGCATAAAAACTTTTTTTTTTTTTTTGGCAGTGTGCTTATCAATAGTAGATTGCTGGCATGTAGGTTTACAGAATTAGTAACCGGAAAGATCTGTTGGAAGAGTGTATCCATGAGATATAATAGGGCTAAGGATAACATGAGATTCAAACCCTAAAGAATTCAGTGTAATACAGATACTAACAACATCTTAAACTTTTTAATTTTTATTTTTAGCAGTTACAGGTTAGTTTAAGCCGATATAAAATGGAATTTTATCTTGTTTGTTTATTTTTGCCACCAGGGTTATCACTCAGACTTAGTGGACATTTTTTCTTTTTCTTTCTGTTTTCGAAGAGAGTAAGAGGCAGAGGGAGGGAGGGAGAGGTAGAGATAGATAAATAGAGAGAAAGATACCCATAGTATTCATCCAGTGCTCATGAGACTTAAACTTTATTTATTTCATTTGATAGAACAGAGAGAAACTGAGAGGGGGAAGGAGATGGGAGGGAGACAGAGACACCTGTAGCACTGCTTCACAAGTTGTGAAGTTTCCCCCTACAGGTGGAGACCGGGGGCTTGAACCTGGCTCCTTGTACATGATAATACATGCACTTAATCAGGTGTGTCACCACCTGGTCCCCCCTGAAATATTTATTAAGTGCACTCTGTACCATATGTTAATGCTGACTAAAACCACAGAAGAGAGTGAGGAAAATGTGACTTCTACCTTCATAGGGTGTGCAGTCTAGCAGACAAGCTTGTTATTTAATAACTACCAGAAAAAAGAAAGTAAAGAAAAAGGTTATGAGTTTCGTGAAGGGAAATTATTCTGATGTCTGTAGGGACATGTAAGGAGATCTTATCTAAATATCTTTTTTTTATCTTTTAATTATTTTATTTACTTTTATTATTGGATAAGGACAGAAATTGAAAGAGGAGAGGGAGATAGGAGGGGAGAGAGACAGAGAGACATCTGCAGCCCTGTTTCACCATTTGTGAAGCTTTTCCCATGCAGGTAGGAACCAGGGGCTTGAACCTGAGTCCCTGCGGACTATAATGTGTGCACTTAACCAGGTGCACCACTGCCTGGCCCCTCTAAATATCTTATCTATCCTAGGTTCCACATGGATGTATAGGGAGGATCAATTCTAAACCAGGGATTTGAGCAAACCTGAAAGATGACTAGGATGTAGTTATCTGAAGTGAATCAGGATAAAGTAAATGTGTCTGAGGGAGAGGAGAAAGTGCACTTGAGTCTCAGAGGTGAGCTTAATTAAGAAGACCTTAAAAAATTAAGTAGACCTAAGTGTAGGGTGAGGGTACAGGAAAGTTCATAAAGTTTACCCATATAAGTAAAAGTTTCTCCATGTTAAGGGATGTGGGCTTTGTCTAAAGGGTGACTTAAAGCAGTTCACAGGGCTTTGAAGCAGAGGAGACACTAGCTTTGTGGTACTATCTAAACCATTAGACTCATGATTTCAGCTTAGTGATTCCTTGACCTTTATGGTTCTAAATGTTCTTTATTTTTGATACCAGGGATTCCCTCTAATATTTTACTACTCCTTAAAGGTTCTCTCCCCCACCCACCTAAGATAGGAAGAGAGAAAAAGACATGGAGAGACATCACAGCACTGCCACACCATTCATGAAGCTGCTGTTCATGGTGTTTCTGTGTGTTACTGGAGTCTTGAACCCAGGTCTCAGGTCCTTGCTCATAGAGAAGTGTATGTCTTCCAGGTGAACTTCCTCTGGCCCTTAAATGTTCTCATCTTTATTTAGAATGAGAGACTCGGGGACTGAATGGTGGCACACTCAGTAGAGCACACATTACAGTGTGCAAGGACCCAGATTTAAGCCCTCAATTCCCACCTGCAGGGGGGCTTCATGATTGATAAAGCAGTACTGCGCATGTTTCTCTTTTTTCTTTTTTAAAAAATATTTATTTATTCCCTTTTGTTGCTCTTGTTGTTTTATTGTTGTAGTTATTGCTGTTGTTGTTGTTGGATAGGACAGAGAAATGGAGGGGAAGACAGAGACGGGGAGAGAAAGACAGACACCTGCAGACCTGCTTCACCACTTGTGAAGTAACTCCCCTGCAGGTGGGGAGCTGAGGGCTGGAACCGGGATCCATCCACCAATCCTTGCTCTTTGGGCCAAGTGCGCTTAACCCACTGCGCTACTGCCTGACTCCCTATGTTTCTCTTTTTCTTTCTCTATCTTCCATTCCCCCAATTTCTGTCTTTATAAAGCACACGCACACGCACACACACACAGTGTTAGTTAGTTTGAGACATGGATTGGTTGTTTCAGACCCAAAATCTCTAATGTGACACAGTTGATAAAGTGCTGGACTCTCAAGCATGAGGTCCCTCAAAGGGCATGTATCAGTGATGTCAGGTTCTCTTTTTTTTCTTTTCTGTTCTGTTCTTTTCTTATTTCTACTTTTCTTTCTTTTTTTTTTCTTTCCCTCCAGGGTTATTGCTGGGGCTTGATGCCAGCACTATGAATCCACTGCTCTTGGTGTCCATTTTTTCCATTTTTAAAAAATTGAATAGGACAAAGAGAAATTGAGAGAGGAAGAAAGATAGACACCTGTAGACCTGCTTCACCGCTTGTGAAGCAACCCTCCTGCAGGTAGAGAGCCAGGGGCACGAACTGGGGGTCCTTGCACTTTGTACTATGTGCGCTTAACCTGGAGGTTCCCTCTGGTTCTCTTTCTCCTCTACTATCACTTTCATTGATAAATTTATTGATAAATAAATACATTGATAAAGTAACGTGTCTAGAAAAAAATGACAGTATTTGTCAATTACTCTGTTCTTATTCCATTCTATTTTTCTTTAAGACTGAAATAAGTTTTACTATGAAATGTATTTTAGTTAGCATTTTAGAGAAGGCACTGTAATGGCTTCCATCATGTGGTAGTATATATATATATATATATATATATTTTTTTTTTTTTTAAATAATTATTTATTCCCTTTTGTTGCCCTTTTAAAAAATATTTATTTATTTATTTATTCTCTTTTGTTGCCCTTGTTATTTTATTGTTGTAGTCATTGATGTCATCGCTGTTGGATAGGACAGAGAGAAATGGAGAGAGGAAGGGAAGACAGAGGGGGAGAGAGAGACACCTGCAGACCTGCTTCACCACTTGTGAAGTGACTCCCCTGCAGGTGGGGAGCCAGGTACTCGAACCGGGATCCTTATGCCTGTACTTGTGCTTTGGGCCACCTGCACTTAACCTGTGCTACTAGCCGACTCCCGTCCATGTTGTTTTATTGTTGTAGTTATTGATGTCATTGTTATTGGATAGGACAGAGAGAAATGGAGAGAGGAGGGGGAGACAGAGAGGGGGAGAGAAAGATAGACACCTGCAGACCTGCTTCACCGCTTATGAAGCGACCCCCCCTGCAGTTGGGGAGCCGGGGGCTCCAACCAGGATCCTTACGTTGGTCCTTGGGCTTTGCGCCATGTGTGCTTAACCCGCTGCGCTACCGCCTGACTTCCAAGAGAAATTTACTTTTTTTTTTTTTTTTAACAGAGCACTGATCAGCTCTGGCTTATGGAGATACAAGGGGTTGAACCCAGGACTTCAAAGCCTCAGGCATGAGAGTCTTAAAAATCATTTTGTCAGGAGTTGGGTTAAGCCCATGTGGCGCGAAGCGCAAGAACCAATGTAAGGATCCTGGTTCAAGTCCCTGGCTCCCCACCTGCAGGGGAGTCGCTTCACAGGCAGTGAAACAGGTCTGCAGGTGTCTGTCTTTCTCTTCCCCTCTCTGTATTCCCCTCCTCTCTCTATTTCACTCTGTCCTATATAGCGACATCAATAACAGCAACAATAACTACAACAATAGAAAACAAAAAGGGCAACAAAAGGGAAAGTAAATAAATATAAAAAAGTAAAAAATATCATTTTGTCATCATAAGGGTGGTGTGTGTTACAGAGATTATATGTGTATGTGTATGTGTATGTATATGTGTTTAGAGAGGGTGGAAGAGACCACAGCCAGCACTACAGGTTCCTTCAGTAAGTTGGGAGCTGAGCTTGAACCTGGGTCTTGCTCACAGTAAAGCAGCAACTATCCAAGTGAGTTATTTCTCTAGCCCCAAAGGTGTTTTTTGTTTGTTTGCTTATGAGAGAGAGAGACAACACTGCTCAGGTATAGCACGTGCTGCTGGGGATCAAACCTGATATGCAAGTCTTCATGGCATTTCGCTGCACAGTTCTCCAGCCTGTACCTTGCCTATATATGGAATTTATTTGTGGAAGCACATATGCCAGAACTAAGTAGTGCTCTTATGTTTAATAAATCTATTTACTAAAACTAGATGTAAAATACATGCAAATATATAGGACACAAATAATCGGTTTGGGTCAATGCTAGCTGATCAGGTCAATTTATTTCAAATGGACAATGTCTTAGAAATGAGGCATGCCAATTGGTTGAAATAAATTGTGAATTCTGTTCTCTTTCAGATTTTCAGGAAAGGATTTGTTCAGCCACAAAATTTGTTTTAGAGCTCTGTAGTCGGCATGTTTTCAGATTTTAAGCTAGAAAATAGTGGAAATAATTGAAATATGTGTGACTATAATGAGATCAACTTCTTAACACTCTTGTTTCTTTTGCCACCTCTCTACCCACCAAGTAATACCATTATTTAGGACTTAATGGTTGGTGGGTGATGTAGAGTCATAGCTCTTTAATAGATCATAGACCTCCCTCTGTGCTGGTTTACAAGAGAGATGGGAAAGACCATCCAAGTCTAAGAACTTGTAGCTGTGATAACACTTGTGTTTCTTGAGATAAAAAGGCTTGTCCCTGTGGACCATCTGTTAGGACATTCTGTCGGGCTGCGCTGCGGAGAAGAGAGAGAGGAGATCCAGAGCGAAGAGGGAACACAAATCTTTATTTGCGCTGGCACCTCAGAGTTGGGTGAGAGAGAAGCAGTTTGGGCCACGTGGAGGTAGCAAAAATGGCCGCCTCACTCAGTAAACGTTCCTGCGTCTAAACACCAAAGTGAAGAAGCAGGCAAGAAGAAGGGCTTTAATGGGAAGCAGGCAAGAGAGAGATGTGCGGAAGAAGAAGGGCTTTTATGGGAGTAGCTCTCCCGAGAATGGGAAGGGGGAGGAGTAACCATAGCACTCCAGGGTAGGATAATAACTCTCATGCCAATGGGAAGGGCAAGTAACCAGACCACTGCAACCATGGGGGGTGGGGGGATAGACAATGCTCTGAGGGCACAACCTGGCAGAGGAACAGGCACTCCACTCCGAGAATGTCCCAACTCTCGTGGGAACTAGCAATAGCCTGAGGGGACAACATGGCAGATGTGACTGCATCTGCACAATTTCTCAGCAACATTCAATCTTTTTTTTTTTTAATATTTGTTTATTCCTTTTTGTTGCTCTTTTTATTGTTGGAGTTGTTGTTGGATAGGACAGAGAGAAATGGAGAGAGGGGGAGAGGAAGATAGACACCTGCAGACCTGCTTCACCGCCTGTGAAGTGACTCCCCTGCAGGTGGGGAGCTAGAGGCTCAAACCAGGATCCTTATGCCGTCCTTGCACTTTGCACCACTTGTGCTTAACCCGATGCGCTACCGCCTGACTCCCGTCAATCATTCTTATTTTGTCTGAAGAATAACATACTTGGCTTTGGGAGACAGTCTTCCACATACAGTAAATGTTTGCCAGAAACCTGGCTGTAGTTTCTAAAATTAATATCTTCATCAATATACAAAGAATATGATTTCAGTATACAAAGAAATTAATATCTTCATCTTCTGCTTCTGCTTCTCCTACTCCTTCTTTCCCAAAGGAACTGTCTGTGAAGGTCTTTGTGTACTATTGTCTATCTTATAGTTTAGTTGGAGTAACTATAAGAAAAGAAAAAAGAGCAGGTTTTTGACTTAGTATTTGTTTTACTGACAGTACTTATATGAAATGAAGAATGACAATTGTTCTAGAAATCTTGACACTTAAAAGATAGAAGCAACTTATGAAGCTTTAACTTTCTGGAACATTCTTTCAAAATACACATACAGTTTAGATATGTACTTGTGTCCAGGATAGATTTTCCAGTATATTTATATACAACAGATCTTAAATATTGAAAACTAACAGAAGTTGTTGCATACATTTTTCTGTAATTAGATGAGAACATTCTTAGTGCTGGTCTGCACATAGTTCATAAAGATAGTTGCTGCCTAAGATACCTCACAGTTAACAAGTGTAGAGCACCGAGTTCTACTTTTCATTTTCTTTTCTTTATTTTTATTTTTATATTAATGAATGAGAAAGGTAGGAGGAGAGAAAGAATCAGACATCATTCTAGTACATGTCCTGCCGGGGTTCGAATTCAGGACCTCATGCTTAAGAGTCCAGTGTTTTGTTTTTTTTTTTAATACTGATTTATTTATTCCCTTTTATTGCCCTTGTTTTTTTATTGTTGTAGTTATTGTTGTTGTTGGATAGGACAGAGAAATGGAGAGAGGAGGGGAAGACGGGGAGAGAAAAAGAGACACCTGCAGACCTGCTTCATCACTTGTGAAGCAACTGCCCTGCAGATGGGGATCCACGGGATCGAACTGGGATCCTTCTCCTTGTGCTTTGTGCCACCTGCGCTTAACCCACGGCGCTACCTCCCGACTCCTGAGTCCAATGTTTAGTCCACTGCACCACCTCCTGGACCACTATTTTTCACTTTCTATAATATTATTACATTATTTTTAGATTCAGTGACTTCATAATGGCAGTCAGGGCTTGAAAAATCCATGACTAGTAGGAACACACACAGTCTATGGGTACAGGAAGTTGTTAGAGCTCTGGCCATTTCATCACCAAAAGGAGAAAGGAAAAGATGACACATCATCCCTTTTTTTTGAGGAGTCATGGTACAAAATGCCGGGTATCACCAGACCTAATCATCTAGCTTCACCAAATTGGAAGGAAAGCTGGAGAGACTGTCTTAAAGTGGAAATACACCATCCCAGTTGGAACTCAGAAATGAGAATTTTTTGTGAAGCATCCAATACTACACTCAACTTTAAAACACTTTTGTCACATACAAAAGCTCCCTCACTCTCATTTGCAGTCTGTCTGTATCCCCACCCCCATGCCCACCAACAATTTTATTTTCTGTTTGTATAGATTTGTGTTCTCCGGAAAAATCATGGGCACAAAATCCCAGCTACATTGGTTTTTCATCCCTGGCTGCTTTCACTGACAAACATGATGGTTTGAGACTCCACTGCTGTCATGGATGTCAGTAGTTTGTTCCTTTTGATTGTGTAGTAGTGTTGCTTTGTCTGGATGTTTCACGTTTTGTTTATCCATTCACCAGTTGGTAGACCTTTAGTTTGCTTCTTATTCTTGTGATCATTCTTATACAAGCTTTGTTTAATCATATGTTCCCATTTCTCTTGGGTGGGTGCCTAGGAATAGAATTACTGACAAATAATGTGTTTATATTTGATTTTGAATGGACTCACCAAATTGTTTTCCAAAGTGGCTCTAATATTTTGTTTCCTCCAGCAGTCAATGAGGATTTCAAGTTCCCTGTATTCTCAACATTTGATGTGGCTAGTCTTTCCCTTTATAGCCATTCTGGTGGTTGTGCTGTGTTATCTCCTTACCAGTGAGCTTCTTCCCTGGCCCTAATCTCTTCTTCAAAATGAGGGAGTAATTGGGTAGGGGAGATAGATAGTAGTTAGGCAAAAGACTTTCTTGCTTAAGACTCCAAAGTCCCAGGGTCAAGCCCTCACACTACCATAAGCCTGAACTGTATAGTGCCCTGGAAAAAAAGGGGAAAAAATGAAATTAAATTAAAAATTAAGAGTGGTTATTACTTTCTGTAGTACCATT
The DNA here is from genome assembly GCF_950295315.1 of Erinaceus europaeus. Classification (NCBI taxonomy): domain Eukaryota; kingdom Metazoa; phylum Chordata; class Mammalia; order Eulipotyphla; family Erinaceidae; genus Erinaceus; species Erinaceus europaeus. The sequence continues at coordinate 52,586,123 of NC_080170.1, read as the reverse complement.
TGCTATAGCTCTCAGAATATATATATTTTCTTGTATTTTGCATTATATGTTATCTAATATGTCTTCATAGTTCCAGCTTTCTATAACCTGTATTTCTACCACATCTCATGCAAGCCATTCCAGAACATAAGATCTAATATAAGTGCTCACAGACTGTATGTACCAAGAATTCGGATAGACTGAAGCAAGCATGATTTTATATTTGCTCCTGAATATCTTGGTTTTATCTGGAGAGACTCAGAGCCAGAACTGAGAGATAAGGGAGCAGGTTCTTCATTCTTGAGTGAGAGCCTAGGGTGGGAATTCTCAGAACCAAGGCTCAGCTGCATGACTGACTGAAACACTGGTGCTTTATGATTTGGCATCCCCACGGCATGGGGAAGAGCTTGTGTTTCCCATAATCAGGTGATTTTTAATTTTTTTCTCAAGACAATTATAAGATTTTAATGGACTACAAAATGTATAAATTATTTTTAAGCCAAATATATGAAGCATATTTAGTGTAAATATCAATAATTAGAGCTATAAAAGTTTATCTGAGGCTGCAGAATACTGAAACTAGCAATTCCCAAGTGCATGCTGTTTACTAGGCACATACATACCTACGATATTCATTAGGTGCACTTGTGGATTAGCTCATTTATTTTCCATATCTATTTTAGATAGAATCCAAGGCTCACAGAGACAAAATAATCTGTCCAGGCCATTATGCTAGCCCATGACTGAGCTGGGACTCTAATTCCAAAGGTGTCAGTTATCAGTCATTATGGGCTGCTCCTGGCCCTCCCTACACTGCCCCAAACTCATGTTTTGAATTATTTACCATTAGTACCGGACTATGACTGTATTTGGGCATAGAGTCTTTGCAGAGTAATTAAATAGGCTACCTGACATCATTGGTGTGACCCCTAATCTAGTAAACTTGAGAGATCAGGGTGCAGGGCAGAGGGAAGATGGGAGAATTCAGGGAGGAGACAGTCATCTCAAGTCCAGGAGAGAGGAATCAGGAGGAACTACACTGCCCACAGTTTGGCCTTGAAATGAAATATCTGCTATTGAAGGTACTCAGTGCTGTTTTGCTGGCAACTCTAGTAGTTGCAGGAAATAGAATGATGGCTTCTAGTTTGTATCTGATAAATTCATTAATATTTAACTTAAAAATCATTTAAATGTACTGCTACTTGGAACTTCCTGGTTGACTCTACAATTAAATGGAAAATTTGTACATGAGGGCCTACTGTTGAAAACATTCCATTTTGTGTCAAGGGGCCATGCACATGTGAGATTCTACCACTCCTGGGCTGCTTTTTCACTCAGAGAGAGAGAGAGAGAAGAGAGAAAGGAGATAACTTAGTTGGGAAGGTGAATGCAACCCAGATTCAAGCCATGGGAAAACTATGTATATGACCCTTGGGGGGAAGCTTTGGTGCTGTGCTCTTTATCTGAAAACATCAGCTGAGAACTGTGATGACTCAACAATAGTAAGGAGAGAGAGAGAAGGAGAGAGAGAGAGAGAGAGAAGAGGAGTAGGGGTAGGGGAGCAACACCACACCACTGGAGCTTCTCCTGATGCCATGACCTGTCATCTACTGTTGGAACTTGACCTGGGCACATGCCCTACCTAGCGAGCTACCTCTGCTCCCAAGACAGTAAATACAATTATTGGTACATGTGTATCATTTTTCAGTTTTCTACAAAACACTCTAGCCTCCTGCCTAGGTCCTCCACCACTATTTTGCACCAGGACCTAAAAATCCCCCCTCCTCCTAGACTCATTTACTTTGTGATACGCCAAACCCAGTCCAAGTTCTGCAGAACACAAAAAAATATTTATCTGAGGAGATCTTTGCACACCTGTGTTCATGGCAGCTCTATTTTGGGAACCTAAGTCTAACAACAGCAGAGTAGTCAAAGAAGTTGCTGCCTGTATACACAGTGTAATATGACACAGGCCATTTGCATGGCAAGGAATGCACTCTGCTGGATGAGTTAGCCCCCAACTCCTAGTATTCTTTTTCAGTGCTTGATCTCACCAAGTCCACTAGGTTCAGAGTTCTAAATCTAAGTGTAGCTGGTAGTCTTCACATGGTTTCTTGTAATAAAACGATTCGTTTTAAAATGTCAAATTAGATCACTCTGCCCAATTTCCTGCTCTCTCCTCCCTCAGTTTAATTAATTCCTTTAGACTTTCCACATCCTGCTTTGAAGGAAGCTTGTGACATCAGTGTGATGAGCTAGCTTACTGTTCATTACAAACTCTTTCCTGTCGTGCTCCTCCTCTTAGCAATGACATCTTATCTTAGAATTATGAAAGACAGCAACAGACTAAGTTCCAAAGATGCTGTTACGTGCTCTTCCTCATGCTAGATAGTTTCCTCCTTGTAAATTATTACAGTGGGGAATTTATCAGGGAAAACATCATTTAAAAATTTTAACAGCTGCTGTAAACTGTCATTTGCTGCTCTCAGCTGACATTCAAAAGCTGTCATCTGTGAGTGAGCTTTCACTTTCAGCTGCTGGAGGTCTTTCAACTCCTGTTCCCATGGAAATGTGGGCTGGCTGGGTGGGTGGAAGGGAAATGTCCCTTGACATGCACTTTCCCCATGCCTGATTTTTTTCTTTTTTTTCCATACAGTTCCCATGGAAATGGGAATGTAAATACCACTCCATTCTCAGACTTTGGAGAACAGTCATTCACAAGTAAACAACAGTAGACATACTGTCAACAAGCACCAGAGAAGCTAATCTTCTAGCCTTTCCTTTACCCGTGTGGGGCCAGGTTTCATCCCAAATAAATTCTCATTTCATCTACTATACAGAAAATAATGATACAATTTAAAAAATATATTAGAAAGTTGCCTTTTTCAAAATGAGAATTCTAGACTTATTCTTACTTACTGTCAGGTTTATATCTTTTTTGTGTTAAGCATTTAGGTTGCATGATATTTTTGTCTCCCCTCCACCCATAATTTAAGAATTTCATTTTAGAATCTGTATCAACTGTGTAACATAACCGTCTCCTCACACTGCCTCATTCTTATGCACCATTTTAGAAATTGCCCCACAGAGCAGAGGTAATTGTTGGCTCTGTCAAATATATCAAGGAAAAACTGCCATTTTTAATTGGTTATCACAATTTTTTCATTTAGGTAACAGAAATATCCTATGTTAAGCAGATTCTATGCCTTCCCACTTATCAGCTCTATGTCATCACATATCTTCTTCAACACTAGACTTGGGGAAATATATGGGCATAGTCTTAATCTGTCTCTTCTTTATTCCAATAGATCAATTAGTTAAGAGAATCCATTTTGAGTCTAGAGACCTCAAAAATACATTTAGTTGGAACAAATCACCCTTAGGCCTCCTAAATATTTGGTGAAAGCCTGAGATACCAAGTTAAAAGCAAAATAGGATTGTTTTTCCCCTGAGGGTATCCTTGCCAGGTTAGGAAAAGTCATATCCCAGGAAATGCTGGTTATAGCCCTAAGTGTTTTTTTTTTTTTTTGCCTCCAGGGTATTGCTGGGGCTCCATGCCTACACTAAGAAGCCACTGCTCCTGTTGCCCTTGTTGTTACCCTTGTTGTTGTCGTTATTGTTATTGACATTGCTGTTGGATAGGACAGAGAGAAATCGAGAGAAGGGGAGAGAAAGACAGACACTTGCAGACCCACTTCACCACTTGTGAACCGACTCCCCTGCAGGTAGGGAGCCAGGGGCTCAAACCGGGATCCTGACCCCGTCCTTGTGCTTCACACCATGTGCTCTTAAGCCGCTGCGCTACTGCCCAACCCCCCACCCTAAGTGGTTTTTTAATGAGTTGGAATCACTCTATCAAGCTGCAATGACTTCTCTTTCACTGCTCCTTCCTTTTCTGTTTTTGCTGTTCTTTAGAGAACTTTTCTCCCTTACTATTTTTATAACTGTTTAATCTAAGCTACCTTTACTTCTTTTTTTAGTTGAGCATTTATGCCATTCCTGGATTCTTTTTTTTTTTTTTAAATTGTCACCAGAGTTATCGCTGGGGCTTGGTGCTGGCACTACATATCCACCAGCAGCCATTTTTTTCCTTTCTATTTTATTTGCTAGGACAGAGAGAAATTGACAGGGGAGAGATAGGGAAGGAGAGAGAAAGATAAACACCTGGAAACCTGCTTTACTACTAGTGAAGTGTCCTCACTGCAGGTGAGGAACAGGGGCTCAAACCCTTGTCCTTGTGCACAGTGTGGGTAGGTATCCTACTGCCTGGCCCCCAGGTTAACATTCTAACTAGCCCAGTTTGAATTGTTTTATTGCCCTATTTTAAAACCTGCCAGTTCTTTACTGGGACAAGGTTTTTATTTATTTATATATTTTTATTAAATATAATTTTATTAGTGGTTTAACAGTGTGATTTAACAATGGTTTACAAGATTATAAGGATATAGTTCCATACTGCACTCACCACTGAAGCTCTGAGTCTCCCTTCTTCTGTGAAACCACTATAATTTTTACAAAGTCTTAGAGACAGTTTAACTATTCCTTAAGATTGTGTGTTTCACTTATCTATTAGGCTGTTAGAAAAGACTTGACACATTTTTGCATAGAGAAACAGAAAAATGGGGCCGGGTGGTGGCGCACCTGGTTAAGTGCACACATTACAGTGCTCAAGGACCCGGTTTGAGCCCCCAGTCCCCACCAGCAGGGGGAAAGCTTTGCAAGTGGTGAAGCAGGGCTGCATGTATGTATCTGTCTGTCTGTCTCTCTCCCTCTCTATAGCCCCCTTCCCGCTGATTTCTGACTTTTCCTATGCAATAAAGATAATAATAATTAAAAAATTGGGCGGTAGCACAGCTGGTTAAGCGCATGTGGTGCAATCACTAGGACTAGCGTAAGGTTCGAGGTTCCAGCCCCTGGCACCCCACCTGCAGGGGAATCACTTCACAAGCAGTGAAGCAGGTCTGCAGATGTCTTTCTCTCCCCCTCTCTGTTTTCCCCTCCTCTCTCCATTTCTCTCTGTCCTATCCAACAATGACGACAACAATAATAACTACAACAATAAAACAACAAGGGCAACAAAAGGGAATAAATAAGTAAATATTTAAAAAGAAAGAAAGAAAAGAAAAATATGTCATGACTTTTCTAACAACCCAATATTTTCTACATATGAATGAGACCGTCCAGTAGTTGTCTTTCACCTTCTCTAAGCATAATCACCACTAGTTCCATTCATTTTGTAAGACAAGATGCTCTAAAAAGGGGATGGTACAGAACTTTGGTAGTGAGTACATGTAGAACTATATTCCTTTAATGCTATAACCTGGTAAACCACTATTAAATCATTAATATAACTTATATTAAATGTTCTAATAAGATGGCTCTCCTGTCCATAGTCTCTCATCATCCTTGTAAACTACCAAAGCAATCAAAGATTTTCTTTTTAGTGTTTTAGGTTCTTTCATATTCAAATTGCTTTTCATGTCCAGAATGATAAACCTATGTGTCTAATTTTTATTTCAGAAGATAGTCACTGAACCTAAACCTCTAAGGGGTTCACATTCTCATCAACTAGTCTAAATCTCCTGTGGCTTTGGCATTTTTGTTTATTTGTTTGTTTGTTTGTTTTCTGGCCTGTCTTGAAAGTGCCTTCCTGGGGCTTTGAGTACTCTTAGCCAGAAAGTATAGCTGTGTAACATAATTCTGGATTGTGTTTTTAGCTCCATGCTTTAGCCTATAGCTATTTCTTTCAGCTTTTATGGACTGAGAAAATTAAAAAACAATAACGAATATTCCTTCCATAGCTCTTTTATCTCTTGAACTTCTAAATCTTAAATTTCCTTTATACTTTGTAATTTCCCAAGAGGTTGACCGTATCATCCAGCAAAAAGTAGAAATTTACAAAAAGAAAAGCCACCTTCACTCTCTACTTTGTGGTCAAGTTAGAAGGAAGAGAAGGTCGAACAGGCCCTGGGGTGGTAAAACCAGGAATTTGACTCTGGGAGAAGTCTGCTTAAAATTCCATAAAGTTTTTTTTTTTTTTTTTTTTTTTTGCCTCCAGGGTTATGACTGGGCATGGTGACTCCACATAAAATCTACCTCTCCTGGTGACATTTTTTCTTTTTCTTTCTTTTTGATAGAGATAGAAAATGAAAGAACAGGAGGGGTGAGAGAGAAAGAGACATATTTGCAGTATTGCTTCACTTCTTGTGAAGCTTCCCCCCTGCAGGTGGGGGTAGGGGGAAGAGAAGGCCTTGAACCTAGGTGCTTGCACATGGTAATATGTTTGCTCTCTCAGCTGCCACCACCTGACCCCCTTCCATAAAGTCTTAAGAAGGGGTATTCTGGGGGTCAGGTGTAGCACAGCGGGTTGAGCGCAGGTGGCACAAAGCTCAAGGACTGGCATAGGGATCTCAGTTCGAGCCCCTGGCTCCCTACCTATAGGGGAGTTGCTTCACAGGCAGTGAAGCAGGTCTGCAGATGTCTCTCTTTCTCTCCTCTCTCTCTGCCTTCCCCTCTTCTCTCCATTTCTCTGTCTTATCCAACAACGAAGGACATCAACAATAACAATAATAACCACAACAAGGCTACAACAACAAAGGCAATAAAAGAGGGAAAAATGGCCTCCAGGAGCAGTGGATTCATGGTGCAAGCACTGAGCCCCAGCAATGACCCTAGAGGGGGATATTTTAAAGAGACCATTTTCTTCCTTTTCTAACCTGGAGGGGGGTGGGGAGAGTAAAAACCCCAAAGATTTACAATTTAGTGCAAATGACCTTAAGATGTTGGACCCACTGAAAGAGACTCTCTTTATTTGGAGACCTGGAACTCCATGGAGAATGCCCTTCTCTGAGATACTTCCACATTTCTTCACTCCTTTTTTCTCTTACTGCTGCTTCTCTTTAACTAAAAGCAACAGCTAACTTACTCCCAACGCCGCTGTTGGCCTTAATCGGCCTTTCTTCCACTTGTCTATTTAAACAAACAAACAATAAACATAGATACCTGCAGACCTGCTTCACTGCTTGTGAAGTGACTCCCCTGCAGGTGGGGAGCTGGGGGCTCAATCCAGGATCCTTACACCAGTCCTTGCGCTTTGCGCCATGTGTGCTTAACCTGCTGCACTACCGCCTAGCTCCCTAGTCCCCTTCTTCTTCTAGCGTTTGCCCTCTTCCGTAGCCAGTCGACAGCGTCAGGTTGAGCCTGATGTAAAGTTTCGAGACCTCCTTTGAATCTGGAGAGGTGGCAGTCGTTGACTATGTGGGTCATAGTCTGTCTGTAGCCGCAGGGGCAGTTCGGGTTGTCTCTGGCTCCCCAGCGATGGAACATAGCGGCGCACCGGCCATGGCCTGTTCGGTAGCATTTATAGAACAAACATGGTAAATCTAGCTTAACACTGCAAGGCTAAGATAATACAGAATTGAAGTACTGGCCCAGTGCCTTCCAAGGCTGTGCAGCTCATCAATGTTGTCTTTCCCTCATTTACAAAGCTAAATAAAATAATCGAAGCACTAAGATGTATAAGTCATTTGATTATTAGTAGCATAGTATTTGACAGAAGCAAACCTGTTTAACCCTGCAACCACCTTCATAATTTTAAGAGAACTCTTGCTTACATAATTGTTAAAGCATATAGTTTTCCTTTGCATAAGGCTGTCCTGTCTAAACTGTTTACATAATAGGTTCTAGAAAGATTTTAAGAACACTGGAAAGTACTCAGAATCCACTGGAAATAGTCCTTCCTGATCTTACTGCTTTTTTCTCTTCTAACATTTATTAATTGGTCCCTTGGAACGCAGGCGGGCTTCCCTTAGACACATACCTGTGCACAGGCCAGATTAAGAACCTCCCTAGCCTGTTTTGCTCCTTCCTTTCCAGCATTTGCTACTTCACTTAGTAGTGGGTTTCAGATGGACAACATATCAAGATTTGGTTTGCCTAGCCATACCTCCCATCTTGTGAACTGGAACCTAGAAGTGAAAGTGGTGATTTTGCCAGGATTGGCATCCAATTTTCTCTCTGGCCATTTGTTTTTAGTAATGTCATGTGGAAGTCGTGTGTGTTTATTATCAGTTGCACTTAAACATTTGTGAATTTTCTGAAGATGTTTCCTATACTTAGCCTACTAGGAGGTGTTGAATAGGCAAAGAGAGGATGGATGGTTGGAGAAATAGTAGAAATGTAAAAGGATGGGTGGCCTTAGTCCTTAAGTGCACCACTTACATGAAATTTTTTAATGTTGAGAGAAGAAATACCTCTACTGCTTTTGAGATAATAGGTTCTTTCTATTCCAGTAATTCTTGATGCTGATCTCTTCTTTTAATTCAAACTACATATTAATTAGGTTTTATTTGTTTCTCTGATAAAAATTTCAAGCCCAGCATTTTATCCCCTAAAATAAATTCTGTCTTGAAATATAGTGTTAGAAACTGGAACAATATGTTTCCTTTGACTGTCAAAGACATTAGTGTTATAGCTCTCTTGCCTTTTCCCCCTTTTGCTGTGCCAGTCACATGTGGGCACTCAATGTCACCCACTGCACAGGATTAACATACTTGGAAGGTTTCTTAGCAACATATTGTTCTGGGAACCTGCTCTACATGAAATCAAGCATCCTACAGTCTCAGTCAGATGAGGAAGGATTAGTGTATTGAGAATATTTAAGGCATTTTTTGAAAAATTCACACTAAAATAAGTCTCTTAAGTAGCATGACTCGCTTTTAAAAGGGCTCTCCTATGTGTAAAAAAAAAGCTTTATAATAGTTTGAATAAAAATATATATGGTTTTATAAGAAATTCTGCAGAAGTATGTCCACAATGTGTAACTCAGTCTTTTAAAATATATAATAAAAAGGTTTATTTACTAATGAGAAGGATAGAGGAAGGGAATAAGGGCTCACTCTGACACAGCAATGTCAGGGGTCAAACTCAGGACCTCATGCTTGAGAGTTCAGTTTTTGTTCATTGTGTCCTCTCCCAGGTTGCATATAACTCAGTTTTTGGCAAATGGATCCTTTTAGAGCCACATAGGAAATTCAGGTTTGGTGTTGGCTGGTACCCACTGGTACCACAATTCAGTTGGAAAAGCATTGAAATACTTTTAATCTTGTGGATGAATAGTACTAGCTTGTACCAGGGCTTCTCACTGTCCCCTGGATCTCTGCAGTGGGGGTGGGGATGGGCAAGGGAACATGTGTCATCACTTGTAGCTTTCGGCCTTCCTTTCCCCCTAGTTCCATAGCCAATGCAGTGCAGTGTTTGCATTTTGTCTTGAGAGGCTGGTTTTGATTTCCCAAGTGTATTACCATTATGTGCAAAGAAAGCTAGAGGAAATGGAGGCTCCTAATAGAGTTAATAAGAAGAATGCTGCTGTGGTCCGGGAGGTGGCGCAGTGGATAAAGTGCTGGACTCTCAAGCGTGAGGTCCTGAGTTCAAGCCCCGGCAGCACATGTACCAGAGTGATGTCTGGTTCTTTCTCTCCTCCTATCTTTCTCATCAATAAATAAATAATATATATATATAAAAAGAAGAATGCTGCTGTTTTGTCAGCACAGGATCATGCTAATTTCCCTACTTCTATGACTGATCTTAAGGTCATGCAGCTAGTTCCTGTGGAGCCCCAGTTGGTCAGTGTCCCCTTGAGAAACCTAGGATGAGAGTTTTTCATGACAATACTCAGCAGTGTTTTTATAATTCAGTTCCATCCTAGACAATGTACACAATGTACTTACGTATTGTTTGAGTGAGGGGACATCCACTGACTATTAGACTGTCTGTCAAGTACAGTCAATGATTGAGACTTAAGTCATGGTGCAAGGCAGGCAACCCTGGAATGGTAGGAAGCTCCCTGTGTTGTTAAAATTCGTAGGCTCTTGCCGGCTGGGATAGCTTCACAGTGGGTAACAGAGACGCGGAGACAACGGCTGGGCAGGGAAGCTGTATTTCTTTATTCAGGAACAACGATTCATAAACTAAGACAAACTAATCACCAAACAGAACTCAGCTGTCTCTTTGCGGCGGCGCAAGCACTCTTTCTTTTTCTCTGGAACTCAGGAACCCTCTCACTCTTTCTTTTTCTCTGGAACTCAGGAACCCTCTCCCTTACTCTCGAACTCAGGAACTCAGGAACTCTCGTACTCGGGAACCCTCTGCAACTCTAGCACTCTCGAACTCAGGAACCCTCTCCCGGGGTTCTTTGGGGCGGGGCCAAGCAGGCCCGCGAAATTAACAGGACTCATCCAATTCTCTTGACAGGGGAGGGCTAGAACAAACCAATGTAAAGCATACGACATCCCTGGAAGGGACAGAGCTGCTCAAATAAGATGGGGCTAAGCCTAAGAGTTTGTGCTTCTCTTTTTTTTTTTTAATTATTTTTTATTTATAAAATGGAAACATTGACATTGGTACATTTCCACACATTGCCCACCCTCAGAGCTCCATATCCAATCACCTCCCTTGATAGTTTCCCTATTCTTTATCCCTCTGGGAATGAACTCAGGATCATTTTGGGGTGCAGAAGGTGGAAGGTCTGGCATATGTAACTGCTTCGTGCTTTTACTAATGAAATCTCCAGCCATATTCTAGATCATAGAAACTGTCCTCCCAGAAGCTGTAAAATAATTTTACATTTATTCTGGTGCTTTCTGTTCTCTCATTCTCTCTCACACACACACATATTTTCCAAAAGCCATATTTTAAACTTTTATAGGAAATACTGTTGCAGGCTCATCTTACATAGGTAATGTGAAGGACACCCATATGCTATTCTCAACTTGAGAATTCAACAAAAGATATATCTTCAATCTCTTAAAAAAAACTAAATAAATAAAATCTGAAAAAAAGAGAGAGGGGAGTCGGGCGGTGGCGCAGTGGGTTAAGCGCATGTGGCGCAAAGCGCAGGGACCCGCGTAAGGATCCCGGTTCGAGCCCCCGGCTCCCCACCTGCAGGGGAGTCACTTCACAGGTGGTGAAGCAGGTCTGCAGGTGTCTATCTTTCTCTCCCCTTCTCTGTCTTCCCCTCCTCTCTCCATTTCTCTCTGTCCTATCCAACAATGAATTGCATCAACAAGGGCAATAATAATAACCACAACGAAGCTACAACAAGGGCAACAAAAGGGGGGGAAAAATGGCCTCCAGGAGCGGTGGATTCATGGTGCAGGCACCGAGCCCTGCAATAACCCTGGAGGAGGAAAAAAAAAAAAAAGAAAGAAAGAAAACTCATGAGCTCTTTAAGGTCCAGGAGGTGGCACAATGGATTAAGCACCGTTCTCAAGCATGAACTCCCAAGTTCAATCCCCAGCAACACAAGTACCAGAGTGACATCTGGTTCTTTCTCCTCCTATCTTTCTCATTAATAAATAAATAAAATCTTAAAAAAAAAAAAAAAGAAGAAGAAGGAAATCCCAGGGGCTGGGTGGTGGCACACCTGGTTGAGTGCACATAACTGTTACAATGTGTGAAGATCTGAGTTTGAGCCCCTGGTCCCCACCTGCAGGGGGAAAGCTTCACGAGTGGTGAAACAGTTCTGCAGGTGTCTCTCTGTCTCTCCCCCTCTCTGTCTCTCCCTACCCTCTCAATTTCTGGCTGTCTATTCAATAAATAAAGATACTTAAAAAAAAAGAAAATCCCTCATTTCAATTCACTTTGGAATTTAAGCATTAAGAAAAGATTTTGATAGCTGAAGGAATAACATAATTTTGGTTGTCCTAGGAAAGTCTAAATGCAGACTTAGTCTGCTATGTGGAGCATATTAGATTGTAACTTGTTAATTTTGATTGGGCAGTTAGATAAATTTTCCATGATGTAGGTATTACTTTAGATACTTTATGTTGTGTCATTTCATTCTCCCAACAACCATTATGAATAAATTGTCTGACACTTGACAGATGAAGAAACTCAGATTAAGAAAAGTTAAATATCTGTTTGCCTAGGGGTTACAAAGTTAGTAAATAAATAGTACATACTCACATGCTAGTCTATCTAGTTAATCCTGTGACTACAATACTATAGTATACTACATTACATTTTACTGTACATATTTGTTTGATTTCAGAATCTAGATTCTAATCTTTTTTTTCTTCAGAAAATAGACTGTTGCCTTTTTATGATTACATCATTTTAGTGAGAAGTAGCTGAGTTGTTCAGAGGATTTTCTGTTACTGCAATATTAGCTTATAAAGCACAGTAATTATATAATTGAATTTTTAGTGACAAATTTTAGAATCTTATTTCTTTCTGATTTATTGACTTAATTATAAATATTTTTGTTGCTCAGTTTTTATTTTGTAAAATTATTTTCATTTTCAAGATTACAGAAGACTGAATGAATTTTACTTAAATGTAATTAGCAGCATTAGTATCACCGTTAAATATGCTAATGAGAAAACTGTGACATCAGGAGTATTGCAGTAGAAAGATGGGCAAACTATGACCTGTTTTTGCAAAATCAGTTTTATTGGGAAATAGTCATTTGCTTATGACTCACCTGTGGGGACTTCTTTGTAGTAATAGTTGAGTGGTTGTCAACAGACTAAGCAACCCCCAAAGCCTAGGAAATGTACTGTCTTAACATGTGCAAAAAACATTTGCAGACCTCTGCTCTGAGATCTAGAGTTCCCTCTAACTTTAGTTGGGTCTTCTCCTTTAGATTACTGGCAATCTCACTGTGCAATATATGAGACAGAATGTTTTTCCACACAATGTCTTTGCCTTACATGCTTTTCCCCTAACTCCTACAGGTGCCAACCAAGAAGCTGAAGAAATATGAAAAAGAATATCAGACCATGCGAGAAAGTCAGCTGCAGCAAGAAGACCCTATGGATAGATACAAGGTACGGAAGGCCTGGATCAGGGCACAGCCATCTTTACCCTAATGCAGAAGCTGTGGCAAGTATAGCAGTTCCTGACTGCTTAGCTACCCTTTGCCCCTGTGAAATGTCGAAATGTGTTTTTATTGCAGGAGACTCTCAACTCACCATCCATACATAATATTTCTCTTCTTTCAGTTTGTATATTTGTAGGTAACTCCTCCACCTGTTGCATTTGTACTGGGAATCTTCATAAGAAGCTGAGAGAAAGAGAGGGACAGAGAAAGAGAAAGTGGCTCTCGACTACTTTCAAAAATGAGGAAAAAAAAAAAAGGAAAAATGGCAAAGTACTGTTTTAGCTGTGCTTGATCACATCCACAAAGACTTTTAGACGGTGACCTGTTCCAAGACTGGCACAAGAGCATTTCAGACTTACCTGTTTGGGGCAAGTGTTGACAATACAAACTCAATCAGAAGGAAAAATAAAACCACAATGGTATATCGAGCACAGTGATGGTGTTTGTTGCAACATTTATTTCCACAACCTAATTTATGAGTAACTGACATTTGACTATAGATGCAGTTTTAGAATCAAAATGACTTCTGTTTAACATCCTAGCTAATTGTATTTTTTAAAATGGGTCATTGATAAAGATAGATCTCATCTGTGGTAATTAGCAACATTAAACAGTGTTGGGGAAATGCTGATTTCAAACTTATTTTTGCCTACTGAATTCTGACTCGTCAACATATTTAAACGCTTCACATTCCTACAGATGCATAAAAGTTGGTATACTAGATAAGAACATCTTGTTTTCATGTTGAATATCACCAATACTGGAGTGTCTGGCCAGGGAAGGTACTGAGAAAATCACCCTGAAATAACCCACAGTGTTCCAGATGCCAAGTCTGCCCCCTAGTTTGCTTATGGAAAGGAAGTTACAAAGATGTGGCAATATTTTATTATTATTATTTTTTAAATTTTTGTCAGAGCACTGATCAGCTCTAGCTTATGATGGTGAGGTGGGTTTGGACCTAGGACTTCAGAGCCTCAGGCTTGACAGTCTGTTTGCATAACCATTATGCTATCTACCCCTGCCCTATTTTTTTCTTTTTTTGTACCAGAGCTCTGCTCAACTCTGATTTATGGTGGGGTGTGTGTGTTGCGGGGGGATGGGGGGGAGGTTTCAACCTGGAGCCTCAAGCATGAGTTTCTTTGCATCACCATTATGCTCTCTCCCCTGCCTTGGAAATTATTGTTTTTCAAAGACAGACCTAGAAATGTCATATGATAAGGTATTCTTTTTTTTTTTTAAATATTTATTTATTTATTTTGTTGCCCTTGTTTTTGTTGTTGTAGTTATTATTGATGTCATTGTTGTTGGATAGGACAGAGAGAAATGGAGAGAGGAGGGGAAGACAGAGGGGGGAGAGAAAGACAGATACCTGCAGACCTGCTTCACCTGTAAAGTGACTCCCTTGCAGGTGGGGAGCCGGGGGCTCGAACCGGGATCCTTCCGCTGGTCCTTGTACTTAGCGCCACCTGCGCTTAACCCGCTGCGCTACCGCCCGACTCCCCATGATTAGGTATTCTAAGAGATTTTCCATATATTATTATTTCACTTGGACATGATAGTGCACAAACTGGACTATTAGAAGGAAGCTAGAGGTAGAATTAAAAGGAAGCCAGAGGTGGAATTAAAGACCCAACAATGTAGCTCACTATAGAATAAAGTGGTTCTACCTATATATCTGTCTAAATAAGTGTCTTGAGTTTATGTCACAGTACATCGTTACCGAACACTTAAATATCAACCACACATATACACATAAAAGAGATAAAATTGTGTTCATTTAGATTACATTTTAAAGTCCTGCTCTTGGTGAAAATGTTCTAGAATTAGTGGTGATATTTGCAAACCCTGTGAATATACTAAAGCCACCAAATTATATTTTTTAAGATGATAATTTTATGTGAATTATTTTTCAAAAAAAAAAAAATACCCTACAGACCCAAACAAAAGGTTCCATGAAGATTGCCAGCAAGCCTTTTCTGAACCCCCCCAGACACAACAGATTTACCTGTAGGAGAGAGAACTCTCTGTCAGACCTGGAGTTAATGATTGACTGTAGATCCTATGTAGAGTCCTAACTAAGGGGAAAAGGCCCAGATAGGTAGATAGGATGTTCCTTTTTGATGCCTATTTCTTTTTTTTTTAATTTGTTATTATCTTTATTTATTGGATAGAGACAGTCAGAAATTGAGCAGAAGGGACAGAGAGGGAAAGAGACAGAGAGACACCTGCAACCCTGTTTTACCCCTCGCAAAGCTTTTCCCCCTACAGGTGGGGACCAGGGGCTCGAACCTGGGTCCTTGCACATTGCAACATGTGCGCTCAACCAGGTGCGCCACCACCCAGTCCCTTGATGCCTATTTCATTTGTGCACACACAGACGTGCATACACATAGCCAGACATAAACGGGTAACATGTATCTGCTTCCTGGCTTTAGAATCAGTTTGTATTTGAATTTCAGTGAGCCCTAAAATGACTGCATGCAGCTTTTGTTGTATACTTTCTGTTCTTCCTGACTAGATAACAAGAGAGAGAAAATTTATTGGAAGAGAAAAATAGGACATTCTAAGCCTCTGATTTTCTTTCTTAACTTAGATTTGACAAGGTATGTATGATAATCTTTATCTGTTCTGTTTTGCTTTGTAAATGTATTAATGTCAAAGTCAAGGAAATGAAGGACAAAAGGTTGGCTAAAGCAATATAGTATGTACATTTTCACTTTTGTACAGACCCTAGGAAACACACATTCATGATTATGCAGCTCTTTCAGTGCATTTTAAAAATGTTTTTAGATATTTTATTTTAATGAGCGAGAGAGAGACAGAGAAAGGTCCTCAGAGCACTGCTCCACTCTGACTTATGGTGGTGTTGGGGATTGAACTGGAGACCTCAGAGCCTCAAGCATGAGATTCTTTTGCGTAAACATTATACTGTCTCACCAGCCCTCTTTCAGTACATAATAATAATAATAATAATCATAGCCAAGCCTTTAATCAACAGCTACCAATTTTAGAAAATGCTGTTTTCAGGAAGTAAATTGTATTCATTTGGAAAAAAATTTCCATTGATACTATAATATGTTGTACTTTTTCTGTAACCTCTACAAGTTGTTATACTTCTTGCTTAATTAAACACCTGCTTGTACAAATGTGGGTTAAGTCTTATAAGGCACAGCTAATTAATTAAGTTCACTGAATCTCCCAATACATAATGTTTATGTTATTACCTATTCTAGAGGGAGATCCTACAAAGTATCAGGAATACTGAAATTCTCTTGAGTTTGGGACACAGACTTGAGGTATCACATTTAGTATAATTAAATTTGGAATGTTCAGCTTTATTCTTGAGGTTAGATATAGCAAGTTTTTTTTTTAATTAAAATGTAGCTCGAATAGAAAATGATTCTTCCAAGTTGCAGTTTTTCTTAATGAATAATAATTTTAAAAGTAATTGTCTTTTTGTATAACTTACATTAATCTACTTAACTATACATAGTAAAACAATGCAAAAAATATTTGAGATGAAGTTTAATGGTACTTGTAGTATTTGCTATCCTTACATATTTAATAAGGTACTTTCAAGCAGTTGTCACATTTTGCTTTTCATTTGACAAGAAGTTAAAAAATTAAATCTTATTATAATTTGTTTGATAGACAAAAAATTGATAGGGGAGAGCCATAGACACCTGCAGCCAGCACCTATTCACTTGTGAACCTTCCCCTTATAGGTGAGAACTAGGGGCTTGAACCCAGTTACTTGCACACTATAATGTGTGCACACTATAACAGGGCGCACCACTACCAGCCCCTCAAGAAGTTTAAATTGGGTGGGGAAAAGGGAAATAACATAATAGTTACGCAAAAAAAAAAAAAAAAAATCATGCCTGAGACTTCAGAGTTCCAGATGCAGTCCCCTGCCCCACTGTAAGCCTGAGCTAAGTAGTATCTGTGTAGGAGAAAGGGGACTGAATTATGCTAAACTTTTTGACTGGTAAAAAGTCCTTTTTTCTTTCTGTATTGAATCATTACTTATTCAGATAAAGCAAGATAAGTGAATCCATCTTTGCAAATGTTTTTCTGCCATGAAAATAAACAGACCCTTCACAGTTTTTCCATACCACATAGACTGTTGTTGGCTTTGGAAATATTTTTGTTATGAAATAATGTGCCTGTAATGAACAGTAATAGTCAAAAGGATAGCTTCTTTGTTCAGATCATAACTTAATGACAAGCTCTGTTTTTGAGCTGATTAATAAAGTAAGCCTGTTTTTTTTTTTTTTAATCACTTCGTTGGGGAAAATGACTGTTGACATGATAGGTAACAGCAACCACATCCTCCCCCAACTCCTCTTCCTCCTCATTAGGACATTGATTCCCTGTCCCCTTCCCCTTCCCTCCCCCCTCCCCCTTCAGTGTCCTTGAATCTGCTGATGTAGACCTTATCTAAGTGAGGTTTTACCCTGTATTTTTCCTTTCTTTGTTTCTTAAGTTCCACTTTATTCTAGGGAGCCCATATTTTGTAGGTGGCAGAGAAAGCAATCAAAAACTCTCTTGAAGCTTCTTAAGCAACTCAATGAAGAAGGAACTAGGGGTTCCTGTTGACACTTGTTTACTGATTAAGTTATATACTTAACACTCTGGGAAGGTACAAATGTTACGCACACTAATACTTTCTAAGTATGTTTCTTAGTGATCTTCAGAATTCTTCCAAGTGTTTTATTTAATTCTTAGGAAGAAGCTTTGTTTCCTGTTAAAGTAGAATTACTGAGAAAATTGTCATACTCCTAAGTTTCTGCATCATCTGTAGATTTTAAAAAGTCTATTTGCTTTATTAAAGATTTGATTTATAGGGGCTTTGAGATAGCTTACCTGGTAAAGTACACATTTTACCATATGCAGGGACCCAGGAACCACATGGGAACAACATGCAAATGGAAATCACAGATAGAGCTGTTAATGCAGTATCTCTTCTCTCCCTTTCTGGCTCTGATGCTGATAGGAAACAAACAACTACAACAAAGAGTGTACTGGGAATAGTAGAAGTGCACAGGTCTGATAAGCCATGGTGGCAAAACAAAAGAAAAAAAAAAGTAAGAGATAAAGAAAGAGAAGTTCAGGGAGTTGGCAGTAGCGCAGTGGATTAAGCGCAGGTGGTGCAAAGCACAAGGACCAGCATAAGGATTGCAGTTCGAGCCCCGGCTCCCCACCTGCAGGGGAGTCGCTTCACAGGCGGTGAAGCAGGTCTGCAGGTGTCTATCTTTCTCTCCCCCTCTACCTCCCCCTCCTTTCTCCATTTCTCTCTGTCCTATCCAACAACGACGACATCTACAACAATAGAAAACAACAAAAGCAACAAGAAGGGAAACATAAATTTAAGAAAAAAAATTAAAAAAAGAAAAGTTTTTTTTTTTTAAAGAATTTATTTATTCATGAGAGAGTTAGGAGAAGAGAAAGAACCAGATATCACTCTGGTACATGTGCTGCCGGGGATCGAATTTAGGACCTCATGGTTGAGAATCCAGTGTTTTATCCACTGCACCACCTCCTGGACCACAAGAAAGAGAAGTTCATTAACAACTTGAGTTGTAGACAGTAGAAGCTATAGACTGGCCTGGGCACCAGATGTGGCCCGCTGCCAGTATTTATAGATATATATATATATATTTTTACCTCCAGCCTGCACCATGAATCCACTGCTCCTGGAGACCATTTTTACCCTTTTGTTGCCCTTGTTTTTTTTTTTTATCATTGTTGTGGTTATTATTGTTGTTGTTGTTGTGGTTGGATAGGACAGAGAAAAACCGAGAGAGGAGGGGAGACAGAGAGGGGGAGAGAAAGATAAACACCTGCAGACCTGCTTCACTGCCTGTGAAGTGATTCCCCTGCAGGTGGGGAGCTGGGGGCTGGAACAGGGATCCTTACCTCAGTCCTTGCACTTCACACCACGTGCGCTTAACCTGCTGTGCTAACGCCTGACTCCCTATAGATAAAATTTTGTTGAAACCCAGCCAACTCTTGTCTTGTTTAGGTCACTCCCCTTTGCTTAGGTATTGTTTGATTGCTTTTGCTGGATAATAGAGTTGAATGGTTTCAACAAATATCTTATGTCCTGAGCCCAAAATATTTATTATTTGATGTTCTAGTGTGTTGAAGCCTTACCTAAGGTCAAGTGAGCTATTTTGCTATCCTTTGATAAAATTTTGTTTTGGGCTTGACATTATGATTTAAAAAAAAATTCACTAGAAAGACCAAATCAGATGTATCAGCATAAAACTATTTCAAATAAAGATTGGGAAATATCACAGTGGTTTATGCAACAGGCTTTCATGTCTGAGACACTAGAGGCTCCAGGGTTAGTCCTTGGCACCATCAGAAACCAGAGCTGAGCATTGAGCTGGCTTAGAAAACAAACAAACAAACAGGGCAGAAGCACAGCGGGTTAAGCGCAGGTGGCACAAAGCACAAGGACAAGCATAGGGATCCCGGTTTAAGCCCCTGGCTCCCCACTTGCAGGGGAGTCGCTTCACAGGCGGTGAAGCAGGTCTGCAGATGTTTATCTTTCTCCCCTCCATGTCTTCTCCTCCTCTCTCCATGTCTCTTTGTCCTATCCAACAACAATGACAACAGTAATAACTACAACAATAAAACAACAAGGGCAACAAAAGGGAATAAATAAATAAATAATTTTTAAATATAAAAAAAGAATTAAAAATACTATTGTAAATATCCAGATTCTTTTTTCAAATATTCATTTACATTGTAAACATGCAAACATTCCATCTACAAATATTTGACTTTGTATGTAAAAAAAAAAAGTTTGCTGATATTTGAACACGATTGATCAACTCTTTCCTAAGAGATATTTAAAAGAAGACAAGTGGAATGTACAGTTGCTCATCAAAAGTGCTTTAGTATTTTAGAAAAAACTTTTCTCTCTTGCTCCCTAATCATCTTTGTGCCAAAAATCCACACAACACCAGACAACACTCTAAGGCACTGAGGTGAAGTTTCTAAAGCTGCCTTGTTCCCCATCATATTTTCCTTTAAGGCAGGGGTAGAGCACTTCTAACCCGGGGGCTGAGCCTGTGAAATCATTTGGTGTGGCCCTGCCAAGGCAACCACAGGCAGGACTCAAAATTCAGTAATAACAACCTTTTTTTTCATAGCAACATTGTGTTAGTTTTTTAGTTGATCATTTGGTATGGGCTGCAAATGTTGTTATAAATATCCAAATGGTCCTTGGCAGAAAAAAAGGCTCCCCACCCCTGGTAAAATTTAAGGCTTAGTTGATTTTCTTTGGACTGCCAGTTCATATTTCTTTGGTTTCTCATCTTGGGATTAATGACATTCCCTGTGCCCTTTCTGACTCCACCCAAACTTCAACTGCTAGAAATCCAGGAGATATGGAATCCAGTTTCTTTTCACATGCTCCTGCCCCACAATTTCATTGTTTACCAAAAGACGAACTGCTTTGCAAGGTTTCTGACTTTGTCATATAAGGAAGTTCCTTCCACCCGACTTTTAACAACACAGCATAAACAACTCACAAGAGTGGCTTAATTGCTTAGTAGACAGCATTTTTCATCAGCCAGCAAACTACAACCAGCAGTGAGGGGAGGGAGGAGTGCACTGTCTTCCTGAATTGAGACTTGCCAACTGGTTGCCTGAAATATCTATTTTTTCATTGAACATTCACAGTCCTAGGGAGAACTTAGAGCATTTGACCTTCTAAGGAAAACAGATCACAAATCAGCATTAACGAATGTGTTTTTGTTCTTGCCATTTCCTTGATGTGTTAGGTGTGTGATTTCACTGGATTTTTTTTTTATTTTCAATTTTCTTTGTACCTATGGTTGAAAACGGTAGTTGGTCTATGACTTTTGAGGAGGTAAGTTCTTCTTCTTTTTTTTTTATGTGTCTGTCTGTATGATTAGTGTCTGTCTGAAAAATGCAGTATCCTCCTCCCCACAGTCCCTAACCCAACTTTTCCATCTGCACATTTGTGCCACATGGAGGGAGTAGCTAGAAAGTTGTGTATTTGTTCAGATATTGTCTGCTGTGTGAGTTGGAGGACATTGCACAGTGTGATGTAGTCTGAAGGCTTTGTAAGCAGCCTCTCCTTTAGTCCCTTTAAATAGAGATGGCTATTGTTTGTTTTGGGCACAGACTCAGTCCATGTGCTGGTGCTCAAGGTCTCAGAATGCCCCTGTACTGGTGGAGGTATTAAGTGCTACCTTCAGCCCCTCTCAGGTCAGCAACCCTTGCCAGCACCTTAAAATGAATCCAGCTTGGTTCCTGCCTCCTCCAGGCCCATCAAAACCAAACCTGCTCCATTCTGATTCCAAGGTAAATGTTTTCTTGAACCAACTTGAAAAGACTGCCAAGTAAGTGTTCACTTTCTAGCAGTGTGAGCAAGTTCCTCCCAGAACATTTCCTTCTGCTATAGTTCTAGGGGACATGGGGCACTAGAGTTTCCAGGGATCCCCTCACACTTTGGAGGACGATACTGCATTTTGGCCCATGGCTTGCTTTCCCACCTGTCTGAGTGCAGAGCAGAAGTGTGGCATTTCCCACTGAGCTGCTTGCTTTGCGGACTCTGAACTGAAGCTTCTTCATAGAGCCAAGCCAGCAGGCTATTTTGCTTTCTAGGGACCCTTAGACACTGAGAATTTCACCCAAACCTCTTCCATCCCACTTTGTGTGTCTGTATGGAGACTCTCAGGCTTTGAATTATAATAGCTGTGGAAATGGGAAATCCCAAGATTCCTTCTCTTTCATAGAATACATAGTATAGACACTTTCTTTCCATGGACAACCAAGTATTGACTGGGTGTGTGTTTCAAACTGGTGTGTATTTTTAAATATTTTGAGTCAAGTGCTTTTCCACGAACATTGCATGACTTTACCTGGAGGTCATTTTAACCCAGTTTGAGCACATATTAAACTGGTAGCTGCAGCATTTTCCCTGACACCAAACTAATGTGATGTAAAGAAAGGCCGTGAGAACTTTTAGGACTCTGGAGTCTTATAATCTCAGTTTCAGTAAAAATAGTACACTTAATTCAGGAGTAGGTATTAGGGGAGTCTTAGGTCTCTTCTGTTTACCAAGAAATGAGAAAAATCTTTTCTATGACTAAGCATTCTGCCTCATGAAATATGTCCTGATGAAATTGTGCTATGTATTGCTACTTCCTGGCAAGGAGGAAATCTACTGGAAAAGTTTCCGAATCATCTTAAAAAATATTTATTTAGCTGTTTCTGGGACTTCACTGCTACAAGCTTTGTTAGATAAAGACAGAGGGAAAGGAATAGAAGGAAAGGTCACAACGAACAAGTGTTCCCCAGTGTGGCGATGACTGGGCTCAGCCTGGGTTGTCTGCATGGCAAAGCAGTCACCCTCCCAGATAAACTATCTTGCTGATCCCGAATAATTTTTAAAATGTAAGTTTTTAAACAAATATATGAATTATTCCCACAAAGCATTCTGATTCAGTATACCAGAATGAAAGACTAATTCTCCAGCCCCTACTAGTTTTTGTTTTTTTTCCCGGTAAAGATTGACAGATTCTACTTATAGATGTCTTGTGTGTTTTTTAAAAATATTTAAAAATTTTTTATGTATTTATTTTTGATAGAGACACCTGCAGTACTCCTTTACCACTCATGAAGTTTCCCCCCTGCTAGTGGGGGCTAGGGTCTTGAACCTGGGTCCTTACACACTGTGTGCACTCAGCTGAGTTCACCACAGCCTGGCCCCAGTGCCCTGTTTTTATAAAAGATATTTTAGTCCCAACTTGTATTGCCCTTTTGTAGATAGAAAAGACAGATGGAATTTGAAGGATACAGTTTGTCCCCACCATCTTGGGGAGGGAAGTGGGTTCCTTGCTGACAAGGCAGTGCTTTTGAGAGATTGCATTATGCTTGAGTCACAGAGGAAGATCTTGTATGGTTTCTGATAGCACAGGACTTACAAGAATAGAATTAAATTCCTAAATTCTCATGTTGTCATTTCATTTTCTCCAGTAGAATTGGAATTCTGAATTGCCTTTTTATTTGGGTGTGGGGGGGTGACAGATGTGTTAAACATTCACTGTAGAAAACCTGGCAACATTTTAAAAGCACAAAGACAATAAAAATATCCACACTTAATATTTTTCTATATTGTTGTGAAAATGGGTTTTCCATTTACTTAGCTTTTGTTTCTATAAGGGAGTATAAGCATCTTCTGTTATTAGGCATTTTTTCACTTATATTTTAATATTGCATGGAATTTGAGATCATTTCTTATCTTTTTAGTAGATATCCTTTCTAAAAGTGTTTTGATATTCCAGTGGATTTTCCAACAGAAGAAACAGAAATAGACCTTGTTGATTGCCTGTAAAGACTCACAGAGGGTTCATTTTCTAGCTTCTAACTTACCATCTTTGGACCCTCTACTTCAAGAGTGTCTCATCTCTGACTTAGTCATTATTAATGAGTTTCTGAGCCATTCTTTAAAAACAAAAAGAGAAGAAGAAAGTTCTTTTCCATATAGCAGACCATAGAGGGCATGTAAAGGATAGTATTCGTTCCCTCTACTCTTTGCTCTCTTTAGGACAGAGGTTGGACCTCTGGTTGTATGACCCTGCTTTGTCTGTGGTTTTGCCATCCTTGCAGAAGCACTATTGGGAGTGTCACCCCAAACACCCCAAACAGGAAGGTCTCATCATATTGCAGTCTTTCCTGTCAGCTTATTTTAAAATCTTTAACTGTTACTAGGGGGAAAGAAAGTACTTTAGAATGGAATTCTGAAAACAGAGGTGCATGTACCCACTTCATAATGGCTTGCTAAGGGATGACCTTACTTAAGAATTAGTCATTTGATCCATACTACCTTTCTGTCATTTTACTTCACATTTTTCTTAGATGCTGTAGGGATGGGGTGGGGGTAGGAGGACAAAAATTCAGTAATTCATTTTTTTTCCAGAATCTTGTAATCTGACACTTAAGAAAAACATTTAGAGACTTTATCACAAAGACTATTGCCATTCCTAACACATGAACTGATGTCCAGAAAAATAAATAGGTTCTTACCCAGAGAATGAAAATTTAGTTTCAAGCAAAGTCATGAACCCGTGCATCCAGATTCTGATTCCATGCTGTCACATATACTCTGTTTATCTGAACCGGATATGGGGACCATTTGAAGAGTTATCTAGAGGCACCTCCATTTTTTCCCTACTGATCTGGCAGTTTCCTCGGAGGTGAAGGGTGGGGAAATTGTGCATGTTTCATATAAAGAGTTGCTTATCTCTGTGTTCAGAGTTAGATCTTGTAGGATTTGCGTTACCTTTGGGTATTTTGCTTTTGTGGCACAGTTTTTTTTTTTTTTGTTTGTTTTTTTAATAACAAATGCTGTCTGGAGAGTGTGAGGGACGACAGCTATTCTCACTGGGTAGAGACCTGCATCTGCACAGCCACCTGAACTCACTGTTGTTTCCCCAACAGCAATCCTGCTTCCTGTGCTGCCACTTGCACCTTCTCCTTTTACACCTTCTAAGTTCACTTTGTTGCTGCTTGTGTTTCTCACCAACTCTGCTTGTTCCTGGTGGGATTGTTGGTGCTAATGCCCCATGTCTGGTTTTTACTCTTTCTTTGCAGAGGGAGAACCGGAGATTGCAGGAAGCCAGCATGAGGCTGGAGCAGGAGAATGATGACCTTGCCCATGAGCTAGTGACCAGCAAGATAGCTCTGAGGAACGACTTGGATCAGGTGAGCTTACCTGGATCAGATGAGCTTAAGGAGGTCTCGAAACTTTACATCAGGCTCAACCTGACACTGTTGACTGGCTACGGAAGAAGGGCAAACCCTAGAAGAAGAAGATTGTTGTTTCCTCTTAAAAATTGGGCTGACCACCTCCTCAAGGTCATATACTGAGCTGTTCTCTTGGGAAGCCCTCCTGGCGCTTGTCCTGCACTTTTTACTTAGTGAACCTGGGTGGTGGGTCAGTAGTGGGTATGACGGGTGGGAGGGGACCCCTCCTGGAGATTGGAGAGGATGGTCAATACCAGCCTGTCTTTGAGAATGGTGTGAGCGATTGCAAATGGTATGTGCCACGCACTTTTAAATAACTCTCCAACTTCTCAATGTCTCTTGTGTTTATCTACTTCCTTTAAACTGAGGGCTTGCTGGCATAGTTAGCTGAGAATATCAGCCAATGAGCACCTACTAATACCCTCTAACAGTGGAATCACTTTACTTTGTCCTTGGAAGACTTAGCTGCAGTGACCATGAAGATGTTACATGTTACAGGAACAGCTGGGGATTATGAAACTGGCATGTACCCCATTGCTAAGAGCCAGGGCATCCTGGCGTAGACCTTCATAGCCCCACTGAGCAGCCACGTGAGTCAGCTCTCACATGCAATGGATGTGAAAAAGTATCTACTTGCCAGGGTGCAATAGCAGCCCCACAGCAGTATGTGTTTATTCACCTTAGCATGGCTGGGAAGACAGTAGATCATCTAATTCCTCTTTCTTGATGACAGTTCTGACAACTGAAGAACTTTTTGTACTCAGCCACTTTCTTCTTTATCTTTCAGTTTTCTGTTAGGACTTCTTTCATACTTTCTCTGACTGTTGAAAATTTCTTTCAGTGAGCTTCTCATTTTGTAGCATGTATGCTCAACCAGGTGTGCCACCACCCAGCCCCAAGCTTCTCATTTTGGTGAGCATCTTTAGGATCATAACTTTGGATTTTTCTTTAGGGAATTTACATAACTTTTCAATTTGGGACTGTCTTCAAACTATACTTGTCTTGACCCATCACTGTGGGTAATTTCCTCCATTTTTTCTTTTTGCTTATTAGGTAGAGAGAGAGAGGAAAGGGCACCACAGCATGAATGTTTCCTTCAGTGTGGTAGGGGCCAGGCTGAAACCCGGGTTGTGCCCATGATAAAGTACTGTGCTATGCAAGTGAGCTGTTTCACCAATCCCCCATTATGTTTGATGACCTGTGAGGACCTGAGCCTGGGTATTGACCAAAGGTTTATAATTATAAGTGCCTGGTTGGAGAGACTAAGGTCAAGTCAGCCTGGTTAGTGACCAGAAGTTTAAGGCTGCTTTTCAGACTGATGTAAGTATAGACTGTTGCAGGCTGTGAGTCATAAACATAGTGCTTCTTTCTCCCTGACTCCTTCCCAAAAGGTCTGGTACTATGGAGGCTAAATTTCAACATGGCCATTTATTTTTTAGGGTTGATCTTGGCAAACTTCTGGGTTTTTTTGGAAGGGCTACTGTGGCAACTCACACATGGTTAATAGCTTTTTTTATATGTTTATTTATTTTCTCTTTTGTTGCCCTTGTTTTATTGTTGTTAATGATGTTGCCGTTGTTGGATCATTGTTGGATAGGACAGAGAGAAATGGAGAGAGGAGGGGAAGACAGAGAGGGGGAGAGAAAGATAGACACCTGTAGACCTGCTTCACTACTTATGAAGTGACTCCCCTGCAGGTGGGGAGCCAGGGGCTCGAACCGGGATTCTTGACACTAGTCCTTGTGCTTCGTGCCATGTGCTTAACCTGCTGCGCTACCGCCTGACTCCCGATTAATAGCTTTTATGCCCCATTAACCATTGTGAACTAGTAGGCATAAAATTGTAGTAGGATTGAGGTGTTGGGATTCTGGTTCAGCCTGTCGTCTGCTTGCTTGGTTAAAGGTGGGTACTGTAGTGAGCTTTTCTTCATTGATTGTTGGGAGTAGGAGAGATTTTCTCACTGGGGAAACTATTCTTTTGTCCTCACCACCTTGATCTGAGACTTTGTCACTTTTGTGGAGGCCTGCTTAAGAGTCAGACCTGTTTCTACACAGGAATTCCCATATTTTATTATGGTTTTGCTGTGTTGCAGGAGGAGGAAAGCACAGAGTATCTCATTTCACCACCTTGACCCTGCCTCTCAATAGTTTTCTTAAGGTAGTTAACTAAATGTATATGATGTAAGCACTTGAACTCAGTGTAGACACAATAAAACAGACTAGAGAGAACTATTAATTGAGTGTTGTATGGGAAATGTATTTGGTTAACATCAAGCTTTTTAAAAGACTTAAAATAGGGGGTCAGGCAGTAGCACAGTGGGTTAAGTGCACATTGCCTAAGGATCCCAGTTCCAGCCCTTGGCTCCCCACCTGCGGGGAGGGGGGGGCACTTCACAAGCGGTGAAGCAGTTATCTGTCTTTCTCTCCCCCTCTCTGTCTTCCTCTCCTCTCTAGATTTCCTTCTGTCCTATTCAACAACAACGACAGCAGTGACAAAAGTAATAATAATCACAACAGTAATAAAACAAGGGCAACAAAAAGGGGAAAAAATAGCCTCCAGGAGCAGTGGATTCATGGTACAAGCACTGAGCCCCAGCGATAACCTTGGAGGCAAAAAAAAAAAAAAAAAAAAAGAGGACTTAAAAGATAATTAAGTTAGATATATATGGAGTAACTGCTGTGCACCAAACACTGTGGTTAACAATTTCAAAAGCTTATCTCATTTGATCCTTCTAATGGTTCCATGAAACAGGTCTTATTTAGTCTTTCATTTTAGAAATGAGGCAAATGACACAATTACAACTTGGGAAGCTGTCCTAAAAATAGAGATTTGGTTTAAAAAAAAAGTATAAGGTTGTTTAGTACAGTGTTTCATAAGCATATGAGATAGAAATAATATATAATAATAATAATACAGCTGCCTTGTAGACATGTTTAAACAATGAGAAGATAATGCTACAGAATTCATAAGGTGGGCTGGGAAGATAGCATGATTATTCAAAAAGTCTTTTATGCCTGAGGCACCAAAGGTCCCAAATTCTATCCCCAGCACCACTATAAGCCAGAGCTGAATGGTGCTCTGGTAAAAACAAACAAACAAACAAAAAGGCCAGAATTCACAAGGTAAATTTATCAACATTTATACACATCCCCCCCACACCCCCCCCCAAATTCCAGCCTAAGACAGTTGAAAACTGAGGCCTCAGGCTTGGTATGGGTCAGTCACTGAAGGAAAGATCCCTCTGGGGCTGGGCAGATAGCATAATGGTTATGCATATTTTGTATTAGAGCCATTATATAGGGTTTGACAGGAATATGCCTTTATACCTTGACAGGAAAACAAAGAACTTTTAAGGAAATACACCAGAATGTTAGATTTCTCTGGGTTATAAAAGTAAATCTGATTTTTCTGTTCATCTTTATACTTTTCTACCCAATTACTGTCTTTTTATAGGAAGACCATGACTTATTTAATACCCTGTTAAGTATATTAAGTATAGAAATTGAGATTTCATGCATCCTTCCTTCTAAGGTCTGATTGTATTTCTCTGCCAGGTTAGGCTGAGTGCCCAGCAGAAGGGTTAGATAACAATAATTTCATAATAGTCAAAATAAATGTATTATTAAAAAATCATTTTATCACCAAGAACACCAGTCTGTGCTCATTCTTCCTTGACTTCCATGGAGGGCACTTGAGACACTTGATGACTGAGGCCTCAGGCTTGGTATGGGTCAGTCACTGAAGGAAAGATCCCTTTGGGGCTGGGCAGATAGCATAATGGTTATGCAAAAAGACTTTCATTCCTGAGGCGTGAGTGGTCCCCGGTTTAATTCCCAGCACCACCATAAGTCAGAGGTGAGCAGTGCTCTGATGAGGAAAAAAAAATCCTTCATTTATTCCTCTTCATTCCCTCCCTAGTTTTTTTTTTTAATTTTTTAATTTTTTTTATTTATTACATATGAGAGAAAATTACACATGAGGCAGAGAGAAGGAGAGAAACAATTCAGAGCAATACTCTATATATGTGGTGCTGGAGATTTGAACTGGGAACCTTAGGCATGAAAGTTACATATTTACCAGTTGAGCCATTTTCCTAGCTGCTCTGCCTTGTTTTGGTTTTGGTTTTGTTTAGGGGAAATAAGACCCAATCCCTGCTTTTTGAAGCCTTCCCACTCCACCCCCCCCCAGCCCCCCCCCAGGGTTGGGGCCTTGTGTATATGCTATTCCCTTCTACCAGAGAATGATGACTTTTTTTTGTTCTTGTTGATTTTTTGAAAGTATTTATTCCCTTTTGTTGCCCTCGTTGTTTTATTGTTGTAGTTATTATTGTTGTCGTCATTGTTGGATAGGACAGAGAGAAATAGAGAGAGGAGGAAAAGATGGCGGGGTGGGGGGAGAGAAAGACACTTATAGGCCTGCTTCACTGCTTGTAAAGCGACTCCCCTGAAGGAAGGAGCCAGGGGCTTGAACCAGGTTCCTTATGCTGGTCCTTGCACTTTGTGCCACCTGCCCTTAATCTGCTGCACTACCACCCAATTCCCTTGTTCTTGTTTAAGTGAGGAGGGAGGGAAGAGACAGAGCTAGGAGACACACCACATGGCCACCTATGAGCTTTCCCTGGTGCCATCCAAGGAGCTCCCATGTAGTGCCGAGTATTGAGCCTGGGTCCTTTCATATAATCAAGTCTTCATTTTACCAGGAGAGCTATCTCCTGGGCCCTGGAGCTTCTCACTTGTGTGAAAATACAGAAATTGGTATTTCATGCATCCCTCCTTCTAAGGTCACTGCTAGGTGGGGTTAAATGCTCTTTAGAAAGGTCAAGTATCTGACATTTTCAGGGAAGCACATTGACCTGAAAAGAGGGCTCGGCCACCTTCACTCAGTCACCCTGTGCTTTTCTATTATCAGTTATTAAATTCAGATCTCTTAATTAAGTTAATCTTGGCAAGATTGAATTGTGCTGAAAGCAGGCTATATGTGAGACAATATGAAACATATCCACACTTATACATAGGCACACACAGTCCCTTCCTCTCCTGCTCCCCCTCTGTCAA
Source organism: Erinaceus europaeus (assembly GCF_950295315.1). NCBI lineage: Eukaryota > Metazoa > Chordata > Mammalia > Eulipotyphla > Erinaceidae > Erinaceus > Erinaceus europaeus. The sequence goes on along the minus strand of NC_080170.1, from coordinate 52,556,420 downwards.
TAACTCAATCCTTCCAAAAAGTAGATGATCCCATGCCCTGTTCAGGGGATATGGGTTCAGATTTCTGGTCTCTGAAGGCTCCTGATGCTTCTCTCGGTGAAGGCCTTTTGTGACCGTCTACCTACCCTCCTCCAGACTCCTCAGTAAGTACCTCTTGGCTTCAGAAATGAAAAAGAAATAGAATCCCCATGTTCATTTTAATTTTTTAAAATTATTATTATTATTACCAGAGTACTGATCAGCTCTGGCTTATGGTGGTGCAGGGGATTGAACCTGGGACTTCAGAGCCTCAGGCATGAGAATCTGTTTGCATAACCATTATGCTGTCTATCCCCACCATTCATTTCTGTTCTCAACTGACTGGGCTTTCCCTAACCTCTTGTGGACAGGGAACAAAAGGAAGAAGAGCTACTACACTAACCCATTCTCACTGAAGACCAAGCCTTGGCCTCTTGTAACCACATTAGACCAGCAGCTACATGTAATAAGTGGCAGACTTACTGGCTTTAAATTAGACAGTGTGAGGGGAGGTTGAGGTGCAGTCTCTATCAGTTAAGATGTTTTCTGAACATTCTAGCCTAGGACTTGAGCCCGAAGATGCAGGGAGACAGAGTTGGTGGGGTTTCAGATCACTGAGCAATGAACACAGCCTCTTCCACCAGAGGCTTCTAGGAGTATCTTCTCTGTAATGTCACCTACCTTACTTCTCTCATATCTGCAGATTTGTTTCCATACAGTTAATGGGCCTTAAAATTGATGAAAACTGGCAACAGAGATAAATTTTTTGAGATCTACCTCTGATTTTTAAAAAGATTTTATTTATTTATTCATGAGAAAGATAAGAGGAGAGAGAAAAAGAATCAGATATCCTTCTGGTACATGTGCAGCCAGGGATTGAACTCAGAACCTCATTCCTGAGAGTCCAATGCTTTTGCTCTGTGACTTCCTTGCTGAAACTGAATAATGAGAGATACTTTTTATCATTAATGTCTAGCAGTTTCACATGATCTGAAAGCAAAGCTGGGTCCTCTGGGGTCTATGGGCAGAGAAGCGTGGACTCCAGGCCAGTATGGGAACACACCCTGGCTGCCCCATCTGCACAAACAGGGAGGAGGGCTACATGCACAGAGACCAGCTGGTCAGATCACATGATTCCTGAGATACTTTTCTGCTGCTTTCAGGCCAGGGATGGTGTCTTCAAATAGCTGCTCTCCTCCAGGTCTTTGGTTGCCTGCTGAGTCTGAGTTGTGGTCCTATGCCACTGCTTGACACTCAGAGTTCTATCATTCACCAAATACCCGTGGATGTCTGCTCATCATGCTTGGTGCTGGGAACACAGTGATGGCAAGATAGATATGGCTTCTGCCTCCCAGAGCTTAGAGTCTTGTGGGTAAAACATAGGACTCATATCATTTGTCCTCACAGCTGGTGCTGAATGTTGTCCAGAAAGATATGAGGACTTTAAGTAGGGCAACTGTTCTCTAGCACTCTGCTTTCTCCAAGCTTCACTGCCATCATCTGAATAAGGAGGATTCGAGGTCATGGTGCTTAGTGCTGGGAAGCCAGTTGGCATGCAATGAAAGGCTGGGGAGCTGGGCTGAAAGAGAATGTTGGTAGTAACACACTGCCTTCACCTCCTTTAATGATTGCCACATGCTCTGATTTGCAGGCAGAAGACAAGGCAGATGTATTGAATAAGGAGCTTCTCCTGACAAAACAAAGGCTGGTGGAGACTGAAGAGGAGAAGCGGAAGCAGGAGGAGGAGACTGCCCAGGTGAGGGCCCTTGGACTCTCCTTTCCTAGGTGTCTTGTGCAGAGAGTTGGAACACTACCACCAGGAGGGAAAGTTGAGTTTGCATTGAGTCAGGTTGATATTGAAGTATTACATGTGGGTAGTAGGGAGTCTCACTCTTACTTTGAAGGGTGTTAGAAGAGGAGGCAGCATTTCTGTCTTGGAAGCTTTGAGGAATTTGCCTTTAATGGGGTATTTAGAAAGAGTGTTTTAAGTTTAGTGACTTGAAATTATGATTTAAGAGCTCTGACAGATATGCAAGTTTATGTCATCTCTTCAAGCTGGTTGGCCTCTGGAGTGGTTACTGAGGCTAGTTAAACTGAAAGCCTGCAGATAGTGCCTTGCAGTCTTCCTGGATTGGAAGCTAAGCATCTGGGAGCTACCATGTTGCCAAAGGGAGAAAGGAAGGGGTGACTCTCTACCCCTGGAACTGCAGATTGTATCATCCCTACCTAGGGAAGAGCAGACCATTTCTCGAGTGTTCTCCACATCTCAGGGCTGGCCAACCATGCTTGACTCATTTATTTAAACGAGTTTCATTCTGAGACATCAGTGTACTAAACATAAACTACCACACAAAACATTGCAAAGGCCTATACACACCCACAGAAAGTCCCAGTAAAGTCACTAGTGAAGGAGTATATCATTTAGCACCTTCCAGAGTTTATAAAATACTTTTATGGCTTTTTATATTGGAAAATGATGGAATGACTCTTGGCATTTACTATGGACCAGCTCCCTTACCCCTCTGGCTTATGGTATGGTGGTGCTAGAGATTAGACCTGGAACCTCAGATCTATATCTTTTGGTGATTTCTTTTCTTTTATCTTTCTTTTTAATTGCCACCATGGTTATCACTGTGGCTTGGTGCTGGCACTATGAATCCACTGCTCCCAGTAGCCATTTTTTTTATTTTTTTCTTTCTATTTTATTTGATAGGACAGAGAGAAATTGAGAGAGGAGGGAAAGCCAGAGAGGGGGAAAGAAAGACACCTGCGGACCTGCTCCAATGCCCATGAAGTGAGCCCCGCCCCCGCCCCCCCACAGGTGTGGAGCCAGGGGGCCTCAAACTGAGATCCTTACTATGGTCCTCACACTTCACACTATGTGCACTTAACCCGGTGCGCTACCACCCGGCCTCCTTGTTTATAAATATTAAAGTATCCCTGTGAGGGAAAAATTCTTCTCCCCAGTTGTCAAAGGAGGGAGCTGTGGATTAGAGAAACTGATACTTGCTCTAAGCGTCTTTGCTCTCTAAATCAGTTCTGAAATTAGAAGGGGGTGAAGGGGGTTGCTTATGTCCTTTTAATAAGTTAAGAAACTAGAGACTGATATAAATACCCAAATTTAAGTCAGTATAGCCTACAACTTCCTTGTTGAATTTTGGAATGTAACAAATATGAGTAAGTTCAAAAATCTTCTGATAAGGAACCCAATTATAAATTGTAATAATTGTTACTTAGCTAAGTACAGAGCATAGATATCCCTTTTATCACTTGGGGTGCTGCAGTGCAGAATCAGTCTGTTCATTTTTTTAAAAATTTTTTAAAAATATTTATTTCCTCTTTTGTTGCTCCAGTCTGTTCATTCTTATTCTTTATTTTTTTTAATTTTATTTTTATTTTATTTATTTATTCCCTTTTGTTGCCCTTGTTGTTTTATTGTTGTAGTTATTATTGATGTCGTTGTTGTGGGATAGGACAGAGAGAAATGGAGAGAGGAGGGGAAGAAAGAGAGGGGGAGAGAAAGACAGACACCTGCAGACCTGCTTCACCACCTGTGAAGGGACCTGCCTGCAGGTGGGGAGCCGGGGGCTCGAACCGGGATCCTGACGCCGGTCCTTGAGCTTAGCGCCACCTGCGCTTAATCCACTACACTACAGCCCAGCTCCCCATTCATATTATTTCTATAAAGTTTAATCAGATTGATGTTTGGTTGGCAACTTGAAAGAGTGAAGTTCTTTCCTTTTCATCTTTTGGCACACAAGCTTTTTCATTACCGTGGTCTTCCCATTATCTAGAATTCCAGAGCTACTGGGCAACAGAAATAAATTTGCTTCTAATGTTAGCATTCATCATTGGGGGGCTGGGAAATGACTCACTGGAAGAGCACACACTTTACCATGCATCAGGACCAGGCTTGAGCTCCCAGTCAACTCATCGGGACACCTACATGAGGAAACTTCATAAGCAGTGGAGTAGTCTTTGGGTATCTGTCCTTCTTTTACTGTCTCTCTCCTTCTTGTTTCTCACCCTCTATCTAAAAAAATGAGTCCACTCAGAGTGGTGGAATTGTGCAGGTGTGGAGCCCCGTGATAATCTTAGTAGCAAAAAAAAAAAAAAACTCATTTTTTTTTCTCATATATTTAGCATCTTGTGATTGTAACAAATGGCTGCCTTGTGTAGCTCCTTCTAAAGGAACTATTTTTCTGGTCCTTGAATCTTCTGACTTGATGGATTCCTGTTTCCTTCCTGTCTCTAAAGAAGCGATGAGTGATGGCAGGGCACTGTGAGTCGGAAAGCCCCGAGTGTTTTTTTTCACTGAATTATCTTACTCAGCATCAGTGGTACATACAACAGAGCTTTGATATTTTGTTTTACATTCTTGTGCTGACAGAAATCACTTCTGATTTGCCCTTTATTTACATAGGAAGTTGGTGCAGCAGGGTTGCTCATATGCTTATACCTGATAGGAGTGAAAGTACAGTTTTGTTATCTCAGGAGATGGTGGGGTTTCTCTAATCAGATGTTGCTTCAGTGAGAAAATGCTCACATTGTCACCAGCTGTGAATTAGGCAGACTTGAATGTAGATAATTGTAGAAATGTGTTACAGTTTTGACCGACTCTTGATATTTCTCATTCTCATCGTTTCTAGCTAAAAGAAGTCTTCAGGAAACAGTTAGAGAAGGCAGAATATGAAATAAAGAAGACCACAGCTATCATTGCTGAATATAAACAGGTATGTGCCAATGTGATTTTAGTTGGGGGAAACATTTTTATCTTGGGAATTTCCTAATAGAGATTGCGCCGTAGTCATTAAATTTGGTGGCTTGCCTTCTCCTCTGAAGTAGATTTGTTGATAGAAGGTTAACTAGAGCTGACTGTTAACATGTCTGGTGACCTTAAAGTGACACAAAACTGTTGGATTACATTGGGCTCCTGTATCTGCACTACTGAGAAGCTAGCATCCTATGACTTAGCCCGTCACTTTTGCCTCACTGCTTTAGAATGAAGTTCAGCAATTGCATTAAGTAACAGTAACTGCTGTGTCCTTTGCTGTCAAGTGGAAGCTCTTTGCCATGTGACTGTGTCATCTCTCCCTATAGGTATTCACCCAGCAGGAAGCTCTGTCTTGGATAGTAAGATGATCTCTTAAGGGAGACTTTCTCTCATCATCCCCAGGCTGGTCCCCAAAAGCTTTTCTTCTAACTCCAGTGGTACATTCCTTCCTGCTGGTCCTGCTTGGACATGGCAGGGCCTCCTGTCACTGCTCAAGTTCCAGTTTTCCAGAGTCAGCTTAGGCACTAAATGCTCCCTGTTTGCCCATGACTTTCCCTGGAATTTCCTGCCTCACAGAGGAATCTGATTTTTTACTTCTTATAAATTGATTTTTCCATTTGTAAAAGAAATGTATGTTCCTTATGAAGAATTAGGAAATTACAGAAAAACACAATGAAACAAGCCTCCCTGAATCTAGCCAAGTAGGAATAGTCTCTGTAATGTGCCGAGTATGAGGGGTTGCTACGAAGATTTAAGTCTCAGTTCTTTAGTTCAGGTCAGCTTTTGGAACAAGTTTTCCAAAAGAAAGTATGGGAGAGAGAGTCGGGCGGTAGCACAGTGGGTTAAGCGCAGGTGGCGTAAAGTGCAAGGACCGGTGTAAGGATCCCGGTCCGAGCCCCTGGCTCCCTGTTGTTAAAGTTTGGAGGCTCCAGCAGGCCGGGCTAGCTTTGTGGCGGTAGACAGAGACTCGAGGACACACGGCTGGGCTGAGAAGCTGCAGTTAAATCTTTATTCACGAACGGGCAAATCACCACACCATATGCTTCCCTGTCATTCTCCCTCCACAGCTGCTGGGACTCTGGAAGTCCTTAGCATAGGGGGTGGGGAGAAAGCGGGGTCCCGAAACTAGCAAGGGCCAAACCAATTCTCTCAGAGGTAGGGGGAAGGGGACCAAACCAACACGAAGAATACCAACAGCTCCCCACCTGCAGGGGAGTCGCTTCACAAGCGGTAAAGCAGGTCAGCAGGTGTCTGTCTTTCTCTCCCCCTCTCTATCTTCCCCTCCTCTCTCCATTTCTCTATCCTATCCAACAATGACATCAATAACAAAAAATAATAACTACAACAATAAAACAACAAAGATAACAAAAGGGAATAAATAAATGTAAAAAAAAATTAAAAAAGAACGTATGGGAGAAGTATGGCTAAATATTAGAGATCCTGCCTTCACTGTGAATGTACTTTATTTTATTTTATCTTTTATTCTTTATTTATTTATTTTTTTGTGAATGTACTTTTATTGCCACTATATTAGAGCACAAAGTGGCTGCCTGCGTGAGCACTCTTCAAACAGGAGTGCTTGGGATTATTCTGGAATATTCTCTGGCAAGGGAAAAAAAATCTGGTTGATCAGGCAACAGGCCCTTCTTTTTGAAGATAATTAGGATATAAAACATAATCTAAATGTAATCTATAGTTGAATTGACTTTATCTCAGAAGGATTTATTTAAAAGGATGTATGTCTTGCCAAAATTAGGGAGATGACTTCTTTTTAACAGCAACTAGTTTACTCTTGTCATTTCCAGGCTTGATCTGGAAAACTGGGGGGTGAAACTGGCAAGCAAAAAAACACTGTGGGGCTGAGTTTGCCAGGTGTTTTTTTTCATTGTAGGCTATTCTCAAATCATTTGGTAACTTAGCAGTTAGTATTTTCTGATCTTGTCAAAAATTTTGTTTATTTTGCCACTTAAGGAAATTTGCATTTGAAAACAGAGACTCTCTCTTGCTAGAAGGTAGTGTTTCCTTTGAGAGTTTTTTTTCCCCCAACAGATCGCCAGAACTGGTTTTTTTTTTTTTTCTGTTTTTTGTTTTGTTTTTTGCACAAAGTGGATAGTCAGCAAAGATTCTGTAGATGGATTCCAAAGAGAGGGGACAGGAACTCCTAAGAACTAGTCACACAGGCTGGCGACGGAGAGAAAGTAGATCTACTCCACATTCCTGTTTCACAGAGCCTCTTGGGCTCTGCTTCAATACAAAGTGGACTGATGATGTCCCTTGGTTGCAAAATCCCTCTTTGCATCAGAGAAACTTACCTGACAAGTAAGTTGATGAATACTTGTGTGCAGGTGCTGAAAGGGTTGTTCTGTTTTCTCTAAAAGAACTCTCTTCTTTCCCTTAGATCTGTTCCCAGTTAAGTACCAGACTGGAGAAACAGCAGGCAGCAAGCAAGGAGGAGCTGGAAGTGGTGAAGGTGAGGAGAGTGGGCTACTCTGTTGTGCCATTTTTTCCACATCACAGTCCTACGTGAATAGCTGGTGGAAAGACCCCAGTACATGATGAAACCTCACAGGAAGGACAGACAGACATCCTGCCTATAGACAAAACAAGACAAGATACACATACATACACATTTTGTTTTAAAAGATTAGAGGTTTGGAGATTGTCTCTTCTGCTGGGAATTTGATCCAACTAGAAAACTGTGCTCCCTTGAATCTTACAGACTATGTGAGGCAGGCTGGAGGGTTTCAGCATTATTATGAGTGGTCCCTGCACTTTCTTGTGAGGGAGAAATCAGGAACTCTTAGAAACCTGCCCCAACCTGTGTTGCTGTGTTTCATTTTTCAACCAGTGGTCAGCCATCACTCTTCTGAGTTAAATACTTGTAAATAAATGCATCCTAGATACCTTAGTATAGAATTTAGCAACTTGGATAAGCAAACTTTTATAAGCCTTATCTTTTATTCTATAATATAGAGAGGTAACGCTACTTTCCTTGTAAGGTTACTGAATACTCAGTAAGATGATGCATAGGAAGTGGAGCACTTGGCACACGAGTACTTTTGCTCTCACTGTTGCAGAACTCACTCCCTGGCTTGAATTTCTCCTCTTAGGATACAAAGGTGAGACCATTATCTACTCCTTCAGCAGCTGGAGAGTCAGTGAGTCACTGTGTGGACAGCATGTGGCATCCAGGAAGGGAAATGGCAACACAAAACTCCTAGAGCAGACTTCAGCAAAATGCTGGCATGCTTTTATTTCCCAGGGTCTCTAGAGAAACTTGAAGACAAAGGAGTACTGCTCTTTAAGAGTTGGGATTTAAACGTCCTGGAACCTTGTTTGGTTGCAACATAAGAAAAGCTGCTCCCTTCTGAAATGAGCCCACATTTGATAAGTAGCAATATTAGATAAAAATACCATCATGTTGTGATAGGAAGCAACACTGACTTTGAAATTCAGTTTGATGTCATTTTTCTCTTTGGGATATTTCAGGGTAAAATGATGGCATGCAAACACTGCAGTGACATTTTCAGCAAAGAGGGCTCTTTGAAATCAATGGCCACAAGCAAAGAGGACCAGGGGATTGAATCTGATGACGAGAAGGACTCACTTAAGAAGCAGCTGAGGGAGATGGAACTGGAATTGGCACAGACCAAACTGCAGCTGGTGGAGGCCAAGTGTAAAATCCAGGTTGGTAAACCGATAAAAGGTCAGCCAGAGAATAAGAATGGTTACTGGCCAAGGGTATTCTACTACTTTAGAATGTGCCTGTCTAGCTCAGAATCATGTTCTTTGTTAGATTTATTTTTTTACTTATGTCATAAGGTGTGTGTGTATGTGTGTGTGTGTGTGCACATGTGTGCGTGTGTGTTGAGAGAGAAAAAAAGAAAAAAGTCAGAGCACTACTTCAGTACATGCAGTGTTGACCATCAAATTGGGAGCGTAAAGCATGCAAGTCCTGCGTTCTTCAAGGTGTTTTTATATGTGATTTTTACAAGATTATACACAGAAACACACACTGCCACTGAGCTATCTCTTTGGCCTATATTTTTATTTGTTTTTTTTAGTTGAACTGGGGCCTCATGCATGTAGTTTCACTGCTCCAGGCCTCTTCTACCCTCAGATCAAGAGAGAGAGATAGAGAGAGAGAGCCCACAGCAACTGTGATGCCATGGGGCCTCCTGGGGCTTAAAACCTAGGCTGCACACATTATCTGGTGAGCTATTTTTCTATGCCTTTCCTTTTCTTTCCTTTTTTTCTTTTTTCTTTTTTTCCCAGAGTACGGCTCAGCTCTGACTTACGGTGATATGAAAAATTGAACCTGGGACCTTGAAGCCTCAGGCATGAGATTCTCTTTGCAAAACCATTATGCTGTCTGCCTCTACCCTTGAGCTATTTTTCTAGCTCATCATTGGTTTTAAGTATTGATATGAATATATAGTATTAAGTGAAACATTGGTAATTAAAAGTATGTCTTATGAGAACTTAAGCACCAAGATGCTTAGAGGTCCTTTCTAACTTAACTCAGTTTCTGTGGTGACAACCCTGAGAGTGGAAGGCTGTCCCCTGCCCCCCCCCAACCCCGACCTGCACCCTGACATCTGAGCAGTAGCAGATACCCATTCTTTCTTTTGGAGTGCCTTTTCATTTTGACTTTGCCCCATCACTTCTTCCCCTTTCCCCATCATTTCTCTTCATACTGAAGAACAACCTCATAAAGAAGCAGCATCTTGGCTTCTGTGGAGCTGGTCCCCATTTCCCTTTTGCCAGTGGGACTTACCCACTGCTATAGCCTGCGCTGCAGTAGTGACCCTTAGCTGTTACTTTGGTCCTTATGGTCTTTGGCATAAGAACATGCTCAGACTAGCTATAAACATTCAGCGTATCTATGTTTATATTCATCTATGGCTTTAAAACACATTATCCCAGGGTGAAACCTAAACTCTGAGCCAAAAATGGAGGTTGGAGGTAAGATAGAATGAGCTTTTATTCCCTGTTTAGATTGAGTACAGATTCTGGTTTTGGGGGTGTAACCTGTTGAGCATTACACTTTTTTTCTTTAAGAAGCTAAATGAAATCTCATCCAGGTTTTGTGGGAGGCAGACTGTGGCCCCACAGACCTGGGGGTTCCAAACACCTCACCTCTGATTTTTCTTCAGCACAGAGAAAAGATGTCTATAACTCAGATGGTTTTCTCTAATTAGGAACTTGAACATCAGAGAGGAGCACTTATGAATGAAATCCAAGCTGCAAAAAATTCTTGGTTTAGCAAAACCCTGAACTCAATCAAAACGGCCACAGGCACACAACCACTGCAGCCATCACCGGCCACACAGCCGCCGAAGGAGAGCACATAGTGTTTGCCGGACCTGCACAAGAGCACGATGATCAAAGGCTGGAGCCCGAGGTTTCCCCCTGCCGTCCCTTTGAAAGAGAGTGAAGGAGGTCAGAAGGCAAGCCTGAACCTTTCAGCAGCTCACTTGTTCTCTGTGATACTTCTCAAAGGAACGGGATCTCAGCTGCCCTGTTTATGTTGAGTATCATGGAGGGTCATGTCCAGCCCATCATAGTGTTGCACATTATTTTATATGCCTGACAGTTGAGTTGGAAATAAGTAATTCAGAGCTAAGTGCTTTTTTTAATTTAGAGCTAATAATTATTCATAATGATTTTTATCTTACATAAGAATGGAGATGTCTTTTATTCTAAGGCTGAAGCGATTGATAGGAAGGTAATTGTCACAGGAAAAAAAAAATTGAGACCTAAATCTATGACTATTTCAAGATTTATTTAGAAATAGCTCTCTGAGCAGCCAGCCCTCCACCCAGAGTGTCACACCTGGAGAGCAAGACTCCCACTCACCCCTCCCCCCAAATTACTTTTACAGTAAAGTGATCCTCAAGAAATTTCATTTACTTCCCTATTCTGTTGTTTGTGTCTGGAAATAAAGTGCCAAGAGTGATGGAATAAGATGAATACACACTAGAAAGAAGGAACTCAGGCTCTGTTACAGGCAAGACAGAGCACATCCTTCTGGGCCTAGCATTCTAACTAGTACTTTCAAGAACTTCATGCAGGAATACCTGAATGTGCCTAAGTACAAACATAGTTGTAACTTCTGGCAAAGAGGAGATTGGGAGTTGTAGCCATAAAGAGGCTTTAACCTAGCCTAATATTCTCTGTTGTGCTTATAGTTGAAAACAGCTGGGGCTGGAGTATTTCACTTTACCTGACATCTACTTGCTAAGGAAACACTACTGTGCTATCATTTTGTTAAAATTGTGAAATGGGAAATAAAGGTCAGCTTCACATCCTCTTAGTTTAATGTTGGGCAGCTTTACCTGATTTCCATAGCTCCCTAGAAATGTGCCCTTGGCTTCCCTAGATAAAGAGATGAAAATGCATATTTGACATTTTTTAAATCACATATATATATCCTCTATAGAAATACTTATCTCATGGAAAGGTAAAACTATTGTTTAAAAGCCTATTTTAAAAGCCTATTGGTATGTTTTTTTTTCCCAATTATGTTTAACATGTCTATATAAATAGCCCTTGCAGGAAGTCATCTGGTGAGAGAAAAAAATTTTCTTTTCTTTCTTTTTGTTTTTTTTCCTAAATTTTTATTGGGGAAATGCCGTTTTTATTGGGAAATGTCTCAGGGGTACAGTTTCACATCTCTCAAAATATGTGCCGGCACCAATTTTCCCACTTTTTAAAACTGTTTTGGAGGCCTCTGGTCCTATTACACTAAACTACTGTCAGCTATGTACAAAAACCTTTACCGATACTCCTTGTTATCATTGTTGAACATATTCTTTGCAGAGAATCTTAAACTTTAGTGCCAGAGTGATCCTCATCTGTGCCATATGTTGCAAAGAAAGACTCACACAGGAGCCATCTCAGCCCTGGGAACTTGTGTTCCAAGGGAATTGTGGGGGCGCCTCTCCTCTCATGATCACTACACTCTTGACAGGGTCCTTCTTTATGACGCTGGGTGTTTACCATCTGTGCCCATAAAACTATGTGTTTTGTTTTATTGACCGTTTGCCACACTATTTAAATAATCCTTTAGTTCCAGATTTTCTTTGTCCTTGTATCTTCCATCCAAATATTAATTTTCTTTTACCAAAAAGGAAAGTAACCCAGCATTCCAGTTGTCTAGCTTGACTCAAATATTCTCTACATAATGGTTTTAAGCTAATCTTCTTCCCTTTCTTTCTTTCTCTCTCTCTCTCTCTCCTTTTTTGCTGAAATGCCTGTAAAACTGCACCTTGGTACTTGTTTCTGTAAATCACTTAGTGTAATGTGTTAGCTCTACTAGTACATTATGCTTTGATTCTAAGAAGCCTTGTACAAGTTGCCTTATCACAGCCAGCTCAATGAATGATGTCCTTTTCTGTTTTATAAATTTCAACTTCTACTGTATAGAACTTTTTTTTTTTTTAACTTCCAGCACATTCCACAGGATACTTAAATTGCAGAATTTTCTTTACGTGACAGATAAATGAAATAGATTGGGCTTAGTCTACCTGTGAGCCTTGTTCAATATCATAGTCCTTGCCTTTTAAGTCTTTCAAACGATTATAATAGCAATCTATAGATTTTTAAAATACCTAACATCAAGCATGGTATTGGTAACCTAAGTCTAAAGTTAAGTCACTGTAAGTTAAACTGTCTATCACAGCAGTGCCTTTGGGCCGAGGGCAGTAGTGATAGTAGAAAGAAAATTCAGAATCTGGTACATGATGTGGATATCCAGACAAACAAACCACATGTCCTTCACCATGTATTGTGTGAAAACCTATGCAGCCGAGCACTAAGAAACTACTGACTTTAATTATAGCACTGACTTTGTAATGTATTTGAGAATTGCTTTTCTCTTCTTAAATTCCTTACAGAGATCATAAATATCCAGGAACTATCCAGCCTAAATATTCAGAAAATCAAATATTCTAGGGCATTTCTCATTTTTTCCTACGATGTATAAAACATTCCTCTCTCCAAAACAACAACAAAAACACATTCCCTCCCAAATCCAACATGTGCAACATTCTGAAAGTGATTTCTCTTTTCATTCAATTCTGAAGAATAATTTAAGGAATGAAATTTTACTTGATAATTTATTACCTATGTATCTTAAAAACCATGATAATACTTTCTTTAAAACTGGAGGAACAAAAAAACAAGCTGAGCTTTGAAGCACATATGTTTGCTAGCTTCCCACATCTGGAGGTGCCTGACACAATTTGATTATATTTAGTTACATATAATTTAATGCAAAGAAATTGTGAGTTACCTAATCTTATCTGACTTCCTATTAGAAACACTTAGCAGGAATGCTATCCAGGCCTATGGTCTTTCTGTCCATACAACCAACCTCCCCTCTCCCTCCTCAGCTACTTAATTAGCCATTTGTCTCCATGCAGTTTCTTAAATTTCTGTAATACAGAATTAATCTTTTACTGTTCACATAATTACTTTGTTTCATTGCTTGACAAATTTTTACTTTTATACTATGTATTATTTATTTTCTCTATGTCTTACTCTATTTTCTTTAAATACTTTCTGGTTAATAACTAGCAACTTTGTTTCCATTCTAGAGTGATAAAAAAAAACCAAGAAAATGCACAGTTTAGGGCATTTAGAGATAAATGAAAGGTCATTAAAGAACTGAACAGTCACTTAAAAGTCCCTTATATGGGATTGTGCTTCCTTGTGCTATAGCCAAAATAAGTCTACTAATTTGTATAGAGGTGGATGGCTGATTTCAGGACCCTCACTTTTGGGGGGAGGGATTTTTTTTTTTTAATTAAATAACTAGTTTTATTTGCCTGCAGAAGAGCACTTTTAACTACTCAGCAAGGTCACTTTTGTATAGTTATCCTTGGGGGGAGGAGGGGAACAGCCACATTAATAGTTCGGATTTTCATGCTTCAATTACTAGTAAAAGGGGAAATGGATGCACTCCGTGCTTGATGTGAATACTTTTAGGTGGTGTCTGTGTGTGTTTGGTAGAATCATACAGTGTCTCTGCCAAGGTGCAGTCAACTGAATTTGCACAGGGTGACCTAAAATCAAAGGGTAGGACCTGAGCTCCCTTCTACCAGACAGAAAAACCTTTCCCACTTGTCACCATTCCTTTTGATCGATGACCACACTGAACCAGAGCTGATCTAAAACACCTTCTTTTACTTAATATCATAGGGGCAGTCCTTGACCATGAGAATTAATTTACCTCTTAGGAGCACCCCACATGGACACATCTGGATGGCTTTAAGCACCAGAAGATGATTTTTAAGAAGCAGATGTTTACAACCAGAGTAGTCAGGCCTTCCTTTCTGCTTGCATCTATATAAGAGCATATATCAAGCTTATCTCCAGATGAATTGCTACCAGCTACAAAAATGTCTCCCCTAAAATGTATGCAATTCTCCCCCAGCCCATGAAGGTTTCTTATTAATGGTATTCTGAAAAGGCTCAAGGAAAGAAAAAGTATTAAACAGAAAATGACCATTTTAAGTTTCTTCCTTTTCATTGGCAGCAAGTTACCATGTAAAATCTTTTCCATTTAATACCCTATATGTTATATATGGAATAAAAAGAGACTGAGTTGTGAGTGTACATATGCATCAAGACTCTGATATCATGGAAGTATCAGAGTAAAGCTGGAGAGAGTCCCAGAATCTAAGATGTCGCAGTAGCCTTTTGCATCACTCTCTATTTTCAGTATTTTGCATAATGTATGGATCCTCTGCTCAAGGGAGGGAAGACAGTCAGCTCTTCCTTTCTTGCAGCTCCTACTTTTCCTTTGCTGAGGAGGTAGCAGAAGAGTCTGTACCATCTATATTTTAAGAATTTGATGATTTTGTCCACACCTTCTCTAAGGAAAAAAGGGGTTGATTAGCTCAAACAGTGCTGACTACAAAAGAAAGGACAGTGAGCTGCCTCTCCCTCTGCAAACACTGACCAGCTAGGCATTGTCAGAATTCATCCAAGATGCATAGTGCACCCCTGAAATGTAAATGTGATGCTTGTTTAAAAAAAAAGTGCGATTTATTGCACGTTGTCCCAACAAATGTTTACTTTTATAATTGTTATGAACTTGAACTGGATTCATATCTTGTTTTCATGTGTAAATGAAGCCTTGTGAAATAAACAAAATCAACTAAGAAGGTGACAAGTGACTGTTTTGTGAGTCAGTGGTGTTTTCAAAATATTGTGTTGCCCTTTCACACCATAGACAGTAATAAACATTTGCTTTAAAGTCCATATATGCCTTTTTGATTTTTTTTCCTAGTTGGCTTTATTCTAGACCATCTAACATTAGACTCCAGTCAACTTGGTAAGAGAAAGCACACACGTTTGTGCCAGCTGTACCCTCAAAGACATACTCTAAACGATACCCCTTGGTGCTGGTGCCAGGCTGAGTTCCTCTCTATAAAGAGCCCTTGGTTGCAAGTGACAAAAATGCTCTGAAACTAGTCACTACTAATAAAGAGCAGATAATTAAACAGGGGTAGGTAGTCATCTGATACCCAAATGACAAACATCTGGGCCTGAAAAGGCAGCAGGACGAGGCCTGGATGGTGCCAGGAACCTAACAACTAACCACTTTTCTTGTCTTGCCAGGTGATGCTTGTCTGCTAAGGGCACAACCACCACACCTACACACCCTCTCATCCTGTGGCCAGTAAAGGTGGACCAGTACCTCTGTGTCCAGTTCCAAATCTTAATTAATCAGATTGGATCACACTGTTGCTGTTAGTTTCAAGGTACACATGGTGGGTGGCATCACATCCTCATAGACCCTCCTAGAAGAGAAGGCAGGGTGCAGAGAACCCCCATTTGCATGCCCTCTCATTTGTGTTTTGTCTGGGAGTCCATGGGACCCAAGTGAGAGTTAAAAAGTCAGTCGTTCTCCTTAGAACTCATAGTATATGAAAATGATCAGATTGTAAAGTCACAATTTGTGGCCCGTCCAGACCCCTGATACTTTTATTCATTGTTGTCTCACTTGATATTTTTAAAGAAAAAATATTTTTTTGGATAGAAACAGAAATAGAGGATTTGAGAGAGACACCTGCAGCACTGCTTCACCACCTGTGAAGTTTCTTCTTTGCAGGTGGGGGCTGGGAAGCTTAAACCTAGGTGCTTGAGCATGGTAATATGTGCTTTACTGAGTATGCCTGGCTCCCCGTTTGAGGTTTTAAAAAAGTTCTTTGTGTGTTGGGGGGGTGGCGGTAGTGGTGGTGCTTCTGGTTAAGCATAAAATATTACAATGCAGGGGTCAGGCAGTAGCACAGCGGGTTAAATGCACATAGTGCAAAACCCAAGGACTGGCATCAGAATCCCAGTTCAAGCCCCCAGCTTCCTAGCTGCAGGGGGCATTGCTTCACAAGTGGTGAAGCAGGTCTGCAGGTGTCTTTCTTTCCCCTTTTCTGTCTTCCCCTCCTCCCTCTGTTTCTTTCTGTCCTATCCAACAATGACATCAGTAACAACAACAATAATAACCGCAACAATGATAAAAACAACCAGGGCAACAAAAGGGGAAAAAATAGTGTCCAGGAGCAGTGAATTTGTGGTGCAGACACCAAGCCACAATGATAACCCTGGAGACAAAAACAAACAAACAAACAAAAAAAACCATGCACAAAGATCCAGGTTCGAGCCTGTTTCCCACCTGCAGGGGTGGAGAGCTTCTCAAATGGTGAATGAGGCAAGTGCTACAGATACCTCTCTCCCTCTCTTTCTCTCCATACCTTCTTCTCTTTATTCTATCAAATAAAGAAGAAGAAAAAAGAAAAGGCCACAAGGAGAGGTGGATTCATCATGTAGGAGGCAACAAACCCCAGCAATAACCCGGCTGCAGAACAAAACAAAAAATAAGTTATTTTCTGTCAGATAGGGGAAGGCATGAGAGGAGGACACCACAGCACCACTCCACTGCTGGTAGAGCTTACTCAGGTGCCATCCATGAGACGTCCATGTAATGGTTTTTTTTTTTTTTTTTTTTAATATTTTTGATATTTATTTCCTTTTGTTGCCCTTGTTTTTTTTTGTTGTTGTTGTAATTATTATTGTTGTTGATGTCATTGTTGGATAGGACAGAGAAAAATGGAAAGAGGAGGGGAAGACAGAGAAGGGGAGAGAAAGATAGACACCTGCAGACCTGCTTCACCGCCTGTGAAGCGATTCCCCTGCAGGTAAGGAGCCAGGGGCTCGAACCGGGATCCTTATGCCGGTCCTTGCGCTTTGTGCCATGTGCGCTTAACCCACTGCGCTATCGCCTGACTCCCTTAATGTTGGTCCTTTAAGCGGAGCCCTTCTTTAATGGCTGAGTTCTCTCCCACTCCCATGTGACATTATATTTAGCTAATTTTTAAATATTTTAATTTAATTTTATATTTATTTTCCCTTTTGTTGTCCTTATTTTTTTATTGTTGTTGGATAGGACAGAGAGAAATGGAGAGAGGAGGGGAAGACAGAGAGGGGGAGAGAAAGACACCTGTAGACCTGTTTCACCGCCTGTGAAGCGACTCCCCTGCAGGTGGGGAGCTGGGGGCTTGAACTGGAATCCTTATGCCAGTCCTTGCACTTTGTACCACATGCCCTTAACCCTCTGTGCTATCAACCAACTCCCAGCTAATTATTTTTTATTTTATTTTGCAGAACTGGAGCCTCATCCATATAGTTTTACTGTTCCAGAAACCCCCCTTCCCCCCCCCCCCCGGCCCCTTTTAGATAGAGGTACAGTGAGAGGGTGAGGGTGGGTGTGAACACTGCAGAGACACAACAGCACCAGAGCTTCCTCATGGCAAGACAGGTGCCCTACTAAACTATCATTCTAAGCAAGTAATCATAAAATATCATGAGTTTGGTGCTTCAGGAGGTCACAAGTGGTCCTGACACAACTGTTAAAAGAGAATACTCACTATTGAGCAGAGGTCCTAACAGTTTGGTTATGTGTTAACTGGTAGAAATTTTGTACAGTAGGGAAGCAAGTCCTGCTTTGTCTCCAGTGAGACAGAAAATAGGAGGGTTATCATTTATGACCTCTAGGAAGTTAATCAATTTGTACTCAACTCTAGCCTCACAGATAATTCCATTATTGCTTGTAAGAAGTACCTAGATCAACTAACAGATTTAGTAACAGTTTCAATGTTTTTTTTGTTCACCCCAATAACTTAAAAAGTTGAAGAAAATTGTATTTGTATGAGAGACTTGATGTCTCCTCTTTGAAATTACACTTTTTAGTTAATAGCTCAACAGAATAGTGTGCTGCTATGCCAGGTGCTTAACCCAGGTTTGAACCTGGCCCCCATAGCACTGACAGAAGCTACAGTGCTGTGGTCTCTTTCACTCTCTCCACCTATTTGCTTCTCTGTCTCTATCTTTTAGAAAAATGAAATTATACTTTTTTTTTTTGCCTGCAGGGTATTGCTAAGGCTCAGTGCCTGCACTATAAATCCACTCCTACTGGAGGCTGTTTTTTTCCATTTTGTTGCCCTTGTTTTTGTTGTTATTGCTGTTGTTGGGCAGGACAGAAATCTAGAGAGGAGGGGAAGAGTGGGAGAGAAAGACACTTGCAGACCTGCTTCACTGCTTGGGGAGTTGTAACTGGGATCCTTATTCCCATCCTTGTGCTTTGCGCCATGTACGCTTAACCCAGGGCACTACCACCTGACCTCCAAAATTATACTTTTTAACAAGACCATAGATTTTTGTCAAAGAGACTTGGAACAAAAATCTTTTAAATGTTTCTAATTTATCAATAGGAAAGAGGGAAACTGGAGGGGAAGGGGGATAGAGAGACATAGAAAAACTGTCAGCTGTGGCACTGCTTCACAGCTCATGAAGCTTCCCCCCTGCAGGTGGGTACCAGGGACTTGAACCCAGGTCCTCACACATGGTGACTTATGTGCTCAACTGGGTGTGCCACCACCCAGTCCTCTTTAAGAGCTTAACAGGGGTGTAGGGTAGATAGCTTAATGCTTGTGCAAACAGATTTTCATGCCTGAGGCTCCAAGGTCCCCTACACTACAGTAAGCCAGAGCTGAACAGTACTCTGGTAAAAATAAATAAATAAATAAAGGTTTAATAAAGTTTGGCAAGAAATTCAGGAACAGACTTGAGTAGAAATTACTTAATGGGGAACTTCTGGGAGGTGTGGTCATGGAATAACTGGGATTGAATCATCTTTCCTCCCTAAAAAACAAATAACTACAAGAGACCCAACTGAAGTCATAATCTACAGCTGAAAGGTAGCTACTGCCTTAGATGGGTGAATACTCCAAAAAGGAGTATGGGTTTTAAGAACAACAAAGTCAAATTAGAGCTCCAGAGCCATTTTGAGGCACTGAGCTGTGCCATTTTGGCGATTTTGCTTTAAGTTTAGCAAGTTGTGAAGGTGTGCCGGAAGTAAAGAGAAAGGGTCTTAAAACCTGTCAATCTTTGACTCGGGGTATTTAGGCTTCTGATTTTAAGGCAAGGACACAACATAAAACAGCACTTGTGACCAGAAGACAACCCCCCCCCCACATACCCCATCCCACCAGCCCCAGATCATACAAATAAGAGAAACCTAGAGATCACAATAGCACCTGCTGGCCATCAATAACCAGCACAGAGTAGCACCAGCTGCATCTCTCTACTCAACCCTTTTAGACATGAGTCAATCCAGGCAAGTGTGTTTAGTGGATTGAGTGGTACTGAGAGAGGGACCTCATAACACACCATGTCTTCTTGGTTAAACCAAGAAGAAACATTACAGAAAAAAAAACAGGACAAAAACCCAGAGGAAACCTCCACCACCCACCCCCCCAAAAGGTTTTGAGGACAAGATCCAAAGACTAATTGAGTTATTAGTCACAGGAGTGAGGAAAGAGTTTGAAAATAATTATCATCAGAAATGGAGAAACAGCAAATGAGACTCCAAAAGAAAACACTATCTGGATGTAATTAGAGAACTGAATGCTGAAGTAGCTGAGCTAAGTGCACAACTAGCTGAATGAGCTTATACAGTATCAGAACAAGGTAATAAAATAGCTGAGCTACAGAAAACAACAGAGAGGAGAGAGAATAGAATGAGGCAGAACACAGAATTAGGCGAGATTGAGGATGAATCAGAGAAAACTAAAAGAAGTAAGAGATCTCAAAAAAAGATTGAGATACTGAAAACAGAGACATATGAGATGACTTCATTTCTTTTTTTAACCAGAGCACTGTTCAGCTCTGCTTTATGGTGGTGCAGGGGATTGAACCTGGGACTTTGGAGCCTCAGACATGAGAGTCTATTTGCATAACCATTATGCTATCTACCCTCCGCCAGAGATGACTTCAAAAAGTAATATATGCATTATTGGCTTGCCAGAGAAAGAAAGAGAGGGAGGGGGAAGAAAGCATTCTACAGGTCATAGTAGCTGAGAACTTCTCTACCAAGACAAGATAAAAGACATAAAGGTTCCTGAAGCTCAGAGGGTCCCAAACAGAATTAATCTAGACTTAGAGACACCAAGACACATTGTATTTAGAAAGAAAAGGAATAAGAATAAAAAAGGTCTTGAATACTGCAAGAGAAAAACAAAGAGTCATCTACAGAGGAAAACCCATAAGATTAGCAGATTTCTCCACACAAACATTACAGGCCTGAAAAGAATGGCTAGATATCTCAATGAGAAAGGCTTTCAACAAGGACTACTGTCTCCTGCTAGACTGTCATTCAAACTAGATGGAGGCATAAAAACCTCTGACAA
Organism: Erinaceus europaeus; assembly: GCF_950295315.1. NCBI lineage: Eukaryota > Metazoa > Chordata > Mammalia > Eulipotyphla > Erinaceidae > Erinaceus > Erinaceus europaeus. The sequence goes on along the minus strand of NC_080170.1, from coordinate 52,535,876 downwards.
GCAACAGCTGAAGGAATCAACTATCACCATGCCTTCCCTGCAAGAAGTTCTGAAAGGTCTCTTATAAACATTCACAGTATGGGGACCGGGTGGTGGCGCACCTGGTTGAGCGCACAAATGACAATGCAGAAGGACCCAAGTTCGAGCCCCCAATCCCCACCTGCAGGAGGAAAGCTTTGTGAATGGTGAAGGAATGTTGCAGGCGTCTATCTCTCCCTATCACCCCCTCCCCTCTAGATTTCTGGCTGTCTCTATCCAATAAATAAAATATAATTAAAAAGATTAAAAAATCACAGCATTATAAACATACCATATATCAGAACACTCTAAAATTTTAGAATGACATTAAAATATCTTCAATCTATAATATCAATAAATTTCAATGGCCTGAATTAACCTATTAAAAGACACAAGTTGGAAGATGGATCAGAAAACACAACCCAACAATATTTTGTCAGGAATCCCACCCAACTCAACAAGACAAACACAGACTCAAAGTGAAAGGATGAAAAACTACCATATTAAGCCAATGGGCCACAAAAAGGGGCAGGTACAGCTATTCTCTATCTGACACGATAGACCTTAAAATAAATAAAATGTAAAAAGATATTAAATAAAATGTAAAAAGATAGGGATGGACAGTACTTAATGTTCAGAAGATCAAGCAAGAGGTCTTAATGATTATTAACATGTGTGCACCCAATGAGAGGCATCTAAATACATTAAACATCTACTGAAAAGGCTACAGCAATATATTAACAGCAACACAGTAATAGTAGGGGATTTCAACACCATTTGGATGTTAGACCAGAAATTATCAAATACTTAGAGGAAAATATTGGCAGAACTCTTTCCATCTAAATTTCAAAGGCACCCTCAATGAAACTAATCCAATTATAAGAAAAGAAGAAAAAAAAGTTGAACAATAAACACAAAACAGAACTTGGACTGGGTCTGGTGTATTGCACCGAAGTATAGAACTCTGGGTTCAGGTCCTGGAACATGATGGCAGAGGAGGACCTAAAGGGGCATTGAATTGTTATGTGGAAAACTGAGAAATGTGAACAGGGGTAGATGGCATAATGTTATGCAAAGAGACTCTTATTCTTGAGGCTCCAAAGTCTCAGGTTCATGGTGAATTCACCTGTTTTTAATGTTTATCTATTTATTGGATAGAAACAGCCAGAAGTCGAGGGAAGGGCGTGACAGAGACACCTGAAGACCTCCTTCACCACTCGTGAAGCTTTCCCTGCAGGTGAGGACCAGGGACTGGAACCAGGGTACTGTAACGTGTGCTCTACCAGGTGCACCACCACCCGGCCCTGAATCCACCTTCTTTATCCCATCTTGGATGAAGCTCGAAGATACATGTCAAGTGAGATAAGTCAGAAACAAAAGGGAATATGGGATGATCTCACTCATAGACAGAAGGTGAAAAACAAGATTAGAAGGGAAAACACAAAGCAGAAGTTGGACTGGAGTTGGTGTACTGCACCAAAGTAAAAGACTGGGGTAGGGGGAAGGGTTCAGGTCCTAAAGCATGATGGCAGAGGAGGACCTAGTGGGGGTTGTATTGTTATGTGTGAATGTTATACATGCACAAACTATGTATTTTACTATTGACTGTAAAGCATTAATCCCCTATTAAAGAAATAAAAAAATTACTTACTGGAAATAACTACATAATATCTAATTGCCTTAAGTTAGTAAGTAGTTTGTTCATGGTGAGAAAACCGCCTTTTTCACATTATGTTATTGCATCTTTTTAGACACTAGGATTGCAGAAGTCAGAGGTATATGCTTGTTTGATCTGAAGGGAGCCAGTTATACTGGAGTCTCAAGGCTTCATTTATTTGGGGGATATAAGAACCTTCATATCATTCTTTTGCTTTTTGTTTATCCAGGATTCAGACTCACATCTTTTTTTTTCCCCCCTGACCTTGGGAGTTAGTGCACCCAAACACCATGGCAGCAGGACAGGGTCTGTATTGCTTCTACATGGGACAATACAGGAGACAGGTAGAGCAAAGCAGGGCTCCAGTACAGGTAATGTAGATGCTGGCAGAGAGGTTACGAAGACATAGAAGAGGGTATAAACACCAGTCTCACTAACTCTGGGGGAAGAGAAGCTGAGTAGTGAGTGTCCTGCTAAACCGATTTTATTGAAAGACTAGGAGAGGGTAGGGAGTCTAGCGGCAGCGCAGCAGGTTAAGCTTAGCATGTGGCATGAAGCACCTGCAGGGGAGTCGCTTCACAGGCGGTGAAACAGGTCTGTCCTATCCCACAACGATGAAATCAATAACAAGGCATAAAAAAAAAAAAGGGGGAGTTGGCAGTAGCGCAGCGGGTTCAGGGCACGTGGCGCAAAGCGCAAGGACCGGTATAAGGATCCTGCTTCGTGCCCCGGGCTCCCCACCTGCAGGGGAGTCGCTTCACAAGCGGTGAAGCAGGTCTGCAGGTGTCTTTCTCTCCCCCTCTCTGTCTTCCCCTCCTCTCTCCATTTCTCTCTGTCCTATCTAACAACGACAACATCAATAACAACAATAACTACAACTACAATAAAAAGACAACAAGGGCAACAAAGGGGAAAAGAAATAAAAGACTAGGAGGAGGTGGCACACCTGTTACCTAGGGATCACAGTTCAAGTCCCTGGTCCCCACTTGCAGCACAGAAACTTCACAAGTTATGAAGCAGTGCTGCAGGTGTCTCTCTTTACCTCACCCCGTCTTTCCCTTTTCTTATTTAAATAAAAAGTTGAAAAAAAGAAAAGCTAGGAGGTGGCTGAGAGGTAAGGAGAACAGACAAGCTCGAGAATCATAAATGTAGCAGCAAGCAGAAAGAATATGGAGGTGCAGGACTACTGCACTGATGAGACCGAGACAAGTGCTGGGACTCAGGTAAAAGAGGCCAGGTCAGAAAAAGCTGCATTCATAATGTGCACATTTCAGAGCTTAAGATTTCCCAGATGTGAGTGTCTGAAGAATGTATCTTAGATTCGATTTATATGTATTTATTTTTTTTAACCAGAACACTGACCAGCTCTGGCTTGTGGTTCTGTAGATTGAATTTGGGACTTTCGGTGCTGCGGGCATGAAAATCTTTTCACATAATCACTGCTATCTCCACAGCTCCTACGCTAAGTGCTCCTGCGCAGGTAACTCAAATTTATTCCCAAAACAGTATTAGTGTGCAAGTGCACAAGAAAACCAAAGCTGAGAGTTTCGAGAACGAGTGAGTCCCAAGTCGCAGCTAACTAGGTATAAACTGTGAAGTCAGGAAGCTCAGAACTTCAACTTCCAGGACCGGTTTCCAGTTTTTGCTGATGATCATTAGGTTCACTATCACAGGCCATCTCCCTCCTCTCAATGGGGGCAGATCTCGCGGCTGCAGCGGCTGGAGGAAAAAGTCCCCGCGCGGCTCTACACGAGCGGAGGGGGAGGGGAGAGGGGCGGCGTCACAGGCACTGGAGGGGGCGGCGCCTCTCCGGTGACCCGCCCGCCCGCCCGCATCCGCTCCCCGCGCTGAGCCTCCACCTGCTTCACGGCCCCAGGCCCCGACAGCAGCCGCGGAGCCAGTGAACGTCGGCCCCGAGAAGTTGCAGCCCGCGGCCACGGAGCCGGGCCCGGATGGAGGCGGATGGGCCGCGCCCCGCTCGCTGGGTCCGAGGCTACTTGGCGTCCGTCTCCGCGCCTGCGCGCTGAGTGGGGCCGCAGACAGAGCCGACTTGCGCGCCACCTGGTGTCGCGGTCCCGTCTCTGCGTGTTTGTGAGTCCGGGAACCACTGGCACCGGCTTCGAGTTGACACCGGGAGTTGGGTCCTGCGCTGAGAGCGGCAGTCACTGCTGCAGACGCTCCTCCCACACTGGCCGTGGGCGATGGGCAGGAAGAGGCACTGGCGTGGTCCCGGAAGCGCCTGCGAGTCAACGAGCTCTAACTGGGGGAACCAAAGGCTCCCGGAACGATATGGGTGGGGGCGGGGCCCCTGGAGAAGGACTTCCTTAGCGCATGCAGCGGACTGTAACTACAAGCACACACACAGGCATCTCTTGAGTATGCCCGGATTTCCTGCTCCGTGCTATCATATGACCAACATAACCTATCCCTACAGCGAACAAGATGACGCCATCACAGCACTACTAGTAGAGTGTGATGACGTACGGAGGTCAAAGTTTACCGCCAGTAATTCTGGACTCGCGAGACTTGAGCGTTACTAGGCGACGTGGGGCGGGGCTGGCGCCCTGGGCTACGACTGGAGTGACTGCAAGGAAGGTTCCAGACTCGGCGCGGAGCGCGGGCGGCGTTTTCATTGCTCGGTGCTGCGGCGGCTCGACCCGCGAACATGGCGGCGAGCGAGGAGGTGAGACGTGTGAGCGGCGCCCTGCGAAGTCCAGTCCAGGCCCCTGAGGGCTGCGGGGCCAGGACCGACCCGCGTGACCGAAGTCCCTGTTCCGCTGAACCGGCGCGGGGTGGGCGGTGCGGTGATGGCCGCCTTCACCGAGAGCGCAGCTTGTTCTGAGGAGCCTACCGGCCCGGGCTGTGCTCTGAGGACCCGGGGCCCGAGGCACCGGCCCCCGGCCCGGCCGCGTCCTCACCCGGGGGCCGGTGCCTCGGGCGTGTGCGGATTCTCAGCGCGGCTCTCGGGGCGCCTCTACCGGCTCGGTGCCGCCGTGTGCGGTGAGGTTTTCTGGATTTGCAGGGTGACTCGAGGGTCCGGTTTGCTTGTTCGTGGGTCGGGCGGGTTCTGGTTGAGTGGAAGGAAAACGTGCGCGACGAGTCATGAAGGAAAAGCCGCGGGCGGGCGGCGGGGCTCCGGGCGCCTCTGTCGCGTTTAGAGTCAAAACAGGCCGGAAACGAGGCTGGAGATCGGGGCGGGGGGCACCGTGTTAGTCGCTCTTCTGTCGGTCTGTTAGAGAAAGGTTTTCCTCTGGAGTGAAGAGGAAGGTCTCTGCTACGTTTTTCTGTCATTTGAACACGTTTTGGTTTTGGAATCAGAGCACCTCGGGCCCATGTTCAAAAGATGAGTTTGCAATTTCTGTTCTGCTGATAGGAGTTTGAGGACCAGGAAAGTGCAGGTGGACACGATGCAGTTAGTAGGCAAAACAGAATGACAAGAGGCACTTCTGTTGCTGAGGCTGTTAGAACAGGTTTTGGGGCCGGGGACAGAGTCTAAACTCGGTTGTGCAAAAATACTTCCTTGCCTGAGGCGACAAGATCCTGGTTCAATCCTCAGCATCACTGCTCTGCTTAAAAGCAAAAACCAGATATTCAGAATCTTGTATCATTTTTGCGTATAGTATAAGGTTTTTCTTGTTAGACTGCTAGCTTCTAGCTAGAATGGAATTTTAAGAGACCAGCTTTTGAAGACTGCATTGTCAGGACAACTGGCTATTTTTTTTTAAGTCGGTAAGTTTTTATTTTTATAAGTCCATAAGTTTTTTTTTTAACTTGAATTTTAAAAAAGTAAAAAGTAGAAATATAAAAACTCTAAAAAGTAGAAATATAACCTGCAGCAATTGGCACTGTGCTGGCAAGAGCAGAACAGGGTAACTTGTACAGTATATCCCCCCCCCCCAATATCTTGCAATTCAGGCAGTTTTTCGAGTTCTTATCCTGCTTGTGCAGCCAGGTCCCCCCAGTCGATATTGGATTGATCTGAAGTATCAGAAGCCACCTTTTCCTTAAAAACATATCTTTATTGTGTTTTCAGAGAGCTTGTGTCTTGTGTGTGGTTGGAGGTAGAAAGACCAGTGGGGCCCACTTGCAGAAGATACTCAAATTGCTGTATATTCTAAGAATTTGTGGGGCTGGGTTACAAGGGTGAGAGGAGGAGGGGGGGGTTTGAGTCCCCTCATTTTCACCACCACACAGGAAACTTCACAAATGGTGGGTGGCTATGTCCCCCCTCCCCCCTTTAATTATTTAGAGTACAGTGGAAGCAGAGTAATCATGCAGGCAGGGAACCCCACTGATAATCTTGGAGGTGTGTATATTTGATGATAAGAAAATCCACAGACCACTATCCCCCCATTGCCCCATAAAATGGGAAAAATCCATGAACGCTTGACAAACACGTCTACAAAACTGGAAAATTTAGGCTTGATTATCTAGTTTTGTTTGTTTGTTTGTTTATAAAAGGGAAGTTTGGAGGGCTGGGGAGACAGTATAATGGTTAAACAAAGATCTTCATGCCTGAGGTTACAAGGTGCCAGGTTCAATCCCTAGCACCACCATAAGTCAGAGCTGAAATTCAAATGGCTGTCCAACCCATGACTAGGTGGGCCTTTGAAATGAGCCAGGATGCAATGTCAGACCGTTGTGTGGGATATGACAGTTAACTCAGCTTTTGATTCTAACACAGCTACAGAAGGATCTAGAGGAGGTGAAGACACTGCTTGAAAAGGCCACTAGGAAAAGAGTACGTGATGCCCTTACAGCAGAGAAATCCAAGATTGAAACAGAAATTAAGAATAAGATGCAACAGAAACCACAGAAGAAAGATCATCTTGACAGTGACAAGCCAGCTGCCGTGGTGGCTCCCATGACAACAGGATACACTGTGAAGATCAGCAACTATGGTAAGATCACCTGCCGGCAAACTGTTCCTCAGTAGTGGCCGACCAAGTCCATTTCTAAACTAGTTCTTAATGTTTGGCTTTAGTTGGTCTGAGAAAGAGGACCTGTCATTTCTTTTTTCTTTTTATATTTATTTACTTATTTTCCTTTTTGTTGCCCTTGTTTTTTATTGTTATTGTAGGTAGTTGTTGTTATTGATGTCGTTGTTAGGACAGAGAAATGGAGTGAGGAGGGGAAGACGGGGAGAGAAAGACACCTACTGACCTGCTTCACCACCTGTGAAGCGACTCCCCTGCAGGTGGGGAGTGAGGACCTGTCATTTCTTAGATTGTTTTCTAAGAGACGAAAAAGGAATGTAGAACTTACTACCCAATGGGGAAAAGTGGCTTAGTACATTGAGTAGCAACAGGGAAGGAACCTGTTCTGAAACATATTCAGTATATGTGAAATACAGGAAGGACAGCCTGAAAATTCCAAGAAACAAATCTTGGGTGCTTAATTTGTTCCTCTATTGAGCTTTGACTTGAGTGCATTCAGTGATAGGCCCAGTCTGGGCTCCTATTCTCCCTCAGTAGACAGTGAGCTTGCTTGTTTTGAATGCAGTGCAACTTGAATCTGAATGATGAGTTCTCTCTGGGACTTTTCTTTGTGCTCATCGTGTCTAGTGTGTAGTAAGTATTTGTGAAACACAAACACTTGATGAGAACTAGAGACATCAGTGTTTGAAGGGCTAAGTTCAGCAGACGAGTGGGGGCCACGGAGCAAGGACAGAGAGGTTTTTCTGGAGATGATCAGAGTGGCATATGGTGTGGTGTAAGAGAGCTAGGTGGTAGGATGTGCTGTGTATAGAAAACTGGCCTACTAAGTGTGTGTGGGGGGGTGCATGTTGACAGCGCATGTACAGGTTATACATAATGAATTAGAAAATTTGGAAAAAAATTAAACTTTAAATTGTTCTTGTCACAGGAGAATAGTGAGAAACCTAGGATTTGACACATTCCATGCTTAATAAATACTACAAAGAACATGAGCATTATGTTCAGTAAACCTGAATTAGAATCAAAAGATCCACTAGCTGACCGACTTTGGGGGATAATTGCTTTAAGGTTAAGTTAGCCCATCCAAGAGATTCTTTTTTTAAAATTACTATTGAAGAAAATTTAATGTATTTGCTGATGGATTATAAGAGATGTTAGTCACTTTTTTTTTTCTTTTGCTGTTATTAGGATGGGATCAGTCAGATAAGTTTGTGAAAATCTACATTACCTTAACTGGGGTTCATCAAGTACCCCATGAGAATGTGCAGGTGCATTTTACAGAGAGGTAAGTGGCAAGGAAAAGGACAGAATTCTTGTCTCTGCAGTTTCCACATTTCTGCTTGTTTGGAATTCACTCTCCTTTCCACAATCTATAAGGGTGTGTCTTACCCTGTGGGAAGACCAGAGCAATGGATGATAAGATGCCTTTTTCTGCCGGACTGTAAAGATAACACATCATGGTTGTGTTGTAGGTCATTTGATCTTTTGGTGAAAAGTCTTAATGGGAAGAATTATTCCATGATTGTGAACAATCTCCTGAAGCCCATCTCTGTGGAAGGTAGTTCAAAAAAAGTAAGTTTGTTTAATGTAAAGCTCCTGATTTCAGCCTGTCTGGGAATGGAAGCGGAGGGAGCTATGCGGTGGCATATTGGGTTTAGCACAAACAGTATGTAAGCATCAGAACCCGTGCAAGGATCCCGGCTACCCACCTGTGGCAGGGGGTGTCCACTTCGTAAGTGGTGAAGCAAGTCTGCAAGTGTCTATTTCTCTCTCTTCTCTCCCCTCTCAGTTTCTCTGTCCTATCCTAAAAAAATCAAAAACAATGGCTACAAGAACAGTGTATTTGTAGTGCAGGAACTGAGCCCCAGTGATAACCCTGGAGGCAAAAAAGAAAATCAAAAGAGAGAAAATGGAAATGGACATAGCCCAGCTCACTTTGTTGTGTGTTTTCTTTTCCACCACAGTGGCAGGGCTAAGTAGGAGCAGCAGATCACAAGGCCTACAGTGTCTAAAACATTACAAGCTCCTATTTCTGGACAAATAGAGTAATCTAAGAATATTGTGGGGTTTGTTATCTTTATGTATTGGATAGAGATAGCCAGAAATTGAGAGGAAGGGAGAGGTAAAGAGGGGGAGAGACCTGCAGACTTGCTTCATCACTTGAACTCAGGTCCTTGCACATTCTAACGTATGCCACCACCTGGCCCCAGAATATTGTATTAATGTCAGCGGGGAGTCTACTTTTGAAATGGTTATGGGTGACAATGGAGTAGTAATGCCACTTAATAGTTGTGACCTGACAGCTCAATCTTCCTGCTTCCATTTCCTTATCTGTACAACAGAAATAGAAATTTACATATATAGTTTTCATTTAAACTTTGTACTATAAAGTGCTCCTTTGAATAGTAGTTATTATTAGAAGCTGATGCAGGAAAGATATAATTTTAGCATTTAGCTTGCATAGTTGACTTAGGAAGCTATATCAGTAAATTTTTATTCATGCTTTTCACCAGTTGAAATAATCTCTTTTGCCCAATTGAAATGACAGACTAAGATAATCCATTCATGTGTTTACATAGAGGACATGGCAGCTAGACATGATTGATTTGTATCTTATACCTTACACCTTACTCTCACTTCAGAATATATCACTGTCCTTGCTATTATCTTCATCATAGATTATTGGGCCCCAACTTAGATGTAGCCTGAGCTGTCTTCCTAATGAATTCTTAACTCTGTTAGGACAAGCATGCTCCTTGTCATTTTAGGTTCAGATGCTGGACTAGTGTTTCAGTACCTAGAGACAGATCTTAAATAGCTATTCTCATGTCTACTTGTCAAAGTTGCTTTCTGCTTTGCTTCCAGGTCAAGACTGACACAGTTCTTATCTTATGTAAAAAGAAGGTAGAAAACACTCGGTGGGACTACCTGACTCAGGTGGAAAAAGAATGCAAAGAGAAAGAGTGAGTCCACTTTTCTTTCTCATTAATAAATAAAATCTTTAAAAAATTGGGGGCTGGGTGGTGGCACATATGTTACAATGTATAAGGACCCAGGTTCAAGACCCCCTTATATGAGGAAAGCTTTGCAAGTGGTGAAGCAATGTTGCAAGTGTTTGTCTATCCAATAAATTAAAAATTCTATTATCTAAGTACAAGACCATGTTTTCTTTAGTACAGAACTAGCACTTAGAAATAAGGTGAAAGAACAGCCTAGCTTGGACAGTGAGCAAGAAGTTTTGACTGCAGTACAGGTTGTAAAAAGATTTAGAAAAGTAAATATTTTTTCCTGCTTAAACCTGAAGTTTGATGGCTTTTTTTTTGTGCATTGAGTTTATTTTTTAAATGTTTAAGGTGCTATGTATGTGCCTGCTTTGCTACATACACAACCCAGGGTTTAGAGCCCAAGACCTGATGGCATTGGGGAAAAGCTTCAGTATTGTTTTTCCCTCTAAAAAAAGTTGGTGAAGCTCCAGGGATAGCAAAAGCATGCTATTATAAGTACTTTGACACTTTACCTCTTTACAAACCAGGTTATTACTATTTACAGCAAATGAAAGATCACATCTACTGACTGAACTATCATTGACTTTTTTTTTTTTTTTTTGTCAGAAAGCCCTCCTATGACACAGAGACAGATCCTAGCGAAGGGCTGATGAATGTGCTGAAGAAAATCTATGAAGATGGAGATGATGATATGAAGCGGACCATTAATAAAGCCTGGGTGGAATCAAGAGAGAAGCAAGCCAAAGGAGACACAGAATTTTAAGATTTTAAAGTCGTTTTGGGGGACTGAAATACTGGTATTTCCAGTAAGGAAATGTTGGCGAGCTATACTAACAACTCTTCCGAGAGTCCTGAGGAAAGGTAACTTAGAACTGGAGGAGTGACTCGTTTATGCAAAATAGGCCCGTTAAGCACTGCAAAGTGGTTTCCTTCAAGGATAATATTGCATTCTCATGTGAAAGTGCCACATTGTTTTTGTTCAGCTAAGAGGTAGGAAATACATTTTTTGCTTACCTTTAAGTTCCTGATATTGACTCCCACCAATGTAAGAAAAAGTAAAAAAATAAAAATCCAAACTTTTGCATAAATTGTAATTTAGCATCTGCTTGAAGCCTGCTGTAATAGAAGTATATCTCTTCTGCCAGCAGCTAAAGTGATGTGCACAGTAGTTGCTCTAATCCAGTCAGAACTGTTTCCCCAACTAATGTTTCTGAATATCACAATAATAGACAAACATCTTTGTGCAGTACAAACTTTTGATAATAAGTGGATGGATGACTTTCAAGAACTACCATAAAGCAAAAAATAAATGTGGAAAATACATCTGTCCAAGAGTGTGTAAAAAGTCAGAAGAGCAAGAGGCGAGGAGGGCTGTTCTTAGACTGAACCAGAGAAAGTGGGTTCCTCTATGTGGAAGCTTCCTAAAGGAGACACCCTTTGAAAACCTCTCTATTCCTATGCCATCTGCCTGCAACTCCATCATGAGTCCACAGGTTAAGGGTTCAGTCCTCTAGAACTGCCCCCCCACTGGCTCCTTGATTAGCACTCAGTAGATCACTATCTGCATTGAGGGAACCACAGGCGGTTCCCATGCCTTGCAGGTACTACTGTAGAGCACCTCCGCAATTTCACCAGCCCTGTGCTTAAACAAGGGTACCGATGCAACTTCCAGGTCCTCACTCCAGAGGTGGGAGATCTAAAAGCAAACTAATCACAAATCTTAGCACTCAGCCTGTGTCCAGAACACTTAAGAGTTACTGAAGTCCTGATGTCAGCACACAAGTGAACAGAATAAAAAGATCCAGAGCTTATACAGAATATATAATCACTTCATAACATGAGGTAGAGAGATAGGCCTACATCGTATACCCCGAAGGATATAAATGAATCCCGTATGTCAGGAGACTCCACAGAATTCTACTATAAGCTAAGACTAGGAAGGAAGAAAAAACAAAAAAACTACTGACTTGAATAAAGATAACTACTGATTGTGTAGTATGATTAAAAACATTGAGGATTCCAAAGTCCTATCTATAATCTTAGCAGAGAATATCAATTTTTTTTGGCCTCCAGGGTTATTGCTGGGGCTTGGTGCCTGCACTATGAATCCACTGCTCCTGGAAGCCATTTTTTCTCATTTTGTTTCCCTTGTCGTTATTGTTGCTATTGCTACTGTTATTGGATAAGACAGATCAAGAGAGGAGGAGAGAAAGATAGATACCTACAGACCTGCTTCACTGCCTGTGAAGTGACCCCTCTGCAGGTGGGGATCCGGGGGCTCAAACCAGGATCCTTATATTGGTCCTTATGCTCCATGACATGTCTGCTTAACCTGCTATGATACCACCCGACCCCCTTGCACTTTTTTTTTTCTTTAAATGAAAGTTGACTCACTGCATTCTCTTCTCACCTAAATTAATCCCACTGAGTGCTTTCTGCCTTCTTTCTAGATATGGTCAGGACTGTCAGTCTTGTCCTGGAAGAAAAGCAGAAAGCAACTTAGATAAGTGGAGATGAGAATGGCTGTTGAGGACCTAAGACCTGTTCCTAGGTACCAGTAACATTGTGATGACAGTTCAGAGTCTGAAAATGTACAGAGACTTCATGCTTTGTAATAGGAGCATATTAATGGGATAAGGGGTCAAAAATTGACTAGGGCTATCTGGGAGATGGTGCAGTGACTAGACATTAGATTCTGGGTCTGGGTCTCTCTCCCATTACTAAGTAAGGAAAAACTTACTTAGGAAGGCAACTGAGTTGGGGCTTAAGATCAAGGAGCAGAGGCCCCCAGAAGAGAGAATGTGAGTGGTTGAAAGAGGTTGGGAGTCACAGGTGAGAAGGGGTAGACTTGATACAATTAGGGTGTTGGGTTGGGGCAAGGCGAGAAAGCAAGAGCAAGAATATAACTTTCAAGAATGAGTCATGTTACTCCTATAATTAAAACATTTTTTTATTACCTTTATTCATTGGATAGAGACAGCCAGAAGTTAAGAGAGAAAGGGTTTATAGCGAGGGAGACTAAAGACACCTGTTAATTCTGCTTCACCACTTGCAAAGCTTTCCCCCTGCAGGGGGGGGACCTTGTTCACTGTATTATATGCACTTAACCAGATGTGCCACCACCTGGCTCCTCCTATAAATCTTCTTTCAGTGCAATAGAGGGCCAGTGAAATAGCTCACTGGGCTAGAGTGTTACTTTGCCATGTGCACCACCCAGGATTGAGACCAGCCTCTGCTGCACTGAAAGAAGATTCATTGTTATGGTCTTTTTCACACACTATTTAAAAACAACCAACCAGCCAAAAGTGTCTTAAGCTTCATTCAAATTAGGTAGAAGAGGAGCTATCTTAATTAATGAACACCATGAAGTTTTTGTTTTTAAAGTTCATTTATAAAGTTTCCAACTAGGCAGAGTACCTAAACTTACGCATCAAAATCAGAATTTATAAGGGAAAACTACATACTTTCCATTTCAGTGTTGTGCCATGCATTACTATTCCCACTGCACAAATGTGGAAGCAGGCAGGGAGGGAGATGTCATTAAGACTCCAGTGTCCCCCATAAGCATTTCAAACTTGATAACTCTGATTTTTTAGTACAATGTTTTTGTCTTAAAGATTTATCTATTTTGCAGTCTGGAAGGTTCTCAGTTCAATTCCTATCATACATACAGCTGGAATGATGCTCTGGTTCTCTCATTTAAAAAAAAGTTCATCTGACATAGGCAGGGCTGGGACTTGAACCCCGGGCCTTTATATTTTCTCAAGTCCAGAGCTGCCCTGTTCCACTACCTTCTAAACTACGGCAGGCATTTTTCCCTATAGAGCAGCCCAGTTCTTGCAAATGCACAACCTCACCACTGTGGATGTCACTTTCATTCAGATACATGGGATAAGACCACACCAGAGCTTCCTCTAGTACTGCAGCCAGCACCTTCACATGGTGCTGAGGCTCAAACTTGGGCAGTGCATGTGGCAAGGTAGGTACCCCTATGTCTGGCACACATAATAGTTGTCTTCTTTTTGTTGGGACTTCACCGCTCTAGTCTTTCTCAGCTAGATTTTTTTTTTAAATTCTTTTTATTATCTTTATTTACTGGATAAACTGTCAGAAATCAAGAAGATAGGGGGAGATAGAGTGGGAGAAAGAAGAGACACCTGCAGCCCTGCTTCACCATTTGCAAAGATTTCCCCATGCAGGTGGGGACTAGGGGCCTGAACCTGGGTCCTTGCGCATTGTAGTATGTGCACTCAATGAGGTATACCATCACCTGGCCCCAGCTAGAAATAACTGTGAGGTGAAGGGACACTAAAGCTTTCTTCAGTTCCACAGTACTCCCATGGGGTATACCTAGGTTGCTTGCATTGTAAAGCAGGCATCCCCCAAACAAGCTATCTCACCAGCCCCATATAATCTATTCCTCTAGAACAGTTTATAATTAAAACAAACAAAAAAAACACTATGAAAGAGTTTCATATGAGACACATGTGGCTTCACTGATGGAACCTGGAGCCTCTCAACCAGTTAAGCAATCTCTCTAGTCAGTTTTGTAAAGTTCTGGGCTCCGTGAATCTCATAGTCTGTTACAGTAGCTTATCTCTGCCACTGTGGTACAAAAGCAGACACAGAATGTGGCTATGTCCAATTCAGACAGGCTGGAGCTTGCTGATTCCTGTTAAAAGAAAAAAGAGGAAAAAAAAAATTCCACCCAGAACATGGCAGCAGACAGCTGACAAAATAACTCAGTGTACTGATTTGCCATGTGCACAACACAGCTTTGGACCTGGCCCCCACTACACTGAAGGAAGCCTTGGTGTACTGCTCATTCTTGACCCTCAATGTGAAAAAGCCTAGAGCAGTGAAGCCCTGGAGATGGAAAAAACAAAATCCACAAGCAAAAGCACCTGAGGTAGTTTTTTTCAGTGCCAGTCATGAGACTGTCAGATCCTACAGCTGTTGGGCCTCATTTCAAATACCTCAATCTCTAGGCTGTATGTTTCTGAACATTGGGTATAAATCAGATGTCCCCAGGATTCCTTCCTCAGATTTTATTACTTTGGTGAAATAGCTCAGAAACTCAGAAAACCCATCTACTCACCAGAGCCCCCATTTATTTATTACAAAGGCAATTAGAACTCATTGTGAAGAGGTGGGAAGGAGCCTCCATTCCCTCTTCCATGATGTCCAACTCAGAAGCTTTTTAAGACCTCATTAAATAGGCATCATAGATTAAGTAATCATTACGGGCTATTTAACTCAACCTCCAGTCCCTTTATCAGGACATCAAGATGATGGGATTGGGTGTACCAACCCACTAATCAGGTTGGTTCCCCTGGCAGTCCGCCCCCATCTTTAGGTATTCCTCCAAAAGCCACTGCATTGACATAGCAAGAGTACCTTTACCATTCTGTGTACTTTGGGAAGTTCAAGACTGGGGATTTGTGAGCTAGTAACTGGATGAAGATCAAATATATATGATCACATACACATGGATGTATTTTTTAAATATGAGCTTTTTTTAAAATGTTCCCTTTTGTTGTCCTTTTTTTTTTTTTTTAATTGTTGTAGTTATTGTCGTTGGATAGGACAGAGAAATCAAGAGAGGAGGGGAGACGGGAAAGTTAGACACCTGCAGACCTGCTTCACTGCTTGTGAAGCGACACCCTCCTGCAGGTGGGGAGCTGGAGGCTTGAACCGGGATCCTTACGCCAGTCCTTGCACTTTGTGCACCTGAGCTTAACCTTCTGTGCTACAGCCTGACTCCCACATGGATGTATTCCTTTTAAATTTTTTAAGTATATATATATTTTTTTGATAGGATGGGTAGAGAAATTGAGAGGGCAAGGGGTGACAAGACAGACATCTTCAGTACTGTTTCACTGCTTGTGAAGCTTCCCCCCTGCAGGTGGGAACTGGGGGCTTGAACCCAAGGCCTTGTGCTATGTAATGTGTATATTCAACCAAGAGTGCTATGGCTTGCCTGGCCTCTCTTTAATTTTTATTTTCAAGAGGCAGAGTAAAACACCATAGTACTGAAGCTTCCTTTAGTGCAGTGTAACTGGGCTTGAATTTGAGCCCCAGGCATGGCAAAGCAGCACACTGTCCCAAGTGAGCTACTTCATAAGCCCCACATGCGTGTATTTTCATGAAGGGTAGAGACACCAGAGCACAGGTCTGTCCATCACCTGTAGAGTTGTTTTTTCCTTTGATATCCTATAGGGTGTCAAGGATTGACCCCACAAGTTCATGCATGGCTGTGGCATGCATAAGGTTTACCTGCTGAACCACTTGCCTGGGCCCCAAAGATTTGTCTAAGATAAATCCCAGTATCATAGCTTCCAACCTGTAAAAATCCTTCTGGGTACCCAGACCTACCCTAATGCATACCTTAAACTCAGAGATGTTTCCATGTGGCCATGCTCCCTGGACATCCCTTAACAGGACAGACTTCTAGTGACCTGCCTGACCACAGTCCATGAGTCAGTAACACCCCCTCCACCCTCCCACCCCCACCGAGGAGACTTGACCATTGCTCAGTTTTCCCACCACCAAGTGGATATGTCTTTACCTCCTTCCATCAGCTTAGGGCCTTCGTGCACCTGAGTTAGCCATCCATAGCCAAGCATCTTTGTTGCTCAGCCAAGGTCTGTTTATCAGGTGTCATCCAGGTGATGAAGGGAACCAGCAACTCCTCCATTCCAAAGTTGGCCCTGTAGAAACATCTCAACATTATCAAGCCTCCCAACAAGGTCCCACCAGTACTCCAGCTTCTAGTCAAACTGTGTGTATGAATGACTGGGGCCTTGAACACACATGACTTTACCACTCCAGGCTAACTTTTAGACAAGGAGATGAGAAAGATCAGAAAGCAGTAACACTCCCATTTTATGCTGGGGTTTTGAACCTGGGCTAAAAGCATGGTAAGACAGGCACACTACCAAGTGAGCTACCTCTCAGGCCCAGGGCCCAGGCAATCTGAGGGATGCCCACTTGTGCAGTAAATCTTGAGGCAAACCAACATGCCTTTGTTTTGTAACAGAGGGTATGAAAGTCAAGTTTCACCAAATACCATTGGGAATCTGAATTTCCAATCAGTTCTCTTGCCTATAATGCAAGCAGGTAAGTGACACAACTTCTTTACATGAATGTTCCAACTTTCCTGCTATTAAGCCTTACCCTCTACAGCACAATCTAACTACAGCCCCAGTCAGGGCTTCACCACTGGGCTTTGGAACAGCAGCTTGTCATCAGTATTGAGGTGCTCCACATACTTCTCCAGCCCTGTCCATTTGGCCCTCTGTAGAGAAGGCTTTAGGTCTCAGTGAGGTGAGGGGTGGAGCTGAGGGACCTTAGCCCTTTGGTTATGAACTGCTGCCCCAACAGGTTACACATTTCTTCTAGTCATAACCATGCTTCCCAGCTTTTTAAATTTCTCCTAACTGGAGCAAACAGAATAGAGAAACTTGGGGCCCTATAATGGGGGAGCCAAAGGGGCCCCTTTAGTAGGAGAAACTTTGGTACTGCATCGCTAGAATTTGCTTTTAATCCCATCAATACCTACTTGTCCACCTCACACCCCTTTTTCTTTTTGTTATTGCTGGGGCTTCACTACTCCAAGCTGTTTCAGATATACAGAGAGTGAAAAACAGAAGGAAAGACAAAATTGAAATAGTCCTCACCACACCTTTTGGTTTTTCAGTTATAGTTTTGAAGTAATCTTGGTTCACAAAGATGACAAATATTTTAGAAGTCCAATTTTTCTAACTCCTCAATTTCTCTTCTACATCTCAACCCCCACCAAAAGCATGTTGGAACCCCTTTCATCCTTGCTCACGCTCCCCCTGCAACCCTCCTTGATAACAATAGTTCTGCAGACCAAACTAAAGGCTTGTCTTTTCCTTTGTTTTTCCTTATTCATTCTATGTAAGAGAACATTTAGTATTTTTTTTAAATGTTACTAAGCCCTTTAGTTAATTTTTTATATGGCTAACTGATAAGTCAGCTGGAGAGAGTATTCTGGGGAAGCAGTCAAATCCAACACTGTCTATCCTAGGAGAGCATCAGGTCCTACAGGTTAGGGGCTCAGTCTCTCAACATTGTCCTCCATTTAGACACTGAGAATAAGCTCTGAGCTTGGTTCCCCTCACCAAAATGGTCTCTTCAATACAACAAGAGATATCTTTCTAAGACTTTGGGAACTGGGAGCCAGGTACTGTGAATGAAGACCAAATGTGTACCAGAAAAATTTCCTATAAATCACAATATTGCAAAACTACTCCAACAAAAGTTTTCCTCTTAGGTCGAACTCTAGGGGCTGGCTGAGCCATTCTTTTCATAAACCCTTTGAAAATGAAAGGAAACTTGTTATCTGCCTCTTTCAGCCATCACGAAAAGAGGCTGAGCATCAGTAGGTAGAACAGCAGCTTTATATCCAATGTGCTGCTTCTCTGACAACAAACTTAACAGCAAGGTGAGTGCTGCACTCAAGCAAGTCAATCCAAGATTAAAAATATCCACAGATAACACAATTAGCCGGACTAAGTCTAAAATACTGCTTCATAAGACATATGAAAAAAAAATAGTATAGGAACCCTTCCTTGCATGTTGCTAAGAAACAAAACTGGAAAGAAAAGGTGAGACAGCACACTCAGAAAAGGCTTTTTATTATTCTCTTTGTGCCACATATGGGAACAGTATGTCTAAAGTATTAAATCCAAGAAAAAAGATAATTCCTGTCAGAGTTTACAGGCAGAATGAAACATTTAGGATTTCATTTAAAAATTATAATTTAATTATACACAGCATCAGGTGATCTGATTCCTACAAAAACTTAGAAAGTCTCTTCTCACCAGAACCAGCTCTTCTGAAAGCTCAGTAGGTTCTGGAGAGGATCACCATATTGCCCGCTGGACTCCAGAAAGCTGTCCGTGGTCAGCCAGGTGACGGAAGACGATACGACTGAGCCGCCAGCGCCGTTTTACTCCACGTGGACGGGATGTCATAACACAACGGTTTCTGATCCTGACTGGACAGCTGTCTGGAGGAAGGGCAGCAATCTCCTGATCAGCCACATCCTAAGGGAAGTCACAAATTCATTAAGCACACAGATGACATGCACTTCTTCACAGATGTTTCAATCAGTGTTTAGGGGAAAGATAAAAAAGGGTTAAATTCACTAATGTGGCCAGTCCAACCAGAGAACCTTGGGCACAGCAGTGCATACCCATCTCTGAATAGAACACTCAAAGCAGAAAAATAAGGCATGAAATAGTTCAGTACTTACGTACTGACAGATCGTAAGTGTACAAGCTCAGCAAAGTTGCAGACAACACACATGTATAACTGGCAATGGATGGTTGAAGATGAACAGTAGCTCCCAGGCTCTACAGAGTGTCCTTATATTTGACCTTCAGGACTAACATCAAGCCAGATTACTACATGCCACAGAGCAGTTTTTCTTGCTTTGAATTTTATTTTACTATACCCAAAGAGAATGTATTTTGTGTGTGTGTGGTCTGAGAGGTGACATAGTAAAGCATTGGACTCAAGCATGAGGTCCCAAGTTTAATCCCCAGCAGCACATCTATTAAAGTGATACCTGGTTTTTTCTCTCTGCATGTCTTCTTCATGAATATAATCTTTAAAAAAAAAAAAAAGTGCTTTTTAAAATCCATGTGTTTGGCACTTTTACTCAAATGTGTTCATGAAATATCCATATAGTTATATGTGTGATGAGTTACTTATTATTACTGATGTTGAATTTCACAATGTGAGTAATCCACAGTTCATTTATTCTGCAGTTAGTAGTCAGCTGGGCAGTTTCTTGTTTGGAGATCTTATGAAAAGTGATCACTTGCACAATGTGCTGCTATGCCATGTACATGACCAGGTTCCAGCCTGGCCCCCACATCAAAGGAAATTTTGGTACTGTGGTCTCTTACTATAAGAGAAGTAAAGGTGCTACGTAGATTCTTGTTGAAATCATTGGAAAATAACTGAATGCATTTCTGTTGTGTCCCAATTACATAGAATTGATATATAACAGATTAAGTTGTACAAGGTGGTGATTTGACACTTGTACAGACAGCAAGAGAATGAATATAAAATGCTTCTGTCATCGCACACAATTACCTTCTGTGCTTATTTGTGCTGTAAAAACATCTAAGATCTGCTCTCTTTGTAACACTAAGCACATAATGAAGTAAGGTGAACCTACCGTCACCATGTTATAGAGCCCAAGGACTTAGTAATTTTTGTGAACTGGAAGTTCATACCTTTTGATCAATCATTAATAATTTTCTCTAATTCTTCAGTTCCTGGTAACTTCCATCCTCCTGTTTTAGTTAAGTTCAGCTTTTTTAGATTCCACGCATGAGAACATGCAGCTTCTGTATTTTTCTGCCCTACTACACTCAGCACAATACCTTCAAGATACATCTATGTTGATGCAATGACAAGCTTTCCTTTTTCTTTTATAACTAAATAGTAGTATACTTTGTGTGTGTACACATCTTTGTCTGTGGGGGATTGTCACTTTCTCTTAATGAACATCAGTCAACCACTAATGGAAATGTAGGGTAACCCCCGCACCCCTTTTTTGACTCCATACAGACCATGAACACAGAAAGGACAATAAAGATGATGTTCTGGACTGCACTATTTCCAACCATCAGGATCTGTTCAGGTGCCACCAAGTGCACCGACAGTGGACAGAGATGAGTTTCAGAGAAGAGGGCTAACAGTAAACCCAGGCCTCCCCTGGCTCAGCCACTACAGTGCCGGTCCTTTTTTTTTTTTTTCCCCCAACTTCCACAAACTTGCTGGCAGTACAGGAGCCCTTCTATTTGAGGCATCAGTAATAACCAAAAATAAAGCTAAAGAGAAAGGACCACCTGCTGGAAAAGAAAAAAAGCAGCTAGTTCTAAGTTGCTCAAACAGCTTCCCAATGGGGACTTGAGACCACAAGGCAGTATGACATCACAAGGAGAGAATACTTTGGAAACCAAATTCAATATGTGACTATTAAAATCATGTAAACTGCCTTTTCTGACCACCATGATACAAGATGGTGGTACACCATTTTATACAGTTAAGCAGTGTAAAAACAAAAAAACAAAAAAAAGAAGAAGGGGTCAGGTGGTAGTGCAGTGGGTTAAGTGCATGTGGTGCAAAGCGCAAGGACGAGCATTAAGGATCCCAGAACTTAGGGCCTCAAGTCTTTACAATAACGGCACTTTTGACAATTTCAGTTAACAAGACTGGTTACCCTTAAAATTCTTTCATTTATTTTTGTCACTAAAACTGTACTATTCTACTACTCTCTGAAGACTTAATTTTTTTTTATATTCCCTTTTGTTGCTCTTGTTTTTTTTTTACTGCTGTTGTTATTGATGTTTTTGGACAGGACAGAGAGAAATGGAGAGAGGAGGGGAAGATGGGGAGAGAAAGATGACACTTTCAGATCTGCTTCACTACTTGTGAAGCGACTCCTCTGCAGGTCGGGAGCCGGGGGCTCGAACAGGGATCTGTACGTTGGTCCTTGCGCTTTGCGCCACCTGCGCTTAACCTGCTGCGCTACCGCCCGACTCCCGCAGACTTATTTTTTATCCCCCCGCCCCAGGGTGAGAGGGAGATACAGAGAAGAGAAACCACAACACCATTCCAATGTTCATGACTTTTTTTTTTTCTTTCTTCCTTTTAACCAGAGCACTGCTCAGTTTTGGCTTAATGAAGCTGCTGGGGATTGAACCTGGGACCTCAGCATCTCAGTCTTTTGCATAACCATCATGCTATCTCCCCAGCCCTTTACACTATTTTCTGACTTAAAATTTGAAAGTTCTGGTAGAATCCCACTAAATTAATGTTATACCCAACTAAGTAGTTTGAAAAAGGAAAATTATTATCTAGCAACACTAGCTAATGAGACGATAGGATTACAAACGAAGAGAAAGAGCATACAGTTAAACAACCCAATTATTTTGGAAGATCTCAAAGTCCGTTTAGCTTGTGCAATAAAGGTCAACAGAAAAGTAAAGGAACGGGGCCAGGCGGTGGCGCACCTGGTTAAACGCACACATTACAGTCCATAAGGACCTGGGTTCAAGCCCCTGGTCCCCAACTGCAGGGGCAAAGCTTTACAAGTGGTGAAGCAGGGCTGCAGGTGTCACCCAGTTTATCTCTGTCTCCATCCAATAATAAATAAAAATATTAAAAAAAAAGAAAGAAAAGTAAAGGAACAAGTGAAAAAAGTAAGAAAATCTTGCAGCCAAGGGAAACAGCTCAAGCTGGCTTGCTTGGTGTTCCCAGTTTGATCCCTGGCACCACATGTATTAGAGCCATGATCTAGGATTTTACTCATAAAATACCAAAAAAAAAAAAAAATCTGAAGAGATATATATTCCTCTATTGTTTATTAGAGCATTATTCATAATAGCCAAGAACTAGAAAAGAGCTAGAATCTACTCGAGTTCCCATGGATACATGACTGGGTAAAGACTTGTTCTACATACACAATGGAACACTACTCTGCTATAAAAATGACAGTGCAATTTGTATGGACTGGTTTACACTAAAATAAGTCAGGAGAAAGAGTAATTGTGATTTCACTCATGATATATAGAGAAAGCAAACAATGAACTTAATAGTAATAAACTTTTGGATTACAAACCAAATTAGTGGCTATGAAAGTAAAGGGAAGAGGGACTTAAAATCAGTGAACTTTAGCATAGTAAATACACACTTATAAAATTCTACTACTGTAAAACAAGACTAAGTCAGTGAATGGTAGCTAATAAAAGAGGAGGAACCAAGGAGAAGGCTATAACATTAAATGCCTTCATGGAGGAGTCTTTATCTCATTTCAAGCTATATTAATACTAAGTTACAACAAATAGTACCAAGAGATTTGGGTTCAGGACCTTGTAGAAGATAGGTACACATCTCAATTGGCTAACCTGAAGTTCTTTGGGCAAAATGGCATTCTTTCGGAGTGAGTTGATCCGTAGCCTCTCATCAGCATACTCACAGGCCATTTTTCTTCTTTTCACATCTCGTAGCATTTTCCAGTTCACATAGTAGCCTCGAACTTGTCCTGAAGCTGATGCAGGAACCATCTAAATGACAGACAAGGAGCAGGGAATGACAGTCTGACCCTGCTCTCCCAATATCCCCCAATCCTATGATACTCTGTCAACATTATAACCTACTGGTCTTCTGCTTTCCTTTTAAGTAATTTTGGTATGGTGGAGGGAGATGGTGATTTGGTGTATATAAACTTTGGGGAGATGTGAAACTGTACACCTTTAACAAAAGCCTTGTAAAAAATTTCCTCAATTTAAAAATAAAAGAAAAAAGGGTCTGGCAAAATAGCTCAACAGGGAGGATGTCTGCTTTGCTATGCACTTGACCCACAGGGAAGCTGGGGGAAGCTTCAGTGTTGTGGTGTTTCTCCCTATATCTACAAAAGCTGGTGTGGGGCAATAAAGACCTGACTATGAGGAAAAATAAAATAACAAAAAAAAAATTTCTTACCCTGTAAATTGACATTTTCTCAAAGTAATGAAAACAATTTTGGAATAGCTTTAATAATTTGAAGAAACATAAAGCCAGAGATAAGCAGTGCTCTGGTAAAAACAACAACAAAAAACAACTTACAGATATACATCAAGCTAAAATGATAATTATGTCAAGAAACCATTGTTGGGAATTTTTCAATGACTTTAATTCTTTTTGACTTTTTACTTAGCTATGTAACTTAAAAATACAGTGCAGGGCCACTGGGTTGAGCATATGCCTTGCTATGCATGCAGCCCAGGGTCAAGCCCCAGCACAACATGGACATATGCCAAGGTACCAGAAGTGCTAGTGCTCTGGCATCAGTAAAAGTTCTTGGCAGTAGAACTGCTGTACCAGAGTACTTAGAAATCATCACTGACCTCACATTTCTAGAATTACTTAACAGGGGTCAGGTGGTGGTGCACCTGGTTGCACACATATTACCATGCACAAGGACCTGGGTTCAAGCCCCCAGTCCCTACCTGCAGGGTGGAAAGTTTCCTGAGCTGTGAAGCAGAGCTGCAGGTGTCTCTCTAGCTCTCCTCCCCTACTCCATTATTCTCTAACCAATCTAAAAGGGTGTAGGGAGGAAGGGGGGGAAGGAGGAGGAGGAGGAGGAGGCCACCACTGGGTAAAGCACATAGTACATAGTAGGAAGTTAGGAAGTGCAAGGATTCTGGTTTGAAACCCCCCACCCTTTCCCCACACACACACACAAGTGAGGCAGGTCTGCAGGTGTCTTTCTCTATCCCTATCTTCCCTTTCCTCTCGATTTATCTGTCCTAGCTAATAAAAAATAGCCTTCAGGAGCAGCGATAATCCTGGAGGCAAAAAAAAAAAAGTAAACACTGTATATTTGCATTAATGCTAAAATAACAATACTTTATCGAATTAAGATTTTTTTAGGTGGTATTTATTTTTAGTTAGAGGCAGAAGGTGAAGAGCATAGCACTGAATCTTCCTTTAATGTGATGGGAGCTGGTCTCTGAACCTGGGTCGCCTGCACACATGGCCAAGTGAGCTATTTTGCCGGCCTGCCTTTTTCTTTACTGGGAGATTAATGTTTTACAGTCGACAGTAATACAAGTTTGTACATGCATGACATTTCTCAGTTTTCCACACAACAATACAACCCCCACTAGGTCCTCTGTCATCCTGTTCCAGGGCCTGTGCTCTCCCCCACCCCACCCCAGAGTCTTTTCCTTTGGTGCAATACACCAACTCCAGTCCAGGTTCTGCTTAGTGTTTTCTCTTCTGATCTTGTTTTTCAACTTCTGCCTGTGAAAGGCCCTGGCCCTGCCTTTCAGTTTATTTTTCTGCGAGACTAGAGCCGAGCTTTCTTTCCAGTGGCTCTGTCGTGTGGTCCGCCCTGAGGGGATTAAATCAGAAATCTCAGGTCCATCCTGTGCTCAACCGCGGAGCTAGCCTAGCCCAAGACTATTTCATCCAAATTAATTTCACGTTTCTTTTTAAAAAATGTTACTTATTTTTAATTTTTTTTCCTTTTGTTGTCCTTGTTGTCTATCGTCATTGTTGTGATTGCTGTCATCACTGTTGGATAGGACAGAGAAAGAAATGGAGAGAGGAGGGGAAGACAGAGAGGGGGAGAGAAAGACAGACACCTGCAGACCTGCTTCACCGCCTGTGAAGCGACTCCCCTGCAGGTGGGGAGCCGGGGGCTTGAACCGGGATCCTTACGCCGGTCCTTGTGCTTTGCGCCACCTGCGCTTAACCCGCTGTGCTACCGCCCGGCTCCCTCATGTTTCTTTCTATTGTTATTATTTTCAGTAGCGTTACTAGAAAACCTGGTGGGCGTTTTGTTTCACTTGAACGCGAGACACAACTGTGGCGGCTGCCAGGAGCCAACTTGAAGGAGGCCCCCACCCAGCACCATTGTGCCGCTTCCGGCGCCCCCCTTTCCCGGGGGCTTCATTCCTCCAACACAGAAATACGCTGTTGAAACAAAGCTCCTCACCCACCCCTGCTCCAGCGACCGGCCCGCTTCTGCGCTCGCCTTTGCAGGAGACCTCTGGAGAGGCTGGTCTCCACTCGCAACCGCCCCGGGCCGCCCGTCCACAGCCCCCAAAGGCGACCGGACGGGGAGGAGCGCCCCCACTTTTCAGCCGGGCGCCCGGCAAACACGAAACACGCCGGCACCGCGGCAGAACAGGCACCCGTGACACGTCTGTCTATCCCCATCCGTGTCCGTCCCCACAAGCCAGCAGCTCCCCACTAACGGTTCGGCTCCGGCAACCCCAACCCACTCGAGCAACACCCCGCCCCGTCCCCCTTTCCACAGAATGTCCCCGGGAGGCAAAAACGGACGCAAACCAGCCTGCTTTAAAAACAAGAGTCACTTCACCCCTGTAACTATAGACCCGCTTTTCCGCTCCCCTCAACAACCCCGGGGCCGCATGGTGTGCTCTAGAGCCTCGGGGAGCCCTCAGGTTTGGGGTTCGGAACGGAGTGAGGCGACAGGAGGGCTTGACAGACGGACGCGCGCCTGACCTGTCGAACAGTCCGGAGAAGCGGGCCAAGCAACGACGCCATGCTACCCGTGCGCGCCCACGAACACGGCGACTTTCTAGACGCGGCCGGAAACCGGAAGGACGCGAGGGCGAGGACGTAGGCGTGACGCGCGGCGTGCCATAGGTCGTGGGGGCGGGGCCTGGGTCTAGGGGCGGGGCTGAGGGCGGGGCTGCGGGCGGGACTCAGGTCCACCTACAGGAGGGCGGAACCCTGCTGTTTGTGCTCTTGATCACATGACCCCTGCTTGGGGCGACTTGGGCTCCTCGCTCCTGTATGCACCGCTTGGGTTACCTCTTCTTCCACCTTATCACCTACTGCTGTCACGAGTTTCTTTCCCGGCAAGTTCCTTTCCTCGCTCATTTTGCACCTCCTGCACCACCCACTCGGCTTAAGGGTTACCTGTCAGAAACCGGGGAATTACTGTCATCTGCCTTCTTATATCCCCCCACCCCCTATCTATCCTTCACCTACACTCTCTTCTCTGTCACTGTTTACTGTCCTTATGTTATCCCCTTCTTTGCCACCCTTCTGCAAAATTTGAAAATCCCTCCTTTCTAGACTCTGATAGTTCTCAATGAAGATGATGGTGGTGGGCATGACAAGAATAGTTCTCAAGGTTGTGTCTGGGATCCTCATAAACGGGGCATCCTAAATATTTCTTATTTTTGTATTGGAATTTTAGGTGAAAAGCAATTAAGGCGTTTTGTGTGAGGAAGGATGCCCATGCTTTTAGTCCCCACACTATACTGTCACCCTCACGAAGTGCCCACTCCAGGACAAAGCTTGACTACTGTCATACCAATACTTAAATAACCAATCACTTGATTTATGTATAGATTTCATGCCAGTTCAACTAATATCCCATGAAATTTTACTTTTCTTCTTTTTTTAACCAGAGCACTGTTACAAAACGTGCTGGGGAATGAACTTTGGTCCTTAGAGCTTCAGGAATGAGATTCTTTTTGCATAACCATTATGCTATCTCCCTTGCTCAGAATTTTTCTTAATAATTCAACTGTATATGTAAACATATATGAAAAAAAAATATATATATATACACACATACATGAGTAAGTAAAGTGAGGGGTAGGTAGAATAATATAAAGGTTTTGGAAAAGAAGTTAAAACTCATTACTGAAACATATTGTTAGGTTGTTGGAAAAGTCATGAGGTGTTTTTCTATGCAAAAATGTGTCATGACTTTTAAAAATTATTTTATTATTTATTTATTTATTTTTGCCTCCAGGGTTATTGCTGGAGCTCAGTGCCTGCACTACGAATCCACTGCCCCTGGTGGCTATTTTTATTTATTTATTTATTCCCTTTTGTTGCCCTTGTTGTTTGTCGTTTTTGTTATTATTATTGTTGTTATTGCTGTCATCGTTGTTGGATACGACAGAGAGAAATGGAAAGAGGAGGGGGAGACAGAGATGGCAAGAGAAAGATAGACACCTGCAGACCTGCTTCACCACGTGTGAAGCGACCTCTGCTGCAGGTGGGGAGCGGGGCGCTGGAACCGGGATCCTTATGCTGGTAGTTGGGCCTTGCGCCATGCGCACTCGACCCACTGAGCTGCCGCCTGGCCCCCTCTTTTATATATTTTTTACTGTTTACCAGAGCACCGCTCAGCTCTGGCTTATGGTGCAAGGGATTGAACCTAGGACTATGGAGCCTCAGGTATGAGTGTATCTTTGCATAACCATTATGCTATTTACCCCCACCCTGTCATGACTTTTTTGACAACCCAATATTACACGTCAAATATTATAAAGCCCCGGTGATTGAATTACTGTGGTGTCAAATCAAAAGACAGGTACATGAACTAGAATAGAAAGGCCAGAAAGAGCCCCAGTGTAGTTATGATTTAATTATGTATTAAATGATTCATAAAATTATTGAAAAGTGACACTGGAATAATTGTCTATAAGCTAGGGGGAAATGCTTTAATTATATCATTAATTCTCATTTATCAAAAGTAAATTTAGATTAAATAAAGGGCTAAACACTAACAGAATATTAGAAACCAAAGAAAATATGGACAAATATGTTTTTGCTTTTTTAAACTTTAAGCTCAGTAGACAATTCTCAGAATATCTAATAATATTAAAAACATTCAATCTCACTAGCTTACAAGGAAAAACAAATTTCAACAATGACATAATTTAATCTAGCAAATTATCTAAAGGTAAAGAAATTTGATATTGCTATTAATTTGAGGAAATGGGTCATATCTTAGTGATTAAAATGTAAGTTGGTATAACTTGTCCTCAAAACAGTTTTTCTTTTTCTTTTTTAAAAGTATTTATTTCCTTTTTGTTGTCCTTGTTGTTTTTATAGTTATTATAGTTGTTGATGTCGTCGTTGTTGGATAGGACAGAGAGAAATGGAGAGAGGAGGGGAAGAGAAAGATATATACCTGCAGATCTGCTTCACTTTCTGTGAAGCGACTGCCCTGCAGGTGGGGAGGCTGGGGCTTGAACCGGGATCCTTAAGCTGGCCCTTGCACTTTGTGCCACGTGCACTTAACCCACTGCACTACCACCCGACTCCCTCAGTTTTTCTTTTTAAAGCTTTTGTTTATTGGCCCAATTATACCACTTTTAGGCATACATTCCAAGGAAATACTGAGAAACTCTAAAATTTGTCTATAAGAACAGCATGTGGTTTCTTATAAGAAAAAAATAGAAAAAGAAAAAATAGATACCTTAAAATTTAACAATAGGGGCTGGGTGGTGGTGTACTTGGATAAGCATATACATTACAATGTGCAAAGACCCAGGTTCAAGCCCCCAGTCCCTACCTACAGGGGGGCAGCTTCACAAGTGGTGAAGCAGGGCTGCAGGTGTCTCTCTGTCTCTCTCCCCCTCTCTGTCTCCCTTCCTCTCAATTTCTGGCTGTCTCTATCTGGTAAGTAAAGATAATAAAAATTTTTCTTGAAAAAAGTTTAACAATAGAGGTGGAATTAAATAAATAAAACCTGTTAAAATTCTAGGTTTAAAAGTCTAATGGGGGTGGGGGGTCGGGCGGTGGCACAGTGGGTTAAGCGCATGCGGCGCAAAGCGCAGGGACCGGCGTAAGGATCCCGGTTTGAGCCCCCGGCTCCCCACCTGCAGGGGAGTCGCTTCACAGGCGGTGAAGCAGGTCTGCAGGTGTCTGTCTTTCTCTCCCCCTCTCTGTCTTCCCCTCCTCTCTCCATTTCTCTCTGTCCTGTCCAACAAAGAATTGCGTCAACAAGGGCAATAATAATAACCACAACGAAGCTACAACAAGGGCAACAAAAGGGGGCAAAAATGGCCTCCAGAAGCGGTGAATTCATGGTGCAGGCACCGAGCCCAGCAATAACCCTGGAGGAGGAAGAAAAATAAAAAATAAAAAAAATAAAAGTCTAATGGGTTCTAAATTTAGATATATGCAAGTATATTCATAGGTTAAATAGAGAAATAGATAAAATATTAAGAGGAAGTATACTCAGTAATTATAGAAGGTAAAACACCAAATTACTGGTTATTTTTATGTTTTTGATTTTTCTGAATTTCCTTATAATAACAATTGTTATTATGTTATTATTGTTATACATATACATATATATATATATATATATATATATTTATCAGAGCACTGTACAACTCTGGCTTATGGTCATGCAAGGGATTGAGCCTGGGGGGTGGGCTTCAGAGTCTCCCACATGAAGGTCTTTTGCATAATCATTAAACTATCTCCCCTGGCCTCCCTTAAATTTAAATGTTTTGGTTTTGGATTCACAAAGATGTTGATTTACAAGTATAAATTTGGGTGTCAGGCTGTGGTACACCCAGTAGAACTCACATGTTACCATTCATGAGAAATGGGGAACCTTCAGTGAAAAAGTTCACAAGTGGTGGAGCAACATTGCAGTTGTCTCTCTTTCTCTCTTCCTCTTTATCTCTGCCCTCCCTCTCTATTTCTCTCTATCAAAAAAGAAGGAAAAAATAAAAATAAAAGGCTACCAGGAGCAGTGGAGTCATGCAGACACCAAGCCTCAGTGATAACCCTGGTGTAAAAGAAATGAAAAGAAACAACACACACAGAGACACACACCACACCTGTCTTTGTGTTTTTGTGCCCCTATTATTTTGCCCCACAGAATCTGAATGCTGTGCTTCTTGAGGGGGATAAAGTCAGGGGTGTGCTGATATGTACTGCTTGTTCTTTGGGGGACAGGAAATGAAGGCCAGATGCTGGGATAGCCTGAGGGTGCTTCTTCCTGAGCAAGTGCTCTCTGGGTTAGAGAGAACTTGACTGGAGCCAACCTAGGCTGCGGTGTGGGAGAGAGATCAGGAACTCTAGCTTCCCAGGAGAGAGACTCTGGGACTCTTGGAGAGGAAAGGCAACCCCAAGTGTGTTCAAATAGAAGAGCAGCTCTCTCTATATATATACTCACCAAGTAGGGTGGAAACAGGATGTGTCGTAGAGAGGGTGGAAATCAGGGTGTGTCTAGGAGAGGGGGCGGTACAAAAAGGGAGTATAAACCAGTGGGGATTAAACCAATGCCCTGCAGGCAGGGTGGTTCTAGTGGTTATGTAAACAGACCGCAGAGTTAAGCAGGGGTAAGCTGGTGTACTGCCCAACAAGAGATGTTGACCTGACTTCTGTTCAGGATTTACTCCTCCACCTTCCCTGTGGGCTGTCTTTCTCCTCCTCTATGTCTACCTTCAAAGAATCTCCCTTTGACTTTTGTACTGTAGACAAGATTGATCAGTGACTTAAACTCTGTTTGTCATAAGATTACTTATGGATTATTTTTTCTGGTTTTGTAACTGGTATGTAATAGGGCCAACTTGGCGTCAGCCCTCAGAATCAGCTGCATAGTCATAACTGAACTGGGCCCAGCCTGTCTCTAGATGCCTAGTCTGACTCTGGGCCCCTTACTACTTCCAGGGACTGGTCCTCCCTGCTTAATCTTGCAGCCCTTTGTGTGGCAGGGCTCTCTAGGAGGGATTTTGAGGACCAGGTTTCCCACATGGAGAGAACCAGTATGATTTGACTGCATAGAACCAGATCTCTGGGGCTTTCTTTGAGCTGCATGAGGGACTGTCATGAGAAGAGAATGAGGAACAGGGTCAGAGAAAGAGACAGCTCTCTGTGTCCCCTCCCCCCCACAAGAATGTTCTACCCTGGCTCTGCAATGGCATTTGAAGACAGTCTGCTTTTGTTTTTGTCACTGTGGCTTCACTGCTCCAAGCCTATATTTTCAGATAGAAAAAGTGAGGAAGAGACAGAGGCAAAGGAGGAAATGGAAGACAACATGGCACTGAAGCTTTCCCCAGTGAGGTGGGTGCTGGACTAGAATCTGGGTCATAAATATGACAAAATAAGCAGCCTTGCAGGTGAGATATCTTTCCAGCCTTGAGCTGTTTGCTTTCTTTAACCAGCAGATAAGTAGCAGACCCATTGGATTTTTACTGGAGTGCCAGGCTGGCTTCGCAGGCAGAGACAGACGACCCAGGACTCATGGTTGAGCTGTACGCAGTATCTCTTTATTCATGTAGAACGCAGCACAATCTAAACCAAGCTAAACTAAAACTAAACTTAACTGAAAACTCACAAACCTGTCCTTAAATATACTGCCAAGTAGGGTGTAAACAGGATGTGACATAGAGAGGGTGGAGAGAAAAGTGACTGGTGAAAATCAGGGTGTGACAAGGAGAGGGGGCGGAGCAGGCGAGAATTCTACCACTGAACCACCAATGCCCTGGAGGGAGGGTGGTGCTTAGTTAGTGATTTATGTAAATAGACCGCAGCTTAGAGTGGGATCAAACCAATGCCATGCAGGCATGCTGGTTCTTAGTTAGGCAGGATTAGAGACAGAAGCCAGGGGAGCTGGCATACTACCCAACACTGGAGTGTGTGTGTATGGGAGGGTTGAGGTATGTGTGGGGGTGACATTGACTTCTGGAAGTTTCTGAGTTGAACAGGAGAGGGCAGTAACACCCCAGCTAAGCTCCAAGGCATAGGACTTGATGCAGACTGGAAACACAGAGAAAGAGAGAGAGAGAGAAAGAGAGAGAGGGGAAGGGAATGGGGAGGGGGGACAAATAAGCTTATCAAGAGGTAGGGTCTTTGTAGTAGTCATAGACAGGACAAGACAGGCTATAGGATTTGTAGAGTCATATGACAAATGAAGATATAGGGCCTTTCATGCAAAAGGTGACGTCAAATGGGACATCTATGTGGCTACCATCTGCCAGGGGTACATGACTGTGGGTGTGCCATACACTGAGTGAGTGGAGTCCACACCTTCACGGCCACTTCACGGGACTCCTCCAAGGTCTCAGACCTGAGCTCCAGGCATGAAAGAACCCTCTCTGTCTTACCTTTTCCTCCTCTTTTGTTCTACTACCCTGATCCCTTTCCCCATGCCCTGGAGTTGCTGCCTAGGCTTACTTCTTATACATAAACCTCTGTCTTGGATTCTGCTTCTGGGGGTGGCAGGGCGGGAGGAGTAGAGGAAACTCAGACTAAGACAAAACATCTTACCTAACAGATCATCCAAACCCTATTGACCTGACTTTTTTATTTTTATTTTTGAGGGTTTGGTGGTGGTAGTGATTGAACCTAGAATTATGTACTTGCAATGCAAGTATTCACTGAGCTTCACACCCCCACCCCCTTTCTAACTGTCATTTAAAACTTTTTCCTGTCTCCTGCTTCTGGGCCAGGCCCTTCTTGTCTCTTGCCTGAATTAGTATGACTGAATTCCTAACTACTTCTTTGACTTCCCAGTTTAAACATTTTTAAAAGCAAAATCTATCACTTCCCCCTCAAAAATCATTCACCTTTTTCTGTTGCCAGAACAGAAATTTGAAAACACTAGAGCAAATCACAGTTGGTGGTTTCCTGCTGTCTACACAATGAAGCTCAAATGCCTCCCCTTGGTGTCCTTGAAAGCACCTGACTTCGGGGCCGGTGGTAGTGCAGTGAGTTAAGTACACATGGTGAGAAGCACAGGACCAGCAGCACAACGATCTTGGTTTGAGCCCCCAGCTCCCCACCTGCAGGGGAGTTGCTTCACAAGCAGGTATCTATCTTTCTCTCTCCCTCTCTATATTCCCCTCCTCTCTCGATTTCTCTCTGTTCTATCCAACAACAACGATAAATAACAAGAGCAACAAAAGGGAAAAAATGGCCTCCAGGAGCAGTGGATTCACAGGCACAGCCCCAGCCCCAGCGATAACCCTGGAGGCCAAAAAAAAAAAAAAGAAAAGAAAAGAAAGCACCTGACTTTTACTGCCCATGTCCTTCCCCCAAACAGCTCTGACTTCACAGGATAGTTCCTCCTCTGAGGGGGCCCTGGAGCAGTGCTTCCATGAAACCTTTGGTTCAGGTAGCCTTTCTGTCTAGTTCTGTGCACTCCATGGCATGTTTAATAGGACACTGGGAATTATCACATCTGTGGGCACAATGCCTGACATCTCAGAGGGTGAATGGAGGTGCTGTCACAAGTCACTGGGGTTCTTGGTGTAATAGGTCTTGCATGCCAACACA
Organism: Erinaceus europaeus; assembly: GCF_950295315.1. Classification (NCBI taxonomy): domain Eukaryota; kingdom Metazoa; phylum Chordata; class Mammalia; order Eulipotyphla; family Erinaceidae; genus Erinaceus; species Erinaceus europaeus. Next base: position 52,502,652 of record NC_080170.1, on the reverse strand, counting down.
GTCCCATGTGAAAGTCTTCAGGTCCTCTGCTCACTGGAGGGACTTGGAACCACTCATTCACATATCAGAACCACCACTGGAGTTGTCAGAAAGACAGGAAAATCTACATTTGAAGAACTTGAAGCCTTGTGGAATAATCTGGTTCTGAGTGGGGGCAAGTGTGTGAGGAAATTTTCTATCTTTACGTGAACTACAAAGTTCACTATCAAAATAAGCTCAATGTGTTGACATTTTGCACATTTTACATTGTAGTAGGGAACATGATCCTCTGATGTAGTGTGGTGGCAGATGGCACAGGATCCCAAAGATTAACTCAGAGAGACTTAAGTTACAGTGCTCTAAGAGAGCCTGAGGGTGTTTCCATTGTGAACGCCTAGGGGAGGGGAAAAAAAAACAGTGAAGCATCCCCTTAAGCGCCAGAACTTTTTATAGTAAGTTTTACAATACATCAAGAATTCTAGGTTACAAAGGAGTTGATTCAGTAGAAAGTAGGACAAATGATGGGGTACAGTGGGTAAACAGCTTCAGGATACAGGAAGCACTAATTGGCTCTATATCTCAGCATCTAAATTGCCACAGTGTCAGTATTTACTGATTCTCTTCATCATATTCAGAATCACCTAATCCAGGGACCTTTGTATTCTGAATGCCTTCGCACAACAACCCTTTTATGTTTGAGGAGGCTACAGATAAATTTACTGGTTACACAGTCTACCAAATTCTGGGCTAGGTATTAAGTATACATTAAGTCTGAAGTCATTCAATATCTAGTTGAAATTAGCTGCTACAGTTCTCAATTTCCACTCTCCCAGTGTTACATTTTTTCCTACCAGTTTCAAAGAATTGCTTGCCTATTATTTTTTTTTAATGTTTTTCAGAGAATACGCATGCAAAGAGGGTTTTCTTTTCTGAGTCTCATTTTCCATCCCTGGAGACAATGCCTTCCTGGAATTGTTGATTTTCCACCTCCTCAGCTCATTGTGGCCACTGGTGATATGGGGTAACCTAGATATTTTTGTCTTTCAGAGGAGAGGAGCCCGAGTTACTACAAGAGGATGAGGGAGAGTGAAGGCTTTTTGTGAGCCTCTAAATTACAGTTGTAGAGCATGTGTTTATCCTCAAGTAAGAGGAGGGGTTGTGAGAACAGACATGAGACTTGGCCTCTGTGTTCTTAGTACCAAGCATGCTGTTCTGTGCAGAGCCAGAACCAACAAACTGCAGATGATGACAAGAGTAAAAATGCATCTTAACCAGATGGCTCTAAGCCAAGCAGACGTGGTATTTTTGCAATCTCTCAGGATGTCCAGGAGCCTTGTTTGCTACCTTATGAAAAACAAAGACAAAGGTCTTGGCTTTGTGAACTGCAGACCTCCTGCCTCTCAGGAGTTCCAGGAGAGCTATCCAACTTTTTGTCATTTATTTATTTATTTATTTATTTGCCTCCAGGGTTATCGCTGGGGCTTGGTGCCTGTACCACGAATCCACTGCTCTTGGAGGCCATTTTTTTCCCCTTTTGTTGCCCTTGTTGTTTACCGGTATTGTTGCTACTATTGTTGTTGTCATTCTTGTTGGATAGGACAGAGAGAAATAGAGAGGGGAGGGGAAGACAGAGGGGGAGAGAAAGATAGACACATGCAGATCTGCTTCACTGCCTGTGAAGCGACATGCAGATCTGCTTCACTGCCTGTGAAGCGACTCCCCTGCAGGTGGGGAGCCGGGGGCTGGAACCGGGATCCTTACCCAGGTCCTTAGGCTTTGCGCCACGTGAGGAGGTTAACCTGCTGCGCTACCGCCCGCCCCCCCCCCCCCAACTTTCTTTTTAAAAAACACTTCATTTATTATCTATAGAGATAGAGAGAAATTGAGAGGGAAGAGAGAGACATTTGTAGTACACTTCCACTATTTTCCCACTTGTAAAGCTTCTCCCTCTCCCATCCCCATAGATGGGAATTGGGATGGGGCTTCAACCTAGGTCCTTCACATTGTAATATGAGTGCTCTACTGGGCGTGTCTCCGCCTGGACCCTGAACTTTCCAACTTTCTTCTTTCTTTCCCTGTTGCCTTGGAGTCCAAGGACCTCTCAGTGGTCAAGCTGATTCTCTTTTATTTTCTGCCTCCCCGTCATTATGGGCCTCTCTCTTCTTAAGATACTTATTCTGAGGTTTTGGTTTCCATCCAGTGTCCTTCAAGGCACTCTCCTCCATCTGCTTGAGGCCCAGGCTGAAACAAAATGTTTCGTGTGGTTTTGGGGAAGGAGGTCTTACCTATTAGCTTTTGCAATGTCTTTGTTGGATGTTCATTTTGAGATAATAAACAATTGGTAAGGAAGCAGTTTTCTCTTTCGCATCATTTCCTCTTTTTTTCTTTCTTCTCTTCCTAGTTTCTCCTAAATTCTTAAATCCATCTGATTAAAAAATAACAATGCCAGGAATTTAGCTCGGATGTATTGTTGCTTTTGGTAACCACAGGGGTAAAAAAAAATGTATCAAAGGGTTGAAATGAATAGGATTCAGTTGTAGAATACCTCTGCCAAGCCACAGAGAAAAGTTCTGAGATGCCGCAAGGTGAAGAGACCCTCAGGCCACTCAGTGGCATAGCAGAGAAGTGTAGCCATGTCATCACATCTGTGGACCAGAAGGTGCAAGGGTAGATTTATTATTATTTTACCAGAACACTACTCATCTCTGGCTTATGGTGGTGCAGGGAATTGAACCTGGGACTTTGGAGCCTCAGGCATGAGAGTCTCTTTGCATAACCATTATGCTATCTACCCTTGCCCTGTTTTCTTATGTTGTCTCTGATGTAGGATTTGTATCATAGCACTTTCTTGGATTTCTCATGATGTCCACTTCAATCCTCAGTATCTAGTAGGAATTCAGCATTGAACAAATGCCTTCTCAGCAAGGAATTAAGTTATAAAGTTGAATTCTACCTACTAGAGAGGATTTTGTTGTTTCCTCCTTGGAACCTGTACTTTCAACTTCTTTGCTAAACAAAGAAAAGAAAGATAATGAAGTGTAATGGTAATGACTTAAATCACTATGGGGATGCAAAATATGGAGGCATGTCTGGACAACACCAAGAAATCTAGGGTACAGCCACTAAAATATACAGGAAGACTATAAACTTTCAGTAATTCATTTATTTAATAAAAATAAAACTACAGGGTGACTCAGGCAATCTGAAGTCTTTAAAAAAGGTAAATTATGGGGGTCGGGCAGTAGTGCAGCAGGTTAAGCGCAAGGATCCCGGTTCGAGCCCCTGGCTCCCCACCTGCAGGGGAGTCACTTCACAAGCAGTGAAGCAGATCTGCAGGTGTCTGTCTTTCTCTCCCCCTCTCTGTCTTCCCCTCCTCTCCATTTCTCTCTGTCCTATCCAACAACAATGACATCAATAACAACAACAACAATAACTATAACAATAAAACAAGGGTAACAGGAAATAAATATTTTTTTAAAAAAAGGTAAACTATACCAGGGTGATGATGAAGATGATTTCTATTTCATTGAATTCTATATTTCTATCTCATAGACTATTGTCCCTAGCACATAACATAATTCAGCAAATATTTGAATGAGTGGAGTTTAGGTTCTATAATCAGAGGGATTATGCTGGTCAGCAAAGTAAAGATTGATTCATCCTCTTAAGGATTTCAAGTCTGTCCTTGAGGTTTGATGTTAGGCTGTGTCTCTCTCTCTCCCCCTCCCTCTTTGATTCAATCTGGGGTTCTGGGAAAAACAAAACAAAACACACACAACCCTCAGCTTCATGCTTTTGGTAACCACAAGGGTCTGTCTGCTCTGGAAGAAGAGGAGCCTCTGTAGTAATGAAGGAGTATGGCAAACTAGTCGGAAAAGCTGATGTAACAAAGAGGAGGGAACAGGCCCACACATGCTGGCAAGTCGCTGTAAATACATTTGTTTGTGTCGTATGAGCATAGTTACCTAGAGCCTTTTATAGTAGTCTCTTTCTCTTTTTGATTTTACCTAGTTCTATTCAACCCCCCCATTTTTTAGACTAGGCTGGGTTCTGATTGATGTTAATTTTTTTAAATGTTTTTTTGTTGCCCATGTTTTATTGTTGTAGTTATTATTGTTGTTGTTGGATAGGACAGAGAGAAATGGAGGGAGGAGGGGAAGACAGAGAGGGGGAGAGAGACAGATACCTGCAGACCTGCTTCACTGCTTGTGAAGTGACTCCCCTGCAGGTGTGGAGAAGTGGGCTCGAACCCGGATCCTTATGCCGGACCTTGTGCTTTGAGCCACGTACGCTTAACCCACTGTGCTACCGCCCGACTCCTTGATGTTAATTTTATACTCGGGAAGAAGTGAAGAGGATGGGCATCTTGGAAAATACATCTTGGAAATTAATTGGAATTTAATTGAAATTTAATTTAATTGAATTTTTAATTGAAATTGAAAAATTTAATTGAAAATTAAATTGAAAATTTAATTGAATTTTTTAATTGAAATTGAAATTAATTGGAATTTAATTGAAATTAATTGGAAATTAATTGAAATTAATTGGAAATTAATACATCTTGGAAACCAATGTTTTCTATGAGTACATTCACACTTCCTGATACAGACATGAATTTGTTAATCTTATAATACTCTAATGAGATGAAAAAATTCCACTATCTCCAGTTTTCAGAGGGTGAGACTAAAGTATAAATAACATTGACCTGAGGCAAGGAAAACCAGCCCTGTTACCAGTTCTTTTCTTTCCTTTTTTTATATTTATTTATTTTTTATTATTTTTAAACATTCATTGTTATAGTTGTTGTTATTGATGTCGTCGTTGTTGGATAGGACATAGAGAAATAGAGAGGGGAGGGGAAGACAGAGAGGGAGAGAGGAGAGAAAGATAGACATCTGCAGACTTGCTTCACTGCCTGTGAAGCGACTCCCCTGCAGGTGGGGAGCCAGGGGTACCAACCTGGATCCTTTCGCAGGCCCTTGCGCTCTGTGCCACATGCACTTAACCCTCTGCACTACTGCTTGACTCCCACTAGTTTTTTCTTTCATAGTCACTAGACCTCCTTGAACTTTGAGTGCTACCAAGTGTAGGACTTGGTAAATTTGTCCTTGATTTTACTTACTTAATGAAGAAAATGAGTTGCTCCATGATTCTAAAATATGGCATCTTTTATAATACATGTTTCTCACTACCGGGTTAGTAATCCAGGCAAAAGAGTTTGTCTGTAGAACTCTTTCACCTTAGGGTTTGCCAGTCCTTATAGGGAAATAGGAAATCAGAAGAAATGAATCAGTGAGATCATGTAGTTTAAAAAGGCTTAAGGACCCCAAAGATTCCATAATGCCCAACCAAAAGGATACGTGTACACCTATGTTCATAGCAGCACAAGTCATAATAGCTAAAAGCTGGAATCAACCCAGGTGCCCAACAACAAATGAGTGGCTGAGAAAGCTGTGGAATACACAATGGAATACTACGCAGCTATTAAGAACAATGAACACACCTTCTCTGACCCATCTTGGATGGAGCTAGAAGGAATTATGTTAAGTGAGCTAAGTCAGAAAGATAAAGATGAGTATGGGATGATCCCACTCATCAACAGAAGTTGAGAAAGTAGAACAGAAAGGGAAACTAAAAGCAGGATTTGACTAAGTCTAGAGTAGGGCACCAAAGTAAAAACCCTGTGGTGAGGGGGAGGGTGGACATTTGGCTTCCCTGGGCGGCAGGAGGTGTGTGGGGGTGGGTGGGTGGGATGGGACACAGTCTTTTGGTGGTGGGAATGGTGTTTATGTACACTCCTATCAAATTTTAGTCATATAAATCACTATATAATTAATATGAGAGGGGAAAAATTGATTGTATGTCTCGAACTTTTTAAAGCACAGACTGAGTCTTTTTAATACATAGGCTGGGTCTTTGATATGTTGACTCTCTCAAAAGCCTAGACCAGGGAGAACAGAAGCAACCGGTGGCACAGCTATATACAAGACGCTGGGTATTATACAGCAAATCCTAATAAAGGGACTTTCAAAGTTAACCCAATTACCAAATAATGTGATGATAACAATAACTATCCATTGTCTTCTTGAACCCTAAGACAGCAGGAACCTCACATTTCCACTATAGAACCACCTGGAATGGATTTAGAGAATACTATGAAAGGAAAGGTCTCACCCGAGTAATGAAGCTGAAGGATTGTCATTCCACACCTGCAGTCTCTGGACACAGTTTGAAGTGAAGCATGCTGAGGTGGCACTCGTTACGTTAATTAGGTTGTGATCAGCAGATGTAATATTATTTGATATGAATTGAGAGAAGCATGCAGGAAAGTGTGCCCCACCATAAGTTTCCAAGACTGGGGGAAATATAGGCTCTATAGTGGAAATATGAGGTTCCTGCTGTCTTAGAGTTCAAGAAAACAATGGATAGTTATTGTTATCATCACATTATTTGGTAATTGGATTAACTTTGGGCTCTCAATTCAATTCCACTGGTCAGTGTATCTATTCATATTCCAGTACCAAGCAGTTTTGATGACAGTGGCCCTATAATACGATTTGAGATCTGGGAGTGTGATGCCTCCAGTTCTGTTCTTCCTTCTGAAGACTGTTTTGGCAATTCCAGGTCTTTTCTGGTTTAGATAAACATTTGTAGCATTTGTTCTATTCTCCTAAAAAATGTGCTTGGGATCTTGATGGGGATAGCACTAAATTTGTATATGGCTCTGGATAGTATTTTCATTCTGATGATGTTAATTCTTCTAACCCATGAACATGGACTATCTTTCCACTTCTTTGTATCTTTTTATTTTTCCTGGAGTAGTGATTCATAATTTTCAGTATACATGTCTTTCACTTCTTTGGTTAGGTTTATTCCTAGATATTTTATTGTTTTTGTTGCTATAGTAAAAGGAATTGATTTCTGGATTTCAACTTCTTCTAACTTAGTGTTTGCATAGAGGAATGTCACAGACTTTTGAATGTTAATTTTGTAGCCTGTCACCTTACTGTATTGCCTGATGATTTCCAAAAGCTTCTTGCTGGATTCTTTAGGCTTTTCTATGTATACTATCATGTCATCTGAAAATAGGGAGAGTTTGACTTCTTCTCTTTCAATCTGTATCCCTTTAATTCCTTGCTCCTGCCTGACTGCTATGGCAAGAACACTATGTTGAATAGTAATGGTGATAGTGGGCATCCCTGTCTAGTACCTGATCTGAGTGGAAATGCTTCCAGTTTTTCCCCATTGAGTATGATGTTGGCTGTAGGTTTGCTATATATAGACTCCACTATCTTGAGGAATTTTCCATCTATTCCCATTTTTTGTAGTGTTTTGATCATAAAGGGATGTTGTATTTTTTCAAAGGCTTTCTCTGCATCTATTGATATGACCATGTAGTTTTCAGTCCTGTTTGTTGGTATGCATGAGACCCCTTATGTTTCATTTGGTTTAAATCCCCCCTGCTTAACACTATTCTATTTACATAACCACTGCATTCTATTTACATAACCACTGTTAACAAGCACCACCCCCCCTCCAGGGCATTGGTGGTTCAGTGATAGGATTCTCGCCTGCTCCGCCCCCTCCTTGTCACACTCTGATTTTCACCAGTCACTTTTCTCTCCAACCTCTCTATGTCACATCCTGTTTCCATCCTACTTGTCAAGTATATATAAAGACAGCATTGTGAGTTTTAGGGTACTTTACCTTTAGTTTAGCTTAGCTCATCTTAGATTGTGCTGCGTCCTGCATGAATAAAGAGATACTGCCTACAGCTCAACCATGAGTCCCTGGTCATCTGTTACCCACCCGTGAAGCCAGCCCAGTGAAAACAACATAGCCCGTCAAAAACAACACCTGTTTTTATTGATGTGGTGGGTCATGTGGATTGATTTACGTATATTAAACCAACCTTGCATGCCTGGGATAAGCCCCACTTGGTCATGATAAACAATCTTTTTAATATACTGCTGTATCTGGTTGGCTAGAATTGTGTTCAATATTTTCGCATCTATGTTCATCAGAGATATTGGTCTGTAGTTTTCTTTTTTGGTTGTGTCCCTGTCTGCTTTTGGTATCAGGGTGATGTTGGCTTCATAGAAGCTGGCAGGGAGTATTCCAGTGTCTTCAGTCTTCTGGAAGACTTTTAAAAGTAGAGGTATTAGTTCTTCTTTGAAGGTTTTGTAGAATTCATTTGTAAAACCATCTGGTCCAGGACTTTTATTCTGGGGAAGGTTTTTGATAACTGTTTCAATTTCGTTAGCTGTGATGGGCCTGTTCATGTTATCCACTTCCTCTTTACTTAGTTTTGGAAGTTGGTAGGTATCTAGGAAATTGTCCATTTCTTCCAGGTTCTCTAGCTTGGTGGCATATAGTTGGTCATAGAAGCCTTGTACAATATGTTGAATTTCTGCGGTGTCTGTTGTGATATCTCCTCTTTCATTTAGTATCCAATTAATTGGGTCTTCTCCCTTTTTTGTTTTGTGAGTCTGGCTAAATGTTTGTCGATTTTGTTTACTCTTTTGAAGAACCAACATTTACTTTCATTGATCTTTTGTATGGTTTTCCTATTCTCAATATTATTTATTTCTGCCCTAACTTAAGTGATTTCTGTCCGTCTGGTTGCTTTAGGATTCCTTTGTTGTTATTCTTCTAGGTGTTTAAGATGTGCAATCAGGCTGTTTATTTGTGCTTTTTCTTGTTTCCTAATGTGTGCTTGTATAGCTATGAACTTCCCTCTTAGGACTGCTTTAGCTGTGTCCCAAATATTTTGATAGCTTGTGTCTTCATTTTCATTGAAGTCTCAAAACATTTTGATTTCTTCCTTGATTCCCTCTTTGACCCAGTAGTTGTTAAGAAGTGTACTGTAGAGTTTCCACTTTTTGGGACTATTACTAATCTTTTGTTGATTGTTAAGTGTTAGTTTAATTCCACTGTGGTCTGAGAAGATGCTTGGGATGATTTCAATGCTCTTGAATTGGCTGATGCTGTCTGGTGGCCTAATATATGGTCTATCCTTGAGAATGACCCATGTGGATTTGAGTAAAATGTATATTCCAGTTTCTTGGAATGAATAATTCTGAAAATGTCCAATAGCTCTAGTTTATCTGTCTCTTCATTTGGCTCCGTTATATCTTTATTGATTTTCTGCCTGGATGATCTGTCAAGTTGAGAGGGTGGGGTGTTGAAGTCCCCTACTATGCTTGTGTTGCTGTTAATATATTGCTGTAGCTCTTTCAGTAGAAGTTTGATGTATTTAGATGGTTCTCATTGGGTGCATAGATGTTAATAATTGTTAAGTCCTCTTGATTGACTGATCCTCTGAGCATTAAGTAGTGTCCATTCCTATCTTTTTAAATCTTATCTATTTTAAAGTCTATCATGTCAGATATGAGAAAGGGCTGTTCCTGCCATTTTTTGTGGGTCATTGGCTTGTATGATAGTTTTCCATCCTTTCACTTTAAGTCTGTGTTTGTCTTGTTGAGTTAGGTGGGTTTCCTGTAGACAGCACATTGTTGGGTTGTGTTTTCTGATCCATCTTCCTACTCTGTGTCTTTTAATAGGTGAATTCAGGCAATTGACATTTATTGATATCAAAGATTGAAGATATTTTAATGCCATTCTTGTAGAGTTTTAGAGTGTTTTGATATATGTCCTATTTGTGGTGGTCTGGTTGTTTATAGGAGACCTTTCAGAACTTCTTTCAAGGCAGGCTTGGTGATGGTTGATTCCTTCAACTGTTGCTTGTCTGAGAAGGTTTTGATGCTTCCATCTAGTTTGAATGACAGTCTAGCAGGATATAGTATTCTTGGCTGAAAGCCTTTCTCATTGAGCACTTGATAGATATCTTGCCATTCTCTTCTGGCCTGTAGTGTTTGTATGGAGAAGTCTGCTGCTGATCTTATGGGTTTTCCTTTGTAGGTGACTCTTTGTTTTTCTTTTGCAGCCTTGAGGATCCTTTCTTTATCCTTATTCCTTTCCATTCTAAGTATGATATGTCTTTGTGTTTTTAGGTCTGGGTTAATTCTGTTTGGGACCCTCTGGGCTTCTTGAATTTTTATGTCTTTGATGTTGTCTAGACTAGAGAAGTTTTCAGCTACTATGGCCTGAAAAATGCTTTTTTCCTCTTCTTCTCTTTCTTCCTCTGGTATGCCAATAATGCGTATATTGTTTCTTTTGAAGTCATCCCATAGGACTCTGTTGTTGTTTTCAGCATCTCTTAATCCCTTTTTGAGATCTCTTACTTCTTTTATGGTTGTCTCTAATTCATACTCAATCTTGCTAGTTCTGTCTTCAGCCTCATAGATTCTATTCTCTCTGCCCTCTATTGTTTTCTGGAGTTCATCTATTTTGTTGCCCTGCTCTGATACTGTTTTAGCTTGTTCAGCTAGTTGCATTCTTAGCTCAGCGATTTCAGCTTTCAGCTCTCTAATAACCATGAGATAATTAGTATTTTCTTCCATATTCTCATTTGTTGTTCCTGTATTTCTGATTACAATTTTTTCACTTTCATTGAACTCTCAAAACATTTTGGTTTCTTCCTTGATTTCCTCTTTGACCCAATAGTTGTTAAGTAGTGTACTGTAGAGTTTCCACATTTTGGGACTATTACTAATCTTTTGTTGATTGTGAAGTGTTAGTTTAATTCCACTGTGGTATGAGAAGATGCTTGGGATGATTTCAATGCTCTTGTATTTGCTGATGCTGTCTTTGTGGCATAACATATGGTCTATCCTTGAGAATGACCCATGTGTACTTGAGTAGAATGTGTATTCCAGTTTCTTGGGATGAATGACTTTGAAAATGTCCAATAGTTCTAGTTTGTCTATCTCCTCATATAGCTTCCTTATTTCTTTATTGATTTTCTGCCTGGATGATCTGTCAAGTTGAGAGAGTGGGGTGTTGAAGTCTCCTACTATTACTGTTTTGCTGTTAATATGTTGCTGTGGCTCTTTCAGTAGATGTTTGATGTATTTAGATGGATTCTCATTGGGTTTATAGATGTTAATAATTGTTAAGTCCTATTGATTGACAGATCCACTGAGCATCAAGTAGTGTCCATCCCTATCTGTTTAAATTTTATTGATGGTAAAGTCTATCATGTCTGACATGAGAATAGCTGTTCCTGCCCTTCTTGTGGGCCATTGACTTGTATGATAGTTTTCCATCCTTTTACTATGAGTCTGTGTTTGTCTTGTTGAGTTAGGTGGGTTTCCTGTAGACAGCATATTGTTGGGTTGTGTCTTCTGATCCATCTTCCTACTCTGTGCCTTTTAATAGGTGAATTAAGGCCATTGAGATTTATTGATATCATAGATTGAAGAAGTTTTAACACCATTATTGTAGAATTTTAGAGTGTTCTGATAGATGGCATTTTTTATGGTGGTCTCATTTATGGAAGACTGAACTTCTTTCATGGCTGGCTTGGTGATAGTTGATTTTTCAACTGTTGCTTGTCTGGGAAGGTTTTATGCCTCCATCTAGTCTGAATGACAGTCCAGCTGGATACAGTAGTCTTGGTTGAAAGCCTTTCTCATTGAGCACTTGATAGATATCTTGCTATTCCCTTCTGGCCTGTAGTGTTTGTGTGGAGAAGTCTGCTGCTAATCTTATATGTTTTCTTCTGTATGTGACTCTTTGTTTTTCTCTTGCAGCCTTCAGGATCCTTTTTTAATTCTTATTCCTTTCCATTCTAAATATGATTGTGCGTGTTGGTGTCTTTAAGTCAGGTTTAATTCTGTTTGGGACTCTCTGGGTTTCTTGAACCTTTATGTCTTTTATGTTGTCTAGACTAGAGAGGTTCTCAGTTATTATGTCCTGAAGGATGCTTTCTTCCCCCCTCTCTCTTTCTTCTTCTGGTAAGCCAATAATGCACATATTACTTCTTTTGAAGTCATCCATTAGGTCTCTGTTTTTGTTTTCAGTATCTCTTAATCTCTTTTTGAGATCTCTTAATTCTTTTTTAGTTGTCTCTAATTCATCCTTGATCTTGCTAATTTTGTATTCAGCCTAATTTATTCTATTATCTCTCCCTTCTACTGTTTTCTGGAGTTTATATGTTTTGGTACTCTGTTCTGATACTGTTTTAGCTTGTTCAACTAGTTGTTTTCTTAGCTCAGCTATTTCAGCTTTCAGCTCTCTAATAACCTTGAGATGGTGTTTTTTTTTTTTTTTTTTTTTTTTTTTTTTTTTTTTTTTACAAAGTCTCATTTGTTGTTTCTGCATTTCTGATGACAATTCTTTCAAACTCTTTACTCACTCCTTTGACTATTTCCTTAACTAGTGTTTGGATGTTGACCTCATTATTTGTGTTTCAACCTTTGGGGGGCTTTTAGCTCGACTCTTGTCTTGGTTCATTTCTCCAGTATTTCTTCTTTTTGGTTTTACCATTCTATATAGTATGTTATGAGGTCCTTCTGTAAGTACTTCTCAAATTACTGATCACTCTTGCCTAGATTGACTTGTGTCTAAGTAAGGTAATTAAAGGGTTCACAGTTGTGGAAATTAACAGTTGTTTATATATATATATATATGTTTGCCTACAGGGTTATTGCTGGGTCTCAGTGCCTTCACCATGAATCCACTGCTCCTGCAGGCCATTTTTCCCCCTTTTGTTGCCCTTGTTGTTGTAGCCTTGTCGTGGATATTATTGTTGTTGTTGATGTCATTCATTGTTTAATAGGACAGAGAGAAATGGAGAGAGGAGGGGAACACAGAGAGGGGGAGAGAAAAACAGACACCTGCAGACCTGCTTCACCACTTGTGAAGTGACTCCCCTGCAGGTGGGGAGCCAGGGGCTTGAACCGGGATCCTTACTCCTTTCCTTCTGCTTTGCACCATGTGTGCTTAACCTGCTGCGCTACCACCTGACTGACCCCCATTGTTTAAATATTTCAATCTCTGAGTTGGAGCACAGAGGCTGTTAAAAGCCTCTTTTGTTCTTTTTCTTCCCTATAGGCTATGGGAGCCTGAGGGTTTTTAAACTTTAAATAGACTTCTTAGCTTAATCACTCACTCCTGAGCCAGAGATAAATCAGGATGGAGGAGAGATAGCATAGTGATTATACAAAGAGACTCTCACAGCCCAAGGATCCAAAGCTTCAGGCTCAATTCAGCTTCTCTGCCAAGCTGGGCAGCACTGCTGGACCCTGTGAATTTCTAAACAGGTCCAGTTTATAGTCTTTAGGTTCAGAGGCAATTATTTACCATGTTCTCATCAGGAGAACAATATGGAAATGCTCCCACTATACAGCCCCACTGCTAGGCCACTGAGGTATAGCTCTTCTCCTGAGTTTCCTGGTCAGTTTTCTGTTCTCAGATGCCAGCGCAGAGTCTCCCCTCCTAGTGCTCCAGTCTCAGAGGCCAGTAGCAATGGAGACTCACAGTTGCATTTGGTGAATCTTAGGGGAGTCCTTCAACAGTCTTTTTGTTGGTAAAACAGACAGGAGGTAGTGCCTCAACTGGTAAACTGCTAGACTGTTATCAGCTACTCAATCTCTCCTTAGGCTCCTCCTTGTCCATGAGCCACATGTTTTTGCACTCACTGGTGGTTTGGTGGGTTCCTGATGTCATTCTAGTTCTGATTGTTGTGGTCCCATGTGGTCTCCTTTGGTATTCCTAGTTGACCAGACAGAGGAGAGGAGAGAAACACAGCTGCTGCTGCTCTGTAGCCCCGCCTCCAAAAGTTCCTTTATGATTTTTTTCAGTGATGAATTTTAACCACTTAAAAACATTTTCCCCCATCAGCTAGGGTCCTACTCGGGGAGTCTTGAGATTCCCAAACAGACACGATGGGCCTAGACCTCAAATCCCTCTCTTCATTGTTACCAGTCATCTCTATCAGGAACAACACAATAGACCCCTTTGTGGCCCCCCATAGTACCTTGCCCTCAACATGGATCAACAATGGTAGAGAATATTCTATCCTCCAAAGGGAAGCTGGACAATATACTCTATGCTACACCTGAGGAAGATGGGTCCTGATATTGGGGCAGCTTGGAATGTTCCTACTCATGACCACAGAATGTGAGCTCATTATCTACAGGGATGCAGAGATCACATAGGATTCTAAGCTGAATATGGGCCCCAGATCACATCAAATCAGTGGGGTTTGCAGTCAACAATATTTATACCCCTTTCCCATATTTGGGAGCTACTCTCTTCCCTAATGCAGCTTTCTGGTCCTTTTTCCAGCCATGACATCATCTCCCCAGACAATAACTTGGATCCACCTGCATATCAGATTTCAGGCTCAGCAGGAAAAAAAAACTAGTATAGCCACAGACCCTTTGGAATATAACTAAAATATGCCTACTAGCTATCTACAGAATGGAAACCCCCCTCCACCAACTCTTCATCTGCACTAATCCAGCCTTTAGGTTCATGATTAGTTAATAATTTGTTTGGCTTTATATATTAACTCTCTTTTTAGCCATCAGATTCCTTGTGGTACCATGATGCCAACCAGACTTCCCTAGACAGACAACCCCACCAATGTGTCCTGGAGCTCTGATTCCCCAGAACCCCATCCCACTAGGGAAAGAGAGAGGATGACTGGGAGTATGGATTGACCTGTCAACTCCCATGTTCTGTGGGGAAGCAATTACAGAAGCCAGACTTTCCACCTTCTGCATCCCACAATGACCTTGGGTCCATACTCCCAGAGGGTAAAGAATAGGAAAGCTATCAGTGGAGGGGATGGAATACAGAGTTCTGGTGGTAGGAATTTTGTGAAGTTTTACCCCTCTTATCCTATGGATTTGTCAGTGTTTCCTTTTTATAAAACAAAACAAAACAAGACAAAACAAAAACATTTCCCTGGTGTATTTCATCAAAATAAAAGTCTCTGGGGTGGGGGTGGGGCAGGGCTTAGGTCCTGGAACATGATTGCAGAGGAGGACCTAGTGGGGGTTGAATTGTTATCTGGAAAACTGGGAAATGTTATGCATGTACAAACTATTGTATTTACTGTCAACTGTAAACCATTAATCCCCAATAAAGAAAAGCAAAAACAACAAACAAACAAACAAATGAAAACCATTTCCCAAGCCTTTAAGTGGCAAGAGGAGGTGAGAGAATGAAAAGCCTGAGATCAAGCAGGGGATGGATATGGAACACTAGAGATGGAAGGAGTTGGGAAAGAAAGGGTCAGAGGGATGCCATCTGCAGAGATGCCCTAGGGGAACCCTGTCCCCCAGTGACTCAGAGAAACATGTGACCATAGCAGTTCCACAATCAGACCTTGTCATTACCCGTGGCTCTGGCCTTGTGTGCAGTAGAATTGCTACCACACAGCAGCCTTGTTGTAATCCTATACTCTGCGACTACAACAATAAAAGAAGGCCCAAAACCAAAATTTTGGCAGTTAGGCTATTAGGGAGCATCAAAGCTGAGGTTTTTTTTTTTTTTTTTAAATGTTGAACAGCCTAGTCTTCAGGAAAAAAAATTGAGATGGAAGCTAATGACTCAGTTTGTGATGAAAATAGCTGGATTTTCCTATAATTCTCTTAGCTGTGAGTCATCTTTGGAGAGAGAAAGTGGGGTCTTCCTTCTTTTTGATTTACAGTCACAAACTTGAGAGATGTTATAATACTTTAGTAGCATCAAATACGCTTGAATCTTCAGAACGAATGAGAAGAATGGGGCCAGGCATCGGTACATCTTGAACAGAGCACATATTACAATACACAGAGACCCAGGTTTAAACCCCTGTGCCCCACCTGCATTGAGGGAAGCTTTATGATCAGTGAAGCCATGCTGCAGCTCTCTCTCTCCTTCCCAAACCCCTCCATCTTCATTTCTCTCTGAATCTATAAGTAAATAAATTATTTTATATTTTTATTTTTGCCTCCAGGATTATTTCTGGGGCTTGGTGCCTGCACTACGAATCTACTGCTCCTGGAGGCTATTTTTTTCCCATTTTGTTGCTCTTGTTGTTACCCTTGTTGTTTTTGTTGTTAATGTTATTATTGCCATTGCTGCTGTTGTTGTTGTATAGGATAGAGAGAAATTGAGAGGGGGGAAGATGGGGTGGGGGAGAGGAAGATAGACACCTGCAGACCTGCTTCACTGCCTGTGAGGTGACCTCCCTGCAGGTGGGGAGCGCCACGGGCTCGAACTGGGATCTTTTTGCAGTCTTTGCGATTTGCACCATGTACACTTAACCTGCTGAGCTACCGCCCGGCCCAAATAAATGATTTTTTAAAAAAAAGTTACAGTTGAGAAGGGATTTTCCAGTGGTGTGCTGATAACACTTAATAACTGGCTGTCCAGAGGAAAGAAGCTCTATGCTGATTTCCATGACTCAAATTTTATTTATTTATTTAATTTTTTAACCAGAGCACTGTTCAGCTCTGGCTTATGGTGGTGCGGGGGACTGAACCTGGGACTTTGGAGACTCAGAAATGAGAGTCTGTTTGCATAACCATTATGCTATCTACCCTCTACCCCATGACTCAACTTTTGAGCTACCAGAGAGACATCCTTGTGTGGCAATGGAAAGGATGAGGAGAAATTCTTAAAACCCTCTACAAATGCTGATTGAAAATTCCCTTCATCAGGGATGTGGGATCCTTGGCTGGACATCTCAGCCATAGGGAGGATGACCACTGCCAGGAGGAGAACCCTCTGTCCATGGACTTCCCTGGCTTCATCTCAATATAAAGATGGTAAGATTTCTTCATCTCACCAACAAGATTAAAACACTCTATTTATACTCAAGCATTTTTAAAGGATAGGAACATAAAACACATCAATACCACCACTCTAGTCCCTTTCTAAGAATACAGAATTGTCTTCTCAGAGGAAGCCACAGGCTTAGAGTTGGGGATGGAGGTCAACTTAAGTACAATAATTTTCCTGTTGCCCTCAGCCTTGAAGACAAATTGTAACCATTTCAGGGCACTATCATCGAGGGTGGAATTTGGAACCCCCCAAAATAACAAGAGAAAGCAAATAAATTTGACTTAATTTTCATAAAACATTGTCCTTCAAAATAAATAAATATTTTTTAAAAGGGCAACAAAAGGGAATAAATAAATATTAAAAAAACAACAAAAAAGTTGTCCTTCAAAAGGCACTACTGAGAAAGTGAAACTACAATCCAAAGAATAGGAGGAAATTGCCATGCCCCACTCAACTCCAGAATGACGGGTCTGACAGGGTCAGCACCCCAGAAAACTCTCTTCAAGGAAGAAGAATTCTGGGAGTGGGTCTTGGCATCCTGAGCAGATATAAATTGGAAACTCTGATTATTGTTTTCATTATGTACATGGTAATGATGCTGTGTAATTGGGGATGAACAGCCCCTGTTCCCAGATTAGATACAGATGAACAGTAAATGAGGAGGACAAAGTTATGGGTCATCAAATACATAAAGTTTTAGGAAAGTTCTTAATAATACTTACGTCCTCTTATGAAATGTGTTAAAACTCTACATAAAATACTATCTGCTAAGCCTATTACTCAGAAATGCATCACCCCATGAAGTATGACATTTTTGTAAAACCGCAAGGCCATCTAATCAAGAAATGAGCTTTACTTTCTGTTTCAGATATTGTTTATGTAAGACTGAAAGATATATAAACTCTCACTTGCTGAGTAAAACTTGAGCTCAGATTCACCCTCCCACAGAGTGTGGTGTATTCTGTTCTCCCTTGCGCCGACTGACCCACCGGGTGGTTCCCTTCGGAGTTCCCTGATCCTTCCTGCTGCTCCTCTGCTCGAGCGGTCCATCACAGGAAATGTTTGCAAATCATATATTTATTAAAAGTCTACTATCCAAAATATTAAAGGGCTCTTACAACTTGACAGTAAAAAGACAACAATTTTAAAATGGGCAAAGCATTTGGTTAGACATTTCTTCAAAGAAGGCATACAAGTGACCAATAAATAAAAACTTGAAAAGATGCTCAACATCATTAATAATTAATAAAATGCAATCAAAGCCTCAAGATACTATTTCACACCCACTAGTATGACTACAATAAAAATAGACCATGACAGGTTTTGGAGAGGACACAGATGAACTGGAATCCATAGACATCACTGGTGAGAATACAAAATGGTATAATCACTTTGGAAAATTACTTGATAGTACTTCAAAAAGTCAAATATAGTTACCCTATGATCCAGCAATCAGTTTCACTCCTAGGTAAATAACAACAGTAACATAAACACAAATGCTCTTAACAGAAATATTCATAGTAACCAAGAATGTGAGGATGATCTGGCTGTGATGTCTGTCACCCCATTAACGTCTAGGGTTGATTGGACTTATCTAACTGACCAGATGGGTTTCTTCTTTCCTTACCACTCCATTTGTGTGCTTGGTAAAAAAGGCTGACATTTACCTAATAGAAACAGACTGGCCTTTGGCTGGGAAATTGTGCAGATGCAGTCACATCTGCCATGTTGACCCCTCAGTCTATTGCTAGTTCCCGTGAGAGCTGGGACATTCTCGGAGTGCCTGTTCCACCATGTTGTGCCCTCAGGGCATTGTCTATTCCCCTGCAATGGTTGCAGTGCTCCTCCTTCCCATTCTCATGAGAGTTGTTATCCTACCCTGGAGTGCTGTGGTTACTCCTCCCCCTTCCCATTCTCTCGAGAGCTACTCCCATAAAAGCCCTTCTTTTCCCGCACCTCTCTCTCTTGCCAGCTTCTTCACTTCGGTGTTTAGATGCAGGAAAGGTTACTGCGTGAGGCGGCCATTTTTGCTACTTCCACGTGGCCCAACCTGCTTCTCTCTCATCCAACTCTGAGGTGCCAGTGCAAATAAAGATTTGTGTTCCCTCTTCACTCCGGATCTCTTTTCTCCGTGGCGCAGCATGACACCTGGCGCCCAACGTGTCCTGCACTCATGCCCCGCTGGGTGGCCCGGCCTGAGGTCCAGAAAAGTTTCCCAGACACAGGTAAGTGGCAGCTGCCTGACTCTGCAGCCCCGCATTTCCCCCCACCATGTGATTTTTTCCGCTTTATGAGGAGATGTCCCAGACATTATATCCTTCTCTCATGGGACAGGCTCTCGATCTCAGAGATGCTTTAATTGGAGCTACACCATGGGTTCTCTTGGCTATATTTGCAACTTTCAGGATATGTACAAGGAGTCCTGCCAAAAGGTTAATAGACAATGAGGCTGAGATACAAGAGTTAAAGGATATGTTCTCGGCGCTTAATCCCTCTAAGCCTTCTGCAGCTTCCACTTCCGTGACTCCTCCCCCCTCTGATACCTCATCATTAAGAGACCTTGAGGCTGAGATACAAGAGTTAAAAAATATGTTCTCAGTGCTTAAACACCCTAAGCCTTCTGCAGTCTGCCCTGAGAGTTCTGCTCCTGCAGACATGTGTTCGGTTTTTCCTGCAGCTTCCGCTTCCATGACTCCTCCCTCTGCTGATACCTCATCATTAAGAGACCTTGAGGCTGAGATACAAAAGTTAAAAGAGATGTTCTCGGCACTTAACCACCCTAATTTCTCTACAGTTTGCCCCAAGAGTTCTCTTTTGGCAGCTCCGAGAGCCACTACCCTAGCAGCTCCCACTTCCATGACTCCTTCCCCCACGTCATCAAACCAAGTACACACCTTCCCAGTAAATGTGGCCCCCAATAGACAAAACCCTCAGGTGTGGCATCCATACTCCTCCAAAGAACTCAGAGAAGTCAGGCAGGCAGTGAAGGAGGACGGATTTCATGCCCAATGGACCAAGTCCATTTTACGAAGCTTTTTCCAGCACCTTAATACCCCCCAAGACTGGAAAGACTTAACTAGTGCCACGCTCCCAGACCCCCTCTACCTGCAATGGGAGGCATGCTTTCATGATGAATGCTCTAGACAATCCCAGAAAAATCGTCACAAACAGCTAGAATGGAATTTTGATGCATTGTTTGGAGCAGGAGGGTTTGAAACTGGAACTCAGCAGGCAGAAGCCAAGTTTCCAACTGGTTATTTTGAAAAGGTACGCATCTGCACAACACAAGCATGGGAAAGGTTAACCCCATCCACAGGAGAGGCCTCAGTCCCTATTAACTCCCTTTGCCAAAAAACCGGTGAATCCTTAGCAGACTTCATTTCCAGGGTGCGGTCAACCTTAGAGAGAAAGATTTATAATAGTGAAGTCTGTTCTCTCCTCCTGCATTCCATTGTCTGGGATGGCATGATTCCAGAATTCCGTTAGACGTGCCTTAGTCTTAAACACCAACACCCAGATAATTGGATTTTAGTGACACAGGAACTTAGATCAGGCTCTTATGAGGCACCCATTATGACACAGGCTTATGCAGTTAACCCACGTAATCAAAAAACGGGGCCTGCTTTCAGTGTGGTCGCCAAGGGCATTGGCGTAACCAATGTCCAAATAAGCTGTGATCACACCACCAGTCAGGGCAGCCACGCCTCCAGTCAGGGCAACCACGCCTCCAGTTAGGGCAACCACGCCTCCAGTCAGGGCAACCCCACCTTCAGTCAAGGAGCCAGAGGCCATGAACACCTTGTCCTAGATGTCAGAAAGGTTTTCATTGGAAGAGAGATTGTTGGTCAAAATTTCATAAAGATGGTATGCCCCTGAATGGTACAAATTCAGGGCCTGAGATTTTGTGGACCACTCCTGTTTTAGAACGAGGTCACCCTACTATGACAGTAAGGATTGGCAATATTCCTTTTAAATTTTTGATTGACATGGGGGCAGAAAAGATGATTTTAAGGCAAGCAGAGGTTCCCCAAAATTCGGAACTCCTCTCAGGACTCTGTATACATGGAGTTGGAGGGATGACCCAAGCCTTTCTCACAAGAGATTTGCTCATGTGGGAAGACCCTGAAGGGACTACCGGACACTTGGGCCCTTTGGTAGCTGATATTAGCACCAACCTACTGGGCAGGGATCTTCTGGAATGTCTTGATGTTAGGATATCCACAGATGCCTCTGCAGAGTGTAACACCCACTCCTGCGAGACTAGATCTAATCAACATCCCCAATACTAACTTCCACTGTTCGTAACCAAACTCCCTGCTTAGACTGGCTTTCTTTCTTTCAAGGTCCATCCAAGATCAGCTGAAAACGGTGAAGTCACCATTTTTTACAGCTGAGTAGTATTCCATTGTGTATATATACCACAACTTGCTCAGCCACTCATCAGTTGTTGGACACCTGAGTTGCTTCCAGGTTTTGGCTATTACAAATTGTGCTGCCAAGAACATATGTGTACACAGATCTTTTTGGATGGATGTGTTGAGTTCCTTAGGATATATTCCCAGGAGAGGAATTGCAGGGTCATAGGGTAGGTCCATTTCTAGCCTTCTGAGAGTTCTCCAGACTTTTCTCCACAGAGGTTGGACCAATTGACTTTCCCACCAGTAGTGTAGGAGGATACTTTGACCCAATACCCTCTCAAGCACTTGCTGCTGTTACCTTTTCTGATGTATGACATTCTCACAGGAGTGAAGTGATATCTCATTGTTGTCTTTATTTGCATTTCTCTGACAATCAGAGACTTGGAGCATTAATTAATGTGTTTCTCAGCCTTTTGGATCTCTTCTGTGGTGAATATTCTGTCCAAGTCCTCCCCCCATTTTTGGATGGGGTTATTTGTTGTCTTGTTGTTGAGTCTGGCAAGCTCTTTATATATGTTGGTTATTAAACTCTTGTCTCATGTATGGCATGTAAAAAACTTCTCCCAGTCTGTGAGGGGTCTCTTGGTTTGGGTAGTGGTTTCTTTTGCTGTGAAGAGGCTATTTAATTTGATGTAGTCCCATAGGTTTATACTTGTCTTAGTCTTCTTTGTAATTGGATTTGTTTCATTGAAAATGTCTTTAAAATGTATGCAGGAAAGAGTTCTGCCAATATTTTCCTCTAAGTATCTGATAGTTTGTGGTCTAACATCCAAGTCCTTGATCCACTTGGAATTTACTTTTGTATTTGGTGAAATACAGTGATTCAGTTTCATTCTTCTGCATGTTTCAACCCATTGTTTCCAACACCATTTGTTGAAGAGACTCTGCTTTCACCATTTAGTAGTCTGGGCCCCGTTGTCAAAGATTCGATGTCCATAGGTGTGGGGCCTCATTTCTGGACTCTCAATTACATTCCACTGGTCAGTATGTCTATTCATGTTCCAGTACCAAGCAGTTTTGATGACAATGGCCCTATAATACAGTTTGAAATCTGGGAGTGTGATGCCTCCAGTTCTGTTCTTTTTTCTCAAGATTGTTTTAGCAATTCTAGGTCTTTTCTGGTTCCAGATAAACATTTGTAGCATTTTTTCTATTCTCCTAAAAATGTGCTTGGGATCTTGATGGAGATAGCATTAAATTTGTAGATGGCTCTGGGTAATATATTAATGTTGATGATGTTAATTCTTCCAACCCATGAACATGGAATATCTTTCCACTTCTTTGTGTCTTTTTCAATTTCTTTGAGTAGTGACTCATAATTTTCAGTATACAAGTCTTTCACTTCTTTGGTTAGATTTACTCCTAGATATTTTATTGTTTTTGTTGCTATAGTAAAAGGAATTGATTTCTGGATTTCAACTTCTTCTAACTTAGTGTTTGCATAGAGGAATGCCACTGACTTTTGAATGTTAATTTTGTAGCCTGACACCTTACTGTATTGCCTGATGATTTCCAAAAGCTTCTTGCTGGATTCCTTAGGTTTTTCCATGTATACTATCATGTCATCTGCAAATAAGGAGAGTTTGACTTCTTCTCTTCCAATCTGTATCCCTTTACTTCCTTGGTCCTGATTGCTATGGCAAGAACTTCCAACACTATGTTGAATAGTAATGGTGATAGTGGGCATCCCTGTCTAGTACCTGATCTGAGTGGAAATGCTTCCAGTTTTTCCCCATTGAGTATGATGTTGGCTGTAGGTTTGTTATATATAGACTCCACTATCTTGAGGAATTTTCCATCTATTCCCATTTTTTTGTAGTGCTTTGATCATAAAGGGATGTTGTATTTTGTCAAAGGCTTTCTCTGCATCTATTGATATGACCCTGTGGTTTTTGGTCTTGCTTTTGTTGATGTGGTGGATCACATTGATTGATTTACGTATATTAAACCAACCTTGCATGCCTGGGATAAACCCCACTTGGTCATGATGGACAATCTTTTTGATATACTGCTGTATCCGGATAGCTAGAATTTTGTTCAATATTTTCGTATCTATGTTCATCAGAGATATTGGTCTGTAGTTTTCTGTTTTGATTGTGTCCCTGTCTGCTTTTGGTATCAGGGTGATGTTGGCTTCATAGAAGCTGGCAGGGAGTATTCCAGTGTCTTCAGTCTTCTGGAAGACTTTTAAAAGTAGAGGTATTAGTTCTTCTTTGAAGGTTTCGTAGAATTCATTTGTAAAACCATCTGGTCGAGGACTTTTATTTTTGGGGAGATTTTTGATAACTGTTTTAATTTCATTAGCTGTGATGGGCCTGTTCATGTTATCCACTTCCTCTTTACTTAGTTTTGTAAGTTGGTAGGTATCTAGGAAATCGTCCATTTCTTCCAGGTTCTCTAGCTTGGTGGCATATAGTTGTTCATAGAAGCCTCGCATGATATGTTGAATTTCTGTGGTGTCTGTTGTGATATCTCCTCTTTCATTTAGTATCCAATTAATTGGGTCTTCTCCCTTTTTTGTTTTGTGAGTCTGGCTAAAGGTTTGTCAATTTTGTTTACTCTTTTGAAGAACCAACATTTACTTTCATTGATCTTTTGTATGGTTTTCCTATTCTCAATGTTATTTATTTCTGCCCTAACTTAAGTGATTTATGTCCTTCTGGTTGCTTTAGGGTTCCTTTGTTGTTCTTCTTCTAGGTCTTTAAGATGTGCAATCAGGCTGTTTATTTGTGCTTTTTCTTGTTTCCTAATGTGTTGGGTAGTATGCTGCCTCCCCCTGGCTTCTGCTTACCCATATGCCTATATAGGGATTTACTGATCCAAAGCTTTGTTATATTTACATAAATCACTTTTACATTTACATAAAGCACTCCCTCCAGGGCATTGGTTGTTCAGTGATAGGATTCTCGCCTGTTCCGCCCCCTCCTTGTCACACTCTGATTTTCACCAGTCACTT
Source organism: Erinaceus europaeus (assembly GCF_950295315.1). Lineage (NCBI taxonomy): Eukaryota > Metazoa > Chordata > Mammalia > Eulipotyphla > Erinaceidae > Erinaceus > Erinaceus europaeus. The sequence goes on along the minus strand of NC_080170.1, from coordinate 52,478,616 downwards.
TTCTCTCCACCCTCTCTATATCACATCCTGTTTCCACCCTACTTGGAGAGTATAAAAACAGCTGCTCTTCTGATTAAAGACACTTGGAAATTGCTTTCCAGCTCCGAGAGTTCCAGAGTGTATCTCCTGTGGAAGTTAGTGCGGCACGAGTTCCTGATCCCTCTCCCACGTAGCAGCCTATATTGGCTCCAGTTGAGTTTTCTCCAAGCCAGAGAGCACTAGCTCGGGAAGAAGTACCCTCAGGCTATCCCGGCATCTGGCGCCCAGAACAGGGACACGTAAGCAGCAGATTCACAAGAAGACATCTTAGATAAGTACACACCTTTTGGGTATCTGCAATATTGTGTTAAGGCACTGTGATTTTTTTCTTTCTTACTGTTTTCCTGAGATCTCTCCACCATGGAAAATCTTTTCCAAATTCTGCATTCTTTTTCCAGTATACAATTTTTATTTATCTGGGACATTTTTCTCGGGGCTTCACCTTATATCCTGTTGATCATCATAGCAGCTTTTAAGGGATATATAGGGCAACCTCTCAAAAGGCTTAAGGACCTAGAGGCTGAGGTCCGAGAGACAAAGGAAGTGATCATAGAACTTAACCAGCACCTTAAAAACAAGAAGAAGCAAAGGCGTGTCGTGATCTTGACCCACCCTAATTCCTCTGCATCTTGCCCTGAGGCCCCTATTTTGACATCTTGCCCTGAGGCCCCTATTTTGGCAGACACGTGTCCGAATTCTCCTTTGGACTCCACAGCCACTTCTTCGGCCACCCCCATTTTGGCAGACACATGTCTGGAACCTCCTGCTGCCTCCACGGTTGCTTCTTCGCCCACCCCTGTTTTGACAGACACATGTCCGAATTCTCCTGTAGCCTCCAAAACCACTTCTTCGGCCACTTGTCCAGAAGCTTCCACTTCGGTGACTCCTCCTACCGCTACACACTTATCAGAGCAAGTCCACACATTTCCGGTCAATGTTGCCCCCAATAGACAAAAACCTCATGCCTGGTATCCATATTCCGCCACAGACCTGAAGGAACTACGCCAGGCTATCAAGGATGACGGTGTTCATTCCCCATGGACCAGGTCCATTTTACAAGGCCTGTTTCAGAACCTTAATACCCCCCAAGATTGGAGGGATGTGACTCGTGCTATGCTCCCAGGCCCCCTCTTCCTGCAATGGGAGGCATTCTTTCGCGACGAATGTTTACAACAATCGCGGAAAAATTTTCAAAATCAGCCAGAGGGTAATTTTGATGCATTGTTTGGAACAGGCCAATTAGAAACAGGGATTCAACAGGCAGAAGCCAAGTTTCCACTGGGGTATTTTGATCAAGTACGCCTGTGTGCATTAAAAGCATGGGAGCGATTAACACCACCCATGGGAGCAGCCTCAGCCCCCATTCTCTCCCTGCAACAAGAACCTGATGAATCCCTCGCTAAATTCATTGCCAGGGTCCAGTCGAATTTGGAAAGGAAGATTTATAATCCTGACGCTCGTTTTCTCCTCCTGCGATCCATAGTCTGGGATGGAATGCTTCCGCATTTTCGACAGGCCTGTATCACTCTTAAAAACGAACACCCAGATACTTGGATTCTAGCTACACAGGATCTCAGATCAAGCTCTTTTCAAGGACCTATGTTACAGGCCTATGCAGCTACCTTGCATAAGCAAAAAGGGGCTTGCTTTCAGTGCGGTCGCCAAGGGCATTGGCGTAACCAATGTCCAGAAAATAGACCGCGACCCCGCCTCCAGTCAGGGCGACCCCACCTCCAGTCAGGGCAACCCCGCCTCCAGACAGGGAACCAGAGACCACGAATGCCTTGTCCCAGATGCCAGAAAGGATTTCACTGGAGGAGAGATTGTTGGTCAAGGTTCCATAGGAACGGCACGCCTCTGCCAAATGTAAACAGGGATTTAAACTAGGTGTGGGGCTTCCCTTAGCCCCGCCCCCAAGAGGGAATGAAGCAGGTCGCCCGCTTGGTGCTGTGCCCTTCTTCCACAAACAGAAGCCCAGCTTGGGACCCAATCCATCGCTACACCCACCACGCCAAGTAACAATAACAGAGGGTGAGCAGAAGGAGGAACCTGCAGTATCTGGGAACTTCCAGCATAGAAATAACCGGCTGGAGCAAGAGAACAGCTCGAATTCGGAGCCTGAGATTTTATGGACCGCCCCTGTTTTAGAAAGGCGTCACCCAACTATGACAGTAAAGATTGGTAATATTCCTTTTAAGTGTTTGATTGACACGGGAGCAGATAAGACAATATTATGACAAGCAAAGGTTCCCCAGAGTTGGGAACTCCTCCCAGGACCACGCTTACATGGTGTTGGAGGATTGACTCAGGCATTCCGCATACGAGATTCCCTTGTGTGGGAAGATCCAGAAGGGACTACCAGACGCTTTCAACCTTTAATAGCTGATATAAGCACCAATTTATTGGGAAGAGACTTGCTGGAATCTTTAGATGTAGTGATATCCTCAGACACCTCTGCAGGACACCACACTCACTCCTGTGAGACTGCTAGACCCAACCAGCACCCCCAATACTAACTGCCACTGTTCGTAACAGAACTCCCCGCTTAGATTGGCTTTCTAATGAGCCTGTCTGGGTGGAACAGTGGCCTTTGCCTAGGGAGAAGCTAGAAATTTTAAAAGAACTCGTCCAAGAGCAGTTATCTTTGGGACACATTCATCATTCTCGGAGCCCATGGAATACTCCAGTCTTTGTGATTAAAAAGCGCTCAGGAAAATGGCGCCTCCTCCAAGATCTTCGTGCAGTTAATAAAACCATGCAGGTTTGGGGCTCCTCCCAAAGGGGTTTGCCTCTTGCTTCCGCAATTCCCACAGGAATTCCAATCATAGCTATTGATATACAGGATTGTTTTTTCTCTATTCCCTTACACCCACAAGATTGTAAACGTTTTGCTTTCTCTGTTCCTTCTATTAATAATGCCAGCCCTGCCGATAGATTTGAATGGGTGGTACTGCCCCAGGGCATGGCTAATAGTCCTACTATTTGTCAAGAGGTTGTTAAATCTGCCCTTTTCCCATATATTCATAAAGGCCTTAAGGTTTTTCATTATATGGATGACGTGTTAATATGGGGAGAATTAGATACAGATCTCTCCGCCCTATGTGATTTTCTAATCCCTGCTTTAAAGAGAAGTGGACTTAATGTAGCTCCTGAGAAGATACAGCTAATCCCTCCAATATCTTTCTTAGGATCAAAGATTTCCCTAACTCAGATTCGTCCTTTAAAGCCTTGTGTTACTTTTCCTTCTAATCTCACTCTTGCTTCTTTACAAAGTTTTCTTGGAAATTTGAATTGGCTTAGGCAGTATCTTTATCTGCCTATGAGCTGCCTGCAACCACTGTTCGATCTGTTAAAAGGAAACAAACAGCCCTCCTCAAAGCGTATGTTAACCCCCGAAGCCTCCTTGGCTCTGGAAAAAGTTAACCAGGCTCTCCAGGACATGCACCTCATTCGGTTCTCCCCCTCCTCTCCAGTAAATCTTCTAATCTTTAACTCCACCCCCACGGTAGTGGGGGCATTGTGGCAGAAACATGGCGTTCTCGAATGGCTTCATACGCCAGTAGGCGGAGCTCCAAGACTCCTTACCGAGATTGATGCCTTAGCATTTATGGCTCGCCAAGGAAGAAACAGATCGGTTCAGGTCTTAGGAAGGGAACCAGATTCAATCATTCTTCCCTTTTCTCTCACTGATACAGAATGGCTCATACGCCACCATTCTCGTTTTGCCATAAGTTTAATGGGTTTTCCAGGACAATTAGATAATCATTTTCCCTCTAATAATTTGATAGCTTCTTTACCTCTGTTGCCTCTACTAGTACCTAAACTTTTCTCTCGATATCCCATCCCCTCTGCTCCTACAGTGATCACTGATGGTGGAAAAAAGGGAGCTGCTGCCCTTATATATTATCCAGACCAGCAATACCCCAAACCTTTCTTTACTGAACTTCCTGATAATTCCCCTCAGTACAAAGAACTTTATGCTGTTTTCCTTGCATTAAAAGCTATACCAGAATCCTTCAACCTTTTTTCTGACAGTGTGTATACTGTTAGCTTACTTCCATGGCTTGCTCGATCTTATGTAAGAATTGATGACAACCCACTTTCTCCTCTTTTAATTGAAATTGCCTCTATGTTCTGTTCTTGAACCCATCCACTGTATGTTCAGCACCTACGTTCCCACAGCCCTCTTCCTGGTCCCCTGTCCGAAGGGAATGCTGCAGCTGACCGCCATGCCTCCACAGGAATTCTCCTAGCCTCTGTCTCTAATCCTGCTGACTTTCATTCCCTAACCCATGGTAATCTTAAAGGTCTTCGAGCTCGATTTCCTGATATTCCTCTGCCACAGTTAAAACGTATTCTTGCTACATGTTCCTCCTGTGCAGGTCTAATCAACACACCTGCTATTCAGACTCTGGGGGTTAATCCTCGAGGTTTAAAAGCCAACACTCTTTGGCAAATTGATGTTACCCACATACCTAACTTTGGCAAACAAAAATATGTGTTCGTCTCAATTGATACCTTCTCTAAGTTTATGTGGGCTACAGCTCAGACTGGAGAAAACTCAAAAAAGCTTATAAGCCATATGCTCTCCTCTTTTGTTGTAATGGGCTTACATCTTCAACTTAAAACGGATAATGGACCTGCTTTTACCAGCAAACAATTTAAAGATTTTTGTTCCCTCTGGAACATTACTCATACTACAGACATTCCGTATAATCCACAGGGACAAGGCATTGTTGAGAGGGCCCATCAAACTCTTAAGGCTCAATTAAATAAAGAAAAAGGGGAAATGTACCCCCCTAATATCCAGCTGGCAAAAGCCTTAACTACATCAAATCTCTTTAATATTTACAAAAACTCAGACCAACCTCCTATAATTCTTCATTGGCAAACACCACCCACCCTCCCAGCTATTAAGGTCAAATGGAAAGACCCACTTGATAAAATTTGGAAAGGATCTGACCCCCTGTTGACTATGGGGAGGGGTTTCGCATGTATTTTTCCACAAAATTACTCCAAGCCTGTTTGGGTTCCTGCCCGCCATGTCCGGCAATACCCACATGATGGCGCTGATATCCCTGAAGAACAAGAAGCACTGCAAGAATACTGGCTGCAAGAGGACTGGCTACAGGATGCACCCCTGGATCCATAATACAGCATGGCAGAATCAAAAAAAAAAATCTGATTCACAGAACTCTTCTCCCCCCCCCCCCCGAATGAATGTCTTATGCTATGACTGGCCAGTTGTGTTTTGTGAGTGTGTGAGTGAAAAAAAAAATTGAGTTGAGTGACCAAAATTTTTGTATGACCCATTGTGCTCAGAGTACTCTGAAAGTTAACTGACTTTATATAAAACGGCTGGACGCAGCCATGGTTTCTGGAGACGTCCAGAAACAGTCCAAAAATTGTTCATTTCCCCTTTTGATTTCTTTTTTAAGTCTTGATATCAGTATGAAATGTTTAGTCTTAAACTGTGTGAGTAAAGATGGTTCAACTATGACAGTAGATCTAAATTCACATTTGAAATGATATGTCTTATTTACAAGTCTTTCTTCTCCTGTGTGTTATAAACTATATGTTTAATATGCGTGTTTCAAGTTTGGTAAACATTAACTTAACAGTTAAATTGTAACTTCGAAGCTACATTTTTACAAGAAGAGGTAAAATCAATTCATTTAAGTAACTGAGTGTTTAAGGTAAAACTCTAAATATTCAATGTGACAATTCATCATCTCCTAATTTAAAATACAAATCCTCTATACAGGACATTTTTGGAGGGCCCCCAAAAATGTCCTGTAAGCTATCTTGTGGAAATTAATCCACAACAAATTTGGCATCAATCCGATATTGTAAATGTACCAAAAAAAAAAAATTGTCACTAAAATTTGTTAACTCTAGTAACCTGAGTTTGCTTAAAAACCCAATGTAAAAATAGGTAAGAATCAATATATGTGACTTAAATTCGATATGAAAATTTTGCTATATAAAGACTGCTACATGAGGTCACATAAGATGACCTTTACACGAAATTATAAAGATACCTAAACCAATTATAATCATTGAGTTATCAATTGTAGTAAACTTCTAATTTGTTACAAATTTTTTTCATAAGTAATTGACTACAGCTATGACAAGCCTTCGCATAAAGAAGCATCTGCTCATATAGAATCCCCAGAAATCCATCTTGGACCCCTGACCTCTGACATCACCCACAATTACAGCCATCCCCCGAAACCCGTGATGTGACCTGACACGATCTGGAGAACCTAATTCACAGACTCCAAAGGACAAGACTTTCCTACTGCCTTTCTCTCAACCATCGGTGTCTGCTCTTCCTGCTTCTGTTTCGCCCACCATGTTTTGGCGGTTCCAGGTCACTCTCTACAGAGAAGAAAAGTTCCAGTGGCCGTCCTCCTCCATCAAGATAGACGTGTGGCATTTATTTCCTGGCCGTTGACATTGGACTGATGCTTCTATAGAACTTGCTGGACACTCCTTTTATACTGCTGGACTTCTTGAAGAATGACTGTAGCAGTTCATAGAACTTTCTGCCAGCTGACTCGGGATTTTGCAATGCCAGATCACCCCTCTAGCCCCTCGGCTTATCAGGCCCCCACTCATCCACCCATCAGGCTCACTCTGTCTCTTGCTACTCTTACTTATCCCTCCCTGTCTTGTGCTAGTTCTTTTTGAAGATACTTACACACTATCATTCTGCTTTCTTCCCAACAGGTTTCTGTTCACCCCTACACTGCTATTCCCCTGACAGAGATGAAGCCTATTACAGACATTGACCCAGTTATATATGGCCATTAAGTAAGAGGAAGATGTTGGGGGAATTGTGAGGATATGGTTGAGCTTGGAAGGGCTTGAGCCTGAGGGGTGTTTCAATCCTGTTAGTCTCTCTCTCCACGGAGAGGTTGAGCAAGGAGGGACAGTAGAACCCCAAAAAAGGTGTGCCTCTTATCAGGGAGCTGCCTCACGAAGTGCCCTGCACTCCTGATACTATGGCAAATAGTTAAAAAGGAAGGGGGAGATGTTGGGTAGTATGCCACCTCTCCCTGGCTTCTGCTTAACCATATGCCTATATAGGGATTTACTGATCCAAAGCTTTGGCCTATTTACATAAATCACTTTTACATTTACATAAAGCACTCCCTCCAGGGCATTGGTTGTTCAGTGATAGGATTCTCGCCTGTTCCGCCCCCTCCTTGTCACACTCTGATTTTCACCAGTCACTTTTCTCTCCACCCTCTCTATATCACATCCTGTTTCCACCCTACTTGGAGAGTATAAAAACAGCTGCTCTTCTGATTAAAGACACTTGGAAATTGCTTTCCAGCTCCGAGAGTTCCAGAGTGTATCTCCTGTGGAAGTTAGTGCGGCATGAGTTCCTGATCCCTCTCCCACGCAGCAGCCTAGATCAGCTCCAGTTGAGTTCTCTCCAAGCCAGAGAGCAATAGCTCGGGAAGAAGTACCCTCAGGCTATCCCGGCACTAATGTGTGCTTGTATAGCTATGAACTTCCCTCTTAGGACTGCTTTAGCTGTGTCCCAAATATTTTGATAGCTTGTGTCTTCATTTTTATTGAACTCTCGAAACATTTTGATTTCTTCCTTGATTTCCTCTTTGACCCAGTAGTTGTTAAGAAGTGTACTGTAGTTTCCACATTTTGGGACTATTACTAATCTTTTGTTGATTGTTAAGTGTTAGTTTAATTCCACTGTGGTCTGAGAAGATGCTTGGGATGATTTCAATGCTCTTGAATTGGCTGATGCTGTCTTTGTGGCCTAATATATGGTCTATCCTTGAGAATGACCCATGTGGATTTGAGTAAAATGTGTATTCCAGTTTCTTGGGATGAATGACGCTGAAAATGTCCAATAGTTCTAGTTTATCTATCTCTTCATTTAGCTCCCTTATTTCTTTGTTGATTTTCTGCCTGGATGATCTGTCAAGTTGAGAGAGTGGGGTGTTGAAGTCCCCTACTATGATTGTGTTACTGTTAATATATTGCTGTAGCTCTTTCAGTAGAAGTTTGATGTATTTAGATGGCTTCTCATTGGGTGCATAGATCTTAATAATTGTTAAGTCCTCTTGTTTGACTGATCCTCTGAGCATTAAGTAATATCCATTCCTATCTTTTTTAATCTATATATTTTAAAGTCTATCGTGTCAGATATGAGAATAGCTGTTCCTGCCATTTTTTGTGGGTCATTGGCTTGTATGATAGTTTTCCATCCTTTCACTTTAAGTCTGTGTTTGTCTTGTTGAGTTAGGTGGGTTTCCTGTAGACAGCATATTATTGGGTTGTGTTTTCTGATCCATCTTCCTACTCTGTATCTTTTAAGATGTGAATTCAGGCCATTGATATTTATTGATATCAAAGATTGAAGATATTTTAACGCCATTCTTGTAGAGTTTTAGAGTGTTTTGATATATGTCCTATTTGTCGTGGTCTGGTTGTTTATAGGACACCTATCAGAACTTCTTTCAGGGCAGACTTGGTGATAGTTGATTCCTTCAACTGTTGCTTGTCTGAGAAGGTTTTGATGCCTCCCTCTAGTCTGAATGACAGTCTAGCAGGATATAGTATTCTTGGTTGAAAGCCTTTCTCATTGAGCACTCGATAGATATCTTGCCATTCTCTTCTGGCCTGTAGTTTTTGTATGGAGAAGTCTGGTGCTAATCTCACAGGTTTTCCTTTGTAGGTGACTCTTTGTTTTTCTCTTGCAGCCTTGAGGATCCTTTCTTTATCCTTATTCCTTTCCGTTCTAAGTATGATATGTCTTGGTGTCTTTAGGTCTGAGTTAATTCTGTTTGGGACCCTCTGGGCTTCTTGAATCTTTATGTCTTTGATGTTGTCTAGACTAGAGAAATTTTCAGCTATTATGGCCTGGAAAATGCTTTCTTCCTCTCCTTCTGTTTCTTCCTCTGGTATTCCAATAATGCGTATATTATTTCTTTTGAAGTCATCCCATAGGAGTCTGTTGTTGTTTTCAGCATCTATTAATCTCTTTTTGAGATCTCTTACTTCTTTTTTAGTTGTCTCTAATTCATCCTCAATCTTGCTAGTTCTGTATTTGGCTTCATTGATTCTATTCTCTCTGCCCTCTACTGTTTTCTGGAGTTCATCTATTTTGTTGCTCCGTTCTGATACTGTTTTTGCTTGTTCAGCTAGTTGCATTCTTAGCTCAGCGATTTCAGCTTTCAGCTCTCTAATAACCATGAGATAATTAGTATTTTCTTCCATATTCTCATTTGTTGTTCCTGCATTTCTGCTTACAATTTTTTCAAATTCTTTACTCACTCCTGTGATTATTTCCTTAGCTAATGTTTGGATGTTGAATTCTTTATTTTGTGCTTCACCCTCTGGAAGACTTTTAGCTGGACTCTTGTCCTGGTTCGATTCTCCAATATTTTTTCTTGTTGTTTTAACCATTTTATATATTATGTTATGAGTTCCCTTTATCAGTACTTTTCAAATTACTGATCACTATTGCCTGGATTGACTGTGTCTTAGTAAGTTAATTAAAGAATTCACATTGCTGGAAGTTAACAGTTGTTTCAATAGTATTTTAATCCCTGAGTTGGAGCTCAGTGGTTTAAAAGTCTCTCTTTTTTTTCTTCCCTGTAGGCTATGGGAGTCTGAGGGCTTCTAAACTATAAGAAGGCTTCTTAGTTTAATCACTGACTGCTGACCAAGAGATAAAGCAGGGTGTGGCAGAGATAATCCAGTGGTTATGCAAAGAGACTTTCACAGCCCCTCAGCTATGCCACTGAAATATAGGTCTTCTCCTGAATTTCCTGGTTAGATCTCTGTTCCCTGGTGTCCCTCCCTGACGCTGCTCCAGATTCTGAGGGCAGTAGCAATGGAGACTCAGAGTTTCACTTGGTAAGTGTCTGGGGAGTCCTCTCCTCCCTTCAGCTGTCCCTTGTTGGTGGAGCAGACTGGAGGTGGTGTCTCAACTGATAAACTGCTGGACTGTTAGCAGTCACTTAATCTCTCCTTAGGCTCCTCTCTCCTCTCTGTCACTAGCCACACGTGTTTGTACTCATCGGTGATTTTCTGGGTTCTTGTGCTCATTCTAGTCCTGTCTTGTTGTGGTCCTGGGTGGTCTTCTTTGGTGTTCCTAAATGGTCCGGGAGAGGAGAGGAAAGGAGAGAAAGAGATCTGCTGCTATTCATAGCTCCGCCTCCAGAAGTCGTCCTAGACTGGCTTTCTAATGAGTTGTCTGGGTGTAACAGTGGCCTTTGCCTAGGGATAAGCTAGAAGTCTTAAAATAGCTTGTCCAAGAGCAGTTGTCCTTGGGACACATTCATCATTCCAGAAGCCCATGTTTAAAAAGCCCTCAGGAAAATGGTGCCTCCTCCAAGATTTCCGTGCAGTAAATAAAACCATGCAGGTCTGAGGATCCCCCCAAAGGGGTTTGCCTCTTGCTTCTGCAATTCCCTCGGGAATTCCAATCATAGCTATTGATATACAAGATTGTTTTTTCTCTATTCTCTTGCATCCGCAAGATTGTAAACGTTTTGCCTTCTCTGTTCCTTCTATTAATAAAGCCAGCCCTGCCGTTAGATTTGAATGGGTGGTGCTGCCCCAGGGCATGGCCAATAGTCCTAAAATTTGTCAAGAGGCTGTTAAATCTGCCCTTTTCCCATATATTCATAAGGGCCTTAATGTTTTTCACTACATGGATGACGTCTTAATATGGGGAGAATTAGATACAGATCTCTGTGCCCTACATGATTTTCTCATTCCTGCCTTAAAGAAAAGTGGCCTTAATGTAGCTCCTGAGAAGGTACAGCTAATTCTTCCAATATCCTTCTTAGGTTCAGAGATATCTCTAACGTAAATTCATCCCTTAAAACCTAGTGTTACTTTTCCTTCTAACCGCACTCTTGCTTCTTTACAAAGTTTTCTTGGAAATTTAAATTGCCTTAGGCAGTATCTTTATCTGCCTACTAGCTTCCTCCAACCACTGTTTGACCTGTTAAAAGAAAACAAAGAGCCCTCCTCAAAATGTATGTTAACTCCCAAGGCCTCCTTGGCACTGGAAAGGGTTAACCAGGCCCTCCAGGACATGCACCTTGTTAGATTCTCCCCGTCCTCTTCGGTAAACCTTCTAATCTTTAACTCCACCCCCACAGTAGTGGGGGCATTGTGGCAAAACCATGGGGTTCTTGAGTGGCTTCACATGCCAGTAGGCAGAGCTCCAAGACTCCTCACTGAGATAGACGCATTAGCATTCATGGTTCGCCAAGGAAGAAATAGGTCTGTGCAGGTCTTAGGGAAAGAACCAGATTTTATTATTCTTCCCTTTTCTCTTACAGATACAGAGTGGCTCATACACCATCATTCCCGCTTTGCCATAAGCTTCATGAGGTTTCCAGGACAAATAGATAACCATTTTCCTTCTAATAAATTGATAGCTTCTTTACCTCTTTTGCCCCTACTAGCACCTAAACTTTTCTCTTGAGATCCCATCCCTTCTGCTCCTACAGTCTTCTTTGATGATGGAAACAAGGGAGCTGCTGCCTTTATATATTATCCAGACAAACAATCCCCTAAACCTCTCTTTACTGAGCTTCCTGATAATTCCCCTCAGTACAAAGAACTTTATGCTGTTTTCCTTGCATTAAAAGCTGTACCAGAATCCTTCAACCTTTTTTCTGACAGTGTGTATACTGTTAACTTACTTCTATGGCTTGCTCGTTCTTATATGAAAACTGATGACAACCCACTTTCCCCTCTCTTGATTCAAATCGCCTCTACGCTCTGTTCTCGAACCCAACCACTGTATATTCAACACCTTCGTTCCCAAAGCCCTCTTCCTGGTTCCCTGTCCGAAGGAAATGCTGCAGATGACTGCCTTGCCTCCACAGGAACTCTCCTAGTCTCTGTCTCTGATCCTGCTGACTTTCATTCCCTAACCCATGGTAATCTTAAAGGCCTTCGAGCTCGATTTCCTGATGTTCCTTTACCACAGTTGAAACATATCCTTGCTACATGTTCTTCCTGTGCAAGTCTTATAGAAACACCTGCTATTCAAACTCTTGGGGTTAACCCCTGAGGCTTAAAAGCCAATGCTCTTTGCCGAATCGATGCCACCCACATACCAAACTTTGGCAAACAAAAATGTGTGTTTGTCTCAATTGATACCTTTTCTAAATTTATGTGGCAACAGCTCAGACGAGATAAAGCTCTAAAAAGCTTATAAGCCATATGCTCTCCTGTTTTGCTGTGATAGGCTTAACTCTTCAACTGAAAACTGACAATGGTAATGCGTTTACCAGCAAACAATTTAATGTCCCTCTGGAACATTACTCATACCACAGGCATTCCCTGTAATCCACAGGGACAAGGTATTGTCAAGAGGGCCCATCAAACCCTTAAGGCTCAATTAAATAAAGATAAAGGAGGAATGTACCGCCCCCAATATCCAGCTGGCAAAAGCCTTAACTACATTAAATTTCTTTAATATTTACAATAACTCGGACTTACCTCCTATTATTCTTCACTGGAAAACACCATCTACTCTTCCAGCTATTAAGCTCAAGTGGAAAGACCCACTCGATAAAATTTGGAAAGGGCCTGACCCTCTATTGACCCTCTATTGGGGAGGGGTTTCACATGTGTTTTCCCACAGAATTACTCTAAACCTGTCAGGGTTCCTGCCCGCCATGTCCGACAATACCCACACGATGGCACTGCTATCCCTGAAGAACAAGAAATACTACAAGAGGACTAGTTGCAGGATACGTCCCAGGATCCATAATATGACATGGCAGAATCTGGAAAATCTGGCTCACAGAGCCCTCTCTCCTACCCCTTCCCTGAATGTCTTATGTTATGATCGGCCAGTTGTGATTTGTGAGTGAGTGTGTTGAATGGCCAAAAACTTTTGTATGACCCATCTGTTCAGAGAACTCTAAAAGGTAAATGACTTTATATAAAAATGCTGGATGCAGTCAAAGTTTTTGGAGACGTCCAGAAACATTCCAAAAAATTTTTTTTTCTCTCTTTTGATTTTTATATATAGTCTTGGTATATATGTAAAGTGCTTAGTCTTAAACTGTGTGAGTGAAGACGGATATAAATTTGTTTTTTAAAATGATATGTTTTTATAACAAAAGTTTTTTTCCTCCTGTGTGTTATAACTAAATGCTTATAGGTATGTTTCAAGTTTGGTAAACATTAACTTAATGGTTAAAAGTGTAACCTTGAGGCTACATTATTAACAGACAAGGTAAAATTAATTTGCTAAAGGTAACTAACTATTTAAGGTAAAGTCTAAATATTTAATGTGACAATATAGCCTCAAAACTAAAACGCAAACTTTCTATACAGGGCGCTTTTGGAGGGCCCCCACAAGTGCCCTGTAAACTATCTTGTGGAAATTAATCCACAACAAATCAGGCATCAGTCTGGCACTGTAAACGTTAAAACCATTGTCACTAGCATGCGTTAACTCTCTAAGTAACCTAAGTCTATTTATCGTCCAAAGTAAAAATAGTTAAAAAATCAAAATATAGTATTCCATTGTGTATATATACCACAGCTTTCTCAGCCATTCATCTGTTGTTGGACACCTGGGTTGCTTCCAGGTTTTAGCTATTATGAATTGTGCTGCTATGAACATAGGAGTACACACCTCTTTTTGGTTTGGTGTTATGGAGGCCTTGGGGTATAACCCCAGGAGAGGAATTACTGGATCATATGGAAGGTCCATGTCTAGCCTTCTGAGAGTTTTCCAGACTGCTCTCCACAGAGGCTGGACCAATTTACATTCCCACAAGCAATGTAAAAGGGTTCCTCTGTCCCCACAACCTCTCCAGCATTTGTTGCTGCTATCCTTTTTGATGTATGCCATTCTTACAGGAATGAGGTGGTATCTTAGTGTTGTCTTAATTTGCATTTCTCTGACAATCAGTGACCCAGAGCAGTTTTCATATGTTTGTTAGCCTTTTGGATCTCCTCTGAGGTGAATGTTTTGTTCATATCCTCTGCCCATTTTTGAATGGGGTCATTTGCTTTTTTGGTGCTAAGTTTGCTGAGCTCTTTATATATTTTGGTGATTAGTTTCTTGTCTGATATGGCATCTGAAGATCTTCTCCCATTCTGTGAGAGGTCTCTCTGTTTGTTTAATAGTTTCTTTGGATGTGCAGAAGCTTTTCAATTTGATGTAGTCCCATTGGTTTGTTTCTGCCTAGTCTTCCTTGCAATTGGGTTTGATTCATCAAAGATGTCCTTGAGGTGTAGGTGGGAAAGTGTTTTACCAATATTTTCCTCTAAGTATTTGATTGTTTCTGGTCTGACATCTAGGTCTTTGATCCATTTGGAGTTGATTTTTGTTTCTGGAGCTCAGCTTCCCCAGAGACACACCCTACTAGGGAAAGAGAGAGGCAGACTGGGAGTATGGACTGACCAGTCAACGCCCATGCTCAGTGGGGAAGCAATTACAGAAGCCAGACCTTCTACTTTCTGCAACCCTCAATGACCCTGGGTCCATGCTCCCAGAGGGATAGAGAATGGGAAAGCTATCAGAGGAGGGGGTGGGATATGGAGATTGGGTGGTGGGAATTGTGTGGAGTTGTACCCCTCCTACCCTATGGTTTTGTTAATTAACCCTTTATTAAATAAAAAAAATTAAAAAATATATATTTTAACCAAAATTGGTTGAAGATCCTGCTGTAGAGACTGCTACGAGAGGTAACATTAGATGACCTTCAAACAAAATCATAAAGATATTTAAACCAATTATAATCATCGAGGTATCATTTATAGTAAACCTCTAACTTGTTACAAGTTTTATTTTTTTCACAAGTAAGTGATTACAGCTATCAAGCCTTCATATGAAGAATCATCTGTTCATATGGTAAGGTATTAAACTATAAGAAGTTCCTCCATATACAACCTATGTGAATTAACAACATTCACATATTCTTGTACACTTAACTGGTTTATCTTGTCTTGCCACCATAGGCCTGCCTTTGTCAGCCAACAATTTAAAGATGTTTCCCTTTATAATATCACCCATGCCACAGACATCCTTTACTACCCCCAAAGACAAATGGCTGTTCCCCTGGACATCACATCCACTGACTGCTTCCCTTAGACTTGAGATATGATCCCACCTCTTCATACCAATGGATAAATTCCCCCTTCCTTACCTGGCTACCCTCAGTTGTGGGACCCTTGCTTGTTTTACTTCTTCTGCTCACAGTAGGTCCTATAATTCTTAACAAGCTCATGGCCTTTTTGCAGCAATAGATTGATGCCATAAAGATGCAACCTATACAAGCTCACTATCATAGGCTGGACATGGCAGAACATGGAATTGCTGTGGAGGAATTGCCCCCCTCCATCAGAATGTCCACCATGTAGAGGGCTAGCTAGCCAATGATGGGTAAGGGGAAACTAGTGCTATCCAGTCAACCTAAGACAGGGCACCTGGTACTACTGGGTAAAAATTAACCAGGTGTTCCAATGACGGGTAAGACGGAAGGCTGATCCCTGACCTAAGACAGGCAGAGTCCACCCTGCCACAAAATAAAGTCTGCCAAACATCAAAACATGCACCCTTATATATATATAAGAAAGGGGGCATGTGGGGAGCCACATGTGCCCTCAAAGTTGCTATTGGCATGGCCATAGAGTCTTTGTTAAAGATAAGTTCCTGCTTCCCTACACCTTAGAGTCTTTGTTAAAAGATAAGTTCTTTTTCCCTGTGAATCACCCAGGACCTTCCAGATAATGGCTGATTACCATGACAAATAATATATAATATAATAATAAATAAATAGGGAAGATACATCCCCCAATACTCAATTGGCTAAGGCACCAAACCTCTTTTTCTATAAAAAAATTCAAATCAGATGCCCTTCTAACCACGAGAAGCAGATTGTTTGTGTTTCTTTCACAGGAACTCCGGAAAAAAGAAAAAAAAAACATCTGGACCCCTGCACACTCTGACATCACTAACTAGTTGGCACGACTACAATGGCACACTCCCTGAAACCCTAGATGTCACCTGACGTGATCTGAAGAACCTGATTCACAGACTCCAAGGACAGAACTTTTTTATTGCCTGTCTTCCGTTTCTACTTCTGCTTTGCCTGTCATGTTTTGGTGGTTCCAGCTCACTGTCTACAGAGAAGCAGAATCCCAGTGGCTGACGTTCCTCATGCAGCGTTTCACCCCCTGCCATTTCTCCCCCTAGTCGCCTACTTTGGACTGAGACTTCTATTGGACTTGCTGGTATACCCTTTGTACACATTAGATATTTTACAGCAGCTTCCTTCCCTTCACGTTGCTAGTTTTTCATAGACTGACCCTGAGTAGTTCATAGACTTTACAGACTGTTGCCTTGGCCATTAGATAAAAGGAAAGGGGGAGATTCTGGGAAATTGTGCAGATGCAGTCACATCTGCCATGTTGACCCCTCAGTCTATTGCTAGTTCCCGTGAGAGCTGGGACATTCTCGGAGCGCCTGTTCCACCATGTTGTGCCCTTGGGGCATTGTCTATTCCCCCACAATGGTTGCAGTGCTCCCCCTTCCCATTCTCATGAGAGTTGTTATCCTACCCTGGAGTGCTGTGGTTACTCCTCCCCCTTCCCATTCTCTTGAGAGCTACTCCCATAAAAGCCCTTCTTTTCCCGCACCTCTCTCTCTTGCCAGCTTCTTCACTTCGGTGTTTAGACGCAGGAATGGTTACTGCGTGAGGCAGCCATTTTTGCTACCTCCACATGGCCCGACCTGCTTCTCTTTCACCCAACTTTGAGGTGCCAGTGAAAATAAAGATTTGTGTTCCCTCTTCACTCCAGATCTCCTCTCTCTCTTCTCTGTGGCGCAGCATGACAGTTGAGGGTATAGGAGTAGCTGCATTCCACTGCTAGAATCTCCAAACAAGCTCTTGAGGTCTATAGTTGCCAAACAATAGAAATAACCCAAATTTCTGTCAATTGATGAATGGGTTAAAAAAACAAAGCTCTCCTACCCCCACTAGGGAGAGGTAAAAACAGGCTGGGGCTGTGGATTGACCTGTCAATGTCCATGTCCAGTGGAAAAGCAATTACAGAAGCCAGACCTTTCACCTTCTGCACCCCTTAAAGAATTTTGGTCCATACTCCCAAGGAGGGATAAAGACTAGGGAACCTTCCAATGGAGGGGATGAGACATGGGACTCTGGTGGTGGGAACTGTGTGGAACTGTACCCCTGTTATCTTACAATCTTGTTAATTATTGTTAAATCACTAATAATTTTTTTAAAAATGAGCTCTATCCAAATTTTCAGATGATATGCTATTTATCTAATTTCATTTGACCCTGAAAAATAATGAAGTATTGATACATGCTCTGACATGTATGAGTCTTAAAAATGCTTGCTGAGTGAAAGAAATCAGATGCAAAAGTTCATGCATGAACTCTATGTTTCCATTTATGTGAAATGTGTGGAATAGGCAAATTCATAGAGATAGCAAGCAGATTAGCAGTTGTTAACAGTTAGGGATGAGGAAAAGGGAAGTGACAATTAATGGGTGTGGAAGTTGTTCTTGGATTGGAGAAAATATTCTTTTTCTTTTTTTTTGTGCCTCCAGGGTTATTGCTGGGGCTTGGTACCTGCACTATGAATCCACTGTTCCTGGAGGCCATTTTCTCCTTTTTTTGCTCTTGTTGTGTATCGTTGTTGTAGTTACTATTGTTGTTGTTATTGTTGTCATTGTTGGATAAGACAGAGAGGAATGGAGAGAGGAGGGGAAGACAGAGAAGGGGAGAGAAAGACACCTGCAGACTTGCTTCACCGCTTGTGAAGCGACCCTGCTTCAGGTGGGGAGCCAGGGGATAGAACTGGGATCCCTAGACCAGTCCTTGTGCTTTGTGCCATGAGCGCTTAGCCCACTGTGCTACTGCCGATCCCCCAGAGAAAATATTCTTAATTTAACAGAAGGCATGCACAACTTTTGAATATACTAAGAACCACTGAATAAATATCCTTTCAGAGGATGAGTTTTATGACAGGTGAATTATATCACAACAAAAAATATTTATATAACTCTTTTAGGTCTTTGGGCATGGGGAGAAGACAAAAATTTCAGTGGACTAAAAGTGTTTAGCTTGAAATTCCAAAAGCCCTTTTTATGAGCCTGAAATTTACACATCTCATTTTATCCACTGCCTCCTTGGTCCGAATGACTTATTATTTTTTAAGGTGATTTTTCTTTTTTTTATTTCTTTATTGGGGAATTAATATTTTACATTCAACAGTCAATACAATAGTTTGTACATGCATAACAATTCTCAGTTTTCCATATAACAACACAACCCCCACTAGGTCCTCTGCCATCTTTCTTAGACCTGTATTCTCCCCTCCCCCCACCCCCCAGAGTCCTTTACTTTGGTGCAATACACCAATTCCAGTTGAGGTTCTATTTGTGTTTTCTCTTCTGATCTTGTTTTTCAACTTCTGCCCAAGAGTGAGATTATCCCATATTCATCCTTCTGTTTTTGACTTATTTCACTTAACATAAATATTTCAAGGTCCATCCAAGATCGGCTGAAAATGGTGAAGTCACCATTTTTTATAGCTGAGTAGTATTCCATTATGTATATCACAACATGCTCTGCCACCCATCTGTTGTTGGACATCTGGGTTGCTTCCAGGATTTGGCTATTACAAATTGTGCTTCTAAGAACATATGTGTACACAGATCTTTTTGGATGGGTGTGTTGGGTTCCTTAGGATATATTCCTAGGAGAGGAATTGCAGGGGCATAGGGTAGGTCCATTTCCAGCCTTCTGAGAGTTCTCAGGACTGTTCTCCACAGAAGTTGGACCAATTTACATTCCCACCAGCAGTGTAGGAGGGTTCCTTTGACCCCATACCCTCTCAGGCACTTGCTGCTGTTATCTTTTCTGATGTATGACATTCTCACAGGAGTGAAGTGCTATCTAATTGTTGTCTTTATTTCCATTTCTCTGACAATCAAAGACTTGGAGCATTTTTCATGTGTTTCTCAACCTATTGGATCTATTCTGTGGTGAATATTTTGTCCATGTCCTCTCCCCATTTTTGGATAGGGTTATTTGTTTTCTTGTTGTTGAGCTTGGAGAGCTCTTTATTTATTCTGGCTATTAGCCTCTTGTCTGATGTATAGCATGTAAAGATCTTCTTCCATTCTGTGAGGGGTCTCTTTGTTTGGGTATTGGTTTCTATTGCTATGCAGAAGCTTTTTAATTTGATGTAGTCACATAGGTTTATGCTTGTCTTAGTCTTCTTTGTAATTAGATTGGTTTCATTGAAGATATCTTTAAAATTTATGCAGAAAAGAGTTCTGCCAATATTTTCCTCTAAGTATCTGATAGTTTCTGGTCTAACATCCAGGTCCTTGATCCACTTGGAATTTACTTTTGTGTTTGGTGAAATTTAGTGGTTCAGTTTCATTCTTCTGCATGTTTCAACCCTTTTTATCCAACACCATTTGTTGAAGAGACTCTGCTTTCCCCGTTTAGTAGTCTGGGCCCCTTTGTCAAAGATTAGATGGCCATAGATGTGGGGGCTCACATCTGGGCTCTTAATTCTATTCCACTGATCAGTGTGTCTATTCATGTTCCAGTACCAAGCAGTTTTGATGACAATGGCCCCATAATAGGATTTGAGATGTGGAAGTGGGATATCTCCAGTTCTGTTCTTTCTTCTCAAGATTTTTTTTGGCAATTATAGGTCTTTTCTGGTTCCAGATAAACACTTGTAGCATTTGTTCTATTCTCCTAAAAAATGTGGTTGGGATCTTGATGGGGATAGCATTAAATTTGTAGATGGCTCTGGATAGTATATTCATTCTGATAATGTTAATTCTTCCAACCCATGAACATGGAATATCTTTCCACTTCTTTGTATCTTTTTCAATTTCCTGGAGTAGTGACTCATAATTTTCAGTATACATGTCTTTCACTTCTTTGGTTAGGTTTATTCCTAGATATTTTATTGATTTTGTTGCTATAGTAAAAGGAATTGATTTCTGGATTTCAACTTCTTCTAACTTAGTGTTTGCATAGAGGAATGTCATTGACTTTTGAATGTTAATTGGGTAGCCTGTCACCTTACTGTATTGCCTGATGATTTCCAAAAGCTTCTTGCTGGATTCTTTAGGCTTTTCTATGTATACTATCATATCATCTGAAAATAGGGAGAGTTTGACTTCTTCTCTTCCAATCTGTATCCCTTTAATTCCTTACTCCTGCCTAACTGCTATGGCAAGAACACTATGTTGAATAGTAATAGTGGGCATCCCTGTCTAGTACCTGATCTGAGGGGAAATGCTTCCAGTTTTTCCCCATTGAGTATGATGTTGGCTGTAGGTTTGCTATATATAGACTCCACTATCTTGAGGAATTTTCCATCTATTCCCATTTTTTGTAGTGTTTTGATCATAAAGGGATGTTGTATTTTGTGAAAGGCTTTCTCTGCATCTATTGATATGACCACATGGTTTTCAGTCCTGTTTTTATTGATGTGGTGGGTCATGTGGATTGATTTATGTATATTAAACCAAACTTGCATGCCTGGGATAAGCCCCACTTGGTCATGATGAACAATCTTTTTAATGTACTGTTGTATCTGGTTGGCTAGAATTTTGTTCAATATTTTTGCATCTATGTTCATCAGAGATATTGGTCTGTAGTTTTCTTTTTTGGTTGTGTCCCTCTCTGTTTTTGGTATTAGAGTGATGTTGGCTTCATAGAAGCTGGCAGGGAGTATTCCAGTGTTTTCAATCTTCTGGAAGACTTTTAAAAGTAGAGGTACTAACTCTTCCTTGAACGTTTTGTAGAACCATCTGGTCCAGGACTTTTATTCTGGGAAAGGTTTCAATTTAATTTGCTGTGATGGGCCTGTTCATGTTATCTAGTTCCTCTTTACTTAATTTTGGAAGTTGGTAGGTATCTAGGAAATTGTCTATTTCTTCCAGGTTCTCTAGCTCGTTGGCATATAGTTGTTCATAGAAGCTTCATATGATGTATTGAATTTTTTTTTGTAAATTTTTTTTATTTAAGAAAGGATTAATTAACAAAACCATAGGGTAGGAGGGGTACAACTTCACACAATTCCCACCACCCAATCTCCATATCCCACCCCCTCCCCTGATAGCTTTCCCATTCTCTATCCCTCTGGGAGCATGGACCCAGGGTCATTGAGGGTTGCAGAAGGTAGAAGGTCTGGCTTCTGTAATTGCTTCCCCGCTGAACATGGGCGTTGACTGGTCAGTCCATGCTTCCAGTCTGCCTCTCTCTTTCCCTAGTAGGGTGTGTCTCTGGGGAAGCTGAGCTCCAGGACACATTGGTGGGGTCTTCAATCCTGGGAAGCCAGGCTAGCATCCTGATGGCATCTAGAACCTGGTGATTGAAAAGAGAGTTAACATACAAAGCCAAACAAATTGTTGAGCAGATGTATTGAATTTCTATGGTGTCTGTTGTGATATCTCCTCTTTTGTTTACAATCTGATTTATTTGGGTCTTCTCCCTTCTTTCTTTTGTGAATCTGGCTAAAGGTTTGTCAATTTTGTTTACTCTCTCGAAGAACCAACATTTACTTTTGTTGATCTTTTGTATGGTTTTTTTTTTTTTTTTTTTTTGGTTTTCTTGTTTTCAATGTTATTGATTTCTGCCCTAACTTTAGTGATTTCTGCCCTTCTGGTTGCTTTAGGGTTCCTTTGTTCTTCTTCTTCTAGGTCCTTAAGTGTCCCGTCCCATGAGACCTTCAACGTGGGTTAACCTAGGAGAGGGAGTGAGGACAAGGACAAGAGGGGAGAGGGAAGCAGACCAGACACGCGAGAGAAATGAGACAAGTCAAGATTCTGATCAAGTCTGTTTATTAGCACCAAAGGTGCTGCTTTTAAGGCCAGGGCAAGGGGAGAGTTAGCAGTCGGGGACCATTGATTGAAGTGGTGTATTGCCATGGTGATCAGCATTATCTGGAAGGTCCTTAGTGATTCATGGGGAAGTGGAGTTGGGAGACAGGAACCTATCTTTTGAGCTAGGCCAGTTGTTAACAAAGACTCTAAGGAGTATAAAAGCAGGAACTTATCTTTTAAGCAAGGCCTTCTGTGAACAGAGACTCTGTGGCCATGCCAATAGCAACCTTGAGGGCACATGTGGCTCCCCACATGCCCCCTTTCTTATATATATATATAAGGGTGCATGTTTTGATGTTTGGCAGACTTTATTTTGTGGCAGGGTGGACTCTGCCTGTCTTAGGTCAGGGATCAGCCTTCCGTCTTACCCGTCATTGGAACACCTGGTTAATTTTTACCCAGTAGTACCAGGTGCCCTGTCTTAGGTTGACTGGATAGCACTAGTTTCCCCTTACCCATCATTGGCTAGCTAGCCCTCTACATGGTGGACATTCTGATGGAGGGGGGCAAATCCTCCACAGCAATTCCATGTTCTGCCATGTCCAGCCTATGATAGTGAGCTTGTATAGGTTGCATCTTTATGGCATCAATCTATTGCTGCAAAAAGGCCATGAGCTTGTTAAGAATTATAGGACCTACTGTGAGCAGAAGAAGTAAAACAAGCAAGGGTCCCACAACTGAGGGTAGCCAGGTAAGGAAGGGGGAATTTATCCATTGGTATGAAGAGGCGGGATCGTATCTATTTCGTAGTTCTCGACTGAATGTAGGTTTTTAACATTTTCTTCTATGATCCCTGATTCATTAATGTAAAAGCAATATTCTTTTTGTAGGGATAAGAAGGTTCCCCGCCCCCCCCCCCCCCGCAGTAAGCAGGTGAAGGGCTCTTCTGTTTTGTAAGGTAACTTTTGTTGGGGATGTAATCTGTCTCTGTAGTGACTCAAGACTGTGGTGGAGTCTACAACCTGTTGTAATTTGTCAGAAAATTCATGGGAGGAATATATAGAGTGTCCTAGCACACCACCAGCAAGTTTAAGGGAAGCAGTCAGTGGATGTGATGTCCAGGGGAAGAAACACAGAATGTCTGGTCCTCTGGTGGTCGTCAGCGCCAACTGATGAAATTTTTCTTCTTCATAGAGGGTCAGCTGTGGAACAAGTGAAACTAGGAGGCAAGGACCAGGTAGAGAAGAGTTGACATGAAAATATAGGGTGGTGTTGCACCAAAACACAGAGGAGGTACATACACATTAGAAGTCAAGGTGAGGTTCTTTGAACATGAGGAATATTGGGAGAAAAGTGAGAGGTCAATAAACATGTAAGGATGAAGTCAGGGACAATGGCTTCTGTATAAAGAGGAAATGAAGTCAGCAGTGGTAGGTCAGCAGAAAGAGAAAACTTGGATAGGCTGGTGAGGTTAGCTGGAGTATATACTGCCATGGCGTCCTTTGTGGTAAGGACTTGCCAACAGGGACTGTGGATTTTGCAAGAGCAATAATGTCATCCACCATAATAAAAGGAAAACAAACATGGACATCCAGTGTTGAAAAAAGTAAAAGAATATGTCTCTATGACTGGAAGAGTGGGTGGCTTTGCCAATGAGATATAATAAATGGACAATTCGAATTTTTGTAAATATTAAGAAGGCTTAGTATAGTTACTTCATTGACACTTCAGCCAACTGAATATTGGGGTGGTGCATTCCCCTTCTTTTTTATTAATTGCGCTTAAGGGTTATAGTATAGGGAATATTGTAATATTACTCTGTTTTAAAGGGAACAAAATATATGGAATGGATATATCTATTGAAGCAAAACAGGAGAGCATATGGCTCATAAGGATTTTGAGCTTTTTCTTGTTTGAGCTGTAGCCCACATAAATTTGGAAAAAGTACCAATTGAGAAAAAAAATGTTTTTGTTTACTAAACATGGCCAGGTGAGTTACATCAATCTGCCAGAGGGCATTGGCTTTTATCAATCGGGATTAATCTTAAAAGTCTGAGTAGCAGGATCTTAATTAAACAATGTAGGAGCCAGTAAAGTGCTCTCACTATGGCAAATCAAGCGTTAAAATTTAAGGGGCTTGTAAAAAAATGAGAAAAATTTTAGGATATGAGTGGCTTTAGGAGTCATCACACACCCATAAATAAAAAAAGAAAAATGTTTAGTTTTAAATCTTATCATATGAGCAGTCGGTCATTTAATTAGGAAGAAAACTTGTACCAAGTTAGAAGTTTATTATAATTGATGATCTAATGGTTAGACTTGGCTTGAGTTCTTTTATATGATTTTAGAAGGCTCTTTATTAAAATATACCAGTATGTTATAGAAAGTCAATACCTAATGTGTTGACATGATAAAATGTTTATTTTTTTGAATCACTTAAACAATTTTAAGTAAAATGTTAAACTTAGTTTGTTAGGATCTTAGATTATCAAAGCTTATCACACCCTTAGGGCAGCTATGAACAAGGGTGGGTACACAATTTAATTGATCTTTCACTTTGATTTGGATGGGTAACTTAAAAGGCTAAGATAAACTTCATAGCTGAAATGCTCAAAATAAATTTTTACTGTTACATTTCTTTTAGATGACAATTTTACACTAAATAATTTTGTTGAATCACATCTTCCGAATAAAAATTTTTTTATCAGCCCAGGAATCTTTTTTGATAATGGGTACATCAGTGCCCGTGTCTATGAGTCCTTCAAATTCTTTTCCATCTAGCCAAAGTTTTAACATGGGTTTATTGTTAGAGACAGTTTGTACCCAATATGTATCAGAGGAGCCAAGGCTTTTATCTCCCTGAGTTGTCTTGCAGCTGGGGTTGTCTGTGGATGTCAATGGTAAGTGGAGTAGCTGAGCCACCCGTTGATGTTTAGTAATGGCAGCGACTCCATATGGGGAGGAGATCATGAGCTTAATTTCTCCTGTATAATCATTATCAACAACACCTGGGGTGATGAACAGGCCTTTAAGGGTTGTGCTGCTCCTTCCTAATAATAATCCAAACGTGTTAGGGGGGTGAGGGCCGTAAACGCCGGTGGGCAAGGGCTGAATACCCATGTCTGGAGTTAAAACTGTTTCGGCAGTGGCACAGAGGTCCAGTCCTGCACTCCCTGAGGTTGCTCTAAAGAGATCTGAGATGAATTGTTGGTGGAAGGGACAAACCATACTGCCCCAAGGGCTTGTCTCAGGTAGGGGGCCTGGGGCTGGCCCCATTCCTGTTTCCCTAGTGGGGAGGTAGGGGATTTCCCTGAATGTCTGTTTTAGTGTTTTATTAGCATGTTTAACAATGGCCTGTCTTTGAGGAGGACCCATCAGTATAGACTACTAAGGATGATCTGGTCCTAGCTGGACTAACAAATGTCTAGATAATCTTTCACCCCAGATTACACAGGGGAAGACATCAGAGAGAAACTTAAAAAACCTAATTAAATCTTTCTTTTTAACTTTTGTCCCTCGTGTCTTTAAAGTGTTTTTAAGCCTGTCAACAAATTTTTCATGTTGACTCAGACCTTGTCCCATATTAGAGTTAGTGGGGGAGGAGGGAAAGACAGACGAGAAAGGATGTTGAAAAAGAACTGGCACCACAAAGGGTGACAGACAGTCAACTGCGCTCACCTGGCCGGGCCCCTCACGGGACCTTAAGGAGTCTTAGCTTAGGAGTAGCCGTATAAATCCTGACCTCAGTCTCAACAGGGTTGAGAATCTCCACTGAGCTGAGACGACTCCACGGACAAACAGGTTGGGAGCCCAATCACGCCCTGTAGTCTAGTGACTGTGAGGCACACAACACTCACATAGGCATTCATAACGAGGCATTCATTCAGTTAAGAGGGGGAAATTGCCTGTCCTGTCACCGCTACTAAAATGTCACAAGTCAGGCCTTCAGGAATCACCGGAGAGTAGCTCCGGCCAGAATCCATCAGTTGCACTGACAAGGTCAATTTTTTCGCGAATCACCAAAGTGGAGAGAGAAAGAAAGTGTCTGTTAGTCTTAATACTCACCGCCTGAGTCCTGGACTGAAATCAGCCGTCTCATTATATTCTTGACGCACCTTTGTGCCATGCTAGCTAGCAATTTCCGCAGTTCTCTAATGAAGTCCTTCATGGGGGTCCCTCGTTCCTTGCCCCACGTTGGGCACCATCTGTCCCGTCCCGTGTAACCTTCAACGTGGGTTAACCTTGGAGAGGGAGTGAGGACAAGGACAAGAGGGGAGAGGGAAGCAGACCAGACACGCGAGAGAAATGAGACAAGTCAAGATTCTGATCAAGTCTGTTTATTAGCACCAAAGGTGCTGCTTTTAAGGCCAGGGCAAGGGGGGAGTTAGCAGTTGGGGACCATTGATTGAAGTGGTGTGTTGTCATGGTGATCAGCATTATCTGGAAGGTCCTGGGTGATTCATGGGGAAGTGAGTTGGGAGACAGGAACCTATCTTTTGAGCGAGGCTGTTAACAAAGACTCTAAGGAGTAGAAAAGCAGGGACTTATCTTTTAAGCAAGGCCTTCTGTGAACAGAGACTCTGTGGCCATGCCAATAGCAACCCTGAGGGCACATGTGGCTCCCCACACTTAAGGTGTGCAATCAGGCTGTTTATTTGTGCTTTTTCTTGTTTCCCAATGCGTGCTTGTATGGCTATGAACTTCCTTCTCAGTACTGCTTTTGCTGTGTCCCAAATATTTTGATAGCTTGTATCTTCACTTTCATTGAACTCTCAAAACATTTTGGTTTCTTCCTTGATTTCCTCTTTGACCCAGTAGTTGTTAAGTAGTGTACTGTAGAGTTTCCACATTTTGGGACTATTACTAATCTTTTGTTGATTGTTAAGTGTTAGTTTAATTCCACTGTGGTCTGAGAAGATGCTTGGGATGATTTCAATGCTCTTGAATTGGCTGATGCTGTCTTTGTGGCCTAATATATGGTCTATCCTTGAGAATGACCCATGTGGATTTGAGTAAAATGTGTATTCCAGTTTCTTGGGATGAATGACTTTGAAAATGTCCAATAGTTCTAGCTTGTCTATCTCCTCATTTAGCTCCCTTATGTCTTTATTGATTTTCTGCCTGGATGATCTGTCAAGTTGAGAGAGTGGGGTGTTGAAGTCCCCTACTATGATTGTGTTACTGTTAATATATTGCTGTAGCTCTTTCAGTAGAAGTTTGATGTATTTAGATGGCTTCTCATTGGGTGCATAGATCTTAATAATTGTTAAGTCCTCTTGTTTGACTGATCCTCTGAGCATTAAGTAGTGTCCATCCCTATCTGTTTAAATTTTATTGATGTTAAAGTCTATTGTGTCTGACATGAGAATAGTTGTTCCTGCCCTTTTTGTGGGCCATTGACTTGTATGACAGTTTTCCATCCTTTTACTATGAGTCTGTTTGTCTTGTTGAGTTAGCTGGGTTTCCTGTAGACAGCATATTGTTGGGTTATGTTTTATAATCCATCTTCCTACTCTGTGCTTTTTTAATAGGCCATTCACATTTATTAATATCAAAGACTAAATAAATTTTAACGCCATTATTGTAGAGTTTTAGAGTGTTCTGATAGATGGCATATTTATGGTGGTCTGTTTATAGGAGACCTTTCAGAACTTCTTTCATGGCTGGCTTGGTGATAGTTGATTTTTCAACTGTTGCTTGTCTGGGAAGGTTTTTATGCCTCCATCTAGTCTGAATGACAGTCTAGTAGGATACAGTAGTCTTGGTCGAAAGCCTTTCTCATTGAGCACTCAGTAGATATCTTGCCATTCTCTTCTGGCCTGTAGTGTTTGTGTGGAGAAGTCTGCTGCTAATCTTATGTGTTTTCTTCTGTATGTGACTCTTCGTTTTTCTCTTGCAGCCTTCAGTATCCTTTTTTTATTCTTATTCCTTTCCATTCTAAATATGATGTGTGTTGGTGTCTTTAAGTCTGGTTTAATTCTGTTTGGGACTCTCTGGGATTCTTGAACCTATATGTCTTTTTTGTTGTCTAGACTAGAGAAGTTCTCACCTAGGCCACTGAGGTATAGATCTTCTCCTGAGTTTCCTTGTTAGTTCTCTGTCACCTGGTGTAGCACAGGGGCTCCCCTCTGCTGCTCCAGATTCGGAGGGCAGTAGCAATGGATACTCACAGTTGCATTTGGTGAGTCTTAGGGGAGTCCTCTCCTCCCTTCAGCCATCTTTTCATAGGTTAAACAGATTGAAGGTTGTGTCTCAACTAGTAAACTGCTGGACTGTTACCAACCACTTAATTTCTCCCTAGGCTCCTCTCTGTCCAGGAGCCACACATGTTTGTACTCACCAGTGATTGGTGGCTTCCTAAAGTCATTCCAGTCCCATCCTGTTGCGGTCCCAGGTGTTATCCTTTGGTATTCCTAGTTGACTTAGGAGAGGAGAGGAGAGAAACACAGCTGCTGCTGCTCTGTAGCTGCACCTCTGGAAGTCCCAAATGACTTATTGTATGAATCAGTGCTTCTCTTTCTTGGCTGCACACTTTAGAATCACTATGGGAGCTCTCAGAATATATGATGCTTTGCCAGACCCATGGCCAGTTAAGCAAGAGTCTTAGGTTTCCCTGCCCTCCAATACTGGCATTTTAGTTTCTTAAAAATTTCTTGTGATTCCCTTGTGCTGCCCACACTGAGAAAAAGAACACACCATGTTCTGGGTGACACTGGTTCAGATTATAAATTAAGTCCCTCCCCCAAGCTCCCTTAAGCCAGGTTTGTAATTTATATACCCTCTAAAAATATACTGTTTGGAGAAATATGACAAACATGTCCTGTCCCATGACAGACACTACAGATAATATACAAAATATTCCCGATTCTGGAGGCAGAGCTACGAGCAGCAGATTGCTTTCTCTCCTCTCCTCTCCCGGATCAACTAGGAATACCAAAAGAGACCACCCTGGACCGAAACAAGACAGGACTAGAATGACCACAGGAACCCAGTAAATCACCGGTGAGTACAAACACATGTGGCTGGTGACAGAGAGAAGAGAGGAGCCTAAGGAGAGATTAAGTGACTGCTAACAGTTCAGCAGTTTATCAGTGGAGACACCACCTCCAGTCTGCTCCACTAACAAGGGGACAGCTTAAGGGAGGAGAGGACTCCCCAGAGACTCACCAAGTGCAACTCTGAGTCTCCATTGCTACTACCCTCAGAATCTGGAGCAGCGACAGGAAGGGACACCAGGGGACAGAGATCTAACCAGGAAATTCAGGAGAATACCTATACCTCGGTGGCATAGCTGAGGGGCTGTGAAAGTCTCTTTGCATAACCACTGGATTATCTCTGCCACACCCTGCTTTATCTCTTGGTCAGGAGTCAGTGATTAAGCTAAGAAGACTATTGATAGTTTAAAAACCCTCAGGTTCCCATAGCCTACAGGGAAGAAGATAAAAAAAGAAAGAGGCTTTTAAACCACTGAGCTCCAACTCAGGGATTGAAAAATCTGTTAACTTCCACCACTGTGAACCCTTTAATTAACTTACTTAGACACAAGTCAATCCAGGCAATAGTGATCAATAATTTGAAAAGTACTGATAAAGGGAACTCACAACATAATATATAAAATGGTTAAAACAACAAGAAAAAATATTGGAGAATCAAACCAGGACAAGAGTCCAGCTAAAAGTCCTCCAGAGGGTGAAGCACAAAATAACTAGTTCAACATCCAAACATTAGCTAAGGAAATAATCACAGGAGTGAGTAAAGAATTTGAAAAAATTGTAATCAGAAATACAGGAACAACAAATGAGAATATGGAAGAAAATACTAATTATCTCATGGTTATTAGAGAGCTGAAAGCTTAAATTGCTGAGCTAAGAATGCAACTAGCTAAACAAGGTAAAACAGTATCAGAACAGAGCAACAAAATAGATGAACTCCAGAAAACAGTAGAGGGCAGAGAGAATAGAATCAATGAGGCCAAATACAGAACTAGCAAGATTGAGGATGAATTAGAGACAACTAAAAAAGAAGTAAGAGATCTCAAAAAGAGATTAAGAGATGCTGAAAACAACAACAGAGTCTTATGGGATGACTTCAAAAGAAACAATATACGCATTATTGGCATACCAGAGGAAGAAACAGAAGGAGAGGAAGAAAGCATTTTCCAGGCCATAATAGCTGAAAATTTCTCTAGTCTAGACAACATCAAAGACATAAAGATTCAAGAAGCCCAGAGGGTCCCAAACAGAATTAACCCAGACCTAAAGACACCAAGACATGTCATATTAGAATGGAAAGGAATAAGGATAAAGAAAGGATCCTCAAGGCTGCAAGAGAAAAGCAAAGAGTCACCTACAAAGGAAAACCCATAAGATTAGCAGCAGACTTCTCCATACAAACACTACAGGCCAGAAGAGAATGGCAAGATATCTATCGAGTGCTCAATGAGAAAGGCTTTCAGCCAAGAATACTATATCCTGCTAGACTGTCATTCAGACTAGAGGGAGGCATCAAAACCTTCTCAGACAAGCAACAGTTGAAGGAATCAACTATCACCAAGTCTGCCCTGAAAGAAGTTCTGAAAGGTCTCCTATAAACAACCAGACCACCACAAATAGGAAATATATCAAAACACTCTAAAACTCTACAAGAATGGCATTAAAATATCTTCAATCTTTGATATCAATAAATGTCAATGGCTTGAATTCACATCTTAAAAGATACAGAGTAGCAAGATGGATCAGAAAACACAACCCAACAATATGCTGTTTACAGGAAACCCACCTAACTCAACAAGACAAACACAGACTTAAAGTGAAAGGATGGAAAACTATCACACAAGCCAATGGCCCACAAAAAAGGGCAGGAACAGCCCTTTCTCATATCTGATATGATAGACTTTAAAATTCTTCTTCTTCTTCTTCTTCTAGCGTTTGCCTTCTTCCGTAGCTAGTCAACAGCATCAGTTTGAGCCTGATGTAAAGTTTTGAGACCTCCTTTGAATCTGGAGAGGTGGCAGTCGTTGACTATGTGGGTCATAGTCTGTATGGAGCCGCAGGGGCAGTTCGGGTCGTCTCTGGCTCCCCAGCGATGGAACATAGCGGTGCACCGGCCATGGCCTGTTCGATAGTGATTGAGGAGAGCCCAATCATAATGTGCTAGGTCAAAGCCGGGTTGACGCTTGCAGGGGTCTGTGATGAGGTGTTTGTTCTTTACCTCAGCTGACTGCCAACTCTGTTTCCAAGAGACTAGAACAGAGAAGTTCAGTGTAGGCGTAGGGGACCAGATTGGGTGACGAGACGTCAAGATGCATTGGATCGACCTTCCCGTGGTGCATCTCGTGAGTACCCATTCATTGGGGAAACTGACGATCCTTCCTAGCCGACTGAATCCATATGGATCCCAGTCACTTTCAAAGCCAGCAACAAGCAGCTTCTGCCAGCTTTCAAGCTGTTGGTCCTGCTCTTCGAGTCCTCCAACTTAATGTTGAGGGGCTGTCCTTTGCCAAACACGTTCTTATTGGTCAATTGGTGATTCAGCATCAGGCAGATGTTATCTGCCTACAAGAAACACATATAGCAGTCGATGAAGCTGCTCGATTCACCATCAGTGGATTCGATTTATATGCTATAATCTCCATCCTAAACATGGCCGAGCCATCTACGCCAAATCGTGTCTTGTGGACGTTTACCATACGGCCTCTTCGACCTTCTATGACTTTAAAATAGATAAGATTAAAAAAGATAGGAATGGACACTACTTAATGCTCAGAGGATCAGTCAATCAAGAGGACTTAACAATTATTAAGATCTATGCACCCAATGAGAAGCCATCTAAATACATCAAACTTCTACTGAAAGAGCTACAGCAATATATTAACAGTAACACAATCATAGTAGGGGACTTCAACACCCCACTCTCTCAACTTGACAGATCATCCAGGCAGAAAATCAATAAAGACATAAGGGAGCCAAATGAAGAGATAGATAAACTAGAACTATTGGACATTTTCAGAGTCATTCATCCCAAGAAACTGGAATACACATTTTACTCAAATCCACATGGGTCATTCTCAAGGATAGACCATATATTAGGCCACCAGACAGCATCAGCCAATTTAAGAGCATTGAAATTATCCCAAGCATCTTCTCAGACCACAGTGGAATTAAACTAACACTCAACAATCAAGAAAAGATTAGTAACAGTGCCAAAATGTGGAAGCTCAACAGTACACTTCTTAACAACTACTGGGTCAAAGAGGAAATCAAGGAAGAAATCAAAATGTTTCGAGAGTTCAATGAAAATGAGGACACAAGCTATCAAAATATTTGGGACACAGGTAAAGCAGTCCTAAGAGGGAAGTTCATAGCTATACAAGCACACATTAGGAAACAAGAAAAAGCACAAATAAACAGCCTGATTGCACACCTTAAAGACCTAGAAGAAGAACAATAAAGGAACCCTAAAGCAACGAGAAGGTCAGAAATTACTAAAGTTATGGCAGAAATAAATAACATTGAGAATAGGAAAACCATACAAAAGATCAACGAAAGTAAATGTTGGTTCTTCAAGAGAGTAAACAAAATTAACAAACCTTTAGCCAGACTCACAAAATAAAAAAGGGAGAAGACCCAAATAAATCGGATAGTAAATGAAAGAGGAGATATCACAACAGAAACCGCAGAAATTCAACATATCATGCGAGGCTTCTATGAACAACTATATGCCACCAAGCTAGAGAACCTGGAAGAAATGGACGATTTCCTAGATACCTACCAACTTACAAAACTAAGTAAAGAGGAAGTGGATAACATGAACAGGCCCATCACAGCTAATGAAATTAAAACAGTTATCAAAAATCTCCCCAAAAATAAAAGTCCTCGACCAGATGGTTTTACAAATGAATTCTACAAAACCTTCAAAGAAGAACTAATACCTCTACTTTTAAAAGTCTTCCAGAAGACTGAAGACACTGGAATACTCCCTGCCAGCTTCTATGAAGCCAACATCACCCTGATACCAAAAGCAGACAGGGACACAACCAAAAAAGAAAACTACAGACCAATATCTCTGATGAACATAGATGCGAAAATATTAAACACAATTCTAGCTATCCGGATACAGCAGTATATCAAAAAGATTGTTCATCATGACCAAGTGGGGTTTATCCCAGGCATGCAAGGTTGGTTTAATATACGTAAATCAATCAATGTGATCCACCACATCAACAAAAGCAAGACCAAAAACCATATGGTCATATCAATAGATGCAGAGAAAGCCTTTGACAAAATACAACATCCCTTTATGATCAAAACACTACAAAAAATGGGAATAGATGGAAAATTCCTCAAGATAGTGGAGTCTATATATAGCAAACCTACAGCCAACATCATACTCAATGGTGAAAAACTGGAAGCATTTCCACTCAGATCAGGTACTAGACAGGGATGCCCACTATCACCATTACTATTCAACATAGTGTTGGAAGTTCTTGCCATAGCAATCAGGCAGGAGCAAGGAATAAAAGGGATACAGATTGGAAGAGAAGAAGTCAAACTCTCCTTATTTGCAGATGACATGATAGTATACACAGAAAAACCTAAGGAATCCAGCAAGAAGCTTTTGGAAATCATCAGGCAATACAGTAAGGTGTCAGGCTACAAAATTAACATTCAAAAGTCAGTGGCATTCCTCTATGCAAACACTAAGTTAGAAGAAATTGAAATCCAGAAATCAAATCCTTTTACTATAGCAACAAAAACAATAAAATATCTAGGAGTAAATCTAACCAAAGAAGTGAAAGACTTGTATACTGAAAATTATGAGTCACTTCTCAAAGAAATTGAAAAAGACACAAAGAAGTGGAAAGATATTCCATGTTCATGGGTTGGAAGAATTAACATCATCAACATTAATATATTACCCAGAGCCATCTACAAATTTAATGCTATCCCCATCAAGATTCCAAGCACATTTTTTAGGAGAATAGAAAAAATGCTACAAATACTTATCTGGAACCAGAAAAGACCTAGAATTGCCAAAACAATCTTGAGAAAAAAGAACAGAACCAGAGGCACCACACCCCCAGATCTCAAACTGTATTATAGGGCCATTGTCATCAAAACTGCTTGTTACTGGAACATGAATAGACACACTGACCAGTGGAATAGAATTTAGAGTCCAGAAATGAGCCCCCACACCTATGGACATCTAATCTTTGACAAAGGGTCCCAGACTATTCAATGGGGAAAGCAGAGTCTCTTCAACAAATGGTGTTGGAAACAATGGGTTGAAACATGCAGAAGAATTAAACTGAACCACTGTATTTCACCAAATACAAAAGTAAATTCCAAGCGGATCAGGGACTTGGATGTTAGACCACAAACTATCAAATACTTAGAGGAAAATATTGGCAGAACTCTTTTCTGCATACATTTTAAAGACATCTTCAATGAAACGAATCCAATTACAAAGAAGACTAAAGCAAGTATAAACCTATGGGACTACATCAAATTAAATAGCTTCTTCACAGCAAAAGAAACCACTACCCAAACCAAGAGACGCCTCACAGAATGGGAGAAGATATTTACATGCCATACATGAGACAAGAGTTTAATAACCAACATATATAAAGAGCTTGCCAGACTCAACAAGACAATAAATAACCCCATCCAAAAATGGGGGGAGGTCTTGGACAGAATATTCACCACAGAAGAGATCCAAAAGGCTGAGAAACACATGAAAAAATGCTCCAAGTCTCTGATTGTCAGAGAAATGCAAATAAAGACAACAATGAGATATCACTTCACTCCTGTGAAAATGTCATACATCAGAAAAGGTAACAGCAGCAAATGCTGGAGAGGGTGTGGGGTCAAAGGAACCCTCCTGCACTGCTGGTGGTAATGTCAATTGGTCCAACCTCTGTGGAGAGTCTGGAGAACTCTCAGAAGGCTGGAAATGAACCTACCCTATGACCCTGCAATTCCTCTCCTGGGGATATATCCTATGGAACCCAACACATCCATCCAAAAAGATCTGTGTACACATA
The DNA here is from genome assembly GCF_950295315.1 of Erinaceus europaeus. Taxonomy (NCBI): domain Eukaryota; kingdom Metazoa; phylum Chordata; class Mammalia; order Eulipotyphla; family Erinaceidae; genus Erinaceus; species Erinaceus europaeus. Next base: position 52,443,683 of record NC_080170.1, on the reverse strand, counting down.
TGTTCTTGGCAGCACAATTTGTAATAGCCAAAATCTGGAAGCAACCCAGGTGTCCAACAACAGATGAGTGGCTGAGCAAGTTGTGGTATATATACACAATGGAATACTACTCAGCTGTAAAAAATGGTGACTTCACCGTTTTCAGCCGATCTTGGATGGACCTTGAAAAAATCATGTTGAGTGAAATAAGTCAGAAACAGAAATATGAATATGGGATGATCTCACTCTCAGGCCGAAGTTGAAAAACAAGATTAGAAAAGAAAACACAAGTCGAACCTGAAATGGAATTGGAGTATTACACCAAAGTAAAAGACTCTGGGGTGGGTGGGTGGGTGGGAAGAATACAGATCCATGAAAAATGATGAATGAAATAGTGGGGGTTGTATTGTTAAATGGGAATCTGGGGAATGTTAGGCATGTAAAAAAATAAAAAAAAGAAGTAGAAACGCAAAGCAGAAATTGACTGAGTTTGGAGTATGGCACCAAAGTAAGAAAGCAGAAGTACACTAGAGTTTGCAGTGAGTACCTCCCTAATACTTCCTCTCCACTTTTCCAAGCTTTGGGTCCATGATTGCTCAACAATTTGTTTGGCTTTGTATGTTAACTCTCTTTTCAGTCACCAGGTTCCAGGTGTCATCAGGATGCCGGCCAGACTTCCCTGGATTGAAGACCCCACCAATGTGTCCTGGAGCTCAGCTTCCCCAGAGACCCACCCTACTAGGGAGAGAGAGAGACAGGCTGGGAGTATGGACTGACCAGTCAACGCCCATGTTCAGCGGGGAAGCAATTACAGAAGCCAGACCTTCTACCTTCTGCAACCCACAATGACCCTGGGTCCATGCTCCCAGAGGGATAGAGAGTGGGAAAGCTATCAGGGGAGGGGGTGGGATATGGAGATTGGGTGGTGGGAATTGTGTGGAGTTGTACCCCTCCTACCCTATGGTTTTGTTAATTAATCCTTTCTTAAATAAAAAAAAAATTAAAAAAAAAACAAAACTATTGACTAAAGAGAAGGATGAATCAGCAGAAAAAGAATCAAAGTATTTCATTGCCTTGAAGTGGGTATTCAGCTTTCTCCTTTATTGAAAGTTGTATGCTGTTGTCTGCTTTTGAAAACACTTGCTCTTACAGAAACGCCACGTCTCTGCAAGCACTGTTAGAAGCATGCATGCACAATCTATTGCAAAAGGAAATTGTTGTGGGGCTGGGTGGTAGTGCACCTGGTTGAACACACGTCACAATGTGCAAGGACCCAGGTTCAAGCCCCTGGTCCCCACCTTCAGGGGAGAAAGCTTTACGAATGGTGAAGTGTTGCAGGTATCTCTCTATCTCTCTCCCTCTCTTTCACCCCTACCATCTCAATTTCTGGCTATCTCTAGCCAATAAATAAATAAAGATAATAAAAACAATTTTAAAAGAGGAAATGACTTTCTGGGTATGGAATAATTAGAATTTGCAGCAGGGAAAGAGAGAGAAAGGAGAGACCAAGGGTTGAGAAAAGATCTTGACAGCAATGGCTGTCCTGACTTGATTTCAGTTCCTTTGGGTTCAGCAGAATCCTAATGAAGACATGCCTTCTAATTGGCCTAAACAAACTAACAGCAACCCAAAACAAGTCTGTATCTCCAAACTGGACGCAACTCAGAGTCATCCTAGAGACATGAGACTATTGGGTTTTGGGTGATTTCTTAGAATAGATTAAATTGGAGATGACCACAGTTAGAATACTTTTTCCTATATGTTTCACAAATAAAAGATGACATAATAACACATTGGTTAAAGCATCATTCAAACCAGCAACTCATTTTTTTCCCGGGTTGTTCTGGAATAGGTTATACTGCTTGGATGAAATAATTGGCTGAACTATGTTGCAAGTTAAGTTATTCCCTTAGTCTGGGTAAGGGTGCTGTGTCTTATTTGCATTGTTGCACAGCAAACCTCTCCAAACTAACAATGACTTCAAGCAATGAGGGACTTGCTTGTCATTCTGTGGGTTGGCAGTCTGGGCTAGAGGGGGTTAGGCTCATTCATATATCTGGATTCCAGCAAGAATGGGCGGGCCTCTTTATCATCATCTTTCGTCTTTCAGAAAAGTCTAAGTGTCCCAAGAGGGTGAGGACAGAAACTGCTACCTTAGAATCATGCCACTAGATCACATTCTATTGATTCTTTTGGGCACAGGAAATCTCAGATGTAGGTTCCATTTAAGCACTGGGAAAATAGACACACCCTTTTGTAGGGAGGCCTCCAAAAACATGTAGCCACTTTCAGCCTGCCACAGACCACCCCCCCCCCCCCCAATCCCCAACCTAAATATTATATAGAAGGATAAAAAGCTATGGCGTATGATGTCCTGTCTCCAGACCCTGGCTTCTCACTGACTGTGATTCTGTTTATTTCTGGGTTCCCTTCAGTTTTCAAAGTTCTCAACAGAATGCCAGTAGCTCATTTCACGGCTCAGAGATGAACTGAGAAAAGTTGAATCCCACAGAATGCTTTCAGCTCTAAGTAATGAAATCAAACTCTCAACTCCAGAAAGTTCTGAATCTTGAGGGCTCAGTGGTTCAGCAGTTTATCAATGTCAGCAGAAGCCCAGTGCCCTTCCACCTTTCTTCTCTACCATCCCCAGTGTAGCCTTTGTGTCTTCCACCCTCCTCCTTTCTCTGCAACATCATTTAATGTCTATAAAGGGGAACTGGAAGCTGAGGGGCTCCCTCCACTAGGTCTGCACCCCAGAATCAACTTCTGGCAAGAAGATCAGGAGCAAGAGAGAAGGTAAGAAGAGCAGCAAATGTTAATTGGTGGCCTTTTGGAATAGCTCAGGTTCACAGAAAGGGTAAAGATGTGTCCTTTTGAGGATGAAAGATGAACCATGGCCTTTAGATAACAGGCTTCACGAAGGATGGGGTTTTCTGGGGACTGAGGTGTGGGAGGTCTCAGGGACTGTGGGATTGAGTGGCCTGGGTTCTGTTATTATTGCTCCACTGTTCATAGAGCTGTGAGCTGCTGGAGGGGAAGCTCTCTCTATGGGTCTTTGTTCATTTCTTCATGTGCCAAAGCTCTTTTCCTGTTTGAAAAAGGATGTTTCCTGTTTGAAGAAGGTCTGCAAATGGGGTGAAAAAAAGAGACTTTATAAGCAAACTTCCAAATCCCAGATCCCTGTGCTTGGTCAGGAGACCTGCAAATTCTCTTAATAACCTAATTCTGGCGCCACTTGAATGGAAACAGCCTCTGGTATTTTTAGCTGCTATGTAATTTAAGTAAAATAGAATGGGGAAATGTGCATATTTTTTTTTTCTTTGCTGGTTCAAATAAGAAGGAATTCCTCATCATCTGGAGACAAAGTCCCTGTTGGGAAGAGAGGGAAACACCCCTGAGCTGCTGACTCCTCCTCTGACCTAGACAGGATTTAAATCCAGGGAGGGAAGCTCAGAGAGCAGGGACCAGTAGGAGGTCTGCAGCCAAGGATCTCAACTGCAGCTGGGGTGACAGAAAAGTGGGAAGAGGTGGCAGCAGCCTCCAGGTAAGTACTCCTGTGATTACCTGTGAGAGGGAAGAGCCTGGTCAGTGGTGCACCAGTGCAAGCTACCTGTCTGCTCTTGGAGGAGGGAGGGAAAACCCAAGGAGGACCTAGCCCCAGGAGATTTCTACCTGGAGTGGCAGACTTTTATATAGATCGTTTTCTGTAAGGCTAACATGTCCTATTCATCTTTATCACTGTACTGTCTTCTTAAAATGTCAAAGGTTTTGATTTTTTAGTAATATATCTGTTCTATCTCATTGCTTTTTTTTTTACTCCTAAAATGGAATTCTAGTTTTTTTTATGATCAAGAAATTATTAGAACTTTCCCCTTTCTTGAATTTTGTATACAATCATGAAGAAAATGTTAGCAAATGCACTCAAAGACTTTTGGGTTTTAATCAAACTCTTTGATTTTGAAACATTTCCTTAGTTAGAAGGCGGCAGCTTCTTTCTCAATTTGCATGCTAAATTGGCCTCAAACAGGCCTGGGGAAAAAAATATTCATTTTCAAACCTTTGAAGACATGATGGGTTGGTTTTCGGAGGTTTCTTTGTTTACTTTTGTTATCAGAAGAGAGCTTGGGGATAGAAGAGAAATAATGATTGAGAATATGAGACTAAAAGTAGCATAGAAAAACAACAACAACAGCAGCAAAAAAAAAAAAAAAAATCAAGTCCTAACTTGCCAGTCCCTGTTCGGGGTGCCAGTTGCCGGTCTAGCTTCTCTAGCGGGAGAGAGACGACCAGGGACTCATGGCTGAGCTGGGAAGCAGTATCTCGTTTATTAATCAGATACATCGCCTTTTATGCAGCTTTTCACTGGAAGTAACAAGGGAAAAGAAATGATTAGGAGAGGGTGTGGAGCAAAAAAAAAAGAGCCCGAATAGAACATAGAAAGCTTCCATCTAACCAGTGGGGATTAAACCAATACCCTGCAGGCAGGGCGGGACCCAGGTAAAACAGTGATTATGTAAATAGACCACATCGTAAGTAATACAAGTGAACCTAATGTGATGATCAAAACAGAAGGTCTTATAAGCAGAATTTAGAAGCATACCAACACTAACTTTAAGCATCTGAACATAGACAAGCATAAATGTCCACAATGATTAATTCCCCAATAAAGAAATAAATTATAAAAAAAATAAAAAATAAATGTCCACAATGGGTTTTTGGAGAAGTCAGTGCCACCAAGCTGAGGGTGCACCTGCTCAGCTGGGACTGACTGTAGGCTGGTGCTGCTGGGGAAGAATCAGTGTGAGGTCTTTGTTAGAGACCCAGGTCAGGTGACTGTGCCAACAGAGGGGGCACAGCAGGGAACTGAAGAAGCCACTTGGCTGGTTGGCTGGCTTGCTGCTTCCTCCTCAGTTTCCTCCTCCTCCTTCCCCTTTTTCTCCCCCATCTCCTTTGTTTAATAACATTATTATTGATTTAAAATTTGTTTATAAAATTATAAGGCTTCAGGAGTTCAGTTTCACACATACATATATGTGTGTAAAACTCACTGCACCAGTCACCAAGTTCCCTGCACCCTCTCCACGCTGCCCTCTGGTAACCACCATAGTTCTCACAAAGTCTAAATGACATTTTGTTTACTATTCTTTTCATTTTTGCTAGTTGATTTGCTTTAGTTATCTATATCCCACATATGAATGTAATTACTGAGTTGTTTTTACCATTCTTTCATGCAACTATAAGTTCTGTGTGTCCCCAAGTTTGTGGGCTACAGTTGGCTCTGGAAGGAGGGAAAACGGGACAGGATGACTTCAAACCTTCTTGTGGCTTCTGCTTGACATTCCAGCCTTTTCTGTGGTTTGAAATGGAGGGGCATCAGAGGTCTGTTCCTGAGAAGAGGCCCAAGGGAACTATTCCCAAACCCAGTGGAAACTCTTGGCCAGCACTTCTCCTTCCAGAGCCTCGGCATTTGTGGGGTCTGGACACAGACATGAGATCATCGCTTAGCTGCCATAGTGACATCTGGAGCCCCTGGTATATAAGCTGATGATGCTAAGATCCCAGCCCCAGGATGGGTGGGGGGCCTTTCTGGGTCCTCCACAGTGGACTTGTGGCTTTAGCCAACCAGCCCCATCTTCGAATATGCTGGAAGTTGCAGAGAATGTGGCAGAGCAGGAGAATCCTTAGGAATGAGCAGGGAAACTCTCTCTTTCTAATAGCAGACTGGAACCTTTCAGTGATTTCAATATCCTATGATTTAAATTACAATAGGGAGCTATAGCTTTTCATTATGTACTTCTCTTCTGGCCATTCTCCGGGAGCAGATCTTGAAAGCAGATGCTCCTGCTGCCTTGGGCAACAAGGCCAGTTGTATAAAACGTGATACTTGGTGAATTTAGTGGTGGCAGACTGCACTGGATGCTGGGGAGAAGGATCCCTGAATTTAGGTCCTTGTCTTGTTTCCTGTGGATTTTTATGGTGGTGATGGTGGTGGGGTATTTTATCTTGGGAGGGTGGTGACAAAAAACATCTCTTCCTAGGGTTCAGCACAGAACCTGGTACATCTAAGTGCTCAGACGATTCTAACACATGCTCTCAACTAGGTGCACCACCACCCAGTCACTTAGACAATTGTAACTGCTGTGATCACCATTCACCTGAGTCTCTGTGAGGACAGGTCAGAACCAAATAACCTCATGTGCCTGTAATCAAGTAACCTCATGTGCCTGTGAACAAGGGCTGGAAGGCTGAGGCTGGACTGGGGACCCCTCTTTGTTCTCCTCTAATCTCTAGTGTGTGGGAGACATATAAGAAAGAGTTATTCAGGGAAAAAGGTGTCTCATAGTGGTCTGGAGTCACTAGCAAGGGTTTCTTGAGTTCTCATCAAGCTAGAAGGTGAAGTGGAGGTGCATTACAGAATGATATTTGCAAGATGATTAATTAACTCATAAAACTGGGTTTCCTTTTCCACATACCCATCCAAATGTCTCATGTCCTCTGAAATGCCTGTGTGAAGTTTCATGGGGACTAGAAATTCATGTACTTGGTTACATGCACTTCATGTACTTGGTTGGGTGGAGTTTGACCTGACAAGAAGGAGCAGGGTTGCCCTGCGCATCACATTTCCTTGTGTTCTAAAGTATTGATAGAAAGAGCTAAGATCTATCATCTCTAGTTCCTAATGAGTTTGCCAATGGTAGACACTCATTCGGTTGAGACTTTGCTCTACTGAGTCAAGTCTTTGGGTCTGAAGACCCTCAGGGCCCTTCAGTGCCCTCCAGCCCCCCCCCCCCCCCATGAAGTTCAGTGGTAGAAAATGTCCTAGAGGATTTGGGGGAGCAGTGACAAGTTTGCCAGTTGATTTCTGTGACATCAATGCTGGTCACTCATCTCCCTTGTTTTTCTTCATAACTCAGTGACATCCACCCTATCATTTGAGCAGAGAGCATCTTTTAAGTGACTCCACTGAGAGTGCAGGATAGTACAATTTTAAAACCCTAAGCATTTCTCTCATTGTGGTTAGCTGGGAAGCAGGATGAAGTAATTAGGGAAAAGAAGAAAGCCCTGACTCTAAGTAGAAAGGTCTGTAGTGGGACTAGAAATTGGCTACCACTCTCATTGGTCTAAGGGGCATTTAAAAATGGATGTGTGTACTCTTTGGAGGAAAAGAGGTGAATGGCGGAGACCATCCACCCTGGATTGGAGAGGACCATGTGGAACCGATTCCCTCTTCTAGAAAAGGCAAGGCTGGGGGTGGTGGTGGTATCTGAACAGCACTGTGTGTTCCCAGGAAGAGTTTTCCAGCCTTTTCTGTGATGATGGAACCGGGGTCTTAACTCCATGCTGGAGAACCCTCATGGGTCTGTCCAGGGAAACTGTTCTGCCCAGAGGAAGTGCAGGTACAGGGTTTAGTTATTGTGTAGCTTATGTCTAACTGAGCACCCAGGGTGCCAGGAGCAGTGGATTCTGGCCACTCTCCGGGAGCAGATCTTGAAAGCAGATGCTCCTACTGCCTTGGGCAACAAGGCCAGTTGTATAAGACGTGATACTTGGTGACTCTGGTGGTGGCAGACTGAACTGGATGCTGAGGAGGCATAATGCAGCACTTTTATTTTTTTTCTTTTCAACATCCTTCTCAGGATCTTTGACTCAGCCCTGATGATGAAAAATCTGGCTCTATCCTTGGCCATTTGGAGGCTGGCAAAGGCCTTGAAGTTCTTCTCCTCCTCTGTGATGACCCTGGCTTTCTCTTTCTTGTAGTTGTTCCGAATAGGCATAACTGGTCCCGTCAGTTGAGTGGCCAGTTTCAGCTCTTCAGCAGAGCTGTCTCCCTTCTTGGGAGCAGAGGGCTTCCTGGGGAAGAGAATAAGTTTGGAGTAGTACTCCTTCAGCTGCTGCACCTGCACGTGGACCTGCAGGGACTCTGTAGACTTATTCTGCCTCTGAGGGTCCATGGACATGCCAATAGTCCAGGCCACCTTCTTGTGGATGCCAGCCACCTGCAGATCCTCCAGGCTGAAGCCCCCATTGACATGCACCTTGGTGTGCTAGCACACAGTGGGGCAGTGTGTGATGGGCCACACTAGGCCTGATGTGGTGGTGGAGGTGGAGGTGGTGTTGGTGAGGGAGATGAGTCTCGCCTTAGCCTGCTGGACCTTGCACCTGTGGATCTTCCACACCAGTTGGTTGAACCACATGGCCACCCACCACTGCCAATCCTTGTGGGAATGTGGCATTAGGATCATGTCATTCCTTCTGGGCACCATGGCTGATACCTGCTCCTCGGGGGAGAACAGCCAGCGGAAAGGAGAGAATGCTACAAGGCACCCTGGGATGGTTATTATTATTATTATTATTTATTAATGGGAGAGAGAGATGGGGGGCGGTGGACACCAGAGCATTGCACAGCTCTGGCTTATGATGGTGCTGGGGATTGAACCTGGGACCTCAGAGCCTCAGGCATAAAAGTCTTTTGGATAACCATTATACTATTTCCCCAGCCCTGATAAGGGTTTTTGGGGATCCGGTCTTCTGAAACAAACTCTATGAGTCATTCTGTGTAGCCTTGCTGTGGTGTATGGTCCTGAATTTCTGCACTCCCCCAGAAGCATGTAGAAAACCATCTGCTTTCTGTCATTGTCTGGAAGGAGAACCAGCTATTAGCTGGGGTGGTGGTAATGTTAGTAATAGTAGATAGAGAAAGTCGAAATTGGCCTTGTCAGCTCTGTTGCTATCTGGGAGGATAGTTTTGAGGGTAGAAATTTAGTGTTTCTCTGGTCAGAACAGGAGCCTCAGAGGTCACAGTGTGACTTTAGGGACAACAGAGATGCATGAGGTTAAGGGCCGGGTGATGGACACTGCATTCCTGAGCTGTCTCACATGTGAGAGAAACCACTGGCAGTTGTCTTTCACTCCCTCCTTTAGTTCACTCAACATAATCACCCTGAGTCTTAAACCTTTTATCCTGAAAGGCATGCTGCCATCTCTTAAAAGAGCAGAGTAGTGTTTCATTGAACATTTGTCACATAGCTTCTTCCTCCAGTCATCTGTGAAAGGGCATTTAGGTGCTTCCCCTGCTGGCTGTTGGAAGCAGTACTGCAGTGAACTAATGGGTGTACATGCTCTTTGGAGAAAGTCTGATCTTTTTCTGGCCTGTCAGCAAGGAGATGAGCAGAACCTGGCCCTTGGTCCAAGTGCAGACTCTGCCCTCCTCTCCCATGCCCAAGATGAGGTACACTGTCCTGTGTCATCTGTGCAAAGCATCATGGTGACCAGCAGGGACTCTGGAGCCAGGCTACCTAGGGCCAGGTCTGCCATGCTTGGCTGTGTGACTGTGGATGGGTCACAGAAAGGAGCTGAGCCTCAGTTTTCCCATCTGTGAAATGGGAATAACCTAAAGTCTTCCAGGAGAAGGTGTCTTGAGGACTGAATGAGGTGGTAAAAGCAGACATGCAGCTATTCCTGTAGGTCTTGCAATAGGGGTGGATAATTCCTCATAAAGATTAAGGTTGGAAAACTGGGAAAAGTTATGCATGTACAAACTATTGTATTTACTGTCAAATGTTAATTTCCCAATGCGAAATTAAAAAAAAGACTAAGGTTTACAGGTATGAGTAGCTCTTTCTGTCCCTGTTACAGCACAAAGGGTTTACATTTATCGTGAGTACAGAATCAGAAGAGCAAGGTTGTGTTAACACTCAAAACAGATGGGAAGCAGGTGCAGAACATAGCAGAATTGGGATCCTTGGACACCCAGGTTCACATCTTCCTGTCAGTTTCTCAGCTTCCTGAAAACTCTCATAAGCCCCCAAATGATTTTATTTTTTCTTTCTCATTTGTTTCTAGATCCAGACCTTCCCGAGAGTCTGTCTCTGTCTCTCAAAGAATGGGTCTCCTGGAGATGTGGGGTATCCCCTTGGGGCTTGTGCTCAGCTCTGTGCTCTTAGTGGCGGCAGCCCCAGCCATCTCTGAGTCTCTGGACTGCAGTGACAAGGAGCATCAGGTCACCGTCAGCCACACCTACAAGATTGATGTGCCCAAGTCTGCATTGGTGCAAGTAGAGGCTGACTCTCCACCCCTCAGTGACAATGCAGACTCAGCTGTGGTCTCAGGAGAGGCTGGTGAGGAACAGAACATCATCTTCAGGCACAACATCCGCCTACAGACGCCACAGAAGGGCTGCGAGCTGGCCGGCCTGGTCCGGGACCTCCTGGCTAGGGTGGAGAAGCTGGAGGAGGAGATGGCAGGGGTGAAGGAGCAGTGCAGCCCCCAGCGCTGCTGCCAGGGTGAGCTTCTTGCTGGTTGGTCTTCTAGTCTCCTGGCAGCCCTGAGAGCCTGGTGTGTGCCCACCACTCAGCTGGGTCTTCTTTGACCCTATTCTTTATTCATTAGCAGTATCTCCAAAGAGACATCTGTGACAGGGCCAGGAGGGACCAGAAACTCCTGGAGTGCAGACCCCAGGACTGATGATGCTGGGTGACAAGGCCTTTGGCACCTGTCACCTGGGGACTCAATCCCAACTAAAAGGGGAGCAAAGGAAATGAGGAGAGACCAGAGTGTTGGAGCTGGGCAGAGCTGGTGACAATTCCTAGTGCCACTTTTCAGTGGTATGCCTAGAGCCAAATCCTGTGTCTCAACAGTCCACCAAGGATCATTATAGCAACAAGTCTATCTCAGGCCTTCATCCAATTGTAAGCTTTTCCAGTAGCAGAGGATAGCTTGACATCTCCATGTGTGTGTCTGACTTCCACAATGTGGTTTCATTTGTTGTCATCATCCTCTCTAGTTCTATCCATTGGAACAGAAAAGGCACACTGTTACATTTATTTATTTACTTTTAATAAAGTATTTTTTTATGAGAGAGATAGGAGGAGAGAGAAAGAACCAGACACCACTCTGGCACATGTGCTGCCAGGGATCAAACTCGCGACCTCATGCTTGAGAATCCAGAGTTTTACCACTGTGCCACCTCCCAGACCACTATTTATTTATTTTATAGCTGAATAGTATTCTATTGACTAGCTAACATTACACAGCTTCTTTATCAGGCTGGAGCACCTAATAGCCTTTCTTCAAAAGATAGTAAGTGGGGCTGGGTGATAGTGTAGTTGGTTAAGTGCATATGACACAAAGCGCAAGGACCATCACAAGGATCCCAGTTCAAACCCCCGGCTCCCCCACATGCGGGGTGAGGGGTCATTTCACAAGCGGTGAAGCAAGTCTGCAGGTGTCTGTATTTCTATCTCCCTCTCAGTCTTCCCCTCCGCTCTCAATTTCTCTCTGTCGTATCCAACAACAGCTATAACAACAATAACAATAACAATAACAAGTACGGCAACAAAATGGGAAAATAGCCTCTAGGAGCAGTGGAATCGTAGTGTAGACACCGAGCCCCAGCAATAATCCTGGAGGCAAAAACAAACAAACAAAGACACTAAATAATTATCAGCACTAAGTACTTACCAGCATATAGAGTGCATAAACCAGGAGAGTCCATGTGAAGTCATTCCAGTGACCAGAAGGGAGGGCTGGTAGGCAGCTCTGTGGCAAAGGAAGAGCAGAGGCAGGAGATTCAGCACTAAGTCTGGTCAAGGTTGGCAAGGGAAGACTCTTTTTCCTTCTGGGTGCTACCCTCCATCTAGAGTGAGCTTATGAGCCCAGCATTCATAATCCTGTCCTCGGGGGTTCAGAGCCGGGGCTCCCCACTCACAGTCTTCCTTCTGTCCCTCCAGACTTGAGCTCTGGCTGCGAGCAACCCACCTGCCCTGGGGACTGCAGTGGGCATGGCCAGTGTGTGGGTGGCGTGTGCCATTGCCACCCTGACTTCATCGCCGAGGACTGCAGTGAACGCCGCTGTCCCCAAGACTGCAGTGGCCATGGCTTCTGTGACACGGGCGAGTGCTACTGTGAGGATGGCTTCAGTGGCCCCGACTGCTCCAAGGGTGAGGGATGCGGCTGGGTATCAGATTCCTCATCACTGCTTACACTGTCGTGTGTGCGTGTGTATGTGTGTGTGTGTGTGTGTTTTCCCATAAACCTTCAGCATTGAGAATCCCCCAGGTGCCTTCTTAAGATACAGATTGCTGGCCTTAACCTGAGTTTCTTATTTTTAAAATACATTTTATTGATTTTCCATGGTCAACAATTGTTGGGGAATTATGCAGATGCAGTCTTAGCCCTCAGGTTTTGCCACTTCCCGCGATATTCTCAGGTGCTTTCCCCAACCAATCCTGTCCCAACAGGTCACTCCCGGGTGTTGACCTAAAAAACCCACCTACTCTCTCTCCCTCCTCTCTCTCGTTCTCTTGCTCCGCGGTGCGGTAGGAGGGGTACGGCCATTCTTGGCTGGCTCCACGTGGCCTGAACTGCCCCGTTCCCACCCCAACCCGAGGTTCCTGCGCGAATAAAAGATTGTGTTCCCTTTCTGCTCCAAACCTCCTTTTTCTGCAGCTTGCTGCCGCCCCGTCAAGCAACAAACAATACTAAAGATTTTCTTTTGTTGTTATTGCTGGAGCTTCATAGCTCCTGACTGAATTTTTCTGAAAGAAAGAGAGAGAGAGAGAGGGAGGGAGGGAGGTAGGGAGAGAGAGCGAAAAAGAGAGAGAAAGACACACACACAAGAGCACTAACAGTTCGTTCAATATGGTGGACCCTGTCTTGAACCTGTGTTGTATACATGGCAAAGCAGCACACTATCCATGAACTATTTTGTCCTTGCCATACTATAAAATTTATATCTCAGAACATGTGTAAGCTTCACCACACCCACCACCAGTGCTGTCTCATGATATAAATGACCCCTCAAACCCTTCTACCTATCCCTTGCCCCTTTCCTCTCATAATCCCCATATTTTTCACTGAGTTGTTTTTGCTAGTTTATTTGCTTTGGATACTTATATTCCGTATGTGAGTAATCCAGTAGCTGTTTTTCTCTTCCTGACTTATGTCATTTAACGCCATCACCTGAGTCCCATCTACTTTGTTGCAAAAGGTACAATTTCACCTTTTTAGTGGCAGACTAGTACCCCACAAGTTCTTTATTCAGTCATCTACCAAGGGACATTTGATTTGACTCCATGTTTGGACCATCACTGAATAAATGCTGCAGTGAACTTATGTCACCCCAACTTTCTGGATCACCAGTTCTGCAGCTGAGAATCTGCATTTCTAGCAAGTTCTGAGGAGATGTAGATGCTGCTGGTCTGTAGATCGTTGGCCTTATGTGACTGAATGATGTACATACACGTGTCTGTGTATACATCTGTGTGCTCAGGTGCACGGGTGGGGGGTCAGTAATCACTCCTCCACAGGTGACTTTGGGGCATTTGTGAATCCTGAGTGATGCTTCCCAGGCTCTGTACCCCTGTGTGTCCCCTCAGGGCGCATGATACCCAGCAGGGTTTCCATGTGTGTACCTTCACTCCTCCTCATCATTTGAAGATCTTATTTCTTTACTGAGGGCAACAAGCGAGAAAGAGAGAGAGAGAGAGAGAGAGAGAGAGCCTAGAGCATAGCTCTGGCCTATGTGGTGCCAGGGACTGAACCCAGATCCTCAACACATCCAGTCCTCTGCTGTACCCACTAACCACATCCCTTGCCTTGCCTGTCCCACTCTGCCCACAGTGGTGGCCCCTCAGGGTCTGCAGCTGCTCCGGAGCACAGAGGATTCCCTGCTGGTGAGCTGGGAGCCATCCAGCCAGGTAGACCACTACCTGCTCAGCTACCACCCACTGGGCCAGGAGCTGTTGGGAAAGCAGGTCCAAGTGCCCAAGGAGCAGCACAGCTACGAGATCCCAGGCCTGCTGCCGGGCACCAAGTATGTCGTCACCCTGAACAATGTGAAGAAGGGGCTGTCCAGCAGCCCACAGCACCTACTTGCCTCCACCGGTGAGCAGGCCTTGCCTAGGATTGGCCCTGGCCTTTTAAACTTTAATTTATCTAAGAGGGAGTGAGGCAGAGGGAAAGCTGGGTTGTCATCTTGTAAGCTGGATGGTGTGCACACTTTTGCTGGTGCACAGACCTGATCAAGGAAGGGCTTGTTTTGTGTTGACCAATCAGACTGGCTTGTATGATGGTGCTCTGGGAAACGGTTTCTGTTCAAGGGGAGAATACAGGGCCTGCTTGGGAATCTAGCCATCTCCAGACTCCTGGCTTCCTTCCTCACCCTCCCCTTTCTGTCTTTGGCTGCCTATGTCTTCAGACAGGACAGAAAGGGGCAGTGCTCTCAGCCAAGGAGAAATGCTTGTTAACAGAGTCTTAGCCATCTCTCTGGGCTCTGGCTTGAGGGACTCATGCAATTCTGCACCTGAGAAATTTGTCTTTCTATCTAAACAGATCCCAGTGAAATCTGTATTTTTGCTCCTCTGGGGAGCCTCAGTCTGGGAGACACTTATCCCCACAAAAAATCTTGCACGTTTTCCTTGCGGCTTTTTATCTGCCAGCTTGGAGGGCCACGTCCATCACCCTGGGCCACATTCATTTGCTGCCTCTGGGCTGTCCCTTGAGGAGCTCCTGTGTCTGGAAGGAGAGCCCAGACACTAGAAGGTGGAAGGCTGGGTGGGTGGGGGTTGCTTTGGAGAACAGGCTCTTGAGCTTTTTCTTTTGGTTCTAAACAAAGGGAATAAAAAATACCAGGAGTCTGGAGACCTTGAGATCTCATGTCTCCCCTGTTCTGCCTGGGTATCTGCCCACATTCACGACAGTCAGGCTGGGCAGGCTTCTTTGAGGCAATGATGGGGGTGATTGAGAAGGGCCATAGGTGCATACACTGATGTACATGGGAACAACTGCCTTGCTCCTCCACAGCATGTCTTCAGGCAGCTGAAGTACCCAGAAGACACCTCTACCATCATTTGGTAGAATGTGCTGGAAGGAGGGTTAGTATTGGAAGGTTTGCTTGGCCTGACAGGTGGCTGGAGTCCTGGGTGGAAGAACAACTTCTCTGCTTTGATGAGGGCATGGGGGAGAGTATTTGGCTCACATCCTTTTTTTTCTTTTCTCTTTTTCTCTTTTATTTTCTTTCCTTTTATTTTCTCTTCCTTTCTTTTTTTATGTTTATTTATATTTGGAATAGAGGTAGCCAGAAATCAAGAAGGGAGGAAGAGTTAGAGAGGGAGGTGTCTACAGAGAGACACCTGCAGCCCTGCTTTACCACTCGTGAAGCTTCCCCCCTACAGGTGGAGACCAGGAACTCGAACCTAGGTCCTCGTGGACTGGGATGTGTGCACTTAACCAGGTGCACCACCGCCTGGCTCTGGGGTGGGGGAGAGTATTTGGAAGTTTTCCAGGAAGATGATCTGCTCTCCTTGGTCAAGATGAAAACCCACGGTTTACTTGTAGCTTTGATAGTTTCAAGATTCCTGCCACAGGTTCTGCTCTCACTATGTCAACAGAGGGAGAGGACCCAACAGCCAGTGGGTGAGACAGGCCCACAAGACTCTGCTCTCTAACCTCTCACCCTCCTCCCCTAGATCTGGCTGTGCTCGGCACTGCTTGGGTGACTGATGAGACAGAGTACTCTCTAGACGTGGAGTGGGAGAACCCCCCCACACCGGTGGACTACTACAAGCTCCAGTATGGCCCCTTGACGGGGCAAGAGGTGGCTGAGGTCACTGTGCCCAAGAGCAGTGACCCTAAGAGCCGCTATGACATCACTGGTGAGCAAATGCTGAGGATCCCTATTTGCTGCTAATATGGAGGTGGAGACACTATACAGAGGAAACCAACATCTGTACCCCCTAACTGTACTCAAAGGGTCTTGGTGCCTTGGGATGCACTGAGCCCTGATCTTGCTGCCCCTAACTGTTAGCCTACTCTGGAGGTCTAAGGACTCTGCTCTAGTGTCCTGGAGTGGCTCTAGAACCCTAGAGAGCTTGCTTAACAGGGGCACATATAGAATGTTCTCTCAGGATCCTCTGGAAGACCCTACATGTCTTAGGGTAGGGTTGAAGACACAGAGATATTCCACAGGGAAGGTGTGTGTGTGTGTGTGTGTGTGTGTGTGTGTGTGTGTGTGAGAGAGAGAGAGAGAGAGAGAGAGAGAGGTGAGTAAGGAATGAAATTATTTTGTTCTACATGGTGCTAGTAAGAGGAAAGAGGTTTGGTGGGGGTCCTCTTGTTCTGAACGACAGAGTTGATCCTGCCAAGAAATCAAAGGGCTGCTAAGGAAACAGAGCTAGAGTACTGGGTCTTATGGAAGCAGGTGGAATTCCCAGGACCCTCTTTAATAGCAGAAACACATACTCATGAACTCCCCAGTTGACTGGGAGGGCCATGGAAATGAGGGGGTCACAGGGTTCATGTGCTACCACCCACTCCCAGGTCTTGTTTGAGAAGCTGTCTTGGGGTGTTCAGGGCCTGTGGGGTGGGAAGAGTGGGTGCTTCACACCAGCTGTATGCAATTTGCCTGCATTTTGCAAAGTCTGCCAAAAACAGGAGGATTATTCCTTCCTACTAGAGAGAATAGCAATAGCTATACAAGGTAGAAGAAAGGAAAACAACTAGACTAATTATGACAAAGGAAAGAGACTTTAGGGGGAAAAGTGTGGTTGGGAGCAGGAAAATACATGAGCCATTAAGTGAAATTGGGACATTAGTGTTTGGTGACCTGAACTTGGGTGGGGGCTGAACCTCTCTGGACATCACCTCATCATGGATGGTCCTTACACACTGACCTGAACCCATGTTTCACTCCTCTGTTGCTGCCTGTGAGCCTTATATGTTTATCTCCAGGTGGGATGAATAGTCCCTCATCCTCTCACAGAGAAGGGGCAGAAGGACAGAGTTGCTGGCTGGGGGCCAGAGCCTGACACTAACCAGGTGGCTTTGTGTTCAGGTCTACAGCCTGGGACAGAGTACAAGATCACTGTGGTTCCTATGAAAGGCGAGCAGGAGGGTAAGCCGATCCTGCTGAATGGCCGGACAGGTGAGTGCTGCTGAATGCACACCTCCTGCTTGTGTTTCTAGAGTGTGGAAAGATTTTTCTCTCTGTTGATGTCTATGGGGACTGTTGGGGTATGGACAGGTGAAGGGAAGCAAATGTTTCCCAGTTCACAGTTTTCTTGCCATGAAACTCCTCTCCAGTGTCTTAGAGTTCAGAGAAAAGCCCATTTCTCACTCCTCTCTGCTGCATTTTTCTGACCTTAAATCATTATCTTGGAATTAGATCCTAGCTCTTCTTCACCATATCTCAATGGGAATCCTTCCTGCAGCTCTTTGTTCATGGAGCTCCCTGACACCGAAGGCTTCTCTCTGCCTCAGGGACATGTCCATGTTGTCACACAGCCTAGAAAACCCCTCACTGTGATTGTCAGTTACCAAATCACTGTCATCTCCAGTTACTAATTATTTCAGTTTGACCCATGCTCATTGTCAGGTGCAGTGGGGCATGAGGGCATGGTCTTCTAGATACTTCTAAAGATGCTATAAGTCCTGGTCCCTGCCCTTTGGGGGATGGTCTCAGCAACAGAATCACTCATCCTTCTCGGATCAACTCTAACCTTGGCCTTTCCACCAAGGACCTTGGATGAATATATTAAACAGCTTAGACTTTCTTCTGTACTCCTGGAGCATTTAATCACATGTGACCTGGAATTGCGAGTTAGGTTTTCAAGTATATCAACCACCTAGAATGGTGCTTCTATGGAGTGTTTTATTGTTGGTTATATTCTAAACACAGCATGGGATATTTTATTGGGTTGAACAGAAATCTTTAACCTGTATATTATCAGTATGAGAAAAGAGATGACAATACTGTTTGTAACCTACACATTTTTGAGCTGGAGAAGGGGAGCTGTTTGAATTAGAGAACTGGGAAGGAAAATGAGAACTGTTTTTGTATACATACTGGGTGATCTGGAGAAGAAACTGGGTACATTCTGTTTACCTGCAAAGAGAAGGGGCTACATCTCAGATGGATATTCTAGAGGGCACTTTCTCCAACATGCTCAGTGGCCTGAACATAGAAGGGTCCTCTGACCCACTAAGGAGCCCTTTCTTAGCTGAAGTGTCAAGTGTTGACCAGTGTCCACCTAACTGGAGGACCCTGTGTCTTGGGGAGCTAGGGAGGTGGACCACTAGGTAATCAAAACTGGAAGCATCTGTGATCTTGATAAGCCAAATAACTTCTTGATTCTTTCTTTCACATACCTCTTATGAAGAAATCGACAGTCCCACAAATGTGGTGACAGACAGAGTGACTGAGGACACAGCAGTGGTGTCTTGGGAGCCAGTCCAGGCTGTCATCGATAAGTACATAGTGCGCTACACTTCTGCTGACGGTGACACTAAGGACACAGCGGTGCCCAGAGACCAGCACAGCACAGTCTTGACAGGCCTGAATCCAGGAGAGGCATACAAAGTCCATGTGTGGGCTGAGAGGGGCAGTCAGGAGAGCAAGAAGGCTGACACCAATGCCCTGACAGGTGAGGAAAGTGGTTAGCAAAATTGGTCTCCATACCAGGGAGAAAGGGGACTCCTCAATCTGGGGGCCATCAGTCAGGAGCAGGTCTTTGTTTATGGGGTGAGGGGAAAAAGGATGCCAAAAAACAATGCTAGATTTTATAATAGCAAATATTTTTTTCTTCTTTGTAACATCTGGTTAAAGAATCTCACCTTTTTATTCAACACAGACGGCTATAGTTATTTGGGTTGGGTTTCCATCTACAACTCTCTCATTGTGAAGTTGCACTTTCATTTTTTTGCATGTGAAAATGATACCCCTTGGGTTGATAGTGGATTTGAATGCTTATCTCAGTTTTCAGCAGCTGTGCAGGCACTCTGTATAACATTTGGTGCTCCCTTCCAGCTCTGAAAAGATTGCACATTCAGTTAACCTGTGCCAAACATACAGGTCCTCCCTCTGAGCTTGTGGGAATGATAAGAGCCCTCATGCTTCATCCTGGTATTCCCAGACACATGGGGTTGGGGAGACCTCCTGCAGCTAGCCGCTTTCTGCTTAAGCCTTCCTCTGGTGCCATCTCAGACCCCAAGGAGCCTGATTCTGGAGCCCCTCAGATTCCAAGCACTAGATGGGAAATAGGAAATGACTCACTTAGGAGCCTGGCTCTGCTCTGTACACTCAGTCTGTATCAAAATACCAGAGAAAGTTAATTCATGTGGGGCAAGGCTTCAGAAACTTGACCATTCAGGTTTAAGTTCCAGACCTTTCACTTACTAGCTGAATGGCTTTGGGCTACTTCACCTCTATCCCTCAAGTTCTACTCTATAAAATGGAACATGTGAGCATCTTTCTGCCTTTGGATAATTATGAGATCTAATGTATTAACTTATCTAAGTGCCTGAGTCAGAAGGCCAGTGCCACCTGAGTGAGGCCAGTGAATGTTCCTTAGACTACGTCACTGTTTGGGCAGATTAATTGGCTTAAGCAGCAGCATTTGAGTCCTCTCATTCTGGAAGCTGGGAAGTTCCATGATCTTGGTTCCAGCTGACACCTGTAAGAGCATCCCCCCTTAGTTTGTTGACAACTCTCTCCTGCCGTACTTCCATGGAGGGGAGAGGAAGATGTGGTCTCCTCTTCTGGAGGCCATCATGGGGGATGTCCCCCTGTAGCCTCCCCTAAACCCAATCTCCTCCTAGATGCCCTAATCCAGATATTATCCAACTGTTAGTACCTCCACTTGTGAATGGAGGGGGGAACAGAAGTATTCAATCCATATCAAAAGTTAATAAGCATTTGGCCTTTTGAGGGTCAGTTGTGTTGTACCACCTACTGGGTCTAGCTGGGTCTTATTATTGGAAGGGAAGAAGTTGGCAGCAGGGATGACTAAATCATCATAGATGTGTTTTGAGTCAAGGCTAGCCAACTATCTGCAAATAGCCAGAGAATAAATATTTTTTGGCTTTCGGGGGGTCATGCTGTCTCTGCCACTAAAATGAGGAAACAGGGTATTTACTTTAGTTATTTATATTCAACACATGAGTGGTATCATCTGATAGCTGTTACTTCCGGAATTAATTCACTAAGTATAGTTCCTTTGAGCTTCATTCATGTTGTCCCTAAAAGTTATGGAGTAATTTTGTTTCAGTGGTCAGTTAGTAACCCATGAGTATCTACCCCATGTGTTCTCTCTCTCTCTCACTCTCGCTCTCGCTCTCTCCCTTTCCATCACCAGAGCACTGCCCAGCTCTGACTTAGGGTAATGTGGAAGATTGAACCCAGGACTTCGGAACCTCAGGAATGAAAGTTCTTTTGCATAACCATTTTACTCTCTTCCCCATCCTAGTCCCTTATTATTATTATTATTATTTTCCTAGAGGACTGATCAGCTCTGGTTTATGGTGGTACCAGGGATTGAACTTGGGATTTTGGAAACTCAAGCTTGAGAATATCTTTGCATAATCATTATACTATTTACCCAAGCCAGACCATAGTATCAGTGTTTTGTAGATGGACTCTTGAGCTAAGCCCAGGTTTTGGTTTTTGTGGTAATGGTTTCATGCCGGACTGAGCTTCACTGATGGGAGACAGACGACCAGGGACTCATGGCTGAGCTGTAGACAGTATCTCTTTATTCATACAGAATGCAGACAATCTAAGCCAAGCTAAACTAACTAAACTAAACTAAAACTAAATATAATCACAATTCTGTCCTTATATATACTGGCCAAATAGGGTGGAAACAGTATGTGACGTAGAGTGGGTGGAGCGAAAAGTGACTGGTGCAAATCAGGGTGTGACAAGGAGAGGGGGCAGAGTAGGCGAGAATTCTACCACTGAACCACCAATGCCCTGGAGGGAGGGTGGTGCTTAGTTAACAGTGGTTTATGTAAATAGACCGCAGCTTTAAGTGGGATCAAACCAATGCCATGTAGGCATGCTGGTGCTTAGTTAACAGTGATTATGTAAATAGGATACAGTGCTAAGCAGGGGGATTAAACCAAATGAAACAGAAGGGGTTTTTAGAAGCAGAATTAGAAGCATACCAACAATTCCCCCTTTCTTTTTAACTAATGGCCATAGTATCAGGAGTGTGAGGTGAACAGAAACCTATATCGTACAGGCATTTTCAAAAGAACTGGCACAAGACATGGAGAAACGAAATAGGAGAGCAGCAAGAACCAGTGTGATGCCAAGGGAAGGCCTGAGGGGGGTGTTTCCTGCCTCAAAGGGCAAGGCCTAGCAGGCAAAAGGGTATATCCTGCCTCTCCGGTGGCATCTCTTGCCTCAAAGGGTGTTTCCTGCCTCTGTGGGCATCTCTTGCCTCTGGGGGCATTTTCCTGCCTCAAAAGGGCGTTTCCTGCCTCTGGGGGCAGGACCTACTAAGGAGGGGGGTTTCCTGACTCTGGGGGCAGGGCCTGTAGGCGAGGGTGTGTGTGTGGCCTATAGAGTCCCAAGGTTCTGGCTGCAAAGTCCATGCATTGCAGTGGTCAGTCTTTGAGAAACCCAGCAGCATAAAAGGAAACTGCTGTCAAGTTGTATAAAGTGTCCAAGAGGTGTACCAGTAAGTCTGATGGAAGTGTAAGTTGAAAGCAGATGACCATGGAAGAAATGCCAGGGGATGAAACGCTGCATGCCTCGATGGGGAATGTCAGCCACCAGAATTCCACTTTTCTGTAGAGATTGAGCTTTGGAGACTGTGAATCTGTTTCTTCAGGTTGTGTCAGGTCACATCATGGGTTTTGGGGGGATGGCTGTAATTGTGGGTGATGTCAGAGGTCAGGGGTCCAAGATGAATTTCCAGGGTTTTCATTTGAGCAGATGCTTTTTAATGTGAAGACTTGACAACTGTAATTCACTTACTTGTCAGACAAAACTTGTAGCAGATTAGAAGTTTACTATAATTGATAACTCCATTATAATTGGAAGTCCTTTCTAGTATGATTTTAAGGTTATTTAAACAGTTTAAACTCTATAAAATGTGGAAAGGTAAACAGAAGAACCATGGTTAAAGCCTTAGGCATGAGAATCATTTACATAATCATTGCACTATCTGCCCCGCCCATAACTCATTCAGTTTTCAGGATTAAACATTTCAGATTTATGCCAAGATGTAAAAAAAAATCAAATGAGGAAAAAACAATTTTTTGGATTGTTTCTGGATGTCTCTAGAAATCATGGCTGCATCCAGCATTTTTTTAAGTCAATTTCATACAAAAATTCAGTCATTCAAATCACTCTCTTATGAAATGCAACTGAAAGCAGACAACAAACTTAAGATATTCAGAGAGAATAGAGAGAAAAGCAGTAGGCAGTTTTTGCTTCTTTCACCTTTAACCAGATTATCCAGATATCACCATGTAGCATCATGAGTCCCCGGAGGGCATCCTAGTCTAAAAAGTTCCTTGAAATTCCATTTAGGGTGCTTCTGACTGTTCCTGCTGAATTGCTTCAGGCACCCACTTTTAAAAGCGTCTTCCCATTGAAGAAAGAATTGAATCAGGAGAGTAGAACTAACCACGTGTCTCCATTCTTGGGGACTGCCAAGGTACTGGAGAATGTTTCTCAAATTAAAGTAGCATGTTTCTCCACGGGAAACATGCGAGAGGAAGTCCAGAAAGTCCAAGGAGAAATTTTTGTGCGTCTTCCAAGCTCTATGATCACAGTCATAAGGAACCAAATTGTGGCCCAGAGCAAAATGTAGTCCTTTTACTCAGGAAACATGGGAGGGGTAATCCAGAAAGTCCAAGGAGAAATCTCTGTGCATCTTCCAAGCTCTATGATCATGGTCATAAGAAACCAAAGTTCCCAGTCAGGGAACCAAAGTGTGGCCCAGAGCAAAATGTTCCAGAGACAGAGAAACTGTCTCATGATGAAACAGTAGAGGCTTTGGCAAACCTCTTCATAAGTAGAAAGGAAACCCATGGCAGATGGGTAGCCAAGTTTACTTATCTGGGGGATGGGCGGGTTAGGCCCCACGTCGGTGCAGGTCCCTGTTTCAGGGCGCCATTATGCTGGTCTAGCTTCACGAGCAGGAGACAGATGACCAGGAACTCATGTCTGAGCTGTACGTAGTATCTATTCATGTGGAATGCAGCACAATATAAGCCATCTAAACTAACTAAAACTAAACTAAAACTAAATATAATCGCAATCCTGTCCTTATATATACTGGCCAAGTAGGGTGGAAACAGTATGTGACGTAGAGTGGGTGGAGTGAAAAGTGACTGGTGCAAATCAGGGTGTGACAAGGAGAGTGGGTGGAGTAGGCAAGAATTCTACCACTGAACCACCAATGCCCTGGAGGGAGGGTGGAAATGCCCCTCTTGGGCCTCCCCTTGACATCACACTGGTTCTTGCTGCTCTCCTATTTCATTCCTCCATGTCTTGTGCCAGTTCTTTTGAAAATGCCTGTACGATATAGGTTTCTGTTCACCTCACACTCCTGATACTATGGCCATTAGTTAAAAAGAGGGAATTGTTGGTATGCTTCTAAAAACCCCTTCTGTTTCATTTGGTTTAATCCCCCTGCTTAACACTGTATTCTATTTACATAATCACTGTTAACTAAGCACTGGCATGCCTACATGGCATTGGTTTGATCCCACTTAAAGCTGCGGTCTATTTACATAAACCACTGTTAACTAAGCACCACCCTCCCTCCAGGGCATTGGTGGTTCAGTGGTAGAATTCTCGCCTACTCTGCCCCCTCTCCTTGTCACACCCTGATTTTCACCAATCTCTTTTTTCATGCCACCCTCTCTATGTCACACCCTGTTTACACCCTACTTGGCTAGTATATATATAAGCTGCTTTTCTGAGTAAAAACACTTGGAATTGCTTTCCGGCTCTGAGAGTTCCGGAGTGTATCTCCTACGATGTTAGCTAGCTCGGCACGAGTTCCTGATCCCTCTCCCACACAGCAGCCTAGATTGGCTCCAGTTGAGTTCTGTCCAACCCAGAGAGCACTTGCACGGGAAGAAGCACCCTTAGGCTATCCCGGCAGTTTCATATGGGGAATATGGTTTCTGAGACAGGATTGTAAAAGCATGCTAATTATATACCCAGTTACATGGAATTCTGATGCTCATTGTTCATTGTTGACAGGAAAGTGACATTTCCTAACTTATGTAGAATTAATAATAGTAAAAAGTTCACAGTTAAGCAGTTATCACAAAATACCTCATTTTCTATTCACTATAATTTTGGAAGTTAGTACTAATACTTTATTATTCATAGAGATAAGGAACCAAAACTTAAATTATTCAGTGTGTCTAAAGTTAGCAACTCAGAAATGATGGGGCCAAGAACCTACCTCAGTTTAACTACATAGAAACCCAGACATTTTATACAAATAGGATTACTTTTATTGGCCTGGACCTCAAAAACAGTCAGTAAAAAAGTCTTCTGGTCCTCTGCCATAGGTATAATATTTTCTTTGAAAGGAACTTACAGCTCCTACTTCCAGGTAGGATCTTCTTCTTCTGATAGAACAAATCAGTGACAATGCAGAGACTTCAGTGAACTGTGATTGTTATTAGGTATGAGGAATCAGGAGTTGAAACAGTGTATTAAATCCAAGGCAAAGTAGAATTTTGAGTCTGAAATTCTTTTTACCCAAAGGCAACTTTTGGGAAATGTTTATAGAACTGAGACTTTGAGTTTTGTGTGAAAGCTCTACTTCTCATAAAGTGCTACTGGCTCATTCTTGGAATTTCAGATCACAAGTTAATTAAGCCCATATGTTATCCCATTCATAGGCTCTAAACTGACTCTGGAAATTGTGAGGTCATCATTTAGGGTGTGTGTGTGTATGTGTGTGTGTGTGTGTGCTGGCATTCTTGAAAGTGGAGGCTGGTAAATGCTTCACTCTCTCATCTTTCTTGAAGACCTTGACAGCCCCAAGAAGCTGGTGGCTGAAAGAGTGACAGAGAGCTCGGCCACTGTGTCCTGGGAGCCTGTGCAGGCCACCATCGACAGGTACATGGTGCACTACACATCTCCTGATGGGATATCCAAGGAGGTCTCTGTGGACAAGGAGCAGACCAGCACTGTGCTGACGGGCCTGAGGCCGGGTGTGGAGTACACAGTGTACGTGTGGGCTGAGAAGGGGTCCAGGAGCAGCAAGAAGGCTGACACCAAGGCCCCCACAGGTAATGGGATGAGAGGTGGGCACCTGCAAATGATATATAAGTTCATTTGAGTTTTTATTATTATTAATTATTTTCCCTATTGTTGCCCTTGTTGTAGTTATTATTATTATGTCATCATTGTTGGATAGGACAGAGAGAAATGGAGAGAGGTGGGGAAGACAGAGAGGGGTGAGAAAGAGAGACACCTGCAGATCTGCTTCACTGCCTGTGAAGCGACTCGCCTGCAGGTGGGGAGTTGGGGCCTCGAAACAGGAACCTTATGTGGGTCCTTGTGCTTCACGCCACGTGCTCTTAACCCTCTGTGCTACCGCCTGACCACATGGGTGCATTTGAGTGCTTGATACTAAAGAATGTGGCCTGAGCCCAGGATTAGTAATTCCAAGTCTCAGAGTTCAGAGAAAGACTTTGAGCTCCTCTAACTCAATGAGCTGGTCTTCTGATGGTGGAGACTGCCCCAGAAATCTCTGAGCCCCTTGGCAGGGAGAAGTGAAGTTATTCAGATAACTTATTTTGGCAGACTCAGCCAAGACAATCATGGGCTCTTGACATTGCAGTGCTTGTGAGAACACCTTTAGAAGAATCACCCATGAAGTAGCCCAGGATGCAGTGGTTACTTAGGTGCTCTGGATGTCATGGCACATGTTGAGCTGATTGTTTGATGTGCCCGGGAGTTACTAGGAAGATCTCACTCTCCCACATTCAGAGAATGGAAGCCAAGAAAGTGTCAACTGATGATGAGTTGTCCTTTGAGAACCAGGGTTCCCTTGTCCCTTTGCTCCCTCCAGAGACTCCAGTTGGGAAGACCCTGGCCAGGAGCTGAGAGCTCCAGAGGGACAAACATGGGAAACTGTGGGACTGTGGGTATGCCTTCCATGACTCCAAAGCTCATGTTGCTCTGAATATTTTCCTTTCAGATATTGACAGTCCCAAGAACCTGGTGACTGACAGGGTGACAGAGAGCTCGGCCACTGTGTCCTGGGAGCCTGTGCAGGCCACCATCGACAGGTACATGGTGCGCTACACATCTCCTGATGGGATATCCAAGGAGGTCTCTGTGGACAAGGAGCAGACCAGCACTGTGCTGACAGGCCTGAGGCCGGGTGTGGAGTACACGGTGTACGTGTGGGCTGAGAAGGGGTCCAGGAGCAGCCAGAAGGTTGACACCAAAGCCCCCACAGGTAATGGGATGATAGATGGGTACCTGCAAATGAGGTATGAGTGTATTTGAGTGCTTGATTTGAAAGGATGTGATCTGAGTCCAGGCTTTGCAATTCCAAGTCTTAAGAGTTCAGAGAAAGATTTTGAGCTCCTCTATCTTTCTGATGGTGGAGACTGCCCCAGAAGTCTCTGAGCCCCCTGGCTGGGACAAGTAAAGTTATTCAGATAACTTATTTTGGCAGACTCAGCCAAGACAATCATGGGCTCTAGACATTGCAGCGCTTGTGAGAACACCTTTAGAAGAATCACCCATGAAGTAGCCCAGGATGCAGTGGTTACTTAGGTGCTCTGGATGTCATGGCAGGTGTTGAGCTGATTGTTTGATGTGCCCTGGAGTTTTACTAGGAAGATCTCATTCTCCTACATTTAGAGAATGGAAGCCAAGAAAGTGTCAGCTGATGATGAGTTGTCCTTTGAGTCTGAGAACCAGGGTTCCCTTGTCCCTTTGCTCCCTCCAGAGACTCCAGTTGGGAAGACCCTGGCCAGGAGCTGAGCGCTCCACAGGGACAAATATGGGAAGCTGTGAGACTGTGGGTGTGCTTTCGATGACTCCAAAGCTCATGTTGCTCTGAATATTTTCCTTTCAGATATTGACAGTCCCAAGAACCTGGTGACTGACAGGGTGACAGAGAGCTCAGCCACTGTGTCCTGGGAGCCTGTGCAGGCCACCATTGACAGGTACATGGTGCGCTACACATCTCCTGATGGGATATCTAAGGAGGTCTCTGTGGACAAGGAGCAGACCAGCACTGTGCTGATGGGCCTGAGGCCGGGTGTGGAGTACACAGTGTACGTGTGGGCTGAGAAGGGGTCCAAGAGCAGCAAGATGGCTGACACCAAAGCCCCCACAGGTAAGGGAGTTTAGTCCTCTGGGGATGTAATAGCCTGTTATGCTGAGATTAAGTCTCATTTCTATTCTCTGCTTTGACAATGGCAGAATTGCTGCTTTTTGTAAGATCAAGATAGTTTTCCTTCTTCCTTTGTGAACCCCCTTCCCATTGCTGGTTTCCATGCATAGCACAATGGTGGAATGTACCAAGACTGAATGACCATGCACAGCCACATCTCCTGAAGTGCGTGAGTCTTTCTTTGTGCATAGTCTGAGACCTTCTTGTTGAGTTTGTGAGTGTGACCTAAACCTATATGTCAAACACTGTGCTAATAATAATAATATGTTGAATTTTTAACTTTTAAAGTAGTCTTTACATCTCCTTGAGAAAGTAGACATCTGCAGTTTGCTTTATTATGAGTGAGTCCTACTGTAATTATGGTTGTGAAGACAAGAATAATGTCAATGCTATATTCTTATTGTGAAAGATATGTTGACCACACATTTGTACAGTGGCTTATCAGCAAGACTGCATCACAAATGAGCATGTGATATTCTGAGGGATGTGGAGGCTGGGTTTTATTATTAGTAGTAGTATTTTCTATTTTATTTAATAGTACTATTTAGTCTCAGTTACCTTGTAGTCTACTTGGTGGTGGGAACCTAGAGTGGGTCAGAACTTAATTCCTTTCCTTTTATGGGCTGACTTTGGCCTCTGGCTGTTGGACCTCCTTGTATTAATTGAGAGGTCTTCAGTCGCATGATACGAGAAACTTTAACTGTCGTGACCAGAACTCATGTCTCTTTCTAGGGAATTCTGCAGACTTTTAGTGGAATCCCTTATGCATGGTAGGAATTGGAGACACACTTATTAAATATGTAGAAAATTGTTTCATTCAACCATTGCTAGAGGATATAGTATACAATTCCAGATTCTGGCCAATCATGTGTTCTCTTTTTCATTTTACAAAAGTTCCTTTAATGCTCCTTGCAAGACTGGTTTGGTATGGTGGATTGCTTTTGTTTTGTTTATCTGTTGCATTCTTTAACTTTCCTTTTGTGCTTTTATTTTTAAAAAATATTTATTGCCACCAGGGTTATTGTTGGGGCTCCGTGCCAGCACTACAAATCCACCACTCCTGGTAGCCATTTTTTATAAAAATTTTCTCTTTTCCTTCCTATTATACTTGATAGGACAGAGAGAAGTTGAGAAAGGAAAGATAGAGAGGGAGAGAAAAAGACAGACACTCGCAGATCTGCTTTATCACTTGTGAAGTCTCTTCCCTGCAAGTGGGGAGCAGGGGCTCAAACCAATGTCCTTGCACATGATAATATGCCCAGCACCCTCCTTCTATGTTAAACAATGATCTGGAAGGGTAGAGTAGTCCCACTTGAAAAGTTTTCTTTCACAACTCTGAATGTCTCATGCAACTCCCTTGTGTGAGTGTGGCATCTGTGGGAAACCCTAGTATATTAAGGCTCCTTTGTGTGGCTTTTGGTTTTCTCTAAATACTTGCAGGATATAGTGCCTGTCTTTCCTTTTTAACACTAATCACAATATGTTTTGGGGGTGTGTATG
The DNA here is from genome assembly GCF_950295315.1 of Erinaceus europaeus. Classification (NCBI taxonomy): domain Eukaryota; kingdom Metazoa; phylum Chordata; class Mammalia; order Eulipotyphla; family Erinaceidae; genus Erinaceus; species Erinaceus europaeus. Next base: position 52,415,031 of record NC_080170.1, on the reverse strand, counting down.
TTTGGGTTTATTTTGTTTAGGACTCATTGAGCTTTTTATTTGATTGCTCAGTTCTTTCCCTAAAGTTAGGGAGGTTCTAAGCTGTTATTACTCCCAGCAGGACTTTTCCTTTTTCACTTCCATCTCCTTCTGGGCCATTTTACAATGCAGATGTTGATCCTCTAGAGGTTCTTTCTCCTTGAAGAACCACATCTATTGAGGAGAGATGTGTCCATGGAACAGTTAGAGCAACCAGGGTAGAAAAATCTCAACACATGAAAGGGTCATCCCTAAGCATAATAGCAGGAGTTTCTGCTCACAGGGGCCCAGTAACAGTGCATATTCATCAGCATTTTCCTTTCAGACATTGACAGTCCCAAGAACCTGGTGACTGACAGGGTGACAGAGAGCTCGGCCATTGTGTCCTGGGAGCCTGTGCAGGCCACCATTGACAGGTACATGGTGCGCTACACATCTCCTGATGGGATATCCAAGGAGGTCTCTGTGGACAAGGAACAGACCAGCACTGTGCTGACAGGCCTGAGGCCGGGTGTGGAGTACACGGTGTATGTGTGGGCTGAGAAGGGGTCCAGGAGCAGCAAGAAGGCTGACACCAAAGCCCCCACAGGTAATAGGATGATAGATGGGCACCTGCAAATGAGGTATGAGTGTATTTGAGTGCTTGATTCGAAAGGATGTGATCTGAGTCCAGGCTTTGCAATTCCAAGTCTTAAGAGTTCAGAGAAAGATTTTGAGCTCCTCTATCTTTCTGATGGTGAAGACTGCCCCAGAAATCTCTGAGTCCCTTGGCAGGGAGAAGTGAAGTTATTCAGATAACTTATTTTGGCAGACTCAGCCAAGACAATCATGGGCTCTTGACATTGCAGTGCTTGTGAGAACACCTTTAGAAGAATCACCCATGAAGTAGCCCAGGATGCAGTGGTTACTTAGGTGCTCTAGATGTCATGGCACATGTTGAGCTGATTGTTTGATGTGCCCTGGAGTTTTACTAGGAAGATCTCATTCTCCTACATTCAGAGAATGGAAGCCAAGAAAGTGTCAACTGATGATGAGTTGTCCTTTGAGTCTGAGAACCAGGGTTCCCTTGTCCCTTTGCTCCCTCCAGAGACTCCAGTTGGGAAGACCCCAGCCAGGAGCTGAGAGCTCCACAGGGACAAATATGGGAAACTGTGAGACTGTGGGTGTGCTTTCGATGACTCCAAAGCTCATGTTGCTCTGAATATTTTCCTTTCAGATATTGACAGTCCCAAGAACCTGGTGACTGACAGAGTGACAGAGAGCTCGGCCACTGTGTCCTGGGAGCCTGTGCAGGCCACCATTGACAGGTACATGGTGCACTACACATCTCCTGATGGGATATCCAAGGAGGTCTCTGTGGACAAGGAACAGACCAGCACTGTGCTGACAGGCCTGAGGCCAGGTGTGGAGTACACGGTGTACGTGTGGGCTGAGAAGGGGTCCAGGATCAGCCGGAAGGTTGACGCCAAGGCCCTCACAGGTAATGAGAGGGGCAAAAATATGACCGGGGGTCCTCACTGTGAATTGAGCTATTGCTGAATTGCAACTGTTACTTTGGGGTGACCTTAGGTGTGGAGGCTGTAAAAATGAAGTATTCCATTTCCTTAAAGAAAGAAGAAAGCATAACAATACAATAAGGACTAATCAGGACCACAAATATCTCAGAACTTTCAAGGCATATGCTTTTAAAAAATTTCTTTATTGGGGGTTAATTGTTTATAGTCAACAGTAAAATACAATAGTTTGCACATGTATAACATTTTCACATAACAATACAACCCCCACTAGGTCTTCCTCTGTCAAGGCCTGTGCTTTTAGCCACTGTGCTTCGCACACAGAAAATTAAAGGGACCAAGTTATAAGCGACATAAAATTCCTAAAACCACTGCATGAAAGAGCTATTTTGTGCCAAGCTTATATAGTTTTGACCCAATAGGTTATGTGGAGTTTAAAGGCACAAGTGTTCCCCTTGTAGCTGGAGCTCTTTGTTCATTGCAACAGGCAGCTTAATGAGTTTTGTCTAAGTATCAGGCCTGGGCGATAGTGGTGAGCAGAACAAATGTGTCTCCTACTCTCTAGGTGTCCAGCAGAAAAGAGGGACAATTCACAAGCAGATATATTTCTAGCTTTAACTTAGGGTTAATTCTTTGAAGGAAATGAATACAGAAACACAGGGTAGAGATCTTTCTTGGATGAAAATGATGTGAGCTGTATCTAAGACACCTATTGGCAGAAACACCCAAATAATAGTTGTTCAAACAAGGAAGGAGTTGATTCCTTTCTTTTGGAATCGCCAGAAGGTGAGTGAGACAAGGTCATGTGGTAGCCTTCTGATATAGGAAAGTTAGATCCCCCCTTCCTTCCTTTTGTCCTTCCTTCCTTCCACCCTCCCTCCCCCTTTGTTCTCTTCCTCCATCCCTTTCTTCCTTTCTCTTTCTCTTTAATGGCTCAGAAGAATGAAACCAGGATCTCATGCATTCGCAACAGAGATAGCAACCTTTGCAGTCTAATTCTTTCATCCTTTTAATTCTGAGGGGTGGTGAGGAGAAACAGAGGGAGACAGAGAAAGGAGACAGCACCAATCTAACATTCATAGAGCGGCCCCATCCATGCCATAAGTGGTGCTCTTACGTAGTGCCTCATACACAGCAAAGCATGTACTCTGGGGGCTTGGTGGTAGTGCACCAGGTTAAGTGCACATAGTTTGAAGCTCAAAGACCTGTGCAAGAATCCTGGTTTGAGTCCCTGGTCCCCCACCTGCAGGGGGATTGTTTCACAAGTGGTGAAGCAGGACTGCAGGTGTCTATGTTTCTCTTCCCATCTCTGTCTTCCCCTTCTCTCTCAATTTCTCTATGTTCTATCCAGCAATAACAGCAACAAATGGAAAAAGATGGCCACCGGGAGCAGTGAATTCCTGGTGCAGGCATGAAGCTCCAGTAATAAAACCCTGGAGAAAAAAAAAAGAAAAAAGAAAAGAAAGAAATGTGTTCTGTCCACCAAGATATCTCATTACTCCAGGCTCTTTCTCCATTGTGGCTCTGTCCTCTTGGGGGAGTTGTCTTCATATATATGGTCCCTTGTCCGTTCTTATTCCAGGATGAGGGGCCTTGGTGCTCAATGCTGTTCAGAGTCAACTATAAATGGAAGTTATGATAAGAGTGAAATCAGGGAGATCAGGTTACTATAATGTCTGGGTAGGGGAGGATGAGAATCTGGATAAGCATAGTGGCAGGAAAAATAAGGAAAGGAATGCTTGGGCACATAATTTAGAGATACAAATGCCACCTTTCTTCCAGCTGGTGATGAGGAACACAGGGAAGGGGAGAGATGCCTCGAAACTTGTACATGATGTTCCCTCTCACCCTGCACTGGCCATACCTGAGACCTCCACAAACAGAAACCAGAAAATGAATTCTCAGCTGGCCAGGCATGAGTCAAGTTAACTTCCACTATGGTGTCTTGTCTAGCACTATAGCTACCACCTCCAATGACTGCTTACATGTCAGTGATAGAAAGCAATAAATGATGTATTATCTTGTACAGGAGATTTTTAAAAAAATGCCACCAGGGTTATTGCTGGGGCTTGGAGCCAGCATGACAAATTCATCACTCCTGGCAGCCATTTTCCCTCCTCCTCCCTTATTTGATAGGCTAGATATAAATTTAGAGGTGAGGGGGAATAGAAAGGGAGAAAGAGGGGGTTGGCCGGTAGCGCAGCAGGCTAAGCGCAGGTAGTGCTAAGCGCAGGTAGTGCGAAGCGCAAGGACCGGCATAAGGTTCCCAGCTCGAATCCCTGGCCCCCCATCTGCAGGGGAGTCGATTCACAGGTGGAAAAGCAGGTCTGCAAGTATCCCTCTTCCTCTCCCCCTCTCTGTCTTCCCCTCCTTTCTCCATTTCTCTCTGTCCTATCCAACAATGATGATACCAACAACAATGATAATAATAACTACAGCAACAATAAAAAACAAGGGCAACAAATGCGAAAATAAATAATGAAAAAAATTAAAAAATTTTAAAAAGGGAGAAAAAAAATTAAAAGAAAGAAAGATAAATACCTGCAGAACTGCTTCACAGCTCCTGAAGTGGACTCCTTGCATGTGGGGATGGGGGTTGAACCCGGTCATCATGCATGGTAATGTGTTTGTTCAGCTGGGTGCTCTATGGCTTGCCCCCCTAGGCGATCTTTTAGGTTAATTTATTCATGAGCACGAGAGGGAGACAGAGAGAGAGAGAGAGAGAGAGAGAATGGGTAAACCAGAGGTTTACTCCGGCATTTGGCACATGCGATGCTAGGGATTGAACTCAGAACCTTATGTTTTTAAAATTCAGTTCTTTAGTCACTATGTCACCTCCTGGATTAGATCTCATCTTCTTCTTCTAGCGTTTGCCATTAGATCTCATGATAAAACAAAGATTGTTATTTATTTTTAATTTCATTCTGTTAGTGGTTTACAAAATTATAAGATAATAGGAGTATAATTACACATCATTTCCACCACCAAAGTTCTGTTTCCCCACCCCACTCTAATGAAAACTGCAGTAGTTCTCCCAAGGTCACAGATGTGTATTGACTTTATATTGACTATATATCTGTATGTATATAATTTTTTATGGTTCTGCTGTCACTTTACAATTCTTTTTTTTTTAATTCCCTTTTGTTGTTTTATTGTTGTATTTATTGTTGTTGTCGTTGTTGGATAGGACAGAGAGAAATGGAGAGAGGAGGGGAAGACAGAGAGGGGGACAGAAAGAGAGACACCTGCAGACCTGCTTCACCACCTGTGAAATGACTCCCCTGCAGGTGGGGAGCCAGGGGCTCCTACCAGGATCCTTATGCGGGTCCTTGCGCTTTGCACCAAGTGCACTTAGCCTGCTGTGCTACCGCCTGACTCCCTGTCACTTTACATTTCTAAGTCACACTAACACCTATTACTACTTTCAAGTGTCCTTCCTTTTTTCCTCTTCTGTTTCAGATAAGAGAAACAATGCCAGACTTCCTCTGGTGTTTTCCAGATTCACTTCCATTTCAGTGATGGTCAAAAACAAGATTCCTAGTGACAGGTGCTTCAGGCCATGATGAAATTAGGGCTCTGAGCCTTCTGGTCATCTTTCCCCATCATTTAACCCTCTGGGATATGGACCAAAAATCTTTTTGGGGTGCAGAAGGTGGGAGTTCTGATTTCTGTAATTGTTCTCTGCTGGATATGGACATTGGCCAGTCAATCCATACCCCAAGCCTGTTTCTATTTTTCCCTAGTGGGGTAGAGCTCTGGAGTGGTGAGGTGTGCAGACACATTGGTGAGGTTGTCTTCCCAGGGAAGTCAGGATGAAATCATAGTAGGATCTGCAACTTGGTGGCTGAAAGGCAGTATGACAGAAAGCAGGAAAGAATGTTTAATAAATAGGAACAAAAAAGTAGGAATAGAGCAAATGAGAATAAAAATCTTAGGGTGGAAAGAGGCTAGGAAGTCCACTTTAGGTATGTCCTTAGTGCCCATGATTTCAGTAATCTTTGCTTGAACTTGATAGTTAACATGGAGGTGGACTAGATATATTATCTGGGAAGATGCTGTCAGAGTTGAGCTCATGAAAATTTTATTATTTTCCTTGTGGAACTAGATGGACAGAAAATTTCCTCATGGAAACACTTCAAGAACTAATTCCTTCCAGCTTCAATATACAGTAATTATTTTGTTGGAAAATGAAAACCGAGAATCTTTCCCTTCTGTTTTAGATGGAATCATGTTGTTCTGAAAGAAAGCCAGAAAGGAGAGCTGGTAGTCGGGTAGTGACATGCTATTCTCTTAGCTCCAAAGTTCAGTCTTTCTCCTCCTCCTCTTCCTTTTCCCTCTCTCTTAAACATGTTTATATTATTTTTTAAATTAAAAAATCTTTATTTATTTATTGGATAGAAACAGTCAGAAGTCAAGAGGGAAGGAGAAGATAGAGAAGGAGAGAGACAGAGAGACAGCTGCAGCCCTGCTTTACCACTCATGGAGATTCCCCCTCCCCCACAGGTGGGGACCAGGGACTTGAATCTGGGTCCTTGTGCACTGTAACATGTGCACTCAACCAGGTGCATCACCACCCAGTCCCAACATGTTTATTTTATTTTAATGGAGACATATGGAGATATAGTTCAGTTATTGCTCAGTTCTGGTTTATCATAGTGTTAAAGATTGAATCTGGGACCTTGGTTCCTCAAACATGAGTCCTTTGCATAACCACTATACTGTATCCTTGCCCAGTATAATCTTTTCTTATTATTTTTAAAAAGATCTTGACAGTCCCAAGAACCTGGTGACTGACAGGGTGACAGAGAGCTCGGCCACTGTGTCCTGGGAGCCTGTGCAGGCCACCATCGACAGGTACATGGTGCGCTACACATCTCCTGATGGGATTTCCAAGGATATCTCTGTGGACAAGGAGCAGACCAGCACTGTGCTGATGGGCCTGGTGCCGGGTGTGGAGTACACGGTGTACGTGTGGGCTGAGAAGGGGTCCAGGAGCAGCAAGAAGGCTGACACCAAGGCCCCCACAGGTAATGGAATGAGAGATGGGCACCTGCAAATGAGGTATGAGTACATTTAAGTGCTTGATACCAAAGTATGTGGTCTGAGCTCAGGCTTTTCAATTCCAAGTCTTTCAGAGAAAGATTTTGAGCTTCTCCAATTCAATGAGCTGGTCTTCCTGATGGTGGAGACTGCTCCAGAAATCTCTGAGCCCCCTGGCAGGGAGAAGTGAAGTTATTCAGATAACTTATTTTGGCAGACTCAGCCAAGACAATCATGGGCTCTAGACATTGCAGTGCTTGTGAGAACACCTTTAGAAGAATCACCCATGAAGTAGCCCAGGATGCAGTGGTTACTTAGGTGCTCTGGATGTCATGGCACATGTTGAGCTGATTGTTTGATGTGCCCTGGAGTTTTACTAGGAAGATCTCATTCTCCTACATTCAGAGAATGGAAGCCAAGAAAGTGTCAACTGATGATGAGTTGTCCTTTGAGTCTGAGAACCAGGGTTCCCTTGTCCCTTTGCTCCCTCCAGAGACTCCAGTTGGGAAGACCCCAGCCAGGAGCTGAGAGCTCCACAGGAACAAATATGGGAAGCTGTGAGACTGTGGGTGTGCTTTCGATGACTCCAAAGCTCATGTTGCTCTGAATATTTTCCTTTCAGATATTGACAGTCCCAAGAACCTGGTGACTGACAGAGTGACAGAGAGCTCGGCCACTGTGTCCTGGGAGCCTGTGCAGGCCACCATTGACAGGTACATGGTGCGCTACACATCTCCTGATGGGATATCTAAGGAGGTCTCTGTGGACAAGGAGCAGACCAGCACTGTGCTGACAGGCCTGAGGCCGGGTGTGGAGTACACGGTGTACGTGTGGGCTGAGAAGGGGTCCAGGATCAGCCGGAAGGTTGACACCAAGGCCCTCACAGGTAATAAGAGGACTGGAACAGAGGCCTATCAGGATGATATCTCTCCAGATTAGAGTGGGAGGAATTTGAGGGATTGTCACCGGAGGCTGAAAAATGTACCTCCCCTTCCCCACCCTGGCAAGTTCAAAAGTGAATATGAGAGTTAGTTTGAGGTGAAAACCTTGCAAGGCAGCATGACTGAACTGGTAACAACTGCTGTGAGGCTGTACGTATACTGCAGAAGGCTGCACCACTACCTCTTCCTGATAAAGCCACCTTGATGGCCAGGCCTTAGCTACAGGTCAGAGAAGGGAGAGCCTAATGGCTTCTCCACCATCATGCCCAGTTGGTGGCTATAGTAGAGGTCTCTCCCTCTCATTGTCCTCTGTAGTGAGTGGTCAGAGGGTTTGGGCTGCCGGGACATCAGCACATGAGCACCGGGGCATCTGGGTTGCAGAAGCACCTGAGGGCTGTTGTGCCCATGTCGGTTTGGGTCTCTCTGGACAGTCTGGTCCAAGCCTGGTGTCTGTTTGAGTCTGACTCTACCTGTGTGGATACCACAGTTACATGTGCCTTGACTTTCTTTGTTATTTTTTTAGTGACAGCAGGGGTTTCTAGTCACAGAAGGAATGAATGCTGAATAGTAACAAGTTTCAACAAAGGTCTATAGAGAGAGAAGCTTCTTTCCCCGGAATACCTAGGGATACTCTCCAGAAAAAAAACCAATATTCCCTTCCTTCTTCTTCTCTCTGCTTTCTCTCTCCCTTCTCCCTCTCTTCTTCTCTTTCTTCTTTATTTTTCTTTCCCTGTTTTGGAAGATGTCCATGACCAGGGTGGGTGTGCAGGTGTGCAGTCAAAGAGCTGGCAGAGGACAACTGAATACAAAGAGTTATCGTTTTGCAAGTAGGAAGTTCAGTTTTTCCACAGGATGGACAGAAGAAATCTTAGAACAGATGTTATGCTTTAGAAAGTCAAACCAAGCAGAGGTTATAGAATTTGTGAAAAACATCCCAAATGACAGCAACAGTAGTCTGCTTTCTCTGAAAATACTGCAATTCACTTCTCAGCTGAAAAGCTCTGGGTAGAAAATTGCCTGGAGTCATCTTTCTTTTCTTTGTTCCTTTCTTTCTTTTTTGCCATGAGGGTTTTTGCTGGGGCTTGGTGCCAAATATATCACTCATTTCCCCCTTCTTCTTCTATTTTCATTTGATAGGACAGATGGAAATTGAGAGGGGAGAAAGGGATAGAGAGGCCGAGAGGAAGATAGACACCTGTAGACATACTTCACTACTCATGAAGGTGTTTCTGCTGCAGGTGGAGAGCAGGGACCTGAACCTGGATCCTTGCGTGGGTCTTTGCACATAGTATGATATGTGCTTACTGAGGGTGCCACCATCTGGCCCCTGGAGTCATCTTTCTTTATGGGGAAACTTTAGATTAAAAACCAGTCTCTGTGATTCTTTTTTTCCAATATGGAAATTTCCATTCATGTGTCATTTACTTAAAAAAATAGCTGTCTGACCAGTTATTATGATGCTGGCAGCATGTTTGCTGACTTTAGCTTTCCTGCCCCCACTCCGCCACACACATGCCTGAGCTTTCCTGCTAGTGCACCAGTGGGAAAGTACATGGGAATCAGGACAAAAAAAAAAGCTCTCTGCTTCCCCTTCAGCTCTTCTCCTCTCCCTCCCTCCCATCTTTCCTTCTCTTCCTTTATGCAATCACCCACTTTCTCTCCATTCTTGCTGTGTCAGGCTTGCACCTAAGGTTTGAGCACAAGTCTACTTAGATATATAAGAAACAGAATTTTAGTAGCCTGGGAGGTTGCACAATGGTTAGAGAGCCAGACTTCAAACGATGAAGTTAGATCCCTGACAATGCATGTGCCAGAGTGGTGCTCTGGCTCTTTCTTTCCTTCTTTATCTCATGGTTATAAATAAATATATCTTTAAAATATTTTATTTATTTATTCTAGTGAGATACAATGCAGGAGAGAGAGAGAGAGAGAGAGAGAGAGAGAGAGAGAGAGAGAGAGAGGGAGAGAAAGAGAGACCAGAGCACTGCTCAACTCTGGTTTATGGTGATGCTAGGGATTGAACCTGAGACCTCAGAGTCTCAAACATGAAACGTCTTTTTGTGTGTAAGGATCCTGGTTTGAGACCCCAGTTCCCCACCTGCATGGGGGTCGCTTCATAAGTGGTGAAGCAGATCTGCAGGTATCTTTCTCTCCCCTTCTCTGTCTTCCCCTCCTCTCTTGATTTTTCTCTGTCCTATCCAACAACAAAAGCATCAATAACAACAACAACAACAATAATGATAAACAACAAGGGCAACAAAAATGGGAAAAATGGCCTCCAGGAGCAGTGGATTCATAGTGCAGGCACCAATCTCCAGCGATAACTCTGGAGGCAAAAAATAATCTTTTTGCATAATCATCATGCTATCTCCTCAGCCCATAAATAAATCTTTAATAAAAAAGAGAGGTTTATTATTTATGGACCACAAGTAACTTCCATCACAACCAGCACTCTGGTTGGTGGTCCAAAATATAAGTAAATTGGGATTACTCTCCTGCCCTAGGGCCATGTGGACATTCTTGGGGGATTCCCAGTGCCTGGCTTGAGGGGAGGGGTCAATCTGGGGTTGTGGTCATCTCTCCAGGTAGGTTTGTTGAGGTAGCCCCATCTGTGCAGGGCTCTCTTTCCATTCTGGATACCCTGCTGCTGGGAACCTGTGTATTTGTCTCCAGCACTCATATCCTCCACCCTCCTTGGGGCAGAGAGCTCAGAGCCACTTCTTTGAGAGGTCTCCATCTCAATCCTGCATCTTCATCTTCTGTTCTTCAATAGGTCTGTGCTGTTAGAAACTAAGGTCCCAAAGACCTAGTGACAAGGAGAGCTAGAGATTTGATTCATTTGGAGGAAAGAAGTGGAAGGGGAGGAGGAACCAGGAGAAAATGGAAAGTCACATTTCACAAACCAAGTCAGAGTACCCCAGTACTAATACTTATCTGACTTTGAATTTGCAGAAATTGATCCCCCCAAGAATCTACGCGCAACTGCCATGACCCAGTCTGGTGGGGTGCTGACCTGGGTACCCCCATCTGCTCAGATTGATGGCTACATTCTGACCTACAAGCTCCCAGATGGCACTACCAAGGTACTGGTTGCCCCTGGCTCTTCCTCCTGGGGCCAAAATGTAGGTCTCAGGCAACTTGTGACCAACCCATGATCCTTGGGGATCACCTGCTGTGTGTGAGGGCCTGAAGTGCACTCAGTCTTTCCTGAGCTTTGCACACGTAGTCTTGTGTTCTAGAATTTTCCTCTGAGCCTACCCTCTGACCATGTACTATTTATTGGTGACTATACATTTGCCCATGTTACCTGGATATCCCTTGCCTACCCCCCCACCCCTCCACATGAGGGAGGCCCGTTCTGTCAGTATTGTTTACCATTACATCTAAAATGCTCAAACTTAGCTAGAGGCAGCTGCTCCAAAACAGGTGTGGAGTGAATTGATAAACATTTCCTTCCAGGGTTTAGAGTCTGAAGGCCAGCAATTTCTTTCTTTCTTTTTTTTTAATACTTCATTAGTTTTTAAAAATATTTATTTATTTATTTTCCCTTTTGTTGCCCTTGTTTTTTTATTGTTGTTGTAGTTATTATTATTGATGTCATTGTCGTCATCATTGTTGGGTAGGACAGAGAGAAATGGAGAGAGGAGAGGAAGACAGAGACAGGGAGAGAAAGATAGATACCTGCAGACCTGCTTCACCACCTGTGAAGCGACTCCCCTGCAGGCGGGGAGACGGGGGCTCCAACCAGGATCCTTATGCGGGTCCTTGCGCTTTGCGCCATGTGCGCTTAACCCACTGCACTACTGCCCAACTCCCACTTCATTAGTTTTAACTGTTTTATGAACATAACACATGCAGATTTGTCATGTAATATATGCTAAGTAACTATAACCAAGGATAAAGGTTTCACTTGCTGAAGCCTACTATGTAAACTTGTAAGAACATATAAGTAAAATAATTCTTGACCCTTAGTCTTTGCCCTTGATTTAATCTAAATTCACTGATTGGGTCTGAAAGTTAAAACACACCACAACAAGTCATAAATATTTGCTATTATGATCACAAGCAAGTATCTACATATGTACATACGTGCACATTTATATGACATCATGGCTTGTATTGCCAACCTTTGCTCATAGTTAAGCTTTCAAGATAGAATCTGGATCTAGTCTCTCCTTAACATTCATAGATGATACATTTTTTAAAATTATTATTAGTGATTTATAATGATTGACAAGATTGTGGGGTAAGAGGGGTACAATTACACAAAATTGCCACCACCAGAATTTCACATTCTGTCTCCTCTATTGGAAGTTTCCTATTCTTTATCCTTCTGGGAGTATGGACCAAAGATCTTTATAGGGTGCAAAAGGTGGGAGGTCTGCCTTCTGTAATCGCTTCTCTGCTGGACATGGGTATTGACAGGTCAATACACACCCCCAGCCTGTTTCTATATTTCCCTAGTGGGGTGAGGCTCTGGGGAGGTGGTGTCCAGGACACGTTAGTGTGGTCATCTGCCCATGGAAGTCAGGTTGGCATCATGGTAACATCTGCAACTTGGTGGCTGAAAAGCATTAAGATATAAAGCAGAATAACTTGTTCAATAATCAGGAACTTAAACGTAAAAATATAGCAGATGAAATTTGGGGTCTTTATGTTGGAAAAAGTAGGTCTATTTTAGGTATGTTCTAAGGGGCCCATGACTTTGCTAATTTTTGCCTGAGCCTGGTAGCTAGCATGCAGGTTGGCTGAAAGTATTGTAAGGGAAGATGATGTAAAGGTTGGAAATAGGACTAGAGAGCTAGATCAAGGTAGAGAGTAGCTCCCAAATATGGGAAGAGTATATAGATACCATTAACTGTAAACCCCATCAATCTGACCGAAGGCCCATGTCTGTCCATACTTATCACAGGAGCCTGTAAAATCTCTGCCTCCCTGTTGGTCTGAGCTCCCATTCTGTGGTCATGGCTAGGAACATTCTAGTCTGTACTCATTTAAAGACCAGTCTTCCTTGAGTGGCAGAGTATGTTGACCTGGGCTCTCTTTGGAGAGTGAGGCAGTTTCTACCATTGTTGAAGCAATTTCTTTCTTTCTTCTTTTTTTTTCTTTTCATAATTTCCCTACTTTCTTTCTCTCTTCCTTTATTTCTCTCTTCCTCCCTTCCTTCCTTTCTTTCTTTCTTTCTTTCTTTCTTTCTTTCTTTCTTTCTTTCTTTCTTTCTTTCTTTCTTATTATCTTATTTTTCCAGAGCACTGCTCAGCTCTACCTCATGATGGTGTGGGGGATTGAACCTGGGACTTTGGAGCCTCAGGCATGAGAGTCTCTTTGCATAACCATTATGCTGTCTACTTCTGCCCCAGCAATTTCTTGAAACTTGTCCCAAAGGAAAATCACTAATCTGTCCCTAGAACGGAAACCCTTCCTCCCCCCTGAAAAAAGTCCCCCCCCCCCCCCCGCCATTAGCTTTTTTTTTTTTTTTTGCAAGAAGGGTCCATAGGAGCTTACCAGCTTTCCTAGTTACACAAAGAACAACAGTTTTTACTTGCTATTCCTTAGTTGGCCGTGTGTGTGTGTGTGTGTGTGGGGGGGGGGGGGGATGAGGGGTGTAGAGGTGCGGGGGAACACATCTATCCAGTATGTAGACAGTTGGTAGGCTCCCCAAAGTGCAAAACCTCTGGAGAACTCTGGAGAGTGGTCTAGCACCCAGGGAAGTGGTAGGGACCCACTAGGATTCTGGGGTTCCTCTGAGTCTCTGAGAAAATGAGTCATTGAGCTCCCAGGGAAGCCCTGTTAATTAGCATCGGGAGTGCTGACATGGGGTGCTGGGGTATCAGCTGCTTGAAGTGCAGGCTGTCTCTCACCCTGGTGCAGGAAGTACAGCTTGGACATGGGGATCGGAGGTATGAACTTCAAGGCCTGGAGCAGGGTGTCCCCTACCCTGTGTCTTTGGTGGCCTTCAGAGGAGATCACCAGAGCAGAAGTGTCTCCACCACACTTTCCACAGGTAAGGCAGATGCAGGTGGCATCTACAGCAGGTGGCAGTAGAAAGGGGCCTCGGAGTGGCAGGACAGGCACTTGGGTCAGTATGGGTTGGACTATCTGTTTGGAGTGAAAGCCCATAAAGCTCATCTCTCCCAGGCAAGGAGATGCTTGCTCACAGGGAGAACTTTGCAAGAGGCCTGCCAGTCTGTCTGCCCGGGGACACCAGGTGTCAGTTCACAAATATTGAGTAATTCTGGAGTGATAGACTCCTCTAGGAAAGTTCTGGGAAGCGGAAATGGGCTATGGGTTTAAAAGAGATGCATCCACAGCAATGACTAAAGAGGGGAGATGATGGGGGATCAGGTAGTGACTGAGTGCACACTTTACTGTGCTCAAGGACCTGGGTTCAAGTCCTGTTTCCCACCTGTAGGGAAGAAGCTTCATGGGTGGTGAAGCAGGTCTGCTGTTGTCTATCTTTCTCTCTCCCTCCTCCCCCCATTTCTCTCTTTCCTATTCAATAAAAAATAGAAAGAAAGAAAAAAAAAGAAAAAGGAAAAAATGGCCACTAGGAGGGGTGGATTTGTGGTGCTGGCATCAAATCCCAGAGATAACCCTGGTGGCAATTAAAAAATAAAAGTGGTGGGGGTAGGGGATGGAGTGTTGTTTAGGGTATGGAAGAGTCATGCAGGGTGGCATGAACTTGAACTCCTTTCCTGGACATTTGAAGTGTTTGACAAGTGGGAAGAGTTGGAGGAGGCGATATGGTAGGAGTTTATGAGAGAATTTCCACAGGAAAGGTAATCTAGGCCAAGGGGAGTTCATTCCCTTTCCTCAGGCCCTCTCTGATGCTGGTGCTCCCCATGTGACCCCAGTAGGTGCACGTTTCCCGCACCCCTCAGACTGCAGTCAAGTCCAGCAGAACGGTCTCAGTGCCAGTGGGCTGTACACCATCTACCTGCACGGTGACCCCGGCCAGCCCCTGCAGGTGTACTGCGACATGGACACAGATGGAGGCGGCTGGATCGTGAGTCTCAGGAGCTGGCAGCTCTGTTCTCCTCATCCATGGGACTGGGGTATTGGTGGTTTGCAGCTGCTTTAAGGCAGATGACACCCGCTCTCAGAAGGGAACCTTAAGAACTGAGCAGTAGGCTGGAACAGGCTTGGTTACGGGCAGGTTGTTGGCTGGAAATGTTCAAGGAGGCTTCAGTGATAAGTGTCAGTAGCCCCTGCATGTGGCTTGATCTCCATTCCATGGTGCAGGAATGAGCCAGGACTTCAGTGCATGAATGTGCTTGTGGAACCCCTCTTGTCTCCTGGTGATATCTTGGGGGAGACCAGATACTACTCCCTTCCCACCTGGTGATGTCTGTTCACACTGCCAGAGTGAAACCTCCACACCCCTCCCCAGGTCTTCCAGAGGAGGAACACGGGCCAGCTGGATTTCTTCAAGCGTTGGCGGACTTATGTGGAAGGCTTTGGGGATCCCACACAGGAGTTCTGGCTTGGTATGACATCCCAAATCTATGAGGGGTGGGTGGTGGAGGGGAGAGTCCCCTGAGAAAACTGCTCAGGACCTGCAGCACGACCAGCAAAGGTCTGAGTGACAGGGAATCTGGGGGGCCTGCTGACCGGGGCCTGCTGATCAGTGTCTGGTGTCCTGTCTCTGGGAAGGCTCCCATGTGCTCAGGGCTTGTGAGAGGCTGGGACTATCCCAGGGAGAGCCCACCTATCCACTTGGAGCCCTGACTCCCAAGAAACCACACGGGGGGATGAATTTATGGCTGCATCTTGGACATTCACTAGGAGGTCATGCCAGTGGGTTCCTGAAACTTTTCTTGCAACGCTGATCATTTTGGCATCACTCTCCCTCCCCTTTCCTTCCACTCTGTTCAGGAGTAGATGTTCACAGAGTGTGAAGTAGCTAAAAGCATCAAGTGGAAAAATTAAGAATTAAAAACTCATGACCCAGATATGCTGTGTCTGAGAGACTGGATGATGTTTGTTGCTTGCTGAGGTACAGAAGAACTGAGACCTTACAGAATCAGAGGCCTGGGGATGAGGATCCGAGCTCCTCTCCCACACAGGGTGTTAAGAGGTTGATGAATAGATCTGCTTCTCTCTAGGAAGGAGTCAATGTAACTCCCATGGCTAGCTTGCACTTCATTCCTGCAGGGTGTGGCTTCCATACTTACCAGCATGAGTGTGCCAAACAAACAGTAGGATGAGAAGGCTGATCGATCCCCTGGGAGGAAGAGTGGGCCTCCTGGAGCAGTGGACAGGCTAAGGGAATTTGTGGTGTTGGAAGTCTCTGATGCATGTTGGGTGCTCTCAAAGGTTGTTGGAATTTTGTTTCTTTTGCTCAGGACTGGACAAGCTGCACGACCTCACCACAGGCACTCCTACCCGGTATGAGGTGAGGGTGGACCTGCAGACAGCCAATGAGTCTGCCTATGCTGTGTATGATTTCTTCCAAGTGGCCTCCAGCAAGGAGCGGTACAAGCTGTCGGTGGGGAAGTACAGAGGCACTGCTGGTGAGAATATACCTTTTCATACACCATCTGCTTGGTTCTCCTGCCAGAGTCACAGTCTTTTTTTTTTAAAAAAAATTATTTATAAAAAGGAAACATTGACAAAACCATAGGATAAGAGAGGTACAGCTTTGCACAATTCCCACCACCAGACCTCCGTATACCAACCCCTCCCCTGATAGCATTCCAACTCTTTAGCCCTCTGGGAGTATGGACCCAAAATCATTGTGGGATGCAGAAGGTTGAAGGTCTGGCTTCTGTAATTGCTTCCTCGATGAAAATAGGCATTGACAGGTCGATCCATACACCCATCCTCTCTTTCTCTTTCCCTAGTGGGAAAGGGCTCTGGGGAAGCAGAGCTCCAAGGCACATTGGTGGGTTTGTCTGTCCAGGGAAATCTGGTCACATCCTGCTAGCATCTGGAATCTGGTGACTGAAAAGAGAGTTAATGCACAAAGCCAAACAAATTGTTGGACAATTATGGACTTAAAGGCTTGAATAGTGAAGGTGAAGTGTTGGAGGTGTAGATAGCTAGTAGGCATATTTTAGTTATATTTCAAGGGCCTGTAGCTATACTAGTGTTTTTTTTTTTTTTTTGCCTGAGCCTGAAATCTGATATGCAGGTTAATCCTAATTATTGCCTGGGGAGATGATGTCATGGCTGGGAAAAGGACCAGAAAGCTGGATCAGGGCAGAGAGTAGCTCCCTAATATGGGAAAGTGGTATAAATATTATTGTCAGACCCATCAATTTGATGTGATCTGGAGCCCATAATTATCTTAGAAGCCTGTGTGACATCCCTCTACATCCCTCTAGATCTGAGCTCACATTCTGTGGTCATGAGTAGGAACATTCCATGCTGCCTCAGTATCAACCCATCTTCCTCAGGTGTATTATAGAGTATGTTGTCCATCCTCCCTTCAGAGGTTGGAACTTTCTCTACCATTGTTGATCCAGGTTGAGGGCAAGGTCCTATGGGGGCCCACGAAGGGGTCTATTTTGTTGTTCCTGATAGAGATGACCGGAAACAATGGAGAGAGGGATTTATTTGAGGTCTAGGCCCATCAAGTCTGTTTGGGAGACTCGGGACTTCCTGATTAGGGCCCCAGCTGGCAGAGTCAGTCTTCAGAGATGCCACTTATGGGGCTTTCCTCAGACAAGAGCTGGGTGAAGTGTTTCTCTTTGGCACCTGCACCCCACATCTCTCCCTTAAACCCTCTGTCCCCACTGCCTCCAGCCTGGGGACTGCTCTCAGATTTGTTCCTCTCCCACTGTCTTCTCCTTTCTCCCACTCAAAACTCACCTTTTTTTAAAGACTGGAGTTAAAATAATCTAGTAAATGAGCTGATTCTAATCATTCTAAAGTGAGAGAGCTGGAGTCAACATGTTTGGGAAGTAATGGAATTCTCTTCCCAGGTATTCAATTTGCATTTTTACTGTGATGAGCAGACAGTTCTCATCTTGAGGTCATTCAGTCTGTAATGCTGGCCAGTGGAGGATGTATTTTTAGTGAGAAGCCTTGGGAGACTTTCAGATAGGTGGTAATTTCCCCAGACCCCTCACTGCTCATGGACAATCTTAAATTCCTAATGGCAGTGAGAATTAGTGGAGTTTTCGCTTTCCTTCTATTTTGTGATTGATTCCCAGGTAGGTTTTGAAGGAGGGGCAGTTTTCTGGCTGCTCCTGTCCTAAGTGATGAGAGGACAGGCTCAGCAGTCAACCTCCTTGGACTCTCACCCTCTTTCTTTCCTACAGGGGATGCACTCACGTACCACAATGGATGGAAGTTCACTACTTTTGACAGAGACAATGACATTGCTCTCAGCAACTGTGCCCTGACTCATCATGGAGGCTGGTGGTATAAGAACTGCCACTTGGCCAACCCCAATGGCAGATATGGGGAGACTAAGCACAGTGAGGTAGGTGACAGGAGGGCAGAGGTTTGGCCTTTGACTTTGCCTATGTTTCTTTCCCAGTGGGTTGTCTTTCCGGCTGGCCTGACCATGCCTCTCCTGCTGCTAGTCAGGATTTCTTCAGGCTTCATGCAGTGGGCATCAGGGTCCTCCCTGCCCATTGGCTTTGCTGCATGAACCCTGGACTGCAGACTCATTTAGCTCAGATTGCCCACTGCTGAACAGAGACAGAAAACATGGATTGCATACCTTCTCATTTGCTGGTTCACATGTGGGCACTGTCTTAGTCAATTTGGGCTGCTCTAAAGAAGTAC
The DNA here is from genome assembly GCF_950295315.1 of Erinaceus europaeus. Lineage (NCBI taxonomy): Eukaryota > Metazoa > Chordata > Mammalia > Eulipotyphla > Erinaceidae > Erinaceus > Erinaceus europaeus. The sequence continues at coordinate 52,396,781 of NC_080170.1, read as the reverse complement.
TATAGACTGAGTGCCTTATACTATAGATATTTATCTCTCACGGTTCTGGAGAACGGAAAGTCCAAACTGAAGTTGCTGGCAGATTATGTTCCTGGTATTCTTGGTGAGCATTCTATTTCTGGTTGATAGAGACCTATAATCTTGATATAATAAGATAAAGCCTCTGTTCTCCTCTCTTGTAGGGCACTAATGTAAACAATCATGACCCCCCATCTTCATGGCCATATCTAAACCTAATCAACTCTTCAAATCAAATCGCCTACAGTGGGTGTTGGAGATTCAATTTGTGAATTTTTATTTTATTTATTTATTTGTTTGTGTGGAAAGGAAGGAATATAAACATTCAGTCTGTAGCAGTCACACATACTTTCCCCCCAATTGTTTTAGTCACATGGTGTCTCGCAAGCCCTTTGATCACCAGGAAAGCAGTAGTTTCTGCCTTGAGTCTGACCTGGCCTTGAGCTCACTTTACCCTAGTCTACTGTCTGTCTGCCCAGAACATTGAGCTCTTTGGTCTCTCCATTTCACAGGGACGCTCTCAGGACAAGGGTTCTCTCACTTCTATTGCTCTGAAGCTTCCCTCCCTGTATTTTTAACAACCTCCCTGACCCAAGGGCCTTATCTTGACTCCTCAGTCTCTATAGGGACAAATCCATGCTCTTTTAAGAACCTGCAAGCACTCTGGCCTGGGTTTTGAATTCCCCACTCCAGGGCCCAATCCCAGCCTATAGGAAGTCAGCAGCAGGGAGACTTTTCAGAGGGAGGGAGAATTCTCTGTGAAATCAGGAGAGGGAGTCCAAGAGTCTCAGGGCTCAGGAGAGCTGACTCAGGGCAGCTTGCGGTCAGAGATCAAAGATCTGAACTGAGCAGTTAATATTTCCTAAGCTATCCTCAGATTTGCTAATAAAAGACATTCATCTAGTTAATGTGTTTCTGCAGCCTGCAAGGCACTTAGCTTCTTGTTTATTATTTACCTCACAAATTAAAATATGTAAAATTGGTCACTTGGAGTCTTGGCCGGCCAGGTTGCAAGTTTATTAAGTGAATTAAATATTATTATGCTCACCAGTCACAAGACAGAAAAGGAAATTTAGTTTCCAGCCAGCTATTTGTTACCCTAGAGCTAATATCTAAACAGTTTAAATTGAAAATGATTTCACACAATTGTCCAATTAATATGCTTATTTTTGCCTTTGATTTGTTGGAAGGGCAATGAATGAGGAAAGGACGATATAGTCCTTGCTGGCCAGGGTGACTCTGCATTTTTGCTGCTGCCCTGACCTCTGTGGCCTCCTAGCTGGAATTCCCATCCCCCCACCTTGACAGCCTGCACTGCTCCATGTGCTCAGATCAGTTCCCCTTTGCTTCCCCTTTTCTTCCTCAGCAGAGAGGGAGTGGTATCCCCACCCTTAAGGGAGCTTTTTTGTTCCCCCTCCTTCCTCTCAAGTGTTTCTTCACATCTTCCTTTCTTTACTGCTTTCTCCCTTCTTCCCCCTCTCTCTGTCTTCTCTTTCTTCCTTCTTATTTTGAAAAATATATTTTATTTATTTTATTTATTTTTATTTTATTGTTGTTATTTTTTATTTATTCGCTTTTGTTGCCCTTGTTGTTTTATTGTTGTAGTTATTATTGTTGTCATTGTTGTTGGATAGGACAGAGAGAAATAGAGAGAGGAGGGGAAGACAGAGACAGGGAGAGACCTGCCTCACCACTTGTATAGCGACCCTCCTGCAGGTGGGGAGCCAGGGGCTCGAACTGGGATCCTTCCACCGGTCCTTGAGTTTTGCGCCACCTGTGCTTAACCTGCTGCACTACTGCATGACTCCCTATTTGTTCTATTTTAATGAGAGAGAGATATCAAGAGAGAGATCAGAGCACTGTTCAGCTCTGGATTATGGTGGTAGGAGAGAGTATTGAGCCTGGGAGTTGGAGCCTCAGGCATGAAAGTCTTTTTGCATAACCACTTTGTTACCCCTCTCTCCCCCTCACACACACCTTTCTTTCTATAGGGAGTGAACTGGGAGCCCTGGAAAGGACATGAATTCTCCATTCCATATGTGGAGCTGAAAATTCGCCCCCATGACTCTAGCAGAGACAGAAAGAAGCGGACACTATGAGAAACGACAAGAACATTCTGATGTCCTGCTGGAGAAGTAGATGCAGGAGCCAAGACCAGCCTGGTGATGGGACTGTGTGACATGGGAAGGGTGACTGGCTAGTGAGTGTTTGAGGAGCCTTCCAGCCCTTGGTTTCTGAGGTGGTTGGAAAAGCAGCAGGTCAGAGCATGTCACATTTCAAACTACAGACTCCCTCCTTATCACCTGCATTTTGTGAGTCCATTTTGGGGATTCTGAAATTCTGCACAGTGGTAGTTACAAAGTGTGTGGGAGAAACACCAATGAAGCTGCAGGGCCTTTCAGTCCCTTACCAGCAACAAATAAGTGGGATGGATCTGGGGGAAAAATAAAGAGCCATTTTGCACTTCATCAATCAGAAATCTCTGGAAATTGGAAGGTTTTTTTTGATAGTTTGCTGATGCAAATATCACTAGAAAGAAACACCAAAAAAAGAGTTCTGATGACTGTGAGGCCAGGTTGCCCTCAGGGCATGGCAGCAAAGGTATAAACTGCCCCTTTTAAACATTTCTGGTGTTGTAAGAAAAAGTAATGGAACCTGAAGCTATGTCCCATTTGCCAACTTTAACCCCATTCATAGATCTGCATCACTCATGAATATAATTCTCATTTGTTTCAACCCTGAAATATCTGACTTGGCATAAATGGTTCCTCCAAAAGGCTCTACAATTACTACTATTCTCACCATCCTGACATATTTTCTCTCTCTCTCTCTTTCCAGTCCTTATTTGTATCTTTATTTTCTTTTTTTAATTAGTGATTTAATATTGATTTACAAAGTTACATGTCAACACCATTCCCACCACCAGAGTTCTGAATCTCTAGTCCCTCCATTGCAAAACACCATGGTTTTCCCAAGGTTGCAGACATGGGTTAACTATCGTCTCTACAATTATCTGTCTAGATTTGTACATAATTGCTGGCACTTACATGAAGGGAGGCAAATGACTGGTTCTCCCTCGCTTGTTCAAGAGACGACACCATACAGACAAGAGACACCGGGGAGAATTGGGACACTCTCATTTAATGGCAGATGGATGGATATGGGTTTAAATAGGAATTCAGACAAAGAACATATTTCAAACATGTCAGAAATTACAGGTTTCTTAAAGGTCAGCTTGCCCTTATGGTAGGGGGTTGGTATGACAGGAATTGATGAGATACATAAAAGTCAAGACAATTATTCTCCATGTTGCAAGCAACTTAATTATCCAAAGGTATTTGAGAGAAACATAGGGGTTAAACCAGCAGGGTGAGATAGAGAGAAGATAAATAGAGCATGGTAGTTATCAAAGCTATAAGGAAATAAAGTTTGGAATTTCACTGACTGATTTCAGAGAGGTGTTTGATGGAGTATGCTTTCTCTAGTGATCAAAAGTGAGGTGACTGTGTGAACTCTGGGTGACTATGTAAACTTTGAATGAACCTAAGGCAGGCAGCCATGTGGCCTGCAGTTAGTGGGGAGAGGCAATGAGGTCTCTGTGGGCTTGAGAGTCTGAAAGGGAAGAACTAAGTCTGACTTTTTCCCCTTTGCTCATCTTGGTGAGAGAGACTAACAAGGGGGTGTCTTTCCCAGACCTCCATCCAAGGATGGGGGGAGTTTTCCCTAAGCTCTATCAAGCTTACACATAGCCCCACACATAATTGCCCTCTTTTTCTTCCAGGTCCAATCCTTTGTTCCTCTGTAAGTCACTCATGACCCTATTACCACATCCAAATATTCCTCCCTTTTTCCTCCTCTCTGTGAGTCCTGATGGATTTGGAGTTCAGAGCTCTTTTATCCTTTTCCTCCTATCACTTCTCCCCTACTGGGAGTATGGATCCAAATTGTTTCTGGGGAGCAGAAGGTGGGAGGTCTGACTTCTGTAATTGCTTCTCCTCTGGACCTGGGCGTTGGCAGGTTGATCCATACCCCCAGCCTGTTTCTATCTTTCCCTAGTAGGATAGAATTCTGGAGAGGTTCCAGGAAATGTTAGTGAGATAATCTGCCCAGAGAAGTCAGAATGGAATCATGGTAGCATCTGCAACTTGGTGTCTGAAAGGTGGCAGTACTAAAATGAGACAAAATGGTTAATGAACAGGAACCAAAAAATAGGAGCAGAGCAGATGAGATTAGAGATCTTAGGGTGGAAGAAATCTAGAAAGTCCATTTTAGGCATGTTTCATAGAGGTCCATAACTATGGTAGTTTTTGCTTGAGTTTGATAGCTAGGATGAAGTTGGATACAAATATTGTCTGAGAAAATGGTATCAGAATAGAGAAAAGGGCTAGAAAGTTGGATTAGGGCAGAGAGTAGCTTCCACTCTTGACCCAGGCTATATATATATATTTGGCACCAGAGCCCATGAAAACTCTGAGTCCCTATTGGTCTGTGCTCGCAGCTCATGGTCACAGCTGGAAACAAGGAAGGCTACACTCATTTCAGGATCAGTCTTCCTCAAGTGGCAGGGCAGGATACTCCAGCCTTCCTTCAGAGAGTGGGGCAGTCCCTACCATTGCTGCTTTATGGTGAGAGCAAGTTGACCTGTCTTCTTTTTCACCTCACTCCACCCCACCCCACCCCACCCCACCCCACATGCTGGGTGTTCCTTATTCCTCCTCCTCCTCCTCTTTCTCCTTCTCTTTAAGTCATTGTTGTGGGGGGGGGGGGGCTTCACCACTCCAAGCCAGCTTTTCCAGATAGAGAGAAGCAGGTAGACAGAGTGTGAAGGGAAGAGAGTACAGCACTGAAATTTGGGGTCAGGCTTTCTAGCTTGTTGGCCTAGACCCTGGATTTTCTATGTATGTTGTTTGATTGGCAAATGGAAAGTCACTTTGTGAGTATTTCCTACAGCTGCTGTAAGATTTTTTTTCATAATTTTTATTAGTGATTTAATAATGATTGACAAGATTATGGTGTAAAAGGGGTACAGTTCCATACAATTCCCACCACCAGAGTTATATATCTCCTCCTCTCTATTGGAAGTTTCCCCCCCCCTTTTTTTTTTGCCTCCAGGGTTATAGCTAGGGCTAGGTGCCTGCACTATAAATCCACTGCTCCTGGAGGCCATCTTTTTCTCATTGTTGTTGGATAGGACAGAGAGAAATTGAGAGGACAGGAAGACAGAGAGGAGGAAAGAAGATAGATACCAGCAGACCTGCTTCACCACTTGTGAAGTGGAGAGCTGGGCGCTCAAACCAGGACCCTTGTGCTGATCCTTGAGCATTGTATGATGTGCGCTTAACCCAGTGCATTATTGCTGGCCCCCAGAAATTTCCCTATTCTTTATCCATCTGGGAGTATGGACCAAAGATTTTTTTTTAAAGATTTTATTTATTTATGAGATAGACAGGAGGAGAGAGAAAGAACCAGACATCACTCTGGCACATGTTCTGCCGGAGATTGAACTTTGGACCTCATGCTTGAAAGTCCAATGCTTTACCACTAGCACCACCTCCCAGACCACGGACCAAAAATCTTTATGGAGTACAGAAAGTGGAAAGTATGACTTCTGGAATTGCTTCTCTGCTGGACATGAGTGCTGACAATCCATACCCCCAGCCTGTTTCCACCTTTCCCTAGTGGGGTAGGGCTCTCCGTAGGTGGGGTTCCAGGATTTAATGGTAAAGTCATCTGCCCAGGGAAGTCAGGTTGGCATCAGGGTAGCATCTGTAACTTGGTGGCTGAAAAGCATTAAGATATAAAGCAGAAAAAATTGTTTAATAATCAGTAACTTAAAGGTGAAAGTATAACAGATGAAATTTGGGGTCTTTATGTTGGAAGAAGCTATTTTAGGTATATTACAGGGGGCTCATGACTTTACTAATTTTTAAAAAAATATTTATTTATTTATTCCCTTTGTTGCCCTTGTTGTTTTATTGTTGTGGTTATTATTGTTGTTATTGATGTTGTTGTTGTTGGATAGGACAGAAAGAAGTGGAGAGAGGAGGGGAAGACAGAGGGGGGAGAGAAAGATAGACAATTGCAGACCTGCTTCACCATTTGTGAAACGACCTCCCTGCAAGTGGGGATCCAGGGGCTCGAACAGGGATCCTTACGCTGGTCCTCGCGCTTTGCGCCACCTGCACTTAACCCACTGTGCTACCACCTGACTCCTGACCTCACTAATTTTTGACTCACCCCAACAGCTAAAATGCAGGTGGGCTAGGAGTATTGTCTAAGAGTTGAGGATAAGACTTGAAAGCTGGATAAGGGCAGAGAGTAGCTCTCAAATATGGGAAAAGTATATACATTCCATTATCTGCAAACCCCAACGATCTGATCTCAGTCCTATGTCATATTTAGCACAGGAGCCTGTATAACCTCTGCATCCCTGTCAGTCTGAGCTCACATTTCATGATCATAGCTAGGAACATTCTAGGTTGAACTCATTTCAGGACCAGTTTTCCTCTAGTGGTAAAGTATGTTGACCCAGCCGCCCTTCAGAGAGTGGGGCAGTTTCTACCATTGTTGTTCTAAATTGAGAGCAATATCCTGTAGAGGCCCACTAGAGGGTTTATGACATTGTTCCTGATAGATATGAGCTGTGATGGTGGAGAGAGGGATCTGTTAAAGGTCTAGGCCCATCATATCTATATTGGAATCCCAGGGTTCCCTGACTAGAACCTCTCATGATGGGATGGCTTGGTAGTGATCAAAAGGGTCATCACCAAAAGATCTCTTGCTTTTATCCAGCTTTTGCCCTTATCCCCACCTTATCTGACAGGGTTAGCCTTGTGATTGATGGAAGTGAAATAGGAACTAGGTGATGAGGGCATCTAGGTATAAGTAGAAAATACTTGATTGAGCACTTTATGGTGTCTTTTTTAGGTCTTTCTACCTGCTTGTTGCACCTCTTGAGTCACTGTAGACTATTGCACACTTTTACTCTAAGGTATATATTTCCCCCTAATGTAAGGATATGTGTGCATATGTGCCCTATCTCATGGGCCCTGGCCTATATTTATGTTCTGTAACTTTGTTAGGAATTGTGCCACAGGAAATGGAACTAAGGAGTCCTATGTGCTAAGAAAGTTCTCAACTGAGTATTGGAGCTGGAGGGTTGACATCCCATGCCTGGCATCTCTGGATACAGTCTGAAGTGGAACAGGTAGAGGTGGCACTGGTTGCATTGATTTGGTTGAGTTGTGAAGTCAGTGCCCATTGAAATAACTGAAATTCCCATTCTAGGAAAAACAAAATTAAGCCACTTTATTAAGAAGTGCTTTTACTATTTTCCCACACCAGTGCACTTGGGTTCTGAATGGAGCATCAGGTGTGATTTTGACTTGCCTACTACAGATTAGAGAAAGGAGAATTGAGGGAGGCCAGGAGATGGCAATGTTGTGCTATGGGAACCTCTCACTTCCTGGCCATTCTCTTCCAGCAGGGGGTGTTTAAGGGACTCCCATTCACCTTCCTTCTTGGGTAACAGAGTCTGAAGTGTTTGACCACCAGGTGGGCTCAGCGTGCTGTCTGCGCAGGCAGGGCTGCTGCTGGATGAACCTGGACTGATCACTGGCAAATAGTAAGAGAGAGCCCCTGGAGAAGAGGATTTTAGGCAGTTCCCAATATGCCAAGGAATCCCTTTTCCAAAACCCTGCTAGTAGACACCCATTTCTGGGGGGGAAATGGGACCTCCATTTTTGATGTTTATAATTTCTGATGTTTATAATGAAGTGAGGTACCCAGATTAGACTGCTGAAGTCTGCTAATGTGAATTAATGCCAGTATGCTTATAGTGATGGGAATCAGAGACCATGGTATGACAGTGGTTGTAATTTGAACAAGAATGAAAGCAGTTCTTTGTTTTGATAAGTGTTAAAAATGTGGTTTAATTAGAGGTTTGCAGTGGAACACTAAGGGGGACATGTGGGCCCTTCAGAGGCACAGGCAGAGAGCCCTTGCTGTGGCTGCTGACTTTCTGCCTCAGCTGCACTCCTGCAAATCCATGGTCTTCAAGGAGGTCTGATTAGCAAGTTGACTTGGAACCTGATGCTCCAAGTGTTGAATGGTGTCTCAGAAGGTGTCTGGACACCTGGCTCCACTCTCCTGTCTGTGGGTGTCTCTTCCTGTGTAAAATGGAATTCTGTAGCTGTAGAGTACAGGCCTTACAGGAATGAAGTTCTGAGTTCAGTCCCCCCCCCCCCCGCATTGCACGTGCCAGCGTAATGCTCTTTCTTTCTCTTTCCTTCCCATGACATAAATAAGGTTTAAAAAAACAGAATGCCATCCATCCCACATCTACTTGCTTTGGTTGCATTAGAATCCGAGGAGATAATGAAGTGTTTGTGTGTCACAGAGATCTTTGGAATGGCCAAACTAGCAGACTGGGACCTCCAGTCTCTTGAACTTTTTTTTTTTTTCAGAACTTTTGGATGTTCTGTTCTGTTTTTCTAAATAGAAGTATCTCTCTAGGCAGATCTCAGAAAAACAGGAATGCAGGTTCACAAGTGCAAGGCCAAGAAAGAGTTGAGTGAGAAAGGTAAGTAGTGGCAAATGAGAATTTATTTCAATTCCAGGAAGAGTTTCTTTGATGAATTGAGCTGTAGGCAATGAGAAATAGGAACAGGAAGAAGTACAGGTTATGTTCAAACCCTCCATAGCAGCATTTTCTGAGTGTTGTTCCTTGGAACCCTTGCTCTTTCAGATGTGCTGAAAGAGAGAGATCTTATGGCCAAATAAGCAAGTTACATTGGAATTTACTATAGAACATGTGAAACTTGCATTGTGATGCGTCTCAGGGTGTAGTGGGAAAGACAGTACTTAACTTTGCAAATTTACTAAACCATAGAATCCTTTTATTTTCTGTATTAGAAGAGTGCCTCGGGAGCTGGGCGGTGGTGCAGCGGGTTAAACGCAGGTGGCGTGAAGTGCAAGGACCTGTGGAAGAATCCCGGTTCGAGCCCCTGGCTCCCCACCTGCAGGGGATTCACTTCACAGGTGGTGAAGCAGGTCAACAGGTGTCTGTCTTTCTCTTCTCCCTCTGTCTTTCCCTCCTCTCTCAATTTCTCTCTGTCCTATCTAACAACAATTATAGTAATAACAACAACTTCTTCTTCTTCTAGCATTTGCCCTTCTTCCGTAGCCAGTCAACAGCATCAGGTTGAGCCTGATGTAAAGTTTTGAAACCTCCTTTGAATCTGGAGAGGTGGCAGTCGCTGACTATGTGGGTCATAGTCTGTCTGTAGCCGCAGGGGCAGTTCGGGTCGTCTCTGGCTCCCCAGCGATGGAACATAGCGGCGCACCGGCCATGGCCTGTTCGATAGCGATTGAGGAGAGCCCAATCATAACGTGCTAGGTCAAAGCCGGGTTGACGCTTGCAGGGGTCTGTGATGAGGTGTTTGTTCTTTACCTCAGCTGACTGCCAACTATGTTTCCAAGAGACTGGAACAGAGAAGTTCAGTGTAGGCGTAGGGGACCAGATTGGGTGACGAGACGTCAAGCGTTGAACAGGGTGGGCGAAGATAATCCGCATATATTGGCAGGTCCGGTCAAACGTAGACGTGGGAAATGAACTTAGATGATGCCGCATCCCGAAAAATATCTGGCGGGGCGATGTTGCTAAGAACTGGCAGCCATGGAACCGGGGTGGAACGGATGGTTCCAGAAATTATCCTCATGGAGGAATATAATTTGGAATCGACCAGGTGGACATGGGGGCTACGGAACCATACTGGGGCACAGTATTCTCCAGTGGAATAGCATAATGCCAGAGATGATGATCGTAGTGTGGAAGCGCTCGCGCCCCATGAGGAGCTGGCCAGTCTTGCAATGATGTTATTCCTCGCGCCCACCTTTGCTGCAGTTTTTATGAGATGTTTGTGAAAAGACAGAGTGCGATCGAGAGTAACACCAAGATAGACTGGCTGGGCTTCATGCCGGATTCTCGTTATCGCCAAGCTGCACATTAAGCTCATGCGAGGCCGAGGCATGGTGTAGATGGAAAACAGATGATACCGTTTTTGCAGTGCTAGGGATTAGTCGCCATTTTTTACAGTAATCAGATATCAGAGACATGTCTTTCGTGAGTGTTTCCTCTAGGATGTCGAACTTTGATGCCTGAGTTGCACAGCAGATGTCATTGGATCGACCTTCCCGTGGTGCATCTCGTGAATACCCATTCTTTGGGGAAACTGAGGATCCTTCCTAGCCGACTGAATCCACATGGATCCCAGTCACTTTCAAAGCCAGCAACAAGCAGCTCCTGCCAGCTTTCAAGCTGTTGGTCCTGCTCTTCGAGTCCTCCAACTTAATGTTGAGGGGCTGTCCTTTGCCAAACGCGTTCTTATTGGTCAATTGGCGATAACAACAACGATGATAAACAACAAGGGCAACAAAAGGGAGAAAAATAAAAAATAAAATTTCTTTGAAAAAAAGGAGTGGGGAGCCTCTATGTTAGACTTAAACTCATCTGAAGAGAAGAGGCTGGGGATCTGTACTTGTAAGAAACATTCCAATAATTTCTTCTTTTCCTTCTCACCAACGCTTGTTTAACATGTAGTATACACTAAGCTTTATGTTTGGTATTTTAGTGTGAGTGCTTAGTTAGTTACATATCTGGCCTCAGGAAGGATTGTTTCATTTTTCTAACCAGAGCACTGCTCAGCTCTGGCTTATGGTGGTGCTTGGTGCTGGGGATTGAATTTGAGACCTTGTAACCTCAGGCATGAAGTCTTTTTACATAAATATTATCCTATCACCACTGGCCATGAAAACTTGGTTAATGTGGATGAGAATTAGGTGGAGGTGGGGAAACACGGATATATATACATACCGGGTTCAGGAAATGGCACAGTGGGTAGAACACCTGCCTTACCATGCCTGAGGCTCTGGGTTTGACTCACAGTACAGTGTGGGAACACTGGGGGCACCATGGGGGATGGGGAAATCCACGGATGATGGAACAGTACTATGGTCTCTCACTTTTTAGAAAATATAGAATTAAAAAAATTGCATCAGGGATGCAGCTCGGCAGTATTGCACATATGTGAGGCCCTGGGTTCATTCTTGGGCATTGCATTAAAAAAATACACACTGATAATGTAGTCTGATCTTACTGTGATGGTAAGGTCTCTTCTGGTGAGGGAAGTGTTCCTGGAGGCAGTGATGTCAAATATGGAGCTCAGAGCCAAAACTAGGTTTGCAGTGAAGACCTAGGATTGTGAAAACCCCTCGTGTTAGATGAGCATGGAACGCTTGGCACTGACAGATCTGTGAATGTCACACATACATTATACACACACACACACACACACACACACACACACACACACACACACACACACACACTTCAATGTGTGAATCAGTGGTCCAGCAGGATGGTTGTTCTCAGGGAAACACTGTTACCAGGAAGAGATGATGCTGGTACCAACTCCCTCCGGCTCCACCTACCAAAGTTGCTGTCACCCGGGGATGAATTGGTATGGGCAGAAGGGACATAGGAAGGTAAGATGAACCTGGTTGGTCACATAATGTAAATTGGGGGTATTGGGAACACTGCAGATAGGGCAAAGTGTGGTGAAATTTGGTAATATCACACCAAGGGCACAGAGAAAGACATTATGTTTCATCTTTATCTTTCTGCCACACCATTTAACTGGAAGAGGGACTCCTGTTTCTTCTTGAAAACTTCTTCCCCTTTGCCTTCTATGATGCAGCCCTCTCACACTCTCCTTTCTAGTAAAAATAAGGGATTTTACGGAGTATATGTGGTCTAGACCAGGCCCTATGCTAAATGTGTGCTCTCACAGAATCTTGTCACCCTGGGGTTAGTGTCATGAACTCTTCAGACAGGTCTTTCCAGAGAGTAAGTCAGGGGTCTGTAGATACATACATTTGCATAATTTATACTTCCATCCAATAGCATAGCTTTTGGTGGAGTCTATTGTCATGTTCAGTTTCGCATCACTGAGGGAGGACTATATCATTCTAGTTCATCACTAATGCAAAGCTGAGGATGCCATGAAGAAATTCTCTTATATATATACATATATACACCAGAACGCATATATAATCTATTGTTGGCTTTCATTTATCTTCTTCATCATCTATCTACATCTATCAATCTACCTATTATCTACTAAATACCAACTATCTAATCTATCAGCAATCTTCATCATCATATATATTTTGTCCTCTTCAATAACTGTTATAGGTTTTTGATTTCTTCCTATTTTCCTTGTTATTATCTTTTTGGTGACTTTCCCTTTTCCTTTAAGAAGACATTGATTGACCTTATTGCAGGGAATACTGTGTTGCCAAGAAACATCTGTGCATTTCTGCAGCTGGCACCTCTGAGAAAACCTGGTCTCTGAGGTGTCTTCTCAGCATGGTGAAACATCTGGTCATCTGAGCTCTGACACTGCAGGGGACAGTCCCCAGGGCCAGGAGCCAGCATCCCAGAGTTCCAGCGAAGTCCCTGCACTCACCACTTATGAGTGTGGTCTGGGGAAGGTTGAACATCTGATTCTAGCTGGTAAGGAGGACAGACATGGCTGTTACTTTCAAAGCATTTATTTAAATAGGTGTTTGAATTTTACAGGAAAAAAATACTGACAAATACTATACAACTCTTGACTTTTTATCTTCTTAAAAAGGTGATTTCTCTTTCCATAAATCTCTTTTCCCCCCCTATGGAATAAGAAAGTCAATCCATTGAACAGTAGAACTCCTGACTGTGGTGTCTGTTCACACACACAGGTCTCTCCCAAGCCAGTGCTCCTTTAAAAACCTCTCTTTACAATTATTTTGGCCTCTTTTAGCTTAGGCTCCTCAGGATGGGCCCAGCAGGCTCCAGTCCCAAGGTTTCTACTTGCCAGTGGCAGTTTTAGAGTGTCAGAAGGATGGGGACAGGGAGAAAAGTCTGGAGAGAAAGAGAATGGGGTGGAAATTCAAGGCAGGGCTTCCAAATTGCCTCAGGTGCTGGTGCACAGGAACTAGCCCTGAGGGGCTACTTCCCATCTGGGGTCCTTGCCTAAGTCCTTGGAGGAAGCTTGTTAGGGGAGGCAGGGGTGTTGAGAGTGATCCTACTCAGGGTTGGGTCCCAGGCCATGCAACAACTCAGTATTTCTGGGTATTCTATGCCTGGAGGTAGAGTGAGTCTTTTGGAACAGCAGCCAGTTGGGCACTGCCCCAAAGCCCGAGGTCTGGTCATAGCTATGACAGTTGGCTGCTGTCTTCATATGGGTTAGCAGCCAGTTGCCACAGCAACCATGTCACTGGTGCTTTCCCCCATCCTAGTGATCGGCTCTTTCAGATCATATCTGACACTCTTATTTCAGCCGTCAGTCCCCACTTCTCCCTCTAAGTCATTTATAAGTATAGGAGGTGAGGTTGGGGGAGGGGTGACTGTTGGGCAGTAGTGAGGGTTGTGCATTTGGTGTGAGGAATACTTGCCCTCCTGCTATGTGAGCCCGGCGCTCTCTGTGGGAACAGAGAATCAAAGGCATGTCTTTCTCTGCCTGAAGGAGTTTGTGAGCAGGGCACATTAGTCTTCAGGGAATGTAGAGGTTCTAAATCTCTGCAGGCCTGAAGATGACTCAGAATCTTCTGTCAGAAGCCCCTGAAGCAGCAGTTACCCTCTCTCTGGACCTGCAGTCTTCCTGGTGGACAAACTTAGCACTGTCCTCAGAACAGAGTCATAGAGAACTTTAGTCATGCTACTCTATCGTAGTTAAGCTGCATTCCTGAGTAAGTCACCGTCTCACCACCATTGAGAGCAGCTTCCAGGGAGAATTGCTTCAGGAGAGGTAACCAACTGACTCACAAAAGAACATACGGAGAACAACCTGCTCCTGAGTTGGGAATGACTCACCTTTGTGACATTGTCACAAGTACAATCAGAATACCAATACATGCAGCATGAAAGCGGGTTAACTCTGCCTTCCAATCTCATCCCAGTGGGGAGATCTCTCCTCTACTCACTGCGGGCTCATGGACATCATGGAATATACACCAACCAACCCTGGCATTGCCTACACTTTCCAGGGAATCAACACCTGGCCCTCACCCCTGGGAGGACCCTTGGGAGAGAAGGTCTCTGGGGGTGGTGGTGAGGTATTTCAAGGCTACCCTTACAGCCTCACATGACAAGAGCTTTCTGGGTAGTTCTGAGTGTCAACTGCATGCAAAGCACCTGCCTGAACTTCAAGATAGTAATAAATTTGTGTACAGTTTGGTCTAACTTTCATTTAGACTCAGTAACTTCTGCATCCTTGATATAACAGACCATGTATCTGCTGTTAAATCTTTCCAGTGTACCTTCGGAAGACTGTACTGGTAGTTAAGTCCTTTCTCACCGAAAACTTGCTTTCACAAAAATTCACTGTTTTGGAGTGATATTGTAACATGTACATTCCACAGGTCTACACAGTTGTGGTGCACTGTGTGGGAAGGGAGCAGCCCTGGCTCCTAGTTTTCCTGTAATCTCTAAAAGTTATTCTTCCTTGATGAAGGGCTCTAGCCCAGCGGCTCTGGGTGTATTGTATCAGAGACAGTACTCTTGGACCACATGAGGTTTCTGTCTAATAGGGACCAGGTCATGAGCTATAAGACAATAGCTTTTGATGACTTTTGCTTCATCATAGTTTCCACTTTTCCTTCTGGGCCAGAGGTCAGAAGTGTAGGAATGCACTGTGTCTGTACCGACATTGAGAGATGAGGAAGACGAGGACAGTACCAGGCTTCTGTGATCTCCCAAGAGGAGGATTTCCAGAAAAGGTTAGGTGGGGACGGGCACAGGAAGACACAGACAGCTCTAACCTGAGTGGTATAAAACATAGCATGGAGGAACACTGCCTAGTGACACTAGTTCACCATTGTGCAAATGTTCCTGAATCTGCCTGAGCCTTCCCCTGAGACATCTTTAATAGATAATGCACTTCTCCACACAAGGCTGACACAAAGCAGACAGACACAGATTCAGCTCAAATGATGAACAGAATATAAACTTGTACAGGCCCCAAGTGCCTATATGGATGTGTGTGCACATCTGGAAGAGAGAACATGATGTTGGTGATTTTGCAGAGAGAGGTGGAAGGGAACCTTGAGTCTAGGAAAGGGCACTGCTTTGAAACACAGAGATGCCCAGAGTGCACCCTGGAAATGCCTCTGTGCTCCTGGAGAGCCTTTCATGAGGGCCCCAGTCTGAGGCTTGTTCCTTGGCTGAGCAGCTGCTCTGCAGACATGAGTGTCTCACTTCCAGGTCTCTGTTCCCTGCCCTGGATGCCACTGGAAGGTGGCCTTGTCCTTCCAGGGGCTACCCCTCTGATTAACTAGACAGGCAGGGAGGACATCTTCTCCATCTGGAGAAGCTTGGGCTGAGCAGAGATCCAGAGGTCATCTTCAGCCTTTTTCTTTTTCTTCATGCGCTGATTTCTTTCTGGCTGATGGCTGCCTTTCCCTGGCCGGTGCCAGCAGCAGTGGCAGCAAATGAAGATGAGTGTAATGGTCACCAAGAGGGGCAGTGTCAAGATGACACCCAGGCAGATGGTGTTGTAGAGGCCCTCTTGGTGTTTGGTCATAATGACATCCCATATGAAGCTGAAGAAGGTGCTGGCCTTCTCCATGTTGGCAGCCAGGTTATGGCTAGAGGATGATCTCAGCTCATTTGCAAGTCCTGGGCTCATGAGGACACAGCCTTGTTGGCTTGTCACTTATTCCTCTTCAAATTGTGGGTTTGGATATGCCACAGGGAGCACCTGGAGGGAACAAAGCAGAAGATAAGTGAGAATGGTGAGCGTCACAGGATAGGGGAGGATGGAAGATTTCAGAGTTCGTGAACACTGTGGAGACTCAGTCAATAAGACACAAATACCTTGGGTAAGTGATATATAATGCCTGCCATATGGACACTTGGCTGGGCTTAGGAAATGGAAATTAATAGTCCCTCAGTTCTGGCTTGTAGTTAGAAGTTGACTAAATCAATATATGCATTCAATGTTCTGGTGGGTGGTGGCTCCTGGGACCACAGAAAACAGTGCTTAATCTCTGTGAAGTGTCACCTGAGAGGTAGGACACTCTTGCCGCACAGGATAGTTCCATGTCTGACCTTCCTTGAACACAACTTTCCACTTTCTTTTTTTTTTTTTTAAATTTTTTATTAAAGAAAGGATTAATTAACAAAACCATAGGGTAGGAGGGGTACAACTCCACACAATTCCCACCGCCCAATCTCCATATCCCACCCCCTCCCCCGATAGCTTTCCCATTCTCTATCCCTCTGGGAGCATGGACCCAGGGTCATTGAGGATTGCAGAAGGTAGAAGGTCTGGCTTCTGTAATTGCTCCTCGCTGAACATGGGTGTTGACTGGTCGGTCCATACTCCCAGTCTGCCTCTCTCTTTCCCTAGTAGGATGGGTCTCTGGGGAAGCTGAGCTCCAGGACACATTGGTGGTGTCTTCAATCCAGGGAAGTCTGGCCGGCATCCTGATGACACCTGGAACCTGGTGACTGAAAAGAGAGTTAACATACAAAGCCAAACAAATTGTTGAGCAATCCTGGTCCCAAAGCTTGGAAAAGTGGAGAGGAAGTGTTAGGGAGGTACTCACTGCAAACTCTAGTGTACTTCTGCTTTCTTACTTTGGTGCCATACTCCAAACTCAGTCAATTTCTGCTTTGCGTTTCTACTTCTTTTTTTTTTTTTTTTTTTTACATGCATAACATTCCCCAGATTCCCATTCAACAATACAACCCCCACTATTTCATTCATCATTTTTCATGGACCTATATTCTCCCCACCCACCCACCCACCCACCCCAGAGTCTTTTACTTTGGTGTAATACTCCAATTCCATTTCAGGTTCGACTTGTGTTTTCTTTTCTAATCTTGTTTTTCAACTTTGGCCTGAGAGTGAGATCATCCCATATTCATCCTTCTGTTTCTGACTTATTTCACTCAACATGATTTTTTCAAGGTCCATCCAAGATTGGCTGAAAACGGTGAAGAGTCCTATGGGATGACTTCAAAAGAAACAATATACGCATTATTGGCTTACCAGAGGAAGAAAGAGAAGGGGAGGAAGAAAGCGTTCTCCAGGCCATAATAGCTGAAAATTTCTCTAGTCTAGACAACACCAAAGACATAAAGATTCAAGAAGCCCAGAGGGTCCCAAACAGAATTAACCCAGACCTAAAGACACCAAGACATGTCATACTTAGATTGGAAAGGAATAAGGATAAAGAAAGGATCCTCAAGGCTGCAAGAGAAAAACAAAGAGTCACCTACAAAGGAAAACCCATAAGATTAGCAGCAGACTTCTCCATACAAACACTACAGGCCAGAAGAGAATGGCAAGATATCTATCGAGTGCTCAATGAGAAAGGCTTTCAGCCAAGAATACTATATCCTGCTAGATTGTCATTCAGACTAGATGGAAGCATCAAAACCTTCTCAGACAAGCAACAGTTGAAGGAAGCAACCATCACCAAGCCTGCCTTGAAAGAAGTTCTGAAAGGTTTCCTATAAACAACCAGACCACCACAAATAGAACACATATCAAAACACTCTAAAACTCTACAAGAATGGCGTTAAAATATCTTCAATCTTTGATATCAATAAATGTCAATGGCCTGAATTCACCTATTAAAAGACACAGAGTAGGAAGATGGATCAGAAAACACAACCCAACAATATGTTGTCTACAGAAAACTCACCTAACGCAACAAGACAAACACAGACTTAAAGTGAAAGGATGGAAAACTATCATTCAAGCCAATGGCCCACAAAAAAGGGCAGGAACAGCTATTCTCATATCTGACATGATAGACTACCCTATGATCCTGCAATTCCTCTCCTGGGGATATATCCTAAGGAACACAACATATCTATCCAAAAAAAATCTGTGTACACATATGTTCTTGGCAGCACAATTTGTAATAGTCAAAACCTGGAAGCAACCCAGGTGTCCAACAACAGATGAGTGGCTGAGCAAGTTGTGGTATATATACACAATGGAATACTACTCAGCTGTAAAAAATGGTGACTTCACCGTTTTCAGCCAATCTTGGATGGACCTTGAAACAACTTTCCACTTTCAACACTTGTCAAAGTTAGAGTGGGAATTGAGTGCTTGAGAGCCTGAGCTACAGATCTACCCTCTCGACCTTGAACCTCAGCCTCCATAGAAATGAAACCCACTGAAGTCCCCCTGCCTTGCATGGTATGGCCACTGCCACACCACTCTTCTCCAGACCTCTTCCCTTTGTTATGGCCTTTGTTTGGCCTACTGTTTCTCCTTCTCCTCCTCCTCCTCCTCCTTCTTCTTCTATTTCCTCTTCTTCTTCTTCTTCTTCTTCTTCTTTTCTTCTTCTCCCCCTCCCCCTCCTCCTCCTCCTCCTCCTTCTATTTCTTCTTCTTCTTCTTCTCCTCCTCCTCCTTCTCCTTCTTCTTCTTCTCCTCCTCCTTCTATTTCTCCTTCTTCTCCTCCTCCTTCTTCTTTTAATTAGTCAGTTTTAGAGAGACAGAGAATGAGAGAGAGAGAGAGAGAGAGAGAGAGAGAGAGAGAGCACATAACAGAGAGGGAAAGAGACCAGCCATTTTGGCATGTGATGGTGCTAGGGACTGAACCTCTGAGAGATGTGGAGTGTGTTTTTAGTCTGTTGTGGGAAAAATTTGGCTGCTTTTGTCTACTTTGATCATACACACAAACTTTCTGGGAATCACATGCTCCTTGCACTGTGGTTCAGTTGAGAAGACAGTACTCTCACATTGCAGACAGGAATCTGTGAGCCTCTGTACATCAGGAGACTGTGCTTGGGTTCTGGCAGGAAGGCAGAAGAAGAATATTAGGGCTGTTTTCATGAAAGTAGAGCTACTTGTGGAGGACCTTGAAAGATGAGTAGGATCTTGACAGGGAAACACGGGTGAAAAAGGCATTCAGATATTCCACACAGACAAAGTTCCAGAACATAGGTAGAATAGGGGAACTTCAGGTGAGCCTGGGGCTCAGGCTGGGTGAGAGAAGGAGTGTTGGATGGCGTCTGGGTAGAGACAGTAGATGCTGACTTGGGGCTTTACAATAGGAGAGGAACACAATCAGAGCTTCCCTTGTGGAAAAGATAACAAGATTTAGAAAAAAAAAGCTCTCGCCTATATTTTAAGAGAGCTCTCCATTTAGTTCACAAGCATTTATTGAGCACTAACACGAGCCACACCCTGTTATTGAATACTGAAGATTTAGGAATGGAGAACAAAGATACAGTTTCTGATATGATGGAACTTCATATATTCCAGAAGTTTCAAGTCACAAAAGAAAACTATAATAAGCAAATTATTAAAAAAAAGGTAGGTTGTCTAGTTGGTTGGAGCAGAAACATGCATTTGAATTATGTATTTATCTGGGTATCTCAAGCACTCAAACATCTCCTAAACCTTGTCTCAAATTCACTCAGCCCCTGGAACCTCAAATAGTCTTTGAATCAATAGTTATTAAATATTTATTTATTTTTATGAGAGAGAGACAGATATCGACAGGAGCACTGCTCAACTCTGTCATGTATGGTGTCATGGATTAAACTTGAAACCCCTGGAGCCTTAGGCATGACAGTTTGGTATGCTAGCTTCTGTGCTAGCTCTTAGGCCCTAAATATATTTCTTTTCAAGTTATAGCTAAGTCAATAATTCACTTCTGAATCCATAAAGTTACTTGAGTCTGCTCTCTATAGAGCCAGAGTATTCATTAACATTTGGGAACCCAGGCTGGGGAAAATTTGATAAAAGGTATCTTTTATTATTTTTTCATCTAAGAATTATCACCTGAACTCATCTAATCTATAGTGTTTCATTAGTATTTATGAGTCTGGAGTGATTAGCATTTCTAGGAAACAATTAAATGTCTTCTTGGTGGCAGGAATTAAAAGTGAATGCTTCCATGTAATGTTTTGCAAAAAAAGCCATGCTTTGGGTCTCAGAAACATACTCTAGACACTCTGTCCTATATTTTGGCTCTCAAGTGTCACTGACATTCTGAAAATAATTGTCAGCCAACACTAGGAGCTGACCAACCTTGACTGAGTGTGGT
This sequence comes from Erinaceus europaeus, assembly GCF_950295315.1. Lineage (NCBI taxonomy): Eukaryota > Metazoa > Chordata > Mammalia > Eulipotyphla > Erinaceidae > Erinaceus > Erinaceus europaeus. The sequence goes on along the minus strand of NC_080170.1, from coordinate 52,376,646 downwards.
TGTAGGGGCAGAGGTGAGGCGAGAGAGGAAAGTTATATTCAGTTTCCTTGAAACTAAGTACTGTTCATCTCTACATCTGTTGTAATCAGAGGAGAAAGTCATTCATTCATTCATTCATTCATTCAATCATTAATTAATTAATTAATTAATTCATTCAACAAGCTTCACTATGTGTGGTGTTGATGGATAATAGCCCTGGGTCAATCTGGCACCTTGGCCAGTTATAGAAACTTAGCTACAAGATATAACTAGTAAGGCTCATCCTAATAATGTTGTGAGGGACAATTTATTCAATGAATTTTTTAGAAGGCTATATAACACGTTCAATAAAATAGTGGATTATCTCCAGATAACAATGAACTTATTCTCTGGCCTTGAACTTTCCTTCACCATCCTAATCCCCAGTTCAAATTTCACTGTTAAGGAAGCATGACCCCATCTTTCAGATAAATGGGCTCTGTGATCATAACTGGTCTGGAGCTCCATGGCTTTCATTCCAGGTCCTGGCCTTCAGCAGCAAGGGTGGAGCAGGATAGTTTGGGAACAAACCTCTGCAGGTTTGGGAGGGCTATTGTGTTTCTAAATGACTCCTGAGATGAGAGCCTCGTTGTTGTGGGCCCCAGTCTCCCACCCAGGTTTCAGAACATCTGAATTACAGGGCTAGGTCCTTCCCCAGGGAGGTCTGACCATCCCTGAGCCTTGAGAGACGCACCAGACACACACACTTCAGATGTCTGAAAAAGCTCAAGATGTAGAATGTGCTTGCTTCAAGCATTTTCATGTCATAGGATTGATAGGTTTATTTTTTAGGTCTCAGACATATTTTCAGGTGCAGGGTCTCTAAATTCAAAGCACATGCTTGGGGGCTGGCGGTGTAACACCTGGTTGAGTGCATCTATTACCATGTGCAAGGACCTGGGTTCAAGCCCCTGCTCCATACCTGGGGTTGGGTGGGATGTGTGTGTGTATGGGGGAGGCGGGCATTTCATGAGTGATGAAGCAGGTCTGTAGGTGTCTTTCTTTTTTTCTCACTCTTTGTTTCCTCCTCCCCTCAGAATTTCTCTCTGTCCTGCCAAATAAAAAAAAAAAAGAAAGAGAAAGAAATAAAGAAAGAAAGAACGAAAAGAAAGAAAGAAAGGAAGAGAGAAAAAGTGGCAACTGGGAGTGGTGGATTCACAGTGCAGGCACTGAGCTCCAGTGATAACCCTGGTGGCAAAAACAAACAAACAAACAAACAAACAAACAAACAAACAACTCACCATGCTTGATTGGGAACAAGCCCTCAAGCTGGTCCCTTTGGCTCTATCACTAAACTAGAGATCTATCACCCCTTACTCCTCCGTGGGTGGGTCACCACCATCTCCCATCTGGATTAGGGCTACAGCTTCCTCTCCTGCTTCTCTCTTCTCCTCTTACATCCCTGCAGACTCTCCGCCCCATACAGGACAGGCTCTAGGGGTCCCAGCCCCCTGCCCTCCTTTTTTAACCTACACAGTTGTGCTCCTGTCACTCTCCTCCATCTATAGACTGAAATCCAGTCTCCTATCCACACCCCACCCATGCCTTCACCTCTAGCTCGAGTTCCTCCTCACACTTCATCTGCACGCCCTCCTTTTTCACTCACCAGGCCATGGACACACTTGGGAAGGACAGTGCACCCCACCCCTAGTTGGCTCCCTCAGCACATAGGCTTGCACCAACTACTCAAGTGACCAGGATTCCGCTCAAAGGCACCTCCACTTCATTGTGACCTCAAAGGTGACCTCACCCTTAGGCTTTCCTAACCAAGTCATCATGAGACCAGAGCCCAGTCCACTTCTAGCAAACCTTTCTGCCCTCCTGCCTTTGTGTGCATCCAACTCTGAAATCTCTCTTCCTTATACGTAATGCTCCTGTGCTAGAATTGGGGTTCAGTCGGGATAGGTCCCATGTCTGACTATGCCTGGGTATCCAGATATTAGCATGATTACTAGCTGCCAGGTATTCCTATAGTTCTGGAAGTGAAAGAGATCTTGAACAAATGTCAGTCAACCTCAGGCCATCAGGGATAGAGCCGAGACTATGGATGGCATTGAACAGTGACCATCAGCTATGCTTGTGGCCAGACTCTGGTGACAATCTCCAGCTTTCAGCCCACTTTCCAGCCAGCTCCTCCTGTTGAGTAGCTGACTGGGGAAGAATAATGATCAAGAAAGTCCACAGAAGGCAGCCAGGAGTGAGGGGTGTGCTCTATTAGTGCCTACACAATCATTCACCTTCCTTTCCTGTCACAAAGAGCTCATTGTAGCTGGGATTTTTGGATAACAAGGGATCCTTTCCTAATTACTATGTGCTCTATTTCAGGTTCATCCAAAAGGAAAATTAAAAAGCTCCATTTCACTCCAGGTTCAAATGAGTCAATCTTTCAATCAATCAAGTATTAATTAAGCCACACTAGGAAATACCAGGGAGGCAAAAGACTCTCTACCCAAAGATGCTACCAGGGAAAGAATTAGAAAATAATTTTTGAACCAAGAAGAGCTTAACAGGGATTTCATTTGGATTTACTCTGATTTTTATTTGGTTTTGTTATGGAAAACCTAGAATCCCTAGTCACTTTCTTCTCTTTCCCTCTTTTCCTTCCTTTTTCTCTTTTCTCATCTCTAATTGCATTGTCTCCATGGGGTTCAGCCTACAGACTCTGAGAGTAATTAGTTTTTTTCCAGTCACCCTTTGGAGTTAGTCATCAGAAGCCCTGTTCCTCTGGTTCCCTGAAAATTCCAACTGAGACGCGCGTGATTGAGCAACAGCCCGGCACCAGGTCAACAGTTTCCTCATATTTGCCTCCCTGGAGCGCATCAGGGAAATTTCCTGACTGTTCCTCTCCTAAACCAGACAACTTTTTGTCAATAATTTCATCCTCTCCCCTGACATGCTGTAGCATATGGGCACCCTGAATTTAGTTTTCTCTCCTAAAAGGAGAGATCTCTGCAAAAACTCAGAGGGCCAGGTGTCTTACCCACTGTGCTACATCACTGGGTCCTCAGTACTGAGCACAGAGCCTGGTGGCACAGGCAGGATGTCTGGATGGATAAATAAATGTGTGAATAGATGCACTGCTAAGAGGAACAAAGAGATAATGCAGTCAAAGCCTAAATACACTTCAAACAGCTGGTGCCTTAAAACTGCCTTAAGAATGATACAGCAGCATTTATTTTTTACTATTCATAGATTGGAAAAGGTGAAAACATGCATCTGTAAAGAATAATTTTGTTCCAATGAGAGACTGATCAGCTAGCTCTTCAGTGAGCTGGTTAAGGAATGAGTTAGCCAACAGACTTTAGCCACGAGTGGGCTCACCCCCTGCTTCTCTGCTCACTGGCTTCCTATTCTTTGTAGCTGTGTCTCCTCCTTTGCCCTCCTGGCCTCCAGCACTGAGTTTCTTAGGATGCCTGTGTCTGCCACAATCAACTTTCTCTTTGTCATTTCAGCTGGAAAGCTCACTTGTTTTCCTTTGGCCTTTTTTGACATAGAAACTTCAGGAGGCTGAAATCTCAAGACAGGGCTCATGAAATATCTTACTGCCTTCCACAGGCATGGTGGAATAAAAGACCACAGTTGTCTGGGTCCTTAAGCACATAGCTCTGCATAGGTAGTCAGGGCTTTCCAGATTGGGGTCAGGGGGAGTGGCAGGGGTTTCAACAGCATAGGAATGGGTGTCCTTATCTGCAGAGAGGAAAGAAAAGTGAGGCTGTTGGGGTGAAAGCATTTGTTTCAGGCAATGGCTCAAGGCTGGGGGAGGAAAAAGAGTTTAAGTTGTTGCCAGAGGATCTAGTTCTAGCTCAGGTTTTTATTTTTATTTTTTTATTTTTTTTTTATACTTCCAGCCCTTGACCTTGCGCAAATCGCTCTGCTTCTGGGGCCCCTGCCTGGTATGGGAAACCAGACTGCTCACACGTGCCAGGTTTCTCCAGGATTCTTGTGAAGAAAGGACAAGATGGGAAAGAACACAGAAAGGAAAATTGCAGTGTAACTTCCAGGTGGTGGTGTGTTAGGGATTATACTGAAAAGCTGAATTGAAGCTAAAACTAAAGCTCCAAACTTCTCTTCGTGATGGGGCGCTCCACCCTCGAGTTGCCCCCTGTCTTTTGTGAATCAAGGTCATCAGTAACTCTGGCTCCAAACTTGAGAGTCAGTGGGCACACAGTGGCACCATTCACACTCCTGCTTGCCTTCTGAATACACCCTTTTGACAACATCCAGGCAACTGTACAGAGAAAAGCTGTAGCCATGGTTACAACAGAGTACCTCAGTGAGTTTCACTCTTCTAAACTGTTTGGTGAAGGTTTCTGGAGTCAACTTTACTGGGTGTGGTTAGGACCTAGGTAAAGCTTTATTTTTGGAAAGTGTGAACAGAAGCTCTGAGGTCATCTTGGAGCTTTCGAAGTGGTGGGGATGGGTTGTGGTTTCTCAGTTGCACAAATAAAAGACACCTTTCCTGGCTGGCTGTAACTACTGCCATTTAAATCTTCCAGCGTCATAGCCACTTGGAGGAAAAGAGTGTTTGTTGAAAAAGCAATAAGACAAGCCAGCTCCTGTGTGATTCAGAGTCTCCCACATGGATGGAAATGGCAAAAAAGTAGACCTCTGATGGAAAGCTGAATAATTCTCTTTAACAGTAGAAAAGAAGACTTAGAGTTCTGTAAACTTTGCAGCAATAACCGAGTGACTAGCTTATCTATTTATTTATTTTTCTGAGTGCTAATGGGAAAGAGGTTTATAGGCTGGAAGAGAGGGAAACTAATGGAGTGGCAAAAATATACAATTATGCAACTAAAAAGCAATACAGATAGGGCTTTATTTTCTTCCCCACTGCCTCTCTTCATTTACTGCTAACAAAAGTTCAGGGCAATTAAAAGCTAAAAGTTACCTTGCTGTAATATTCAGGCCAGTCACAGAAGGAGTGAGTAGAAATATTCTCATTCCAATCATAACTCACAGCTGAGGAATGCACGGTGTGGAATAATTCAGATTCACCAGGCTCAGGGCCTTGGGTTCTGTCCCAGAAGGTGGGGGTGCAGGGGCCCTGATGCAGTTGAAGGTGAATCTTCACTGTCTGTCTGTTCTGTGTCTGTCTGTCTTAGGGTTTAAATCCCTCAAGACCACAGAGAGAAACATTTTGGTTTGTTTCCTATAGTTTGGATAAGTAATTGTTGGTGAAAGCAAAGCATATATATAAACGTGCTAGAGTATCTACGTACATCACCCCTTTAACCAGTGGCATCCTGTCTCTGATAATGGTGACACTTCCTTCATCTCACCACATGCATCTTTGGTTAACTTAAGTTCCTGCTACAGAGAAATTCTGGGCCTGCTACTGGTTTCATCCCTTGATTCCCTCTCACCCTAAACATCATCCTCTTCATGTCCTCACCTCCAAACATCCTCACCACTAAACATCTTCCTCTTCACAGCTGAAACCCTTTTCCAAAAGAGGCAGCTTTTTTGGCAAATATATTATCTGGGACACACAGGTGAAAGAAACTGCTGAAGTTGGGGACTTCAGGGGTGCAGCGCCCAATAGATATTAACATGCACACAGATACCCTTCCTTTCTCCCTCACCTCTCATCCCCTCTTCCTCTTGGTTCTGGTCTTTCAGGAGATCTTACAGCTTTTAGGAGAACTTTCTGGAAAGTACATGGGGTCACTAGTGGAGAAATATGAACGAGGTCAGGATGTTCAGACCTGACTCCCAAACTCTGCAGGGGGCCTATAGGTTTATCTTCTGGACCAGCCCTGAAAGCATGCTATCACCAGACCTACTCTCCAAGTACCAGGGTCTAAAAGAACAAGGACATCAGTAGAGGCACTCTGATAAGGCAGATATCTCGATGTGGCCGCCCTGGCAGGCTGGAGGGTGTGGGAGGGTGATGGGTGGGCATGGGGCTGACTTGGAGCAGCCAGAGAAGAAGAGGGTGGTGTCCTGGTTGTGTCTCATAGGAAGGAGAGCCAGGGGGCTCCAATCCTCCAGCCCTGGTTCTGACTTTCCTGGTTTGATTTGTTCCTGGGTTTCATGGGGATGGAAATCTTAGAGAAGATGGTCTGAGAGCCATGCAGTAGAGAAAATACACAGGCTGGTCTGAGGCTGTGGGTCAGATAATCACTAAAGACATGCTCAGTGGGCCTCCTTATGATGGTCACTCAGCTTCAGTGAGCATCTGTTCCTTCATATTCCAAATGGAACAAAATTTGCAAAAACGCATAGGCCAGTGACAGCCTGCACTGTCTCCCTGGGAGGGCATTGGAGGCAGGGTGGCTGTGAGGCTGGCCTTCTTCTCAGTCCTTGATGTTGTTCTGAAGGTCTGGGCACAGACATGTGGCCCCAAAAGTAAACAGCTGGAAGTAACAGTCTAAGCAGACAAGACACTGGATGTGCTTCTGGACTGTTAGGAACTGTACAGATATTTAGCATTACCACTGCTGTTGATCTGGGCAGATCTGAGTCCTGGCAGAGAACACCACTCTACATTCTGCTGGGAAGTTGAAGAGACCGGAAGGAAACTGGCTCCTAGCATGGGAGACATGCTAGTGTCCAACCCAGAGCTTGGTAGACACCCCCTTGCCACCCACCCCTTTTTCTCTATGTGGAGGCACTGTGTAAGATGGAGCCCCCACATGCCCAGGGGACCTCAGGGATGTGAAGGCTAGTTGTACATACCCACCCTGCTGGGCAGGTTGGGGAGGGACATGTACTCTGAAGAGGGAGGTTTGCATAGGAAGTGTCTCTGAGGTTGTTTACTGAGTTGACTAATAAAAATAATACAGCAAGCCTATTCCTGACACAGGAAGAGGCTGATAGAATTAATATCATTTTCTTGCATCCGATGTGCCATCTGAGTTATTTTTCCTGAAGCTGACCTTGGATTTCATTTCAGGAAGTGTTAGTTAAGTGTCTAGGCTAAGATCAGTCCAGTGCCGAAGCAGAAGACTGAACTGGCTCTATCTAAGGGGTATTTCTATCCTGCTCCTCCTCCTCCTTCTCCTTTTCCTTATTGCCTTACCTCCCCCCCTTTTTTCCTTCCCATCCCTTCCCTTCCCTTCCCTTCCCTTCCCTTCCCTTCCCTTCCCTTCCCTTCCCTTCCCTTCCCTTCCCTTCCCTTCCTTTCCCTTCCCTTCCCTATTATTTTTACCACCAGGATCATCACTGGGGCTCAGTGCTGGTACTATGAATTCACTCTTGGTGGCCATTTCTCCTCATTTTTTTTCTATTTTATTTGACAGGACAGAAAGAAATTGAGAGAGGAGCAGGGTAGAGAGGGACAAAGACAGAGAGACACCTGCAGACCTGCTTCACCACTTGTGACACATCCCCTTGCAGGTGGGGAACGGGGGCTTGAACCTGGGTTCTTGTGCTTGGTGATATTTGCGCTTAATTGGGTGTGACATTGCCTGGTGTTTCTTAATGAGACTGAGGATGCAGTAGGCCTGCTTTGCTGGGCTTAGCTGACTAAGAGAGCAAGGCACTGAACCCCCAGTCTTAGGTACCTGGTGGGTAAGGTGGGAAGACGATCACCCACCTGACCTCATCTAACATTGCTGTAAAATTCAAATTCACACATGGCATTTTGGTCAGTGGTGAACCAACCACACAGACAGTAGCGGTCCCTTGACTGTAGCACATGGCCTCAGTGTGCAGCAGGCTGTGACATGAAGGTGTCTGTAATTGCAGCCTGGGACATTCCCAGAGTGACAGAGCCATCTAATGACATGTTTCTCAGAAAGTATCCCCACAATTATCCAGTGGGGGACTATAACACAAGCAAGAGTTCTTTATAAACTAAAATGCAGCATGGTTTCATTTTCAAAAATTATCCTGACGGCCATGACTTCAGAAAGGGTCCAAAATGTGTTCACCACTGGGAGGGAGAGAGATCAAGGTTGGCTTCATTTTTAAGGGCAACCATGTGGAGGAGATGGGGAGTGCTGCTGTGTTTTGTCACACAGAAGGCTGCACATCTCAGCAGGGGTGGGGAGCTAGGGTGAGAAGTCAAGAGAGAGGCTCAGGAGCACATGCAGCTAGAGCTGGTATGGCAGCAGAGAAATGCTTAAAGAGGAGTTGGGGAACATGTGGCCCAGGAGAGGGGCTGAGGACACAAGCTTTGAAGGCCTAAAGAAGTCGAGTGTCAGGCACCCTGGGAGGAACTGAAAACTTAATTGTGAAGGAGACACAGCAGTAGGACAGCGTCAGAGTCTGCTTTCTCTGATCCCTCTTCTCATTCCAAGTATGCCTTGGCCAGATTGAGGATTAAGCTGGAAGAAGAAGCTCTCATTTCTGGGCTTGTGCTCTATCTAGACTCACCAGTCAGGCTCAACAATCACAAGTACATTCCCCTTGACAAAATATGACAATGAAACAAAACAAAGCATGTCCAAACCAATCAGAAAGAAATAGCCATTTATATCCAGATTCCTTGGAAAAGGGGTGGAGGTGGAGTGGGGCATGGAAGAGATAAAAACAGATTCACTCACTTCCATAGTCTTTTACCCATTGGTTCATGGCAAGTTGTCCTTGGTAATTTCAGGCAGAGCCAGCAGAGATCACCAAAGATGACCCATGCACAGGACCCACCAGAGATAAGGGGTGGATGTAGAGAATCTGGTCTGCTTTTTAAATTTTTTTTTCCTTTGAATTTTCTGGAGTCACAGGTCACATAGAGAACCTCTGGGTTCCTTCACTATTTACAACTGGGTGCTTGCAGGCACAGAAACAGTAGCCCCTGAGCTGGGCTCTATGCCCATTGCTGGTTTTTGTTTACTGATCCCCTCTCCCCCAGCCTCCAGCACAGTGTAAGCACACACAGAGATGTCTAAGGAATGTGTGTGGCTAGAGCACAGCCAGGGCCAGGCTGGGACAGCTTCTGCCTTCCAAAGCAAGGCTGCCAGACCTCCTGAGAGAGTTTATGATTCTCCTCTAGCAGACAGAAGTTGGAGGCACCTGTGCCAAGGTATGTGACAGCCCCCAGATCCCCCTGAGGAGGCTGGGGCACAGGAACAGCAAAGAATCAGCAGGTGGGGGGAGGGCCTGAGCCTCTAGCCCAAACAGTGTCACCTCCTGAAAGCTACAACAGTCTCCTCACATCCTCCTTGGTGGCAGCTGCAGCTTCTTTGTAGGAGAAACCCATAAACAATACTGCAAGCAGGGGAAGAGGTGTAGCCCTGGTGGAAACCCTTTGCCTGGAAAGCCGGGGTCAGAGCTGTGTCTTCAGGAGGTTGCCCACACATACAGGCATTACAAATGCTGTCAGACTCAGCTACACCGAATATTTCCTGTCTCAAATGACTGTGCATCTCTAAGACAATGAGGGGCAGGGTTTATTATTGTTCACTGAGGCATGAGATCAAAGTGGAGAATGGGAAAGTCCCGTGATATGCATATCACCCTCGAGAGAGAAGAGAATTTGTAGGAGTGTTGAGAAAGATATGGGAGAAGGGAAAATAGTTTGGTGGCTCCTCAAAAAAATTAAACACAGAATTTCCACAGTTCCTCTCCCAGGTAATACACCAAACAATTCAAAATGACTACTCAAAGAAGTCTCATACGAGCCTGTTGACAGCAACACTATTCACAAGAGTGGAAACAAGCCAATTATCCACCTACAGACGAATAAACAAATGATGGCATATAGCAGGCAGGATAGTATTCAATCATAAAAAGAAGGAAGCACCAACACAGTTATTTCTCACTTAAAGATGTTTAGGTCAGTGACAGACCATGTATCTGATGGCTGTATGGTCTGGCCTAGGTGCATGGTGGACTATGCCGTCTAGGTTTATGTAATAGTTCCTTGGTATTTGCACAACCACATTGCTCAAGGATGCATTCTTCAGAATGTGGCCTCATCATTAAGTGATGCATAACTCTTTGTACTAAACCATCAATGCACCTTGACATTTCGCTGAGTGAAAGAAGTCAGACACAAAATGCTGCTTCTTGTAGGATTCCATTTACATGAACTATCTGGAGTAGATAAATCTTTACTGAAAGAACATGCACTGGTTTGGCAGGGCTGGAAAGATGGAGCAACAGTTGCATGGGCATAGAGAATTATTTTGGAATAGTGAAAATATTTTTAGAACAGCAAGGTCATACAACATCATGAATGCCTGAACACTACTGAATTGTCACTCTCACCCACACCCAAACCAGAGCACTGTTCAGCACTGGCTACTAGTAGTGCCAGGAACCGAACCTGAGACCTCTTACACACAAGTGTTGCGCACTATGACTGAGCATTTCCCCAGTCCTCGAACTGTTCAGTTTAATGTGGCTAACTTTACAGAATGTGGATTTCATTATGTTAATGATGTTTTAATTTATTTATTTTTTTTTTACCAGAGCACTGCTCAGCTCTTGTTTACGGTGATGTAGGGGATTGAATCTGGGACTTCAGTGCCTCAGGCATGAGAGTCTCTTTGAATAACCATTATGATATCTATCCCTGCCCCTGATTTAAATTTCTTGAAAGGCAGTAGGTAGTAAATGTATAAGTAGAACATAGTTCTCATTATCTATTGTCTAAGAGGTATAAGACTTCATTGATAGATTCTTTCAGGGCGTAATTATTCCATCCTCAGTGACTTCTGCATTTCTTGTTGAAGGCAGTTTTCCTAAGCCACTGGAAGCTCATTCCTGGAAAATGTCACTCAGAAGCATGAGAGACTCTACTTCATGAGGCACATGCTCTGTGACTGTGCCCTGTCCCACATCCCAGACAGGGTGGAGAAGGCACTGTCTCCATCTGGAAATGAGATACTTTCCCCAGCTGGCTCTGCAAATTGGGGCTGTGCAGCCATGGAAAACACAGCACTGTTCAGCAGTTCCCTGCAGGGTCAGTGGTGTCCTTTGTGCCACGATGAAGGGTACTGTGACTAGAAACCTTCATGTCTGTCAAGCTCCAAGGCTGCTTTCTTCTGCAGCAGAGTGGCCCTGGGGTCAGCATCCTGCAGGGCAGGCTCTGGTTTCTAATTTGAGACACAGAGGGCTTGGAGCAGGTTGTACCTGGGTGGTATGTTTGCTGATGTGCTGCTCCCTGCCCAATGGAGGTTTCCATTATGGGATGGCATGGGTCGCCCACCTCATGAGAGAGGAGATTTTAATCTTGGCCGCCTTCATGCTGTGCTGGCAATTGCTGCTCAGCAGACTGTGGGCCTTGGGCAGGAGGAGAGGTTGCAGGTCAGGAGCAGAAGCTGGAGAGAGACAGCAGGGAGGAAGCCAACTTGTCAGCAAGAAAGGGGCTTGAGAGAGGGTAGAAGGGCTACAGGGCTGCTCTCTCTTAGCCGGGTCCCCACTCCTTGGCACCCTGTTGGTAAAGTGACCTGGCAGGGAGTGCAGTGAAGGATGTCCTTTTTGGGCATCACAAGTCCTCACCACCATGGCTCCTGAGTGTGAGTATGCACATTTGAAAATCTGGGGAGTTCGGGAAGATTGAATTGACTGTATTTACTGCTGCTGTCTTCTCACTGGGAGGCCACTTGGAGCCCAGTTTGAGTTTGTGGGATATTGCAGGTCTGTGCACCTGAGTGGCTTTCTGGAACTGCAGGGCTTTGAAAGGAGGGGAACTCTTGAAAGACTGGCTGTAGAAGGATGCAGAAACCTGGAGTGGAAGGATATGGATTCCCAATCCTAGTGGGTCCAGAGAGATAACAGGCTCTTTTCTCACCTTAACTTTTTCTTTTGTTTACTGCAGTTTAAGACACACAATCACTGATGCTAAGACACAGCATGTCCCCAGTGTACCCTTCTATTCCCAGAATGCTAAAGGGCACAGGCCTCCCAGTGTGCACTGCTGCTCTGTTTTCCTCAATGCTGCTTCTACATCATCTCTGAACTATTCCTTCTCAGAACAATCTGAAGACTACAAGTCTTCACATGCAACCCTCTTTATTGCTGTTCTATTTTCTCCTGTTTGATGGCCTGCCTGGAGAGTCAGAGGAACTGTTGTGAGATTTTTTTTTTTTAAGCTTCTCAGATTTGAAAAGTAAAATCTTACTGGGGGAGGACAAGTCAACTGAAAAACATCCAAGGGCAGAAGGGTGAAGGGGTAATTCACCTAGTAGAGTGCACACTATCACTTGTGAGGACCTGGATTTGAGGTCTCAGCCATTAAAATGAAAGCACCACATGCACACACTGAAAAAGCTATCATGATCTCTCGCCCCCTATAATCGGTCATCTCCATCAGGAACAACATAATGGACCCCTTTGTGGGCCCCTGTAGGACCTTGCCCTCAGTGTGATCAACAATGGTAGGCAATGCTCCATTCTCTGAAGGGTGGGTGGGCAACATACTCTACTCCCCAAAGAAGAGGGGTCCTGAAATTAGTGCAGCCTGGAATGTTCCTACTTGTAACCACAGAATGAAAGCTCAGACCTACAGGGATGCAGAGGCTACATGGGCCCCTGTGCTGAATATGGGCCCCAGATCAAATCGATGGGGTTTACAGTTAACAATATCTATATACTTTTTCCATATTTGGGAGCTACTCTCTACCCTGATCCAGCTTTCTAATCCTTTTTCCAACTATGACACCATCTCCCCAGATAATAGCCTGGGTTCACCTGCATATTAGATGTCAGGCACAGGCAAAAACTAGTAAAGTCATTGGGTCCCTTGGAATATACCTAAAATAGACCTACTACCTTTTTCCAAAATGGAGACCCCAAAATATTCGTCTGCAATATTCTTGCCTTTAGGTTCATGATTAGTCAACAATTTGTTCTGCTTTATATCTTAACTCTTTTTCAGTCAATAGGTTCCAGATGTTACCATGATGCCATCCTGACTTCCCTGGGCAGATGACTCCACCATGTGTCTTGGAGCCCACCTCCCCAGAGACCTGCCCTTCTAGGAAAAGAGAGAGACAGTCTGGGAGTATGGATCAACCTGCCAATGCCCATGTTCAGCAGAGAAGCAATTATAGAAGCCAGACCTTCTGCACCCCACAGTGATCCTGGGTCCATACTCTCAGAGGGATAAAGAATAGGGGAGCTATCAAATGAGGGGTTTGGGTTGCTCAGGAGGTGACACAGTGAATAAGTGGCTCATTAGAGTCAAGCTGGAGGTCCTGAGTTCAATCCCTGGCAGCACAAGTACTAGAGTGATGTCTGGTTCTTTCTCTCTCTCCTCCTAGTTTTCTCATTAATAAATAAATAAAATCTTTTTAAAAGGGGGAGGAATTTGGATATGGAGCTCTGGGGGTGGGTGTTGTGTGGAAATGTACCCCTCTTAACCTATAGTCTTGTCAATATTTCCATTTTATAAATAAAAAAATTAAAAAAGCTACCAAAATGAAGTGGTGTCTCTCTACTATTTTTTTTTCTTTTCCTTTCTATCTCTTGCCTTCTAGCTGAAGGACAAAAAAAGAAAAAAAAAAAAGAGTCCAAGAGTAGAGAAAACTCTAGTTACAAAACTCTAGTGTTTTCGTTTGTTTGCCTTGGTGGTAAAAAAAAAAAAGACAAAAATCTCAATGGGGGGAGTCAGGCGTAGCACAGCGGGTTAAGCATATATGACACAAAGTGCAAGGACCAGCTTAAGGATCCCGGTTCGAGTCCCCAGCTCCCCACCTGTAGGGGAGTGGCTTTACAAGCGGTAAAGCAGGTCTGCAGGTGTCTATCTTTCTCTCCCCCTCTCTGTCTTCCTCTCCTCTCTCGATTCTCTCTGTCCTATCCAACAATGACAACAACAATAAAAAAACAACAAGGGCAACAAAAGGGAAAATAAATAAATATAAAAAAATTTATAAAAAAAATCTCAATGGGAAGTTTCAGACAGCTAAGAGTCAGAACGAGTCTGCAGAGGTTACAGACACAATCTGTAATCGTGACCAATGTGTGTGGCTGTGATTAGGATGTCTTTCATTTCTTAGCAGTTGGATCATAGAACAGCTCACTGGTCATGGGAGCCAGTCTTTCCACAGCAGCCACGTTTTGTTTGGACACTACATGGCCTCTTGGGAGTTGCCCCAAGGAAGGATTCTGGTGCTTGTGTAAAGTGGATTTGGAAGCCCAGCTGCTCTGCTTGTTCTTCAGGAAATGTCTGTTACCATCCATAGGTGTCCCAGAGATAGGCACATAGGGCAACCCCTGAGGGCTGCATTTCCAGAAGCTTTGGTGGTCTATCTCTATCTCTCTCTCATCTGTGATGGGTCTCCTGAGCCTTGCTTATATAGTGTTGGGTTGTGTATCTCTACCAGATGTGAAAACCCAATTACTCCATTGGTCTCAACACAGAATTCACACACAGGCTGCAAAGCACAAATAAGACTTTTGTCCATTGAGGTGCTCAGAGCTGTCTGTTTTCTGAAGGGGCTATGACGATTCTTGAGCAAAGTTTGGGGACTGAAGTTCAGGACAGAGGACAGGTATGATAGAAAGTGGCCTTACAGAATGATATCTGCCTGCACCTCTATTTTCCCCCTTTTGTACATTAAGTTTTTTTTTTGTCTTATCAAGGAGATAATGATTTACAAGGCAGTAGTTGTGACACAAATAAAATTCCTTATCTTCCATTGATAGGTGTCTATACAGCATTTCCACCACCAATCTAAGCCCTCCTCCACCATTATGCACTGGAGTATCCCTAATGTTTTCTCAATCCCTCCCTCTCCCCTCCACTACCCAGAGTCCTTGGCATTGTTGCAGGAGACCACACCTGGTCCAAGTATCATCCTGTGTTCTTCATTTCCTTCCTTATTTCTTAAGCTCCACCAGTAAGTGAAATCATCCAGCATTTGTTCTTTGCCCACATCTCTAACAGATCTGCTTCAGTTGTCCTGCAAATCCCTTGGAAAGAGCAGGCCTTTTCTTTTGACCTTTTCACCAATATTTGTGCGATGTCTCTTTTTATGAGCTATGAAATCCCAGGTGACAGAGATACTAGAGAGTGACTGCTCTTCCTCTGGTCTCTTGTCTCTCCCTCCCCAGGGGTTGGCCCGAGTGTGGTGTTCCTCACCTCCCTGGACTTCGGTTTGTACATCTGTGCAGGGAGGGCGTAGACTGACTTAGTTCTGAAATGTTTTTCCATCTGAGGTCTCAGATCTGTGGTTACTTCCTCTTCTTCATCAACAGCCACCCTCCTCAGAAGCCTGTTTACTTGAAAATTGTGACATTGGCTTGTGCTCAGAGCTGCCTTGACTTTAACTATGTCAAGTGTATCCACTTGGAATAGGAAAACCATATATATTCAAGTCCACCACAGATGCTGAGATCAGGCTCTGTGACTGAACCAGCATCCAGGTTAACGTTAGAAAAAGAGTCACTCCAAGTGTTTGGCTGCAGCTAGGGTGGGTCATGGCCTGGCAAGTGGAATACTGCTGTTCTCAGTCCTGCAGGCTCTCAGGAACCCTTGTTCAGTGCACAACCTAGCTCTCCACAGGAGAACAAACTACACAAGCATAGGTGCAACACTTACATCTGTGGGCTCTGACTACACCAATGAAGGAGTAAAAAACGAAGAGCCAGAATAGACACTTTCCATTGAGAAGGTGGAGGTATACTTTTATAACTACTACCTTAAAATATCTCATACAATCAAAAAGCTGCTAGTCTGGTTTTTTTATTTCTTCTCCTGCCTAGAAACTCTATCTACACTTGGGTAGCTTCAAGATGAATAATAATAAGAAAACCTCTTTCATGTAGTTTCTATAGAACTTGCCCATTTACACAGCACATTACCTGGTTTTCATTTTAATGATTACCCTGTTGAGTAATAATTATCCTCACTGGAAATGAAATAAAGCTGAGAGGGTCAAATCTTTGTTCAAGGTCACCCAATAAGTGGTCAAGACAAGAGTAAAGTCCTTGTCAGTAAGTGTCAGGGGATGGATGGGGTGTTGGTTCCTTCCTCCCTCCCATGTAACTCAGCCTGTTAAGAGTTCATTATTCCCTTGGGTTAGTCTTGAGGGAAGGAGGGCTGAGTGGTCTTTCTTTCTAGTCTACAGGTCAAGTTTCAAAGAAGTATAGAGGCTGGACAAACATTGGCTGCTCCTTTCTAAAAATTGTATTTGAAGTAGAGGGAGTGGGGTGGGGTGCAGAGTTACAGGGGAGGTGATGGCAAGAGACTGACTGCTTTCAGTAAGATTTGAGAACCATCTCTGCAAATGTTGTGGACAAAATCCCTCTGTGTTACCTTTAAGCCCTGCTCCTTAGAACTCAAGACTTTCTCATTAGCCTCTAGGACTTGAAAATGAGCCCCAACTTCTCAAAGTTGAGACCCTTTGAACTTTAGCCCAGTGAAGGAAGGACAACGACTCTGAGGAGCTGCTTCCTCTTCCTCATTCAGCAGACTCAGGTGCACAGCCCGGTGGCAGGCAGTAGGCATGTGGGCAGCCTGGTCCTCTGAGCACTTTCCCTTTCACTTAAGCAGACCCAGTTCCCATTGCCTCTAGTCTAATTCCTTTATTACATAATGTGCTCCTCTGGAGCCTGCAAAGTTCTGGGAGACAGGTCTTTCTGGGACCTCCAATCTAGCTTCCCAGGAGGTGTGAAAGCAGTTAGGAAGCTATCTGTGTGCAGGTCAGTCTCCTGGAGGCTCAGGCCAGGGTCATCAGGCTTCCATTCCAGCCCTGGCTCCTCGTCCTATTTCCCTTTCAGCAGGTTTCTTAGCTCTATTGAAAGTTTGACTTCTCCTGGGATAATTCAGAAAGTTCAGCCAGTGAAGACTAAGCTCTAAGAGCTTTTGGAGAGTCTTCAAACAGGGGTCCCTTTCAAGTTCCCATGGGCACCTGGTGCCCACCAGGACGTGTGTGTGTGTGTGTGTGTGTGTGTGTGTGTGTGTGTGTGTGTGTGTGTGTGTTGGGGTGGGGGGGAGGTAAGAAGGCTCCACCCTAAGCGCCCTGAGGATCCCAGACAGATGGTCCCAGCAGCAGATGTCACCAGGCTGAGCAGCCTCGCCAGGAAGGGAGACACCAGAACTGAAGCTGCGCGGGGCAGAAGTCTGTTCAGAAACAACCTCATCTCTGGTTCCCTCGCGAACTGCCCGCAGCTGAAAACACACTGACCACACACATGCAAGTAGGAAACTCACCTCTCAGAGTACGGGAGGGCTTCCTGCAGGAGGCGTGGTGTCTCCGGGAGCTGCCATGAGACCGCGGTCGGGTTCTGGGGTCCCGAGCCACCTTCCCCGGGGGAGCCTGGCAGCGTGGGGGAATGGTCAGTGGCTGAGCCCAGCCTACCTGCCGCCTGCGCCCCCTGGGTGCCCTGCGCCCCGCCTGCCGGGCTCTTTCCCCTAGGGCTGCCCCCACCCGATGTCAGACGCGACTTCCTGAGCCGGCCCCTCGCTCTCGGGCGGGGCTCAAGGCGGGGAGCGCGCCCTTGGACAGGGGAGTCCCAGCCACAGACACGCCCGGCCTTCCCGCCTTCCCGCCCCCGCCATTGCGAGTGCTCATGGCCCCTCCGGCCTCGGACCCGCCTCCCCTAGGAATCTGGAGCTTGTACTTGCCCTGTCCACAGGCGCAAGAGCTTCCAGGAACGGTGCGCAGCCCAGTGTGCCTCTCCCTGCCCCCAGCAGCCTTCTTGGGACAGAGTAGGAGACTGTAAGGAGGGGAGCTCTGGGTTGGATAGAATGAAGGCTCCCGGGAGGCCTCATCTGGGCTCCCGTAGGACTGGGGTGCGCACAGCCTCTCTGGGCTGGATATTCTTAGGGAGTATTGGCCCAGACGGAAGGGACAACAGTCTTCAGAGATCCTAGGCATATGTTCCCCTCTCTCCCTACTTCTTTCTCTCTATTTCTTACTCGTGGGTCTGTCTTCCTGTACTGAGAATCCTAGAAAAGGCTTGTGGCCACGCTGGGTAAGGGAGTACGGGTAACTGATAGTCCAGGCCTGTAAGCTAGCTGTGGGTGAGGTCTCCTGGCTGGACCCTGGAAGGGTCTCCTCAGCCTTCTGGGGCAGCCTTTTCAGAAGGGTCATCTTTCCTAATGGGATCTTACAGGTGCTAGGTACCTGGTCAGATTTACTTCTCGTCTGCAGCGTTCAAGTGACCTTTGGGCATTGAGATGACCAGTATGGTTACAGCTTTGGGAGAAGATCAAGAGATCTGGCTTGGTCATTGCAGAAGAAACCAAACTGTCCTGTGTTTAAATGCTGGAGAGAAAAACCCTGAACGCCAAGGACAGTTAAGAAAAGGGAAAGATAGTTTGTTCTGAAATGGAAGATTATACAAGGAAAATCCTCTACCTAGAAGTTCAGGTGGGGGTGAACTTGGTAGCAGGTGCAATGTTGGGCTATCAGGAAGGGCCTGTGGGGACTTGGAGGACCAGAGGGCACCCCTCAGTAGATAGGCTCCTCATGTTGGGAGAAGCAAGCTCAGTCTGTGATCACTCTTGGAGTCTGCAATCATCTGTTTTATATTGAAAAAGTGGCTCCCAAACTAGTGGAACTTTTTTTTTTTTTTTTTTTTTTAAGTAGAAGATCAAACAGTGAGAGTACAAGAGATCACAGCACCAAGGCTTCTTTCAGTGAAGAAGGGACTAAGCTCAAACCTGGGTCTTGCATGTGGCAAAGCAGCACACTATCCAAGTGAGCTATTTTTGCCAGCCCCTATCCGCTGGAACTTAAAGTCAGAGTCTAGACACAGTGGAACATTATGGACAATGGCATGGGGAAAAGCAGCATTTCAGATCAGCTCTGACCTATGTGGCCATTTTCAGAGCTGAATTTAAAAGGAAGCAGAAAGAACCAAAAGGAATGAAAGTGAGGTGGTAGGAACTCGGTTTCACAGAGAGGCTGTGGCTCCTCCAGGAGGTGTAGCTGGGATGCTCAGTCAGTAAGGAGAGTCAGTGGCTTGTGTAGCAGTGACTCAGTGGATGGCTTGTGAGTAGGTGGGGATGATGGCTCTGTACACCCTGAAGTACCAAGGCCACAGTGTCTGTGTAGAATAGGGCTCCAGGAGGAAAATGCTGTCATGGAGGAAGAAAGGGAGTGGGCGTGTGGCTGAATGTTCTCACTCAGGGCAGATGACACATCCCTCCTGAAAAAGCAGGTGAAAGCATCCAACTCCTGTTTTGTGATCTTGGCAGTGAAATCCCAGCTCCAAGGATCTCGTATGAACAGCCCCAGGCAGCCACAGTACAGATGCATTTAATTTCAGGTACTTTTTTTTTTTTTTTCATGTTTTCAGTAAAGAGAGTTGAAGGAGGTCAAGAGCTTAGTCAATTCAAAATGGAGAAGGAAAAAACAAACAAACAAACAAACAGATCAATAACAACTGTATACATGTTGGCCATGATAAGCAGACTCATGAACAGAAGTAGAAAATTTGGGTGACCATACTCTGCTAACTTTAGCATCCACTGTAGCATCTGATTTCACATCAGTATGTTGGAGAACAAAGGTCTTGCTTCC
This sequence comes from Erinaceus europaeus, assembly GCF_950295315.1. Taxonomy (NCBI): domain Eukaryota; kingdom Metazoa; phylum Chordata; class Mammalia; order Eulipotyphla; family Erinaceidae; genus Erinaceus; species Erinaceus europaeus. Next base: position 52,357,264 of record NC_080170.1, on the reverse strand, counting down.
TCTCGGAAGTGTGAAAATCATTGGGGGTTTGGTTGAGAAGCAGAACCAGGGCTGAGACTTGCTTTCCTTTCCTGCCAGTGCCCTAATGCAGGCAGCTTGCCCTGTGCTGTTGGCGGCCTTGGTGCATCTCGAGCTCCTGCAGACAATGTCCCATCACTTTGCCAGCTCCCTGAGTCAGGGGGCAGTGTTGAATCTACTGTGTTTGACCCAGGACAGTAGAGCCCCCAAATCTTTCAGGGATGGCAAAAACTGAATGGAAAATATTACTTTCCTCTCATCTTAAACTGCTGTATATTTTTGCCTGAAAGCCTGGATAAGCAAAGATCCAGAAGCATCTATTGTGGGTGAAGAGAGGGCTCAGGAGGCAACCCAGAGGCTCCTAGAATCCAGCTGGGAGTCCTGAGGCCTGCTCATAAAGCAAGTTAAGAGGAGATGTTGGGTCCATACATGGGGTGCTGTGCACAGGCTTGCACCCCATATCCTGAAATATATCAGCACCTTGGAACCACAGAGGAGGCAAGTTCAGGACAAGCCAGTGGAAATAGAATCCACACAGCAAGCAATGAATTTTATGGGGTGGATTACCTCCCAAACACTGCATGACGTGGTAGCCAGGTGGGTTTGGACAGGAAGCTGAGATGTGTATCTATGCATATACTCTGTGTGGCCCAGTAGACCTTTACATAGTGCTTCCCGGGGGAACTTTATGGTCAAGATGAGATTACCATTGAACTTGGTTTCGAGTCAGTGGGCAGTGCCAAACTACCCCTCTAACTCTCCAGGTTCTGTGGCTTTTTCCTTGGGAAGATCCTGCTCTTTTTACTTTAGTTAAGTCTTTCCTATACATGCAGTCCTTTCTTTTTTAGTTTAGTACATGATCTGTTTTAGCAGGTTATCAAAAAAGAAAAAAAAAAAAAAAGACCAAGTTTCCCAGCTTAATTATAGCCATTCTAAGAAAGCATTTTCTCCACACCCTCCCTCCCTCCCTCGTAGCGTTTTAAACATGCATTGCATTTTCATTTTGGCTTTGGACATCTAAATAGATTTTGAGAGCTTGTTTTCATACCAGTTATAATATATTTATTTCTTGCAATTAGATTTTTGTTGAGACTTTCTCTCCTAAACTGTCTAATTCTGACATAATATATTCTAATTATGAAAGCTTCTCAAAAAAGAGCAGCGACAATAGACTTTTCTTGGGAGTGCTTTTCAATGAGACATCAAAAATGTGTTCAATGTTGCATCTAGGATGCCAGAAAAAATGTTCATTTCATGGCTGTAGCACCCAGTCCTGGCATTTAGAAAGTCTAGGAAGCTCTTGATTCTAATAACCTATGTGTATACATACATACCCCTCCCCCACAGACACCTGCACACACCATGCCTTCAGAAACATGCACCAAACATAGCCAGAAACCTCACATACATCTTTTATTTCACATTCTCTGCTCTCTTTAGTGACCCTGGAGGTCCTCGGGTCAAAGCATCTCATCCCTACTTCTCACGCTGTGAAGGTGGGGGTCAAGTTGTCTGCAAGACCCTTTGCTTGGACTTCTGGGGCACAAAGGGGTTCAACTTTCATCTTTGGTTTCTGTGCACACTCCCCAGAGCTGCATGCTTAAAGCCATTTTTACAGTTCAATTGTTCCCCACTGTAAACATCCTCCAGCCCTGTCCAGTGCTTTTTCGATAGCTCAGCCTTAATTATGTTCACATGCATCTAATGGGTCTCCAGTTTCCGTTTTCCTGGTGGAGGCCTGAGCATAGGAGGGCAGCCCTGCAGAGCCCCGCTCTGCCTCTCTTTGTGGGTCCTCTGGTCTTCTGTTCTTTTTTGTACTAGGCTCCCCTGGACTAACTGGCAGATCCCTGGATGGGAGACTTCACTGAGTGCACCTATGTTAGACTAGGTACAGCCCTGCCTGCCACTTTGTCAGAGATTCCTGGGAACTCCTGCTTGCCCTGCCCCGCACAGTCATCTTGGCACAAGTTGTGTGCAGGTTCAAACTGTTCTTTGCTCTTGCCTGGAGGGCCTGCAGAGTAACTATGTCTTTGAAATCAACTTTCTTTACTAGTGGAGTGACTCAGAATATCAGTGTTGCCACAAACTTCCACCCCCTAGGCTGGCTCTTTCACAATAGGTAAGGGAAGGGCTGACAAAAGTACACTAGTGGGAGAGTCAGCCTTCTTTCACTCAGCTGCAGAAGCATGCTTCCCTCCTGTCTCTATTTTAACTGCCACTGCCACTGTGTTCTGGGTATCAGGCACTGAACTAAGCAGACAAGATTGTTGGATACAAGTGAGCTGTTTTGCTCAGCCTGCTTCATATATACTTGTCAGACTTTCCCATATACTTCCAGGGGTGTGGACACCATGGTTTGAGAAACATAGAATCACTGGTTCCCACCTGCAGGAGAAAAGCTTCACAAGTGGAGAAGCAGGGCTGCAGGTGTCTCTCTGTCTCTTTCTCTCTTTATCTCCCTCTTCCCCCTCAATTTCTTTCTGTCTCTATCTAATAATAAATAAGTAAAGATAACATAAAGAAGGGAAGCTGTAAAAATAATAATTATAAAAAAAAGAGAGACATAGAGTCAGATAACCTATGAAACCATGTTAGAAGTGTGCCCCACCAGCTATGCTAATATATTTACCCAAATGGAATTCCATCTATCTACCTACCCACCCATCTGTTCATCCACTCACCCACCCATCCATCTACAAGCAATTATGTGTGGAGAATCTCTAATATCTTCACTGTATACCATGCATTATGATACCCCTTAAGGAATTTACAATTGCTTCCCATGAAGCTGTGATTAGCAGAAAATTGCCTGTAATGAAGTGCTACATTTTAAAATTTGCATTTAGGGCAGTAAAAACTGGAACACCCATGAAAACATTTCTGATAGACATGGGGTTGACCAGAAGATAGGATGTGAAGAAGAATTTGAGACTACAGAAGCAAAGTGAAATGTTTCTAGATGGGAAACAACATGATCAGAGTTTTAAAGAAGGAATAAATATGGTAGGAATTTTTGTAAATGATTATTTGATGATATAAAATAATGATGCAATTAATAATTCTCTGTATTTCTCTCAGAAAACAAGAAGAAGACATTGTAAGTATGAAAGAGAAAGCAAAATGCCATCCATTAACTTCTGGTGACCAAAGGCAGTCCATATCCCATTTTGGTGTGGGCCCTTTAGTAGGAAAATCAAATTTGCATGCTAATAATTAGGTTCACTAAAGACTTTAAACTATGAGCCAACCAATTCTAAAGGAAGTCAACTGGAGACCTTTTTACCAGTACAAGACTTTGTAGAACTTATTAGAATCTGGAGAGACTAGGAGATAGGAATCAGAAAATAGTTTGGTAGAAGATAACTATACATTGCAGCTTCTGCTTTTAAGTAACTAAAACAAAACAAAGCAAGCAAACAAACAAATAAAACTAAGCAACTAGTTTTCTTGGTCAACTAAAATAAAATTGTCTGCTACAATTATATACTTTATGTTGTCTTTGGATTTGAAGGCACTTTGCCAGCATTTGATAATGTAGTGCATGTTATTGGAGATTGAAACCAACTCTCTTTGGGGGTGTTGGGATGATGTTTTTGTATATTTCAGGTCTGCTAGCTTCTCTTGCTAGGTTACTGTCTGAGAGGCACTCTCCCCTGCGCAGCATTTGAAGAGAAACTCACCATTTCATTTCCAGTCTCCTCCCTCCTGGTACCAGCACTGATGATGGTCCTGCAGTCACAGAATGTCTTTTGTCTCTGTCCCCCTGCAAGCTCTGAGTGAGCAGGGGCATAAGAGAAACTTCTCAGAGTATTTTCCATGGATGATGAGTTCATCTGTGAAGCTTCAGGGCTTTCTCTAAACATTTCCTTCTATACATACCTATGTCTGGAGCTTGAAGGTTTGTCTTCTTTTGTGCTAGTTTGGGGTCTGGAAATAGAGTTGGATCATGAATGAGAGGGACACAAGTGGGAGAGGAATATGATCAAAGATGACATGGGGTCAGGGGCTTGGATAAGTGGCACGCCTGTAATCAGATCAGGTGCACATGTTTCCTGACGCTACTGTGGTATTGCTAAGGACTCTTCTGTGGCTGGGGAGGTGGCACAGAGATAGATCATATGACATACCTGTGTAAGGTCCTGACAGTAACCTCTAGCACCACATGCCAGAGTGGTGCTCTGGTTCATTTATTCTATCTCTTTCTCATTAATAAATAAATGTCTCTATTGTCCTTCCTCTGTGACTGCCTTGAAACTCCTTCTCAAACATCTAATTCTATTCCAGCAAATAGAAAAGGTCCTCTGCTTCTTATACTCCCTCTCCTCCAGCATCAGGCTGGTCTCTTCTCAAGCTCCTCATGTGGTCAATTTTCAGGAGGACTGGGTGGAAGAAAATATTGTAGGCCTATAGAGAATTCTGGAAGGGAATTCATGGCAGCCAAAGGAGCAAGCCTGATTTGACTTCCTGCCTGATTCTCCACGATTCCAAGCAGGGCCTGACTGAAGAGGAATAAGGGCCCCGCCCCTTCGTGCTTCCCCGCTTTTTTTCTACTCCTCGAGCAGTCACCAGGCAACAGTGTTGATGACTCCAAGCCTATGTGGGTGAGAAATGACTGATTTCTATATTTGGGGCTGTAGAGAGCTCAGTTATGGCTGTTTCCTGTTCTACACTCTCTGGGTTTTCCAGACCTGCAGACTCCAGAGACTTCCAGGCTGGGCATCAGACAGAGCCAGTGTCTTGAGTGCAGTTACGTTCAGCAAAGGGAAATGGGGTTCCTGGGGCAAGTACTCCCACTTCAGCCCCTCCTTTGTCCTATACAGTCCCCCAAAAAGCAAAGAATGAAGCTTTTGCAGCTGCAGCTATGCTAAAATTAGAAAGTTTGTTTATTTTTATGTCCATGCAGCCGTTTTCCTGCTCTTGCTGTTGTTCCGCACATAACTCCCAGGCAGGAATGGGAGGCCTCTTTGGCGTGTCACCAGCCAGGGAATTCTGTTCTAGGTTGAGGACTCAATTCTAGGCTTGTGGGGGTCAGAGGATTTGATGATCTGATTTCAGTTTTGAGCCTCTCCTCTTGGGGTGAACACCTGTTCCCCAGAATGTAGGATGTGGGTATTTGGTTTTGCATGACTATACTTCTCTTTTGGTGACAGCCTCCCTCGTTCCTGTTATTTTGATCTGATCTGCTGATGGGAGAGAAGGAGGCAGGGGTTGAGGGGATTACATGGGGCAAGATGCCCTGGGAGTTCTACCTTGCTTGGCGACTTTGAATAAGTCCTTACCTCTCTGAACCTTAGTTTCCTCATCTGTAAAATGGGGGCAGTGATATGCCCAGAACCTCTGTGTAAGAATGCGTATGAAATACCTCTGTGTAAGAATGCGAATGAAACACTTTCAACAAATTCAAACTCTCTAAATGAACTATGACTAAACTGGCCATCTGGAGTCCCAAAGACATGTCTTTCCTTTGCCTCAAGGACTTTGGTACATCCCTCCAGAAATGAGGAGTGGAAGGCAGCAGAAAAGAGAATAGTAGTGGAGTTGGGCGGTAGCGCAGCAGGTTAAGTGTACATGGTGTGAAGTGCAAGGACCGGCATAAGGATCTCTGTTCAAGCCCCGGCTCCCCACCCGTAGGGGAGTCACTTCACAGGCGGTGAAGCAGGTCTGCAGGGCTCTTTCTTTCTCTCCCCCCTCTGTCTTCCCCTCTTCTCCATTTCTCTCTGTCCTTTCTAACAATGACAACATCAATAACAACAATAATGACTACAACAGCAATAAAAAACAATAAGGGCAACAAAAGGGAAAATAAATAAATTAAAAAATTAAAAAAGGGAATATAGTATCTTTAGAGGCACAGTTTGATCACATCTCCTTTGAGATCTGTGAAAAATATTCTTTCTGAAATATTGGATCTGTACAATATGAAAAATGGACAAAGACAAATCTTGAACATTCTGTTAGCTTGCAGTGGACTTACAGCTAAGTTGCAAGATAAATACCTTTCTCTAGTGTTAACAGCTATCATGACCATGACATTTTTGCTGAAAGTAAGAAATGGGACTTTTCCATTGACAGATGACTGGATAAAGAAGTTATGGGATAAATACTCCACTGAATATTACTCTGCAATCAAAAATATGGTACTGTGTCCTTTGAGACAAATGGATAGAACTGAAAGTGCTTATGTTTAGTGAAATAAGAGATGGAAGGCAACTATTGGGCTGGTTCCACTCATATATAGAATCTAGAGAACTGGTACACATGAACATGAAAACAAAACAAAACAAAACAAAACAAACAAAACAAAAAACCCAAACAAGTCAGAAGCAAGCAAACTGTTTCTAAGGTTTTGGGAGAACTACAATTATTATCTTTGGGAGTTGGGAGAGTAGGGACACAGAATATTAGTGATGGGTGCAGAGTACAGCTATAGGCTTACAATCTTGTAACCCATTATTAATCACAATTAAAAAATGAAAAAAAAGGGATGATCCCACTCATAGACAGAAGTTGGCAAGGAAGAACAGACAGGGAAAAGCAAAGTAGAATTTGACTGAGGTTGAAGTATTTCACCAAAGTAAAGAACTCTGGGTGGAGGGTGAGTGTAGATTTTCAGCTTCACTATAGGGGTAGGGACACAGACCTTTTGGTGGTGGGAATGGTGTTAATATATGCTCCTATTAACTTATAATATTATGAATCACTATTTAGTCAGTATGAGAGGGGAAAATAGGTTGAAAGTCTCAAACTTTTTAATGCATAGACCCCAGTTCTGAGTATATATTCCTTCAATCTAAGCACATAAAAAAGATTTCAAATTGGTAACCTGATTGAAATTTAACAGTGGGCTTAAATTGTTTATACATTTCTAAAAATGACCATTTTATCTGAAATATTAAATAACCTATAGTCTTAGACCCGAGAGATCAGAAGCAACTGGTTGTGCTACTATATAAGGTACAGCTATATGTAAATAGCTTTAAATGGTGTAACTCATGGTAAATTCTTGTATGATACAGCGAATCCTAAACATGGGATTTTCAAAGTAAGCCAAGTTCCCAAATAACTGATTACAATAGTAACTATCTATTGCCTTCTCAAAAAAAAAAAAAAAAGAAAGAAGAAAGAAAGAGAAAAGGAAAAAGGCTTGGTTGTATAATATTAACTTTGGACTCTAGTTTTTCAGTGTCATATATAGAAAAGTCATTTATATGTTTATGTGTTTATTTATTTATTATTGGATAGAGACAGAGAGAAATTGAGAGGGAAGAGGAAGATAGAGACGGAGAGAGAGAGAGAAAGAGAGAGAGAGAGAGAGAGGAATGCTACACTGCTTTCCTCTGCAGGTGCAGACCAGGGGCTTGAACCTGGGTCCTTTAGCACTCTAATATGTCTACTCTAACAAGTGTGTCATCACCTGGCATTAATTTGTTTGTTTGTCTGTTGTAGATTCTAATTTAAACACTACATTGCTTTGGGGGAACCTTGAATTTTAAGAGAACAGTGCATTTCAGTGCAGGGATTTTTTTCCCAGTATGAAAAATAGTTTTATTTGTATTTCTCCCCATGTTTATTACCAAAATTCTTTGAATGTTAACTGCTCTCTAAAGTTTTCTGTTCTTGACTCATTCTTAGCTGTTCCTCTGAGGTGCTCATAGGCTGACATAGTCTGAAGATTTGAGAGTAAAGATATTGCAAAAATGCCGGCTGTTATAGACTTGGGACATTTGGAATATCCAAGTTAGTGTCTTCGTCCCAAGTTCTAAGTCCTAAACAAACAAACACACACACACACACACAAACAACAACAACAAAAACAAAAACAATAACAACAACACCCCAGGATACTTTTCACTTCTACCTCATGTGTTCTTATGGTGTCTTGCCAGTATGGACTAGGCATGTGTCTTTATGCTGGGGCTGGAGAGAACGGAAGCAGGTGAGGTCTTGTCAGGGCTCCTGCAGCAGCTCCCTGGGTGACTCTCCAGCCACAGCCAGTTTGGTGCTGGCAGCATTGCCACCCACTGAATGTCTGATTCTATTTTTCCATATATCCATCAGGCACCCTTGCTAGTAGTTCGCTCTCTCTTGAAGTGGAACTCAAAATGAAATTATAGTTAGCTATTTCAGAGTCTATGACAGATTCTTTTTATCATCTACTGGCCTGGGCTTTGGATGCTTTAGGGAATCTAAGGTCTCATGAGATAGGCAGCTGATGGGGGTGTCATCATCACAGTTAGAGGACACTGAGACCCCACAGATGGATTGGGTATTGGAGTTATTTATGAGACTTATTATGAGGGTGGGTCTTCATAATTGACTTATTATGGGTGACTATAGGGGTTGGTCTAGCATAGTTCCAAATGCTTGGTTGAAAATATAGTTTTGTCCACCATAATATAAAAATGTGGATATCTTATATAACTGTACACAGACCCAATCCGTCTGCTCTGGGATCTATCTGACTCATTCTTAGGGTTGATTTTGGAGTCATGAGAATTACTAACATTTGGTGATAGGCAGTTGATTGGTGCCATTATCATGTTCACGTTTTGGTTGAAGACAATGAAGAAACTTAATTCCATACAAGTTTGGAGAGCTAGAAAAAGTGAAGCTAGAAGTTGACTCAGAGCCTGCTACCTCCAATTCCAGTGCTCACTTCCTCCTCTGGCTGCACTGAGCCAGGAAATAAGGGAAGTTTGTAAATACACATGCCCTTATTCAGACCCTGGCTCCCTATCTCTCAGCCCCCTTAAGCAAATGAGGAAATTCCAGAAATCAACAATCTGTTTTATTTTTTTAATGTATTAAGTTGCTCATTCATTCAGAAGTCAGTGCTTGAAACTGAAGGGGATGAAGAGTTGAGAGAAAATGGGCCGCCGTGGAAAGAGGATAGTGGAAGCAAATTCTTGTCTCAGCACAAGCTATGGTTGGTTTGGATCCATCCAGAAACCTCCTTGGGCCTCTGAATATTTGCTTGTAACTCAAAAAGGTGAGGTTAGAAGAACTCAGAGATCCCTTCCAGGTCTCTCAGCCCTGTGCCAGACACAGCAAGGATAAATGCCAGGTGTCATCCTTGCCCTTGAGGACCACAAAAGGAAAACCTTCCAACACAGGTAATAATTAAAGCTGTCTTCATGGGCAGCATATTTGTTCAGTTAATTGAAAAGGGGGGGGGAGATGGAATTTGAACCTGGGGTCTCTAATTTTATAATCCATATGCTTAAACAGCTTTTAAGTCCTTAGAATGTACAATCAAGTCTTTGGGCCCCAGAAGGCTGGGCCTCATGTTACAGAGTTGGGAGTGGGCTCTGATCAGGGTAACTCTATGTACCCCTCCAGGGGTTCTCAGTGCACCGTCCCTCTCACACCTGATGCCTGTGGGGTAGAACCCCCAGGTGGAGCTCTTCTTTCCTACTCTGTGGCTTCATGAATCTAAAAGTCATGGCTATAGATTTCACCCAACAACTGCACTGCCATTCACTCCATTGAGAAATGGGCAACCTCAGGCCAAATCCACCTGGCTGCGTTCTCCCTCTAATGCTCTGAAAATCAGTAGCTTGATAATGCTCAGCAGTATCTCTAAGCTGGGGAAGTCTTGGGAGGCAGTGCTTGTCTCAGTAGCCTGTTATCTTAAGCCCTCATGTATCATGAGCTCCGTTGTGGGGGCAGGAAGTGAAACCCAGAGAGGAAGAGAAATCTTGACTTTCAAGTTGCCTTCTTGTATTCATACCAACAGCACACCTTTGCCCACATTGGAGGTGGGGATGGGGGAGACACCGAATAGACGGCTCCTGGGGTACCTCTGCAGGACTCAGGAACTCATCAGATGCTTTTGGTGAGCAGAGGCTAGGACAGCGAGCTCTTAGTAGAGAGAGAGGCCTAGATGTGGGGTGAGGACATCAGAACTCTTAGGATTTGGATAATCTTTGGCCACTGTTTTGTCCAGTTTTTGTTTTATAGGACTTAGAAGACCAGACAGGTCATGTGTCTTGAGGAAAGACATTTTGGAGTGGTTATTTCCGTGATGCACAAAAAGCACAATTTAAAAAGTGAGTTATTTATTTATTTTTTATTTATTTTTTTAAAAAATATTTATTTAATTTATTTATCCCCTTTTGTTGCCCTTTTTTTTTTATTGTTGTAGTTATTATTATTGTTGTCATTGTTGGATAGGACAGAGAGAAATGGAGAGAGGAGGGGAAGACAGAGAGGAGGAGAGAAAGATAGACACCTGCAGACCTGCTTCACCGCCTGTGAAGCGACTCCTCTGCAGGTGGGGAGCCGGGGTTCGAACCGGGATCCTTATGCCGGTCCTTGCGCTTTGCGCCACCTGCGCTTAACCCACTGCGCTACAGCCCGACTCCCGTGAGTTATTTATTTTATAAAAAAATTTTATAATGAAAGATAATGTGTGGAAGAGGAGGGTTAACCTCTTAGTTCTGGCAAACAGCAGTGCCAGGGATGAAAGCTTGACCTTAGGCATGCAAGTCTTGTATTTTACCATTAGCTGTCTTCCCACCCCTCTAAAAAAAGTACTGTCTTTAACAGTGCAATGGATGTATTCATTGTCTTCCCTGATCTCCCCTCCCCTATATCTTAGGTCCTGTGAGAACACATGCTGACATCACCTAAACACCAGTGTGTTTGCAGTGAGCACCCATGAGCAGCATGTAGTCCATTTCCTATAACATAAGAAGGTACCACACCCCTGGGTACTTTCCCTGCACCCTGACACTCACTGGTCCAGGCAACCTCAACACATGCACCTGATGATGCCTAGAACTCATTTGCTTCCATGTTAGTAATTTTTCTAGTAAGATGCCAGCTGTCTGGGTACCATACACCTAAACTGTTCTTATAAATTTGTGGCTGTAAAAGAAAAGCTGATGTTTTCTTTTCAAATGACTTCCAGTTTCCTTTACGGCTGCTTTTCAAAAGAAAGTACTTACTGAAGAATAATCATTATCCTGTGCTGACTCTAAATTACCTTTTTATGCAGTTATCTCTTCCCATCTCTGTGATTTTCTGCTCTGACAATACATTTATCAGTCAACAAGTATTTATGGAGACCCCTGCGGGAGCTCTAACATCTCAATTTTAGCACATATTGTACTTTTCTTAAGTGTTCTGGTGTTATGACTTTGGCTTCTAATACAGTTAAAATGGAAAAATAGTTTACTCAAAGGTGTTTTGAAGCTCATAATCTAGAGACTGGTGCCTTTGGTGGGGAGAGGAACCGTCTATGTGCAAGGCACTGTATTCCACAATTTGTATACATTACGTTATCGAATTCTCACCTAAGTAGTTGAGAAGTTTATGGTGAAGGAAGCAGGTTCAGCCATGGCTGGCAGATGGTCCAGCCAGGCTTGGCAGCCAGGCTTTCTGTGTTGAAGGCCACACTCTTTCTCTCAAATTGTTTTCTCCTTCTGGTGAACTACACAATGTTTAGAATGGATGTGATAGGAAGGAGATTGTAGATTCCTTGAGGCTGAAATTGCATGAAGCTGAAATGTGCATTTGATGATCTTGATACTTCTCAGTGTCTCTTTTATTTTCCTCAACAGGTGAAAAACAGGACTCACTGGGATTCCTCTCTAAGCTGCAGGCAATGTAGATTTCTTGTTCTTCTTCCTTCCTTCTATCAGTTCCAAGGAGTGATGTGAAGGACCTAACCCCAAACTCAAAAGTACCATGGTGTTTGGAATTCTAGTCACGTACTCCATTTTTCTGTTTATTCTGTATGCTACATAAAGCTGACTCTTCTTTGTGAATGATTTGATTTTTGTGTGTCTTTCAGCTCTTATTTCTCTCTCTCTCTCAAAGGTCCTGGAGCAAAGCAAAATAATAATCCACTCTGGGAAATTTACAAGACTTTGGAAGGCCATTTCTTTTTTCTTTTTTAAAAATATATTTTACTTGATTTATTTTATTTTTTATTATTTTAATTTTTATTTATTTTTATTATTGGATAGAGACAGAAAGAAATTGAGAGAGGAGGGGGAGGTAGAGAGACACCTGCAGTCCCACTTTACCACTCTGTAGGTATCTCTGAAGCTTTCCCTCTGCAGGTGGGGACCACAGGCTTGAACCCAGATCCTTGTGCACTGTAATTTGTGTGCTTAGCCAAGTGCACCTCTGTCTGGCCCCATACCTGTTTTATTTTAATAAGAGAAAGAGAGAAAGACAGAGACAGACTCCAGACCACTATTCAGCTTTGCTTCATGGTGGTATGGGAGACTGAACCTGGAACTTTGGAACCTCAGGTGTGAAAATCTTTTTTTAAAAAAATGTTCAGCGGGGAAGCAATTACAGAAGACAGAGCTTCCACCTTCTACAACCCACAATGACCCTGGGTCCATGCTCCCAGAGGGATAGAGAGTGGGAAAGCTATCAGGGGAGGGGGTGGGATATGGAGATTGGGTGGTGGGAATTGTGTGGAGTTGTACCCCTCCTACCCTATGGTTTTGTTAATTAATCCTTTCTTAAATAAAAGAAAAAAAATAGAAATATAAAAAAATGTATATACGTCACAGTTATCAGTAGGACCAGACTTAAAAATAAGTAAAGACATAAAAAAAACCACCAAAAAATTTATTTTTATTTATCTAAAAAAGGAGACATTAACAAAACCGTAGGATAGGAGGGGTACAGCTCCACACATTTCCCACCACCAGATCTCCATATACCATCCCCTCCCCTGATAGCTTTCCTATTCTTTATCCCTCTGGGAGTATGGACCCAAGGTCATTGTGGGATGTAGAAGGTGGAAGGTCTGGCTTATGTAATTGCTTCCCTGCTGAACATGGGTGTTGACTGGTCCATCCATACTCCCAGTCTGCCTTTCTCTTTCCCTAGTATGTTGGGGCTCTGGGGAAGCAGAGCTCCAGGACACATTGGTAGGGTCATCTTTCCAGGGAAGTCTGGTTGGCATCATGCTAACATCTGGAACCTCGTGGCTGAAAAGAGAGTTAGCATACAAAACCAAACAAATTGTTGAGCAATCATGAACCTAAAGGCTGGAATAGTGCAGATGAAGTGTTGAGGGGTACTCACTGCAGAGTATTGTGTACTTTTGCTTTCAGGAATATATGCTCTATCTCACGGGACCTGCTCTATATATAGGTTTTGGGACTTTGTTAGGAAGTGAACTGCCTGGAATGGAATCAGAGAATACTATGAAAGGAAAGGTCTCACCTGAGTAATGAAGCTGAAGGGTTGTCATTCCACACCTGAAGTTTCTGGACAGAGTCTGAAGTGAATCATTCTGGGGTGGCACTCGTTACGTTGATTAGGTTGTGATCCGCGGATGCAATATTATTTGATATGAATTGAGAGAAGCATGCAGAAAAGTGTGCCCTACCCTAAGGTTCCAGGACTGGGGGAAATATAGGCTCTATAGTGTAAATGTGAGGTTCCTGCTGTCTTAGGGTTCAAGAAGACAATGGATAGTTATTGTTATAATCACATTATTTGGTAATTGGGTTAACTTTGAAAAATCCCTTTGTTAGCATTTGCTATATAATATCCAACATCACCATAATTTATGTATTTAACATTATTGGTATATAGCTGTGCCACCGGTTGCTTCTGTTCTCCCTGGTCTAGGCTTTTGAAAGAATCAAAATATCAAAGACTCAGCCTACGTATTAAAAAGACTCAGTTTGTGCTTTAAAAAGTTTGAGACAGGGGGAGTCAGGCTGTAGCGCAGCGGGTTAAGCGCAGGTGGCGCACAGCACAAGGACCGGCATAAGGATCCCGTTTCGAACCCCGGCTCCCCACCTGCAGGGGAGTCGCTTCACAGGCGGTGAAGCAGGTCTGCAGGTGTCTATCTTTCTCTCCTCCTCTCTGTCTTCCCCTCCTCTCTCCATTTCTCTCTGTCCTATCCAACAATGACAACAACAATAATAACTACAATAAAACAACAAGGGCAACAAAAGGGAATAAATAAAATAAATATTAAAAAAAAGTTTGAGACATACAATAAAATTTTCTTCTCTTATATTAATTAAATAGTGATTTATATAAATTTTTTTGGCATAACCTCTATGCCCCCACCCCACCCTCCTTTATTTGTTCAGCTGAGCACAGTGCCCATCTTTGAATGACTCTCAGACCAGGGTACACACAGAGGACTGTGCCTACCAGCTTTGGGGACAAAGTTGGAACTTTAGGATAGAGGAAAGGAATTATATCTGGGGTGGAGGGAGAACAAGGAACCCCCGTAGGATCATGTATTCACCTGCATACTTTCACTGAGCAGCTCCTGGGAGTAAGGCACTATAGGAGTTGACAAGGGTAACATTCCACAGCCCCCACCCTCAGGACACTCCCAGGCTAGAGAGACAATTTGTCAACCAAGCATTAGATTCCAAGAGAGGTGCTCCAGTGGGAAGGTGAGCTCTTTCTGCCCTGAGCTACAAGGAAGGAACAAACAAGGACTTCCAGAGAAGGTGGGATTAGCTGAGTCCCCAAAGACAAGAAGAGGCTTAGACGCCATGCAAAGTGTGTGGGGCAGAGTGGAAATAGCAGGTGCTGTCTTCTGCTGACAGGTGACCCCAAGGGACTGTTCTATGTCACTCCAGGTGGTTCCCGCAGGCCCTTAGCCCACCTACAGTCCCTATGACCTTGACATTTCTGGGTGGAGGAAGCCTAGGCTCTCCATGTGACCTCGCTAAGAGTGAGGAGCTTATGTCCCATCAATGAAGATGAGAGTGGGGTCCCACTTTTTCAGTGCCTTCTCCAGTACCCCCTGCTTGGGAGACCTTTGACAATTTCAGGAGGGGAGTCCAGGCTCCTGCTGAGTTTTCTCACATGGGGGTTGGGGTAGGGTCCAGATGCTTCCTCTGGGGTTTGCCTAGAGTGGTGGTTGTCTAAAAAGTGTCCTGTCTGCTCAGCTGACCCTTTCCTGTCCTTGACTAGAAAGAGGGCTTCTGCTGGCTTTTGTTTTGTCTGCTTGTCAGTGTTTCTTAGTTGTTGGGTGTCTGGGTCTATGTCTGAGATATATGGGCTCTTTAGGGAACTAGGCTACTTCATCATTCCTTAGATTCTGTCTCTAGTCAACTTGTCTTTCTTCTCTCTATCTTTCAGAGTCTGCTTACCATAAGTTTACGTACAATATCCAGGGTTTTTAGTTGTAGTTAAAGGGAGGAACAGGTTTGTTTAAATATATATGTGGTAACTTCCCTGAAAAAGTGTGGACTGCAAGTATTTTAAAGATTTATTTAATGATACAAAGAACCAGACTAGAGCACTGCTCCATCATATATAATTCTGGAATCAAACCCAGGGCCTCACACATGTAAGTCCTACACACTATCCATTGATCCACCTCCCTGACCCCTGAGTGCAAACACTTCATTAATTTTTTTGCCATGAAGACTGCATTGGGGAATCATACCTGTGTGATTCCACTGCTCACAGTTGACTTAATTTTCTTTTCTTTTTTCTTCTCTCAGAGGGTGAAAGATAGGGAGAGAGAGACACAGAGAGGAGAGATACTATAGCACTGCTTCACTGATTATGAACCTTTCCCTTTACATAGTGCTCCTATGTGGTGGGTGGGCTCAGCCCCTATTCTTTTTCAGTAAATTGTGTACTCAACCAGCTAAATACTTAGCCCTTGAATACAAAGTTTTAATTTAATTTTTTTTCTGGAAATGTGGTGCTCAAGGCCTTGTGTATATGCAATTTTCCTGCTCCTAGGAAGATTTTTCCTATTCCTTTTACTTCAGATGAAGAGAGAGGAATAATTATTACAGCTTTTCTTAGTGTTGTAGTATTCCCAGTGGTGCTAGGTTCCAAACACAGGGACTCGCACATGGTGGGACACATGTGAGCTATCTCCCATTTCCTATATAATAATTTTGTATGTAGCTGAATTTTCTGAAAATTTAATGATTTTAAAACACTTTAAAAGTCAAGGTATATGGAGTTTTAGCACTCTGTATTCTTCTGGTAGTCAGTAAGATTGCTTGTATCTTGCTGCACTCAACCCAGAAGTTAGAGGGAAATATGACTTAATATTACAAAAGTCTCAGCTGCTCCTTGCATCTGTGACAGAAACATCTGTGAATGCTTCTGGAACCCTCAATCAGAAGACAAAGAGAAAGAACAGGCACCTGGCACTCATGGGAAGCAGTAAGTGTCCTCAGGGTATGACAAGCTGATTTGTCTCTTAACACCAAAGTGCTTCTTTGTTCAAGTCTTCCCCTTTTCAAAGTCTCCTGGGCAATGCCCACCAAGCTTCACAGCATTTAAATGCACCTGCCTTCTGACTCAACATACCCAAGATGAGGGAAGCATTTCCTTGGGGTGTGGAGGGCTCTGGAAACTCAGATGGGCCTTTGGGGCTGTGTGTGGCTTGGTCCTGGCACTGGGCATCAGGCTCAGGTGGCAGAGGCATCCCTTAGCCTTTCGTTGTGTGTGCACAGGGGTGTAAGCCAGAGGCGCTTTCCTGCCATGAGCCCAGTTCACTAAGACTTTAAGCTCCTGGCTTCATGGAGACGCCTCCTCTCTCATCTGTTTTCTCCTAATCTAGCGTAAGACTATTAACAATGTAAATGAGGCAAAACTAAACATTTCCACATTCGATTGAGGATTTATGTGAGGTAAACACGGATCAGGAGATGGTGTGCGCTTGCTCTATAATTTATGAGACGGCTTTAATGTCTGTGTGGGGACACTGTACAGGCGGGAGGGATGCTTCTCTCTGAATTATGGGGGAAAGAGCTCAAGTGTTTTTTATGGTCAATTTCATTTTTTTCTTCTAACAAGAGTCAATGGCTGATGCAATAATTAAAAATACATCAAGTCAGCCAGAACCAAAGCTGCGGTGAGTTTGGCCAGAATGGGGGATAATTGCCATCCCTTATCTTTAATTTTCAGATTTAAATCTCTTTCCATTTCACTTTAATTGACTCGAGGCTTCTATCCATCCTTAACTTTGGGTTCATTTGTTGCACTTGTTTTATCTGAGCGAAGTCTTCTCCAATGAATACGATGAATCTGTGTATCTGATTAATCTTTCTTCTAGTTAATATTTTAAGATTATAGAGGCAGGCTCTTTGGAATGTGAAATGCAGACACAAACGTCTATGTTTTAGAAGTACTTCGTCTGTGCCTGAAAAGGTGTTAGCACTCAGGCATTCACATATTGATTCACACTAAAAAAAGCTCTCAAAACCAAGAATTTATTTTCATGTTCCCTGTTCCTAGCTCCTGTTGCTTTTCACATCTTTTGTGGCAGCTACTTTTGAAAACTGTAGTCTTTTCACAAGGATTTCTGCTCTTTCCCAAACTCCCTGTTAACTGTAGTAGTGATGCTGGTTTAAGGCCAGAGGCTCAGAGTCTTGCCCCCTGGTTTCCTGACAGTACTTATATCCTTTGGTTTGGGGTAGGGGAAAGATTTACTCTTAACATTGTATACCTTCTTTGTAGAAAAGCACATGTAGTCCCATACCATTTTAAGGGATTAACTGCTACTCTGCAGCTGTGTCTTACTTTCTGAGTATCTCCTGAACCCCAGATGAAGCACCATATTTTAGACTTCTTGGTGCTGAGACATTGCACCAGTTCTCTCTCTCTCTCTCTCTCTCTCTCTCCATCTCTCTCTTCCTTCCTTTCTTTATTTCCTTTGTATTTTTTTTTGTTGGTGTGATTAATGGTTTACAGTAGATACAGTTCTTTTTTTTTTTTTAATTTTTTATTTAAGAAAGGATTAGTGAACAAAGGCATAAGGTAGGAGGGGTACAACTCCACACAATTCCCACCACCCAATCCCCATAACCCACCCTCTCCCATGATAGCCTTCCCATTCTCTAGCCCTCTGGGAGCATGGACCCAGGGTCGTTGAGGGTTGCAGAAGGTAGAGGGTCTGGCTTCTGTAATTGCTTCCCCGCTGAACATGGGCGTTGACTGGTCGGTCCATACTCCCAGTCTGCCTCTCTCTTTCCCTAGTAAGGTGTGTCTCTGGGGAATCTGAGCTCCAGGACACATTGGTGGGGTCTTCAATCCAGGGAAGCCTAGCCAGCATCCTGGTGGCATCTGGAACCTGGTGATTGAAAAGAGAGTTAACATACAAAGCCAAACAATTTGTTGAGCAATCATGGATCCCAAGTTTGGAATAGTGGAGAAGAAGTGTTAGGGAGGTACTCACTGCAAACTCCAGTGTAATCCTGCTTTCAGGTATATATTTTGCAGTAGTTTATGGATACGTGTGAACATAAGCTCTCTCTCACAGAAACTGTTGTATGTCTAGGTTATGGGACTTTGTTAGAAAGTGAACTACCTGAGATGAAATTAGAGTGTACTATAAAAGGAAAGGTCTCACCCAAGTAATGAAGCTGAAGGGTTGTCATTCCACACGTGAAGTCTCTGGATACATTCTGAGGTGAAGCATGTTGAGATGGCAATCGTTGCTTTGGTTAGGTTGTGATCGGCGGATGCAATATTATTTGGTATGGATTGGGAGATGCATACGGGAAAGTGAGCCCTATCCAAGGGTGCCAGGACTGGGGGAAGTAGGGGCTCTATAGTGAAGATGTGAGGTTCCTGCTGTCTTAGGGTTCAAAAAGACAATCAATAGTTAATATTATCATCACATTATTTGTTAATTGGGTTAACTTTGAAAAGTCCCTTTGTTATGGTTTGCTGTACAGTACCCAGTATCTTGTATATAGCTGTGCTATTGGAAGCTTCTAATCTACTTGGTCTAGGCTTTTGAGAGAGTCCGCATATCAAATACGTAGCCTATCTATTAAAAATATTCAGTTTGTCTTTTGAGAACCTTTGAGACATACAATTGATTTCCCCCTCTCATATTAATTAACTACTGATTTATATGTCTACATTTTGCTAGGAGTGTACATAAACACCATTCCCATCACCAAAGGACCGTGACCCATCCCTCCCGCCCACTCCCACCCCCCACTGGCCCAGGAAGCTACATGTCTACCCCTCACCACTGGGTTTTTACTTTGGTGCCCTACTTACAATTTGATCAGGTCCTGCTTTAAGTTTCCCTTTCAGATCTTCTAAGTCAGCTTCTGTTGATGAGTGGGATCATCCCATACTCATCTTTAACTTTCTGACTTAGTTCACTTAACATAATTCCTTCTAGCTCTGTCCAAGATGGGTCAGAGAAGGTGGGTTCATTGTTCTTGATAGCTGCATAGTATTCCATTGTGTATCTATACCACAGCTTTCTCAGCCATTCATCTGTTGTTGGGCACCTGGGTTGCTTCCAGGTTTTAGCTATTATGAATTGTGCTGCTATGAACATAGGAGTACACACCTCTTTTTGGTTGGGTGTTATGGAGTCCTTGGGGTATAACCCCAGGAGAGGAATTATTGGGTCATATGGAAGGTCCATGTCTAGCCTTCTGAGAGTTTTCCAGACTGCTCTCCACAGAGGCTGTACCAATTTACATTCCCACCAGCAATGTAAAAGGGTTCCTCTGTCCCCACATCCTCTCCAGCATTTGTTGCTGCGTAGATACAGTTCTTGATACATATGTAAAATTTCTCAGTTTCCTGCAAAACGCTGTCATCATCAGCCTAGGTCCTCCTCCACCATCAGGCACTGGGACCTGAAAGCTCTCTCCCTACCACCTTGCTGCCCAGAGTCTTTTACTTGGGCGCAATACACCAAACCCAGTCCAAGTTCTACTTTGTGTTTTCCCTTTCTGTTCTGATTTCTCAAATTCTGTCCATGAGTGAAATCATACCATATTCATACTTCTCTTTCTGTCTTATCTCTCTTAACATGATTTCCTTCAAACTCCATACAAGATGAGGTGAAGAAAGTGAACCTGTCATTCTTAATAGCTGAGTAGTATTCCATTGTGAATATATTCCACAACTTCCTTAGCTACTCATCTGTTGTTGGACATTTTGATTATGCAGTTCTTCCAATTCATGAACACTCGATATCTTTCTACTTCTTGATATCTTTTTCTATTTCCTTGAATAGTGACTCATAATTTTGAGTATACCAGTGTTTCATCTCTTTTGCTAGGTTTATTTCTAGCTATTTTATTATTATTATTATCATTGCTGTTATAGTGAATGGGACTGACTAATGGATTTCTTCTTCTTCTGATTTAGTGTTTGATAAAGGAATGCCCCCAACTTTTGTATATTAATTTTGTAGCCTGACACCTTAATATATTGCCTGATACTTCCTGCTGGATTCTATATATATTACAATATTATCTGCAAATAGTAACAGCTTGACTTGTCTTCCAAATTCCTTTCTTTTGCCCAATTGCTATGACTATAACTTCCAACACTATGTTGAATAGTAATGGTGATAGTGGGCAGACCTGTCTAGTACATAATCTGAGTGGGAAATGCTTTCAGCTTCTCACCACTGAGTATGATGTTGGCTGTAGGTTTGCTGTATATAGACTCCACTATATACTAGGTTAAGGGGGAATTTTCCATCTATTCCCAGTTTTGTAGTGTTTTGATCATGAAGTGATACTGGATTTTGTCAAAGGTTTTCTTTACATTTATTGAGATAACCATATGGTTTTTGGTTTTTCTTTTTTAAAAAATTATTTATTTATTCCCTTTTGTTGCCCTTGTTGTTTTTTATTGTTGTTGTAGTTATTGTTGTTGTTAGATAGGACAGAGAGAAATGGAGAGAGGTGGGGAAGACAGAGAAGGGGAGAGAAAGATAGACACTTGCAGACCTGCTTTACCACCTGTGAAGCAACTCCCCTGCAGGTGGGGAGCAGGGGGCTTGAACCTTGTTTTTTCTTTTATTGATGTGGTGGATCACAGTTATTTATTTTTAATATTTTATTTATTTTATTTTTAAGAGAAAGAGAGAGAGAGAGAGAGAGAGAGAGAGAGAGGAGGAGGAGGAGGAGAGAAACACCAGAGCACTGCTTAGCTCTGGCTTATTGTGGTGCCAGGGATTGAACCTGTGACTTAGGAACCTCAGGCATGAGAGTCTGTGTGCATAACCATTGTGCTATCTTCCCCACCTGGATCACATTTATTGATGTACATATATTGAAATAGCCTTGCATCTCTGGATAAATCTCACTTGGTCATGGTGTACAATCTTTTTAAATATATTGCTATACCCAGTTGGCTAGGATTTTGTTCAATATTTTAGCATCTGTATTCATCAGAGTTATTGGTCTGTAGTTTTCTTTCTCTTTTTCTTTTCTTTCCTTTTTTTTTTTTTTTTTTTGTTGTGTCATTGCAGCAGTTCTAATGGGTCAGTTGAGTGGTGGGTGCCTGGGGTTTATTTATTTATTTAATTTATAAAATGGAAATATTGATGAGACTATAGGATAACAGTGGTACATTTCTATACAATCCCCACCACTGGAACTCCATATCAGACCATTCCCTTTCTTGATAACTTTCCTATTCTTTATCCCTCTGGGAGTATGGACCCAGGATCATTATGGGGTGCAGAAGGTGGAAGGTCTGGCTTCTGTAATTGCTTCCCTGCTGAACATGGGCATTGACAGGTTGATTCATACTCCCAGCCTGTCTCTCTCTTTCCCTAGTGGGGCAGGGATCTGGGGAGGTGGGGCTCCAGGACACATTGGTAGGGTCGTCTGCCCAGAAAAGTCAGGTTGGTGTCATGGTAGCATCTGGAACATGGTGGCTAAGCCTGAGATATTTATGGTAGTAAGTGGGGGCAGGTCTGAGGTAGGTAAATCTACCCCATTAGATGTGATGGGAACTGGAGGCTTGTGGTTAGAGGACAGAGAATAGCAACTCAGGAGTGAGCTAATAAAGCGAAATGGAACTTTCTTTTGCTCTCTAATGAGTTAGAATTACTGCTGCAATTTTACTGGTGAAACAAAGGAAAAGGGTCACCATGTAAAGCATGTCATTGAAAGCCTGAGCTTCTAAACAAGCCCAAGGGTTGTGGTTCCACTGAACATGTAGATGGACTCTGGATATGCAAAGAGAAATGGAAATATCCCTGTGGGAGCGCAAGAGTGGGGGCCCATGGTGGTGGATGTTAAGGTCTGGCTAGTGAGATGTCCCTAGAGAATACTCCAGAAATGGGACATCTAGTATCAGATGATAGGTTACTTGCTGTGTAGTGAGAGAATGTAACCTAACCCTCATGACCTACAAACCATCAATAAGAATTCTGCTAATGTGCCTTGCTTGTGAAAATGATTGCTTTTTGAGAGAGAATGAGAGAGCAAGCAAGGATAGGGTTGGGAATAAAAAGTGCAGCATTATGGAGGACAAAGTCAGAATCCATGGAGGCCAGGAAATGAGGGGAGAGGAGAGTGCATGTTGCCTTGCAATTTGCAGACACCTCAAGGCAGGTATTTGATTTTCCCCAGGGACATAAAATGGGGATTTGAGTCATCTTATGCCCTAGCTACTTAGTTAGTTAGTTACTTAGAAGCATTTTCTGAAAGTCTCTAGTCCCCACCTGCAGGGAAGAAGCTTTATGAGTGGTGAAGCAGTGCTACAGGTTTCTCTCTCTCTCTCTCCCTCTCTCTCTCCCTCTCTCTTTTCTTCTTCTCCTTCTTCTTCTCCTCCTCCTCCTTCTTCTTCTTATCTCCCCCATTCTATCTCAATTTCACTCTGTCTCTATAAAAAATTAAAATAAAAAACCAAAAACATCATCTGTACCAGTGGATTCGTGTAGGCACTGAGCTCCAAGCGATAACCACAGTGGCAATTAAAAAGGAGGTCACTGTGTGATGGAGTGCAAACAATATGGAGGGGTTACTGCACACTCTCAAATGAAGATTGTGGTGGGACTCAAAGATATAAGAAACACTGATAAGACCTCTAGCCCAATCACAGTTAAAGCTTGTTGGTGTGGCAGCAGGGTCTTAGATGTCTCTTTTATCTCTTCTGGAATGGAAGAACCCAGGGCATGCTGACCTGAGCTGACCTTATTCTTGCTCACAGGAATGCAAGGCCACATTTTCAGATGGATGGATGTTTTATTCCTTTCTTCTCTCTGTTGCTGGCTGGGCTTGGAGAAACATTTGGATTGTGGGCTTGTGTGATCTTTGGGAAAGTACGTGAATGCCAAGAAGTCCTTTACTTACAGAGCACTTATCACAGGTGCTGATTATACAGAAACCCAAAAGTTCTTTCATTGCTGGGTTCCAATCCAGAGTCCCCCCCTTTTTTCCTAGACATGCAAAGAGAAGCATTCTTGTAGAAGGGGGGTAGGGGGATGGTCAAGAAATTAGGAGTGGCACCTTTGGACATCTGCCTGCAGTGATATTTCCGGTTTGCTCTTTCTCCTCTGGAGGTTCAGCTTCAAATTTAATTAGCAAGCTAATGATGGTAAATTAGCATAATTAATTGCTAAGTGCTGAAGTGCTCTGGCTATAAAACACTATACCTTCTAGGGAAGCTTGTTTATGGACAGACAGACAGAATGAATGAATGAATGAACAAATAGCATTGAAACTTCCTTTAGTGCAGTGGGGGTCAGGCTGGAATCCTGGGTGCAAAGTACCACACTGTTCAAGTGTGTTATTTTGCTGGCCTGACAATTACTGATCTAACTTTGAGGACTAGCCTAGAGAGAGACTTTTGAATTATGATAATGACAGCTCTGACAATCCAGATAATGGCTAATAGTTTGGACAGTAGCCTGCATTGGGTCAGGAACACTACCACAGGGGAACAGCTCACACAGCCTTGGCTTCCTACTAAGACAAAGGCCTCTCTTTTTTGTCCGTAACTTCCTTGGAGGAGCAAGACTAGTGAGAAAGCTCTGAGTGAGTCTTTACAGCTCACTGGGTGAGGCAGAAAGTTAAACAAGCAGTTATTATCTGGACAGACACATGCTGTGATGGGAGATATGGGGTGCCATGAGATTATAGAAGTCGCCTGGGACCTGCACCAGTTTTTTTAGTGCCTACATCTCTAAGTCAAGTTCAAAAGCCACTCCTGCACCTGGTCACTTCTCCTAGGAGGGAACTGTCTTTTCACCCAGGAGACCACTCATACACACAGTTCTGGGTTTCAACAATGACTCTGTGAGCACATTTCTAGGGATACACAGGCCCTGGCCAATTTTCTTCTGGCATTCTCTCTCTCTCTCTATCTCTATATCTCTTTCTCCTCTCTAAATGTGACCCTTCAGTGGGATGAAGTGCTGAAACAGACTTGGGGGAAGACTGTGTTGAGTTCCCTTGTCCTTCAGGGAATTTCTCCTTATGAACCAAGAGTGTTTCATGTGGGAAAACAAAAGTGTTTCTGCATGATGAGTAGTGGTGTCTGTCCCAGGAACTGTGTGTGACACAGCATTGCTGTTCCAAATATCTGTCACTGATCCAGTCACTCAAATATTTATCACCATCCTGAGAGTTCCAGGATAAAAACATGGAGTTGATGTGGATTGTGCTCTCAAGGAATCTACAGAGAGGCAGAAAGATGGTCCATGTGCCCTAACAGCATCAGTACAAGGTGAAAAAACAGCTTCTTATTCTCAGGAAGAATCTTCTATTCATATCTGCCCTACCTAGTACTTGGGGTGGTGAGGTGAGGCTTCAGATGGTTCTGCCTGGATGTTGTCCCCACAGTTAGCCTCTGAATGTGACTTTCTGAGCTATGAGGACTGCATACTCCCCAGGGGGAGGAGCTGGGTCTCATACCCATGATGAAGGTGAGAGGCATTCCCATCTGAAGCCTGATTTGAGGTTTATGACAGTCCCCCTCCCTGTGAAGAGATTATGCACTGCGATGCATGAATGAGGCGATTTTTCTCATCTACTGGGCCCTCAGCTTTATAGCTTTAAGACCCAGCTCTTACTCTTGGGTGGAGCCCTGCCCTGAGCAGGTAGGACTCTGTTCATCCGAATGTCTGGGCTTAAAACTAGGGTCA
Source organism: Erinaceus europaeus (assembly GCF_950295315.1). Taxonomy (NCBI): domain Eukaryota; kingdom Metazoa; phylum Chordata; class Mammalia; order Eulipotyphla; family Erinaceidae; genus Erinaceus; species Erinaceus europaeus. The sequence goes on along the minus strand of NC_080170.1, from coordinate 52,332,402 downwards.
AGATATTCAGACCTGAAATAAATTTAATTCCTCTGGACATTTCCAATTTCCTGATGATATGCACCCTTGCCTCTGCTTCCTGAGCCAGAAGGGGAGATCTTTGCTAGTAGTCTGACACAGATTCTGAGGGAAGGCAGGAAACTCATTTTCTCCAGGTGAAGAAAGCAGAGGAACTTGCAGGGCTGCCATGCAAAGGGATGGAGAATGTCCTTGTTACCCCCAATTATGTCCAGTGCCAGAAGGTGGAGGATTAAGGAGTCTCTGTTCAGAAGAAAGAAAGAGTGGATCATCTGTGGACACTGGCTGTCAGAAAACATTCACTGGTTTCACCTGCTGAGATGGCCCTAGGAAATGCAACACTCACTGATTGCTGTATCCCAGCGGGGCTGAGCTGCCTGGCTGACTGGACCATAGTGCAGAGATAAGCTCAGACAAGTAGTTCCGCCAGAATTTATACTCATCGTGGACTGAGACATGTTAGCTTTTCAAGGCTCTGTCCCCAGGATGTGGTAGAGTCACACTATAAATATTTGCAGAACTAATGAAATCTCTCTCTTTGGAGAACTGGTTTTTCTGGGTCTCACAGAGAGATTTGTTTTTGATTGATCTAGCTTTTGTGGCTCTGTGTGTGCTCCCAGTCTGATTTTTCTTTTCTTTTCTTCTTCTTCTTTTTTTTTTCAAACAGAAAGACATAAAGAGAAAGAGAGACATAGAGAGAAAGAGAGACATTACAGCACCAGGGCTTCTCCTGGTGATGTGGTATTCCCACATGGTGCCATGTGCTTAGCAAAGCATGCGCCTTACTGATTAAGCTATCTTCCTGCCCCCATAGATAGAGCTTTAACCTCTAATTGCCACCAGCCTGAAACTTTGAGCTTTGTGTACAGACATGTGTGTATAAAGGCATTTACCATACTATTTACTTAAGTTCCCCTTGAAAAATCCAAGTCACAGACCTCTGAGTGGTGGATTTACACTCTGAGTTATCTCCTTTCTGAAAGCATGTATGTTCAGAAATGGCATATTGGTTTCTACTGGGAGAATGATCAGGTTTTTGGATCAGTCTTGCTGTTAATAGCAGTGAAAAAATGCTGCTGTCTATATTTAGAATCTCTTTAAAAGCATCAAAGAGTTGGTGAAACATCGCAGCAAAGATTCATCAGCCCAACATCTAAAGAAAGGAAGCAATCAAGGGACATCAGCTGCCTTTCTACCTTGAGGGCTACGTTGAATCTGAAGAGATGGGATGGATTGAGCTTCAGTTTTCATAGTTGGCTGCAGGTGTCTCTCAATTTCTCCCTGTCTCTATATAATAAATAAATAAAACATTAAAATAAAAAACATTTAAAAAGTTTTGAATTAAGATATATATATATTGGATGTGAGGGCGATCTGGCTGCAAATCTGTCACCCCATTGATCGCCAGGGTTGATTCGGCTGATCTGGCTGGCTAGGCGGGTGTCCCCTTCCTCCCTCACTGCTCCATGTGCGTCCCTCCCGAAGCTGCGCCCTCAGTCGAAGAGGACGGCCTTCCCCGAATAGAGTTGGACCGGTCTTCGGTCGAGGGTATACGAGTAGCTGCGCTCCCCTGCTAGAACCTCCAAACAAGCTCTCAAGATATATATATATATATAATGTCAGGGCCTTTCACATGTGCCATTTCACTATTCTGGGTTGCTTTTTCATTCAGATTGATAGGAAGAAAGAGAAAGAGAGAGAGAGAGAGAGAAAACAATACCAGATCTTCCTTCTGCTGCATACCACTTTTCATGTGGTGCTGGGGCTCACATCTGGGATATGTATGTGGCAAGGCCTAGGTGAGTGATCTAGCTGGTTTTGTACATCTAGGAAGGTGACATGTGAGAAAGAGAAAGTCTTGACCAGTTGATATCAATAATACTTAATTTAAAAAAATTTTTTTCACCTGGGCACTGCTCAGCTCTGGCTTATGGTGGTGCTAGGAACTGAACCTGGGGATTTGGAACTTCAGGCATGAAAATCTTTTTACATGACACTTATGCTGTTTCCCCAGTCCCAATAATTATTTCAAAGCCCTGGTAGTTAAAATAACATGGTGTTGGAACTGGAATTCATGAAAGGATCTATGTTAGTAGGTGGCATTACTAATCAATGGGTGAGAATGCACTGAAAGCATGAGGTAATAGACATTACCAGAAAATACCTTTTTAAAGTTTTTTTATTTGCCATTAATAGTGGGTTACAAGATTGTACGATGACTGGGTATAGTTCCATACCATACCCACCACCAATCTTCTGTGTCTCCACCCCCCCCCACCTCTCAAAGATAACCACCACAGTTCTCACAAAAATCTACTTTTTCTCATTTTTTATTTGTGATTAATAGTGGGCTATGATATATTAAGATTACAATGTATAGTTCTACACTATACCTACTACCAAAGTTCTGTGTCTCTCAAAGATAACCACCGTAGTTGTCACAAGTCTTAGATATAGTTTGCTTGCTTTTATTTTTTTGTATCGGTTCTCTAGATTCTACATATGAGTGAAGCCAGTGGTTGTCTTTCATCTCTTTGCTTATTTCATTAAGTGTAATAACCTCCAGTTCTATCCATTTTGTCCCAAAGGACACAATATCATGTTTTGTTTTTATTGCAGAGTAGTATTCCATGGATTATATATTCCATAGCTTCTTCAGCCAGTCATCTGTTAGTGGGCATTTAGGCTGTTTCTACTCTTTAGCTGTTATGAATAATGTAGTTATGAACATAGGGGTGCAAATGTCCCTTGGAACTAGTGTTTGTCCTTTAGTGTTTGGCCTATAAGCAGTATTACTGGATCACACTTATTTAAGATTTCTTTGTACAGTCTTCCAGAGGGTCTGCACCAATTTTCATTCTCACCAGCAATGTAGCAGAGTTTCTTTTTCTCCACAGCCTTGCTAACACATGTCATTTCCTTTCCTTTTTTTGTTGATATAGACCATTCTTACAGGTGTGAGATAGAATGTCAGTGTAGTCTTAATTTGCAAGAAAATGTCATTCTTTCCCCACACCTATGGACATCTAATCTTTGATAAGGGGGCCCAAAGCATTAAATGGAAGAAGGAGGCTCTCTTCAATAAATGGTGTTGGGAAAACTGGGTTGTAACATGCAGAAGAATGAAATTGAACCACTTTATCTCACCAGAAACAAAAATCAACTCCAAATGGATCAAAGACCTAGATGTCAGACCAGAAACAATCAAATACTTAGAGGAAAACATTGGTAAAACACTTTCCCACCTACACCTCAAGGACATCTTTGATGAATCAAACCCAATTGCAAGGAAGACTAAAGCAGAAACAAACCAATGGGACTACATCAAATTGAAAAGCTTCTGCACATCCAAAGAAACTATTAAACAAACAGAGAGACCCCTCACAGAATGGGAGAAGATCTTCACATGCCATACATCAGACAAGAAACTAATCACCAAAATATATAAAGAGCTCAGCAAACTTAGCACCAAAAAAGCAAATGACCCCATCCAAAAATGGGCAGAGGATATGAACAAAACATTTACCTCAGAGGAGATCCAAAAGGCTAACAAACATATGAAAAACTGCTCTAGGTCACTGACTGTCAGAGAAATGCAAATTAAGACAACACTAAGATACCACCTCACTCCTGTAAGAATGGCATACATCAAAAAGGACAGCAGCAACAAATGCTGGAGAGGCTGTGGGGACAGAGGAACCCTTTTACATTGCTGGTGGGAATGTAAATTGGTCCAGCCTCTGTGGAGAGCAGTCTGGAAAACTCTCAGAAGGCTAGACATGGACCTTCCATATGATCCAGTAATTCCTCTCCTGAGGTTATACCCCAAGGACTCCATAACACCCAACCAAAAAGAGGTGTGTACTCCTATGTTCATAGCAGCACAATTCATAACAGCTAAAACCTGGAAGCAACCCAGGTGCCCAACAACAGATGAATGGCTGAGAAAGCTGTGGTATAGATACACAATGGAATACTATGCAGCTATCAAGAACAATGAACCCACCTTCTCTGACCCATCTTGGACAGAGCTAGAAGGAATTATGTTAAGTGAGCTAAGTCAGAAAGATAAAGATGAGTATGGGATGATCCCACTCATCAACAGAAGTTGAGAAAGAAGATTTGAAAGGGAAACTAAAAGCAGGACCTGACCAAATTGTAAGTAGGGCACCAAAGTAAAAGTCCTGTGGTGAGGGGTAGACATGCAGCTTCCTGGGCCAGTGGGGGGTGGGAGTGGGTGGGAGGGATGGGTCACAGTCTTTTGGTGGTGGGAATGGTGTTTATGTACACTCCTAGCAAAATGTAGACATATAAATCACTAGTTAATTAATATGAGAGGGGGAAAATCTCAAAGTTTTTCAAAGCACAAACTGAATCTTTTTAATATATAGGCTGTATATTTGATATGCGGACTCTCTCAAAAGCCTAGACCAAGTAGATTAGAAGCATCCAATAGGACAGCTATATACAAGATACTCAGTACTGTACAGCAAACCATAACAAAAGGACTTTTCAAAGTTAACCCAATTACCAAATAATGTGATGATAACATTAACTATCAATTGTCTTTTTGAACCCTAAGACAGCAGGAACCTCACATCTCCACTATAGAGCCCCTACTTCCCCCAGTCATGGAACCCTTGGATAGGGCCCACTTTCCCATATGCCTCTCCCAATCCATATCAAACAATATTGCATCCGCCAACCACAACCTAACCAATGCAATGATTGCCACCTCAACATGCTTTACCTCAGACTGTGTCCAGAGACTTCACTTGTGGAATGACAACCCTTCAGCTTCATTACTCGGGTGAGACCTTTCCTTTTATAGTACACTCTAATTTCATCTCAGGTGGTTCACTTTCTAACAAAGTCCCATAACCTAGATATACACCAGTTTCTGTGAGAGAGAGCTTATGTTCACACGTATCCATAAACTACTGCAAAATGTATACCTGAAAGCAGAAGTACACTAGAGTTTGCAGTGAGTACCTCCCTAACACTTCCTCTCCACTATTCCAAGCTTTGGGTCCATGATTGCTCAACAATTTGTTTGGCTTTGTATGTTAACTCTCTTTTCAATCACCAGGTTCCAGATGCCATCAGGATGCTAGCCAAGCTTTCCTGGATTGAAGACCCCACCAATGTGTCCTGGAGCTCAGCTTCCCCAGAGACACACCCTACTAGGGAAAGAGAGAGGCAGACTGGGAGCATGGTCCGACCAGTCAACGCCCATGTTCAGCAGGGAAGCAATTACAGAAGCCAGACCTTCTGCCTTCTGCAACCCTCAATGACCCTGGGTCCATGCTCCCAGAGGGATAGAGAATGGGAAAGCTATCGGGGGAGGGGGTAGGATATGGAGATTGGGTGGTGGGAATTGTGTGGAGTTGTACACTACCTATGGTTTTGTTAATTAATCCTTTCTTAAATAAAAAAATTAAAAAAAAAGAAAATGTCATTCTTCATATCAAAAAATTAAAATACATCCCTGCCTTGCATCAGATATTGTGCTGAACTATCTAGAACTCTTATATTGTAGGCCTCAAACAGTCCATTATAGGTAATTTTATTATAGCTACCTAATAAGATAAATTCCAAAACTTAAAATATAAAGTCACAAGGAACAAAGAAGACTATAATAATCTCTCAGGATGTGATACAAGATTAATAAACGCCAGTGGGTAAAAACACTGAAACTAAAACCTCTCTACCAAATACAGAGTATAAGATAGCTCATATGCACTTAACTGACAAATGCTTCCTATCTGTAATATATTATACCAGTAAGAAAATGATAGACAAATGAGCAGGACAAAAAATCAGAGAGTCATGCAGAATTCTACATCTGATAAAATGAAAAGATATATACATTTTAAATCACACTTTTTAACATCACCTTTGATCTAATCATAAAGTTTCTAAGTATTACAAAGCTGTCAAGCTTAGTATGGTGAACACAACTTTCCCCAAATTCTGATTTTCTCTGGAGAGCTTTAATTGTATCACTAGCTCCCAAGACTGTCAATTGTTTTCCTTGAAGCGACATGCTCACTCTACTCAGTTTGAGAGAATGTCTGCAGAATACCCAAGTCTGCAAAACCTCAGTTCAACTGTCAGTTGTTCTTGATCTTTCAAGTAAATGTGGAGTTCCAGGCAGAAAGCAACTCACTCAGTTGGTGAAATAAGTGGAAGTCTGCTTCAGACTTTCAACTGGTATTCCTGGGCGGGGTCCTCTGAGCCCCTGTTTCTGGAGGAAGCCTCACAAGGGAAAGAAGCACATTCCTGATGCTAAGATGTGAACCCCGAGTCTTCTTTCTCTGTTAGGATCACTGTGGCTATGGAAGTCTGCCCCATCCATCCCCCAGACATTCAGAACAGGCCTCCAGAGATGTGTCACTCTGACACGTGGATTATTTTGAGCTGAGGCCAGTCTCAGGAGAAATTATTACCCCCCTTTTAGTGAGTTAGAAGAATGAAAATTGGGGTCTTGCCCAGAATCAGAAATTTTCCCAGCAAGAACACAGTCTATCAGAGAAACCTATCTACAAAGACAAACATCAAATTATGGAGCTTCTCTCTGGGTTTTGGCAGGAGTCTTCCTCTCTTCCCTTCTCTCTCTTTTCCTTTTCTCCTGGTAATCTGTCCCTTGGTGATTTGTATTAGCAGAAGAACCCAAGGGATTCTGGGGCATTGCCTCTCCGCTCTCATGTGCACACACCCCTGTAGGAGTGGAGCTAGTCAGATTCTGTTGAGAAACTCAGGTAGGTGGTCCCATGTGACAAGAGAGGCAGACAAAAAAAGAGGCTACAGTCATACTACCTGGTCCCCTCACTTGATTCCTGTGAACTTCATAATTAACATGACACAGAATTCCATCTGGCTTTTCCTGAGCATGGCAGCCAGACATGACTAGGGGACAATAACAAAAGAAAACAACAAGTGCCATCTCTGAGAAAAACAGAAGTGAAAAGACCTCCCATTTTATTTATGTTAAATAAATTGATTATTTAACATTTTTTCTGCTTTATTTCTTAATGCTTTTTCAGCCACCAAGTTGCAGATGCTACCATGATACCAACCTGACTTCACTGGAAAGATGACTTCACCAATGTACCCTGGAACCCTACCTCTCCAGACAATCCAGACAATCTCCAGAGCCCCACCCCACTAGGGAAAGAGAGAGATAGGCTGGGAGTATGGATCGATCTGCCAACACCCACATTCAGTGGGTAAGCAATTACAGAAGCCAGACCTTCCGCCTTCTGCACCCCATAAGGACCCTGGTTCATGTTTCCAGAGGGATAAAGAATAGGAAAACTTTCAAGGGAGGGGATGGGATACTGAGCTCTGGTGGTGGGAATTGTACCCCTGTTATCCCATGGTCTTGTCAATATTTCCATTTTATAAATAAATTAAAAATAAACAACAACAAAAACCTCCCAGTCTCCCTTGGAGAAGCAATTACAGAAGTCAGACCTTCCACCTTCTGTACCCCATGTGATACTGGGTCTATACTTCCAGAGGGGTAAAGAATAGGAAAGCTTCCAATATAGGGCATGAGGTGCAGAACTCTGGTGGTGAGATTTGTGTGGAATTGGGGTCTCTTATCCAACAGACTTGTCAATCATAATTAAATAAAAAAAAAAAGACCTCTGTCCTGCATCCTTTCCCTTGTTCTAGGAATGCTTGTATGGGAGAGTGGGTAGGGTTCGGGATTTGGTGGAGAGTCGATTGTCTGCCACATGCTTGACTGGGGCAGATTTCTTTCTTGAACAGCTATCTGTTTTTCCTTCCCCATTTTTATTCTTGAGACACCACTGAAGTCTCCCTTGTGTGGTTGACCCTTGTTTCCTGAATATCACAGAGCGCTCACTTAGATGTGTAACTTTGACATCTGCCTTCTCTTGGGGAGCACAAGCAGCAATACTGGCTTCCTAAGTTCAGTTGACCAGACTCCATAATGGAGGCAGAATTTGAAGACAGTGCCTTTCCTTTCTTCTGTCTTTGGCACCTCAATTATTTTTGTTATCTTAATAAAACACCCGGATATGTGAGATTGGGAGGTATTTGGGTACTTAAACATTCAGTCCTATTTATTATTGCCCATCAGGTCAGAATCAAAGGTCATATTTGCAAGTGACCCTTGATTTGAAACTTAATTGAAGCCACAGCCAATGTAACCCCATAAACCAAAACTCTCATTCTCTGTAAGAGCTTTCTTATACATTCTGCTATCTTAGAATCTAAGCTCTTATCACATAATACCCAGTCATTTCAACAAAATGAAGCTAAAACAAAACACAGATATGTGCTCTCCACACATTTGTCAACTATATAAAAATTAACTCAACAGAAAAGCAATTGAATGCTTCTGGGTGGGGGGGGGTTGCTTTGTTTTTCACACTGTAATGGACATGCTGAAGCATCTTAAAATAGTTTCACTTGGACTGGGTTTGGTTTATTGCACTGAAGTAAAGGACTCTGGGGTGGGGAGTGTTTAGGTCCTGGAACATAATGTCAGAGGATCTAGAGGAGAGGCTGAGAAAACTGAGAAATGTTATACATGTATGTATAAACTACTGTATTTTATTTTTTGTTACTCTATTTTATTGTTGACTGTATACCATTAATCCTCCCAATAAAGAAAAAAAAAGGGTTTCAGTGAAGTCTGGCATGAAAGAATCTTTTTGTGAGGATTCATCTTATAACAGTTTCTTTTTGCCCCCAGGGGCTAAACCTCATTTGCTCAGGTCTTGGAAGATTTTGTTTGTTGCAACTGGGAGGGGAGTAGTCTGCCTGAAATTTGATGGGTAGAGACTTGGATTGCTAATGGATATTCTACAAGTCACAAAGCAGTTTTCTGCAATAAGGAATGGCATGCCAATAGTACTGCCATCTTAAAACCCTCCCGTATACCACTCAGCTGGAATTAAAATTCAGGTAATTTCTTTGGATAGAAAAAGAAGCAAGAATTGAAAACTAGATTTACACAGCTGCCTCTCAGTTTTTAACTGGTAGTGAGGGCTGGATGCCTCATGGGCTTCTTCAGTGACCCCTCCCCCATCTGTGACAATAAATTGGCTAAGTCACCTCAAGTGACAACCCAGGTTGTCACTACTGTCACTTATACAAACTTTGGGCTATTACTCTGTAGGTTCTGTTTGTGTAAAATAGTTATAAAAAAAAGGCTGTATGGGTCCCAGATCACACCAGGATATACACTGTTGAAATGTACACATTCATTCACAGTTCTCACTGTTTTTCTGGGTCTTTCCATTTCCTGTATGGCTAGTACATTGAATTTTCATGACTGCTGCTCATGTCTTGTCATTTATACTCCTTTCCCAGAAACCTCCAAAGGGCTGATTGTTTGGAGAGCAGAGTTCGGATTTTCACACATTCTGCATGATTTCTTAGTGGTGAGGAGCTGGTCATAGCAGTTGGGATTGAAGACCATCTAAACTCCTTCCTCTTACCCCCTCTGAGGAAGAGCCCATAGTAACCAGACCTTTGAGATGGTGTTGCTAGTTTTTTGGATTCAGCAACTCTTTAATTGCTACTTTTCTTAGTGTTTGAAATGTGTCTGAGTTAAAAATACATTGTCAATATTGAAATGACAATTCTCATCCTAATTAACCAAATTCTTTGACTGTGTTTCTCTTTCCAGTTCTCCACAAACACATAAACACACTTTTGGAAATATTATTCTACTCTATTTAAAAGTCTTTGAAATGAAACTCTTCATTCACATATGTGGGCTATCCAGATGGGGGAGGTGTGGAGACTTTAATACAAGGGGATGGAAAATGAATGAAGTAAACAAAAACAAAACAGAACAAAAAAAAAAGATGGAATCTCTTCCAGAATAAGTCAGGCCTTTCCTTTCTGGGTCTTGAGTTGGCATTGGGTCTGGTCCTCATGTGTTGCCTAATGAGCAAGGGGGGGGGGTTGAGGGAAGAGGAGAACAGGACCTGGTTCCATATGGTTTATGAATTAGGTGCAAGTTAGTTTCACAATTCCATGAAGACCTGGCCAGTGAAGTGTATGGAACATATCACCCCAGAAGACAGATGGGCACTGAGGTACTTATTCTGTGATGCTGGCCAAAGAGTACTGCTGGCATGGGGGTGTCCTGGACTCCTGGTTACTCCCAGGTAACCATAACCACAGAGTTTGGGTTAGGTACTCTGTAACTGCACTGATTTATAATGTGATCAACATTTCTTTAACTTAATAATATACTTTTAATTTTATCTATGCTGATTCTCAGTTTCCACAACACAGCAATGATTAAATCCATGTTCAGATGGTTGTAAAGGCACCCAGAGGTCTTTAGCACAGGGTGAATCTTGCTCCTTGAGGTAAGAACATATTCCAGTTCAGGGCCTCTGGAGTCACTGCTCATTCCTGAGAGTTCTCTATTTATTGATCTTCTTTCTGGTTCCTGCTTCCCACAAAACATGGAGAAGAGAAGCAGGTGGTGGATTTTATCTTAGTGTTATATGGATTACTGCTCCAGTGATATGACTTCAGGGCAAATATTTGGGAGTGGCCTGTTTAAAATGGACCCTGGGATTATGGCTGTTTGAAAGGCCTCCCTGGCCTGATATTTCTGAGATCTGTGCTTTGGGAGTGATAATGAAAGGAGAACTGAGGCACAGGAAAGGGAGGAGGAAGTGGCCTACCCCAGCCAGCCCACTGTTAGTTGGAGATTTGTCACATGTCTGCAAGCCTGGTTCTGTCACTTTTGACCAACATGCAAGTCTCCCCTTAGACCTGGAGAGTATCCCTACCCTGGGGTTTCCCAGTGCTCAACCTGTCACCAAGCTCTGTCATTACTGCCCCAGTTGGTTTGGGAGGCAGGTAGAATGAGAACCACCAGCTTCCAACCGAGCCCACCCTCCAGGCTCTGGTGGCCATGCTTCTGCCTCATCCCTCAGTAATTTTTATTAGCATAAATGCAGCAAAGTCACCTTTCTGGTAGCTATTAAATAGCACCCCCAACCCCCTACAGCAGGGGAAAAAGCTCCTTTGGGTTTAGTCCACTGGCTTCTTCCAGCTGTCCATAGATTCCTGGGGATTGGGTGCCAGGAGTTCTTGTGACCTCCCCTTGGGGCTATTTCCTGGTAGGGCCATATGACATTGTCTGGAGGCTCCAGTAACTGTACACTGGACCCTGGGCCTGATTTCCTAGGAAGGGAAGGAATTATGCTTTCCCAGGTAACCTGGTGTTCTAGGCTAGTGGTCAGGGGAGCTGGACACCCATAAGCTCAAGGTGGGTAGGCTTGGCAGGTGGATGTGTGTGTGGAATGTTCTCTACCAGGATCCAAGGATAGTGCCAGAGCTTTAAAGATATAGGTTAAAGGAGCCTCAAGATGAGATTTCTTTATGGCTAAAAACCACAGATAAGACCAATCTGATGGGGCTGTCCAGTGGAGGTGACCAGTCTTCAGTGACCTTTGCTGTTGACAAAAACAGAGTGTACTATGGAGAGTTAATGGGGTGGGAGTGGGGAGTTAGGGAAGGAAAAAAGAGAGGTAGAGAGAGGAGAGGAGTAGGTGGGAAGGAAGAGAAAGTAAGAACCCTTGAACAATATGGTTTGAATTAAGCAAGGACACTTATGCTGGGATCTGTTATATATATATATATAGTTGACCATTGAATATCTCCGGTGGAAAATATTATTATTATACTCAATAGAATGCTACTGCATTATTCAAAAGATGAAAATATGTCTTTTGTGACAATATAGACGAAACTTGAATTGACAGAGTTCAGTGAAATAGGAGGTGAATGATGATGGTTTCACTCATATGTGGAGTATCAATAACCAAATCAAAGGAACTGGCAAAAACTAACCAAGCAAATTCTTAGATATGGTGAAAACTCTGGTGTTTCCCAGAGGGGAAAAGGTAGATGGGTAGAAGGAATGGGTTAAGGGGTCATTTTGGTAGTGAGAGAACACTGAAACTTTGATGGTATATGTGCTAAGTCTTAAACACATATACAGGGGCAAAGATACATGCTCATGGGGCTGGGGAGAGAAGCTAGGGCTTGTATCTGGCTCCACATTCAGCCTACGTTTGAAATCCAGCACACATGGGAGTCCTTTGGCATTGAGGGAAACACCAGTGCTGTGGTGTCTCTTCCTCTCTCTTTTAGAATGACAGTTTGACCTGGGATCAGTGAAAGCATGCATGCAAAAGATCCCAGCTATACTAAAAAAAAAGCAGACCAACCTCCACCCATAAATCAATTAAAAAGAAAATACTGTAAATGTATTTTCTTTTAATAGCATCTTCTCTAGCTTAATTCAGTGTAAGAATATAGTGTGTCATACAGATACCATACAAAATAGGTGTTTACTAATTACTTTTGTTCTCAGCAGGGTTTTACCAACAGCAGTTTTATTAAATTTTTTTTTTTTGAGGGGTGAGTCCAAAGCTATACTTGGATTTTGACTGCATGGTGCGTGGTGCCTTTAAGCCCCAGGTTGTTCAAGGATCACCTGTCATGAAAGAACAGGAGCTGGGACAGCAAGGGCCACTCAGGAAGACTCAGGCTGGAGCAAAGTGTGCCTCCTTCAGGGGTGATGGGAAGATGCTGTTTGGGTAGAAGGTCTGGATTGGTCATAGAAAGGACCTGGAAGGAAGGAGCAAGGTGCCACCCAGAGAAGTGACTCCATGTCTCCCCAGAGGACTTGGAAGAGACACCAATTAATTCATCAGGATCTTTTATTAACGTATAGAAAATGTGTTTAAAAAAGGAACTATACAGAGGCTAAAATCAATCAGGACTAAAAATACTAGTTAACAAGCAGAGGTTCCTGTCTGAGAGCTGCTGTAAGTTGATGGGGAACTGCATCTCCTTGATGTCTGCAGAGCTTTCTCGTCTGAGTTCATGAGTGCCCGTCACCTGCAGACTGTACGCTTCAGCCTCATCTTCTTTCCATCTAGTTCCTTCCCATGTCTGAGGAAATGCTTTCTCAAGCACACTGCAGCTACAAAGTCAGTACATTGGCCTTGTTATTTTCACCTGAAAAGTCTGTTAACGATTAAGATGACCAACTCAAATTTGGGATGAGGTTGTGTGGGAGGGTTTGCTGTTTATAGTTTCTCAGCACAACAATCAAGAGACCACCAGGGTGGGTTTCAGCCTCCTGAGCTCCAGGAATCAATGCCCTTCATGTGATAGGAGCGCCTAGGGCATCTGGGGTCCTGTGGACTTGCAGTGTATTCCAAACTTAGATAATTGGGGGTGAGGGAGAAAGTGAGTGTGAGAACAGGAGGGAGCCTGGGCAGTAAAAGTATCTCATAGCATCCAGCTGTGAGTTTACAGAACCAGGGTAAAGGCAGGTTCCCCAGGTGGGCCTGGTTGGGGATGGGGGTTTTGAGGGCTTCTGTTTGGATCACAGTCTTATTAAACCTTGCTGTTCTCCGAACCTAACACAGAGGTACTGCTGTCTTTTTCTCTAAGCACCATCACCACCCACAACCTGCCCCACCCCCCACAAAGATGCAGTGTTCTCTTGGGGAGATAGATTCCTTTCAGAGAGTTGTCATTTCATTAAGAGAAGGGGGTTAATTTCTGGAGTGTGTGTCTGGAAGATAAAATACAAATTCCCAAGTACTAATTTCCCTTTTTTCCCCCAAGTGGCAAAGAACTAAGACTATAGTCAATTGTCCTCTGAGACAACTCCCCACCCCTGCCCCAACACCTCCAACCCACTGGGGAGGTAGAGGAAGGTGGAGGAGGGAAAAGCCCAGGCATAAATAACATTAATTTGTCTCTTTCCTTCTTCTAGCCTCATTCCTCAGAAATTCCCACAACCTGATCCCATAGGGGATCATGGAGACTGTGTTCCTTGGAGAGTCAGGGAGGAGAGAGCCCAACCTGCACGCTTCAGCCTAAAAATTCATGAGATTTCTGCCTATGACACCATCTGTGTTGGTTTGAATACATTAAAAATATAACCCTTTTCCTCCCAGATTCTGGAGTAAAATTCATACTCCAGGAAGTCATGTATGCTTGTTCTGTAACTTCCCTGCCTATAATTCTACTTATAGGGTCTGACCTGGTATGAGAATGACCAGAATTACCCACTCATGCGCAGTGAGAAGGAGGCTCCATTTCCCAAAAATGACAGAGGTTGGGGTTGGGGTGGGGGTAGTCCTTGATCTTGGTCTTTCTTTCCTCTTCAAATTTTCTAGGGCCATCTCTCACCTCTCACTCCCTTCAAGTAAAATGAAAAAGAAAGAAGGGAAAAAGAAGGAAGGAAGGAATCTTGAATAAAGAAAGGAAGAAAGAAAGGAAAAAGAAAGAAAGGAAGAAAGAAAGGAAGGAAGGAAGGACAGATGCCATCATTTTTCCTGTTCCTGCTGAAGTGAGGTCCTATGGAGTGTGTGGCAAAAACAGTGTAAGAAGTGCACTCCCTTTTCCTAGGGGACAGAGTCTTTGTGAAATTATCAGTGAACCCAAGGAGGCAGCCACCTGGCAAAACAAATATCTAAGGTGCCAGCCTCCAGCCAGAGAAAAAGCAGAGGCATGAGAGTTAGACAAAGCGCTTCCCATTGGGCTTGTCACAGTTGTTGTGTGGGCCTGGGGTGTTAGTCAGCCTTTCTGTGCCTCTATTCTCTCACCTGTACCTGGAAAGTTTTGGGTATGAAACTATTTTTCTTAGTCTTTCATTGGGAAGAAAAATGACTACATCTACTTCTGGTCCAGCAAGTGACATAAGCTGTCGAGGCCTCTTTTTCCCTGGGGATGAAAGGAGTGGTTTGAGGCCCCTGCAGCTCTGAAGGACTGCCACATACTCATGTTCAAGGTCAGGCTGTCACAGGCAGTGATGAGCAGACCTTGCCCACCCACCCACCCACTCTCATCTGCCCCTGGCTATGCATTCAGAACACATCTTTCTTATGGCTTAGGTGTTCAGGCCTCCTGGAACTCCAACAATAGCTGATGTGAGTAAGAGTTGCCACTAGCCCTAGGCTGGCACGTGAAAGAGCTGCTCCTGTAGGACCAAAAGGGTTAAAAGTGGCTATACCAGAAGGCAGCCAGTCACCAGGGCCCAGCTGCATCTGCTGTTTATGAAGTTGCTGCCCACCCCCCTCCCGCTTGCCTGAAGAACAAGGGCTTTGCTTTCTGAACTCCAGGCACTGCCTTAGGAAGCTTGCAGGAGGAGGGAGGATTTCCTGCTTGGAGAAAAGGCAGCCCATTCCAAGACCGTGAGGTCTGCCAAGGACATTTGGACAATGCAGTGCTGCAGGTGCAATGAAGTCATGCTCCAGGCAAGGAGTGACCTTGGAAAAGGAATCAGAAATTCTGGGGGTGACACAGCAGGCTGATAATGCCTCTGAAGAGAATGGAGGTCCAGGCAAGCATTGGCTAGCAGACTGAAAAAAAAAAAAAACCTTTTGATGATGCTCACTTTCCTGCAATGCTGGGCCTCCAGGGCTCCCTTTCTCCCTAGGAGGAGTGGGTGAAGGACTGAGAACTCTGGGGTAGAAGAGTTCCAGACTTGGAGGGCTTCATGCTGGCCTGTTCCCCAAGACCCACTGGGGGCTTGTCTGTAGATGGCCATTGTCACCTTTGCTTTATTCTGTTTTGCATTTTTACTTTTTCTCCAAGCTTGAAGAAGATAGAACATATGTAAGCAAATCCAGTAGGATGCAGAGAAGCTAGACAGGAGCTGGTCTTTCCACCTGTACTGGAGTAGACACTAGCTCACCCTCTTCAAGAACATGAGAGCTGGCTTACCTCCTATGTTAGAGGTCTTTGCTGGGTCTGTGAGTCTTCATCTGACCTACTGGTATCCAGAGACACCAACATTACAGAGGGAGACTTGAGTACATCTGTGTGGGGTTGAGTTGTAGGTGAAAGAGAGATTTAGGGAAGCTGTTGGTCAAAGAACTTCAGGAAGTACAGCCAGAGAGGTTAGGACACAAGCCTCAGACACCAGCCCTGTGGCTCTCTTCTTCAGATCAGAACTCCCCTGCCATTTTTCACCTAAGTGAGATGCACCTTCCAGGAGAAACTGAGTCTTAGCTCCTGGCACCATGCAAGAGAATTCCCAAATGGTAAGCCTCTGAGGTCCTGAAGGACCCCTTTGACAGGTTTGAGACAAAGGGAAGAGAGAGTAAGTTATCTGCCCATTGAAACTGAACTGAAGCATCTTTCAGCGGCTCTTTCCCAAGTGTTAGGAAAAGATAGAGGGGAGAGCAGGACTCCCTTTGAAGGAAAAGAAAATGAAGAAATGGTGAGTTAAGGTGAGAAGCTTTGAGGTCAGTTGACCAGGGACCTTAGGGAGAGAATGGGGCACAATGTTTCTTAAAAATGATGAACACAGGAGTTGGGCAGTAGTGCAGTGGGTTAAGCACAGGTGGCGCAAAGCCCGAGGACCGGCATAAGGATCCCGGTTCAAGCCCCCGGCTCCTCACCTGCAGGGGAGTCCCTTCACAGGTGGTGAAGCAGGTCTGCAGGTGTCTATCTTTTTCTCCCCCTCTCTGTCTTCCCCTCCCCTCTCCATTTCTCTCTGTCCGCTCTAACAACGATGACATCAATAACAACAATAACTACAACAACAGTAAAATGACAAGGACAACAGAAGGGAAAATAAATAAATAAAATTAAAAAATGATGAACACTTGTGGAAAAAAAAACACTCTATTCAGTAAAAGGAATCCAGAGATTCTTTCATAAAGTTTGGGTCAATTAATCTTTGAAGTCCCTTTCTTGCCTTATAGTTCTTTAAAGTCAATCTAAGTACCATCGATGCTACTATTTATAAAAATGTTTCATTGGGTAAAACGGTTCCAACAACAGACAGGTTTGGTTTTCACCTGAATAGGCATTGCGAGGGTTCACAATTTTTTTCTGTTCCATTTCCCTTGTTGAGGTTGGCTCGACTGGCCCTGCCCAGGCATGGATTCTGCTTGTAGGACAAGATGAGTTCAGTTTCTTATATGGTGTGATCTTTTCTGTGCTGGTTTCTCCTGAGTGTGTTTGGTATGACTTTTGAATCAATTTTCCCTTTTTCTTTCTTTCTTTCTTTCTTTCTTTCTTTCTTTCTTTCTTTCTTTCTTTCTCTCTTTCTTTCTCTCTCTCTCTTTCTTTCTTTTTCCTTCCTTCCATTCCCTTTCCCTACACTTCCTTTCTCCTTCCTTACTTCCCTCCTTCTTTCTCTAATAAAGCAAGACTTCTGGTGAGCTTTCATAATTTAAGTATACTCTCTCACCAATGTCAGTTTACCCAGATTTTCATGTCAGAGGCCAGCATTACTATCAAAACCAGAACGGAAGTTAAAAGCCATTTTAGTCAAACCTTCCATTCACTGTGTAATCCCAGAGAGATGAAATACCTCCCTGAGGTCCTATCACCAGCCAAGCAGCCAGGGGGTGGAGTTGGGGTACTGCAGCTAAGCTCCCAAGTTTCATACAAGGGATGCCTGTTACTCCAGGGGCTTCTTGAAAAGACTATTTCTGTTCTTCCTCCTCTCCCAGTTTTTTTGGCCATGAGGCTACTAAAGTGAGAGCTGATGCCAGTTTCCACTCACTGACTCTCCTCAGAGCATCAAAGGCTTGAGCAGCAGCCTTCTAGGTGTTAGAGCTTGATTAGACCATGGAAGTTTTTAAACTCTGACTCCTGGGCTCAGGCACTAATTGGTGAGGAAAGTACCTGGATTGACTGAGCCTGGACATTTCAGGAAATAGCCTGGGCCTTGGGAGGAAGTGAGAGAAAGGGCAGGTGGACAGAGAGCCCAGGATGGCACTTCATCAGAGGCATAGCCATGGCTGAAGCCAGTGTCTGATTCAGAGACCTGAAGGTCATGGCTTCCAGGACCTCCAACTGGCTTGGGTTTGAAAATCAAATCATGCCAGGGAAGAACGCACATCTCATCATGAAGGAGGGGACCCTAGTCCTTCCTTTGTCACCTTTGGATTTCTAGATGTGATTTCCTCTGACACTTCTCATTTCTTCTTTCCTAGGTAGAATAATAAAGGAAGATGGAGAAAGATAACCTATGGTCTCACCTCAGTAAAGAGGTCATTCCTGCGTCCCATGAGATCAAAACAGAGAGGAAAAAAAAGCAACACAGACTCTCACATTCCACTCCATCTCCTGGGTAATAGGTTAGGGGACAGCAGGAGGTCATACAGCTTCTTCCTCTGACTGTGATTAACCACCCATTATGGGAGCCTGGCCAGACAGAAGTGAGACCTGTGCTTTACAACTCAGAAACAATAAATCTATAACAAATAGAGCCAGAGGCAGAAAATGGCAGAGCGAGGTGAGTTCTGCAGGTCCTGGGGGACCTGTGACCTTAGTGGCAAACATACCCCGATTTCTCTGTCCTTTCCTCAACTTGATGCCCCACTAATATCCTCCTTTATTCCCACCCCTAAATATTGCTGTCTGTCTGACTCAAGGGAGAGGCAGTCAGTCTGAACCACAGTGATATTTTTGGGGGGCTAGGGTTGGGTATAGGTCACGCCATAGGGACTAGATTCTAAAACACTGGTGGGGATTCTTGGGCTGTGGGGGGGTAGGGAGGGTGGAAGCAGTTTGATTAGTCAGACAAGAGAGCATCATGTATGAAAGAGGACAAAGGACCCTTGACTGGGGAAAGCAAAGGCATCAGAAAACGAGCCTCTTTGGCCCACTAAAGAGACTTGGCTTGTGGGCATAGCGGTAGCTAATCTTCCTTTGAGGAATTGTGGGCAAGGCTCTCTTGCAGGCTGGTGTGATGACCTGAGCATGACAGTGGTCAGAGTCCAAACACCTGGGAGGGAGGGCATCTCAGCAGAAGGGCAGGGAAAGAAGGTGCCAGTCTGTTGCTAGCACTCATCTGTAAGTAAGAAAATGTTTTACTTTCCCTCTTGGGTGGGATGAGAGGGTGATAGGAAGGATGACAGGTTGGAGGGAGGATGGCGACTAAGGGTCAGACCCCAAGGCTGTGGAAACCAGGGTGGTTGATACTCAGCTACTTCCTACCACACCCAGTTCCCTCCCCCACCAACACTCTTCAGCCATACCTGCAAAGTATGCTCCCGCTCCCTGAACCCCACCCCTAGTTTCACATCATAAAATACAAACAAATGACAGAAAAGGTCAGTTGGTGGGATGGAGGTTGCTCCTGCTCAGAAGGGCAGGGACCGCCGCTTCCTCACAGTTGTCAGGCGGTGGGCATAGGGACGCATTTTCATCTCCACGAAGGGAATGGAGAACTCGTGACCTTTCCAGTGGTACCAGTTGATGCCCTAGGAAGAAAAGAGAGAATTATGTCAGGTTGCCTCTCCCCACACATTTTATGGGATATTTGACAATCTGTTTTTTATTTTATTTTATTTTATTTTACTTTATTTTATTGTTTTTGTTTTTTGGAGTTGCATTCACTCATGGACCTGGGAAACACTATTGAGTTCCAAAATGGAGGCAGGAGAGAGGCATGTTTAAGAGATTGACTGTTACACCACTCATTCCCAAGAGGACACTCAGGTTATTCCTACCTCTGGTGGCTCACCAAGTTGATTTTTTCCCAAGACTGACCAAGACTGGCCTTTTGGAGCCTAAGTTGGGAAAGTTCTAAAAGGCCTAGTTGGCCACCATTGCACCCAGTCCAGCCTATGGACTTTAATCTCAGTGGGAAAAGTTAGTTCAATTTATATAGGTCTTTCTGATCTCTCCTTTCCTGGTGCCCTAGAATGCAGTTGAACTCGTGATGCTTTCTATGGAATTGATGACAGTCTTCCCTGTGTTGTCTAGATGAGATAATGCAACGGACTTCAATGTGTCAAAGGCTTGTTGGGTTGGATTCTAGCTTCTGGGCCCAGATGTTCTCCTTTTATTCCTGTGGCCTCTACTTGGTCCTGCCTATGTCTGTATTATGCTCTCTGTCACAAAGTTCCTTCTCAAGAGTCTGAGTGCTTATTTCTAAGTGGAAAGATTTAATTTAGGACACAGAAGTAAGAGGCCATGAGCTCCTCAGCTTGAACCCGCCTCCCTGGAGAAGGTGAGGGGGCAGAATATGGCCTCGACCACCCACCTGGCTGTGCCTGGACTCCCCATACTTCCCATTGAGGTTGGTCCGGTGGCAATTCTTGTACCACCAAGCACCCTTGTATGACATGGCGCAGTTGGTGACTGCAACATCATTATCTCTGTCCTCTGTGGAGAAAGGACGTCCCTGGTGATAGCTGAGAGAGTCTCCTGCAAGACAAGAGCCTTTGTGAGGCCACTATTTAATCATGGTTTACTAGACCTTTGACCCTCTGACAACAAACACATTTTCCTGCTGTGGGACCTTCTGGTGGTTACCTCTCCCTATCTCTCCCCATTTGTCAGCCTGACTGTAGTGGATACTCTGACGCTTGCTGCACCTCATCCCAGGGACTGGGGGGTGGGGACATGCTGCCCTACTGCTCTGCCCAGGTCAGTGTCTCATCCCCCCAATTCCAGGAGAATTTTGTCCTCCCAGTGTCCCCTCACTGCACTGTTTCCTCCAGGCCAGTGCTGGAACAGGGCATCCCTGGTCCCTTTAGTCTCCAGAGCAGGTAGTGAGGAGTGTGGGAACAGGGGCCAGCCTGGGTCACCTCAGCCCAGACTGTCTCATGACCAATCAGACCCTGAATTATGTATTTAGAAACTGGGTCACAGGCAAGGAGAGACATCAGCTAACTTGAGCTTCTGTCCATAGAAATGGGGTTGTGGGGAATCCTCATCATGGTAGGGAAGGGGCTGGGAAAAAAGGGCTGGGTTTTTGGGAAAGTAGGAAGGGGAGAAGTAGTCCCCATCACAGTCTCCAAAAATGTGATGGACCCTTGAGTTAAAAAATTAAATTACAGGGGCCAGGTGATGGTTGAGTGAACACGTTACAGTGCACAAGGACCCAAGTTTGAGTCCCCAGTCCCCACCTGCAAGTGGTGAAGCAATGTTGTAGGTGTCTCTCTGTCTCTCCCTCTCTATTACCCCCTTCTCTCTCAATTTTTGGCTTTCTCTATCCAGTAAATAAAAATAAAGATAATAAAAATTAAAAAATTAAATTATATCTCTGCGGGGATTATGAGGAAACACTGAGAATGTGAAGAATATAAGGAGGCATATTTTGTTGAACTACATGAGAAATGATGCAAATATTGAAGTTTTTAAGAAATGGGGAACTGTTTAGAGATGTGGGTGGTCTCCATCCACTATTAGTGGCTGCCCAATAGCTTATACTGGGAATTTGATTTGTAATGTTCATTTCCAGTCCACTTACAGTCTGTTCAGACTTGGGTTTTATATCCTTGAGAAATGGGGACAAAAGAAGGGTGGAATATGGATTGGAGGCTAAGGGACAGGCTGCTGCTTCCAGAAGGAAAAATGAGCAACAAGGAAAGAGAAAGCTGGTGGTGGTGGGTGTGGTACCAGATAACCTTGAAAACCTCCTGGTCTGGAAAGATGAATGATTGTAAGGTTGCCTTGAGGACAGGGGCAGGACATGTGGGCCCAGGTTTTCATCTTTTGAAGAAGATGAGCTGAATATTTGAGGTCAGCCATCAGACTGTGATTCATTTATGATGACTGGCAAATTGCAGGCAGGGTTTGCCTCTGATGGGGAGAATGGAAGGCAGTCCCGTGATCTCCAGGGTACCAGTGGTGAATTAGGCAGAGAGGCACAGGCTCAGGATAGGTGAAGGGGATCAGGAAGAGGGGGTAAGCCAGGAAAGCAGGTTAGCTTCTGGGGGGGGGGGTAGAAAATTCCTCCTCTTTAGGCACTACTCTAATCCTGGGGGCTAGGGAGCACCTGGTTGTTTTTGAAGTGACTCAGACTCATGTCTTGTTTAATACAATTATTTTCAATTTTTTTTTTTTAAAGCTCAAAGGATGGTAAATTAGACCTTTGCTTGGGAGGTACTGCAGGCTGGACTCATTACCACCAGATTTAGGTTCAGAGATGAACAATGACAAAAGAAAACTATGTCTTCAAAGATTGTCTACCTGGCTAAAAGGAAAAATAAACAGAAGCAGCAATTGGAAGGGAAGCGTCTCAATGATCCTTTTGATTCCAAGGAGCAGAAAACTGTTGCTAAAATTAGACACTAGCACTTAGCCTTAATGTTAGAGTTAAAGAGAATAGATAGTCACTCCCTGCATCCAATGATAGAATATCAAAACAAGTGTTAAGAAATAAGCTACAATAGAACCCAGGAACAGACTGGCCAAGCCCAAAATGTAGCCCGCGTCTTATGTTCCAGTAAAACTACTAAGGCAACACTTTGCAGAAATGATTGTTCTGCTTAATGGAAGCATCACAAAAACCTGTGTGGAAAACATGATCACATGATGTGATTTCATGAAGAACTGAAGAAAAATGTGACTGATGAGGGTCATTTAGGTGCTGGGTTGCTGCCTGATGGGGTGTCAGGGTACTGACAGGGGTGGGGTAAGAGAGATGGCTGCTTGATTGTCATTAGTTCAAAGGGAGTTCTTCTGGATGTCATAGAGGGGACATTTCTGTACAGATAACAGATGATTATGCTCTCATAGATAAGAACCCACACTGGAGGATTCAGACAAGAAAAATAACCCTTTTTCCTTATAATGTGCTTTAAAAAAAAAATATATATATATATACTTTAAAAGCACTGCCACTGCATTCACCACACTCTTTCCTGACTGCCCTGTGAAGCAGAATCAAACCATTAACAGGGTTTCCAGGTGCCAGGAGGTAGCACACCTGGTAGAGGGCAGGCCTTAATGTGGGTGAGGCCCTGGGTTCGATTCCTGGCACCATATGAGAGCACCAGTAGTGGTACCAAGGGAATTTCCCTCTCTCTCTCAGTATAGAATAAAAAAATGGGGTGGGAAGGCTAGTCACCAGTACTGTGTATGTTTGAGGTCCTAATTTCACCCCCTGGCACTGCATAAAAAAGGAGGTATGGTGGTTTCCAGATGGAGAAATGGAAGTCCTGGGGAGCTGGTGTTGCATCCTGTGAATGGAGTAAGGACAGTTTGGGGGATCCTAGCCTCTACATGCCTATTGACTGCAGGGAACACATGGACTATCAGGTGCCTCCTGCTAAAGCTCAGGGTGGGGGCTCAGAGATGGGGTCTGTGTGGCCCAGGTACCTGCAGTGCCATTGTAGCTTCCTATGTGGAGTTTGTAGAGACCTCTGCTGTCATCCACCGAGAACCTGTCATAGGAGGCAAAGGCAGCCTCCTGGCCATCCCTCATGTCCACACGTAGCTCATAGCGACCCTGGGTAGTGAGCCTGTGAATGTTGTCCAGCCCTGGAGAGAAAGCATGGTCAGCACAGTTCCACAGCTTTAGGGATTGCAGGGCCCAGGTGTCAGTGCCCCCAAATGGATGCCACAGACTTGAATAGGCATGTCTGCATGGCTGGCACTCCAGTTCTTCCTATGTAATATCTAAGGGACAGCCTCTGAAGGCTATCCTGTAGGAAGGCCAGCCCCCTGATACTGAAGGTTCCCCAGCACAGGTCAGCCCAGTGTCCTGACAGCTAGTCTGGACTCAGTGACAGACAAACCCTAAGTTTCAGATTCTTAGTCCTGTCCTCCTGTCCTCATCTTCCCATTCAAACTAGTGTTGGTGACAGTAGCATTAGGTGAACATAGGTCCTCTGAATAAGTGTTAGGAAATAAAAGGCACAAACATGGTCCTTTTTCCAGCCATGACATCATCTCTCCAGACAATAACTTGGGTCCACCTGCATATCAGATGTCAGGCTCAGAAAAACAAAACAAAACAAACAAACAAAAAACCACTAGTATAGTCATGGGCCCTTTGGAATATAACTAAAATAGGCCTACTAACTATCTATAAAACAGAGACACCCAAATCTTCATCTGCACTATTCCAGCCTTTAGGTTCATGATTAGTCAACAGTTTGTTTGGCTTTATATGCTAATTCTTCTTTCAGCCACCAGGTTCCAGATGCTACTGTGATGCCAACTGGACTTCCCTAGGTAGACGACTCCACCAACGTGTCCTGGAGCTCTGCTTCCCCAGAGCTCTGCCCCACTAGGGAAAGAGAGAGAGAGGCTGGGAGTATGGATCGACCTGGCAACGTCCATGTTCAGTGGGGAAGCAATTACAGAAGCCAGACCTTCCACCTTCTGCATCCCATAATGTCCCTTGGTCCATGCTCCCAGAGGGATAAAGAATAGGAAAGCTATCAGGGGAGGGGATGGGATATGGAGTTCTAGTGGTGGGAATTGTGTGGAGTTGTACCCTTCTTATCCTATGGTTTTTGTCAGTGTTTTCTTTTTATAAATAAAAATTAAAAAAGGAAATAAGAGGCACAGACATGATCAGGAGAATTTAGGGTTCACCCCAGGGGGCTAAGAGTCTCAGAACTTAGTGGCTGGCCAGCCTTGGTCTGGTTTCTGAGAGGTGGCCAGTGGCCTGATGCTCCCGGGGGGGGGCCCCCACCTACTCCCCGCCCCCATGTCCCAGATGGATGGTTCACTCCCTCTGTCTCCTGCCAAGACCCATTCGAATTCGAGCCTGTTAACAAGGATGAGAAAAGACAGACTAAATAGGAAAGCACCATAGTCAGAGAACAACAGATCGATAGTAAAGCCAAACAGAGTAGGAGCTTGGAAAGCCATTCCTGAGCTGTCAGTTCTCCATGGATGGTGGGAGGTGGGGATAGGGGAATGGGGGCAAAGAGGTTGCAGGCACCCGCAATGGACCTGGGGAGGGGTAGAGCCTGACACCAAGTCTGCCTGAGCATGACACCCAAAGTAAACACAAAGGAGTCACTACCCAGCCAGAACTCATCTTCCAGGTTCCCGAAGCCCATGCGATACTCGGCCCACTTGCGAAAGAAGTCAGTCTGGCCATTCTGCCGCCTCTGGAACACCTGTGAGACAAGGGGGTTGAGGAGCTGCCAGGGAAGAGGACACCCCCACAAAGTGTAAAATGACAAGCCCGGGGCCCCTCCTGCACTGGTGAGAGGCCCAGGGAGCTTAGTGACACATTTTCATAGTGGGAGCTAGGAGTCCTGCTGCAAGACCAGCCTGATGTTGATGTTAATTTGCACCCTGGAATGTAGAAAGGAATTGGAATACACATCAAGTTCCTGAGCAGTCAGAGCAAACTGGCTGGGCTTGCAAGCAAATCTCTGGACCATGGATTGTAGCAGGAAGCATTTCTCACCAGAACAGAGTAGAGTCATGAAGGATACTGGAGTAGGAGGTTGGAGACTGTCTCTACTGTCTCCTGCCAGGCCAGGCCAGGCCAGACCACCAGTTATCAGTCACTCGTTGAGCTGTTCAGGGCTAACTTCATTCATCTCCCAGTGCATGAGCTTTACCATTAGTTTCCAATTCTGCTTTACTAAGGAGGCACTGGTACATCAGAGGCAAAAATACCATACAGAGTAGCTGTGATGAACCAACTCCCATTGTACCCCATCCAGAACCCCTCTGTGTGGCACAGGGATAGCCTAGTTGGGGGGCAGGGGCAGCCATGCTGGAGGTGTGTGTGGGAGGGACTGGCTCCCTTCACTTGTGGAGGCTGAGCTGTTGGAACAGAGTTACCCCTGGAGTTCTTTCTTTCCCAATCCCTACCAGAGATGAAATGGTGTTTCTTCCTGACTGTGGATCTTTCCTCAAGATTCTGGGAGAGAACCCCAGAAGGCCCTGGAGTTCCAGGGGTAGAGGTGGCTTGTGTAACTAATGGGGGCTGTCCCACTGGCCTCATGGATCTCTGTCATGTGCAATCTTCCAGTGGAAAGACTCTAATAATCTCTCTGGGGATGCTCACCCCTGCCATAAGGGGCCATCATCTCAGTGTCCTCAGAAAGATACTCTAGGCCTCTTAGACTCACTCCTCTCCTTCTCTGACTCTCTCCTGCACTGAACATTCTCCAGGAAGAAGGATTCCCTGGGAAGGGGGCTCTTCCACTTTCCCCTGCTCCTTTGCCAAGTCATGCCTGTGACTGGATTGCTGACCAACGAAGAACCCCCTGTGGGCAAGAGGAATGCCAGAGGTTGGCCAGATGTGGGCAGATAGGTGATCCAGGGGACCAGCATGTCTTCAGGTACTCACAATCCAGCCTCCCCCGTTGGTGGTCATGTCACAGAACACCTGCAGCTTCTGGCTGGGCTCACCATGGAGGAAGATGGTATAGACACCGCTCAAGGTGTCTCCATTCATGAGATGCTGTGCACAGTCCTGAGGGTGTGGGAATACCCGGCCAGCTGCACAGAGAAAGAGGAAACATCATAAAATTTTCTCCCCACCTCTCTGTAAGCTCCTTCATCACAGACCATGATAAATCCTTGCTGGACCTCACACAGTGTGGGGATTCTGCACCTTCTCTTCAAAGGTGTGGAGTTGATCAGACAAGAGGAGGTTTGGGGGGAAACTAGGAACCAGACCCTAGCTGGCGCATTCACTAACCCATTGGCTACATTTGGGCAAAGGATCTGTTTCTTTGGACATCTGTTTGCTCATTAGTAGAATGGAATAAGAAAAATAAGGCTCACCTCACTTCTCAAAGGCAAGGGGGTATTAATACCACCACACAAGAGGACATGTAGATTACATTAATGGAATTGACAATTGTCATTCATCCAGTACTGATGTGAGACCACAGTCAACCACTGCAGCTTCCACCTTCCTTCCTTTCTCCTTTCTTTCTTTCTTTCTTTCTTTCTTTCTTTCTTTCTTTCTTTCTTTCTTCCTTCCTTCCTTCCTTCCTTCCTTCCTTCCTTCCTTTCTCTCTCTCTCTCTCTCTCTCTCTCTCTCTCTTTCTTTGTCTCTTTCTTTCTTTCGCCTCCAGGGTTATCACTGGGGCTTGGTGTCTGCACTAAGAATCCACTGCTCCTGGAGGCCATTTTTCCCATTTTGTTGCCATTGTTGTTGTTGCACCTGTTGTAGTTGTTTTTGTTATTGTTGTCATAGCTGTCGTTGGATAGGACAGAGAGAAATGGAGAGAGGAAGGGAAGACAGAGGGGGAGAGAAAGGCGGACACCTGTAGACCTGCCTCAACGCTTGCGAAGTGATCCCCCTGCAGGGGGGGAGCCAGGGGCTCAAACCGGAATCCTTAAGCTGGCCCTTGCGCTTTGCACCACGTGCGCTTAACCCGCTTCGCTACCGCCTAGTTCCCAGCTCCCACATTTCTAAGGGGGCAAAAGGCATCTAGGCAACTCTTTCTACTGTTGTCACAGCAACCACTAGAAGGTAGTCAAACAGGTTCACTCTAGCAAGAAGGTAGATGTCTGTTCCTTATGCAGCACCATCTCCCACTTGGACCAAATAATCAAATGGCCCTGCTTCACAGTTCAGTTTAAGGAGAGGGCAGGGGAAAGAAATTGCAGCTCATCTTTCAGAGAAAACACTCCAATATGTAGAACAATACATAATTAGCTAGCAGAAAAGCTGAAAACATGTGTCTGTGAGAACTGTGCTTTGAGGCAAACTGGGCTACTTTGCAGGACACTCCAGATACAAAGATGCTACTCAAGATTTTTCAAACTTGCATGAGCAGAGGGAGATGTTATCAGCAGAATTTTCCATGGGAGGAAACGTGCTTGGGATGATCTGTGAATATGATGCTCTTCTGGGTAGTGGGTTGATTTATTTTCTCTAGCCTTGACTGCTATGGGGGGGTGGGGGGGAGGCTGGGTAGACACCTCAGGTGGCAGGTGCCATGGCGCCCCTGGTGGCAGGCATGTGACTCGATTTAGAGTGGTTATTAAACACCACACAAAGGAAACCCATAATGTCTGTGCTCTAATGAGTGCACCACCATCCAGCCCCAAAGGAGACATGGTGACAGCACTGAGTGGTGGGTTATCTAAGACCCTTGTTATAAATCACCATGAGAAATAGGTGGTCAGGGTTCTGTGGACTTTATGCAAATTGCTCCAAAGACACAACCCTGCCTTATACAAGAACCATCTTAACCTGCTGCCAGTCAGTGTGGCCTGCATTTAAAGTAGCTTCCAACCAACAGCCAGCTCCAGGCACAAATATCTGCATTTCTATAGACTTTGCTTTTTAGAGTGCATTTTCATTTTCATTTAGTTCTTGCAAGAAACTTGAAAGGCAGATTGTTGTCAATCAGAGGCTCATTTTGTCGAGATGGAAATTATACTCAGAGAGACCAGCTGGTTTCCCTCAACACCTAAACATAAGTGTTTAGACCCAGAGTCAAGTGCTCCTGACCCTCCACTGGAAGGGATAAAACTAAAACTGATTTAAAACTATTCCACCATGTGGTATCTTTTATTGTGTTTACCTTTACTGAGACCGTAATCACTGAGCCTTCATGGAGCTTATATGCATGTAAAACCCCAAAGGCTGAAGTTACTGTGAAAAGTTTTATTTGCAAATAAAATCTCTTTCCTCTTCCAAGTAGATTTCCTGAAGTATTTACCTTTCACCCCAGCCCTAGCTCAGGAGTGTTCCTGGTCCCACCTCCTACTCCTGGTGGGGTACTGACATTTCAGGAGGCAAGCTCCCTGTTGCTTTGAGAGCTTCCAGATCATTTCCCACCAAGACTGCTTAGGGACAGCCCACACCTTCCTCTCATTTCTCCTTTCCTTTCCTCTCCCTCTCCCTCTCTCTCTCTCTCTCTCTCTCACACACACACACACACACACATACACACACACAGCCTGCTTTTCAAATTTGACCTCCAGTTGCACCTACTTCAATGGAATCAACACATTTCTCCCGAGCCACTTGTCTCCTTAAAGGGGACAGGTCCCTAAATTCTTCCTCCTCAACAAAACATCTTTCCACCATCTCAAAATAACAGCTTCATACAAATACACACACAAAACCAAACCTAGCTTTAGAATAAGTGGCCAGATAGTCTTACAAGGCTTTTCCAGACTGATAAGAGAGATTTAGTAGCTATGCCAGAACTATTTTACAACACTCTGTAGTGGTTGCTTTAAAATAAAGGTGTACCACCAAGACCAGACGCATACATAGTAAAGTGGATGCTTTGCTCTGGAGGGGTTTGAAAACGTCTGTAGAAGGACTTGCTTTTAAAAATTTATTTATTTATATTTTTCATGATTCTTTTGTTTATTTATTTCCTTTTGTTGCCCTTTTTATTGTTGTAGCTATTATTATTGTTCTAAATATCATAAATGAAATCTAATTAGAATATTCCAATTACTACCAAAAGTAATTTCTACAAAGCCTTTTAAAAATTTTTGTTTATATTTATTTATTTTCCCTTTTGTTGCCCTTGTTTTTTTATTGTTGTAGTTATTGTTGTTATTGATGTCACTGTTGTTAGATAGGACAGATAGAAATAGAGAGAGAAGGGGAAGACAGAGGGCGAGAGAAAGACACCTGCAGACCTGCTTCACTGCCTGTGAAGCAACGCCCCCTGCAGGTGGGGGCTCGAACTGGGATCCTTATGCTGGCACTTTGCGCCACCTGTGCTTAACCCGCTTAACCTGCCTCCCAGGACTTGCTTTTTAAAGCAGAAAGTGGGAATAAAATTGCTTTCAGAAGCCAGTGTGGTCTCAGGTGAATTGCAATTTTGAGTAGAATAGGGGTCCTAGGTTGTTCCCTGAGAGAGAGGAAGGGGTGTTTTCTTCCTTTTGGTCTTCCTAGCCCAGCTCCCCAAATGTGCAGGGTTGGCCTGTAGTCACAGGGGTAGTTGTAAAGCTATGTGCCTAACATTTGCCACATTGCAAGACCACCTGGTTGCATCCAGGCTTAATGGTCTGCCCTTCAGTCTGATGTGCCTCTAGAGAAACCTCATAAGCATTATTTTGGGCAGTCTTGAGATAGTCTGGGGTCTTAACTCAGACCTGTCTTCTAGGGGAAGGCCTACTGGGTCAGCACGTCAGAGCATCAGAGTGTGGGTTGAAAGGAACTGGTGTTTTGCTTTGCCAAAACACTGCTCAACTCTGGTGGTAACTGGGATTGAATGTGGGACTTCAGAGTCTCAGGCATGAAAGTCTTCTTGCATAACCATCATGCTATCTCCCCCACCCTAGGAACTGATGTTTTATTCCAGTTTTGCAGGTGAATCTGTAGTCCAAGTGTGTCTGAGCTTACTCTTTCTCTGGTCTATCGTCCTCTTGTCAGAGAGACCAAGAGAAGGCCTTGGTAAGCTGGACTGAGCTTCCAGGATAGACTCTGCTTGCCTGAGTCCCTGTGGCTAGGAGCAGAACAGACTGGGCCTCTCTCTTTTGCTCTTTCTCTCTGCCCCCTCTTCATTGTTTATTTTTTACCATCAGGGTTATTGCCTGCATGGTTTCACTGCTCCCAGTGTAATTTTTAATTTTTTCCAAGATAGAGATGGATTGTGAAAGAGAAGTAGAGAGACAGAGAAGGGAGGAAAGTTACTGTAGCACTGCTCAACTTCCCACAAGGCTTCCCCTGTGCAGGTACTCCCACGTGGTGATGGCGGGGGGCTTGAACTTGGTAAAGTGTGTGTGCTACTGAGTGAGCCATCTTCTGGCTTTCCCCCCTTTCCCATGTTCTCTCTTTCTTTTGGACCCTGGCACGTCTTGAGTGGGCAGGCCCTAGGCTTTAGATTGAGTGGGGTCCAAAATGAGGGGCTACAAGACTATGCGCCCTTGAATTGAAGCTTGTGGTCCAATTTAGGGGGTTAACTTGGCACTGACATGGTTACAGCATCCCTACCCACCCCACAATTTCATCATAATCATCATCATCATTATTATAATTCTTATTATTTTTGCCTCCAGGGTTATTGCTGGGCCTCGGTGCCTGCACTATGAATCCACTGCTCCTGGAGCCCATTTCCCCCCTTTTGTTGCCCTTCTTGTTTACCATTGTTGTTGTTATTATTATTGTCATCATTATTGTTGGATAGGACAGAGAGAAAAGGCGAGAGGAAGGGAAGACAGAGAGGGGGAGAGAAAGACAGACACCTGCAGACCTGCTTCACAGCTTGCTTCACAGCCTGAAGCAACTCCCCTGCTGGTGGGGAGCCAGGGGCTCAAACTGGGATCCTTATGCTGGTCCTTGTGCTTTGCACCACCTGCACATAACCTGCTGCGCCACCACCCTCACAACTTCATTATTTTAAGGAGACAGGGTGAGCTCGGGCAGATATCATCTGATATCCTCAGAAAGCCACCTTTGATTCAGACTGAGGTGATGCCTGTCATCTTCCTCAGGTGGAAGTTTCAGGATCAGGAGCTAAGCTGGAATGGTTTTTCTTCTCCTTCATTCAGGGGTGGGGGCTTGATGTCACAAAGAAGCTTCAAAGAAAAATTTTCTCGAGCACAGGCTGAGGTTATTACCCAGTTAGGAGGAGAACTGTGCAAAGTGAGAGGCACATGGCAGCATCTTGTGGCTAAGTGTTTTGAGATGTAGTTGTGACATCAGCAGGACAGGGGTAGTCAATGGATTTGCTCAGAATTTGGTTTGTGTTGGGGTCTGAAGTCAGCCTGCTGAGCAGAGGAAGAGAGGTGTGTGAGGCCCACAACAGTGGGTTGGCAGCAGGTGGCTGCAAGAGAGAAAGAGGCTTTTTCTGTCCTGCTTTTTCCTGCCTGTTCTGGGTACTGGGATGTGGTGTTAATGGGTAGGGCTGGCGACTTTGAAGAGTGTCTGCTGCTCTTGCCAGTCTGAAGCCCTGGGGTCAGACTTTCTCCCTGTTCATGACAGGTGTTTTTGTGACACACAGTCTGCTGCCTCCTGGGATCACAGTGACCATCTCTAGTCTCCAGCAATGACATTTGTCTGGGGGCATGGGAGGTGGCTTAGTGTGGGGAGCACATGACTTTCCATGTGTGTTGGGCCTTGGGTTTGCTCCCTGGCATCACATGGAAGTACTGTGGATAGCACCAAGGAAACTTCATGACTGGTGGAGTTACGGTGTCTCTTCCTCTTTTGTCTAAGAGTGTTGGATAAAATGGTGCCAGGGAGGCAACTCAGAGGCATTATACAGTCAAGGCACTAGATCGAGTCCCCAACACTACATTTAAAATAATGAAGCCAGCAGGCTAGCTGTATAGAGAAGGTGAAAGAAATGATGGGAGTCAAGGGAAATGAATGAATGCACAGAGAGAGGAAGGTGGCTGGGGAGTGACAGGACAGAGAGGTGGTCCATGCAGCCCTCTCACCCATACCCACCTGACTGACCATGTCATACCTAGCTCCTTCCCCACTGCTAGGTGATAAAGAAGGAGGTGGGCCTCCCTTTGGGAGCTTGCTACTCTCCATGAAGCAAGACTCAGTGGTCTCTAAGTGGTGAGGCAAAGAGGAGCACCCTTGGTCCCTGCTTTAGGACCTCCTGTACCCAGCTTGTTGAGGGGAGAGTGGTGCTGAGAGCAGATGGTGGTGAAGGGCAGTCACAGGGCATTTCTCCTACTGATGCTTGTGGGTGTGCACGACCCACCACCAGTCCTCCCAGAACCCAGGACTTCTCAGTTTTTGTAACCTCAAATTTAATTCCCCAAAACAGAAGCTGGGCCAGAGTTTTCCTGAAAAGCCCTAGAGAGCAGCCCTGCTGGGATATGGGCTAGCAAGGCCTAAAGGAAGTTTCTCATTCCCATCTCTGGGCACCTCTGCAAATGATTGTACTTAACCTCAAGGTCAAGGCAACTTATTTTATAGTGCTCACTGTCTCAGAGGACAAACTTTAGCAAGGCCCTTGTTTGTTTCTTATAGTATTAAAAAAGACAAGGAAACTTGCCTCTTGCAAGATTCTTTCTCCAAGTCCCCATGGCTCTGCAGGGAGTATTTGTTTCCTCATTTATATTCATGTCTTTAAAAGACAGGCAGACCTTGGATGAAATTTCAGGCAACAATAAATTATAAATAATGTATCCATATTTTTCTCTTCCATACTACTTGTATTTAATTCCCTCCAGAGTCTTAGACAAACACCAGAGACAAGAGGACAGGAAACTATTAACATGATAGAAAGAATGAAATGGGCTTGTTAGATGGCAATAATGCAACAAGGGAAGAAAGACATCTTGATAAAGGAGGCTTTTGAGGTTTTGTGGGATCTAGTCCTTTTCTCTAGCTCCATTCTATATATATGGAAGGATATATATATATCACATCTCAAGTGTTTTCCAGACCAGTAAATAGGCATCTGTTTGAAGGAGTCTCTTCTTTGGGGCCCATCTTTAGCCATTTGTGTGCTTAAGACATGACAATAAAATGCTTAGAATGATTGTTGATATCAGCCCATCTTGAAAACAGGGTGCTGCTAAGTGCAAAGCTTGGGCCCATTAATGAAATCAGAAAAGATGCTGGTTGCTTGAATGAAATTAGCTTGTAAAGCCTCCAGCCCTGGGTTGCCATCTCACTGGGATGTTCTTTTGTTCCTTGGACCTCTTGCTCAACAGGAATAATTCATGGGGTTCATCACTCTGCTCTTTCAAGTAAGTGAATACTCTGCCCTTCAATTTTGTCTTCTCTCTCTCTTCCTCCTTATTCTTTCTCCTCCTCTTCCTCTTTCTGTTTTTTTTCTTACTCTTCTTTGTTCTCCTGACTCCTTTTCTTCCCCTGTTCTCCTCCTCCTCCTTCTTATCCTCCTTTTTTAAAATGAATTTAACATTGATTTCAAAGGAAGTTGTATTTTATTAATCACAACTGCACAGTATCATACTTTTGATATATATATATATTAATTTTCATTTATAAAATGGAAACACTGAGAAGATCATAGGATAAGAGGAGTACAATTCCCACCACTAGAACTCCTTTTTTTTTTTTTGGTCAACAGGGGCATGCAGATGGAGCCCACAGAGTGTGCTAGTGACCTTGACTGTGTGGGGTTCAAGTAGGGGCCCTTGGGAGAGGCAAGTGGGAGAGGGCGTGCTGAACACAAGGAGGCTCAGAGAATGGAGGAATCAGGCTCCAGGTGCTGCTGCCTCAACTCCTTTTTGCTGAAGAAATGCTGCCTCTGAGGGTCTTGGGAGATAGTCTCCTAGGATGTCCTAGTTTTCCAGGTGTCCTAGGATGAAACTTCAGGGTCCCTGGGTACCAGAAGCTTCTCATACCAAACTCCTTCTTAAGAAACCTAGAAAATGCTACCCTTCTTGATAGTACCCTGCCCCCATCCTAGAGTATAAAGATGGCATTTCTGTATTCTCTTCATTCTTAGTAGTATCTTTGTTGGTGGACTGGGGGTGGGGAGGTAGAGAAGGTAGGGGACGGGCATGGCACACAGTGGGGATACATTCATATCAACATGAAAATAACTTACTCAGAGATATACACATTTGGGATGGCAGAAGGAGCCTGGGATAAGTGGAATTTGTACACGAAGTTATCTGCAGATACTACACTCCCTTGCTTGTGGCACCCTTGATGGGAGGACAAGAGTTCTCTCTTCCTACACCTCCCCTTCCTCTGAAACCCCTGCTTTGACCTCAGCAGTCAGGCTCTAGCTCTTCAAGTCAAGTGGCACTGATTGTGTCTGCTGGGTTCCAGCTCTGTGCCTTCTGAAGTGTGACTCCACCCACAGACTATTCATTCTGCAGCCATTCATTTCAGGAGTTCTGATAAAACTCCATGGCAAAACAATCTTTGGTGAGAACAGGTTTGAACAGAAAGGTTGGTAGGAATCAGCAACTTCAGTTTAAATGTGAGCCTTCCAGTAGAATGTTGTGGAAGCTTTCAAACATGGACACTTCTCTGTAGGCAGCATGGTGCAATGGCCTAGGCTTTTTGGTGGCCCCAGGTCAGTGTCACTCATGTCCCAGAGCCCAGTGTCCATGTAGAAATAGACACACCTGGTGGTTGGGCAGTAGCGCAGCAGGCTAAGCGCAGGTGGCACAAAGTGCAAGGACCGGCTTAAGGATCCCGGTTCAAGTCGTTGGCTCCCCACCTGCAGGGGGGTCACTTCACAGGAGGTGAAGCAGATCTGCAGGTGTCTATCTTTCTCTCCCCCTCTCTGTCTTCCCCTCCTCTCTCCATTTCTCTCTATCCTATCCAACAACAATGGCATCAATAGCAACAATAATAATAACCACGACAATGATAAAACAACAAGGGCAACAAAAGGGGGAAAAAAAGAAATACACCTGACCACATCCTGATAGTCCCTGCACTGTTCATCACCACTGAAACCATGGTCCCAGGCTCCGTATCACATTTCCACAATTCTCTAGTTTCTGCTTATCCTACCTGGAACAGCCCCATGTCATATATGGGGAGTGCAGGCCCAAATGAGTGTATGCTCATGAAGTCAGCTCACGCAGGAGGCCAGATAGGAACCTGGTGGACTCCTGAGTCTGGGTGGCACAGGTGCAGACCACCAAGGCAGACTGCTATCCTGCTGACAGTCGCAAGTTGGGATGTCACCAGGATGGGATGGAAAACCCAGACTACACTGACTAAGCACAGAAACCCATGTTTTGGGGGGATAACATGATTAGTTTAAATTTAATACATGCAAATGGGGACCTCTGCTGATGTCTCTGTTGTCCAAATCCTGGTCAGAGCTCAGCAGAGACTGCAGTCACTCAAGTAAGAAAGCACTGCCTCACCTGTGCTGAAGGTGGTGAAGGTGGTGCTGCTTCTTGCTGAGTCCTGGGCTGCCTGCAGGTGCACCCTGTAGTCCGTGCTCTCCAGCAGGCCCTCCAGGCGGATCCACGTGTCCTCTGCATCAACGATTAGCTCCTGCAGGACAAGCCAAGGCGGGGCTGGAGGGCAGCACAGAATACAGGAAGCTGCCTGCCATCCATCTGCCCCACATGCTCCTCTGTGAGCTCCAGGCTGGACCCTGGGTGCTCAGGCTACTAAGCCTGGCCTTTCCTGATCACACTGGTCTCCTGGAATGCTGGGAAATCAGGGCCCTGGACATGCCCCCTCCTCACCCAGTAGACACACTCTGCTTTAAAATACCACCTCCACTCCAACCTGTTCTCTTCCCAGCATGACTTCCCTTTGAAAGAGGCTTTTTAAGGGTTGGGGAGCTATCTCAGTGGCACAGCCCAGGAGTGCAATGCTCCACACTTCAGGTTCAGTCCCCAGTACCATAGGTGCTAGAGCTCAGTGTGCTGTGGATGACTCTCTTTCTCTCTCCCTTTCATAAGCAAGCATATACATCTTTTGAAAATAATAAAGAATTCCACAGCTAATACAAGTCTGATGAGAAGTACTTCAGATGGGCTGCTTCTATAGCACAGATAGCAGAAACCAGCTATCTCTTCATTGTGGAATCTACAGATATCACTTTTAGGATGCTTGTCCTTTAGGATACATCAGAGCTGGAGAGGCTTTGTACCTAGTTCAGGTTTGTCTGGCCTGGTGGGGGAAATAGTGACCTTACATAAATGGGATGTTCCCAGTGTGACTTGCACTGGTATATGGAGGTACCACCAGAACCCAGCTAAATGCAGTGAGGAATCCCCACTAGCTAGAGAAGAACTTGAGGTGTGAAGAGAATGAGTGTTCTGCCCCGAGGTCCTCTTCAGCAGTGCACACAGAGGGAAAGCCAGCTGGCTCCCAGCAGCTACTCCTGAGTGCCCTTTGCCTGTCACAACTGTGTCTCACCTTGCGGCTCCCGTCAGTGGCTTTGTAGGTCAGGATGTAGTTCTCAATCTCAGCTCTGGGTGGCTGCCAGGAGATGAGGGCACTTTGCCGGGTGACCTCACTGGCTGTCAGGTTTGTAGGCGGGTCCAGGACTGCACAGAAGAAAGTGTGGGAGTTCCTACCCTGCCTATCCTCCCTTGATGCCCAACACATGTGTCTCCTGGCTGGCCCATGTGAGCTGCTTATGTGGTGCCTCTCCTAGCCTTGGCAGGACAGCAGATAATCATTTCCCATGGTGAGCACCCTCAAACTAAGCCCTGTCTCCCTCTCCTAGGCCTCGAGCATCCCTGTGACCTCTTCCAGTCTGACTTGGTTTACTGGAGCTCATGTCGCTATTAAATCTGCATGCCTGTCCACTCTTGAATGATACCATCCCCACATATTTGCTTCTGTCCACTATTCTCTGATCATGATTCTCTTGAGACCACACCTCTCAGTATATGCCAGGTCTTCCGGCCAGGGTGGGCTTCTGCTGTCCTGACTATGCCTAGGTCAGCCAGACCAAAGCAGAAAGTTAAGAACTGTGTCACACAGCCACAATGCCAGGAAGAACCATTCACAGCTGTCCTGGCCACATATAAAGACTCTAGCCCACTTCAGGGTCAGTTTCAGTAAGATCTTTGACCAGAGGTAAGGAGAGGGCCATATACTCACGAGTGGAGAAGTTGGTGCTAATGGTGCCACTGGTCAGGGGCCCGCTGGTGGCATACAGGCTGACTGTGTAGCGGGTGCTGGGCAGCAGGTCCACGAGCTGGAACTCCTCGCTGCCCCCATCCACCAGAATGGTCTCACCAGCGACTAAAACCAGAAGAATGTGCCTAAGGCTTGAATAAAGTGGTTGGACTTGGGAAAGAGCAGAGCCTAGGCACTGCATATGGAACCAGAGTGAGAGCACTTTGGGCGAAATCTTTCAGTGGTGACATTTCATTCCATACATGGTTCCCCTCTGAGCTTGCTTTGCATCTCACTTGGGAAAAAATAGTCCTTATATTGGAGGGGGGGGGTATCACATGGTCTTTCCTATCACTTCTGAAACCTTTGGAGTTAAGGAGAACAAGCCTTTGTCTGACGGGCCCTCTTTTCTGTCCCATCCCTCCTAGTCAAGGCTTCTAGACAAGAAAGTCCAGCCTCCACTTATCATTCCATTTGCGTGACAATTCAAAGCCTTTACAATCCCAGCTACTTTTCTCTAGACAAGTAACACTTTTTATCAGAGTCCCTGCTGAAATACAAAACTCAGAAGAGGATTGAGAACAATTACTGGGTTACACTGACCAATGAATCAAATAGGGTCAATCTCTGCTTCTATTTGTGCCAATTATGTTAATCCACTAGGTTCTGAGGACTTCTGTGTGATGTCCTTGTCACATGCCAAGATGGTTGCTCATCAAAGACCTTGTTTATAATGACCTCCTCAACCTAGCCTTGTACAGCTGTTATTTTGCACACAAGGGCAGAGTTTGCATTGATTTCAGTTGCATTTTGCCCTGATTGAGTTCTGGGTCACTGTTTCAATTTATCAAAAAAATTTTAACTTAGATATCATCAATATATTTCATTTTATATATGAATCTGGCAAGTGTATTTTCTCTGCGTCCATTCAAACTAGCTATTGATAAATTTTTTGAGGTCAGAGCTAAGCTCTCTGCTGTGCTTTTAGGATATTGCCTAGTCATTCTATATCAAAGTTTTTAAGGTATTTCTCCAATCTAGGCAGGGTCTGAGGTTTCTAGTTTCTTGTAGACTAGAGACACATGGATGGATAAAAACTCAGATGAACTCTTGGAAAGGGAATGCGAGAGACAGCATGATTCCAATTTGCACACAGAGAGCCTGCCTTTTAAAATACCTTCTTTGGCAACACCCTACCAGCACTCTGGTCACACCAAACCACAGTACCTTTTGCCACCCTCAGGCCCTTCTTCATGACTGCAAATGCACATCACTGTGTTTTTCCTTGGAGCTCCTTTCCTTCTCTGTAACCCTAAGAGCTGCCTCTTCCTAAGTCACAGCAGTCCCTTATTTATGGGCCTGTACCATCACTAGCTGTGAGTTCTAGCAAGCTGTGTGCTTTGTGTCTGAATTCTTGTCACCTTCTAGAGTTCATGGCATATGAGAGGACTTCAAAAGTATTTGTCAGATGAACGAATGTTAATTGCTATGAAGGAATATGGACTCCGTAGCCATGGCAGTGGCTTTTTGGGGGAATAAGAAAGTTTAGACATAGTAAATACTGTTGTTGGGTGAGTTTCTAGGCAGACAAGCAGGAAGAGTTTCCTGGTGGAAGCAGCAGCAGGTGCACTTGCTTGGTGGTTTGAAAAGGCACCGAGAGAATTAAGTAATGCAAGGTTCAGATGTACTGGGAGGGTGGGAGGAGTTGAGACACACTGTGTACACACAGAGCTGGGCTGTGTCTAGGGAAAGGCAGGTAATTCTATGGAGAGTGTCACCCAGTCAGCAATAGTTCCATGCAAAACACTATCCACAGTGTGTTTTTTCCCATCTGAGTGAGAAGTGGGCTTTTCTAATGCCCGATAAAATAAAATGTACTCTTAGATTTATATAAAAGCAAAGATTTAAAGAGGTAGTAAGCCTGTGCTGTATATAGTAATTGCTAGCTCTTCCTCAATGTGTTTAGTACTTTGTTTTGACGTTCACTTTCTCAAGCTTTGACAATCCATTTAATTCTTCACAGCTTATAGAACTGGCATTCTCTGCCATTTTTGAAAATTAAGACATCTGCCTCTCTTCTGGTATCTTTGTTCTCTGGGTTCCAGAACATAACCAATAGCAGTTCTGTGATCCCATGTGTAATTTAGGCAGGGGAATCATTTTGCTAAACCAAGAGATTTGGATTTTCAGCACTATTTTTCTTTGGGTTTCTTCCTTTGACTTCAGATAGTGCAAAGTGAGCAGCACAGTACAAAGGACATCAGAACTCCAGATCATGTTGGCTCAACCTTAGAGACTGGATGAGAGTGAGGAAAATCTGATTCTGCCCCACATCTAGTCCTACAACTTCAGTGCTTCGTATGTTCTGTGGCTATCTAGAAAAATTTGTTCTTTTGCCTGCAGTATTTTGGGGCAAGGTCTCAACACATTTCTGACCCTCGTCCTCCTGCTCTTCTGCTTTTGCACTCTTGCTTGGTCATTCTTTCTTCTTGTACTTCTCCAGTTCAGCTCTCTTAATTCTTGTAGTTGATACAGATTGTGAAGTGTGGGGATAATTGGTGGGATTTATAGTGAAATAAAAAGAGGGATATTTCTACTCTGCCCCTCAGATGGCAAAGTGTGTTGGTGTTTCTGCTATCACACTCTTAGCAGCCCCAGCCCCCACCTGCCAGTTATGCAGACACGCACCTGCGAAGTGTGTGAGCACAATGACGTAGCTCTCCACGTCCCCCATGGGTGCCTTCCACTGCAGCAGGGCTTCAGTGGGGGTAATGTTGGAGGCTGTCAGGTCCACAGGGTTGTCCATGGCTGAAACAGGACCGGGCAGAGGTGAGGGGTCTCTTCCATTGTTCTCCCCTTATGTACAAGTCATCCAAATAAGTGGCGACCTCTCTACTTTCTCCCTTTCTAGTACCACCAGCCCTTCTCCTTCATCTCAAGACCCCAGCTCACTGTTTCTTTGTCCCTTTTCATGCCTTCATTAGTTCTTTATGTGTGAACACTATCAGATGGCAGATTCTAAAGCATGGCTGGAGTGTTTTAGACATTCAAACCTCCATGGAGAAACAAAGATGGTCTACAACTGCTATATTTAGTTAGTTTCCCTCATTCAGGAAATCCTGTTCTCTGAGGCAATTAATGTCAAGAAAGTCAGGTGTCTTCCTAATGAGAAAGCTGAGAGCTGTAGCCCAGCTGGAAGGTTAGGTCTGGGGGTGGGCAACAGAAGTCTCTGACCATCCCTTTGGTGGCTTCTAAGGCAAATCTTTCCTGGTGGGCTGGCTGAGGGGTGCAAGTGGGGCCCTATTAAAGCAGTCCTGAACTCAGACCCCTTCTCCCCAAAGGGCTCATTTTCCAGAGGAAGACCACGGCCTTCTTCCTCCCTGGAGCACAAAGCAGAGGAAAAGGGTGGCTCTACCCATTTGTGCATAGGACATCCATGACCACAAGAGTTGTGAATGGAATAATACATTTCTCTTTCTCTAAGTCTGTTGAAAAATTAGATGGAGTATTGCAGACATCTCTTCTGTAACCTGCCTCTGTTTTCTGGATTGAAAGGTCACTTCATACCGGAAGTTCCAGAAAAATTCCTGACTTAAGCCAATGAGATGCCCAGAGAATGATTCTAAACACCTATTACTGAGAGGAACATTGGGGCAGAGAAAATGTGACTTGCTTTGCATGACACCAAAGGCAGGAGGAGGGGATGGAGCTCTTACCTGTGTGTGTGAGGGAGCAGATGCGTTCACTTTCCTCCCTGCCACGCACGCTGTTGAGGCTAATTTCATATTCAGTGGCTGGGTACAACTTGGTGATGGTGAATTCTGTCACTGTGTTGGGTACCACTGAGCTGTCCAGCCGTCCTACTGCAGAAGAGCAGAAAACACAGTTAAAGGTCAGCAAGGTCTCATCCGTACTGAACATAGGAGGTGCCCAGCATCACAGAGCCCAGAGATATATAAAGCTCTGTGCTCTTGGAGAAGGAAGAGGGATGGCTTATAGGCCAGGAATGTGAGGGTCTGCAGATGTCCATGGTGCTTCTGCCTCATTTTAAAGGTTCCTTGAAGTCAAGAAACAAAGAGCTAGGGGTTG
Source organism: Erinaceus europaeus (assembly GCF_950295315.1). Classification (NCBI taxonomy): domain Eukaryota; kingdom Metazoa; phylum Chordata; class Mammalia; order Eulipotyphla; family Erinaceidae; genus Erinaceus; species Erinaceus europaeus. Next base: position 52,291,112 of record NC_080170.1, on the reverse strand, counting down.
GGCAGTAGTGCAGTGGGTTAAGTACACATGGCACAAAGTGCAAAAACCGGCATAAGTGTCCTGGTTCAAGCCCCCGGCTCCCTACCTACAGGAGGATCACTTCACAAGCAGTGAAGCAGGTCTTCAGGTGTCTATCTTTCTCTCCCCCTCTCTGTCTTCCTGTCCTCTCTCAATTTCTCTCTGTCCTATCCAACAACAATGACAACAGTAATAATAATAACAATAATAACATTAACAATGATAAACAATAAGGGCAAAAAAGGGGGAAAATAGCCTCCAGGAAGAGTGGATTCATAGTGCAGGCACCAAGCCCCAGCAATAACCCTGGGTGATAAATATATTAAAAAAACAAAGAGCTATTTGAAGTAGCCAGTAATTTAGCCTTAAAGCAGGAGAGAGAGCACAATAGCAAAGAGGAGTCCATGCAGACCAGCGTCAGGATAAGCTGGAAAATATGCTTTACCCCCACTGGAATAAGCATGCATCCCAATTCTGTAGAATGCCAAGTGCCCCAGAGGGACTTGGCAGGAGTGTAGTCTGAACTTAGTCTGACTCAGCTCTTGACAGGAACATCAGAAATAAGACTAGTGGGAGTCGGGCTGTAGTGCAGCGGGTTAAGCGCAGGTGGCGCAAAGCACAAGGACCGGAATAAGGATCCTGGTTCGAACCCCGGCTCCCCACCTGCAGGGGAGTCGCTTCACAGGCGGTGAAGCAGGTCTGCAGGTGTCTTTCTCTCCTCCTCTCTGTCTTCCCCTCCTCTCTCCATTTCTCTCTGTCCTATCCAACAACGACAACAACAATAATAACTACAACAATAAAACAACAAGGGCAACAAAAGGGAATAAATAAATAAAATAAATATAAAAAAAAGTAAAAAAAAAAAAAAAAAAGAAAGAAGACTAGTGTTCCCATGATTCCTGCTGGTTCTGCAGGGTCTTTAGTTGGTCCTGAGGTTCAAGCCTCGACTTCTTTTGGAAAGAGAATGAGGCCCTTGCTTTAGGCACAACTCAGGTGATGTTGACTCCTTCTCTGTGCTGGTGCAAGGCCCGCATTCTGGGTGATGCAGTCTCCTTTCGTGAGAGGATTGGGTGATGGCAGGCCTCCTCTACTGCCCTTTGTCAAGCCCTCCTCTTCTGATGGAGTATAGCATGGAGAGGAGGGGAAGATATGTATGCAGGGAGCTGGCAGTCAAGGGAATTTGCCCCTTATCCTAGAACATTCTGCCCCTAGTTTCAGTTCCCATTTATCTTTGAGAGGTCAGATCACTTCTTTACCTTGTGTTGGCCGGTATGACACCCGGTAATAATCAAAAGATGCGATTGGAGGACTCCAGGAAACCATGAACGAATCCTTGGTCACATTGCTGATTGTGATGTCTCTGGGGGGGTCGATTCCTACAAGAACCAGGGTGGTTGTGAGAAAAACAAAATAAAAACCAAGCAAACAAAACAACCAGAAAGCACCATGTGAGAAAGGAATTTCTGTCCCTTATGTTATATGGGCCAGGAAGACATAACCTTACTATGTGTCAGGGTGCCTGAAAACATAGTCAGGCTAAAGTCTCTCCTGAAGCCTCATAGGGACTTTGACAGCCATGTTCATTGTTCAGCAATACCTGTGTGTGTTATTACTATTACCTACAGTCTAAAGGCCAACTGGGGACTGGAACTAGGAGTAACATGACCATTTTCTCTTGTACAAACACAATTCTTTTTTATCTTTGCAACTACCAATGGTTAAATTTGGCAAAACTGCCTGCTGACTGCAGAGAGATTTCAAACTATACATTCATAATGAATCCCCTTTCCTCAATTGTTTCTCATTTGTTTACTAGAGGACTGCAGAGTTGAAACTAGCTGAGCAATCACCCACTTGTCGACTGTGTGAGCTCTCATCAGTAGGGAGGAAACTGCCCAAACACACCTGTGCTCGCCAGTAGACTTATTCAGACTTGGGACTATATTTGCGAATGATGAGATGGGACTGAGCCAGCTCATTTCAGTGTGTTCCTGTGTTCTAAACAGTGTGCCAATGGACCCCATACTTGGAGGACTAGTTGATATGTGTCTGCATGTGAATCCCATAGGAACCCAAGGAAGCATTTCTTGCATCTCTGACTTTTGTGGGATGGTGAAAAGATGCTGCTCTAGAATGGACACAGGGCCATCACTGCAGCACGATTTTCTCCCTGAGGTCACTTCTCTCCATGGCTTTCTTTTAGGTGGGGAGAGTCTCTAAACCAGTGCATTCAAGCCCTATCTTCTTTCTGAGAATCCAAGACAGTGGTTCCCCTTGTGGGGTGGGAGCTTCTAGCACCTACATGATTTTTTTCTTTCTTTCTTTCTTTCTTTCTTTCTTTCTTTCTTTCTTTTTTTTTTTTTGTATGTGTGTGGGGGAGGTTATTCAGGACTCAGCATCTGCATTTTATGCAGCCCTCCCAGAAGGGACTGCCTTAGAATAGCTCCTGACAAGTGAGGCATCCCCCTACTCCTCTGGTGAGACAGTCCTCTATTTTCCTTTGTAAACATCACAGATAAGTCACTGCTACAGTGGGGAGCCCCTTCACTCCCCAGCACCAGGTGTCCCAGCCTCACCAGTGGTGATGGAACCCACAATGGGTTCTGAGGTCACGGCCCCATGGACAGCCACCAGGTTCACAATGTACTCAGTGGCTGGCTGCAGGCCAGTCAGGACAGCATGCCTCTTGGTGGCATCCAGGGACACCTCCACCATCTCTTTCTCTGCATCCCGAGGACTGTAGTTCAGAAGAAGCCTGTTTGCTGGGGGTGATGGGTCGCTCCAGGTGATGTTCACGCTGGAGGAGGTTACATGAGAAAAGTGCAGATGGGAGATGGGGCGGAAACCTGCAGAGTAGAGGCGAGCAGGAGTTCTGAGACACAGGTGGGGTGGTGGTCCCCATGTGGCTAGAGGAGCTGTCCTTAAGCCACATGCTCACCCACACTCACTCTCCAGTCCTGTCCCCTTGCCTGCCTCCAGCCCATGCACTGAAAAGCCAATGCCTCCAGTAGGAGACCAGCACTATCTCTGTGTTATCTGTGATACGTGAAGCAGGGTTTAAACCTTTATCTTAGAAGGAATGGAATATCTTCCCATGATCTCAAATGCCCCACCCAGTGCAGGCATGGAAAGATGGACTAAATCTGCAGCTGTGTCAGGCAAGAAGAAACCAGACACAAACTTCCATTACTCACTTCTCCACATTATTTCCAAGTCTTTCCTCTCAGTGTATCTATCAATACTAGCTTCTCCTCTCTCTCTCCCTCTCCCTCTCCCTCCCCCTCCTATTTCTACCCATACTCCTGCTTCCTCTATAGGAGACTGGGCACTTGAGGAGATGGATGCCTGTGGGATGACCTAACGCTAAGAAGCTCTGGCCCCTTGAACTCGACGGAGTGCCCAGTGCCCCAGTACCTGTGAAGGCATCCACAGTGGATTCCAGGCTCTGCTGCCGACCCCTCTCAGCAGTGATGGAGATGATGTATTCTGCCCCTGGCTCTAGGTCAGTCAGTGTGTATGAGGTCCTGTCCTTGGGCACAGTGACCTCAGAGGCCATCCCAGAGGACGGGGTAAAGGTGATGCGGTAGTGGTCGATGGGGCCACTGGCCTTGGTCCAGAGGAGGGAGATGGAGGTCTCTGATGAGGCTGTCACCATGAGGTCTCGGGGGCTGTCGAGCTCTGTGGACCAACACAAGTGGCCTCCTTTACAGGGATGCCATAAGGGGACGCTGCCTTCTGGCTGATCCTTGCTCCAATCTCCCTACTCACCAGTCCTGGCATTCATGGTGGCTGGAATGCTCTGCTGTGAGTTCATGATGGCGGAGATTCCAACCCCATACTCAGTGCCTGGCACCAGGCCTGTGGGGAGGGAGATGCAGAAATAAGGTTATCAGGGGTGTGTGCTGGGCATGGCTGAAAGAAGGCACAGGAATGACCATCCACTCTTGCCCACAGTTTGTGTTGGGTCCTTCCTGGGCCCTCCCAGCCTGACCACTTAGAAGAGTCCTGTCTTGCCAACCAGAAGACCCAGGCCAAGTGGGTAGAATGACCAGCAGGACAAAGCTTCTTTCTTGCTGCTGTCTCCCCGGGAAGGCAGGAAGGCTCCCTTGTCAGTGATCTTCAAAAGTAAACTCACACTGTCTACTGGTGGAGAGACCTCTCACTTCCATTGTAAAGTGGAGGATTGTGGGATCGTGTGGTCAGGGGCTAGAACATTCTTGACCATTGTAGGGGAAGTCCTTCTGCCATGAGTAAACAAGGGCACCGGCTATGTCTACTGCCGGCTGGGATGGCACTCAGGTTTCTCACTCTGGGGTTCTGGGCTTTCAGGAAGACTGGAATATTCTACCTCCTGACCTCACTTGATTTCCACTCCAGAGGCTGTGGTTTCCCCAGAGCCTCTGAGATTAGAAAACTGATTTCCATCAGAAGTTCATTGTACAATATTTTCTCCTCAAATGGATTCCAGGGGTGTTGTGCCCATTATGGGTTTCATACTTGAGTGCAACAACCCCTGACCTGACCCCCATTCCAGGCATGAGGCTGGAGAAGGTATCAGGACCTAATGATCAGCAACCCTGGAGGAGATACATGAGAGCTGGTTCTCCTTGTTACTTTCCAAACCAGCAGCATCCATTTGCTAAATTTTAGTACTTTTACATTTATTTATTTATTTATTAAATTGCCACCAGGGTTATTGCTGGGGCTTAGTACCAGCACTACTAATCCACAGCTCCCAGTGGCCATTCCCCCCACCTTTTTTCCCCCTTTATATTTTATTTGACAGGACAGAAAGAAATTGAGAGGGAAGGGGAGATAGAAAGGGAGAGAGAAGGATAGACACCTGCAGGCCTGATTCATCACTGGTGAAGCATCCCCGCTGTAGGTGGGAGCTGGGGCTTGAACCTGGGTCCTCACCCATGGTGATATGTGCATTTAAGCAGGTATGCTACTGTCTGGACTCAATTCTTTCACTTTTATTGTTAGTGTGTGTGTGTGTGTGTGTGTGTGTGTGTGTGTGCGTGTGCGTGTGCATGTGTGTGTGTGTGTGTGTGTGTGTGTGAAAGAGAGAGAACCAGAGAGTCCCTTTGGCATATGAGGGGCTTAGGGTACAACTCAGGGCCTCAAGTTTGCAAGTCCTGTGCTCCACCACTGTGCCACTTGGCTTAGCACTCACCCTCTTTCCCTAAGGCAGTGGTAGTGGGGGTGAACTTTGAAGCTTGGTGGACTCTGAGGCCTGCCCTCATGACTTCAATCTATCTTTTGTATGTAGGGAACTTTGATAACCCAACAATTTTGAGCTTTAACCTCTGAAGAGTGGGAAGAGCAGCCTGCATCTCCAAGGGGTGCCATTACAGGGAAACAAACACAGGTGTAAAGTATTTCCACCCACTACCCCCCTCCCCCGAGCTAGATAAACCAGGATATTTCTTTGCTTGGAGAACTTGTTCCAAGACTGTGGGTCCTTTTGTTGGAGGTGGGGAATCTCATCAGTGACAGAGTCCCAGGCAGATTGTTCTTCTGCTCACCTGCTGTCATCTTGTTCAAATTTAACCTGTTGCTGCTGTTGTCACCAGCGATTCAGAGAGCCCTGGTGTCAGGGAGGAGCCCACTCCCCGCTGGTAGGAGGCCCTGTTGCTAGATGGAGTGGGTAACTCTGCTGCCTGGAGACTATTCGAAGCACATTTATCTCTGTCAATACGTTTGGCAAGTCCCAGCTACATCCTTGGCTGGAGAAATTAGATTACCTTTGGGACATAAACTACTCTTCTCAGGCAACTGATTGAGACCCTCAGTTGGCTGTAATAAAGTAGAAATTCTCTGACATGGATGAAGGGAAAGAGATGGTGGGAGTGAGACAGAAATTATATGTTGCCAAAAAGATCTAACATGTAACATTTTCATCCAAGTTTCTTATTTATGAAGCTTAAATGAAATGTTCAATAATTTACAAAGGGAATCGTCTTCTCCCAGAAAGCTACGGGATGGAATTTAAAGCATTCTCTCCCCTGGAGTTCTGTCTGGTTCTGTCTGGGGGTGGGGCTGTGTAACTCATTGATAGGTTCTAGCCTGCTGCTCGCCTTTGATTTTTTTCAGCAGTTTTCTTCCTGAGCTACCCCCTGAATTGTTGCTGTCTGCCAGCAGGTGAAAACGAGTTCTGCTGAAATGGAAAATGTGCATCAGATTTCTATCTGGTACACTTCTACACCGGCATCACCAGGACTCCTAGGGACTTCTCCTCTCTTAAAGACCCCATCACTCTCCATCAATGCTCCCTTTATCTCTCTATCCATCTCCTGCAAGTGGTGTCATAGCTATGGTTCCCTCCCTTTCCTGCTAAAAGGAATACGGAAAACTCTGCCCCACAGGAGAGCAGCACTGTCCTTTCCTGCAGAGCTGCCTTTGCTCAGTTTGCAGGCTGAAGTTTCTTTCAGTGCTTTAACTGCTCACTTGTTCTTCTCCAACTTCCAGAGTACAGTTCTGACTCTCACTCAGTGAATAGTATGGGAACACCTAAAAGTCTGCCCCACAGGAGAGCAGCACTGTCCTTTCCTGCAGAGCTGCCTTTGCTCAGTTTGCAGGCTGAAGTTTCTTTCAGTGCTTTAACTGTTCACTTGTTCTTCTCCAACTCCCAGAGTACAGTTCTGACTCTCACTCAGTGAATAGTATTGAGGGTCTCCTGTGTCAGGCACAGGCTGTGGACTAGGGGGGCTGGGTGAGCTGAGCATACATCAATCTTGCCCTTAGGGGGATAAAAAGAAGTCTGTACTAAAGGAGGGGATTAAGTATGTATGAATACCTATAATATGTCCAGTGCTGAGCTCTATGCAGCTGACAGTCTGGAAGAAAAAAGGGAGGGAAGAAAGGGGGACTATGAATTAGAGGAGAGTTTTTGTGAGTTTGATAAGAATACAGCTATCAACTAGAGCTTCTTTATGTGCTTTACATGCTGTCTCACTTAATTCACCTACAGCTCTGCCAACCATGAGCAAACACAGGTTCAGAGAAGTCCATTCCTCAGCTAAGGGCACAGAGCCAATAATATATGATACAACTGCACTTAGAACATTTTGTTTTTCCTGGAACAGCACAGCACAGCACAGCACAGCACAGCACAGCACAGCACAGCACAGCCCCTGCTTCTAAGATTCTAATAGGAGATAGACTAGAGTGTGATGAGTGAATGGGGATTATTATTTTATTTTTTTAAATTTATTTTTGCCTCCATGGTTATCGCTGGGGCTTGGTACCTGCATTAGGAATCTATTGCCCCTGGAAGCTATTTTCCCTTTGTTGTTGTTGTTGTTATTATTATTATTATTGTTGCTGTCATTGTTGTATAGGACAGAGAGAAATTAAGAGAGGAGGGGGAAGACAGAGAGAGAGAGAGAAAGATAGACACCTGCATACCAGCTTCACCGCTTGTGAAGCGACCCCTACTCCTGCAGGTGGGGAGTCAGGGGCTTGAACTGGGATCCTTATACCAGTCCTTTTGCTTCGTGCCCATGCATTTAGCCCACTGCACCACCACTCATCCCCCTGTGAATGGGGATTTAAAAAAATTTATTAGTGACTTATTATTAATTTACAAAATTATAAGATAACAGAGGTATAATTCTGCACCACTCCCACCACCAGAATTTTGTATCACCATTGTCTCCAATGGAAGCTACAGCAGTTCTCCCAAGGTTGCAAATATGGGTTGACTATTATCTCTATAACTACTTGCCTATACAAGTATATAAAATATATATAATATTTTACTTGATAGGACAGAGAGAAATTGAGAGGGAAGGGTAAATTGAGAGGGAGAAAGAGGGAGCAAGAGGGAGAGAGAGAGAGAGAGAGAAAGAGAGACCTACTCCACTGCTTCATGCCTCATGAACCTTTCTCCCTCCAAATGGGGACCAAGGACTTGAACCCTAGTCTTTATGCTTTGTAACATGTGGACTCAACCAGCTGCATTACTAATCTTCCTCATGAATGGGAATTTGAGAATGATTATGTGCTACCTCTGGGCTGACAAGAAAACCATTTCAGAGGGAGGCCACTGTGGGATAGAAGGTGGAAGGATAGGACCTTGCCCTCAACTTGGATCAACAATGGTAGAGAATGTTCCATCCTCTGAAGGGAGGATGGACAACATACTCTATGCTATACCTAAGGAAGATGGGTCAATATTGGGGCATCTTGGAATGTTCCTACTCATGACCACAGAATGTGAGCTCAGATCTACAGGGATACAGAGGTCACATAGGCTCCTAAGCTGAATATGGGACCCAGACCAAATCAAATCAATGGGGTTTATTTATATTCCTTTCCCATATTAGGGAGCTACTCTCTTCCCTGATCCAGCCTTCTGTCCCTTTTCCAGCCATGACATCATCTCCCCAGACAATAACTTGGATAAACCTGCATATCAGAAAAAAAACTAGTATAACCACAGGCCCTTTGGAATATAACTAAAATATACCTACTAGCTATCTACAAAATGGAGGACCCCCCCAACTCTTCATCTGTACTGCTTCAGCCTTTAGGTCCATGAGTGATCAACAATTGGTTTGGCTTTGTATGTTAACTCTCTCTTTTCAGCCACCCGGTTCCAGATGCTAGCATGATGCCAACCAGACTTCCCTGGACAGATGACCCCACCAATATGTCCTGGAGCTCTGCTTCCCCAGACCCCCAACCTACTAGGGAAAGAGAGAGACAGGATGGGAGTATGGATTGACCTGTCAATGCCCATGTTCAGCGGGGAAGCAATTACAGAAGCCAGACCTTCCAGCTTCTGCATCCCACAATGACCTTGGGTCCATACTCCCAGAGGGATAAAGAATAGGAAAGCTATCAGGGGAGGAGATGGGATATGGAGAGCTGGTGGTGGGAATTATATGGTGTTGTACTCCTCTTATCCTATGGTTTTGTCAATGTCTCCTTTTTATAAATTAAAAAAAAAAGGTGGAAGGAAGGAAATCCATAACTCCCTGTCCACAAGGAGTTCACAGTTTATCTCTCAGCTTTAAAGCAATTACCTTGCTATAGGATTGTTGGTTTTCATACCACTCTCTTCACTAGATTCTTAGGTGTTTGGAAGAAAAAAACTCAATTAAAAAAAAGTTGGAGGGGCAGGCGGTAGCGCAGTGGGTTAAGCGCACATGGTGCGAGGCTCAAGGACTGGCATAAGGATCCCTGTTTGAGCCCCTGGCTCCCCAACTGCAGGGGGGTCGCTTCACAGGTGGGGAAGCAGGTCTGCAGGTGTCTGTCTTTCTCTCCTCCTCTCTGTCTCCCCCTCCTTTCTTAATGTCTCTCTGTCTTATTGAATAACAATGACATCAATAACAACAACAACAATAACTACAACAATAAAAAACAACAAGGGCAACAAAAAGGAATAAATTAAATAAAATTTAATTAAAAATTTTAATTCAGTTCTCAGTACAGGAAAGAAAGAGATTATACATAGGGACAACACTTGAGAACTGGGTGGCCTGGGAGCTTCAGGAAAACTTCCCAGAGAGAAAATAAATTAACGAAGTGCCCAAGGATTCAGAAGCAGGTGGGGAAATGCCTCTGAAGCAGAGGGGCCACCAGCTGCAAAGAGAGATCTTATAAAAACAATTCATGAAAACCAGAGACTTAATGTGGGACCCTTTGTGGAACAAGTGCTATGTGGAAATTTGGGACCAGAGGCTTTGTCAGTGGGGAGATCTTTGGAGACAGAGGAACTTTCAGGGCTCCTGAAATCACATCAGATAGATAGCAATCCAGTTTCTTTTTATAATTTTTTCATCTTTGTTTATTTATTGGATAGAAACAGCCAGAAAGTGAGAGGGAAGGGGGCGACAGAGAAGGTGAGAGACAGAGAGACACCTGCAGCCCTGCTTCCACCACTCGCAAAGCTTTCCCCATGCAGGTGGGGACTGGGGGCTTGAACCCAGGCCCTTGCTCATTGCAACATGTGCATTCAACCAGGTGCGCCACCGCCTAGGGTACCCTGCATGGGTCTTGCTTTGGAGCACATCTGCCTGCTTTATAAGTGAGGATGATACTTCAGCATCAAGAGAAGATACTCACTTCATGCGATGCCAAGGAAGGGGCTGGCCCTATAAGCCAGTATTTTAAGAGAGAACCAAGGAGGGTTAGTAAGACAAGGTGACTGCTTTGCTTGCACATGAGCCAGGTTTGAACCTGCTACACAGAGAAAGCTTTGGTGATGTGGTGCCTGCCTATCTATCTATTTATCTGTCTATCTATCTATCTATCTATCTATCTATCTGAAAAAGTTGGCCTGGAGTGGTGAAGCTGTGGTGATGACAAAAACAAAACAACAAACACTGAGAAGCATTCCTAGATTCCACCTTATTGTCACCAATGAGGAGCACAGTTCCCCAGCTCCTGTCCTCCAGGAACCATTACAAGCAGGTTTTCTGCAGAATAAGGCAGAGCAACAACTGAATGATTCCTACCTGTTATTCCTCCTGACCCGCTTCCTCCAGATTTTTAGCAGAAACCTGGGGACAGATGCCCTGATGTCCAAGCTCTGTGAAGAGGTGTGTCTGGAAACCCTTGCTCTTTCACAATCTCTTTTGGGGACTCTAGCCTATATACTCCATGCTTTTCAGGCCCTGGAAAAGTGATGTCCAGAGGGCACCTTGCCAAATGGGCCACTTGGGGGCACTGTGACTTTGCCTGAAGGAGACTGAGCACAGGCTGACTGGGCAACCTGCTTAGAAGGGCATGCAGGGTGTGGTAAGTCTGGCACAGGATCTGGTGCCCAAGACTGGCTGGCATGGAGGGTGGTTTACATGGAGTGTGGTGCTGACTTGCCAGTTGGACTCCTCCTGAGCCTCAGGTTCCCTGTGAGATGGTCCCATGGACAAACCTGCCTTTGTATCCCCAGGAAGTCACCTTTTCACCCTAGGTCCACTGAGAGAGTGTGGGAGTCAGGTGTTGCCCCCTTTGTATCCCCCCACAGCCAGAGGCCTAGAAGGTATAGCTTTTGTATCTGGCAGTGTGTTCTTGCAGACATCTCTCTCTCGTGTGTGTGTGTGTGTGTGTGTGTGTGTGTGTGTGTCTGTGTGTGTGTGACATCTTGAGTGTAAGCATGTGGTATATTTGTGTGGGTGAGTGTGCAGTGCATGGTATATATGAGTGTAGAGTGCATGAGTGTGTGTGGTTGGCATGCATGTGGTGTGAATGAGTCACGTGTGACAGGTTGCTTATCTCCTTGTACACCTGTGTCCACAGGCATATTCAGGCCCAGGTTGCTTTCCTCACCCTTGTGTGAGAACAGCTTTTAGCATTGGCAGCTTGCTGGCTGGAGAGTGAGGCAGGATTGGTGCAGAGAGACATGCTCTCAGGAGCAGAAGCTCCGACCAAGGATGAGGGAGTTGTGATCAGGGAGCTGGGGGCTAGGCTAATTCTCAGGGCTCTTATGGCCTCATGGGCCTCTTCTGCCTTTCTCCTGGCTACAGGGTCCTCAAGTACGTACTTCTTCTCTAGAGGAAGGACCAAGCCAGAAAGTATAGACAGAGGACCAACCTTTTCTCTCCTGGCCTTTCGCAGGACAGGTAAAAGCCAGGACCTTAGATGTGGAGGCTAGAGTAGAGTTTGACACTTGCAGTGGTCCCAGGCAGGGAGGTCATTCATTTGCTCAAATCCCACTCAGGGGTGTCTCTTTCTTTCCTTCCTTATACCCTACTCTGCCTAGGGGTTTCCTAATGGTTTCTTGGTTTTCATGGTTTCAAAAAAACTAATCCTTAGTACCTGTTGCCAGTTTTAACCCAGTGTTACTTCGATAAACCTGAAAAACATATCACCATCGGGGAATCTCATGGGAACACCAGATTTGATGTACACACCAAGGAGACACTATCCTGACTGACTGGCTGAGCAAAAAAACCTTATATTTATCATTAAGGACAAAAAAATCGTCGTAGATCTTCAGAAATGAAATCCCCTCAGGAGGGAATTTCTGGGTACTGCCTAGCCATATTGACTAATATGCCCCCACCCTGGTCCTTGTTCTGTGATTGGAAAAATGGTGGTGGTGGTGGTGGTGGTGGGGTCCTGCTTGCATGAGTGAGTCCTTTTGTGAGTCATGGACTCACTCAGCAGTGAGGAAAGATTCTACAATGAAGGAAGGAGTGGCCACGGGGACAAGGAAGTCTGCAAGGACAGGAAGTATCTGGACTTGAAACTGTGAGCATAAACAGGTGTGAAATTGGACCTGAGGAGCACAGTTTGCCACAGATTCAGGTCTGAGCTTTGTGAGGAGTGAAAACGATGAGAGATGATGTGGTTCATTAAGTAACAAAACAAACAGATGAATAATTGAAAGCAAAACCAAACTTTGAGACTGTGAGACCAAACTAGTGTTCTACAGAATAGGGAGGATTAGGGATAGTGTGAAACAGGTAAAAATATTCAAAAGATTGTATGGAGATTAGAATTAAAATTAAAAAGATTAATTAACAATTTTCATGAGAATGGAAAGGAGGAGGAGGACTAGACAGATCAGAGTGCTGCTCATCTCTGGTACATTGAACCTGGGGCATCAGCTATGCAAATTCTGTGCTCTACTGATGAGCCACTTCCTCTGTCTTAGAATGGAAAATTTTAGCGCGAACCCCCATGCTAATTTATAACAGTGTACACCTGAATTGTATGTTCTGAATCAATGTTACTCTAGTAAAAATCATAAATAGGAAAAAAATTGAAGGTCAGTGACTACTGAGTGCTCACTCTGCAGACCTCCCACCGTCTAAGAGTGCGCACATGTAGATAAAAGATTCCAATCAATGTCCACAGCTACCTGTGATGTAGACGTGAGGTCCTTCGACCAGGAAATTGAAGACTTTTGTCCAATAATACATATAGATGACATGGGTCTCATACCCAAGCAAGGGACCTCAGAAGCCAGGATAGAATGGGCTTTTCACCCATAATACATAGATAGCACTTCTCCTGGGAGGCTTCTAAAGTGCAGGCCCAGGCTGGCAGGTCTGGATGTGGGAACAGGGTGTCCTTGAAGTTGTCCCTACCCTCTAAGCCATGCACTATCTCACAGACCATATCTACCTCCTCCACTACCCCCCCACCCCAAACAGACACACTGAAGAGTTGCAGAACTTCTGCTATGGTCAGAGAGCTCACTAAATGCTGGTTCTCCGGTATTGTTATGAGTTAAGTGAGACCTGAAAGGTTTAATTCAATTAGTCTCAAATTACATAAGAATTATTTCTGCTATAGAGCTCAGAATCCTGGCTGGTTTCTTTCTTCCTTTCCTTTTTCTTCCTTCCTTCCTTCTTTCCTTCCTTCCTTCCTTCCTTCCTACCATCCTCCCTCCCTCCCTCCCTCCCTCCCTCCCTCCCTTCCTTTCTTTGTTCCTTCCTTCCCTTCCTCTCTTTCTTCCTCTATCTTTCTCTTTCTTTCTTCCTTCCTTCCTTCCTTCCTTTCTTTCTTTCTTTCTTTCTTTCTCTCTCGAGACTGAGAGGCAGAAAGACAGAGAGATAAAGGGAGAGAGAGATAAAGAGAGAGAGAAAGAGACTTCTTTCAATGAGGTGAGGCTAGCAGAACTCAAACCTGGGTAGTGCACATGGTTAAACAGCACACTACCTCAAACGAGCAGTTTCACTAACCACGGAGTTCTGGTTCTTAACATATTTCATAGAGCACACTTTTGCATGAAATCAGAAAGCTGAGACCCAGTAGCTGAACACAGATTCTAGGTGTGAAGAAAGTCTCCCCTTTAGTATCCTTGTTGAATGGAGGGATGGAGGGATAGAGGGAGGGAGGGAGAGAGAGAGAGAGAGAGAGAGAGAGAGAGAGAGAGAGAGAAATAACTATTCAGAGTGGGATCTACCTTCTCCATTCATTTACTTTCCTCCACCACGGTCCTTCCTTTCCCTCCCCAGACACCATAGCAAGAGGCGAGAGTCCCAGTAATTTGTGTCTCAGTAAGAAGAGACATACTTGATTTCTTTATTTGTCTATAATCCCTTCTTAAATCACAAAAAGCTATTTGCCTTTATAAATCTCCTCAGCAGTGAGCTCTCTGGGATAATTATGTGTAATATATATTTATGGTTTTACTTCTTAAGCCCAATGCTAACAACAAAAAAAGAAAGATCAGCTTCTCTAAGCCCACTCCTCAAAAATCATTTTCCACTCCTCCCAGGTCTGTAGCAGTGTGTACACTGGACTTTCCTTTATCAGCAAGAACAGTGTTGGATTGGGAGCACATTCCTGGGACTCAGAACTCTTTGAGTTTTTCACAGATATGTCCTTGCTAGTTTAAGGAACTTGGGGCATATTCCCAAATGCTCTGAGTCTGTTTCCTCATTCTTTCAATGGAAATGCTAACATCCTTGAAGAGGTTGTGAAGAATAAATAAGCTATCACTAGGTGGATAAACCTAGAATGTGATAGATATTCAGTGAGTGGAGAGTTTCCTTTCCCCACCAGGGGTTGGAGGTAATAACTAGGATGTTACAGAGCTCTCTCTCTCTTTCTCTGTTTCTTCCCACTCTGTCCCTCTCTCTCATGAGCTCATAGTGTATCCTCCACCCACATGACCAGTCATCATCTTTGTAAATTGCTAATTAACAAACCAGCCCGAGGCACCAGGCATGATGGGCACTTAGCATCCGTTCCCTGATGTATCATTTCAATTTTTTTTTTTTCGGTTTAGTTTAATTTTTGCAAATATCTATGGCTCTCTGAAAGGGCCCTAACACCAGATGGTCTGGTCCTGCGACGTTGAATTCACCCCTATTAATCTGCTTGGTCAGCATCTCTTCCCATCTCCTTGCTGTATTTTTTAGGAATGCATCTGTCTGGAAGAGGCATCTATTATATTTACTTTAACTAGCCTCATTTGGCAAGGTGGCTGGGAGTTTCAGTACAGGAGAAAACAGCTTTGATTATATTGCTTTTGTTTGCTGTGTGAACTCTTTCCTCTCCTGACAACTAAGGTGACGAAAGTTTGTGTAGGCATCTGTGGTGCAACTGACACACAGTCCTGCAGAACACGCCAGCCCCCGGCACATGCTGCTTCATGCCATCTCCTCATCTGAAAACAATGTCTGGCTTCCCCATCACTTTCCTCTAGTGCATTTCATCAGATGGACTTCTCTGGTGGGAGGTCCTGGGAGGAATTCATCTGGGCCACACATCTTCACCGGGATAAGGAATGTCCTCCAGATACATATCATGGTGACCAAGGGCCTCATCTTCATGTGTACCATTATCCTTTCTTCCTTTGCCTCCTGCACAGCCTCCTTTCCTGCCTCTAGGCCTTCCCACCCCCATCCATTCACCATGCTGCAGCTGCACAAATCTAGTCATGACATCACCTTTATTTAACCTCTTGCTGACCCCCCATTGCCCTCAAGAATGAGCTCAAAGTCTATATAAGGTACAAGGCAGAACCAAGCTTGCTACTGACCTCTTATAGTCTATGCCCCAGTCTTAGTGAACTTTTGCAGTTTTTCTTTTCCATTCATTTCTTAATCTACCCATTAACCTATCTCAATCCATCCACCCATTCCTCCACCTTGATAATTACTAGACTCTGGGATGGACACTGGGAAGTCACTAATGAGCAGTAATAGTCACAGTCTGCCTTTCACAGAGAATCAGGTCTAGAGGGGAGACAGGCTTTCAGATAATTTCCCACAGTGTGCAATCAGCGCCAGGTGCTGTGAGCTGTGTGGACATAAGGGTTACATGACAGGATGATGTGATCTAGCCTGGGACCCAGACAGGGTCCCTGAGAGACAAGTTAATCACGAGTTGGAGAGAAGTTGTAGCCAGGGTGATGGGAGCACCCTGTGCAGGAGGGAACTAAACAGCTTAGTCAGTGGGTCTGGAGCACAGGGAAGCCCAGAGGACTCTTGAGGGAGGGGGATGTAGAGAAGGAGGGGGAACCAGGCTAAAACATGTAAGTTGCACATAGGGATGGGAGTTCTAGCCAGGAGCCATGAGAAGTACCTGAAATGTAGGCACAATGGGATGATGAAACAGAGATGTACTTAGAGAAGATAACGAATTGTGTGACAGGGAGATTGTCTGACCAAAGAATGCAAGGGAGAATGTGGGTTGGCTCCACAGGACACAGCAGTGTAGCCTGGGTGGCAGTTATATCAGGAAAGCATGTTTGATGGGATTGATGGTGAGTGGATATGGGGTGGTAGCTGAGAGAGCTCGAGGTGTGCGGCTGGGCTCACTCACCTGTGAGGGTGGCTCTGGTGGTGGGGCCCAGGCTTTTGGGGACCAGAAGCTCATGGTACTGCTCGCCCGCCAGGGTGCTGTACACCACCTTGTACTCTTGGGCCTCAGCCTCACTGTTGTCCCACTCTAGGTCAAGGCTGGTGGCTGTGCGGGAACCCACTCTCAGGTTCTTGGGGGCATCAATCTCTACAAAGAGTCAGAAGTACCAAATCACAAAGTGCATTTGCAGAGCATCTTGACCTTTAACACACTCTGGTGAGACCCCACACCTTGTGACCTTTGACCTTACCTCTGCATGAACTCTGGGCTACCCCTAACCTTTGACCTCCACGTGAGCTAGGGCAGATGGGCCAGGAAGGGCTGAAAGTTGCACTGGGGGGTTAATTATCAACACCCTTTCTATTTTCTGCTTTTCCATCCAGAAATTCCAGGAACCTTCTAGAAGTTCAAATGGACTTTCATAATGAAGCAGTTGTCATAAGCTTCAGACAACATCAGGGAGCCCCCTCTAGGGGAACATAGAGGTGGCATTCAAAGTGGTGAAGACAGGAGAGAGCATCAAGATCAAATCTCACTGCCAAGAGGGCAGAAGAGGGTTGATGGCCAGATGATGGTATGGAAGCTGTCTTCTCCTGGGTTTACCTGCATGGCACTGGTGGCAGGGCACAGGGTAGGAAACTAAATGTCTCCATAGGACTGTGATGAAGGAAAAGAGTATGGGCACTGTGGTGGGGCCTCTGTTGGCCCCTAGCCCTGCCTCTGGTTGTAATGAGACTGCAGGCATGTCTTCTGACTTCACTGAGTCTTGGTGGCTACATCTGTCAACTGGGATAAAGACACTGACATTTCAGATTATTACACAGATTGGAAATTTCAAGGAAAGTTTGAAATGGGTCCCCAAGCCTGAGTGACTTCCTGTTGCCTCTAATGCTCTTCCTGAGCTTCCATGACACTGCCCCCATAGCCCACTCTTGTGAGTATCAAGAATCCCAGCACAAATGCTGGTGCCACTCACACAGGTGTATGGGGAGGGGAGAGAAAGGGGGTTTCTCTCTCTGCATCTTGGTTTACTTGCTAGAAACAACATATTACAATGTGCTGCCATGAAAAATGGTCACTTTGAAGGTTCTGAGGAGGTCAGGTCTGAGACCGGAATTGGACTTTGTGATAGACTTGTCATTGTTCTGAGAGAACCACTGTTAGGCTGTAGCAATTTGCAAAGACCAGGCAAGTACTTCCCACTGCTCCTTGTGAAACCAATCTGAATTAGGCTGCTTGCTTTATAGTGACATGGGCTCTGTTTAGCGGTGTAAACTGGTTGAGTTTGAGAGTAGATTTATAACTCTGCAGCTTTGTTTTCAGACAAATATTTCTTTCCTTAGAGTGGCCTTCAGCTGCTGGTGCTAAACTCTCACCACATAAGATGGAGACTTGTGGGAGGTCCCCAACTTTTATGTGGGAGGGGAGGTAAAAGAGTGAACTGGATTTGGGGTGTGTAAATTGAATAGGGCAAACAGAAACTAGGTTTGGGTTTATGAGGAAGCCTGTTATTTATAACTATAAACTACAGCTAAAAATTCCAGACTTAGAAAGTCTGGCTTTTGTTTTTTCTTGTTGGGGATCCTTAGGGGACATGTCCTATGACTGGGGACAGTGTTTTCTGTGAAAGAACCAGACAGTGCCAATGTCAGATGTCAAAAGATGCCAGACCTTCCACCTTCTGCAACCCATAATGTCCCTTGGTTCATACTCCCAGAGGGATAAAGAATAGGAAAGCTATCAGGGGAGGGGATGGGATACGGAGTTCTGGTGGTGGGAATTGTGTGGAGTTGTACCCCTCTTATCCTATGGTTTTGTCAGTGTTTCTTTTTTATAAATAAAAACTAAAAAAAAAAAAAAAAGCCAATCCTGAGAGGAAGATTTGAGACGACTCTCAGGATAGGGAGAGGTAAAAAGGTTTTTTCCCTCTAGTCTCAAGGCCTAACCTCCAGGAGGGCACCAAACAGGTGAAGGGAGACCCTGCAGGTGGGAACTGGGTGGTGGCTGCAGCATGTTACTAAGCCAGGGGTCAGGCCAGATATCTAGTGAGTCCCCTGCAAAGTGGGTAGAGCTGGAGGCTGTGGACTCTGTTCAGAGTCACAGCTAGTCTACAAAGCTCTAGTGAGACCAGGCAACTCTTTTGCTTTAAGTGTTCCACTGTTCCCTATTATAAACCTTCCTCACTGTCTGTAGGACTTTCATGTCCTGGTCCTGCCTGCTCTCCCCAGGCCCTCTGGGAGCCCCTGTTCTGACTCATCAGGCTCCAGATAAATGCCCTGGGGATGAGTTGGGTGCCTTGAGCAGTGTGGTCCAAAGGAGGTCTCCATTGGAGAGAAGGATCCCAGGAACCTCCTCTTCCCCTAAAAGAGGGCTGAGCCTCAAGCTGCTGTGGGCAGAGGTTAGGGCCTGACCTAGCTATTTCTTTGGTCAGCCTCTTTCCTAATTGCTAGCTTTGGTGTGTCTTCATCAGAACACTTTTCTCTTCCAGAGAAGCTCCAAGACCCAGGCAACTCACACACTTGCCTTGAAGGGAGCAAATCTCCACATTAATTGCCTGTGCAATTAGCATACTCCTGTATGGAAACCATCACCTGGAAAACACTTTGGCTAATTTGAATTTAAGCAGTGTTCTGGAATGATGGAGGGTCCTACTGTGAGGGTCTGGGTACACTCTTGTCATTCCCTGGCACCTAACAAGGCCGGGTCCACAAAGCTGATGTGCAAAGCCATTGTACCTCTCTACTATGTCCTTGTGCACCCCCCCCCCCCACACACACACACACACAGTGAGGGGCATAGTTTGGGGAAGCTGGCTGTGTTGAGACAGCAACCTCCCACTCTCTGCCAATCTGCCAGGCCCCCAGAAACAGAGAATCACACAGAACAGAACTGGGTGGGAGGGTGGGTGGGGGGAATGCTTCTCAGAGGTAGAGTAATTGTCTTGATAGGAATTTTCCTGGGCCACCAGCCAATCCTGCTTCCATCTTGTCAACCTGAACATCAAGAATTTGCTTTTCATCCTGCAGCTTGAGAGTGCTCTCCTCCTTTTCTGCCTCTTCAAACTCCTTATCAGAGCAAAACACAAAGAAATCACTTTGCAAACAAAAACTGTGTTGAGCAGAATACAGGCCCGGAGGCTCTGGGGAGATACCACCACCTGAGTAGGTTGTTGTAGGGGTGGGGGAGGGCAAACTGAACTGGCCCAGGAGAGACTAGGGAGGTTCCTCTTTATGCAGGGCCCTGAAGCAATTTGGGATTAAGTAATGAGAGGTGGGGAAAAGAGACAAGGGCTGTTGGGTGTAATATACCAAAACAAAGGACTCTGGAGAAGAATGGCAGGGAGGAGTTTGGTGGTGGAGATGGTGGGGGCTTTGGGGTCCTTATGCATGACAGTGTAAGGGGACCTAAGCTAAAGGTGAGAATGTTTTGCAGACCCCTATCAAAGGAGATGAAGGATTGTACCCAAGTGTCAACAACTATTCTATAAATCATTAGCTTACCCCCCCACCCATGAAATTATTTAAAAAAAAAAATGAAAAGAGACTAGGACAGAATTAGCTCCTTGGTGGTGGTGCCAGGAATTGAACCTGGGGCCTTTCTATGCTAATCAAGCGTTTTGCTGTCATGTATCCCTACATGGTCAATTTTTTTTTTTTTTTTTTTTGCCTCCAGGGTTATAGCTGGGGCTTGGTACCTGCACTAGGAATCCACTGCTCCTGGAGGGCATTTTCCCCATTTTTGTTGCCCTTGTTATGGTTGTTATTGTTGTTACAGCTGTTGTTGTTGGATAGGACAGAGAGAGATTGAGAGGGGAGGGTTAGATAGAGAGGGGGAAAGAACGATAGACAACTGCAGACCTGCTTCACAACTTGTGAAGCGACCCCCCTGCAGGTGGGGAGCCGGGGGTTAGAACCAGGATGCTTATTCAGGTCCCTGCGTTTTGCACCATGTGCGCTTAACCAGCGGCGCGACCACCCAGCCCCCTGGTCCCTTGTTTTATTAAGATATGATCTTAGTTACTGGGGATCCCAAGAAATATCTAGTAAAATAATCTGAGCAGTGGGATTTCGTATCCCCACTGGGGGGCGGGTTGCTGTCTAACATAGAGGCTGGAGAGAACATGTAAATGGGTCTCTTTCAGAATCCGGGTAGCCTTACCGGTGCTAAATTGGGTGGTGGTGGCCTGGCTTTCGTCGGGCCCACGCACGGCGCTGGCCCACACCTGGTACTGGGACCCGGGCCGTAGTGCCTGCACTGAGTACTGGCTCAGTGGGGGCTGCAGCCGGAAGGTGGTCTTCCCGCCTTCCCCACCCACCAGGCCGTACTTCAGGAGAACGAAGTCGACCTTGGCCCGAGGTGGTGTCCACTCCACGAAGGCCACGGTGTCTGAGACGTCACGGACCAGGATCTGTGTGGGCCCATCGATGACTGGGGAAGAGGGATCAGAGAGAAAAGAAAGTCTGAGAGATACGCCTTCATCAGCCTGCCAGGTTGGGCGGGGTAGGAGGCTGCGTGAGGGGGCCAGTCTCTGTTGCAGGTGGGGAAAGGATATTTGGGCAGAAAAACCTCTTTCCCAGGGATAAAGCTAACTTTTACATCTCCAAACCCTTTATCATAGTGGACAGTAGCAGAATGTGACTGTGGAATACAGAGGACCCTAACTGCAGGCAGCCTTGTAATTTTCATTTCCAAAACAGCCTGCCTGGAGGACACCAGTCTGAGTGTCAGATGAGGACTCCGTTTCACAGGAGGGGGTTGGTATAGGTCAGACCTTAGGAGAAGCAAACTAAACAATGTTTTCCTAAAAGCTGCAGGCAGGCTGGGAGCCACTGGAGTTTGCCCTGGGATAGCCACTCTCTGTGATGACCCCACACCAGCCAAGGAGGGATCAGCTTGACTCCAGCTTAGGCCTTCAGTTCCAAGCAAATACAATTTGACTTAAAGAGTCTTCTCTGTGACTCTGTACCCAAGCTCAAGATATTAGGCAGGAAAATTTCCATCATTGAAAGAAGTTCTGCTTTGATTTAATATATATTTCTAGAGCTGGCGCTTTTTAGTTTCAGTTTTAAGGAACTTCCAAATCAGAACATAGTGCAGACTTTGTGCAGTGGTTTGAGTCAAACTCTAGTGAAATCTCTTCTCTGCTTACTCTCAGTACTTTGGAAAAAAAGAATTGTACAGAGATTTTGTTCTCAGTCCTCTAACAAATTATCTCCTAGTCACGTCCAGCAGTCATGTCCTTCTAGTCATGTCTTGTAGTGCTGCTTTCTTGATATTTTAGGGGAGCAAAAACCCATGACCCTCAAAATATGCCATTGACAAATGGATGATTTCATAGTAGGGGCTGTGAAGACTGGATGGAGGTCTATTTTTTTGTTGTGTAATTAAATACTTATTATTATTATTTTACTAGAACACTGGTTAGCTCTGGCTTATGGCAGTGCTAGGGATTGAACATGGGATCTTGGAGCCTCAGGCATGAGAGCCTTTTTGTATAACCATTATGCTATCTCCCTAACTTTGGAGGTCTCTCTTGAAGGAAACTTTTCCCTGTAAACTCTCAGTAAAGTCACCTCTCTCCTTGTAGGGGAAAAACTACTCTCTTTTTCTTTACCAGTGAAGGCAGGACTTAAACCTGCATACTTCGTTTACTGTGTCCTCCCTGGTAACTTCCCCGAATGACCTCCCCTTTCTCCTTTCAAGATCTCAGTGGAGCTTTTCAAAGGTGGTATCTGAAACCATGTAGTGTGTTACTCGTTTTGTTTGTTTGTTTGTTAATTTTGCCACCAGGCTTATTGCTAGGGCTCAGTGCCAGCACTATGAATCCAGTGCTCCCAATGGCCTTTTTTTTTTCCTTTTTAAATTATTTAAAAATTTTTTTACTGGTTAGGACAGAGAGAAATTTAGAGGAGAGGGGGAGATAGAGAGGGAGAGAGAAAGATAGATACCTGCAGACCTGTTTCACCACTCATGAAACGTCCCCATTGTAGGTAGGGAGCGGGGTTTGAACCCAAGTCCTTGCATGGGTCCTTGTGCATGTATAACACAGTCTTTCTATGTCTCTCCCATGTGTGCAGGAGGTGGGCATGTTATTCACATACTTCCTTTTTTACTTTTTCTCTTATCAGTCTTCTGTTGCTTCTTGGATGGTTTATTCAGTCTCAGAAAAACCCAGAGGAATGCAGGACAACTCTCTTCACCCACCAAACTATCAAAGCACAGGAATAACTTGGAGACTTGGAAATATCCCATTTCAGATGCAGGGAACCTGCACATGTGATCACATCAGTTTCACAGGTTCTGGCATAACTTGGGGGAACAGAAATCTAGGAAAATTAGCCACTGGTGTCTGGAGAGAGCCTGGCAGAACCCCCCCCTTCAGGTCTTATGGTCTTAAAAAAAGTTTTCCCTAAAACATAGTTGGATATAGATCTTAAAGACTTTGGAGGGGTAGGGCAATCCTCTTTAGTAAAGAAAGTAGTCATAGATGGCTGTAAACCTTTTGAAATAGATAGAAGCAGTGCAGTCTTGGTTGGAGGGTGATTGCTCATGGGAGTAGGTGATTAGAAGCCAGGGTCCTTTCCTCAGGTGCCACTGTGCTCTAATGGAACATAATCTAATGGCACAACAGTTTCAAACCAAGGCTCTTTAGACTGAGCACAAGCTCTTGTACTTGTGCTGTTTAGTTTGAACCCAATTAGCAAAGCATGAAGCACTAATCTCCAAACACAGGCCCATTACATCTTGGTGTGTTTCCTTGCTGTCTCATTCATCCCTCATTCTGGACTGGTAACTCAGGGTGTCAACTTCTGTTTATGAATAATAAAGCTGCACCACTATTCACCCATCTCGGTTTTTGTTACTGAGGGGGAAAGTCACTTAACCTTCGAGTTCAGCTCTTCCATCAATAAAATGAGAACTCAAAATGATACCTGGTACTATTTATAACTTTGTCAAAATTCTTGGTGAGAGCACATGCCTAAGCCTCATATCTACTAATTTACAGAACTGAGGTTGTACAGCCTTTGTTAACTAAGGAAAACAGTACGGCAAAGCATGACACCACTAATGAATCAAACTTAGAAATATGGAGAACTTTCATGAGGTGAATTGTGAGGATGAAACAATAACCAATCTCTGTTGTCACCTTGAGCAGTGACCCAGCCCATGTGTACCAGTTTTGAATGATTGATTTCCCATTGCTGTCACTTCTAAGCAGATGCGTATGCAGCAGGCACTGGGCACTTGAGCTCATCAACACAGTGCTAATCCCTTTGTGTGCTTTATCTAATTTAATCCTCACATGAGCTCAACAAAGGAGGTATTATTGTTCATCATGCTGAAATGAATTGATGTCTGGAAAGAGTAAGATGACATTCTCCAAATCTCACAAGTTCAAGACCTTAGGGGTTGGCAAATGAGTTCTCATAAGGAGTAGGAACAGAAGACATACAGAGGAAATCTTAGTGAGGAATCACCCCCATGCAATACTCTCCAGATTTTTTTTTTTTTTCTCCTCCAGGGTTATTGCTGGGCTTGGTGCCTGCACCATGAATCCACTGCTCCTGGAGGCCATTTTTCCCCCTTTTTGTTGCCCTAGTTGTTGCAGCCTCGTTGCGGTTATTATTGCCATTGTTGACGTTGCTTTGGTGTTGGACAGGACAGAGAGAAATGGAGAAAGGAGGGGAAGACAGAGAGAGAGGGGAGAGAAAGATAGACACCTGCAGACCTGCTTCACCGCCCGTGAAGCGACTCCCCTGCAGGTGGGGAGCCGGGGGCTCGAACCGGGATCCTTACTCCGGTCCCTGCGCTTTGCGCCACGTGCCCTTAACCCACTGCGCCACCGCCCGACTCCCTCCAGATTTCTGTACTTTGGAGAATAAGCAATAAGAATCTTAGTCCCTCTTTGTTTTTCTCCTTGGACCATGTGTAGTGCTTAACCCCAAGTAACCTACTGTGTCACCACAGGGAGCAGGGTTGGGGGTACTCACCAGTAGAGACGCTGGCTGAGGTTGGGGGGCTCCGGGATTGCTCTCTGAGAGCCACCACATTGACAATATATTCCTCCCCAGGCTTTAGTCCTGTCTGGTTGAAAGATGTCACATCACTGGGAAGTTGGGCAATCACCCCTCCTTCATTGTTCTGGTGAAGGAAGGAGAGGGGTAGAAATGGCAAAAGAGAAATATTACTAGGAAAGAAATCTAATGAGAGAAAGATGAAGACATGGACCACTGACTGTGAATTAGAAGTGGGGTGATGTATCTCTTTGCTCCATGCTGAGAGTTTGGGAGCAAGAACGACTCCCAGCAGGAACAGTGAGGAATCTACCACTCTCTAGGGACTTGCCAAATGGAGAACCAATTTTCAAGTACATTTCCTTGGTCTCTCTTGAGTTTTCTGAATTTCCGAACAAAAATTAATCATAGTGTGAAACAGATTGGTTCTTGTCAAAGATGAAGTGTTTGGTGGTCACATCTAACATCCACTAGGGTTTTGGTGTTTATCATCATAAGCTCACTCTTTGAGACTTAGAAGACTATACTGGCCCGTGGATATGCATGAATACCTTTAGGCACACACACAACAGGTTTAAAACTAAGAACTTCCAATTTTTATAGGAACCAGAGCTATTATTTTGTTGTATCTTGCTATAAAAGGTGCACCTCTTCTAGTGTCATGTTTTCTCATCACCCAGACAAGCTAGGAGTCAGTATGAGATATGAGGAAGAAGGAATGAAAGCACAGGACAAAGCATAAGATAAAGGAGTGCGAGAAGAGACAAATCAGTGCAAGAGGAAATGAGAAGGATCGCCTGGATGACAATGGGACCAGGATTTATTATCTACCTATCTGTCTGGAGTTGGAAGCAATATAGGCCAACCTGACAATGTTTGTTCTGCCTGACCAGCGGGGCTGGCATGGTTCCCTCAGCTCTCTTATAAACTCAGTTTCCTGTCATACTTCATATTTTAATACCATTTTTTATTGTTGTTGCTGCAGAGTGGTCACTTCAAGGCCATTTAAATGCAGAGAAGACATGGGTTATGATATTTGCACACATGTCTGTTAAAATCTTTAGCTACCAAGATGTGACTGTTGTTACCTAAGGGGGGGGGGACCTTGATTAGTGGTCAGAATCCTGGGACAAGAATTGGAGGTCTGTCTTTCTGTTTTTCTGCCTGACACCTACCTTCTGTCTGATAGCATTTATGTTTGCTCAGTCTAAGTCTTAGTCACTATCAACTAAGAAGACTAGATGTAAATTGAAGGGTCAGACTTGTCAACTTGAAGGTCATTTGTAAGTTCAATATCCACACCTCTAAAAATTTTATATTGTAAGGCTGGTGAAATCAGTCTTACCAGTTAAAAAAATGCCATCTGTCATTAAGTTTGATGAATGGTCAAAAGGACTCTTGATATTGAAAGATAGAGAGAGGCAAGGAGCACTTTGGAACTTTCTTCCCCTTTGGGTCAGAGGGTTTGAGAGAATATCAAAGGGGGGGGGAAGCCTGGAAAATTAGAATGAGGCAGGCACCTCTGGCAAGGTGCAAGTTTGTGTTAGAATTAATAAAGGAAAATACTACTTTAAAGAATAGAAGGCATCATAGGATCCTTTTAAAGTCAAAGACTAATCATGTTACTCATCTCATGGAAGTTATTCTCATTTCATGGGGTATATAAAGGCTTAGAAAGCAGAGGCCGTGCAAGGCAGGGGGGGGTTGGTGCACCTGTTTGGGGGCTATGTGACTCATCAGAGAAGCCACAGTTTTTGTAATCTTGGTTTTTACACTGGCAAAAGTTACAGTTGAATGAAAATGGGAGCTTTCTGGGCAGAGAACAGGGACTGGTATCTGTCTTCTGCATCTTCCTCTCACCCAAGGTCAGGTGTTAGACTTGGGGGTCTCTCTTATTAGTGTCTCTGCACCTCTTACTTAAGGCCACATCCTCAAACCGAGAAACTCCAGAGGGACCTCTATGCATCAGGTCTGGAGAGAGGTTGGGAAGCACCTTCTTTTTGCTCCATTTCCAGCTAAAGGAATGAATGTTGCCAGTAGGATCATTTACTATGGGTGCCATTACCTTTGGGATGAAGCTGATCTCCCAGCCATCAAAGGAGAAGGAGAAGGGTTCCCACTCCACCTCCACGGTGGTTTCTGTGATCATCTTGAAGCGGAGCCCTTGAGGGGTAGGGAGATCTGGAACACATCAATGTGAGGACATGTCATAGTTGTCTCAGGTGGAGTCAAAGAGAGTCCAGTGGGTTTTGTCTGGGTGCCCTCCTGCCTTGCCACAGGTCTCCTTGCAGACATGGCAGGTCCACAGACTAAAGGCTCTCTGCTCAGTGATTGTCCATACATTTTTTTGTCCATAAATTTGCAAATTTTGGTAAATAGCAACGAGTAAAGACTTCTGATGCTTTCTTTAACCTAGTGGGTTAATACAAAATATACAACTGACACTTTTGTTTCCTTTTTTAATGTGACCCATCTTGACATTCAATGGCATGCCTTTTTCTGAGAGCTCAGACACTGCTTTCAGAAACTGGAAGTATTCCTGAGAGGCCCTTAGGACCAACAACAGTATTTCCATTTCCCTCCTAGAAAGGGGGAGATGGTAGGCTTTGCTGAAGATGGGGAGTGAAGCAACTGCAGAAAAAAACAAAAAGAAAGGCTAGAGGGGCTGGTAGAGTACACACATCACTATCTGTGAGGACACAAGCTCAAGCCCTTGGTTCTCACCTGCAGGGGGTAACTTCACAAGCAGTGGAGCAGTGCTGCAGGTTTTTCTCCTCTCTCTTCATCTCTCACTCTTTCTCTCTCTCTCTCTTCCTCTCTCTCTCTCTTCCTCTCTATCTCTCTTTATCTCTCTCTGTCTCTCTCTTCCTCTCTCTCTGTCTTTAACTCCTTAAAAGGCTAGAGAATTTCTCCTGATGATGCAATGTGCAGTAAGAGCATTTTGTTTCTCTCGAATCCTTCAGTCTGTGAAAGCCTCCGTCTCCCATCTTGTGTGCAAAGCAAAAGATAGAAGGAGTTTGTGGGATTTTACTTTCAGCTCACTGTCACCTTCTCTCCCACTATTCCTCCATATTTCCTGTCTCCCTCTCTCACTCATGTATGCTTCACCTACCTTGCCTTTCCCACTTTGCTCTTTTGAATGAATTTATTCATTTAGAAGGAGAGAGTATAAAGACAACAATATTGTTCTCCAGAGACAAACTGCAGATTCAGTCTTGCCAACTGTGTATTCTACTTAGTAAGTCACCTTCCTAGCCCCTCTCCTCTCTCTTCCTAACTCCAAGCACATGCATGCATGCACAACACACACACACACACACACACACACACACACACACACACACCCCTATCCATTCTTCAAACAAGCACAGCTTTAGGGAAGTGATATCATCTTCCCTGAATCACAATAACATGACTTTTCTCAGTTCTCCAGGGCACCTGCTACCTTTTTGGTTTTACCTCCCTGGACACACTCCCATTGGAAATCTCAATATTTTACTTCCTTTTGGAAGTTTCCTGGTGCTTCTTGACTGAGAATCAGGACTGACACTGAACCTACTGAAAGCCATGCCAGGTGAGTTAATATGGTCTTGCTCTTGTCCGTTGGGTTCTTGCCTGAAGGGATGCTCTGAACTGACATCATAAATGCACCTGGAGATGGCAGCTCATCCCAGCATTACATGTGCCAGAGAGATGCACTTGGGAGCCAGGCCCAGCCTGGTTGAGGTGACTCACCCCAGAGCATGGCAGGAAAGCAGCAGATGGTGACCTGCCTCTCTGCACAACTGCAAATATGTAAAACTAGCTCTCAGACTCCAGAGGAATTTTAAAAAAGGTCAAATGTAAACAGAGATAATTATAGCCATATTAACAGAAGCAGCATTCATGGGGGAGTTCCACATTATAAATGAATCTTTGTTATGGAAAAAGCAAGGGGTTGAGATAACTTTTTAAACCCTGTCTCCTTTGGCCATCTCTGCTTCACAAACTTTAGAGCTCTGTTTAAGTCCTTGGGCCTCCATGAAGCTTTAGAAATTAACTCTCTCTATTTTGCCTTTACCATTTTTTAAAAATTATCTATTTGTTTATTGGATAGAGACAGTCAGAAATGGAGAGGAAGAGGAAGATAGAGAGGGAGAGAGTCAGAGAGACACCTGTGGCCCTGCTCTACCACTTGTGAAGCTTCCCCCCTGCAAGTGGGGAGCAGAGATTTGAACTGGGGTCCTTGTGCATTGCAGTGTGTGCTTCACCAGTTGAGCCACCACGTGGTCTCACCTTTACCATTTTTAAGTTTCCCACTGAACTATCTCTTCTGCCCCTATTCTTTTTAAATAAACAGACTGTACACATAAGCACATATATTCGTACTTAGACATGCACACACCCATACACATGCACATCTAGCTATAGGAGTTTTTCCTATTACAAATAAAGAAGAAAAACTTTTTTTCCCCTCATAGAGACCAGTTTGTTTTGCTCTTTGAGTCAGTCTGTAGCACTTTCTCCCCACTGAATATTTCTAAATTCTGCTTTAGAGCCTCAAATGGGATAATCAGAGTGGACTACCAATATACTGTGCTGGGGTAGGGAGATAACACTGTGGTTTGTGCAAAAAACTTACATGCCTAAGGCCCCATAAACCCAGAGTCAATCCTCTACACTGCCAAAAGTCAGAGCTAACCAGTATTTTGTCTCTTTCTCTCTCTGTCTCTGTCTCTCTCATCCTTGGTATTTTTCTTATTGAAAATAAATAAATTTTTTAAAGTATCATGCTAAACAGAAAACCATGAAAAAATAATGCCTCTTCTTTATAAAAAAAAAAACTGGGTACTGTCAATTGTGGTTTTAAACAAGATGCCCCCCCCCCCCAAAAGGGCGCAGCTCAGTTGGTAGAGTATAGGACTTGCATGCCTGAGGCTCCTAGTTTGATACCTGGCACCACATTATGGGGTGGTACTCTGACTCATCTGAAACTCTTTCTCTCTCTCTTTTTCCCTCATATGAAATAGATAAATCTTTAAACAAGGTTCCCCACTCTGCTATTCACTTGCCATCTGCAACATACCACTAAGCACTGGGTTAGAATATGTCCTGTTTCTTACATCCTGGACTTGAATCTCTAACTAGATTCACAGTATGTGTCAACCTCATACTTTCATTGACTTCTAATCAGACTCCAGCTGAGAACAAGTCAGAACTCCATCACCGAAGCACCTTTTGTCCAGGTAGTTCCATAATTTATGGGAGCCTCTGAATCAAGGAATGCTCCTTATCATCCTTAATATCCTTTATAATAATGTCCCTTCCCAAGTGGTCCCATCAGAACCCCTTCTGACAGTGATGATCACAAGAATCCCCGAGGAAATCAGAGAAGACACGATGTTCACAAATGCCCATGATCTCATGGAGGAGAAGGGAGCATGAGGCAGGATGGGGCAATGGGTACATACGGGTGGCCACCTTGGCAGTGATGGGGAGGCTGAGGATGTTGCTAATGACAGCGTAGACGCTGATGTTGTAGGTGAGACCTGGCTCCAGCTCCGTGATGCTGACGCCTGTCCAATCTCCAGGCACCCGCTGCTGGAGCTGGAGGCCCCCTGGGGCCGTCGGCTGGTAAGAGATCACATATTCTGTCACTGCCATCGGCCCATCCCATTCCAGCTCAATGGAATTGTCGCTGATACCGGCCACTCGCAAGTCCTCGGGAGGGGCCACTACCGGGAGGCAACACAGAAGCATGAGCTCAGAGGACTGTCCACCCCATTCCGACTCCCCTTCCTCCTCATCCTCCACTTGCCTTCCTCCCCCTCCTCTCACCCACATGCCCTGGTTGTGTTCTTCTTAGTTCTGGGGAGTTTGAGATGTTGATAGCTCCCTTCGAGAGCAAGTTATCTTTTCTGAGTCTCTTTCTCCCCGTGACCATAAGTTGATGGTGGTTTGGAGTCAGTCCCTATAGCTCATGAAAGTTTATCATCATATGCTTAGAAAGTTTGAAAGTCAGTTGTTTAATACCACTATCATTAAATTTATACCACATTGTTAACTTTCAATTAGGTAAATTATATTAAAAACAAAGGTAGTAAATACTCAAGCTCATCTCTGTCAAGTCCTTTCAGCACATTTACATCCATACCCTTAAGATAACTTATACCTGCTATATCCCTCTGACAGAAACACAAGACAATTGGGTGCTATACATCTGTTCCTGACTCTACCTCTTGTGATACTGAGTTGATAATTTGAGTTGGTCACAGATAATATTTACACCACAGAAACTGGAAAATGCTACAAATCAGGGATTTTGACTTTTTCCCTTTGAAAGGCAGTTGTGAGGTATTTAGCAGCATGTGAGTAGCCAAAAACATTAGTAGTTTAATAAGTTATTGTCATTTGATTACTGTGAGGGCCAATAATCAGTTTGGCAATCAATTATGATTGCAATAAAATTGCTATCTTGCAATATCCAAGAAGCTAAAATAGTAAATCTTGATCTCATGGATGAATTAAATCACTTAATACTCTTTTATTGTGCCATCTTCCCTTTTAAAAAGAAGTCATTTTAGTTTTGAAAAATACATAACCTGGTCAAGCTAATTTTGATTAGTCTCAATGTTGAGAATGATGATACAAAAGCATTCTTGCTTTTCTTTCTTGTTCTACTTCTCAAAGAATCACCAATGATTCAATCATGTGGAAATGGCCTTTCAAGTATGACACTCTTGGGAGGTGAAGATTCACAAACAGTTTGAATTGTAAAACATTGTAACTAAGACCAGTTAGGAGGCTAGCTCCAGTATGCTTATAATGGGACCTGCCCAGAGAGATCAAATCAAACCATCAAGCTGATGTTTAAATAGTAATAATTAAACTATAAGTGTTTATGTCATAGGGCTTGGGTTAATTTAAGAGATGTTAGTAGTTATCATTTCTTCTGCATATTTCCTCTCTCTCTCTTTCTATACAAATACATATTTTTTAACCAGAGCACTGCTCAGTTCTGGCTTATAGTGGTGGTCGAAATTGAACTCAGGACCTCAGAGTCTGTTATGAAAGTTTGTTACATAAGCTTCTGTGCTATGTCCCTTGCCTTCTCAGCTTTTTAAGAGTAGAGGACTGAACTACCTGTTGTTTCCAGGATTTAAATTTTTTTTTTTTTTTAACCAGAGCACTGCTCAGCTCTGGCTTATGGTGGTGCAGGGAATTGAATCTGGGACTTCGGAACCTCAGGCATGAGAGTCTGTTTGCATGACCATTATGCTATCTACTCCTGCCTGGTTTCTAGGATTTTGAGAGTGGAGGTACTTGCCCTTTAAGTAGGACTTTCACCTGTACCCTCAAATCCTCAGTAGGCATAGGAAAGAGGAGTCCTTAACTTTTCCTTCCATTTCCAGTCTTCTGGGATGGAAATTAATAACATATGCTTCCAATTTTGGGCATTTGATTTCATTGCTCCTGCCTCAGATGACTCATTATAGAAAGAAGTCTAGACAGCAGAGCTGCCTTTGGCTGGATAGCAAATGTTGACCCAAACAAAAGATTTAACATTTATTTAAAAATTATAAAACTAAATACAGGTGGCAAATACAGAAGATAGGATTGGAATTCAGGCAGTATAATGTAGAAGCTCTTAGACAGTATACAATACTACTTCATATCTACATTGCATTTCACAATCTGTAAAACAGTCAGACAGACTCTTGAATTTTAAGAAATCCCATAGTAGCAGTTCTATGAGAAAGAAATTGGGTTAATATTACTATCTCAGCTTTACAAATGGGGAAACTAAGTCCCAGATTAAGGGAGTTATCCAAAATTAGGAAACTGGAGGGGAAGAACTGATTCTTATGCCCAGATCATCTCACTGAATGTTCTAGTCCCTACAATTTGCAGAACAGGTACTAGATTATGCCAGATGTCTTCTTTTGCTTATATACAGTCACCCAAAACAAGTTATAGCAAAAAACAATTCAGACTATCTTTTAGGATGTGAAATCTAGGCATGTACATATTCTAGAGGGAAAAAATTGCCTTTTAAAAAGCTTCTCTTGTGCCTGCCTCTTCTGAGTTAACATCCTCATTCCAAATTTTGTGCGTGGGACAGAAATATTCCTCCCAAATTTCAAGTCACCAATAACTCAGAGCATTTGGGACTATTTATTGTATTTCTTTTCAGTTTCATCTTTTAGAAAGTAAAGCTTTCACACACACACACACACACACACACACACACACACACACACACACACAAAGAAAATAAAACTAACAATGACATGGAGGGTAATCCAAGCAGATAATTTTGGGATTTTAGAGCTAAGAAATTAGATGAGAGAGATAGCATAATGGTTGTGCAAAAAGACAATGTCTGAAGCTTCAAAGTCCCTGGTTCAATACCCCATACCACCATAATTCAGAACTGAGCAGATAAATATAAGTAAATAAAATAAAACAAAGGTTTTTTTAAAGCTTTTTTAAAATATTTATTTTATTTATTTGTTGCCCTTGTTGTTTTATTGTTGTAGTTATTATTGTTGTTGTTGGATAGGACAGAGAGAAATGGAGAGAGAAGGGGAAGACAGAGAGGAGGAGAGAAAGATAGACACCTGCAGACCTGCTTCACCGCCTGTGAAGGGACTCCCCTGCAGGTGGGGAGCCGGGGTTCGAACCAGGATCCTTATGCCGGTCCTTGTGCTTTGCGCCACCTGCGCTTAACTCACTGTGCTACAGCCCGACTCCCCAAAACAAAGTTTTTTTTAAGGAACAGAAGAAGTTTTAATCTTGAGAACTAAACATTAAAAAAAAAACTGGAGTAACTTTTATTTGTGTTACATTGTATGATCTGTGGATTCAAGTGGACTGACCATGTTTAATTATGCCATATTCCACCTTTAAGCCACCAGAAATCTTGTGATTTGTTGAGTTAGATGTAATGAAAAAATGGAGTCATACTTCAATTAATTTTGGTTGGAAAAGTTTTTTCTTGTGGTTGTGCTTTGTTGTACAGAGAGGTGGAAGTGAGGAAGGACACAATATCCCTCCTATTCTCCTGTGCCATTTTTCACTGTGCAGGATTAGAGATTTTGATATATCCTAGTGGCAAATTGCTTTTATCTTGAGATTGAGCTTTATGGAAAACATCATCTCTACTTCTGGAAGAGAAAGTGATGATGGGGAATGGATATGGGAGATATGGCACAGTTGTAGAACCAAGGAGTTACATAAGTAAGGTCCTGAGTGCTATCCTTAGTGGTATATATGTCCAGTAATGTTGTAGTTCTCATTATCTCTCATCAATAATATTTTTTAAAAGTAACAACTAGGTGGTTCTTGGTGGATGTACTCATGGGAGCCCAGTAGAAGTGACCATCAACACTTGTCCTCTACCTCAGCAGCATCTGTGTCCGTAGGATGCCAGTCATTCTTACAAAAGGAAATGGAACTGAACTACAAAGTAAACTGGAAAAGAGCAATCTGCCTTGACTTTGTGCATTTGGGCTGGGGCCAAGTCTTATGAGCTTGACTTTCTTTGGGTTTCCAACCTGGAAACATAGACAAGAGCTGGTCATCTCTAGAGTCAGATGGCCACTAGAGCATCAAGGCTGGCCCTTTGCAGTGATTCCATGCTGCCAGCTCTTTGCAACCCATGGCTTTGCACATGTGTGATGAGAGTAGCTGGGATTCATCCCAAGCAGTATCTTGCTCAAGAAGTGAGTGAGTTCAAGTGTTAAACATTGGACTGGCTGGAGGCTGGCAGCAGTGACTCTCCACACTCAAACTGAAGTGCAGTGAAGGACTTTCTGGGTCAGCTCAAGCCCTGCCCTGTGGGCTCTTTATCCTGCTGACTCATGGGTACATGGAGCTAACTCCCAGATTTCCTTCTACTTGACCATCTTCCCTGGGGCAGATGTGAACAGATGGTTTCTCTGCTTCTTTTCTTCTGCTGACCCACCTCCAACACCTAATTTTTCCCTTTATATCACTTGGCAAGGCTCAACGTTCACATTAGAAGACCATTTTTTTGTGTGTGTGACTTTTAACATTCTTATTTTTCAATTCCACTCTACTTAGCATCCCAGAGAGGATTAAAGAGTATTAGAAGTTGGTAGGAGACCAGGGTTCTTATTCTTGTTCTGCTGTTAATTAGCTGTCTGGCTCTGGAAAAAAAAAATCTCTGTCTCTCTGGATAGCTGCTTTTTAAATGTGTAAAATGAGAAGTCCAGGGCAGCTCCTGTCTAATGCCTTTTTCAAGTGTTTCTATCCGCACATCTCTTATTCTATTTACAGGAGCTGAGATCTTGTTGTAGGGTTTCTTTTATATAAAGCGATGAAGGTGAGGAGTCAGACCCAGGGTCTTGTGGATACTCCACAATCACACTTAAGCTCCAGGGGTCATAGGGCTCAGGATGCATTGGGTAGCCCTGTTTCATGCTCTTGCCAGAGAAAGGAGTTGGGAGGACACATTGTTGTAACCCTCTGTGTTTTCACCTTTCCAACTCTTCCGTCCTCTCTCCTGATTCCTGGTGGCGAGGGCAGTGGTCAGTCTGCTGTGTGTGTGCTCCTGGCTGGAAATATAAAACTGTGGCAAATGGCTCCCCTCTCCTACAGCCCTTTCACAAAGAGTAAGCAAAGCAGCATTTTAGATAATGACCCAGATCCTTCTATGGAAGAGACCTGTGGTACTCAGTTGAAAGGCAGGCAGTTAAGAGCAGCACCTCCGAAGTGAGGGTGGGGGTGGGGGTGGGATGGCTCCAGAGTTGCTATGGAAACAAAAGGAGGTTATGCAGCTTCCCTTCCTCCATGTTCTGGGAACCTGCAGAGCATCTGATGTGGGCCTCCAGAAGTCTTCACATGGTGGAGGCTCCCTGTGCTTAGGGTTCAGACTCCGTGTGGTGAGATCTGGGAATAGGATGAGTGTTTCTGTTTAGTCTGGATCCTGGAATGATGATTCTCTTTGCAAATGGACCCTCCTCTAGAAAAACAGATAGTGAACTTAAACGTATGTCAAGAGCCACAGACCAGCTCTCCTAAGAATCCTGTGGGCTGTAGGATAGCAGATAAAGCAAGCTGACCCAAGGTGGCCTTGAGTTTCCTCCTTGGGGCCCACTGGTGGAGCTTATTCTGAGTGTGTCCCCCACCACAATCCCCTCTACCCCCTCCAGCAAATAGCTAGTGGCTGATTTCAGAAGATCTGAGACTTAACATTGGCTTGCATTTTCCCTTTGTAGCAAATGGCATAAGGACTAGTTACACTTCTGGAAAGATGTTTTAATTCAGTAAACAAAATTAGGAGGTTAAATGAAACTATTGGACATGAAAAAAAAAACAGTGGTGAAAATGTTTGTTTCCTAAGTGGTTCATTATATTTTCATCATTGTCTGTTCTCTGCTCACTATTGCTGCTGGTCCTTTATGAGAACTTACATTGAGGTCACAGGTGAGAGGAGCTTGGTGGTCAACTTTGTCATCTGGGTAGGAATTGACTATTAAACTAAACTCAGACATCCAATGATAAATTTCCCAGAAGTTTTATGGATGTCTGTGTGTTGTTACTTATTTGTTTTTCCTTTCCAATCTTTTCATGGACACTCTGAGCCCAGTGTTGAAGACAGAGTTGTAAATGGTCAGAATTAATTGCTTGACCAGCATGTTTAAGACACAAGTTTATCACAAGTCCTCCCTGATTCCATCAGAAGAGGGTGAACAACAACGAGATGATGAAAATAATCTGACCTTAGGCCAAAGGAAAAAAATATATCTTCAATAAGAAATCAATTTCTTCCCATTACTAGAGTGTGAGCTTTGTTTTGGGATATCAACTTTGAGCCCCTTTCCATGGTGTAGCCTACACATGGGTTTGTGGCTGTGTATCTTCTGGAGCACGTGGGTCAGTGTCTTTGAATATTCCAGACTGATGATTAGTATGCGAGTTGTTGACTGATGTCCCTTTTCTCCTTGTTTGCATTTAATTCCTTGCCTATATTTTGTCATCTGTCATTTCTATGTGGACACTAGAACCATCATGAATGAATAACAACTTGCAATCTGTGATCACCATGATAACTAGAGTGCTGGTTAGTCTGGTTATTACAGGCAGTGCAGCACTGTCTCAGACATAAGCACCATTAAAAGAGATGGCCCAGAATTTGGCAAAGAGACAACTGGGGTGGATTTGAGCAGGTGGGGTTCTCAGAAGCTGAGATAATGCCATAGCCCAAATGGCCAGGTGGCCTAACATTCCACTTACTCCTGCCTCCTGGACTTGGAACTCTGCCTCCACAAGACCCATCACCTGTTCTCCAGTCCCTGGAGGAAGATTCAGTTTGGAGTCTGAACTTGACCTAGTTTGACCTGTGCCCTTTGCCCCCAAGATCTTCCACCCTGTTCATGACTCCAGAAACCAACTGTCTTGGAAAACAGGCAGCACAACCCAGAGTGGGAGTGGAGGAAGTATTTTGCTTACAACCCCCCATTATCCCCTTCCCATCCCTACCCTATTTCCAGGTTCCATGCAGAGCCATCTCCTACCTGCAGAACAGTCGGGGGCCCCGTAGCCCTCATCGCAGGAGCACAGCCCCTCTTGGCAGAACCCCCTCCCGCTGCAGGCATTGGGGCAGTGCCGCTGGCCGCAGTCCTCGCCCACGAAGCCCTCCTGGCACAAGCAGGTGCCATTGGTGCACGTGCCCTGCCCAGAGCAGTCCCCGGGGCACCTCAGCTCGCTGCAGTCCTGGCCTGCGAATGGCTCCTCACACACGCACTCCCCATCCACACAGAGTCCCCTGGAGCTGCAGTCTGTTGGGCAGTGGAGCTCTGAGCAGTCGTCCCCGCTGGACTCGCTGTCGCAGAGGCACTGGCCATCCACGCACACTCCACGGCCGGAGCAGCCCAGTGGGCAGGAGGGCTCGGAGCAGTTCTTGCCGAACCAACCCTCGTGGCAGATGCAGCCACAGGACTCAAGGCTGAAGTTGCCATGGCCACTGCAGTGGGGGAGGTAGTCCAGCTGTCCTGGAATAGTCAAGGGGAAGGTCAAGGGGAAGGTCAGAGGCAGAGGAGGCGGCTACCCCAGCTACTTGCTCATTCTCTGACCTTTCTGGTCACATCTGTTCTGTGGAGAGTTGACATCAGCCTAGTCTGGTACTCATCCAGTTTTGTGAATATTTTCACCCCATCAGTCTGACTGCTTATACCACTCTGGGGTTTAGAGAAGGAATCTCCTGCCTTTCCAACCTCCCCTGTTTTCTGTTTTGGCTCATGGAACCTCGAATGAGGATTCAGGTGAAAGACTTACCGGCTAGTGTTTTCAGGAAAGCAAAGTTGCTCAAGGCAGTGAGCATATCAGACAAAGCCAGGGAGGGAAGTCTGCCTCCCAACTTACAACTATCCTGGAGCCAGCCACAGTCACAAATCACCATGGGTGAAGGGTGTCCCCAATGTCCCAAATAGTCTCAGTGCTCAGAGACTTTCATTCTCCTCTCTGGCAAACCAATGTGGTTGCCACCACCAAAGGAAGTTTCTGACAGAGGTGTGCAGGTGCAGGGTGTGGGGACTGAGGGGCTGAGTGCCTGTGGGCTAAGCCCTGAGTCTGCCTGCAGGGCCAGGTCAAGAGCAGACCTCCTCCCTCCCACTCCTGCCATTTACGTAACTCTGCTCATTCATCACAACTCAGCACCAAGGTCACTTCAAAGGCTGCCACAGGCTCAGCCTTATTTAGACTTTGTTTGCTGAGATTTCTTTAGGATTCTCCGCATATCTTTGTCCTGGCCCTTAGCATGCTGCAACTGCAGTGGTGAGTTTGTTCATCCAGGGTGACTCAAATAAACACAAACTCAGGGTCTGTTTGGTGTCCTTCTATGCTCTTGGTTTTGGAGGAATGGGGTCAGGTGAGTTATAATAATCTCATTCGACTAAAATACTTTAGTCACCCCCACCACCTGGGCCTGAAAGGACACCATGTGGATATTGCTCAGAGGAGTTCTTATGCATTTTTCTATGTCTGTCAGGTGAGCAAAGAACCATCTAGAGAAACCACCCAGCTTTCTGGCTACACTGAATGAGTGACGTGACCTGAGGACCTCACCCCCACCCCAAGAACAGGAGAAAGAACTTCTGACTCCTCTCTTTTCCAGATCGTTACATTATCCTTCGGAGGAGGAGAGGGAGATGAAAAAACATATGAACTACTTCTCAAGAGCTGCCGCGATCTCAGGTCTTGGGCTCTATGTGTCTGACACCCAGGCTTTCTTCTGGTGCCATCTCTGACACCTCATCTCCCTCCCCATGGAATCCTCAAATGAGGGGATCTAGTGGAAGTGAAACTTGACCCTTTAATGGTGAGGCAGGTCCCTCTTTCACAGGGAGTGAACAGCTTGGGTTCAAGGTACCTTTTGTGTGAGTGAAGCTGGCAACACAGAGAAGTGAACCAGCTTCTCCTCGGGGCTCAGTTGATAATAACTATTGCTTTTATACTGCTTCTGCAAGCCAGACTTCCATCTGACATAAGTTTTCCCATTCAATAACTCCTGTTGTTCTAGTCCATCACAATTGAAAGAGGGTGCACGAAGGCTTTGCACATGATTTGCTGAAGTCTGCTTCCAGAAAGGAAGTAGCAGAGCCGGGGGTTTGCACCCTGACTTTGGGGAATTTGCAACCTCCCTGAGAGTTCAAGACAAGTCCTTGTCAGAGGTGGGCAATTCAGGGGTGGATGTGGCTGGAAGCAAATTTCTCAGATGCTCGGCGTTTTGAGATTAGGGTGTGTACTTGCCTGTATAAGTATGTGGGTGCACATGTGCATATTTATGTGTAAGAATGCATATGAATGCATGTGTGGGTATGTATGTACATGTATGGCAGCATACATGTGAGTATGTGCATGCATATGTGTGTGAATACCTGGACTCTCGGGTCTGTGTACACTGAGGGACAGGGCTGGAACTCCCATCTTGCTGGGGAAGATGGGCCAGGCTCTCTGAGACTCTGATGAGTATCACTTGCTCAGATGTGAGGAGGCTGTAGTGAGTGAACAGCAGCTGGCCCTGAGGTCCCTCTGGTAAACAGGGGAGTTATCACCCCGCACCCCTGTGATAAGCTGAGACGAATGAACTCAGTCCTCAGGTTCCCTGCCTGCCAGGACATTGTTGTAATGAACCACATACCCGACTCAGCCCCCAAATCAGATTAATGCTGCTCCAACTGTCTCAGCTGGAGACAGCCCCCTGACTGCAGCTCCAGAGGACTGAGCTGCCAGCTCAAGACAGATGAACCAAAGGCCACAAAGACCAGGGTACTCTCAGCCTTCCCAGGGAAGCATGCAGGGTTTGCAGGGATCCGTGACAGCTCTCTGCCCTCCCTTCTATCTCCCCACACCCCCAGCCCCTGCGAGGCCCCAGACTCTACCTGTGGCTGCACTTTCTGGGCAGCAGTTGTCGCACTGGTGGCGAAGCAGTGACACCTCCCTCTCCAGCATTTCGATGCGGTTCAGCAGCTCCTGCAGCACCTGGGCAGAGCCAGCACATGGGCAGGCCTTTTTGGGGAGGTTGATCCTATGGGTGAAGGTAACCTGGCCCTCGGAGTCTGAGGTATGGCCTGTGGACTCCACCAGGCCCTCATCTTCAGCACTGATGTCCTGCTCTGCTGAGGCCTCCAGTCCCGCTGAGGAGCACAGGCTGTCCACGGGCACGTGGATGTTGTACACGTGGTTGAAGACCACCGGCTGCTCTTGGCCTTGACTAGAGCTGTTGTAGCTGCCCACACCAACCTCCTCCTCTGCAGCCACCTGTCTCTGCACACTGTCCAGGGTTGTCTCCAGCTTGCACTCGGAGGGCTTGAGCAGGGAGCCCAGAAGGAGCAGGTTGACACTAATGAACATGTTCTTCAGGACTGAGGCTTCTCCATCTGTCCCCATCCTCCTGTCCAGAGCTCCAGGTTCAAGAGCAGCCACTGCACAAAGCACTGTGTGTGGCAGTCTGCAAGAAAAATGCAGACATGGTGACCTTGTGATTGGGCCCCTACACTGTGCACTATGTCCTGTAAGCTAGAGAACAGGCCAGTTTCCAAGGAGAGTATCAGAAAGAGAGAATGACCTCCAGGGTCACCTCAACCCAGGGTTCTGCAGAAGGATGGATTACTGACAAAGAATTGTGCTTCTGCAGAAGGGCATGCTGTTTTCCCAAAAGGCTCATTCATCTAGCAGTTATGGTTGGCAAGAGGTGCCAGCAGAGTGCATGGGTTCGGTCTCTGTAGACCATAGGTGATCCCCCAGGAAGAACTCAGGATGCCTTTCTCTTCTGGGCAAACATTCTGAATGAGGGGATCCTAAAGTCTATGATACACCTTCATGTTTCTTCAGGTATTTAATATAATGGGGCCCCACTAACTATCTCAGAATAACTGATTAATGTCTCCAAACTCTACTATTCAATATAAGTTGACTTTAGAATAGCCAATCAGGTAGATAATACAGTTCCAGGTAATGGTGGTTGTTTATAATCCTTGGGTATATTCATGACTACCTGGGATCATATGAGCCAAACTTTCTTTTAATTTTCCCCTTAAATAGAGGCCTCGTGCTCTGTGACCATAGGGTGCCTTTCTACTGAGGTCCTGATTAAATTGCTAAAATAATGAATTAGCTCCTCTGCTGGCTACTTCATCACCAAGAATGATAAATTCACCCTAATGCAAATCAGCTTTACAGGAGCAATATTCTCTTTGAATTCCCTGTGCAAAAGAGAAGAGAGGCTTACAAACTCTGTCTCTAAAGGTAGTATTAGCACTTCTAAGACTATTAGAGTCTAAGGCATCACGTGGAAACAATGAAGAATTGAGACAAAAAAAAAAAAGGCAACAGGTCAGAGCTAACATTTATGGACTTCCCTAGCTACACAGAGGATCTTAATTTGCCCCTCAGAAAGCCCCATGGAATTCAATCCCACCTTATAATGGAGGAAATTTTTCCCAGAGATGTTTGAATGCAGGTCTGAGTAGCTCCCAAATCTAAACTGATCCAATTCAACCTGCACTAGCCTATTTTGAAAAAGGTTCCACTTGAACTTACAGGGGTTAGATGGTCAACACATCTTTTTTTGAAGGATACAATTCCTTCCATTACAAGCACCAGTAGCTAGTGGGGCACTTACCAGGGGCCAAGCCAAGCATTTCCTTATTGCATTCATTTTCACAACAACCCTATATGCTAGGAATGTTGCAAGAGGGGTATTTAGGGGTCCAGACATTTAGCAACTGCTATAGATTGGGCAGCAATCAACTACTCAGAAGCTAATCAGTCAGAGCAGTTCTCAATAATTCACAGGGCTCAATGCTGACTTCCCCAAATGGTGTGAGTCCTCTGTCCATTTCTCGCTCTGAGAAGAGGAAATGAGCTTCAGGGAAGGCCTAGAAGTCTGACCATAGTTGCACAGCTAATGAGCAGAGGATCCAGGCTGGAACCAGAGCTTGCTGACCACATTCTAGCCATCACTGCTATTTTTTGACTGGTTTTAATGAGTGGCCACATGCTGTTCTCACGAGAAGACTGAGAGTTTTTACATCAACACTCTCATCTCCTGGGATCAGATTTAGGGCTGCCTGACAGCATAACTTTTAGCTGACTGTTTTCTTCATCAACTCAGACCAGAC
Organism: Erinaceus europaeus; assembly: GCF_950295315.1. Classification (NCBI taxonomy): domain Eukaryota; kingdom Metazoa; phylum Chordata; class Mammalia; order Eulipotyphla; family Erinaceidae; genus Erinaceus; species Erinaceus europaeus. Next base: position 52,249,180 of record NC_080170.1, on the reverse strand, counting down.
TCCAGGAATTGTTTTTCTCTTTGCCCTTGGAGGGAGGCTTGTTGGAGGATGGTTCTTTGTTTCAGAGTGCCCTCAAGAATCTGGAGTAATCCAAATCCAGTAAAGTTGGGCTGGGGGGGGGGGGGGGACTGTGTTATTTGTTTGCTTGCTTTTTCCTTCCTATACTTGGCCTTCTTAAGGACAATTTCCATAAGCCAGCATGGATATCTCTGGCATCAGGCTCCTCTCTGCGCTCCCTCTGGGTTGCCCTCACAGAGGATGAACTTGCGCACACCAGGGTAGTTTTCCATGGTCTGAGGCCACAGAGATGAGGTGCCTGGGACCCATATTTCAATGTTGACTTCCTTCTCTGTATGACTACCCAGAGAAGGCTCTGGAAACTTGTCAGAGGTAGAAAACTGTGCCTCCAGGCCCTCACCTGATTTCTGGAGGCTATGAGTCTCCCCAGCTCAGCCAAAATTCTTGTCCCACTGGACACTTCTCTGAAAGGCTGCTTTAAAAAAATATTTTTTTACTATCTTCCACCTTATGGTTTGGTTTCTTCTCATTGGAGTGCTTCTCTATAGGTCCAGGAAAGTGATCCACACTTCTTTTTTAAAAAAATTTAATAGTAGTTTTTATTTGCTTTTGAAGGAAACTTATAAGTATATATTTTTCCATCTCTTCATAATGTGTTACCTCACCATCACCCCCTTGAAAGCACCAAGTGAAGTAATTCTATAATTTTTAAAGGTTTTTTTAAAAAATATTATTTATTCCCTTTTGTTGTCCTTGTTGTTTCATTGTTGTAGTTATTATTGTCATCATTGTTGGATAGGACAGAGAGAAATGGAGAAAAGAAGGGAAGACAGAGAGGGGGAGAGAAAGATAGACACCTGCAGACCTGCTTCACTGCTTGTGAAGTGACCCCCTTGCAGGTGGGGAGCTGGGGCTCAAACTGGGATCTTTATGCCAGTCCTTGCACTTTGAGCCACGTGCGTTTAACTCGCTGCACTACAGCCTGACTCCCGTAATTCTATAATTTAATTATGTGAGTCCCTTCAGTAACTCTTGTAGGTCTGGTTTAGTGTTGGTAAGCAAGTTTGTTGCTTTTCTGAAAAGTTCTTCATGGCTTCTTCAAACCTGATTGATAACTTAGGTGGATACATTATTCTTAGGTGCAATATGTTCTGTCAGTCCTTTTTAGCCTTTAGAGTTTCCATTGAGATATCAGCTGATAGTCTTGTGGGATTTCCTTTATGAAGGACCCTTTACAACCTTCAGAATAATTTCTTTGTCTTTGACACTTGTCACTTTAACTATTATGTGCCTTGGTAAACTTAGGCTTCAATTCATTTTTCTTGGAGGCCTTAAAAATCTGGACCTTAGGATCGCTCTCTCTCTTTAATTTGGGGGAAATTCTTAGCTAAAATTCTTTCACATATGAATTCTCTGTCTGTTTGTCTCTCTCTGTGTGTCCTTCCTCCTTCTCATACTCCTATTATATGAATGCTACTTCCTCTTGATGTCATCAATTATATATATATATATTAAAAATGTTTTAGTGTTTTTCCCTTTTGGTGACATTTATTTTAACTTCCTGCTCTCCAATTTGGCCTTTGGTCTGTCTTCTTGCTGGTATTTTCTTGTGTCACTTTGCTCTTCATTATTGATCACTAATATGTATTTATTTATAAATTTCCTCATTATTTCTCTGATGTGTTGCAGTTCTCTATAATTCTTCTTAATTTGGTGCACATCTCTAGGACCACAGCTTCAAGGTCAGCATTAGCAGGTTTATATGGTTTTGTTGAATTTGGAGTGGTCTTTGAGCTGTTACCTTTGTCTACTATAGCAAATAAGTTATATCGTTTCTCCATTATGTAATTATCTGCAAAAGTGACTGAGGCAGTGGGTGGCAGGGTACTAACTGGATCTGTATGGTGGCCATAGCAGCTGAGGGGCCTAGCTGGTGCCAGGAGAACTGAACTGAGCATGGGTTGAAGTGAGTCTGGGATGAACCTAGTAATAGAAGGCCTAGCTGGAACCATAGGAACTGCTGCTACCAGATGGGCTGAAGCCGGGTGGGAAGAGCTGTGAGTGGGCTTAACCCAGTAGCAGGCTGAACCTGGCAGACACTACAGATTCATGCAGCCTGTAGCTGGAGGCTGTGACAGAGACAGTGCCAGTGCTGGCCACAGCAGCAGCAGAAGCAGCTACAGCAGGAAGAGTAGGGCAGATGGCCTGGTGGTGAGATCTTGGCCTGGTGGCCTGGAACTGAACTTAGAGAAAAATTTTTCCTTAGTGCAATTCCCTCTGTTCTTACCACCTGGATTCTGGATTTCTTTCTTTTTTTTTTCCTTTACTATTAGTTACTCTGACTCCCAAGCTAATTTCTATGTTGTTTTTATTATATCTGTTGTAGTTTTTGTAGTGCTGGTGGTGGCGAGAGCAGAGGAGGCTAGTTTGCTATCCTCTTGGCTGGAAGTCCACACTCTGAAGAATAACAGATATCAGAAGGGAAAGGATGCCACAAGGAGATGATGAAGAGGAAGAGATAATGCCATAAGTCATGTAGAGGGAAGCTGCATTTGTGGATTTCTTTCCTCTTTGAGGACCCTCTGAGTCAGAGAATGACTGAAGAGATCAACCTGGGCAGAGGGACATCAGAGAAACACTGAGGAAGAGAGGTGAGTACAGCTGAGTGCTCTACTTTCTGGGCTGGGGTGGGGAGCATGAGGGGTGGATGGCACAGGACATGGCTGTGCTCTGCCTCACTCTGATCCTGGGTTTGATTTATGGACCAGAATTCATCTTTGGGGAAACAGCTCCCCTCCATTTTTTTTTTCTGGTTGGAATTAGTATAAAAATAGTTCCTTTTTGCTCTCTGTTGGGAGGCTAAAAAGGTTATTGTGAAAGATGGAGAAAAAGGTTATTGTGAAAGATGGTGTAATGTGGTTACATTGGTCTTACTGTGTGAGTTCTGTGGCCGGGGGCCAGACCACATCTCCATCAGCTCCCAGCCTCTGAGGACCTGTCAGACTCTGACAAGGACTGGAGGTAGAGAGGCTGGGTGGTGATGCACCTGGTTGAGTGCACAGATGGTCCCAGGTTTGAGCCCCTGGTCTCCACCTGCTGGGGTAAAGTTTTGGAAGTGGTGCAGCAGTGCTGCAGGTATCTCTCTTTCTCTTTGCCTCCCTATTTCCCTCTTACCTCTTGATTTCTGGTTGTCTCTATGCAATAAATAAATATAATAAAAATTTTAAGAATATAAGAAGAACTGGAGATATAGATAGGCCTGGAGAGAAAATAGGAGGGGTAGTAGTCCATTCAGTACAGGGGAGGTGTGTTCGCTGCAAACAATGAATCAGCTCAGGAGATGGTGGAGCCCATATGGAGCTCTGATGGGAGGAGCTTTGACTCAGATGCTGTTGAGGTGTCTTCTGTGGGAGGCACAGGGTGGCCCCTATGGTGTGGTGTCTATAGCCTTGCATCTGTAGGGCTCAAAGGAAGGAATCCCAGAGTTGTGATATTGACTCTGGGTTCACCTTGTTATTGGTGTGAGGCTCTGAGGAACCTAGCCTTTGATGATGCCTGCTTATTTTCCTGAAAATGGGCTCTTGAATCTCTAGTAAGGGAGTCATACTGAGAAAGAGATCAAACCTCAATGGGAGAAGATATTTGCACATCACACATCTGACTGATAGTGAACATCTATGCAGGACTAATACCAATCTGCAAAAGAAGTAAAATTAATCCAGTAAAAATTGGGCCAAAGAACTACACAGTTTTCTATAGAAGAGATATACATGGCCCACAGTTATATAAAGCAATTCTCCACTTATCATTAGAGAAATGCAAATCCAAACTACACTGAGTGAGGATATATCCTAAGGAACTAAACACATCCATTCAAAAAGATTTGTGTATACCTATGTTCATAGCAGCACAATTTATAATAACCAAAAACATGGAAGCAACTCAGGTGTCCAACAACAGATGAGTGGCTGAGTAAGTTGTGGTATATATACACAATGGAATACTACTCAGCTATTAAAAATGGTGAATCTTGGATGGAGCTTGAAGGAATCATGTTAAGTGAGATAAGCTAGAAAGATGAATATTGGATGATCTTACTCATAGACAGAAGTTGAAAAATAAGAACAAAAGGGAAAACACAAAGCAGATCTTGGACTGGAGTTGGTGTATTTCACTGAATTAAGAGACTCCGGGGTGGGGAGGGTGGGTTCAGATCCTGGAATATGATAGCAGAAGAGGACCTAAAGGAGTTAAGAGTGTTATGTGGAAAACTGAGAAATGTTACACATGTACCAACTACTGTATTTTACTGTCAACTGTAAACTATTAATATTAATACTCTCAGTAAAGAAGAAAAAACTACACTGAGATACCATCTCACACCTATGAGAATAGCCTATATTAACAAAACAGGAAATGACAGGTGTTGGAGAGGTTGTTGAGAAAAAAGGGGCTCTGCTACACTGCTGGTGGAAATGTAAACTGATGTAGTCCCGTTTGGAAGACTGTATGGAGACTCTTAAATAAATAAACATGTAATTACCTTATTATCCAGCAATGCCAGTCTTAGGCATTTATCCAAAGGACACACAAACACTAATTTGAAGCAACACAATGTACCCCTATGTCCATAGTTGCAATATTTGCAACAGCTGAGGAGTGGAAGCAGCCTAAATACCTATTGACAGATGACTGCCTAAAGAAGTTATGGAATATATATTCCATGGAATATTACTCTGCAATCAAATAAAATATGGCATTGTGTCCTTTGGGACAAAATGGGTGCAACTGGAGGTGACTATGCTTACTGAAATAAATAGAGAGATGAAAGACAACTATCAAATAATTTTATTAATATGTGGAATCTAGAGAACTGATACACAACAACTTGCAAAAAAAAAAAAAGCAAAACAAAAACAAAACTCAGAAACAAGCAAACTGTTTCTAACATTTGGGAGAACTATGATGGTTATCTTTGGAGGTGAGAGGGTGGGGACACAGAACTTTGGTAGTAGGTATGGCATGGAGCTATACATTGCAACCTTAAAATATTGTAACTTACTATTAACCACAAATAAGAAGTGAAAAAAAAAAGAAAGATATCAACTCACTTGCAGGGGAAAGCTTCATGAATGGTGAAGTAATGCTGCAAGTCTCTCTTTTTATCTCTCACTTTCTATCTCCCCTTCTCTTCTCAATTTTTCTCTGTCTCTATCCAATAAAAATATAAATAAATATTGAAAAATAAATATAAAATATTAATATGGGGGTGAATGCAGAATCATTCAGACTTGAATTTCCACCTGAGGACTTAGCTGACAAGGCTATGTAATACAATTAGGGGTACCTGTTTCCTTTTGAGGGAGCCAAGGTTGAAAAAGTCAGCTTTTGCATGATTTGGGGTAAATAGAAATCCCATTTGGGGGATAATTTATTTTATTTATTTATTTATGCCTCCAGGATTATCACTGGGGCTCAGTGCCTACACTACAAATCCACTGCTCCTGGAGGCAATATTTTCCCATTTTGTTGCCCTTGTTGCTATTGCTATTGTTGTTATTGGACAGGTCAGAGAGAAATTGAGACAGGATGGGGGAGAGAAAGATAAACACCTGTAGACCTGCTTCACCACTTGTGAAGTGGACACCCCCCCACCTGCAGGTGGGTAGCCAAGGGCTCGAACTGGAATTTATCCTAGTTTTATAGACTCTGGAAAATTCTTAACATCTGTAGAGTATTTGACTGTCCACTCATCCATTTATATTAATATGAATGAATATAATTGGTATATCAGATTGATTAATCTATATCTAAATTGAAATAGAGATATCTATATAGATATTAATGCATATTTTCTTTCTTTTCTTTTTTTTTTTTTACTGGAGCACTGCTCAGCTCTGGCTAATGGTGGTGTGGGTGATTGAACCTGGGACTTTGAAGCCTTTGGCATGAGTGTATGTGTGCATAACCATTATGCTATCTACTCTCTGCCAGCATACTTTCAAATATAGCTTCTTACAAGAGTCCATAGGATTATTCTCAGTTTATAAATGAGGCTTCAACTATGGAGATATCCTTCCCAGTTACACACAGGAAGTTAGTTCAAACTAATTTCTGAATCTCCTTTCTCAATAATCAGGTCAGCTGTAGATGCTACAACCTCATTCTATCAGCTGCCCCCATCCTTTGGAAGAAGGTAGGGTATAAATAATGAGTTACTAATTAATCTTTATCATTTTGGTAAAAAATTCTCAGAGTCTGACCTTTTGCTATGGTTCATGCCCTGTATTTCTGAAACTTGGAGAGTTGTGTGTCACCATCCACTGCTAAATTATTCTGATAGAGTCATTAGATCAACTTTCATATTTCTTTTCTTCACAGTGAACAAAACCCCAGAGAGAATGTTTCCTCATGAGAGAGACTGACAACCAGACTACAGCTCAAAGTGACAGCGTCTGTTTCCTGCCAAACCTAGAAATTATTCCAAACAGAAGTGGTTCCTATCCTCATGGTTCTTAGGACCTGGTGTGAAGTCTCAGAATCTTCACACTGAGTCAAAGGATATGGCCAGGCAGCCATTTCTTTTTAAAACTAAAGACAACTTGTTGGGTTTCACAGGTGCTCCTCACAATGAGTAGACAAACCTATGTGGGGAAGTGACTAGAGAGGGCTTCCTGAGGATTCACTGCCCCCTGCTCTGCTAAAAGATTTTGGAACAGGGGCAATTGGTATGGGAAGGAAGTTCACTGGAATCCCAAGGCCAAATGCAAGGAGGTTCTCCCTCTGAAAGAACCATCTTCTGTATTAATGAAGGTTGAAAATTAAGTAGAACTGAATTAAGAAAGTCACACATAGAGATCTGCGTGGGCCTATGGAGTAAGAGGGCTAATTCTGTAATGGAGGGGGCTTCCAGAACTTGATGTCTAGTGTTTGGAGGGTTGTTCAGGCCATCCCCTGTAATGTGGACATGTGGACTCAGAATTTCTCCTCCTCTTCATCCTCCTTCTCCATCTCCTCCTCTTTCTGCCCTCAAGGCATCACTGCTTCAGGCTGACTTTTTCAGATAGGAAATGAGGGTGAGGGGTGGCAGTGGTGGACCTGCAGAAGGAGGGAGAAACTACAGCACCAAACCTTTCCCCAGTGTTGTGAGGGCCAGGGGTTTGAAACTGGGTCACAGACATGGCAGAGGACGAGCCTTCCAGGTGAGTTGTCATGCCATCCCAGACTCAGAACTTCTAATTAACTACAACCATGCATGTAGGAATTGCCTACTTGATTATCAGGACACTGAAATCCTTCTGAAACAAGTGCATCTTAGGTGTATTCACTCTAAGAAATTACACTCACTCACTTTCAGAGTTCCAAATAATTTACCTATCTAAAAAAAATACCCAACCACAGATTAAAATATCAGATTCAAGCTCTTTCTAATTAAGTTACGTAACTACCTTGAGACTGATCCTGCCAGCAGGAACTGAATAATTGCTTTCATACTAGTCATACACCAATTCCTTCTGAAAACTTGCATGTTGGAAGTAGTGGCTTATAAAAACAGCTCTAAAGACCTAAAGGAGATATTCACTTCATTGTATAAATGGTATGTTTTAGAGCATGAAATAGCACTACCCTGACCCAAAGGCTGGACACAGGTGAGTTATCTCATCCAGTGCATAAAATAACATAATTAGTTGCTAACTGAAATTGGAGAAGGTTCTGGAGTACTGGCATATGGTGCACAACTTGCTTAATTAAATTCAGTTACACACTGATTTCAAGGCAAGAACAATGTTGAGTTCCATCTGAGATATTTAATGGTAAGCTGAAGAAATTTTAAGTGACTCCAGGGAAAGAAAGAGTCATATATCAGATAACATATATCAGATAAATAACAGTCTATGAGGAAGCCCATACTGAGGTACAGAGAAATCTCCAGAGACATTTCAATGGATTAGACAGAATTTGGACTGGGCCTTGAGGATTCAGAAAGATTTGGAAAAAAAAGAGACAAGGAGATAGACAATAGAGAAATCAGGTAGAGACTATGCTGAACTGCAAGTGTGTGTGTGTGTGTGTTTGTGTGTGTGTGTGTGTGTGTGTGTGTGTGTGTGTGTGTGTGTGTGTGTGTGTTTGGTTTCAAAGCAGTCTGTCAAGATGTCAGAGCACTGCAAAGGGCATCCTTAGACCTGCAGTGGTAACTGGCTCCCAGAATGGGTTCTTATCTGAATTATATGTGTATATTTAGTTTAGTTTGTAAGGTCAGGATTCACCTTCTTCATTACTTTAGAATGTTCTTTTTTTTTTCTTTTTTTTTTTTAAATTTTTTATTTAAGAAAGGATTAGTAGAATGTTCTTTTTTTAATACATAACTTTATCATGGTTTTTTTGCATATGAACTGGTATTTTATTTTAATTTTTAGGATGTTAGAGATTAAGCATTTATTCATTTTCCTGACTTTTAAATTTTTCTTGAGGTAAGTCAGCACAGTTTAGGGGTACATTTTTCACCTCCTGCTGAACGTTATCACACTATCCCCACCAGCAATGTACCAATAATCCTCCACCAAATTCTCCTGGGTCTCCTCCATCCTAACCACCCCCTCACAGTCCTCCTTTCAACAGTCAGAATATAAAGGCTTGTTTCCTTTTGAATTTGTCTGGTCACTGCTTTGCTTCTCTACACTCCACATATAAATTAGATCATCTGGTATTAGTTCTTCAGAGTAATTTCATTTAGCACAGTCCTTTCCAGTTCCATTCATGTTGTTGCAGAGAGTAAGGTTTCATATTTTCTCATAACTGAGTAGCACTCCATTCATTGTGTCTATACAATACATTTTTCAACCCACCCATCTGTTGTGGAAACATGGCTTGACTCCATACCCTAGTTATTGTAAATAGAGCTGCAATGAACATAGACATGCAATTATATTTTTAGATAAGTGTTTTTCTGTTCTTTGGATAGATATGTAAGAGTAGAACTGCTGGATATGGAATCATATGGCTCTATTTTTAGTTTTCTGAGAAACCTTCATACTGTTTTCTATAGGGGCTAAGCCCTAAATTCCTTTTATTGTATCCTCAGTCTTGAAAAAATGTCCCCAGTAAAACTACTCTTTATTAACTTATTCATTATTGTTCTAAATGTGTGTGTGTAGCAGGGGTGGTCAGTGGAATATGAATGTGATTTTAGTTACTGCTAAATCCAGGGTATGTGCTGTAAAATGCTGGACTTTGAAATGCTCTCCATATTCAGAAATATCATCTTGCTATAAGCAGCTGCTTTCTGAACAGTTAAGGGAGGGGGCCTGGGTGGTGGCACACATATATGAGTTCATATATATGAGCGCATATATTACAGTGTGCAAGGACCCAGATTCGAGGCCCCAGTCCCTATCTGTAGGGGAAAATCTTTGCAAGTGGTGAAGCAGTGTTGCTGGAGTCTCTCTGTCTTTCTCCCTCTTTATATTCCCCTTTCCTCTCAATTTCTGGCTGTCTCAATTTAATAAGTAAAGATAATAACAAAACAAAAAAAAACTAAGGAAGCAGAAGGTCCTGAGAAGACCTGGTACCTCACCATTCTATTAAGGTTGTGGAAATTCCAGTCAGTATTTGAAGCTTCCCCAAAGTAAGTGTGACCAAATAGGGTACAACAAAACCCACGAGCAGAGGTGGATGCTTGTGTTGACGTGGTAGTTGGCTGCAGGAATAACTTGTGCCTGAAGTCCGTTTCTCATTGACTGGTATGCTGCTACCTCCAGTGTGAAGCTCTTTCCTGCCCCATCTTCCTGTGTGTTAATTTGACTTATTTCTGCACATGGTTCTAGAACCTTCCCTTTGCCCTTTCAAGTGGTAACTCCTCAGCTGCTACTAAACCCAGATATCAGTATCCTTATGTAGCTGTCCTGTGCTGGTCCAGCCAATTATTCTCAAGGACCTAACATCCTTGGGGTGGGAGGTAGGGGTATTTCTTTCTGTTCTCACCACTGAGTGAAGCTCCCTTGTACTCAATACCTCATTCCTTAGGTAGGTGGACACCAAAGTAATACAAGAGACTGTATTGGCAATAAATTAATGCCTTCTGAAAACCTATTTGGAAACAGGTCAGTCTGAAACCATAAATAACAGTGACATTTTCATCTGAACAACAGCCTTCAACTAGCCCAACGATGGACATGGTTCAGTGTGGTTTTGTGCTGTAGCAGAGAACAAGATTCATTGCCGGTAAAAGGTTCAGCACTTTTCCCCACACAGATCTTTCTACCTCCTGTCTTGAAAAACATGGATATGAATCAGATTAACAGAATGCCTGGAAATGGCTGAGTTCATCTGAGTCTTTAAGATGCTTTCAAGAGCAATATCTTGATCTTTTCTCCATGTATTGTGCAATGTATGTTAGGGAGGTGGAGAGCCCCAGACTACAGATGGGTAAACTGAAGTCCACTCCCTGGAATAACTGGATCTAAAGCATGCTTTAAAAGTCCAGGGTAATCTGTGCCACCTCTGAATAAGTTTCAGTGTGCAAAGAGACTTGGCTCACATCCTTGAGTTTGTTTTCCTTCCACAGATACTGGAAAAATAGAAAAAAATTTTTTAAAGGGTTCAGGTTATTTATTTATTTTGTCAAAGGAATTATCACTGGGGCTTTGTGTCTGCATGATGATGAATCCTCTAATCTTGGTAGTCATACCCCTTTTCCCACTTTTATTTGATAGGACAGAAAGAAATTGAGAGGTAAGAAGGAGGGAGGGAGGGAGAGAGAGAGTTGCAATACTTGATTCACTACTTCTGAATCTAGGGAGTGGGGGCTCAATCCAGGCCCTTACACACAGTAATGTGTGCACTTAACTAGGTATGCCATTGCTCAGCCCACCAGGTTCGTTTGTTTTATTTTATGTTACTTTATCTTTTGCCATTAAAGCTATCTCTGGGGCTAAGTGCCTGCACTATGAACCCACTTCTCCTGGCGGTCATTTTCCCCCCCTTCTTTTTCTTTTCTTTCTATTTTTATTTGATAGGGCAGAGAGAATTGAGAGGGGAGGGTAGATAGAAGGGGGAGAGAAAGATAGACACCTTGCTTCATCACTCATGAAGCAAGGCAGGTGGGGAACAGAGTCTCAAACCCGGGTCCTTGTGCATGTTGATTTTTGTGCTTAACTGTCTGCACCACCACCCAGCTACCCCAAGATTGTTTACTAATTGCTCAGTAAAGAATATATTTTTTACATGTAAGAGAATTAAATTGAACTATCACATATCCCCGTGCACAAAAGTCAACTCCAAGTGTATCAATGACATGGACATTAGGCAAGAAACTATAAAAGGAAGAAAGAAAGAAAGAAAGAAAGAAAGAAAGAAAGAAAGAAAGAAAGAAAGATTTTGTCAAAGGCTTTCTCTGCATCTATTGAGATAATCATGTGGTTTTTGGCTTTGCTTTTATTGATGTGGTGAATGACATTGATTGACTTAAGTATGTTGAACCAGCCTTGCATTCCTGGGATAAATCCCACTTGGTCATGATAAACAATCTTTTTGATATGCTGCTGTATCCAGTTGGCCAAGATCTTGTTTAATATTTTGGCATCTATGTTGGAGAGGCTGTGGGGACAGAGGAACCCTTCTGCACTGCTGGTGGGAATGTAAATTGGTCCAGCCTCTCTGGAGAGCAGTCTGGAGAACTCTCACAAGGCTAGACATAGACCTTCCATAATGACCCAGTAATTCCTCTCCTGGGGATATACCCCAAGGATTCCATAATGCCCAACCAAAAAGATATGTATACATCTATGTTCATAGCAACAAAATTCATAATAGCTAAAACCTGGAAGGAACCCAGGTGCCCAATAACAGATGAGTGGCTGAGAAAGTTGTGGTACATATACACAATGGAATACTATGCAGCTATTAAGAACAATGAACCCACCTTATCTGACCCATCTTGGACAGACCTAGAAGGAATTATGTTAAGTCAGCTAAGCCAGAAAGATAAAGATGAGTATGGGATGTCCCCACTCATCAACAGAAGTTGAGAAAGAAGAACAGAAAGGGAAACTAAAAGCAGGATCTGATTAAATCAAGAGCAGGGTATCAAAGTAAAAGCCTTGTGGTGAAGGGGAGGGTGGCCATTGGGCTTCCCGGCATGGTGGGGGTGTGGGGGTGTGTGGTGGTGGGTGGATGGGATGGGACACAGTCTTTTGGTGGTAGGAATGGTGTTTATGTACACTCCTATTAAATTGTAGACATATAAACCACTATTTATTTAATATGAGAGGGGAAAAAACTGATCATATATCTAGAACTTCTTAAAACACAGACTGAGTCTTTTTAATACATAGGCTGTCTTTGATATGTTGACTCTCTCAAAAGCCTAGAACAGGGAGAACAGAAGCAACTGGTAGCACAGGTAAATACAAGATGCTGGGTATTATACCCCAAACCCTAACAAAGGGACTTTTCAAAGTTAACCCAATCACCAAATAATGTGATTATAACAATAACCATCCATTGTCTTCTTGAACCCTAAGACAGCAGGAACCTCACATTTCCACTATAGAGCCTATATTTCCCCCAGTCCTGGAACCTTAGGGTGGGGCACACTTTCCTGCATGCTTCTCTCAATCCAAATCAAATAATATTGCATCCGCGGATTGCAACCCAATCAACACAATGAGTGCCACTTCAGCATGCTTCACTTCAGACTGTGTCCAGAGACTTCAGGTGTGGAATGAAAACCCTTCAGCTTCATCACTCGGGTGAGACCTTTCCTTTCATAGTATTTTTTAATTCCATTCCAAGTGTTCCATTCCCCAATAAAGTCCCCAAACCTAGATATAGTCCAGGTCCCCTGAGATAGAGCATATGTTCACACTTGCCCATAAGCTAGGGAAAATATATATACCTGAAAGCTGAAGTGCACAAGAGCCTGCAGGGAATATGTCCCAACACCTCATCTGCACTATTCCAGTCTTGAGGTCCATGGTCATTCAACAATTTGTTTGGCTTTGTATGTTAACTCTCTTTTCAGCCACCAGGTTCCGGATGCCAGCACGATGCCTACCAGACTTCCCTGGACAGACAACCCCACCAATGTGTACTGGAGCTCCACTTCCCCAGAGCCCCACCCTACTAGGAAAAGAGAGAGGCAGACTGGGAGTATGGACCGATCAGTCAACTCCCATGTTCAGCGGGGAAGCAATTACAGAAGTCAGACCTTCCACCTTCTGCAACTCACAACGACCCTGGGTCCATACTCCCAGAAGGATAGAGAATGGGAAAGCTATCAGGGGAGGGGATGGGATATGGAGATCAGGTGGTGGGAATTGTATGGAACTATACCCCTCTTATCCTATGGTTTTGTTAATGTCTCCTTTCTTAAATAAAAAAGAAAGAAAGAAAGAAACTATTAAATACTTAGAAGAAAAAATTGGCAGAATACTTCAAGATCTATGCTTCAAAAAATCCTTCAGAGATTCAAATCCAATAGCAAAGAAAACATAAACAAAAATAAACCAGTGGGACATCAAACTGAAAGCTTCTGTACAACAAATGGTACCATTATCCAAACAGAAGGATATCCTACATTGTGAAAGATCTTTACACAACATACTTCAGATAAAGTACTAATAACCAAATATACAAAGAGCTCAGTAAACTTAGCACCAAACATACACACACACGAAAATGGGACAAGGATATGGACAGAAACTTCACTGAGGAAGAGATCTAGAAGGCCAGGAGATATATGAGAAGGTGCTCAAAGTCACCGATTTTGTGATAAATGCAAATAAAGACAATGAGATATCACTTTACACCTGTGAGAATGTCATACATTAGAAAGCATAGTAACAACAAATGTTGGAGAAGATGTGGGAAAAATGAAATGGATACTTCTGCACTATTGGTGGTAGTGTAAATTGGTCCAACCCTTGTGGAAAACAGTATGGAAATTTCTCAGAACACTAGAAATGAACCTCTTCTATGACTTAGTAATATCTCTTCTGGGGATTTTTTGAAAGGAAGCAAAATAAAACAAACAAACAAACAAAAACTATCAGAAGAGACCTGTGTATAACTATATTCATAGTAGTACCATTTGTAACAACCAAAACTGAGTAGCAACCCATATGGTTTTGTTTGTTTGTTTTTTGCTTCAAGGGTTATTGCTGGGGCTCGGTGCCTGCACTATGAATCCACTGCTCCTGGTGGCCATCTTTTTCCCATTGTTGTTGGATAGGACAGAGAGAATTTGAGAAAGGAGGGGGAAGACAGAGAGGGGAAAGATAGACACTTGCAGACATGCTTCACCACTTGTGAAGCAACCTCCCTGCAGTGGGGGGTGGGTGCCAGGGGCTCAAACCAGGATTCTTGCACAGACCCTTTCACTTCACACTATGTGCGCTTAACCCAGTGCAGTATTTCTCGGCCCCCACTACCCATATGCTCAATGGCAGATGAGTAGCTAAAAAAAAAGTGGTATATATACACCCTATAATATTACTCAGCTGTTAAAAATGATGAATTAATCTCCTTGGTGTCATCATGGATGGGACTTGAAGACATCATGTTAAATGAGGTAGGCCAAAAAGAGGAGGACAGATACTGAACGATCTCACTTATAGGAGCAACAAAATATATAGGGACAGGGAAGGAGAACTGAAAGTGGAATGTGGACTGGGCATGGTGTATTGCATCAAAGAAAAGGACTCTGGGGAAGGAGGGAGAGGAAGGGGTAGAAGAGAACTTTGGGGTCCTGGTGCATAATGAAATAGTAAACCATTAACCTCAATTTAAAAAAAAGCCAAAAATATGCTTTTGTATTAAAAAGATATTTTGGTCTTCTGCATTCTTCAGATCTTTTTTTGCATCACTTATAGGGGTTTTCATGAGCATCTGGCTGGGGTGGGGTGTCTCTCTGACGGATTTAGTGACTGGGCTGGAAGGGAGAGGGTACAGCATGGGTAGCTAGCTGAGGCACCCCATAGAGGGAGTCTGCTCTGTTCTCTCTGAATTTACTCCATGACATTTCCCCTCCAGTGTTACAGGACTATATCCAAGAGGCTTTCAGATTTCTAGAGCAAGAACTTAAAACTGCATCTTTCTTTCTTTGGAGTCTGTAATGGGAAAACCCACCCATTTGAGCCTAGTTTGCTTTGTCAAATAGAACTCCTGAAGAGAAATCATTATAAAAATATCCCTCCTGCTGATCTGAGGACTGATTCACTAACAGGGAATCCTAAGCAGGTGAATGATTTCCTAAACTGGCTCAGAGAAAACTCTTGTCTTATCCAACAAATGCTGTGCCAGAAGATAATTATGGGGTAGGCAGTGACATGTCCTACTTTTCTGCAATCATACACCTGCATTAGTCTAGACTCAAAGATAAGTCTCAAATAATCCCAATCTTAATTTTCAGGATGAGTCCATAACACTATTTATTGCCTTTCTCCAAAATAACCATATCTCTGAGTTTGTCCTAGGAAAAAGAACTGAATATTTGTTGTTATTTTAGGTTCCATGATATCATCTCGGGGACTCAGGACCCTCTGCTCCTCAAGTCATTACAACCCATGGGTGGCCAAGACTGCTAGACTTTGGCCAATATCAACTCTCTATTCACTCAGTGAATAGAGATATTGAATATTAGCTCCAAAGAGCACCCAACTCACAGGCTGCCTTTCTTAGTCTGTCTTGCTTGGAATGGCCAGGTAAGTCTAGTGAGATGTCAGCAAATAGAATGGGACTCTAGGAAACTGATCAGCTGATAAACATAGTCTTTCCCCCTTAGTCAAGGGTACATGGAGTGATTGCTTCAGGCACCATCTTGGGCCACATGATGAAAGTGAGGATAGAAACTAAATGAGATGAGGGGCATATAGGAAACAAAAGAAGACTGGGCTTGTGAGTATACTGTACTTACACTCCACCAGTTGGATGTCTCTGCATCTTTGTGTGTGAGAACTACAGTCCTATACATTAAAGCCATTGCTATTTCTAGTCTTCTGTTAGCTACATTGAGTGGGACTCAATTCTCAGCAAGATGCCAACCTCATCAAAACTGGTTCCCATGCTCCACAATCCCCTCCTGTGACATGGAACTCATCTTTCTTTACCATCAGTGGCCTGAGGGCAGCTGGGGCTCTGTCACTTTAGAAGATGCATGCCCCATGATGGAGTGCCCCAACTGCTCTCCAAACAACAGACCCTCAGCAGGTGCAAGGCAGGATGTTGGGAACTGGAAGCTGTGACAGCTGGGACCCTCAGCAGAGTCTCCTCTGAAAGTGTCATGTGAGGAGCAAAGTAATCCATCAGCCATCCAGGGGGGCTGGACAAGGCAGCAATTTACGAGGTGCCTGCAGACACTGAGTGAGAGAGGGCTTCATCAGGCAGATTTTCCTGGCTGTGTTGTATGCACGTTCACAAAGTAATTTACAGTTCCCTTGGAAACATGAAAGAGTTTGGGTCTAAATTTAGAGTTCTTGTTCTGAGCTGTTGTAACAAGCTCAAAGAATATTCAGAATGAAGGAGCAGAATGCAGAGGCACAGGACCGTTCGCTCCGCAGTCTGATTGAGGGTCTGTCCACATGGTTGCAGAGATGGAGAGGGAGACCACAGCTGTTCCTGCAGGAAGTTGGCACCCCTCAGGGCTAAGCAGAGGGCAGTGAGCACTTCTCTGCTGTTCTGGGAGCTCTGGTCCTTGTGCCTAGCTTTTTTGATCTACATCTTTGCCTTCTCAGTTGTGTGAAGCCCCATGGCATTTGCCATCTGTTTTCTGTTAAATTTTCTTGCAAAGTGCCTCAGTGTGTGGTCCCCAAGAAGCAGCATGGAAAGCTCTCTGGATGCATCCAGATTGAATTTTCAAGACACACTCACATGCTGCTTTCCCAGGGAGGTTCTGGCAGCCTGTGCAGTAATGCACATCAATTTCCAGAGAACAGGTGTGAGCTGGAGCTCTGGAATTGGAGTGAAGGCTACCTTTTATGATGGTAACATATGGGGTGCTGGCAGCCTCTGGGAACACCACACCTTCCCTGGGCCTGACCATTTATCCTGTCTTGGCAGAGCTGGGATCTGAGTCTTCCAGCTGATCTTCCTCAATTTCCTGCCTTTCATCCTCCCAGCTGTCCTTCCTACTGTGGCCAGGTGACCCAGCTCAGACCACACTCTACATCTTCCTATAGGTGGCTATTCAATGGAGACCCCTGCAGGACAGTGACACTGTGAGCTCTGTGTTATTTGCCCAAGAGTGGAACACTGCCTATATTCATCCAAAATAAGTGTGTTGAGTTTTTGAGTGAGCTATAACATCAAGCTTCAGCTTGTGACCTTGAGTTTTCCCCTTTCCCCTACATTCACTGCTCAGTGATGTGGTCCAGATACTATGAATGCTCTATCTATATAGTACAAGAGAAAAACATGAAGATGGGCTTTTAAGATAATTTAAAGAGCCTGGAATAGGGTGAGATATCAAGGAAAGGGAGTGTGACTTACCAGAGGAAAAATCCCAAAATGTCTAAGTCATATACAAATGTGATATATTTTGCATTTGGAAGGCTTCCCAGTTTGGAATTGACTACTCTGCATAGAGAGGGGTATAGGCTGACATCTGTGGGCTGGCAGAGGGTTCTGGGGGGGGGTGTCTCTGTGGCTGACATATGCAGAGAGTGACACATTCCTCTTCCTCCAATATAGGAGAGGTGAAGGGATCCAAGAGGAAACAGGACATTTAAGGTCCCTTTCCTCATGGACCTACATACACAACATATAAACTTGCCTTGTGCATTAGGTCAAGAATCCCCTAAGTTTGACTTAGAACCACAAATGTGGTAAAGACTTACGCAGAAACAAGAGGAAAGTGAATGGGAAGAGAGGTCTTGGGGCCTGGAGGGAAATGGGTTGACAAATGGATGTTGTCTTCTGGGCTATCAGCACATTGAGAGTGAGAGGTGGTCCCTTGCAAAATGGAGAAGCCCAGGGATATTGTAATTAGAATCCCTGAGCCATAGCTAGATGCTTGTCTATGGGGATGGATGCTTCCAGAATGATTGCAGAAGAGATACAAAATCCTACTAAGTGTAGAATGAAGAATTTCTACAAGTGATTGTTAATATGTAAGAAAGATTCCTGGGTCTTCAGATAACCAGATCCTGAACAAACACCCCACTTTCCATGAGACAATTATTGTATTTCCAGAGTCTACAAGCACACCCACAATGTATACCTTCCCCAGTGCTCAGTGTTGCTTTGATTTCAGGAGGCTGTAATAAGTGGGAAGTGAGTTGTAAAGATAGTCACTGTGCATATTTACAGCACATTCCTGCAGGAAACTTGTAGCTCAATGGGACATTTATTCTGTAGTATAATTTTTCAATAATATTACATGCATTAATAAAGGTAATTTAGAAAGAGATCTATAAAGTCATCTGACTTTCTTTGCCAATTGCTAGAGTAATAAAATGCCTTTGCATCATGCTGCAATGGAGAAGTGGTGCCCTTTTGCTTGATTAAGTTAGGTCCCTCTGGCATTTTCAGCTAGCTATTTGTGTGTCACTTTATTGCCATCTTATTTTAATCTGAACTGTGGGTTTCTAGTCTCTGGGTGGCACTGTTCTTAGAGTTTTTGAAGAAAGCGTTTTTATCTTACATCAGAAAGATCCAGGACATGAACACTGGCCTAGAATATTCTAGCACTCCCAATACCTTATGATGCTAAAGTTGTGCTCAGCCAGTGTATATTGAATGCCTACTCTGTGCCAAGACCTGGCAGCAGGATTAGAATCTGGTGGCAAGTCTTTGTGTATGTTGTTGTCCACCCATATTCAGGACATTTCCCTGAAAATTCAAGAACTGTTCTGCCTTAATGAAAGGGGGAAAGATGGGAACAGAGAGAAGGGAGAGTCATGGGAAAGTGAGATGGAGTTACAGAAGTACTTGAGAAGGATTTGAGAGGAAAGGAAAGCTAGAGAGACTACTCACATAGTAGGAGGTGTGTCTTATTTGTACACAGCTCTACCTCAAGCCCTGGTACAAAAGGAAACTTTGATCTTTACTGATTTCTAGTATTCTCTCTCTTTCTGAATGAAAAAGTTTCCTGGAATGGTAAAATCACATTGTGAGACCCTGATCCTGCACACACACACAAAAATCAAACAACCAAACAAAACAGTGAATTCTGAGACTCATGGTGCCATAAATGAAGTGTGATTTCATTCTTTGCAGCTCCCCAAACTGCTGAGAAATCTTACTGTCCTCATAAATGTTCTGTTTGAGGGTTGGCTTGTGGTAGGGAGGCCTCTCAGAGTTATCTAATAGAGGATTTCTAGTTGACATAGATTGAGGCAAAGGGCTTCATGAAACCATAACCTCATGGAAGAACTTCATTAACAATAAGCTTAAGAGTTTTTTGTTCACTAATCTTACTGAATACGGAGGCAGCCAAGTAAGGGACTATAGTCCAAACACTTATAGTTAGAGAGGAAAATCAAAACCAGCCTGTCATCCAGCGGGTATGATAGAGACAACATAAGCATGAAATGTGATAATTATGTGGGCCAAGATTCAAGACTGTGGTTGAAGAGGTGGAGAAAAGGATTCCTGACAGATGAAGGCAGGTTTTCAGGAGTCTTTTGACTTTCTGACTAAAGAATCTAGTATGTGCACTTCGCTGGGTGTGCCACTCACTACCTAGCCCCCTGGCCAAAGACTTTAAACCTTTTTAAAGGAGGAGGAGAGACTTCATGGAGGATTTAGGAGTAACAACTTGGGTCAGTCAAGGGGAAGCTGGAACACGTCAAAACAGAAGTAGGGCAGACAGGAGCAATAGAAGATGAAATCTCATTGGTCACCTCACCCTTCCCTGAGGTCCTGAGTCAAATCTTTCCTTCATGGGGTGTGTCCAATAAACAACAGATACTACTGCTCCTACACCTACTCATTCAACAAAAGGATGATAGAAGCATTCTCTTTTTTAAAAAAGAATATTTTAATTTCTTTATTATTGGATAGAGACAGAGAGAAATTGGGAGGGATGGGGAGAGATAGAGGGAGAGAGTCACAGAGACACCTGCAGCCTTGCTTCACTACTAGTGAAGTTCCTGTGTGCAGGCTTAAACCTGGTCCTTGTGCACTGTGTGTGCACTTAACCATGTGCACCACTGCCTGGCCCCTGGAGCATTCTTGTGGCTGGAATTACAGTGGAGACACGTAGCAACAAAGATTGAACCTCTGAAAACCTGTACCCTGGGAGAGAGGGGACCTGGCATGTAAATGGAAATGACATAACTGAACTGTAAACAGTGACCTAGCACACTGGCAGGATGCAGAGATGATGAGAGGTGTCCACAGTAATCAGAATAAGAGCTTAGTTGCTGGTGGAAAGGCCAACTAGTGCATTCTCCGGACAGCAGTATGGGAAGTCCTCAAAAGGTAAAGATGGAACTACCTCATGATCCTGCAATACCACTCCTCAGCATTTACCAGAAGGCAAAAACACTCATTCAAAAGAACCCTTGCACTCCTACATTCATAACTGATCTATATACAATAACCAAAAGGTGGAGTCAACCTAAATGCAGAGGACACATTACTGCACTAAGAGGTACACATTCAATGGAGTACTATTCCATCAGTGAAAATGATGACACCGTGCTTTGGGGGACAACATGACTAAAGCTCTGGTTGATCAAGCTAAGTAGAACAAGTCAGGGACTGAAAGGCAGTAACTGTATGGTTTCACTCATGCGGAACATAGATTACCAAAGGAAAAAAACTGGCTGAAAAAGCAACAACAGGGGCAGAGGGTAGATAGCATAATGGTTATGCAAACAAACTCTCATGCCTGAGGCTTCAAAGGCTCTGGTTCGATCCCCCACATCACCATAAGCCAGTGCTGAACAGTGCCCTGGTTAAAAACAATAATAACAGCAACAACAACAAATATAACTCTTGAATAGGCTGGGGAGACAGTATAATAGTTATGTCAAATGACTTCCATGCTTGATGCTCCAAGGCCCCAGGTTTAACCCCCATCAACACCATAAGCTAGAGCTGAGCAGTGCTCTGGTCTTTCTCTCTGCATCTCTCTGTATATCTCTCTCTCTGTCTGTCTGTCTGTCTGTCTCTTTCTAAGACAACATATTTTTAAAATAACTCCTGGACTATGAAAAATTACTCAAGGAAGAGAGGAAGAGAGCTGGGAGGTGATGGAGGAGCATTTGGAGCATGTGATGGCACTGTAACATTTGATACTCTATCCCTGAAACTACAGTGTTATAAGCTCATGGAAAACCAGCTGAAAGCAAAGAACTCATTGAAAAGAGCTGTTTAAATGGAAGCCCTAAGCATAAGAAGTGGATTCAGAGTTTGGGCTACAGGGAAGGGCCAAGGAAGGCAAAAAACCCATGTGAAGGCCCTGAGTTGGGAAAGAACTTAGTGCCTTTGGAGACTCCTGAAGACCAGACCTGCTGCTATATGGTAAGAACAGAGGTTGGGGCCCAGCACAGATCTTGAGACCCATGGGTCCCCTCCCTTAAGGTCAACTAGACCAAACAAAGGTATGAGGATTTGAGTTACACTACAGTGAAAATTTACCTAAAGCTTTCAACTTAAAGATTTTTAGCCTAAAGATTTTCACCTTAAGACCCTCCTGTTGGAGAGTTTGATTTTTTTTCATGACTTGATCTTTCTAAACATTGCCAACAGCAAATAATTAGCACTCAGCAGGTGCACACACACCCCAGCTAAGGCCTCAAACACCAGTGTGGACTGCTCAGTCTCATGCTCTCGTGATCCCCCAACTGCTAACAGATGGAGAGCAACATTCAGTTTTCACCAACCGGTAACTACAGCACATATTTAAAGAATAAATAGCTATGTTCCCTGCTTGAGGCGTCCTCTTATGAAATGGAGAACCAATACCTCCCAAACTGTATACAGGAGATGTAATCTGTAGTTCCCAGAACAGAGAGGAGACTCCCGGGGTTAATAATTCGTGCATGACCCACGATAGCGGTCAGACGTTCTATCTGTTTTCATTAGATGCTCTCCTTTATTGAGTTTTCACAGCACACACCAGTAGTCTTGCTCTGCCCCTACTTGAAATAAGCTGCTTACTTTAGAAATGTTCTGGACAATATAATTTCATCTGCACTATTATGAGAACACATGGTTTTTGCATCTGGCTGTTTAAATCTTTCCATGCTGATCTCTAAGTCTCTGCCTGGCGATGGCTCTCAGGCTTTTCTGCAGGTCCACAGAGTGGTGATTCTCACTTTCTTAAGCCCTGCCCTACTAGGGAAAGAGAGAGATAGGCAGGAGAGTATGGATCGACCTGCTAATGCCCATGTTCAGTGGGGAAGCAATTAGAGAAGCCAGACCTTCTGCACCCCATAATGATCCTGGGTCCATACTCCCAGAGGGATAAAGAATAGGAAAGCTATCAGGGGAGGTGATGGGATACAGAGTTCCGGTGGTGAGAATTGTGTGGAGTTGTACCCCTCTTATTCTATGGCTTTGTCAGTGTTTTCTTTTTACAAATAAAAATTTTTTTTAAAGTAGGGCATTGTTTCCTTTCTTTGGAGGCAAACTCTTCTGCCCACAAGATGGTTCTGCCTTTCCCTTTATTTAATCTTTTGGGGGCTATGGAGAGAAATTCCTGAATGAAGGGCTTCCTCTCAAGTGTTGGTGACATCATCTAACTCCCAGCTCATGTTCATCTCATTGTGAAAAGGACTGGGATCAATACTCCTGCACAGACCACATGTGTAGAATGACAGAGCGATATGCATACATATACAAACTATTTTCAGTGGTCATCTCTGGAGGCTGAGATTTTAATTATTTTTCTCTGGCATCTCTGAATTTTCTAACTTTTTTTCCTTGTCATAAAAATGCTATTCAGATGATAATAACCTGGAGTATTTATATAATATGCACACAAGAGATAGAATAAATGCTCTCACTCTCAGTGCCCTGAACAAGGAACCTGGCAGTCCTAGTGACAGTGCTCTTCTTGGGGATGGAGAGAAATTCAGGTAGTACTTTCTGCAAGAGTACCTCACCCCATGCCCTGTGTGAAAGGCTGCTTGCTCTGTGTCTATCAGTGGGCTTGGGGTGGCAGGTATGAGAGAACAGGAAGGGCTGTCCTTGGCTTCTTCCTAGGGGCCCTCACCAGCAGGCAAGCCAGTTCCCCTGCTTCTCTGTGGATTTCCCACATCTTCACCCCCCTCCTTCCTATCCCCATCTTTGTTTCACTTTATCTCCCTTCTCCTCTTTATTCCTCATCTCCCCCTTCTCTTCATCCTATTCTGTGCCCATCCTCATTCTCCTTCTCTTTCAGCTTCTCCCCTCTTACTCTTCCCACATCCCTGCTCTCTGTTCTCTTTGCTCCTTCTCCTTTCTATTGGGGTGAGGGGGTCCCATTTCAAGATCATCCGCCATGCTGCCTCCCTGCACCCTCCCACCCCATGCATGGAGTATTATTCAGCTCTCGGTCTCTTCTGCTTGACTCTCAGTAGTCAAGCATGTTTTCAGAAAGCATTCTTTAGAAAGCAACACACCAAAAAGTTCTTGTGCTTTTGCCAGTCAGAGCCACAGGGATGTCAGCATTGTCACCTCTATTGTGACTATTACCAGGCCTCTTGGGAGACATCTTCCTTCTGGGTTGCCTCCATGGCTGGTAGCTGGTTGTTGGGTGTTAAAATTTATTCTCCCAAGAGTGGCTTCCAAGGTCACATCATCTTGGGTGCTTATGGGGAAGAAATCACATGGTACGCCAAAGGGGACAGTCCCTCAGTGTACGTCACTAGACCTTCCTCCACCATGACTAGGAGGGGAGCAAGAAAACACTCCTCAGGATGATCTGAGACTTTATGGGTGAATCTATAAGACACCTCTGACAAAGGTGTCTGGTGGTCCCTGTGTTCTTACTACAAGTGCAGCGAGTGCTGTTGCCCTGGACTTTGCACTAGAGATGGATAATTTTGGTCTGGCTGTATCAGAGCAGGCATTTCTGTACCCCAGGAAACTGGTCTCCCCCACTGGTCTCTGCTCACCCAGGGCAACTCTTGTGTGACCCCTCCTCCCCCCAGCCAGCCCTGCTCCCAGAAAATTCAGGAATTCTGTGACTTCAACCTGTGGACTGTGGCCCCTTGTCCACATGTGACCAGCTCAGTCAGTAGAGATGACTGTCCCATTTCCCTGAAGGGTAATAGGTGCCCCTGCTTCAGGGTCACCCATGTCTGCTATGGTGAGCTTGATTCCACCTGTGAGCTATGGTCCAGGTAGTCTGGGAGAGTAGCTGCCAAGTGCGGGACAGGGGCAGCCACCCTTTCCTTCTGTGGACTGCCTGTCTTGTTGCAGATGGAGCTATCTGCTCCACTTGGCAGGACCATAGCTCTTATTGATGGAAGTGAAGTCAAGCCAAGCCTAAAAAAATGACTTGGCACCTGGTATTCCAGGGAGACAGGAAAGAACTGATCCTCCACAGTGGCTCGGGTGTGCTGATGAAGGGTGACTCTGGGTGGACCTGTACAGGAGCTTCAGTCATCTGGGAGCTCTGGAACAGATATTCCTGCCTTGCCATGGGGTGCCTGCCCCAGGCTCATTTGAGAGCAAAGCTGCAGCAGCAGGAAGGATTCACAGGCAAGGCTGGACTGTAGTGGGAGAGCACCTCATAGACACCAGGTGTTCTTTCTGTTGGCTCTTTTGGAACCTGTGTCTCCTCTGTCTTCAGAGGCCTTGCTTTCGCTCTTCACTTCTACCAGATGTTCAAATAGATTCATGAATTCCAGTTCCCCCTTGTGCATGGGAATAACAGTGTACCTGCAGCCTGTTCCAGATCTAGCCAGGGAAGGACAGCTTCCAGAGGACATGGGTGAAGTCAGGGGTGTCCCTGTTCAGAGGAAACAGGCCTAGAGTGTGACGTATTCGGTGTGCAGGGAGGCCCCTCAGGAGGCATTTGTGGAGGACAGAAGAGATCTCTGTGGACAAGGAACAGAGTTTGGATTTTTGTCTCGGTGAGAAAACTTGCAGAGTGACAGGCTTTGGTGTGTAATTTTGAAAGGATAACCTTGCACAACAACACTCACAGTGACATAATCTACAACCACCCACCAGTATCCACCACAGTTTAGTAAGAGGGGCTGAGTCAGAACTTCAGAGATAGTGGGATAGAGGAGTGTCCCTTAGTGTGAAAATGAAGAGATTGTGACAACTGCCACAACAAATATGGGCTCAGAGGACACTAAGAGGTACAGGTCAGTGACAGGAAGACAGGTACTGTACAACTTGACTTGTGGGGTCTGATGAAGAGAGGTCCTTATGTTGCCCCCTAGATTTCACACTCTTAAAGACAGGAAGTAGACAGGTGGGTGTCAGGAGAACAGGAGTAGGGTTTGATGTGGCAGATTCTTAGTTTGAGATGGTGAACAATGTCCCCTGATGGAAGACAGAAAGGACTGTACCACAATGTGAATATATTCAATGTCGGGGCATGTACACTTTAACATGCTTAGCATGGTACATTTTATAGCAACTGTACTATGTATGCTATAAATATATTTTACCAAAATTAAGACAGAAAGAAAAAAATGAACGAAGCCCATCCTGGTTTCTGTGTAGAATCTATGGTAGGAGAGAGTACAACAACAACAAAAACAGTTAGAAGGTGATCATAACATCCCAGGTGAGGGTGGTTTGAAACCAGGTGGAATTAATGGAAAGATAGAAAAAGGATAGCAGTAACTGCTAACAGAGAAAATTCACTAATCACCCCTCCCCAGGTGACTGGTGAAATGTTCTGGAAGTAGTTGAACCAGATAGTCTGTGGCCCATAAGTGAGGCAGGTTGAATCTGTGAGCCAGAATCCACAATTAAGAAAAACAGCTGCAGCTAATTGAGCCATGAAGTTCAAGTCCTTGAGACTGGAGTGCCCACTGTATGTTATATGCCTTCCTATCAGTGTTGCTAATGTTTTGGTCTCTTCTCATTAGCATGTGAATTCCAAGAACATTAGGGATTTTTACTGCTTCCTTCTCTGCTGCACCCGGGAATGTCTAGAACAGTGCACCACCCTCCACCCCTCTACCAAGCAAGCACACAACAGATTCCCAGTGAACAATTTCCTACACAAACGAAGTTGACTGGTCCCCTTAGTGAAATATAGTCTAACAACAAAGAGCTCAGGTGGTTTCCTCTAAGGGTGCTGGAGAATGTTTTGCATGAGATTTTTCTTAAGTTAGCTGCTTTTGAAAATAGCCAAGAGCCATCTCTAAAACAGAATGTATGTTCCGAATTTATACAATATTCCGTTACAAACTTTCCCTCCACTTCCCTGTTGTGAATTATTATCATTGGAAGAGATCAGTTATGAAATTCGATGATTCTAAGTGAAAAGCTCTGTTATACCTTAAAAAAAATGAAATGACATTTTTCCCCCTGGAGAGTAAAGAAAACTGGGAGGTCAGAGTAATCAGGGAAACTGAGGATCTGTACCATTTATGGGTCAACTTCTTGGGGATTCCTCCCAATGTCTGGGGGCCATTTCAGTCTCACCTCCAGCTGCTGGAGCAGTACTCCCTCCATTTCTCTAGCTGCCCATGAAAGTCTGCAGATTCTGAGAGATAAATTGCCAGTAGTCTTTCCCATTTCTGAGGCATTAAGTTTAAATCCTGTTAAGGTTCCTCATATATTAAAAATAAAACTTCTATTAACTTTCCCCTGTTAGTGATATCAGAGTTAAATTAATTTTTAACGCTTAGGTAAAGCAGCAGAGGGGAAATGCATTTCACCCACTGCCCCAGCTGCAGATGGGCTGGGGAGGGGGTGGGTTGGCGCTGGCCTCCTTATAGAGACACCCTTTATTCAGACATGTTGAAGGGTCCTGTCTCTATAGGTTTTGCTCCCTTATAGCATGAGAAATGGGCGGGCCCCAAGAGACACATGCAGGTGGATTGCTAAGCAAGACTCTGACCTTGTAGTTGGTGCTGGACTTCTGAGATATCCCACCAAGTATCTTTTCACCAATGTGGAGCTGGGATAGTCCTGGGACTTCCTTTGGTGGACTCCAGGATAACAGCTTATTTTTGAAACTGAACCTCTGATGTGTGAGAACACTGAAAATTGCCACCCCCATGGCCTATACTCTCACTACTGATACAAGTATATTCACCACTAGCACCTCCATCATCACCATTGTCATCACTTCTACTTTTGCTACAACCACCATCACCTTGACCAACACTGCTATCGTCTCTACCATCACCTCTACCACCACCATCTTCATTACCTCCACCTTCTCTGCAGTTATCACCATCGTCATCACCTTCAGCATCATCATTATCATCACCTCCAAAGTCGTTCTGTGGCTGTGACCACCACCATCTCATGCAAAACTTCTCACTTGGAGCCAGGATGATTGTGGACATGGGTGGTCTTATACCACACTGCATTGAATAAGATATTTCTTTCTTCTCTTCTCTGATGTGAAGCCAGCAGGGAGCTGGGGTTGATCCCCAAAAGACCTACTGGGATTATCTTTCCCACCTTCTGAAAATCTATCACAGCTAGTGTTACAAAGGAAAAAATGCACTTCAAAGTAACTTGCCTTAATCTGAGTTCAGGCTCCCCACCTTCCAATATACCTGGAGAATAAGGAGAGAGCCAATTAGCAGGGTTAGAGGTGTGTTGTGTGCACATGCACACAGCCACTAGGAGGGGGGGCATCTGAGAAAAGTAGAGGTGGGCTGTTTCCTTGCTCTTTACAGCAGCTCACTCCCTGCAAGCAACAGACAACTCTGACGTCAAGCCCTCACCAGGGATACTGCAGCATAAGTAATGCCCACAAAGATTCTATAAGTGGTTTCTTTCATCTCCTATTGGAATGAAGGAACAAGAGAGAGAGAAAGCCGAAATGAATTGTATTCCTGCTGCAGAGAGTTCATTTGATAAATAATGTATATAGAGTTTGCAGTAATAACTGCTCTTTCCCGATTCAGCATGTGCGGGTGAGTTTTGACATACATTCTCTGTATTTCTAACAGACAGTGAGTGAGTGGTATCTGGATTGGCATTATGAAAGGCAAGGAAGCTGCTAACATTTGCTGTCATGTCAGAAAGGTTAATCTGGCTTTTCCCTTGAGCTGGGGGCAGGGTGCTTTCTTTATCATTCAGTGGAGATGTGTGTGTGTGTGGGGGGGAGAAATAGAAACTGAGAGAGAGTGTGTTTTGCTCTGAGCTCCCCAGATGGCAAGTGGAGAGACTAGGACTTGGATGGGCAGGCATACAGGAGTCCAGGAGTCTTGCTCTATAGCCACATGTTGGGTAGCAAGGGTACTGAGTACATTTCCTGGTGGATTCTCTGGAGACTGGGGCCATGGGGTGGGAGTCATTCTTATAGGAAGGAAGAAGCACCAACACACTACATATCTTTCCTGATTCTGCCAGTTCTGGCCTTTCTAGGAGACAAACACTGGGTCTCAAATAGAAAGAGTAAATTTGATCAACATCCAACACCTTCCTTTTGGCCCCTGTGTAGTGAGAACTCGGTTTTCAACATGTTTAACTCACACGGCATCCTCATACCTCATCTCACGAAGCCCCCCACAGCAATGGACAGGAGCTGGGACCTGGTTTCATGGATGAGGAGGCAGAGGGCAGGGAAAGGTAGTAGCTAATTCTTGGTGGCCAAGAGGCTAAGAGGAATAGTTGACTTAAAGTGCACCACTTATGTTTTTGACTTGAGGTGCAGAGCTCTCACTGGCCTGGCTGCTGCTCTAGTGACACTTCCACAAAGAAGTCATTGCAGTGCATGAGGGGTGTGTACACACATGTCATACCCACACACACACCTGCATAGAACTGCACATGCAAGCACACAAGCATCTGTGCCTATGCACATACACACACTTGAACTTGCACATGTGTGCGTGTGTGCTTTCAATTTTGCGTGACTAAAGTAAGAAGCATATCCAGTTTGAGATTGTTTTTGATCTTCAGTCTATTTTCCTTTATTTCCTTGAAAAATCACTCAGAGTCTCAAGAATCACTCCTCGTAGGCTCAGATGGATGGATGGGTGGAGCACCCTGGAGCCCCAGGAAATGATTTCCACCCTGCAGGGGTCTGCAATTCTGGAAAATCATGGTCCACGGCCTCTTTTAGCTGCTGACCTCCAGTTGAGGTTCAGAGTGGTCGGTGCTACAATTTGCTGGGGCTACAATTTATAGCACTTGGTGTCCAGGAAGATGTAATTTAGCTCACAGAAAAGACAACTTCTGCTCCCAGGAAAAT
Source organism: Erinaceus europaeus (assembly GCF_950295315.1). Lineage (NCBI taxonomy): Eukaryota > Metazoa > Chordata > Mammalia > Eulipotyphla > Erinaceidae > Erinaceus > Erinaceus europaeus. Next base: position 52,219,884 of record NC_080170.1, on the reverse strand, counting down.
GTTTCCCTCTTCTGACTCACCTTTAGATTTAAAGAGAGGTGAATGTCTGAAATTTTAGATATTAGATTCACTTCCCCAAAGATTTGATAACATTAATGTCAGAGCTGAATCATGTTTTTCTCTAAGGTACTTTGCCTGATTCTCCTCTTGAATAACCTACCAGGAACTTTCCATGAAATAACAGAAAGCAAATTCTGTACAGCTAATCTCTTCCTCCCCACACCCTCCTTTATTCCCATATTTCACTTTGATTTCTCTCTGCACCATCTCTTGGGAAATCTTACTTCTCATTTCCAAGTGTTTACAACTTCTGCTCATATTCTTTCCCCATCAATTTTTAGTTTTCTTGTGAATGAGACCTTTTCCTTAGACGGCCATCAATTCTTTGTGGATCCTTTTGAATAGTCCTGTATTTCTCTGCAATTCTCTGGTTTCCTCTTTCCCATGCCCCAGCTTGTTCCCCTTCATCCATTGTGGGGCAGTTTTTGAGGCAGAGTCAGGGCCATGAGCTCAGTACAGTCATAAGTATTACTCCAGAATCCACCACTTAATAACAGCAACCTTGGCAAGTTGCCTGCTTGGCTTTAAATTTGAATAACAGTGCCTGCAATGTAGCACTGTTTTAAGAATAAGAAGGGAAGCATCTGCTCCAAGAGCTGACTCAGAGCAGGTCTGCAGACCCTTTGATCTTCTCTCTTGACCTTAGTGGGCCTACTTCTCCTGGGTCAGCTTATAGGTCCATTGCGGTGCACAGAGGTAGGGGACTGTCCTTCCATGGCTGCATGCAGAGGATCCCCACCAGTGTGGAGTTGATTTGGAGGCCACTCACATGAAAACACAGGAGCAATTTAAACAATGAAGAAAACAAGGCCAAGCTGACTGCTAGGATCAGGCCACTCATGCTCCTTGTGGAATAAAAACATTCTGGTAAGTGGGGAAGAAAAGACATCAGAAGGTGCTCCTTGGCTCAGACAAGCTGTCATGGTCTGTGAGATGAAGACGTGCTCACTCAGGGCAGTCAGTTTTGAGACTCACACCATCATCATGCACAGTTTAATAATGTACACAGGCATCCTCCAGTGATCTAGCAGAGACCAGCACTCTCAGAGCAGATCTTGCTAATTTTGTGTATTTGGATTCTGCCATAAAACAAGCAGTTTCAAAATTTGGGCTCCCTGGGAACTGATTTTGGAATAGTAATGAGGACGATGTGGGGTTGGGGGGAGACTGTCTTCCTTAAACATTAATTTATACCAACAGGGCAAGTTTGATGGCCTGCAGATACACCCTGATGAACAATAGCAAAATCCCTCATCACCACCCCACTCCCCTTAACAATAGCAGAAAGACAAGAACAGAGTCAGAGACCTTGAACAACTGCTGGAGTGGGGGGAGGGGGGGCACAGAACCAGAGTGTAGAGTTTATTAGTTAATAATCTTCTTTGATAATGATGTAGTTTCTATTCTTTTACTATAAGGATAGATTATGTTTTAGAAATTGTTTCTGTAGAATGAAAAAAATGGTGTTATCCTACTTTTATGGCAAGGTCAAGTGTAGCTTTCCAGAAGCCAGGGGCTCAGAGCAGAATGATGGTTTTGCATTGTGTCACATTGGAGAAGATTCCGGCCTTACTAAGAGTCTGTGTCACTTCTCAGGAGCCTCGAGTCCATAGCTAGAGTCTGAAGGCATTGAGTGGCATAGAGAGGGGCCCATCATGTATAGCGCTGCTTTCTTTTTGTTTCCCAGAGATTTTTCACCCTTTCTCTAATTCCATTTCATAATATACTCTTGCTAGTACCTTCAATTCTTCTACTTTTATTATCCCTTCAGTGTTTATATTTATCCAAACAAATTATAGAAAAATTTAATTTATTTAGGGTATCAATGTATTATCTGAGAATTCCATTGTTAGGTCTTTCTTCCTTGTGCTGGTCCTTGCGCTTTGTACCACCTGTGCTTAACCTGCTGCGCTACTGCCCAACTCCCATGGTCTTTCTTCCAATGACATTCTTGTGTTGACTTTTTTCTTCAACTAGATACCTTTTGATCCCAAAATAGTTGCTACAGCTCCAGTTATTACATCCTCACCAGCAATGTCCAAAATTTAGTCATAGGGCAAGAATGAGAATGTTTCCTAAAGTTGCTTCATTGATCAGACTTGTGTATGTGCCTGTTTCTATGGCAGTTCCTTGGCAGGTGGAAAGACATCATGGATTTAACATGAATAGGGCTCTCCACCTTAACATCCTAGATTGGGTGAGATGCTGCCCTCTTCTAAATGGATTGTTTTCAGACATTTGAATGAAGATTATTTATTTATTTATTTGCTAAATAGGAGAAATGAGAGAAGCAATCCACCTGCAGGAGGCTTTCTGATGGAGTTGGTAATATAGCGAGGGACTGCCAAGGGTGATGCCCTTTTTCTTTGGGCTGATTTACCTGAGGACTCTTGAATCTAAAGTTTCCAAAAGAAGAGTAGTTACCACCTAGTTTATTCATTTCTGGTCCTCATAACCCCTTCAAAAGACCTAAACACAAATCTCTTCTACCCCACACTTGATTGAAAGTCTTGAACCCAAAGAAGTAATCAAGAAAAGAAAATAATTTGAGATGGGACAAATTCCACTTGCACTGCCCCTGTTCTGAATGAGAGGCAAATGCATTTTGCCCACTGGGTTAAGTAGACTTGGGCTCACCTTTGCACCTCCTGTCCCTGAGCTTCAGAAATTCAATATCCAGGATTACACTATGAAGTAAAATGTGAATTTGCCTGAAGAGAAAGGAACCCATAAATGAAGTTTGCAGAGGGCACAGAAAATGAGCTAGAAAATGCCACTAGTTCCAAAGAAAAGGAGAAATTAGCCAAAGGCACCGAGAAGAGAAATTATCAAGAGGAAGGCTGAGGTCCCTGGGAGAGCTGTACATATGGACCTAACATAGATCAGCACACAGGTGTCCAGACACTTGAGAAACCTCTGGATTACACAGGAACATCCCCTACCACGGGGCTGAACACAAGCAAGTCAGAATGGAACAGCAGTTCCTCTGGGCTGAAGTCACTTTCTGGTGCAGAAAGACTGTGCTTTTATGGCCTTTCGCTGTCATTTGGCCTTAACAGGAGTCACAAAATGCTCATTATAGGAGATAACATTTGTTTTTTATCATCTTTTGCCCTCTCAATTGACTTACTCTTTTTTTTTCTTCCTGCTCTAGTATCATGGAAAGGCCACTGGAAATGAAGACAATCATTCAAAGGCAGAGAGCTTGAGCAACCCAGCCACCAGGTTGCTGCTGGCATGAGCCTGACAGTGGGCACCTGACTCTCCTGGAGGGGTTGGGGAGGGGACTGCTAGCAGGGAAACACAACCCCGTTCCACCCACTAAGGCACTGAGCCCACAAACTTGGGAAGTGGATTTGGTTATCTGTTTCAGAGGACCCACAGACTTTCAGGAGGAACTTTGGGGTTTCCCCACTGGCCTGTGTAGTGGTGGCAGTCAGGTACCTGGGGACCTGGCAGGAACCTGCCAGCCCAGAATGAGGGTTTGCAACAATCTGTTCAAAGCTGGCGACCCTTGACTGCAATCTCAACTCTACCACTCTCTTCCTAAGATTTTAGACAAGCTATTTCTTATTTTACCCTCATCTTCCTGATCTATAAAATGGAGTCAGGGTTCTGCAAAGGTCTCAATGGGGAGGGATAAGGGAAAGAATCCAGGTGTTTTTCATTCCAGTGCCAGCAGATGACAGGTGCCCTTAAGTGCTATCTGTGGTTTGGGGTCAGTTAGTGTCACTGGTTGGTGGGTGTTTACATAGTTTTCAGCACACATTAAGGCCCCAGACCTCTATTCCCTCTGCTTGTTGGAAGTCTGCCTGACTCACCAAACATCCTGCAACTGCACGGCCAAGTCACCACCTGCCCAGAATGGCCTGCACATAGTGGGACACTGTCCTGTTCAGCGAGCTGGGCTCCTCTTCCCTGCTAGGCTCCCCTTCCATCCTGGGTTCCTCTTCCTTGCTGGGCTCCCCAGTCCTGTGTGAGGAAAGACCCTGACCCAGGTCTCCCTGCTCTTCTTTCTGCAGACAAATTCCAGGATGGTTTAGTCATGGGGGAAAGGCAGATCATAACCCCTGACTCTTCAGAAGAGGGAGGCTGGACTTCCAGAACCTGGGGTCTGATTAATAGCCTGGCAGAGTAGATTCAACCTGCCAGGCCAACATTAAATGTGATTGATAACCTGGCTTTAATTGAGACTTTGCTAAATTATTATTCATTGTAGAGTGCCTGCCTGGGCCCATTCTCCAAAGTGTGCCAGGAATCCCACACTTGGAGCTGGGGGATATGGTCTGCCTGGGTTGGAGCCTATGCTGGGGGTGGGGCTAGAGGGCAACGATTTTCTTATTTTTTATTTATAAAAAGGAAACATTGACTAAACCACAGGATAAGAGAGGTAAAACTTCACACAATTCCCACTGCCAGAACTCTGTATCCCGTCCCTTCCCCTTATAGCTTTCCTGTTCTTTAACCCTCTTGGAGTATGGACCCAGGGTCATTGTAGGATGCAGAAGGTTGAAGGTCTGGCTTCTGTAATTGCTTCCCCACTGAACATTGTTGTTGGCAGGTTGATCCATACTCCCAGCCTGCCTCTCTCTTTCCCTAGTGGGGAAGGGCTCTGTGGAAGCAGAGCTCCAGGACACATTGGTGGGGTTGTCTGTCCAGGGAAGTCTGGACGGCATCATGCTAGCATCTGGAACCTAGTGGTTGAAAAGAGAGTTAACATACAAAGCCAAACAAATTGTTGACCAATCATGGACCTAAAGACTGGAATAGTGCAAATGAAGACCTGGGGGGCCCTCCGTTTTGTAGATAGCTAGTAGGCATATTTTAGTTATATTCCAAGGAGCTTGTGGCTTAACTAGTGTTTTTTTTTTTTTTCCTGACCTTGAAATCTGATATGCAGGTGGATCCTAATTATTGTCTGGGGAGGTGGTGTCATGGCTGGCAGAAGGACCAGAAAGCTGGATCAGGGAAGAGAATAGCTCCCAAATATGGGAAAGGTGTATAAATATTGTTGACTGTAAACTCCATTGATTTGATTTGATCTGGGGCCCACATTCAGCTTAGGAGCCTATGTGACCTCTGCATCCCTGTAGATCTGAGATCACATTCTGTGGTCATAAGTAGGAATGTTCCAAGCTGCTCTAATATCAGGACCCATCTTCCTCAAGTGTAGCATAAAGTATGTTGCCCAGCCTCCCTTTGGAGGATGGAACATTCTCTACCATTGTTGATCCAAGTTGAGGGCAAGGTCCTATGGGGGCCCACAAAGGGATTTATTGTGTTGTTCCTGCTGACCAGTAACAATGGAGAGAGGAATTTATTGGAGGTCTAGGCCCATCATGTCTGTTTGGGAATCTCCAGACTCCCCAAATAGGGCCCCAGCTGATGGAGTGGACTGATAGTGACTCAAGAGTCATCATTAAAGTATGGAGGGCAACTATTTTCTGTCCTGTGGGCCCTCTGCATACCAGCCACCCCAACCAGGTCTACCAGAACTCTACGTTGGCAGAATGACCCAGATAAAACTGTCTTCTGCCTCTCAGCTTCCCTTCACTCCTGAAAACCCAAATTCAAAGGCACATTGGCCTGGTTCACAAAAGGAAACAATAAACTTGAAGTGGTACCTGGGAGCAACTCCATTCTGAAGGCAGACAGAAGAATTCAGAGATGCCTGTCCAGGGAGATGTCTTTCTAAGGTGGGGTATCAACCCTAAGGAGATGGGAGGAGGGAGTCTGCCCACAAAGTCAGGGAAAGAGGTGAGCAGGAGATGAGAAAGAAAGATGATAGATGATAGCGTCCTGAGCCCAGACCCTATCTTGTTCTTGGAGATGATGCACTGGGCACTCTGCTGTCTGGGGCCCAGTGGGGTTGGGGACAGGCAAACAAGAAAATACATGGAACTTTTCTTCCCACCCCCATGAGGCTGCTCTCTGACCTACAAGTGGGAAAATTGGGCTTAAACGACATTTATTGAATTCCAAACTGCATTGGGCAAAGAAAATGACTTGTTAATATATAAAGCACTGCATTTCTCCTAATGTGAATGCCAGTGAAAAATGGATTCGTGCTTGCCTCATGGAGAGAAGCTTGCCTTTAAAGTACTCACGTAAATGTGTCCTTAGGGAGTGGGGAACAGCAAATTAGATAGAAGTTTGCAATGCGATATGGCAGCAGAGGAAGCTCTCTGCCAGGCTGCAGAGGAGCCCAGCCGAAGCAGCAAGCCTACAGGGGTACAAACACGACTGACACAGGGCTGGAGAGCCTTGACCTGAGGAAGGGGGGCCCTGCCTTCCAGGTGAGCTTCCTAGGGAATGAGAGAACTGTAGAGGAAGGGGTGTGGTCACAGAGGTGTGCCTATGGGTGTGAGCCCTCCTGGTTACCTCCATGCAATAGTGACTCCAGCTGTATGTGGATCAGAACTCCTAATGAAGCAACTGCCATGATATCACTTCACTCCCTCTCTCCTTTGATGTCTCTTTAGCCAAGGATGTTTGTGAACTCACACTTGCATGGGCCTGACCCCAGGGAGGGCAGGACAAGGTGGCAGATACTGCTCCGGAGTTCAAGGAGGTGGGATTAACCTGATGGGCTCTGGAGTTCGAGTCTCTGGAGTTCGAGGAGGTGGGATTAACCTGATGGAAAGTGAGGGAAACCTCAGGGTAACCAGGAGCAGGAGATGTATGTTTAGCCCTTTCTGGATCACTGTGTGTGTGGGGGGGGGGGGGTGTCTCACTGTGTCATTACTGATCAAGGTCAACTTTTTCAGATAAAAAAAAGAGAGAGCATGAGACATAAAGATGGAAAGACACCACAGCACCAAAGCTTCTTCCAGTGCCATAGTGCTTACGTGTGGTATACTGAGGACTGGAACCTGGATTCCGCACATAGCAAAGCAGGCACCCTTCCAGGTGAGCTATCCCCTCCCCCATGCTTAATCTCAAATCAGAGCAAGAGAAGGCCAGGGGAGAAGCCCTTTAGGTAAAGGAGTGTTGAAAATGAGAAGAAATGGGTAAAATGAAGATTTACAGGTGACTGGATGTACTAGAAACAGTGGTTTCTGGGATGGTGGTGGACCAGGTCTGTGGTGGTGGTGGACTAGAGAAAGGGAAGGAGCTTTGGGTGTGCTCTGTCCTCCTGCTAGGTGGCCACACTGCCAGGAACAGGTGGTGTGCTGCTTTCAGCTGACATATCCACATCAGACAGCAAGAGGGAGGTGCCTCAAACATGGCACAGTTAAGAAAGCAGAAGGGCTGATTTAGAGTCATGAAAAGAAGAAAGGAAGCATGTTGGTTTCATGATGAACTCACCAAAGTCCTCCCTTTCTGTCTCTGTCCTTGCTGTTTCAGTCCTTGTCAAAATCTTATGTAGTATCCTTGGCAGAACCAGTGATGAAGTGTGACCACATTAGTCATTGTGCTGAGTTTTGATGAACAATAATGTGGGGCTCTCAAGTGGGGAGGGCATGTTTTCTTGGAGGAAGGGGTCTCTGACTGTCTGAGTCTTGTGGGGGTGGGGGTAGTCTTGATTCTCTGATCTCTCTCATTTGCCAACACAATGGTGACTTTATCTGTTCTCCAAGTGGCACGCCCCCCCCCATAAATCCATCTCTGGGTCTCTGACTTTGGAAGTTTCCACAGAGGCACAAGTTAAGATGAAATATGAGAATAGAAGCACCTAAGATAGAAGTGACTACAGTAGCAAGTGAGAGGTGAGTGTAGACCTGGAAGGACTCACCCTTAGTGCATGACTCCCCTCATCCCCCCCCATACACAGCATCTCTAGAGGGCTAGGGTCAGCAGACAGGAACCCCACTGAGGAAGTCCACTGCCTGACTGCAGACCAGTCTTAACTCCACCCCATGCTTAAGCTAAACTCTGCACACAGCTTCTTCCTGGCTGTCAAACGTACTTTCCTTCTCCGTCCATTAAACATCTGGTCTTTGTTCTTGTTCATCTGGAAACATAAAGGTAAGTGTTCACACATGCCATCACAGCAGACTCTGCATGAAGCCCCTGGGCTCTCATCAGGAGCCTGTCCTGCTTCTCAGAGCAGATGTGCTCCATCCAATAAGGTCTTCCTGCCCAGTGGTCCTTCTGAAGAAAATGAGCCATACAGGCATCCTTCTGGGCTATGGAAACTCCATCCTGGAAGAGCCTCCAGGCCAGCTGGGCAGTGCCCCCATCATGGGAAGGCTGGAGAGAGAGTAGAGAGTGGCATAGACTCCTCCCCCTCCCTGGGTCTGCTGACTCAGCGATTATGAGCGAAAGTGATGCTGAAGACCAGGCTGGAGCACTTCGCCTTTGAGTTGAGCTCTTTCATGTGTGTGTTTCTAACAGAGGAAGGCAGTGGTCCTTTATTGCACAATCCATCCGGAAAGATCAATGGCAGCTTAACATGCATTTCTGTCTAATATTCACATCGGCAGGTCTTTGGAATAAAATGCTGGTTTTAATCAAGTGCATTAAAACGAGGAGATTCATGGCCCATCTGCAAGCTTTTATCCCACGTTCCTTTCCTGGTGCCTTCAGAGTATGAGCCCCACTGAGGGGGTGGGGAGGGAGAGAGGGAAAGAGAAAAAGAGGAAAAGAGGGAGAAAGGTCTAGAGGGAGGGATGGAAGGAAGGAGGCAGAGGGGTGGCACTGTAGGAATCACACACACAGATGCTCCATTTCTGGAGAGATCCTGGTGACTGCTGCATAGATCCCGAGTCAATGCTTTCATGTCCATGACGGGTGGATACACCTTTGGGAAAATGTTGCTCCATGAACCAGGGAAGAGGACAAAGTGTGTGCCTACCCCCAGATTTACATGTTAAAATAACCAAGCCTCTGACCTGGGAATGTGTCCATATTCAGAGAAAGTGTCTTGAGAGTGGAGGCCAGGTGACAAGGAGGCTGTGTGTTGGTGGGTCCCTGTCTACTCTGACTGTTTTCTGAGGTCAGATGGTTGTGAGGAGCACATAAGTGTCACACACATCTGGAAGACAAGGTATGTGACAGGCAGGAGGGCCCTTCTGCCTGATAACACCCTGCAGGCTGTGGCTAGCATCAGGCAGAGGTGCTCAGTAGAGATTCTGCTGCTCCTGCTCCACAGCCTGTCTCCTTCATTCCAGTTCTCCATCCACAGCCTTCAGGGTCCCTGATCTACAGCATCCCCTCAACCTCAGCCCACAGCTTCCAGCCCTCTGCCCCCAGGTTGCCCCCAGGTTGTGTCCCTTGCACCTCTCCTCTTGGCAGAAGACAGAAGTAACTCACACATCACACTCCCTCCCAAGCAAGCCACACCTCCCAATAAAGAAACCTCACGGACTCTCCTCATCCTGGAAGTGGATTAATTTATTTGCTAACTAGGTTTTGCAGAAGAATTAGCAAATCATCAGAACTTTGCATGAAGTCCTGTTCTGCGAAGTAATAGAGAACTATTGCCTAACTTATTTGAACTTTAAAGGGGGCCCTTTGGGGATGCTGAACAACATGGAGACTCAGAATGGGGATCTCCTGAGTGTTGGTCTTGAATTTTTAGAAATTTATTTATTTATTCATGTATTTATTTATTTAAACCAGAATATCACTCCAGCATATGCAGGGACCAAACTCAGGGCCACATACATTCAAGTCCTGTGGTCAAGCACCAAGCCACCACCCAGGTCATGTGACTAGGTCAAACATGCCCCAGATCAGAGACTTGTAACAACACCAGTGAGGCACCTGCTATCTAGGTGAATAAACTATAAAGATGCTACAGTAGATCACAGCCCCTTCCCCTAATTGTTGATACTTGTTAAAGAGAGTATAATGGAAAAGTAGGCTTCTTAGGGAAGGAATAGCAAAAGAATTACTCATATATTTCACTAGCCAACTAGAAGTGAAAATACCTGCAAGGATAAATGAGATACTAATAACCATGGATCATTTTTAGCTCCTAGGAATAAAATCACGGTCTAGTTTTGAGGTGTTATTCTTATGCATATAATATACAGAGAGACATTGTATATTTATTCCCAGTGAAGCTCACATATGTCATTCCCTCTCATAACATTTTCTCTCTGTGCTCCAGCGTCAGAGGAGATATGCCTCTTTCATATGTTTCACACACACTCTGAGCAACCTGCTTAGAATATCTTGGCTGATAAAATTTTCTGGGTCATAACATTTATCTTTTGGAAGCACTCACTTCCTATAAGTCCACATGGAGGGTTGCACTTACACCTCTCATTTTGATGGCATCTACACACAAATTTTTGTGTCCACCACTTATCTCAGGCACTAAGAAATTTCTTGCCCTTATATATTGTTTATCAAGTGCAAGAGAGATGCCACACTTTGCCCATGTACTGGAGCCTACCTGTCTAATGAAACCAGGCAGCTACAGCCTAAGAGACTCCTATAGAACAGACCCTGAAAGCTGCTGCTGAGCTGGGGGATCAGGGAGGGGCTAGGCCCAGGCTTAGAGGATCTGAAGGAAGAGAAACAAGTATTAATATGTGGAGAAAGCTCAGCAAGAGAAAGGATGCTGAATGAACACATAAATGTAGTCATATAGTCAGTTCTTGCACCAACACAGGGCTGGAGAGAAGCTTTTAAAGGTCTCTTTACCCCTCCTCTCCTCCCAATGTATCTCTCCCTTCTTTGAAGTCCCATTGCCCTGATCATACTCAAATGTGTGGACAGGTCATGTATTGAGTATGGACCTTTGCAAAACACATGTCTCATCTCTGACTAGCTTCTGCTGCTTCTGGTGTGGCTCTCTACCTCAGTCAGCATTTGTTGGGGTGCCCAAAGAATGCGGACTCACGTGCATGTTCACTAATAGGTGAGACATGTTAGAGAAATCCAGTGAGCTGCAAATAGAGGGCTACATATCTCATCTGTGTGCTGCTCGCTAAAAATAAACCATTGGGGGTTCTGTGTAATTGCTCTCTTGGATTTTTCACTTCATTGGCAATTCTCTATAGAGTGGATAATTGGAAAGTCCCCATTTAATTTATACACACAATCCTACACAGTTTTGGGTGAGAAAGCTTGTACCAACTCTCAAGATGTGTGCAGAGATTTCCCACATGAAGTAGCATTCATATGTGAATAAGAGACAGAACTGGGGAGAAAGGGACAAAGTAGGCAGGGCTCAGGGTGGGAAGTTAGAAAGAAGGTGAATAAAGCCAGGGTAGAAGCCAGGTCCCATGAACATACAAATGAGTAGTCTGACCTAGCACCAGTCTTTTCTCTGTGCTTCCCTTTATCATTCTGATAATGCTCTTTGAAGTTCTTCAATGACCTTGCAGGTGTGGTTGAAAATGGTAGAATCCCTCCAGCCCTGAGCTTTGTCCTGGTGATGGGGAATGAATTCCATCCAGCATAGAATTTTTGGGAACACAACACTAAGTCTCTGTACTCGCCCTCCAGCATGCCAGGGCTCAAAGTTCCCCATCACTGAGAAAAAGGTCATCCAGGGGTTTTGGTGGCACCAGGCCTATAGAAAGACTTACTCTTGTTTCTCCAGAAATTGCATTAACATTACTGGTTTCTTTATGTTGAATTCTACTTCTGATCCCTGGTGATTAGACTGCTGGGGCTTGCAGGTACTGAACAGAACTAAACCTTAGATGGTGTTTGTGAGAAAGTGAATCCTGGGGCTTGGGTGATGTGAGCCTGTGAGTTCTGAGCACTGTTCTCGAATTCTGTTTATTACTTAATTCATCTTACCCCTGCTTGGCAGGTAGAACATTAAAATTCAGAAGAATCAGCCACCTGCTTTGGATCATAGGTGATAAGGTGAAGATACAGGTTAGGATTCAGATCCCAGATAATGTGCTTGCCAGCATTGGAAGAGTCTCTCTACGAGCTGACTCTGATTCTGTTGGCTGCCCTGCCAACATGCTAACCGTTAAAAAGATAATCTCTGTTGATGGGGAGGGAGAGTGAGAGTGAGGCATCCATCCTTCTAAATGCATTATTTTACCAATATGACAGTCAGTGTGTGTTCAATACAATTTGCTGGAAATTCAATGAATTGAATGAGTGAACAGGCAAAGTAATGAACAGGAGAGCATCTATAGTATGTGGTGATACTATGTTCAGACAGTAGAGGCCACTGTCAACATTTTCCAACATCTGTTCTCACTTGAATCAGTGAAGGCAAAGCCTGGGGCATGGAAAATTCTGTTCTTCTGAAGGTTGATTCTGGGGGCAAGATTCTGAGGTGAATGTCAGTGTGCTTCTTTCCCTCTAATGTGGTCTCTTCCCTTCCCTCATGATGAGCCAGAGGGGTTTGCAGGTACAAACAAATGGCTGCTTGATTGAATAGTCTCTCTACTTAGATTAGGAAGGATGCTTCCTCATCCTGAAGGAAGAGGGCAGTGTCTGGGGTGATTGACTAGTGACTGTTGATTCCCACTTCCTGAGACATGATTCTGGTTGGGACACTGGTAGAGGCAGCATCTTAAATAAGCCCCAGTCCAAACCCAGACACACAATGGAGATAAGAATCTGGGAGTCTATAAATCACTATTTAATTAATATGAGAGGGGAAAATTGATGTATGTCTCAAAACTTTTTAAAGCAACTGAATCTTTTTAATGCATAGGCCGAGTCTTTGATATGTTGACTCTCTCAAAAGCCTAGACCAGGGAGAACAGAAGCAACCGGTGGCACAGCTATATATAAGATGTTGGTATTATACAGCAAATCCTAACAAAGGGACTTTTCAAAATTAACTCAATTACCAAATAATGTGATGATAACACTAACTATCCATTATCTTCTTGAACCCTAAGACAGAAGGAACCTCACAGTCCTACTACAGAGCCTATATTCCCCCAGTCCTGGAACCTCAGGGTGGACGCACTTTCCTGCATGCTTCTCTCAATTCATATCAAATAATATTGCGTCCACCCATCACAACTTAATCAACACAACGAGTGCCACCTCAGCATGCTTCATTTCAGACTGTATCCAGAGACTTCAGGTGTGGAATGACAACCCTTCAGCTTCATTACTCGGGTGAGACCTTTCCTTTCATAGTATTCTCTTATTCCATTCCAGGTGGTTCACTTCCTAACAAAGTCCCAAAACCTAGATATAGAGCAGGTTCCCTGAGATAGAGCAAATGTTCACATATATCCATAAACTAGGGTAAAATAAATACCTGAAAGCAAAAGTACACAATAGTCTGCAGTGAGTACCCTCCAACACTTTATCAGCACTATTCCAGACTTTAGGTTCATAATTGTTTAACAATTTGTTTGGCTTTGTATGTTAACTCTCTTTTCAGCCACCAGGTTCCAGATGCCAGCATGATGCCAACCAGACTTCCTTGGACAGAGGACCCCACCAATGTGTCCTGGAGCTCCGCTTCCCCAGAGACCCACCCTACTAGGGAAAGAGAGAGGCAGACTGGGAGTATGGATGGACCAGTCAACGCCCATGTTTAGCGGGGAAGCAATTACAGAAGCCAGACCTTCCACCTTCTGCAACTCACAACAACCCTGGGTCCATACTCCCAGAGGGATAAAGAATGGGAAAGCTATCAGGGGAGGGGTTGGGATATAGAGATGTGGTGGTGGGAATTGTGTGGAGTTGTACTCCTCCTATCCTACGGTTTTGTTAATGTCACCCTTTTAAAATAAATAAATAAATAGATAAATAAATCTGGGAGTCCACCATGTGTCCTGGAATCCCCACTTCCCCACATCCCAGCCCCACTTGGGAAAGAGAGAGACAGGCTGGGGATATTGGATCAACCTGCCAACACCCATGTTCAATGGAGAAGCAATTACAGAAGCCAGGCCTTCCACCTTCTGCACCCCACAATGATCCTGGGTCCATAGTCACAGAGGGATAAAGAATAGGGAAGCTATCAATGGAGAAGATTGGATACAGAATTCTGGGGGTGTAAATTGTGTGGAAAGGTACCCCTCTTATCCTATAATCCTATCAATATTTCCATTTTATAAATAAAAATTTTAAAAAAGAAAGAATCTGGGGGTCTAGTAGGAGCTGTTCTCTGTGGAGAAGCAGATGTTTCTGCCCCCCCCCAAAAAAAACCAAAAAACTTGTCCCCCAGGACCACTATTGAGAAAGGGGGTTATGTCAGTTCTAGTTGGCATCTTTCTGTTCCAGAGTCACCTGAGCAGTGTGGAATGGTTTCCTGCCCTGGGAATTCTCCCTGGAAATCTCCTCCCTAAGCCACCCGCATTGTTTTGTCATGCCATAAGCCAACATTGAGTGCCATTTCTTTCCTCCTCTCCTGACTATGTCTCTATGAATTCAAGGGCAGAGATAGTTCTATTATTTCGTCTTTAGATTCTTTAAGAATGAGTAACTGAAGCCCACTCTTAAGGACACATCATAAAAATTCAAATTCTCTTCTAGGTTGACTGAACTAGCCAGACTCACTACTTCAAAGTCCAGTTCATTGTGTCACTTGGTTGCTAGAAAATGGAGGAGTTGAAAAATAATGTTTCCCAGACAATTCCTTTGTGGTTCTTGCTGGGAGGCTTGGAAGGGACAGAACTCTTCTTGCAAAGCATAATAACCCAAGTTAATTTTATCCATGTTTATTTTGGGTTCTGCATGCACAACAGGAGGCTGCTAATGGCCATCCCAACTTGTGTTTTATTAAATTTTAAAAGATAAAATGAATTGCGTGAACCATAAGCTTAGATGCTACTATAGGCTAATGAGGAAAGTGCTGATCAAAGTTTACTCAGCAAAAAATAGTCACACGCTGTCCCCAGAGGGTATCCAAATAAATATACACTGAGTGGCTGAATCAGGATGAACATCAAGTCCAGCGCTTTGTAGTTATCAGCCAAATGTGTTCCTAACCAGTTAGGAATAATTTAAGGAATGAAGAAGCTAGGATCTCCCTGTTCCCTTCATGATTGATTAGAGAAGTCATGCTCCCCCAATACTCTTCAGAAGTGTTATGCAAGGAAAGGTGGACACCTAGAGAACCCACATTCAATTTTGCCACCTCCTTACATTTCTGTACTGAGACCTCCTCCTGGAGCAGTGCCAGCTGCTTCTCCAGAAGCTGTGTGTCTATTCTGCAGAGTTTGTCTTGCCTTTCGTGGGAGGAGAGCTTGACCTACCACTCCTTAGAGAATGAAGTTTTCCCTGCTCTTTTGTTTCAAGTCAACCCTCAAGACATTGCTGAATACTCTAGGTGAGAAAGGTGCTGGTCAGGTGCCATGGAGAACAGACAAACGAGCTAGCTACTGTCTCGCCCTTGAAGGTCTCAGATAGCACAGACATGGAGTCATGGGATAGTCACCCCTTAGAGAGGCACTGTAGAACACTGCATCTTCCCTCTCCAGGTCTTCTCTCTTTGTTGCTTGTAGTACTCTTTTTTTTTTTATTTAAATTTTTTTATATTTATTTTATTTATTTATTCCCTTTTGTTACCCTTGTTGTTTTATTGTTGTAGTTATTATTGTTGTTGTTGTTGGATAGGACAGAGAGAAATGGAGAGAGGAGGGGAAGACAGAGAGGAGGAGAGAAAGATAGACACCTGCAGACCTGCTTCACCGCCTGTGAAGCGACTCCCCTGCAGGTGGGGAGCCGGGGTTCGAACCGGGATCCTTATGCCGGTCCTTGTGCTTTGCGCCACCTGCGCTTAACCCGCTGCGCTACAGCCCGACTCCCAGGTCTTCTCTCTTTGACGTGTGCCTGTTTCTTTTTCTTTAGTCCTCTTCTTCACCAGTTGTTTTTTCCTCATGAAATTTCCACTAACCTCATTTCCAGCTCAGTTTTTGCTCCTGGCACTTGGATCTCATTGACCTCTGGCCTCATCCCTCCATTTCTTCCACACAAGACTAACTGGTGGTACTAATTCAGCAAAGAGAGGATAGGCATGGAGGTGTCTCTGATGGGGCCAGCAGGTCAGCTGTGGGAGGAAGGCACAGCACCTCTCAATTTTTCTGTGAGCACCCCCTGTCCTTGCTGGAGCACCAGAGAATTTGTAAACATACAATGAGTGTCTGGAGCTGTTTCTTCCAGAAAATAATATATCAGAAGGCAGAAAAATAATTATGTTTCTCTCTATGATCTCAGCAAAGATGTTTGCTCTCCTAAAGGACCTCAAGGCACTCATAAAACTCGGAAAACTGAGTTAAGTGCTTTTTATTAAACCATTAAGAGATTTTATTCAGCTAAGACAAATGTCTTCGGTGAAGAATAGAGAGCATGCTAGTATAGAAAATACCCAGATGAAAACTTGTCTGAATAAATTAGATAAATGTATTTGGCATTTAGGGCTCCAAGTGTCTGATTCCCTTGTTCAATCCCAACGTGTCAGCCAGGAAATGTCCTCTGATGGAAAGATCACTGAGTTAAAGAAGGCATGGGAAACTTCCTAGACTTGAAATGGCATGGAGCATTGGGATGTGAGTAGCTGAGTGTGTTTTCTGTCCTCACCACCCTCAAGCTCCCAGGTCCCCAGTCCCACCCGTCTCAGACACCTTGAGCAAGCTAAGCAACGAGCCAAGGGAATCAGAGTGACGGCCAGGAGGTAGCACTCACAGACAGGTGCAGGCACAGTATCGCCAAGGGTGTGGCCTCATCAAAGACCTATAGCTGAAAACTCCCAGCTCCTCTGGTCACATTGAGGTTCCCTCTATCCTCCCAGACAAGGCTTTTCTTGGGGGGGAGGGGGCAAGGATGGATGGACAGACAGCTTCATACCTCCCCCTGTAATTCTCCCCTGACTTTCCCAAAGTGGAAAGAAAACCAGCTAGGAGAATTGTGTGTGCTGATGGATTGAGTATAATGATATTTATTTATAAGTAACAAAACAAAATGGAGCCAGGCACCAAGAGCCTGCAATGGCTCAGACTTAATACTAGTAATAGCAGGCATTTATTGGGTATTTATCCTGCTCCAGGCACCATGCCAAGCGTTTTGCATGTCATTTCTTATTGCACCCTCATAATGACTCTGTGAAGAGCTTGTTATTTTCACCACCACTACCACCCCCATTCTTTGATGAGGCCAGGTTTAAGCAGGTGAGTTAACCCTCCTAATGTCCAGGAAAATACTTCTTGTAGGGTTTTCCCAGCATCCTGTGCCCCAGGAACCAGAGCTCCTTGCTTCTTGGAGCTGCTGCTGTCCTTCCCAGGTTTTGGCAACTCTTCCTTGCCAATCATTCCGTCCCCAAGGCATTTTGGAATGAGAAAGAAGAGAGAGAGGGAGAGGGGGGGAGGGGGAGGGGGAGGGAGAGGGAGAGGGAGGGAGGGAGGGAGGGAGAGAGAGAGAGAGATTATATGAAAGTACAAGCTGGGGAGTCGAGCGGTAGCGCAACAGGTTAAGCACACCTGGCACAAAGCACAAGGACCAGCATAAGGATCTCAGTTCCAGCCCCCAGCTCCCCACCTGCAGGGAAGTTGCTTCACAAGCAGTGAAGCAGGTCTGCAGGTGTCTATCTTTCTCTCTCCCCTCTCTGTCTTCCCCTCCTCTCTCCATTTCTCTCTGTCTTATCCAACAATGGTGACATCAAAAACTACAACAATAAAAAAACAAGGGCAACAAAAGGGAATAAATAAATAAATATTTTAAAAAAAGAAAGTGCAAGCTGAAGGGGCTGAAGCTGTGACACACAGTACTCCGGATGTGATTGCAGCCAGATTCAGGCGCAGGAGCCTTGGAGGGGAGAGTGGAACTGAGCCATGCTCTGGAGTAGGCTCATGGCTGAGAGTTCCTGATCCTAAGTTCTCCTAAGCTCTTGTCCTGGGGTATACCAGCCTCCCCTTTGCTTTAGCAACTTCAGATTGATTTCAGAAAGGTGGCAGACTATAGTGAAGCAGCCTGAACTTAACCCAGACTCCACTCACTCCTGCTTATGTAATCTAGCGTGATGGTTTACCACCTCAACTTCATCTGAAAAATGGAGCTAGCCATAGCACCTCTGCTTTGCAATTCAGTTACATTCTTGGCATTGTCTCTGGTACACAGTGACTATTCAAAAAGGGATGTAGTGCTCTTTGTTTTTGATGCTACCTTTCATTGCTGCCTTAGTTATTGTCATTCATATTACTTCTACAGATCCCTTATCAAATCACAGGGTTCTAGTTCCAGATTTTTGACTGCAGGACTAGGATTTTGGGGGGTATCACTCCAATTTTCAGAAAGGCCTCTTGTAGAAATGGTAGAGTTGAGTGTTTGGATGACTGGGAACATGCCCAGGTGGCCTTTTCTGGGGGCATGGGGCCAGCTTGTTCCTGCAGGCCTGGGGGTGGTTCCAAAACTAAAAGCTAATAATACCTTTGGAGACTTCGTTGCACAGACTGCAGTTCTGTGCAAACAGGGTGGTGTGGGGAAGCAGGGAGCCAAATTGATTTTTAAAAGGCTGAACTTCCAGGCTGTTGTAAGAGGCATGCAAATGTGAGATCTATAAAACCAGGATCACATGGCACTTTACCGTGGATGGGGCTGGGAGGTGAATTAGGCCTAGAGAACTTTCAGAACAAAGTTCTTATGTGATATTAGAATTTAAAATTTTTTGGAATTTTTTTTTAATGGGCCAAGTTGGGTGGGGAGAAAGGAGTAGAGAATTAAATTACATTTCTTAAAAGGATCACCACTGAGGATTAAATACTGGTTGGAAGAAAGTGCTTAAATCCAGATGTGATTTGGGAAGGCAGTGAGGGGCAGTGGAGGGGAATAGATTCAATACAACCCTACCCAGGTTGCTGCTGGGCTGGGAAATTGATTTAGGGGAGCTGGGTAGGGATTCTCAGAGGCCCTGCACAGCCTTTGGTGAAAAGTCAGGCTGATTTGTTATGGGTCAGTCTCCAGTGCTTCTCAGGAGTTCTTTTCCAAGAAATTCACTTGGGTCAGCCTGATTACTGAGTCCCAGATGCCACAGATGTTCTAGCCTGGGCCACTGCAACTGTCACTCAAAGAAATGCAAGACAAAATCCCCAGAACTCCCTCACCTCTGTGACAAGTGGGTATAAGGGTTGAGGAGGAGAAGGGAGTGGGAAGATGGGGCAGAGACCGAGAATCATATGGGGAGAAATAGGCACCTTTGTTTTGAGAAAAAAAAAAAATCACAGATTTGAAAAGTTCAGTTTGGAGGGACAGAAGTTGTAAGGACTAAAGTATGCTAGATATTAATGAGCTCTGAACCTCCATATGAATTGACTATCCTCTACAAGGAAAAGGAGGTGAGAGCTTCCCAGTTCAGTGATGACCACGTCCAGTCCTGAAACTTTGATTTCCTGAGGGCCATGCTAATTCATCTGTTGGCATCATCACTCATAATTTAGACCCCAGTCAAGACTAGGTGGGTGGAAGGGAATGATGGGTTATCTCCACCAAATAAGTGACCAGCCTTCCAAGCACAGTGAGCTGTCCAAGGTCACTGGGAGTCAGATAAAACCCAGAACTCCTGAAACTCTAGGCCTGTGGTCTATTCTACCTGCCTCTTCAGCTTGATTTCTGAATCTTCCTGTGGTACCAAGCCTGCTGCCTTCCTGGAAAAGCATGGAGGTCAGTTGGAGGTCAGAGCAACCATCCCTGCTGGAGAGAAGCCACAAGCTTCTGCAGTCCCCCTCATAGTTCATACAAAGAATGGGCTCATCCCAGGTCCTTTGGAAGTCAAGGTCACTGAGTCCACTGACCCAGACCAGCTTCACTTCGGAGGGGCTTAGATTAGAGAGGAGATGACACCTTCAGGAGGATGCCACACTGTTTCCTTCCCTGCTCTGGAGACCCAAGGACATGGAAATTCAGGAAATGTGTTATCATCTAATGTGAACATTAATATGAGGGTCTGGGTGGTGCACACCTGGTTCAGCACATACTACGCACAAAGACCCATGCAAGGACCCAGGTTTGAGCCGTACTCCACACCTGCAGCAGGGGCGCTTCACGAGCAGTGAAGCAGATTTTCAGGTGTCTATATTTCTCTTTCCCTCTCCCCTATCAATTTCTCTCTGTTATATCAAATAAAATAGGAAAAAAAAAAGGAAAAAAATGGCCGCTAGGAATGGTGGATTTGTAGCATTGGCACCAAGCCCCCAGCAATAACTCTGGTGGCAATAAAACAAAAAAAATTAATAGAAGATAATGTGCTGCATGACTTATGTGCCTGACCATGTTTAACTTTAAAAACAGTCACCATTCAGAGTCTGGTGCTTTTCTAAGAACACACACACACACGCACACACACACGCACACGCACACACATACTTGTGGTTTTAAGAAACATGAACTGTGCATATATTCTTTCATTTTACTTCATCCAAAAGAATTGCATCCTTTTAATCCACAATATTTTAATTCTTTTGTGAGCTTAACAAATTCAAATATTATTTCTTATACTTTTTTTTGCAATACCTTCCTAATATCTCATTTTCTGACTTCCTTATCCATTCTCCAGTAACTGAACTCATTCTCCAGTAACTGAACTCAATAAGGATGATTTGCCTCTTTTCTCTGGTGAGAAAATAGAGCCACTGAGCAATGAAGCAATTCTTTCAGGGTCACGTGACTATGGATGCATCCAGATCTCCTGAGATCTCCTCTGAATTTGTGATTAAAGCTTCAGGTCTAGGATGTTAGACTATAAACACTTGCTTAGCTGATTCTGTGATTTATCTTAAAGTTGAAGGATTGGATTCATTCCTTAGAGCCCAAAGGCCACAGAAGGTGTTCAGACAAGGGATTTTCCATAGATCATTTCCAGAACCAACTCTATTTCTCCTCTCTTTCTCTCCCTCCCTCTCTTTCTTTTTTCCTCCAGGGTTATTGCTAGAGCTCAGCACCAGCACTACAAATCCACTGCTCCTGATGGCCATATTTATTTATTTATTTATTTATTTATAAAAAGGAAACACTGACAAAACCATAGGATAAGAGGGATACAACTCCACGCAATTCCCACCACCAGAACTCTGTATCCTATCCCTCCCCTTGATAGCTTTCCTATCCTTTAACCCTCTGGGAGTATGGACCCAAGGTCATGGTGGGAGGTCTGGTTTCTGTAATTTCTTCCCCACTGAACATTGTTTTTGGCAGGTTGATCCATACTCCCAGCCTGTCTCTCTCTTTCCCTAGTGGGGCGTGGTTCTGGGAAATTAGAGCTCCAGGACACATTGGTGGGGTTGTCTTTCCAGGGAAGTCTGGTTGGCATCATGGTAGCATCTGAAGAACCTGGTGGTTGAAAAGAGGGTTAACATATAAATCCAAACAAGTTGTTGACTAATTGTGAACCTAAAGGCTGGAGTAGTGCAGATGAAGAGTTGCCTACTAGCTATCTACAGAATGAAGACCTCCCGCAACTCTTCATCTTTTCTCATTTTTATTGAATACGGTAGAAAGAAATTGAGAGGGGAAGGGGAGATAGAGATGGAGTGAGAAGGAGACATCTGAAGACCTGTTTCACCACTTGTGAAGTGTCCCCCCAGCAGGTGGGGAGCTGAGGGCTTGAACCCAGATCCTTGTGCAGGTTCTTACACTTAGTACTATGTGTGCTTAACTAGGTGCACCCCAACTCTGTTTTTCTGCTTAGTGAGCAAATGAATTTCATCAAATCTGAGGTAGGGAGAAAGGACATTTACTTCCAAGTTTTCTCTCTGGATAAAGTCTCAATCTACCCGTAGCATTTGAACACTGCTGGCATAACCACATTTGCAAAAGTCATTGGAAGTAGGGCTGCCAGCCTCCATTGTTTCCATGACTCTGCAGATGGGCCCACAGTTGCTTGTATATAGCTGTGCACATCTGGCAGCCAGGTGTGATGTCTAATTGGCCACTTGCTTACCAAATGATTTCTTCTGGGAATGAAGACAAGAACATGCTCAAGACCTAAGATAGAGCTACCCAGAAGTTGGGAAGCTCCTTGATTTCTCACTATGGCTTTCTGACAAGGACACTTGATGTGCTGGGACACTCCAGCCCCATGTGCCAAGGCCTGAGTTTGTCTCTGGGCCTTGAGTCAGTGGGGAGAGGGTTAGAACTCTAGAACACGGGAGTCGGGCTGTAGCACAGTGGGTTAAGCGCAGGTGGCGCAAAGCACAAGGACCGGCATAAGGATCCCGGTTCGAACCCCGGCTCCCCACCTGCAGGGGAGTCGCTTCACAGGCGGTGAAGCAGGTCTGCAGGTGTCTATCTTTCTCTCCTCCTCTCTGTCTTCCCCTCCTCTCTCCATTTCTCTCTGTCCTATCCAACAATGACAACAACAATAATAACTACAACAATAAAACAACAAGGGCAACAAAAGGGAATAAATAAAATAAATATTTAAAAAAAAGAACTCTAGAACACTAGTCACTCTGCTCCCATGAATATTTATGGATGAAATGTCACAGCCAGCTGGCGTTCCTTTACAAATAATCCCACGTGGGTGTCGGGGTGTGTGGGAGGGAGGTGATGGGTGGAATGAGGGGGCAGGGGTGATGATTTTTATAACTGAGGCATTAGTACACAGCGGGTGCATGAACAATCCTCTATTTTTATGAATTTAATTTTTTTCTGTAATAAAAAATTAAAAACAAAATCTGCTCCGACATCTGGGCCGCAAGAACTACAATGAATATTATTAGGCTTTTCATGAATTCCAGGTGGTGGCTGACTTGGGAAGGTGGGAATTGACACAGGTCAGGGGGGACAAGAGATAGGGACCAGTCACCTGAATTAGATGCGATGTGGGGGAGGAGGAGGGAGAAAGAGTGGGAGAAAGGAAGAAGATGGGCTTGGCAGTCTCCCCTGAGGATGCATTATTCCCTGCTGTCCTTATTAGAAAGCAGGTTCAAGGGAAGAGAGATGGTTCACCCGGTAGAGCAGACACCTTACTGTGCCTACTAAGCACCCAGGTTTGAGACCCTAGCCACCATGTGGGAGCACTAGGCACAGTAGTTTGGTGCTCTGGTATCATTCTTTATATCACTCTCTTCCCAGTGCTTCTCTGAAATCAAAAGAAAAAAGCTCCACCAGGAACAGTGAAATCACAAGGATGCAAGCTCCCAAAGGACAAAACAAAAGCAAATAAAAAAGAAAACAGGAATCTTTTTTCTCCTCTACCCTAATTGCCACCCTAACTTTTGGTTGTACCTCCAACCAAGGAGTTGTAGACTCCTTGGAGTCTAGAAATCCAGCTAGACAAGGAACACCCAAACACCACTCAAACCATTGGTCAGCCCATCTAGGGCATAGCCCAGACAGTGAAAGGATGACAGGTGATGATGTAGAGATCCTGGGACAGAAGACTAACCTGGACCACTGACTCTCTCAGTGACCAGGCGAGGCTAAAAGAGGTGAGTGGCAATTGTCCCTCTCTGCCAGGTGTCAGGCAAGTGGCAGTGGTCTCTGCCAGCAGCCACAGGGCAGAGGACATGCCTGGCTGTCCACCACCTTCATGGCAGAAGGGATGGCCAGGCTTTCAGCTCAGACAGCCTCTGTAGGACATTGCTAAAGAAGCCAACTTAAAATGATCCTTTTAGTCTTTTTAAAAGTATTTTATTTGTTTTATTTTAATGGGAGGGGTAGATGATACATAGGGAGACAGACCAGAGCACTGTCAGCTCTGGCTTGTGGTGGTGCTGGGGATTGAACCTTGGACCTCAGAGACCGTCTTCTTCCTTTCTCCCGCTCTTTCTCCCTCCTCCCCAACATTGCATGAAAGTGTTTTGCATAATCACTATGCTGTCTCCTCAGCCAAGTCATCCTAGCCTTTGCCCCCAAGAGGCCAGGCTCTGGGTTCAAGGCATCCACATGGTGACCAGTGGAGCCAAGCCTGTACCACAGCTTGAAGGGGTAGGAGAGCCTTTGCTGTCTTGGAGAAAGCATTGTGATTGTGGCCACCAAGAGGAGCAAGCTGTAATCTGAAGCCCACCCCTGAGCACAGATGGGAGACATACTCCATTCCCTCCTACAGAAGCCTTGGGGCTCTCCTGGTTCAGCAGCCCCACTCTCATTCCTGGGACCACACCCAGGGAATCTCAGTTTTAGTTACTGGCCGTTCCCTCTTTTTCTGCCCCTGCCCATCCCACTATCTGTCCTGCTTCTTCGCTCCTTCCCTCTGCACAGCTGGGCTCTCAGGGGATTCACTGTTTGGGTTGCAGTTCTGTGAGCACAGGTGGCACTGGCAGATGTGGTTCTTTCCATTCATGTGGGTAAACAGTAAACATTCTATTAAAATATTCATCACTGAGGCCTTGCCTGCATGCTAATTTGGGGTGGGAGCTGTGGTGGCAGAGTAAGGGGTGAGCAAGGGGTGTCTGGCATGGAGAAATTTGAGTTTCCTATTTGCTTTTCAGAGGGAAGACTTGGCAAAGCTTTCTGGCCAGAGTGATGGCCTGTTGGCTTGGTTGGGTGTGGTTTTATGGGTGTCTGTACTGCTGGGCCCTGGCTGGTGGGGAGCAGAGTTGGTAGCCTCTGGGCCCTGGTGCCTGCCCCCACATTCATCTATGTGTTTCATGTTAAAATGGCCCTCAGATCCCAACACACCTGCTGGCAGGCTGTTTATATATACATTTTGCTGCTAAACCCAGGTGTCCTAGTCCCTGGTTATTCTCTCGAGGCTGGATGTCTGGAGGCCTGCCATGCTATTTCCAGGGTCTCAGTCCTCCAGCTGCAGAGGGGTATCCCTACATCCTCTGCTTCAAAAGACTTACAAACCAACTAGCTAAGGGACTGGTGGAGCATCTACTCTTATATTTGGTTGTTATTTTTCTTTTCTTTAGTGAGAGGGTAGTCACCATTCTGTCATTTTATATGGTGAAATTTAACCCAAGGCCTCAGGCATGCAGACTTGTGTTCCTGCTCCGATACCTCCTCCTCTATCTGATCACCATGAGCTCTCAGGCTGTCTGCAGCCTATACCTGCATGCTGGGTTGGACCATTCCTTTCTCCTTCCTCACCTTACACCACCTATTATTTATTCACTCAGTGACCATATAACTGGTATGCACTGGGGCAGGATTGCCTGTGGGGGCTGTCAGTTCAGAGCAGAGCAAGACAGATATCTGTGCCCTGAGTTAACTGGTGAGGTCTGAGAACTGTGGGTAGCATTCCCATATAGAATTGAGACTGTCTCAACAGCCTTTCTCCTTGCCTCTTCTGTCACACACCTATGGACACCTTTGATTTCATGTAAAGCAATCAGACACCACACTTCCCGAGGATCAAGGTAACCTCCTCATTGTGGTTTTTGGTCTACTTTTCTGTACTTCATAAGGGAATACCTCATCACCCACAAAACGTTGAAACTTCTTGTCTGCCTCTTGGCTACACTATGAAGTCCCTAAGGGCAGGAGCCTGCTTTGACTCTGCAGTCTGCACAGCCCCTGCTCATGGTAAAAGCTAATCAGCTATTCACTAATGGAGTAAATGAAGATGTTTTCTGGGCCTAAAGGTGCAAATAATTCTGTCTACTCTCTAGGAACTTGGTTTTGGGGGAGGGGTTGGCTACAAAACCAAAACACCATGGAAGTCTCTAATGAGATGTTCCTCGGTGCTAGTTACTGCACTAGACTAAGCTTTCTCCAGCCTCTGACTGGTTCTTGGGACATCACATGCAGACTGAGGGAACCAGTTTATCTAGACCTGTGTGTACAGTCATCATGCCATGCCAGGAGTCTCGGGGGAGGCATGGCCATGGAATAACAGGGATTGAACTATCTATCCTACCAGAACATCAAATAAATACAAGAGACCCAACTGAAGTTATAATCTACAGCTGAAAAATTTGCAGCCTCAGGTGGGTGCTCATTCTCATGTGGTTGGGGCAAAAGGGGACATGATTGAAGAACAGCAAAGTCCAATCAGAGCTCTGGGCAGCACAGCATTGAGCTGCACCATTTTGGCAATTTCATTTTAAGTGCAGCAAGCAATGCAGGTTGTTCTGAGTGCCGGAAGAGAAGAGACAGGGGCTAAAAGCTCCTAATCTTTGACTCAGGGTGGCATTTAGCCTTCTGGATTTAATTCAAGGACACAACATAAAACAGAGCATTTGTGACCACAAGACAGCCCAAAGCAACCCCCTCACCCACCACAGATCATACAAGCACAATAGCACCACCTGCTGGCCATAAATAAGCACAGAGTAGCAGCAGCTGCCTTCTCTAGACTCCTTTCAGATGTTAGTCAAGTGTGATTAGTGGATTGAATGGTGTTGAGAGAGGGACCTCATAACACACCATATACAATGGGTAAACCAAGAAGAAACACTGCAGAAATGAACTAGGATAAAAGCCCAGATACCCCCCCACAAGGGTTTTGAGAACAAGATCCAAATACTAATTGAGTTATTAGTCACAGGAGTGAGTAAAGAGTTTAAAATGATATCATCAGAAATGGGAAAACAGCAAATGAGACTCCAAAAGAAAACACTAACTATCTGAGGTAATTAGAGAGTTAAAAGATGAAATAGCTGAGCTAAGAACATAACTAGCTGAACAAGCTAATACAGTATTGGAGCAGGGTAACAAAATAGCTGAGCTACAGAAAACAAAAGAGGGGAAAGAGAACAGAATGAGTTGAGGCAGAAAATAGAACTATCAATACTGAGGATGATTTGAGAAAGCTAAGAAAGAAGTAAGAGATCTCAAAAAGAGATTAAGAGATATTGTAAACAACAGAGACATATGGGATGACTTCAAAAGAAGTAACATATGCATTATTGGTTTGTCAGAGGAATAAATGGAGGGTGAGAGTAGATGTTCAGCTTCACTGTGGGGGGAAGAAAGCATTCTGCAGGATATAATAGCTAAGAACTTCCCTACCCTAGATCACATAGAAGACATAAAGGTTCAAGAAGCTCAGAGGGTCCCAAATGAAATTAACCCAGACTTAAAGACACATCATATTTAGAATAAACAGGAATAAAAATAAAGAAAGGATTTTGGCCTGCCACTTGGAAAAAACTGGTCCTGAAATGAGTACAGCCTGCATTGTTCCTCAGATGTGACTATGAGCTATGAGCTCAGACCAATAGGGGCTTAGAGATTACACAGGCTCTGGCACTAAATATAAATATGCATTTATGGACATCTTTGATGAATCAAACCCAACTGCAAGGAAGACTAAAGCAGAAACAAACCAATGGGACTACATCAAACTGAAAAGCTTCTGCACATCCAAAGAAACTATTAAACAAACAGAGAGACCCCTAACAGAATGGGAGAAGATCTTCACATGCCATACATCAGACAAGAAACTAATCACCAAAATATATAAAGAGCTCAGCAAACTTAGAGGAAGAAAATTAATTGTATGTCTCAAAGTTTTTCAAAACACAAACTGAATCTTTTCAATATATAGGCTGTGTAACTGATATGCAGACTCTCTCAGAAGCCTAGACCAAGTAGATCAGAAGCAACCAATAGCACAGCTATATACAAGATACTGGGTACTATACAGCAAACCCTAACTAAAGGACTTTTCAAAGTTAACCCAATTACCAAATAATGTGATGATAACATTAACTATAGATTGTCTTTTTGAACCCTAAGACAGCAGGAACCTCACATCTCCACTATAGAGCCTCTACTTCCCCTAGTCCTGGGACCCTTGGGTAGGGCCCACTTTCCCGTATGCCTCTCCCAATCCATATAAAATAATATTGCATTTGCCGATAACAACCTAACCAACACAACGATTGCCACCTCAACATGCTTCACTTCAGACTGTGTCCAGAGACTTCAAGTGTGGAATGACAACCCTTCAACTTCATTACTCGGGTGAGACCTTTCCTTTCATAGTATACTCTAATTTCATCTCAGGTGGCTCACTTTCTAACAAAGTCCCATAACCTAGATATATACCAGTTTCTGTGAGAGAGAGCTTATGTTCACACGTATCCGTAAACTACTGCAAAATATATACCTGAAAGCAGAAGTACACTAGAATTTGCAGTGAGTACCCCCCCCAACACTTCCTCTCCACTATTCCAAGCTTTGGGTCCATGATTGCTCAACAATTTGTTTGGCTTCATATGTTAACTCTCTTTTCAGTCACCAGGTTCCAGATGTCATCAGGATGCCGGCCAGGCTTCCCTGGACTGAAGACCCCACCAATGTGTCCTGGAGCTCCGCTTCCCCAGAGACCCACCTTACTAGGGAAAGAGAGAGGCAGACTGGGAGTATGGACCGACCAGTCAACGCCCATGTTCAGCGGGGAAGCAATTACAGAAGCCAGACCTTCTACCTTCTGCAACCCACAATGACCCTGGGTCCATGCTCCCAGAGGTATAGAGAATGGGAAAGCTATCAGGGGAGGGGGTGGGAAATGGAGATTGGGTGGTGGGAATTGTGTGGAATTGTACCCCTACTACCTTATGGATTTGTTAATTAATCCTTTCTTAAATAAAAAATAAAAAAAAACTCATAGAATGAAAAAAAAATACGCATTTACATATGGGCCCTGGAGCAGGTGGATGGAGGTAAATAGTTAATGTTACCCACAAAATACTTTTTTATAAGAATGAGCTACTCCCTTCCCTGATCCAACTTTCTAGCCCCTTTCTCCATTCTGACACCATTCTATCAGACAATATTCTCATCTAACCTCATGCTAGCTATCAAACTCAGGCAAAACTACTATTGTATGCCCCCAGGAACATGCCTAAAATGGTTCTATTAGCTTTCTCCTACCCTAAAATCCCTAAGCTCATCTGCTCTTATCCTACTTTCTGGTTCCTGTTCATTAACCATCTTGTCTCAACCTAGGTCATGCCACCTTCCAGACACCAAGTTACATATGCTACCATGATTCCATCCTGACTTCTCTAGGCAGATGACCTCACCAATGTGTCCTGGACTCTCTCATCTCCAGAGCTCTGGTCCACTAGGAAAAGATAGAAACAGGCTGGGGGTATGGATCGACCTGTCAATGCCCATGCTAATCAGAGAAGCAACTACAGAAGCCAGAACTCCCACTTTTTTCCCCCCATAAACAATCTTGATCCATACTCCCAGTGGAGGAGAAGTGACAGGATGAAGATAAGAGGACTTTGCACTCCATCCCCATCAGCACCCAGAGAGAGAGAAGGAAAAGGAGAGGGACATATGGAGGTAGTTATGATGTCATGAGTGGCTTAGAGGGAAAGAGAGGAGTGAATCAAAAGAAGAAGGGGCAGCTATGTATAAATGTGGACAGATAGTTGTAGAGAAGATGGTTGGCCCATGTCTAAAACTTAAGAGAAACAGTGGTGGGTTGCAGTGGGGAGAGTGAAGAAGACTCTGGTGGTGGGAATGGTGTGGATTCAAACCTCTGTAAACATGTAATTCTGTAATATACATATAAGATTTTGAAGACTGCAAGAGAAAAACAAAGAGTCACTTACAGAGGAAAGCCCATAAGATTAGCAGCAGATTTCTCCACGCAAACACTACAGGCTAGAAGAGAATGGCAAGATATATATTGAGTGCTCAGTGAGAAAGACTTTCAACCAAGACTACTGTGTCCTGTTAGACTGTCATCTAAACTAGATGGAGGCATAAAAACCTTCTCAGACAAGCATCAATTGAAGGAATCAACTATCACCAAGCCTGCCCTACAAGAAGTTTTGAAAGGTCTCTTATAAACAATAATGAAGAACAGAAAGGGAAACTCAAAGCAGAATCTGACTGAGTTTGGAATATGGCACCAAAGTTAAAATCTCTGGGTGGGGGGTGATAGTAGATGTTCAGCTTCACTGTGGGGGAGAGGGGGGAGGGGCCACAGACCTTTGGTGGTGGGAATGGTGTTAATATACACTCCTATTAACACATAGTCTCACAAATTACTATTTAATTAATATGAGAGGGGATAAATGGATTGAATGTCTCAAACTTTTTGATGCATAGACCATAGCTCTGAGTATATATTCCTTTAAGCACTTAAGACTTCAAATTGCTAATCAGATTGAATTTTAAAAGAGGGCTTAAAGTGTTAATACATCTCTAATAATGACTTGTTCTTTGAAATATTAAATAACCTATAAGCTTAGACCAGGGAGAACAGAAGCAACTGGTGGCATCATTTGATAAGATACAGCTATATCTGGGGCCCTATTTGGGGAGTCCTGAGATTCCCAAACAGACATGATGGGCCTAGACCTCAAATATATCCCTCTCTCCATTGTTACTGGTCATCTCTATCAGGAACAAAACAATAGACCCCTTTGTGAGCCCCCATAGGACCTTGCCCCAATGTGGATCAACAATGGTAGAGAATGTTCCATCCTCTGAAGGGAGGCTGGACAACATACTTTATGCTATGCCTGAGAAAGATGGGTCCTGAAATTGGGGCAGCTTGGAATGTTCCTACTCATGACCACAGAATGTGACCTCAGATCTACAGGGATGCAGAGGTCACATAGGCTCCTAAGCTGAATATGGGCCCCCGATCACATCAAATCGATGGGGTTTACAGTCAACAATATTTATACACCTTTCCCGTATTTGGAAGCTATTCTATTCCCTGATCCAGCTTTCTGGTTTGTTTTCCAGTCATGAAATCATCTCCCTAGACAATAACTTGGATCCACCTGCATATTAGATGTCAGGCTCAGGGAAAAAAAAACTAGTATAGTCATGGACCCTTTGGAACATAGCTAAAATAAGATTACTAAACTATCTACAAAACAGAGATCCCCTCCCCAACTCTTCATATGAACTATTTCAGCCTTTAGGTTCATGATTAGTTAACAATTTGTTTGGCTCTATATGTTAACCCTTTTTTCAGTGACCAGGTTCCAGATGCTAACATGATGCCAACTGGACTTCCCTAGACAGATGACCCCACCAATGTGTCCTGGAGCCCCACTTCCCCAGAGCTCCGCCCCATTAGGAAAAGAGAGAGGCAGGCTGGGAGTATGGATCGACCTGCCAACAGCAATGTTCAGCGGGGGAGCAATTGTAGAAGCCAAACCTTCCACCTACTGCACCCAATAATGATACTGGGTCCATACACCCAGAGGGATAAAGAATAGGAAAGCTTGGGCATCTAATCTTTGATAAGGGGGCCTAAAGGATTAAATGGAAAAAGGAGGCTCTCTTCAATAAATGGTGCTGGGAAAACTGGGTTGTAACATGCAGAAGAATGAAATTGAACCACTTTATCTCACCAGAAACAAAAATCAACTCCAAATGGATCAAAGACCTAGATGTCAGACCAGAAACAATCAAATACTTAGAGGAAAACATTGGTAAAACACTTTCCCACCTACACCTCAAGGACATCTTTGATGAATCAAACCCAATTGCAAGGAAGACTAAAGCAGAAACAAACCAATGGGACTACATCAAATTGAAAAGCTTCTGTGCATCCAAAGAAACTATTAAACAAACAGAGAGACCTCTCACAGAATGGGAGAAGATCTTCACATGCCATACATCAGACAAGAAACTAATCACCAAAATATATAAAGAGCTCAGCAAACTTAGCACCAAAAAAGCAAATGACCCCATCCAAAAATGGGCAGAGGATATGAACAAAACATTTACTACAGAGGAGATCCAAAAGGCTAACAAACATATGAAAAACTGCTCTAGGCCACTGATTGTCAGAGAAATGCAAATTAAGACAACACTAAGATACCACCTCACTCCTGTAAGAATGGCATACATCAAAAAGGACAGCAGCAACAAATGCTGGAGAGGTTGTGGGGACAGAGGAAACCTTTTACATTGCTGGTGGGAATGTAAATTGGTCCAGCCTCTGTGGAGAGCAGTCTGGAAAACTCACAGAAGGCTAGACAAGGACCTTCCATATGATCCAGTAATTCCTCTCCTGGGGTTATACCCCAAGGACTCCATAACACCCAACCAAAAAGAGGTATGTACTCCTATGTTCATAGCAGCACAATTCATAATAGCTAAAACCTGGAAGCAACCCAGGTGCCCAACAACAGATGAGTGGCTGAGAAAGCTGTGGTATAGATACACAATGGAATACTATGCAGCTATCAAGAACAATGAACCCACCTTCTCTGACCCATCTTGGACAGAGCTAGAAGGAATTATGTTAAGTGAGCTAAGTCAGAAAGATAAAAATGAGTATGGGATGATCCCACTCATCAACAGAAGTTGAGTAAGAAGATCTGAAAGGGAAACTAAAAGCAGGACCTGACCAAATTGTAAGTAGGGCACCAAAGTAAAAGTCCTGTGGTGAGGGGTAGACATGCAGCTTCCTGGGCCAGTGGTGGGTGGGAGTGGGTGGGAGGGATGGGTCACAGTCTTTTGGTGGTGGGAATGGTGTTTATGTACACTCCTAGCAAAATATAGTCATATAAATCAGTAGTTAATATGAGAGGGGGAAAATCAATTGTATGTCTCAAAGTTTTTCAAAACACAAACTGAATCTTTTTAATATATAGGCTGTGTATTTGATATGCGGACTCTCTCAAAAGCCTAGACCAAGTAGATTAGAAGCATCCAATAGCACAGCTATATACAAGATACTGGATACTGTACAGCAAACCATAACAAAAGGACTTTTCAAAGTTAACCCAATTACCAAATAATGTGATGATAACATTAACTATCAATTGTCTTTTTGAACCCTAAGACAGCAGGAACCTCACATCTCCACTATAGAGCCCCTACTTCCCCCAGTCATGGAACCCTTGGATAGGGCCCACTTTCCCGTATGCCTCTCCCAATCCATACCAAATAATATTGCATCTGCCGATCACAACCTAACCAACGCAACGATTGCCACATCAACATGCTTCACCTCAGACTGTGTCCAGAGACTTCACGTGTGGAATGACAACCCTTCAGCTTCATTATTCAGGTGAGACCTTTCCTTTTATAGTACACTCTAATTTCATCTCAGGTGGTTCACTTTCTAACAAAGTCCCATGACCTAGATATACACCAGTTTCTGTGAGAGAAAGCTTATGTTCACATGTATCCATAAACTACTGCAAAATATATACCTGAAAGCAGAAGTACACTAGAGTTTGCAGTGAGTACTTCCCTAACACTTCCTCTCCACTATTCCAAGCTTTGGGCCCATGATTGCTCAACAATTTGTTTGGCCTTGTGTGTTAACTCTCTTTTCAATCACCAGGTTCCAGATGCCACCAGGATGCTGGCCAGGCTTCCCTCGATTGAAGACCCCACCAATATGTCCTGGAGCTCAGCTTCCCCAGAGACACACCCTACTAGGGAAAGAAAGAGACTGGGAGTATGGACCGACCAGTCAACGCCCATGTTCAGCGGGGAAGCAATTACAGAAGCCAGACCTTCTACCTTCTGCAACCCTCAATGACCCTGGGTCCATGCTCCCAGAGGGATAGAGAATGGGAAAGCTATCAGGGGAGGGGGTGGGTTATGGAGATTGGGTGGTGGGAATTGTGTGGAGTTGTGCCCCTTCTACTTTATGGTTTTGTTAATTAATCCTTTCTTAAATAAAAAAAAAAAGAATAGGAAAGCTATTAGGGGAGGGGATGGAATATGGAGTTCTAGTGGTGGGAATTGTGTGGAGTTGTACCCCTCTTATCCTATGGTTTTTGTCAGCGTTTCCTTTTTATAAATAAAATTTTTTAAAAGATACAGCTATATGTAAATAACATTAAAGGACATAAATTACAGTGAGGTCTTATATGATAAAGTAAATCCTAACAATGGGGTTTTCAAAGTTAAACTAATTGTCAAATAATTTGATTATAGTAATATCTATTGCTTTCTTAAACCCTAAAACAGCAGGAACGTTCCCTATTCTCTACAAAACCCATATTTCTCCCAGTCCTGAAACCTCTAGGGTGGGGTTCACTTTCCTGCATGCTTCTCTCAATTCCAACCAGTTGATACTGCATCTGCTGATCCCAACCTAATCAATGCAACCAGTACCATCTCGACATGTTTCACTTTGGATTGTTTCCAGAGACATCAGGTGTGGAATGTTAACCCTCCAGCTTCGTTACTCTGGTGAGACCTTTCCTAGGACTCATATGACTCCTTAATTTGATTTTGGGTGGTGCACTTCCTAACAAAGCCACAAAACCTAGATACAGACCAGGGCCCATGAGATAGGGCATACGTACACATGTATCCTTAAGTTGGGGGGAAATATATACCGTAAAACAAAAGTGCACAGTGGTTTGCAGTGAGTCAATAAATGCAGCAAGCAAGTATAAAGACCTAAAAAAAACACCATAAAGTACCTAATCAAATAGTTTATACTTAGACCTAGATACCCTCCTAAACCTACTTCCTATTTCACTTCCTTCAATCACTCCAAAGCTAACCTTGTCAGATAAAATAAGGACTACAAAAGCTGGATAAGGGCAAGAGACCGACACACTTTAATGATGGCTCTTTGGTCACTGCCAGGCCATCTCATCAGCTGGGGCCCTAGTCAGGAAGTCCTGGGATTTCCACACAGACATGATGGGCCTAAATTTGTAAGCTTCCCTCTCTCCATGGTCATTGGTCATCTCCATCAGGAACAACATAATGGACCCCTGTGGACCCCTACAGGACCTTGCCCTCTATGTGGATCAACAATGGTAGGAAGTGTTCCATTCTCCGAAGGGAGGTTGGGCAACATACTCTATCATGCGAGGAAGATGAGTCCTGAAACTAGTGCAGCCTGGAATGTTCCTAGCTGTGGCCACAGAATGCGAGCTCAGACCTACAGGAATGCAGAGGTTACAATAGGCTCCTGTGCTGAATATGGGCCCCAGATCAAATCAATGGGGTTTACAGTTAACAATAGTTGCATACTTTCCCCATATTTGGAAACTACCTTCCACCTTCTGCACCCCATAAAGATCTTTGGTCCATACATCCAAGGCATAAAGAATAGGGGAGCTTCCAATGGAGAGGATGAGATCTGGAACTCTGGTGGTGGGAAATTGTATGGAATTGTACCCCTCTTATCCCACAATCTAATTGATTATTATTAAATCACTAATTTAAAAAAATAGTCCAAAGGGCATCAGAATAAACCTGTCCTGACCCATCCCCCAAATCCTGCATTCTGTCACTTTCCCTAGTCTGCTGCCCACAGTGCCAGCCCTGGAGGAATTTCCTATAGAAGTTCCTAGGGAGCATGTGGGCTGAGTCCTGATGTTTAACATTCTACCTTCCTTAAGGCATTTTGGAAATGATCTGAGGAAGTCTTTGCATTGCATTTCTCTGTATAGATGTTCGTGTTTCTGTGTGTTCTCCTGTTATTAAAATAGAAGGTGAGCTGCTGCTCTTATTTTCTGAGTCCCTGATCCTCCTAGGCTCCAGTGTCCCTGTGTTATTTTAATTCTTCAGTATTCATGCCACTGAAGATTGTACCAGCGAAATTCATCTCACTTATTTAAATACCTCTCCCCAGGTATTCCCTGACTCTTCTTCTCCCACCCTGCCAATCTGTGCCTAGATCCCACATATGTCTTTCTAATAACCTGAGTGGGGGCCTGGCAGTTGAACCTGTGAAATAAGTAAAAACAGACATGCCAGTTGCTACTTGTTCTTCTTGATGGCTGGAGCATCCTTGGCACTGTTTATGGTCTTTCTGGGACCCGGGGATACTGTAGACAGGCAGTTGAAAGTGGCACAGTGCACTGATTAGCTGGCAGCCCTGTGCCAGGCTTCGGGCCAAGCATGCAGTTCCAACTAATCTCCCCACCTGGGAGATGGTTCCATGAGGTCATCTGCTAATCCTCATTTCTGATCAAGGCACTGAAGCTGAATTTTCTTTCTGTACTATTTTGTTGTTGTCACCAAAATTATTATTGCAAGAATTTTCTTTCTTTACTATTTTGGTGTTGTCACCGAAGTTTAGTGCCTATAAGAATCCAGTGTTTTCAGTAGTGTGTGTGGGATGCATTGGATCGACCTTCTCGTGGTGCATCCTGTGAGTACCCATTCATTGGGGAAACTGATGATCCTTCCTAGCCAACTGAATCCACATGGATCCCAGTCACTTTCAAAGCCAGCAACAAGCAGCTCCTGACAGCTTTCAACCTGACGCTGTTGACTGGCTAAGGAAGAAGGGCAAACGCTAGAAGAAGAAAAGTAGTGTGTGTGTGTGTGTGTGTGTGTGATAGAGACTAAAAGACAGAGATAGAGGAGAAAGACAGAAAAGGAGATATACCTGAAGTACTGCTTGACAATCCAAGAAGCTTCTCTCTCACAGATCTCGAAGCTGGGGAACAGGAACTTGAATGGGCCTTTGCCCATGGTAGTGCTTGTGGTTTACTGGATGCATCACTGTCCTGCTCCCTTAAGGCTGGATTTCAATGAACCAACTCAAGGTCTCCCAGCTATTAAAAGGAGAATGGGGTGGGGGAGATTGCATAGTGGTTATGCAAAGAGATTCTCGTGCCTAAATCTCCAACATCCCAGGTTCAATCCCCTGCACCACCATAAGCCAGAGCTGAACATTACTCTGGTAAAAAAGAAAAAAAAAAAAAGGGTGGAGGAGATAGCATAATGGATATACAAACAGACTCTCATGCCTGAGGCTCCAAAGTCCCAGGTTCAATCCCCCACACCACTGTAAGCCAGAGCTGAGCAGTGCTCTGGTGTTTCTCTCTGTCTGCATCTCTCTCAAAAATAAAATAAATAAAATATAAAAAAGAAAATTATTTAAAAAAAAGAAAAAAATAATAATAAAGAAGAAGAAGAAGAAAGGAGGAGGAGGAAGAAAAGAAGAAGAAAGAAGAGGGGGATGGAAAAGAAAAGGAAGACTTAGCAGTGTGCCACACAGTACCAACTTACTCAAGCTTAGCAAAATTTACCCCTTCCTATGGAAATGGGATCTCAGTTCACCAGTTCCTTAACCTTCTAGTTAATACGACACAACAGACTTTCATGCCTGAAGCACCACAGATCCCAAATTCAGACCGAGGTATCACCATAAGCCAGAGCTGAGCAGTACTCTGGTAAGAAAATTTTTTAAAAAGCGGGGAGGGGAAGATGAGAAGTTGTGACTCCTTTGTATAAACTTCTCTGTAGGACTTACTATGTTCTAGGTAATGCTTTAAACATTGTCTGAGTGTTAAAACATTTATTCCTTATGATGATCCTTCTAGGAAGACACTCTCTGGCATTATCAGATAAAGGAAACTGAGCCACAGAGGATTTGACAACTTGCCCAAGTTAAGGGTTTGGAAGGGGAAATGCCAACAGAACAAAGTCCACCAGAGGGACCTCCCATCTTAGAACTCCTTAATCGGGGCACTAATTGCACAGCTGCTGAGGCATCTTCCTTCCTTTCCTTGGTTCTTTTCAGGAGTCCTTCGGGAGGGGGGGAAGTAGCACTCAAAGTCTAATTTTCCAGGGTGCACACTTATAGCTCCCCCTTCCCTGGAGTCCCCTCTGATTCACGCCTGAGGGAGGGGGAGGTGCCAACTTCCCGGAACCATGTGTCCTGCAGTACCCCCCCCCCCCCAGCAACCCACTTTCTCCCTGTCAATTTGGGAAAATACCATTAATCTGAAAGGCAGGGGACCAGGAAGAATGGATTTTGAATTAACTAGTTCAGATAATCTGCTGTTTTTACTGGAGCGTGACAGGGCCTCGGTTAGCTGGGGAACAGCGATTACTTCCAATTGTACATGGTCTCATAAACCAATAGCTGCTTAACAAGGTCGGCCATAAAGGGCGATTGAATAGACTCTGTGTATCAGGAAGTCTCCCAGCCTGGGTCCCAGAGCCCCAATCAGCTGTTTGGGTGGGTAGGGGGACAGAGATTAGTGGAAGACTGGGTTTCCTGCTCTATGCCAGAAAGCATGCCTCCTGGGCCCTGGGGCCTCCTGAGTGTTCATCCTGTCCCATTCTTGATCAGCACCACAAACTCAGATTCCTCAATATTTGTTCTAGGTAATAATCACTAGTTCTTATATGAAAGAGATCCAGCTTAGGGGTTGTAAAAAGCCTTCTATAGTATTTGGGGTGGGCTAAATACTACTACCCCAAAACTTGTGCAACTTCTTCTTGTTTAAGCTATTGCAAGGAATAGCAGGCTCCTCCAGGCTACATTTTCCACACACCTCCCCTTATACCCAAGAAGTGGGGGACAGAGGTGACTCTTGCTCCCTCTCTGCTCCTTCTGTTTCCTGGGTGTGCAAAACCTAAGGGCTGAGGATGCAGCGTCAGAATACCCCCAGGGTGGTCAGTCACAGAGAGGAACACTACATAGAGATGCTCTGTATGTGTTATAGGCATCCAGGGTGTTGGCGGGGTACCTCTGTGTTTCTGCTGCTGTGTCAGTGTGACCCATGTACCCTCTTGCATCTTCTGCTCTTGTGTGTCTCTCTTGTTAAGACAGGGAATCCCATACCTTCCTTGGTGGCTAAGCAGAGAAGGAATGAATTGCCCCTAGGCTGACAGCAGGGAGGAGGGACAGTAAATCTGGTCATATAAAAGCTGTGCTTGCAGCAGTTATTCCTGGGAGCTGCTTCTCTGGGGTGGCCAGCCACCACACAGCCCATTACTCTGAGCACCATCATCTATCAATCATATGCACCATTGTGCGGTGGTTGTAGGCTGCCTCTGGTGGCAGCATTAAACTCTGTTTTCTCAGCCTTCTGTTGCTCATTTTGGAGCACACTGTATGTCACAAGGTCATTTCATCAAAATTAAGAAGCAAAGCAACCCCTACAGCAGCAGAAACATGCTCCAGAAGCAAAAGCAAGAAGCCTTGGACTCCGGCTTCTTCGGATGATTGTGAAGAACGTCTGCCGTCATGGGTTCATCTCTGTTTTTGTTTCACTCTTCCATTACTAGGCAGAAGAAGTAGAAAAGTATGTCTACAGAGTAGAAATTGGGAGTGGTCCACCCTCCCTTCAATTAAAAATAACAAAGTAAAGAAGGTCTCTACAGTGATAATGATTATAACAGCAACAGTACTGGATGTGTGTATTTAATCCAGGCCTGACCTCACTGAGAGTCATGCCAGCATGTGTGGGACAGAGCTTCTGCTTCCTCTGCTCCCCCAGTTGAAGGTGCTTCCCTGATCACCCATTTTCATGCCCTTTCTGGGGTATCCCTTGAGCTCTGCAGGATGTCTTCCTAGTTCTATTCCTCTGGAGAGAGATGCCCTGATCCAGAAAATGGCCCCCACAATGGATACATTGGGAAACATTCTGTTAGTTCAGCAGATACCCTCTGTGTCCTGGTCTCTCAGTCCTTGCAACCCTTTTAGAGGAGAGAGAGAGAGAGACATGGGGTCAAGGTGGAGGAAGAACCCATATTTGCATTTTTTTTCCTTTTGTCACAAGGGTTATTGCTGGGGATCCATACCTGCTTGACTCCATCACTCTTAGGACAGACATCATTTTTTCCCTCTCTTTCCTTCTTCCTTCCTTCCTTCCTTCCTTCCTTCCTTCCTTCCTTCCTTCCTTCCTTCCTTCCTCCCTTCCTTCCTCCCTCCCTTCCTTCCTTCTTCAATAGAGGATGACAGACAGAGAGAAAAGAAATACCAAATGTGGGACAGAGAGAAGTAGATACACCGGCAGCACTGTTCCACTGCTTGTGAACCTTCTTCCCTATACGTAATAGACCAGGGGCTTGAACCCATATTCCTGAGCTTGGTAATGTGTGTGCTCTTCCTGGTGATTTTATTTTTATGACATGTCAGAAGACAGACCAGTTCTGGCATATTTGGTACCAGGGATCAAATCCGGGGCTTCAAATATAAGTCCTACATTCTCATGCTGAGTCACTTCCTGGACCTTTCTTTTCTTTTTATTGAAGTGTTATTGTGTTATGTCACTGTGTATATAGGCTTCAGCACTGGATCACTGGAAAT
Source organism: Erinaceus europaeus (assembly GCF_950295315.1). Classification (NCBI taxonomy): domain Eukaryota; kingdom Metazoa; phylum Chordata; class Mammalia; order Eulipotyphla; family Erinaceidae; genus Erinaceus; species Erinaceus europaeus. Next base: position 52,180,142 of record NC_080170.1, on the reverse strand, counting down.
CAGCATGTATGTTGCCTTTGTCCTGATTTATATGACCCAGTGCCCCAGGCTTCCCCTTCTAGAAACTAAAAATGACTCTTACAGAACTAAAAGTGGCTCTTAATTTCACTCTATTTAATTCATCTATTTGCTTTTCCCCATATATCACATAGGAGTAAAGTTATAGGGTGTTTGTGTGACCCTGTTTCTAGAACTATAATTGCCCTACTTCGACAAATACAAATTCTAGTGTAAGGAAAGAGGGGACTGGAACATTTATATTTTCATGTGCCCCAGAAAATATAAATGTTTCTGGTGACAACCACTAAACACGTTTGTAGCCTTTGCTACCAGCCAGGAGAGTCTGAGTAAGAGAGGAGCTGTCATATGTGTCCTCTGGCCCTTGATGGTGACCTTGCTCTTTTCATAATAGTTTAGACCAAAATGGAAACAAATGAGAAGTCAGAAGAGTGGCCCTAGGTGCAGGGGAGTCCCACTTCTATCATCACCTGGGCAGGGGGTCGTGGGTGAGCACGGCCACCTTCAGGGGAAAAGCTCGCTCCACAAGAACAATTGGCTCTGGCCTTTGAGTTTTAGGTGACGGAATGTTGAGCCTGGGCTGAACAGCAGAGTTCTGGCCTCCCAAGGCTGGTCTCCCCACACCCTGAGTTGCCCTGCAAACTAGACAGAGTCAGAAGCAAAATTCCACATACACTGAGGCCTGGTAGCCTACAAAACCCAGCCACTCAGACTCACTACACCCAAATGACCGTAGGACCTGCTCACTGACCCCAGGAACTAGGAGTAGCATGTTGACAAGTGAGGACTTGGGGAAACTGTGGGAGAACCAAGGCCTGCTAACATTGGAGACCCTTGTATGTTTGATAGCTCCTGAAGAAATTTCTTTGGGAAGCAGAAGCAGATGTTGCCCCTGAGAATAGTGTATAGGCTGGAAATAAATGAAGAAAAGAGGGTTCCATGTGGAGAGGTGGAGAGGCAAGGCAGCAGCAGCCTGATCTAGAAAAAAAAAAAAGCCCAATTCCATGAGCACAGAGGAGCTCCCCCTGCTCTAAGGTTTGAGGAGGGAAGGAAGGAGCAGAATGTGTCCAACCCTGGCCTGGCTTCCCCTTTGAGCAACTCTGCAGTGAAATGAGGTCCCCCACTGTAGCTCCAGGGCGTGACAATGTGTGAAAGCCCAGAAGAGCAGAACACAGACTCGGTGGCACTGCTCAGGACGTTAGTACCTCCTCAGTCACTGACAGCTGAGGCACACCACACCCTCTGGGTGACAGGTACACATGCCTACAAGAGGCTTTGACCCTTAAAAAGCTTTCTCTTTGAAGTATGTCCACAGTCATCCACAACAGAAGGAATGTAAGACTCTAAGATAAGAAGGGCTAACTCAAGAAGCTTGTGGAAGGCTGCATGGGTGATCCCCCAAACAAGGACCAGGTTAGTATGTTCTTTCTCATAGAAGAGTCTGAGGGCATGACTTTTTGGGTGTTTTTTTTTTTTTTGCTAGAGTGTATGTAAATGAGTGGCAATGACTATGCCTTTTTGGGCATAGTTACACAGATTCCTGTAACCAGTAAGAGGCATCTTGGTCATGAATCTCAGGAGGTGATGCAGTCTGGACCGGAAGCTGGCCCTGCATGGCCCAGACTGAAGTCATCTCCTGAATGGGCTTCACTAAGCAGGTGGGCTGCTCACTGCCACCTAGTTCACAGAGCTGTGGAAGAACAGTCTTTGAGCAATTTGCAGAGAGTGAGTTATGAGGAACAGTAGCCCTATAACAAATCCTGGGCAGAGGAAGGAAAGGAGGAAGAAGGAGGTGGAGGAGATGTGAAGGGGTATTTGTCAGCAATGGCACCTCAGGCAAAAGTCTGTTTGGGGATGAAAAAGTGCTGAGGGTTGGGTCTGGGAGGGTACTTTAGGTGGGATGTTGGATTTCCATGTTGAGAAAAGTCTGCAGCCCCACTGTGCTTTACCTCAGGTAGGGGCCCAATGGCAGGTGCTGAAAGGAGCTGGAGAGTAGCAGGCAGATGTGTCATAAAATAAGCATATGCACCTTAAGACTACATGTGACATTGCTTTCAAAGGTCTCTCTTACTTCCTGCTGGAAAGTCCTGGGCTGTTCCTTTGTAGAGCACTTGTTCCCCTCCCCAAATGCCTCATTTGCTCCAAGCCTGATAGGAACAAGGTATTTCCTTCTACCAGTAGAGTTTTTATTTGATAACAGTAAAGAAAAATGATTTTTGAAAAAACCAAACACCTGAAAGCTTTTTCAATTACCTGGTAAGGTTACTTAAGCTGAACTTTGCTGTAGCACTGATCCCTTTTTTCTTTCTGAATTCTAAGGTGGGAGAGAAAATGGTCTTTGGATGATAACGCCTGTTCCCAGGTTATCCTTCAGCAAAATGTAATCCACTGTATTCTTTGCCTTCCAGTTTTTCACCTGCCTCTTGATTTTTGTGGGCTCTTATCTCCATCCTGTTATTTCACAGCTGCTTGGGCCCCTAAAGAACTCTCTCTCCTTTGACTGCTATTTTCAAGAGTTTGTCTGTAGCCCTCCAAGCTGCTCTATGCAGACAACTGGCTCTGTAACATGACTTTCAGAAAGGTGATGCTGGCTCTGGGGGACAGTGCTCAGAAAACTGTCTTTTCCAGATGGCTCACTGGTGGGGCCTGACTGGGAACCCACAGAGAAGCTCAACTTCTCTGCTGTTGGCCTCAAAGTTTCATGTCTAAACTTTGTAATAGCTAGTGAGGAAGGATGCTTGGTTAAGTCTCTGTAATGAGGGCCATCTTGGGCTGCATTAAAAAAAATGCCCTTTCTGGGTCAGCAAAATAGTTCACTTGGATAGTGTGCAACCCAGATTCAAACCTGGCCCCCATTGCATTAAAAGAAGGTTTGGTGTTATGGTCTCTTTCACTCTCCCAACCTCTCTCTGTCTCTATAAAAAAGGATGAGGGAATGTCCTTCTTTTCCTGCTAATGCAACTAAAGTTTTACAAATGTCAGTGACAGACTCTAAGGGAGAGAGAGAGAGAGACTCTTTTCTTTAAGTATCTGTAAGGGCCTATAAGCAGTGATGAACTCTAAGGGAGGGAGAGAGAGAGAGAGAGAGAGAGAGAGGGAGAGAAAGTCCTTTCTTTAAATATCTGTAAGGGCCTATAAGATGGTTTAGTGGATAAGGCACTTATCTTACTATGTGTGAAACCCTGGATTTGAGCCCACAAGGGAGCATTATGTATGGCACAGGGGAAGTTCTATGGTGCTATAGTGTCTCTCCCTAAAATCAAAATAAGTAGTTTGGAGAGGCCACTCAACTATGATGTATATGCATGAGTCTATTCCCTGTTACTGCACAGAAATCAATAAATCAAATATCCTTGGGCTACTGCCTCCCCCAAGATGCATTATTTTGGGGTCCCTTAGCCTCATTTACTGTGAGTCCCACACAGGGAACGTGTAGTACACCAGATCGTACATGCTACTGAAACAGCTGAGCAGACACAGCAAATTAATCTCAATAAAGCACATCCGGTGCTGGCCTCAGTTTAAGCTCACAGGATGCCATCCCATTACACTGTGTTTTCATTTACATCAGTTGATGGCCATGCCCAGGCTACTTAAAAATTATTTTAGAAGTTAGAACATGTAGGAAAATACATTTTCAGACTGAAATACTCTTGTGATAAGAACATTTGAGCCCAGGCATATTGATTTTGTAGCAGGGTGATGGATTACAAAGTCCAAGAGCTGGTTTTACTGCAATTTAAATGAACATTCCTAACGGGTCTCTCACCCCTGCCTCTTGCAATCATACCCCCTACCATAGGATCACTTGGAGCTTGGGAGAAATAATAGTTCTGGGTCCCTCTGAGCAAACTGGCACAGAGACCAGAAAATGAGGGGAAGAGGGAGGCATGGTGGAGACTTGGTTAGTTTTGGGGGCACCTCTCTAGCTTTGGAGCCCTGACTCTAGGGTTCTCTTTACCATTCTGCCACCCTCATGCTTCTCAGCATGGATTCTCTTCCTCCAAAGGCCACAACAACCCTAAATCCATGGACAATCTCCTGCTTTGCTCCTAGTCCACCCATATATGTTGCTGAGTAAGATGTCACCAATCACTTTTTGAGGGATAAGGTTCAATTATTCCTTCAAGAGTTGAAGAACATGTGTGGAGCTTCCACTTCAAGCCCGAGCCTAGAACAAGTGCTGCACACAGGAGAGTGAGGCAGAACCTGGCCTAGGTGGGTGGGGATGCACCCCCCCCAACAGGCAATTAATTAAAATATGAGTGTGTTTGACACTCACTCCCAGAAATTGTCTCCTTGGGAAAGAATTATCTTCACACCCGCAAGAAGCATGGAGGAGGGCACTGAGCAATCTTGGGTGTGAACCCTCTCAAAGAAAGCATCCTCACCAAAGGGGTTGAGATCCCTGCCCATTTCCAGGAAGGCATCATCTCAAGGATTTCACGAAGACTGAGATTTCTGTGTCATTAACTCTGAGTATTAGTTTAAAATATTTTTAAATTTTTTATCAGCCACTAAAGTCACAACATTTTTCTTTTTTAAAACATTTGGTGATCGGGAGAAAGTAATTCAAACTACTTCAGCATGAAGACTGGCTACAATGGACTTGCAATCCAGAAAAGCTGGAATGCAATTACTAAATATTTTGTAGCCACAAGTTCTGAGTGAGGAAGACTGGAAATGGGAGTGACTTATGTATCCTTTCAACACCAAACAAGCTTTGAGTCCAAAGGGAAGAAGTCCTTGGCAAACCTCGGTGCTGAGGAGACCAAAGAGTCACGGCTTTGACATTCCAAGGGGAAATACTTTAGACTGTGTAATTTCACACGCAGCCAAGTCATTAGTCAAATGAATTAAAAGTAATCACATTTCCAGAAATAAAAATACCATAAACACACAGGCAAAGGATAGCAGCCTCTAGCAGATTCTGTTGGGGGGGTCTCTGACTAATGCCTGAACAAGCTTGATTTTAAGTTAAGTGAGCATGACCAGCCAATCGTAGAAAACTCAAATCTGATTAAACCTCTGATAAGGCACAGCCTGATAAACATCAAGCAACCACAGCTTAGTGAAGACCAGGCCCAGCACGCAGAGGAGACCGAGGTTCCATGTAGCTGGAAGCGTGCACCAGGATGGGACGTGGGTCACCCAGGATGCCTCCTCTCCAGCTGCAGAGTCTACAACAACTGTTCACAAGATAATGGAGGCTGGAGAGGTTGAGACACTAGTACTGACTATGGGAGACTCACATGTTCTGGGTCAAGTCTTCACTGGTAGGATTACACATGACTTTTCACATGCTTCTATGCACAGGTGGGTGATAGACATGGGACCGTCAGAAGTGACACAAATGGTGTCACTGGGTCTATTCATTTGTTCAAACACAATGTCTTTTATCCTAGCCTGGGTTTGTTCATTCATTCATCAAATATTTATTCTGTAGCTACCATAAGCCCAGCACTGTCATTATTTCTAGGTGGTGCTATATAGCTGGAGAGAGAGACTTGCGACCCAACTGTTCTGTGTTCATTGTGTGCTAGTATTCAGTAATTATTCTGCTCCCCACTAAGGAAATGAGGGAAGAAGGCAAATAGCTGGATCTGGAGGGGATCAGAGAGGGCTGAAGAAAAGGCAACATTCAAGATGACATTTCAGTGGTGAAAATAAAGCAAATGATTTGTGTCCCCAGTTCTAGTGGGAGGAATTGCATGGTGCTGGAGCTAGCACAAAAAATTCAGAAAGAGTTCACAGGGATAGAAGGCTGGGGTGGGGCTAGGGTATGTCTGCTCATGAGGATGAGGACAGTGAATACAGTGGAGGACATTAGGCAGGGAAAGGCTAAGGTTGGAGTTGAGTTTTAGAAATACATCCTATGCATTGTTAGGGGAGGAAGACAGGATGAGAGGCTGAAGGAATCAAAGAGGAAGATGCTCTTTTTAATGAAATAACAGCCTGTGAGTCTTGGATATATTGACTCTCTTAAAAGCTTAGACCAGGGAGAACAGAAGCAACCAGTGGCACAGCTATATACAAATAATATCAAAGCACATAAATTATGGTGATGTTGTGTATGATACAGAAAATCCTAACAAAGGGATATTTCAAAGTTAACCCAATTGCCAAATAATGCAATTATAGTAATAACTATCTATTGCCTTCTTAAACCCTAAGATAGCAGGATCCTCCTGTTTCCTCTACAGAACCTATATTTCCTCCAGTCCTGAAACCTCTAAGGTAGGGCCCACTTTCCTGCATGCTTCTCTCAATTCATACCAAATGATATTGCATCCACCGATCCCAACCTAATCAATGCAATGAGTACCACCCCAGCATGCTTCACTTCAGATTGTGTCCAGAGATGTCAGGTGTGGAATGGCAACCCTTCAGCCTCATTACTCAGATGAGATCTTTCCTTTAATATGATTCTCTAATTCCATTCCAGGTGGTTCACTTCCTAACAAAGTCCCAAAAACCTAGATATAGACCATAGATATAGATATAGAGCATAGATTTACATGTATCCATAAATTAGGGCAAAATATATACCTGAAAGCAAAAGTGCACAATAGTCTGCAGTGAGTCAGTATAAAGTTCATAAAGAAATAGTGTCTACTTAGACTTAGATACCCTCCTCACCTACTTCCTATTATACTTCCCTCACTCACTCCAAAGTTAACCTTATCAAAGCAAGGACTGCAAAAGCTAAATAAGGGCAAGAGACTGGCATACTTTAATGATGACACTTTAGTCACTATCAGGCCACCCCATCAGCTGGGGTCCTATTTGGGGAGTCCTGAGATTCCCAAACAAACATGATGGGCCTAGACCTTGAATAAATCCCTTTCTCCTTACCAGTTACCAGTCATTCCTAATAGGAACAACACAATAGACCCCTTTGTGGGACCCCATAGGACCTTGCCCTCAACCTGGATCGACAACGGTAGAGAATGTTCCATCCTCCAAAGGGAAGCTGGAGAACATACACTATGCTACACCTGAGGAAGATGGGTTGATATTGAGGCAGCATGGGATGTTCCTACTCATGACCACAGAATGTGAGCTCAGATCTACAGGGATGCAGAGGTCACATAAGCTCCTAAGCTGAATATGGGCCCAAGATCTCATCAATTCAATGGGGTCTACAGTCAACAATATTTATACACTTTTCCCATATTTGGGAGCTACTCTCTTCCCTGATCCAGCTTTCTGGTCCTTTTTCCAGTCATGACATCATCTTCCCAGACAATAACTTGGATCCACCTGCATATCAGATTTCAGGCTCAAGGGAAAAGGAAAAAAAAAAAAAAAACTAGTATAGCCACGGCCCCTTTGGAATATAACTAAAATATGCCTACTAGCTATCTACAAAGTGGAGGACCCCCCCCAACTCTTCATCTGCACTATTCAAACCTTTAGGTTCATGATTAGTCAACAACTTGTTTGGCTTTATATGTTAACTCTCTTTTCAGCCACTAGGTTCCAGATGCTATCATGATGCCAACCAGATTTCCCTGGACAGACAACCCCACCAATGTATCCTGGAGATCTGATTCCCCAGAACCCTGCCCTACTAGGGAAACAGAGATTCAAGCTGGGAGTGTGGATCGACCTGTCAATGCCTATGTTCAGAGGGGAAGCAATTACAGAAGCCAGACCTTCCACCTTCTGCATCCCACCATGACCTTGGGTCCATACTCCCAGTGGGTTAAAGAATAGGAAAGCTATCAAGGGAGGGGATGGGATTTAGAGTTCTGGTGGTGGGAATTGTGTGGAGTTGTACCTCTCTTATCCAATGGTTTTGTCAGTGTTTCCTTTTTTAAAATAAAATGAAAAAGAAAGAAAGAACAGCCTGAAGGCAGAGGACTGAGGCTTAGGAAAATTGAGAAGACAGCTTCCAAATGTATTCTGTTCACCTGAGAAAGTGCTAAGGAAATATCAGAGAGACTGCTGGTGGTGGTTGCAATATGTTCTTTTGGCTTTAAAAGCGTTTGTGGAGTGTGAGTGGATGGAAGTTACGACTGTGTTTGACATGAAATCTTGTATTGTTGTGTTCTGCTGTGATTATAGGCTTGGCTCCAAGTTTTTCATTTGGAGCCATTTGTTCAGAAAATCTCACATTCAGAATCTAAGTGCCTTCCTCATTAATTCCGCGGTGGCCTTCCATAGCTCCATGATTGAATTACCTAATAGCACCTGCCTGAAATGATTAACATAAGAGGAAGCCATGGGGTTGTATTTGATATAAACGGTTTGTTTCCTGAAATTGTAATTTTATTAAAGGGGGACCCAGAAAACCACCTTTGCAAATGAAGGTACAGTATTGGCTTGTATGAGGTGCCTGGGAGGTTAATGAGTGATTAACAGTTAACACATGACAACAGGTGAAGGAGGAAGGTGGCATTTCTCAAGTGCTGGGTCAGCAGCCCTGGGTAATGGAGGTGTTGCTTCTAAGGGTGGTGTGACTCACTATAAGGGTGATGACCAGCGGGAAAAGGGACTGGCTATTTGAGGAACTGGATCTTAGGACCACAGTGAGCTCAAGAATAATTTTCCATCCAAGCCTCCATCCACTTGCTTAGGTTATTCCAAAACAGCTCAAGAGATAGCCATCATTTTGTTCAGCATTTTAAAAAGTCCCTTTCTTCCTAAATCCATCATTTAGTCATGACCCACACTTTTGTGATGTTGATCTAGGTGTGAACCATACACACACTACATGCCATGATGCTTTTTAAGGGCAGGAATCATTTGTACTTCCCCAAATATAAATAGAATAGCTCCATGATCTGGACACATTTTATTATTTTTATCTTTGTTTATTTACTGGATAGAAGCAGCCAGAAACCAAGAGGAATGGGGGGATAGAAAGGGAGAGAGACAGAGACATTTGTAACCCTTTTTACCACTCATGAATCTTTCCCCCTGAAGATGGGGACTGGAGGCTTGAACCTGAGTCTCAACTTCCCAGGCTTTAATCTCTACGACCATTGGTTGGGAAGGGAGACTGTGATGGTCTGCTGAGAAGTTTCTGAGTTTTGCTCAAACCATGTTATTATGATAAATCTACTCAAAAGGCATGACTTTGCTAACAACCATGAAATAAGTTTTCCCTACCTCTCATCTTTCTTCTTAAAAAAAGCCTAAATTCACACTTAGTGGTTCCTACCATGAACTGCATGGGGACATTTGCAGGGGATTAAAATAAAATGCAGGTCAATAGGCTCTACCCCTAACAAACAGGTGCAAACTTTCTATGATTGTCTCTATTTCTATGTTTAACTCTATTTCTCTCACAACTTCCCAATCTTGCCATGTCTTCTAGATGTCTGCTGTGGGTATCTGGTCTTCCTTTCAGGTACATTTCCAGGCTGTATGATGCATAAATGTCAGCAGCACAGGTACCCTTGCACCTGCCAGATTCCTGGATTCCTTTCTTGAATCCACCTCAAGCCATCTGGCCCAGACCATCACAGTCTCTCTTCCCAACCAATGGTCGTAGATATTAAAGCCTGGGAAGATGAGACTCCCATTCCTCCATTTGGAGGGGGGTGGTTCAAATGGTTTTTTAAAAAGATAAGTAACAGTTGTTATTTAGAAATAACCCCCTGTTGACATCCAATTCTACTGCATGTGCACTCACTCTGCCCCTAAACTTTTTTGTTTAAATATATGCTCTCAAGAGTTCTGCATTGGAACTAGTTTATTGTCATGATTAATGTAAGAAGAAAAATTATATGGTGAACTTGAGGTGTTACAGCAAGTATGTCTGTTCCTCTTGGATTTGCATCTGCCAAGAAGTGCCTGCAGTAAAGCCAAAGAGCCCACAGGGATATGCCTGACTCTCAAGAAACTCAGTCTTGTGATGTGCACGCATATTCACAGAAGTCTTTCTGCAGTCCCAGCCTTCCATCCCTCCCACCCTCCCTCACTCCCTTCCCCCTCTAACTCTCTAAATGCCATCACATGGCTCCCAATTGTCATGGCGGTCACCATTTCTTCCATTAGCCTCATTATCTCATTCTAGGCTCCATTAGAACTCCCATCATAATGAGGACTTAGAGTAGAGCTATTCATCACTTCCTGGGTCACCCTCCACTCCAGCTGGCATGATGAATTCCCAGCTCCCAGTTCTCACCTGTGTTGCATGGTCCCTCCCGTTCCCATTAACACACCCGCCTTACTCCCCCCACTCTGTAGTCATCACCTCATTACAACTCCATTACCTCAGAGCATCATCTACATTATAACTCCATTACCTCCCTTATCAACCCCTCTCCATTTCAGCTGCCCTCACCTACTCCTTTACAGCTACCAGCTTTTCAATTACAGGTCCATTATCTTTATTATTACCTCGATGACAGTCCTAATTTTACCCATAACAATAGCAATGGTTTTATCCACTCCTGTGTAGTGAGTGACCCTAACAAACTTTCACAAGTTTCTATTTCCCACCCCACCTTCACATGAGTCCAACAGCTCCATTAATGCTAGAAGCCCCTTCTTTCCCTTTCTCCAGCCACCTGGGAAAATGTCAACCACAGAAGAAATGCCATTTTACCCAAAACTTTGTTATCGTGCCATGGCTCTTATCTATAACTCACTGCACAGTTCTCTTTCTGAAATAGCCAAACAAAGCTCCAAGTCATTTTGAAGACATCAGCACCTTGTTGGTATGCCCTCCATCACAAGCTCCAAGAACCTTCACTGTAGTTTCTTCACCAGAGCAGGTGAACCCTGTATTGATGAAACTGCAAAGGGTTACCTGAGTTGTTAATTAACTAGAGTGTGTGTTTGGGGTGGAGGTTTGCTGACTGACCCTGTGCTGAGCATTCTCCTGTCTAGCCAGAGCAAATTCAACCTCATTTCCTTCCCAGAGTACTTGGCAGCTGGACCAAGTGGGCAAGCAGGAAGCATGTTAATGGAATGATGAAATGCCCCATCACCTGCCTTTTATATTTAAACTCACAGTCTATCACTGCTGCATTGATCATTATCAATGCCACATCAATACACTCTGCACTCCTGGTCTTCGAGGAGAGATATGCTGCTCTATCATTCTCAGAGCCACTATCTCAGTGATTATCACACTCAGTGCCAGTGGCTCCATTACAAGGCCATTACCTCTCCTTGATTAAGATGAGATAGACTTGACTCTGTGATGCCTTGTGTCCCTCTCGGAGCATGTCATGCTCTGTGTAGGACACAGGTTTCAGCCTGGGCATCACATGGGAAAAGCTCCAGTGCTGGAGTATGTCTTTCTCTATCTCTCTCCATGTATCTGAATGGAAAAAAAGCTATCTAGGAAAGGTGAAATGGTACATATGTGTGCATGTGTATGTGTGTGCAAGCATGGGCAGGGAGAAAGGAAATAAAGTCTGGATTCTACTTGGGGCTTCATTTATTCCTCATTAGGAAATGAAGATTGGACTAGAATAATCTCTAAAGCCTTAGACTGGACATTTGCTGCTCTTGTGTCCAGAGCCAGAGTACCAGAATTCTTGAAGAGTCCAAGTCATTTCCCAGTCTCATGGTGCTCTGCTGACTTGACAGGAGCATATCTTTGGCCATGGTCAGGACATGTGGCACTGGGTGCAATCTGGGCCTTACCTTCTTTGTACCTAAGGAAGGAATCACTGTGCTTTTGATGCTGCTGGACTCCACTCACCTGCAGACAAACATATCTCACCTGAAGCCCAACGAGGAAGCTCAAGTATTCACACGCTACCAGGGTTGTCCTCAGTCTTCCTCCTGACGTCCTCATCAATGCTGAACCATGTAAAGGGACCCTGGAATGTAGCCCACTTCTATGAAGACCTAGTCAATTTGACCTAGTCACTAATTTAAGTCACACCATAGAGACAAGGCTTGGTCTTAGCTTTGTCTCATCATGCTTCTCTCTTTCCCCTCATCCTCCTCCTCTTCTCTTTCCCTCCATCTCTTTCCCCTTCTGGTCTATTTCAGACACCTCCTCTCCCACCACTTGCATGGGAGACCTTCTCAATCCTGTCTTTCAGAGCAAGGGTGTTGTTTTCCTCTTCTCTTGCCATCATTTCTTCTCTGAATTTTTCCTCTCCAGTGGCCTTTAGACAGAAAATGATCTAATGAAACAATTAACATTCTAGTGTGGATGAAAGAGCCTCTCTGGGGACACCTGCCTTTCAGAAGGGACATCTGGGAGAGGTGACACTTTAACAAGAATGCAACACAAATTCTAGAATTTCAGACATGGTAGAACTGAGTGTTCCTTACATGTTATTTGATCTCTTAAAATTTAAAAGGAGATGAGGAGGGTGATGAGTGAATGATTTTCAGGGTAGAAAGATTTCAATGTTAGTAAAATATATTTTGTGGATGATAGAATATACTCTCCATAAAAACTACTTGAAAGGGATCAGGAGATGGCTTACTTGGCAGAGTGCACACTACCATTCATGTAGGGCCTGGGTTCAAGCCTTTGACCACCACATAGGAGCCCCATGCAAAGGAGAAGCCTCATGGATAGTGAAACAGTGACATGGTGTCTCTTCTCCTCCTCTCTATCTTTATCCCTCTCTGCTTTCATTCTCTATTTGGGACAAAAATGTGTACTGGGAGCAGTGAAATCTTGCAGGCAACAATGAAGCACTGGCAGTAAGGGGGGAAAGGCCACTTGAAATACCTCCAATATCATTCATTCACCAAATTCTCCTTCCCTTGAGGCTCCTGAAACCTACAAATGAAGCCATATCATCTAATGTGAAGTTCTTATCGGTTCCTCACACCCAGTGGTTGGTGAGGTGAAAAATGGTTGTCAAAGATCATTGTGAAGTGCATGAGGCTTGCTGTGTAAATGGCATGCCTCTCAGGAAAACACAAGGGGGAAAAAAAGGCTTTACTTGGTGATGACAGAAACAGAAAGGGTTTGGTACAGCCTCATCTGCAGAGATATCTGTAACTACAGAAATATTCTCAGCTTCTAAATGGTTAGTCTTTGGCCAAGGCTACCCAAGGGTTGGCATGGGTGTCAGGGAGACCCAAAACAGTCACGTTTCTCACCTGCCCTTGCCACTGTCATAGTTATCCGTTGTCCGGTCCTACCCTCCCCTTCTCTCCTCTCCTCTCTCCTCCTCTCCTGTCCCCTTCCTTTCTCTCCCCTCCCCTCTTTTCTCTCCTCTCCTCTCCTCTCCTCTCCTCTCCTCTCCTCTCCTCTCCTCTCCTCTCCTCTCCTCTCCTCTCCTATCTTCTCCACTCCTGTCCCCTCCCCTCCCCTCTCCCCCCTCCTCCACACTCCTCTCCTTCCCATTTCCTATTCTCTTCCTTCCTCTGCTTTTCTTTTCACTGTTGTCCAGGGCTTGAGGTGTCATTCTCATTATGCCCTCCTGTCTTTGTGCCATCTTTCCTGTCGATTCTGCTCAACCCCATGCCCTCTCCCGTGAGCTGCTCTTTAGCCTTTGCCACTTCCCTGATCCTGTAGCAATTGCCATCTTGGTTCTCAGCAAGGTTGTGCAGCACAGCCAGGATGCACATTTTGTACTTCACTATCTTGTTATACACAGGGATTTCTGGATTTAGAATTGTCCTCTTGACTAAAGTCTAAGACCCTTGGGAAGAGGAGCCATGGTGTGGGTTTCTTTCGGCTGGTCCCTGAGTGTGCATGTGTGTTGCTTCACAACTCCAAACTGAATTTTTTTTTCAGATAGAAAGAGTGATGGGGGAGGGAAAGATGCTACAGCACTGAAGACAAAGCACTATCCAGGTGAGCTAGTTTTCTGGCCCTGTATGTCTGCACTTGATCCATCAGCATGAATTTCCAGAAATGTGCTAACTGAAATATTTATTCCTTCTTCTTATTTTCCCATATCCGACTGTCCTCTCCTCCCCTTTAATCCACTGCACCTCCCCTTCCTTCTCTGTGACCTGAGAGCCCCAGGCCAAGGGCACTGGCAGCATTATGTGAACACACTGAGCACAGTCCAGGTTTAGGAGATTTCTGATGCCTGTTCTCCTGGGAGCTGGGGGTCATGTTTGAGAGGACAGCATGAGTATCTCACTGGGTAGGAATGGAGTCCCAGCCAACCAGAATCCTTTGATTTGACAAGAGAGAGAAAGGGAGAGAAGCCAACCTTGGCACTCTAACAAGATGCCACACCAAAGGCTGTCATGGGAAGAACCTATATTGCATACCTATAAGTGCTGGCTGACTCATATGACATGCTTGATATTTCTACTGTGGAACATTCCTTTGGGGGAACATCTGGACAACTGAAACTTGTTTTGACGGCCCAGTGAAGGCGTAACTTTACATAAGCATTTTCACTATGCCCACAGGTCCTTCTTATGATCAATTCTCATCAGTGTGTCGGAAAGCAATTTCAGTAAGTACTTAGCTTAATCAATTTGTATCTTTACACCGACCTTTGGGACCTGTGTATGCTCCCATCATGCACTGAGCTTCACAGTTCTCATCTCTGCAGCAGCCGATTTTGCAATATTGGTACCTGGCTTTCACAGACATTCAGTGTAAGAACTCAGGGCTATGCCCCTGCCTCTCCAGTGTGTGCAAACACTAGCCAACATTTTCTCTGAGATTTGGGCAATGAAGAAGATGGTAGGGTAGTCTGGGATAATGGGATAATGAAAATAATCAGGAAAACTGAACATTTTTTTTATCAGCTTGTTTATACAATTATGTAAATGCTGCACATTTGAACATGGCTGATTTCTCAATTACTCATGGTTTGGAGCTCTTGAGAATTTGATTCAACCAAATGATCTCTTCCTTGGCCTCACACTATGAACAAGGTGTGGAGTTGGTGGAAGGGGAGATAGAGACACCACTGATAAGATCAGAGAACTACAACAGTTCAAAGCCAATGAGCAGAGACAAGAGGAAGAACAACAGCGGGGCTCTGAGGGTCAGAGCAGGAAGAGGACTCAGTGTGAATCCAAAGAGGGATGCAGAGGTCCACTGCCCAGGGTAGGTCCCTGTCCCCTCCCCCAGATTCTAGCACCACCTTGTGTGGTGGGAATGCTGCAACAGCCTTTCATTCACCTTCAAGTCATGATTCTACGGGAATCTGCTCAGGCTCCAGTTTAAATGGATTATAAGGCTTTTCCTCTCAAAACTCTGTAGGTGGATGTTCTGACCTGCCAGGGCCAGGAAGGGCAGATTTACTCACAGACGTGCCTGATCTGACCTCCTGCCTGTTGCTTTAGAATTCTCTCTTTCCTGTTAATTTCTACTAAAGTAACAACAATGGATGATCTTCTATAGGTCACAGGGGCACCACATTTGATTTCAACACCTATATCCACTCCATGGATATAGGAATTCTAGATTTCAACTCTCCCCCACCAAAGCTGATCCACTTACCTGATGTATCCCTTGACACATCCATTTTAGTAACTTCCACTCTACTCTGAAAACTGAAGAGATAGTTTTGCATGTTCATTTGTTTCATTTCTCCATCTTACACAATGGAGTTAAATCATTAGGTATCTTCTCTTTCAATCTGACTTACTTCACAAAGTATGATACCCACTTCTTGGAACTTTTATTATTTATATATTTGCCACAGGATTATTATTTCTAAGGCTTGGTGCCAGCACTATGAATCTACTGCTCCTAGAAGACATTTTTTTTCATTTTTTCATTCTATTTTATTTGAAGTGATAGAGAATATTGAGCGAGAAGGGGAAACAGAGAGGGAAGGAGACAGATATGTAGACAGACACCTGCAGATCTGCTTCACTACTTGTGAAGCATACCCTCCTTTGCATGGTGACATATGTGTTTAACCAAGTGTGCCGTCACCCCCTACCTCCACCCCCTTGGAACACATAGCTTCATTCTGGACAAAAAATGTGACAGCTGGCCTTTTCCTGCCAGAAATCAGATGCCAGTTTCAAGCTCAAGGTGAAGCTTCTTCTGGAAGGTTGTGAGAACAGTTCTGGTACATGAGTGCTCTGAAAGGAAGTATAAATCCAGGGGTAGTTCTTTAATGGCCATACCTACCCAAAGAGACAGCCATGATATTAGGAGCTTTAATACTTCATTCCAAGGACACCCAGTATCTGGTGTGTTTGGGGAAGAATGAAGAGTGAAGACAATGGGATCTTGTGTTGATGAGAATGATTTTTCCTTGACATTGGACCTATTATTAATTGCCTACTGTACACCCTTCTACACAACTTTGACTTCTTCTGAAATTTAGAGAAGAATTTGTCATGGAACACACTCATACCTGTATTGTTAGTACAAATTGTAGAAGGACTTCAATCAAAACAAGCCCAGAGAAGAGGAAGCTGGGAATCTCACAGTGAATATTCAGAAGAAGAAACTTGAGAAATACCTGCTTATGGGAAACCTACATTTCTCTCCTAACCAATGAAAAGTAGTCACAACTTCTCCCATCCTCTATCTGATGAACCTATGGGACAGTGGAGGGACCTCCCCTCTCCCTGCATCCCTCACCTATAAATACAGACATGCCTGAATCCTCACTGGGCTTGTCTCTAGTTGTCCTGAACTACAACTCTGTTATTCACAGCCAAAAGCTAGTGCTGTGAGCTTGCCTCGATTTACTTCCTTATTCAAATGTATGTTGTATTCCCCTTCTTGGTACTGAGCTCACCCCTAAGTATTACAAAAAGAACAGAACGTATCAACCAAGATGAGCCATTCATATTTCTGGTTGCTGTATGGTATTCTCAGCAAAGGTCAGGTCCTTACAATATTGCCACTGAATTAAATGATTATGTAGTAGTTGCTCAGGAAAGGTTTGCTTCCAGGGACTGAAAGTTCCCCCATAACTGGCATAAAGAGAGGTTTCTTGTGCATAAGCACATGGTAGTGGGCCTCCTGGCCCCAGGGACTTTCATTGAAAATGCAGGCTCATGGAGGTAGAACTGCATGCAGAACGTAGTCCATCAGAGGTGAGGGGCTGTATCCACACATATCCCCAGCTCTGGCAGAAAGCATAGGAGAAGGCGGTGCTTCCAATCCTGTCTGTGGTCCCGAGACTGGGAGCTCAGCTCCCCAAATATCACATTTATCTCAATTTGGCAAGAAGCTGAAAGCCTAGCTGGGGCCATTTAGATTCTAATGTTATTAAGGGCTCATCTAATCAGCTTTTAAAATAAGATGCTCTCAAATGGAGGGAGGAAGGCACAGAGGAGAAGCAGGCTGAGGCAGGAAGACAGAGCAGTGGCCTGAGCCTGAGCCACCCCTGACCAGAGGTGACCAGCTGGTCTCCCTGTGTAGTCACTTATGAGGCTGGGACACCAGTTCATGCAGGGAATAGCAGGTTGTAAGTGCCCAGGAAAGTATCACCATCCACTCAACCCAGACTCCTGTGAGACCACTTGGCCACATGTGCTCTGAGAAAGATACTGGCCAGCCTTGCATGCTCACAGGCAGCCCTTGAGTGTTTTTATGACCCGACTGGGGGGCGGGGTAGGGGAGAAGCTCTGCAGCTCACACACCCACTGAACCCACTTCATCCACAAGGCAGTTTAGAGATCACACAGACAATTTTTAATTGGACAAGTTTCTTCACATGTTGGGGGCAGAGGTTCATTCCTTCATTGCAAGCAGTTTGTCAGATATTCTCTTAGCCACACAAGCACTTTCTCTGAGCAGAGACTTAGTAAATACGAATGTGTTCTCCATCATCACACTGGTTGTGATATTTCCATGACTTCCCCACCCCCACACCCCACTGTCCAGCTGTTGGTCTAGAAGGTCCAGACTCACACATTTGCTCTCAAGTGAGAATGGCTGATCACCATTGAGTGGGTGCTAGCTCTTGGGAAACATTCTGTCAAAGGACTCTGGACTACTATGAAGTCAGACCTCCCCAAGTGTCTGACAGTAGTGTGGGTTGGTTTAAACGTGGGCTTCAGAGAGCACTAATCCTATCTATTGAGTCAGTGTGATAGATATTCATGCCGGATGAATCTGCAGAAGGAAATGAGTTTTTCCCAAACCAACTTCAGCAAACATATAAGCAAATAGAGAGAAGGCTGTCAGATATATTTCACTGTTTTGTACAATGAAAGGGGGCCACGCCTACTTGAAAAGTTCCCAATTGAGCAGATCTAGCCTGAATGCCAGGAAAAGTTATTAAGCAAGCGAAATATTCACTGTACCTGTCAACTCCAGGCATCCTGAGAGCTTTCTCCTGTGGACCATTTTTTAGAGGTTATTATTTCAACCTAAAAATTCTTTCAACAAATATATGTAGTATGTAAAAAGAATTACAAAACCTTTTAAATTAAAAGAAAGGAAATGACAGGTTTTCCTCTAGCCACATAAATAGTTATGAGTAGAGATAAAGAGATGGATATTTTTTCATAATACTTTATTAGAGGTTTTGGAACTTGGGAAATGTTAGCATCGGGCTGGTGAATAATTTAGCACTGATTCATGGAGGCCTGGTGCAGGCGTGGCTGGGCTGGGAGTCAAGTCAAACCTCTTGGAAGGACCGGGAGCAATAACACACTTTTACGATCTAATGCATTTCAGAAATATTTTATGAGAAGCCTAACCTTGATGCTTGGTTTCTCCTGAACTTTTCCCCCCAAACCAGTATGAGCTCTACGGCAGCTAAGGCTCTTGACTACCCCATTCAGGGAGATAGTCCCCAGACTATCACTAAGGAGACAAATAGTCTCTCTTGGCTGGGAATACAGTCCCTAGTGAAAGTTCTCCCCACCCCCCCTACATACACCTTGGCAATGACAGGTGGGAAAAGGTACCTTTAGTGACGTTGTCCTTGTTGTTTTCTATCTCCTGCAAGTCCTTCAGTCTTAGTGCCAAGAGAGACCTAGACTCTGTGCAGTCAGCTGTTAGGACCACCTGAGGCGAGAACAAAAGAAGAAAGAGATAGGTTGATGATTTCAATGGCTGGGGATATGGCACAGTGGTAGACTGTATGACTTGCATGCATGCATGTGTCCCAACTTCAGTTTCAGACACTGAATATCCTCAGTGAGGCTTTGATTCTCTAACTCATTCCCATTCTCTATCGTTCCTGTTAATAAATAAAAGGCGAGGTGGTTGCACACCTGGTAGAACATACATGTCACAGTGCACAAGAACCAGGGTTCAAGCACCAGGTCACCACTTGCAGGGGGAACTTTCATGAGTGATGAAGCAGTGCTTCAAGGTGTTGCTCTCTCCCTCTCTATCTTCTCCTTCCCTCTAAGTGTCTGTCTGTCTCTACCCAAAAACAGAAAGAAAGAAAGAAAGAAAGGAAGGAAGGGAGGGAAAGAAGAAAGGAAGGAAGATAAACATTAGAAATATGTTTGTGGTTTCAAACTAATAAACGTGGATTTCCTTTTCACATATCACATCTCTTTTTTAAAATTCCTGGAGAGATATCACATGACATTCAAAAGCCAAAAAAAAAAATTTAAAGTAACTTTTCTGCTCCAGATTGTTTTATTTATTTCATTAATTTTTCTTACATTTATCCTCATAGTTTTTCAGTAAAGTGGCAGGTTTTAAGTTTAGAGTTCTACAGAGTGATATTAAATCCAAAAGAAACACATTTATTGGGGGTCGGGCGGTGGCGCAGTGGGTTAAGTGCATGTGGCGCAAAGCGCAGGAACCGGCGTAAGGATCCCGGTTTGAGCCCCCGGCTCCCCACCTGCAGGGGAGTCGCTTCACGGGCGGTGAAGCAGGTCTGCAGGTGTCTATCTTTCTCTCCTCCTCTCTGTCTTCCCCTCCTCTCTCCATTTCTCTCTGTCCTATCCAACAAGGGCAATAATAATAACCACAACGAAGCTACAACAAGGGCAACAAAAGGGGGAAAAAATGGCCTCCAAGAGCGGTGGATTCATGGTGCAGGCACCGAGCCCAGCAATAACCCTGGAGGAAAAAAAAAAAAACCACATTTATTCATTAAAATATATATTTTTTATTTTTTTATTTTTAATATTTTATATATTTATTCCCTTTTGTTGCCCTTGTTGTTTTATTGTTGTAGTTATTATTGTTGTTGTCGTCATCGTTGTTGGATAGGACAGAGAGGAATGGAGAGAGGAGGGGAAGACAGAGAGGGGGAGAGAAAGACAGACACCTGCAGACCTGCTTCACCGCCTGTGAAGCAACTCCCCTGCAGGTGGGGAGCCGGGGTTCAAACCGGGATCCTTATGCTGGTCCTTGTGCTTTGTGCCACCTGCGCTTAACCCGCAGCGCTACAGCCCGACTCCCCATTTTATTTATTTTTAATGAGAGAGATATAGAGAGAAAGAAAGAAAGAAAGAAAGAAGGAAGGAAGGAAAGAAAGAAAGAAAGAAAGAAAGAGAGAAAGATGATGAAGAGTCATGTGGTAGTGCAGCGCACATGGCACCAAATGTAAGGACCAACGTAAGGATCCTAGTTTGAGCCCCCAGTGCTCCACCTGCAGGGGAGTCACTTCACAAGTGGTGAAGCAGGTCTGCAGGTATCTATCTTTCTCGCCCCCTCTCTGTCTTCCCCTCCTCTCTCCATTTCTCTCTGTCCTATCTAACAATGATGACATTAATAACAACAATAATAATACCTACAGCAACAAGAAAAAACAAGGGCAACAAAAGGGAAAATAAATAAATAAATAAATAAATATTAAAAATATATTCTATAAAAAAGAAAGATTATGGATAATAAATAGGTAGATAGATATATACATAAAACAGAATAGTGCTCAGCTCTGGTTTATGATGTTGCTGGAGACTGAGCATAGGACCTCAGAGACTTAGGCATCAAAGTGTTTTGCATAACCATTATGCTATCTCCCTAATGCAGAACACAATTATTCTAAGACCTTTGATGATGACTGAAGTGGCCTGACCAGGCCAGTGTTATCACTTCCTCCAGAAAGCCCTAGTCTTCCCCAAGTCTGAGTTCCTCTGACACTCTAATATCTTTGGCACTCAATGCACCCTGAAGTCATTATGGTCACCCCTTATAGTCATCTTGCATCCTTTTAATTCACCCCCTCCCCAATGTTAGCTCTGGTCCCACCACAAAAATAGCCCCTAAATGTCTGCTCAATTTCCAGGGAGTAGGAGAATGCAGAAGCAGGGCTCATTGTTCAGGATAGAGACTCCACCCAGGGAAGAATGGTGCTCACCTAAATAAACTATAACTCAGTCTCTTTGAGCAGAGAGCTCTATGCAGAACCTGGACCCAGCTTCGCCTCCCCAATTCCAGACATCCCACAAACAGTCCAGAGCATGAGAACCATCCCTTCCCATCTGTGCCTCACAAATCCATCTGCACCTTCTTCAAAGGGACACTGGCCCTCAAGATCTCATCTAGAGACACGAAAAGAGTGTATGTTTGTAGCAGCAGGAAGGAGAAAGCCTTTGGCCAAGGTGTAGGCTTGCCCATCTGGCTTGGTTCTGAGTAGGTTAGCCTTGCCTGGAGAACTTCAGGGAACCCTGGGACTGGAACAGGCAGAAAGCTTACTCTGACTTAGGAGGGAAGATCGATTTTCTTTCTGCTGAGTGTTCCACTCTGTCATGGGGGCATGTGAGTGGGATGGGAAGGAATCTGAGGCTGCAGCCAGCAGAAGATGGCACAGAGGGGAGGGAGTGTGGAAGTACAGTAAATGCCAGGTATTTTCCTCTTCCTATTCTAGTCTGGTTGTTCCCAAAAGAACTACAGACCCTTTGGACAGCAGCCGCCCCAAATTCACAGCCTACTTTACTGCCAGCTAGCTCTGATATTAGAAACTCTCCAGTGGAACTAGAACTCTCTCTCCTTTCTGTTTTCACCTATTGGTCCTTTCATTATTCCTGCTGTGAGGTGATGACCTCACTCTTAGAAAGTGGCTCCCATCTCTCTAGAGCTAAGTAAGTCAAAAGTCATCAAAGGAGTTGGCAAAATCCTCTTCAGTTTAGCTCATTAGACATGGAGTTCTTCAATGTGCTATTTTATTATTAGCTCTTTCTCCAATAAGACATAGGCCAGGCCATTCATTCATTCATTCAACTACTGTGTCTTTATTTTGCATTGTAAATGTCTTTCTTTGACAACTTTGAAGTCACAAAAGTGAAAGGTGCTCCTTGTAGTATAAAGAGTACATGTAAAGACAGAAAATTCTAGCCATTTCTCCATCTCATCCCCTCAAGGTTATTATTTTAGTAGACTAGGTAGATCTTCCCATGTGGCCCTAGGTCAAATTCTCAGGACGGGACTCAAGGCAGGACTTGCACCCTGAAAGCATACAGAGACAGACTCAAGGGTATAGGAAGGAGCACTGGCTGGTGGAGGCTCTGGAGCTGGTCCATACTGGGAAGAGCCCCAGGCCTTGGGCCCCATCAGTTTTCAGTCATGGCTGCCCTCACTCCCACATCACACCCAGCTGCTGAGGGTGAATTCTTAGGGGTCTCCCAGCCCAACAATAGCCACCTTCCCTTGTTTCATTTAAACCTAATTATGTTGTAGACACAAATACAGCACTGTTAACTGAGATACTCTGCCGCTTGTTTTGCCTTAATTTAAGAACATTGTTATTTATTTCTGCAAATGTACAAGTACTTTAACCAAAAAAGATTATGGTCTACATGGATCCTTTTAGAGTGCATGACCCCTTTTCCTTCTCGCTATTGCTGGCTCCTCCCCACCTTCTTCCTCCAGGCACCCAGTGATGTGATATCAGTGTGGGGTGTGGACTTCTGTGCTCCTTTCACCTCATCTCATGACAGATCTATCATATGAAAAGGTGCACTCTTCGGTTTTCAGGTCACAGACTGCAGTCATTTATCAGGAACTTCTGAGTGCCTGGACCAGTGCCAGGGACAGTGGTGCAAGCAGAAAATACAGTCTCTGCCTCCCAAGGAGCTCCCCCCATGGTGGAGAGAGAACGGGGCCTGGAAGTTACATGGGCCCCTGTGCTGAACATGGACCCCAGATCATATCAATGAGGTTTACAGTTTACAGTACTTTTCCCATATTTGGGAGCTACTCTCTTCTCTGATCCAGCTTTCTAGTCCTTTTTCCAACTGTGACACCATCCCCCCAGACAATAGTTTAGGTCACCTGCATATTAGATGTCAGGCACAGGCAAAAACTAGTTGAGTCATGGGTCCCTTGGAATATACCTAGAATAGACCTACTAGCTTTTTCCAAAATGGAGACCACAAATCTCCATCTGCAATATTCTTGCCTTGAGGTTCATGATAAGTCAACAATTTTCTCTGCTTTCTATCTTAACTCTTTTTCAGCCACCAGCTTCCAGATGCTACCATAATGCCAAACAGACTTCCAAGGGCAGATGACCCCCACCCCACGTGTCTTAGAGCCCCACTTCCCCTGATACCAGCCCCACTAAGGAAAGAGAGAGACAGGCTGGGAGTGTGAATCGACCTGCCAATGCCCATGCTCAGCAGGGAAGCAATTACAGAAGCCAGACCTTCCACCTTCTGCACCCCATAATGATCCTGGGTCCATACTCCCATAGGGATAAAGAATAGGAAATCTATCAGAAGAGGGAATGGGATATGGAGTTCTGGTGGTGAGAATTGTGTAGAACTGTACCCCTCTTATCTTATGGTCTTGCCGGTATTTCCATTTTGTAAATAAAAGCTTTAAAAATGGGTTTTAAACAGTAGGATGACCAAGTCACCACATGAATTAGAATGGGTCTGAGCTTGTCTTCCCCACACTGCCCACACCTGCTCTGTTCCAGTGACACTCACAAAGTGCCTCACATGTTGACCCCGCAATATAATCCAAATTGCCTCACTAATAGATTCATTGGATTTGACTAACAAGCCATACAGCCCTGTAGAGATCACACAAAGACCTTATCTTGGAGCAGATTTTCACATCACTGGCCATAAAGCAAAGGATTATTACTGTAACCAAGACTGACATTGGTGTTTCACAAAGTAGGCAAGTTCCTGCAGTAACAAGGCCCAGAGGCAGCAGCGTGAGTAGAGATTAAGGTCATGGTGGGCTGCTGCTCCAGTCCTTGCATCTGCAGGTTTCCAGGGGGAGGGGGGCAGGGGAGGAAAAACATGGGGCACACTTAGAGTCAGAGCTGGGTGACCTGGACCCCAGACTCAGCATGCTGATATGCTTGTTCTGTCCACTCTACAGCCTGCTCACATGGCTTCTCCTGCTACCCAACATAAATTTCATCTCCATCTTCCAAAACAGTATTAATTTTTTCCCTCCTCCTTCTGTCCTCAAAGGGTCTCTCTATACCACTCCCCTTGAATGTGTGGATAAATGACTCTGACTCAGTCAGCTTTCCTGCCTGCTCATGCCCTTAGCCTCAGTTTACAGATACAGAGGGAGCTCAGCCTTGGCAATTTTGGTCTCCTTCCCCCTGAGGAAGATTTGCTGAGACTTAATAAAAGTCAGAATGTCAGAGAGGCATTGCAGTTCTTTCATCTCTTAATTAGCAATTAATTAAGCAGAAGTGGTGATGTCTGTAATGCCTGACAGGCAGGCTCAATAATTATCTTTTATCATTATTACTCATGGAAAATATGGTCAGGGTGGTTCCAGTTTTCCCAGACACTCAGGTGTGATTGAGGGACTCCGTCGAAAGTCAGAATGTGCAGACTGCCCTTTCTCCTGGTGGTACTGAGGATGCCTTGACATTTTAAAGTGTGGGATGACCACTCTCTTGGGCTGTGGTCTCTACCTGAGAAAGCAGTGTGTGTCCACACACAGAGACAGGACTCCTCTAGGAGAAAGTGCAGCCCCACTTTGGTCACTATGTCAGGGTGTTTTGCATTGGTGCAGAGGTTATACAGGACATGGCTGCTGCTCTGAGGCCTGAACTGGAAAAGAGAAGAGAGGTGCCTGCCTATGCTGCTCTGATGGTGTTGAACCGGGGATCCTGAAAGCTCCAATTTGGAGCTTCAGCAAGACTGGAACTGGGTGACAGAGACTCACAAGCTCACACTCACAGAGAACAGGTGACCACTGGGAGCCCTGATGAGACCTCTGGATCCCCTGGAAACAGAACGCTGGTCTCCTTTGTAATGTGCTATGTACAGAGAAGAAATAAGAACCCAAACCATCAGTCTCTGCAGCTCACTTGTGAGAAGTCAGCATATGGCAGACATCCTTTAAGCCCCCCATCCCCACCCCATGCAGAGCCATCTGGTGAGGCATCATCAGGGTGACACCACAGTCTCTATGTGCACATGTGCAGAAGAGCTTGTGGATGGAGCTCACCCTATCCCTGCAGATGTGGTAAAACTTAGTCTGCCCAGGAGTGCCCAGATCTGAGCTGAAGCCCTGACAGCCATGGAATCTGGTCACTTGGTATTGCTCATCAGGTTGGTGATTTCTACAAAGTTCCCCCCTTCAATTTCACTCTAACATACTTCTCCAGATGGGATTAGCTCCTATTAGTGGAGCTGGAAGACTTCAGCTTGTCCTCAGAACCTGGGTAGTGGAAACCAGCTCTGTTTCTTCTCAGGTGACTTGACTACTGGTATAGGCCAGGGGCCCCATCCTACCACAAAGCTCCATATAGCTCAGGCCTGTATCTTGCAGTTATGAGTCCCCATCCCAATGGGCATCCCTGGAACCCACAGCTCTGTGAGTGGCTGTAATGTGACTATCTCAGGGGAAGCTTATTCTACCTTTGGAGAACACGTTCTCAGGAAGCTCTTGTCTAGGAAGTCAAACCCCCCTCGCCAAAGCCAGCAAACCACCCTGCATAGAAAGCTTTAAATCACCTTTCTCTTTCTTTTCACCTTAATCTGCAGTCCTTAACTATTTCACTGTGTTTTTATTTGGCCTTAGTAATAAGAAAATAAATCTTCTTTTTAAAATGCAAAAAGTCTGGTTGTAACTTATCTTATCAAGTCTTATAACAACTGTTCTTAGCCTGGGGCCCCCAGAAAGTCCATGAATGTAAATGGAGTGAAAAAAATGATGTCATTATTTTCACCAACCTTGAACAGAAATTTAGCCATGCTTTCCATTTGGAATGGAGGCAACAAGTCACAGAGGCATTAGCAGTGGCCGTAATTTTGTCATCGATAGAAATCCCAGATATCTCATTATAGCTGTTGTAGATATATTGAAATATTGTTTAAGCTTATTGCTACTTCAAAATTACGATGCTTATTAGGGCTACCAGCAGACTCTGTTATTTACTGTCTTAATAAGTAGGGACATATATTACTAGACTAAAAAAATTTTTTTAGTGTTTTGATAACTGCATTTCAATAAAAATGCAGTTTCCCCAGTAATCCTTTATTTTTTTTATCTTATGCATTTAGACATTACTTTCAGAAAGGATTCACACAATTCACCAGGGTGCCAAAGGAGTCTGTAACAGAAATAGAAGTTCTGGGGAGTCGGGCGGTAGTGCAGCAGGTTAAGCACACGTGGTGCAAAGCGCAAGGACCAGCGTAAGGATCCTGGTTCAAGCCTCCGGCTTCCCCACCTGAGGGGAATCCCTTCACAGGCAGTGAAGCAGATCTGCAGGTATCTATCTTTCTCTTCCCCTCTCTGTCTTCCCCTCCTCTCTCCATTTCTCTCTGTCCCATCCAACAATGATGACATCAATAAAAACAACAATAATAACTACAACAACAATAAAAAGACAACAAGGGCAACAGAAGGGAAAATAAATTTTAAAAATTTTTTAAAAGAAAGAAATAGAAGCTTTGGTTTGGGGGGGACAAAGGGTAGGGGTGAGGGGGAGAAACTGGTGTGTTGCCCCTGTGAAGGGCTTCATCCTTGCTGAAACCTCCCTAAAAACTTACTGATTTCCTCTCTGGAATATGGCATAGAGATTATTTTTTTTAAAAAATGGGGCCAGGTGGTGGCGCACCTGGTAGAGAGCACATGTTATAGTGAGCAAGGACCCAGGTTCGAGCCCCCAGTCCCCACCTGCAGGGGGAAAGCTTCACAAGTGGTGAAGCTGTGCTGCAGGTGTGTCTCTGTCTCTCTCCCTCTCTATCATTCCCTTCCCTCTCAATTTCTGACTGTCTCTATACAACAAATAAAGATTAAAAAATAAAACACTTAAAAAAACAAAAATGGAAATTCCATCTGATCTTGCAATCCCACTCTTGAGCATTTACCCAAATAACATGAAAACAGTAATTCAGAAGGAGAGCTGCAGCCCTGTGCTCCCAGCAGCACAATTCACAGCAGCCAGAACGTGCCATCAACCAGAATGTCTCCAAATCCCACATTCCTACCATGGGATTCCTACCTTTTAGTTTCTATTTGCCCTTCTCAGAAACATCTGAGTTTTGAAACAAAGCCCATGTCACTCGCATTCTAGTGTGAATAAGACCCATCATCCATTGGTTTGGAACACTGTAGAGAACGTTAAGAGAAAGGCCAATGGGTAGAGCATTTAAAGCAGGAAAAGGAAAAGGAGGAGGAGGAGAAGCTGATGATAACAAATCAACTTTCTGTGCAAAGGAGGCACCAGCTGGTAGATCAGTCTCAAACATAGATTGGGAGGGATCAGGGATTGTTCCTGGTCTTCCCCCCCCCCCCTTTATTGGAGGATTAGTGGTTTATAGTTGACAGTAAAATACAGTAGTTTGTACATGCCAATTTTTATTCTAACAAGCTTCCCAGGTGATTCAGAATCATATAAAAGCTGGAAAGCCACTACTTTTTGTTGTTGTCATTTTTTAAATTTTTTTTATTTATAAAAAGGAAACATTGACAAAACCATGGGGTAAGAGAGATACAACTTCGCACAATTCCCACCACCAGAACTCCATATCCCATCCCCTCCCCTGATAGCTTTCCTATTCTTGAACCCTCTGGGAGTATGGACCCAAGGTCATTGTGGGATGCAGAAGGTGGAAGGTCTGGCTTCTGTAATTGCTTCCCCGCTGAACATGGGCGTTGACTGGTTGATCCATACTCCCAGTCTGTCTCTCTCTTTCCCTAGTGGGGCAGGTCTCTGGGGAAGCAGAGCTCCAGGACACATTGGTGGGGTTGTCTGTCCTGGTCTCTTGTTGTTTTTCTAGTCAGACCACATCTTTGCCATGGCAATCCCCTCATCATCCACTCCTTCTTGATGAGACACTGACAAGATCCAGCTGATAACAGAGGTTCCACATAACTACCCTGCATTCAGACACTGGGGAGTTCTGTCTCAGTCGGGCTGCTATAAGATCTTGAGTAATTTGACATTCCTTTCCCACTCAATAGCACCCCCACACACACATACACACCTGAGTCCAGGATCCCCCCTACCCAGGTAGCACAGGACACATACTAGATGAAATGAGTCTGGACAGAAACTTTTGAGAATAAATCAGCCTTTGAGTTTGAGTCAGATCTTTCAGCTATGGGTGCCAGGCCCCCAGGTGGATCAGATGTTGAACTGGGGGATAGCAAGGAAAAAGGTAGCTCAGGTAATTTTTTCTCACAGGTCAGGATCACTGTCAGATCACACAGAACATGCCAGTGGCCTCATAGTTTCTGGGAGCTCTGGAAAGAGCTAAACTCCCAGTCCCTTCTCCTGGGGTGGCTGCTCCAGCCCGTCAATAGCCACCCTTGTACAGCGAGGTTCTTAGTATATGTAGGCAGCAAAGAGGGACCCCAAAACAAAATTAAAGTAGGCCAGTGGACATTGATGATGATGCTAAGGTTACCTGAGGACTATTGGAAAAAAAAAAAAAGCAAGACTAATATATATATCGTAACATAGAATAGTGGTGGTCATAAGTCAAGATAAGAAAAAGCTGTAGCTTCTCTTGGGTAAAAATCTCTCTCTTTTTTCTTCTTTTCATTTCAAATTGGTTTACTTATTTTTTTATTGGTTGGGTTTTTTGAAGCCTTTAGGAAAAACAAAACTAAGAGCAAGGATCACAGTCCATGTCCCACAGAGTCAAAGCAGCACTCCACCCCCTGGCCTTCTGTTCTGGGTCACTGGCTCTGTCCCCACTCTCACTCCCCATCCCCAAGTCTCTGTAGCTGCTCCTCTCTCAGACCTCCAGCTCTGTGGCCTGCTTCACTACTTCCCTGCAACCCAATGGACTTCCTGCCTCCACACTCACTCGACCTCATTCCCATTCTCCATTCTACTCTCTTCAGGGTCTTTTCTAGATAAATCCTTTCAGGTTCTTTCCCTTCTTAAATTTCAGGTGTGCCCAAGGCCGCTGAACAATTGCATCCCACTCACCTCCCCAGCCTCAGCCCCTGCCCCTCTTGGCCTCTTTTCTGTACTCTCAACAGCTCCCTAGACAACTAGTTCCCCAGTTCCATGCTCTCAGCCTCTGAACCTTTGAATTCCCTGTTCCTTCTGCGCAGAACTCCTGCCTGTATTGCATCTTTTCTCAAGGCTTCTCCTCCAGAAAGCCTTCTTGATGCTCCAGGGATGCCTTAGATGCTGCTGCCCCACCCCATACATTCTCCTAATTTCTTTTTTAATTTGTGTAACTGTCAGACATTACACCCCTCTGCACCTGACCTTGAGCTTGGGCCCTCAGAAAAGGATCTCTTAGCATCAAGCCATGGAGGGCCCCCAAACTTCCAGCTTGGGGAGCTCAGCTTACTGAGTAAAAAGGAGATAAATATAACAGGGAACACTGAGTGTGTGCTGGAAAGTGTGTGCCGGGGGAAAACAAACAAGTGATTAAGTAACGACAGGCAAGTATTTCACTAAGAGTCCTACCCAAATAAAATAACAGGAAATGTGCCTTTCAGTACTGATTAACTGCAGCTGAGAATTAAAGATCATCTGTAACAAATCATTACAGTCAACTGATTAAAAATGAATGAGTTTGCACAGAAAACCATTATTGAATTCTGGACTGGAAAAAGTAGAATTACAGCATTTTCACGTGAGGCTCCCAGTGTGTTTGTGTGTGTATGTGTGTGTTTGCATGGAGCTGGTGTACCATTCACACCAAAGGGCACCCAACCTCAGAAAGAGCAGGAATCTGAGCTGGAGCTCAGAAAGGGGTTTAGGGAAGGTGTAAGGACCCCCATTATCCTGGCTGGTGAGGAAAACTGGAGGCCTGGAGTCCAAAGCCAGGAATTTGGTTGGCTGGAAAGGCAGCTGGAAGAGAGGAAGGCTTGGAATCCTAGTGGCTAGGTTCAGGGGTTTCAGAGGGAACACCTTGAAAAGAAAGACATCACATTACCATCCAACAGATGGAAGAGACTGTGTCCCTGAGCCAAAAAGTAAAACCAACAGGTGAGAAAATGGGGCCACTGTGTTCACAACACACAGATTCAACAGCACCATCTGTGCTTTCTTCCTTCCGCCTACAAATATTCTCCCAGTGTCTAATGTGTACATGCTGGGGTAGCGTCTAGGCAATCTCAACGATGGCAGTAACCCAACCCATGTCTGGGGAACCCCTCAACTGTGCAAAGTGAATGACATGGGGGTGATCTGGCATGAGAGGTATGTTCCACAGGAGGCTGTGGTTGCTGGCTGTGGAGCAGGAATGGAGACAGAATAGGGTGGAGAAAGCTTAGGGAAGAGGTTAGAACTAGAAGGGCTAATATGTATACAAAGAAAGCCTTGGCCAGAGGGAATGGAGTGAGAAAATACACAGGCGCATTTTGACCTGACTGAGTGATGTCCAGGACAGAGGGAAAAGAAGATGCCAGAGTCATTCAGAGCCAGAGTATTAGTTCTCAGGCTCTGAGAGACTGAAATTTCTTAAGCAGAGAGGATCAGGATTTGGAAGGTGAGGAAAGAAAAAAAAAAAACACCTTTTAATGCAATGCGGGGGTAGATTCTAGTGACAAAAGCAGGCAGATCTGTTGGAGGATAGTTGATCTCCAAACTTCAAGCTCAGGATGGTAAGAATCCAAACTAAAGGTGAAGGCAGAGTAAACAGAGAGTGTGGTGAGGGTAGAAATTTAGCTTAAGGGGAAAATGGGCCACTGTCAGTTCCTGGGGTGAAATGGAAGGACTATTGAAGCCCTCCTAGGTTTCTGATTTAGACACATTGGCAACATTCTCATAATCCATGAGGGAAAAAATGAGAAAGTGAGAAAAGCGGGCATTTTGCTCAGGTTAAATTCAAGGGACAGCTAAGTACAATGAGTGAAGGTCTGCGCTAGGAATTTGCAAGTTCTCACATGCCTGAGGCTCCAAAGGCTCCAGGTTCAATCCCCTGCCTTATTCCAATCCAAAGAAATGCTCTGGTCTATCTTTTTCTGTTTTCCTCTCTTTTATAAAAATAAAAATAAAGGCAGAGATAGATAACATAATGGTTATGCAAATAGACTCTCAGGCCTGAGGCTCTGAGGTCCCAGGTTCTATCCACCACACCATCATAAGCCAGGACTGAATAGTGTTCTAGGAAAAATAAATAAATAAATAAATATTAAAATAAAAAATTATCTCTGGGGCCAGGTGGTGGTATACCTGATGGAGAAGAATACACATTACAGTACACCAGGACCAGGGTTCAACCCCCAATCCCCACCTGAAAGGGTGAAGCTTCACAAGCAATGACAAAGTGCTACAGATCTCTTTATTTCTTTTTTTAAATATTTATTTATTTATTCCCTTTTGTTGCCCTTTTTATTGTTGTAGTTGTTATTGTTGTTATTGATGTTGTTGGATATGACAGAGAGAAATCTAGAGAGGAGGGGAAGACAGAGAGGAGTAGAGAAAGACAGACACCTGCAGACCTGCTTCACCACTTGTGAAGCAACTCCCTTGGAGGTGGGGAGCTGGGGGCTTGAACCAGGATCCTTACACCAGCCCTTGCACTTTGTACCACGTGCGCTTAACCCACCACGCTACCACCCAACTCCCAGATCTCTTTATTTCTATCTCCCCCTTCCCTTACAACTTCCATCTCCATAAAATAAAAATAAATGATCTCTGTATGAAAGCACTGAACATACACAAATTTTTCTTAAGAAAATCGGAAAAGTGAAGAATCTACTATGAGGTTAAGTCTGTAATTGGAGTGAAGGGCCTGTACAGGATGATGTATGGAGGAAGTAGGGATCAGGAAGCTCTGGGTATGATTAATATTTGGGAATGGGAGAACATAACCCTGGAAATAGGTCAAGGAAGAAGTCCTTGGAAAGGCACACAGAGAACCAGCACGGTAGAGTGCATGATCATTCATTACTCATCTCCTTTCCTGGATGGCCACTGAAGGTCCCTGCTCATTCCAGATGGAAAGAGGGACAGGCTGGAGTTAGTTATCTGATTCACTTTGGCCAAGGTGGTGTATGTGCACCTGACCTGGATTCCTGAGTAAAGACCGGGAGGAGAGGAGATCTAGCCTTCCCTCAGCTGTGAGAAAAAGGAAAACCTTTGTTGTTGTAAACTATGGGGATTTGGGGATTACTACTTTAGCCCAACACCACAAAAGCTGTTACAGCAAAAAAGATCAGCATTTCAGTGATGAAGGAAACATTTCAAGAGAAAAGGACTTTGGTCAATAGGTCACAAGAGCTAGGGTGGCAATTAGATGTAGCAATTGGGAGGTGACTGGTGCTGGCGGTGAGGACACTTTGTGCAGTATTGCAGAGCTGGAGCCAGACTGCTGAGGAGAGCAGCATGAATGGGGGTGAGGAGGTGGAGAGCAGAAGTGCAGATTTCTCAGTTAGCCATTCTGAGTGAAACTGGGGAAAGAGAGGGAGGAGCAGCTTAATGTGTAAGTCGAGTAGGAAGGAAGTTTTATTTGGGAGTGGAGAGGTTTGGAACTATTTAAAAATTGAGGAGGAAGATTTGGTGGAAATAGAGAAATTAATGCTCAAAGTCTTGAGGGCTAGGCCAGAAAACATTTGCACCTGTAACCTCCTCATAATGGTAAAAATGATCACTGCTGGAGGGAAGGGGTGGGGGTTGTGAGGAATGAGTCAGTTTGGTAGTCAGTTTGCAACTTTGGTGGATTTTAGGAATTTAGAAATTTAGAAATTAGAATTTAGAAATTTAGAAATTTTAGGAATGAGTCAGTTTGCAACTTTGGTGGAGGTACAATGGCCTTTCACACATAAAGGTGTGAAGCTGTACCCCTGAAATCTTACAGCACTGTAAATCAATGGTAAGTCAGTAATATGGGGCTCAACATAGCCCTTATCAGGGCTGGGGAGACAGCATAATGGCTATGCAAAAAGACTTCTATGCCTGAGTCTCTGAGGTCCCACGTTCAATCCCCATCACCACAATAAAACAAAACTAAGTAGTGCTCTGGTCTCTTTCTCTCTGCATTTCTCTTTCTTCTCTCCCTCTCTCATTAAAATAATTATTTTTTGATAGCACTTACATAGTGTTTACCAGGTGGCCAGCAGAGCATTGGCTGCTTTGCATGTAGTCATTTGATCTGAAAAAGCAACTCTAGGCTACAGGCATTATTGTAATCATCCCCAGCATACAGATATATAAACTGAGGCACTGAGAGTTCATTTAAATCCATCAGCTCATAGCTGGCAGAGACAGGATTCCAGTGGAAGCTGTCCATAAGATTCCAATGGTAGCTAACCCCTATGCCATGTGGCCTCTCGTGAAGGTGCAGAGAGAAGCTAAGCTCTAAGATCTGCCCTGGAAGATGTGCTGGAGAGTCCTTGCCTCTGGAAAGAGAGGGGGTGGCCAGGACAGGTAGGGGAATGAGTGCCCAAAGATGCTTCTGGAGAGAGGTGCTGGAAAGGCAGGTGCAGAGCCTTCTGTTCAGGGCATCACATTGCCTTCCTTAGTCCTCCAGGCCCTTCCAGCTTGACTGGGACTGGGAGGGAGAAAGGGCTAAAGAGGAGGGAGGAAGAGAGAAAGCAGTTAAAATGAGAATGGGAAGTTTTCTTCCATTATTTCCCCAGAGCCCCACCCTACTAGGGAAAGAGAGAGGCAGGCTGGGAGTATGGATTGACCAGTCAACACCCATGTTCAGCAGGGAAGCAGTTACATAAGCCAGACCTTCCACCTTCTGTATCCCACAATGACCTTGGGTCCATACTCCCAGAGGGATAAAGAATAAGAAAGCTATCAGGGGATGGGATGGGATGGGATACGGAGATCTGGTGGTAGGAATTGTGTGGAGTTATACCCCTCTTATCTTATGGTTTTTGTTAATGTCTCCTTTTTTTAAATAAAAAAATGAAAATGGGGGTGTAGGGGTGAGGGGAAGAGCCAGGCTGTAGAGCGCCTGGTTGAGTGCACGTTACAAAGTGTAAAACCCAGCTTTAAGCGCCCAGTCTGCAAGGAGAAAGCTCACAGTGAAGCAGTCTTACAGTTCTCTCTGTGTCTCTTTCCGTCTCTCCCCTACCCTCTCAATTTCTCTCATTCTCTACCCAATAAATAAATGAATAAAAGATAAAAATAAACAAATAACTAGAAAGGCTGGAGGCCAGGAAGCCAAGCTCACTTGTGCTCACCTATTCCTCCCTAGAGGCTAGTTCTGTTCTCTGAGGGACTCCCCAGAACAACGGAGAGACAGACACACAGTGCTTACACTGGGGGCAGGTTGAGTGTGACATGTGCAGAAGGCTGAGGAAAAGTGGGCCAGGAGCCCCAGCACCTGCCCATGCCATGTCCTGTGTACATTCTCTCACCCCAGAGAGCTGTCCTGGACCAGCAGGACAGGCTGATTGAGCTGGAACTTCCTGTAGCCTGGACTAACGGCAGGCCATCTAGCCATGAGGGCAGAGTTGCTTCACAGAGTTCAAAGTTGGAGAGATCTTAAATGTGTGCAGTTGCACATCTAAGCCCCCAAGTCCCAAGAGCCACCTGGAGGCATTTCAAAGTGTTCATAGCCTTTCATTACTGTGGAGTCTGTAGACAAATGCCAGTTAGGTGACCCTCAGTATGTGAAGGACTCTGAGCTGAAGAGGACCCTCTGGACTTTGCAAGACCTGGAACTCCCTTGAACTGTAAGGGAGTGGGGCACAGCAGTGGGGCTGTGGACTGGAATGGGCAAAGCACCTCTCCATCTGCACAGTCTACTCTATGTCCAGGGGAGAATGGTGGTGGGATGACAAGCATAACAGTGCTCTGAAAATCCTTGTCACTCTCTCTCTTCCTCCTTTTTATCTCCTAGCTGACCTTGCTAGTTTGTCTAAGAGCCAGCGCCATCCGAGCAGCCCAGCCACAAAAGTGGACACCTCACATGTGCCAGGGTCTCTGAGTTCAGCCCAATAGGGCTGCTCCTCCAAGCCTGTTTAGCAAAGCCCTCCCTACAAGGCCTCTGGCCTCACTTGTCAGGACTAACCATGTGGCTTGGTCTGGCCAAGGAGCAAGAGCAGAAGTGTATGTACATGCTTCTCAGCAGATGCTCAGGTGTCATTGTGTGATTCTGCCAGCAGGGCCTCAGCCCATTCAGTCTGGATCTCCAAAGAAGAGCTAAGGAACAGAGACATAGCTCAGGAAGCCTCTCAGACTCCTGCCTTCCCTGTCTCTGTGCCTTCACAAGCAAGTCAACCTCTGTTTTGGATTTCTTCTGAGCAAGACTAGAGCCACCCTCTTAGAGACAGTCCACAATACTGTTTGTTTCTTCCCCACAGCCCTGAGCCTACAACTCTCTCCTAGCCTTATAACAGCTAGCCCAATCTTCTGCCCACCAGGCACCTGGAAATGATAGACAGTGAAGGGACCAGTGGTCAGGAAGGAATCTGAGAGAAGGTAAGTTCTCAGATGGACAGGAAGAAAGCTGGCTCCAGGCAGAAGGAACAGCAGCTGCAAAGGCACTAAAGTGTGAGGACAGTATGAGTGTGGATAGAGATGGGCTGGTGGGTCAGAGCACACGTGTGCAGGAGAGGGGCAGCTAGCTACCTGTTACAAAGTGCACTGAATATCTTGCCAAGAAACTTGGCCTTGGGCATTGCTCTGTAGGCAGTGGAGTCCCACCAAGAGCTGAAAGTAGGGATGCTAAAATGGACTGAAATGTCAGCAATCCAGAGGCTTGAGTGGAAGGTAGAGTTGAGTGGACAAGGGACCTGATGGGGAACCACTGAAGTCACACCTAGGCAAGGCCATAGCCAGGTCTCAGTGTCCTCTCCTCAGTGGACAGGTAGACAGTTAAAGATAGACCATGGCAGGCAGAGGCTCTCTATCCTTCTGTGGAAGAATCTAGTGTCCTCCTGAGTTAGAGTCCCAAAGTTCTCTCTCTCCCCTTCTTTCTCACAACAAACAAACAAACAATAAAAAAAACTGGATCACATGAATTTTTGGAACAGAAAATTTAGGCTGGAAGGTGTAGGGAGAAAGGTATGTCCAGGTTCCCCTCCCTAGGAACAAAGCTGAGGAGGCTTTTCTATGAATTGCTCCCAAATATTGCCCGTGTGGTTGGCTTTCTGATGTCCACTGGCTGCAGTGAGAAATTAATTTAGGTGAAAAAAAAAAACAGAAAATAAACTCCTCCTTCCCTTGTCTCCTTATTCCAGCCTCCATGAGCTCTATTCCTCTTTATTTTAGTCTAAAATTAAATTGTGAGCAAGCAGCAAGTCCTCTCCCATGGGCTATGTGCTAGGACTCTCTCTATAGTTCCATTCTAAGTTAATTTTTTTTAAGTAGCAGACAAGGAGGTTCTCTAGGAAAGAGAACCTTACCATAGAAGTCAGGAGACAGGAGCTAATGAACTGCAGAAGACTGGTTCCATATCACTTGATCACACTCACAAGTGTAATGCTGTCTTCTGGCTGTGACTGGCTATTTATCTACTGCCATGCTCAGAGCACTGCCCCATTCCCATTCATCTCCTGCCTTCAGTTTCCAGTCAAACTTTCTAGAAATTAGATTCATCACCGAATACAACCACTACCACTGGGAGCTGCCACACTAGGAAAAATCACCACACCCCTGTGCCAAGGTGCTGTCTCTGGTTGGTAATATCTTCATGCACTGGACCTGGCTGGCACCTAAGTTTTTTCCACTCAGGTGCCAGAATAGCAACCTCCCTTGCTTGTGAGTATCTGAGCTGAGGGGGACCAAGCTAAACCAGAACCACAGCTTTGAAAGCTGTCCCAGGATCCAAAGATACTTGTGCTTTGGAAAGGAGTATGAGAATCTGTTAAGTATTGTCTGCTTTGGGGGTTTAAAGTCATCAGGATCCTCATTTGGAAGAGAGAAGAGGAAGACTTGTTCTTGGGCCACATCTAAAACACATCACATAAAAAGTTGGTAGTCCCTCCTACCTTATGTTTTTGTTCATTAATCCTTTCTTAAATAAAAATTTTTTTAAAAAAGTTGGTAGTTTGATTTGCTGTTATATCTAAAGCACTGATATGAGCACAAATGCCCTATAATCGTCACAACATGATCATGAAGGTGGTGAGGCTTCCAGTCAAACATATTTTGTTAAAACATATGCTGTATCTCTCTCCCTGCTAAACATTTCACCATGGAAGACAGAATTTTAATTTAGCCCCCAAGAGTTCTGGATCCCTGCTATGAGCCCTACACATTTGTGCACAGGGGATTCTATCTATGTGAGGAGGTGTGCAATAATGCAGGTCAACTTGAAATTGGAGAAATAATCCAACTGAGTTTATTTTAATCCCACGGATCATGTAAAAGCAGAGGACTTTGGCACTGCTTGTGCTTGTAGAGAGATTAGAAGCATGGTGGGGGAGTTCAGTCAAGGGCTTCATTTACAGCAGGCTGAGCTGGAAGGAGCCACAAGAGTGGAAGCAGAGACTGATCCCAAGTCAGTAAGACCGGGGACTCTGTCAGACAATTGTGAGGAAATGATTTCTGCCAGTTGCTTAGAAATGACACACACATACACCTCCAACACTTCCAGATGAGAAGGTTTGTTGCTATGGCCAACAGCTCACTCTCAGCCTTCTAGGGTGCTGAGCCTAGGACCCAGCTAAAGTGTGCTCAGCTTCTGAGCCACAAGAAGGCTGAGATAAAGATCATGTGCTGTGGCGGCTGCACTTGAGGTCCTTTGTTACTAGCAAGGGAAAACTTGCTAAATGGAAAATGATTTCAACCCATAAAAGAAGTGCTTACAGCAGAGAAGTGGCAACAGAACTCTGAAAGATGGGAAGCAGATAGACAGGTTACCAGCATAAAAGAGCAGAGAAAGCATCTGCAGAAAGAGAAGCCAAAAAGGAAGTAGCTTGACTGGGACTTGGAAAAGATTCAGACACAGATTATTGGTGCCTCTGAGCTTGGGGTGCAGGTGTCACTGCAGACAGGAGGACTGGGTGCAAGGAGGGAGCATGTAAGCCACTAGAATTCCTTGAACTGGGAAAATAGCATGATAACTGTGCAAACAACATTCATACATGAGGCCCTGAGGCCCCAGGTTCAAACCCCATAAGCCAGAGCTGGTCAGTACTCTGGTCTATTTACCTAGCTGTCATCTGTTTTTCTCTCTGCATCTTTCTCATGAAAATAAACAAAAAATATTTAAAAAATTTTTTTCAACCTTATTTATTTGTTGGTTAGACACAGTCAGAAATTGAGAGGGAAGGGGGTGATAGAGAGGGAGAGAGACAGAGAGACACCTGCAGCACTGCTTCACCACTTGTGAAGCTTGCCTCCTGCAGGTGGGGACCAGGGGCTCGAACCTGGGTCCTTGTGCACTGTAACATGTGCGCTCAACCAGGTGCACCACCACTTGGCCCCAAACAAATATTTTTTAAAATATATATATATTTTAAAAAAGAATCCCTAGATCTCTTCTTTTCCACCATGTCAAACAACTTTCTTTCCCTCTCCTCTCTGGAAAGTGGAACATAGAATCATGGGGTCATGGGTCGAGGATTCTGGTCACAGCTGATAGCACATGGACACAGGGTGTCAAATGAAATCCATATACAGAACCACAAGATTCCTTACCCCCCCTTTCCCCTCCCCTTCCCCCCATCTGTATTTATTGTGCTCCTTCCCCAGAAAGGAGACTGGAAAAATGTCTCTGGAGAAATGAAATGTCTCCTAATTAAGTGATAGAGACTGAAACTGATTCCTCCACTAATTACTCTAAGTCATGAAGCACCCCCACCTTCAGAGGATGGAGCACATGTGTGAGCATAAACAGACAGATCCAGCTCACTGCTGAGAAGCTCCCTCTCATTTAAGATAGACTAGACAGAAAATAATTAATGGAGGGCTGAGTAGATTCTAGTACAGGAGAGGTCAACACAGACAGAGAGAAAGGGGAGTCAGACGGAATTAAAAATTCCAGGAACTTGAGAGAAAAAAAATATTTCTCCTATAAAACAATAAAATGGGGTCTTACTTACAAAGGGACATCCAGAAAAAAAGAAGAAGAAAGCTGTTGGATATTAAAGATATCAGAAAAAAATAAAAGATAATCAGAATTGCCAAAAAGTGGGGTAATCTCCCAGAAAAATAGTACACAGCGATAGAAAATAAAGGCTGGTGAGATAGCTCACCTGACAGGGTGCCTGTTTCACCATGTGTTTGAATATAGGTTTGAGCCCAGCCCTGATACATTGGGGAAAACTTTGGTGCCTCCCAATTTCAAAAGTCAACCCAAATAGTGAAGCCCCAATGATGACAAAATTAGGCCATTCATTCCTGGAGGACAAAATTCCAACTAATAGAAGTGAGAAAAAGTAAAAGATGACAGAAATATATAAGAAATTTTGTTCTATTAAAAAACACAAATTAGGGCCAGGCATTGATGCATCTGGTAGAGTACATGTCACAATGTGCAAGGACACCAGTTCAAGCCCCCAGTCCTCACTTGCAGTGAGGACACACAAACAGTGAAACAGTGCTGCAGGCTTCTTTTCCCCCCTTTCCCTCTCAATTTCTCTGCCTCTATCTAAAACAAAATAAAAACAAAAAAGACATAAATTTCTAGAATAAAATGGTTCTCTAAGTAAAAGAGAACTTGTAAGTAAAAACAAGAACCACCTCAAAACAAGTTGCCATCAAATTTCAGAGTGGGGGCAAATATATCTTATTCTGTCTTAATAGGCACCCAGAGAAAAGGCAAGCAGATGTCACACAGAACATCAGGAATCAGAGTAACCTCTGCTTTCCACAAATCACCCTAGATTAAAAAAGATAATGGGTAGTTATTCCAAAATTCGGATAAAAAATCATTTTTTCTGTCAAGTTTCATACATGGTCAAACTACCAAGCAAGTGTGAGCTTTGAGTGCTTTTTCAGATACTTAAACTCTCTGTCTCAAAATATTTAGTGATGAGAATGGCAGGCAAAGAGATGCCATGTTCTCAATCAACACTTGTCTCAGAGTCTGTGCTAGAGTCTATTGAATAATGGGGGTTGCAGAGGCTGCTGTTGTACGACCCACTCTGCACCCCCCCCCCAATACCTTGGAGATTCTTGATCCTATCCTGTGTTTGAGGAAGATAGGATCACATAGCCTGTGTTATGGCTGCAGGCATAATTCCAACATCTGAGAACATTTTCCTCCTAGATATTTAATTTCCCCTTCAAGCCATTTCACCACTGGGGCCCAGAACACACTTTACAACTCTATCTAGCACATCATCTCAGGCTCTGCTGCAAGTCTTTTCATATCCACTGGAAAATAATGCTGTCTTTGATTCGAAGGCAAATCCCTAACACTTCTCCCCTTGTTTCTAATTAGCAGTATTTCTACGGTAATTAAGACAAGAACAGTTCCTTAGTTCTGTAGCATTTTCTACTCAGAGATAGAGAAGAAGACAACAATAACATGGAGTGAGTCTAAGAATGAATCTGATGGCTGACTTGACTGAATTTTAAATTATTTCAGCACCTTCACTGCATATGCATACACACAGTTGTCTACATACATATAAATGTTCTCACACATGGCACATGGCATGCATACTCATAAGCATATGCTCAACATAAATAAACACACATACTTGTGCACAAGCACACAACATATGATCATGTTCACATAAGGATAGCCATTTACTTCTGAAGCCAACAGGTCCCAGCAGGCACCAATGGAACCTGGAATGAATGCATCCTGGTGGGTCCTGGGCAGCCACCAAATGCACTCCTGCTAAGGAGGGGGTGCAGATGGAAGATGGCGGAGAGTCCACTTGCCCTCCCTCTAGGTGAGTACACATTTATTCTCTGCTCCAACATTCTGGGAAATGGCATTTTCCAGGCTCTTCAAAGATCCACTGCAAATATTCACCCTGTGTATTGGTGTGTATGTATGTGGTGGGGTAGAAAGGGAGTCACAGCTCAAAACCCAAGACAGTATCCAGAGCCAAAGCCAAAGAAACCTATCATAATATTGTCATTTCTATTTTAGAGAGGTGCTCCTGCCTTTAGACTCTGGGTATGTACCTGAACCCAAAAA
The DNA here is from genome assembly GCF_950295315.1 of Erinaceus europaeus. Lineage (NCBI taxonomy): Eukaryota > Metazoa > Chordata > Mammalia > Eulipotyphla > Erinaceidae > Erinaceus > Erinaceus europaeus. Next base: position 52,138,982 of record NC_080170.1, on the reverse strand, counting down.
ACACAGGTTTATTCCTCAAGGAGGGGGCCCCTAAGGATTTACAGAAATAGATCCTGTTTGTAAAAATGAGAAAGATACTCTCTGTATGTTTGTGACTTTTTAAAGCCAAGGCAGATTTTGAGCCTAGCACCGCTCATCACAGTGCATGCACAGTTCTCCTAAGTGTGTGTGTGTGTGTGTGTGTGTGTGTGTGTGTGTGTGTGTGTGTGTGTGTGTGTGTGTGTTTTAGAGAGTAGACAGCACAGGGATTCATTTGTTTGGGAATTGAAATTATTTCATGTAATTTGGAAATTATTCCTTCTGTAATGGGTTGCTTTGTGCCTCCTCAAGCAGAATTGTGTTTGCTAAGAGCAGGAGCTGTGGTATGGTTTAATGGATAAATGATGAATAGGACTCCTAGGGTCCCAGTGATAAATGTAATCTCCTTTCTCCCCTCCTGCCAACTCCCCATCCCCCTGAACTCTTCCTATCTGGGGAGACTGGACTGGTGAGCAGAATGCTTCATGTGGTGTTGGCTATTTCCTTTCATTGTGTAATCTGGGGCTCCCCATCCCAGGCTTACCAATCATAAAACCTTCAGGAGTTTGAGTAGGTTGGAACCAAGGGACCATCATGTTGAGCCTCCACAGCAGAGAGGCAAAGGATCCAAGGTTCAGAGTAGATTTTGTCCTAAGGACATGGAGCAACTGAGCACAAAGCTTGGACATTGGTCTCCTTCCTCTTACGCCAGTGCTCCCTCCTCCTCCTTTCATTGATTTTAATTCTTCCTAATTACACAATTTATATTGAATTCTTAGTATGGATTATGCATCATACCAGGTGCTGCAACCTCGGAGGAGCCACAAGAAGATGTCAGATGAGAAGAGCTATGGAGGAGAGTCAGCCAGCACCGCCACAAGGAGCAGGTCAGGCAGTTTGTTCAGTAATTAATCTCACAGCATCCCTGATGATAGCAAGGTCACCAGCTTATAAAACCTAGGACCCACTTTCTTTCTATGAAAAGTCCAGAATTTTCTCATCTCTGGCCTTCTAGTCTCTTCCCTCAATTTCCCAGTTGCAGTTTTTATGAGCATGTTTAAAAGCTTCTCCAAATGCCCAGCATGAAATATCTCAGGTTTGGACACTTTTAAAACCTCCAAGTGACCCCTTACTTTTTGTTTTTCCAAGATTATTTCAACAATATTGATTCTTTTCTTTGCTGTTGAAAGATCTTGCCTTTTGGTAAAGAAACAAAACACTAACGTGGTTCTCCTTTCTCTTCTCCTCTTTAACCTTGTGCTGAGTTCCCCACACAGTGAGCCTGTCCTTTTAATTCTGAACAGAGCTGGTAAAAGCCATTGTATTGTCCCTGGATTTCTTCTGAAGCCTCCACTCATTTTGAGCTTTAGCTTTTCTGGCACTATTCTTATAGGCTTGTGATACTCTTTTATACTTGTCTTTGGTTATATGTCTTCCCTTCCATCTTTTGTACATGACCTTTTCATATGTGAGCTCATCAGAGAGAGAGAGAGAGAGAGAGAGAGAGAGAGAGAGAGAGGAGAGAGAGAACTCTCTGCAAAGGGTCACAGTTACTTCAGGATCTCATCTCCCGATGGTTCCTCCTCAGAAGCAGTGCAGTTACTTGACCACTTCCAGTGAGGAAGAAGGGGACTCAGCAGATGCACACTGACCCAGGCACCATCTTACATAAATGTTCCATGCCTGCTCCACTTTCATGGCTGATGTTATCTACAGTTCTTCCCAACCTCATGGAGGCAAGAGCTGTTAGGAAGTCAGAAGGAAATTATGGGTTCTTAGAAGTAAGTGGCTTCCAGCCCCCTTGAGCTCCTGAGATCTGTTGGTGTTTCAACATAAGGGGTGCTCACTAGACCCCAGAGGGGGTGCCATCCAACTGCTGCATTCAGACCTTAGATGGTCAACAAAATCTGGGTCACAGAATCTTGGGGAGCATCTAGTGAAAGCAACTGTTTGAAATTGTGTCTCTCCAGTGTTAGAGCTAGGCTTTTCTGTCACGAGTTGGAGTAGGAAGGCAGAATCTAGAATCCCTCACTCTGGTGAACTTGATTTTGAGAATCAGTTTTCTGTTTCAGGTACTAAGACCTATTGGCAAGAAAATTATGATAGGGCCAGCAAGATTGCTCTCCTGCATGGAGCACCTGCCTTGCCATGCCCATAATCCAGGCTAAAGCCCTGCTCCCACTAAATTGGACAAAGCTTCAGTGCTATGTTGTTCTCTCTCTCTCTCTCTCTCTCTCTCTCTCTCTCTCTCTCTCTCTTCTCTCTCTCTCCTCCCCCTCATATCTATCTGTCTCTATCTGAAAATTTCAGTTTAGAGCAGTGAAGTCTCAGCAACAACAAAAATGAAAATCCCAGTAAAGCATTCAAGCTGGGGAGTACTACTGTTTTATTACAGATACACGCCCTTCCCTAGGTCACACTTCCAACCCTGAAGTAGAAGAACAGATTATCAGTGTGGGAGGACCATGAGAGAATGCAGGATGGCATGGCCTATCAGTGTTTCTTTTGTGAGAGAAAGGCCACACTGTGTTTGTGGCATGTGCAGTCATGTCTGTGTCTGGCTGGTACATCCAATAAACTAGCTGATCCTTTACTACAAGGTCCTCTGATATATTTATTTTCTCACTGTCTTAATCATTTCTTTGGTCCATTTCCCCTCAGCACTGAGAATGTCTGATGGGGATTTTATAAATTCAGTGTCTCCCACACTCCCACCCAGGCCTGCTGCCATTGCTGTCATTAAGAAAGGCCCAATCCAGATGCATGGGTGTGTCCGAGCCCCTCATCTAGCCTGTGAGCCCTTAGTGCTAAACAGATTTGTCCTGAGCTTGCAGCTTGAGCCTGTAGAGCGAGGCTCAGATAATTTAAGTGCCTCTTGTAACAGAAGGCAACTGGAATTCAATAGAGATAAATGCAAAATATTGAACTAGGGAGCAGAACCATCAGCAAGGCTGGATTCTAAATGGGAAGAGAACACACAGCACTCCCAAGGAATTCTTGCAGAAATACAAGTCCCTAGTGGACCCTACAGAGGAGAAGAGAGAGGAGGCTGAGGCTCGCTCAGCCCTAGGAGCGCCATGTGGCTTGGCAGGAGCGTCTGCTGTGAGGCCTCCCTCTTGTGTAGAACACTGACAAGGGATCAGGGATTTGGCTGGTGATTTAAAGCTGCCAGTTTCTAGCTGTTGTCATGAAGAGTCAATATTGCTTTTTCTCTGCCAGGCCCCAAACACCAGAAGTAAAGCATCTAATGATAACCTGAGGCACTGGTTGTAGCTGCTGGGAAAAAAAAAAAGCCACTCAGGTTGCTAAATTCAATCAAATGTCTGGCCAAATCCCATGGAGACTTTTTGATGGATCAGCTGTTTGGCCAAATTGAGGAGGATCATCAATCTGCTGTCCCCATTGAGTATGAGCCAGTAGGGTGCTTTGTCCTAGCACAGAGACTCCTTGGGTGTCTCTGCAGACCCCTCCTCACCCCACCACCCCAAGAGTTAGTGGCACCTAGCCTGTCTCCCCTTACTCTCCCTGCAGTCCATGTTTACAGAATTTACAGACTGGCAGGAACTTACTCTGTTAGGCCGACCGCACCAAACAAAGACACAATGGAGAGAGTCATTCAAAGACAAAAATGAACAGAAATTGTGAATTAGTAAGCTTTCAAATTGGTCACAAAGATGTCTTGGGACACAAAAATTGCTGGCCCTGTTTCCTGACCTGACCCAAGTCTATACAATTCAAGCAGAACAGCAGCCCTGTACAACTATCCCGTGGTCCTTGCTGGGTGGTTTGTCTCGTTGAGGCTCCTCACTAGTCCATCAGAGAATATTAAAAGGCACAGTGGCTAGTAGCCACTGGACCAGATAAGCACATGAGCACAGTTCTGAAACTCATTTTGAGAGGTCTAGTCTATATGGAAGACAGAACATCACCCATCAGTGAAATGTGGGCATCCTTACAAAGCTCCACACAGTGTTGACACATGTACTAAGCTCTTTTGGCCCCTGTTCCAAATTCATTGCTGCATTTGGCAGGAAACATTATGCTGCAAATGCACTGCTGTCTGGTGCGTGCATGAGAAAGAAGAGTGGTGGCAGCAGGTATTTTCCCTAAGAGCCCACTGCTCACTGGGGAGGGCCTATTGTTTTCTGGTCTGGTCAGCTAGGAGCAGGTGGGGCCCTCTAGACATTTGGGCATAGAAATGAGGGGCTTTCTTTTATATGCTACCAAATCCTCTGAAAGAACTGGACTTGTTTGCTCTTTCCTGTACCACTGAGGCTTCTTTCTGTGCACTGAATTCTCATTCTCCAAGGAAGCCTTTCTAACTAGACAATCAATTGTTAATTTAGACAAAGATTAGCAAATGCAAAAGGGCTCTGAGAGAACTTGCAAACATCATCCAGCCAAATGGCAGATATCCAAGTCTCTTGTCCAAGATCCTGATTTCTCTAAGGGTCTTCACTGCTCAGGCAGGACATGAAAGGCACTCGTGTCTCCCTCAGCCCAGGTGCTTTGTTCTCCCCTCCCTTCTGCAGGCAGCATGATGCCTGGATAAGAAAGAAAGAAAGAAAGAAAGAAAGAAAGAAAGAAAGAAAGAAAGAAAGAAAAGAAAAGAAAAGAAAAGAAAAGAAAAGAAAAGAAAAGAAAAGAAAAGAAAAGAAAAGAAAAGAAACCCTGGATCCAGAATCAGAACCAGAGCCTCCCTGGCTAGCATTTAGCCAGTAATGCTTTCCTGAGCCTTTTGAGGGTTTACAAGATGAGAAAGAAATGTTATGACAAGAGCTTTAGAAACTCTCATGAGCAGAGGTTCTTTATTAATCCACTTAATCAGTAAATTGCACCATTAATATATCAAAGAGCACCTTGAGACCAGGAATATTTAAAATAATTTTGTGTGGGCTGCATATCTTGATGGAGATTGAAGTTACTCCAATAACAGCTTTAGAATCTCCACATGGGAGGGGCTTACTGCGTTTGAAGGACAGACTTATGGAAGCAACATCACCCAGGATTTCTGTTTACTTGGGGTGGCTTTTGGGGAGAGTTGAAAGGATGAACTTTGGGTTCACCTCCAAGGTCCTGTGCTCTGAGACCTCCTACATTTTCATTCTCTCTCAGTCTATTCATGACTGTCCTGAGGGAAGGGGACTTCCATGACATCGGAACTAGGGTATGACAGCCAGACTAAAAACTGACATCATGTTTCCTCTTTCTAGAACACTTGTTTCTCATGGTTCAGCCATAGAGTACTGGTTCATAAGAGAATCACACAAGTTTTCATTTCTTTTCTTTTTAACAAACAAGATCAAACAAAGTGGCTGTGTGGAACCCATCCTTGAATGTTGGGTCTTTTTTATTTCCTTCTTCACCCCACTATGAGGTTGCTAGTGTTCCACATCAGAAGGTGAAAAGCCAAGTCCGGGTGGGGTGGGACTGGGGACATGAGTCTCAGCCAGTGGCAAAACTGTTGAATAATAATGCCACCCCCGGCCCAAGGAGCATCTCCTTGGAAGGAAGTGATTTTTCACTCTCTCTGAAATCTCTTCCTGGAAACAACAGAGTGGGGCATACAGGGAATAAAAACTCTTATCCAAGTCAGTATACTGTGTCTGTAGTAGAATTTGGTGATTTTGTCCACACTCTTAAAGACATGGATGCACTCTGACCCCATTTCTTGTAGGATTTTGCTCTCACTGAAGCATAAAGAAAAGGCACATCATGTATTTATAAGAAAGCTCAGAGCACTGCTGGAGACAATGGGAAATGAAAGCTGACCTAAGCATCCAATCAGAATGGACTGCCTGGATATGTGGTAGTGTATCATGTGACGGGGTAGCATGAAGCTACTGACAAGGAACTTTCTGTTGACATGAGAAAATGCATGCAATATGGTTGAGTAGGTTTGTGTCAGACAGGAAGGATGCCCTCCAAAAAGGTTTGCATTTTCAGAAAAGCATTTTCATTTCCTGAAAATGCTCTTTTTAAAATTATATATATACAGAAAAGCAGACTATAGCTGGTTGTTTTGTCCCATCCTCATGATAATCCTGGTTGTTTTATACACATCCCTAATTACTCAGCCTCTAGCATAGCAGGAGGAAAATAAAGAGGACAACATTCGGTTGGGAACATATCCCTGAATAATCGAGAGTTCATTATGAACTCTGAGTACATCAAAATCCAATTAATTCATTAGCTCAGTGCTGGCACTTCTAGCGCCCTACTCCCACCCCAGCCGGCTTTGGCTTTTCACCCTCTGATATGGATCACTAGCAACCTCATAGTGGGGTGAAGAAGGAAATAAAAAAAGAGATAAAATGCAAATTAATCAATTTTGTTACATTGTTAGCAGCAATGAACTAGGGCAGAGAGAAGCACCAATAAGACAGTTTCAAGAAACTTCCATTAGAAGTCCTGGAGGGCTGATCCTGAAGGTGGAAACTTGCTCTTAGACCTTGGAGCCCTAGGTACCCATCAGAAAGAAGTCCACACAGACCTCCCAGAGTTCCTCAGAAGCCAGATAAATAGTCAGACAAGCAGCAGAGTGGTAAGAGAAAAAGTAAAGAGAAAATCATTACTGTCTGTACACATGGGAGAGACCCAGAAAGTCTAAGTAACCCACCATGTAGTCTTGGACACTACCTATAAATTTCTTAGTTAACTCAAAGCACTTTAAGATGAAAAAAAAAAAAAAAGAAAAAGAAAAGACATATAAGCAGATAAAAGCACAGAGACTTAGTTCTGACTCTCTGCAGACCAGAGCCTCCTGAGGAGATATTATTTCTCAAAGGTCACCTCCAGTCTGGTTTCAGGGTCCTTCTGAGAAATTCAGCTTTTGTCAAAGACAATTATCACAGGTGACAGAACTCTGCTCTCCTACACCCCAACTCTTCTCTCCCGTATTGCATGTTTCCAGTAAGAAAGAAAATCCAGTCAAAAGGGACCCTACCGGGAGTCAGGCTGTAGCGCAGCGGGTTAAGCGCAGGTGGCGCAAAGCACAAGGACCGGCATAAGGATCCCGGTTCGAACCCCGGCTCCCCACCTGCAGGGGGAGTCGCTTCACAGGTGGTGAAGCAGGTCTGCAGGTGTCTATCTTTCTCTCCTCCTCTCTGTCTTCCCCTCCTCTCTCCATTTCTCTCTGTCCTATCCAACAACAACAACAATAACTACAACAATAAAACAACAAGGGCAACAAAAGGGAATAAATAAAATAAATATTTTAAAAAAACCTAAAAAAAAAAAAGGGACCCTACCTCCCCTGTCCCCTGCCCCTACCTGCTCTTCAGAAACATGGTTCCTGTCTTTGAGAGACCTCTGCATGGCATAAATCCCTGAACCAGAACATAGACTTGGAGGGAGGATCAAACAACCCATGAGTGCTGCACAGACCCACATTCCAACTTCCCAGATCCAGTTAACTCCACCACTCCTACTATCCAGCCTTCCACTGTCCCATATCCACTTGAATATCACAAATGTGATTTTTTTTTCCCCATGAGAAGGAAAGCAGCTTAGACAACTGTGGTCTGTGAATGGTGACTCTTAGGATTCCCGCAGGCCTAGACTCAGACTAGACTCACCCCATGAAGGTGCCTACCCCTCCTGCACTGTCTGAAGCATGGTACCTCAGTTTGCTCTCCATGCCAACAGTCTCACTTTCTCCCTCATAAAACCAGTTACTAATTGTGTCTTTTGCCCTGTTCTCTCTACCAGTGTTGTGTTCTGTTGAAAGATCTCTCCAGATCTTTGAGGCACCATTAGTCTCTAACCTCTTGTTACTCTTCCTCTTCAAACAACAGCATGGACATCTAGGTCATTTGTGTGCATCCATCCATGTTTAGAAGACATTTGAGGCCGCATTCCCTAGGCTGTGTGCACTGGAAAGGGGAGGCATGCAGGGTGAGGCTGTGCCTCTGGATGATGCTCCAAGGGGAAAGCAAGTTTGGGATTCCTCTCCAACCAATGTGCTGGCCCAGGCCTGTTGTGATGTAATTAGCATAGAGCTGACTTCAGGATGGAAGTTAAGCCTGTGCCAGGAGGAAGAAGCTATGGGTTCCTGCATTCAGCTCTCTGGCTTACCCTGTGACCACATGCTCTCCCTACCATGGCTGCTCCTCCTGAGACTTGTATACACATGAACCTGAACTTTGGTAATCACCCTTTCTCATGGGTCTGGCCTATTCTTACCCCTGCCAATAACTGCTTTTTTAAAAAAAAAATTTATTATCTTTTGCTGTTCTAGCTTCGTGGGCGGTAGACAGACAACCAGGGACTCATGGCTAAGCTGTACGCAGTATCTCTTTATTCATGTAGAACGCAGCGCAATCTAAGCTATCTCTAATCACAATCCTGTCCTTATATATATATACTCGCCAAGTAGGGTGAAAACAGGATGTGCCGTAGAGGGGGCGGAGCAAAAAGACATCCATCGTGAACCAGTGTGGTTTAAACCAATGCCCTGCAGGCAGGGTGGTGCTTAGTTAACAGTGGTTATGTAAATAGAATACAGTGTTAAGCAGGGGGGATTAAACCAATGAAACAGAAGGGGTTTTAGAAGCAGAATTAGAAGCATACCAGCAATCTTTACTTTTTGAATAACTTTATTTGTTGATTATTAGCTAGAGACAGAAAAATTGAGAGGGGGCAGGAGATAGAGAGGGAGAGAGACAGAAAGGCACCTGCAGCCCTGCCTCACCCCTCATGAAGCTTGCCCCCTGCAGGTGGGGTGGACCAGGGGCTTGGACCCAGGTCCTTGCACACTGTAATGTGTGTGCTTAACTAGGTGTGCCACTTCCTGGCCCCTATTATCTTTATTTATTTATTTATTGGATATAGTCAGAAATTGATAAGGAAGGGGGAGAGAGAGAGAGAGGGACAGAGAGACACTACAGCCCTGCTTCACTACTTGCAAAGCTTTCCCCCCTGCAGGAGGGCAGAGGGGGGCTCATAGCTGGGTCCTAGCACACTGTAACATGTATGCTCAACCAGGTGCACCATTGCACCAGCCCCGATAATCGCTTATTGTGCTGTCCCTAAAATATATCGTTCCGTACTGCTGTAATAAACCTTTGATTGTCTTAAACCCATGCAAAGCCATGCCCCCCATAAACTCCTTTATTACCACCATGTAATAACTTTTGATTGTTCTAAACCCAAGACAAGCCACTGCATTCCTGCAAAGTCCTTTTATTTTTTAATTACAACACAGGCCCAACTAGGATCCCATCACAGAAGATACAGTCAGGAGATTTCTCCCCCTCCAGGAGCACTTACTGTGGTAACTTAGAGGGCACCTGGTCTTGTCTTAGATCCTGTGCTACTTAGAAAGCCCTTTGGAACCCCATCTGGAGAAGCAGTGGTTCAAGTGCCCAGGGGCTTACGGGTCCGAGTGGCAACCTCTCTAGTGATGCATCAATTGCATCTACAGCTCTCTTATTCAAGTGTCAAGTGTTGCGTGGTTCAGGGAGCTTGGTTGTAGAAACAAATACCTGAAACCTGGACCCCACATTCCTGAAGGAGCCCCTCCCCACTATGGGAATCATTCACCTCTGCTTTAAAGGTTGATGGAAACCAGGGGGCCTAAAGCCTTCCCCAGATGATTATTTAGGGTCTCTGGTCCTTTCATCTGTATGGCATGGGATGAATGTTCCTGCCAGGTTCTAATGAAGTGCCACAATTCCTATAGCTTAGCTAACAAATTTTTTCTTTTAATTCACTGAGGAGCAAAGTGACTGGGAAATTCATGATCTTAATACGATTTGAATGTTTTATTTCAGTTATCCTGCAGCCCTCCTGCCCCTAAGCCAGGGTCAAGCAGGCAGGAATATTCATGATGGGTGAACTCTGCTGAAGGTGACCCCAGAGCCTATCCCACCATGTCCTCCCAGGGCCCCAGTGGCCTCAGAGCACGGTCCTACCGATGTTTCCCAGAGGAGAGATGGGGACTCCTCTCACAGCCTCCCTCTGGCTTCCTTCTCACGTGCCAGTGGCACTGCTCTTTCAGTAAATATTTATTCAGCCCTGATGTATGATGATGGATGACTGCTTTTCTCTCTTTAAACAAACAAGCCCAACCCCTGGGTTTTCTTTTCCTTGTTAAGAGCTAGTTTCAACCTGCCTCGTGTAATCATTTAAAGAGCCCTGGGCCTAGGGAGCACTTGTGGTGGGCATCACCCCACATCGATTCAGCCTCCTAACTGCCACGGTCCTCCCCACAGGTGACTCCTTGGCCTGAAAAATGATGGTAGGATTAGAACTAGTCTCTGTCTCTGCCCACTGGTCTTATTCATGCCCTTTGTCTCTGCTCATCAGTGTCCCTTTACCAGATCTCTATCCTGGGGCCCAGGCTTCGGGTGGTCTGTCCAGCACTTGGAGCCCATTACCAGGTAGAACCGGTCCCCCATGTGCTACTTGGCCTGAGTGATTGCCATAAGCCTGTCGGTTTCCTCCACAGTTTGTCCTGTGAGACCCAGTGCAATGGTACAGGGACCTGGGTGCCCAACAACCTTCCTCTGGTGACATAAGACAAAGATAACATGTTTATCCTGAGGCTGCTGGATAAACTGCAGACCAAGCACTATCCCTGTCCTCCATGCCAGCCTGGCTGAAAAGAGAGCTCGCTTTCTTCTTGGTGCTGAGATGAAGTGCAAGTTCCTTTTAAAGGTCTGATATCCCTTGCTCTGGCTATTCATTTGACTCCTCCTTCTCCTTCTCCTTCTCCTTCTCCTTCTCCTTCTCCTTCTCCTTCTCCTTCTCCTTCTCCTTCTCTTCTCTTTCTCCTCACCTTCACCTTCTCCCTCTCCTCCTTCTTCTTCTCCTCCTCCTCCTCCTCCTTCTTTTTCTTCTTCTCCTCCTTCTTCTTTTCCTTCTCCTCCTTCTCCTCACCCCTCCTCCTCATTCTCCTCCTTTTTAGTGAAAGATTTCTTCTCCCCTACTCTCTCCTTACCTCTACCTCAGTCTCAGGATTTTTCCTTTGTTTCCCAGCCAGGAGGAGCCTTTGGCTGGCCAGGAAAGAGGGAACGCACAGCATTTACAGGGGAGTGGAGAGGTCATGGCCAGCCACTTAGCCAAGCCTCTCAGATTTGCTGACATCACCCAAAAGTCTGCAAGAAGTTGGCACCTCTATTCCACCGGCCTGGGGCACCCCTGCTCCTTCCCAACTCACCAATCCAGCCAGCAGGTGGTTGTCCCACACTCATGATACCCCAAACTCTGTCAAGAACACACCCAGATCAGTCTGTAGACACCCACCAAGGTCCATTCTGGAGCCTGACCAGGCAGACTGTGGGGATGAGCTCTCCTCTCCGAGCAGCTAACAGTATAATTGCAGGGACAAGACAGAGACAAATGAAACAAAGAAAATATGTTACAAAGCTGTATATCACTCAGCGATGAAACTCATGGGTTTTGCAATTTTGTTTTGACCGTTACTCATAGAATTGTCATCGATCGATAAGATACCTGCCTGGGATAGCAATATGTCATCAGAATTAATAGCTCACCAAGACTGAGTCCTTTATTCACTCATTCAACAAGTCTTGATTAGGGACATGCACCGACCACATTTTGCATATATAAAGAACTTTGCTATTGGCAAAGCACTTTCACAAACCCTTATTCATATGATTCTTGTCAGCAGTTCTGTTTATAGGAGAAAGAGATGGAGGCTCTTGAGGTTGAGTGGTTTTCCCAAGGTCACTGGGTTGTTAAGTAGAGCCCAGGATTTCAGCTTTCTCAGTTGTCCCCGACTCACTTCCAGCCATCAGGAATGTGAGGGGAGCCCCAGGGGATGGGGAGTGGCCAGGTTCTGGCTGTAGACATACACACACACACACACACACACACACACACACACACACACACACACACACACACACACACACACACACACTCGTCTCCCACTCTGATGGATGAAAAACTCTACTGCAAGGACTCAGATCAGAAGGGTGGAAGGCCCTTTGTCATCTCTACGTTGTTCTTCACTCACACCCTCCTGAAACTTAGCTTTTTTTTTTTTTTTTGTCTCTACCCCTCCTGCAAGGAGGAGACCAGATTATTTGGTTTGTGATATTTGAGTATCTCCAGAGACTCAGGGTGAACTTTCCAAACTCACCTCAATTTCAGTCTGAGAGTCAGGGCTGTTTGCACAACTTCCCACCCTCCTCCCTCCTCCAACTCTGATTAAAATGATGATTGGGGGCAGGGGATACAGAAGAGACAGAGGGAAGGTAGGCTTTGAAGATCAGTAGAAGGGGCAGGGCTTTCATCCCATTTGGGTAGGAGGGTGCAGACATGCTGAAATGAATACATTTTAAGACTCTATTCAGTGTTGTAGTTGACTATACCCTAAGGGGTCTAAAGACTCATGCTAAGGATTTCTTCTTCCCAGCCCCCAAATCAGGAAGTCTCAGGTCACAATCCCATTATTTGAGTATATTCAGAAGCCAGGAGAGTACTAAGCAGAAAACAGAGTGAGGATAGCCAGGCCCAGCAGCAGAAGCCCCCACTACAGTAGTGTATCTATTTGCAATTCCTGCAGGAACATACACACCTTCCCCAAAGAGTGCAGATAAGCACAAACAACACCTAAGCACCAGCAGGTAAGTCAGTGGGAAACCTGACTTGCCTGCAGTCCTGAGAGAGAAAGACTTCTCCTTTGGCAGTAGGAGAGTAAAATGAGGTCAACCTGAACCTACCGTTTCAGTTGACTTAAGAAGAAAACTAGGCACTGTCTCTTCATCCAGCTGCATATCCATCCATCAACTATTTCTTGACGCCCCCTGAGCTGAGCACTGAGGATTAAGTTCTTAATAGTGACTTCTTCCTTCTTACTGTCAGAAAGCCTAAAGAAACCTAAAGGTACAGGTCCTTCAGTGGAGGGCAGATCTGAGAAAAAGAAATGGACAGATGACTTATCACCTGGTCTTCTTCAGGCCAAGTGCTTGTAATGTTGATTCCATTCACCCTCTGTGATAGTTGGTATCATCATTGGTGGTTCTGTGTCTATTCCAAGAAGGAAAACGCAGGTTCCATGGCAAAAATTTAGAAAGCATTGAAAAATATTTAAAGTTTGGGTATGTATATGTAGGTGTGTATACATATTATATATATATATATATATATCCTGACATCTGTAGTAACCCTTTTGTCATCTTGGTGTATCCCCTTCTAGTTTTGTAGCTGAGCCTGTGGGATTTTAATAGCTCTTTTTTTTTATAGCCACATATAACTAGAGTCCTTAGACCTTTGTTAGTCTATTCACATCAGCTGCTTATAGTCATCCCAGCTGCAGCTGATGTCAAGAAGTCTGAATAAGCCAGATGCTATCAATGTAAATCAATGCAGATACCCCCTTCCTCTCTGAAGCTCTTTCTCCTGCTCCTCCTCTTCATTCCTGGAACTATGGAACACCTGCCTTTCTTTTCCCACTAGTGAAAAGACAGACTTTGCTCTTGTATTCTTGTTTTGGTCAACTCTGAATCAATCCTGCCTCTCTATTACTTCTTTTTTTTAATATGTTTTTTTTTTTTTACCAGAATACTGCTCAGCTCTGGATTAGTGGTGAAGGGGATTGAACCTGAGACTTTGGAGCCTCAGGCATGAGAGTCTGTTTGCATAACCACTATGCTATCTATCCCTGCCCTCTCTCTTACTTCAAGCATCAGTGACTCCAAAGGTATGTTAGGTGTTAAGCTTCTATTAACAGTATATCTCACTCTGTAACAGTATATCTCACTCCATCTCTCTCCAAAAAGTAAAATAATAATAATAATAATATCAGAACTGGGGATACAGCTCAGCGCACTAAAAGCATAGGACTTCCATGCCTGGAGGGTTAGATAAGTCTGGCACCATCGTGTGCCAGAGTTGAATGGTGCTCTTGTCTCTCTCTTTTATTTTTATTATTATTTATTTATTTATTTATTTTAGTGAGTTAATATTGATTTACAAAATTATAAGACAACAGGGGTATAACTTCACACTGTTCCTACCACCAGAGTTCTGAATCCCCCATCCCTCATTGTAAACTACAGCAGTTTTCCCAAGGTTGCAGATATAGGTTAACTATTATTTCTACAACTATCTCTTTATATGTGTATATAACTGTCCTTTTTTTTTTTTCAAAGGTCCCATCTTCTCTTCCTTTCCAAGTCACACATAAGCCTATTACTACATCCAAATGTCCCTCTCTTTTTCCTTTTCTCTCTTTGGGTCTTGATGGAGTTCAGAGCCCTCTGGTGTTCCCCCTGTTACTTATCCCCAACTAGGAGTTTGGATCAAGATTGTTTTGGGGGTGCAGAAGGTGGGATTTTTGTCTTCTGTAATTGCTTCTCCACAACCCATTTCTATCTTTCCCTAGTGGGCTATTGCTCTGGGGAGGTGTGATTCCAGGACAGATTGGTGAGGTTGTCTGCCCAGAGAAGCCAAAATGGAATCAGGATAGCGTCTGCAACTTGGTAGCTGAAAGACGGCAAGATACAAAACAGGACAAAATGATTAATGGACAGGACCCAAAAAAGTAGGAACAAAGCAGATGATATTAAGGACCTTAGGGTGGAAGGAAGCTAGGAAGTCCATTTTAGTCATGTTCTTAGGGGTCTACAACTATAATAGCTTTAGCTTGAGTTTGATAGCTAATGTGGAGATGGATAAAAATATTGTCTGGGAAGATGGTGTATGGATAGAGAAAATGGCTAGAAAGTTGGATTAGAGCAGAAAGTAGCTCTCCCATTCTTGAAAAAAAAATCTATGAATAAAATAAAACTGTTTACCCCTATCCACCCAACCCAGGGCCCATATAGATATGTATTTATTTATATTTAGTACAGGAGCCTGTGTAACCTCTGAGTCCCTGTGGGTCTGAGCTTACAGCTCATGGTCACGGCTGGGAAAATTGCAGGATGCACTCATTTCAGGTCCCGTTTTCCTTGAGTGGCAGGTCAGGATATCCCAGCCTCCCTTCAGAGATTGGGGCAGTCCCTACCACCACTGTTTCTGGTGAAGGGAAAGTCCTGGGAAGGCCCACAAAGGGCTTATGATGATGTTCCTGATGGAGATAACCAGTGATGATGGAGAGAGGGATCCATTAGAGGTCTAGCCCCATCATATTTGTGTAGAAATCCAAGGATTCCCTGACTAGGGTCCCAGATGATGAAATGGTATGATATTGACCAAAAGGGCCATTATTAAGTGTGGCGCTCTCGTCTCTTCTCTTGCTTTCTCAAAAGTAAGTAAATCTTGGGGTGGGGGGAGGTAGTGACCATAGTATACCTGGTTAAGCATACATGTTATCACAAGCAAGAACCCAGGTTCAAGCCCCTCTCCCCAACTGCAGGGGAGAAGCTTTACATGTGATGAAGCAAGTGTTGCAGGTATCTCTCTGTCTCTGTGTGTCTCTCTCTCCCTTCTTAATTTCTGTTTGTCATATTAAATGAAGGTGGAAAAGGGGAAATGACAATTAAAAAAAATAAATCTTGGGAGTCAGGTGGTAGTACTACGGGTTAAGTGCATGTGGTGCGAAGCACAAGGACCGGCATAAGGATCCTGGTTTGAGACCCTGGCTCCCCATCTAGAGAGGAGTCGCTTCACAAACAGTGAAGCAGGTCTGCAGGTGTCTATCTTTCTCTCCCCCTCTCTGTCTTCCCCTCCTCTCTCTATTTCTCTCTGTCCTATCTAACAACAGCGATATCAATAACAACAATAATAACTACAAAAGGGAGTTGGGCAGTAGCACAGCAGGTTAAGCGCACGTGGCACAAAGTGCAAGGACTGGCTCAAGGATCCCAGTTTGAGCTCCAGCTCCCCACCTGCAGGGGAGTCGCTTCACAGGCAGTGAAGCGGGTTTGCAGGTGTCTATCTTTCTCTCCCCCTCTCTGTTTTCCCCTCCTCTCTCCATTTCTCTCTGTCCTATCTAACAATGACATAAATAACAACAATAATAAAAAAACAAGGGCAACAAAAGGGAAAATAAATAATATAAAATAAAATACATATTTTTAAAAAGAATAAAAATAACTACAACAATGATAAAAACAAGGGCAACAAAAGGGAAAATAAATTTTAAAAATTAGGAATAAATAAATCTTTAAAATTTTTCATTTATTCCTGCATACTCTATGTGCTCTATGATCACAGTTCTAATCTATTCACTCCACCTGTCTTTCTTCCCATGATTTAGAAGCTTCCAGGATACCTCTTCTTTCATCTGAGGAGACCTATCTTAGGAGTAAGAGGCTTTATCTTAGTGTGGCAATAGTGATGTTAATAGGGTTGTCTATATAATGTCATGTGATTCATCCTGAGTCAGATGCATTTGTGTGTCTGGTTTGTTTTTTTTTTTTTTTGGCCTTTATGAGGAGTTGCAATGGTCCAAATGAATCCTTTGATCAGTGTGATCCTTTGATAAGCCTGGGTTGACTAGAGAAGCACTGCCCACACCCCACACTTGAGAGAGAGAGAGACAGAGAGAGAGAGAGAGAATGTGTGTGTGTGTGTGTGTGTGTGTGTGTGTGTGTGTACATGACCTGTGGTCTCCTCAGGAACAGTGACAGGTTCTGCACTGGCTGGTGTGTGGTGCCCCCATGAGTACCCCTATGCCCCTCCAGGAAGCAGGCAGGTTAGAGCTGAAGCGACCTTAGTAGTGACAGCACAGATAATACAGACCTGACTGCTGTTTTCTGGTGGGAGCTTCCCAAGCCAAATAAGATGGAAAGGAGTACCTGGTAAGGGCCTTGTCATGTCCACCCAGCCTGACAGCCCAGACAGACACATTAGCAAGTGCTACCTGGTAAGAAATTGCAAGCTATTTTCTGCAAAGTGGGCAAAGACTCTGGGATTAACGACTATACAGTGTGATAGATGTTGCTCATGAAGACCATAAATTACCTCCCATAAACCTAGCAGAGCTGATGGGAGTATGGGCTGCCATCTGGCGCTGCTGAGTCCCAGTGCAAGTAGGGCTGGGCACGGCTGGCTCCATGCAGCCACTGCTGGGCAGTTTACCATAGGCCTTGCCTGTGTCTAGTCGGTGAGAAAGAGGTGGAGCTGTCTTCTCTGGGTGGCATCCCTGGCCCAGAGAAGCTGGCAGAGCTCAAACAGGTTTGCGGAGATTGCAAGAGATCCCAGTCCTCTCCCCTTTCCCAGCTCTGGGAGAGAAGAGCAAGGTCCCTCCCCTACCCATGAATCAGAGGGTCTGGCCCTTGTGGGTAGATGAAGGTAGATGAAGAGAGGACCGAAATTATCTCTCCTTCCAGCGTCCTCCGCCCAAGTGAGCAGAGCCATGAGTAGAACAAGGTCTTGACCTTGGCCTCAAGTTCTCACCCATCTCTGCCAGTCCGTGTTCTGGTTCATCACCACTCTCATTTCCTACATGTCACAGCATCTTTAAAAAAGAAATGAGCCAATCAAAGAAGAGAGGAGAGAGGATCAAAGGAAGGGGAGGATGGGATGTGAGCTGCACACAGTACAGAACAGAGAGCAGGGAGTACACCCCATCTCCCAAAGCTGATCCTGACCCCCACATGCTGTGTCAAGCATGGACCCACCAAGGGTCATGAATGGAGACAGAATAGGGAGTGGCCTTCTAGTCTCCTCTGGAATCATCTGTGCCACACAAACCTCCACATACAGACTTTTCCAAAGCTTCATGCTGACCCAATAAAGCAGCAGAGGCTGACAGAGAATGCTCCCCACCACCCCTGCTCCTCCCAGTGGCTTGGAGTCTCCCTGTCAAAGCCTAGGAGCTCACTCTATATCCAAGTGATCAGTCAGTGCTATCTACCAGGTACTGACTGAGCCTCCTTGAGCACAGTTTTTCCCTCAGGATTCCATAGTGGACAGCATGCACTCATTCCCAAAGGAACTTAATAAACTAGCACCTTAGAGAAGCTGCAGTAATATCTACCCAGTGTGTTCAGCTCTCTGCCTTTGGGGACTGGGCAGGAGGTGCTCTCTTGTGTGTTACCTTGTGTGTCACCTCCCACAGACCTTGTCTCACTGCGTGTGAGACCTTCTCTAGTCAGGCAGGCTTGTGACCTTGTTCTGGGTCCATACACTGGGTCCATACACTGGTGTTACCCCAAGACTCACAATGTGGACAGCCATTACACTCACAGGTCTGGGAAGTGGCTCAGGGGCAGAGCACAGACTTCATGTATGAGGTCCTGGGTCTGAACTCCTACTGAGAAAAGTCAGGCATGACTCTTGCAGGGCTTTATTTGTGCCCCTGGGATTTGATGGCCAATCAATGCTTTCCTGTCCCTGTCCCATTAAGGAGGCTATCTTCTTCACATGTTGGGGGTTGACAGAGGGTGACCCAGGAGTGCTGACACCCCCCTCACACACACACACACACACACACACACACACACACACACACACACACACACACACACTGTGACCAGCATATGATCTATTCCAGCTTTTACACACTCATCAGGAAGGAACACACAGTCATCCCTTCAAACATGCTGCAGTATCTCCCGCATGGATTGACTGTGATGGGAGTATATCAGGGGATGAAACCAGCTCAAGGGGGGAAGAGAAAGACAGATGGACAAGGAAAGACATCCCTGAAATGTGAGATCTGAGTTTGTCCTGGAAAGAATGGTGGGCTTTAGCAGGAAGGACAGAGACACATGGACATTGTGGGGGGCAGTGCGGGACAGGAAAGCTCTGTGGGATGTCGCTGTGGATAAGGGTGTACTGGGAGCCCCCTACCAACATTGGGGAGGCCATGGGAACAGTGCTTCTCAGGGAATCCCTGGTCTGCAAAAGAGGCAAGGGGCCCCAGGGACCTCGGGTCTGGCATTCAAACATAGTGATCATGACCATTGCTGTGGTTGACAACAGCCCAGCTGGGAAGCCTGGGCTCCAGTCAACAGTGGCAGCTCCCCTCAGTTCCCTGCAGAAGGTAATAACCTGTCACCAGAGCAAATAAAGTCTGATTTACATGAAATTTAATGCCGAGCATTTGCCTTTTTTCGCCAGCACTGCGGAGGCGGGACTGCAGCTGGTTTTCACGGGGGAGACATGCACAGTGAGCTCTCTGCCCATGATAGGCTTCTGTCCTGGGCAGGGGGCCCCCCATCTACCTGCCTTTCCTGCAGGAGGAAACAGACTCTGATGAAAGGAGAACTCTGATGGAAGGAGGACTCCTGAGAGGTCCCTGATCCTCAGTTTTACAGTGACATTGTGACCTGAGTCCCCTAACGCTTCACTGTATCACTATGTTGTCACAATACCAATGGTCAGACACATTCTTTGCATACCAGCCTTCAAGGGTCCATAAGGCAGCAACAAAGACACCCTGCTGTCCGTCCTCTTCCCATCACCACCACCCCAAACTCCACCAAGCTGGTGAGTCTCTATGGGTTCTCCTACACTTGTATGACACTTCTCCACCCAAAGATCCACACTAATTCTGATATCTATGACCTGGATTATGGCTAACTCTTTGGGAAGCCTTTCTCACCATGCTGGGGGCAGAATGGAGGTGCCAGCATTTGGAAACCAGTCTTTGAACTCTGTGAACACAAAAGCACAAGTAGATTATAGAAACGCCCTCCTTCTTCCTCAGCTGTGCCCCTGGGAATTTCAGCTCACTCCACCAGGTGGGTGTTATTTTAACATAGTGAGAAAAGGTGTTGGTGTGGCAGGTAAAGGGTGGCCTGCACAAGAGGTAGCTGGAGGGGCCTTGATACAATCACACATCCATGGAACACATGGACACTTCCATTAGTGGAGGCCCAGACTCTACAGCACTGCTGCTCTTCTCTGTCTTCCTCTCTTCTATCTGAGGGGGGCACTGAGACTGAGAATGAAGTTGCTTTTCCCCTTGACTAAAGGGTCTGAGGATTCCCTGCCCCCTGGGACTTCTCCCCTGGGCATTCCATTTTGGGGCTTCTGAGGCCCCTATCAAGTATCCCAGCATTCTAGAAGCTAGTATGGCTTCCTTTTATTCTCCACCAGGTAATTGCTACTGCCCCTGATAAATGGGTGTCAGGAGCAGAGAGGGCTTACAGAGTGAGGGTTTCAGGGGTACAAGTCAGGGTGAGGGTCACAGATGCTGTGTGGGGACCAGGTATAGCCATTGAAAAGGAGAAGATAGCTGTCTGTGGAGTGACCACTTCTGAGACCCTTAGTAGCCATGCTTTCCCTTACCGGCCTTCTCTGTGTACACTACAGCAAAGCTGATAGAGGAGAGTGGTGCCCGAGGGTCCTTAGAAGCAGTGTCTCCACTTCCTACTATTGTAGAAGCCCCAGGCCTTTGCTCTGCAGATGAACAGTAGTGGGCTGTCCAGCACTAAGCTACATGAGGCTCTTTTGAGCCTGTTCTATCTGCCAGTATCAGAGAAGGTGACTGAAGCAGCTGGAGGAGGCAGGAAATTTAGGCTTAGGGCTTGCCAGTCACACTTGTGCTGGCTCTGGTATTAGTGGTGACAGAAGGGGTCCCCAGGGATTCACTGTCAAGTTCAGGAATTCCCCATGAAAGTAGGAGACCAAGAGGGAGAAGCAGGTCCTTTTAGGAAAGAGAGGTGACTAGATAAGAACCAGAAAAAGGAGCTCTGGAAAAGATAAGTAAACAAGATTGATAAGAGGGATTAAAGAGGAGGGAAGCATGGAGGCAAGAGAATATAAACAGGATGAAATCTGAGGATGGAAGGAAGCAGACAGAAGAGACAGAAAAGGTAGGCAGTGTGAATGACCTAGCGGAGAGGAGGTGAAGCTGGCACAGCTGAACAGGAGAGTAGGTGGGCAGGGTGGTGGTGGGAGGGTGCAGGAAAGGAGGGGAAGATTCTCTGGGGCTCTGGGGGTGTGGCTCCACATGGACACCCCAGAGATGAATTAGAAGAAAGCCAACATGCCTTACTGGTACTGTGCACCTTTTCTGTGCTTTTCACTTAAGTGAGAGCCACACTGGTAAACAGTGAGTCATCTTGGTGCTGGCCCTGAGAAGGTGAGCTTCTTGGGGGAAGGGTCTGTTTGGGCAGAAGCCCCCTTCTCTCCTGCCAGTACTCCTGCTCAGCCTCATCTGAGGTCCTGTCTCAGATCAGTCCAAAGCCTTTGTCTTGATCATAAGCACTATCAAGTGGCAAAATGCTGCATACATACGCACCAACACTATCCATCTGATTTCTCACCAATTGAAAGTGACTGAGTCAGACACCCTATCACCTTCCCTCATAAGTCCTGCTTATTTAAAATACAAAGGGAGTCTTTCCTCTCTCCCTCCCTCCCTTCCTTCAGAATTCCCTCCTACTAACCTTCCTCACCTAGTCCTTCCTACTTCTTTTCTTGCAGCTAAGGCTTCTTAAGCATCAAGCCATCATTATATGGCACAAGGCACATAGACAAAAGAGACAGAAGCTCTGGGTTCTGGAAGAAGAATATGAAAGAAGGTCTGGATAAATGGGATGTCAAGGTTGAGGAACAAGACTTTTCCAGCATAAATGATAGTCTGGAGAGATGAAGGGACTAGATACACAGTCAAAGGTTTTGGATGGTGATGGATAGAATGACCGAGAGGACATGGAGCAGGAGATAAACAAACCACTGCCTCAGGGCCTGGGCCCTGCGAGCAGAGGAGTGTCAGAGGATACTGTGTCAGAGGATACTATCTGCACCCCTGCCCCAGGGCCTTTTCCCCAGTAGTTCCCACCTTGGCTCCAGATCACCCTGCCTGGCCATTTCTATCTTTCATTCTTTCCCTTCTCCTTTCCTTCCCTTCCAGGGGGAAGAAGCCTCTATTTTTTATTTATTTATTTTTTTAGGGAGTATATTTGTCCCTATGACAACTCACATGCATCCAAGATCCCTTCAAAGAGGCAGAGATCCCACCAACCTAAGGAAGGGAAATCTAGAGACAGGACCCACCATGAAGTTCAGTGTAAACCCCAAGAAGCCCACCTGCTGGCATCCAGATGTGGTTTAGGGGACACAGCTGTCAGGGAGGAAAAGTAAGAGGTGGCCCTGGAAGCTCATAGAAGACAGCTTGCTGCCTGTGTGAGGTATGTCCAATTATTTTGACAACTCTGTCTTGCCATATCAGTCAAATGTTTTCCCTCTGTGCAAATCTGCTTCTTCCCAAAAGACAGAAAGAGAGAGCCAGCTTGTGATGCCCACCAACTGCTGGTACCCCATCACAGGGGCAAGAGCTGAGATGTAGGAGAATGAATGAATGGAATCACACTTACTGTCTACCTGAGGGCAGCTATATGCATGTAAAATGTGACTAACTGCTTACCAGAGCCTAAGGGAGGGCTGGTTGTCTTTCAGAGTTTGCCTGCCCTGGATTCTCTGACAGGTAAAACAGTCTTTGAACTTCTTCTAAAATCATCTTCAAGACTAATTGAACAGGACCCCAAGAATGACAGTCTCAGTGCATCATAGTGGTCCATGTGCCTGGAAACCTTCATCCTTCTACCACTTCAACCAAGGAAAGCTTGGAGGCTCTGCATCCCCTTTCAAAAAAGCACTTTGTTGACTTACTTGTTTTGCCTTCAAGAATATCCATGATGTTTATTTTTATCTGGTCTTATTTTCATAAGAGGAGAAAGAGAAGGAAGAGGAAAAGGAGGAAGAAGAGGATGAGAAGAGATAGGGAAAGAAAGGAGGGGTGGCAAGCACAGAGAGTTTGCACTATCAGGAGGTCCCCATCATTTTGTGACCCTGTACCTCTCTGCCCTGATCACTCTTTCATTCTTACTACCACCATCTTTAAAACACCAAGAGCTTGAAGTGCTCAGAGGGCCTCTGCTTTTGAGAATGAGGCCTGAGCTCATACAGCCATGTGTGGCAAAGGCCTACCTAAGCCAGTCTTCCTCTGGCTTCCTGCCAACCTCACCATCCAGATGGGGCTCAGCAGGGTACCTGGGGCAGGCAGATGTTTTCTTACAATCTGCAGAGATGTCTGTGTGGTGTAGTGGCCACTGAGGCTTTTCAGAGTCTGAAGATGGACCCTGAGCCCTTCCATCTGTCCATCTGTCCAGCTCTCCAGCCCCAGGTTATTTGATGAGGTACAGTGAAGTCTTCACTATCCTAGCCCCCAGATGGAGCTTATGTGAGTATAGAGCATATCCTTCCTTGGCAAGACTTCATCCCATTTGAAGCCTCTTGGCAAAAAAACCAGGATTCTAGCTCATGGGCAAGCCTGCTTCAGGCAAACCTGGGCAGATGGATTGGGGCTTCTTGGGGTCAAGCATTGGCACTTGGCCATCTCCATATTGAAGCTGCAAAGGGACTGCAGAATGGCAAGCTGTGCACTGGGGAGAGTAAGGAGAAAGCCCTGTGGCAGCATAGAAGATCAGAGACAGAGAAGAGTGAATTCTAATCCCAGGGAAGCATCTGGGTCCTGGTCTCCTCTCCTAGGCCTTACTGCAAGGAAACTTTGAGGAAATTTTCTGTTCCTCTTCCATGAGCCAAACCTTTCGGTCTCTCCTTCCTTCCAGACACAAATGAAGCACTCTGGAGCCATGTTTCCTAATCATTTTTCTATCGTGGCACATAAAGAAAAGTTAGACTAGGACTAGCAGAATACTTCACTTACACAGTACACTGCATTGCCATGTGTGAGACCCAGGTTTGAGCTGGGCCCTCATTGCATTGAAGGAAATCATTCTCTCTCTCTCTCTCTCTCTCTCTCTCTCTCTCTCCTAGTTGGACCACATGCCAGTGCATAGTCCAGGATGCTCAGAACTTTAGCAGCTGGGATGTCCTAGGCCCCGAGGTGCCCAAGCTCAGGCACACATGAAACTCACCTAGAGTCTGTGATCAAAGAGTTTAGCCTGAAGAGGGAGCCCAGTCATGGGGGTACACTCTGAGAAGCCATTGAGGGTAGGGATTCTTGGATGAGCAAGGAAACCCTCGGACTGCAAGACTCTCACTTGGAAGACAGATTAGTGTCAGTCGATGGGTACAGGTGGAAGGGTGCTATGGCTAGGGAATCCTGTTTGTAATACAGAGTTCACTGTCCTACTACTTCTCTGTTCTTTGTTTACTCTGTTTCTTCTAACTCCTTCTCTGATCTGGACCAACTTCCTTATTCTCATCTTGTTCTTATTCTCATCTTGATCCTTTCAGCCAAAAGTAGCTCCCACAGATGGCCCTGCTACCTATATCTTCAATCCATCTAAGTTAATAATGTGCCATTAGACTGTGTTCCAGAATTTTTTGTGAAAATGTTAGTCACCAGTTACTGGTGACATCAAGCAGCTGACTGGGGCAGTCTCTAGGTTCACCTCTGTGACTTACATAATGTTAAAGTGCAGACCAGGAGCCCACAGCTCTGTGGATTGGAGACCACCAAGGGTCCAGCAGCTCCTTCAGGAAGAACCAAGTGTGCCTTAGATATTGCAGCCCCAGGCTCAGCCCATCAGTATTCTGCTGCTCTGTGGGAAGTGATTTCACATCCAGCTCTTTATTTTCTCAAACATTTTACTCCGACATTTATTTTACAACCAAATACCAAAGACTTATTTCTCTACAAAGCGTGCATTACATTGACATGATTTTTCCTTCAAGAAAACATACCCATAAACAAATCATTGAATGAAGAAAATAAATGCTCTGTGTCTTAGCATAGCTCAGCAACCCCTCACCCCCAAGGCCAACTCACCCACCATTACTGGCCTAGAATATGATTAGCCTGTGGTGGATCATGATTACTAATAAAGAGTTTTACAGCCAATTGAATGAAAGAAAGCAAGGCTATGTGATAAAAAGGAGGGGGCTTTTGGCACAAGCAGGTCTAGACTAGTCCCAGTTTTGTTGTGTGTTTAACTGATGACCTTGAGTCTGCTATATGTCACTGAACCTCAGTTTTTCCTTTATAAACCTCAGGTAGAAAGCACCTGACTCACAATTGAATTTACATGAAATAGTATACCTATTTCAGAGTTTGCATGTTTTAGAGATACTCAAACAACAGCTGCCAACTCTGTTTCCCTCAAAGTCACCTCCCAACCAACTCCAAGAAATTGTTGGCCAAACCCAGTGACTTCTGCACCTACTGTCAAAATCAGTGGTTCTGCATTCTGACTGCACGAAAGGATTTGGAAATATTTTTGTAAATGTCAATACCTTGTCCCCAACCCTAGAATTTCTAATCTAACTGTTCAAGTTTGGATCCTGGAAAATGGTATTTTCAAGAACTACCCAGGTGTTTCTTATGTGCAAGAAAAGATTTGAAAAGCATTGGACTGGCAAAATGAAACTTTTCTCTTCTGCTCTGCTCAGCCTGCTGCTAAAGTGAAGTTGGGGTTCACCTTGTTCACTTCCAGCCAGAACAGGAAGTAGTGATGAGTCCTCACATGGTGCAGGGGGGAATCCAGTGTCACAGGAGAGCACTCTGAACTGGGGTGAGTAGCTTGACCAACTGTAAATGTTGGGAGCCAATGGATATCCTGCTCAGATATTTGGAAGGTTACTCTGAGAGCAGGTGTGTCACACATGGTCTGAAGAGACCATGCTCTGTGAGTCAGGGTTTCAAATCAGAAGTGAGGAGTTCATAGTCATTGTGAGAAGGATTCAAAAGACATGGAATAATCACTGGCAGGGATTGGGCGGGGCTGGGGGGAACTCAATAAAAAGTAAAACTATTGCATTACATGGTATTTGGATCAGAGGTTTTGGGCACTGGAACAAGTCCAGGCATTCATAAAGACAGGAGGACAAAAAAACATACATTAACTCTCTACTCTCAAGTCTTCAAGTTAGTGGGAAGGATAGACCGTTAAATAAAGAATAGAAATGGAATTATTTCTGTAATAGAAATCTATTCAAGGAAATTTGGCACAGAGGAGGGGACCTGCTTGGCTGCGATGAGCTGGCATTGAGGAGGGAAAGAACATTCCAGAATGAAGGAGTGCATGCACTTAAGCAAGAAGGGGGGTGATGGTGAATGGAGCAATTCATGCCAAAGACAAGCAGGCTCAGTGAGCACATAAGGGAAAGGGAGGGAAAGACAGGGAGCCTCTCACCCCACCCTTAGGAAGGCAAGACCAGTCACCCAGACACTGAAGAATGCATGGACTTCATATTCTGTGTGTCCCTGCAGAGCATCTGTGCTTTGAGAAATGTGCTTTAATTGTGACAGAGATTAAAACCAAGATCTGAAAGGAAAACACTAAGCAGAATTTGGACTGGAGTTGGTGTATTACACCAAAGTAAAAGACTCTGGGGTGGGGCTGGGGGAAGGGTTCAGGTCCTGGAACATGATGGCAGAGGAGGACCCAGTGGGGGTTGTATTGTTATATGGAAAACTGGGAAGTGTTATGCATGTACAAACTATTGTATTTTACTGTAAACCATTAATCGCCCAATAAAGAAAATTTTTAAATGTGGCAGAGAGGTATATGTTTGATGGAAAAGAGCCAGAAATAAAGAAAGTGAGCAGGGGTTGGGGGGAGGAATATTATAAAGCTCTCATGCTTCAGGCTCTGAAATCCCAGGTTCAATTCCCTATGCCATCATAAGCCAGGTCTGAACAGTGCTCTGGTATAAAAATAATAAAAAATGAGTGGGGATACACTCAGTTAAGCATACATATCACCATGCATGAGGATCCAGGTTCAAGCCTCTGCTCCCCACCTGCAGGGAGGATGCTTCATGAGCAGTGAAGCAGGTCTGCAGATATCTCTTTTTCCGCTCTCCCTCTCTATATCCTCTTTCATCTCAATTCTCTCTGTCCTGTTAAATAAAAATAAAGTTGGGGGGTTGAATGGCTGCCAGGAGTCATGGATTCTTAATGCTGGCACTGAGCCCCAATGATAACCGTAATGGCAAAACCAAAATAAAACAAAGGTGGGGATTGTGTATGTGAAGGGATAGACTGCTAGAGGAGTGTGTCCCCTTGGGGAAGAGAACCTAAGATGATGTCTTTGGACTAATGTGGGGAGGACAGAGGAGGTAGCCCATAGACTCAAGGCTCAGGGAGTTCTGCCCTGCTCTCCTGCTGTGTCTCCAGGACTGACCTTCCCAGCCCTGCATCCCTAGAACCAAAGCCCAGTGTACTTGCCTTGCTGGATGAGCACAGCAAAAGGTATAAATAACAGCAGTGATGGAGCCCTCCTGGGACTGCTGTGGGATTAATAAACCCTTGAGACCCTGGCACTGTGAAAGCTGCAGAAAGAGCGCTTCAATTGCTACTGTGAGTAGGCTCCCAGCCAGGGCTCCTTCAGTTCGTGCTGCTCAATAATTTCTCCCTGCCCCCTGCCAGGAGCCATCAATCATGGCCTATCTGCTCTCCCAGGGCCTGGAAGGAATGGTGGCAAGGGAGCTGGCCCTGAAGAAGCAATGCTAGCAGTCTTGGGAATCCCTGAGGTGCCAGCTAGTAGACCGTCCCTCTAGGAGAGTGTCAGGATGAAACACAGCTTTGGGGACAGCTGTTGATAAGCCCCTCTTGTCTCTCTCTCTCTCTCTTTGTATGTGTTAGACACCTTTGGAGCCAAGGGCAGCCACAGGACTTGTCTGGTCCCTTACTGTGAACAGAAATTATATCCTTGACCCCCTAGGATGATACTCAACCTCATCTAGTCTGAACACTGCTCTTTATTTTTAAATTTAAACATTAATTGGGGGTGGGGGATGGGAGCACTCAGCAATAACTCACTTCATAGAGCACACACTGCTGTGAGTAAAGCACCACATGGTAACTCCAGGGATAGCACTGTGGGAGCCCCCATGGATGGTGGAGTGGTGCTACGGTGTCTCTCCTCTCCCTCTCCACTAAAAATTAGAAACAGAAAATTGAGCCACCAAGGACACTTAGTGTGGTGTGTCCTGGGTTCATCCCCTGATGTTGCATTTAAAAAACTACCAAAAAAATAAAGTCCTGAAGTCCAAATATACATTAGCTTTTTACAGAAAAATTGGATCCAAGAATCTAGCCAGCCTCTGGTTCTTCATGTCAAAGAGGAGGCAACTGCCACCACCCCCACCCCATAAAGATCTAGGAAGAGAGGACTACAAAATAGCACGCCCACATCCCACACTCAAACTGGGAGAAGGACCTCAGCTGCCAAGGAGCACACAAGTGCACCTGACCAGCCTACTATCCCTTCCCTTTACTTTCTCTTGTACTCATCCACTTCCCCACAGCCTGAAACTTCTGAAGGCCTCAGCCTACGTCTTTTGTCTCAATATTTCTTTACAATTGTAGAGCAATTTCCTTGTAATGTCATTCAGATACTAGATAAGTCCCAATGCTAGCCAGTTCAGAGTCCTCTCTCATAAACTTCAAGTACCTGTTTTTAGAAACCTGTTTTCTCTTAGTAAACTGTCTTTTGGAGGCCAAGTTCTTTTGTCTTGACACCTGGCCTGCCTCCTTGTATGACTTTTGTCTGGTCCCCCAAAATCTTCCTGCTTGAGATACTTGTGCTATCACAGTCTCTTCTGTTATTGGAGACTGATTCTTTACCAGAAAAAAAAAAAGACACTATCTTCTGAAAAATCAATAGTCTTTCTAAATTGGAAAGATGAATTATTGTTGTTTTCCAGTATAGGGGGAAATTGTTGGGATAGTTTCTCTTGAAAGAAACAACTTTCTTGTATGAAAAAAAAAAGCAGCCTCTGTTCAAAAACCCTTGAATGGCAGCTTCCAACATTTGAACCTTGCCAAACCAATGTTCCCCTTTCAGATTTAACACAGGCTTCGTTTATCTCAGTGGGGACCAAAGACCAACTAAATGTGAAGTCATGAAGCTCAGCCTTTGAATTATTTTGGTCAAAACAGCTCTTTTGTAAGCAGGCTGAGTATGCTTATTTAATGTTCTTTCTTCTCAAAAACGGCTAAAGAGGAATTTTTAAAATTTCCCCCCAAACATTTCACCTCTGAGCAGATTAGTGTAGAGGTGGAGAATCTCAAAGGGAAAGAGCATGCCTATTGCAGAGCGTTATCTGCTCTCAGAAACAGATTAGACTAGAATAGGGTTCCTCCCCCTCACCTTGGACTAGAATGATTGCTTCTGTGATCACTATAATAATGATGTTTTGCATTTATATAGCACCATTCATTCTTCTAAGGAGCTCAGGGAGCTTTACAAACATTATCTCATTAAATCCTCTCAACCTCCCATAAGACAGGTAATGATGAGAGATTATCCCCAGGTACCAGGTTGGGATGGGGAAGAGGAGCTAAGCAGCCCCTAATCCAGGACCTTATGGGAGTTGGGGAAGGTGCAGGAAGTCTTCAGTGAGGTATAGTGTCCCCAAGTGAAGCTGCATTGTGTCCAAAGGCAGACGCAAAGGGAAGTCCTGTGAGGATCCCCATCTGGAGGCTGTTGGAGTGCTGTGGACAGAGGAGGCATTCAGGAAGCCACATTGGGTACATGAATATCTCCTCAGTCTCTGCGCCCAGCTGGCCTTGCTGGTGTGAAGGTCTGGACTATTCCCAAGAGCAGTCTTTCCAAAGACTTCCCCTGACTTCGGAGACACTGGCACTCTGTTCAAGGGTACCAATGGAGTATCTCTACCTGGCACAGACTTAGGATGGGGATAACCCACTTGTCTGAGATGTTGGGGTAGGAATCTAAGAAGGGAGGAAGGACAGTAGAACTAGTTCATGGGACCAGCTGTGGAAATCAGTGTTGATATATTGACACCAAGGTAGCCATCCTATGCTAGGACAGTAGGTGAAGAGAGGTGAAGATGGTGGTGAATTTTAGTGAGAATGGATGCCATTAACTCTTCCTTCCCCTGGGTTCAGCATGCTCAGGGCCATCCTGTGTCTGCCTAGAGAGCATATGGAAGGGTTCTGAAAACTGAGCAAGACTTTGGCCCACTAGAGTCTTTGTGTGTGTGTGTGTGTGTGTGTGTGTGTGTGTGTGTGTGTGTGTGTGTGTGTGTGTATGCACACACACACAGCAGGGTGTGAAGGGGGTGCTGCGTATGCCCAATGTCCCTACTCCTAGGCCACTCTTGTGTTCAGATAGAGACAGAGGGGCTACAGCAGTCTTCTCTACTGCCAGGCAACAACACTCCCACTTGACATCAGGGCTGGAGCCTGGATGTACACAACAAGGCTAGCCGACATGACACCCCATGCTAGAGTCTTTATATGCAACTTCTCAAGGAGGTCCCACAAAACCAGTTTACCATTGGTCATCTCTTCTGGGCCTCACCTTCATCAGTAAATAACACTACAGGCCAACACCCAAAGGGACAAGCAAGGTGATACATTGAGAATGCCCAGGAAAAGAAGAGGCATGAAATGAGCATGAGAAAGGAGCTGGGACACCATCCCAAGGTGAGAGATCCTGTACAGTTGAGAGCAGCCTCCAGGATCCTCAGTTCCACATCCAGGTTATCAACCAACCAATATTCCTGATTTGCTGATGTGGAATCTGCAGATAGAACAAACCTTTGAGTTCAACCCCACACCACTCATGGGCCTACTTTTTGCCACCTCTAGCTTTATGAACGGGGCAGGTATTTCAGAACAAAAGTGAAATCTCCAGAGATTAAGAAGGTAGGAGCCTCTATTGGCACATAATTGCAGAGACTTCATTTCATTCAATTCTTGACTTCAGTTCAATACAAGTGCGATCTATATGCCATTTATCAAACTAAAAACCAAGCAAGTTAAGTAGCTTGGCCAAGATCACATCATTTGTTACAGCATTAAAAAAATGAAAACAATTCAGGTCAGCAGAATTAATGTTGCAAGTTTTCACAGGGTACAAAGAAAAGTTATACCAGCCATTGAATTAATGAAATACAGTTATGGTTTTTAGTAACTACACCTTAATGTCTTCAGTTCAGCCTTGGGAATTAACATAATATAGCTGATCAAATTATCAGGGTCTAAAACGTACACCAAAATGAATACTTTTTTCAAAGTACAGATGGTGTCAGGTGGTGGCAAATCAGTAGAGCACACGTATTACCATGCTCCAAGACCCACATTCAAGCCTTCAGTCCCCACATGCAAGGATGATGCTTCACAAGAGGTGGAGTAGTGCTGCAGATGATTCTCTTCAGATTTCTCTGTCACTCACCCTCTATGAAAAAAATGACTGCTGGATAGGGTGGAGTCTATACAAGTGCCAAGCCCCAGTAATAACTCTGGTGGCAAAAATGAAAGTGCATTTAGATTCTAGGTCATATTTATAAGGATTAAACCTCTAACACAGACCCAGAGAATGTGGTGCACCACCTCCCCGGGCCTCCCCCTCCCCACCCAGAAGAACACACTCCAACAGCCCAGACCAGGGTAAGAACCCATTAGTCCAGGCAGCCAACCTTTCAGTAACATATGGGAATCAAGCTTGTCTGTGACGAAACACGAGACTCTCAATGTGCACACTTTCTGGAATGCTCTAATGAACTATCAGCTCCAAAGCAAATGCTCAGCTCTGGGAAATGTTGCCAGAAAAGAGAGTGATCCTTAAGAATAAATGCATTGCTAAATGTTCTCATCTCTAGCTTGTGGGCTAGGTCCCCCCAACAGGGATTCTCTAGGCTGGGACAGGTTTTTTTCCCCACTATGTGTCATTGTCTTGACATGTGGAACAAAAGTCAGTCAAGGCACTGGTGGCTTTGGAGAAGCACTCTCTTTCCCCTAACCCCCCTGCCCCAGCCCTAACAGAAGTGACCACTGCTCCTTAGATAGGACAGAAAGTATAAAGTTTGGGGAGGGGGGTCTCCCTGGTATAATGAACATGCCTCTCTTCTTTCTGATAGACTCCTCATTTTACTCTTAGAGTAAAGGTAAGGTCACCTCCTCCTTGTGAAATTCCTCTTTTCTCTTTTTATTAATTTTATTTATTTATTGGATAAAGACAGAAATTGAGAGGGGAAGGGAGAGAGAGAGAGAGGAAGTGAAACAGAGAGACACCTGCAACACTGCTTCATCATTTGCAAAGCTTTTCCCCTGCAGATGGGGACTGGGGCCTCGAACCTGGGTCCTTGTTCATTGTAACATATGTGCTCAACCAGGTGTGCCACCACCTGGCCTCAAAACCCTCTTTTCTTTTCCATGCCCCAGATCTCTTAGCACAAGGCCCAGCCATTGCTTTGCCCCATGTCACTGTGGAATACATGGTCTCCATACACATATTATTCAATTCAGTCTTATTCTACTGCCAACTGGTCATTTTAATTCATTCCCTCCTCCAAAGAGCCCAGGAGTGGTGGCACACAGCCCAGGAGTAGAATCACACCCAGTGATTCTCCCTGTGCTCTGACAAGATGAGAGGA
Source organism: Erinaceus europaeus (assembly GCF_950295315.1). Classification (NCBI taxonomy): domain Eukaryota; kingdom Metazoa; phylum Chordata; class Mammalia; order Eulipotyphla; family Erinaceidae; genus Erinaceus; species Erinaceus europaeus. The sequence goes on along the minus strand of NC_080170.1, from coordinate 52,106,774 downwards.
GTGAAGGAGTGTGGACAAGGCCACTCACAGGTAAGAGAAGAATCTGGGTGGGTACGAGTTCCCACTGCAGTGCCTGTACCCTCTCATCACTAGAGAAACTTGCTGTGGACAGAACTAGAGGCTCCCAAGCAGGCACAAGGAGGAGGGGCACCCCACTCCATAGGTAAGTAAACAGAAAAGACTCTTTCTGGACTTTGCCACCCCCAGTCCTGCTGGGAACCCAGGTCCACCTGGGTCCCTGATCCTCTCTTCTGTGTTCTAGGGGGTCCCCCCACAGAGGTGTACCAGCATAGCCAGCTCCTTGAGAGTGTTCAGTGACCTCATAGGCAAATATCCCTTTCTGCTTTCACCTCTGGTACTTCTGGGGCTCCTTGTAGGTGTGTGGATGTTGTCATGGCAACAGAGACAGGCTAGGAAAGCATCACCTGGAAGCCAGAGGGGTGGGATCCACAAGTGAGGTGGTTGGTGGGTTTCATGGGGTCTCTCCAGCACAACCAAGCTGCTATCACAAAAGCCAGATGTGTCCTGGCCCTCCTCCATGTCCCTGAGCAAGAGCTGGGGACACACACTGCTTCTCTCCTCCCAGGGGTTTGGTGGGGCTGAGGACACACACAGGAAAACGGTTCTCGACTTGCTTATGATCTGTAAAATGAGGAGCTAATGCATTATATTATCTCTGCGGTCCCCTTCCGCTTTAGGGCTGTTTTTTATTCTCTCCTTATCTAATGGAATAATCATAGACTGTGGAGCCAGGCAAGAAGAAATAACCAATATCCATGCCCAGCACGTATGAGCAGTGGAAAGACAGACAGGGAGAAAGGCTCCCAGGAGTGAGGATCCTTCCAGGACACAGGGACCCTGCATCCTGTCCCTACAGTGCAGAGGTGACTACAGCCTTCAGAGACTCAGGATTGGGGGAAGCAACCAAACTTTCCTTGTCAGGACTGCTTTTGAGAATCTAAGGATCTGCCTTTAATTAGAGCAAACTGTGGTCCTTCAGACTTTTGTTCCTCTCACACAAAAAGTCCTCCAGCTACCTATAACCCAGTGGAAGTCAGGAACTGCTAGTTGCCCCTTCCTTTCTGAGTCCAGGTTCTCAGATCCCGGGCTGGGTTTTGTTAAGGCTGCAGTTTCCTGTCCTGACACCCAGAGTTCTTGACTCAGCAGCCTGGGGGCAGCAGTTCGGGGTTGCCCTGGAGAGCAAAGGAGTGGGTAGCATCACCTTCATCCCAAGTCTATCGATAGCAGAAACACACACTTGTACCTACCCTCTGTCACTAACCCTGGCCACCCTCTGCTCGCTTCTCTCGTGGAGAAACAGTACAGGCAATAGCCTGGAGAAACTGTTGCAAACCCACACTTGTGAGGCTGCTGAAATCCCAGCTGCTATATCTCCCCAAGTTCACATATCAGGATCCAACAAAACAGTCAATGTTGGTTCTCAGAAGTGGGACCATTCTGTTTTTCTCCAAATGACTGCAGGTTTTTCCTTTTTCAGGCACCTGGCTTCATCTGACCATCAATAAGCTCCATTTCTACTAAGCAGACAGAAACTTCTTGCTTGGTTTGATGGTTATTAATTCTATCTTGCCTCCTTCTCTATTTTCTTGTTCTCAAATCCTTCTTAAAATGAGGGAGGCATGCATAAATCTATAATGAAATAAAGAAGTGGAAACCACAAACAGCTATTCTGAGGGCAACAGAAAGAGGGTGATCATCAGAGTCGGTGTTGGAAGATGGGTTCTAGTTGTTTTAGTGGAGGAGGTGACACCATGATTTACCCAGGATCCACCAGCTACGTGCCACAGCTCCAGCACTGTACTCTAAATCTTCTGCTCCAGCGGACAGGGCTGTTTTCTCATCTTTTTGGCTTCCTAGACATAAAGCATTGAGATAACTGGGCTCCTGCCTTGGTGTTTGGTGTCAGATTAGCTAACCTGAGAAATCAATAAAACGTGGTTGCTTCCAACCTGCCGTCTCTTTCTTTCCCGTGGGAGACAGGCTGGGGTCAGCTGGAATTTACACAGACTTGAAAAGATGGCCTGAATAAGTAAAAAAGCATCTTTTCAGCTGGGAGAGGATTGCTGTCCCCCTCCAGCTCCCCATTTCTTGGGAGTCTCTGTGGTGCTGGTGAAAGCAGCCCAGTCTGGGTGAGGGGGCTGGCTTTTGCTGAAAATGAAGTTTTGGCACCTTCAGATTCACAGGGGCTCACAGCTGGGTTAACCTGAGTCATGCCTCATTTAAGGTGGGGTTCTGGCTGCTTGGGAATTGATGTGGTCCATTCCAAACTTGGCATCTGTGAGTGGAGAGGTATGGAGACCCCCGGACCTGGTGGGGTGAGTTCTTGGCACAGCTTCCCAGCACTTAATCAGAATCCTGAAGTTCTTTCTTCCTGTGCCCACTTATTTATCTATTTCTCCCCCTCACTGTCTAGTTATCTGCTTCTGTGGCCAGACTGCTGACTCCTAAAAGGAACAGTCAGACAAGGCTCCAGAAGGGCCATCACGGAGAACCAAGACTCTTTTAATTTGCATTATTTCATTTCCAGAGGAAGAGATGGCATGCAAATGCTTTTAACCTTGCTCTGCCACCCACCAGTACTGGTTCTCTGGCTCCCACCATGCTGACTTCTTGAACCCCAACTAGCTTGGACCTGCTTGGTGGAAAAAGACAGACTGGAAGGAGTCAGGGATGGGGGAACCCAGTACAGGACAGTTCCCTGCTCCCAGCTGCCCTCTCGTAATCAATGCGCTTCACACAGTAGCTAGAGGAAGTGATGAGGCTGCCAACCTCCAGGCAGTTGTGTTCTCTCTTTCCATCCCTCAATGTGTCCAACCCTGAGACACAGGCCTGCTGCACCATGCCAAGATGCAGGTCTGATAGTAGCCTTCATCCAGCACTCTTGGGTCTCACCAGGCACTTCCTCCCCCAATGTTCAGCCCTGCAAGGTCATAGTGGCACCAAAAGCCTGGCTGGGCCTCAGGAGAGAGGTAAATGGCATCAGGGCCCCTTCCCAGGGGGTCAGCCAGGCTGGAGAAGATCACTCAATCACACTGACAGGATGCTCAGGGACAAATGCTCTGACTACTGGACCCTGCTAACTCCACTGGCTCGGTTTCCTCTGGGCCTCTGACACTTCCCCTTCTCTCCCTTCAGTGAAGCCTCATTTGTCCTTTAAGAACCAGCCTGGTTTGTGCAAAACTGAGGGACTAATTCTTTTTAAAAAATCTTTTAATTTATAAAATGGAAATATTGAAAAGACTATAGGATAAGAGGGTACAATTCCACACAATTCCCACCTGGACTAATTCTTATTCACATGAGGCCTAATCCCTCCCCCAACATACACACAAGGTGGCTCGACCTCCATGGAGTTTCCAGCTGGGAAGGAGGGACAGCTGCCCACAGAGAGATACCAGAGAGAAGAGCTGGACAGGTGCACACAGAAACAAGATGAATGAACACAAGGGTGGAAGGACAAAATAGCCCACACCATGGGAAAGGAGATCACACCTAGTTCTAGACCCAGCATCATCACAAAGTGTCTACAAATAAGGATTAAACCCGACAAAAACCATAAACTCCAGAATCCAACAGAGCAGGTTTTGAAGTCTGGTTCTTCCATCTATCAGCTGTCTGGCCTTGGGAAAGTCATTTCACCTTTCTGAATTCCAATTTTCTTATCTACAAAATGACTCTGCTTCTATCTAGCCCACCATAGAGAGATTTATATGGTGCAAGGAGGTCAAGGATCTAGGACCAGGCCTGGGTCAGTGTTGGCCTCATTTAGTTTGTTACTTATTCCATGAATCTATAAAGAACATGTACTATGGACTGGGCATTGTGCTCTGTCCAGCAAGCATTGAGAGTAAACAAAAAGAAAAGAGAGTCCCAGTCACTGTGAATGTGATATCATGGTTGGGAGAGCAATAAGCAAATGGACAGTTAGGAGCCAGTCTATTCAGTGCAAGCGTGAAGGAAGCATGAATCAGAAACCAGAGGAACCAACCTTATTCCACCCCTTTTTTTAAGCCACCTTTTTTTTTTTCCTTAACATAAATCCTTCTGGTAACTTTTATTAAAATAGTTATTTATGTATTTACTTATTTATGAAAAAGAGATACAGAATGACATGTCCATAGAGAGAGAGAGACCAGAGCACTGATCAGCTATGGTTTGTGAGGGTGTGGGGCATTTAACCTGGGACCTCGGGGTTTCAGGCATCCAAGTCTTTGGCATAACCATTATGCTAATTCCCCAGCCCACCACTTTTCTTTAATGAAACTTTTAAAAAAGATTTATTTATTTGCTCTTATGAGTGAATGGAGAAAGAAACAACATGTAAGAGATGAGAGATGCAGCAGTGGCACATACGGTTGCCAGGAATTGCATGTGAGACTTCTGACAACAGATCCTGTGCTCTACTGCTGAAATTTGTCTCTTGTGCTCCTGAATGTTTTTTCTCTCTACCCTCATATAGTCACTTGCCTATTTTTTTTTTCTCTTTCTCTTTGAAGATCAACAAGCTGGTGGTTTTCCTACCACTAGTAATTAATTCTCTAGCACCCTGAGGAATGTCCCCCCTTCCCGTGGCTGGCAGGGCAGTCAGTGTCCTTGTCTTTCAGGGGTTTTTTGTTCAAAAGCAGGTTTCATCCCTGCTTGCTCTCTGCTCTTGGACTCAAGTGGGTGGGAATGGGATGTTGGGGAGGGGACATAGGGGGGACCTGATGCCCAGGAGGGTGTAACAAAGTTCTAGGTGGAAATCACAGAAACAGGGCAGAATAAGAAGAGACAGGAGCAGATGGCTTACTCGCTCTTTGCCTTAGCCGCTCTGGTTCTTAAACAGACAATCATTTATTTGATGTGGGCTGAGATTTATTCCCTGACTTACAGAGCTGCAGATTTGGGGCAATAAAAATCTGTCAGACTATTCAGACCTGTCATCTTCTGAGCGCCGTCTTCAGGCGCCAAGGTTCCCTTAAGTACCCAGATATGTCTTCCCATGACGGGGCCCCTCTGTCAGGGGAGCACTGTGTTCGTGTTCTCCTTGGGCCAACAGGGCCTCTGCAAAGCTTGACTCTGGGCCAAGCATGAGGCAAAAAGAAAAAGATGGTTTTCCTTCCCAAGGGATGCATCCCACCCACTCATTTCCTAGGCTGCAGGGGGCGCCCCACTGGCCTGGAAACCCTGCTGCCACTGCTTTTGTGGGCTCCTAATAGAGATGGTCACCCCTCAGTGCTTCTACTGAAAGTCCTTCCCTTGTCTGGCGCTCAGCTCCTTCCCATACCTTTTCCTTTGCTTAAAGTAGCTTAACCTGTGAAGAAACCACAGTGGAAATTTGGCCTCCAACCTGGGGGCCTCTGGGGCTGAGTCTGTCCTGTCTTTGTGGGAGGGTGTGCACCAGGCCCCAGTCTGAGGGAGTGTGTGCTCCTGAGCAGGCCGCCTGCCCACGTCTCCACTTCGTCCCTCTGTCCCCACCACCTCCTCTTTCTTTCCCTTTGGCCTGACCCATAAACCTAGGAGCTCACTTGCTTTACCACTAGCACAGTGTATAGAGAACCCTCACCCCATGCCTGGTTGAGGGGCTATAACCCACAGAGGCACATCCCAGCCCCTGAGAAGCTACTGGAGGGCACTGAGATGCAGGAACACAACAGGAAGAGTCCTATAACAGCAATATGAAAGGAGCAAGCCAGTGCTGTCTGCTGTGGAGTTTAATCAATTGGAAGGGAGAGCAGACAAGCAGCAATTGAGAATGGTTCATGTTTTCTATCTAATACCCAGCTTTCCTTGGGGCCTCAGGGATTCGTTTCTTAGAGGTCGTAGCCTGAGCAGCAGAATTCTTGTCTGTTAGACAGAATCCCAGGAGGGGTCAGGATGAATCCATCTGCTCTTGAGTTTGGAGAAGCACCCAAATGTTGGGCTTGGGGGAGCTGAAGGAAGTTGGGGTGGGTGGGTTACAGCCTGGGAAGTGATGAAATGGAGAGAGTGCTAGGTGTATAAGCATAAGGACCTGAGTTCAACCCTCAGTATTACATGTACCAGAATGATGCTCTAATTTTTCCCTCTTAAATAAATAAATAAAATCTTTTAAAAAGATGAGGTTTTGGATTCCTTTATCATCACCCATCCTTGGCTTCCCATGTGGCCTGAGTGAGTTCCCCCAAGTTCTCCCCTGAGTTTCATAGACCTGGGTGGGTGGCCTCACTTTTGGGCCCAGTCTTCTTTGTCTATGCACTTGGGTTCAAGAACTTCTAGCCAAGGTGACCCTCAAGGCTCCGAATGACTGAGAGTTTTTGTTCTGCAAGTCTGCATCTTCTCATGGTCCCATGTCTTTGGAGATCTGGTCATTTTTTTTAGGAACTCCAATTTGTTGCTCAAGAAATTTGGGGTGTAGGCTCTTTCACCAATGCCTTGTGGAAAACAAGCACCGATTCATGGATCAGACTCTGTTACTCAAAGCTAGACCTCCAGGCAAGTCTAACCCAGGGGTTTTCATGTCTTCAAACCCCAAGTATTTTCTAGTGGCAGGAAGAGATTTTTTTCCCATTTAGGATAAAAGAAAAAGTGCCCACCTTCCCAAAGACATGCTGCTGTTTTACAAATGAATTAAGGACCTTCTTTACCTTAACAAATGTACCCTTAAGTTTTCTGTGATTTCTTTCAACTCCCAAACCACCCATGAGATGAGAGCAAGGGTGAGAAAGACAGGAGTATCAGCTAGTGTGGAGATAGAAGCTCTTTCTAGTTCCTTGAGACTATGCTGCTTTTTTAAAATAATATGTCTCCCATTTCCAGCCTGAAGATTTCCCCTAAATGGTCAAAAGACCTCCCCACAATTCCCTCTCCAACGTTCAGAACAGGCTTTTCCTAGAAATGTCACCAGGATGAGGTCACTGGAGACTGGGTATCAAGAGAGACTCTTCACTGCTCCCTTGACTATGTGAAAGGGTGATAGTGGCTCCAACCTTGGGTCACCTTTGTACAAAGGTGAGAAACCTATCTCACAGGTACCTGACGATCATCTGGTTTTTGTCCCACAAATCCCGCCCCTCCCCCAATCTCATGAGTTCTCCCTCCTGTCTCCTTCACACCACAGTCCCCTCTCCCACTCCTTAACTCAAGGAGAGAAACCCTTGGTCTGTCCTATTTACTTGAGAATTTACAACCATGTAAATATGGATGTAATTAAATCTCTTCTTTTCTCCTACTCATCTTTCCGATGTTAATTTGCTTGCTCGACCAGCCTGAAAAAGAAGCCAGACCTATAAGCTTGATTGCAATCATTTCCTTAACAAACACACAAATGGTCTTTTGTGTTCCTGGCACCATCACATGCTAGGGTGTGAACACAGCCCCTGCTGTCAGGATGTGTCCAGTTGAGAGGCACTAAGAATGTATGTGTTCAATATCATGCCTGTCACTTTGGAAGTCCTAAAAAATTTTTTGAGAAAAGAATGGATCAACCAGTAATGGGTGACAGTGGGGATTCAATTCAGGTCACTAGAACTGCATTTATGGGAGGTGAAGACCAGGAGAGATTTGCAGGGATGTTCCCCTGGGCATTGTCTGAGCCAGACGGATCTTCCTAGAAAGATGTTCCTGTGCAGCATGTAACTAACTATACAGACCCAGAGAGTGTAGCCTAGATACACCAGACTATAGGGAGCAGCCTCCCTCATGTAGTCTGTCTTTTGTAATTGACCTACAAGCATTTAAGCTACTTACAATTTTATATTCTATAAAGCCTTACTGTTGTTAAATAGGGGTGTAGTGGGGATGGACATACAAAGGAAAGAGGACAAGGTACACTTACGGATGTTGGGGGGGTGAGGATAGAGAATCACATGTACTCTTTGGGCCCAAAGTAAGTGCCAGTAGATGTTCTAAAAATAGCAAGGCTAGGGACCAGGTGGTGGTGCATCTGGTAGAGTGCATATGTTACAATGTGCAAGAACCTGGGTTCAAGCCCCTGATCTCCACCTGCTGGAGGGAAGCTTCACAAGCAGATGTCTATTTCTTTTTCCCTCTCCCCTCTCAATGTCTCTATCCTAAATAAATAAAAATAAATTTTAAAAAAGAAAGAAAAAGAGAGCAAAATTAGAGCCATGTTGTGTGTGTGTGAGAGAGAGAGAAAGAGAGAGAGGGAGAGAGAGAACATGAAAGTTACCTCTGAAGTGCTCCTACTTTTGAAATTAATGAATACATTTAGAGCTTGTATCCTATCCCCACATTGGATATAAGTAGCTACCTTCCCCCAAAATTGTTTCCTTACTTATATCCATGTAGTTAGGACTGTTGTTTAAGCTCAACAACTGTCCACATATTAATTATGGGGCTGTTCCTGCTGTTCCCCAACTTATACATATGTTGTCCTTTGCTCAGACTATGAGTAGGCTTGATAAAAATAGCTCTCAGTTCCTGTGCATGTGAATGTTTGCTGCCCACTGTTCAGGGATGAGCTGCCAGTAGTCAGTCATTGGGCAGCTCAGGAGGGGAGGAATGTCAGTGATTCCTTCTCTGACCTTGAGGTAAGGAGTGACATTATTGGCACCTGTCTCCTTCAGAGAAACTACATTTACAAACACAGACACTGTAGCTACTACACAGTAGGGCTCCATTGCTTTTATTCTCCTTAAACTCAGCTCTCTTTCCTTTGGGAGTCTCTCTCCCTAGTGGCTAAGAGGAAACCATTTTCTAAAGATTTATTTATAGAGGCTAGACCATAGCACATCCAGTTGAGTGTACAAGTTACCATGCTCAAAGACCCAGGTTCAGGCCCTCCATCTCCACCTGCAGAAGGGTAGCTTCACAAGTGGTGAAGCAATGCTGCAGGTGTCTCTCTTCTTCTCTCCCACTTTATCTCCTCTTTCTCTTTCAATTTCTTCTTCATGCAGGCATCAAGCCCTAGCAATAACCCTGGTGACCATAAATAAAAATTAAAAAATAGTTTTCTGTCTAATGAAAGAGAACTAGAGCACCTCCCTGGAGCTTGCAGAGCTGGGGACTGATCCCAGAAGCTCCGCTTTGCAAAGCATGAGCTCTACAAGCTGCACTGCTTCCCTAGCCTTGAAGGAAACCATGTATTCACTTCTGCTGGCAAGAAGCATTCACAGAAAGTCCTAGAGTCACTCATCAAGCAGGAGATGGATTCCTCCAACATACTGGCTTCAATGTCCTGGTCTGAAATCTACTGAGGAGCTCAAACACACTGGGACATATTACCTAGGGCATGGGTATAAGAACTCTCTGGGGCTCCACTTTGGGCCACACCATTTACCAAAAGCTGTGCTCAAGAGCTATTATGTTTAAGGATTGGGCCTGCTGGGTTCTCAGTTTGTTTGCACAACTGTGTTGCCTGAAGAGCCTCCCAGTGAAGCAGGCAGGCAAGTTCTCCTGCAAGTGGAGAGGAAGTGGCAGCCACCAGAAGACACTGCTGCTCTGTGAAGCCACCTGGAGGGTCTCAGGGACCTAGGGCCATTCTCCTTCACCAAGGTCACCCTTCCTCAGTTTTCCTGGGTCCAGTGTCTTGATGGAAGACAGGTTCAAACCTTGATTAAATAGCTCCCACATGGACAGCTGCTCTCCAACCCAGTGTCCAGTACTAGGTTTCATTCAAAACCCACTACTCTTGAAAAATTAGAAAAAAGAAAGTCCATATGATCCACTTTTCCCACTTCTGGATATTAACCTGGAAAATATGACAACACTAAAATAGCTTTATGAATCCTATGATTTTCAGTATTATTTGCTAAATGACATTTATACAAGATTAGAAACAATATAACTGCCCATGGACAGATGGGTAGGTAAAGAAGATGTGGTCTGGGAGCTGGGCGGTAGCGCAGTAGGTTAAGCACAGTGGTCACCAAGCACAAGGGCCAGTGTAAGGATCCCGGTTCAAGCCCCCGGCTCCCCACCTGCAGGGGAGTCGCTTTACAAGTGGTGAAGCAGGTTTCTATCTTTCTCTCCCCCTCTCTGTCTTCCCCTCCTCTCTCCATTTCTCTCTGTCCTATACAACAACATCAATAATAACTACAACAATAAAACAACAAGGGCAACAAAAGGGAATAAATAAATAATAAATAAATAAATAATACAAAAAAGATGTGGTCTATAAACACAAGAGGATTCTAAAAAAGAAAGAAAACAAAAGAAGTGAAAAGAAAACGAAATTCTGCTATTTGCAACAACATGGATGGAACTGGAGTGTATTATGCTTAAAAGGTCAGAGAAAGGCAAACACTGTAATTTCACTTATATGTGAAAATAAAGAAAGTAAACTAATTTTTTTTTAAAAAAAGCAAGACAAAAACAAAATCTTTGGACTATAAAAACAGATTTTAGTTTCCAGAAAGGAAAAAAAGGAAGAAAAGTGAATAAGTCAGGTAAAAGGGGTTGATTTGGATGTGGTGGGTGGAGCCTAGAGTTCTGGTGATGAACATCTTATAGTAAGAACATATGTCAGTGTGTAAAGCTGTGTATGGGCAGGGGCTGGGGGGACGGCTTTCCTTCTCCTGACTTCCATTCTCACCTGTACTTTTAATCTGCTCTCTATATCTAGAAATTCTCAGAATGCTTTGAGGAATGCCTGTCTTGTCTGTCCACTAGATCATACACTTTTGAAGACACCTATTTGTATCATGCTAAGTATGTTTAAATCCTGCCTTGAGTCTTTCTTCAAATCCCAGCTCCACAGCTTTCTACCAGAAACCCTTGGGGGCACATTATATAGGCTCTTTCGGTTTGGATCTCTCCTCTGAAAGAGAGATGATGACACTATTCCACCCATGAGGTTGTTCAGAGCAATGAGAATCAGCATAGTGCTTTGTACATAATGTGTGTTGGGTAAATGTTAGATATTACTTCTACTATACACATCTGTATCTTACATATGAAGTGGAGACCTGTGAACATAAAACAAATATTTGGAGAGTGGATGAGTCTCATATACTCAGAGTTAAGAAGGAACAGGTAGGGATTCTTTTAGGGCAGAAAAGAGTCTTAAGCTCAGAGCAAGCTGGCAGGAGCTCTGAAAATTGGAGCCAGCTGGAAGGCAGTAGAGAGGGAAGGCTGACTCCCCATGGAATGAGCAGCAGAAAGAGAGCAGGAGTGGTGCAGGGTCTGCTGCTTAGAACTGCCCACCTGAGAATAAAGCTCACTGCTCTGTCCAGCAAACTGGGGGCTTCCTGATATGTTTGCCATGCTGGGAGATGTTAGGAGGACCAGGCAGAAGGACCTGCAAGCCCTAGAATTTGGGGAAGCTTCTGCTAGCAGGACCTCTGAACTCTGTGACTTAGTCACTCACTTGAAGGTCACTTAAAAGAACTTGGGGAAAGTGATGGGGGCTAAGTTCTTTGTGCACACTGCTAAGCCTTCAGCTTCAGAGGGCATGTGGGTGGGTTCTGGCTGAACCATGGCCCCTGGGCTTGGTGGCTGCTATTTGGTTCCTGAAGCACAGGCATTGGTGGAGGAGGAGAAGACTCAGGAATACAAGGGGTAGGGAGGAGCTGGGGACAAACTTGATTGCCAGGACTTTGCTATTTTATGCAGTGCCACCTGGAGGGTGTCAGTCAAATGGAAGCAAAGGAATAGTCACTCCATCTTGTCTGTCCATCATATCCCTCAGCCCACAATGGGGCTTCCTACAATCCTCAAGGTCAAGTCACGGGAGCGCTTATCTACAGCATTCTGCAGAAAACAAAAGAAATCTCATTTTCTCTCTAATTTAATTTTGCCCTGTGCTCAGAGAGTATGATGCTATCTGGGCTGGTGTGTGATAGCCCAGCCAAGAGTGGATCAGATCGGAGCTTTGATAGCACCCCAAGGCAGGCAGGGAACATCCTGCATATTGTCTGCAGAGTGCAGGGTCTCTGTGAGGGGGTGTAGTACCTCCTCACCATTTGAGCAGCTGATTCCATGGTCCTCTAGGCTTTAGCACACAATCAGCAGGACTGAAATGCTGAGAGGGGCCTGCAGATCCAGGCTTATCCCTACAAGCCAGGTTCCCCAGAGCAGTGGGGCTGAGTTAAAGTTTCTAACTGCTGAAAGAGATAGGTCCCAAAGAAAATAGGTATGCTGGCTGCCTGTGATGGTAGCAATAAAGTGTCCTGGTGAGTAACTCTGCACAAAGTGTTGGGGTGGGGGGAGACACTGCCTCACTGAGAATAAGTTCTTTGCCATTAGGAGATAGAGATGACTCATGGTGGGTCAGGTGGGACTGGCCAGCTTTGGTCTCTGCAGTGTGTGTGGCTGGGCACCCCAGGGGTCAAAGGAACCAGGGGGCAGCATCTCTGAGAGGCCAAACTCAATACCACAAAGTGAGAACCAAGAAGCTGGGGAATGGCACAGGTTAGACATAGAATCCAAGTCTAGAGCCTGATGGTTGCTCCCCAGTAGCCTTGGAGCAAGTCAGGAAAGGTCCATCATCTGAAAGCAGGGACATGCCATCAGAGCCCTGTGAGCTATGCACTCACACCTGTGAGGATGGCTGTTAGCCAGCAGACAAGAAGCAAGAATTGAAGGTTGTGGTGAGAAGGTTCCCTTGTGTACTGTGTATATGAGTCAACACTGGTACAGCCGTTACAGAGAACAGTGGAGATTCCTCAAAAACTAGAAAATAGACTACAATCCAGTTACCCCACTTCTGGGAATTTTGACCCCTCCCCCAGTAACCAGATATTTAAACAGATATATTCACCCTCTTATTTATCAGAGAATTATCTGCAGAAGACAGGAACTAGAAACTCATATACCCATCAACAGATGATTGGAGGCACCCCAAAGTAGTGGTTGCACACCTCTAGTCAGAAAACAAGGGTCTTTCAGTTAGAAAACTCTAAGAAGGATGAAGCTTTAAAACAAAAGTTGAAGTGAAAGGTCAGTTGACCCCTGCACTAGAGGGACAGGCCTGAAGAGCAGCTGAGCCCACTTTGCTTCAGAGGGGAAAGGGGGCGCTCTTGACTGACCCCTAATACCTGCGGATCAGTAACGCACTACAGGCTCCTGGAATCACAGAATGTGGAGGATGCTCTCAGTAGCAAGTCACAAATTGAAAAAGCCAGTTGTCTTTTGTTGTCTGGCAATAATAGCATAATAACCGTCATAGATGCTAGTCGGACTCAACCCTACAGAGACCCTGGTCAGTGCTCTCCTCCCTCCCCTATATCCCTCACCCTCCCTCCCTCCTTCACTCTTGTTCTCTTTCATCTTCAGCAAATAGGAGGGTCAGGAAGATAAGAGGATTCTGGCCTCAGTTTTAGCTGTACCTCCTCAGTGTTTAGGGACTCCCACCCTAACCATAGTACTTAGCTTCACTGCTAGAACCCCTTTTAATAAATAAAACAATGCTTTAGAGCTGTCAAGGCCATTTCACACCAGACTCACTGACACTCCTAACTCTACCTGAGACCTCAGCTGAGCTCAGCTGGCTGAGCAGGCAGGCTAAGCCACCAGCTGAATCCTCCCCACCAAGGGGCTAGGTTGGGCTGCCCGCTGAGGGGTCTCTGTGCCCAGACTATAGTCCTGGCCACCCTGGATGGGGAAGATAGGAGTCAGGAAATTCACTTCTGATGTTCCAGAGTTAAAAAGATGACCTAGAATAGTCTATTAAAATTCAAATAGTACAAGCCTGGTTAGCCACCTTCAATGTAAACTTTTATTACAGAATATCTGTGGGCACCTGTAGGTTTATGAGTTACACACCTGCCAGCATTCTGCCTTCAAACATAAAGAGAAGTCAAAACCCCAGTGATTTGAAGGATGGTGAGGAAAGTGGAAAGAAAAAAGACCAGAGATTTTTGGTGGCCAAGCAAAAGCATGTTTTGTATAATCCAGCTTGTGCTAACATTAAAACAGAAATGGCTTTCAGGATGGCATATGTAATTACAATTAATTAAATATTCTATTCCCCCCAATTATTTAATCACCAAAGCTTCCTATAGCTTCTGAGATGCTTTAATTGCAAATGCCATAAAAGCAAGAGAATCTGGCAGGGGAGATAGCATAATGGTTATGCAAACAGATGTCTTGAAGCTCCAAAGTTCCAGGTTCAGTCCCCCGAACCACCATAAGCCAGAGCAAAGCAGTATTCTGGTGTTTCTCTCTGTGTGTGTGTGTGTCTCTCTCTCTGCATCTCTCTTAAAAATAAAATAAATGGAAGTCGGACAGTAGCACAGCAGATTAAGTGCAGGTGGTGCAAAACACAAGGACTGGCATAAGGATCCCAGTTCGAGGCCCCGTCTCCCCTCCTGCAGGGGAGTCACTTCACAGGCGGTAAAGCAGGTCTATAGGTGTCTATCTTTCTCTCCCCCTCTCTGTCTTCCCCTCCTCTCTCCATTTCTCTCTGTCCTATCCAACAATGACAGCATCAATAACAACAACAATAATAACTACAACAATAAAAAACAAGGACAACACAAGGGACTAAATAAATATTTAAAATAAATAAAATATTTTTTTAAAAGCAAGAGAAGTGGTGGAAGAATGGCCTCCACATTCCCCGTATTGTAAATGGAACAGAGAAGGGAGAAAGGGAGTCAAAGAAAGAATAAAATCAAGGCTTCTACTAACATACACAAAGGCGATAGGGTGAGGGTGGGAAGAGAGAGAACCAGAGCAGCACTGAGGTATATTCTCTTCCAGGGATCAAACTCAGAGCATGCAAGTCCTGTACTCTACCTACTGAGCTATCCCCCAGGCCTTCCAAGACCTGTTCTGCATGCAGTCTACAGGGCTTTTATCTCAGCACAAGGGAGAGAAAAGAGAAATGGAATTAGGGAAATGTCACCCAAAACCACATGCCACAGAGCAGAGGTGCTAGTCCCAAGATGGGGCAGTGACAGGGAGTGGCTGCAGAGCACCTGCAGTTCTGAGCTGAGCGGCCCTTCCCTGAATGACTTGCTCAATCATGGAACTAAAATGCTAGTTGTGAAAATATGACCACCCTGTTGGATGCTGTGCCAGCAAAGTAGCTAGTCCAGGAAACTTATGGCCAGCCTGCATGAGCTCAGCCACGATCCCAGTTCCCTGGGTCAGCCATTTTGTTCAGAAAGCGGGGGGGGGGGGGGGGGGGCGGGGGGGGAGACTATAACACTGGAGCTTCCATGGCACTCCCCTGTGGTTTCTGGGTTCAAACCTGGGCCACATAGCAAGGCACTAGCCCCACCAGGTGAGCTATCTTCCCCAGCCTTGGTCTTCAGCTCTTGAACCCTTCCTCACTGTTTAAATTGGAAGCCAGGAAGAATTTGGGGACTTGGGCAGGGTTTGGGGCTCTGCTCCTACTTTCATTTCCCCTAGATGAGTCTGAATGTATGGTGATACTTGTGCTAAGAGGCCCTCGCTACATCCTTCCCCAACCTCCCTCCTACCCTCCCTCGACCTGCATGCCACTCATTTGCTCTCCAGCACCCTGCCCTGGCTCCCTGGAGCCCAGTACCTCAAGTGCTATTGATGGGCGGCCTTCATTTGCTCTCACAATGTGCTTCCTTATCATAAATGATCATCTGACTATCTTGGGCAAGTGCTTCAGCATGAGGTGTGTGAGGGAGCAAACCCCAGTGCTCATACCAGTATGAGAATGTGTGTGTGTGAATTAGAACTCAATGGGACAGGAAGATGGACTAGGGAGTGCAGAGATGGAGAGGCCCTGAGGTTTCCTCCATCTCCACCACCCAAGGTTGCTGTCAGGAAAACTGAGGCATGAGCATGTCCAGGCCAGGGCTCATCTGTGTCCCACAGTGCTAAATGTCAGTCGAACGCTTCTTAGCACCAGAAGTCCCAGGCTTCCTCCTCTCAGATCAGGCTCCTTGGGTGATAAACCACTACTTTTTTATGACCACTTAGAGATCTCTGTGGTATAACTGATTATCAAAAAGCCACAAAACTCAGCAAGAGCTTGCTATGGCTGTTCTAGGATGCCCTGCCCTCCTTTTTCTTTCCACATCTCCTCTCAGCCCCTGTGTAGATACAGGCAAGGCTGCTTGGGCATTGAGAATGTAAACCCTGTTTCCCCAGTTAACAAGAGCTGTCCCTAGAGGACAAGGAGCCCTCAGTGTGTTCCTGCACACTTAGAGCAGAAAGTGCTGCCAGTGTACCTGTCTGGCACAGGGGAGCCCAGGCTCATGTTGATGAAGACCTGAGTCCATTGGGATATCTCTAGATACTGTGGTAACTAGAACCACCCTGGCACAGGGGTGGCAGGAGGCTTGGGCAACTCAGCATTTCCTCTGGGGGGTTCATTCTGGTTTTTCTGACTGCCAGATCATTCAAATATCCAGCAAGTGCCAGTTTTCTTATCAAGGCTTCTCATCTACATTTGCTGAGCACATTTTATCGTGTACTTGGCAGGAGACACAGAGTGGTGAGGAGGTAATGCTCTTAACATTGAACTGATTTGAGAATTTTTAATAAAAATTTCCCCTGAACTGACTTAGATTGATAAAGATGGAAGCGGTGATGTGCGCTCCCTGTGCACCTGTCTCTTTGGGGGCTGATTTAATTAGAAGCTACCACCATCTCCCCCCAGTCACACTCCTGAGATGGTCACTCATACAAGACCATCTTCAGCCCATCTTGTAGAAGAGAATGGTATCTCTGCTCATATTTGGACCCCTGTATATTGGCTTTAGAAATACAAAATGAGAGGGCACATCCAGTTGAGCACGCAAGTTACCATGGGGAAGGACCTGGGTTCAAGGTCCCAGTCCTCACCTGCAGAGGGGAAGCTTCACAAGCAGTGAAGCAGGTCTGCAAGTGTCTTCCTTTTTCAGTCCCTCTCTATTCCCCTCTCCCTCCCCACTCAATTATTCGTTGTCCTATCAAATAAAAAATTAAATGAAATGATAAAGTAGCCACTGGGAGTGGTGGATTCCTTGTTCAAGCACCGAGCCCCAGCAATAACCCTGGTGGCAATAAAGAAAAATAAAAAAAGGAAAGGAAGGAAAGGGGGGAGGGAGGAAAAGGGAAAGGAAGAGAAGGGAAGGGAAGGGAAGAGAAGGAAAGGAAAAGAAAGGAAAGGAAAGGAAAGGAAAGGAAAGGAAAGGAAAGGAAAGGAAAGGAAAGGAAAGGAAAGGAAAGGAAGATAATCAATGCCAATCTAATAGGCCCGATGTCTCCCTGTGCAGAACTCTGGTATGCTAGATTCTGGAGAACTATTATACATGCATTACCACCTGGGACTCACCACTGTAGACTACCTTTGGGTCACATCAGGGATGCCAGCCTCCAGCCTTACTTTCTCCCTGTCCAGGTCCCCAAAGCCAAACCTTATGCTCTGTCTACCCACTCCATCACTTCACTATCTTCTCAAGTCTACCTGGACAGGTGAGATGGCTCTGAGCAGTTTCTCCATGAACTTGGGTTCAGCACTCAGCTTCCTCTGAACCAGATCCAGGTTCTAGAATGAGCACTGGCTTCTCTCTGGCAGGAACCAGGTGCAACATGGCCAGGAGGCTCATGGGGAAATGGTGGCAGTGACCATGAAGCTAGATAGCACACTGGGTTCTGGGCAATATTCTTAGCACTTTTCACATGTGAGTGCACTGTCTTTTTCTTTATGACCCATTTCCTCTGCTGTTCACTGTCCACCTGTTAGGACTAGAGCTCTGCCCTCAAGCCCTGACTTAAACCCAAGACCAGTGCCTTGGGTGGGATCTCAGGAGTCATCACTAAAGTTCTTATACATCCAGTGCATGTCAGCAGATTCAATTCCACAGATTCATGAGCAAGGCCCAATTTAGACCACAGGAAGTGATGTTTAAGAAAGTGAGAAGCAGGGATTCAAACGGTAGTGCAGTGGGTTAAGCACAAGTGGCACAAAGCGCAAGGACTGGCGTCAGGATCCCGGTTCAAGCCCCTGGCTCCCCCTTGCAGGGGAGTCGCTTCACAGGCAGTGAAGCAAGTCTGCAGGTGTCTATCTTTCTCTCCTTCTCTGTCTTCCCCTCCTATCTCCATTTCTCTCTGTCCTATCTAACAATGATGACATCAATAACAACAACAATAATAATACAACAACAATTTTAAAAAGCAAGGGCAACAAAAAGGAAAATACATAAATGAATATTAAAAAAAAGTGAGGAGCGATGGCTGGCTGGGATGTCAGAGCCAGCACTCCAGCTGGTCTTCTGTTTGTTTGTGCCCCCCATACCCCCCACTCCCAACATCCCAAGTTCTAATGGTTCCTGATATACAAGGGCTGGAACATGGTTACAGACTAGACATGGCTATTGCACAGTGTGCTTGTCAACTGTGCAGTCATCACTGCTGCATTCAGAGATCCATAATAATGAGAGCCGAGATAACATGCATAATTAAAACTTAAAGAGAATCCAATATCAGTTTTAGTTTCACTTAGTTTCTCCCAATCCATCCTTTCTCTGAACTCACACATGTGTAGACTGTCTAGCTGGACCTCTTCTCTCTGCTTGTACCCACCCTGGGGTGGAAGGAGAAAGAACAGGTTTGTAAAATCACTGAAAGGCAGAGAGTGGCAAAAGGAAAAAAAAAAAGAGGAGAAGGAGAAGCCCTGGGTAATCCACAGCCTGATTAATCATGCCAGCTGACAGTGAGTGAGAGGCAATACATTTATATTTTCATGATAGTCTCCTCTTTTGGAGCCAGAGAAGTTGGGTACCTGCTCATCAGTGTCTAGATAATTAAGTGCTGAATGAACTTCTGCAAAGCTCCAAGAAGAAATCTCCCACTATGGAGAAAAATGTCAAATCTGATGTCATCTGGACTTGAAATCATTGTCTAAAGCTGGTCCCAGCTGCAACATGGGGTAGAACTCTCTGTTCAGTCCTCTTGGCTGAACACCTGGGCTCATGATCACCATGAGACATTGTTGCCCTGAGGAGATATTGAGTATAATGACGGGATGTAGGCAGCCTTCTCCAAAGGCGGATAGCTGCTTCTTCCTGGCCTAGAATCCTCCCCTTCTTCCCAGGCTGCATCTGAGTATCCACTGCTCCTCTCTGTGGAGGATGGGCCCTTGCAGCCAAGTCCCCATGAGTCAGGCTCTTATAGAGAAAGGAGTTTGGACCTTCCAGTAACATCCCTAGATTCCAATGAGCAAGAGAGTGGGTAACATCAAGTTTCAGTCATTAACAATACCCAACAATGACCCTGGGCAAGGGCGTTTCTCCTTGACTTCCAGAAAATACCCAGCCTCCTTCCTAGGGAAATAGGAAATTGGGCTCCTTCTCATTCTTGTATTAAAGCTCCAAAGCCTACTTGAGGCAGCTTCTTTTTCAGATGGCTTTATGATGAACAGGTGTTTGTGCATGTGATCCCAGGCTAGGTCTTAGCACAAAAACACTCAGAAAAATATGCCATCCTTTAACCTCAGCACCAGGGCTAGGGTAAGAGGCAAAACCAGTGTTGAATGAGTTGGTGGCAGGTCCCAAAGCACCTCCTCTCCACTGGGTTCAAGGGAAGGGAAAGAAGGGATGTCAAAGCCTCCAGCTGAGGTTAGACTGTCACCAAGCTGTGCACATTTCAGTGGCTCTTCCTTCCAAGTGATTGGAAGGCTCTGTCAGCTAGTGGCTAAAGCCATCTTCTGACAAATAAAGCTAAGTTAGACTACCATCCTCACTTGTTTACATCCAGAATACTGTTTCTTTTTTCAAGCAGATATACCAATTTTCCTTGTTTTGTTCATCTTTTTTATTATCTTTATTTATTGGATAGAGACAGCCAGAAATTGAGAGGGGAGGGGGAGATAGAGAGGGAGAGAGACAGAGATACACATACAGTCTAACTTCACCACTCACAAAGCTTTCCCCCCTACAGGTGGGGGGTTGTTTATCTTTTAACTCCTACTCTTTGTATGTGAACAGTTTTGTTAAATGAAATATTTTCTCCTTGGCTCCTTTCTCTTCAACACATATATTGAATCCATCTGTAAATTCTATCAACTCTACCTTCAAAATATATCCAGAATCTGTTCCCTCCTCCACCTCTACTACACACACACTGTGGCCTCAGCCACCAACATCTCTCATGGAAACTGACCCCTACGCTAACCTGGCTCTTCTCTATGGAGCAGCCAGAATGGTTTCTTTCCTGTCTCAACTCCTATCATCTCATTGTACTATTGCTTTCGAAGTCAAAGACAAGGTCTTCATAATGATTTACAGGACCTTTTATGGTCTTATCAGAGCCAACTTTCCAACCTCATCCAGCTGTTGGGCTCAGAGCTAGCCAGCCCATCTCATTAAAAATGCTTATTTTCAAAGCTTACTTTGCTCTGCCTCCCTCAAAAGGCTTTAATAGGTACCTCCTGTATTTAGTAGTTATTTTCTGTGTGGTCCAACTTCTGTCAACATTGGATTTCTTCTGTGCTCTCGAATCAAGGACATGTTTTCTCCTTTGTAAGATAATACTCTTGACTATCCTTTAATGGTCCAGGGTTAGATATTGGTGTTTTAACATTTTACCTAATCAACACTATGTTATAACCAATGACCTGCACACAAAGATTTGTAAATAAGATGGTAGGCTAATATCCTAAGGCACCAGACACAAAAGACAAGCTCACTGACCTGCACAGAATAAATCACATAATCCCATAACCTTCTGGGAGGAGGAGCTTCATGCAAGATCATTTAACTGGCTCAGGTGTTGAAAAGGTGATGAAATCTTATTTACTGAAGAACTTTCACATTATTCTGTTCTCTAAATTACATGTGTTCTTATTTTAACTAGTGTGAACACTGTTTATTGATATACTTGTTAACAAAAGAATGTGACATAGGTTACAAAGGAACACACTGTAGATTAAAATAAAACTCATGACATGGAGGGGGGATTTCTCAAACAAGGATAAAATAGAGATGTCAAAGCTGAGAGTGAGGCTAACCCTTGGAAGTTGTGTTCTGAGTTAGTATGTATTAGAAAACAATCAACTACAATTTATTTATTTATTTTTTGTATTTATTTTCTTTATTGGGAGATTAACAGTTTATGGTGAACAGTAAAATTTAGTAGTTTGTACATGTGTAACATTTCTCAGTTTTCTACATAACAATTCAACCCCCTCTAGGTCCTCCTCTGCCTTCATGTTCCGGGACCTGGACCCTCCCCACCACCACAAATAGACCCCACTGTCTTTTACTTTGGTGCAATCCACTAACTCCAGTTCAAGCTCTGCTTTGTGTTTTCCCTTCTGTTCTTGTTTTTCAACTTCTGTCTATGAGTAATCTCAAGCTGTCTAGCAATCAGTTCAAGATTAAATACACACACACACACACACACACACACACACACACACACACCTTTTTTTTTATAGTTTGCATTTCTTATAAGATAAAACTAGATGAGCTGTCCAGGAGGAGAATCCAAGTGACAATACTGAGTAAGATCCCCTAAGTGTTCTCATGGACACTGGGTAGAACCTAGTAATATAGAAACACAACAGCACCTTCTGTCATTAACTGCAGAGAGGGTGCAACGGGATGACCCACAGAGCAAGGAGCTTTTACCCTAAGGTAAAGCCTGAAGAAAAAGATTGGCACCTGTGCAGAGACTCTCCTGTATACTTTGTCTTTCTGGTAGGGTTAAAAAAAAGAAGTCTTCCTTGTACTTAACAGTGGAATAAAAGACCACATTTACTAATGCAACCCTTTTTCTTGATGCTAGGTTAGGAGACAAATGGGCTTGCTTTAAGCCCTAAGACTGTGCAGAGAAGCTATGTAGTAAATTACTGGCTAGGAAAGCCTCATGGCCCAAGTTAAAGAAATGAGCCATCCAAGGTGCTGAACTCTATTACCATAGGAAGAAAATGACATTTTTGTGCCAAATTCTTTTCAGTTCAATGGACATATATTGAGATCCTAATATGCGTTGAGCATAGTTAGGAGAATGCTGTGAGGATGATGGAAAGTCTGCTGCCTGTCTCTATTATCACGTAGGTCACAATCAGAGAAGAAAGGTAGACAGAATCCCCATGTGGGCCTATGCCAGCTCATAGGGTGCTATGCCTGGCAGCAAAGGGAAGAGAGAGAGAGAGAGAGAGAGAGAGAGAGAGAGAGGATATCAGAGTATCACTGGCACACGTGATGCCAGAAATGGAATCTCTACCACTGAGCCACTTCCTCACTGCACTTGAAACTTGGATTTTTCTCTTTCTTTCTTTCTATCTTTCTCTCTCTCTCTTTCTTTCTTTCTCCATTCCTTTATTTCTTACCTCAGTGTCTTCTCTTTATTTTGAGAAACTGTGTAGCTAACCCAGAGGGAACAGAAATAGAAACTAAGAAGGGAAATCTCTGAATGAAGTCTGGAGGAACTTCCATCACTTTGCCCCTAATCCACAAAAGATAGCTAAAGTGTGTGTATGGCTAGTTCACTAGGATGGTGCACTATTTTACCATATGTGACCCAGGTTTAAATCTAACCCCCACCACATTGAAAGAAGCTTCTCTCTCTCTCTCTCTCTCTCTCTCTCTCTCTCTCTCTCTCTCTCTGTGTCTGTCTCTGTCTCTATCCTTTTATATCTGAAAAAGTCAGTCTGGGCTGGGGGTAGATAGCCTAATGGTTATGCAAAGAGATTCTCATGCCTGAGGCTCCGAAGTCCCAGGTTCAATACCCCACACCAGCATAAACCAGAGCTGGGCAGCTCTAGTGTTTCTCTCCCTCTCTCTCTTTCTCTCTCTCTCTCTCCATCTCTCTCAAAAATAAACAAAATATTTTTAAAAGTCAGTCTGAAGCTCTGTACATGGCAAAAAAAAAGATAGATATGGGGTGTGTGTGCATGTGTTTAAGACATGTGGATATTGTGTGCACGCATTTTCATAAGATATACATATGTTTATAGAAAGAGTGTGGAGGGAGATGGTGCTGAAAACCTAGGGGAAAGCTTATATAAAAGCAAGGAAGCATGAAATGGGAAGAAAATTGGTGTATTACTAAAGCTTGAGGTTAGGGTGGGATTGTTAAAGGAGAATCATTTAGAAAAGTACTCAGAGGTCAAATCACAGGAGAAGCCTGGACTTCCCTGTAAGCAACAAGGAGTCTCTGAAGTGAAAAGGATCACATTTGCCTTCGCTTCTCTTCCCCCTTGAAAAGCAGTGAGGAGAGGCATGGGGGTACATTAGGCTAAGTGAAACTTGGAGAGTAAGATGTTTCAGTGGTCTCAGGAAGGATTGAGGCCTGAAGTAGAGTAGTGAGGACTGGAGGGGGTGGTGACCTTGAGATTTCCCAGAGGAAATGCTAGCAGAGTTCTAATCTATTAGACGAGAGGAAGAAGTCTAAAAGGGTTCTCCAATTTCTAATGGGTGGCGATGTACCAGGAGCACCTAAAAGATAAGCACATGCATTTCCTGACCCTCTGTCTATAAACAGGCCAAGTTCTAGACAGAGTCTGGTCTTTTTGCCCAATTATGTGACTGCTCTTGACATCCTTATACTCTATTTATTGTGATAGAGATTTTTCTCCACAGCATCAACTTCTAGTTAGAAGACAGTGCTGGGCCAGTGAAATATCTCACTTGGATAACATGTTCTTTTGCCATGTGTGTGACCCATGTTTGAGCCTAGCCCCAATCTTATTAAAGGAAACTTCAGTGCTTCTCTCTCTGTCTCTCTATTTCTTTCTTTTTTTCTTTCTTTTTTTTTTTTTGCCTCCAGGGTTATTGCCAGTGCTTGTGC
The DNA here is from genome assembly GCF_950295315.1 of Erinaceus europaeus. Taxonomy (NCBI): domain Eukaryota; kingdom Metazoa; phylum Chordata; class Mammalia; order Eulipotyphla; family Erinaceidae; genus Erinaceus; species Erinaceus europaeus. The sequence goes on along the minus strand of NC_080170.1, from coordinate 52,083,131 downwards.
CTACACCACAAATTCACTGCTCTTGGAGACCCTTTTTCCCCTTTCATTGTCCTTGTTGTTTTATCATTGTGGTTATTATTATTGTTGTTCCTGTCGCTGGATATGACAGAGAGAAATTGAGAGAGGAGGGGAGACAGAGAGGGGGAGAGAAAGATAGACACCTGCAGACCTGCTTCACCGCTTGTGAACCCGGATCCTTACACTGGTCCTTGCGCTTTGCAGCACATGCGCTTAACCCGCTGTGCTACTGCCCGACTCCCTTAAATTTTTTTTAAATCAAGACTGTTCTACTGGGGTTAGCAGGTGGCTCACCAGTAGAGCACACTCATTACCGTGTATGAAGACCAGGATTTGAGCCCTGGGCAACCACGTGGGAGCACCTGAAGGGGGAGGCTTCATGAGCAGTAGAGAGATGCTATAATGCCTCTTCTCTCTCTCTCTCTCCCTCTCTCTCTCTCTTTCTCTCCCTCTCCCTCTCCCTCTCCCTCTCCCTCTCCCTCTCCCTCTCTCTGTTTTTTATCCTGTATCTAAAGGGGAGGGAGATCACCGGGGATGGTGGAATTGTGTAGGCATTGAGCCCCATCAATAAGCCTGGCTGGAGTGGGGAAGGGAAAGGAAAACAGTGCTATCTAGTGAGCAGTGTCTGGAGGTAGAGCTCAAGCATCCTTGGCCTCTCCTATTATTACTCAGTAACTGTGATACCATTCTTCAGCTCTGCAGCTCCATTTTCTCATCAGCAGATGCTGAAGAAGGCCTGCCTTACCTCAAGAGTTGACATAAAGATCAGACATAGTACTTTCAGACAGTGCTTTTAAATATGTGTGCTGAGCTAGGGAAATAGAACCGTCTTAGCACAATAGACTTTCATGCACAAGGCTCCCAGGTTCAATCCCAGAACTACCATAAACCAGAACTGAGCAGTGCTCTGGTAAATAATGATGATGATGACGGTGTATGTGTTCTCTGTAAAGGTAATACACCACTGTTGTTACCACAGGAGAGAAAAATGAAGCAAAAGTTGGTGAGAGGGGGTGTAGAAATGCAGAGGCAGTTCTGCAACATCCAGAGAACTTTTTAATCATCTCCTTCCTTTTCATTTTCTTTTCAGCAGGCAATGAAAAATACAAAGAAATATGACCGCAGAAGTGCTGCCAAACTCAATACTCATAATGCCTATTCAATATTCAGCAATACACATGCAGTATTGCAGATGGCTGTGGGAGGGGATGGTCTCTTTCCAAGAGTTCCAAAGGGGAAAACAAAATGCTATGAGACAACAGCCAGTCATTTGATACATTTTGATTGTTTAAGTGAAAGGCAAGCCAGCAATCATGGACAAATTAAAACATAATTACGCACACACAGACCACCCAGGATGAAGTAACATTCCACAGATGCATGCTAAATTGCCAAGCACAATCGGAAATGAATTGTGACCCTCATTTACTATTTTACCCAAAATGTTATTACTAAGGAAAAATGTCAAAAGTACGATATATACCAGGACTGCCTGGTGAGTTGGTTGAGAACATGTTGTAAGATATTATTATCACAAATTGCAGGGAATATTGCACTGAAGTGTCCATGTTACCCTTCAAAAGACCAGCAGGCAGCTGATGTAAACATGGATGGACCGACAGACACATCATCAAGACACACACCAGCCTTCCCCTGTGATGCAGGCTACTTGGCTTTGAGAAAACTGGTCTTGATTTATTGTGGATCTGATGAGAGCAACTGAATCATAACACCAGCTGCAAGTAAGGGTGCATTTTTCTGTACCTGATATGAGGGTCAAGGACCTCTGCCCAGTCACATCCTGCTGTAAGCAGAAGGAACAAAAGCATTGGAAGTATTGGTCTCATTTATCCAACAATTGAATGATGAGCTGTGTGAGGACACACATCACAAAGTAGACCATCAGGGGCCAGGCGGTAGTACACAGGGTTAAGTACACATAGTACAAAGTGCAAGGACTCATGCAAGGATCCCAGTTCAAGCCCCTAGTTTCCCACATGAAGGGGGGTCACTTCACAAGTGTTGAATCAGGTCTGCAAGTGTCTTTCTCTCTCCCTTTCTGTCTCCCCCTCCTCTCTCAATTTATCCAAAAAGGGGTGGGGAGTGTCCACCAGGAGCAGTGGATTTGTATTGTAGGCACCAAACACTGGAGGCAAAAAAAAAAAATGTAGACCATCAGTTAGTTCTTCTCTCCTCTGTATCTTTCACCCTGGGACCATTTCAATTTGGTGTGTCTTCTTTTCTCTGTCACTCCCTACCATCTCTCTCCCATCCAACCTAACATGGTACAGGCCCATAGTAAACATACAGTGTACAGCTATCAAATACAGAAATTGTGAGTTAGACACCATTCCTGCTCTGAAAATGCCCCCACATATTAATAACTCCTACTGGAACCCAGAAATTGTGTGATAAATCACACTTTTACTTTCTATGTCAGAAGCCTAATTCATCTAAAGAGGAAGAGAGTGGGTGAGTCCTCTCTTCTATCACTTCATATTTATGAATAAACTTTACTTTTTTTACAAGACTTAAGCTCTTTTCCTTCTTTTAGCATTTTGGAAAGGAGCTATTAGTTCATGGTGAAGTGATCAAATTAACAAGTATGTATTGAGTGCTAACTGGGTGTAAAGTTCTGTGTTAAGTACAAAGGAAATGCTTTTTTTTTCCTTCAAAAATTACAATTCCAGCTGAGAAGATTAAGAGATACAAATGAAGTCATTTGAAAGCAATTATAAAATGACATATATTTTTAAATGGTCACGAATTTTCTATTTCCTGCAAGATACTGCTTTCTTCCACAGCCATCTTAACCAACATATAATAAAACACATATATGCAGAAAACAATTAAAGACCAGCCAATGCCAAGAAAATGGAGCAGAGATACTTATGTTCCCAGTTTGGACACATAATCTCTGCCAGCTGCATGAAGATGGCTTTCAGGTTCTCAGCAGCCAAAGTTAAAAAGGAAAAGGGGTCCTGGGAGATGTGAGGTGCTCGCAATCACTCCAAAAGACGTATTCTATTGTGCCGAAAGAAGCAAATATTTTCCAAACATTGAATACTAAGAGGGATTTGTAATGTGGATCATTGCCTTAGGAACACTGAACAACATAATGGACAAGATCTTCCACAACTGTTACTAAAGAAATGGGGAAGTATTCTGCATTTGGCTGATTCTTCAAATGGCCTTCCATAAAAATCATGGCTATGGAACCAACACTCATCTGTGAGCTATTGCTGCACGAAGCAAAGTTGAGAAGGTCTAGGAGTCAGCTTTCTGATCAGCCCAGCAGTGTCAGGGACAGCATATAATGCACGTGAAGCCAGTCATCAGCACTGAACTAACTTCAAATATCAATAATTTCAACTAAGCTTTGACCTGGAACCAACAAGAAGATACGTTAGTACTGACTATGGGTAAACATATTCAGTACAAAATACCAGGATGTTGAATGAAGAGAAAGTCATATGTTTTAGATATCAGATATAACAAAGCTAATGCTTTGTTATGAAAGTCAAGAAGCCTCAACATAGGTCTTGCCTGGACTTAGGGTTATAAGAAGGTGTTGGAGAGGGCTACTTTATTATCTAAATACAAAACACAAAGATGGGTTTGGGGAGTATTAAAGAGGGTTGGAGGATAGCTTAGCCAGTAGAGTGTGCCTTACTATGTATGAATACCAGCACCATGGAGCACATGGATAGGAGCAGGAGAAGGTCCATGGATGGTGGAGTGGTGCTGTGATGTCTCACTCCCCACTCTCTTTCTCAAACAATAAGAATGAAAACATTGGGCTGGAAGTGGTAGAATCAAACATATGAAAGGTCCCAGTTACACACACACACACACACACACACACACACACACACACTTAAGTGTGAATGGATGTGTTTTGGTCAGAGAGGTAAAATGAAGACACTCTTGTTGAATGCAGTTTTGATCAAAGATTATTTTCATCGATTTCCCCTTCTTCCTCTATAACTTATGTTTCTGCAGTTCTTGCCTATAGGCCCTAAAGGGACTCCCATTTCATACAGCTGGCTATTCTGTTAAAATGCTACTCAGGACCTGAAGTCAATATTGCAGGCAGATTTTACATAGTCACATTTTACTACAAAATAGTCATGTCAGTGGTTTTAGTTTGCATTGGGTAGAGCCTGGGAAGCCTGGAGGAACAAGACCACCAGGGACCAGGTAGACTCTTGCTACACAAAGAATACCCACAGGTTTATTACAAAGCTTCAGTTCCATCATTAGAAACCCTCTCTTTGGGTTTTATATCTGAAGAGTTTGTTGTGAATACTATACAGACAACAGAACTCTGATGGATCTAAACATGTCATAGATAAGTCCCAGGCCAGAGCCTTGCCACCTGCAGAACAATTCAGGCCTGCCTGAAAAATGGTTTAAGATGTAAATGGCACACTTGGTTGAGTGCACATTACCATGCTTATGGACCTGGGTTCAAGACCTTGGTCCCCACCTACAAGGGGGCAAGTTTCATGAGAGGTGAAGCAGATGTCTCTCTTTCATTCTTCCTCAATTTCCTCCTCCCCTCTCAATTTCTCTCTGCCTTATCAAATATAAGAAACATAAAATGATGCAAATTTTTTAAATGCTAATTTCACATAAAACTTTCATTTGTAGTAGAGCACACACATACCAGGTGCTAGGACTCAAATTCAAGCCTCTGGTTCCCACTTGTAGGAGAGATGTTTCACAAGTGGTGAAGCAGTGTTGCAGGTGCCTTTCTCCCTATATCCTCCTTCCTTTTCAATTTTTCTCTGTCTCTATGAAAGAGAGAGAGAGAGAATGAGAACCAGGTGATGGTGCATCTGGTTAAGCACTCACATTATAGTGAGCCAGGGCCCAGGTTTAAGATACTGGTCCCCACCTGCAGAGGGAAGTCTTCATGAGTAGTGAAGCAATGCTTCAGGAATCTCTTTGTCTCTCTCCCTCTCTATCTCTCACTCCCCTTTCAGTTCCTCTCTGTCTCTATCCAACAATAAATAAATAAATATATATATATATATATATTTTTTTTTTTTTTTTTAAGAGAGAGAAAGAGAGGAATTTTTAAAATTCCACCAGGAGTGGTGGATTCATTGAGCAGACACCAAGCCCCTGGTGACAACAACAACAAAAATTTTAACTTGCATTTTTCCAATCTCTTAAACATTAGAAATGCTGGCAGTCCCCAGCTCACATGACCATGACAATAGTTCACTGGAGCCAACTAGCTCCTGCCCCTTAGCCGCATAAAGCCTTCTCTCCTCTGCCCCAGTTCCCACTCTTCTGCAGCATCTCTTCCTGATCACCTATCCACATGACTTGCCTTGTCCTGTGGCCACTGAGTTTCCAGTCCATGATCCAACGTTTTATGTTCCAAAGAGGATAAAGGACTTCCCAAGGTTGCACATCTAGTTAGAGGCAGACCTGAGGTGGTTCCACCTCCCCAGGCTTCTGGCTCTCCCACTACAGATCTAAATGCCCAGTGGGTGGGATGGGAAGGTTCTGCATAGATTGACATTGAGGTCAGAGGTCACCTCCCACAGCTGGGAAAGGGCCTGGGGGAAAGCTTCTCTGGCTCACTCTGCTGTGCCCCAGGCTGGCACTGCCTATAGTAATATTGTCATAGCATCCTCCAGAAAAGCTAATTTGTTTAAAATCATAGCTGATTTTACGCTGGGTGAACATGTTTGGCATATGCAAAACAGGGAGCATTGTGTTTTCTGGAAAGTTCTCCCTAACCTATGAACAAGTCAATTGTTCAGCATACACACAATCGCTTAAATGTCTTTCCTTAGAAGAGGGAAAGATTTAAATTTTAGGAATGATGGTTTCTCTTTAATTCTTTAAAAACCTTTCTCTCAGCAACATAATGATTTTCTTTGTTATAATAACTAAAAATACGCTCATCACAGTTTTGTGCTAAAGAAGAAGGGAAAAAAAGGGTTCATCGTCTCCAGCTCTTTAAAAAGAGAAAGAAGTGAAGTGCAGGGACGGGGGAGAGGAATAGATGGTTCTGTCCATATGAAGAGATTGCAGCAGAATGTTTCCAAGCTGCTGAACACCAGAAGGAAATAACAGGCTGGTGTGAAACGCCCATTATGATGAAACAATAGGGAACCAGGCTGGAAGACGTGCCCATGTGCCCAGGTGCTTAGGGAAGTTGCAGGGCCTGGCAGACTGAGCACCACTTGGGCAGGTGTCCCTGGAAGCATGCACCTTCCTCAGCTGGAAGCTTTGAGACTCCAGGGTTATGGGTGTGGAGCAAGAAACCCAAAGGAAACCCCAAGAGGAAGTGCACCACTAGCCCCTTGGGCAGGAGACTTTTCTACTCTGCTTCTCCTGGTAGCACAAGGTACTTCATGCAAGGATTTTGGAGTCTCCATGCCTGGTTGTGGAGATACACTGTAGAGAACTTGGCACAGGAAGGTCTGAGCACATGAGACTGGCCACAGCTTGATTTGGGGCAGCCAGAAATTGGAGCATCCCTACATGTTACAGTGAGCATGACACCAAATGTGCAGGTAGATACAATGTGTAGAGTCCACGTAATAGCTTGGGGAGTTCATGTGGCAGCAGCAGAAGAGATGTAAGAAACAGAATGAAGTCAATTACTCAGTACCATTTCCAAACTACAACACCACAGCATGTACTGTACAAACACAAAATCCCTGGATTTCAACACAAATCACATGCAGTTAAGGAGGTGCTTATGAGGATAGGATGGGGAAGACTAGAAAATAAAGGAAGAAAATAAAATGGAACCATACAAGAGAGTGGCCTTCCACTGACAAATTATGACAGCACAACATAATTTAAGGGAAGTAATTACCTTAGCTTTCTGTAGCTTCAGTTTACAGGAGAGAAAGAGAGAGAGAGAGAGAGAGAGAGGAATGCAACAGAAACAAATACTGGGTTATTGTACAGCATGCACACAGATATCTTGAAGATGAAAGAACTGGCTCTGAGTTACTTAGTAGTCAGACTTGCTATTCACTTCATAAGCAGGAATCCATTCACAGCCAAACAGCAGCATCTCATATGCAACTGATGTGATTAATTGGAATGTGTTTTTTCTGGATTTTTTACTTAATTTATAACTGTGCTTTTGTCTTATAATCTCATAAAATCCCCAAGCATTGGGAGCACATACACATTTAACTTTATATTTGCAGTAATGTGAGTACCATGATAATGAAAATCATTTAATAGCAGAGTCCTTGAGACTAATTTTTTTCTCTCTCAAAGAATATTTGCCTCTTTACTTAAGCAGGTGAAACACCACTGGAAGGTGGCTCCTTCCCACCCCTTCTATTTGAACACTATCTTAGGGCTCATGAGTTTAATGTCCCAAGACAGTTAGGTATCCCTATTGTTTCTTCTCTCTCTGTTTTATGACCTTTCTGTGAGTAACCAAATCCTTCCTGCTTAAGACTTTCCTTGTATGAGCAGGTCAGAGGAGGTGTGTGTGTGTGTGTGTGTGTGTGTGTGTGTGTGTGTGTTTCTTATTTTGTCCCAAACTTCTTTCAGTTCTCCAGATCCCATGCCAGCCTGGTGCCAACTCCAGCCCTCAGACCAACAGTGGCCTGGCTTGTGACCTAGGATGACCATTATCTGTCAGAGAAAACACATTTTTCAAATCCTGATGGCCAGAACTAGGTCTGAACCAGTGACCTCCCAGAGAAGTGTCCCCACCCCACCAACTCAGTAATCTGGGAACCCAGCTCCTGGTGTCACTTCTTTCCTCTGGCCAGGAGACTATTTACAAAGTACTCTGTTCATCAGTCTGATGGCTTTGGGGTTGTCCTCTCTTCTGCCTGTCCCAGTTAATAGGGACCAGTGTAGGAGTGTTGCTGGAGAAGTGACAGCCCCAGGTGGCAGAGTGACAGCATGTCAGCCTGGCCCAGGAACTGCAGAGGCAGCACAAGGAAGACACTGTGGGTGGGGGCAGTGTGTGCTTGGAGCTGTTTGTGTGGCTTGTGCAGGGGAAGTGTGGGAAGGCTGTGCAGTGGTTGTGCACTCAGATACTTTCAGGTGAGCATTTGCGGTGGTGCATCTGCTCTCTATGTGTCTGTAGTCTTCATGCTGAGTTGGAGAGTAAGACAGAGAACACCTCAGAAGGCGGAGGTGAGAAGGAGGAGGATGTAGAGGTGGATGCCCCTCACTGTCCCTGCCAGTGACTTGTCCATCCACCTTCTCACCTTGCTTCAGGCTCCAGCAACCCAAGGCTCCGTGTCTCGAGATGCTTTCTCACCTACCTTTAGTGCACTCTCAGTGACAAATCTGGGTACTGTGGAAGATCCCCAGAAATGTAATGAACAGGAATGCACATTTGTCTGTGCCTTTTAAGGGACTTCCAGAGCCAGAGAGATAGCTAAGCATCAGAGCACAGGACCTGCAAGCCTTGGATGCCATAATGCTGAGGAGTGCCCTGGAAGCTCTCTCTACATATATCTCTCTCCCTCTCTGCTCTCTGTTTCTCTCAAAAATAAATCAATATTATATATATATATATATATATATATATATATATATATATATATATATATATATATATATATATATACTTTCCATAACCATACTCTTCTACCTCCTTTGATCTGAATCTGGGAAACAGACATTTTGTTGATGGAGAAGTAAACTTGAGGTAAATCTTCTGCTCAAGGTTATATGAGCAGTGCATGACATCAGAGATATCAGTCCCTGGGAAAGTCCTCTTGAGGCTGCTCAGGAGAATAACCTTCCCACGGGCAGTGTTATGGAAGTCCTTGGATTACCGAGAGCTGTTTTTGGTCCCTGGTGCTGGCTTGAGTCTAAGGCACTGATAACTGACCTCTCACACCCTGATGGCAGAGTGATTAATTAATGCCCCATGTCCCTGTATCTTATCCTGGTCATCAAAGGCTCTGGCTTCAATCTCCAATCTCTGCAGGGATGGGTGTGGTAACTGAGACCAGGGAGGGCCAAGTGGGTCCCAGTGACTCAAGTGCAAGAGGTGCACTTGAGAAGCCTGGTTTTCCTCATACACTGTGCATGCAGATCAGGCATGGCCGCCACACCTACCTCCAACAGAATAAACATCTCTATGCAGAATAAACATCAGGAAAGAGAAAAATACCAGCAGAGATATGGTGAAAGGTGGCGGAGAGGCATGGCAGGAGAGTTCCAGTGTCCCTGTGATTTTTCTGTCATGAGCCACTCCCTGTCCTTTCCTGGAGTCCCCAGTCTATCCCTTGACAAGCTGACCACACACACACACACACACACACACACACACACACACACACACACACACACACACACACACACACACACACGTGCGCGCAACCTCAGGATCTGGAGATAGTAGCTCCTTCACCCCAATGTGGCAGAGAGGAGCATGGGGAGACTGAGGACACTGTTTTCTAGTAAAGGAGTGGTTTTGAGGTGAATGGATGTGGTTGAGGTGACTTTGTGATCAGGAGGGTAAAGCTACTTTCAGCAGAAGAGCTGAGCCCGACAGTACCCCTGCCCTGTAATTCACCAGAACCTGCCCAGTTCAGGCAGATGATTGATATAAGCAGGATTCAGAGCAGGGGTGGGGACACCTCAGACTTCAAGGACATTGAGGAAGGGATAGACACAGGCACCTGGGCTGGCCCTGAGGCAGGAAAAGGGCTCTGAAACCTTATTTCCCCTCTTATACAGACTGCCCACCCACCTGCTTGCCTGCCAGGGAGCCCCTCTGTCAACACAGAGAGCTTCCACAGCAAATGTCTTTCACAGCAAAGGGATTTTCTGCAAATCTCTAATCAATGAGGGGAAATTTGGCGAGATTAAGGTGCTGTGGGCTGTTCACATGGCCTTGTCCCCTGGCTGGTGGCTCCTTCCTGACCTGAGCTCTCCCTTTCCTCCCTCTTGGGCCTCACTCCTGTGCAGTTCTCCCTCTCTTCTTTCTCTACCCTCTCTTCTCTCTCTCTCTCTCTCTTCTCTCTTTCCTCTCCCTCTCCCTCTCTTTTCTCTGTCTTTTGTCCCCTTGTCCAAGGCCACTGGGGGCAGCCAGTATCTCCAAATTAATCAAGTTCTCTGGGTATGAGGACCCCTGGGACCCTCATGCAATATCCCAGACCAGTTCAGTTGATTCCTGGTCTGCCTGCCCCTGGCCTGGAGGCCTGACCCCTCACCTCTGCCCGTGCCAGCACCTACAGAGAAGAAGAAGCCAGCCCCCAGACTCAACCTACTGGGGCCCTGGAGAACCTGTCCTACTGTAATGGATTTTTTAATTGTATTGTGACAAACATTTAATACCTAATAGAGCTCTTACCAGCACAGTTAATTAAGAATGTGACTAATGGAATTCAGGGGTGCTGGGGAGGAGAGGGAGGGAAACCAAAGTGGGGAGTGGGCTGGGGAGGCAGGGAGTGTGCTTGGACTCAAGCTGAGCTTTCTCTGGGGCAAGCAGACAATTGTCACAATTGCTGGGGCTCTGCCAAGTCCCCGTTTAGTCACACTCAGCTCCTGAGCTCCATGCTGTGCCTGACACTGCTGCTGGCTCCTTAGTGACATCTATCCACCAGGCATCAGGCTATGCACAGGACTGCTGGGTGTCATAGCCTCCACCCCCAGGTAGGCCAGGTCACCTTCAGAATGCCCTGTAGCCCCACAGGAAGCCTAGTGCTCAAGCCTCTAGGTAAAGCCTAGCCAGTGTGTGTTCCCAACTCCTCCTATGGGTGTGCACAGCAGGAAGACTCACCTGGGAAGTCCCAGAACCTCCTCAAACTTTGGGGTGCTATAAGCCTGCTGTGACACCTCCTGTCTGCAAAGGGGACATATTTTGTCCCCCAAGGCCTACTTCCCTGACAGGAGGGACTATGGCTGGCAGACAGTTGTCACTTCCACTGGGGCAGAGGTCACCACACAGAGGACTATGTCCACTCCTGAAGGTGCCCTCAGATGTGGGGGGCCACAGACATCTCAGCTGACTATGGGGGGTGTGGGGGGTGGGGGGTACTGCAGGGGGGTATGGGAGATACTAGCCCCCAATGTGCCTGGTGCCATGGTAACTGGTGGAAAGAAGGGTTCCAAGGTCCCTATTGTGGTTCTGAGCTGCAGTGGCAGAAATAGTGAGGGTTCTGCGATTCCATAGTGCAGGGGACTGGAGCTCACCAAGGACTCCCGCTGCCATTTCTGTCACAATCCCCAACCCCTGCAGATCTTGCTGGGCAGGAAGCACCCCCTTTCATCTCCAGAGAATCACCCCTATACCTAAAGTTCGGCACTCAGGCAGGCATCTCCCAATTCACCCTGCAAACAATACCTAACCATGCTTTCATGCCCCTCAGGCCTGATCATGTGTTAGTGGGTACAGTTATCAGGGCCACACCCTCATGGTGGACAGAGGGGCTATATGGGGGCTCCTACCTACTGAAGCATCTTAGCTGAGTCACTGGTGGCCCCTGAACTTCATCTGTTAACCTGGAATTAAACATCAGCCTGAGCCTCACTGAATTCTGGATGAGAAAAGCTAATACAGAGGGAAAAGGTTTGAAAGCTGTCAAGAGCTGCAGAAATGAAAGATACTTTTTATGAAGTAGAAGGAGGAGGATCAAGAGTGACAGAGAAGCAGGAGAAAGAAGCCAGTGGCCCAGGGAAAGTGCCAGGAGGAATGAATGCTTTCCCACAGAGCAGTGCATTAGGCCCCTTCAAACACACCTTGCTTTCTGGAGGATCATAAAGAGCAAGCTATTCCTAATGGTGTCAATTAGAAAACTTCAGAGCTAGCTCACGGCATCTGTGACTGGTACATATCACAGCACTTCTTTCAGTTATTTCCCTCAACCCTATCCTAGTATACAGAAGCTCCTTTCTCCTGCCCTGCACCATCCTAGAAAGGACAGGAGATGGACAAGGAAGTGGAAGTGAAGGGGGCTATGGGGCATATGCACCCCAGAGGAAAGCTAGGTTACAAATGAACAATATAGAAAAACATGATCTGTGGGGACCAGGAGAGTGGGGAACATGTTGTTTCCACACCCTGTGAATTGACAACACCATTCTTAGACATGAAAGCACTGGTTCAGAAGAATATCTGGACCTCCTGTTTATAGTACCACTATTCACAGTAGTCAGAACATGAATCAGCCCAAATGTCCATCAGCAATGACTGAGTAAAGATGATATCATGCTTTTTGACCAAAATGGATGGAACTGGAAGTGATGGTGCCAAGTGAAATAAATTGGGAAATAAAAGACAATTACAGATGGTTTCATTTATATGTGTAATATAAATAACTATAGCAAGCAAACTGGCACACACACACACACATGCACACGCACACACAAAGACCCTTAACACTTAAGACTATATGTAGTTACCAAAGGGGAAGGAAGGGAGATGGAGTTCTTGATAAAAAGAAGAGCAAGAAATCTGCAGGCCCCCAACTGAACTCAGTCATTATCTTTCTGCTCTGACTGCCTGGGGTGGGGGGGTCCCTAGCTCTAGACTTGATAAATAACCCAAGAGAAGCTATCCCATCTAGAGAGGCCAGGATGTCCCTTGGAACACAGAGCTGTCCTGTCTGGTGCCTCCATGGGCCCTGGGTTCAGAACTCTTCCTTGCTGGGGAACAGGGCTAAGATTGAATGTGGGGCCAGCTGAGATTCTACATGAAGGCAGAAGGGCCTTGGGGAGCAGGCATAGACAGAAACCTCTTAGTTGAGCCCCAGTGGCATAAATGGGGCCACTTAGTGAATAGGAGAGGAAGACAAAGGAGAAGCAGGAGAGGGTGGAGAGGAAGAGTTGACTGAGAGAGAAAGGGAGGTTGAGTAGACAGAGAGGAGATCCCAGGTGCAACCTCTGCCAGATGGGGTGTGGAAGCAGGGGGCAGGGTGGCTTGGAAAGAAGAACCTCCAGACAGGGAGCATGAAGACACACATCACTGCCTTAGAAAGGTTGAGGGACAGAGACCAGATTGGCATATGATCAGTGAAGGGGAAGGGGGTAGGGACCTGGCGTGATAGGGACAGGGAGGGACAAAAGGACTCTCTGAACACTCAATCTCTAGTGCTCCCCCTTTTCTTTCTGTCCATTACTTGAGGACCCCATAGGGTTTGAAGAACCCCTAAAGAGTAGCTCCAGGCCATCCCAACTGCCACAGAAAATGACCTCAGACAAGCAGGTAGCAAAAAAAGATGTGGGTCCTTTTTTGTGGAGGCACTGAACCTTTCACGGGGGCCTCCACTCTTATGGTAGAATCACCTAAGGATCAACCGCTAAATGTTATCATCTTGGGTGTTAGGGTTTAATATAGGAAGTGGGGAGAGAGGGAATTTGGGGAGAAAGTCTGTTATATAATAAACCTGCAGGCCTAGTCAGAGAGAGAGAGAGAGAGAATGAGTTCTGCCACAGGAAGTAAAGAAACTCAGATCTTTCTTTTTTTATAATTTTATTTTATTTATTTATTCCCTTTTGTTGCCCTTGTTGTTTTATTGTTGTAGTTATTATTGTTGTTGATGTTGTCATTGTTGGATAGGACAGAGAGAAATGGAGAGAGCAAGGGAAGACAGAGAGGGGGAGAGAAAGACAGATACCTGTAGACCTGCTTCACCGCCTGTGAAGCGACTCCCCTGCAAATGGGGAGCCGGGGACTCGAACCGGGATCCTTATGCCAGTCCTTGCGCTTTGCGCTGCCTGCGCTTAACCCGCTGCACTACTGCCCAACTCCCAGAAACTCAGATCCACCTGAGCTTTCCTGGAATTCTCTAGGGACTTATTTCCATAGAACACTGCTTTTGACTCCTGCTTTCCCAACATACACCTGCAAATGTGCTGAGTATTGAAAATACAAGATAAATGGTTACCACATCACAAATCAGGGGAAGTGTCTGAGAAATTACTGCTAGCACTTAAGGGACCAGTCATTAAAAGACTGCATACAGGCAGCACCCTGTCCGCCCTGTGAAACAGGACTACTGTTCTTTTCTCTGGAGTAGCTGAGAGAGATGTTAAACTAGATTTTCCTGTCCTTCTGTCCTCCCACTTCCCCACCACAGCCTTCTCTTGACTTCCCCAGCCCTATTGCAAGACATTGACCCACCTTCAGCCCTGCGTTATGCTCTCATTACAAACACTGATGTGTCCAAAAGCTCTACTTCTAGCAGTCCTGTGAGTTCCTTCCATCCACAGAAAGACAGCCTGCTGAAGCAAAGGAAGCCAACACCACCACCTATACACACACCCTTGCCCTCCCTGCCTCTCCCCTGCTACTGAGCCTTCCAGATATGGGCACCCCCACACCACCACAACCACCAGTCACACAGGATGGTACCGGATGAGGTTTCTCATTCACAGGCACACCCCCAAGGCCCCTTCTGTTCTTTCTGGAAGACAAGGGCAGGGACTGAATTTGCCATGGAGCCTCCTGCCTATCATGGGAGAAAGCCAGCCACAGGCAACTTGACGCAAAAGCTCCTGCCAGGCACCATGGCTCTGAGTAAGATGCCACACATATGGCAGGGGCTACAGCCACCCCAGCCCCCTATCTCTGCTGCCAGTCCTCCCCACCACCTTCGTCCCTACTCCCCACTCCTGAACACGCTCCCATCTTCCAACAAGTCAGGCGTGACTACAGCAGCCTCTCAGACACCCAGGGATTCAGGGGAAGTGTTAAGAAAGAACGTAAACAATGCATACTAATTGCTGCTGTGACATGTCATAAATTAAATCAGATAGGCCTGGGGGTACAGTCCCAGCCCCCCTTCACCATTAGCAGGATAGCAGAACAGGCGGCTCAGAGCCATGAAACCCACTTCTGAAGACCACTGGGTATCTCAGCAACCAGGCTCCTGGCTGCTTAGCTCCATCTTAGTTCTGCTGTGTACTGAGGTTCTGGGCATTATGGGCTTCCAGGTATTCTAGGTGGGTGCAGGGAGCACTCCCACCTCATCTGGAAGACTGTAACAGACCTGTTCATGCTCTCCCCATGGAGAGAGTCCTGGAAAAGGAGCAGAAGCCCCTGCTTTGGAGAAATGGCCAGAAGAAACTGGCACTGCATTCTCAAATGTCCCAGGGGCTTCTCATCCTTTGGAGTGATGGCCAGGGACACCTCTGGATCCAGAGCAATGCAGATGAGCATGCACTGAGCAGATATGAATGAACAGGTGAGGGAGAGGATGAGCAGATGGGATGGAGGCTCAACTTTTGCTTATTCACAATAGAGAGGGTGGGAGGGGGTACAGTGACACCTGGCCACTGCACAGCTTGGACACATCACCTTGCCCACCAGCAGAGTCCAGAGGCAGGCAACCATGTGCATTGCTTTTAGAAACACTGAGTTGGGAGTGCATGGGATCATGCTCCTGCCAGTCTGTTCCAGTTCTTCCTGAGACATTCACTTTCTACCTCTCTCAGAGACTTATGTCCATACTATGAGAAAGATGTCTCCTGTGACAGGAACTGAGGTGGTGAAGTGTCAGACTACACATTCATGAGACTGAGAGTGAGGTACAAGGTGAACCTGGCCCTGTGCATCCAAGGACAATGGAACACAGATCCCAGGGGCTTTAGTCCTGCAGGGACCTCACCAGCACACAGGTCAATGCCGCCACTTCAGGAATTTTGCTGTCAATGGAGCCCAAAGTGGACCAGAGGCCTGAACTGGTACAGTGGCACCTAGGGAACCTTCTCCTGGGGATCTTTGTCCTCTCTAGTCAAACTGCCTTGGGTTTTGAAAATTCGACAACTATTACACATATTCAGTTCCTACCTGTGTCAGGGCCAGGCTGAGGACAGGAAATGACCAAGACAGATGAAGTCCCTCCTCTCTAGATCAAGCAGCAGCTCAGCACTTCAAGGCGACCCCAGCAGTATTCTAGTCTTAATCTGTCACCTCCACTCTGCTGAACACACAATACAAAGAGCCCTTGCTCCCCTAGGGACCCAAGTAACAGCCAACATCCTTGGAGGGCCTAGTTCCTTCAGCACTTCCACAAGGAGAATGCTTTTATAGATGAAGGCCACAGGCTATGTGGAACAGACACTGGGAACAGAGCCATCCTCAGGGTTCTTCGTGCCAGCCCCCAAATGCATGACATCCAGAGTGGCAGGGAATCAATCAGCTTGGTGCAACTTCTGGACACTGGCTGCAGCGCTGGCCCAGTTCCTGTGAGGTCCACAGACAGCCTCTGTGACCTTGCTTTCCCTGCCGATGTCAGCCTCCAGGGAATCATTATATTGTGCCAGTGCTAGGACCTTTATGGTGTACTGCCAATGCTCATTACCTGGTCAGGAGAGGGACGGGAGGCTGCAGCCAGGCTTTCTCTCCCTCACTCCACTTGCCTCCATCCTGTGTCAGAAGTTGGCCTCTTCCCAACCCATCTCTCCATCAGCTGAGGCCTTGAGTGGCCCCAATACCCAATAGCCTGAAGCTCATGGTTAATCACAGGAGTCATTTTGTTAGGATTCGTTTGGCTCATGGCCCAGTCTTCCCTGCATTGGCTCTCTCTGCAGTAACCTCCAATGCAGCAGGAGTTGAGGCCCTGCTGGAACACACGGTTGCATCAAGGTTTAGAGAAGTACAGACAGCAGCTCCAGCTCCACAGTTGTCATTGGGGTTCCACAGGAGAAGGGCAACCAGGGTTCTTGCTTATTCTGCATCCAAACACCAGATACCTTTACTCAGTCAGACTGCCTTGGGTTTTGAAAATTCAACAACTACTACAAGTATTCAGCTCTTACCTATGTCAGGGCCAGGCTGAGGACAGGAAATGATGAAGACAAATGAAGTCCCAGGGCAGGACTAGATAGCATAATGGTTATGCAAAGACATTTTCATGCCTGAGGCTCCAGAAGTCCCAGGTTCAATTCCCCACACTACTATAAGCCAGAGCAGATCGGTGCTCCAATGGGAAAAAAAAAAAAAGTCCCTCCACTCCAGTGTCTGGACATGGCCAAAAGGGGAACAGATACATTACGGAACAAAAAAAAAATGTAGGGAGCTGGGCAGCAGTGCAGCAGATTAAGCACACATGGTGCAAAGCTCAAGGACCAGTGTAAGGATCCCAGTTCGAGCCTCTAGCTCCCCACCTACAGGGAGGTTGCTTCACAAGCGGTGAAACAGGTCTGCAGGTGTCTGTTTTTCTCTCCTCAACTCTGTCTTCCCCTCCTCTCTGTCTTCCCCTCCTCTCTCGATTTCTTTCTGTCCTATCCAACAACAATAGCTATAACAATAATAACAAACACAACAAGGGAAACACAATGTTAATAATAGCCTCCAGGAGGAGTGGATTTGTAGTGCTGGCACCAAGCCCCAGTGATAACCCTGGAGGAAAAAAAAAGGGGGGGACAAAAAAAAGATGATTGCTGGTGACTGTGTAGAGAAAGAAAGAAAGAGGCGTTCCGGCAGGATAACAAATTTTAGATGGAACAGCCTCAAGTCCTCTGGAGAAGGGGACACTGTCACCATCATGAAAAGCAGGAAAGAGTTTGCTGTGACCCTCAGGGTGCAGTCCAGGTTGGGCTTTGAGCTAGGTAGGTTTGAGAAAAGGTGGGGAAACCCATGTGACTGAAACACAGCAAGTGAAGGACTGGGGGCTGAGAGAGAGATGCAAAGTTAGGTCCCCCAGTTCAGGTTCCATTGACATTTAATTTTGATAGCAGTTAGAGGTCTTTGGACTTAATCCAATAGAATTATTTAAAATTCTTCCTGTGTAGAAATGGGTAGAGGCAAACCAGAAGTCCCTATGGAGTTAGAGAGGAGGCTAACCAGTTAGGAGTTAATGAGGAGTAACTAGTACTAACACACTAGGCAGTAATTGAAGCTGTACTATGATGGTGGCTTAGGGAGTGCTAAATCTCTGAAGGAAGGAGAAAGAGGAGCACATGCTAACAGGTTTAGGAGGTGGGGTTCTTAGACTCGCTGTTAGAAAGAGAGAAGATTGCAGAAAGCCTCCTAGGCTTTGGAACAGAGCCTCATGATGGGTTGTGGTACCACTTGACTGGGAAGATTAGTGAGAAACTGATTGAGAATTAGGGGGAGTAAGTCAAGAGTTCTGCTTGTGATATTTTGAGCATTAGCGGTTAATTAAAGCCCTTCCCCAAATATTAAGTAGCTAGGTATAATCACTGAGAGTACATAGCCGTAAGGGCTCAGCACTGCCCCACCTCAACCTAACATTCAGAGGTAGAGAAGAGGAAGAGAAAACTGAGAAATAGCCAGAAAGGTTAAAAACAAAATGCAGAAAATGTGATGTCTGGCAAGAAAAAGAAAAAAAAAAAAAGGATTTCAGAATTACAATGATAGAGAAGAAGAAGGAAGAAGAGAGACATTATTCTCTCCCACTCAATAGATGAGACAACTGAGGCACTGAGAAGCTACTTGAAAGTTAATCTTGTGTTCGCTGGGAAAAAAAAAAAAAAGCAGCACCCAGTTTCTGCTTCATGCTTTCCATGTTCCACAAATCAGCTCCTGAGCCTCAAACAGGTACTGACTGAGTTCTCCACAGGTCCTGTCCTTTTTCAGCCCTGAACTTGGTTTATTAATCTCTTTGTCGGTTTCAATGCTTAGATCAGGGGAAACCTGCTAGCATAGCTGACAGACAGGCGGGCTGCAGCTGTGGTGAGTAATCAGGTTTCCTATGTGCTCTGTTCTCCACACAGACCTTTCCTCCAGGCTCATCCTCACACGGCATGAAGAACCATCAGGACTCCACTGTCCTCAGCAACCCCAAAGGCTCCAGATCCTTTCCTGGGACTCAAGCCATACCCTCCTCTGAGGGGACTCTGAGATAGCTGCTCCCACTGATGTCTTAGAAACTCCTCAGAAAGGACTCTACCTGGAATGGACACTCCCTCTCAAGTGGGCTCCATGGTGCTCTTCACACTGGCAAGGTGGCTGGATTTCTGTGACATACTTTTCAGTCAAACGAGGTGAAAACAGCAACAGAAAGAACAAATGTCCTTAGATGCCAACCCACTATGGACAGAGACATGGCAGAGCAAGAGAGGGCATCAAGGTGCATGTGGAGGAAGATAGATGAATGTGGGGCTGGCTGTGGTCACTCCTGGTTCAGAAAGGTCCTGGGTCCTCCACCACTGGAGAGGCTCTGGTCCCCAGCTGGGAACTCCCTGGGGAGAGGAGCAGGGCCACCTGGGAGTGGGCCTCACTGCTGTGTCCTGGCTATCATCACACCCTGACTTCAAATCAATAGAGACACTTTCAACCCCCCTGTGATTTACTAATCCAGTGTTTAGCCACACTCGGACTGGTTTGCACTGGCCTGAATGTGTGCAGTTTGCAAGTGCAGCTTATGACTGACATCTCTTTAAAGGAAGAAAATAGCCAGAAACCTGTTTATCTTGAGCGGTTTTATCTTGGGCTATTTTGCATGTATATGTATGTACATAGATCTGTAATTTCCCTTTCGGACAAGAAAAGCCAGACTTGGGAAGAGCTTTTATTTATTATTTAATCAAGGAAAGAGCTTTAACACAAACAGAGCAGGGTGGGGGGAGTGGGAAGCACATCCAGAAAGGACAGAGTGAGCCTGGCTGAGGGAGAACATTTTTATAAGCATGCTCTCAAGATGAAAAAAAAAAAACTGAACAAAGAGCAACAAACAGCTCCTTTCTCTGTCTTTCTTCTTTCTTCTTGTCTTGGAGCTCCTGACAGACTCAATTCCCTCCCTGCATAATTTCCTTTCGTTTCTTCCCAGAGCCGTATCAGGGTTCTGAACACAGAAGTACAGCAGCGGCTGAAGTTCTCCTTCCTCTGCTGCTGACAGGAAGGACAAGTCCAGTTCAAGTCCCTAAGGTGGTAGGTGCCTGTCACTTCCCCCACCCCCTTACCCTATACTACAGTGACTTCAAGTCTTGCAACTGCCCTGCACCTAGTTGACAGTACGTTGGCCATTAATTTTGCAATTAGCAGGCAGTGGCTGAATGTCTCCATTCCACCTGGGCTGCAGGAAGACGAGTCTGAAGCTCCTGGTGAGCTCCCACCACATGCCTAGTGTCCCCCAGAGAGCATGGCTTCAGCATCTAAATTCACTCCTCTTGTGTTTCTCCCATCAGCCAGTCCCCATCACCTCTTTCAACTTCCCACCACTCTAACTCAGGCTCCCTGTCTGCTGTGCTAAAGATGAATTGGGGGAGGGGGGTAGGAGGCAAAACTTGAAGGAAAGACTCAGGAGGAGGCACAAGAGTGACCCAAGATCAAATCAGTGGAGCTAAGGGAAGGGACGAGAGGGAGGTAGATATGGGAGACATGTAGAAGGTGGATCTTGTGGGGTTTGCTAATGGCTTGGAGGTAATAAGGAAGACAAAGAGGATGCCGACCAGACTTCCCTGGACTGACAACCCCACCAATGTGTCCTGGAGCTTTGCTTCCCCAGAGACCCGCCCTACTAGGGAAAGAGAGAGACAGTCTGGGAGTATGGATCGACCTGTCAACGCCCATGTTCAGCGGGGAAGCAATTACAGAAGCCAGACCTTCCACCTTCTGCAACCCATAACGGCCCTGGATCCATACTCCCAGAGGGATAGAGAATGGGAAAGCTATCAGGGGAGGGGGTGGGATATGGAGATCAGGTGGGGGGAATTGTGTGGAGTTGTACCCCTCCTATCCTACGGTTTTGTTAATGTCCCCTTTCTTAAATAAATTTAAAAAAAGAAAATCAAAAGTAGAGATAAAAAAATAAAAATAAAACAAGTGTTCATTTAAAAAAAAAAAAAAAGCAAGCTAAGGGCTCAAGCAACTGGAAGAATAAAATACTCTACCCAGTTCTGGGTCTAAGACCTTCACAAGAGAGGACCAGGGGCAACTCCCTGCACACATGGCACCCCCACACACACACACACACATTGTCTCCACATGGGAGACAGTGCCTGTGCCATCAGGGAGGAAACCCAGAGCACATTGCCTGCCAAGCTCAGTGCAACTCTCATTGTCCACATGGGTACAGGCAAGCGACCCCTATCTGTCCATCAGCTGCCCACAGAGAAGGAATTGTACCTTCTTTGATTTCATACTTCTCTCCTCATCAGACACCTCCAGTCTCCTTGAAGCACTGTTTCTTTCTGCCCATTTGCATTCTCCACACCCCTCCTGATTCTTTGTGCCTCTTTCCCCACACTCACAGCAGACGCTTTAGCTACCACAAAACTGCACGTCAAAGGCTTCACCCACCTCTCTGCATCCTGGTTTCTCAGCTTCCCACCTAAGTAAACACCATCTCCAGCCCCTGGCTGTTTACAGCTTCATCATAAAATACACCTTGATTTCTCTCTCCCTCCACAGTTCCTTTCACTCCTCATCCCACAGTAATAGGACGTGTTGTCATGTGGTAGTTCTCAAGTCTCTCCCGCATGCTGGTCGCCAGAACAGCCTGTGCCTTCTGCCTCAGCTGCTTCCTTGTCTGCCTCTCTCCTCTATCCTTCCCGCTCACATCTTTTACATGCTCTGGTTCCATCTTCACTCTCTTACCTCTCTCTCTCTCTTTTTTAAAAATATTTTATTTATTTATGAGAAAGATAAGAGGAGAGAGAAAGAACCAGACGTCACTCTGGCACATGTGCTGCCAGGGATCAAACTCAGGACCTCATGCTTGAGAGTCCAAAGCTTTTATCTCTGCGCCACCTCCCAGACCACTCTCTTACCTCTCTTCACAGCCAAAACAGACCTCATGTTTCCCTCACCCAGGACCTAGCACACAAGGTTATCTTCCCTTGAAACAAAAACAAGGAGACAGTCTCCTTTCAACAGTGGGGGCTGAAGATCAATAAAGTTTGACTCACTAGCCACCCCCTCCCCTCCCCAGTGCCCTACACTGACCCCATGGATGCAGCCCGGGGCGGGGCTTTTAAGAGATTGGGAAAGAAGTTAGAGCTGGAGGAAAATCAAATGTGGAGTAAGGGTGTTGTAGCTGGTGTTCTCAAGGGTGCCTGCTAATTTGTAACAGAACAAGAGCCCAGGCAGAGTGACACGCAATCCAATATCCTCCCAGCAGTAATCTAGTGTCTCTAATGGCAGGGACATGCTGTGAGAAATGATTCCATAGCTGATATCTCCACCATTATGAGGGTATTCACAAAGGCCCAGCCTACTGTGCACCTGGGCTCCCTGGGCACCACTGCTGTCTGTGCAACCGCAGCAGGAAAACGCCCTTTCCCAGCAAGTGATTCTGGACAGGACTCAGCTGCTGGCCAATAGGGATCCCAGCGCTGGGTGAGACCCTGGGCTCTCAGCAGGAGTCTCCCCAAGGAGCTTGTAAGGAAGACTGGTTCTGGATCTGGAGTCACACATGCAGAACACACCCTCACCCCCATTTCCAGGTGTTTCCATTTGCCTCAAACTAGAGGCAGCCCTGAGGCAGAGAAGCTCACCCATGCCCTCCAAGATTTTACCAACCCCGTGAGAGACTGTGAGCACAGATACCTGGCAGTCAATTCACCGTGGAGACCTGAGAGTTCTGTGTAGCATAATAGATGCTAAGTCAATTGTATTTACTGACAGACTGATTCAACAGTCCTGTACCTTAATTGTTTTTGCCTCCTATAAATGGTAAGTCGCATGGCTCCATTTCCAGAGAGACTTTCAAAGAAGGCTGTTCTATGTGTCACTCCAAAGCAGCCTTTGAGGTCACTGTGTCTTCCAAGGGTGCTAAAAGGCTCCACACTGGGGCCCTGTGCTGAAGGTCATGAGCATGTGGTTGGCCAGAAGCAGGTAAACACAGGCCCTGCACAGCCTCGGCTTAGCTCCTCCACACACTGAGACGCCTGTATAGGCCGAGCTATTCTTAGACTGACAGGACACTTCTCGGTTGTCACCCAGCCAGCATTCTTTGCAATCTGAAGAACCAGAGTCCCCAGAAACACTGATTTTTAGAGCCCTGAGCACCTTTTTTTCCTTCAGACCCACAGACAGGAAGAAAGATATCTTTGGCCAGAGCCTAGGAGGACTGCACTCAGCCTCTAGTAGACAAGGGGAGGGACACTCACAGGAGACAGTGCAGGGCCTGGTGGTCTCTAGCTAGCACCAACTGAGAAGTGGGGTGTGCTTCCAAACACATCATTGCTCCATCACAGCAGGAATGTGTGTGTGTGTGTGTGTGTGTGTGTGTGTGTGTGTGTGTGTGTGTGTATTAAGGTGGGAACCAAAAACAACTCCCAGGAAGAAAATGCTTCTCTCTGACTGGCAATGTCTGGACCACAGCCCCATGAGATAAGGACTCGGTCTGGGTGCACCTGCCCAAGACATGTAGAAAATCACCTGAAGCCATTACCGGTCTGCATTCAGGGCTGTTCTGGATCAATACCAAATGAGAATGCAGATTCTTCTTTCAGCTCTGGGTGAAAATGTGCTTGAAACATGTCAAATCCTTTGGATCTGCCTTCATTTAAAAATGTATAATTGGGGGAGTCAGGCAGTAGAGAAGCAGGTTAAGCGCAGGTGGTGCAAAAGTGCAAGTACTGGTGTAAGGATCCCGGTTCTAGCCCCCGGCTCCCCACCTGCTGGGGAGTCATTTCACAGGCAGTGAAGCAGGTCTGCAGGTGTCTATCTTTCTCTCCCCCTCTCTGTCTTCCCCTCCTCTCTCTATTTCTCTCTGTCCTTTCCAACAACGACATCAATGACAACAACAATAATAACTACAACAATAAAACAACAATGCAACAAAAGGGAATAAATAAATAAATAAATGTTTTTAAAAAGTATAATTGGGGAGTCAGGCAGTAGCGCAGCAGGTTAAGCACACATGGCGCAAAGCGCAAGGACCTGCAGAAGGATCCCAGTTTGAGCCCCCGGCTCGAGCCCCCAGCTCCCCACCTGCAGGGGAGTCACTTCACAGGTGGTGAAGCAGGTCTGCAGGTGTCTATCTTTCTCTCCCCTTCTCTGTCCTCCCCTCCTCTCTCCATTTCTCTCTGTCCTATCTAACAATGATGACATCAATAACAACAACAATAATAACTACAACAACAACAAAAACAAGGGCAACAAAAAGGGAAAATAAATAAATATTTTTTAAAAGTATAATTGTTTTGGGAGTCGGGCTATAGCTCAGCAGGTTAAGCGCAGGTGGCGCAAAGCACAAGAACCGTCATAAGGATCCCGGTTCGAGCCCCCGGCTCCCCACCTGCAGGGCCGTTGCTTCACAAGCGGTGAAGCAGGTCTGCAGGTGTCTATCTTTATCCCCCCTCTCTGTCTCCCACTCCACTCTCTCCATTTCTCTCTGTTCTATCCAATAACAACGACATCAATAACTACAACAATAAAACAAGGGCAATAAGAGAGAATAAATAAATAAATATTAAAAAATATAAATAAATTTTAAAAAAGTATAATTGTTCATGAAGCTTTCTGTTCGCTACCAGCTCCTGTTCAAATATAATGCTCCAAAATACTCATGTACAATTCCTAGCAGCTGCTCTGCAAAGAGCAGTGTATTTCAACATTCCAGGAAAAAAATTTAAATGAAGGGAGGAAGGAGAGAAGGGAGGGGAGGAAGATTAAAATAAATATTCTCTGGGAGTGGTTTCCTCTCTGAAAGACTAATGCTATAGAGATTTCAAAAATATTTACATTGGCAGATTCTTATGTTGGTTAATTGATCATCTACATATTTTTAGTGGAGGGTTGTTGGCAAAAGCAGGTGGAAACAATTAGTGATGCATTCATTACAGATCAATTTACTGTAAAGGTTAATAGCCCTTTGTTTTGAATGAGAGCTCTCCAAACTCTTCTGTGGCCTGAGATGTGCTTTTGCATAGTTTTTGATTCAGAGATAGTACACATTTTTGTTTTTTTTGCCTCCGGGGTTAACATTGGAGCTCAGTGCCAGCACTACAAAATTCACTGTTCCTCGAAGCCATTTTTTTCATGTTATTGGATAGAACAGAGAGAAATTGAGAGACAGAAGGGAGAGAGGAAGATAGACACCTGCAGACCTGCTTCACCACTTGTGAAGCATCGTCCCTGGGTGGAAAGCAGGGGGCTCGAACCTGGATCCTTGCACGGGTCCTTGCATTTCGTACCATGTGCACTTAACTGGGTGAGCCACTTTCCAGTTCCTGAGATAGTATACAACTTAAACAGAAATTTTCAGTGAAGGAAGGTTCATGTTTATATGTCTTAAATGTTTACAAGAGTGTTAGTATTTTGTATAAGTGCCTTCAGCAGTTAGGCTAGGGTCTAGACTCAGTTAACACTTGGCAATCCTGATCCTTATACTTGCTTTCACATTTGTTTTTAAAAATTTATGTACTTATTAAATTATTTTGTGACAGAGATTGAGCATAAATAGTGCTGGGGATTAAACTCAGGGCTCATGCATGCAAGCTGTACTCTCCCCAGCTGCTATACTGAGAATGTTAATTAAAGAATAAATAATGATTAAAAGCCAGAACAGAGACACTTCTTAAACTACCCATCAATAAACCACCCAATGGAAAAAATCAAAATAAAGGGCAATACGTGAATGAAGGAAACATGAAATGTCCAGAATATTGGCCCCAGATCACATCAAATTGATGGGGTATACAGTCAACAATATTTATACCCCTTTCCCATATTAGGGATATACTCTCTTCCCTGATCCATCTTTCTGGTCCTTTTTCCAGCCATGACATCATCTCCCCAGACAATAACTTGGATACACCTGCATATCAGATTTCAGGCTCAAGGGAAAAAAGAAAAAGAAAAAAAAATCTAGTATAGCCACAGGCCCTTTGGAATATAACTTTGGAATATAAAATATGGCTACTAGCTATCTACAAAATAAAGGACCTCCCAACTCTTCATCTTCACTATTCCAGCCTTTAGGTCCATGATTGGTCAACAATTTGTTTATCTTTGTATGTTAACTCTCTTTTCAACCACCAGGTTCCAGATGCTAGCATGATGCCGACCAGACTTCTCTGGACAAACAACCCCGCTGATGTGTCCTGGAGCTCTGCTTCCCCAGAGCCCTTCCCCTCTAGGGAAAGAGACTGGGAGTATGTATGGATCGACCTGTCAATACCCATGTTCAGCGGGGAAGCAATTACAGAAGCCAGACTTTCCACCTTCTGCATTCCCACAATGACCTTGGGTCCATACTCCCAGAAGGATTAAAGAATAGGAAAGCTATCAGGGGATGGTATGGGATATGGAGATTTGTTGGTGGGAATTGTGTGGAGTTGTACCCCTCTTATCCTATGGTTTTGTCAATGTTTCCTTTTTATAAATAAAATAATTTTTTAATTTAAATAAAAATAAAAGAAATGTCCAGTAAACACAGGAAAAGATGCTCTACCAACTAGCAGTCAGAAGAGGCAAGTGAAAGCAGGAGGCAGCACCACTTGGAATCCAGCTGGCACATGGCCATCTAGAAGGATGCCATAGTGGGTGAGGCCTGGGATCTCTAGTCAGTCAGGTTATGAGGGTCCAAATCCTGGTGCTGCCATTTACCACTGTGGCAAAGTAAGCAAGACTCTCGACTGCTCTGGGCCCACATGCCTGCCTCCTCAAGTTACTGTGAGCACTAAGTGATTTTCATGCACCTAATGTATTCAGGTCTGAGCCTGGCAGAAAGCAGCCACTTGGTACATGCATCTGATATGGGAGATGGAGTCTAGTGTGGAGATTGAGTGTGAATTAGTACAGACACTTGAAGGGAACCAACCCAGTGGCTTCCACTGAGGAGAAGTCTGGCACATCCCAGACCTCCAAGGTTACTTCTGAGTTTCTGTTCTTGAGAAACACATAGATTTATTTCCTTCTCCTGCTGGTGCAGCCGATTGAGACTGCTGAAAATAATGAGCTTGACAGACATCTAGGCACTGACTGACATGGAGTGATCTCGAGACACTGGCTGCTGGGTGAAAAAGCAGGTGTCTTCCAATGATGGCATGGCAATAAATGTCCTCAGTGACATGGCACTCAATGTGAACGCATCTGATATTAACTTTGGTTTGTGCCATTGACACAGAAAAGCAGACGAGTCCAGTCACTAGCACAGAGGCAGAGACTGGTGCTGGATGGGGGGGGAGGGGCTACAGAGGGCTTTTCCTTGCCTCACTGCTGACTCTTGAACAGCACAGGTTTGAACTTCTGGGGTCAGTTTCTGTGTGGTTTTTTTCACCTATACCCAACCCTCACCTCCACAACATGAAGACTTAATAATGACCTGCTTATGTTTTTTCTTTTCTTTCTTTTTTTTTTTTTTTGCCTCCAGGGTTATCGCTGGAGCTTGGTGCCTGCACTATGAATTCACTGCTCCCGAAGGCTATTTTTCCCATTTTGTTGCCCTTGTTTTGGTTGTTATTGTTATTGTTGTTATAGCTGTTGTTGTTGAATAGGACAGAGAGAAATCAAGAGAGGAGAGGAAGACAGAGAAGAGGAGAGAAAGATAGACACCTGTAGACCTGCTTCACCATTTGTGAAGTGACTCCCCTGCAGGTGGGGAGCCGGGGGCTCGAACCAGGATCCTTATGACATTTCTTGCGCTTTGCGCCATATGCACTTAACCAGCGGCGCTACCACCCAGCCCCCTTACGTTTTGTTAATAACCTTTCCTTTTCCCTTTCTCACTTCATGATAAGCCTATAACTTAGACTACCTATAACATACAAAATATATGTTCTTCAACTCTCTGTGATCAGTAAGTTTTCTAGCAGGCTGCTAGTAGTTATTTTTGGAGGGAGTTAAAAATTATATCAGATTTTCATCAGCATGGTGTCTAACTTCCATTTTTTAAGAGTCAACTATAGTTTATCTTTTACTGTGTTTTTGTGCTTGTCTTTGTTTTTTAGGTAATTATTGATAAAATCAGGGTGGAGAGACTTAGTGTTCATAGGTACGATTTGGGTCAATGAAGTCATCCTGGAAATGGATGATAGAAATGGTACCACAGCAGCACAACTGTACTGTGTCATTTCATGCTGTGTCTGTTTTACCACAATAAATCTTTAAATTTAGAAATCCATGGCACTAGAGTCACAGGAGGATTTGAGATTCATCCACGTGCTGAGTAGGCTGTGAAGCCCCTTAAGGAGCCCAGGGCTGGTGGGGGTGGAGCTGGTGGGCAGAGGCCTGGAGAGGGAAGCAGAGGAGGATGCTGCATAAGAGAAGTCTTGAAAAACACATGAAACAAAACTCAATAGACGTTCCATAGAAAGTCAAGCAGAGTCTAATAGATGGAAGTTGGCCTTGATCTGCCAGAAAAGAGAGACCTGCATCCCTGGAGCCCTGGTTCCCTGTCTTCAGTCAAAAGCCCTCCAGAGATAAGTTCACTGATGGTGGGGGTGCAAGAGAGATGACAGTAAGGAAGAAAGAAAGGCAAAGAGTCCTGAAAAGCAGCATCTCATCCTGGCTTGTATTTCTGCTGCAGCAGCCTCTCTTTCAAAGCGCTTCCTCCTTGCACCTGCAGGGAACTTGATTTCCTTCTGAGAATATGCCTTTCAAGTAGATTAAAAACTATTTTCCTGAGTTGTGGCTGTTTACATGCAAACCTGTCATTCAGATGATGTGTGCCTTCACAGAGGCTTATCACACTCTCTTCTCTTTTAGATCATTTCCTCGAGGTTTCTATACAGTGTGCCTGGGCTGGGGCTCTACATAGGGCATTCTGTTTCCCCAAAAAGGTGAGAAAAGGTGCAAAAGTACATAGTACAAAGGGTCTAAGGAGTGACCAAAGTCCCCTGCTATCAGAATGAGGCAGTGAGCTCAAAAGTCAGTCCCCAGACTGAGCTGACCTAACACCTGAAATGAACTTGTCCACACCAGCCTACAAATGTAAAGACCTGCTATCTCCACTGGATTCCAAACCTCAGAGTCTCCCCCATCCTCCCCCCCCCCCCCCCCGCCCTGCTTCTCAGCCAGCCTCAGCCTAAAACTGCCAACTGGGTGAGAGAAAGTCTGTCTGGAGAAGGATGGGAGGATACTTTGGCTTGGAGCACTGGAGAGGCACAAATAAGTTATGAGTTCAAATAGCTGAGATTCCCAAATTCTAGAGGAACAGCTAAAAACATAATCTGAAATGAGTTTTAGGGAGGTGGAAATTTTTCTGACCAAAAATGTTTTTTCCAAGCAATTACTGAGTCACATTGATCTAAAAGGCTGTGTTGTTTCCTGGAATTTAGGAAATTGAATGTGAAAGCATTTTCTCCACTAAAGATGTATCTGAATTGCAGAAGGAAAAAGAGATGACTTGTGGGGGTCGGGCAATGATGCAGTGGGTTAAGCGCATGTGGCGCAAAGCGCAAAGCGCAAGGACCGGCGTAAGGATCCCGGTTCGAGCCCCCAGCTCCCCACCTGCAGGGGAATCGCTTCACAGGCGGTGAAGCAGGTCTGCAGGTGTCTATCTTTCTCTCCCCCTCTCTGTCTTCCCCTCCTCTCTCCATTTCTCTCTGTCCTATCCAACAACGAACAACATCAACAATGGCAATAATAATAGCCACAACAAAGCTACAACAACAAGGGCAACAAAAGGGGGGGAAATGGCCTCCAGGAGTGGTGGATTAATGGTGCAGGCACCCAGCCCAGCAATAACTCTGGAGGGAAAAAAATTTTAAAAAAAGAGATGACTTGTTCAGACAGATAAAGATAATGTCAGTTTAAGAGAAATCAATTAAATGGTTGAAATAAATAAAGCAATAATATATGTTTGGACTGTAGGACCAACTGGTGGTTACCAGAAGGGAAGAGGGAAGCTGGGTGGGCTGGGGGAGGGCATAAACCAGGACAAAGAGAAGGAAGGACATTCCACTTTGAGTGTTGCTCACCTGAGGCCTAGTGACTACTATAATGCAATGGTACTGCAATTAAAACACGGATTTCCTGGGCTGAGGTGGTGGTTCAGGCTGCACACACAAAGCCCTGGGAGCTACCCCTGGCACTACATAACAGGAAAGTTGAAACAAAATAGAACGTCATGTAAATGGTGAATAATACTTTGATCTCTCTCATAGAAAATATTTTTAAAAGTATTTTCAGACAACAAAAAAAGATGGCTTGTGCTTCTTTGAAAAGAAAATTTTGATATGTTCAAACCAGAATAAGGCAAAAAGAGATGGTAAACTGTGAGTGTGTGTGAGTGTATGTGTGTATGTGTGTGTGTGTATGCATAGTTGCACACATACATGTGTGTGCACACACTTATTTGGCTAAAGGATCAAGATTTTTTAACAGTGTTTCAAGGATAAAACAAAAAAACATAGGACATTAACAAATACATATTGATTGTAACTGGATTAAAAACATTAATCATAACTTTCATAAATCTGAAAAATGAAATACTGAATAGGCTTCCATTGCAGACCTCTCCACTGCCACAGCCTGTTCTGGTTTCAATGGGAGAGAAGTCCCAAGTGGTATTTCCCAGCATTTTCCAAGGTCTATCAGGACTTGGATAAGAATACAGAAACAAGCTTATAACAAACCCAGAGAAAAGATGAGAGGAGTATCCTCTCCTACCAACCTAAAAACAGTGAGATAAAATACAATGGGATAAACATTTGGCTTTTGAAAATGCATTCTATAAAGCAGGCGTGCTGAATTGTTTTTTCTGCCAAGGGCCCTCTGGATATTTCCCACATCACTCATGGGCAATACAAAATTATCAACTTAAAAATTAGCACTTAATGTTGCTGTGAATAAAACTCCTAAATGTATGAAATTCTGAGTCCTGCCAGCAGTTGTCATGGAGGGCCAGACCTCCTGACCCTTGCTATACAGTCAGCAAATGGGAGATGGTGGGAGCAATTCAAATAAGGAAATCATAGGAGGTTTGGGTGATTTCAAAGTCAGTGTCAAGCATCAGGAGGATAGCAGAAGTAAGAAACAGAAACAGAGGTTCCCAGAAGGACAAGGCAAGACTATATGCTAAAACATGGGGTCCAGATCAGACAATATTTTTGTCTTAATAGATAGTACCCTTGGTCTAAAAGTGCCACATTCAGCACTGGGTACTATCCTTTCTGAAGGTCACAGACAAGCATAAGAGTATTCAGGGGAGGAGGGAGATAGTGCTGGGGGCTGGAATCTGGCCACATGCAAAGCAGTTGCCCTCCTACAAGCTTATCTTTACAACCCAAGTGAACCATTTTTAAAGATTCACCCTGATGACGCTTATTTGACTATCTGCCCCTCTAGGTCAGGTTGTCTTCATCCCCAAACCAACCTGCTGGAGTAAGGATGTCTAAATGTGACCTCCCTATGACCACAGGTTATTCCCAACTTAAAGAAAGTTGCTAGAACACTCTTCTAGCTCACATTAGTTAAAAAAAAAAAAAAAAAAAAAAAACAATGTCCTAGAGCATTGGAAGAACATTATCAAACTTTCAAGTTGCTACAGATGGCCAACAGGCAGATGAAAGATGTTCATC
The DNA here is from genome assembly GCF_950295315.1 of Erinaceus europaeus. Taxonomy (NCBI): domain Eukaryota; kingdom Metazoa; phylum Chordata; class Mammalia; order Eulipotyphla; family Erinaceidae; genus Erinaceus; species Erinaceus europaeus. Next base: position 52,051,766 of record NC_080170.1, on the reverse strand, counting down.
ATCTCCTATCATTAGGGAAATGCAAATCAAAACAATAATGAGATACCACCTCACACCTGTGAGCATGGCTATTATCCAAAAGGCAAAAAGCAAGAGTTGGTGAAGATGTGGGGGGAAAGGAACACTCACACATTGTTGGTAAGAATGTAAATTAGTTCAGCCACTATAGAAAACAGTATGAAGATTACTCCAATAAATTCACAATAAAAATGCCATGTGATCTGACTATCCAACTTTTGGATGTTTGCCCAAAGAATACAAACACAGTGATTCCAGGAAGTATTTGTACCCCTTTATTCACTGCAGCATTATTTACAATGGACAGGATATGGAGACAGAGCCCCAGTGTCCATCAGCAGGTGTGTAATGAAGAAAACACGGTGAAAACACAATGGAATACAATAAGCCCTGGGAGAAGAAGAGACCCTGCTATTTGCAACAGCATGGTTAGGCCAAGAAAGCTTTCTGCTGAGTGGCAAAGCAAGACAAACACCCTATGTCACTCTCCTAGAAGACAGAAATGAAACATGTGAACAAACAAGACAAAAGCAAATTACTTGACTATGAAAACAAGAGCATGGTAACCAGAAGAGGAGAGCTGTGAGAAAAGTGAGTGAAAGGAGCCAGTCACATGATGAGGGGTGGGGACTGGAATTCCAGTGACAAACAAAAATGTCGTGAACATAAACATTGACTTATGATATGCAAATAAAGCCTAGTTAAGCCAGAGCAACTTCAATAAAACATTTTTAACTCCAAGTTGCAATTACAAAGCAGTCAAAAGTCATTATCTCAGTTAAGCATTTTCCTTCTAATTCCCAAATAATTCACTTTTTTGCCTTTAAAAAGCCCCCCTAATATTCTATCAGTTCCTATTCTATATTTGCCAGGCGTATACAGATTTTTAAGTTGCTGCTAATGTTTTTATATGTCTGATATTTAGGTGAGGTGCCTCAAAACACATGGCAAACAAAAAACCATTAAAAAAAAAAAGAAGGGGAGTCAGGCAGTAGCGCAGCGGGTTAAGCACAGGTGGCGCAAAGCTCAAGGACCGGCGTAAGGATCCTGGTTCGAGCCCCTGGCTCCCCACCTGCAGGGAAGTCGCTTCACAGGCGGTGAAGCAGGTCTGCAGGTGTCTGTCTTTCTCTCCCCCTCTCTGCCTTCCCCTCCTCTCTCCATTTCTCTCTGTCCTGTCCAACAATGATGACATCAATAACCACAACAATGTTAAACAACAAGGGCAACAAAAGGAAAAATAAATAAATATAAAAAAAAAAAAGAAGTGAGCTTGTCTCCCTACCATAATACAGAACAGCAACTCCAATTTTTCTTAAAGATTTATTTACCTATGAGAGAGAGAGAGAATATGAAACAGAGTACCCAATCATTGGGGAAACTGACGATCCTTCCTAGCCAACTGAATCCACATGGATCCCAGTCACTTTCAAAGCCAGCAACAAGAAGCTCCTGACAGCTTTGCTGTTGACTGGCTACGGAAGAAGGGCAAACGCTAGAAGAAGAAGAAGAAGAAGAGCATCACTGGCACATGCAATGCCAGGGACCAAACATGAGACCTCATGCTTGAGAGACCAATGCTTTATCCATTATGCCTCCTCCCAGATCACCAAAATTTCCAACTTTTAAGAAACGTGAAGCTACAGGAGGTTGGAGCAAGCACCTTCACAGGGAACAGAACTGCAACTGCTCCTCACACTTTGTTCACAGGTCCAAAAAAAAAAAAAAAGAAGAAGCTACTGAGGTCTCTTCATTGATATTTTATAACCTCCTTTAAAACCCAACTTGTTTAAAGTAAATAAAACACTGCTTGTGTAAGTAATTAATCAAAAATTACATGGACGGTTTATTAGCAGACCAACAGCAAGCGGTCTCCGGAGGCACTGAGCAAACTCCCTTTCAGTAAATAATTACTTAAGTTAAAATTATTTACTAAATTAAGTCATTCCTTTTGTGATAACTCTAAGACTTCAAGTAATTGGTTGGGTTAACTTTCATTGGGTGTTTCATACAGAAAAAAAAAATAGTGCTCCATAATGAATTAACCGTGTAATTAACTGTAAATTTAGCACTTTCAGAAACACATTTTTAATGACTATGAGCAGGTACAAAAACTCCGCATGGTTTTCTTGTTGGTGGTGTTTTTTTGTTTTTTCTTTTCTTTTTTTTAAGCTTTAGTCTCATTTTCCATCTTGTGTGCAGCTCTACTGGGAAAGTCTGAGCACAGCACATGTGAACATTTCCATTTTCAGAGACTCAGCAGCGCTGAAAGTCCATTCCAGGCAGCTCTGAAACCACAGGCCACCGCGCCAGGCTCACAGTGACAAGTGCTCTGGTCTGAAGGTGATAGGGACTCAGAGGGACAGGCCCTCCTGCATCCTCCCAGGTCTGGGGTGGCAGAGGAAAAACTAATGAACTGCCTCTCCAATTCCAACACTCCCTTTTACAGTGAGGAGGAGAAAAAGAATGCAAAGTTAACCCTGGTCTAACTTGCTCCTCCAATTAACTGTTGTTGTGCTCTTCACTTGGGGAGTAAAGTGGAAATTGGCAGGTTACATGAACAAGAAGGTTTCCCTCCCCCACCACCACTGCCTCCCACAGGAGGGGGTCCCACTGCCTGGGTGCTCACAACCCTTCATTCATTTCTCCCCACCAGCCCTGGCCCCACTCAAATCCTCCAGGCCTCTAACTCACACTGCTGGAAGGTCCTTTACGACACAGGCCATGAGATGCCTCTGCAAATTGAGAATGACTTTGCCAGATGTTCCTTGTGCTCCAAGAACAGCACGGAAGTGAGAAGAGGACACATGGAGCCAAGAGCTTAACAGGGGAGTTGGGTCAGTGGGAGGTGGGCATGAACTAAGCTGGGGCTGCAGTATCTGGGGCCTGAGCATGTCCATGTGCCATAACAAGGCTTAGGGACCCATGGGAAAATACACTATCTATGGACTTCTACCCAGGGAACTGGCTGGAGGGGGAACCTCTAGCTGGGGTGGGGGACACAGGAGAATGCCCTGGGGCTAATGGGGAAAGGGCAACTGAGGCAGCCAGGGTACCACACAGAGGTCACTGGTTGCTATCACCAGGGCAGGCCCCCCAATGGCACAGGAGCTTCCCCTTTTCTGCATATTAGGGATCCAGTAGGATCTGACCAATGCAGGGACTCAGCAGAACTGGACCCTCAGTTCTTCAGGTGTTTCGAGGGCAGAGTCATTCATGACACACTCAGCTCCACACAGGAGCTATGGAATGCAACAAGCTGCATTCCCCTGCATGCCCCCCTTTCTGTCGTTTATTAAACAGACTTTTCAGAAGAGTTTATTTAGATGTGGTGCTATTAGGTTGAACAGAGCTGAATAAACCCATTCAGGATTCCTATAGACTCTATTTAAAAAAAATCTAGTTACAGCAAGACACAGCCCACGAACTCTTCCACAGTCCCCAGCCCCTGCCACCCTGAATGCAGCAGGCCTGGCTCAGATAATGGGCCCTTGTGTTCCAACGCACATTGTGTTCAAATGCTCTCTGCTCAGCTCAATCATATTCTAAACCCAGCTCCTTGTCTAACTTCATCATCACTAAAGCAGCCAAAGCAGCTGCAGAGGGAAGACGAACAAGTGACAGAGGCTGGGGGAAAGCACGAAACATGAAGCACAAAGACAGTTCTACAGGAAGTGAAAGAGTCATCTCTGAGCAAGTGACCCAGTGTGAGAGAAGCTGAGAGCCCCACAGAGCTTACAAAAATAAAATTGCCAGTTAGGCCTTCTTCACATTATTGTTCCTTCACACTCCACATTAGCTCCCTGAAAGCAAGATGGATTAAGAGTTAAATGCACCAAAATAACTTAGGCAATCTTTAAATAAGGCTTCAAAACGCTTTAGGTTTCCACCCCAAATCCTCTTCTTGTTCCTTTTGCCTTTGCTTACATGTATCATGCATCTCTCTCTCTCTCTCTCTCTCTCTCTCTCTCTCTCTCTCTCCTCTCCCTCTCCCTCTCCCTCTCCCTCTCCCTCTCTCTCTCTCTCTCTCCCTCCCTCTCCCTCTCCCTCTCTCTCTCTCTCCCTCTCTCTCTCTCTCTCTCTCTCACCTTTCTCTCTTCCTCTTTCTCCTCCTATTGCTCTTTCTCATTTCAATCTCTGCTGCTTCCTCTGCCTGCACAATTTCCTCTCTGTCACTTTGCTCTCTCTCTAAAACCAGTGCACCTTTCAGCCCTAGCTAGTCTCCAGTCCCTCTTGGAATCCACTCTCCAGTTTCTAGAACCTTCCCCTTCCCACCACGCCATTCCCCGAGCCCACACTTTATGGCTTCTGTCTGAGGCGGCACGAAGAGCCCCACTTTCTAGCTGCACAAAGCTCCACTGCTACCTAATGAAAGCTGGTGATATAAACAAAGCAACTGCTTTCATTCATCAAAGAGGCCAAATGAAGCAGCAGAACAAGACAGATTCATGGTTTGGAGCTCTGAGGACAAACCCTTGGCAGGAGAACGTCCTCCCTCCCCCATGCTGTGGGCACAGGCCCCAGAAGGAAGCATATTGATGCACAGATCGATCCTGAGTCTAGCGAGATGGGCCCCAGACAAGCCATCACCCCACCACCCCTGACCAAGTACTGCAAATGGAGAGAGGAACACCCTTTTTCCACTGGCCTCAGCTGAAATCCCTGGTCTGTTGATGGTTACTCTCCTCTCCTCATTCGATTTCCAGCTACAGGGAACTCCTAAGTAGAAAATCAATAGGCACTTTAATTACCAGCCCCCAATTCATCAGGGCTCAACTGTAATTACTCTGCCTGAGCTGGGAGCTGGGGAGCCCATGCCAGAGATGCCAGCCACAGGGTGTGTAGCAGAACAGGCCTGCCACCCAGCTCCCAGGAGGCCTCAGAGTCCCCAGAGGCTCCCAAGACAGAGCTGGTGGGGGTACCCCTGGACACAAAAACCAAGCCCCTAGAGTACCCCCTTGCCTCTCAAGTACCCAGGACAGGGGGCTGCAGCCTCCCCCAGAAGCTAGAGCACCCATGCCCATGCCCATGCACTGACTCTACAATGCCTGCTAAAAGAAAAACAGCTGCCTTGACCTACAGGCAGGAGCTTCCTTTCACCTGGGTGGCCTTAGGAGCCTGCTGTGTTGCAGTGCAGGTTTGGCTGCTGCACCTCAGCCAGGCCTCAAGTCTGAGCTGCCTCCTCACAGTAGGTGTGAGTCTGATGCCCTTGAGATAGAATGGCATCCCACCTTGATCCTTATGTGTCAGGAGAGACTCCAGTCCCCCAAGACCCTGAGTGAGAATAAGTGGGGGGTATAAAAAGGAATAAATGAGAACAAATGATTGTATAACTTTAGAAGTGTTTGGGGGTCTAGGAACTGGGCATGTACAAGAACCCAAGCTCAAGACCCCAGCCCCTACCTGTGGGGAGTAAGCTTTAGGAGCCATGAATCAGTGCCACAGGTGTCTGTTTTATTTCTCCTTCTCTATCTACACCTTCCTTTTCAATTTCTCGCTGCCTCTATCAACAACAACAACAAAAAAAAAGGTCACCAGGAACAGTGTATTCATCTTGTAGGCACCAAGCACCAGAAATAACCATGGTGGAAGGGCAAGGAGACAGCATAACGGTTCTGCAAAAGACTTTTATGTCTGAGGCTCTGTGGCCCCATATTCAATTCCCAGCACCACCATATGCCAGAGATTAGAAGTGTTTTGGTTTGTCTCTCTGTGTCTTTATCCATGAAACTATCATTTAAAAAATATATATATTTAAAACCTGGTGGCAAAAAGTGTATGTGTGTTCTTTATTTTTTAACTTGTTTTTATAATTATTTTTATTTATTGGATAGAAACAGCCAGAAACTGAGTAGGTAGGGGGAGGCAGATACCTGCATACCTGCTTCACCACTTGTATGCAAAGCTTCCCCATGCAGGTGGGGCCTGGGGGCTTGAACCTGGGTCCTTGTGCACTATAATGTGCACTCAACCAGGTGCACCACCACCCAGCCCCAGGCTCTGCCATTAATGGGTGGTAGCTTGGTCCTTCTGGGCCCACAGCCTAGCCAGTTAATAAAACATATTCTGCCCCAGAGAAATGAGCCTGATAATTCAACTATCCTAATAGGTCCCATGATGACTCAGGTTAGCTTAGCAACCCAGAGTAACCTGAGCTACTTCATCTTAAAAAGCGCAGATGAAGGAAATCAGTGTGTGGGAAAGGTTGGGGGGGGGGGGAGGATCGGTGCAGGATTTGTGCAGTCAGTCAGAATGAAACCATAGTCACCAATGCAGGAAAAAAAGTTATTCTTCAAGAAGGGAACATGAACCTTGGAATACACTTAAGCAAAAGAAAGTGCTCCATTTCTTAAGTCCTTTTTTTTTTTTTCTGGAAAGAAGAGGTGGCAAGAGGCTCTCAGTCAGGATTCTGCACCCAGCAAGTGAGCCAGCTTGCCCTGTGGCTCCTGACTTCTCACAGGCTGCCCCACCCTCAACAATTACTTGGTGTGTAGTCCTCTACCCCTTTTCAGGAACCCACATTCAGATTCTTACAAGCCACACCTTCCCTAAAGTCGATTAAAATCTGATGGCAAGTAATTGCTATTCTTGAAGGTTCCTTTGCTCCCCCCTGAGTATGAAGATTGATAAGGAATAAGTGGTTAGATGGTGGCACTTATGGAAAGCTGAAGGAATCTTTAACAGCAGAATGCCAGAAGCCAGGTCTGGCTTTTGTAGGGCTACTCTGGGTATCAGGCTCTGAAGACTGTGAGCTGCAAAAAGAGAGGGTCCTTTGTGTCCATGTTGCTCCCCTCTGTCTTGTAGGTTTGCCCTGCAGATATTCGGGGATGGTGTGGGAGTGTAGATGATACTCAGGTGGGCTCTAGATCTGGACCCATTTATTATGAGGGTCCTCAATTGTGCTGGTCTTCAGGAGGGGCTGTGAATTAGGGACCAGGACACCCACCAAGTAGATAAATGTGTTCCTGATCTGTTGCCACTTTCCTCCCAGAAACTTTAAATAAATAAGGTGACTAAGGAACTTATAAGAGGAAATCACTGTCTGTCTGTCTATTCACACAGCTATTTATCTAACTATCCATTTACCTATCTAGCCAACCATGTAATATGATCCAAATGCACACCTCCACAATGACAGGAAGAAAATAGATGTTATAGAACAGGGTGGGAAAATTCAACAGTCTCATGAACAGTCTAAAACCTGCTCCCACTAGACCCCCAGGAGCAAGCTGTATCCCCATCAGCCTCTCAGACCTGAAGGCAGCAATGAGCAGAAGAACTGTCTTAGGACCAGATTCCCAAGGAAAGAGAACCATGGCGGGATCATGGAAACACATGAATTATTCACTGCTCAAACCAGTATGGGGAGAGAGGAGGAGGCAATAGCCAAGAAACATAGCTTAGAAAATGAGGCTTCCCAGAAGTACACTACAGTTTGCAGTGAGTACCCCCCTAACACTTCTTCTCCACTATTCCAAGCTTTGGGTCCATGATTGCTCAACAACTTGTTTGGCTTTGTATGTTAACTCTCTTTTCAGTCACCAGGTTCCAGATGCCATCAGGATGCTGGCCAGGCTTCCCTGGACTGAAGACCCCACCAATATGTCCTGGAGCTCCGCTTCCCCAGAGACACACCCTACTAGGGAAAGAGAGAGGCAGACTGGGAGTATGGACCGACCAGTCAACGCCCATGTTCAGCGGGGAAGCAATTACAGAAGCCAGACCTTCTACCTTCTGCAACCCACAATGACCCTGGGTCCATGCTCCCAGAGGGATAGAGAGTGGGAAAGCTATCAGGGGAGGGGGTGGGATATGGAGATTGGGTGGTGGGAATTGTGTGGAGTTGTACCCCTCTTACCCTATGGCTTTGTTAATTTATTCTTTCTTAAATTAAAAAAAAAAAAGAAAGTAAAAAAAATAAATAAAATGAGGCTTCCTGAGGGCTGGCCTCCTGCTTTACAGTAGAACAGAGTGGCGTCCTCTGATGTTCTGACAGAGCTAAGATCTGGAGCCCTCATTTAACAAGCAGGTGGGAGGTTGAGGCTGTAGGCACCTGCTGTCCTGCTTATTTGGCTGACACCTACTTTATACCATCTCTGGCTACAAAGCAGGGAGATGTGGGGCACCCTGGGCCCCCACTATATCTGCATCCACATCACCTTACAGGAGCCTGGCTGGTGTTCAGTGTCTGTCCTCATGGCTGAGCAAGAAGTCTTGCCAGGACTGCATAGGACAGTGCTGCCTGCCTGCATCCTCCTCCCCAATGGCTGCTGCTTGAAGACCCACTATGGGATTTCCTTCTCTGAGATGGTAGATCTAAATTCAAAGGCATGGTCAGCAGTGGCTGGGGATGAACAGCTGCCTCCCAGAATCCCCCCAAGAGGATAAGCAACAGAGTGAATGAGTCTGTGGCAGAAAGATGGGAATGGACAAATCCCTCCTATAGGGGGGAGCAATGAAGAGGCGTTAAAGAACTGCCTGGCCCAGAGCTGGAGTCTCATCTAGTCCTAGTGGAGCTCCACAAGGCTCTGCTGAAAAGCACTGACACTCCTGGGAGCCCTGGTGGAGGGAGAGAATATGTTAGAAGCCATGGCCTCAGCCCTTCAGAGCACAACCACCACATTGGTCTTATCTTTAAGCCAGACTTTGAAATTCAAACCAGGCTAGAGAGGACTGAGCTGTGGGCCCTGCACACCTCCTCTGGCTTCTCTCTACTGCTTCTTCTTTTCAGAACAGAAGGAATTGAAGAAACACACCAATGTCCTTAAACAAACCTCAGTGAAAAAGAAACAAAGGTGAGAGCATGCATTACCACATGCAGGGACTTGAGTTCAGCCCCAGCACTTCACTTATATTTTACAGCAGTGAAACAGGCCTACAGCTCTCTCTCTCTCCCTCTCCCTCTATCTTTTCCTTCCCTCTCAATCTCTCTGTCTAATCTAATAAGAAAAATAAAAAGGAAAAAGAAATGGCCACTGAGAGTAGTGAATTCATAGTGCCAGCACTGAGGCCCAGCGACAACTCTGGTGGCAATTGAAAGAAAGAGAGAAAGAGAGAAGGGGGGGAATGGGGGAGGAAGGGAAGTAAGTGCATTTGAGGGTTCTGGCCTTGGGCTTCTCTCCCTTCCCCTTCTCTAGGGATGCCTGGTTCAGGAACTTAAGCTGATAACAACAAATGGAAAGGAGACAGGGTAGAGGGAGGGCACAACACCACTCTACCTTTTCATAACTCTTTTTTTTTTTTAAATATTTATTTTATTTACTTATTCCCTTTTGTTGTCCTTGTTTTTTTTTTTATTGTTGTAGTTATTATTGTTGTTGTCGTTGTTGGATAAGACAGAGAGAAATGGAGAGAGGAGGGGAAGACAGAGAGGAGGAGAGAAAGACAGACACCTGCAGAACTGCTTCACCGCCTGTGAAGCGACGCCCCTGCAGGTGGGGAGCCGGGGTTCGAACCGGGATCCTTATGCCGGTCCTTGTGCTTTGCGCCACCTGCGCTTAACCCGCTGCGCTACAGCCCGACTCCCTCCTTTTCATAACTCTTGCTAATGACGTCTGCTCTGCCAAGACCACGTCTATCAAGAGACTGGATGGTGATGACTGCCTCCCCAGCCCCACACAGTGCATATCACGGGTGAGGTCAGCTGCTTCTTCCAGAACTGTCTATCTGGTCTTCCTCAGTTGCAGAGTAGATGGAGGGTGCCCCACCCTCTGTGTGAACAGTTGACCTCTGGAGGGTGGGGCCCAGAAAAGCTGACTTGCCACTTACTCAGAGTCACCCACTGGTTGGGATCTTTCCAGAGAGCTGGTTCAGGGAAAGGGCCAGCCTGTGCAGGATTGCACATGGAGAGAGGGGCTTGGCCTAGACATGTGCTGCCCTGAGAGCTCGGTCAGGACAGAAGAGAGCTGGTTTCCAAGAGGAAGAAAACAGAGAGCAGAGGTCAAGGTCATCCCTAAGAGTCCTTGAGAGAAGCCTGGATGATCTGTGTGGGCTTTCTGGGAGGAGTGAGGGCAGAATGAAGAGACTCTTGACAGCAACCTCAGCTTAAGTCAGGTCAGGACAGGATGGAGCAGGACCTCGAAGCCACTCTCCTGGAAATGAACCCCTAAGGTTCTGCTTCCTGATGCCTGTTTGTGGGGGTGGGGGGAGCTCCAATTTGAGCTCCCAAGAGGAGTGAATGTTTGGACCCTGCTACCAATAGCCTGGGTCCCAAGTCAGCCCTGCCTACTAAAGTACTGCCTGTTTGTGGTGGGGGGGGGAGTGGTCCTGCAGTCACTCTCAAACCACAGGGGGCTCCCACCCCACAGGGGTGCATGCCCCCCACATAGAACATATGCTAGGAACCAGCTACTCATCCTGTGGGCAAAGAAACCAAAGTCCAGAGAAGTCAAGTGGCTTCCCCAAAACCACATAGTCGGTGGGTGGCAGAAGCAGGATTCAAGGGCAGGAGAAGCAGGATTCAGGGCAGGAGAGAGAGTGCTGGGCATTGTTTTGTGATGTCCCTCCATGGCCCCATCTCCAGCCAACGTTGCAGGAAGCTGGCAGCTTTGGTGGCAGATGAGAAGCTAGGCTTCCTCAAATTGTTTTATTTAAAGCCAGATTCCTGCTCGTTTGAAGCTGCTTGATTTTGGCAGTGCCTTTTCCCTCTCCTCTTTTTTTCTTCTCTGCGTCTAAGCAGCACTGAGAGTTAAGTGGGGAGAAGGGCTGCAGGGCTCCCCCCTTCCAGATGTTCCCTGGCCCTGGTTCCCCACCTCATAGACTACAGTGTAGAGTGTGAGCAGCCCTGGCTAGAGAGAGGCAGGGAGCCTGGAGACACTCTGCACCCGAAGTCTAGACACAGATAAAGTCTTCCGCTTTTACAGTGAGTTTCACCAGCATTAAAGTTCATTTATATCTCTATAAATATATACAGCTCTGAATAGGAGGCTTTTACAGCTGGGTTTATATGTGCCAGCTCCCTGTCACACCAACTGGGGCATAGAAGGGTTGTCGCCTCTGCCCCTCTCTGGCACTGTGGCCTCTGCCCTTCCTGGGACTCTCATTGGGTTTACAGACCTCCCCATTCTGCTGCCCAGGTGACCCCCGTGCTGCCCTCTCCTTGTCCACAGCTGCCCTCTTGCCCCAGACTCACAACTGGCCATCTGTCAGAAGGAGGTGGAGCTGCCAGCTGTCAGCTGACCACCCCTACACACCTGTTCCCTCAACAAGGCCCCACCACCAACCTCGGCATTGAAAGGCCAGCAGAGATGACAGGACAGGCTGGCCCACCCGGCTTATGAATGTGTCTGCTTTACAGAAATTTCCTTAGCTAACAGGCTGTGCTCCAGATACAAATGCACCAGTCTGCATGCTTTACAGCTCTCCACCAGGCAGGTGCCGCTCAGTCATGGAGATAAATCCAAGGCAATCTATAGATACTCGAGCCTTTGAAATTGTACACTGTCAAAAAAAAAAAATTCAAACAATTACTCTAGCCTAGGCAGGAGGTAGCTGTTAGATGTTCTTCTTATGGAAAACATAATTACAAAGGAAGGGGAAACATTTCATAAATAAAATTCAAGACTGTGAAGAACCAGAGGGAGGGTAAGACAACAGAAAAAGAAGCCAAGAGTTCTAGGTCTCCAGCTGAATGGGGAAGTGGGGGTCCAGAACTCCCATGCAATAAATCTCAGTCTCGTGCAATTTCCGGGTAACTAATTGGCAAGAGGCATCTTTCAGATATTTTTAAATATCAGCCTACCAGGTTCTTGGTGCTAAAGGAGGAGGAGGGAAAAAAAAGGGCCAACGCATGCTCTGAAAGTCAAGGTGATGTAAAATAAGGGCCAGCCCAGCCTGCTAGCCTGAAGTAGAATGTAGAATTCAGGTCAGCCTGGGAATGGTTAGCTTGTCAAAATGTCAAGGTTCCCAGGCTAACCCAGTGCCCAGGCCACAGGAAACAGCAGGTGGCCAGCCTTCCCATTCCATGCCAACATGGTCCTGGGCACTTTGTACCTGTGTCTTGTTTAATTTTCCTAGGAACTTTTGAAAGAATACTTGATCTCTATAGAGTTTTGAGGTCAGAGAGGTCTAGAGGGCAGACTGTAGAACGACTTCTGATGAGCAACGTGAGTTTATGACAGGTCAAGTTACAGACACTGTCCCACATCATGGCAGAATGGAGCAGAACAGCCTCATGGGAATGAAACCCCAGGCAATGATTCTTGCTGCCCTCACAGACCAGTTAAGACTCTTGAGATTCAGGCAGGAGCAGTAAAGAAGAACAAACAACACAGACCCTGCTTTCAACAGCCTGTGTTCCAAAACAGCCATACCACCTACTAGCTATGCTACCTTAGGCAAGCTTCTCAGCCTCTCTGAACTTCAAAGGGGCTTGGTTTCCCCACCAATATGCTCTATCCTTCAAGTCTTCAAGGGAAAAGTGACCGTTTCAACTCAAATTGCCATAACCATGCTCTCCCATGGTCATTTGACTGGAGAAGGTTTTCCCTGCCATCTTTCCTCCTGAACTGTTGGGATGAACTCAGAGAAGTTGCATCACCCAGTGTGGCAACTGCACACAGCAATCATGAACAAGAGTTTCTTTCCCCATTATCGTGAAAATTCAGTACGATGCCATATTGCACAGCAGCTATTGTGTCTGGCCCACTGCACACACTCCATAAATCATAGCAATTATAATCATAATGATTGAACAAGGGTAGAAAGTGTGGGAACTCCTGGACTGAGGTTAAGCAGAGCCAGCAGAAAATCAGAAAGTTTTTACTGGCCCCCAGTCTAAGCTGAACTCTATACTCAGGCCCTCAAAGGACAGGTAATCTAGGTGAGGGGTATGAGATGCAGATGTGTATACTTAGCAGTGGTGTGAGACATAAAACCCCTTTACAGATGTAGAAGAGGAGTCCCAAGGGAGTCACCATTCAGTGCTCAACAAGTAATGAAGATGTAAGAAAGCAGGTTTCATACTACTCTTCCACTTCTGAGCTACAGCTGGACAAGCCCCCTGATGGACTGTGCTTAAGTCTCCTCTTTTGTAAAGTGGAAATTACGTGTGTGTGTGTGTGTGTGTGTGTGTGTGTGTATTCATGTTTCAGCCTTTAATGCTACAAAATATTCAAAGTACTAGTTGGCAGTAAACCAGCAAACACATCAAGGGCTGTCTCTGCCAAGCTCATGGATCAAGAGCTTAGAACAAGTACTTTCTGGGTGCTGGTGAGTGTTAGTACCAGCAATGAAAGTAACCAGCAAAGTGGATTTGTAGGTGGTCGTAGACCAAAGGCTAAATTCCAGCCCAGAGAAACTGCTAAGCTGTTGTCAAGCACTAGTATTCTGGGTTCATTCTGTTCTGGGATTAATGTTCTAGGTTTTTCCTCTTTGCCTTTGTATAGTTCACAAAGTACTAGGACACATTCACTTGAAAAGAACCATGAATTCCTCCTGGGCTCTTATAATAACCTTTTATTTACTGTACAGCTAGAGCAGAAGATGTTATTAGAGGAGGCCTATGGAGGGGAGCTTGGCCAGGGTTAGACGCCTCCAGAAGCTGTCAGAAGACATCTGGTTCACTTGTCCCTGACCCTAAATCATCTTCTCTCATATGGAGTCTCCTCAAGAGACATGTCAGGAAAACCAGATGTGCCTACTAAGAGGAGAAGGGCTTCTTGCCTTTGTCTCCTGCCACCTCTCTGAAGTAAGCTGGGCTCTCTAGTGTCTGAGTCCAGAAAGAAGCACAGCTGGTTTGGCTGGGGGCAAAAGACAGGATGGATAATGTGCCAGCTCCAGTCTACTGCCAGGAAGCCTCCTCCATGAACTTCAAAAGGGAAGGAGAGAATTTTTACCTGTAGTGAGAACTATGACCTGACTCTCCCTTTCCCATGTAGTTGGAGAGTAAAACTGAAGCAGTTGGCCAGAATTAAAGAAGAGGCATCTATCAGTGGATGGACAGATAGGATGTTGTTGGCATTAGTGTGTGCACCTGGAACATATACAATGTCACGATGCAGCAATCCTTCAATAAAGAAAGAAAATGGAATAGATACATGCAATGGAATAGCATTCAAGCTTAAAGAGGAATGACATTCTCACACAGGCTATAATGCAACTGAACCCTAAAAACTTGACTCAAAAGGACAAATCGGGTATAATTCCATTTAAACTAGTTACTGTGAGTCATCAAATCCATAGAGATGGAAAATGCATTGATGGAGGCCAGGGTCTGGGGCAGAATGGGGGTGGGGAAGTAGGGGCTGGAGAATTGCTGTTTAATTAGCCTCTTAGGGGCAGAAGGGAAAATTTCTGAGATGGTGTCTATTTTATTACAAGAAAATAAAAGTGGGCAGAGAAGAGGACAAAGCTGCTGAGATCCCCTTTGCTAGCCAATGTTGGCTACTTGCTGTGTTATAAATATGCTGACACTATGCTAGTCTGAAGTCACATTCTAAAGTAGAGACTAGTATTGTTTGTATTTTTTTTAGTTTGTTTGTTTTGTAATGAGGCTTCACTGCTCCAAGTCAACTTTTTCAGATATGTATGTGTGTGTGTATGAAAAAATTACAATAAATATATGTAGAAGGAGAGAGAGACAGAGAGAGAGAGAGAGGCAGAAGTTAGGGGTGGGAGACACCACAGCCCCAAAGCTTCCCCCATACAGTGAGTGCAGGTTTCAGACCTGGGTTGTATGCACAGAAGTTGATACCCTCCCAGATGAACTCTCTCCTGCCCAAGATTAGTGGTTTTTATACACAGTCAGAAATGCTTTGATAGCACCTCAGTTCCATTCACCCATTCCTACCAGACTTGGTTTTTTAATGTTTATTTCATATGTAATAGAGAAAGTTCCATGAGAGAGAGAGAGAGAGAGAGAGAGAGAGAAGAGGGGGAGGGGGAGGGGGAGGGGAGGGAAGGGGAGAGGAGAGGAGAGGAGAGGAGAGGAGAGGAGAAGAGAGGAGAGGAGAGGAGAGGAGAGGAGAGGAGAGGAGAGGAGAGGAGAGGAGAGGAGAGGAGAGGAGAGGAGAGGAGAGGAGAAGCCAGGACACCACTCTGGTAATTGCAGTAGCAGGGATCAAACCAGAAACCTCAGGAATGCAAGTTCTATGCTCTACCAGCTAAACTGCTTCTCCCATCTCCAGACTTGCTCTAAGAAAACAAAACTCAGGAGTCGAGCAGTAGCTCAGCAGGTTAAGCACAGGTGGCACAAAGCACAAGGACTGGCATAAGGATCCCAGTTTGAGTCCCTGGCTTCCCACCTTCAAAATGGTGAAGCAGATCTGCAGGTGTCTTTCTCTCCTCTCTCTGTCTTCCCCTCCTCTCTCCATTTCTCTCTGTCCTAGCCAACAACGACAACATCAATAATAACTACAACAGTAAAACAACAAGGGCAACAAAAAGGGAATAAATAAATAAATATTTTTGAAAAAAGAAAAAAGAAAACAAAACTCAGGTTCAAGTGGTAGCACACCTGGTTAAGCACTCACATCACAATGCACAAGGACCTGGGTTCAAGCCCCTGATCTCCACCTGCAGGGGGAAAAGCTTTAAAAGTGATGAAGAAGGGCTGCAGGTGTCTCTCTGTCTCCCTCACACTCAATTGTCCCCCTCCCCTCTCATTTTCTCTCTGTCCTATAATAAGTAAATAAACTTTTTGTTAAAAAACAGAGGTATACCCCTCTGGTTAAAAGGGGAAGAAGAAGAAGAAAGAGGAGGAGGAGGAGGAGGAGAAAAGAAAACAAAAACATAACTTCAGTTAGATGTTGAGCTTCATCTTGTCCTTGTAGCTACAGATCAAGATCAAGAAAGGTATGTCTCGGTGCTTCTCCCATGTAATCTACTGGATTTAACTGTACTTCTACACATCTTCTATCTACATCATAGGGTGGCTATGCTTTGGTCCTCTTCCAACTTGCCAAAACCTGGGGACCAGCTGGGGAGCTGATTCAGGAAGGAACCTTCCCATAAATGAGCTGGGTGCATTCCCTGAGGCAGGTGCACTGAGGAAGGGCCAGAGTCTGGAGAAAAGGTACTTAATAAGGTTTCCATGTGGAGAGAGCCAGAGGACCTGTTCACTGCCACGCATGTAAGCAGCTCCCTGACCTACTTTGACAACTCTGAGGTTTACTAAAGACTCTGACTCTGTAGTCATCCAGAAACATGGATTTTTTTTTCAGTTGAGGACCTCATGCTCAAATCTTACCCAAAATACCCCCATCTCTCTCCAGGATTCCCTGAGCACGAAGCCTCTGCAGACAGGGGTGAGGGAGAAACTGACACCACTGATATGTGGGTGTGGATGTAGCTCTGAGTGCAGGTTCAGTCACCTTAGCCACCAAGCTTTCTGCTGAGCCATTGCTTCCTTGCAGTGAATCCAGAGCCTCAACCCCAGGCTGGAGTTGGGATGGCAGTGGGAGTCATGGAGACCACCCTAGATTGACCACTGGCATGTGACAGTAGCTGAGTCTCTGAACTGTTTTCTGATACCTGCATGAGGAGGGACTATAGCCTCCACACCACTGCCTTTGGGAATGCAGCTACAGTTTAAGCTCACATACTGTCCTGTCCCTATGAACTCTCCTTACAGGGGTCCCCTTTCCTGGCCTCACTATTTAGAGTCCAGCTGGGGCGGCACATGCCTTGTTACCTGAATGCTGAGCTCCAAGCTTTCAGCAGATATCAGTGTCCTCTCCATGCCCTGTGCAGCCAGATAATTTCAGTCAGCTTAGAGCAAGGCCTTCAGGGGAACCTATGGCTCCTGGTTGTACATGAGTGTTGACTTACATGCATACCCTTGAAATAGCCAATCGTCTTCCAACTCCATGACTATAAAGCTGGGTGAAGAACTATCATGTCCCCACCTCTCTACCAGCAGTAGTAGCTCCAGAGCTCTGAAATGTTCTCAGAAAAGTCTGGGCCCACACAAAACAGTCATCAAACAATAAATACATCAGGCAGAACGCTCCCACTGCAAAATGTTGCTGGGAAAGCCATGATAATGGAAGTCAGAGAGAGCTGAGGAGGGGAAGAGATAAGCATAGGGGAGCTTTCACATCTCCTGCTTAGGTTAGTACTTAAATGGGTGTGCATCATGGTCCAAGTTCAGCAATCAGAACATGTTATGATTCACAGATTAGACCTCAAATTTAAAAAAAATTATTAGTTATTTAATATTGATTTATAAAATTATAAGATAACAGGGGTATAATTCCACCCCTTTCCCACTACTAGAGTTCTGTGTCCCCATTCCCTCCATTGGAAGCTGCATTAGTTCTCCCAAGATCACAGATATGGGTTGATTATTATTTCTATATCTAGCTATATTTATTTATATTTGCCCTGTTTTCTATGGTTCTGCCTTCTCTTCTTTTCTAAATCACACCTACTACTTTTAAGTGTTCTTCCTTTATTATTTTTTCCCTCTTCTTTCTCCAGGTCCTGATGGAATTGGACTTCAAAGCCCTCTAGTCAACTTCCTCTATCATTTCTCACTCTCTGGAAATATGGAGCAAAATTCTTTATGGGGTGCAGAAGGTGGAAGGTCTGGCTTTTGCAATTCCTTCTTTACTAGACATGAGAATTGGCAGGTTGATCCATACTCCCAGCTTATTTCTATCTTTCCCTAGTGTAGAACTCACTTTTTTTTTTAAGTAGCAATGGACTCTCTGAGTAAAAGATGGTAACTGGTGAGTGTTAGAGTCACCAACATTCTCCCCTGTCTCGCTGCCCCTACACCAGTCCTCTGCTAAATTCACAGAAATCCCTGACTGGTATGTGAGAGCCAATGTTAGACTTTTTCTCCCCAATGCTGGCCAGATGTGAGGATGGATGTATGGGGTGAGGGGGTGGTTTGCACCCTCTCTCATCCCTTGAAGGTCACCACAAGTGCTCAGAGCCTTTCCTGACCTGTTCTTCAGTGCTCCATCTACAGATGACTCAAGAAGGGGAGTCTCAGAGACAAAAGTCATTGCACATGTAAGCCCAAGGTCTCCAGAAACCTGTGCCTAAAAAGGTGCCTTTGGCAGAGAATCCTGAGCAAGGGAGTTCTGCTACCTGTTCAGCCTAGAGATTACCGACCAGGGGGTCTCTCTTCACCTTCACCCAGAAAGCCTGTCTGTAGCCCTTGACCCTACTGATAATTAGAGACCAGCAGCACCTCGACACTCCCTGCTGACCCTCTAGAGCTGCCTGCATTCCACCCCCAGTTTACCAAAAGGCTCTGTCCAGGTAACTCTCCCCCCTACCCGCATGGGTCTGCATTTCTGTTATCTTGTGATTTCTGCTGCCCTCAGGCCTAGCACTTAGAGCACCTGTGACTCCCCATTTGTCCAATGGGTCTGATAATGGCATTGAGCACTTTTTAAAAATATTTATTTATTCCTTTTTGTTGTCCTTGTTGTTTTATTGTTGTAGTTATTATTGTTATTGTTGGATAGAACAGAGAGAAATCGAGAGAGGAGGGGAAGACAGAGAGAGGGAGAGAAAGATAGACACCTACAGACCTGCTTCACCACCTGTGAAGTGACTCCCCTGCAGGTGGGGAGCCGGGGGCTCAAACCAGGATCCTTCTGCCGGTCCTTGCACTTTGCGCCATGTGTGCTTAACCTGCTGCGCTACCGCCCGATTCCCCAGCATTGAGCACTTTTATCAAGAGAATTGAAGGGCATTAGTAAGATAATGACCATTCAGTACAATGACTTTAATCATAAATGGTGGCTTTGGAGATTGGCCACTGTAAGGGCATGGTTTATCTAAAAAAAAAAAAAAAAAAAAAAAAAGCTGTAGGAACACATAATGCCGAAATGGTGATCATGCACTTGTTCAAACTGGGTAATTTCTAGGATGGGGGAGGGGAGGGGAGGGGAGAAGACTTGACTATACATGAGTCAGGGATGGTTTCTGACACTCTGCTTTGCCTGTTTCAATCTTTCTCTTCTGCTACCATTACAACCTTTGGCTTCATGTTTATCCTCCCCACCTCCTACTTCATGCCATGAAAGGCAGAGGCCAAGATTCTGGGATCCAAGGGCAAACACATTTATAAATGAAAATTGGGGTGTCATTCCATCAAAGACTCCCCCTCCAGAGGCAGGGAGTATGTTTTTCAGACTGAAGGAGGACCTAGGATGCTGAATTGAAAGTAGAGTAGTGGGAGGGGGGTGCAAAAGGTACCTCTCCAAACACACACACTTTAATTCAACCTATTTGAAAAAAGTGACTAGAATAATAAGTAATTAGAAGTCAGTTCAAGACAAAGTTTACACTTACAAAAGCTATCTCTTGGTAGTTCAATGGGTTAAGTGCAGGTGGCGCAAAGTGCAAGAACCAGCAGAAGGATCCCGGTTCCAAACCCTCGCTCCCTACCTGCAGGGGAGTCACCTCACAGGCAGTGAAGCAAGTCTGCAGGTGTCTATCTTTCTCTCCCCCTCTCTGTCTTCTCCCCTTTCTCCATTTCTCTCTGTCCTATCCAACAACAATGACACCAATAACAACAACAATAAAACAATAAGGACAACAAAAGGTAATAAATAAATAAATAAATAAATGCCATCTCTTTTTAATGTTAGTATGTTGGGCCCCCTCACTTGTTGAAAGCACTGCCCCAGCAGGTGTGGGCAGGGCTCAAAGAGGGAGAAGAGAGTGTCTGTGAGGTCAAACCAAGACAGATTCAAGATATCAAGTGATATAGAACAGTCCTTTGCAAAAAAAAAAGTCATGGCAATGAATTCTAAAGGACTGGGGAGTCCATGGGACAACTCTCAACACCAGGCAGCCTAGCACTTCACATCTCCCTAAGTTGGAACCTTTTGGGTTTACTTCTGATCCCCCAGACCTGTGGACACAAATCTCCCTCCTGAACTATCTTTTTATGGCATAAGACAGGGCAAAGAAGACTTTATCCCCTCTGCAGTCAACACAGAGAAGGAGCAGCTTCCCACCTCTTCACAAACCTTAATCATTTGCATCATCCAACCTCTGCAAAGCTCAACATATTGACAATTTACTGCCACCAGGAACTCAGAGGGATCTGAAACCCCCAAACCACCCAGCTTGAGGCTCACCTGTTGCACTAGCCCACCTGCCACCAAGAGACGAAAGGAAAAGGTCAGATTGGGTTCTCTCCACATCAAGATGCCAGAGAAGCCTGGGGAAACTGACATTTGAAAAACCATCTCTTCAAAGCTCTCTGAGAGGAGAATAACTTTTAACTCCCTTCACTCCCCCACCCTCCTCCAACTGCAAAGCTGCCCTTTGCAACACTTTCCCTTTCTGCATGACTGGTGGGGAAAGTGTTAAAGGAGGTACTAATTCCCCAAACCCTCCCTCTTATTTACAAGGGAAAAAGACCATCTCTGCACAAGACATGCAGAAAGCCACTGGCAATTTAGCTCAGACTTTACCTGTCTCATGCAACCACAGAGAGAGAGAGAGAGAGAGAGAGAGAGAGAGAGAGAGAGAGAGAGAGAAACACACACACCACTGTGGCCAGAGTCCACATATCTCTTTAATTCAGCAGACATAGTTTGGCTCCTTTCCTCTCCCTATGCAGAACCCAGCTCAGCTTAGCTTGACCAGCAGCAGAGAGAGAGGTGTAACCTTAGTGCCAAATGCCTTCCAGAAACGCAGACAGAGGAATGAAATGCATCTCATCGCTCTCCGTGGTGCTGAAATTAGCTGGAGGAAACGCAAGAAGCAAGTGCGCTAGACTTACCCGGGCTGAGGTTGGTGGGTGGGCGGGCGGGCGGTCAGTGGAGCCCCTGCGGAAGAGATACCTCTCTGGGGTCCGTGCAGGCAATCACCTAGAGAATCCACCGCTCTCCCTTCTGTTCCCTTCCTCCTCTCCTCAGAAGGAGAACTGAGGCTCCAGGAAAGAAATGAAATGCAGCCTGGCAGGGCTGAAGCGGAAGGCGAAAAGAAGAGGCAAGCAAAATAAGATCAGAAAGTCAGGTGGCTTCACTCCGGGTGGTAATTCCCTGGTGGGAGAGGACCCTCTTCTGGCACTCAGTGTCTGCGTCTCTCCTAGCTCTGCCAGCAGCCTCAGCACTGTCAGTTCCTGCTCTGACGCCAAGAGAAGAGGAAGCCTGGGACAGCTCTGCTGTCTCTCTCTCTCTCTCTCTCTCTCTCTCCTACCTTCCCTCCCTCTCTCTCCCCCTCCCCTCCCCCTCTCCCTCCCTCTCTCCCCCCTTGCTGAAATTTCAGCAGCATTATATATATATATATATATATATATATATTTTTTTTTTTCTAAGCCTCTCTTTTTTCCAACCCCCTCCAAGAAGCCCCCTAGTGGACAGAAAAGAAAAGTATCCTGAGTCCTTAATCAGGTCCAGAGCCTAACACAAGAGCACACTGGTGCCCAGAAACTCAGGAAGCTGCTTCTACATAGCTCCCTGTATGGAGAGAGTCTCTTCTCTAACCCAGCAAAAAATAAGTGAGGTTGAGAGGCTGAAGGCAAGTATAGGGGCTTTTACAGATTCCTTGCCCACAATTGCAGAATAAAGGGTAGAAGAGGACCAGCATAGTGGTTGTGAAAAGAACACTGGAAGCATCTCAGTTGCAGGGCTCCCAAATGATTTAGGGTTCTAGTTCAGCAGAAAGACATATTCCAGAGTCATTATTTACACCAAGAGAGCTCTGTCTATAATTAAGACAGTCCAGCAATGAAGGGTTTGAAGAAACAGGGGCATAGAGAATCAGAGAGGTGGTATCTAGCTGGTTCCTTCTTTACAGCCCTAACCTGGATAGTTTGAAAATGGCAAGGAAAACATCTGGGAAGCCATGGCCATCAGTGGAAAAATCACACCAGGGAAAGACCATGACAGGTCACAGGGTACTAAGGGCTGCCATACACCCTTTTTAAAAACTACAGCCTCCCAGCTTCCTGGAGGAAGTCTTGGTACCTCTGCAAAAATGAATTCTGTTTCCAGACTGCCACTTGCTTACTGGGTATTTGCTTCTTTGTAGCTCAATTTCACTGTCTGTAAAATGTGGGTAATGCTGCCCTCTCCCTACTGAATGAGAACACTGAGGGACTGGAATGAGGAGAGACAGGGAACCACAGTCCCATCAGGAATTTAATAGTAATCACATTCAGGGGCCCAGCAGGTGATTCAGCAGGTAGAATACACATCTTCCATGGAAAAGATGTAAGCATTGTATTCAAGGACATTTTTGTTGTTTTTTTTTTACTCAACCTCACAAATAATAGTTGGTATTTACTGTTATTCACTGCCTGTTATTCGCTGTTATTCACTGGCTGGTGATCTTGGGCAAATCATTTCCTCTCTCTGTGCTTCAGTTTCCTTGTCTATAAAATGGCATCTACATCACTGAGTTCTTATGTGGATTAAATTAACTAATATATTGGATACACAAAGGCTTATTAGTTAATTTAATCCACATAAGGTCTCAGTGATGTAGATGCCATTTTATAGCCAAGGAAACCGAGGTACAGAGAGAGGAAATGATTTGCCCAAGATCACCAGCCAGTGAATAACAGTATAAATGTATACTTCAGATATGATAGCCTTTGGTAAAGAAAGGTAACACCAGAGCTGTCATTCTCTCTGTTTATAGTCAAGTGTCTGGGTCATCACAGTACATTTGCATGTTTGAAAAATAAACCACTTTTTATTTATGATGATGCAAGAAAAAGAGAGAGAGCTGGGAAGTGACTAGTTATGATAAGAATCCTCAAAGAAAACAAATTCTCTTAATGATTTGGGGAGTTTCATGTGTACCAAACTGGCTCAAATCCTATGAAGCTGGAAACTAGGCTTTCACATACTTTCAGAAAGTACCAAACCAGGCCAGCTGTTGCCTCATAGCCAGCACTAAGCTGTATGGGGCAGCAGTCTTATCAGTAGAATGACGAATGACTGCAGCGGTGCAGTGAACATGCACTCTGTGAGAAGCAAATGTTGTTTGAAGAATTCCAGATCGATGAAGCACTTACCTACTTCTCACCTACTTTGGCTAACATGTCCTAATTTCTTTCAGCCCAAAAGGGAATAGAGCAGGAAAAAGATGGGGACTGACATTTAACAAAGCATGATCCCTGTCCTCAAGGAGTTTTCATTTCTCAAACGGGAATTGAAAGAAAGACCCTGCAGTTCAGAAAGTAAGTGCCACATAATGCATGAGCTCATAGAAAGGACAGCTAAGCAGGTCTTCCAGGGCTGGGACTTCCAGAGGTATATCTTAGGGCATCTTAGAATGGAGTGTCTCAGCAGGGTATAGGGGGTTGGAAAGAGTTGTGAAGGCACAGCCCTGCAGACTCTGAGGTGAGAGAGCACTGTGTGACACTTTTAAGGTAGGCACTGTACTCTTATTTTGCACTTGAGAAAACACTGAGACTCAGAACATCTTAGCAGCTTGGTCAAGGGCACACATCCCTTAAGTGGAGAAGCCAGATTAAATGCACATCTGTTCTACTCTAAGGCTGTCTTCTTTAGGGAATAGTAGGTTCCTTCTCTCATCACTTGGAAGGGCACACACAATCTCATAGGGTGTTTTGTAGGAGCTGAGCATCCACGGGGAGGCTGGAGGTGTGAGTCAACATTGTTAGATGAGAGGTCACAATAAGAGATATCTGTCTGCACAAGGAGAAGAAAGTTAGGGTGGCAGAGTCATTTCTAGGTGGTGTGAAATTACTAAACATAGTGGGAGAGGGGAACATTTCTTTGGTACAAGACTCAAATTTATGGTCCAGGAAGGTGGATCAGTGGTAGAATAACTTCCTTGCAAACACCAGGCCCTGAGTTCAACCCCTGGTACCACACAAAAACAAGAAAAGCAAAAACTAATAGAACATCATGGATATCAGTGTGTTCTGTGGTCTCTCACAATAAAAATTAATTAGTTTAATTAAAGGTACTATAATTGCCTCTTGCTCTCCATGGTTCTGCATCCACTAAATGAAATAATAGAAGTGTCAGGTTCAAGCAACATTCCGCCAGTCTTCTGGGTTTTTCTTGGTCTGGTCAAATAAACAAATTAATATCTGACTGATTAGTGGGAATAAAAGGCAAATTGAATTACATGTGTGAGTAGAATCTCCATGGATGAGGATTCTAGAGTAAATAGGACAAACCAAGGGTCTAGATCCTGCATGGAGGAATGGCAGGGGGGTTGGGACCTCCAGAGAAAGAAAGGACTCATATGATGAGGAGTGGGGATTCGTGTGGTGAAGACCAGATGTTCTGTAAGAAGAGGTTGTCCTGTCCACAGAGAAAGGTTTCACTACAGAAAGGTTCTTTCTGGAGAAGACCCTAAACCTGGGTAGCATGTAGGCTTCAAGGCCATGGAAACAGTTTCTCCTGAGACCCACAGGCTTCTGCTGACCTCAGCTCCACACACTGAAGTCACATGTATTAGAAAAATTGCCTCTGGACAGCTTGGAGAAAAACTGTCTGCAGAGTTTAAGGAAGGCCTGCAGAAGTTTCCAGAGCAGAGTCAAAAGCTTGATAGATACTCAACAGCTGTTTGCCAAACTTCTGCCACATGTCTGCACAGGCTTGATTTTGTGCCCTCACTTTGCAGATGTCAGCCCACAGAGAGGGCTCCCCTGCCACTGCACCTGCCCACCCCGGCCAATAGCGAGTGTTATCATTTCCTTGTCTTGCCCCAGCAGAACTGTTCTCTGCAACCCCCAACCCCACCACAGTAGAGTTTATCATAGGACTGATGCTCCATTGTACCTCCTCTGCTCCAAGACAGCAGGACCCAAGGCCTGGTACAATACCCCGGTCTTGCCCACACACTGGATAATTAACCATCCCCGCAGAGTGTACATCCAGCTACTCCCTCATAGTTTCCCTTTGAGTGTTTAACCACATACAATAAGGGTCTGAGTCAAGCAGAACAGAATGGAAGCCTTCCTTTTTATACTCCCAGATGCATTCTCAGAGTATCTGTTTCTTCATCTGGAAAGCAGAGAAAGGATTGTTTGTGCTACAGGGCGAAAGTGAAGATGAACTTGATTAAAGGCTGCTAGACCAGTGGCTGACAGGGGAGGAAGCCCTTCAATCCCCAGTGAGCAGTGAGAGAGGAAGGCTGCTCAGCAGGCCTTGACCTGATCTCTTGCTCTCACCTTTCCCTCCTCCTGACTTCCCAACTAATCTCCCAGCCCCAGTGCTGCCTCCTGCCTCCCGCAGGTAGAGCAATCCTGATCATCCTGGAACTACCAACCTTCCCAGCAAGGTTTAGCTCAAGTGCCACAGATATGTAACACACGCTGCCAGTGGCATCAGAGTGGCCCGAGGATTGTTTATCTAATTTTCAGAAGGGTACCATGCCCATTGGTCCTTTGACTTGACTTCCTGAATTTTTTTGAGACTTTTTGTCATAGTTTATGTCACTTCTCATCTTGTTTTTTGTCTGTCACTCTTAAGTGAAGAGTCCCTCTTCTTGTCTGTTTTTTGTACTTCTGCTTTGTTGGCTCTTGTCTTCTTTCTGTAGGAAGCAAGCTCCTCTTACTCTACTCTCAAGATAACTTACTCCAGTCTATCCCCATCTTCTCTCTCACACTTCTCTGATTCCCTCTCTCATCTGTGATCTGAGTGTAAGAGACCCCAAGATCCTAAGACTGAGGGGTTCTGGAGGTTGCTAGGTCAGTAGAGTATATACCTTTCCATGTGTGAGGCCCTGGTTTCAACCCAGAGCACCATATTAAAAATGGTAATATGGGCCCGAGACAGGTTACTGGGTGGGGTATGTGCCTTCCCATGTGTACAACCCAGGTTCGAGCACCAGCACCACATGAAAAGTCCTGTGGAACTGGAGGAAACTCTAGCACTGAGGGGGACTCTTCTCTCTCATTTGAATGAAAAAATGGCTGGACAGAGAACAGTTAAATTGCACTTATGTGAATCCCAAGCTAACCAACCTCCCCCCCAAATAAAAATACCATGCCAAGATTCAGATGAGAGAAAGCAAAACAGCCCAACAATGTGAGGCCTGTTTCTTTGTAGACCACTGAGTCTCAAGGATCCCTAAAGCTCCCTTTTGCTGGCCACATACAACCTGTTTGGTTTACATTTCTTCTTGCAAAAACTGAGCACCACCACCTCTACTCTGGACTTCTGCCCTTTCCAGTGTGTTCTGAGGTTAGCTGTAAGGTTTCTGGTTTGGAGGGTGGGGGCAGGGGTCCAGATCACCTGTGGGTACAGGTGCAAACTAGAGGCTGACCCTGTGCAGACAGCCAGCTCCTGCCCATCAGAGACAGCTGTCCTATCTCACTTGGCATACTGTGCTGGAACATAGGAGCTTGACAGCCCAAATGCAGATCTGGGGTTTCTCTGATCTCCTCAAGACACCTCCCATTCACCCTACAACCCTCCAAATTTGGCCCCTCTCATGGGAACAAGGTTGGACTGCTTATCTGGAAAGCATGTGAGCTCCTGGGGATGTGTTAGACCTGAAGGCAGGATCTGCTTCCTCAGCATCTGATGGGGCACAGAGCTCTCCCCGTCCCATGCTGGGAACTGGGATAGATTAACCACTTTGGAAAGCAACTCTTTCATTGCTACCACAAGTTCAATGAACCTAGGTTTTAATGATCAAAGATGTTTTTTAATAGCACAGATATTTAGGCAGGAAGAGAGAATTTAAGGAAGAGACAGAAAGAGAATATCTATCTATATCCATCTCCATGTGAAAATGCAAGGAACCAGACACTGTGCTAAACACACACACATCCTAGACTTCATTTATGTAAAAGTTTCAGAACAGAAATGGAGGAAAAGGACTTCCCATGTGGCTAAGATCATGAACTTATCCTGGACCAGAGAAGGAAGATGAATAAAAATCCTGGTGAGAAAGTAGGTAAAAGGAGACCAGCTTTGCTCTGGGCCAGCAGCCAGAGGTCTCTAGAAGAAAGGAAGTAATGAACTTGTAGAATGTCAGAGTCAGAAAAGGCTTCAGAATGTTTCTTCTTCAACACCCTCTGATCCATTTTACAGACCAGTTGGAATGCCGCAGGCCACACCCAGCTTCCCTCCTCAGCAGGGAGGCCTTAGTCGGGCCTGCAAGGTGGCCACAGCAGAGAACACTTGCTTTGCTCAAATGTGAGAGTTCCAAGCAGGGTGGCGGGCTTCCTGGGTGATTAACACACGCTTTGGGTGGCATTCTGACTACAAGGCTGAGAGCCAAAGATCAAGTGGTTTTTGCCAGCTGAGCCTGTGAATAATCACTGAGAAAGGGCTGATTGCTTAATTGCAAGGTGGAACATAAACACAGAAATGGGGAAGGACAACAAACAGGGTTGGAAAGCAGTGGACAAGAGGCTGGGGTCACTAGAGCACACACAAACACACACACACACACACACACACACACACACACACTGTCTCAGCTGGTTGCTTGTCCTATCATCCCATGTCCCCTGTCCTTAGCACACAGGCCACTGTCAGGCTCAAGGGCTCATCCTCGGAGGAGAGGGGGAAGGGTGTAGATTGTGACAAGAAAACAGAAAGGGTGACTGGCATGGGGTTTCTACAGAAAGGCAAGCATCTGTCAGGGGTAGAGAGGGGCTCCAGTCAGGGATCCTTAGTACAATCATGCCACATCCTCCATCATCATCCACACATCCTGAGTGTAGAATGAACCACCTGCCAGAATGACATGCCTTGAGGAGGCCTGTCCTGAGCATCTTGGTGGGGGCATGTCTGGCTACTCATCTTGGAGATGCTTATTTGGGCATCTGAACACCTGGGGGGTAGTTATCTGGGCATCTTGGGGAGACCTATCATTTAGTAGCACACCAAAAGCCAGGGATTATCACACATAGCAGAGGTCTCACAGAACAGATTCTCAGGAGACACTAGCTCTGTACCCCAGCAGGGGCCCTCCCTTAACGCCCCAACCTCAACACAGAGCCAACTCCTCATGCATTTTCCCTCTCTAGGAGACTCCATGGCCACAGTCTAGGGTGCACTCAGCCCATCCTAGATTTGCTTCTAAAGTCAAGAGAGGTGACCTCTGGGCTGAGGCAGCCCAGGGCTCTCAGAGGTCTATGTCTCTCCTAAGGAGCTTCGGAGGAGGGGTTTTCAGGGAAAAGGGATAGGGCCACCTCTGTATGGCCCAACCCACAGCCTGGACACTGCTAAAGCCCTCAGCAAGGCAGCTATGGGACCAGGATGATAAGTCATTAAAAATAAGCAGAGCCCATGACATCACTATTTACATAAAGTATGGTGAGGTCAGGTACTGCAGACCCCCACCCCTGCCAGATGGGAGTCAGGTCACCAAGAGCTGCAGGAGCCTGGCCCAGGTGAAAGGTGTTTCTGTCCTTCCATGTCCCCAGCTCTGCCTGAGGTCTCAGTCACTCCTCTGCAGAAGGGAAGCTAGAATCCTCTGGGCCTCACTGCTGATCATTCATTCTTCATGGTTTTCCAGTGTTTGTCCAGGTAGAGGAGTCAGCACAGATGCTTATCTGGCTTTGGTCATGCAGGACCTCCTCTGCAAAAGTCTCACATTCCTGGAAAAGACTGGAAGTTCTTCCCCAGCCTAGGGCCTAGGGGACATCACAGTAGCTGAGTCCTTCCCTTCATCTCCAAAGTCAGACAACCCACTCAAAGGACTGGTTCCAGGCATATGATCCTAGGGTCTTCAGATGTTGGTTCCACCTTCTGGACAAGAGGAAAAGTAATTAGGTCTTTCTAGTACAAAGGAAGGGACACCCTAATAGACAGAAAGACAGCCTTTATATAAGAAAAGGCCCCCTGCATGCTTCTCTCAATTCATATCAAATAATATTGCATCCGCTGATCGCAACCTAATCAACGCAACGAGTGCCACCCCAGCATGCTTCACTTCAGACTGTGTCCAGAGACTTCAGGTGTGGAATGACAACCCTTCAGCTTCATCACTTGGGTGAGACCTTTCCTTTCATAGTATTCTCTAATTTCATTCCAGGTGTTCCACTCCCCAATAAAGTCCCCAAACCTAGATATGGACCAGGTCCCCTGAGATAGAGCATATGTTCACACGTGTCCATAAACCAGGAAAAAATATATACCTGAAAGCAGAAGTACACAAAAGTCTACAGAAAGTACCCCCCCCCCAACACTTCATCTGCACTATTCCAGCCTTTAGGTCCATAATTGTTCAACAATTTGTTTGGCTTTGTATGTTAACTCTCTTTTCAGCCACCAGGTTCCGGACGCCAGCATGATGCCGACCAGACCTCCCAGGAATGACGACCCCACCAATGTGTCCTGAAGCTCTGCTTCCCCAGAGCCCCACCCTACTAGGGAAAGAGAGAGGCAGACTGGGAGTATGGGTCAACCAGTCAACGCCCATGTTCAGCGGGGAAGCAATTACAGAAGCCAGACCTTCCACCTTCTGCAACCCACAACGGCCCTGGGTCCATACTCCCAGAGGGATAGAGAATGGGAAAGCTATCAGGGGAGGGGATGGGATATGGAGACTGGGTGGTGGGAACTGTGTGGAGTTGTACCCCTCCTATCCTACGGTTTTGTTAATGTCTCCTTTCTTAAATAAATAGAAAAAAGAAAAGGCCCAGCTGATATTCAGGCAGATTATAGGGAAAGTTAGAAATGAGGTGAGAGTCCAGACACAGCAGGGCGCTCAGAGCTCCTTTACTAGTGGCCTCCAACATCTGGAATCAGCTAACACAGTCCCAACATTGACTGCACTTGAATAGCAAGATCCACTGTGTGAATTATTCAACAGAGTAGTTTAGCCCCAGCTAGAAAGATAGACAGAGGGAGATGGTTAGTTCTATCTGAAGTAAGACAGCATGGGGCTGGCTTCTGTGATCAGTCTTTCTGGAGCAGTCTGGAAACATAGGCAGCTCCCAAATGTCCATGAGGCCACAGCATGTCTGCCACATCGCCCCTACTAAGGTCTGCTTCTGGGAGCACTCAGCTGCTTACACCAGCTTCCAAGTGGTGTCCCCAGTAGAGAAAAATTTCAGCCTGGGTGTGATGACATATCCAGGCTTAGATATCCATCTCCTATCTTTCTCAGTGTCTGCCGTCTAAAAAGTCACCAGGTGGTTGAGGAAACACACAAAGTCTTTACAAAGGTCTGGGACTGAAGAAAAGTCAGTGGAAACTAAAGAAAGATGAGTACAATGTCAACAGCTGGTTGTATTATCTATTTTAGCCAAATTACCATTAAAGCAGCAGCAGATATTGGACTCTCACCAAGTGGCTAGAGAGAAAAAGACCCTCTGGGTATCATAGTTCATGGTTAACAAGTGTTGGGTTAAACAAGAAAATATCTAGACTAGAGGGTTGGGCTGTAGTGCAGTGGGTTAAGTGCACAAGGTGCGAAGTGCAAGGACTGGCATAAGGATCCCAGTTCGAGCCCCTGGCTCCCCACCTGTGAGGGGGTGGTCACTTTACAAGCAGTAAAGCAGGTCTACAGGTGTCTATCTTTCTTTTCCCCTTTATGCCTTCCCCTCCTCTCTCCATTTCTCTCTGTCCTATCCAACAACAATGACATCAATAACAGCAATAATAATAACCACAACGGTAAAACAACAAGGGCAACAAAAGGGGAAAAATAGCCTCCAGGAGCAGTGGATTTGTGGTGCAGGCACTGATCCCCAACAATAACCCTGAAGGCAAAAAAAAAAAATGTCTAGACTAGAAGAGGAAGTTATTGGAAGAACATCTAGCATCCTATCTACTTTCCTATGCAATACAGGGACTCATGGGATATTCCCAAGTTCACTCCACTCTTTCTTTTGCACCCAAATTTTTTACAGCTGAGTAATACCAGTATTGGGGTGCGCCAAGACCCTTCAAGCTCAACAAGTTGCTCAAAGAACCCACCAGACCCAGCAAAGGGTGAAAAGACATGAAGTGGAGTCTGGGAGAAACCAGGTAGTATCCAGCCATCCCTCCGAGTGTGTTCACATAGAAACATGTTTAATTCTCCCAGTAATGATATGTGATAACATGTGAGAAGTGTTACCACTCAGAAAAGCTTCCTTGAGTTTTGATGTCCAGTGGGTTTTGGCAGGGTGCTGTTTTTGCTTTTTTATTCAGTGTTAGTTCTTTCCATTAGATTTGGGCTTTAGGAAATAGCTAACAAATTCTGTGAGCTCAGTCTGAATTATCGTGAGGGCTTTGAAGAGTGTATAATGGTTATGCAAAAAAGACATTTTTAGTTTGTATGCTTTTTTACTGAGAAAAATTTTATTGATTTAATAATGATTGATAGAACCATAGGATAAGAGGGGTACAAGCAAAATGATGCCAGATTCAACCCCCCATCATCACCACAAGTCAGAGCTCAGTAGTACTCTGGCAAATACAATAAAGTAAAATAATTATAGTGGTTTTGTTTTTACCTGTTCTGAAGAGGTTTCACATGAAACAGCAGTTGAGGTTTGAGAGTTTCTCCTGTATCAGCCCAGACAGGACCCATTTCCATATGAATATTGGTCTGATTATGGAGTAAACAGTAAATAGCTAAATGCATATATTGGGAGCAAAGAGGCCTGAACTTCTAAGTATAAAGCTAACATAATTAGCAGATACCACACAAGGAGAAGGAAGTACACACTGCCCTGCACATTTCTTAATAGACGTTTATTGATTACATGTGATTCTTACAGAAATATGTTTTCACACAAGTGCCAGTTTCATTTGGTGAAGCTGACTGGTTCATAAAGGAGATTCGAAGGATACTTGGATGCTTTTTATGTCTTGTTACTGAGGTTTTATGTGTCTCTATTCACTGAGGGGAAATGCTGGCACATTCTATCATTATGCAAATAAATGAATCAGCCTTTTAATAACTTCCTTAAGATAAATTGCTAATTTCCATTAAAAAAGAAAATACAGACTCCTTTATAGAATGACCTTGGTCCAAGCTATCTTGCAAAAACAAGACTTTTCTATAGTCCATTTCTATAATTTACATTTCTCCTACTAAGCATTGCAAAGGGCAGTGCGTACATGCATATATATATATATATATATATATATATATATATATATATGTATGTATATGATGGATACGTAAACCAGTAAAACCATGATAAATAGGCCTGAGCGTCTCATGGATAGATGACTGAATAGACTAGAACAGAGTTGGAGACTCCTTATCAGGCTTGAGAGACCTAGATATAGCCAAGAAAATGGGGCCTCTTGGGCCAGGGATGCTTTTCACTCACTCATTTATTTACTGATTCACTCATGCGTTTAACACTTACCGAATATCCACTACTAATTCCAGGCATTGTGCTGGATCTTGGGGTGGGGGAAAAAATAAAATAACTCCAAGTTGAGTGGGAAGGATAAATTTCAAGGAAGATTATCTTAACAGAATATGCATCACAGGAACATGGGATAGAGAGACCTAAGCCATGCTAGAAATAAGGAAGTGCCAGGCAAACTTCTTGGGGCTAACACAACTCCCAGTAAAGAGACAGCATCAGCAGAGGCTCAGCCAACATGCATAGAGAAAACACGAGGTAGTGCCTTCAGTGTTTAATGCCAGAGGGATGAGGGACAGCTACTGATGGTCAGAGATGAGAGGTAGCAAGTTAGCAGAGGCTACAATCAAAGAAGTAGAGTCCTGGGCCTGGGCACCTAGAGACCAGTGGGGACACTGGGGGCAATGAGAGGCTGGAAGGAAATGGGGTGGACAGAGCAGAGAGGAAGGGAGGGAAGGAGAGAGTGAGCTTCTGGACTTTCCTCCCACACTTTATGACTCACTTATCCTTAAAGGTCCTCCAGGGTAATATGAGTAAGAAAGAAGTCAGAGCACCACTCTGGTACTATGTGGCACCAGGGCCTTAGGGATGCCAATCCTGTGCTCTAGAAGTTGAGCTATATCCCTGAAGCATTTTCATATAGCCATGAATAAGGGCCAGGCACACTGGTTCAACCTGCAGTGATTGAGCTATAATTAGCATGCAACACCAAGTAAAATTAGAATATTTCTCATTATGTTACAATCATAAAATTGATAGGCTTAGCATTTTTGTGAGTGAGGCATGTTTATTGATTGGCTTTTTGTTTATGATAAGGAAGTGAGCTAGTTGTTGGATATTATTAGTGATTCAACTTTGAAACAAACCAAATAAAAAAGGCCTACAAATCCTCTTTAATGCTTTTGGATAGGTATGATCAAAGGCTAATTTGAGATTGCAAATAAACTACTTATCTGAAACAGGATTCTCTTGATATTGTCTATTGAAAACAGATAACAAGTAACTTGGATATTGAGATTTGTCTGAGATTGAAAATAGTCACAACTGTAATTTCCAATTTTTGTGTCCATCAAAACAGAGTCAGTATTCCCTATAGCTGACTTTGTAATACTTGGGAAAAGGTCTAAATGTAGATTGATTAAATAGGTACACTTACAAAATGCTGCCTTTATATTTTTGAGATATTTATGTATTGGGATACTGAGAAAAATGTCTGAAAGAAAATTATGTTTCTGATGGCATTTAAAAATATCTTTTGAATTGTATGCATGCACAAGAGGGGAGAAGAGATGGGTGGAGGGAGAGAAGCCACAGCACTGTTCCACCATGTGTGATGTTCTATTTGCTTTTGTCTTTGTTTCTGAGTGGTTGCAGACATGGAACCTGAACTCAAACAACACCATTAGCTCTGCTGGGTCTCTACAACATCTTCAACCTTCTTTTATCTCTTGTATCTAAAAATAGATAAAAAATTCCTTACTCAATTGCTTCTGCCAGAAAGCTCCTTCAATTACCTCCTCCAGTTTATTAGTCACCAAGTCTGAATGCGTGATTTACCAAGCCTGCTGGGAGCCTCTTTCCCTCCAACTCCCATCACTACCCTCTTTCAGGCCCTCACTGCCTCTCGTTAGGCTTTAGATCAAGAATAGCCCCTGGCCTGAGTTCCTGATATTTGGTCTCCTGTCATTTCCAGACAAACGTCTTAGCTGGAAATACAAATTTCCTTCTTTCTACAGGCCAGTGATAGGCCTTCCCAGGGAAGTACCACCACAACTATATCCAAAATCCACACCTGGCAAAGTAGGTGGTGACCTGACCACCAGGAGCCTGGCAGTGGGTGTGTTAGATGGAGTGTTCCCAGAGGTCAGCCATCTGGGAGCACCACTGCCTGCCCAGGTGGGAGCGCTGTGGCTAGGGCAGAGTGCACATCTAGGAAGCACATGGTCCACATCTGTTCATACCTGTTAACTGTTGCACAGATGAACAACAACCAGCCAGTCCTCTCTAAGTTCTGTTTACCCTATTTGGGTCTGGAGGCTCAGGTTCCATAGACCCTTGTTATCCAAGAAGCTGAAAGGATGGTTTTTAGAATTTCCCAGCAGCAGAAAACCTGCTGAGGCATCAGGATGCACCACTTTTCACAGGCTGCACAAGGCTGATGACTGGGGGCTCTTGAGGTATGAGAGAGCCAGGTGTCCTTAGTATGCAGAGTCCCACCCACCTTTGGGAAGGAAAAGCAGGACCAGGGCTCTGGCTTTGCAGCAATGACTTAAACCAATAGGAACCTGTCATTCTGGGAGTAGGAAGAGAAAGGAAATTGGAAGAGGGTAGCAGAACCCCAGGGAAGAGAAAAGGAGAGGCAGTAGCTGGAGGCAGAAGCTGAGGTTTGGGAATGGAGAAGGGACAGTGGGACAAAGTTCTGAAAAAGATCAGAGATCAGTGGGGTTTAGCAGAGCTGGAGAGCAACTTATAATAAGGACCTGCTCAAAGAGAAAGGCCCACAGCTTCCTTCCTTACCAGCCTGAAAGGTCACCTCCCAGTTAGGAGAAATGACTCAGCACAGCTGGCAGGCTTGCCTATAAGAGAAGGGAAGAGCACAGAATCTGCAGCCTCCTTGCCCAAAACAAAGGACTCTCTAAAGTGAGATCTGTTTGGGCAAAGAGGTCAGAACCCCAGTCTCCATTTAGGTGGCTTCTTTCTGCTCCATCTCAGACTCTTGGGTACCTGGTCAACTGCCCAGTGACGAGTAAGCTCATTTTATCTGCATAAGAGAATCTGTACTTTTGAGGGTTCAGTATCCTGGAAATCAAGTGAAATACCTACTGGCATGGAGTTCATCTCACTTTGTACCCAAGGGTTGGGGGACAAGTGAAAGGAGATGCCACCAGGGCCAGGCCTTGGAAAGAAACAGGATTTAAGCACCTCATTTAGCTTCATTGTTGACTTGGAAATGATCCTCCTTGATGAGGACATGCAAGCAGCCAGTCCTCTGCAGATGGCAGGCCTGTGTCTCAGGCTTTGTGCCTCACCTGGTCTCCGCAATCATGAAGGCTGAGCAGGGCTTCCTCCATCAGCACGGCGGAGGTCAGGGAGATGGAGCCCCCACAGCAGTTAATTTTCATCTTCATCTAATTGGCCCTGGTATCCCCTAGATGACTTCCTGCACAATAAATTCACCCTGCTAATTATCAACTTAATTAACCTAATGATAAGCTGGGCTAATATTTGAGTTGGTTGGTATCCTCTGAGTCACTACTCCTCCCCCCTGCTTCTTCCCTACAGGCTTCCCAATCACTGTTGGGTATCAATAGCACCCAGTATTTTGATTGACAGGTGGGAAAAGATACTCATGAGTGTTTGATGGAGAAGTGAATCAATTACTGTGTGCCAAGCCCTGCTCACTCTTAGCAACTGCTTGCTTTCTTATCATTCCCAGCACTGAAAGTCCCTGGAGGAACTTCAGAAATGGGGGGATCCCATCTCTAGCATTACATTTAAAAAAAAATGAGGGCAGAAATGGGGTAAAAGTTCATCCACCTATTTCTACCCTAGGAAGCTATTTTGCTTAAATAAGCCAATTTTGCATACTCCCCCCTGCCCCGACTTGTGCTTTCATGTCTTCTGATTGCTCTTACTCGTGAGGACTAGAGGGGCTGTGTATTAGATTCCTGTACTAGCCTGTTGTACAGAAATGGACTGGTGAGGACACTGGCTTGTTGCTCTGGGCAAGGAAGAAGTAAGCAACTCAAGGTCTTGAGTCCGTGCAGAGCTACTGCAGAGAAAGGGGGCAGGCCCCTGCTGATCCCCCCAGTTAAGAACCAGGTCCTTGGGGTGTGGGTGAAGGGACTCCATTCCATTCCTGCCTGTAGAGGTAGGCATGGGGTGGGGGGTGTTCAAGCAACAGTCTGTTCAACTTGTCAGACAAATTTCAAAATAAAAAATACATTGCAGGGGGAGTCGGACAGTAGCACAGCGGGTTAAGCACAGGTGGTACAAAGCGCAAGGACTGGCATAAGGATCCCGGTTCGAGCCCCCAGCTCCCCACCTGCAGGGGAGTCGCTTCACAGGTGGTGAAGCAGGTCTGCAGGTGTCTTTCTCTCACCCTCTCTGTCTTCCCCTCCTCTCTCCATTTCTCTCTGTCCTATCTAACAACAACGACATCAATAACAACAATAATAACTACAATAACAGTGAAAAACAACAAGGGTAACAAAAAGGAATAAATAAATATTTTTTAAATGCACAGCAGGAAACCAAAAAAATGAAATTTTGTTTGTTTTTCTTTATGGAATGAAGTAAAAAAAGTGAGTATAGGAAGAGAGATTTGAGGAAAAGGGTGTCTCCTTACTTTTTCAAAGTTCCAAGTCTCTCCCCCCCATCCTCTTCTGACCGTAGCAAGGTAGGGGTGCCCTGTGGCAGAGTTAGTGCTCTCCGCAGGCCTTCAAGGAAGCCTCACCCACTCTGAGACCCTTTGACTCTGTCAAGAGAAGAAACAAAACCCAGGAGATAAGGAAAAATGTTCCAAATCATTCTCAGGCTTCACATTTAACAAAATTGGGTTTTGATTTTTTTTTTTTTAAATAAGGCATCAGTGGCTCTTTTTAAGCAACAAAGAGACCGTTTCATACAAATTTCCCCTCAGGGCTTTCATTAAGATGTTAACATTCTCCTGTCATAATATCTACCTTATTACAATGAGTTGAGTTTCTCTCTACTCTTGCTGAGACAACTTTATAATACAAACTCTGGGCTGAGAGGAATTCATTCTTTGAAGTAAAGACCCATCCCTGGCAGTTCTAAGGAAAGAGGTGGGAGAAGGGAAGATCAGAAGACATGGACCTCCAGTGAGAGGGCCTATGAGGGGATGGAACATCTCAGGTGAAGAAAATGGGCCTGAAGTTTCCTACTGAGTAAGACCTCACTCCCTACTGTAGAGACAGCCATATATATATTACCTCCAGGGTTATTGCTGGGGCTTGGTGCTAGCACAGTGAATCCACTGTTCCTGGCAGCCATTTTTTCCCATTTTATTGGATAGGACAGAGAGAAATTGAGAGAACAAGGGAGATAGAGAGGGGGCTGGGCAATAGTGCACTGGGTTAAGTACACATGGTGCAAAGCACATGGACCTGCATAGGAATCCCAGTTCAAGCCCCCAGCTCCCCACCTTCATGGGGGTCGCAAGCAGTGAAGCAGGTCTGCAGGTGTCTGTCTTTCTCTCTCCCTCTCTGTTTTTCCCCTCCTCTCTCCATTTCTTTCTGTTCTATCCAACAACAATGACAGCAATAACAATAGTAATACTAACAACAACAACAATAAACAACAAGGGGAAAAAATAGCCTCTAGGAGCAGAGGATTTGTAGTGCAGGCACCGAGACACAGCAATAACTCTGGAGGGGAAAAATAAACCTCATGGCAGAGAGAGAGAGAGAGAGAGAGAGAGAAGAAGAAGAAGAAGAAGAAGAAGAAGAAGGAGGAGGAGGAGGAGGAGGAGGAGGAGGAGGAGGAGGAGAAGGATGAGGAGGAGGAGGAGGACGAGGTGGAGGAAGAGAAAGAGAAACATTTGCAGATCTGCTTTGCCACTTATGAAATGTCCTCCCTGCAGGTAGGGAGCCAGGGGCTCAAACCTGGATCCTTGTGTGGGTCCTTGCACTTTGTATTATGTGTGTTTAACTGGGTGTGCCATTTCCTAGCCCCTGGTACATATCTCCAGTATCAGGAATGTGCTAAAATCATTGATAGGGAAGGAAAAATCTACCACCTCAAATAGGGTCTTTGGCAAAAGGTTAATTTCATAGGAGGGGCTCTAGAGGCAGAAGGAAGGTTCAAGGGTCATCTCTGAAAGACATTTATTTACATTTAAACATCTCTTTAACAGCATCTCCTGGGGAAGATCTAATCAATGGAGAAGGAAGAGCATAAGTCTGGTGCCCTTTTCTGGTCACTACCCTGACACCCATCCCTCTTTCATGTCTTCTGCATGAGACAAACTAATTAAAGGTGGTGTCAAGGGCTATGCAGTGAGTGACTCAGTATTCCTGGATCTCTCTTATATGTACAGGTGCATACACATTATTATTCATTTTCTCCTTACTTTTACTCTCATCAGTCTGCCTTCTACTTGTTTGTCTATGCTCTGAAAATCTCAGAGAGGAATAGGATGATTTTCCCACTAGGGTGGGGACAATAGCTGAGTTCTTTAGACAGCCCTTAGCTATCTATCCAGCCCCAGGTCCTACCTCCTGTCCCCCTGCCCTGAGCTATAGTCTGTGAGGGGCTATACACTCACCAATGTAGTTTTTCTTCTGCGGGTGTTGTTGAGCCAGATGTTGTTGTGCGCGGGCCGCAGAGAAGAGAGAGGAGGTCCGGAGTGAAGAGGAAACACAAATCTTTATTTGTGCTGGCACCTCAGAGTTGGGTGCTAGAGAAGCAGGTTGGGCCACGTGGAGGTAGTGAAAATGGCTGCCTCACGCAGTAACCTTTCCTGCGTCTGAACACCGGAGTGAAGCGCTGGCAAGAGAGAGGTGCGGAAGAAGAAAGGCTTTTATAGGAGCAGCTTTCACAAGAATGGGAGGGGGGAGGAGTAGCCAAAGCACTCCGGATATCACGGGGATATAGACAATGCCCTGAGGG
Organism: Erinaceus europaeus; assembly: GCF_950295315.1. Lineage (NCBI taxonomy): Eukaryota > Metazoa > Chordata > Mammalia > Eulipotyphla > Erinaceidae > Erinaceus > Erinaceus europaeus. The sequence continues at coordinate 52,012,939 of NC_080170.1, read as the reverse complement.
CATAACATGGCGGAACGGGCACTCTGAGAATGTCCCAACTCTTGCGGGAACTAGCAGTAGCCTGAGGAGACAACATGGCAGATGTGACTGCATCGGCATAATTTCCCAGCATCTCCCCCTTTCCTTTTATCTAATGCCCAGGGCAACAGTGTGTAAAGTCTATGAACTACTCAGGGTCAGTCTATGAAAAACCAGCAATGTGAAGGGAAGGAAGCTGCTGTAAAATTGTCTAAAGTGTCCAAAGGGTATACCAGCAAGTCTGATAAAAGTCTCAGTCCAAAGTAGGTGACTAGGGGGAGAAATGGCAGGGGATGAAATGCTGCATGAGGAAGGTCAGCCTCTGGAATTCTGCTTTTCTGTAGAAAGTGAGCTAGAACTGCCAAAACATGACAGGTCAAAGCAAAAGCAGGAAAGGCAGACAGGCAGTAAAAAGGTTCTGTCCTTGGAGTCTGTGAATCAGGTTCTTCAGATCACCTTAGGTAACATCTAGGGTTTCAGGGGGGTGTGCCACTGTAGTCATGCCATCTAGTGGGTGATGTCAGGTGCAGGGGTCCAGATGTTTTTTTCTGGGATTCCTGTGGAAGAAACACAAACAATCTGCTTCTCGTGGTTAGCAGGGCATCTGATTTGAATGCTTTATAGAAAAAGAGGTTTGGTGCCTTGACCAACTGAGTATTGGGGGATGTATCTTTCCTATTCATTTATGATTATATTTTATATTATTTGTCATGGTAGTCAGCCATTATCTAGAAGGTCCTGGGTGATTCATGGGGAAAAAGAACTTATCTTTTAACAAAGACTCTAAGGTGTAGGGAAGCAGGAACTATCTTATCCCTTTTTTTGTTGTTGTTATCTTGCCTTTTGTTGCCCTAGTTGTTTTATTGTATGTAATTATATTGTTGTTATTACTGATATTGTGGTCGTTGGATAGAACAGAGAGAAATGGAGAGAGGAGGGGAAGATGGGGAGAGAAAGACACCTGTAGACCTGCTTCACCACCCGTGAAGTGATTCCCCTGCAAGTGAGGAGCCAGGGGCTCAAACTGGGATCCTCAAGCCAGTTCTTGCACTTAGCGCCACCTGCGCTAAACCTGCTGCACCACCGCCCGATTCCCAGGAACTATCTTTTAACATAAACTCTATGGCCATGCCAATAGCAACCTTGAGGGCACATGTGGCTCCCCACATGTCCCCTTGTCTTACATCATGTTTTGATGTTTGGCGGACTTTGTTTTGTGGCAGGGTGGACTGTGCCTGTCTTAGGTTGGGGATCAGCCTTCTGTCTTACCCATCATTGGAACACCTGGTCATTTTTGCCCAGTAGTACCAGGTGCCCTGTCTTAGGTTGACTGGATAGCGCTAGTTTCCTCTTACCCGTCATTGGCTAGCCAGCCCTCTACATGGTGGACGTTCTGATGGAGGGGGGCAAATCCTCCACAGCAACTCAATATTCTGCCATGTCCAGATAGTGAGTTTGTATAGGTTGCATCTTTATGGCATCAATCTGTTGCCGCAAGCAAGCCATGAGCTTGTTAAGAATTATAGGACCGTGGTCTGGGAGGTGTCGCAGTGGATAAGGCGTTAGACTCTCAAGTGTGAGATCCCAAGTTCGATCCCTGGCTGCATGTGTACCAGAAAGATATCTGGTTCTTTCTTTCTCCTCCTCTGTTTCTCATTAATAAATTAATTAGAATGTTTAAAAAAATTATAGGACCTATTGTGAGCAGAAGAAGTAAAACAAACTAGGGTCCTACAACTAAGGGTAGACAGGTAAGGAGGGGGGAATGTATCTATTGGTATGAAGAGGTAGCATCATATCTTAAGTCTAACGGAAACAGTCAGTATATGTGATGTCTAAGGGAACAGCCATTTGTCTTTGGGGGTAGTAAAGGATGTCTGTGGATAAAGGGAAACATCTTTAAATTGTTGGCTGACAAAGGCAGGCCTATGGTGGCAAGACAAGATACACCAGTTAAGTGTACAAGAATATGTGAATGTTGTTAATTCACATAGGTTGGATATGGAGGAACTTCTTACAGTTTAATACCTTACCATATGAACATATGATTTCTCATATGAAGGCTTGATAGCTATAATCACTTACTTGTGAAAAAAAAATAAAACTTGTAACAAGTTAGAGGTTTACTATAATTGACTTTGGACTATAAGCAGACTCAGGTTACTTAGAGAGTTAACGCATGTTAGTGACAATGGTTTTAACATTTAGAGTACTTTGAGCAGATGGATCATACAAAAATTTTTGGTCATTCAACACACTCACTCACAAAACACAACTGGCCAGTCATAACATAAGACATTCAGGGAAGGGGTAGGAGAGAGGGCTCTGTGAGCTAACTTTTGTAGGTTCTGCCATGTCATATTATGGATCCTGGGATGTATCCTGCATCTAGTCCCCTTGTATTTCTTGTTCTTCAGGGATAACAGTGCCATCATGAGGGTATTGTCGGACATGGCGGGCAGGAACCCAGACAGGTTTAGCGTAATTATGAGGGAAAATGCATGCAAAACCTCTTCCCATGGTCAATAAAGGGTCAGGCCCTTTCCAGATTTTATCGAGTGGGTCTCTCCATTTGACCTTAATAGAATGGAGAGTAGATGGTGTTTGCCAGTGAAGAATAATAGGAGGTAAGTCCGAGTTATTGTAAATATTAAAGAGATTTAATGTAGTTAAGGCTTTTGCTAGCTGGATATTGGGGGGGTACATTCCTCCTTTATCTTTATTTAATTGAGCCTTAAGGGTTTGATGGGCCCTCTTGACTATGCCTTGTCCTTGTGGATTATAGGGAATGTCTGTGGTATGAGTAATGTTCCAGAGGGAACAAAAATCCTGCAGGTCCATTGTCAGTTTTCAGTTGAAGAGGTAAGCCCATCACAGCAAAACAGGAGAGCATATGGCTTATAAGCTTTTTAGAGCTTCTCCTGTCTGAGCTGTTGCCCACATAAATTTAGAAAAGGTATCAATTGAGACAAACACATATTTTTGTTTCCCAAAGTTTGGTATGTGGGTGACATCAATTTGCCAAATAGCATTAGCTTTTAAGCCTCGGGGGTTAACACCAAGAGTCTGAATAGGTGTTTTTAAGAGACTTGCACAGGAAGAGCATGTAGCTAGGATATGTTTTAATTGTGGTAGCGGAACATCAGGAAATCGAGCTCAAAGGCCTTTAAGATTAACATGGGTTAGGGAATGAAAGTCAGCAGGATCAGAGACAGAGACTAGGAGAGCTCCTGTGGAGGCAAGGTGGTCAGCTGCAGCATTCCCTTCGGACAGGGAACCAGGAAGAGGGCTGTGGGAATGAAGGTGCTGAATAAATAGTGGTTGGGTTGAAGAAGAGAGCATAGAGGCGATTTGAATCAAGAGAGGGGAAAGTGGGTTGTCGTCAATTTTCACATAGGAATGAGCAAGCCATGGAAGTAAGTTAACAGTATACACACTGTCAGAAAAAAGGTTGAAGGATTCAGGTATAGCTTTTAATGCAAGGAAAACAGCATAAAGTTCTTTGTACTGAGGGGAATTCTCAGGAAGCTCAGTAAAGAGAGGTTTAGGAGATTGTTTGTCTGGGTAATATATAAGGGCAGCATCTCCCTTTATTCCACCATCAGTGAAGACTGTAGGAGCAGAAGGAATGGGATCTCGGGAGAAAAGTTTAGGTGCTAGTAGAGGCAAAAGAGGTAAAGAAGCTATCAATTTATTAGAAGGAAAATGGTTATCTATTTGTCCTGGAAACCCCATGAAGCTTATGGCAAAGCGGGAATGATGGCGTATGAGCCACTCTGTATCTGTGAGAGAAAAGGGCAGAATAATTAAATCCGGTTCTTTCCCTAAGACCTGCACAGACCTATTTCTTCCTTGGCGAACCATGAATGCTAACCTGTCTATCTCAGTGAGGAGTCTTGGAGTTCCTCCTACTGGCGTGTGAAGCCACTCAAGAACCCCATGGTCTTGCCACAATGCCCCTACTACTGTGGGGGTGGAGTTGAAGATTAGAAGGTTTACCGGAGAGGAGGGAGAGAATCGAACAAGGTGCATGTCCTGGAGGGCCTTGTTAACCCTTTCCAATGCCGAGGAGGCCTCGGGAGTTAACTTACGTTTTGAGGAGGGCTGTTTGTTTCCTTTTAACAGGTCAAACAGTGATTGGAGGCAGCTTGTAGGCAGATAGAGATACTGCCTAAGCCAATATAAATATCCTAGAAAACTTTGTAAAGAAGCAAGAGTAAGGCTAGAAGGAAAGATGACATTAGGTTTTAAGGGACGGATTTCCGTTAAAGAAATCTCTGAACCTAAGAAAGATATTGGAGGGATTAGCTGTATCTTCTCAGGGGCTACATTAAGGCCACTTTTCTTTAATGCAGGGTTGAGAAAATCACATAAGGCATAGAGATCTGTATCTGATTTTCCCCATATTAAAATATCATCTATGTAATGAAAAACATTAAGGCCCTTATTAATATATGGGACAAGGGCAGATTTAACAGCCTCTTGACAAATTGTAGGACTATTGGCCATACCCTGGGGCAGCACCATCCATTCAAATCTGTCAGCAGGGCTGGCATTATTAATAGAAGGAACAGAGAAGGCAAAACGTTTACAATCTTGCGGATGCAAGGGAATAGAGAAAAAACAATCTTGTATATCAATAGCTATGATTGGAATTCCCGTGGGAATTGCAGAAACAAGAGGCAAACCCCTTTGCGGGGAGCCCCAGACCTGCATGGTTTTATTAACTGCACGGAGATCTTGGAGGAGGCGCCATTTTCCCGAGCGCTTTTTAATCACAAAGACAGGAGTATTCCATGGGCTTCGAGAATGACGAATGTGTCTCAAGGACAACTGCTCTTGGACGAGCTCTTTTAAAATTTCTAGCTTATCCCTAGGTAAAGGCCACTGTTCCACCCAGACAGGCTCATTAGAAAGCCAGCTTAAGCGGGGTGTTTGGCTACGAACAGTGGCATTTAGTATTGGGGGTGCTGATTAGACTTGGTCTCGTGGGAATGAGTGGTACGCTCTGCAGAGGCATCTGTGGATATCCTAACATCAAGACATTCCAGAATATCCCTGCCCAATAGGTTGGTGCTAATATTAGCTACCAAAGGGCGGAAGTGTCCGGTAGAACCTTCAGGGTCTTCCCACATGAGCGAATCTCGTGTGCGAAATGATTGGGTCACCCCTCCTACTCCATGTAAACTGGGTCCAGGGATGAGTTCCCAATCTTGGGGCATCTCTTCTTGCCTTAAAATTGTCTTTGCTGCCCCCGTGTCAACCAAAAATTTAAAAGGAATATTGCCAATCTTTACTGTCATAGAAGGATGACCTCGTTCTAAAACAGAAGTGGTCCACAAAATCTCAGGCCCCGAATTTGTACCATTCAGGGGCGTGCCATCTTTATGAAATTTGGACCAACAATCTCTCTTCCAGTGAAACCCTTTACGACATCTTGGACAAACAGTATGTGGCCTCTGGCTCCCTGACTGAAAGCGGGGTTGCTCTGACTGGAGGTGTGGTCGCTCTAACTGAGGCAGGGTTTCCCTGACTGGAGGCGTGGTTGCAGCTTATCAGGACATTGGTTACACCAATGTCCTTGGCGACCGCATTGAAAGCAGGCCCCGTTTCGATTACGTGGGGTAACTGCATAAACCTGTGTCGTAGCAGATGCCCCATAATTGCCTGATGTAAGTTCCTGTGTCGCTAAAATCCAATTATCTGGGTGTAGGTATTTAAGATTAAGGCATGCTTGACGGAATTGTGGTGTCATGCCTTCTCAGACAATAGAGCGCAGGAGTAGTGAGTGGATGTCAGGATTATAAACCTTTCTCTCTAAACTTGTCTTCACCCTTGAGATGAAGCTCGCTAATGATTCATCAGTGCCTTGGCAAAGAGAGTTAATGGGAACTGACTAATCTACATCGGGTGGGGTCACCCTTTCCCATGCTTGTGTTGCACAGATGCGTACCTGTTCAAAATAACAGGTTGGAAACCTGGCTTCTGCCTGCTGAGCTCCAGATTCATAAGCTCCTTCTCCAAACAAAGCATCAGAATCCCATTCTACCTGTTTGTTACTATTTTCCTGCGACTGTCTAGAGCACTCATCGCAGAAGCATGCCTTCCACTGTAGGTTGAGGGGGTCTGGGAGTGCAGCACGAGCCATTTCTTTCCAATCTTGGGGCATGTTAAGATGGTGGTAAAAACTCCTTAAAACGGACTTGGTCCATGGAGCGTGCATATCGTCCTCACTGACCGCTTGCCTAAGTGCTCCGAGATTTTTAGAGGAGTATGGCTGCCACGGCTGAGGGTTTTGTTTAGAAGGGGCCATGTTTACCAGGAAGGTGTGGATTTGGTCCGATGGCATGGGAGAGGGAGCTACAGAAGTGGAAGGTGCCGTGGAAACTGCTGTAGTGGCCGCAGGGGAAACTGCACACATATCTACGAGGACGGAGCTCTTGGGGTGGACTGCACATGGTTTAAAGTCCTTAAATGCTGCCTTTAACTCCCGTACCTCAGCCACTAGGTCTCTTAATGATGACATATCAGCAGGGGGTGGGGTCAGAGAAGCAGAAGCCTCAGGGGAAGCCAAAACCAGGGCAGTAGGAGGAGGGGCTAGAGAACCAGAAGCCTCAGGGGAATCAGGGGGCGGGGCCAGAGAAGCAGAAGGAACTGAACACATGTCTGCCACAGAAGGAACTGAACACGCGTCTGCAGGAGCCGAACACGTGTCTGCAGGGACAGCGGGTGAAGGGGTCATGGAAGCCGCAGAAAGAACTGAGCACGTGTCTGCAGGGACAGAAGTTTGGGTGCTGACTGCAAATTGCTTAGGGCGTTTAGGTTGTAAGCACATATCTCTTAACTCTTGTATCTTAGGAGAAGCTGAACCCTGGGCGGCAGAGGGCGGGGTCGGAGGAGGAGCTTCCCAACACGTGTACGTGTCTGTGGGAATGGAAGTTCTGGGTCTATCTGCTGATCGCTGAGGGCATCTGAGTCTTAAGCACATGTGCTTTAACTCTCGTATCTCAGCCTCAAGGTCACTTACCCTCATGGCAGACCACATTGTACATATCTTGTAAGTGGCAACCACAGTTATAAAAATCCAAGGGGTAGTGAAAATTAAACCATCTATGAGAGTGCGAATCTGTCCCAGGGCAGAAGGAGATAATAAATGGGACACCTCCTCATAAAACGAAAAAATTCCCATGGTGGAGGGAAACGCGGGGCCACAGAGGCGGGTGGATGCCACTTACCTGTGTCTGGGCGGCTTTTCTGGACCTCAGGCTGGGCGTGAGTGTGGGACACGTTGAGTGCCAGATGTTGTTGAGCCAGATGTTGTTGTGCGCGGGCCGCAGAGAAGAGAGAGGGGGTCTGGAGTGAAGAGGAAACACAAATCTTTATTTGCGCTGGCACCTCAGAGTTGGGTGCTAGAGAAGCAGGTTGGGCCACGTGGAGGTAGCGATAATGGCTGCCTCACGCAGTAAGCTTTCCTGCATCTGAACACCGGAATGAAGCGCTGGCAAGAGAGAGAGGTGCGGAAGAAGAAAGGCTTTTATAGGAGCAGCTTTCGCGAGAATGGGAAGGGGGAGGAGTAACCATAGCACTCCAGGATAGGATGATAACTCTCGTGAGAATGGGAGGGGGGAGGAGTAACCAAAGCACTCCGGATATCGCAGGGATATAGACAGTGCCCTGAGGGCACAACATGGCTGAACATGCACTCTGAGAATATCCCAACTCTTGCAGGAACTAGCTGTAGCCTGAGGAGACAACATGGCAGATGTGACTGCATCGGCATAATTTCCCAGCATGCGGGAGCTCTTTCTATGGCCCTGGGATGGTAAAGTAAGTCATGAGAGCACAGACACTGTCTCCAGGACTGGTCATGGAAATGACAGGTGTTTTGTGGGAGGTCCTTAAGTGAAAGAGCAGAGCTGGTTTGCAAAGATCAGACAGAAGAGCTGAAAACAGTCTCTTCCAGGAGGACTCTCAGGCCAGGCACAGGGACAACCTGAAAGAAGGCCTGCTCTTTTAGACCAGGATTGCAGACGTTCTGTGAAGGGCCAAACTCAGCACCAGAAACCCTGAGACCCTACAGTGTCTCTGTGGCTACTCCAGTCTGCTGCCCTTGTAGTTCATGGGTGTGGCCTGGTTCCACCTATAGAGAAAGTTCACAATTTTCACGTCATGCGGTACTCATGTCAGCCTCACGGTTAGTACCTCTGAAACCAGCACCCCTCAGCATCTGAAATGTCCTTCTCAGCCTCCTCAGAGCCAACTCCTGTAATCACCTGAGAACCTCCTCCTCTACACCCCAGCTGTATTTCTCAGTGAGTTCAGAACACAGAATATTCAAAAGACAGAATACAGGAATGGGATACTGAACACAATTGATAATACACCTCCTTTGATGGATTCTAAATGGAAAAATGTATTTATACATACACACACACACACACATATATATATGAATAAATCAAAGACATCAAAACACCTGAAGGAGACACAGGTTACCTCCCAGACAGGAAGCAATTAGGGGTTGGCCCCTGCCCGAGGCTGGGGCTCAGGGGTCTGAGAAACAGGGAGAGCCAAGAGCCTTCCTAGGTTAGAGGAGGTGGAGCTTAGAGAAGCATGCTTCTCTCTGCAGCCCATCGAACAGGAGGATGTAAGGAGGCAAAGGCCATGGGAGCCCTCCACCCCCCCCCCCCAGAGGCCAAGGTCAGTTGGAGGCCAGCTCTGCTATAATGAGACAGGAGAGCCTCACCAGGTAGGTAATTTGTGGGGAGGCAGGATAGCTGCTGAATCTGACACCAGTAAAGGAAGGCTGTCAGCTCAGGCATCTGTTCTGACACCTCAGCAGCTAATTATTTCTCTGTGGCTGGGTCTACTGGGCGGAGAGCCTGGGGCAGGCTGAGTCGTGTCAATAAAACCAAGTTTGACTGGCATAATAAATCAGTATGTAAACAAACAAAACCACAGCCCCTAAACCACAGCCCTTCCATCCTCCCTGAACCATCTCATTGATTACCTTTGTGCCTGACTGGGCAGGGACAGGGAGGGCTGGGATCCTCAGAGCATCTCCCTCTCAGGGCTCTCCCACTCTGAGTTTATCCCACTGCTGCTGGCAATTTCAGACTCTGGTAGCTTCCTCAGTATCACAATCTGAGGCCAGGATGAGAGCTCATTAAGTAGAGCCTAAGACTTGCAAGTCCTCTTCCTACATCCCTCCTCACTCAAAGGTCACCAGCAAGAGGAAACACCTGGTCAGTTCACCTGCTGCTGCTAACTGTTGCTCTTAAATTCTTCTCCAGACAAGCCAAGGCTGGAGCTTCTCCCTCCCCACATCCACTGCCTGGTTCACAGATAGTCTGCGAAAGGGAGGAGGTAAGGAAGGAGAGAGGACCCCAAATGGTATGTGGCACCCAGCAGAGGCCCCAGGAAGGATTCTGAGGTGTCCAGTTTGGTGGGGGAAGATCTGTTACATCCAATGTTTAAGAAGACAGAAAGAAGTTACAGGGGTTTCTGACACTCTAAAGAAACCACTATTTCTAGTATGGGGACATAAAATTTTATAGCACCCAGCTCTCTGAATGAATAAAAACTCTGCTTCCAAGGGAATCCATCAGCCCCAGCCCAGTCTATTCCATACCAGTGAGTCCCCCAGAACTGGTCCAGGATATAAAGGAGTCAGGGCCCAGAAAAGATGAAACAGATGGACAGATGCCCATAGCCCTGGTGCTAGACTCACTCCCCACTCTGCTGAGACCTTTGTCAACACTTTTCATCCACCCCAGGCAGGTCTGTAGGAAAAGATGGTGGAAAGGGTACAGGCTGTCCTGTTAGAATAAGATTGCAGTGGTGTCTCCCCAAGTTTGCATAGTAATGGTTTAAAATGTGGTCCCTATTACTTGACCTTCCTCCCCACCATAGGCCATTACTTGGCCTATAGATCTGATAAGAGTGTAGGTTTAGAAAATCTGTGTTAATTGTGTGACATAGGACAAGCCATCTGATTGTGCCAAGTCTCCATTTCCTCCTCTATTATGTCAGAATGAGCAATCAACACTCAAAACTGTAATAAGAATTGAGATCATCTAGGAGTTTATAATAGATGCTCAGTAAGAACCAGCTTCCTTTTCTGGAAACCCCATCTCAATGCATTGCCCCTGTATCAGCCTCAACTAATTGTTTAGCTTCTGCTTTGAGAATTCCATTCCATTCCTTTTCTTGTGTTTGCTCTGAATTCAAACTAGACTATAAACTCCCTGGAGTCAGAAACTGCCTGTGTCCTTTCTTTTGTAAGTCATAGTTTTATGACCTTTACCTGGAGCTGGATACAAGACACAGAGATACTCTGCTGACTTGGAGATGTGTCTGCGGACATTAGAGAGGCCACTATGGCCTTAGTCACACCATGAGCAGGAAATTCCTATCCCAGGAGAGAAAGTTCTCATTTTTCAGGGGGCAACATTTTTGCTGTGGTCCTACAAAGGAAGCACATTTGTTTTATTTAGGCCTGTTCTGTATTGGTTTTGGTTGGCAATCTAAATATACAGAAAATCTAACCAATCTGAATTGGGTGGAAAGGTTAGTAGCTTTAGCAAATGAAAGTACATAACTCCCCTCATAAGCCCCAAATACATTTATAGGAGGAGTACATCTCACTAAATATTTGAGGTGCACTTATACTAAAAAACTTAACTGGAGTTCAAATGTTATGGGGCATTCTGTATCTGATCTAGCAACTTTAGTCTACTAAGAGAAACCACAAGAGGCAGAAGGAGGGAGGGGGTAATGAAAGTACAGTATTTTAAAAAAAAAAGTAAGATAGACAACTAGTCCACCTGGGAGGCATCTGCTTTGCCTTGTAGACAGCTCTGGGAAAAACTTTGATGCTGGGGGTGTCTTTCCCTCTCTCCCCCTGCCTCTATTTTTTTCTACCTGAAACAACTGACAGAGCAGGAAAGCCCCCATGATGACAAAAAAGGTAAAAAAAAAAAAAACCCAAAAACTTCCGCTCATAATGAGTCTTCAAACCAAAATTCCAATATACATTAAGAAATTAAAAGCTAACACAGCCAGCAAAGCAGCTGTAACACAAAATCACTTTCAATAATATTTATTTTTTCAATAAATGGCATTGAAAGAACAGTCTGGATATTTGGGAGGATATGACATGTCACTATTCTATCTCTTACCAAACATATTTCAAGGTGTTTGTTATTCTCTCATGTAAAAGAAATCCAAAGGTGGACCTTTCCAAGCTGCTGTGTCAGTTTCATAGCTGTTAGTGATTCCAGGTTCCCTCCATATCTCTTTTCTACCTGACCATCTCCACCTGCTTCCAACTTCATATTTGCCTCATAGGCCAAGTGGACTGCCAGAGCACCAACCAGTATGTCTGAGCTCTTGTTAGAATTTAGAATGTCAGTTCCCAGCATTACCATAAGCTAAAGCTGAGCAGCATTCTGGAAGAAGGAAATAAGAAAGAGAGAGAGAGAGAGAAGGAGGGCTGGGTGGTGGTACACCCAGTAGATCACACACATGTTACCATGCATGAAGAATATGTGCAATCCCCTGGTTCCCACCTGAAGGGGGGTAGCTTCACAAACAGTAAAGCAGTGCTGCAAGTGTCTCTCCTCCCTCTTTATCTCTCTCTATCAAATAAAATAAAGTAAAAAAAAAGATAAATATAAAAAAATCAGTTTCAGTAGGGGCTGGGCTCAAACCTGGGTCATGGCTGTGGCAATCACACTAATATATACATATACACACACACACACACACACACACACACACACACACACACACACACACACACATATATATATATATATATATAGAGAGAGAGAGAGAGAAAGAGAGAGAAAGGGAGAGAGAGAGAGAGGGAGAGTAGTACATAGAATAATGGTTATACACAGATACAAAGAGACTCTTGTGCCTGAGGTTCCAAAGTCCCAGGTTCAATCCCCCACACCACCATAAACCAGAGCTGAGCAATACTCTCATAAAAAAATAAATAAAATATAAATAAAAAGTTTTAAAAAGATAAAATAAATAAGGAAGAAGAGAAAAGGAAAGGAAAAAAAAGAAGTGAACAAACAAATGTAGCCAGAAATGGGGTTGTGCAGGCACCAAACCCCACAGATAACCCTGATGGCAGAAAGGAAGGAAGGAAGAAGGGAGGGGGGGAGGGAAAGAGGGGAAAAAGATGAGATAAGCAAAGGGTGCATTCTGAGCTGAGTCAACCCCCTTGAATAAGTACCCTCTCCACCCCTAGCCCCAACAGCCTCCTATTCCCACTGATCACCCCTAGCTGTAGGGGAGGTTGGGATCATCTTGTCTTGTGCCTGTGCACGCTGCCAAGTGGAATAAAGTGAAGAATCTGTCAGGAGGGAAAAGCAGACAAGAATAGATAGTAGCAGGTAGTCTCCGCTGTCAGACCTCAGAGAGCTGTTAAACATTACAGGCAATAACGCATGCAGATAAGTGCTGTGTCTACTCCACAGGCTCTGCAGCTGCTCTCACTCACCCTCACAACTAGGCCAGGAAATGGGTGTGGAGGGATAGAAAAAGTTTCCAGGCCAACAGCACCAAGTGGTGGAGCAGGGACTCTAGCTGCTATCTGTCCTTGCCTGTAACTGTCCCTCCACCACCAACTCCCACACACTAAGAGAGAGAAAGGCTGTTTTGAATCTATTAAGAGAAGGTGGAGGTCAAGTGTGCCTTTAAAGCATCCCACAGCTGGATCTAGGCCTAGGGGCTGGAGATTCTCTCAGGAGTCTCAGTGTGGGGCAATGGTAGCCCCCCCCCCCACAACTTACCTGCAGCCCAGAAAAGCTGGGCTGGCTGTCCTCCTTGAGACCATTGGTGGTTTTTAGATGACCTCTTACCAAGATAGGAACAGGGATATTAGGCTGTATTTTGGCACCAGACCATCCTCCAGTATGGGACCTAGAGCATAGCCACAGGAGGGTTCTCATGTCCCTAGAAGGTGGGGCAGGGCCCAGAGGAGACTCCTCCACCCCTCTTTGGGCCCCTCTCAGCAATCCAACACTGTCAGCAGATAAGCAGGCCAGAATATATTTACTCACATGTGTATGGAGAATATATGTGTCAACAATACAAAGTGGGGATGCAGATCCTCAGCTGAAGAGTGAGATGGGGCCTTGGATTTGAGCAGGGAAGAGCTGTCTTATATGACACGTCATTCACACGACACATCGGGGCTCTCTGGTAGAAAGTTTCTTTTTAGTAAAGGCCCTAATTCTGGGGGATACCCCCACTCTTCATTCCCCTAGTAGTTAAGGGAGTGGTGATAGTGTCTCAAGATCTTTCAGGGCCTTGACAGACCTCAAGTTAAAATAATCCACAGGCCAAAGTGGCACATCTCAGGGAGGCCTGGGCTTCAGTATACATGCTCAAGTCACTAAGCCTTGCCACCCTGCTCAGTTATGCATGTTGTACCATGTGTGACTTGAGGGGTGTTCCTGGTGAGCTTGGCTTTTCCTTGGTTTGGCCAGTGCACACCCTGCATTGCAGTCCCTGGTGGTCTGAGGACATTGCCCTCACTTGGAGCAGAATCAAGTCACCCCGGTGTTCCCCATCCTTATTCTTGGCTGACCTTCCTGTCCTCTTCCTCTCTCCAGTTTTTCCTAAATCCTCTCATCATTTTCAGGACCAGTGACTGACTGGGGACACCGAATATGCTGCCTGTGCTCTCAGGCCTAGGTGCCAGGGCTCTGGTTGGGCTAGGGTACCTCCCCCAGGTGAAAAAAAAAATGTTGGGAGTTTGTGGTGCATCTTGCTGTCAGCATAGCTGGAGCAAGCAGCTTGCTGCTGCTTAGGTCACCCTCCCTGAGCCTGGCAGGCAAGGCCAGCTCCCAGGCCCATGGCTCCAATGCTCTGATATAACCACATCCTGGCAAAATAAATCTCCAAATAAAACTTGATGCTGAATGGCAGGATGGATGGCTGGATAGAAGGATCCACACTTTCTGGACTACTCCTCCCTGGTTGCCAGCAACCCTCAACTCACCCAGCACCTGCTGGCCTCTCTGTGGCATCATCTGTGCAGAGAATCTCAGAGTCCAGTTCTGTAGTCAGGCCTCCCTCCAGCAGCCAGCCCAGGAGGTAGAATGTAGGACTTGCAGGCTTGGGGGTCTGAGTTAGATTTCTGGCACCACATATACCAGAGTGATGCTTTGATTATCGCTCATTAATACATTTTTTCAACATTTATTTATTTATTTTGCCTCCAGGGTTATTGCTGGGGCTCAGTGCCTGCACCATGAATCCACTGCTCCTGGAGGCTATTTTTTTCCCCTTTTGGTGTCCTTGGTGTTTTATTGTTGTGGTTATTACTGTCATTGTTGGATAGGACAGAGAGAAATTGAGAGAGGAGGAGAAGACAGAGAGGGGAAGAGAAAGACACCTGCAGACCTGCTTCACTACTTGTGAATTGACCCCCTGCAGGTGGGGAGCCAGGGGCTTGAACTGAGATCCTTACACAGGTCCTTGCACTTCATGCCATATGCACTTAACCCACTGCACTACTCCCCGACCCCCCAATATTGATCTTTATTTCATTATTGGATAGAGTCAGAGAAATCAAGAGGGAAGGGAAAGAGACAGAGAGACTCCTGCAACACTGCTTCACCACTCATAAAGTTTTCCCCTGCAAGTAGAGACTTGGGACTTGAAAGAAAGTCTTTGTGCATTGTAAAGTGTGCACCACCACCTGGCTGGCTCCTCATTGATACTTTTTTAAAAATATTTATTTTATTTATTTATTCCCTTTTGTTGCCCTTGTTTTATTGTTGTAGTTATTATTGTTGTTGTCATTGTTGGATAGGACAGAGAGAAATGGAGAGAGGAGGGGAAGACAGAGAGGAGGAGAGAAAGATAGACACCTGCAGACCTGCTTCACCGCCTGTGAAGCGACTCCCCTGCAGGTGGGGAGCCGGGGTTTGAACCGGGATCCTTATGCCGGTCCTTGTGCTTTGCGCCACCTGTGCTTAACCCGCTGCGCTACAGCCCGACTCCCCATTGATACATTTTTAAAATGCTTTCTTCCATGGGGTCCCAGTAGAGTCTGCAGCCATGGGTTTCCCAAACAACCCTGCCAGCCCACCGAGGCCTACTACCCTTCTAGGCTGAGTGAGCCTCTATGTCAGACACTCTGCCTACTTTCAGGGAGAAACAGTGTACCCCACTTCTTCTGGAGACAGTTTCTGATAGAAAAGGTCTAACTTAATATATATATATATATATATATATATATATATATATATATATATATATATATATATATATCAAAAGAGCTGGTGAAATAGCTCACTTGGGTAGTGTGCTGCTTTGGCATGTGTGTGACCCAGGTTCAAGTCCACTGAAGAGAGATTCAGTACTGTGCTATTTCTCTCTCTCTCTTTCTCTTTTATTTCTTTATTTGGGAGATTAATGAGTAGTGGTTTACAGTCAACAGTAAAATACAATAGTTTGTACATGCATAATATTTCCCAGTTTTCCACATAACAGTTCAACCCCTACTAGGTCCTCCTCTGCCATCATGTTCCAGGACCTGACCCCTCCCCCATCCTCCTACCCCCAGAGTCTTTTATTTTGGTGCCATACACCAATTCCAGTCCAAGTTCTGCTTAGCGTTTTCCCCTCTGATCTTGTTTTTCAACTTCCGTCTATGAGTGAGATCATCCCATATAGTGCTGTGGTCTTATTCATGGTCTCTAGCAAATTAAAAAATAAAATAAAATAAAATGACTCAAACTGTATTCCTTACCCCTCCCCCCTTTTTAAGAAAATTACTCCCCCCGAAAATTAATTGTATGTCTTGAAGTTTTTCAAAACACAAACTGAATCTTTTCTCAATATATGCAGTGTAATTGATATGCAGACTCTCTCAAAAGCCTAGACCAAGTAGATCAGAAGCAACCAATAGCACAGCTATATACAAGATACTGGGTACTGTACAGCAAACCCTAACAAAAGGACTTTTCAAAGTTAACCCAATTACCAAATAATGTGATGATAACATTAACTATCCATTGTCTTTTTGAACCCTAAGACAGCAGGAACCTCACATCTCCACTATAGAGCCTCTACTTCCCCCAGTCTTGGAACCATTGGATAGGGCCCACTTTCCCGTATGCCTCTCCCAATCCATATCAAATAATATTGCATCTGCCGATCACAACCTAACCAACACAACGATTGCCACCTCAACATGCTTCACTTCAGACTGTGTCCAGAGACTTCACGTGTGGAATGACAACCCTTCAGCTTCATTACTCAGGTGAGACCTTTCCTTTCATAGTATACTCTAATTCCATCTCAGGTGGTTCACTTTCTAACAAAGTCCCAAAACCTAGATATACACCAGTTTCTGTGAGAGAGAGCATATGTTCACATGTATCTGTAAACTACTGCAAAATATATACCTGAAAGCAGAAGTACACTAGAGTTTGCAGTGAGTATCCCCCTAACATTTCCTCTCCACTATTCCAAGCTTTGGGTCCATGATTGCTCAACAACTTGTTTGGCTTCGTATGTTAACTCTCTTTTCAATCACCAGGTTCCAGATGTCATTAGGATGCCGGCCAGGTTTCCCTAGACTGAAGACCCCACCAATGTGTCCTGGAGCTCAGCTTCCCCAGAGACACACCCTACTAGGGTAAGAGAGAGGCAGACTGGGAGTATGGACCGACCAGTCAACGCCCATGTTCAGCGGGGAAGCAATTATAGAAGCCAGACCTTCTACCTTCTGCAACCCAAAATTAACCTTGGTCCATGCTCCCAGAGGGATAGAGAATGGGAAAGCTATCAGCGGAGGAGGTGGGATATGGAGAATGGGTGGTGGGAATTGTGTGGAATTGTACCCCTCCTACCCTATGGTTTTGTTAATTAATACTTTCTTAAATAAAATAAAATGAAATAGCAAAAAAAAAGAAAAAAAGAAAAAAGAAAATTACTCCCCCCATCCAAGCACTCAGGCCAAACCCCCACACCCTCATAACAACTTCATCCACCCCCCACCTTCCTCACTGCAGACCCCTCCCTGTGCCCATGGCCCCCCTCAAGTACTATGTGCCCCCTGACATCACAGTCAGTGCCCTTTTTCCTAGCCCTGGGGAGCTAAGGGCCTTCAGATACTGGGAGATGACAGGGACAAAACCTCCCGTCCCCCGCCCCCCCACAACACATACCCTATCAAACAGCCACTGGTAAGTTTTGGCCAGGCACAGGGAAAGTTCTGCAGGGAATCCATGAATATTCACGCAGTGGATAGATAAACAGACTATAAATAACGGGATCAGGCAGGTCTGGCCTCCAGATGAGCTGTGAGGTTCTAGTCTCAGTGCAAGAGCCTGGCTTGGGGAAGCGAGGGCTGCACCCGCCACAGGAGCCTCATGCCCAAGCAAGTGCCAGGCTCTGGGGGCCCTTAACCTGAGGGGGATGATTTCATGTCACAGCATGAGGCTAGGCAGCTGCTTCTCCAGTGACAGGAGTTTCCCTTGATAATGAGGTGTGGGTAGCAGTGTTGGTTGAAGTGAAGGTGCTGGCATCCTGACTCCACCACTGGCACTGCCTGCTGGGGCACAGGGGAGGCATCTCTGAGACAAGGAAGCATTGAGGGAGCAGCAGCCAAGACACAACATGCACACTAGGATGGGGAAGAGGGCAGGGTGAGGGAGTCCTTATGAGATTGGGGTATCCCTCCAGACTGGCCTGGGAGGCTGCTCCAGAGTGCGGGGGTGGGGGGGCATCTCTAGTGGCTCTAAGTGTGGCCAGTACTGGGGGTGGGGATGGGGAGGACAGGTGGGGAGCTGCAGACCCTTTCAGTGGTCAGGCACTTACAAGGAGCAATCATCAGATGTCATGTAGGTAAGAACAACATCCAGATCAGGGAATGCTAAAGTGTCATCCTCTGTTAAGACCCAGGATCTTGGAGCAGGGAGAGTTCCTGGGCTTCCGGGCTCCTTGGGCCTTTGCTCAGAGCCTCTTTTCTATCTCAGGAACAGCTGCCCCAGGGAAACAGGAATCACTCCTCCCCACCCACAGTCTGGGGTCAAGAAGCTAAGAAGGAGCAAGGTTCCACCCCACAGGGGGCTGCCTCCCCAAGTTCTGCCATGCCCCTTCTGGGGGACTCCAGGCACACTACAGAGACCCTGGAGCCTCTAAAAGCCCAGGATGATGAATCAAAGTGAACAGAAAGGAGCAGACTGGAGAATGGCTGGCCGAGGTTCACCTGCCCCTCCCCACTTCCCCACAAGATCAAATTATGACCTGAAATCACTGGCTACATATTTTATTATGTGGATAATTTAAAGGATTAGAGCGAGACAAAGAATTCATAAGCTGTAGTCACATTAGAAGACAAATTGTTTCCATTAATCTCTGAAGAAGGGGGAAGGAGAGAAATGAGAAAATGTGCGTACACCAGAGAAAGGCAGGCACAGACCTTGTTGGGGGGGAGGTGGATTGAGACAAGGATGCTTTCTTTTCTATAGTCTCTTGCTGCCCTCCAGCCGCCCCCTCCCCCCCACCAAGCAAACAGAGGCTCTGCTCCAAATAAGGCTGATTTGCATTGCAGATTTATCTCCACTGCTTTTTTGCTTCTGTTGCCAACCAGAGAGGGTTTAAATAACATGTATTGTTCTGCATGATTCCTTATGCAAATGTTTCTGGCCTGTTTGTTATTCCTGAATAATTTCCAGGCCTGCTGTCTGGACAGAAGCAGAGGTCTCTCCCAGCTGTGTGAGGAGTCACTTGTCCCAGGAGGGAAAGAGGACAGACAGGACTCATGGGCCCAGCCAGATCCTTCCAGGCCAGCCCTCGTGGCCCAGGGAGGACAAGGCTCTCCCCTGGCCAGTCTGGAGACTGAATGTGACAGCTGACAGACAGTCCCAATGCACAGAGAGGAAGCCCCGCACAGAAGTATATGCAGGAAAGCCTGACTGCGGAGTCCCTTTTACCAAAAACCAATGAGACCAGCCAATGACCTTGGACAAAGCAAAGAAATTCTGTAAGTGAGGGCATCTGTAGACACTCACTTCTCCCAGGGATGAGGTTCAGATATGAGGCCAGTGCTACCTCAAGAGTTCCTTTCATCTCACTCCATCAGCTCCTTGCTTGGGCCCTCTGCTTAGCATCCTCAAACCAGGCCTGCAATCCAGTAGATGGAACGCTTGCAGGACAAGGCTGATCGGTGCCTCTAGTCCTAAGCTTGATTTTGCTTTTAATGATTTTGTCTTTTTGTTTGTTTGTTTGTTTTGTTTTTTATTTTATCCCCCAAGGACAGTAGAGACTTTTGTGGTTCACTGAGTTATTGCCAGAATGATGTCATTTAACCTTAGGATAAGTGTGCCCATGTGACTGTAAATCAACCCCTCCAGTCCTTTCTTCTAAAGGCATGGATGCTGGAGGATTCTTCTGCACTTGTGGCAAAATGCATCCCCTCTGTGTCTCCTACACAAAGTGGTTGGGAGAAGGTCCAGAACCATGTTCCATGAGGTCCAACTGGTTTACTCTATAAGGTGATGTCAGTAGACTAGAGCCCCAGGGTGAATGGGTGGTTTGGCTTTGAACCCTGAGCCACTGCACGGGGAATTAAGTCAGCAAGGCTACAGGGTTCAAAGTTAGGAGAGCAATTTTTCAAGCCATTCTCAACTGTTCTGTAACATTTCCTATTTACACAGAAGAAATGTCAACTCTTGGCATTAGGTTCAAGAGAGGGAGGATTTAAAGATACTTATGAACAAATCACTGGAGACATAGGTAGGAAGGCAAAGGTGGGTATCTACTACCACTTGCTCATTTCCTAGACTGAGGTGCATAGGTCTGGGTGTCCAGGTCCCTGGGCGTCATTTCCAGTGCAAAGGGTATTGTGTGTGGTGTGTGTGTGTGTGTGTGTGTGTAACAGCAAGAAAAACGTGCTGATTCTTTTGCTTATATTTTGGTCCCACAAGCTTGAAACTTCTAGATTAAGTTTGTGTTTATCTCAGCTCCATATATCCTCACCCCTACCCCAATCCCTGTTCCTTCTGCTCACTCTTTCCTAGAGCAGGTGGCTCATCCTGCCCACTTCCCTAGTATCATGGCATCAACACAACCCACCCCAAGTAAAGCCTTACCCATATCTCTCATGTCCCAGATGCAGAAGACACTGCCTACCTGCTCTGAAGTCACATGGGAACCAGAGGGAGAAGGCTGAGTCCCAGTGTGTTCCGATTCAGACATGGGGGCAGGGCCATGAGAGACCTGTCTTCTCTTTTCCTGGATACAAGATAGGGGGAGGGCCCATGATGGTGGTCAGGAAGGTCATCTACCTTAAACTTCTACTTCCCTTTCTGAAAAACAGGGAGGAAAGGGACTCCCTGGTTAAAAGGGCAGGCTGGTGTGGTGTCACAAAGTACTACACTCTGTGTCTTCCCAGAGAAACCTGCCTCAAGTTAGTCTCTCCCAGCCTGCCCAGCAACTTCCTTTCCACACTTCCTTTTCCTTCCTAGACACCTCTTTTGTGGATAGACAGGAACATTTTAAAAATAATTTTCTAAAGTTGTATTTTTTTGTAATTATCTTTATTTATTGGATAGAGATAGCCAGGAATTGAGAAGGGAAGGGGATCTAGAGAAGGAGAGACACCTACAGCCCTGCTTCAACACTTCAGAAGCTTTTCCCCTGCAGGTGGGGACCAGGGGCTTGAACCTGGGTCCTTGTGCACTGTAACATGTGCGCTCAACCAGTTACACCACCACCTGGCCCCAGAAAGGAATATTTTAAGGAAGAGAGGAGCAAGGAATGAGGCCCAGGTACTAGACTAGGTAGGCAAGGGAGCTCCAGGGAACGTCCAAAGCTAAGTTTCGTCAGGGACAGAGCATCTCATCTGTCTCTTCCACTGTCTCCACTGTGACCTGAGCCCTGGCCCCACTCTCCTGGTACTTGGGGCCAAGCTCAGCAGCTTTGCAGAAACCAGGGTGGGGTGAACTATCCCTAACCTGCTATCCTCCTATCTCCCACTGTGGAGAGGAAAGCCCCTAGCTGTAGGAGGGGTGGGGGTGTGGACATCCAGGAGGGAATAGGAGCTGGCCTTGGAGAGGCACGTTCACAGGCTCTGCTATACTCAATCACACACATGCTGTTCCCACCTGCAATGAAGGCCCAGGAGTCTGTTCCTGCAGATCTGCTTCTTGAGAGCTGACAACAACCAACCATTTCAGGGATAGAGAGATATTTCAGATAGCCTACAAGGACAGCTGTGCAACTTGTTTGGAATGTTATGATTAGATTAGAGGGTTCAGGCTGCTGTTTGTGTTCTCTCCATCTGTCTCTCTCTCCCTTTAAATGACTGCTTGCTTTGTCCTGAAAGTTGAGCTCTACCTAGGTCTCATGTTGGCCCCAGTTTATCACTGCCTCGCCTATCTGGGGACACAACTCCTGCTCCATTAAACCTAACCTCCCTCTCCCTTTCTGCAGCTGGTCTCATCTCCTTCTCTTAGGAGGCCTCACTCAGATTTGTTCCCCAAAGATCTCTGGTCTGGGGGCAGACACCCTTTCAAGGAGAACATCCCAGGTTCCTGGTTCCAGCTTCAGCTTGGGGAGGGAAGCTGGAAGTGGCAGCAGCTAGAAACTGGATTCCACCAATTTCATGATTGTGCTGGAAGGCTTGTCTTTGTGATGGAGAAAGATGCTTTCAGGGCTGGCTTCCTCCAGAGCTGACTAGCCTAGGAAACAGTTACTCACTCACCCCCCAGCAGGGAGGGGAGGTCACCCCCTACATCCACTCATTCATCAGACAACTTTCAAAAGTACAGGTCAGACCCTGTTCTGAAAATCAGGGAGGTGGCAGAGAGAAAAGATTCAATTCTTTACTGTCAGGAGAAGGGGTGTCAGTAGAGAGGGAGAGCTCTTACAGATTACATGAGAAATTTAAACCAGATTGGAAGAAGGCAACCTCAAGCCAAACCGGTACTGGTGTCTGAGCTAAGATATGAAGCTGAGGGTAGGGGGAGGCCAGCCCAATTTCTTAATTAATGTTCTAGGAGTAGCACCTTTATCTTCACGTCCAAACAAGTGGGAAGTCTGGGGATCCCCAAAGCTGGAGAGGTTTACTACTTACTAGCTTTAATTGCCCAAAGCATCTCCAGGCTCTGCAAACCCATATAGAAGGTCTAAGTTTCCACAAAGTTGTTTTTCAGAGGCTGTATGTTTAGTCAAAGTGGGGGCCACTGACTACAAAGCATTTCTAGCCCCCTCCCCCCAAAGAAAAGCAGCCTAAACTTTTTTTGTTGTTGTTAGCAAGCTATTTTATATGCAAAACTGGCTGCCTCCCAGATTGCAATACTGTATGGCCTTCAGCTGACAATCGTTGCCCTAAATATTTATTTTCGCTTGGTGATATTGCAATTTGTGTAATGAGGCATTATGACCCTGGGCAGCAGGGAGCTGTGGTAAAACAGAGTATCTGTTTTGCATGGCTGCCAGCAAATACTCATGTCGCATGACTACAGATTCCTCTGGTGGGACACATGTCTTGATGCTGTCCTGTAAATGACTAGAGAAAAATAATGGAAGGATGGAAGGGTCTTGGAATCTTTCAGGAATTTCTTGCCTTAAGGAGTGGCCATGTTCACAAATAAACACAATTTAGGCTTGTCTACCAGAAGGGCAGGGAAAAGCCAAACAGAAAGCACAGAGAATTGCTTCAGAGTAGGGTGAGGGACTCCTGGGGTTAATTAGACAATTTTACTTACTTTACTTAAAAAAAAAAAACTTTATCTATTGGATAGAGACAGCCAGAAATTGAGAGGGAAGGGGGAGAGAGAGAGAGAGAAAAAAGGTGAGAGACAGACAGACACCTGCAGACCTGCTTCACCACTAGTGAAGATTTCCCCCTGCAGGCGGGGACTGGGGGGTGAGGGGGGGCTTGAAGCTGGATCCTTACACATAATAACATGTACACTCAACCAGAAAGAAAAAAGAAAGGGAGGGAGGGAGTGAGGAAGATGGAAAATATACATACAAACAAAAAACAGGCCTCTGTAAGAGGTGAACTTGTCCTGCAGGCACCAAGCCCCAGCAATAAACTTATTTCAAAAGAGTGCTTACTTCATGAAAGTACCCTATTTATACATAAAAAAACATGTGAAGTAACTCCCCAAATGTTGGGACATTGTAGATGTGGTTGAACATTGGCAGGGCCCACAAACCACTATATTTCTATGCAAGTATTATTTACATATCCCCCACCACATTATCCCCTCAGGGTATTGCTAATTCCCACCAGCTAAACTACAGCAATCGCAACTAAGGAAGTTCCCAGAATGCCTTTTTTCCTTTTCTCTCCACCCTCTTCCCTAGCCAATTCCGTCCACTTGCCACTTCTGTTTTACCCTATAAAACCAGCTGCTGTTCCTGGTTTTGCCCCTTTTTTTCTCTTCTGCGTCCCGACCTGGAGAAGGGCTGGCATGCATAGCGGGAGGCGGCCATTTTGCTAGCTCCACCCGACTCTGGGGCATCTGCATGAATAAAGATTTGCATTCCCACTCTGCCATGAGTTCCTGGTCTCTCTCTCTCTCCTGCGACACAACCCTGACAAAGTAACTCCCCAAACTACACTCTACTATAATACCAAGCAATCGGAGATTAGCTTGATGGAGGTGGAAAAGGGCTATCTGAGATATATTTCATTCCATCTTAAAAAACGTCTTGAGTTCTTTAAATTCATAGATTTCAGCTCCGAGTATATGTTCCTTTAGTCTAAGCACTTAATGTTGCAGATTTGTAAACTGATTGAATTCTGACACTGAGCTTAAATTGTTATAGCATTTTTGATAATAACTTATTTTGAAATATTAAATCACCTGTAATTTAAACCAGGTAGACCAGAAGCAACCGGTCCTGTCAGTATCTAAGATACAGTTATTTGTAAATAGCATTTAATGACATAAATCATGGTGAGGTCACATATGGTAAATCCTAACCATGGGATTTTTTTTTTTTTTTTTGCCTCCAGGGTTATCACTGGAGCTCGGTGCCTGAATTATGAATCCACTGCTCCTAGAGGCAATTTTTTTCCTTTTTTTGTTGCCCTTGTTTGTCGTTGTTATTGGATAGGACAGAGAGAAATCAAGAGAGGAGGGGAAGACAGAGATGGGAAGATGTTGTTTTCACTGGGCTGGCTTCACGGGCGGGTAACAGACGACCAGGGACTCATGGTTGAGCTGTAGGCAGTATCTCTTTATTCATGCAGGACGCAGCACAATTTAAGCCGAGCTAAGCTAAACTAACGGTACCCTAAAACTCACAATGCTGTCTTTATATATACTTGCCAAGTAGGGTGGAAACAGGATGTGACATAGAGATGGTGGAGAGAAAAGTGACTGGTGAAAATCAGAGTGTGACAAGGAGAGGATCAGGGTGTGACAAGGAGAGGGGGTGGAGCAGGTGAGAATTCTACCACTAAACCACCAATGCCCTGGAGGGAAGGTGGTGCTTGTTAACAGAGGTTATGTAAATAGAATGAAGTGGTTATGTAAATAGAATAGTGTTAAGCAGGGGGGATTTAAACCAAATGAAACAGAAGGGGTTTTTAAAAGCAGAATTAGAAGATACCAACAGGAAGAGAAAGATAAGATACCTGCAGAACTGCTTCACCATTTGTGAAGCAACTTCCCTGCAGGTGGGGAGCCAGGGACTCAAACTGGGATCCCTACACCGGTCCTTGCACTTTGTGCCAAGTGTGCTTAACCCACTACACTACTGCCTGGCTCCCACCAAGAGATTTTCAAAGTAAACCAAGCTCACAAGTAACTTGGTTATAATAATAGTTATCTATTGCTGTATTAAACCCTAAGACAGCAAGGAACCTTCCTCATTCTCTTTAAAATCCATTATTTCTCCCAGTCCTGGGGCTCTGCTTATATTTCTTTATGCTTTTCTTGATCCCCTACCATATGATACTGCATCTGCTGACCTCAACCAAATCAATGCAACTAGTGCACTATGCCATGTTTCACTCTGGACTGTATCCAGAGATGCCAAGCCTGAGATGTCAACCCTCCTGTCCCAATACTCTGCTGAGACCCTTCCTTCTTCTTCTTCTAGCATTTGCCCTTCTTCCGTAGCCAGTCAATAGCGTCAGGTTGAGCCTGATGTAAAGTTTCGAGACCTCCTTTGAATCTGGAGAGGTGGCAGTCGTTGACTAAGTGGGTCATAGACCCTTCCTAATACATAGGACTCCCTAGTTCCATTTCAAATGGTGCATTCCCTAACAAAGTTACAGAACCTAGATAGAGACCAGGGTCTAAGGGATAGGATGTATATGCACATGTATCCATAAGTTAGGGGAAAATATATATCTTTGGGTTAGAGTGCTCAATTGTCTACAGTGAGCAGACTTAGACTCATTAAGTGCAGCAAGCAAGTAGAAAGACCTAAAAAAAAAAAAAAGACACCATAAAGTCATAAAGTACTGAATCAAATACTTACTACGTAGGCCTAGATACCCTCCTTCCTACCCACTACTTCACTTCTCTCAATCACTTTAAGTCTAACCTTATCAAATAGACTACAAAACCTGGATAAGGGCAAGAGACCGGCTCACTTTAATGATGGCCTTTTTTGTCAATACCCCATCATCTGGGGCTCTAGTCAGAGAATCCTTGGATGCTCACATAGATATGACGGGTCTAGACCTCTAATAAGATTCCTCTCTCTACCATCACTGGTCACTTCCACCAGGAATTATCATCATAAACCCTCTTGTGGACCTCTACATGACCTTGCCCTCAATGTAGAACAACAGTGGTGGAAATTGCCCCACTCTCCAAAGAAAGGCTGGGTCAACATACTCTGCCACTCAAGGAAGATGGGTCCTGAAATGAGTGCAACCTAGAATGTTCCTTGCTGTGACCATGGACTGTAAGCTCAGACTGACAGGGACACAGAGGTTACAAAAGCTCCTGTGCTAAATATGAATAGACATGGGGCCTAGGTCAGATTGATTTATATACTTTCCTCATATTTGGGAGCTACTCTCTGCCCTAATCCAGCTTTCTAGGCCTATTTTCAATTCTGACACCATCTTCCCAGACAATACTGGTATTTTTTACTAGTTTTTTTGTAGTGATTAAAAAGGTTGTAAGATAATAATGGTAAAATTCCACACAGTTCCCACCACCAGAGTTTCATGTCCCATTCACTCCATTGGAAGCTTCCTATTCTTTATCTCTCTCTGGAAATATGGACCAAAATTCCTTATGGGGTGCAGAAAATGGGAGTTCTGGCTTCTGTAATTGCTTCTCTGCTGAACATGGATGTTGGCAGGTTGGTCCATACCTCCAGCTTGTCTTTATCTTTCCCTAGTGGACTAGCCCACCTGCATGTTAGCTATCGGGCTCAGGCAAGAATTATTTAAGTCATGGGCGACATAGAAAATACTTAAAATAGATTTCCTAGCTCCTTCCCATACAAAGACCCCTAGATTCATTTGCTCTGTTCCTATCTTTGAGTTCCTGTTTACCAGTTTGCTTTATATCTTACTGCCTTTCAGCCACCAAGCTGCAGATGCTACCATGACACCATCCTGACTTCCCTGGGCAGAGGACCTCACCAGTGTGTATCAGAACATGACCTCCACAGAGCCCTACCCCAGTAGGGAAAGATGGAAACAGGCTGAGGGTATGGATCCACCTGCCAATGTCCATGTTCAGCATAGAAGCATTTACAGAAGCCAAAACTCCCACCTTCTGCACCCCATAAGGAATTTTAGTCTATAATCCTAGGGGGGATAAAGAACAGGGAAACTTCCAATGGAGGGGATGAGATAGGAAACTCTGGTGGAACTGTACCCCTGTTATCTTATAATTTTGTTAATCATTATTAAACCACTAATAAAAAATCTAAGTAAAAATATTAAAGACTTCCTTTGTACAGCAGAAAAGTAGCAATTATTCAAACAATAAATATTAGAATCAGATTAAAAAAAAAAACAACTCTGTAATAGCCAGAACCATCCAGCCAGGTGTGTCTCAGAACTGGTGAGCTTTAAACATTTAGAAGTTTGTCAGGCTATATTATGGTGGCTAAAGAGGAATTCCTACACTGAGCAGGATATTTAATTCACTAGTTGCTTAAGAGAATTGGTGACTAGGTGTTGACTTGGGAGAGGAATAAAGAAGGGCTTACTTACAGATATGTGCTGAGACTGAGGTCAGGAGGGTTAGAATTCTTTCCAGTTCCCCTGAACTTACTTCTCCATCCCAAAGCAAGCTAAAGCCAGGGCCAGGCTTTCTGGATCCTCTAATAAAAACATGAGGCTTTCCCAGGCCGTTCACCCATACATTCTACCAAGGAGGGGTAGGAAAGAGGGAAAGACATTCTCCATCTGCCACAGAAATTTGTCACTATGAAATCAAACAACTAGAGAGTGGGCAGATGCTGAAAGAACAGAACACTTCCTGGGGAATGAAACAGGAAAACACTGGCCTCCACTACTGGCTCTGTGGATGTGACTGTTTCCCTGATAATCAATCTTCTTTCTTGCCAGCAGACACAACTGCCTCCCCTGTGCACAGAAATCACAGTGAAAAGCCCTCTGAGAGGTGATGTGGGTTTTCAGCTGGTAGCCACCTAAGAACAACTTGAAATCTCTGTGAAGAGAATGCTCTGGGCAGACAGACGGAAGGCAGCAGTCCCTAAGCAAGCTTTCCATGGCAGCTGTGATGGTGCCTCTGGCAGGTTAGACCACGGGCAGATGCCATGTTCACAGAGCCAGGGCTAAGGTCATTTTAGAGACTCACTGAAGCTTCCAGAACGGCTAATCTAACCTTTCAACCTTGCATCTTTTTGTTGTTGTTGGCAATTTTTATACTTCATTATTCTTCATAATGGGAAGAAATTGAAGAGGTGTGACAAAAATTTTAATGTGCATATGCTAATACTGCCCTGTATCCACAGAGTGCCTTTTAATTTCCAAGAGTGCCAGAGGCCTTTCGAGAGAAGATCTACAACTATGAAAAAGTCATAGAGCTCTGTATTTTAACAGCCCTTCCTACAAGAGTAAAAGCTCCCAAGAAGTCTCTGGGACTAACCAGAGGGAATCTGGAAGGTGCAATGAGGATTTTTTTTCTCATGGTATAAACACTGACCATAGTTTGGAGTCCTCAAGCACAAAAAACAAAGTACTAACTGGGCTGACTTTGAACAGTGCTGCATTTAGGAGAAAAAAATAATTTTGTGGAATCCTTCAAAATTTAACCTCTCAAAACTAGCCAGAGCCCTAACACTAGCCACAAAAATATGTGTGAATATATGGAAGTCATTTCAAGAAAACATCAGAGGAGTTCCAGGTCTCCATGTAATTGCTGCAGAAGCTTCTTTTATACTAAGAAAAGGAATGTTCGCTATCTCAGTAAGAACAAAAAAGCATTTTGGCAGAGCCAAGACGGCAACTTGGACAACACCTGGCTTGAGCTCTGCAAGGAGGCTGCTTTAAACCTGGGAATTTTGGGTGAGGGTAGGATTTCCAGGCCAGTGGTGGAGTATGGGGTGGGGGTGCGAGTGGTCAAGGTGGATCAAGAATCCTATAACCCACCCTTAGGCTGGCAAGAGGCTGAAAAGGACAAAGGAAACAGAGTGGGCCTGGGCTGTGGAGTTTGCTCCTTCCCTCTGCACCACCCCCCAAACCAGAGAGGTGAGGGAGCCAGTGGCAGAAAGGGAGGCTTTCCTGCAGAGTTAATCTTTTTAAACAAGATTCCAAGCTCCTGGGGGAGGGGGTGGTGGTGGTGGTGGATATCGGATCTTTTGCCAAGCAAAGGCTTTTTTTTGAAGGGGAGCTCTTGAGTGGCCAATCTCAGCCTCTGCTGCTGGGGCTGAGAATAGCCTCTTTCAGTTTTGCTTGGGTTAGTTTATCTGTGTTTATTTCTCCCCTCTGCCTCTTGAGTTGGTTTGATAGTTGCTTCTTGTAATTGCTTTTGCTGTGTTTAGGAAGGGGGTGAGGTTGTGAGCAGCCAATATGGAGTGGTTTAATCTGCAGACTGATTGTTAGGTTTTTAAAAAAATTTTTTTTTTCCTTTTTTTGCTGTTGTCTGTTTTCCCTTCTCTCTGGGTTGACTAAAATTAGTTGTTGCTTTTCCACTGATTGGTGATTGAGTGTGCTATTGATTGTGGGAGAAATTTGCTTTTCTATCTTTTCTCCATTTTCATTTTTCTTTCCATCTTGCTAATTAGAAAAATCTTTTTCCTTTTGCTGCTGTCTTTTCTATATTCACTTGTGCTTGTTTGTGAATTATCTTGTGGAAGAAGTCTGACTCAAAGTGGATTCTTTCTCTCTCTTTTCTCCTTTCTTTCCTCTTCCCAACATCTCTAGAATTTATAGTTGACTTTTGTAATTGTCTATTCTTACTTTGTCTTTTGTTTTTGTTTCTTGTTTTTGGAGTGGAGGTATTGCTTGGCTAACTGGTTTTGGTTGAAATGCATTAATCTTTGCTTCTGTTGCTATTGTTGTACTTTGAAGTTTGTGATTTCATTTGTGAAAGGACTTTGGTTTGGTGTGGCTTGTACTCACAAAATACAACAACTCAACTACAACAGACAGGTCAGAAAAATACAAACCAATACACCAATAAAAAAATGGTCAAATTGAAATCAGTTAAATCAGCTACTACAATGAATCAGAACAGGAGCCCAGAAGAAATTTCAAGTAAGCCAGAAGCAACTAAAAATGAATAAAATATTCAAACATTAATTGATGTATTAATCACAGGAGTGAGGAAAGCTTTTGAGGAAAATCCTATCAGAAATAGGAAAAATAACAGATGACACCCTCAAAGAAAATATTAGCTATCTCGAGGTAGAGAACTGAAAGCTTAAATAGCTGAGCTAAAAGGCCAGCTAGCAGAACAGGCTAATACTGTAACTGAGCAAGGTAAAAAAATAGATGAACTGAATAAGGAAGCTGAGGGAAGGGAAAATAGATTAACAGAAGCAGAAAATAGAATTAGCCAGAAGATGAGTTAAAGAAAACTAAGAAGGAGGTAAAAGAGCTAAAAAAAGAGATTGAGAGACACTGAAAACAGCATCAGAAACATATGGGATGATCTTAAAAGAAGTAACATTCACATAAATGGCCTAATATAAGAAGAAAAGAAAGAGAAGAAAACTTCCTAGAGGAAATGATAGAAGAAAGTTTCTCCACCCCAAACAACAGAAAGGACATTAAGATTCAAGAGGCCCAGAGAGTCCCAAACAGAATCAACCCAGACCTGAAGACACCAAGACACATCATAGTTATAATGAAAAGAAGTAAGGACAAAGAAAGGATCCGGAAGGCTGCAAGAGAAAAACGAAGTCACATACACAGGAGAACCCATAAGGCTATCAGCAGACTTCTCCACACAAACCCTAAAAGCCAGAAGAGAATGGCAAGATATCTATCTCAATGAAACAGGGTTTTAGCCAAGGATAGTTTATCCTGCTGACTCATTCAGAATAGATGGAGGGATAAAAGCCTTCTCAGACAAGCAGTTAACTGAGGCAACTTCACCAAGCCTGGCCTGAGATTCTAAAAAGGCCTCCTATAAACATGAACATCACCAAAAAACTTGCCATATAACAGAGCAAACAAAAAAATTGTTGAATAACGGCACTGTAATAGCTTAAATCCATAATGTCAGTATATGTCAATGGCTTAAACTCACCCACTAAATGGCAAAGAGTAAGAGGATGGATCAGAAAACACAACCCAACCATATGCTGTCTGCAAGAATCCCACCTGACCCAACAAGATAAACAAATACTCAAAGTGAAAGGATGGAAAATTATCATACAAGCTAATGGGCCACAAAATAAAAGGGCATAAACAGCTATTCTCATCTCTGACACAATAGACTTTAAAATAAAGTAATAAAAGATAGGCATAGACATTACACAGTGATCAGAAGATCAATTAACCAAGAATATTTAACAATTATTAACATATATGTACCCAGTGACAGTCCATCTAAATACATCAAACACCAAAGGAGCTTAAAAAAAATACACCAATATAACACAGTACTAGCAGGAGACTTCAACACCCCCAATCTCACATTTAGATAGAACATCTAAGCAGTGAATCAACAAATAAATAAGAGAATTAGATGATGAGATGGATAGACTAGACCTCCTGGACTTATTCAGAGCTTGTTACCCCAAGAAATTGAAATACACATTTTTTTGAATCCTAGAACATCCTTAAGGATAGACCACATGTTATGTCACAAAGACAGTATTGACAAATTTAAAGCATTGAAATTATCCCAAGCATTTTCTCAGACCACAGTGGAGTAAAGCTAACATTCAACAACAAACAGAAAATTACTAAAAGTCACAAAATTTGGAAACTCAACAACATACTGCTTAATAACCGCTTTCAAATGTTCCTAGATTAAAATGAAAATGAAGACATGAGCTATCAAACTATTTGGGACACAGCTAAAGCAGTACTTAGAGGGAGTCTCATAGCCATACAAGCACACAGCAAAGAACAACAACAACAAAAAAACTCAAGTAAATGACCTAACTGTATAACTTAAAAAGACTCAGAAGAGGAACAAAGGAACCCTAAAGCAACCAGAAGGGCTGAGATCACTAAAATTAGGGCAGAAATAAATAACATCAATATTAATAGGGCTATACAAAATATCAATGAAGCCCAAATGTTGGTTCTTTAAAAAAATAAAGAGAATTGACAAGCTCTTAGCCAGAATCACACACAAAAAAGACTCAAATAAATAGAATTGTAAATGACAGGGGAGATATCACAAGACACTACAGAAATTCAAAAAATCATGTAAAACTTCTATGAACAACTATACGCCACCAAACTAGAGAACTTGAACAAAATGGAAGAGTTCCTAGAAACTTATTGCCTTCCAAAACTGAACCAGGAAGAACTACAGAACCTAAATGGACCAATTACAGACAAAGAAATCAAAAAAGTTATTAAGAACCTTCCCAACAACTAAAGTCCAGAACCAGATGGATTTACAAATTCTACAAAACCTTCAGGAAACAGTTAATACATATACTTTTAAAGCTCTTCCAAAAAACTGAAGACCTAAGAACACTTTCTTCCACCTTCTATGAAGCCAACATCATCCTTCTACCAAAAGCAGATAGGGACACAACAAAAAAGGAAAACTACAGACCACTATCTCTGATGAACATAGATGCTAAAATACTGAACAAAAATCCTAGCCAAAAGGATATTAAAAAGATTGTTCATCATGACCATGTGGGATTTATTCCAGGAATGCAAATATACATAAGTATATCTCAATATAAATAAGTCAATATACGTTCAATATACTTAAGTAAATCAGTGTGATTCACCACAACAATAAAAGCAAAACCGAAAACCACATGATTATCTCGATACAGAGAAAATCTTTGATGAAATCCAACATCCTTTCATATTCAAAACACCTCAAAAAATGGGAAGAGATGGAAAATTCCTTAAGATAGTGGTGTCCACATACAACAAGCCTACAGCCAACATCATACTCAATGGGCAGAAGCTGAAAGCATTCCCTCTTAGATCAGGAAATAGACAGGGCTGTCCATTATCACCGTTACTCTTCAACATAGTATTGGAGGTTCTTACCATAAGTCAGGCAAGAGAAAAATCAAAGGAATACAGATTGAAAGGGAAGTCAAACCCTCACTACTACTTGCAGATATGATAGTATACATAGAAAAACCTAAAGAATCCAGCAGAAAGCTTCAGGAAATCATTAGGCAATATAGCAAGGTGTCAGGCAACAAAATCAATGTACAAAAATCCATAATGTTCCTTTATGCAAACACTAAGTCAGAAGTGGAAGATATCCAGAAATCATTATTTATTTATTTTGCCTCCAGGGTTATCACTGGGGCTCGGTGCCTGCACTACAAATCCACTGCCATGGAGGCCATTTTCCCCATTTTGTTGCCCTTGTTGTAGTTGTTATTGTTGTCATAGCTGTTGTTGGATAGGACAGAGAGAAATTGAGAGAGAATGGGAAGACAGAAAGGAGGAAAGATAGACGCCTGCAGAACTGCTTCACCGCTTGTGAAGCAGGTGGGGAGCTGGGGGTTCGAACTGGGATCCTTACACCCGCCCTTATGCTTTGCACCACATGTGTTTAACCCGCTGCACAACCACCCAGCCCCCAATATCCAGAAATCATTCCCATTCACTATCACAGCAAAATCAATAAAATACCTAGGAATAAACCTGACCAAAGAAGTAAATGACTTGTATACTGAAAACTATGAGGTGCTATTCATGGAAATAGAAAATGATACAAAGAAATGGAAAAATATGCCATGCTCATGGATTGGAAAATAATACTTATATACTGTCCCCATATTTGGGACCTATTCTCTGCCCTGATCCAGCTTTCTAGTCTTTTTTCCAACTATGACACCATCTCCCCAGACAATACCTTTTGTCCACCCACATGTTAGCTGTCATGCTCAGGCAAAAATTAGTAAAGTCATGGGCCCCTTGGAATATACCTAAAATAGACCTATTAGCTTTTTCCAAAATGGAGATCCCAAAACTCATCTGCTATATTCTTACTTTTACGTTCCTATTAAACAATTTGTTCTGCTTTATATCTTAATGCTTTTTCAGCCACCAAGTTGCAGATGTTACCATGATGCCAACTTGACTCCCCTAGACAGAGGACCTCACCAATATACCCTGGACTCCCACCTCTCCAGAGCCCTTGCCCCATTCGGGAAAGATAGGGCCAGGCTGGGAGTATGGATCAACCTGTCAGTGTCTATGTTCAGTGGGGAAGCAGCGGGGAAGCAATTACAGAAGCTAGATCTTCTACCTTCTGTTCCCCATTATGATCCTGGGTCCATGCTCCCAGGGGGATAAAGAATAGGAAAGCTTTGAAGGGAGGAGATGAGATACAGAGTTCTGGTGGTGGGAATTGTACCCCTCTTATCCTACGGACTTTTCAATATTTTTTTCTTATAAATAACAACAACAAAAAAGAAAGTGTAGTAGTTGGGAAATGAAATTTATTCCAAGGAAGCAACAGGATTTGAGTAGAGCTGGATCCAGAGCTGATTCAAAAAGATTCAAATACTCTTGTCAGAAGTCAGTCAGTTAGTCTCTCTCTCTCCCTCAGAAAAGTGTGAGCCCATTACACACTAGAACATTGGCTGGAGGCCAAAGCTTGCATCCCAGCATTTAATAACTCTAGAAGAAACCTGCCTATCCTGACTGTTCCAGAGAAAAAGCAGAGAGAAGTGTAACTGACCCCAGACTGGGTCACATGTTTATCTCTCAGCCAATCACTGTGATCTGGAGAAATTATTATGATTGGCTAGACCTGGGTTAAACTATGGCAGATTTCACAAGTAAAGCAAACTGAAGACTTTTCTCCATAGAACATACAGCCCCACAGGAGCCTCCACTTGCCTATGACTGAAATAATGCAAGAGTATCTGTCCAACACTTGAGAGTAATAATAAATTTATGCACTCCTACTGGTTGTATGAAGGGGAAAAAATCAAAAAAATCAAAAGGGAAAGAACCATCCTGGCAAAGAGACTGCTTTCCCACACAAGATCATTCATAGTATCCAGTGAAAATAATCTCAACCCAAGCCTCACTACAATGCACAAGAACTCAAGTTCAAGACCCCAGTCCCCACCTGCAGGGGGGAATGCTTTGCAAACGGTGAAGCAGGGCTGCAGGTGTTTCTCTTCTTTTCTATCTTCCTCTTCCCCCTCTTGATTTTTGCTGTCTCTATCCAATACATAAAGATAAGTTTTAAAAAATTAAAAAAGACCAGAGACCCCTTTATCCCACCCACACAATCAAATGTCTAAATTATCTCACTAGCTTCTGACTACAACCAGGAAAGTGTCCTAGTTCTCCAAGAATGCATCCACCAGGCTGTACACATTTCTCTGCAATGGCTGTGTGCTCAACAACAAAAGCACTGACAGGAGGCACATCCTCCAAGCTGACTCTCATTCCTGTGCCAGAGGCAAGACATCACAACATGAGAAGGTTGCTGCTGCAGCAACACTTATCAGTCTTCCTTTTCCTCCTGTAATGTGTACACTGAGCACCCAAGCCTGGTTTATGGGGGCCACATATGGCTGTTTTGCATTTCTAAGTGCCTGAAAAAGTATACTGTGATACATGGCAATGAAAGGAAATTCAGCAGCCTGGAAGGGCACTGGACTTTAAAGCATGAGGTTCCGAGTCCAGTCCCCAACATTACAAATACCAGAGCAATGCTCTGATTCTTTCTTCCCGTTGTCTTTCTTTATATTAACAAACATATAAATAAATAAACTTTTTAGAAAACGAAATGACACTTAAGTTTCTATTCATGCAATGTCGTAGGAACAGTCACACTTTTTGGTCTAGGATGCTTTCACACAGCACAAGGGCAGAGGGGAGTGGCTGTGACAGAACCTCTGGGCCCACCAAGCCCACAGCATTTGCTAGCTTGTTCCTTACAGGAAAGTTGGCTGATGCTGGGCTAGAAGAACTAATATCCTAGGAAACAAGTAGATTTTTTTGATGCATGATGGAGTTACCTCTGAAAATGAACACAGGACCTTATTCACCACTTTTCACACAACAGTTCCAAATCCACCAGACTCTGAGTAGAGAACAAGCACCACAAAAGTGAATCTCTACTAGGCTGGTATGCTACGAAAGCTCACTCAACATCTCTAGGGAAAACACTCCTTCAGTGACATGATAAAAGATGAACCTTCCATATGTCAAAAGCAGCAAGTACTTGTGTCTGTCTTTTTTCTCTTAAAAATCCTCAAGATTGTTTTTTCATATGGTTCTTTCAAAAGGCTCCTAAATCTCTTGTCATAGATGATCCTTGATGTAAGGCAAAGTGTAGCACTGAGGAAAATCCACAAAACAGCTCCAGAATAAGCACCAGTAGTTTCCACAATAGTTGGTTAACCAATAGTTGGGCTGTAACACCACTTTTGGGAGTTTGAACTTAGACTACAAGAGAATCCCACCCAGTTCCATCTACTGTATATTTTGCTTAGGTTGATAAAATTTCAAAGAATTCAGGAAACATGGATCTTATGAACTAGTTATTGGCACAATGTAAAATAATCTATGTGTGCTGCTTCTCAAAAAGACTCTCAGTGCCACATCTGACAAAAATTTTCCCAGTTCAACTGTGGCTCAATAAACTTTTATTATTTTTTGTTATTTATTTTTATTCAAAAGAATGTTTCCCTATCACAAAAATTAGAGAATCGCACCACCAACAGCAGCAAAGTCCATAGTTACACTGGTGGCAGAGAGTTTGCTGAGTATTTTCAATGTCCCAAAGGTCATAAAGGAGGGGGGGGGGGAGAAAAATGCTGGAAAGATATCCAAAACTCATGATGGCTCTGGGGAGAGACAGCACATGGCAATTCCTGTCTTCTCACATTGTCAGCTGCAGATGTATCACAGCAGGAGAAAGTACAATTCAACTTGAGTAAACCCTTCACACCAATTCCAGCACCTGATTGGGAAGAAAAAAGAGTCAAATTCATACTTTTAAAATACAGGAAAATTTCAATGGATTACTATATTATAAATGGAGAGCCAAATCATGAAAACTTTTCCCAACTCTAATAAGCTAAAGAACTTGACAGGATCAAATGGCATCATCAATCCTTTCTTTCAAATCAACAGTTAGTAGCATAAATATCACAAGTTAGATATCTCCATAATTAATTAGGGTGCATTCAAGATAAACCACAGGGATAAATGAACTAGATTATAATGCACAGCATGGATGTGTAGCTATCTTTCCACATTCTTGAAAAAAATTTTTTTTTCTTGCCTCCAGGGTTATCACTGGGGCTCAGTACTGGCACTACAAAATCCACTGTTCCTGGTAGCCATTTTTTCCTTTTTTTAAAATTGGATAGGACAGAGAGAAACTGAGAGGGGAGTGGAAGGGGGGAGATAAAGAGAGTGATCCAGGAAGTGGTGCAATGGATAAAGCACTTGACTCTCAATCATGAGGTCTGGAGTTCAATCCCTGGAAGCACATGTACCATGTGTCAGAGTGATGCCTGGTTCTTTCTCTCTCTTCTACTTTCTCACTAATAAAATAAACAAGATCTAAAAAGACAGAGAGGGCAGAGGAGACAGACAGAGATACCTGTAGACCTGCTTCACTGCCTGTGAACTGACCTCCCTGCAGGCAGGGAGCCAGGGGTTCGAACTAGGATCCTTGAGTTGGTCCTTGCACTATGTACTATGTGCACTTAACCTGGTGCATTACCGTCCAGTCCCCTTAAGAAAATACTCTTTTAATATTCATTTTATTTATTAATTGGGAAGGGGGAGAAAGCCAGAAGACTCTGGCATATGTGGTGCTGGGGACCACACTCAGGTCCTCATGCTTTCAAGGCCAACCACTTTATTCACCACATCACTTCCCGTGCTATTCTTTTTTTTTTTTTTGTATAATTTTTTAAAAAATATTTATTTATTCCCTTTTGTTGCCCTTGTTGTTTTATTGTTGTAGTTATTATTATTGTTGTTGTCATTGTTGGATAGGACAGAGAGAAACGGAGAGAGGAGGGGAAGACAGAGAGGGGGAGAGAAAGACAGACACCTGCAGACCTGCTTCACCGCCTGTGAAGCGACTCCCCTGCAGGTGGGGAGCCGGGGTTCGAACCGGGATCCTTGTGCCGGTCCTTGTGCTTTGCGCCACCTGCGCTTAACCCGCTGCGCTACCGCCCGACTCCCTCGTGCTATTCTTAAAAGCATTAAGTGGGGGTCAGACAGTAGCGCATCGGGTTAAGTGCACATGGTGTAAAGTGCAAGGACTGGTGTAAGAATCCCACTTGCAGGGGAGTCGCTTCACTAGTGGTGAAGCAGGTCTGCAGGCTTCTTTCTCTCCCCCCCTTTGTATTCCCCTCCTCTCTCCATTTCTGTCCTGTCCAACAACGAACGACATAAAAAATAACAATAATAACCACAACAAGGCTACAACAAGGGCAACAAAAGGGGGGAAATGGCCTCCAGGAGCAGTGGATTCATGGTGCAGGCACTGAGCCCAAGCAAAAACCCTGGAGGCAAAAAAAGAAAAGAGAAGAAAAGCCTAAGTGTGCTATTTAAGATTTTAATCGGTTTGCTTCTTTTACTGATGGACATTTCATAGTCATTAAGGTATACAGGATCTTGCCATTTCCTATCATCCCTTTCATTTTCTAGTCAGTCATCTGGTATCAAATACCTTGTTGGTTCTTCAGGTTAAATGTTTACTTTCCTGAGCATAATAATACTAACGTGGCAAGTACACATCTGCTAAGACTCTGAGCCTAGGAACATGCCAGTTTTCAGACAGTGCCGTCCGTAGTCACAATCAATCCATTTTTAATAATAACACTAAAATGCCTGTTCTTCCCTTGCCAACTGAGGGGGGAGAGAGAGGGAGAAGGAGAGGGAGAGGGAGAGGGAGAGAAACCTACTTGTCATAGAAAAAGAAGTAGGAGTAAGACATTTTCAAGCTTGGTGAATGTCTCATCAGCTGTCTTGGCCCCTGGCTCTGGTGCACTGTGGGGTGGTTGTAAGGGTGTATCGAAGCCAAATAATGCCTAGCCCTCTGTGAAAGCTAATGACTTCATCTGATTTTCATTCTGACCACCTATCAATTCATTCAGCATTCACATAACCTCCTCTAGTAAGTATACTATCATCTTCTCCACAGTTATAAGCTACCTATTCTTTTCCTCTTTCAATCAAAACGATTTCCGAATGGACAGAGACTCATGATTTGGCATGATCTCTAAGGCTTAGTACAATTCTATATTCCCACTAGTAGTTACAGGATAAAAATGGATGTGAGTTGAACATGGAGAAGATGTATAAAAAAGCTTACCTTAATTGTACCCTGACTGTTAGCAGCAATCAGCACATTGGACTCCTAAAAAAGAACAAGAACTTAGAAAGTACGGAGAAGGATTTCCTAGAGAGCAGTCCAAATAATACTTTCCTCTTCCTCTTCTTACTTTATGCTAAGACTCTAATAGAATCTAAAGTCAAGAACCATCTTTAAGATGTTTTTAAGTATGAGCTTAAAACATAAAAAAAATTTATTGTGAGAATTAAATTTTAAAAAGAAATAAAATCAAAAGCAGAGTATGAAACTTACAAATAAAAAGAAAAAAAGTGGACTGCCACTTTCTGGAAGCCAAAAGAAACAAAGACTGAAATAAAATACATACAAGAATAACTCAAGAAAAGCAAAATATGTAATCCATTCCAGAAAGTCTGCCCTTCATTCATTTCCCTCCATAAAACACAAGTAATGCTGCCTACATTTTTGGCCTAAATCTCTATAGACAACTGTATGTTATTGGGAAAACAAACAAAATGTGCATATTCATCCAAGAAAAGGTAATCTTTCTTTCTAGTTATTCTATCACTCAGCATATGCATTTTTAATAACTTTAGTGATTACTTGACATAGAATGCATGTAGTAATAAATTGTTTATATCTTAAGCCTTAAGAAAAGTTCATTTCTGCGTAAAGTAGGAAGTGTGGGGGAAAGGAATAGGTAAGATGGAGAGTCTTACTAAAGATTAAGAGTGGGACACATCTCCTGTTTGAATAATAGAGAATCTAACAGGCTCTGCACACAGAAGTGAACAAGGATCTTTCTGCTTCTCAAAGTAAAACAGCTGAACAGTGAGCAGATTCTAAATTGCCACAGAGGTTATACAGCAGAAGGAAAAGAGCTGTCTAAAGGAGAGCTATGAAGACAGGCTGAGTACATTCAGACTCAGCAAAAGGACAGACCAGCCTGAACATCCCATGGACTTCATGGCAAAGCAAAGGAGCAAACCCTCCACCAGTAAGAAAATTCAAGCTCAGTATAAATGATACCATTCAGATCTCCACTAAGAGGGACTGAAGTCTGTCAATTACTAAACCCACGAAGAAAGATAACTAGTAACTACTAACATAAGCAGTTATCTTTTTGAAATCTGAATGTTTAGTGCATAGATTTAGCAGATTACTCTATATTAGATGCTACCAGAGAGTTAACACCTTTTCCTGTGAAGAAGGAGACACACAGCAGGTGTCCCAATAATGTTTCCTTACAACAGCAAGGAAAAAAAAAATGGTTGTCTCTGTTGAGACCACTGTGTGAGGTGTTGGCACATTCTCCATGTCTGGTGGATTTTCTCCAGTGACTCGTTTCCTCTCACATCCTAAAGATGTGCACTTACTCACCAGTGTCACTGGCAGGTCTCAATAGAGGTAGGTGTGTGTGTGTGTGTGTGTGTGTGTGTGTGTGTGTTTTAGAGAGAGACAGAGGCATGATGAAGGGTGAGGTGAGGTGTGTGTGTGTGTGTGTGTTTTAGAGAGAGACAGAGGCATGATGAAGGGTGAGGTGTGTGTGTGTGTGTTTTAGAGAGAGACAGAGGCATGATGAAGGGTGAGGTGAGGTGTGTGTGTGTTTTAGAGAGAGACAGAGGCATGATGAAGGGTGAGGTGTGTGTGTGTGTGTTTTAGAGAGAGATAGAGGCATGATGAAGGGTGTCCTGTCCAGGGAGAGGTCCACCTTGACCCTGAGCAGCCAGAAGAGGCTCAGGCCACCATTAGCCCTGAACTAGAATAAGTGGGTTGGAAAATAAATAAATGTTTAAAGTGTTTGCGGGTCTTCATTTAGAAGCTCGGTGACAGTTCTGAACTCAGAAATCTGCTATAGTAGCTTAACTTTTTGTTATATGAAACTGGTTACACTTTGCATTGTTTTGCATAAAGTCAAACCTATAGACAATGTAAAGTGGGAATGTATTATACACAGTAAGTGAAAGGTAACTACTGCATGGCTTTGCAAAAAAAAAAAAAAGAAAACTGTCTCTTAGACATTGTGAGAACTATGGTGGTGGAGGGTACAGAACTTTGATGATAGGTATGGTAACTTTCACAGATATATGGGTGTGAAACTGTAACCCTAAAATCTTATGCTGTTGTAAATCATTAATAAAAATTACAAAAAGTAAAGAATTTATAAAAAAAAGGGGATAATTAAGGGCTAAATTGTCTTTCCAATAGTCTGATATTAGCATAAGAGAGATTCATTTTTGTACACAACAGAAAAAAAAAACTGTATTTTATTTTAGCACAGATGAATGGAAGTGGTAAGTACAGCCTATCATTGAAGATTTTGAATGATTCTGTCTGGACTTTGAATAACTGGTCATTCTCAGCTGGAGCTATAGTTGTGCCTGAGATCTAGTGTAAATAAGTTATGGCTCAATAGCTTGTTTTTACTTGCCAAAACAAAAAGAAAAAGAAAAAGAAAAAAGAAAAAAAAAGCCCCTTTCTTGGAAATTAGCAGTCTTGCTAAAACAAACAAAAACTCTCAAGGTTAAGCTAATAAAGTACCCACTATTTTCTTGTTGTTACAAATAGATTGAGAAGACAGTGGAAATTTAGTGATACGTTTATTAATAAAAATAGAAGACACACAAAAAAAGTACACCAATGTGCTTATAAAGCCAGTGACACTATACAGACTTAGACCACAGCAAAAGCAACACCCACAAGAATGATTTTCTCTTTGCTAGTTTACCTAGAATAGTAACACCATAGCTAATAACATAAATACCAGAAAAACTACTAGAAAGCAATGAGAAATAGTATTACTTCAAATTTAAAATACTGACAAGGCTGGAATAGCTAAGCCAATATGACACTCAGAAAAATATTTCTGTATTTCTTCCCACTTCCTAGCTGCTGATTCCTTAATCAAACAATAATGTTTATTAAAAAAAAAAAAAACTATGCCACTTCCAAAACCAATTACCTCAGCATAAGGATCAGGAAAGCAGCCCTTTGTGCAGTGAGAAGACTGTATGGAGGGAACGATCTGACTCAGTGGCTGTCCAAAGTCAGACAGAGACCTCCATGTTTATGTAGGAACACTGCAATGTGTGGACAAGGGGTATTCTCCTCTGTCCACATG
Source organism: Erinaceus europaeus (assembly GCF_950295315.1). Lineage (NCBI taxonomy): Eukaryota > Metazoa > Chordata > Mammalia > Eulipotyphla > Erinaceidae > Erinaceus > Erinaceus europaeus. The sequence goes on along the minus strand of NC_080170.1, from coordinate 51,970,906 downwards.
ATTGGTTTTCTACAGGTTCCCTTTTGGTGTCTTTCATTATCCAGTCTTTTCTCTACCAACTTCATTATATCAAATTTCACTGAAATGCACACTACTGCACTCAAAACAGAATTCCAATTTAAGGAAAAGACCTACTAAAAAGGCATAGAGTATACAAAGTCAGAGTGATCCTTACTCAAGAAGAGGTTAGAAAGAACATGTGCAAAGGGAAAAGGATGGAGACAGACAAAATACTATGCATACTCAGTTCTTCCTCAAACCCATTGAAAGCTTCACTTGTCACAATATTCATCGCACTCCTTTACTTTCAATGCTTCCCAAGTCTCGATTTTACACAGGAGACTCTCCCCAGTTTAACTTTTGTTGCCACACAGCACTCAAAATATTTTATCTGCAGGTATCTGTTAATTCAACAAATACTTCTAGGGCCAGTGGAAAAGCTCACTTGGACACTGTACTGCTTTGCCAGCCCCTACCACACTAAAGGAAACTGCAATGCTGTCATCTTTCACTTTCTCTGCCTCTCTATTTTAAAGTAGAGTCATTATTACACACTAAAACATTTGCTATCTATGATAATGAGAGAAAGAGACAAGAGCCATTTTTATGGGACAACTTTATGAGATTAGAGTTAGGAGAAAAGTATAATGAGGCTCCTCATGAGGTAGGCGTTCCCTGTTGTTGTAAAAAGTACTCAAACCATTCATTCACAAGATATCCCATCAGATATAGAAATCATTCCTACAATGTGTAAAAAGTAGATCTGGATCATGTTAGTGGTAGTCGTTTGTCCATGAAGACTGTACTGCTTCTGTGGCTACAAATCCCAGGACCATACGTCAAGATTTCGCCATTGAAGGTATTACAGTGTGCAGTAAATAGAAATGGAAGAGAGAGAATCTGGTGACAAGAAATTAAGGTCAGAAACACAAAACCATGCCACTGCCAGGGCATGGTGCCCAAATTTGCCAGTATATCAAACATACTTAAAACAGGTGGTGGATGCTTGTGCTGGAGAGATTAAAGTTGTGAAAAATGGTGCGACCTAACATGAGAAAGCTTTGATTTATTCTGAGCCATCAGGACATGGGGTTTTAAATGGGTGGATAAAGAAGTGAGAGGGGATGATGACAACTAAGCCTGTGCCCACGACCAAGAAATAAGGGTAGAAATAGTACACTTGAGCTTCCTGAAAGAAAAGATCAGATTCATGCTTAGAAACCTACAAAACCAGATTTCACATCAAGTTCACCAGAGAATAAGATTATGCAACTTCAGTAGGCTGCATGCATCAACTTCTACGGCAATTTCTTAGGTTCAAAGTAGGCAATTTCTTTTTTTTTTTTTTAAATTATTTTATTTATTTATTCCCTTTTGTTGCCCTTGTTGTTTTCTTGTTGTAGTTATTGTTGTTGCTACTGATGCCATCCTTCTTGGATAGGACAGAGAGAAATGGAGAAAGGAGGGGAAGACAGAGAGGGGCAGAGAAAGACAGACACCTGCAGACCTGCTTCACCTCCTGTGAAGCGACTCCCCTGCAGGTGGGGAGCCGGGGGCTGGAATCCGGATCCTTAAGCCGGTCCTTCGCTTTGCGCCACCTGCGCTTAACCCGTTGCGCTACTGCCCGACTCCCTAAAGTAGGCAATTTCCCAGACATAAGACGTCTTCCTATTTTTTACAGAAAATTTTTGAATTGAAATAATTAAAAAAATTAATGGTTAAGATCATGTCACATCATGACATCTAGATAGCTTAAATATCCCACATATTTTTTAAATTCTTACCCCAAGAGACTGGCTCACTTAATGGTGGCCTTGTTGGTCACTACCAGGCCACCCCATCACCTGGGGCCCTAATCACAGTATCCTAGGATTCCCCTAGAGATATGATGGACCTAGACCTCTAGTAGCTCCCTCTCTACACCATCACTGGTCACTTCCATCTGGAATGTTATTATAAGCCCTCTTATGGGCCTCTCCAAGACCTTTCCCTTGCTATAAATTAACAATGGTAGGGACTGCCCCACTTTCCAAAGGGAGACTTGGTCAGCCTACTCTGCCAACTAAGGAAGACGGGTCCTGAAAAGAGTGCAACCTAGAATGTTTCCAGCTGTGACCATGGACTGTGAACTCAGACTGACAGGGCCTCAGAGGATTTACAGGCTCCTGTGCTAAATTAAGAGTATACATGGATGCTGGGTCAGACTGATATGGGATAAAGTTAATTGCATTTATATACTTCAAATTTGGGAGCTAGTCTGCCCTAATGCAGCTTTCTAGCCCTATTCTTTTTTTTTTTTTCTTTTTTGCCTCCAGGGTTATCACTGGGGCTCAGTGCCTGCACCACAAATCCACTGTTCCTGGAGGCCATTTTTCCCATTTTTGTTGCCCTTGTTATAGTTGTTGTTGGATAAGACAGAGAAATCGAGAGAGGAGGGGAAACAGAGGGAAAGAGAAAACAGACACCTGCAGACCTGCTTTAGTCACTTGTGAGGCGGCCAGAGGCTCAAACCAGAATCTTTATGCTGGCCCTTTTGCTTTGCGCCATGTGCACTTAACCTGCTGTACTACCACCCAGCTCCTTATTCTTAACTCTGAGTACATCTTCCCAGACAATATTTTAAGTCCATCTCCATATTAACTCTAAAGCTGAGGCAAAAATCACTATTCATGGGTCCTAAAGAGCATACTTAAAATAGACTTCCTCTCTACTTACCAACCTAAAATCCCTATTCTCACCTGCTCTATTCCTACTTTCTAGTTCCTATTTATTAAACATTTTGTCTTGCCTCATAATTTACTGCCTTTCAGACACCAAGTTTCAGATGCTACTATGATTTTATCCTGAACTCCCTAGGCAGAAACAGGCTGGGGGTATAGATTGGCCTCCCATGTCCAACAGAGAAGCAATTATAGAAGCTATAACTCCCACCTTTTGCACCCCATAAGGAATTTTGGTCCATACTCCCAGAAAGGGATAAATATTGGTGGAAGGTGACTAGAGGGCTCTGAAACCCAATTCCATCAAGTAGTAACAGTTATAAGTGTGACACAGAAAGGAACAACAGGCAGAAAAATGGGCAAAAATATATAGAGACAGATGGTTATAGAAATAACAATCAACTCCTATCTATGATCTTGGGAGAATCAGTGCAGTTTCCAATGGAGAGGATGGGGACACAGAAGTCTTGTAGTGGGAACAGTGTGGAATTGTATTCCTGATATTTCATAATTTTGTAAATCATTAATAAAAATAAAATTAAAAAATTCTTGCCCCAAGCTAGGTTTTTATTTAGACCTTCATTAGAAAACAGGTGGTTTTATTGCCACTCTCAATTCAGAGATGTCTTTTGTAGTTGAGATAACTTTTGTCATTAGATTAATGAGAACTTATGGTAGACATTTAGAAAGGGATTATATACTGCAAATATTTTTCATTCAGAGAGAGAGAGACAATAGCACTGGAGTTTCCTCTAATGCTGAAGCACTTCCATGTGATTCCAGGACCAAACCTGGGCTGTGCAGCACATGTCAAGGTATGCACCTACCCACTGAGCCCCTTAGATTGTATCTGGAGGAAAAAAAAAAAATCAGTCATCCCTAAAGTATTATCAGAAATAAAACTTGATGGCCAGGTAATAATTCAATTGGCAGAGAGCAAGGACTGTTGCAAGATATAGGTCATTCTGAGAAACAGTACAAAGGCAGGTAGATCTATAGTATAACAGAAAGAACAGACACTGGGAAGATTCCTCTAGCAAAGCAGAGAATGGTGAACACAAACTTCTACTGTCATCAGTCAGATCTTGAAAACAAATAGAAACACAGTTATCTGACAACACATCTCTCAACTATGTGTAAACAGTCATTTCGACCAAATGATTTAGATTTATCTTCGGCCCTCATCTTCATCTTTTGATTGGCTATCACAATTTAAATAAAGAATCTATATCTTCATCTTATCTAAGTTAATCCTCCTATCTACAGTGTTATTTTTTAAAAAAAGACTAATGTAAACAGGCACAAAATTAAATAGCTTCTTTAAGCAACTGTAATAAATTGACTTTTCTTTAATCTTCACAAACTGCTCTCATGTTCAGCTGTAATAACTATTCTATCATTCTGGGAACAACAATGCCAACTTCTGATAGCTTTATTTGGAAAAATAAAGCATAAAGTGGGATTTAAGAAATGATGGAATAAACTATGAGAGGAACAAAAACCTACAAGGTCAGATCAATATAGGAGAGTATCAAGAGAATAGTAGGCTATGGAAGTAAAATATAAAAATGTATTTCTTTGACCCAGACGGGATTCAAGTTTAAATTTATAGAAAATATTCTTATCTAAAATAGTTGCTATCCATTTGTGCAGTCCTTTTCCTTGGTTAATTTTGCAATAAGTAACTATTAAATATATTTTCATTTGATCAGAAAGCTTTTTCATTCCATACATGTCAGCAATATAAAACCAATTCATTCTGGATTACAGAAAAGACTTTCATGCTGAGGCTAAGAGGTTCCAATTTCAATCCCCTCAGCACCACCATAAGCCAAAGTTAAGTAGTGCTATGGTAATAAATAAATAAAGTCAATTAATTCTGGCACATACAATTAATTCACATTGAATTCATTAAATGCTTTTTAAGTCAAGGAAGTGCTATTTAATATTCAATTTCTCTCCTACAACTAGTATGGAAATCTGGTAGGAACAACCAAAATCAACATTTGGAAGACAAAGTTAAATCCCCCTCCATATTAAAATATCCTGGATGTTTTTTTAAACATGATGGGGTAACCATAAAAAAAATATTTAGAAGGTAATAGCATAATCTAGAATGTATTCTCCAATTACTGCTTCTTTTTTCTCTTAAAAAAGGCAAACTAATAACCAAGTGACTAAGTCACTTTCTATGTTTCAAAATGGGCATACTGTAGGACAAACACCATTAAATATTATATATACATATATAATGTGAAATGAATTATAAGAACTATTCTAAATAGTGATCAAATCCTATTACAATCATATAAAAATAACAATGCTGAAATACTTAAAATGTCAGCCAGCAGGCCTACTACCAACAGATTATATCTTGTTGGCTTCATTACAATGTTCATCATAAAAGTATCAAATACAGCAAATATCCACAGAGCTGACCATACAGTAAGGAACATTAAAATTAAGAAATATCAACAGTTAATGCAATTAGAGAAGAACTAAGCCACAGGTTCCTTCAGTTTTCCACTGCATTTCCTCTCCGACCTCCTCTCAACCCCATTCTAGTTTAGACACTAAAGGAAGTATGGGCACACTTGAGGAAGAGTGAAGCCAATCTTCCTAGAAGGCAGGTCCATGCTTGGGATCTTCTTTCCTTCCACGCCCAAAACAGATTAATAATTCCTTCAAATTGGCCCTCCTCCAGACAGGACAATTTTCTAAGTGTTATAAACAATACAGCTAGAGGAAAGAAGAAAGGAAAGGAAAGATAAAAGGGGAAAGGGAAACAGAAGTGAAGAAAAGAGGGGAGAAAGAGAAGTTCCTATGTTGTCTTCTCAGGGTTCACGAAAGAATTTAGAAGAAGTGGTTGACAAGTATAGGAATTCAATATAAGCTAGAAATAGCATTTAATTAAAGACAAAAAGGGCCACTTTTCTGTGTATTTCTGCCCCAAATAACGACTAATCATATGGCTTTCCAAGGAGGCTCAGGGAACTGCTCAAAATTCAAAGAACAAATCTCTACCTTCCTTCTGGCCTCTTCCAAAATGCAAATTCATGGCTCTAAGAACAGATCTTGTTGGATTCTGAAAGATTCCAAGGTGCTTGTCATGTATGAGAATCACTGATATAAATGACTTTAATTATAGAAGTCTTCTATACTTTAATAGAAACAGACTGTATTTTCCTCACTGAATATAATCTGATGCTCTATGCTGTGTTTACATAAGTCAGAGAAGGGTGTTTATTTCTTTGATGAAAACTTACATAAACTGGAAAAATATATATGACAAGACTTTCTGGTAGAACACTGGGCTGTGAAATAGTGTTCATGTAATGGAGAAAGAGAAAAAGGAATAGGCTATAAATCTAGTAAGAATGTTAAGCTAATGATAGCTGCCAATTCCCACACAGCTACATGCAGTTTTAAAAATATGTTGCTTCTGAAAATAGGCAAAAGCCTGGAATTATATCCCAAGGGGCAAAATAATAAATATGAGATAACTGTATAGGCACACAGGAATGGTACATGTTAGAAAAACTAATTTTCTTAAAATGATGTAGTCTTGATAATGCCACTGAGTTTTAAGTGAGTCTATTAGTTATTAGAATTACCCCCACCTCTACTCCAGCATTTCTTTGGTTTCAATCGTGATTAGTACCTAAGTGGGCAAACGCTAGAAGAAGAAGTACTTAAGTAATTATGCAACAAGCAAGATACAAGACAAGCTGAAGAACAGAATCATTCATTACAAGAAATACATATAAATCACAAATGTGCAAATAATTTGCTTAGTGCTGGGGGTAATTAAGAAATGATGCTAAAAGCAAACTTACAGTGTTTCCACTCTATGCCAAAAACTATTTTAACCCTTCATTTACACTTATTGTGACTTTGTCACAATCTTAAGAGGTAAGCTGATATTATTTCTCATCAATACTTTACATTAGTGGACACTGAATGCAGTTAGAACTTGAACAAGTTCCCAGAGCTAGTAAGTGAGGAAGCTTATGGACAGAGGTAGTCTTTGTCCAAAGACCCTGAAGGTGAGCCAGGGACATGGCACAAGCAGGAGATTAGTTCACTCACAAATATTTTTTAATGGTTAAGAGTCATGAGGTATTTAGTCAAGAAAAGACATAACTGTTAAGAACACAAAATTCTAGTTAAAAACACGTTAAAGTTTCAAAATATAAAATTCTATTTGTTAGAAACAGACAATATATTTCACTAGATGGCTGAAAAAGATGCTTTCTTGTCTAATATGATTATAACTTTGTTTAGTGTGGATCATTACATAGTTGGCAGATTCCACAAGCCAAGTTTTGCTGGATGAGCTTTCAAAAGAGGGGAAATTATGTAAATCATTATTCTCCTATCCTTTACCCTACAAGCTTCAGGAACTTTTAATACAATTCTTGATGTTTCAAGTCACAAAAGAAAATTACCACCCTTGAAAATAGCCAACAACTTTCCAGAGGATAAAGTGTATGTGTGTGGGGGGATGGGTGGGTGTGGGCACTTCTGAAGTCTTAAGTATCCTTCATAAATACTGCTTTTACCACCAGATAACTATTTGAAATTGGTGGCCCAAAAGCAGAGAATTAATCATGATGTGGTTCAGAATCAGTAAAACAATGAGGGTACTTGAAGCCACTTTATATAGTATGATCACCTAAGAATAATAGTAGTTATTTGCATTCTCCAATCAGTTTTTATTTTGTTCCAGTAGTTTCAAATAAGAGTCACACCAGAGAAGGATCCAAAGATACAGTACATTTATCTCCTTTATGTAACTCAAGTGTCTGAATATTGTCCTAAATTTTCCCTAGCCTTTTCTTTTCTTTCCTTTTAATCTGTTATTTCGCCAACCTTAGCAAATGATGCCAGGTGAAAAGGTTCAAAAACTAGGCTTACATTCCTAGGCTATATAATTATTTCTACTTGTCTACATTCCAATGATTTCAAGTAAGTTTTTATTTTTTAAAATACATCTACATGGGCTAATGCTTCTAGTTCTTTTTAGGACTGATTTCAATCCTCTAGCTTGCAGTCAGCAAAACTAAAGCTGATTAACAGAACTTTGATCAATACAGCAACAAAATATATCCAAAGTTTAATTGCACCTAGAATGCAAACAGCTTGAAGTTCACATTAAATATGAACTTTTTTGTGTCACAACTGAAACCAACTAAGTAAGCACCTAAAAGACTATTATTTAAAAATGACCTTAATAGTGTCTATATAAATTAAGATAGCATGAAAGTATTTCTTCATAGAACTTATGAGAAAGTCTATACTTTGAAATGTATGAATAAGTGACAAGTTTCAGACAACTTTTTCTTTGTAACCTAGAGTGGCAACTTTCTTATAATGAAATTAAACGTGCTAAATATTCTCTGAGTCACAAGTGTAACATGTGGAGAACAAAATCCTGCTCTAAAATGGCATTTTAGTGAGTATACATATAGGCTACTCTCCTTTAACCCCCAATCCAATCGTCTTCTCTCTTAACACAATAGAGATTCAGGTGCATGTTTAATGAAGTCTATGTGATCATTAAAGTGTCAGAGACAACGGAATAATGGCTATGACAAGAAATGCACAAGACGCTATGGGCACTTAGGACAGACATCATGTGGCCATGACGCTGTTTCATTAGTGTCATGTCAATTACTACCTAATATACCTGTCTCCTTTGTTGAGACAAAACATAAAATACTTATCACACATCAGCCTATATTAAAAAAAAAAAAAAAACTTATGTAAGCACAAAAACATAAAGCTTTCTGAGACACTAAGGTGAAACAATGACATGAAAACTCACCCCATCTGGCAGTGCCCTCCAGCACACAGCACTAACAAATTCATTTGTGTCATCTTCTTTTCGGTCTTTGTCCAGAACACTTTTGACCGTATCAAATTTAAAAGTTAGCAAAGTCTTAGAAAGTCCTTTGTAGTACAAGTAAAGAGAGTTGTTCTCACTTCCTGGGGAAAAAAAATTTTTTTTTTGTATAATTGAAAAACTCAGAATTAGGATATCACAAGTATAAGGTAATTATCGCGCAAGATTTAATTAAACCCCAAGATTAATAATCATTGACAGTTACACTAGAAACCATAGAGTACAGATTTCTTTGGAAACCTGTTAAGAAAAAAATTCACGTTGGAGTACTGCATCAAAGTAAAAGACTGAGGTGGCAGGGGGAGGATTCAGGTCCTGGAACATGATGGCAGAGGAGGACCCTAGTGGGATTGAATTGCTATATGGAAAACTGGGAAATGTTACACATGTACAAACTACTATATTTCACTGTCAACTATAAACCATTAATAACCCAATAAGGGAAAAAGTACAAGAAAAAGAAAAGAAGAGAAAAGAAGAGAAAAGAAAAGAAGAGAAAAGAAAAGAAAAGAAAAGAAAAGAAAAGAAAAGAAAAGAAAAGAAATAATTGGGAGTTCGGAGGTAGGGCAATGGGTTAAGGCAATGTGGTGCAAAAACACAAGGACTGGCGTAAGGATCCTGGTTCGAGCCCCGGGCTACTTACCTGCAGGGGAGTCGTTTCACAAGTGGTGAAGCAGGTCTGCAGGTGTCTCTCTTTCTCTCTCCCTCTCTGTCTTCCCCTCCTCTCTCTATTTCTCTCTGTCCTATCCAACAACAACAATAATAACTACAACAATAAAACAAGGGCAACAAAAGGGAATGAATTAAAAAAAAAAAACCAATGTTAAATTTTATAACAATATTGATTAATACTAAAGTTGCCATGTAAAAAGCACTTACAGCAGAGGTCTAGGAAGAATCTGAAATGTATTTTAAGATGATTCATATTATAATTTCTATTTCCACTAATGAACAAAACAAGAGGTATACTACTTAAACACAAATTTTAACAACCTACAAAACTCATTTCCCTTTTTTCAAAAATGATAGTGTTTCATTAAAAGGATAGTCTAGAAACCTTCACTTCTGTCTCCCTAGCCTGAAACCTCCATTTCTGAATTGTCTATCAAAGGATAATTATGTGAGAGATTTGCTTTGGTGGAGTATGGGTTCTTATGCATGTAGAAGAGTCAACTTTACTGAATAAGTGCTATCCTGTTTGAAAGCACTGATGAACGTTAAAAATTCAGGCATTAGATATATCAATTTGAAAAGAAGCAAATTTGATATTTCTACTTCTGGTTTAAACTTGTATAAAATATCAGGAGTAAAAGAACACCCAAAATTTTGCTAATGCAGAGAATACTACACTGAGGAAAAATTGTTATCAAGATTAAGAAAACAAAGCCTCCACTTGAACATAGTAGCAGAAGTGGGTATTTTGTCTTCTTTAACTTACAGAAATTATGCTATAATGGAAAACAATACAAAATTACTTAGCAATTCCAGTGTATTTCATATAGTCAGAGTTTTTGCTGAGCAGAGGAAGACCTAATGCTTCCTCAGTACAACCCAAGAAAAAGTCAAGAAGCCAAGACACTGAGTTTATTAAGCTCCCTACTAAACAGAACAATTCCTGTCATAGTCTATTTTTATTGAATGCAATTTCAGATACCTATCAATTAGTTATAGGAAAAGACGATCTCACTTACCACAAGCTATATAGTCTCCATTGGAAGCAAGACCCACAAAGTTTTTTTCATTGATGTGACCCTTGAAGGAACGTAAACAGTATGGTTTTCCCACATTCCATAGTTTCAGCTGGCTGTCTGTAGAGCTGAGACAAATAAAGAATTAGAACCCATGTAGGACCTCATGGCATGTAACTCATCACTACTGAAGAGAGACAGCCTCATACTCGAGATTCTGAAGCCAGACTGTTTGAATCACAATGTATCAGCTCTTTGCTTCTAACTTTGGGAAAGCTATACAGCTTTTTGGGCCTCAAGTTTCCCACCAGTTAAATATAGACTACAATGGAATTAAATTATTCCTATAAGACCATGTGAAAATGAACTCATTTAAGATACTTTTAATCATCCCTGAACATTAAGAATAACTACGCTTCACAGATGGTGAAGCAGGTCTATAGGTGTCTATCTTTCTCTCCCCCTCCTCTCTTGATTTCTCTGTCCTATCCAACAACAACCATAGCAATAACAATAACAACAACGATGATGATAAAACAACAAAAGAGAAAAAAAATGAATAAATAAAGTTAAAAAAAAAGAAGTAATAACTAAATACTGGACATCAATACCACACTCCCACAATCACAATGCAGTATGGCTGAGTTTGAGAACACGCTCCTTCCACTTTCAACTCAATTTACTTTTTTAAAAAAAATTTATTTATTCCCAACCAGCAGGGGAGTTGCTCCACAGGCGGTGAAGTGGGTCTGCAGGTGTCTATCTTAATCTCCCCCCTCTGTCTTCCCCTCCTCTCTCCATTTCTCTCTGTCCTATCCAATGATGACGACATCAATAATAACTACAACAATAAAACAACAAGGGCAACAAAAGGGAATAAAATAAAGAAATTTAAAAGTGTTTAAAAATTTATTTATCAGATATAGAGAGGAACTGAGAGTGAAGGAGGAGATAGACACTCACAGCACTGCTTCACCACTCATGAAGCTTGCCCCCTGCAGGTGGGAACTGGTTTGAACCCAGGTCTTTGTGCATGATAATATGTACTCTCAACCAGGTACACCACCACCAGGCCTTCACAATTCAATTTACTTTTAACTGCTGGAGATTACTGTATACTGAATATAAGCTATTTTCACAGATCAGGTTTTACCTACAGAGAGGGATACTATAAATGGATGAACATAAAGTAGTTTATCTTACTGAGATAGTATGTAACTAAAGTTATTTACCAAAATAACTGAATAAAGTAAAAACCCACTGATAATCCTATCATACAAAGAAGTCTTCAGATTTAAATATTCACCAGGGTATTATTTTTCTCTGAATTTCAGTTATAATAATTAAATCATGCCATACATATTGGCTTGTAATTTGACTCTCCTTTATTCAGCTATTTGTTTGAGTTTTAATTCTGTAAAACAAATGAAGTTCAAGATACCACAGATAGCCAAAACTAACTCCCCTTCCCCAAAGGCGAAACTCTTTAAATACTTCTCTATTATTTCTTATGTTTTCAGGATAACATTTATCTTTGGACATTTGTTATTTGATCATCAGTATTATACTGAATACTACTTTGAGTATATGCACTCTACTGGACATAAATACAGAGAGGTTGCAGCAATGTGTATATTTTAACATTATTATTTAATATTCTTAAGTATAATTGTGGATGACTTTTGTACTAAGTATGTCAAGGTTTCAAATATATCCATGAAAATGTTATCATGACTTATAAAAGAAAAAAAATAGATGCTGAAAACACTAACATTTCCATTAAAAAAGTCAACTAAGATATCCAAATTATATAATTAAATACAGATATATTTCAAATAACTGAAGTCAAACTATTTGATTCTACATTTTGAAAATACTATACAATCCATTTTTGGATCTGAATAAATTTCAACATTTACTGCCTATTTTTACTTCTGAAAATAAGGCACCTTTTTACTGGTTACCACTTAACTAGATCTGTCAACTAACAACTTATATTACATTTCCTCTTGGAAAGCACAATTCCTACTTTTTTTTTTTCCATTTTACATAATATATTTCAGTACAGATTAGTAGTCTTTACAAATGGCCTCACACATGTAAGATATGTTTTCTAGCAACCACTGATTTATATTCCTGGTATGTTACTCTTTTCTTAAGGAGAAATAGTGGCTAAAATTTAATCTGAATGAAGTTCAAATGTTAAAGAGCCTATGTTAAAAACTAGTATCATCAGGATTGTATTCACAAATAACACATAAAACCAAGTAATACAGATCTGAATATATATGTATTTTAACTAAACAAGCTATAAAAATCAACTATTTAAGAGAGTACATACACTACAATGCTACTCTTTACATGAATCCACAGTGACACTACAAATGGGTAGTAACAGAACTTTGTGTTGGAACTCTACCTCTGAGGAAAGCAATACTCACGCAGAAACAATTTCCTCACCACTCACAAACTTTGCATAAGAGACTGCTTTCCGGTGTCCTTTGAATACCATGATTGGCTGTTTAGTGTTACGAAGGTCATAGTAGTGAACACAGTGATCTACAACAGAACAAAGAGAAAAATACAGTAAACAAAGGAAAGCTAATTGTAACTCTTGGAGACTAAGATCTATCAGATACTATATCTGAAAAATTTGAATGTATTAAAAATGGTGTGTGTATTTATTTTTAATAACATTATTATTTACTAAAGAGTTTACATTAACCAAACCTAAAAATATTTATCAATAACACAGATATATTATTTTCAAATTCCAGTTTGTTCGCTCTAGGAAAGTACTTTGCAGTGGCATAAATGCTATTAACCAGAACAACCAATTTTATCATTTGCCTTATAAAAACTGTTTTTTTTCTGGGGGGGTGGGGTATTAGAACTCGAAAGAGAATACCTCAGGAGTATCCATTTTTCTTTTCTATTATAAAATTATAAGATTCTTCAAATTCGTATGTAAGAAACTCTAACATATTACTGAAACCAGATTAAGGGTTCCATATTTTAGTCTTACAATACTCTCCCAAACTGGCAAAAAACTGTATTTAAACTCTATAAAAAAATTTCATGTACTAATAGCATAACAGATAGTCAATAAACACCTTTGCCACATGTTAAAAAATACTCTCTTTTCGTAAGAATGTGCTTTAGAAAATCTCAAGGTTTAAGAATAAATAAAGGGCTGGGCGGCGACATCCTTGATAGAACGCACATATTACCAAGAACAAGGGCGTGGGTTCAAGCCCCCATCCCCACCTTGTGCCCTCCTGCCGGGAGGGAAGTCTAAGGATAGGGGTGATAGAAGGGTTAATGGGAACTTCACAAATACTGCTATAGGCTTCTCTCCCTCCCTTTCTATTTCCCCTTCCCTCTCAACTTCTGTCTCAATCCAAAATAAGTAAATAAAAATATTTTTAAAGAATAAGTTTAAAACGTTTAAGATAAAATAGGAAGCCTTTTCCATAATATTAACCACAAAGAGGTAATTTAAATTTGCAAGTCTATCATTTTCAAGGAACCATGAGTTAGGATCTGATATTTTAAGAAATGGTTATGGGATTTTAATTATCAAAACAAAACTTTAATGTTATAAGCACCAGTTAAAAAAGTATTTTGTTGTTGTTGTTATAGTAAGAGGCGAGGGGAAAAAAAAACAATCAAGTAAAAGCACAAAAAGAGAATGGGTTCATTACATCAACTAGTTAAAACAACAACAAAAAAATATCACTTGTTAACTCACCAAATTACAACTGGGATTTCTTCAGAAACTCACTAAGCCATAGATGGGTATAGGCACATGTGGTCAATGAACAGAAATGGGGTGAGGGAGAGATTCTCAGGTCTTAAAAACCTCCTCTCAGGGGTAGCTAGCACCACTTTGGTAGCTACACAGTGGAGCACATTGTCAGAGGAAGAAAAATGGGAAATTTTGGGCACTTAACCTGTTAACTTAGGGATAACATGATATTAAACTAGCTCACAAGGACTCACCATGTTTAAGAAAACTCCTGGATAACAGCCTTGTGATCAGCTCAACCCCACCCCTTCCAACCCCCCAGCCAGCTAGGAAATTAAATACCAGCCAACTTCTGAATGCATCACTAGGGATTAGCAGCTGCAGCACTTTGCTCCCCTGACCAACTAGTTAAAGCAACAAACAAACAAAAAATACCTGAAAACTTAAAATTGTAACATTTTAAGAAACTCAGCCGCAAGTAGATTCAGGCACAGGTAGTCAGTGGATGGAAAAAAAAAAAAAGGGATGAGAGAGAGATTCTCAAGATTTAAGAAGCCATGCTTAGTGGTAGCTGGCACTATTTTGGTAGTTACACAACACAGTACTTTGTCAATGAGGAATTTCTTGGTGCTTATAACCTATGAACTCAAAGGCAACAAGATATTGAACTGCCCACAAAGGCTCACCAAAATTTAAGAGGAAATCTAGCCAAAAACTAAACCTGTAAGGACTGCTCAGGGCCTGTCACCTGGCTTGAGAAATAAAACCTCCTTGTTCATTGAGCACTTAGGAAAAAGCAATTCTCCTATGCTGTTAGCTCCCAGATATGGGGAACACAGCAACAAGACCCTATATTGATATCACAGGCACTAAATCAGGCTTGCAACACATAATAGCCTTGCAACACACGAATATCCCCTTCCTCACCACAATATTTAAACAGGGAAATTCATCATCATAGACACATCACTACCACAGAAGCCACATTAAATACAGAAACAGAAATACAACAAACAACAATGCCAGAAACTACAAATGAACACACAGACATGGATTTGGAAAAAAGAGGACAGAGATAGTGTTCAGATAAATCAAGACAGTAAACTAATCAAATACACATCTAAGAACTCAGTGATAAATTCAAAGACCATTTTACCAAAAAATTACAACGCACACACACTCCAAACAGAACCGCAGGGTGTGAAGGAAACTTTTAATGCAATTCAGGCTCATGAAATGGGCCTAGGAAGTAGAGTGAATCACATGGAAGAGAGAATATCAGTGCTAGAGGATATCATCACCACACTCTGTTGGAGAGGAAAGGTTTAGGATAAATGAAGCACTCCTCTGTGAAATAGCAAACTCCATCACAGCCTCCCAATTTCAGTTTATACTATAAAGCAATAGTAATTAAAATAGCATGGTAATGGGATAAAAATGGGCATGTGAATGGAACAGAACTGGGAGCCCAGAAATGAGTACACACACATATAGCCAGGGGGCAAAATGACTCAGTGAGGGTAATGAAGGCCTCTTCAACAGATGGTGCTGGGAAAACTGGATACCCACATGTAGAAAAGTGAAACCAGACCACCACCTAACACCCTACATCACAGTCAAATCTAAAAAGGTCAAAGTTCTGGATATTAGATCAGAAACTAAAATTTATAGAAAAAAAGTGATGATGAAATTTTGCAAGAACTTCATATTAAAGATATATTTGGAAACTCAATGCCATAAACATGGGAAATGAAAACAAGAATAAAATGTGGGACTACATGAAACCAAAAAGCTTCTCATATCAAAAGGAATCTACACAAAGATAAGGAGGCAAGCTAATAAAAATATCTGCACATCCAACAAGTGACTAAAATCAAATATCTTGACCCAGCTTTCTAGCCCCTTTTCCAGCCATGACATCAGACATATCTCCTCAGACAATAACTTGGTCCACCTGCATATTAAATGTCAGGCACAGGTAAAAACTAGTAAAGTCATGGGCCCCTTGGAATATACGTAAAATAGACCTACTAGCTTTTTCCAAAATGGAGACCCCAATTTTCATTTGCAATATTCTTACCTTTAGGTCCATGATTAGTCAATAATTAGTTCTGCTTTATATATTAACTCTTTTTCAGCCACCAGGTTCCAGATGATACCATGATGCCAACCTGACTTCTCTGGGCAGATGACCCCACCATGTGTCTTGGAGCCCCTTTCCAAGATCCCTATCTCACTAGGGAAAGAGAGAGACAGGTTGGGAGTATGGATTGACCTGTCAATGCCCATGTTCAGCAGGGAAGCATTTACAGAAGCCAGACCTTCCACCTTCTGCACCCCATAATGACCCTGGGTCCATACTTCCAGGGGGTTAAAGAATAGGAAAGCTATAAGGGGAGGGGATGGAATACGGAGTTCTGGTGGTGGGAACTGTACCTCTCTAATCCTATGGTCTTGTCAGTGTTTCCATTTTATAAATAAATTCATTTATATATATAAAATAATCAAACATTTATACAGAATTGGTATAGATCTACAAAAGAAGTATCAATGACCCAATAAAAAAAGTGGGCAAGAAATTAAAGATACTTTAAAAAAAATTTTATTAACTTTATTTACTGGATAGAGACAGCTAGAAATCAAAAGGGTGATAGAGAGGGAGAGAGACAGAGAGATACCTGCAGCACTACTTCACCACTCACAAAGCTTTCCTCCTGAGGTGGGGGTTGGGGGCTTGAACCTGGGTCCTTGCACATTGTAACATGTGTGCTCAACCAGGTGAGCCACCACCCGCCCCTAAAGATAGAGTTTCCTAAAGAAGAGATACACATGGTCCACAGACTTAGGAAGAAATGTTTCACTTCACTTGTTAGAGAAATGCAAATTATGATCCCACTGAAATTCCATTTTACCACTGTGAGACTGGCTTACAACAAAACAGAAAATGACAGGTATTGGAGAGGTTGTGGAGAAAAATGGGTTCTGCTACACTGCTGGTGGGAATGCAAACTGGTACAAACCCTTTGGAAGACTGTATGGAAAGTACTTAAACAAATGAAAATGGAATTACTTTATGATCCAGCAATACCACTCTTAGGCATTTATCCAAAGGACATGCAAACACTAATTTGAAGGGACATGTGCACTCCTATGTTCATCGCTGCATTATTCACAATAGCCGAGGGGCAAAAGCAGCCTAAATGCCCATCAACAGATGACTGGTTAAATAAGTCATGGAATATATACTCTATGGAATACTACTCTGCAATTAGAAATGATGATATTGTGTTCTTTGGGACAAAAATGAATGGAATTGTTGTGACTATGTTTTGTGAAATAAAGAGATGAAGACAGCTACTGGATGGTTTCACTGATATGTGGAATCTAGAGAACTGATAACACATGAACTTGCACACAGACACACAGAGAAATAAAGAAGCAAACAAACTGATTTTAAGACTTTATGAGAACTATGATACTTATCTTTGAGAAGTGGGAAGGAAGGGCACAGAATTTTGGTGGTGGTTATAGTGTGGAACTATGCAACCTCATGGTGTGGAACTAACCATCTTGTAACCCACTATTAATCAAAAATAAAGGAATAAAGAGTGCCATGGACATGTTTTATCTTCCAAACTATAACATTTTTAAGACAAAAAGGAGGAATAAACAATAATTATAACAATACTGTAAGTGTAAATTAGGCCTACCCATGCAAATCCAGACAATCCACTGCTACAGTTAAAACCAATACTGTGGCTAGGAAGACAGGATAATGGTTATGCAAAAGACTCATGCTTAAGGCTCTGAGGTTCCAGGTTCAATCCACAGTACCAGCATAAGCCAGAGCTGAACAGTGTTCTGCTCTCTCTCCCTCTCTCTCTTTCACAGATAGATAAATAAAACATATTTTTAAAAAAGCAAATACTATAGCAAGACTCTCTGCTATGATGTTAACAGTCAGAATTTTTCTGAGTACTTACTATTAAGCAAGTACTACACATAGACACAAGACTGTCTATCTTATTCACAGCCCCTAGATGGGTGCTTTGTGCATTGTAAGCACTCAATAAATAACTGTTAAAGGAATTAATAGGTCTCCTTTAATTAAAAAAAAAAAAAGCAATCCTGTGTCTACTAATACAGCTAAACTGTTTTAAACAACATTATGACCTAACTTTGAGAATAAGTGATAAGCATCAGTTCATACATTCTAAGACTTAAAGGAACAACAAAATAATCAGCAAATCCATCCCTATGTATTAAATGTGGCTGACAAAATGCTGAAATTAAGGGGTAGCACTAAATGAGTAATGACAGCATATTGCACGCTTCTAGTTGAAAGTCTAAGAACAAAATTTAAAACAAATGAGATTATTCATTTTTAAATGCTCTTCTGTCTCAGCTATGACACTCAACATCAAAGAAGACAAGTAAGCTTTAATTTCTTACCAGCACAGCCAAAAGCCAAATGGTATCTAGAAGAGGGGCTGAATTTAACGCAGCATACATTAGCCTTGGCCTCGATGCTTGCCACTGAGTTGTCTAAGTTGGTGGACCACAGCTTCACTAAAGATAAAGATGATAAATGAAAATAAATGGCTTAGCAAATGTTAGTTGAACAGACTGCCAACACACAGTGACTTAATCATGCCTAGATAATAGATTGTCTTTAAAAACCTGAAAAGGAGGGGTTCCTATGGAGAGATTCCAGGATGATGAACTATAGCAATGTGAGAAAGACTGGTGTAAATGAAGAAGGCAAGAAAATTCCCAGGCCTTCCCCCACACACTTGGCCCTGTGCATTTTCCAACTAGCTGTCCCTAAACTGTATCCTTTCATATATTTATTTGTGTGGGGAGGGGAGGCATGCATACAAATACTATATTTCCTCCAGTTTATACTATCTGACTACATTTTCTAAAACAAAAATTCAGAGTATACCATCTGATAGTTGCAAATTATCATACTGTGGCAGGCTCTAAACAAGTGGAACTAGGCCTCTGTAAACCCTCTCCACAATGAATGCCCTTTGTCCATCTCTGTTCATAAGGAAGTCTCTTTGCCAGCTGTATCCTTTTATAATAAACCAGTAAATTAAGTAAAATGTTTCTCTGAGTTCTACCAGACACTCCAACAAATTAATCCAACCACGTAAAGTGTCTTGAGAATCACTGATATTTATAGCCAGTATGTCAGAAGTACAAGAAAACAACCAGACTTTTGACTGGCACCCTGAGTAGGAAGGGGTTGTTGGAACCTCCAATTCATAGCCAGGTTGTCAGAAGCATGATAAAACAACCTGGTTTCCAGACTTGTGGAACCTGATCCTATCTTTAAATAGTGTCAGAACACTTAGTTTATATGCCAAGCACTACTTAGAAGTGTGAGAAGAAAAACACAATTCTCTTCTAGGCATATATCCTAAGAAGCCAAACATACTTATCCAAAAAGATCTGTGTATACCTATGTTCATAGCAGCACAATTTGTAATAGCCAAAACCTAGAAGCAACTGAGGTGTCCAACAACAAGTGAGTGGCTGAGAAAGTTGTGGTATACATACACAATGGAATAGCACTCAGCTATTAAAAATAGTCAATTCACCTTCTTTACCCCATCTTGGATGGAGCTGGAAGATACCATGTTAACTGAGTTAAGTCAGAAACAAAAGCATGGGGGCAGAGCCAAGATGGCAACTTGGAAACAACAACTGGCATGAGCTCCAAAAAAAAGCAGTGTACAACCTGGGATTCTCTGGAGAGGGTAGGATAACTGGCACATTGGTGGAAGGGTGAATAGGGGGTGGTCAGGATGACAACAAAAAAAGATTCCTGTAACCCACTCTTGGGTTGGCAAACAGAAGCCAAACGGACAAAGAAAGGAAAATCTTAGGCTTCACTATTTCTGAACCCATCATTACCCCCATCCTAGAAGGGTTTGCCAGCTGCTCCTAGCAGGCTTCCTGCAGAACTATTTTCTTTAACAAGATTCCTGGTACAGCAGAGGTGTCAATCCAAACTTTTTCTTTTTCTTCAATTTTCTTTTTTCTAGGTGGGTTGAGCTCTATTTGAGTGACAAAATACCTGACCAATGAGAGTATCAGCCCTGCCTGGGAAAGACTAACTAGAGGTTTTTTTTTTTTTTTTTTTTATACTTCTTATAATTGGTTGTTTTTACTCAGGCTATATGCAGCCAAATCTGGAATGGTCCAAGCTGTAGACTGACTGTTAGGGTTTTTTACTCTACCCTATTTTATTACTATTATTATATATGCATGTCCCTTTCCGTTCCTCTTCAGGTTGACTAAAATTAACTGCTGTTACCTTTTACACTGATAGGTGACTGGGTGTCCTATCCATTGTGAGAGGAACTTGTTTCTCTCTCCTGCTTCCCTCCACTCACCTTTTTCTCTCCTCCTAGCTAATTCAAGAAAGAAAAAGAAAAAAACCTCTTTTCTTTCACTGCCTCCCCCACCCTTCTTCTTTTCTTCGTTCTTTTGCCTTCTGAATTCACTGACACTTGTTTGTGAATTACTTGTAGAAGAAATCTGTGTGTGTGTGTGTGTGTGTGTGTGTCTTTTCTACTTTCCTTTCTCCTTCTGCTATCCCTAGAATTTATAGTGGACAGTAGATTTGCATACTTGCCTACTCTTGATTTCCCTTATTTCCTTTCTCTTTCTTTTGGTTTTGATTACTATTTTTTCTTGGACTGGAGGTGTTCTTTGGCTAATTGGTATTGGTTGAACTGCATAAATTCTTACTTCAGTTACTACTATTATAATTGCTGAGGTTGGTGACTGCACTTGTCATAAAGGTACAGCATGGCTAGTACTCAAAACACAACAACTGAAGAATGACAGAACAAAAGAATACAAACCACATCAATAAAAAAAATGGTCATATCAAGAGCAAATAAAACTGCTACCACAATGAATCAGGAGAGGAGCCCAGACGAAACTCTAAATCAGTCAGAAGTAACCATAGATAAGAAAAGTATGCAAGCAATAGAAACCTAGTAATCACAGAAATGAAGACAAGTATGGAGGAAAGGGCTATCAGAATTAGGGAAACAACAGATGAGACGCTCAAGGAATATACAAGCTACCTCGAGGTAATTAGAGAAGTGAAAGCTGAAATAGCTGAGCTAAAAGGCCAATGAGCAGATCAAGCTAATACTAACTGAACTGAAAAAAAGAAGCTGAGGGAAGGGAAAGCAGACAAACAGAAGCAGAAAACAATTAGCCAGACAAAGGGTGAGCTAGAGAAAACTAAGAGGTAAAAGAGCTAAAAAAGAGATTGAGAGACACTAAAAAAAACAAAAAACAAAAGAGACATATGGAATGATCTTAAAAGAAGCAACATTCGTATAATTGGCCTACCAGAGGAAGAAACAGAGGAAGGGGAAGTAAACATCCTAGAGGAAATAATAGAAGAAAACTTCCCAGACCTAAACAACAGAAAGGACATTAAGATTCAAGAGGCTCAGAGAGTCCCAACCAAAATCAACCCAGACCTCAAGAAACCAAGACACATCGCTGTTACAATGAAAAGACGTAAAGATAAAGAAAGGATCCAAAAGGCTGAAAGAGAAAAACAAAAAGTTAACATACAGGGGAAAATCCATAAGACTATCAGCAGACTTTTCTACTCAAACTCTAAAAGCCAAAAGAGAATGGCAAGATATCTATCAAGTCCTCAATGAAAAAGGGTTATATATCCAGCTAGACTTTCATTCCAACTAAATGGAGAGATCAAAACCTTCTCAGACAGGCAATCATCATCACCAAGCCTGCCCTGAAAGAGGTTCTAAAAGACCTCTTATAAACAAAAACATCACCAGAATGCTTGCCATATATCAGAGCAAATAAAAAAATGTTGAATAATGGCACTGCAATACCGTAAATCCATTATATCAATAAATGTCAATGGCTTAAACTCACCCATTAAAAGGCACAGAGTGGGAAATGGATCAGAAAGCACAACCCAACCATATGCTGCTTGCAAGAATCCCACCTGACCTAACAAGACAAACACAGACTTAAAGTGAAAGGATGGAAAACTATCCAACAGGCTAATAGACCACAAAAAAAGGGCAGGAACATCCATCCTCATCTCTTGACACAACAGACTTTAAATAAAATAAAGTAATAAAAGATAGGAAAGGCCATTACATAATGATCAGAGGATCAATCAACAAAGAAAATTTAACAATTATTAACATCTATGCACACAATGAGGGGCCATCTAAATATATCAAACATCTACTGAAAGAACTATAAAAATATATCAATACAATAATACAATAATAGTGGGAGACCTCAATATCCCACTCTCACACTTAAGACAGACCAACGAAGCAGAGAATCAACAAAGAAACAAGAGAATTAAATGAAGAGATAGACAGACTGGACCTCCTGGATATTTCAGAGTTCTTCACCCCAAAAAACAGGAATCCACACAGCACATCCTCAAGGATAGACCACATGTTAGGCCACAAAGACAGTATCAACAAATTCAACAGCACTGAAATCATCCCAAGTATCATATTCTCAGACCATAGTGGAGTAAAGCCAACATTCAACAACAAAAAGAAAAACCACCTAAAAATCAAGGACATCTTTGATGAAACAAACCCAACTGCAAGGAAGATTAAAGCAGAAACAAACCAGTGGGATGACACCAAATTCAAAAGCTTCTGCACAGCCAAAGAAACTATCACACAAACCAAGAGACCCCTCACAGAATGGGAGATCTTCACATGCCATACATCAGACAGGAGACTAATAACCAAATATACAAAGAGCTCAGCAAAAATAGCAAAAAAAAAAAAAAAAAAAGACCCAGACCCTATCCAATAAATGGGCAGAGGATATGAACAAAACATTCACTACAGAGGAGATCCAAAAGGCTAACAAACATAAGAAGAATTGCTCCAGGTCGCTGATTGTCAGAGAAATGCAAATTAAGACAACACTGAGATACCACCTCACTCCTGTGAGAATGGCATACATCAAAAAAGACAGCAGCAACAAATGCTGGAGAGGCTGTGGGGACAGAAAACCCTTCTGCACTGCCAGTGGGAATGTAAATTGGTCCAGCCTCTGTGGAGAGCAGTCTGGAAAACTCTAACAAGGATAGACATGGACCTTCCATATGACCCAGTAATTCCTCTCCTGGAGATATAACCCAAGGACACCTTAACAGCCGACCAAAAAGATATGTGTACACCTATGTTCATAGCAGCACAATTCTAAATAATAGTAGTAATAGCTAAAACCTGGAAGCAACCCAGGTGCCCAACAACAGATGAATGGCTGAGAAAGCTGTGGTATATATATATATATACACAATGGAATACTACGCAGCTATTAAGAACAATGAACCCACTTTCTCTGACCCATCTTGGATGGAGCTAGAAGAAATTATGTTAAGTGAGATAAGTCAGAAAGATAAAGATGAGTATGGAATGATCCCACTCAAACAAAATTTGAGAGAGAATAACAGAAAGAGAAACTCAAAGCAGATCTGACTAAATTTGTAGTAGGGCACCAAAGTAAAAGCCCTGGGTGGAGGGTGAGGGTGGATGTTCAGCTTCATAGGGCGGGGTGGAGGGAGGGGGAGGGGATGGGACAGTCTTGGTGGTAAGAATGGTGTTTATGTACACTCCTATCAATTTATAGTCATATAAATCACTAATTAATATGAGGGGAAAATGGATTGAATGTCTCAAACTTTCTATAGCACAGACTGAGTCTTTTTTTATAAAGTTTTTTTAATATATATTTATTCCCTTTTGCTACCCTTGTTTTATTGTTATAGTTATTATTGTTGTTATTGAAGTCATTGTTGTTGGATAAGACAAAGAGAAATGGAGAGAGGAGGGGAAGAAAGAGAGGGGGAGAGGAAGATAGACACCTGCAGACCTGCTTCACCTTTTGTGAAGTGACTCCCCTGCAGGTGGGGAGCCAGGGGCTCAAACCGGGATCCTTACGCCAGTCCTTGTGCTTTGTGGCACATGCGCTTAGCCTGCTGCTCTACCGCCTGACTCCCGAGTCTTTTTAATACATAGGCTGAGTCTCTGATATGCTGACTCTCTTAAAAGCTTAGTCCAGGGAGAACAAAAGCCACTGTTGGCATAGCTGTATACAAATAATGTCAAACATAAAATATGGTGAGGGTGTGTATGATACAGCAAATCCTAACAAAGGGATTTTACAAAATTAACCCAGTTGCCAAACAATGTGATTCTTGCAATAAGTATCTATTGTCTTCTTAAACCCTAAGACAACAGGAATCTCCCGCTTCTTCTATAGAGCCTGTTTCTTCCAATTCTGGAACCTCTGGGGTGGGGCTCACTTCCCTGAATGCTTCTCTCAAGTCAGGCCAAATGATATTGCATCCACAGATTCTAACATAATCAATGCAATAAGTACCATCTCAGCATGCTTCACCTCAGACTGTGTATAGAGATGTCAGGCATGGAATGCCAACCTTTCACCCTCATCACTCAGGTGAGACCTTTCCTTTCATGGTATTCTCTAATTCCATTCCAGGAGGTTCAATTCCTAACAAAGTCCCAAAACCTAGATATAGGGTAGGTCCCATAAGACAGAGCATATGTGCACATGTATCCATAAATTAGGGCAAAATATATACCTGAAAGCAAAAATACATAATAGTCTGTAGTGAATCAGTATCAAGTTCATAGAGAAATAGTGTCCAGTTAGACTTAGATACCCTCCTCACCTACTTCCTATTACAGTTCTCTCACTCACTCCAAAGCTAACCTTAGCAAAGCAAGGACTACAAAAGCTGAATAAGGGCAAGACACTGGCATACTTTAACAATGACTCTTTAGTCACTATCAGGCCATTCCACCAGCTGGGGCCCTAATCGGGGAGTCCTGAGATTCCCAAACAGACTTGATGGACCTAGAACTCAAATAAATCCCTCTCTCCATTGTTTCCAGTCATCTCTATCAGGAACAACAAAAAAGACCCCCTTGTGGGCCCCCCATAGGACCTTGCCCTCAACTTGGATCAACAATGGTAGAGAATGTTCCATCCTCTGAAGGGAGGATGGACAACATACTCTATGCTACACCTGAGGAAGATGAGTTGATACTGGGGCAGCAAGGAATGTTCCTACCCATGGCCACAGAATCAAATCTAGAGATCAAATCACAGAGAATCAAATCACAGAGCTCAAATCTAGAGGGATGTAGAGGTCACACAGGCTCCTAAGCTAATTATGGGCCCCAGATCACATTAAATCGATGGGGTTTACAGTAATATTTATACCCCTTTCCCATATTGGGGAGCTACTCTCTTCCCTGATCCAGCTTTCTGGTCCTTTTCCGAGCCATGACACCATCTCCCCAGGCAATAATTAGGATCCACCTGCATATCAGATTTCAGGTTCAGGCAAAACAAACAAACAAACAAACAAACAAACAACAACAAAAACCCCACTAGTATAGCTACAGGCCCTTTGAAATATAACTAAATATGCCTACTAGCAATCTACAAAATGAAGGACCCCCCCCCCCCAACACTTCTTCAGCATTATTCCAGCCTTTAGGTCCATGATTGTTCAACAATTTGATTGGCTTTGTATATTAACTCTCTTTTTAGCCACCAGGTTTCCGATGCTAGTAGGATGTGACCAGACTTCCCTGGAGAGACAACCCCACTAATGTGCCTTGGAGTTCTGCTTCCCCAGAGCCCTTCCCCAAGGCTGGGAGTATGGATCGACCTGTCAACACCCATGTTCATCAGGGAAGCAATTACAGAAGCCAGACCTTCAACTCTCTGCATCCCACAATGATCTTGGGTCCATAATCCCAGAGGGTTAAAGAATAGGAAAGCTATCAGTGGAGGGGATGGTATATGGAGGTCTGGTGGTGGGAATTGTGTGAAGTTGTACCCCTCTTATCCTATGGTTTTGTAAATATTTCCTTTTTATATAATTTTTTTTTTAAATGAAGACACAAGTTATAAAAGTTTTGGGGACATAGCTAAAGCAGTACTGAGAGGGACACTCATAGCCATACAATCACACACTAGAGAACAAGAAAAAGCTCAAATAAATGACTTTACTGCATGCCTTAAGGACTTAGAGGAAGAGGAACAAAGAAACCCTAAAGCAACCAGAAGTAGGGAAATCACTAAAATTAGAGCAGAAATAAACAACCTTGAAAATAAGAGAACCATACAAAAGATCAATGAAGTCAAGTGTTGGTTCTTTGAAAAATTAAACAAGATTGAGAAACCCCTAGCCAGACTCACTAAAGAAAAAAAAAAGAGGGGGTCAGGCAGTGGCGCAGTGGGTTAAGCGCATGTAGCGCAAAGCGCAGGGACCAGAGTAAGGATTCCGGTTTGAGCCCCCGGCTCCCCACCTGCAGGGGAGTTGCTTCACAGGCGGTGAAGCAGGTCTGCAGGTGTCTATCTTTCTCTCCCCTTCACTGTCTTCCCCTCCTCTCTCCATTTCTCTCTGTCCTATCCAACAACAAATTGCGTCAACAAGGGCAATAATAATAACCACAACGAAGCTACAACAAGGGCAACAAAAGGGGGAAAAAAAATGGCCTCCAGGAGGGTTGGATTCATGGTGCAGGCACCGAGCCCAGCAATAACCCTGGAGGAGGAAAAAAAAAAAGAAAAGAAAAAAAAAAAAGACTCAAGTAAATAGAATCGTAAATGATAGAGGAAATATCACAACTGACACCACAGAAATCCAAAAAATCATGTGAAACTTTTTGTGCCACCAAGCCAGAGAATCTGGAAGAAATGGAAGGATTTCTAGAAAATATATGCCCTTTCAAAACTGAACCAAGAAGAACTACAAAACAAAAATGCACCAATCACAGACATAGAAATCGAAACAGTTATTAAGAATCTTCCCAACAAAAAAAGTCCTGGACCAGATAGAAACGAATTCTACAAAACCTTCATGAAACAGTCAATAGCTATACTTCTAAAGCTCTTCCACAAGGTCGAAGAAACAGGAACACTGCCTTCCACTTTCTATGAAGCCAACATCACCCTGATATCAAAAGCAGAGAGGGACACAACAAAAAAGTAAAACTACAGACCAATATCTCTGATGAACATAGATGCCAAAATATTAAACAAGGTCTTGGCCAACCTGATACAGCAGTATATCAAAAAGATTGTTAATCACGACCAGTGGGATTTATCCCAAAAATGCAAGGCTGGTTCAACATACATAAGTCAACAATATCATTCACCATATCAATAAAAGAAAACCAAAAACCAAATGATTATCTCAATAGATGCAGAGAAGGCCTTTGACAAAATCTAACACCCATTCATGCTCAAAACACTACACAAAATGGGAATAGATGGAAAATTCCTCAAGATTATGGAGTCCGTATATAGCAAACCTACTGCCAACATCATGCTCAATGGACAGAAGCTGAAAGCATTCCCCCTCAGATCAGGGACTAGACAGGGCTGTCCACTATCACCATTACTTTTCAACAAAGTATTGGAAGTTCTTGCCATAGCAATCAGACAAGAGAAAGAAATCAAAGGAATACAGATTGGAATGGAAGAAGTCAAGTTCTCACTATCTGCAGATGATATGATAGTATATATAGAAAAACCTAAAGAATCCAGCAGAAAACTACTGGAAGTTATTAGGCAATACAGTGAGGTGTCAGGCTACAAAATCAATGTACAAAAATCAGTTGCATTTGTTTATGCAAAAACTAAAGCCGAAGAAGAGGATATCTAGAAATCACTTCCATTCACTGTTGCAGCAAAATCAATAAAATACCTAGGAATAAAGCTGACCAAAGAAGTGAAAGACTTGTATACTGAAAATTATGAATCAGTATTCAAAGAAATAGAAAATAATACCAAAAAAAAAAGGAAAGACATCCCATGTTCATGGACTGGGAGAATTAATATCATCAAAATGAATATTCTCTCCCCAGAGCCATATATAAGTTTAATGTGAGACCCCATCAAAGCTCCACTAAGCTTCTTTAAGAGAATAGAATAAAAATTATAATCATTTATCTGGAACCAGAAAACACCTAGAATTGCCAAAACTATCTTGAGGAAAAGAAACAGAAATGGAGGCATCACACTCATAGATCTCAAATTATATTATAAGGCCATCATCTACAAAACAGCCTGGCATTGGAACAAAAATAGGCACACAGATCAGTGGAACAGAACTGAAAACCCAGAACTAACCCCCCCACACCTATGGACATCTCACCTTTGATAGGGAGCCCAAAGTATTAAATAGAGGAAGGAGGCTCTCTTCAATAAATGGTGCTGGGATAATTGGGTTGAAACATGCAGAAGAATGAAACTGAACCACTTTATCTCACCAGAAACAAAAGTCAACTCCAAATGGATCAAGGACCTGGATGTTAGACTAGAACTATCAAATACTTAGAGAAAAACATTGTTGGAACACTTTCCCACCTAAAACTCAAGGACATCTTTGATGATACAAACCCAACTGCAAGGAAGACTAAAATAAAAGCAAATCAATGGGACTACATCAAATTTAAAAGTTTCTGCACAGCCAAAGAAACCATCAACAAACAAAGAGATGCCCACACAGAATGGGAGAAGATCTTCACATGCCATACATCAGACAAGAGACTAATAACCAAAATATACAAAGAGCTCAGCAAACTTAGCAACAAACAACAAAAAATGACCCTACCACAAATGGACAGAGGATATGAACAGAACACTAACTACAGAAGAGATTCAAAGGCTAACAAACACATGAAAAATGGCTCCAGGTCACTGACTGTCAGAGAAATGCAAATAAAGACAACACTGAGATACTACCTCACTCCTGTGAGAATGGCATACATCAAAAAGGACTGGGCAACAAATGCTGGACATGCTGTAGGGACAAAGGAACTCTTCTGTACTGCCAGTGGGAATGTAAATTGGTCCAACCTCTGTGGAGAGCAGTCTGAAGAACTCTCACAAGGATAGACATGGACCTTCCACATGACCCAGTAATTCCTCTCTGAGGAATATACACCAATGACTCCAAAACAGCTAAGCAAAAAGGTATGTGTAAATCTATGTTCACAGCAGCACAAATCGTAATAGCTAAAATCAGAAAGCAACACAGGTGCTTAACAACAGATGAATGGCTGAGAAAGCTGTGGTATATATACACAATGGAATACTACGCCGTTATGAAGAACAATGAAGCCACTTTCTCTGACCCATCTTGGATGGGGCTAGAAGAAATTATGTTAAGTGAGCTAAGTCAGAAAGATAAAGATGAGTATGGAATGATCCCACTCATAAACAGAAATTGAGACAGAATAACAGAAAGGGAAACTCAAAGCAGGTTTTGACTGAATTTGCAGTAGGGCACCAAAGTAAAAATCTCTGGGTTGAGGGCAGGGGCGGAAGTTCGGCTTCACTGGGGGGTTGGGGGTGGGATGGGGCACAGTCTTTTGGTGCTAAGAATGGTGTTTATGTACACTCCTAACAATTTTTAGTCATATAAATCACTATTTAATTAATATGATTGGGGGAAAATTGATTGAATGTCTCAAACTTTTTAATGCACAGACCATAGGCTGATTCTTTGATAGGCTGACTCTCTTAAAGGCTTAGACCAGGGAGAACAGAAGCAACCAGTGGCACAGCTCTATACAAATAATGTCAAAGGACATAAATTATGGTGATGTTATGTACGATACAGTAAATCCTAACAAAGGGATTTTTCAAAGTTAACCCAATTGACAATAATGTGATTACAGCAATAACTATCTATTACCTTCTTAAACTCTAAGACAGCAGGAACCTCCCACTTCCTCTATAGAGCCTATATTTCCCCAGTCCTTTAATCTCCGGGGTGGAGCTCACTTTCCTGCATGCTTCTCTCAATTCATACCAAATGATATTGCATCTGCCGATCCCAACCTAATCAATGCAACGAGTACCACCTCAGTATGCTTCACTTCAGACTGTATCCAGAGATGTCAAGCGTGGAATATCAACCCTTCAGCCTCATTACATTAAAAGGGTGAGACCTTCCCTTTCATGGTATTCTCTAATTCCATTCCAGGAGGTTCACTTCCTAAGAAAGTCCCAAAATCTAGATATAGAACATATGCTTACATGTATCCATAAATCAGAGCAAAATATATACCTGAAAGCAAAAGTACACAATAGTCTGCAGTGAGTCAGTATAAAGTTCATAAAGAAATAGTGTCTACTTAGACTTAGATACCCTCCTCACCTACTTCCTATTACACTTTCCCCACTCACTCCAAAGCTATCCTCATCAAAGCAAGGACTGAAAATGCTGAATAAGGGCAAGAGACTGGCATACTTTAATGATGACTCTTTAGTCACTATCAGGCTACCTATTTGGGGAGTCTTGAGATTCCCAGACAGACACAATGGGCCTAGATCTCAAATAAATCCCACTCCCCAATGTTACCAGTCATCTCTGTCAGGAACAACACAACAAACCCTTTTGTGAGCCCCCATAGGACCTTGCCCTCAACTTGGATCAACAATGGTACAGAATGCTCCACCCAAGGAAGATGGGTCCTGAAATCAGGGCAGCTTGGAATGTTCCTACTCATGACCACAGAATATGAGCTCAGATCTACAGGGATACAGAAATCACATAGGCTCCTAAGCTGAATATGGGCCCCAGATCATATCAAATCAATGGGGTTTATAGTCAACACTATTTATACACCTTTCCTATATTTGGGAACTATTCTCTTCCCTGATCCAGCTTTCTGGTCCTTCTGCCAGCCATGACACCACCTCCCAGACAATAATTAGGATCCACCTGCATATCAGAATTTAGGCTCAGGGGAAAAACAAAACAAACAAAAAAAACTATAGTCACAGGTCCTTTGGAATATAACTAAAATAGGCCTACTAGCTATCTATGATATTGCATCTGCTGATCCCCACCAATGTGTCCTGGAGCCCTGCTTCCCCAGAGCCTAAAATCTGATATGGATCGACCTGTCAACACCAATGTTCAGCGGGGAGGCAATTACAGAAGCCAGACCTTCCACCTTCTGCACTCCATAATGACCCTGGGTCCATACTCTCAGAGAGTTAAAGAATAGGAAAGCTATCAGGGGAGGGGATGGGATACAGAGTTCTGGTGGTGGTAATGTGTGGAGTTGTACCCCTCTTATGCTATGGTTTTGTCAATGTTTTCTTTTTATAAAAAAATAAAAATAAAAATGAATATGGGATGATGTTACTCATAGACAGAAGTTGAAAAACAAGATCAGAAGGGAAAACACTAAGCAGAACTTGGACTGGAGTTGGTATATTTCATCAAAGTAAAAGACTACGGGGTGGGGATGAGGGAGAGATCAGGTCCTGAAATATGATAGCAGAGGAGAACTTAGTGGGGGGTTGAATTGTTATATGGGAAAATGAGAAATGTTATGCATGTACAAACTATTGTATTTTACTGTTGACGGTAAACCATTAATCCCCCCCAATAAAGAAATAAAAAGAAAAAACACTTGATACTCTGTATTGAGTTGTAGAACCCAAAAGATACATAATGCAGAAAACAATTATTTCTAAATATTATTTGGGGGGAAGGGGAATGTTAATTTAATGGTCTATATAATGGAATTGCTTATAAGATGGAAGTAATTTCTAAACATCAATGTCTGGCATGCTTTCAGCAAATATTATAGCAAAGATACAATTTTTTTGTTTGTTTGTTGTATTAGCTCCAAAAGAGGAAGAGTTTTGTTCTAAGCATCAAAGTCTTAGAAAAAGAAAGTTTTGGGGGCAGGCAGTAATACAACTGGTTGAGAGCACACATTACTATATATGAAGGTCCAGATTTGAGCCCCTGCTCTCCACCTACAAAAGGGAAATGTTTCACAAGTGGTGAAGCAGGTCTGTAGGTGTCTCTCTCTCTCCCTTACCCTTCTTAATTTTTCTCTGTACTAGCAAATACATGGAAACTTTGAGCCAGTAAGATAACTACTCTGGATAGTGTGCACACTATGTCATGCTCACAACAAAGGTGTTAAATTGGACCCTAGCATACTGGAGGAAACTTTGGTTCTGGATGTTGTGGTATCTTTCTCTCTCTCTCTCTCTCTGTCCATCTTTCTTTGTCTATCTGGAAGAAAGTCAGGTCTGCAGGTGTCTCTCTTTCTCTTCCCATCTCTGTCTTTCCCTCCTCTCTCCATTTCTCTCTGTCCTATCCAACAACGATGACAGTAACAACAACGATAAACAATAAGGGCAACAAAAGAGAAAATAAATAAATATATTTTTTAAAAACTTGTCTGAGAACTGTTTGGGTTTTTTTTTTTTTTAAAAAAAAAGTTTTGTGCTTAGGCTATTTTTAGAATAATCAGTGATCACAAAAGGATTGCTATAAGTTTCACTTGATATTTGTATCTCTGTCAGAAAAAGAAATGCAGGTGATGCTTCAAATAGTACCTTTTGCATCGTCAGAGCCAGAAGCCAAGAGTTTAGGATCCATCAAATTAAAATCAACACTCCAACACCTCTTCTCATGCTCCTGGATGTAGAAGGAAAGAGTCTCAGGCAAAATATATATATATCTTGAAATTATATAGCACATCAAATATCTTGACACCAACTTATTGCTATAGTAGGAAAGAGTGAAGAAGCTATGAAAATAAATGAGATGCAAGGTAGTTCTAAAATATTTTTTATGTCTACTTACTAAAATGATTTCTTTTGGAAACTCATTTGATATACTCTACAAATTAAAGTCTGTAGAGGAACTTCAGAAAAAGATTACTGAAAAAGATTACTTAGTATTATACAGCCATAAAGATCACTAAGTTGTGACTTCAAATAGTAATTATAAAGCATATGAAGCTCTACAATTAAGGAAAGTGAAAATGTGACCCTCTAAAACCAGTGATTAGGATCCTTATTTACCTGATAGACCTTTGACCTCTGTCCTGTGAAGCCATCCCATAGGATGACTGTGCCTTCATAATCACTGCTGGCTAACAGATTCTTGTGGTAACTACTCCAACTGATACAGCTGAAAGAGATAAGGCTCATTTTACAAATAAATAAATACATAAACAAATATAAATAACATCAAACTACAAATAATTTTGTGTTCAAAAAGATTAGAAGCCTGAAAAAAATGGTCTACAAGGATTTGAATGACCATTTTGTGCACAACAGATGTGGGAAGAAAATTATCAAGTAATTTCCAGGAATATCTATCTAATGGGACTGCACTCCTCTATCCTCTGTGATCTTTAGCAGGAAGGCAGGTGTGAGCCTAAAGTTCACTGGCCAGCTCTACTACCTGCAAGTAAGAGAAGCTAGAAGAGTATAGAGCATGCCAGAGTAGAACAACAGGGACTATTTCAGCCCCTTGATATAATACTGATTAAGTCATAAGCCAATAGTTTGAACTGAACTTCTGTACTTATATCCCAAAATATCTTTATAGAAATTTATGACTAAAATTCAAATTTTATAAATTTACCAATTAAAATTAAACTTTGAACATGTGGCAAAACCAACCAGTTTCTTTAGATGTATTCTCTGCATGCTATTGTAGTGTTCATCTAGAACAGTAAGGAGTCTCACAAAGATAAAGTAAAAAAACTCAGATTAATTGAACATGTATAAATTGTGATACAACACCATACTGTACCAAAGAAAAGAATACAGGTACCTGATTTTGGAGTTGCAGGTCATTTCATTTTCAGGGTAATGAATATCCACTGCATCCTGGATAACTGTGCCATATTCATAGACTTTAATTTTCTTTGTAACGCCAGCGATTGCAAAATAGTCACAATCCCGGTCAAATTCAATACTATGGGGAAAATGTATACCTGATCAGGAAGACTGTTTACCCATCTTTATGACAATGCTAGAACTGGATTTTTTCCCCCGTTTCTAAAGTAATTCTTTCTATAAGGATAATAATCAAACTGAAAAGTATTCAATTTTATTTGGGACCCTGTGCAAGGAAAGTCATATATCAAACTGTAAATGGTAATTTATACCCTGCTACATAATTCTGCTTATACTGCTACTTTTGTTTCTAGACACTGGAAATATTTTTCAATACAGCTTTAGTAACCACATTATAGCTTATTTCAATAGTCTTGGTTAAAGCATTACAACGGAAAAGCAGTAAAGATTTAATAGTTCGGTATATTAAGAATATGTCAAAATTATCAATTCATTTTTTACAAACTCTAGTAATTTCCCCTACCCACTACTTATGAGGGTGCTAGTTTTATAGTATCTAATGCTAGTAAAATAAACAAACTGATATGTACGTTGAATTACTTAAGAGAGAATGACAAAGGGATGAAATGGAATCAGAAAATTATGACATTTCCCCAATCATTTTCTTTTTTTCTTTTCTTATTAATGAAACTAGGGCCTGGCATATTCATGATTTTACCTCTTCAAAACACTATTTCATTGAGGTAGAGACAGAGTGACACCACAATACCAAAGCTTCCTCTGTTGTCATAGTGGTGCCAGGGTTCAAACCTCAATTGGGTGCATGGTAATACAGGCACCTCACCTGGTCAACTATTTCTCCAGGCCCCAAATTATTTCCTAAGGCCCCCAATCAAGCTCTTTGACTTTGAATCTCCTATACAGATTCCTTAGACTTCAAACAAGGGGAAAAAATGTTCCCCTTCTTTTAGAATCACTTTAAATATCCCCCCCCCCTTTTATTGCCCTTGTTGTTTATCGCCGTTGTTGTTATTATTGCTGTCGTTGTTGGGTAGGACAGAGAGAAATGGAGAGAGGAGGGGAAGACAGAGGGGGGAGAGAAAGATAGACACCTGCAGACCTGCTTCACCGCCTGTGAAGCGACTCCCCTGCAGGTGGGGAGCTGGGGGCTCAAACCCAAATCCTTACACCCATCCTTATGCTCTGCCCCACGTGCGCTTAACCCACTATACTACCACCTGGCTCCATAACCCCATCCTACTGACATTTAAGAAGTTTGCCCCTCTCTTACTTTTTTTTTTTTGTCTCCAGGTTTATGACTATGAATCCACTACTCCTGGCGGCCATTTTTCCTTTTTTTTTTTTTGACCCTTGTTATTATTGGTATTGCTGTTAATACTCCTGGTGTTGGAGAAGGCAAAAAATCAAGAGAGGAGGGGAAGACAGAGAGGAGGAGAGAAAGGGAGACACCTGCAGACCTGCTTCACTGCTTGTAAAGTGACCCACCCCCCTGCAGATGGGGAGCTGGGGGCTAGAACCAGGATTCTTGGGCAGGTCCTTGAGCATTGCGCCATGTGAACTTAACCCACTGTACTACCACCCAGTCTCACTTACTGACTTTTAATGAGAGTTCTAAAATAAGCAAATCCAAAGAAAAATAAGGACTTAACTTGAAGAAATAGCAAAGTTTCAGGTAACC
The DNA here is from genome assembly GCF_950295315.1 of Erinaceus europaeus. NCBI lineage: Eukaryota > Metazoa > Chordata > Mammalia > Eulipotyphla > Erinaceidae > Erinaceus > Erinaceus europaeus. The sequence continues at coordinate 51,935,418 of NC_080170.1, read as the reverse complement.
AACTATTGATAGATATCTATGTGATATAATGGAATTAAATTTTTTTTAAAAAAAATCATGGAGTATATAATGAGTGAAGCACCCTTTCTAAAATTTCTCACTAATCTAGCATTACAAGATAATAATAGCTGGCATCCACAGATCACTCATTAACCACAACCACTGAATGTATTAACTCATTTAATTCTCATAATAATACTGTGAGATTGATGTAATTTTATCTATTATTTTTACACACTGAAAACTAAAAAGCTGCCTGTGGTCAATCTGTAAGCTAGTAGTTTAGGTATGGGATGTAATGTCAAAAAGCAAAATATAACAATGAAATAGTGTCAGTTAACATGAAAAATATTGCATGCTATTAAATTTTTAATTAAACTGCTAACCTTTGCAATGCAGATTTCTGCTATCCACTATCAACACGAATTCTTAAAACAAGTGGGTGGGGTGGGGAGACAGTATAAAGGTTATGCAAAAAGACTTTCATTCCTGTGACACCAAAGGTTCTAAGTTCAGAACAACCATAAGCCAGAGCTGAGCAGTGCTAGAGGGATGGGGGGTGGTAGGAGCAAAGTTACTGTTAAAAATCACTTAAAAAAAAAAGTAGTTTAAAAAGTGTATTGCAGGGACTGGGTGGTAGTGTACCCGGTCAAGTACACACATCACCATGAGCAAGTAGTGAGGTTCCAGCCCTGCTCCCCACCTGCAGGGGGGCACCTGCAGGGGGTACACTTCATGAACAGTGAAGCAGGTCTGCAGATGTCTGTCTTTCTCTGTCTCCATCTCCCCTCTCAATTTCCCTGTCTTATTCAATAAAATAAAGAAAAAAAAAGGCCACCTGGAGTAGTAGGTTCGTAGTGTTGGCATTGAACCCAGCGATAACCCTAGTGACAATAAAAAATAAATAACAATTTTAAAAAGGTTTATTACAATGATAAATTCAGTTTTACAGAACTAAAGACTTTTTATACTTTATTTTTTAATTTATAATTTATTTATTCCCTTTTGTTGCCCTTGTTTTATTGTTGTAGTTATTGTTGTTGTTCTAGATGTCGTTGTTGCTGGATAGGACAGAGAAAAATGGAGAGAGGAGGGGAAGACAGAGAGGGGGAGAGAAAGATAAAACACCTGCAGACCTGCTTCACCGCTTGTGAAATGACTTCCCTGCAGGTGGGGAGCCAGGGGCTCGAACCGGGATCCTTCGGCCGGTCCTTGCGATTTTGCACCACGTGCGCTTAACCCGCTGCACTACTGCCCAACTCCCATTTTTCAGCTTTTTAATGTACATAGTTTCTTTGAAAAATGTTAGTGAGAACTTACTTTAAACATGGACATTTACTGCATTTTTCTTTCACATTTGAAAGTTACACTGTTTTTGTGTTTTGTTTTATATTGGATAGAGACAGAAAAATTGAGAGGGAGGGGGAGATTGAGAAAGAGACAAAGAGGGACACCTACAACACTGCTTCACCACTTGTGAAGCTTTCTCCCCTGCAAGTGGGGACCAGGGGCTTGAACTTGGGGCCTTACACCGTTTAGCATGTCAACTAGTCCCTAGAAATAGTGGGCACAGTATTAAACTGTACTCCTATTAACTTATAAAACAAAGCGAATTAAAGTTATAGTTCAGCTAGAGGAAACAGGTTATATTCCTTCTCAAATTCTGAAAGCGGCGAGGACACAGAACATGCTGGGAAGCTCATCAATGCACCCCTCTAGTGCCATCAGATTCAGAGCAGGGTCAAGTCATCAGCAACCCACGAAGGAAATTCTATCAAGCATTCCCACTGTCGTATATTTTTGCAATTACAAAACAAACACTAACAAATAGGGTGGATTAATTTCCCTGAACACCAGAATACAATTTATCTAGAAGAAACATAGAGTGAATGCAATTGTTAAAAAGATCTAATTCATTTCTGTAATAATGCCTCAAGAAGCACAACTACTATTACTTCAAGAAAACAAAGACTTCAGAATTAGACATTTTAATGAAAAGAAATGGGCAAGTTCCTAAAGAATACAAACACAGGTAAAATATGATGTTCTTTAACTGATTTCACCAAAATTCAAATACACAGTGGCCCAGGAAGTGGGGAAGTGGGTAAAGAATTGGGCTCTCAAGTATGAGGTCTTGAGTTCAATCCCCAGCATTGTATGTGCCAGACTGATGCTATGGTTCTCCCTCCCCCCATCTTTCTATCTCTCTTCCACATAAAAAAATTTAAAAAAGGAGCAGAAAGAAAGAACAAATGAAGTTAAATACACAATACAAAATCTAACTTTTACTAGGTACATTTCTTCAAACCATCACTGCAGAAAAAAAGCCAAAATCTTGTTTCAAAATTTTCACAGAAAAGCAAATAACTTATAATAGCCTAAACAAGGGAGTCAGGCAGTAGTGCTGTGGGTTAAGCGCAGGTGGTGCAAAGCACAAGAACTGGCATAAGAATCCCGGTTCGAGCCCCTGGCTCCCCACCTGCAAGGGAGTCGCTTCACAAGCATTGAAGCAGGTCTGCAGGTGTCTATCTTTCTCTCTATCTTCCCCATCTCTCTGTCCTATCCAACAATGACAACAACAATAAAACAAGGGCAACAAAAGAGAATAAATATTTTTTAAAAATCTAATGAAAAAAAAGTTTTAAAAAGATAGCCTAAACAACTTTGTAAAAAAATAACAAAGTTGTAGAGATCATATATTTTGATTCCAAAACTATGGTTTTTTGCCACCTACAATGATCAAAGAAATATGGTGCTGGCTAAAGAACAGACACATCAGAAGAGAGTCAAGAAGTAGATCAATAGACATATGTCCTCAATGCATTTTAAACAAAGATGCCACTGGGAAAGTTCATGTTTTAAATTAGGGGTCAGGAACATACAGCCCCTGAGCCATATTTGGTCAAAGCAACTGCAGAAGACACATGAAATTAAATACTCATTTTTAAGTTGATTATTTTGTATGGCCCAAAATGATGTATTAAATATACAAATGGCCCTTAGAAGATAAAAGGCTTCCCACCTCCGTTTCAAGTGAATGATGCTTCCTTGAAGAAAAGTTGGGCACCGCCCAACTTCATAGTCTAAACAAAATTTAAGTTGAAATGAATTACTTAAAATATAAAAGCTAAAACTATTAACCATACAAAAAAAAAATAAAGGAGAAAAATCTTCATAATTTGAGATAGGCACACATTTCTGTATAGCAGAAAGAAATTAAATCACTTTTTAAAAATTAATGAATTGAAACTGATCGAAATACTTATACTTTTTGAAAGGTCCTAATAGTAAAAAGAAGTCACGGGGGGGGGGGGGGGAGCAGGTGGTGGCACACCTGGTTAAGTGCTCACATTACAGTGTATAAGGACCCAGGTTCAAGCTCCTGGTCTGCACTTCATGAGTGGTGAAGCAAGGCTGTATGTAGGTGTCTGTCTCTCTTCCTTTCTACTTCTCCTCCCTCCTCAATCTCTATCCAATAATAAGTAAATAAATAAATAAAAAGAAAATCAGACTGGGGGAAAACACATATATCTACACATATAAATGGTATTTAGGATATTTAAAAAAATCTATCACCATTCAGTGATCTTTATTTTTATATTGGGCAAAAACCTTGAACAGATAGAACATAAATGTTATACAAGTGGCCAAATTAAACCCCATTACCTTTGAGAGATATGCATAGTTAAACAGGAAGAAAATACTGCTATACACACTGATAAGAAGACGGACAAAGCCAAGGGTTACTGGGACAACTGGAATTGCCTTGCAATAATCCAATCATGTTAAAAAACAGTTTGGCAGTTTCTTAAAATGTTAAGCACAAACTAATCACACCACTCAGCAATTCCAATCCCAGGTATTTACTCAAGAGAAACAAATATGAATATGTATATCCAAAAGACTTGTGTGTGAATATTCATAGCAGTTTTGTTCTTAACAATCAAAAACTGGAAACAGCTCAAATGCCCATCAACATGGGACGCATAAACAAACTATAGAATATTCATCAAATGAGACATGCCTCAAGAACTAACTGATGAAACATAAAATAATGCGATGAATCTCAAAAACCAGGCTGAGATAAAGAGGCTAGACAAAAAGAACGTACTGTACAGTTCCACTTAGAAGAAATCCAGAATGGCTACAAAGTTCTAAAGTGCTCTATAGTGGCGATCAGCAGATAACTAGTCATCTAATTCAGAAGTCTGGAGGGAGAGAGGAAATTAGAGTGTCAACCATTACATTGTTTGGAAATGTTTTATAATCTGAAAAGAACTAATATTCACATTCCTCACCAACCCCATACAACCCAATAACTCTCAAGACAATAAAAGAACTATCTTCTCATAGAGAAGGGGGTGGTGCTCTAGCTCAGTAGTTAATGCAAAAGACATTTCATGCCTGAGCTTTTGAGGTTTCAGTTCAATCCTTGGTAGTAACAAAAGGCAGAACTAAGCAATGATTTGGCAATTAAAAAAAACAAAACAAAAAAACAATAACTATATTAGGGCAGAGGAGGGGGGGAAAGACAGCATAATGGTTATACCTCATGCCTGAGGCACTGAGGTCCCAGGTTCAATCCCCCAACCACCATAAGCCATAGCTTTAAGAAAAAAAAAAAAAAAGAATATATTAGCAGCCTTAAAAATTAAATTAGACTCATTCCTTAGAAAACAAGTAGCAACTTGAGACCTGTTTTCAAGTGTGTATAAAAAAACTAAAGCATTCCACAATAAAAAGTTACCAAAAAATTGCCCTAATAATGGATTAGAACTGGCTTTCATTAGAAACTAAGCTTAGTAAATCCTTATACCTCGCTACCACAAAAAATATTAACTTCAAGTTTCACTTTTGAACCACATTAAAACCCCAAAAGATTCATTATTAATACCACACTAGACACTAAAGTAACAGAAATGCAAACTATCAGATAATCCAAAGAATTAATTTCTAGTATTCTTTTTTTCCCCAAGGTTTCAACAGATTGTGAAGTGACAAAACAGCAGAAATCAGAATATCTGGGTCAAATCTGTTCTTTCCTTTTGCAAGCAGTGAACTGGTCTCAGACAAAGTAGGAAACTTCTCTCTACTTGATGTCTCATCTAAAGTAGGACTAAAAGCAAAGTCTTACTTCATAGGATTGATAGATGAAATAGAGTAGTGAAACAGTATTAAATGCAATGTAATATAAAACAGTGCTATCTGAAAAAGGTCACCAAATAGTACATTGCCAGGGCAGTGACTGAACTAGTAGCAACAAACACCACAAATATATAGCCATTTCCTTTAGAGTTTACTAATGTCTAATGTAATGGTACTTCAAAAATTCTAGAAAATATAAACAAAGATGTTAAAATAATCTCTAAATAGTAATTTTATCCACAATAATCTATGTATATAAAATTCAAATCAAGAATGCTAGGTATAAAAAATTCAAACCAAGAAATAGTGAGAAGAAAGTTTTACAATGTATTTTCAAACCACTGAGCACATAATTTAAGAACACATGCAAAAATGTGCTATATGTAAAAAGAGGTCTCCTTTTTTTATTACTTCCCTTTGGGACCATCTGAAATTCATGAGAATAAATTTCTCTGTAAACCCTTTAATTCCCACACCTTGGCTGATATCTAATAGCTGAGGTATTGGCAAAGAATACAAATGCTGCCATCTTGTGGATTATGAATAAGGTTGTAAATAGCCCCAAATTATCCATAAGCAAAAATAAACAGGTAAATAAATGATCAGTCACATATATACATCTGTATGCACATGTACCTACATACATATATACCATGCAGTTTTATAATAAGAATAATCTATTCAACAATGTTAGGAAATACTGTGCCAAATGCAACATTGGTTTGTTCTAACAATTCTTTATCTCTTTTCCCAAAATTCTTCATTAAGTTTCCTATTTTAAGGTGAATTAAAGTCTTTTAAGATCAATGATGATCTTGAAAGAGAGAAACTAGGAAAAGCAATTAGATTCTAAATATTCTTGCAAAAGAAAATAATAAATTCCTCACTTGTGGGGGGGGCCTTCATGAGTGGTGAAGCAGTGTTGCAGATGTCTCTCCCCTCTCCCCCTCAATTTTTCTCTGTCCAAAATATTAGTAAATAAATGAATAAATAAAGTAGTGAAGAACATGTCCTGATACTTACCTAGAGACTATACTGGACCCGTTATAAAGATCACTAGCATAGGACAATGTAGCCAAAGGTCGCACTGAATTATAGCGTGTAAACTTGGACAAGCATTCCTGAAATTCATCCAACTGGCTTGCAGTTCGACTATCATCTACATGAAGAAAACAAAACAGCAAATTGGACTGGACTATAACATAAACCAATGAGCAATAGTCAGAGATGGCAAATGATCATATAAATCCAAACCATAATTCTTAAAAAGTGTTTAGTGATTAGTATGGATAAGATAATTAGCTGATCTTTTTGCTGCAATACAGATTTCACAGTATTTACAAAACTTGTCATTCAATAACAGTTAAGAACATACTGTAAATGTTTTTTCTATTGAAAGCGATCATTTTTGGGAAAAACAACAACAATGAAAGTACTATAGTCAAAAGAAATCAAGATATTAACATAAATCAAAGTATTAAAAACCCTTTAGCAATGGAGGAAGTGAAGGATGAAAGAATACACTAAGCAAGGCATTTATTAGTTTGAAGGAAAATGCTGTAGGGTCATCTCATGCTTGTATTTTAGTTACTAACCAAACACAATCCAGAGTAGCATATTTTAGATTTTAAAATGGTTGCTTTTAAATAAAAAGAAAGTATAATATGTGATTACACTAGTGTTTTAAGTTATTTCAAGTCCAACAAGAGACAAGAGTAGAAAATTGCAGTGTATGAACTATCTCAAAAACAAACTTAAAATAGTACTACTCAAATGTCTTTAGTGGAAATGGGTGAGCAGTAAATTCACCCAATAAGGCACTGCACAAATACTGTGAGTGATGTCCATTTAGTAAACCATTCTTAACTGTGTGAAATTTAAACTACAAAATCAACTTACAAAGTACCTATTACAACACTGTTTTCATGTCTTCTTCCTTAGTCTAAACACACAACTTTTCCAAGGTAAATTCTCATGATTTCCTTTCTTAAAAGTCCATTGGAAACAACGGCAGGAATAGTGAAATAATGATATGTGAACCATAAAGTTGGCTTACTATACATGATACACAGAAATCATTTTATTTGGAGATATTAGGTGAGCTTGAGGGTATCTGCTGACATGAAGACATATATTTAACACATTTTTTAAAAAACTGGAGAAGGGGGCCCGGTGGAAGCGCACCTTGTTGAATGCACAAGGACCTAGGTTCAAGTCCCTGGTCCTGCAGGCAAGAAGCTTCATGAGGAGTGAAGCTATGTTGCAGGACATAGCTATCTCCCTATCTCACCTCTTTCCCTTCAATTTCTCTCTGTCCTATCTAAAATAAATAAAGCAACTTTAAAAAAATCTACTAGAAGAGATTAATTATGCTTCTGACCCTAGTAGTTTATACTTTAAAAGTTGATTTAAAAGGGGTGGGCGGTGGTGCACGGGGTTAAGCGCACATAGTACAAAGTGCAAGGATCCCGGTTTAAGTTTCTGGATTCCACAGGGGTGAGGAGTGTTGCTTCACAAGTGGTGAAGCAGGTCTGCAAGTGTCTTTCTCTCTCCCTCTCTATTTCCCCTCCTTCAATTTCCCTTTGTTCTATCCAAAACTAAAAAAAATAAAAATAAATGGCTGCAGGAGCAGCAGATTCATACTGCAGGCACCGAGCCCCAGCGATAACCCTGGAGGCAGGAAAAAAAAAAATCATTGAAATAAGCAAATTTATCTAATGATCTATATTAAACTGAGTTAAAATTTGTGTTTCTAGTCTAAAAACAGCAAAAGGAACAGGGTCTAATTAGTAAGTTATATTACAGTGTTACTAACATAAAACTGCTTCACAAAAAATATCTCAGAAAATTCAACAAATTTTAAATAAAATACAGGTTATTGGGGAAAACATAGTAAGTGTACAGTAAGATTGTATCTAACAGTTAATAGGTTCTTTTTATATATAGTCTTATAAAAATAAATTATTAAAGACAATGTCTTATTACATCATTTTATAATTAAAATAAATTAATTATTAATAATGACTTTCCTATTATTTATGTCATTTGCTTGTGGTTATATCTCAACATCAAATTGACAAGTTCTTAGAGAACTTTCAATTTCACAGCTTCCTAATGTATTTTAGAGACTATTACAGAGACTGAATATGAGAATCAATCCCCAAGTAATAAAATTAAAGTTTTCACCAGCTGAATAGTGGTGCATCTGGTTTAGTGCATATGTTATAATACACAAGGACTGGAGTTCAAGCCCCAAGCCCCGCCTGCAGGCGGGAAGCTTCACAAGTGGTGAAGAAGTGCTGCAAGGTGCTTCTATTTCTCTTCCTCTTTCCTCTCAAATTCTCTCTCTACTCAATAAATATTTTAAATAAAATTAAAGTTTCCAACGTACATAAAAACATTATACACTGTATATTATACCTTGACTTCAGACACACTTATAAACAAAGACTTGTGTTTCTTTAAGCTTCATAGAAGAGTACTATATAATTCTAATAGCCTTTTTCCTTCCACTACCAATCTTGACAGAAATTTGTCCAAAGAAATCCAAGTAGTATCTAGACATTAATATAAACATGGCTATTCAAGAGAACACTAAGGTACAATCTTGACAACTAAATTAAGACATTTCCTGCCCTGTAATCCTAATTTTGAAAGTGTGCTACTAGTAAAATCAATCCAATCGATATAAGCACTGCTTTTTTTACAAATCACCTGCAAACCTTTAAAAAATCTGTATGGTTGGAATTAATGTCACTACCTCATAAGTGAGCAAAGATGCTAGGAAAGACAAATGAAAGAGCTAGCAAAAAGAAACAGAACTTTATCATTTTTCCACAGTAAAAAAAAACAACTTGTAGTATCACAGTCATGTATTTGCATAAGTTATTTCCTCTAGTGTCAACATGTTTCTAATTACCTTTTTGAGCTAATTTATATTGAGATAATCTAAATACAACTTCTCTGAAACCTATGTATGAATCATCTCCATACACTTTTCCACTTTCAATTTGGCCTAGTATTATCAATCTTGATTGTCTTAGCAATTATGTGTCTCTAAATATAACACATATTATCACACAGAATTATCTATGCTTTCCCTCCCTAGATTTACAATGATCCCTGATAATAAGAATTTGTTTTTTCATCCTCTTGTTCTTGTCAAGAACAGTGCTTAGGCCTTAGTAAGTGATAAAATGGAGAAAACTGAAAACTTACTTATTTTTGTTAGCTGCATTTTCATGGTTGACTTTCTAAAAGGACTTTAGATAGCTCACTATATATAGATTAAAGATTCTCAAACATAGAATGAGATCAGAAATAGTCATGGGAAAGCCATGTTCTCTAAGATCACTAAAACCTCCACAATGCTCTGAGACCGTTCAAAATATACACTTTAACTTTATGAATTGGACTTTCCATAAATCCAGAGTAAGATACTGTAAATGGATTTGGAAAATGAGTATGAGGTATTTTAACAAGTCCTGAATATGTACCTGAGATACGAGACATCCTTGTAGAAAAATAACATTGCTCTAAGTCTTCAAAATGAGCAGTGAGTCGTTTTCGTCTTGATGCTAATGTGCTGTTATACCAAGGTTGTTTCTTTGTCTAAGGTGATAACAACAACAAAAAAAAGACACTTGTAACTCAGAACAAATTGTACTTTTTTTCTGAAAAAAGTACCTAAATACTGGCATATTTAATTTCAAAACAAAAGTAAAAGGCGGACTTGGGCAATCTCAAAAAAGTTTCAAGAAAGTCACTCCAAACTAAAATTCAGATTTCAACAAAATGTCGTGTAGCATTTGAGCCAATTATTTTCCATGTGAAAGAGTTTACTGTCAGTGAACCATTTCTTTCTCTTTAATTTTATTTATTTTAATGAGAGATTGAGATACAGAAAAGAGAGAGGTAGAGAGATAGAGAGGTAGAGAGGTGGAGAGAGAGAGAGAGAGAGAGAGAGAGAGAGGGAGAACAAGCCCAAAGCACTGCTCAGCTCTGGCTTATGGTTGTGTGTGGGACTAAACCTGGGACTTTGGAGCCTCTAGCAAGAAAACTTGCCTGAGCAAGCCATTCCTTTCAGATTTTTCTGAAGTGATAGTCAAACTGGAAGGCCTGAGATGAAAAATGAAAAAAAGAAAGAAAAACTACTAACCAACTTATAGTGTATAATTTATAGGACTTTAAAAAGACATAATAAATGCATCAAAATAATAGTATGTAAGTCTGGATTGAGTGATGAAAGCTTGCATTTCAGAGCCTTTACACTGTTTAAGAAGTATTAATATGCTGGTTAAGTTTAGATTCTATTTAGATATTAAGAGTAAATAAATTTCCAGGATAACTACTGAAAAGACAATAATAAATAGGTGGTTTAAATTAATAGAGAGGAGGGGTATAAACATGAAAAAGGGGAGTGGGGTAGATAGCGTAAGAGACTCTCACGACTGAGGCTCTGAAGTCCCAGGTTCAATCCCCCAGACCACCATAAGCCAGAGCTGAGCCGTGCTCTGTTGAAAAAAAAAAGGGGGTGGGGGGGTGGGGTGGTAGGTGGTGGCACACCTGGTTGAGCACAAATGTTAAAAACATTTCTAAAAAAGGTCAGTAGCAAGAAAAACAACATGCATTATATGGAGAAAATAAGAGTGGGTCTTTATCAGTAGCCCTAGTAAATATAAATGAAAAAAACTGACTAAATTAGGGATATATAGGAGACTTTTAAAAAGATTACTATATGTTATCTACCAAAAGAAACACCTGAAAACATAAAAATGAAAATAAAAAGCACTTAAAGCTAGTATCTCATTTCATATACTTAGTATATGCTAGTGGTTAAGAATAAGAAAGTAAGTGTTCATAGGATAAGTGAAACCAATGTCCGTACAATGTGATGTATGCCAAGACTGCTTCTTTGTCTAAGGTATTAACACTTGTAACCCAAAACAAATTATACCCTTTTTCTGAAAAAAGTATGTAAATACTGGCATTTTCATTTCAAAACAAAAGTAGAACACAGTTGACTGTTATCATAGGAAAATTCCCTACTAATTCCACTTCAGAGTCCTGTTCTACTAAGCTGAAAGCAGTCTATATTAACTAAAATTTGCAAAATTCAGCATATAAATACCAACTTCTCTCAAACTAATTTCCCAATGAAATGATGCATAAAAATGTAATTGCTATTTACAAAGAAAAAAGTAGGATGAAGGACCATGTGCAAAATAATAAAATTGTTAAGCACACACCCTTTCAGAAGAACAGATCTTAAATAGCTGTAAAGGAGACAGCTGTGTAACTTAGAAGAATGGTCTCAAAGCATGGTCCCCAAAGTGTAATCTTTAAATCCTGCAAGTCTCTGAAATCCTTTTAGGAGGTCTCACAGTACAAAGTGAAATCCCTAGTACAATTTTGTGATCGAGTATTTAAATAAATCTGATCTATAAGGAGAGAAAGACTACACAGAGAATTAGTATTAGTAAAGTAACAGCAACTGCTTGTATGACTCAGTACACAGATGTAACTTGGTGTTTTCCACAGTGAGTGACTTGTTTGGAGTGATTTTGGTTGTTTCATTTAATGCAATCACTAAAATGGCTCTGTTTGATGCTGATATATTATGATATTATGCTCAAAGGAGACCATCAGGGCCCAACTGTAAATTTCCAGACTCCTGGATTGCTTATCCCTCTTAATTTCCAAATCACATTTCAAATAATGCTTTTAAATTTCTCCTGATACATTCCTATATGATTAAACAAACAAACAAAAAACTCCTTAAGTGGTCAGGGAGATGGCTCAGTGAATAAAGCATTGGATTCTCAACCATGAGGTCCCGAGTTCGATCCCCAGCAGTACATGTACCAGAGTGATGTCTGGTTCTTTCTCTCCTCCTGTCTTTCTCATGAATAAATAAATGAATTCTTTAAAAAAAAAATCCTTAAATCTGTACCTCCATAGTTGTTCAGAAATACAAACAAATTTGTGAATTAACTACTAAGAAATTAATAGATCACATACATTCATGCAAAGAAAATAGAGGATGTGTACAGTAGTTATAAAACTAGCCAAAAAGTGTTAGAAGCAGATATTTTTGTATTGGAATAAGAAAAACAAAAATGAAAGCTGTATGATCAAAAAGAACTTTCTTTTCATGTTGATAAAAAAAAAAAAAAACTTACTGCCACCTCTACTAAAAAGGTTATTAGGAAGGGGCCAGGTGGTGACACACCTGGGTAAGCACACACATTACAGTGCACAAGGCCCCAGTTTCAAAGTCCTTGGTCCCCACCTGGAAGGGGAAAGCTTCATGAGTGGTAAAGCATGGCTGCAGGTGTCTCTTTGTCTCCTTCCCTCTCAATTTCTCTCTCTCTCTAATAACTAAAATAAATAAATAAATAAATAAATAAAAATTAAAAAGAACATCAGGAAAACTTGTAAAGTTGACTAAGATACAAGGATTAGATAGTAGTGTTCTATTGATATCAGCCTTGGAATTTTAAAATTACATTATGATTGCATAAGACAATAGCCTTGTTTGAAAGGAAATAGACACTAGACACTGAAGCCCAGAGGAAAAAATTCTACAAACTCCCTCTCCCTCTCCCCCTCCCCCCCCCCTCTCACACACACACAGAATGAAAATGATATAGTATATGGGGTCAAATGGTAATATTTGGACAATAGGGATAAAGAACATAATAGAATCATTTTTACTATTCTTGTCTAAGCCTGAAATTATTTCAACATAAGAACTTCTTACCAAAAAAGCCCTACATCAAAATTAGATTTGATAATTATCAGCTGTGAAGGCACAGATATATAGAATAAAAGTCAAAATAAGCATGCAATGTAACTAGAGGAGTTGAAACCAGTCTATTTAAGCCTTTACTTTCCACAAGTAAAAACTCCATAAATTGTTTTCTTCCTTCCCAGGAAAAAGAGAACTTAAAAGTTCTAGCATAATAACTACACAAAACTTTATTTAGTAATAACATAATAAAGAGTTGATAGCACTAATAGATTATGATTTTCATAACCCTAAGAAATAATGTCCTAATTATTCATAATTTCCTCTTACACGTAATTTCCCCTTCCACTCAAGGTCTGATGTTACCAGAACATTAAAAAAGTGCTAAGTTCATCAGTGAAAAATAAAATGGTGACTAGGCATTAGCTTTTCACAATTTAATAGCACAGCATTCACAGAAATCTTCTTTGTAGTACACTCCAGTTAAGTAATCTATGATTTTACAATTTAGGTGAATATATGCATGGTACCCTAAAAGCATAAATATATCATTTACCTGAGAACTGCCACTGAAACCTGGGGGTTGACTGTATTCTGTGGAATCAATGATACTACTGCAATATAATGAGAGAAAAAGGTGATTTCAGAGGTTATGTTAACAGAACAAGTAAATCCAAAATACATCATATATATACACATAATTTCTAAGGCAAGGAAATATTAACTGCCATTAATTTAAACAACAAATGAATACATAGGCTATAAAAAAAATTAGTAAATACTAAACCATTTGTCCTTTCCTCCCACCCCAAAAACAAACACCACAAAAGAATGACAAGAAGAGAATGACCACACAGCAGGTATTTACTTCAATTTTTACTTGCTTCAGTTTCATCCTCAAGTAAGTCAATTAAGAGCTGCTAGTATGAGAGTTGTCATTTTACTTATAAATGTACTGTGACAATGACAACATTCACTTGCCTAGATGCAGCTACATAACAAATATTTCACTGACAATCAGCAAGGGAGTGCTAAGCCTAAAGAGAACAATATTCCCAAACCAAGTTGTTCCCAAGTGTTTAGACAAACTGAAGTATGTCAGAAAACAATCTGATGTGTACAGCTAATATGACCCCAGAATCAACTAGAACTTACAATTTTTCCCCATAAAAGAAAAATACCAAACCTCCCAACAATGCTATCCAATTGTGTTCTTTCTCTACATGATCACCCCAAACTAGACCTACAGGAGTTTTCCTGAACAGACACATGTTCTCAAGATCAGCCTACACTCTTATACTGGCATAAGAGTACCTAGGAATCATTATGTATGCTATCCTGAAGCTTCAGTTAGCCCATTACCACCTTAAAAAACATGAAATTGCTCTTGCTTTGAATATTTCAAGCATAAAAGTTCACATTTAAATCTGAATATTTCACTAGATATAACTTTGTAGCTACATGAAATGGTCACATTCACTGTACTTTATAAATACTGGAGGTGACTAGTCATAACCACTGTTGTAACATATAGGAAATTCAAACATAATTAAGAAAATATAATCCCTGCTCTAATAGAGTATATAGAAGAAAACTGTTAATTAGACTTGTAACAAAGTTAAAAGGAAAATGTCAGGGAGATCTAAACATCATCTGCCCAAGAAAATTCAATGAGTTAGGAGAAAATTCTAATGTTCTAATTTGGCTATTTTTTCCTAATATTATTTCATGTACTAAATAAGATTTTAATGTCATCTCATTTTAATTCACAAGCTATCAAGAGCTACTATAAATAATAACAGTAAATCCACATTTTCAACCCAACAGTGAATTCATAATTTTAATTTCTGCTCACTAACTGTTCCTGGCATAAAAATTCAAAACATTAAGGAAACAGATGGGCCATCTAAATCTCATTTCCAGATCATGACCAAAAGTAATTTCTCAGAGGTTTTATACATTACACAGAAAATGCTCCCAAGTTCTAGTACCATATGTGCATTTTGTGACATAAATCCTAAGCAATTATAACTCTTAAGTTTGATACCTGTGTGGTGGAGAAGGAGCTTCAAACTGAGGCACTGTGCTATCTTCACTGACAGGAGAATATAAGCCACTCATTTCCTGAAAGCACAATTATTTGGATTATGGTAGATACTCCAAATGGAACGGTATAAATAAGTTAAATATGAAAATATATTCCTTTCCAATCCCAAGTACTCATCAGTCCTTTGATGTCTCAAGACCCACATTACCACAACCTCCTCTCCATATAGTACCAGGAAAAAAAAAAAAGAGGCAGAGAGAGAGCTAAAAAGACATGGCTTTTCTATGTATATATTCACAAAGAACTAGAAACTCTTGAGCAAATATTGTGCATCACTAGAAGTGATCAACTGAGAAGAGAATAAATGTAAGTATGTCAGATGAGATGTACAATACATGGTGTCAAGAGTGAATTAGCTAGTCACCAATCCCAGTAAGGTCCTACTGATAAATATTTAAATAAATAGGACAGTATTAAGTAAAATTCTCAAAAGTACAGAAAAACAGAATATATCAGTCTCTCCTGACACACTGCCATGATAAAATAATCATTGCATACTATTGAGTCAAATATTAGCCTTGTTAGGTAACTTACCAATAGTTAATAAATAAAAATAAATGATATAAATTAAATGACTTGCCCAAGATCATTCAGCAAGTGACAGAACTAGAATTTAAATTAGAGTCATTTGTTCCAGAACTCATGGTACTAAGCACCAAAGTATACTACTTCTGGAAAATAGCTTATGATTGAGTTAGTGTCTCTTTATCAATTGTTACTGCATAAATGTTTCTGAAATAAACCAACAATCTCTCTTCATTTTTTTTGTGTGCTACATTTTGAATACTAGAAAACTAGCAAAATTTAAAATGCCACAAAACATATATAACCACATAGGATTATTTCTGACTAACACAAGTTGAGTTCAATCATATAGCCAAGCAAAGGACACTGAGTTAGAAATGCCACATGGAATCCTGAAGTTAATCATTTTAAATATGCTACATATCAGAAAAAAGAAAAGGATAACACTGAATAATTTAAAACATATCTCTTTTAAATATAGCAAAGAAAATAAATAGCCTATGAGTCTCCTCAAAATCTTCCCATTAATTTCTACATGTAAATAATACCATAAATTTCTAGATTGTTGGTAATATTATCTCCTCTTAAATTAACCTTATAACCTAGCAGTGGACAGCACACATAATAAAGTAACAATATTATTAATGGTAATAAACAGAGTGTAGTTTATTTATAGACAGCATACCAAGAAAATTAAATGACATTTTTTTCTTTTTTTTAATTTATTTTTATTTATTTATTCCCTTTTGTTGCCCTTGTTGTTTTACTGTTATAGTTATTATTGCTGTTGTCGTTGTTGGATAGGACAGAGAGAAATGGAGAGAGGAGAGGAAGACAGAGAGGAGGAGAGAAAGATAGACACCTGCAGACCTGCTTCACCGCCTGTGAAGTGACTCCCCTGCAGGTGGGGAGCCGGGATCCTTATGCTGGTCCTTGTGCTTTGCGCCACCTGCGCTTAACCCGCTGCGCTACAGCCCGACTCCCATGACATTTTTTTCAATCTACCCAAAAATAATTACAGCAATAAAACACTGAAAAAAATTTAGAATATATTTTTTCATGAAGAAAGTGTTTAGAGTGCTTTTCTCAAAGTAAAAGTAACATCTGTTACTTCCTATATAACAGAGACCAACCGTAAATTTAATGCAGCAATTTAAAGGAAAAGTGACAATATAATGAAATTGAAAAAACTGCTAGAGATGTGAGAAAATCTTGATATCTTACTTCCACTCTTTTAATGTCCTCTTCCAAAACGCTTAGTTCCTTCTGGATCTGTTCCAGTTGCTATAGATACAAGAAGGAAAGCCTAAATCAAATCATAAAGGCACTACCGTGATTATTAAAATATCTCTACATTTTGGATATTTCTAGCAAACTGGATACTCATGGTAAATTGATCGAATGAAAAACCCTGGGTAAGAGGCTAGTTCACCCAGTGGAGCACACACTTGACCAGGAGCAAGACCCTAGATTTGTACTACATGGGAGTGCTATGTAAAGGAGAAGTTTCATAAGCAGTGGAGCAGTACTGTGAGAGCTTTCCTCTAACTCCCCCTCTGTCACTGCAAAGAAAAAGGGGGGAAAAGACTGCCAGAAGTAAGTGATTCCCTGGCAGCAAAAAATAAATAAATAATAAACTTAGACACACATACATAGCCTGAAGTTCCTATATTAAAATGCAAACATAGACCTAAGAAAATATAATGTTGCATATCCTTAATATAGGGATTGATTTTACAATAGAGATATGAAGGAGAAACAATGACAATATGACTTAATCAGACTAGACCACTTCACCCAAAAGCAACCACAAGTTAGCATCTTAACATTTCTACATTTCCTTCTTAAGCATTTAAAAACATATTTTAAGACAATGTATACTTGTTAGCTTATCTAATGCATAACCCTTTTTCACGACACTAAATATAAGAATTTTAATAGCTGCATTGCATTAAAAGATATACTTAACTACTCCCTGCTTGCTACAAATTTAAGCTATTTATAAACTACCATAATTCTGAAACATTTCAAATTTAATTAAAATATTTTATATAAAATTATTTCATCAAAAGAATCAAAGAGCTAGAAAATCACTATATAAAACAAAACTGCTTTCCTAAAACACTATATAAAAATTGTCACCATATATAAGTAGATAACTTATTCTAATCTTAGTATAATGAAACACATTTTTTATAAAAAAGCAGTACTATGTAATATAGATTCTTATTGCCAGGTTCTGCTACACTTTAGGAAATTTAAGGCTGGAACAACTTGCTAAGTGGTAGAACTAGAGTTCAAATCAGTATAAGTTTCTTACCCCAGAAATTATACTGCTGCTGACTACTATGGAAGCATTCTACTTAAAAGAAAAAAAAAAAAAAAAAAAACTTGTTATTTAACTTTCCTTTCTTTAGTGCCAGGAAAAGATAAACAGACTTTTAATGCTTACTAACACTGGCACTTTCTCTTCTGTAGCAATACATACATAGTTGATAACACATAAATTACTATTTCAAATTATTATCCTAAGCATTTTGCTAAACACTTGAAAGTACAGAGTTCTTGCCCACTTGGAAGCCAGTCTTATAAACTTATAAACACATAAACCAACAGTGGAAATATAACAAACACTATGATGAAAGTGAACTACAATGCTGCTAATCTAGATGGAAGAGCTGGGGCAAGGGGCAGAGGCAACTGGGTAACTGAAATTAAATGAAGAATTGGGAAAATTTTGCCAGATGGTAAACAGTGGAAGAAAACAGAAAAGGTCAGGTAAATAATAGCACAAAGACTATCAAAGGGAAATAACAGATGTAAAACTATAATAATGAATAAAATTAGCAATTGTCAATCAGTAGTCAGTAGAAGTGAGAACAAAACAAGAGAGTAGGGAATAACAATGTTTAAAGAGATAGCCAAATAAAGAGGAGCAGCCCTTTGTTAACAGAGGAGGGAAAAGCAGCAGCCACAAAACCAGGAGAAAAGAGAGCACACTATGACTGGAACTGACAGAGTATATTTCTACATGAAAGGGGAAACAACAATTAGTTTTGCCAAATGTTTTCAGCTCCTCTTCTACTTTAATAAAATTTCCCCTACCTTAAGGTATTTCACACAAAGGTCAAGGAGATATTGTTAGGGAGTGAGCACACCAGACTTTCATAAAAGCCTGAGTGAGGCTCTGTAGTCCCAGTTTCAATCTCCACCAGCATCATAAGCCAGAGCTAAGGAGAGCTCTGGTTTCTCTCTCTCTTGCTCTCTCATTGAAATAGATATACAATATTCCTACAGTAACCAAAAACTTGCTTTCCCCCCACAACCAGTCTGTTTTGGAACTTGTTCAAATGAAAACTGGTCAGTTGATAAATTCCTCCTGTCCTAGGTTTCACAGGACGGGCCAAGAACTCAGCACTTCTGCATGGGACATTCCAATGATGAGTCTTCCACGCTAGCATAAGAAAATACCCTGGACTGTCTTAACATAAGCAGCTAACCTAACCACTCTCCATGGATTTTGGCCCTCTACAAACACCTCAGTTTCCCCAATCACTGAAGCCTTCTCTTTTTATTTTATGGACATTTGTAAGTCCAGTGACCTTAACCTCTAATTAGCAAAGTATCCCATTGTCAGTGCTTGATACCTTTTAGCTAATATACTGAAATGCGTCTCTTTTGAAACTCTACTTAAACAAATGCCAGGGGAACTTTTGTATTTTTGTTTTAAACATATATTTAAAAAAGAAAGATGTAGGGGCTGGGTGGTGGCACACCTGATTAAGCACACATACTACCATGCTCAAGGACCTGGGTTCAAGCCACCACTCCCCACATGCAGGGAAGGCACTTCACAAGAGGTGAAATAGATCTGTAGGTGTCTTTTTCTATCACCTCCCAATTCCTCTCTATCCTCCTATCCAATAAAAAACAAAGGAAAGAAGGGAGGGAGAAAAGGGGAGGGAGGAAAGAAAGAAGGGCCCCAGCAATAACCCTGGTGACAATAAATAAATAAATAAATAAATAAACAAACTTCAGGAGTGGTGATGCAGGACAGCAGGTGTTTCTGTCCCTCACGTTCCTCTTAATTTTTCCATCTTTATCCAATAAATATTTTTTAAAAGATGAAAATACACATGTAATATCATATCTAGTAATAGACAAATATTATTTGTATAATTTTCACTCAATTTCTGAACTTGAAATAAAAAGATTTTACCACCTGAAATCCCAGAATATGACTCTAATGTCCTACTCTCTGAAGATAATGTATCACACTTCTAAGCACCTCAAGGTTTTTGATAAAACATATATTATTATATATCAAGGTTGCTATACATAACTTTAACTATATAAAAAGAAGCATTATAAAAGCATTTTCTGATAACAATATTTTATAAGATTCATAACCAAAAAAAAAAAAAGAATATCCTATGTCCAAGTAAGAAGTTTATACATTCCCCACAAGTTTAACAAAAGCTATAATGAAAAATATTTTGAATTGAAAAGAACAAAATATCATGCTAAAATTATTAGATACAGCTATAATGAAAATATAACCTTAAAATTCCTAGGTTAGAAAGATAGCCTGGGTCAGTCTGATAACAGGAATAGCACTGTGGACTTGGATGGCATTCAGTGAGTATTAGTAACTTACAAAGGTATGATACTATACTCTTAAAAATTTATATGCAGTTAGCCAATAACAAATAAAAATTAAATTAAAAAGAAAAATAGCCCACACAAAAATATGTATACCCAAGATAACAAACTAGGAAAGGAAGAACCAACCACAAAAAGTAGGGTAGAAATAATAAAAAGAATAAATTAACAGAATGGCAAACATATATATATAGTGAAAGCTACTTTAGATTAGATTCATAAAAACGGCACATCCCTAAGAAGAATTCAAAGGTAAAAAAAGGAGTAAAAGACACAATCAGAAGCAAAAATGAAAGTCATCGCTAAAACCTATGGAGGCATTACAAACTTGACATCAAGAATAATCTTATGCCAGTAAGTGGAAATTTAGATAAAACAGAAAACTATAAAGGTATACCATATCAAAGATGAAACAGAAACCTGAATAAAATACAATGGCTAAAGCAAATGAACAGCTTAAAACTTTATCTATTAGGCCTATAATAATTCTGTGAAGACATTCTTCCTAGACTACAAAAATACTTCTAGGAAACAAAAAAAAGTAACATGTTCCCTCAACTCATCTGAAACTAAGAATCCCTTTACAGGAAAACTGGTCAAGATCAGTTTAAGAAAAAATTTACATGACAGTCTGACTAATGAAGAGAGATGCAGAATTCCTAAACAAAAACACCAGTAAAGCAAGCAATACAGAAGAGGACACCATCACTGGGCCTGGTGTACATAATAGTGCAAGCAGAGAAAACAACTGTCCTAGTGGCCTCACCTAGCATACAAAATATTCCGTGAGACAATGAGGGTATTCCTGGGCAAATCAGGACAGCTGATCACTCCAGGTACAAAGGTGATCAACTTTCTCAATATTTAACCAATGTTTACATTTACATTAATGACATTACTAAAACCTCATCTCTGGTATACAAAAATTTTGGAAAATACTTAACTTATGATTAAGGGAAAAAAAAATCCCCATAGGAAACTAGGAATACAAATTTACTTCCTTGAATGATAAGAAGTGTCAAAAAAGACAACAGGGAAAAAAAAAAACCCTACAGAAAACATCATACCTAATGGTGACCCGTCGAAAGCTTTCACTTTGAGATCAGCACCAAGACTAGGATGCCCCGCTATCACCACTTCTATTCATCACTGTACCGGATGTCCTAGCCAGCAGAGTAAGACAAGAAAAATAAATAGAAGATGTAAGGATCATAAAGGTAGAAACTATTATTTGTAGCTGATGATGTGTACACAGAAAACATGAAGAACCTATAAATAAATCATTAAAATTAAAAAGAGCTTACAAGATTGCTGGATAAAGAAAAAAACTACACATATAAAAACATATGTATCAGCAACAAACAATAAGAAAATGAAATTAAAGACACTGACATCGAGACACAGCAGATGGTACAGTAGATAAAGCATTAAATACTCAAGCGTGAGGTCTCAAATCTGATCCCAAGTACAGCATATGCCAGAATAGAGCTTTGGTGTAATATCTCTCTCTCTTGATTAATTAAAAAATAAGTGAATAGACACATTAACAATAGCTTAACATTAAAGACACAAGAACACATCTAAAATGAAGACATGTATGAATAATAATCTGAAAAATATCAATCTTAAGGATATTTTTAAGAACTTAAATAAAAAGAGAAATACCATACTTATGGGTTCAAAAGATTCAGTATTTTAAATAATCTCACTATCGCCTACAGAATCAAAATAACTGACAATAAAAATTACAGCTGAGCAGCCTAGGAGATGACACAGTGGATAAGGCACTGAGCTCTCAAGCATGGGTTCCTGAGTTCAGTGCCTGGCATGTATTACTTCAGAGTGGTGCTCTAGTTCTCTCTGATCTCATAAATAATCTTTCTTCTTCCCCTTTCAATCACAACAGGGGATGGAGATAGTGTATTAGTCACACAAAAAGATTTTAGTACCAGAGGCTTTGATGTCCCAAGTTTTATCCTTAGCACCACCAGAAGCCAGAGCTAAGCAGTGCTCTGGAAAAACAAAACAAAACAAAACAAAAATCTCACCCACAATAAGCTTATCATGAAAATGTTTCCATTGATTCTATAATTCACAAATAAATTCAAAGAGCCATGAAGTCACTGAGACTTTCCTAAAGTGTAACCTACATTTCTACATTTCTACATTTTAATAAAGTTCAGTGGTGCCACCCAAAAGATGATAAAAAGACCAGCAAAGTGAGTTCAGAAAACACACTACATGGTAAAGGTGATACTTCAAATAGATAAAGTCTGAATCTTTTAATTAAGGATGTTTAGACAATTAGTATCCACATAAATAATTCACTGTACTTCACATTATACACAATAATAAAATCTCTAGTAGATGTTAGATCTAAAGGTAAAAGATAAAAAAATAAAGCTTAAAGTATATAACAATTTAATGTCTTCATGATCTCAAGGTGAAAAAATTTTTTTTTCTTTACTTTGGGGGATCGAGTAATAGACTACAGTACAGTTTCTTTCCCTGACACAAGAGCTTCTAACTACAGAAGAAAAGAATAACATTAATGACAGAAGCACCTGTTCTTCAAGTGGCATCATTAATAAACCAGAAGGAAAAATTATTTATGATGGATAACACAAATTATTTTATCCAGAATAAACAGCAGACCACTAAGAAAACTAAATATAAAAGGTACAAAGAAGCCTTAAACAAATACTTCACCAAAAAAAAAAAAAAAAATCCAAGAGCCAATAAAGCAAATTACTAGATACTAATCTCATTCATCATCAAGGAAATGCAAATAAAAACACAACGAGCTAGCAATACAAATCCCAAGCTGAGGTAGAGCGGGAAAAGTCTATAGATGCCATTAAAGCAGGAATATATGCAATAATAGGAATATAAACAGGATTACAAAGTAGAAAGAGTAGCATGCAACTGCTAAGAGTATCAGTTTAATTTGAAAATACAAATGTCCACTAACATCAATTCCACTTCTCCATACATACTAATTAGATATGTCTGTCAGTACACACCTAAGAAGATATATAAGGCAGAATCATCATTTGTGAGTTGCCCCAAGCCAAAAAGCACCTTGACAGTCCATTAGCAACAAAAGGGCATACTCATTTAATAAGATACAACCAGCTGAGTCAACTATACTCATGTCCAAGAATAAGGGTGAAATTTTAATGATGAGCCAAATAAGACAAGGATGAGATCACAAACAAAAAAAAGTGTATTTACCTAAGTCTGAAAAATCACAGGAGGAAAAACAAACAAACAAACAAAACAGGGCAGTGACTACCAATGGGTAAAGGGGAGGTTGTCATCTGGAAAGGGTGACAGAGAACTCAGAGGTCTTAGAGATCATCTATTATCTAAACACAGTGGTGGCTATATGAATGGTCACTCTACCAATGCCACTTAAACTGTCTAATTGTATGGACTTTTCTGTGTTTTATTCCATTAAAAAAAAAAGTTGTAAAATACAACTCATTAAATTCCAAATAAAGCAGAAAATCAAGACTCATCAAAACTGCCCTATTACACTAAACAGCTATAAAAAGTATTCGCAACTATACTTTTTAATTAAATCAAATGAAATAGAAGGCAAATTGCACTGAAGAGACTGTCTTGTACATGAAACTTCAGAGCCTTCCTGTTCAAGCTGATCATTAAGAGTAACATTCTTATTTAAATATGTATGTTTATGAAGTATATCCAGAGACCCCAAATTTTACTGTTTACACCCTCTGCAATTCCTTCTCTGTGTTCTGGATCTAATAAACAGCAACAGCGCAGTGCTGGAACATAACTTTCAGGATTGTATCAGTGATTTTGTCTGCAACATTTCTTGTTTTCTCACTAGCTCCCTCTTAGGGAGACAAGCTAACACGTGGCCAATAATTCTATGAGTGAAGAAACTGGCATCTGTTTCTAAAAGCCAGTTGGTGAGTTTGGAAGGGTTCCTATCCCTGTGGAATCTTGAAGAACTGCTGCCTATATAACACTTTGGAGAGAAACCCTAAAGCAAGGCACTCAATCACACTGCACCAAAACTGATCTAAGATGTTTTAAACCATTAGATAAGAGGGCACATTTCTATAGAACAACAGATAGCTAACACAAATGTCTACTGTATGCCGTCCACAGTCCTTTCTAGTAATATTAAAGTGTCAGCAGGGAAAGTTAGTTTAAAAAAAGAAAGATCATGCTGAACATAAAACATTAATTCCCCAATATAGGAATTTAAAAAAAATCAAAGTTAAATGTAGGATGCTAAGAGCATTAGTTCGATGTGACAATGGAGTCAATTAGATATGTAAAGCAGATTCAACTTGTATGACTGGTATAAATCAACTTCTAACCACCAACCCCAGTAAGAGTCCAGTAATAAATCACAGTTAATTTTCAAAGTCTAAATATTAAGTAAGAGTATGTTTCCTAGTCAGTTTGCATTTACATAAAACAGGTTCAACTCATACTAGTATAAGGTGGGCTTAACAGGTCTATGGCCATACCACCCAGAACATGCTTGATCTCACCTAAACTGAACTATAAGAGACAGAACTGGTAAGAACTATATTCATTCTGGGGAAATAAACACAACTTTTAATGTATAAGAAGAAAATGCAATTATTTGCTTCATTTTGTCTGCCCCAAATAATGAATCACTAATGACCTATACTATTTAAAGATCATTGTGGGGGTCTGGGCAGTGGCACACTCAGTTGCGCTCATATTACTAAGCACAAGGACCTGGGTTTGAGGCCGGGATCCCTACCTGCAGGGGGAATGCTTAACAAGTGGTGAAGCAGGTCTCCAGGTGTCTATTTTTCCCTCTCCCTCTTTGTCTCCCCCACCCCTCTCAATTTCTCTCTGTCCTATCAAATAAAATAAAATGGGGGGGGGGAGAATTATCACCAGGAGCAGTGGATTTATAGTGCTGGCACCAAAACCCAGCGATAACCTTGGTGGCAATAAAAATAATAATAATAAATAATTATTTGTTTGTTGTGATTTTAAACCACTGCTGTAGTTAATTTCAATTATAGAGAAATTTATAAAATATAATCAGGGTAATGTAACTTTTTACACGTTTGTTAACCTACTTTCAAACTTTTAAAACTGTTAATGAGCTCCTCAGAATTCCCTGGATCATTATTAAACCTGAAATACTCACTCAATCACAGGTATAATGAAAGAAAACTAAATTCTAATACTGACAGTATAATCAGTAAACAGAAGAGGCACCAATATCCTGAAGTAGTTAGAACTTAACTGTTTCTTGTTTAAACTGTCTACTCTAGAAAATAATACAGTGTGGGGGGGCAGATATATCACTCACAAGGATCATAATGGATTTTAACTGAAATTCAACTGAATAATTCTTTTTTTTTTTAATATTTTATTTTTATTTATTTATTCCCTTTTTGTTGCCCTTGTTTTATTGTTGTAGTTATTGTTGTTGTCGTCGTTGTTGGATAGGACAGAGAGAAATGGAGAGAGGAGGGGAAGACAGAGAGGAGGAGAGAAAGACAGACACCTGCAGACCTGCTTCACCGCCTGTGAAGCGACTCCCCTGCAGGTGGGGAGCCGGGGTTCGAACCGGGATCCTTATGCCGGTCTTTGTGCTTTGCGCCACCTGCGCTTAACCCACTGCGCTACAGCCCGACTCCCCTCAACTGAATAATTCTATACCACAACTAACCCAGATATAAAAACAAAAATAGAGAAATGCTGACACTATGATACATGTGATCAAAAGCAGGTAAACTGGAGCACACAAATGAAAATCATGAAGAAAAGTTACTATTGAGAAACAATTCTCCACTGATCCTTCCTAGACCACACATCTGTAACAGCTTTTGTTCCAAATTGTCTTTGTTAAGTATGTTTGTACAACCTATATTATACCTTGTTCAAGACAGAAATGAATTTGTCCAGGACAGAGGGTAGTTTTGTTTTCTGATTAACTAATTAGAAATAGTGTTTTCCTGCTCTCCAATGCAAAGACTGGAAGGCTTACTAGCAGACCCCGAAAAGACTGGGGTTTCCTAACCTCAAGGTTCCTTATTATAAGTCTCCACTTGCCTCCTGTCTACCAGATACAAACATGATACAAACATGAAACAGATTGCTGGATGTGTTGTGAATGAAAGTATTTTCCCAAGTATTCTGCAGTAGTTAAAAAACAGACAGGCTGACTTGTAGCTTTTAAGTCTGATAAAAACCTCAGAATTTTCACCCTCTTAATAGTCATGTTGTATCCTGGGTCAAATTCAAATCTAACAATTTGTTGTAATCACCAATAGACCCCTAAAGAAGCATAAAAAAAAGGGGAGGGGGAAGTGCTGGATGGTAGCACACTGGGTTAAGTGCACATAGTACAAAGCACAAGGACCCGAGCAAGAATGGGTTCAAGTCACTTGGCTCCCCACCCGAAGGGGGCACGCCTCACAAGCAGTGAAGCAGGTGTCTATCTTTCCTCTCCCCTCTCTGTATTTCTCTCATCCTATCCGCCCCCCCCCCCCCCAAAAGGGAACAAACGGCCTCTAGGAGCCGTGGATTCATAGTGTAGGCCCCAAGCCCCAGCGATAACCCTGAAGGCAAAAAACCTTAGGGACTCCAAAACTTGAAATAATTTAGGCCATAATGATAATAAGTAATTTCTCTTAAACCTTAGAGATATTACCATGCTTGAACTATTTAACTGATTCACTGTAACATTTACTGTCAAGTAATGTACTTCATAAAAATAACAACAAAAAAAATTTTTAAAGTCCAAGAACCTAGCACATAAGTTAAATACATTTTATTTCACTTCTTTTATGCCTCCAACTGTTGCCGGAGCTCAGTGCCAGCACTATGAATTCACCCCTCCCGGTGGCTTTTATTTTTATTTATTTTTTAAATATAGGACAGAGAGAAATTGAAAAAGGATGGGGAGATAGGAGGAGAAAAAGAGAGACACCTGCAGAACTGCTTCACTGCTCAAGAAGAGTACCCTCTGCAGGTGGGGAGTAGGGACTCAAGACCGGGTCCTTGTGCTTGGTGATATGTGTGCTTAACCAGTTGCACCACGGCCCGGACCCGAAGTTTTAGATGAGTAATATTTAGAATTGTCTAATTTTTTTTTACTCATTTTAAATGAGTAAAAAAAAATAGACAATTCTAAATATTAGACAATAAGTAGAAATGTCAGAGATCAGATACAGGAATTTACTGTTTTTTAATTAAGAAAAAGAGTGAGACATGGAGGCAGATTGGGAGGGTTGGGGGAGGCAGACACACAGAACTGTCCTTTAATGCAGTGGAGGGCAGCCTCACACCTGGGTCACACACATGGCAAAGCAGTGCATTATCCAAGGAACTTAAATATAAAAGTTTTCAAAGTTACTTTAGCACAGTACCCAGAGCCCAGGATTTTGCATTCAATTTACCCATACTTTGTCAAAGCATGAACTTAAGGAATTTTACAAAGGTTTAGATCATTCTTATTATAAAACTGATTTGACTGACTCATTTACATGTTATAAAATATTATATTTTAGCTATGCTTTGAATTTCCAAATACATAACTATAATTTCCCTTATTTTGTTCCCCACCATGCACTTTTACAAAAGCTGAAACTTATTCTACCTCCTGATCTATTATTCCAATCTTTCTCAGTTTTCTTTCTGTCATTTGATAATTCTACTCTTTATTCTTCACGGCTAAGGTAAGTCACTACACTCAATCCTATAGATAAATTTTCAACACAGCTCCCAAAAAAGGATTTTTAAGGGAGTCGGGCTGTAGCGCAGCGGGTTAAGCACAGGTGGTGCAAAGCACAAGGACCGGCATAAGGATCCTTGTTGGAACCCCGGCTCCCCACCTGCAGGGGAGTAGCTTCACAGGCGGTGAAGCAGGTCTGCAGGTGTCTATCTTTCTCTCCTCCTCTCTGTCTTCCCCTCCTCTCTCCATTTCTCTCTGTCCTATCCAACAATGACAACAACAATAATAACTACAACAATAAAAAAAAAAAAAACAAGGGCAACAAAAGGGAATAAATAAATAAATATTTTTAAAAAATTTTTAAAAAAGGATTTTTAAAATATTAAGTTGCAGAGGGTCGGGAGGTAATGCAGCGGGTTAAGCGCACATTGCACAAAGCACAAGGACTGGCAGAAGGATTCCGGTTCGAACCCCTGGCTCCCCACCTGCAGGGGAGTCGCTTTACAAGCTTCTCTGTCTTCCCTTCCTCTCACCATTTCTCTCTGTCCTATCCCATAACAATGAATCAATAACAACAATAATAAAACACAATGATAAAACAAGGGCAACAAAGGGAGCGAAATGGCCTCTAGGTGCAGTGGATTTGTGGTGCAGGCACCGAGCCCCAGCAATGACCCTGGATGATATATATATATATATAGTTGCAAAGTAAAAGAACAAATCTTGCACAACATTCTCAAAACTCCAGTGTCTTTGAGATGTGTAGAGAAATCCTTCAGACTGAAAAAGCTTTAAAAATGAGGGAAAGTGGGCACCAGCAACAATAGTAATAAAACATTATGTAAAATACATGCAATAATATACCTCTCTCTTATTTCTTCTTGCGACCTTGAGGAATTCCATAAGGATCTGTAATTGAGCTGCATGTGACTCCTATAATAGAAAATTATAGTAGTTCTTTTAAAAGCATAACTATGAATTTAAAGTTTATTTAATACCATAGTATAATCAGTACAAAGCAACTTTATACATGCATTTCAGGTAGTCTACTACTTGTATTTAATCTTTCTTCTAAGTGCTAACTGGAATGTTCTGAAAGAAGTCATTTACTTCCCAAACTAAGTACAACTAATTTTAGAAATAGGTGTTTTTTATTACATTGCTCATCTACCACACTAAAAACTCTATAGTGATGGGATATGGCAGCTCCACTATCAAATTTTAGTTTAGCCTCATCTTTCTCACACAAAGTTAACAAAACCACAGACGAAAGCATA
Source organism: Erinaceus europaeus (assembly GCF_950295315.1). Classification (NCBI taxonomy): domain Eukaryota; kingdom Metazoa; phylum Chordata; class Mammalia; order Eulipotyphla; family Erinaceidae; genus Erinaceus; species Erinaceus europaeus. The sequence goes on along the minus strand of NC_080170.1, from coordinate 51,906,244 downwards.
AAAGTTTATAAAAACTAAAGTTGGTTTTCTTCTAAGAATTTTGTTTGCAGGAAAGGCAGCAGAATGAAAAGCAGGAACCCTACACTTTCAGAAGTCAAATGTATGATTTCATAGTAGTACTGATTACCGCCTACTCATACAGATACAAAGGCTAAAGTATTTCCATAGAACTCAGTCAAAACATACCATTTAAGAACAAAAACTATAATATAATCAAGTTGAGGAAAGGGTAACTAACCCAAAATACTAACTGAAATGAAAATACAATAAATATACGATAATTATAAATTCAACATTTTCTGGGCATATTTCTCATTAATATTCACACAAAGAAACAAGAAATTCTAGGTAAATCAGGTAATTATAAGAATGTGTATATGCATATATACCTCCCCAAGATCTTTCCTAATATTCAGCATATGTTTGGACAAACTGACAATTGCAATTGTCGTACTATAAAGGTTTTTCTTTCTTTATTTGAAAAATCTAAGTCTAATATAAGGGACAACTTACAAATGTTCTTGCTGAGTAAAATGGAAAAGAATTAGTAGCATCATCCTACTATTTCTAGGCATTTCCAGATGTTATCACTTACTGCTTCCAGCTGCTTCTTCTTCTGCACCAGGAGTTCCAACATGAGGTTGACATTGGCCAAATCAAGATTATCCTGGTCAGTTCCCAACAAATCCTGAAATATTTGCCATCTGTGGCCATTCTAAAAACAAAGACACACAGTAACTGCATCAGATGATTATTTTAAAGAGTCTGAAATGTGTTAACTGTGACTTCCTAATGTTTATTACAGAGATATCAAATATATACTAGACTGTTCCAACCTGTTCTTCCCAGTTATCCCCCAGTCTTCTAGTTATATTCAAAATTGATTAATCATCTCTAAAGGTGGTATAATTACCTCTTAAAGTAAGTGCCTGAATTTTAATTATGTTGCCTAGCTACATTTTCAACTTTGTATTTAAGTTATTGATATAAGCTTACTTGGTTCAATAATTTGGGGCCAAATCTCTAGATTTAAGAATCTTTCCAAAGGTTTTCCAAAAGTTTACCTACTGTGTGTCACAAGTAACTCTGACTCAATATGATAAAAAGATGATCACAGCAACAAGAAAACAACTGACCGCATTCAAAAATGGGGAAAGGATATGGACAAAATATTCTACATACAAGAGGTCCAAAAGGCCAACAAACATAAAAAATGCTCCAAGTCATTGATTGTCAGAGAAATGCAAATAAAGACAACAATGAGATAACACTTCACTCCTGTGAGGATATCATACATCAGAAAAGGTAGCAGCAACAAATGCTGGAGAGTTAGTGGGGGCAAAGGAACCCTCCTGTACTGGTGGTGGGAATGTTAAATTGGTCCAACCTCTGTAAAGCAGTCTGGAGAACCGTCAAAAGGCTAGACGTGGACCTACCCTATGACCCTGCAATTCTTCTACTGGGGATATATCCTAAGGAACCAAACATACCCAACAAAAAAGATTTGTGTATACCTATGTTCATAGCAGCACAATTTGTAATAGCCAAAACCTGGAAGCAACCTATGCATTCAGCAACAGATGAGTGGCTAAGTAAGCTGTGGTCTATGTACACACTCAGCTATAAAAAATGGTGAATTCACCTTCTTCACCCCATCTTGGATGGCACTTGAAGAAATCATGTTAAGTGAGATAAATCAGAAACAAAAGGATGAATATGGGATGATCTCACTCACAGACAGAAGTTGAAAAACAAGATCAGAAGGGAAAACACTAAGCAGAACTTGGACTGGGGTTGGTGTATTGCAGCAAAGTAAAAGACTCTGGGGTGGGGTGAGGGTTCAGGTCCTGAATCATGATGGCAGAGGAGGACCTGGGGGGGAGTTGAATTGTTATGTGAAAAGTTGTGCATGTACAAATTATTACTATATTTTACTGTCAATTGTAAACCATTAATGCCCTAATTAAAAAAAAAAAAAAGGATGATCACTAGCCTATGGTCCTTATCACCCTAAACACACCCTATCCTCATCAAAAGATGATCACTGGAGTAAATTATGCAGTTAAAAAAGTAAATAACGCAGGTAAGAAAGTCCTTTATTGTGGTCCAGGAGTAAGCACAGTAATAAAGCTTTGGACTCTTAAGCATGAGGTCCTGAGTCTGATCCCCAGCAGCACATGTGCCAGAGTGATGTCTGGTTCTTTCTCTCTCCTCCTATCTTTCTCATTAATAAATAAATAAAATCTTTAAAAGAGAGAGAGAAAAATGAAAGTCCTTTATTGAAAAACAAATCTTCTTTAAGAAAGGCCAATAATGTAGGTCCAGACATGGAACATAGGTAATGTATAGGATTTGTAGGCACAAGTCCTAAGTTTCATACCAATAGCATCACATATGTCAGAGTGATGTTCTAGCTCTCTTTCTGATGCAGTATCAGTATACTTGGTGGGGGGCTTTTCTTTTCTTTTCTCTTTTTTATGAGAGCAGTGCTCAGTCTGGTTTATGTTGCAGGGGATAAAACCTGGGACCTTGGAACCTCAAGCATGAGAGTCTCTTTGCAAAACCATTATGCTCTCTTCCCCACCCCTGAAGTATATATATTTTAAAAGGCTTTATAAACTCAATAGTAAACTAAGATTTAATATACTGTTAATGTTAAACCAATAAAAGCAAATTGAAATGTATTAAAAGTAGTAATAAGAGTTGAAACATACGGTGCTACTCACTGAGTGGTCCAATTTGAACCTCTTTTCCTCAAATCTTTGCTTCTGCTTAAGAATAAGCTCATTCACTGAAAACAGAATCAAAAGCATACAAAATTTGCATTTTTATTGCATGTTATTATCAAATTGTACTGTTTAGATGGATTCTATTTGATCTCTTAAGTCTCAAAATCAAAAAGATGATGTTCAGTAGAAAATGCTAGGTCTTAATATTATTTCAAATTAGAAACAGTTTTCTTAGACCTAGTACCACTAAGACTATTACCATTACTATAAAAGGATGTCTTCAGAATATGTACTTTCTTTCATGTTTAGTAATAACACTACTCATACTTGGAGACAGTTCTTCACTGTGTGCCTATCTTATGCTGTGCATGTTAACTAGTCCTATGATGTGCGCACGCATGTGTGTATGTGTGTCTTTTAAAGATAAATATCATAACAGACACTGGCAGTTACCTACTCAAAAAAATCCTACCCTTTCTTTTCAAAATAGCAGTTTTACTCCAAGTATCAGAATGCTGAATACTTTGAGATCTGATACTAGCCCATTCCTAGTGTGATGTTATACTAACCAATACCAACTCAATTACTCATACACTTGTCAGTATTCACATCAGGTGAAGTAAGTGACCCAATTTTGACCAATGAGATCTATGCTGTCTTTAAGAGCAAGACAGGTGAACAAAAGCTACTACCCTGTCTTTGTCTGTAACTCGCTACAGTCATCTTGCATTTTTAATGGGAACAAGTCCAAAGACCAATGAAAATGCTGGATGATGAAGCAGAAAGGTAGAAAGAACTTGATAGTATTACTGAACCACTGGATTAAATAGTAGAAGTTATTTTCATGTGAATCCACACAATTATCTTAATGTCTTAAGCCACCTGTCATTGAATTTTTCTGTCTTTCCTAGCCAAGTAAGGCCAAAATAATAGTAACAATCATCATTATCATCTCAAATACAGACTACCACTAAGCCAGAAAAGCAATTTAATTTATAGGCTTCCCAGATCAGCAAAATTTCACAGGTGAGCAAAAACTCAATTCAAATAAGACTAAATACAAGACTTAGGCAATTCAGAACAGGAATACAATTGACAGGATACAATTAACTATAACATAGTAATGTGGTACTCAATACTAACAATGAAACAGATGTGTAAAGAAGACAAGTAAAATATTAATGAGTCAACTTCACATAGGTAATGATAGAATTGGGCCATGTCACCCACACATAACTTCTTTTAAAAATATTTTGCATTATTATTAATTTAAGTGACATTACCAAAGCACTATTCAGTTCTGGATTATGGTGATGCTGGGGATTGAATCTATGACTTTGGAACTTCTGGCATGAAAGTCTTTTTTTCATAACCTGTATGCTATTTTTCCAGTTCAAACAGAACTTTTCTAAACAGAGAAACGGAGTAGAAAGAAATGTCAGATAAGACTATATGTGTATATGTCCATGTGTGCATGCATGCATGTGTATCAAAGTCATAAAACAGGAGGGAAAAAATTAAAAATCAATATGACTGAAAAAACAGGGCCAACAAGATTCAGGTAGTGACTAACCAGTTGGAAATGCAGATACATCAGAGACTAATCTGAAGAGCCTGTTATGTATCTCACAAGTTATTATAATCCAAGGAAAAGAAAGAAGATAGTTTGAAATAAGGTCAAACAAAGAGAAGTATGCTTTCACTGTAGACTTAATCATCTGGATAAAAACTGATTTAAATAGCTATAAAACTTTACTTATATACCATTTTGCATTTTACTGAAAAAACTCATATACCACTCACTGAGCCCACTGAATCTGGAGGTATTCTGTACCCACAGTGAGTTCTATGATCCTGGCACCATTCACAGTCCTAGCAGGTCACACTTTTTCTGGTCATCCAAGAACCTTCATAAATGGTTTCTTGTGCTCCCTTTTGCTATCATCCCTTTCCTCTGATGTTCTCACTTCAGTTCCAAAAGTAAAAACAGGAATACAAAGTCTATAAAGACAAGTGCTCAGGACTGCTCACATCATTTTCAGTCTCCTGTGCAATCAATTTATGTGTCATCAATTTTTTAATCAAACTTAAAATATGATATGAAATAACACATAGTATGAAATTTATGTCACAACCTAGAAAAGAACTGGGGAAAAACACCTCGATAGGAGAAGCAGACTTACCATAAAGCTATCTTCTTCTGAATAAATTAGTGATAGCATAGATGGGGGAGTAAGAATACTTCACAAAATTTAAAAAATTATTCCATAGACTCACCCAAGAAATTAGGATACAGATGATCAATATTATCCACAACATAGTTACATTTGGGGCACCTATTATTATCCTCCAAACTCTGATGGATACACTTGTAGCTATCAACAGAGAAAAAAGAAAATAGTTTTAATTATATCAGTAAAAATTAATAAATTGATCACAAAATAATGGCTATTAGTTTTCTACTACTCATTTTCAACGTAAGTATTCTAATAGATGATTTCAGCTTATGTTTATATACTGTAAACAGTTTAAAAGGACATTTATTAGATAATTAAGATTACAAATTTAAAAATAAATTTTAAAATACACAAATAGAGATCCGGGAGGTGGTACAGTAGATAAAATGCTGGACTCTCAAGCATGAGGCCCTTAGTTCAAACCCTGCCAAGACATGTACCAGACTGATGCCCTGGTTCTCCTTTTTCCTCTCTTCTATTAATAAATAAATAAAATATTTTTTTAAAAAGGAGTAAAATTAAAATAAACTCAAATAATAAGTCTACTAGATAATAAAATATAAAAGGATATATCTAATTGTAAGTTCATGAAATTTAAGTAGTACATAAAAATAAAAAGAGAAGAAAATACCTATGGCTTACTTAAGCAAACTAAATGTTCATGTTTTTGTACGTACCTTTAGTACCAAAAAAGCTCTCTCAAAAAGAGAAGTCAGTAAGACAAAAATTAAGTCACTGCACATGAAAAAAACATCTTTCCTAGAATGTAAATAGATTTAAATCAAGTATATACTAGCTCTTACCAATCAGAAATGAAATAATAAGTATTATCTGAGTTAAGGAGGACATGTGGATATAACCATATAAATTGTTGTAGGGGCTGGGTAGTGGTGTACCTGGCTGAGCTGTACATGTTACAATGTGCAAGCCTCGTTCCAACCTGCAGGGAGAAAGCTTCACAAAGGGTGAAGCAGTGCTGCAGGTTTCTCTCTGACTCTGTCCCTCTCTATCCCCCCCACTCTCAATAACTGGCTGTTTCTATCAATAAATAAAGATAATAAAAAATTTTTAATTATTGTAAGAAAATTTTGCTGCCATAACTATTCTAAAAGGAAGTAGTGTTGGGAAACCCTGGGTTATGCATTCTCTTTGACACATGATTTTAGGAATTTATCTAATGGAAATGCACTGTGTGTGTGTGTGTGTGTGTGTGTGTGTGTGTATGTGTGTGTGTGTATATGTTCAAAAGTCAAGGCATCTGTAAATAATAAAATGAATCAGAAGCAAAAAATTAGCTAGGCTTTTAAACTGTATAAAGAATCAGAGCTTAAACTATTTTAGTCGGGGGTTGGGGGGGGGGGAACCTAAGGAACCACCTGGGCTTCCCAACAATATCCTTAAGACATACCATGAAGACAACTTCTTCTCATTGAAAAAGAGCTGTTGGTCCAAGAAGGATGACAGAGGTCCTACTGGGGGTTGTATTGTTATATGGAAAACTTAGAAATGGTATGCATGTACAAACTTTTGTATTTACTGTTGAATGTAAAACATTAATTTCCCAATAAAGAAATTTAAAAAAAGAAAAAGAGCCTGTTCACACATGAAATCAATTAGTAATATAGTACACTTCACATAATAAATTACTGAAGTGATTCAGCAGACTCATCAGAGTTTTCCTCTAAATGCCACAATGAATCCAAGTTAGAGGAGTTAAGAAAAACTAAAGCTTTACTTTTATAATCTTTATTACATGTCAACACTAAATCTGTAAAAGATGGGGAGGAAAGGAACAGCATAGGGAGAGACAGAGGAAAAGCAGGGAAAGAGACAGGCTGAGTGACTTGACAAAGGCTCGGTGAATTTTTTGCTTTAGTTTTAAATTTTTTTTTATTTGTTTATTTTGGATAGACAGAAGAAAATTGAGAGAGGAGGGAGAGAGAAAGACACCTCAGCACTGTTTCACCACTCATGAAGCTTCCCCACACAGTTGGGGGGGGGAGTTGGAGCTTGAACCCAGGTCCTTGCATACTGTAATGTGTACATTCAACCAGGTGTACCATCATGTGGCCCCCCTCTTTAGACACCCTCTCCCCCACCTCCACTTAAGTTTTGCTATCAGATCTATAAATACTGATATAACAACTTTAAGAGCTGGCTCTTTTTCTTTTTTAAATCTTTCTCTCTCCTCTCTCTCTCAGTCTCTGTCTCTCCTTTTTTTATTAGATAGGACAGCGAGAAGTTGAGAGGACAGGGAGAGAAGGAAAGAGAAAGACAGACACCTGCAGACCTGTTTCACTGCTTATAAAGTAGACCCCCTGCAGGTAGGGAGCAGGGGTCCTCGTATTTGGTAATATATGTGCTTAACTGGGTGCACTACCGCCCACTCCCCTCTTTCTTAAATCTCTATCATCACAGCTCTCATAAACATAGGGCACTTTTGTTCCCTATGTCTGGAGATATTTGAGTTGTCACAACTCAAGGCACAGACTTCCGATAGGTGTAGGACAAGGATATTGCTAAACAATCTACAGCATCCCCACACCTGTGGACATCTAATTTTTGACAAGGGGGCCCAAACCATTAAATAGAGAAAGAAGAGTCTCTTCAACAAATGGTACAGGGAAAATTGGGTTGAAATGTGTAGAAGAATAAAACTGAACCCCTACATTTCACCACACATAAAAGTAAACTCCAAATGGATCATGAGTTGGATGTTAAATCAGAAACTATCAAGTACTTAGAGGAAAATATTGGCAGAACTCTTAAATCTAAGTTTTATAGGTATCTCGAATGACTCAAATCCAATCGTAAGGAAGACAAAAACAAAAATAAACTAATGGGACTACCTCAAATTGGAAAGCTTCTGCACAGCAAAAGAAACCACCACCGAAAGAGACCCTTACAGAATGGGAGATATTTACATGTCATACATCAAAAGGCTAGAAACCAAAATATAAAGAGCTCACCAAATTCAGCAACAAAAAAGACCCCCATCCATAAGTGGGGAGAGGATATGAACAGAACATTCAACAAAGAAGTTATCCAAAAAACCAACAGACCTATGAGAAAATGCTTCAAGTCATTGATTGTCAAGAGAAATGAAAATTAAGACAACAACGAGATACCACTTCACTCCTGTGAGAATGTCATATACCAGAAAGAACAGTAACAACAAATGCTAAAGAGGCTGCAGAGGTGGTGGGAATGTAAATTGGTGGACAGCAGTCTAGAGAAGTCTCAGAAGACTAGAAATGGATGTACCCTATGACCTGGCAATTCCTCTCCTGGGAATATATCCTAAAGAGTCAAACACACTCTCCCAAAAAAGATCTGCATATACATATGCTCATAGCAGCAAGATTTCAAAAGCCAAAACCTGGAAGAATCCTAAGTGTCCAACAACAGGTAAGTGGCTAAGAAAATTATAGTATATACACACAATGGAATACTACTCAAGTATGAAAACCATGAATTCATTTTTTCACCTCATCTTGGATAGAGTTTTGAAAGAATCATGTTAAATGAATAAGCTAGAAAGAGAAGGTTGAATATAGGATGATTTCACTCTTGGACAGATGCTGAGAGACAAAAAAGGGGAAACACAAGGGAGAACTTGGACTGGGTTTGGTGGGCTGCACCAAAGTAAAGGACTTGGGGCGGGCCTCAGGTCCTGGTGCATGAGGCTAAGAATGAGTGTTTTGCAGAACATTTGAGAAATTTTACACATGTATCAACAATTGTATTTACTCAAAACCATTAATCCTTCCAACAAAACAACAAAAATCTATTAATAACCAGGAAAGTCACCCATGAAAAGAATAATGTGGTCTAACATGGAAATACTTACTACCAAGGGTGGGAAAGTCTATTCCAGATAATTCTTTCCTTTGGAATGATGAAAATAAAAAGTTTCTAAGAAAAGCTTCCTATGGAGTAAACTGGGCCACCTGACAGATCAAAGAGAATATTGCTGCTAGACAATCAGCATGAAAGGATGATGAACACACAGGCATCAGCCTAAGACCAAGACCCACATGACCCAATTTCAAGCACAATACTGTATAGAAAGTGATCGTGAATCAGAATAATATCAATTAAATAAATAACACTGGGAAAAAAGTTATTTAAGAAGGTCAAACAGAACCCTCTCCCCCAAAAAAGATCTAAAAGAATGCACTATTGTTCCTTGTTATTCCTTATCAGTGATAGCGTCATAGGCGGTGGACAAGAGAGGCTAGAAGAAGGGAAACACTGATGCTTTACACCAAATCTTTCTGCTGTTTTTAGCCACAAATATGTATTGCTCTTAACATTTTAATAATGAACACAGGCAAAACTACAAGTTTAAAAAACCTAGTTTTATCCTAAACTTCTTTTTAAACAACTGGCAGACTGGACATAGTAGAAATGAAGCATCACACAAGATCAACTCAAAGGACAGAAAAACTCAAGAGGGCACACAGTACCCTTCATGACTAACCTGATAGTAGAGCCAACTTCACTAGTAACTTACAGGTCTAACTTTAGCATGTATTAGAATACAAAATCTACTAGAACACAGCAGAAATACTAAGGCTTGTTGGATAGTATGCCAGCTCCCCCCTGGCTTCTGCTTAACCATATGCCTATATAGGGAGATTTAATCCCATTCAAAGCTTTGGTCTATTTACATAAATCACCTTTACATTTACATAAAGCACTCCAGGGCACTGGTGGTTCAGTGATAGGATTCTCGCCTGTTCTGCCCCCTCCTTGTCACACTCTGATTTTCACCAGTCACTTTTCTCTCCACCCTCTCTATGTCACATCCTGTTTCCACCCTACTTGGCAAGTATATATAAAGACAGCATTGTGAGTTTTAGGGTACTTGAGTTTAGCTTAGCTCGTCTTAGATTGTGCATGTCTTGCATGAATAAAGAGATACTGCCTACAGCCCAACCATGAGTCCCTGGTCGTCTGCTACCCACCCGTGAAGCCAGCCTGGCGAACCCGTCGAAAACAACAAAGGCTAACAGAACAAGAAACATATGCATATTGATGCAATTAAAATGTACCATGCACAATTAGCAACAAACAGCAAACAAAAGAATTTAAAAGGCTAGTAACCAAATATATAAAGAGCTGACTAAATTCAGTAACAAAAATACAAAAAAAAAACAAAAACAAACACACACACACACACAAAAAAAAAAAAAACCCATCCATAAGCGGGGAGAGGATATGAACAGAATATCCAACAAAGAAGATATCAAGATATGCAGACTCTCTCAAAAGCCTAGACCAAGTAGATCAGAAGCAACCAATAGCACAGCTATATACAAGATACTGGGTACTGTACAGCAAACCCTAACAAAAGGACTTTTCAAAGTTAACCCAATTACCAAATAATGTGATGATAACATTAACTATCGATTGTCTTTTTGAACCCTAAGACAGCAGGAACCTCACATCTCCACTACAGAGCCTCTACTTCCCCCAGTCCTGGAACCCTTGGACAGGCCCCACTTTCCCGTATGCCTCTCCCAATCCATATCAAATAATATTGCATCTGCTGATCACAACCTAATCAACACAACGATTGCCACCTCAACATGCTTCACTTCAGACTGTGTCCAGAGACTTCACGTGTGGAATGACAACCCTTCAACTTCATTACTTGGGTGAGACATTTCCTTTCATAGTATACTCTAATTTCATCTCAGGTGGGGTTCACTTTCTAACAAAGTCCCAAAACCTAGATATACACCAGTTTCTGTGAGAGAGAGCATATGTTCACACGTATCCATAAACTACTACAAAATATATGCCTGAAAGCAGAAGTGCACTAGAGTTTGCAGTGAGTAACCCCCTAACATTTCCTCTCCACTATTCCAAGCTTTGGGTCCATGATTGCTCAACAATTTGTTTGGCTTCGTATGTTAACTCTCTTTTCAGTCACCAGGTTTCAGATGTCATCAGGATGCCGGCCAGGCTTCCCTAGACTGAAGACCCCACCAAGGTGTCCTGGAGCTCTGCTTCCCCAGAGACCCACCCTACTAGGGAAAGAGAGAGGCAGACTGGGAGTATGGACCGACCAGTCAACGCCCATGTTCAGCGGGGAAGCAATTACAGAAGCCAGACCTTCTACCTTCTGCAACCCACAATGACCCTGGGTCCATGCTCCCAGAGGGATAGAGAATGGGAAAGCTATCGGGGGAGGGGGTGGGATATGGAGATTGGGCGGTGGGAATTGTGTGGAGTTGTACCCCTCCTACCCTATGGTTTTGTTAATTAATCCTTTCTTAAATAAAAAATAAAAATAAAAAAGAAGATATCAAAAAAAGCCAATAGACCTATGAAAAAATGCTTCAAGTCATTGTCAGAGAAATGAAAATTAAGACAACAACGAGATACCACTATACACAGATTACACACTCACAAAGATGACTACTACTGGGAAAAAAAAAAGCAAGAAACAATAGCTGTTGATGAGGATGTGGAAGGACTTGTATATATACTGATGGGAATGCAAAATGGTGCTACAGCTATGAAGGTTTCTCAAAAAAATAAATACAGAATTATCACATGACCCAGCAATTCTGCATTTGAGTATATACTCCCCCCAAAACTGAAAGCAGAATATCAAAAAGATAATTATGCACCATGTTCAAAGGTGTAATAACAATGGCTAAGAGGTAGAAGCTACCCATGTGCCCATGAACAGATAGATAGATGAGTGGACAGTCTCTAGCAATTAAATTCACAGAAAAGGAAAACAATGGTGACTAACAGGGAGGGGAAAAATGAAGAGCTGCTTTTTAACCAGTACAGAATTTCAATTTTCCAAGATGAAAAAGTTCTAGAGAGTAATTGTAGAATGATATAAACAGGTGCTGGAGAAGTCACCCACCAGGTAAGAAGAGTGCTCTGCCTGCCCCACACACACACACACACACACACACACACACACACACACACACACACACACACACGGCCTAGGTGTGAGCCCCAGCACAACAGGAAAGTACCTTGGCACCAAAGAAAGGTCTGGTGCTATGGTATTGCTCCCCTTCTCTGACTATGTAAATTAAAAAGCCATTTAGAGTGGTTAGATAACATTGAGCCAACTGTTAAAAATGCAGTGTTCATGCAGAGCTTTTTAATTCTCCATTCCCTTTTCCATATTCTTCTAGGTACTTTGTTAAGTCTCCCACCCCTCCCACAAGTCATAGGTACTTTTTGTTTCATCCTAGCTACCTAGCACAACTCAATGCTCTAGAACCGTAGTCAAAGCTCTTTAATATTGATAAATCCCAAAGTTTTTAAATGCACTTGTAAGGCCTGTGGTAAATCTAAATTTTACAGATTACATACTAGCAGCCATACTTACTGCCTTGTGCTGTTCAATCTAAGAAATGACATAAACATAAAATAACCAAAATGACTAGATAAAACATAACCTCATTGGAGAAATTTACACACAAGTTAAAAAAAATGCTAAATGACTAAGTAAATTCATCTTACCAAAAGCTGTGGCCACATTTCGTCATGTATGCTTCCTCAATCATATCAAAGCAGATAGGGCTGAAAAGAAAATAGGGGGAAAAAAATCACTTTTCAGGTAGAGTGATTATTAACTGGAAAAGACTAATGATGACATTAATAAGATCATCTTTTCATATAGTTTATTAAGAAGAGATGAAACTTGTGAGACTGGGAGATATTTCAACCTGTTTATAGAGCACCAACTTGCATGCCCGAGGGTCTAAAAGCCACAGGTTAAATTCAAAACACTAGCTTATGCCATGGTTTTCTCTATTAAATAAATCATTTTTTAAAAATTAGGAAAAAAAGAAATTTCTTTGAAATGAGAAAGAATTTTAGGGAATACTGGTAAAATGTAAACTTGTTTAAGAAGAAACTAAGGACCATCAAGTTTTAAAATAAACTAAATGAGTAAATTTAAATGGTTTGAATGTTTTAATTTGTCCATATTTTTAAAATATTTATTTCAATGGGAGAGATATATCAGGTGGAGAGGGCAGAAGAGAGAGAGAACTGATTAAGCAAAGCATTGCTCAGCTCTGGCTTATGATGGTACTGGGGGGATTGAACCTTGGGGCCATGGAGGCTCAGTTATTAAAGTCTTTTGCATAACATTTATGCTGTCTCCCCAGTCCTCGTCCATAATGTTTAATACTCCAATGCAATCATGAGATTCCTTTAAAAACTTCCAACAACTTCTTTAATTATCCTTGCATTCAGAAACACCTACTCATACCTACAAACCTAAATGTGGTCCTATCTCAGAGAAAATTAATTCCTTGAGAGATAAGTTCCAATTTTCAATTCTTAAAAATAATAACAGTGGTAGTAATAACTAATATTTAAAATAACATAAACTATATCTAGTAAAACAACACCATATACTAACTTATTCACTCCTTTCTACCACACCTACCTGTTTACAAATAAGGAAACTAAGGCAAACAGGTATTCAAGTCACACCAACTAGGAAGTATCACAACCATTATTCAAACACAAGCCCATGTTCTCAACTACTTCCAGGGTACTGTTAACTAAATACGTAGTCAAAGCCTACTTAAGACTGGAGTGATTCCATTTCTCTATTTGAATGGGATGAAAAATGTATCCTGGGAGCAAGGGGGGTGACACAGAGAAGAGTACACACTTTACCACTAGTGAAGAGTAGGTTCAAGCCCCAAGCCAGCACATGGCACTACGCAAAGAGGAAGTTTCACAAGGGCGAACAGTGCTGTGATGTCTCCTGTGTCTTTTTCTCCCTCTCTGTTCTCATTTATCTTTCGGTGGGGGAGGGTGAAGAGACATCTGCTAGGAGAGGATCATGCAGGTATAAAGCCCCAGAGAAAGGGGGGGAGAGGGGGTGAGGATGGGGGAGGGAGGGAGGAAGGAAGGAGAGAGGGAGAAAGGGGGGAATGGCAGGTAGAAAGAAAAAAGCCTGGGAAGTGGATCACATCAGAAAGTTTGGAAAACTAAAATAAAACAGATCATGCAAACACAGTCTGAACAATCAAAGTAGTAAAGACATACTTTGGGATTTGGGCGGTGGTGCAGTGGGTTAAGTGCATGTGGCGCAAAGCACAAGGACCAGCAGAAGAATCCTGGTTCGAGCCCCCGGCTCCTCACCTGCAGGGGAGTCGCTTCACAAGCAGTGAAGCAAGTCAGCAGGTGTCTATCTATCTTTCTTTCCCCCTGTCTTCCCCTCCTCTCTCCATTTCTCTCTGTCTTATCCAACAACAACAACAACAATAACTACAACAATAAAACAAGGGCAACAAAAGGGAACAAATAAATATTAAAAAAAAGAAAAATATTTTTTAAAAAAGACAAACTTTAAGATTTAGCCACCTTTAAGTTAAATATTCCCTACTGTACTATAAATTCTCCAACTGTTTTAAACACAGGAATAACAACTTGACAATAATTCAATTTGTGTGAAAGAAGCATTATAGTGAAAACTGTAACCTCCTACAATGCTCATCAATTCTGCAATCATAAATTTATGCTCACAGATTAAGTCATGAGAGGTCAATATGTATCACTGAGAATGAGGCATTTGACTTTAAATCAACTGTTCTCAAGGACAGGGAGAGAGCATCATCACCACCAGGGAAGCTTTTGCAAACTCCACTGTCCAGCACAGCCTCCAATTCTGCTATGTTCTGTTGGGATGTGGGCAGGCAGACAGAAACAGGCTTAGAGAGGGAGTGGTGAGGGATAACAACTTTCTCTCATGTAATTATGAAACTACTTCCCTCCAATTCACTACATTTGAGAATTTTAAGGCTAAGTGCATTTACCCTAGCTTAAAGCTCTGACATTTTCTAATTCTAAACAAAGCATAGTTACCTACTTTAACTTCTCTGTACTTGAAATTATATATTTATAATAGTATTATACTGGAGTTGGAAGTTCTATGTAATTTTACTTTAAAGATGAAATGGCATATGACATTAAAAAAAATTTTTTTTTTGTAATAGATGGCAACTGAGAGGAAGGGAAGTGATAGGGATAAAGGAAGACCCCAAAACACAGCTTTTAAATGTGATGACTAAGATGTTATCCTTATGAAAAATTTAGGCTCATTTAAACTAAAAGCATAAAGTAATCTGGACTGGTCTGCCACTTGATTGTGATGTATACAAAACAAGACCAACCACATAAAGTCAATTAAAGTTCAAAGCACTTGAGGTTTTTCATATTTTCCTATCCTAAAGGCTAGCAAATCCATATCTAGAGAGAACTGGGAGAAATAAACTTCTATTAAGAAATTCTCCTCAATATGTAACTTCATCAGAAAAATAATGGACTAGTAAGATTCGCAGTAAGTGAAATACTTGGAATTTTAAACTAAAAACATACTGCACACTACCACAACATAAGCCAGATAAATTTTAATTGACAGAAGGATAAAATGTTTTTTAATAATCATATAATCCTCCTCCCCCCAAAAAAAAGTTTATGCCATTTGTTTATCTTCCCTGTCCCTCTTCAAGTCCCCACAAAATGGCTCTAAGCAGGCAGGAAATCACAAGGTGTCTCACAAAGAATAACAAAGATCCATTCAACCAAGGAGTGACTAATACCCTTACTTCTCCCACTCCAGCCATAAGCTTCCGATTGATGTATGCCAATCTCAATTATAGCCCCGAAAGTTTCAATCAAGCAGTTGTGTGGCTTGGAGGGGTAGGGCACATTCTCTGCATACCTGAGGCCCTGGTTCAATCCCTCACACAGCACAGGACAGAGTGATGCTCTTCTGTGTGGCTTTCTCTCAGAAAATAAAGCCTAGCCAATGTTTATAAAGGTTTCAATGGAAAATTTATTCTGAATGAAATAATTTAATGTGAAAGAAAAATGAACATTTTTACTACCTATTTAATCAAAACTGACTAATCAATAGCCTTCCTACAGTTTCCACTTTAGGCCCTGTCATATACTTAATGACACCAGCTCAGAGCATCATCTCAGCCCTGAGGTGAATCAACTTCCCTTGACACATTGACAGTGCAAGCCAACTTCCTAAATCACTATTCAAACAACTTCCTCCGGAGGAAAAAACACAAAATCCAGCCAAAAGCAATGCTTTTCTCACAATCCTTCCACTTGTCTTAGGTTCTGAAGACAAAAAAACTTTCTGCAAGACAGCCAGTCCCATCTTTCATTTCACATAACTCATCACAAGCAGTACATAGATACAAGTGTATCTCTCATGATGCTAAATGTGATGACTGCGCGTCTGATACCTACCCCTTTGTCCAGGAATCCATGTAATTCAAACCTGGTATTGTTACTTCTGACACATGACAAATGGAGTTCCTTCTTTGCAGACAAGGGGTGGAACAGCAGACTTTTCTTTCTTTTCTTTTTCAAAACGTTTAAGAGACGGAGAAGAAAGGGGGGGGGGTGTCTCAGAGCATGACTCTGGCACAGGTGGAGCTGCGGATCCAAGCCAGGACCTCAACTTCAGCTCCATCCACCGCCAGCGCTCAGATGTTCTGAGAACAGACCTATGTGGCTACAGGTTCCTACGGCAGCATGTGTCAAACCTCTTGCAGAGGTGGAGTCATTCACACCAGCACAGAGAAGCAACGTTTACACGAACAGAGGAAGGAAATCTAATCAACCAGGTCCAAGTTTTATACCCCACCACCACCACCACCGCCATCTACCCCGCTTGTAAGACTGCACCCCCGGGTGTTCCAGGCCGCCGCCTTCCATCCCTTAAACCCCCCCGCCCCGCACCTCCACCAGCTATGGGGAGGCCGGGGCTCTGCGTCCCTGAGCAGCCTTCTGCTTTGCTGCAGGACCGGCTGCGGGACCTTCCAGGAAACAATCCCAGGCTCAAGGTGCCCTCACCTCCCTGCTCTTCCAGATTCCCCAAAACTAAACTCTGCGGACACCACCCCCCCCCGCCCCCCCAATCTGGGCCCAAACACCGCCAGCCTCCCCCGCCCGGCCCCGACCCCGGTCCCGCCGCGGACCCACCACACGAAGTCGTTGCTCTTGTCCTCGTAGGAGTTGAGGAGCCCGTTGCAGAGCGGAGCGAGCAGGGGGCGCTTCCTGCTGCCGCTGCCGCCCGCGCCGGAGCCGGAGCCGGAGCCGGAGCCGCCGCCCGCGCCGGGCCGGGTCGCGCTGCCGAACCGGGCCAGGCCAGCTGTGCCCGGGCCGCCGCTGCCGGACACGGCGGCCGCCACCAGCACCGGCCTGCCCACGCCCCCCGAGCCCGACCCGCCCGAACCCGGCGCCGCGGCCGGGGGCGACGGCGACGACGACAAGGACGACGAGGCGGAAGTCACCGAAGACGCCGCCGAGGAGCCGGGGCTGGTGGCGGCCGAGCCCGCGCCGGCCTGGCGGCTGCCGGACATAGCGGCCCGTCCCGTACGGCCGGGCCCCGCTGCTCAGTGCATCCCGGGGACCGCTCGGCGCTGGGCGCCGGGAACCGGGACCGAGCAAAGAGCAGCCGCCGCCGCCGCGGGCCCGCCGCCGACCGGGCGCGCTTGCGCATGCGCGCGCCGAGCGCCGGAAGGGGCGGTGGCGGAGCGGACAGCCACGGACCGGCTGGTCTGCGCGCGCCCACGCTCTACGCGCCCTAAGTCCCTGCGCGTCCCGGTTGCTCCAGCCGCTCACGTCGGGAAGTCACAGCCGCTACCTCCGCGACTTGTTGACGAGCGGGTTAGCACGACGGCCTGAAAAGGCGGATGGAGACGGAACCAATGGGAGGATGGCAGAGTAGTCTGAGGGAGGGGAATGAGTGGAACGCGCTAACCGTGCCTGCGCACGCGCAGCCCGGACACCGCCCTCCGCGGGGTTCCCCGGGCTCTGAGTGTGGCTATTACCCGGTCCGTGGGTGTGTAATTGGCTGTCTCCCTGCTCACACTCTGGAACCCCAGCAGCCCCCGGGGACGACTGGGAACTGGGATGCGACTGATGCTTCCCCCGCGGGGCTGAGGGCGCTGCAGCATAGGACGGCGAGCGAGCTGAGAACAAGAGGAAAGAGTTTTGGAGCCGGGGACGTGGCTCTGCGAGTAAACGCGCCTCCTTGGCTCGCGAGAAGCCGGGCGCCAAGAAGACAAAATAACAGCAACACGAAAAGCCCTGACCTGAAAGTTTGTAAGGCCCCGGGGCTGTGCTGTCGAGTCATTGAAGCGTAAGGTGAAGAATACAGTAAGATGAAGTTGACGAACGGGGCTTGGTGCGGGCGATGCTGCAACAAGTATCAAAAACTGGCAGGGCTTTCGGTTCAACTGAGTCCTCAGTCTTGTACGTTGTTTTTGCCCAGTTGTGCACAACAGTGATAGGAAAATAAGGTGGACTTCATCAGATCATCGCTGGATCAGGACCGCCCTCGAATAATGAGCGTCTGCAGCAAACAAGGACGCCCGGCAGTGAATGCCATCGGCAAATGTGCGCTTTAGGGCAGCTTTCTTAAAATATTAAAGACTGATCTGTCCTCCTCTCTCCAATTCTCTCTGTCCTATCTAACAACGACGACATCAATAACAACGACAATAGTAATAACTACAACAACAATTTAAAAAAACATCACAGATTCTCATTTTTAAAATTCTTGACACTCTGGACGATCTGGGCCACCCTCCCCAACTATATTATTTTATAATTCTTACAGGGAAGGATCTCAGACTTAAAATTTTGTCCTGGGTATTGTAAACGATCGTGTCCATTAGAGCATCTGCCTGTAAATTTCTTTTTTTTTTTTTAATGTTTTTATGAATTTTATTTTTGAGAGAGATGCAGACACACACACACACATACACACACACACACACACATGCAGAAACACCAGAGCACTGCTCAGCTCTGGCTTATGGTGGTGCGGGGGATTGAACCTGGGACTTAGGAGCCTCAGGCGTGAGAGTCTGTTTGCATAACCATTATGCTGTCTCCCCCGCCCCTGCCTGTAAATTTCTATGTTGAGGGGAGCGGAACCAAGAAAGGACCTAGGTAAGGGATCAGCAACCAGATCTCCCTTCACCTGGGCGATGAACCAGCGGGAGGCTGCCCTCTTGCTAGCCTCTACCTTAGCAGTTTCCCCTCTCTCGTCCCCTCCCCCTTGCCATATCTATTCAGAATAATTGTAGAAGAACCAGCTTATCAAATTTCCAAGAGTTTTGTATGTGGTTACCAAGCAGCTTCCTTAAATTCACTTGCAAGAGCTAACTGAAATGTGAAGCCTCACTGCGGAGAGTGCTGCACCCTCATTATAGTCTTTCGGTACTTCATCATCTGATAACATTGTATTTTAGTGGTTTGTGTGATTCTCCACAGCCTGTAAGCTTCACAGTAACACAATGCCTGGACTATGTTAGGTGCTTATTAAATACTTCTTGACTAGCAAGTGAATAAATTACTTGACCTCATTTTTTACTTTCATTATCTGCATGAACTCTATTTCCAATTAAATGTTAAATTCCATGAAAGAAAGGACTATATATTGTCTTTTAGTGGACATTCAGTTTGATTGGTGAAGGAATGTATATAGATAAATGTAATGAATTTGAAAATTGCTCATTGAATACATACTACATGGGACAAGGAAAAATACATAAAGCGTTGCT
Source organism: Erinaceus europaeus (assembly GCF_950295315.1). Taxonomy (NCBI): domain Eukaryota; kingdom Metazoa; phylum Chordata; class Mammalia; order Eulipotyphla; family Erinaceidae; genus Erinaceus; species Erinaceus europaeus. Next base: position 51,886,675 of record NC_080170.1, on the reverse strand, counting down.
CTTATATCCAGAAGACGCATGTAAAAGCTGAAGAATTTAAAAATATGTGCATGGGGCCAGGCAGTGACGCACCTGGTTATGTGCACACATTATAGTGCACAAGGACCCGGGTTCAAGCCCCTGGTCCCCAACTATAGGAGGAAAGTTTCACAAGTGGTAAAATAGGGCTGCAGTGTCTCTGTCTTTTTACCCCTCCCCTCTTACTTTCTGTCTCTATCCAATGATAAATAAAAAGATTTTTAAATGTCATTTAACATTTTCTTTAAAATATGTGTGTGTGTGTATATACATAAACATGTAACTAGTATTACAAGGAGCACATACTAAGTGTTTTGTAAGCTCAGCAAAATCAGCTTGGGAGCTGAAAGAAACAATTACTGGCATAGGAATCAGTCCTGTTGGTGGGGAAAAGATAAGCCTTAAGAGAAAAATATGGCTTAATCAATCAGAAAGGGTAGTTAAATTTATGAGACCAGATAATAAGACTGCTTATATGGAGATCAGATATATATTTGATAGGAGTGGGAGAGTTCATTCAGTAAAAATTCATTTGGTGGCCAGATTGTAAAGAACCTTGAATCCTCTCTGGAAGATAGCCTGTAACAATGGGAAATAATAAAGCCATTAAAGGGAGGTGCATACTTAAGTTTAAACATTTCAAAACTAAGTTTTCAGCAAATTAATCTCTTAGAGGAGATGGTATATTAGGAGGAAAGAGACCAATTAAAAGGAAAATGTTAACAGTCCAAGCCTAACTGCAACTGAAGATAACAGTGCTGACAAAGTAAGGGAGAAATCACAAACACAGAAGAATCTGCCTTAGCATGCTGAAAAGAACATTAAATTAATGTGGCTCCAACTATTTCATTTTCTGTGAAGTCACGTGTTCATCTAATTATTGCCTCTCCGGCCAAGGAGGCAACTGAGGTAAAATGACAGTCATGCTCTCCCTCAATAAAAATTAAAGTGATGGCTGGTAGGGGAAGGTGGGCTAAAACAATATGAGGGAGAATTGAGCTATTTGATACTATCAGCCTTTTTAAGAGAATACAAATAAAATGCAAATCTACACAAAACCATTTGCTTTCTGTAGGAAAACTTCAATATACCACAATAAGCAGTAACCGGAGTCTGAGTTACCCATTGCCACGCCTGTATTTTACCACTAGGTAGCACTATGAGATAAGCAATTTTCCTACTGAAACACATAATCAGGGATTTCGTCTGCTGTCTCTCCGCCCTGTGAAGCATCTAGAACTTTGCCTGTTTTTTACTTGTAACTTTTCCAGAAAAAATCCAAACACATGAGTGGCAAAAGCAGTATAAGTGACCCACCCTCCTGAATTCACCCCTTGATGTCATCAGTTATCGTTTCACTTAAAATCCCACCTACTCCTGCCCCTGTATCTTAAAGAAAAGCACTTTAAGAAATGCTGAGTGTGAGAGGGGTGCAGAAGCAGTAGTGTACCTGGATAAGCACACACATTACAGTGTTCAAAGACCAGGTTCAAGCCCCTGGTCCTCACCTGCAGGGGGAACGCTTCATGGGTGGTAAAGTAGAGCTACAGGTGTCTCTCTCTTTGCCTCTCAATATCCCCCTCCACAATTTGTCTCTATCCAATAATGAATAAATAAATAAACTTAAATTTAAAAAGTGTTTTAAGGGATTAAGCAGTGGCATACCTGGTTGAGCACACGTTACAGTGCTCAAGGTTCTGGGTTCAAACCCCTGGCCCCCACCTGCAAGGGAAAAGCTTCATAAATGGTGAAGCAATACTGCCAGTGTCTCTATGTCTCCCTCTCTCTCCCCAAATCCTCTTAATTATTTTCTCTCTCTATCCAAACAAACAAATAAATAAATAATATATAAAAAAACTAAACAAGGGGGCCGGGCGGTAGCGCACCATATTAAGCACACATAGAGCAAAGCACAAGGAACCTGGTTTGAGCCCCCAGCTCCCCACCTCCAGGGGGTCACTTCACAAGCAATGAAGCAGGTCTACAGGTGTCTATCTTTCTCTTCCCCCCTCTCTGTCTTCCCCTCTTATCTCAATTTCTTTCTGTCCCAACGACAATAACAGCAATAATGGAAAAAAGATGGCCACCAGGAACAGTGGATTTATAGTGCAGGCATCAAGCCCCAGTGATAACCCTGGAGGCAAAAAAAAGTAAACAAAAAGAAAAGAAATGTTATAATCACACTCCCAGTACCATCTGCAAGTTTTACTATTTCCTAGTGTTACCAAACATTTAGAGTCCACTTCTCCCTGAACAGGGTGTACTCATAGTATGCTCTGGGGCCATTTCAGCCTCTGTGTAAGCTGACACATAAGACAGCAGGGAGGGGAAAGTCATTGATTCAGGGGAGAGAAAATATAATTTCAGGACCAGCAACCTTCTCCTGAACATAGAGTCTAGAGCCAAAGTAGAGAAATGAGCTTTCCATCCTAACAAGAGGCTGGCTAGCATGTGGTAGCCAGGTAGGCAGCTGAGTTGCTTCTTTGTTCTCCTGAGTCTCCTACAATCCTGGTACATTTTGGTCATGTGTAGTGACTGAACCTTTGCCACCTCTCCAGCAATATACCATACAGAGGGACATTCTTAGGGAAAGGAAACATCAGGCAGGGCCAGATGGTGGCACACCTGATTGAGCGCACATTACAATGCACAAGGATATGGATTGGAACCCCCAGCCCCTACCTGCAGGAAGAAAGCCTCTTTCCCTTTCTATCACCCCCTTCCCTCTTGATTTCTGGCTGTCTGTATCCAATAAATAAATAAAGATAATTTAAAAAAAAAAAAAAAGGAAACAGGCTGATGTTTAGTTGGAATCTGCCTTCCTATAATTGAGCCTAATTCTGCCTCTGGAGCTCCAGAGTTAGACTCATCTCTCCCTCTCCTCTATGACAGGCTTTTTACTTGCAAAGCCTCTCAGATCCCCCTGCTGAGAAGTGACAGTCTTCTGAGCTGAGAACCAAGGTCTCACCCCTGATTCTCCTGCAGCTTCACTGTTGATGACTCACTCTGTGAACTCCAGAAAACAAGCTCTGCTAAGTCCATTTTCTCTTAAATTTTTTTTTAAAAAATACTTTCTCTTTCATTTCCATGTCTTGGGACCCCAGTCTGAACTTTCTGGAAGACCCTCCCTCCTTTTTCTTCAGAATTACCTACCTGCACCTCCCCAAGTCCAGCCAAACTCCAGGACTTGTCCAAAAGAGACACCTTCTCCCCTCAGTTCACATCCCGCCAGAACTGTGATGACCAGTGGACCCAGAGACCTTTGACACAGGACTTCCATGGGGCCTGAAGCCAAGAAAGCCCTACCTCGGGTCCCAATAAAACTGGAGCCCACGCAGTTCCCTGAAACCTCCCATTCTCCACCTGGGAGCCTCCCCAGTCTATAAGTCTTCCTGCCACTCTGACCTGTGTTCACCTCCCCTTTCTTTTAATCTTCTCTTTCTTATATGGTACCCAGGAACAAATCAAGGTTTCATATGTGTGAAATAACACTTAGCAACTTCTCCAGCCCAATCTTTTGTTTGTTTCACCAGAGCACTGCTCAGCTCTAGCTGGGGGATTGAACCTGGGAAGTTTGATGTCTCAGGCATGAAATGTTTTGTGTGACCATTAAAATACCTCTATAGCCTTAGCCCAATGTTTTTATTCTGTATACACATAGTTAGAGAGAAGAGAGACAGACATCACAGGACCACTCCACCATCCCTAGAGCTTACCCCAGCGCCATACATGATACTCCCATGTGGTACTAGCACTTGAGCCCATGGCAGAAAGACTATTTGATTACAGCTGTCAACTAGCATTGTGACAGTGGTGACAGTGATGGTTAAGTCTGTTGTTTCTGTACCTCTTTATTGCTCTACAGTGAAGGCTTCAACACAGTCCCAGTCCCTTGTCATGCTACTGTCCTGTGTGACCCACAGGCTGCTGTGTGATTTCTCTGATTGTTTCATGGACCTTCCTTTTTTTCCCCTAACCCAAGGATTAGCTGCCGATTGCCAATGCCTTGCTGGTTTTTACCTCCCCATTCAAGGCTTGGTACTAGGTGCATAGTCACTGCTTAACAAAGAACAATGGTAATTCATTTTTTGTTGTTTTATTTTGTTCTGCTATGGTGCTGGAAGCTTTGTGAATTTGTAATACAGCTGAGACACCCTCTTTCTCTGTGTTCTGAGAGAAAGGAGAGACACTCCAACACTGCTCTGCCATCCCTTGAGCTCCATAGTGCTGTGTGTGGTGTTCCTCTGTGGTTCCAGAGATTGAGCCCAGGGATTCATGAAAGGGAAGGCATGCGTCCTACTTGGTGAGTGAAAAACTGAAGGCAGACTGTACTCAGAAACCCCATAGCCCTATGCTACAACTTTAATCTTTTCTTCTGAAATCATCCCTTCAGATCATCACTGTCATATGTGATGGTGGGGACCAGACTCAGAGAAGGGGTGAAGTTCAGTAGTCTGTGTGTGTGCAGAAAAGAGAGCGGTGTATACAGAAACCTTGCACACCTGCCCCCCACTCCTCCCTCTAGGGTCACACCTGCCCAGAATTTCCCAATGTACTCTTTTAAAAAATGTTTTATTTACTTACTGGACAGAGACAGAGAGAAATGGAAAGGGATGGAGAAGATAGAGAGAGAGTGAGAGAATAAGGGATCACTGCATCACTGCTTCACCACTTTCAAAGCTCTCCTCCTGCAGGGGAGCATCAGGGGCTTGAACCTTGGTCCTAGTGCACTGTAATGTGCACTCAGCCAGGTGCACCACCACCCAGCCCCTAGCCCCAATGTACTCTTCTTCTCCACTTTTTTTTATTGTTGTAGTTATTATTGTTATTATTGATGCCATCGTTGTTGGATAGGACAGAGAGAAATGGAGAGAGGAGGGAAAGACAGAGAGGGAGAGAGAAAGATAAGACACCTGCAAACCTGCTTCACCTCCTGTGGTGATCCTGCAGGTGAGGATCCAGGGGCTTGAACCAGGATCCTTATGCTGGTCCTTGCGCTTTGCACCACTTATGCTTAACCTGCTGCGCTACCGCCAGACTCCCTCTCCATTTTTTTGTTGCTGTTGTTCTTCTTCTTCATCCTTCATCCTTCCTTTGCTTCATCCTCCCTTCCTAATTCCTTCCATGGAATTTCAAAGATCAGTGCCTCCCTTTCTCCACCTCAGTAGTGCAGATGATCTCATTCAGCTCTACCTTTGGCCAAGAACTTGCCCTGTCACAATTACTTTCCCCAAACACATATGATCTCCAAAACACACAGTCAGCCATCCTGGCCTGGGTAAGGGGCAGCTGGAGTTCTGCAGGCTGGGTCCTGGGGGCTCTGATGGACAGCCCTGTGTCTCTCCTCCTGAATCAAAATGTGAAAGGTAGCAGAAGGGCCCTGACCACTGACTGTTGAGTTCCCAACTGCTCTCAGGGAAAGTATGGAAGCTATCAATGGAATGGTGTTATTTTCATGTGGGTATGATTTTGGGAAGGACCTACAATTCCTGTTGCATCAGTTTTCTTTGAGTCATAACATGACTTTATGGACCCACGTTTTCTCATCTAAAATGCCTGGCCAGGAGTCGGGTGGTAGTGCATCGGGTTAAGCGCAGGTGGTGCAAAGCACAAAGACCCGGCGCAAGAATCCTGGTTCGACTCCCCCCCACACCCCCACCCCCGGCTCCCCACCTGCAGGGGAGTCGCTTCACAGGTGGTGAAGCAGGTCTGCAGGTGTCTTTCTTTCTCTCCCCATCTTCCCCTCCTCGCTCCATTTCTGTCTTATCCAACAATGACATCAATAACAACAATAATAACCACAACAATAAAACAACAATGGCAACAAGAGGGAATAAATAAATAAATATTTTTTTTAAATGCCTGGACAGCACCGTTGGAGGCAACTAGTGTGACATGCCTTTTCTGGCAGGGTTAGGTGATCTCACAGTAAGAGACCTCCACTAGGAAAAGAGCTTTAGCTGGTGGTCCACAGTCCTACCCACCTCTGGGATTTGCACTCCTCCTAGAGTGAGGTGAGCCTCCTGAGAAAGGCTGGGACCCACTTCTTTGGTCTACTTAGCTTGTGCATGTGATTCCAGAACATCTGAGATGCAGACGTGTTTGGAGTCCACTAGTTCACTTACAGACAGAAAATATATATTGTTTTAATTTTTCCAGTTTGGGTAAGGACTGCTTGGGGAGTTGTGTGCAGCACATTATAAAAATATCTCTGTTTCATTAAATTTATTTACCAAATGAATCACGCACCTAGCAGGCATGTGCAGTGTTGCGACATCTAAGCCTTACATTTGCACCATGCCTCATGGTAGGTCGTGTAACTTGACAGCCCATCTTGCCTTAGGCTTGTAGGGAACTTTCCAGGATTCAGTACACCTAGCAGGAAGTGGCACAGGGTTTCATATTTGCATCGTCTGGCCTCATGTCTCCTGCTCTTTGTGAGTAGAGGGACTCCTGCAGCAAAGTCCAAGGAGCTGCCCTGGAAGCTTCACTCTCACATGGACTCATTACCTTGGGAAGGTCACTTAGCCTTTTCAGTCAGGCCTCCTGGGGTTGATTGGCTTTGGAGTGTAAAGTGTGGATGTCAAGTTTGTGCAAGGCGTCTGTTAATACTGAGGGCAGGGATCCCTGGGGAGGTTGGGGTTTTATTAGTAGTGGGAAAAGGACTGCACCCAATACTAGGTGTGGCCCTAATAGTCTCCTGGGAGCTGATTTCCTTCAACTTACATTTCAGTGTGACCTCTCATCTCCCTGTCAGCCCCACTACAGGGCCCAACTCCCTCACTTATCTGTGGGGTCTCTCCCCAGAACAGACATTCCAGGAGGAATTGGTTTGTATCTCTTTGGTACTCAAAGGAGAATGAGCCATGAGCATAGTATCTTCACCCAGAATAAAGGTGGTTGAAGCAACAGGTCCTTTCACGCCCATGATCCCCTGTGTGAAGGTGGGCCCTGGGCAAGGCAAGACTGGCAGAAGTGGGATACCCCCCCAAAAAAGGGGGTTTCTGTCAGCATGCCCACTGGGGTCTCCCCATGGGATTTTAGGGGCAACTAGGTGACTCACAGCATGGGGGATGGGACACTGATGGGTGGTCAGGGCAGCAGACTGGTAAAGATACCTCACAGTGGTTTGGAAATGTGGGCATGTGAGAGGTGGCATAATCACCACATAGGACTAATTCTGGAAGGAACTAAGACTCCCTTGCATCCATTTTTTTTGGAGAAAAATCACTGAGCACTGTATGGTGCCTGAGCTGTGCCAGTGGTAGCTATTGGTGCTGGAGAAAGAGAATTAAAGGGAGGGACTGAGAATGAGAAGGTAAGAATGACAAAGGGAGGAAGAGAGTAAGAGGAGGGAGGAAGAGGGAAGATGAAATTAGTTGCTCTCAGTCCTCTTAAAACTGCTGACCCACTGAAGGGTTGCATGTTTGGGAAAGAGACGTGACAAGTTTGAAGAGAAGGTGCATCAGAGAGAGCAGTGGTGAGTAGGCAACACAAAGCCTCTCCCAACCAGGCAGCAAGGAGGTAGGAGGTAGGACAGGGCAGGAGAGCTAGAAATTCAGTTTCTTCCCTCCAAGGGGTTTCAGAATCCCAGCTACACTTGCCACTTTGGCCTAAAGAAGCTTGACCTTTCCACAAAGCAGTTTTGAGGGAGAGAAGGCAGCCTCCCCAGGGCCACCAACTCTTCACATTTTCTTGTTCTGGTCAGATCCCAGTGGCAGGAGATACAGTCAGCAAGAGAAAAACAGACATGACATTCTAGGGAGGCAGAGCTAGGTCTACTGCTTATGCTCTAGAATGTTCTCCCCTGCGTCTTCCGCTTCCCCTTCCCAACACACAGAGAGCTGTTCTAGACTAGGAGAGGCCATTTCAGGGAACAGGGAGGGACCCTTTCTCTTCCTCTCTCATGCTCAGCCATGCTTTTTGGGTCTCGAGTTATCTTTTGTACCATTTCTGACTGTAGTCCCCTTCCCTGCCATCTCCCTTGCTGAGAAGACCCCTGCATCGGTTCCTTGAGTGGATCCCCACCTCAGGGAGGGGGGCCTTTTCCCAGACTTTCTAGTCAATCAGACACTGCATCTGTCAGGACCAGATTAAAAAGAGGCTCCTTGGTGGTGGTGGTTGAATACATACTGTATTGAGTTTTGTTGTAATCCCAGAGAAGTGAAATGCAACTTGTGTTTTGAGTTCATGGAACATCCAAAGACTGAATCTCCAAATTGAAGTCATTTGTAAGGCACTCTGCAGAGCCAGCTGTCACCTCTCCAGTGGCTGGGGTGTCCTCAGAACCGTAGCAGAATACCTGGCTTCTCCTTCTTCAGAGTAACACGCTCATATTTCCAACCCACTCCTTGTCCCAGTGACACCATAGCCCTGCATGATTTCCTCCCATTGGGGAACAGCAAAACAATAGGCCTACAGGGGAGGGGAGGACACTAGTCCCCTCGTGCTCATGGCAGAAAAGCAAAGGAGCAGCTGCAAAGGGGACAGGGTGGCTGGTGAAAATAGGTTGCATCTCCCAGTGAGGCTGCAATTCATTTAGCTGGTTCCATTTCTCTTCTATTTTTAAAAACAGGGCTGAATAAGGGAGGGGTCTCAAAGTACAGGAAGTAGGTGAGTGTGCTTACTCTGCTTCTGTGAGTAGGAAGGGTAGGTGTCAGAGACAGCTGTGCGATTTGGGGTGCTCTGCAAGTCTTCCTGACCATGGAGTCTCCCCTCTCAGGCCCACAGCTGTGTTTTAAGAGCAATCCCAGTGTGAGAACCACTTCCTGTCCTGAGAACACACATTATCACCTGGGAGAGGATATTCCACTCTTGAGCACCACTGACTGAAAGAAGGGTCACAGGGTGGGAACATTCTGAGAAATGGAGCCGTTGTGTGGCATGGAAGGTGGGAGGGGACAGCAGGCAGCTGCATGTGTGAGGGCAAAATCATCCTTCCCTCTGCAAGTGACCTAAGACCACCCTCCCCACGTCGCTCCCCACCAAAGCAAGCAACTCTCCCCACATCACTGGTTCCCAGACCAGGCATGTGTGCAATGGTCTCTATTGCAGAACCCTCTGCAGCCAGAAAATATAGAATTGGGGAGTCCACTGGGAATTAGCAAAGCCCAGGGATCCTGATGGTCTAAATCTAGTGCTGCTTACTGGGACCACAGAGACCTCAGAAGCGAGAAGCAAGAGCTGTCTCTCATCTGCTTTGTAGGATTGGGCTGTGGCCAGGAGTAGGGAGAAGAATTAGCATGGGGGTAGAAATTGGCAGACCACTGTGGAATTTAGGGGGCTCTGCAGAAGCTTCTAGGTCTCAGGGCATAAATGTCTTCTCAGGCCTAGGTCTTCTTTTGGGGTTGGGGATTGGAGATGTGCCACTAGAATGCCCATCAGGCCTTTGGAAGGTAAGAGACTGGGGTCCACCTAGGCGAGATAGTCTGGAAAGGGCTAGGTTTCTGCTCCCAGAGAAACGGGCTGGTGGGAAAGCAGCCCCAGACATAGCACAGCCCCCCCCAACCCCCCACGCCTCCTTGGGATATTGAAGTGGGCCTGCCAGCTTTCCAGGAGTGTGCTGGACTGACTGACCTGCTGAGATGTGTCTAGGAGGGGAGAAAACTCTGAAGGAGAAATGGCTGAAGAGGCAGGGGGTAAAGAGGGGCAGAGGGAGAAAACACAGGCCATGCTTCTCCCACCCCTTCTTATCACAGTGGCATCATCTGGGTAAGTTTATATCACAGGTGCCCAGGTTCTACACCCAGAACTCTTACTCTCATGAGCTGGAGTGGGGACCAGGTGTGGACAGGTCTTTAAGCTCCATGAGTGATTCTACGGTGTGTGAGAGACATTGGGAGACACAGCCAGAGCAGGAGGAATCAGACTGCGTGCTTTCCAGAAGGCCATTCCCAGCCAAGAACAGGAAGTCAGGAAGGCCGGACTGGGGAATGGGGAGGGGAGGACTCAGACAGCTTCAGTGTGGACAGGGAGGCTTCTAGTAATCTGTGTGACTTTGTAGCTTCACTAGCTGACACTTTCTAACCCACTGCTGGTTGGCAATCTGGCAGGGGCGCAGATGTCTGGGTATAGGGAGAGGCACCCCTTTTTCTGTGGCTTCAAAAATGAATAACTTACTGTGCTTTAAGGGATCAAGAAGACACATTCTGTGACAGGAAGCCTCCAAGATAGGACTGGATTTTCTGCTGCATAATAAATGACACATACCATCATCATCCATCCATCCATCAGCAATAAATTAACCAGTAAATTAAATGGTGCATGCCACTTTTGCCCCCTTAGAGTGATTCTCCCCTCACTGCACTTATCCTGGTGATAGTACTCTCTGCCCTTGGTCACCTGAAGACACCCAGCCTGGTCTCCACAGGGGACATGGGCTGGCTCTCTAGGATCAGAGTAATCCCAAGAGCATCAACACTGACGCAGAGAAGGGAGGATCCCCATGTCTCAGCTCAGAGTGCCTAGTGGGAAGGCTGACTGGGAAGCAAGGCTGGGTCAAGATAGGTGTTTCCAGTCCAGACTGACCAGCTCCTTCCCTGGGCAGCTCAATTTAGGGGTCAGAGGGTGAGGGGGAGAAGAACTTGAGCTCTGGATGGAGCCGATCTGCATACACAGACACACAGACACACAGACGCAACTTAGCACTTGAACATCCGCCCCAACCTCCCTTGGCCACTCCTCCTGCCTGTCCAGACTTGGGGAGGTGCAGTGGCCCTTGGTGGGGTGGGAGGGTGCATGGAGTGGGAGGGCAGCAGGTGGATGGTGCTCCTCTGATAAGAACAGCTGTGCAGGCTTCCGCATCCTTTCCTGGTCAGTCTCCACAGTGTGGTTCTGCTTGCTGGGCATGCCTTGTCCTGCCAGGGGACCTGCATGGGGACAAGGAAACATCAGTAAAAGGGGCATTAAGACAGTGGCCCAAGGTCATTCCTGAAGAGTAGATGCTCCTAACCTAGTCTCCATAAATAGGTCTCAAGGGGATGAAGGCCCCTGAATTTGACTCAAAACACTGGGTACTTATTTGTGTTTCGTTGTCGTTGTTGCTTTTGAAAGATTCACTTACTTTTTATTTTTATGTGAGAGAGACCAGGGCACTGGCACTTGCAGTGCGAGGAGTCCACTGGGACCTCACACTTGTAAGCCCTGCACTCTACTGCTACACTAGCTCCCTGCACCCTCACACATGTATTTCTCTGAAGTGAGGCCCTACAGCTTTGCTGTGGATTTTTAAAAACTAAAAGAATATTAAGGGATTTTGGACCATCTGTAGGTGGAGATGACAAGGCATAAAAGACTTTTTTTTTTTTTCACAGAAACCTCAGGAGTCAGCTGTCCCCAGGGGCCCTGCTTCTCAGTGCCTGGAGGCGCATGGTTTGTAAGAACTGCAGATTGCCGGTAGCCCTCCGGCATCCACATCGGTCTTTGCACTTTAGTCTCCATCAGTCAACTTGAAGTTTTCAATCAGGTTTTCTTTAATCTTTTAAAAGGTTTACTTATTTTCACAAGTGTGACACTAGAACACCACTTAGATCTAGTATACGGTGGTTCTGGGGATTAAACAGGAGACCTTGGGTAGGGGTGGGGGGGGTTCTCAGACACATAAGTGCACTATCACTGTGCGTATTTTTGCGATTACAAATGAACATGACTGCACTTCCAGATTTTCTGTCTAGCTATGGTATGCAGAAGAAAATAAGTCTTGGGGCCGGTGGTGGCACGCCTGGTTGATCGCATGTATTACAATGCGCAAGGACCCGGGTTCAAGTCCGCAGTCCCCACCTGCAGGGGGAAAGCTTTACGAGTGGTGAAGCATGGCTGCAGCTCTCTCTCTCTCTCTCTCTCTCTCTCTCTCTCTCTCTCTCCCTACTAACCCCCTCCCTCTTGATTTCTGGCTGTCTCTATCTAATAAATAAAGATAATAATGAATAAAAAAGTTTAAGAAAGAAGTCTCAAATTCTTAAGAGAGTAAAGTCCAATAAGCTTGTTATTTAATGGCATTGTTCCCATATCCAGTGACATTGGGATAGGACTTCTCTCCATTTCACAGGTGAGAAGACAGTGGGCCAGATTGGGAACTGCAAATAAAGCCAGTCAGTTGGGAAGCAGGCATGGGACTCTCTGGCTGCAGACAATCTGAGTTTACAGCTACTTATTCTTTCCCAACAGGGGCCCTGTTCCCCCATCAATGGCCACACCCACTCAAGTGGATCTTGGGAGCAGGTACTCCTCGATGTTTCAGGAGGTGTGTAGACAGTGATGAGGCTTTAGTTTTTGATGTATGTGTTCATGTGTGTGGGTGTGTGCATGCACGCTGGTGTGTGTACACATATGCATTATGTGTATATATATATGTGTGTGTGTGTGTGTGTTTGTATACATGCTTGCTGTGCACAGAGAAGTAGGTGAGGCAGTTCTTAGGCTTCTTCCTCTGCTCTGCAGATGAAAAGGCCTTTCTTAATCTTAATCTCTCTTTCTTTCTACTTTCCTTCTTTCTTCTTTTCTTCCTTTCTCTCCTAATTAGTTAGAAGTAGTAGCTTTCTATAGTTTCTGGTATGTGAGGGAGTGAAGTGAGAAATAATTTAATTGGCTGTCTTGCTTTCAAAGCCCAGTTTAATGAAATCATTCTCAGCCTGAAGTGCATGTATTATCTTTCCTGTTACTTTTCCAATTAACATTTCATTGAATCACATCTGTGTGGAATATTCTAACTGGCCTAGAGGGTGGGAGTGACAGGACAGGAGCAGATGGGAGAGGTTCCAGTGGCCTTCTCCTTGTGCTACATGGGAGTGGCTGCAGGGTTACCTGGGAGGTCTGCTGGGAGGGGCTCTAAACAGAATATACCACTTTTTCACCTGACCCCTTGGGATGAAAACCAATGTCCACCTCAGGCTAAATGAGGAGAGAGTAAAAACTGAGAGAGCACATGCCAAGGTTCTGGGACACATGACCCCCAGTAATTCCCATGAGCACCTCTCCCTGTGGTGGAGCAGACACCCCGTGGAAATGCTTGTTGAGGAGAGAGGATGCAATGGAGCTCATAGCAGCCCCCGCCTTCCCTTCCAGTGATACCACTCTGTGAAGCAGGCCTGGGGCAATTGAGGCTACCTGGTGTCCTGGGAAGAAGGAATGTCCCCTCTCAGGCTGAGTGCACAGAACTGAGCCTAGCATTCTGTAGCCCTGAGCCCCATGACTTCTCTCCCTGGGCTCACCCCAGCCTGGCCAGGCTGCAGCCAGATATTTCCTCACAGACTCCTCCAGCCCCAGATGGCCCTGGCCAACCCTCTCTCCTCCTAAATATCTCCCCAGGAGGTCTTAATACAGTTAGGTCCCAGCCCCCTTTCTCAGACCTACAATTTGAGTGTCTATTTCCCCTTCTTGTGGGCTTTTCTGATCCAGAAACCCACCATTTGAGGACTGAATCACATTATTGGCTAGCCAAAGACAGACAACTGAGGACCCAGAGATGGAGGCCTGCTGCCCAAAGGGCTGGTGTCACCTGGTTCCCTGTGATGAAGCTGCTGGATTTTTTCAGGCATGACACCCCAAAGAGCCTCCAGAAAGGGTGCTGGCTGGCTGCATAGACTCAATTTGGGGCATGGAGCAGGGGACTTTGGACCTCAGTCCCTGGGCTGCCTGAATGGCTAGTCCATGAGGAGGGGCAAAGAGAGGGACGTCCCAGGAGATGACAGCCTGAGGAACTGCTGTGCTGCATAGGAAGGTGTTTTCTTATTTTATTTGCACCCCAAGATTCTAGTTTGTAATGCAACCACTAAAATTGAAGGTTCTAGCTAAGTCCTGAGGCTGCAGAAACCAGGTGGGTGCAGGCAGGTGCCTGAAGTATGTGTCATTATAAAGGGTGGTGGCAGCTCCCTCTGTAGCCCTTGCCTGAGCCTGTGGTGGGAGAAATAGCACTGCCCTGCCTGGCTTCAACTAGGCAAACTTTGCTGGGTCTTTAAGTCAGGCCCAGCTCTGACACGCAGCCTCTTTGCTGCTACACATTTCACCTTCAGCTGCTTTCTCAGTGACACAGTGACCTCCTTTCTGGACTCCTTTCCTGTCTAGGGAAGGGACAATCAAAGACCATCTCCCTTCACCTGGGCTGAGCTTCCCTCAGCAAGTTTCCCACCCCCACCACCACCAAAGAGGGCTGTGGGCTTCAAGGTGAGACTAGCTGGTCTATGGTTCTTGGGACCTGGCAGTGCCATCATGCTTCACTGAGCAGCAGAGATGAGTCCCTAGAATGTTAATGAGTTATTTGTGTGGACTTCATGAGTGTAATGAGACACACCGAGCTGGCACCACACTCTCTGCACCTGGGCCTGATCAGGATGTCACACAACCAGTCTCATTAACTGAATCATCCTCACATGAGGCAAAACTGTACCTGACATCTACTGCACCACAGACATTCTGAATGAAGTTCCAGACCCCCCCACCCCAACCCCTGCATTTTCCTGCCTGATGTCGACTGCACCATAGGCTCTGCCAACAAAGGAGGAACCGGAGATCCAAAGAATGAAATGGTTGCTCAAGGCCTAGTTCACCAACTGGGTCCCAGAAAGTCCAGATCACGTTGAGGTCTTCCAGCCTTGGGACCCCCAGGTGGACCTCCCTTCCAGTGAGGGATGTCTCAAAGAGAATCACAGGAAGCATAGGGCAGCTGACCCTGGACTCCTCAGAAGAGCTTATTCAGTCTCAGAACACATCCAGGCTGAGCAAGGGCAGCCCTGGTGAGACTCCCTTTAACATTCTGCCTACATGTTGGGAGGAACAGGATAGAGAGGGAAGAGGAGGAAGAGGAAGAAGAGGAAGGCTGGAAGGAGTAAAATGGGATGGGGCAAGATGAAGGGAGCTGGGCTAGATAGAGCAAGATGAGGAGAAATGGCTAGAAGAAACAAAATAGGGAGGAGCAGGGGTAGAAGAGGCAAGACGGGGAGAAGCAGGGGTAAAGGGGCAAGATGGGGAGGAGCAGGAAGAAAGCCTACATCTCAACAAGAAGAGACTGTTCAATGGGAGGAGTCACTGCGTAGGGTGCAACACTGGAAAGGCCACTTAGCCTTTTTTCTTCAAACTCATTTGTCAGAAAGGGATTCAAAGTGGATCCTGTAGGATGGTTGAGAATAAAATGACAAAGTATTTGTCAATAAAGTAATCACTTCATCCCTTATATCAAACAGGAGAGACTGTCACTGATAATAAAAGTACAGAGAGAGAGTAAGCCAATATCAAGACTTCATACTTGGATGACGTTTACTGACACCAGCTCAGCCCTGCAGCATCGTACACCCACAGGAACTGCTGGGAGGCTGAGTAGGTGGGAGGGGGTATCCCAGGGGCAGGTAGTGGTGCTCCCTGCCCCCCAAATGCAACACCACAAGGATTTGAGAATGGCCAAATGACCTTGACTTAGCCCCTGGCTTGCAAGTCTGGCAAGCATCCTGAAGGCAGATGTCCTACCAGGGACACTGGCTCCAAATGTCCTCCAGATCTGAAAAGTAATTAATGGCAGCACGACTTGGGGTAAAAATATCTGTGGCAGAGTCTGCTCACTCGGTTTCCTTTCTAGCTCAGGATCATTTGGCTTAATTATAGAGTTCAGGCGTTCATTGGGTTTTTGATTAATTTTCCTTTCAGCTTGAAAAGTGTGTGCAATAGGCCTGTGTGTGTGTGTGTGTGTATGTGTGTGTGTTTACATCTTTGCAGCTCAGCCAGGAGCAGGGTTTGGCAGTGCTTCATTGTGCCCTCCATGCTAACAGGAGCCTTCCCTAAGGCAAGTGGGGTTGGTGTACATTGTTTCCACAGTGCCCTGCCCTGAAGGGCTGCCCCCACAAGCAGCTGGAGGTGGCCAGGCCCTCCCTGCTCAGCTGGGACTCAGCTGTGGGAGGCATATTTCCCTCCCCCTCTGGAGTTGGCAGTGTGGAGATTCTGAGTCCAGGGGAGCTGATTTCCCACTCGGCTAATTACCAGCATGGCTGGAAGACAGCCGGTTCACCCACAATACAGCCTGACAGGCTTCTTCCTGGGCCAGTCTCCCCAGGGACTCTGAGACTCTTTGCATAAGAAAAGCATCCATTTTCTTATTTTTAATATGTGCACTTAGGGATGACATGGCTGTGTAGGCGACCGTGCCGGCTTGCTCCTCTCCTCCCTTCTCTTTTGTGCCCTCGGCACAGGGGGCTGTGGGGGCAGCTGGTACAGTGCATTCACAGGGGCGGGGAGCCAATGGCCACGTCTGAATCCTGGCATCTGACATTTTCTGCTTGAGTGCCTATGGCAAGGCCACAAGACCCTTCTGGATCTCAATTTCTTGTCTGTGGAATGGGAATAGGAACAGTGGTGATTATGCGACCTTCCTGCCTGGGGAGAAGATGCAGGTGAAAACCTTTTGTAAGCCCCAATGGGCCACTGATCTTTTCCTTTATTGCTCACAATGGCGGCTCAGAACATGATTCTGACTCATGATATGTCAATCCTAGCACCAGGAGGGAGGGAGCTGGAAAGCAGCCCTGGAACAGAAAGTGGAAGAGAGATTAGTCTTAAACATGTGGGCCAGAGATAGGGGCTAGGTTACAGAGGCCTGAGATGAGAGCAAGATGATCTCCAAACAGCCATCGCAAATGAAAGGGGGTGTGGGACATTTGCTTTTTAAATCACAAAGACTGCCTCTTCTTTAAAGGATGGCTTCTGCTGTCTCTAGCAATAGAGGCTGATGGCTCAGGAATGGTGACAGTGTTTTGGCTGGGACCCAGGAAAGGACTGTGGATCTCAGCAAGTGTGACCTGCTGTGATAGCATCTTTGGGAGGCCCAGGGTTCACTCAAGGATCTGGTCCTGATGAGAGAAAGAAGTTATCAGACTGGACCTGAGTTCCTCTGGGATAAGGAATAAAAGTTCTGAGGGACTAGAAGATAGCTCACTTGGTAGAGCACATACATGCCTTACCACATGTGGCTGAGCCTTGAGCCCCAGTACCACATGAGGGCTCCCTGGATGGAAATGGATGGCAGAGTGGTGCTTCGGTGTCTCCCATTTTCTGAATTAAAAGAAAAAGAAAGAAAAGGTTGGATCCATGTCACTCTGCGGTATGACACATGCACCAAGGCCCTGAGGTCATTATCTCACACTACAAAATAAAATCAATCTGAAAGGCAACAAGAAAATCTGTGAGCTAGTGCAACAGTTTTCTCACATCTGAATTAAAAACTCCTGTGCCACCAATAAATGGCTGCTCACATGCATGTGTGTATTCAGAGCCCACCTAAAATTTACTTTAAGCCCCAGCCTCTGGTGTCAGACCAAGGAATTCCTAGTGAAGAAAGGCCCAATGGCAAGTTCAAGTTGAATTCTCCAGTTGCAGAGCCCTTCAACTGGCAGTATCCCGACTAAGCTGGAAGGTAATGATCTAAAGGGATCAGTTTACTATAAAAACACCCAGCTGCAAGGCAACAGAACATTCTCCTAGACTGACCTCAGAACTAAGAGGCCCAATCAGAGTTACAAGAGCATCCCCTACAAGAGTCACAGCATGTATCTGCATAGTGCTTTGACTTCTACGTATATTTTTCTCATCTCTTTTCCTCCTATTGCCCTTACATAACTCTCCAGAAAACTAGCCTGTGGTACATTTAAAACTCTGAAAAAATGTGAGTTATCAGCAGGAATGAGTCTAGCTGTGTGGAGCCACTCTTTATTAACGCAATATTTCCTTGGATGATATGTACTATATAAAATATAAGTGTGGGGCTGATGAAATAACTCACTTGGACAGTGCACTTCTTTGATATGTGTGCGACCTAGGTTCAAGCCCAGTCTCCACCACATTGAAGGAAGCTTTAGTGCTGTGGCCTCTTTCATATTTTCTCTCTCTCTCTCTGAGTGTGTGTGTGTGTGTGTGTGTGTTTACCTTCTCTGCCTCTATCTGAAGAGGATAAATACACATACATACACGTGTGTGTGTATAAGTTTTATCTTGCATTCATAGGTTAAGGAATTTTAAAACATGACTTTTATATAGGATTTTGTGATGTAAATACTCTATTCTCATTAATTTACTAATGGTTATAATTTATGACTTTTAAATACTTGTTTTCTTTACATGGGGCTATATGATTATATTCCAGAGTTAGAGCAGTTTTCCCAGAATCCAATAAAGATGACCTCTAATTCAATCAGAGGAAGAGGCTGCCACCTCTGATGTCAGCATGGACAATAAGCAGTTTTTTATGTCAGCTCTTAGGGCTACCTCTCCTATAAAAACCAGGAAGCACAGGAGGGACAGAAGAACCTAAATGTAACAGCTGAATTATTGCTAAATGGAATGTTTGCAGGCCCTCTGTGAGTCACTGGTGTGTCATTAATGTGCTGTTATAAATAGCTCTACTTGCCATCAATAACTAATCTATAAGAGAACAGCTCGTGGGCGGGATGTGAGGTTAACACTACATAATTTAGAATGGGTCTGTTAACCCTCTCATGTAAATAAGCACCATTCCCTGGGAAGTAAAGCCTGAAAGAAATTAAGACTGAGCTGTATTTTGAATAAGCACAGTAAGTAAATTCTGCTCTTGCTTTTCCTCATGCAGAATCACATTTTACTAGAAAACATCTTTGAGGCCAACCAGGAGACTGCATAGTTGCTCAAAACTTTAATTCTCTTGCCTCTGAAAGCAGGTAGATATCATAATTATGTTATATGTAAATGGATAGTATATACTGAATATTTATGCAGTGTGACTTATATAGTAATATGTGCAAATGTTTATTAAGATCAGTGTTACAGTGTTCATCCCAAAAATCTATGATGACACTGTGAGAGTTTTATGGTTATTTTGCCTGAGTGTGTTGAACAAGGAACTACCTATTTAACATTTGCATTATTGAGAATAAAAGGGTAAGCTTTTTTTTTTTTTCTTTTACCAGAGCACTGCTCAGCTCTGGCTTATAGTGGTGTGGGAGGTTGAACCTGGGACTTGAGAGCCTCAGGCATGAAAGTCTCTTTGCATAACTGTTATCAGTAAGCTCTTTTATTGGGATGGTTCAAGTTAAATGAATTGGAAAAATATTTACTGGAAAGTCTGGAAACTTTAAAAGTTGTCTACCGGTCATACTAAAGAAATGTAGGCTCTTAGGTGTATTGGTTGTATTTCATCAAAATGGGCTTTCTTAACATGAGTAGTTGGGATCTGCATTAAGAGCTCTGGTGTTAATTCTTACGAAGCACTTTCACTCAGATGCTTAAGCTGTTGAAACAGCTTCAGCAACATGGAGCTAAATAAACACATAAGATACATGGTATAGATACTGTGTGTGCACAAAGGATGCAAGGACCTTAACAAGTACTGCTGACAAGTCTGCTGGTAATAATGCTCTATGCACGCTGTGTGACTGCATGTGTGTGGACATGCATACATTTGCACATGGTGTCCAAATCATTCAGAAACTTACAAGGAATGGAAATGCTCTTCTTATTTTTTAAAATGTTTCCCTACGTCAATTAATGGCTTAGAAACATAGGGCAGGTAATGGGAACAGAATAAGCACTTAAAGATTAAAACCACAATTTGGGTTTCATTGAAAACATGAAAGTCCCAAACATCATAGTCTTTTCCAAATGCAGGAATCATTCATTCAAATACTGTGATTAAGGAGCCCTTCAATAAGAAATTCTGGCAAAGAGGTGGGTAGAGGCAACCACTGAGAGTTGCTATTGGATGGTTCTTGTCAGCACCTCGGACAGCTCCCTGTAGACTGGAGCAAATACTGACGTGTCCCCAATTTTCTAAGGTTCCCTTTCATTCCAGGGAGTGTGTTGATCTTCTCAGATCAACTGGTATGTGCACCAGTAGTGACTTCTAATAACCACTTCTTTCCTCTCCCCATAGCCCACTTTCTCCCTCACCTGACTAATTCCACCCACATCCCAGCATCCACCCAGTGGCACTGCCTTACAAACATCTGGTGAGGAAGTCTCGATCTCACTTATAACTGGCTGGCAAGCAGTGTTTGCCACAGGCACTATTTAATTCCGTTTCCATCCCCTGCATCTCACAGGAAAGAAATGGTCAAGAGTTCAGATAAAAGATTCATCGTGGTCAGCTCTAAAATATGGCTACTTGCATGGGAATAGGAGCAAGTCTATCAAATCAGTGATTTCTTTATTCCTAGAAGGAAAAAGGTACTTCTCTGAAGGACTGTGGTTTTGCCACCCATGGAGCAGCCCTACAAGTGGCTGTAAGATCTGGCAAACCCAGAGGTCTACTTTGGCTCAGAAACTCAGTTTGGCTCTGGCCACCCCTGGCCACCTCCTTGCATGTGTTCACGATGCCAGCTTCAGCAGTGATCAGGCCAGTCTTGCTTCTACTTAGGAGGAATCACCACCAAGGGCGGCCCTCGTTTGGGCCGCCACATGAGGACTTGGGCATCATTGGCATTGGGTTTCACAAGGGCGTTGGGTGGGATGGGCTCCATCCGGCTCAGGATCCGGGGCTGCTCCTGCTGAGTCCTGCCCACCAGCCGGGCCCTCTGTCCCAGAAGCTGCAGAGGATCCACCTCAATGTCCACCCGCATCCGCCACTTGATGGTCTGCAGGATGATCTTCTCCTTGGTGGTGGTGTTCATGGCCACCAGCCAGGTGGTGAAGCTCTGGTCCCTCTTGACCCTGGTGAGCAGAGGCACATTGCTGTCACTCACGGGCACAGCCCAGGTCACGCTGGGGTAGAAGTTGTCGTTCATGCTGACGGAGAATCTGGAGATCTTGTTGGTGGGGCCAACCAGGGTCACGGTTTCTGTGGTATTCCCGTACCAGGGGTAGCTCACCCCATCTGAGTCACTGATGGCTTTTACTCTCCCTTCCCTCAGGTCAGGCAGTTCCCAGCTTGACCTGGCAAAGCAGAAGAGATGCACAAGAAAAGAAGAGGCTGAATGCATTTTTCAAAAGCTGGAGAGGTGCCCACCACTTATGAACACAGTTAATTTGGGTGAAATGTGATATGTGGGGTGGATGGGAGGAGGGGGAATCAGGTCACAAAGTTCAAGATGAGCTTTTTGACGGTTTAAGGGGGAAAAAAAAACCAAAGTCAGGTAAAAGAAAATAAAGTAACACCAAGACAAGTGAAAGAAAATCATGGTTCGTCCAACTGGAAATAGGATGCTCAGAGAGGCATTTGTGAGACCCACAGAGGGGTGTCCACTAGTTGGTTGGGCTGGTGTTGTCATCATCAACCAGTGAGAGGCATTCCATTGTAAGCACCACTTTCTTGGCCAAGTATGGTGTCAGGTCTGTCTGCTGGGAAGAGGTGGTGGCTGAAATCTAATGTATTGGGAAGGAAATTTCAGGTGGAAGGGAGGACAAAGGAAGAACATGTAAAGGCCACACTGAATTCCCAGTATATCACAGAAATGGGATTTCTACCCAATCACAACTATTGTTTAAATCTTAAGCACTAGCCAACCCAGCAGTTGGAAAACACAGAGGAACTGAGGACACAGGAAGAAATGGGCCCTTTCTGGAGACCACCTTTTTCTCCTGTTGGGTTCAAGTTCAAGCTGGAGGTCTAATTACTTGATTTAGCACACTTCTCACTGGGACATAATACCCAACCCCATGCTCTGATGCTGAAAGGAAGAGGAGGAAGAAGAGCACGTGCCCATATTTAATGTCAGTCTTAGCCTGCTGCCATGGATTGCTTCTCCCACATCTCCTCTATCATTATCTCCCCTTCCATACCCACTTTTGAGCTGTGAACCAGACAAGTCTTTCTATGCAGCTATAAAACACTTCTCCATCTATAAAACAGGCACACCAGCACTGTGTCCATGGGGTGCTGACCAAGTGAGATAACCCACGGGTAGTAGCAGCACAGTCTCACCCACTAAGGTTAGTGTTAATTGCATGGGGTGGGGGTGGAGAAGGACAGACTGCCACTGAGCCCTGCCTTGTGACTCCACGGGGAAAGGATGACCATGAAGATGGTGAGTGCAAAGCAAAGGCAAGGGGCCGTGCCAGGATCTGAGGCCAAGTCTCTAGTTCCACACTTGACTTTCTCCTGTGCCACAGGCAGGAAGAGCTTGGTCTCACTCCTGCCTCCTTGAAGTCTCTGGTCTGGACAATGGAGGAAGCACAGAAATCAATCCTGGATGGTGGGGGTGGGGGGTCAGCCTCAAGGTAACATTTAGCAGACCACAGGCTCCCCATTTACAAGGCAGGAAGGAAAGGACTCTCCATCCAAGCCCCTCTCCTCTCAGATCAGTGATGTGTGAGCCAACCCTGCTTAAACCATCACACACAGGTTTAGATAAGTTATCATCTTGTATACCCACCTGTCCTTCTCACTGCTGTGATAAATAATGGTTTCTTTTTAAACAATCCACCATGGACCCAAAGCTCATAGCTAATGGACTCATCCCTGTAGCTGACAATATCAGCATCAAGGATTGCAATTTTTTCACTTTCTGTGACTCGCTTCTAAGAGAAAGGGGGCAATTCCCAGTTGCACAAACTTGTTGAAGCATTTCACTCAAATAAGGGAACCCCTGGATTCAAATCTAGGCTCTGTCTGGCTGCAGCCTACTATCTCAGTACCCAAGGGGCACAGTGACCCCCCTGAAGCCCTCTAACTTCCAATGGGTAGAGGTTGTACAGGCACACTGCTTCTCCTAAAGCCCTGGGGTTGGAGGAAGAGAGAGAACAGAAGGGGAGAATCCAGGGCAGTGTCAGCCCACTCAGCAAAATCCCAGCCCTGGTGCAGGCACAGTGTCCATTCTTAGAGGGTTTGCATCCTGATTACGGAGCAAGGTTTAAAACTAGGCCTTAACTCAAAATGCCCTGCCAGACTCCAGACTGCTTAAATGCCCCCTCCTCTCTGACCACATCCTCTGCTTCCTGACAGATAGGAAGGTACTTTCCTGAGCATGAGAGACCATTCCCAGGGCTTTAAAAAACCACCCACATCCATGCTGGCAGAGGCCTCTACAATAGTCAAACGTTCCTCCTCACAGCAACCTAGGAGCTGCTGGGCCTGATTCCAGAGTACTGGGGATGTATGGGTGGTGTTTATTCTTTTTGACTGTCCCATCCTCTATATCACTGTCTAGGCTATGGTCAACCACAGACCTGAGATCCAGGTGGGAGGCCAGTATCCTCTGTCATGCCCAGCTTTACCTGCACCTCTAGTTCTCAGCTTTGAGGAGCTGCTCACCTCAGGGCTGTCCTCACACAGACCTAAAAGACAAGTCTTCAGACCTTGCTGGGCTGGGCTAGCTTCACGGGTGGTAGAGAGACGACCAGGGACTCATGACTGAGCTGGGAAGCAGTATCTCGTTTATTAATCAGATACATCGCCTTTTATGCAGCTCTTCACTGGAAGTGACAAGGGAAAGGAAATGACTAGGAGAGGGGGCGGAGCAAAAAAAGAGCGCCAACAGAACATAGA
Source organism: Erinaceus europaeus (assembly GCF_950295315.1). Taxonomy (NCBI): domain Eukaryota; kingdom Metazoa; phylum Chordata; class Mammalia; order Eulipotyphla; family Erinaceidae; genus Erinaceus; species Erinaceus europaeus. The sequence continues at coordinate 51,863,229 of NC_080170.1, read as the reverse complement.
AAGCTTCCATCTAACCAGTGGGGATTAAACCAATACCCTGCAGACAGGGCGGGACCCAGGTAAAACAGTGATTATGTAAATAGACCACATCGTAAGTAATGCAACAGAAGGGGTCTTAGAAGCAGAATTTAGAAGCATACCAACAAGACCCAAGCTGTGGCCCCACAAAATCTGGGTCCCTGAAAAACAGCCAGGCTCTTCTAGAGCTCCCCTGGAGACTCAAACTTCATGCCTGCCTTCTGGTGACTACGCAGGACCTTCCATGGCATGAACACCACCCCTTTCTCATTATGCACTTTGTCACCGAAGGGAAGGAGGTGCAGCTGATCTGCTTCTCATGTGTGTTGCTCAAGTGGAGTTCCCTGGACTGGGAGTTCTGATGGACGTACACTCAGAATTCTCATCTCAGAGCTGGCTGCAGGCTACTTCTCCAAAGAGGTAATGACACTGCTGAGAAGCCTTCTCAGCCAACGTTCTCATTCTTTGCCAGAGAGAGAAAAAAGGAGAGGGGAAGAGGACAAGGGAGGGCTGGGGAGGTGTGTCATACCACAGCACTGCTCCACCATCAATGGTACTTCCATGTGGGGGGCTTGGTACTGAGGAAGGTGTACACCCCACAGAGTAAGCTAGCTCCTAGTCCCAGGGAGTTTCCAAGACTAGAACTCTCCGGGAGTCGGGCGGTAGAACAGTGTGTTAAGCGCAGGTGGCACAAAGCGCAAGGACCAGCGTAAGGATCCCAGTTCAAGCCTCCAGCTCCCCACCTGCAGGGGAATCACTTCACAAGTGGTGAAGCAGGTCTGCAGGTGTCTATCTTTCTCTCCTCCTCTGTCTTTCCCTCCTCTCTTCATTTCTCTCTGTCCTATCCAACAACAATGACATCAATAACAAGAACAACAGTAGCTACAACAACAATAAAAAACAAGAGCAATGAAAGGGAATAAATATTTTAAAAAATAAAAAAAAAAGATTGGAACTCTCCAGCTCTCACATCAGCAGTCAGCTTCCTACCCACAAAAATGACACAGAACTGTCTCCAGAACCTATTGCCCAGATCTCCAGGGGAATCACCCAAGACACCTGAAAGGAGTTGGAGGATCTTCACGCCCCACTGGCTATCTGGCCGATGGTGGCACTGAGAGCAAACAGGGAAAATTGAAGTACCTGATATTCATCTTTCTTTGAAAGATGAGGCTCCCGGAGGCAGGCCATCAAAGGAAAAAAAAAAAAACCTCTATCTTCAAATAATACTATTTAAAGATGTAAACAGCCCATATGGGGCCCAGGTTGGGCCTCTGCTTTCTGGGTAGATGGGAGATTTCCACAGGGCAAGTAGAGTTCAGAACCTTGAGAACAGCCCACCTCTGTGCAGAAGCAGCTTAGTGGACTAAAGGTGCGTACTCAGCTTCTCTGGCTGCCTCCCTGGCAGGGCTGTTCTCCCTCTCCTGGCCACTTCTGAGCCTTGGATTGTGCCTCTCCACTTGCTTTCTATCTCTTTTTTGATTGACATCCATGAATATTCATGCCAGAGTGAAAAGTGAAACATCAGTGCTAATATGCATGGCTGGAAGAATAAAGGAAGCGTGCTGTGAGCAGTCACTGTGCAGCCCAAAGTCTCACCACAATGATGTGGTTGCCATGTGTGTATTTCCCTGGCCTGGAGCACCTGCCTGGCTCAGACACAAACCTGACTGTCCAGCCAAGGGGGAAAGCCAAGCACGAGGGAGAAGACACAGGCTACTTGGGGCTAGGCCAGATGATCTACTGTTAAAAGTCCCTCTGCTGCTCTTAGTCTGATCCTTTCTGTGGGCTCAGCACCTCAGTCTCTAAGAAGGTGAGAAGCTGGATGGATGACAGGCTTCTATGTCCCTCAATCTCTTAGAAAAAAAATCAGTGTGTGTGTGTGTGTGTGTGTGTGTGTGTGTGTGTGTGTGTGTGTGTGTGTGTGTGTGTTGGGGGGTTTACATATGGGAGAATCTGTTATTCAGGTATCAGGTAGGAGATGGGAGCAGGAGTGTCCAAGCTAAACCCCAGGGGCCTCCTTCCTGGAGGTGCAGACGGCCTGGGAGCTGTCAGGGCCCCATAAGTGCAGGGAGCTTCTCTCTGCTACTGAGCAGCTGCTTGTTATTGATTATTGGTGAAGATGTTTGTGTGGATCAGAAGATGGATGAGTGTCATGGGAGTCAGCCTAGGATTTTTATCAGCACAATGGCAGAGAGTGCTGAAAGGAAGTCACGAAAAGTGTGTACATGGTGTGGTAGTGTGATTCAGGTCCACAGGAGAAAAACCAAAGTCAGGGTGTCAGTGCAGGGCAAGAGGTGGAGGTGGTGCTGGTGTGCCTGGGACCAGCGGAGGCTGCCAGTGGAGTCACGGTGCAGATGTGGGGCTCAAATCCAGGTTGTTGCCCACCTGGGGTAGGAGTGATCACTCTGACGGAAGCTGCCAACTCTGGTTAAGACTTCTGCTTCCATCTGAGGCCAGAGTCAGGAAGGCAATGAGTGTTCATCCAAGTCCAGTTCTTGGGTCCATTTTTTAAAAAATATTTTATTTATTTATTCATGAGAAAGACAGGAGGAGAGAGAAAGAATCAGATATCACTCTGGTACATCTGCTGTCGGGGACTGAACTCAAGACTTCATGCTTGAGAGTCCAATGCTTTATCCACTGTGCCACCTCCTGGACCACCTTGGGTCCATTTTTAAAGTCTGTGAACAGATGTCTTTATTGGAGCATGGTGGTGATGTATCACATAAATAAATGGAGGGATGTCTCACTCCTGACTTAGAAGAATAGCCCCAAATCTTCCCTCTCCCCAACATTAATGGCATGAGAACATGGCACAGTGGAGTCTGGGGACATGCCTGAGTCCAATCACTACTCTACTGCAGGGTGACCGTGGGTAGGCTATCCAATGTCTAGATTTCACTCTCCTTCTCTGTAGTAGGGGATTATTATTATTACCTCCAGTGTTATTTATCACTGGGGATTGGTGTTAGCACTATGAATCCACTGCTTCTGTTGGCCATTTTTACCATTTTGTATTGAATAGGACATAGAGAAATTGAGAGGGGAGGGGAGACAGAGAGGGAGAAAGAAAGATAGATACCTGCAGACCTGCTTTACCACTTGTGAAGCAACCCTCCTGCAGGTGGGAAGCTGGGGGCTCAAACTGGGATCCTTGTGTGGCTCCTTACGTTTCATACTATCTGTGCTTAACCCAGTGTGCTACCACCTGGCCCCTGTAGGGGATCTTTATATGAGAATTGTTAGTATTAAATGAAATGCTTGTAATGTGCACGAGTTAGGTTTGATGAATGTCAGGCATCGTTACAAAGGCCTTTCCCTGCTGTCAGCCTGTCCTTGAACCGCGATGCAGCTTCAAGAGCTTCTCTATTGCTCCAAGCACTGTTCTATACCCAACTGCTGGGCCTTGGCCAAATTGTTCTACCTAAGGATACAAAAATTCTCAGGAGGAAGACACTGACTACAAAAGCCACCTGCTTCCAGTTCTTTTCTGAAAAGGTCACACCACCAATTCTATGAGCAGTGAGGGGGGCTGGGCCACACACTGCCCATAGTGTTATCAGGTGGACAGTGCTAGTGCTCATCTGGGTGATGACACTGGGTTAGAATATCTTTTGACTTCCCAATACAGGCCACGGAGATGGAGATGGGGGGGAAAGAGCGTGCAGGGGAGCCATGGACTGTCTAAGGGGACCAGAAGTGCTAGGGCTTTGTGGTGGGCGGGCATGGGGGAGGCATGGGAAACTGACAACTCTGGGGTGACACAGCAGCCATCAGTTGAAGTCTGTCCCCCAGTGTTCTCTTGACTTTGTCTGGGGGAACCAGGGATGAGTTCTGCAGAGCCTTTCAGTGCCCAAATCTCCCAGTGAAGCCAGCTCTGGTCCTCCTCAAGAGCCATGTGGGAGAACTCTGAAGAGACAAAAGGCTTGACGTTACTGTGTAATTTAGATGTAGAGTTAACTCTTTTCCAAAGATGTACCATTTTGATAAACAAAAGAACTTGCACTTCGCATGACCCAAACTATATGAGGTCAGCTCCCTCTGGGTCTCTCTCCTCAAACTCCACGGTGTTTAACTGCTGTTTCCAGTGACTTATTAAAATATACATAACTTATAAACAGTAACCTACAAAGCTGAGCAACTTTAAAGCAAACAAAGAATGGCTGCTATGCTATCAGAGACTGATCTCCAGTGGTTAGAAATGTTCCCCAGTGCTAACCTAATACCTGTTTGTTTATTTGTTTTACTACATAATCTGTTATATTGTTATTCTTTAAAAAAAAATTTTATTTGTAAAAGGGAAACACTGACAAAACCATAGGATAAGAGTGGTACAACTCCACACAATTCCCACCACCAGAACTCTGTACCCCATCCCCTCCTTTGATAGCTTTCCTATTCTTTAACCCTCTAGGAGTATGGGCCCAAGGTCATAGTGGGATGCAGAAGGTTGAAGGTTTGGCTTCTGTAATTGCTTCCCCATTGAACATGGGCATTGACAGGTCAATTCATACTCCAAGTCTGCCTCTCTCTTTCCCTAGTGGGGCAGGGTTCTGGGGAATTAGAGTTCCAGGACACATTGGTGGGGTTGTCTGTCCAGGGAAGTCTGGTTGGCATCATGCTAGCATCTGGAACATGGTAGTTGAAAGGACAGCAGCAACAAATGCTGGAGAGGCTGTGGGGACAGAGGAACCCTTCTGCACCAACGGGAGGAATGTAAATTGGTCCAACCTCTGTGGAGAGCAGAATGGAGAACTCTCACAAGGCGAGACATGGACCTTCCACATGACCCAGTAATTCCTCTCCTAGGGATATACTCCCAGGACTCCATAACATGCGACCAAAAAGATATGTTCATAGCAACACAATTCATAATAGCTAAAACCTGGAAGCAACCCAGGTGCCCAACAACAGATGAGTGGCTGAGAAATCTGTAGTATATATACACAATGGAATACTATGCAGCTGTTAAGAACAATGCACCTGCTGGGAAATTGTGCCAATGCAGTCACATCTGCCATGTTGTCCCCTCAGGCTACTGCTAATTCCCCTGAGAGTTGGGACATTCTTGGAGTGCCTGTTTCGCCATGTTGTGCCCTCAGGGCATTGTCTATTTCCCCGCGATATTTGGAGTGCTTTGGTTACTCCTCCCCCCTCCCAGTCTCATGAGAGTTATTATCCTATCCTGAAGTGCTATGGTTACTCCTCCCCCTTCCCATTCTCTCGAAAGCTGCTCCTATAAAAGCCCTTCTTCTTCCGCACCTTGTTTTCTTGCCAGTGCTTCACTCCGGTGTTCAGACGCAGGAATGGTTACTGCGTGAGGCGGCCATTTTCGCTACCTCCATGTGGCCCAACCTGTTTCTCTAGCACCCAACTCTGAGGTGCCAGCGCAAATAAAGATTTGCGTTTCCTCTTCGCTCCAGACCCCCTCTCTCTCTTCTCCGCGGCCCACACAAAACGACATCTGGCGCCCGACATGTCCCACACTCACGCCCAGCCTGAGGTTCAGAAAAGCCGCCCAGACACAGGTAAGTGGCAGCCGCCTGACTCTGTGGCCCTGCGTTTCCCTCCACTATGGGATTTTTTCCGTTTTATGAGGAGGTGCCCCAGACATTATTTCCTTCTCTCCCAGGACAGGTTCTCGCTCTCAGAGACACTTTAATTTTCACTACACTGTGGGTTCTCATAGCTATAATTGCCCCTTACAAGATATGTACAACGTGGTCTGCCATGAGGATAAGTGACCTTGAGGCTGAGATACGAGAGTTAAAGCACATGTGCTTAAGACTTAGACGCCCTAAGCGATCTGAGGCTAGACCCAAAAATTCTGTTCCCACAGACATGTACATGTGTTCGGAAGCTCCTCCTCTGACCCCGCCCCCTGGCTGCCCCGGGTTCAGATTCTCCTGAGGCTTCCGCTTCTCTGGCCCCACCTTCTGCTTCCCCTGAGGCTTCCGGTTCTCTAGCCCCTCCTCCTACTGCCCCGGTTTTGGCTTCCTCTGAGGCTTCTCGTTCTCTGACCCCGCCCCCTGCTGATACATCATCATTAAGAGACCTTGTGGCTGAGATACAAGAGTTAAAGGATATTTTATCAGCATTTAAGGACTTTAAACCATGTGCAGTCCACCCCGAGAGCTCCGTCCCTGTAGATAAGTGTTCAGTTTTCCCTGCCACTAAAGCAGTTTCCAAAGCACCTTCCACTTCCGTAGTCTCTCCCCAGTGTCATCGAACCAAATCCACACCTTCCCGGTAAATGTGGCCCTAACTAGACAAAATCCTCAGGTGTGGCATCCATACTCCTCCAAAGATCTCAGGGAACTCAGACAAGCCATGAAGGAGGATGGATTTCATGCTCCATGGACCAAGTCCATTTTAAGGAGTTTTTACCAGCACCTTAACACCCCCCAGGACTGGAAAGACCTGGCTTGTGCTGCACTCCCAGACCCCCTCTACCTACAATGGAAGTCATGCTTCCGTGACGAATGCTCTAGACAATCGCAGGAAAATAGTAATAAACAGGTAGAATGGAATTTTGATGCTTTGTTTGGAGCAGGAGCGTTTGAATCTGGAACTCAGCAGGCAGAAGCTAAGTTTCCAACTTAGCTTATTTTGAACAGGTATGCATCTGCACAACACAAGCATGGGAAAGGGTGACCCCAACCAATGTAGATTCCTCAGTCCCTATTAACTCTCTTCGCCAAAACACTGATGAATCCTTAGCAAATTTCATCTCAAGGGTGAGGCAAACCTTAGAGAGAAAGATTTATAATCCTGAAATCCTCTCTTTCCTCCTGTGTTCTATTGTCTGGGATGGCACGATATCACAATTCCGTCAGGCATGCCTTAGTCTTAAACACCTACACCCAGATAATTGGATTTTAGCGACACAGGAACTTATATCAGGCAATTATGGGGCACCCGCTATGACACAGGTTTATGCAGTTACCCCACGTAATCAAAACGGGGCCTGCTTTCAGTGTGGTCGCCAAGGACATTGGCATAACCAATGTCCTGATAAGCTGCGACCACGCCTCCAGTCAGGGCAACCCTGCCTCCAGTCAGGGCAGCCCCGCTTTCAGTTAGGGAGCCAGAAGCCACGTACGGTGTGTCCCAGATGCCGTAAAGGGTTTCACTGGAAGAGAGATTGTTGGTCCAAATTTCATAAAGATGGCACACCCCTGAATGGTACAAATTCGGGGCCTGAGATTTTGTGGACCACTCCTGTTTTAGAATGAGGTCACCCTTCTATGACAGTAAGGATTGGCAATATTCCTTTTAAATGTTTGATTGACAAGGGAGCAGAAAAGATAATTTTAAGGCAAGCAGAGGTTCCCCAAGAATGGGAACTCCTCCCTGGTCCCAGTATACATGGAGTAGGAGGGGTGACCCCATCATTTCGCACACGAGATTCGCTCATGTGGGAAGACCCGGAAGGTTCTACCGGACACTTCCGCCCTTTGGTAGCTAATATTAGCACCAAGCTACTGGGCAGGGATCTTCTGGAATGTCTTGATGTTAGGATATCCACAGATGCCTCTGCAGAGCGTAACACTCGCTCCCGCGAGACCAGATCTAATCAGCACCCCCAATACTAAATGCCACTGTTCGTAGCCAAACACCCCGCTTAAGCTGGCTTTCTAATGAGCCTGTCTGGGTGGAACAGTGGCCTTTACCTAGGTATAAAGCAGAAATTTTAAAGGAGCTCGTCCAAGAGCAGTTGTCCTTGGGACACATTTGTCATTCTCAAAGCCCATGGAATACTCCTGTCTTTGTGATTAAAAAGTGCTCAGGAAAATGGTGCCTCCTCCAAGATCTCCATGCGGTTAATAAAACCACGCAGGTCTGGGGCTCCCCCTAAAGGGGTTTGCCTCTTGTTTCTGCAATTCCCACGGGAATTCCAATCATAGCTATTGATATGCAAGATTGTTTTTTCTCTATTCCCTTGCATCTGCAAGATTATAAACGTTTTGCCTTCTCTGTTCCTTCTATTAATAACGCCAGCCCTGCTGACAGATTTGAATGGGTGGTGCTGCCCCAGGGCATGGCCAATAGTCCTACAATTTGTCAAGAGGCTGTTAAATCTGCCCTTTTTCCATATATCCATAAGGGCCTTAATGTTTTTCATTACATGGATGATGTATTAATATGGGGAAAATCAGATACAGATCTCTGTACCCTACGTGATTTTCTCATTCCTGCATTAAAGAAAAGCAGCCTTAATGTCGCTCCTGAGAAGATACAGCTAATTCCTCCAATATCTTTTTTAGGTTCAGAGATTTCTTTAACCCAAATTCGTCCCTTAAAACCTAATGTCACCTGTCCTTCTAATCTTACTCTTGCTTCTTTACAAAGTTTTCTAGGAAATTTAAATTGGCATAGGCAGTATCTCTATCTGCCGACAAGCTGCCTCCAACCACTGTTTGACCTGTTGAAAGGAAACAAACAGTCCTCCTCAAAACATAAGTTCACTCCCGAGGCCTCCTCGGCACTAGAAAGGGTTAACCAGGCCCTCCAGGGCATGCACCTTGTTCAACTCTCCCCCTCCTCTCCGGTAAACCTTCTAATCTTCAACTCCACCCCCACAGTAGTAGGGGCATTGTGGCAAGACCATGGGGTTCTTGAGTGGCTTCACACACCAGTAGGAGGAACTCCAAGACTCCTCACTGAGATAGACGCGTTAGCATTCATGGTTCGCCAAGGGAGAAATAGGTCTGTGCAGGTCTTAGGGAAAGAACCGGATTTAATTATTCTGCCCTTTTCTCTCACAGATACAGAGTAGCTCATACGCCATCATTCCTGCTTTGCCATGAGCTTCATGGGGTTTCCAGGACAAATAGATAACCATTTTCCTTCTAATAAATTGATAGCTTCTTTACCTCTTTTGCCTCTACTAGCACCTAAACTTTTCTCTTTGAGATCCCATTCCTTCTGCTCCTACAGTCTTCACTGATGGTGGAAAAAGGGAGCTGCTGCCCTTATATATTACCTGGACAAACAACCCCCTAAACCTCTCTTTACTGAGCTTCCTGAGAATTCCCCTCAGTACAAAGAACTTTATGGTGTTTTCCTTGTATTAAAAGCTATACCTGAATCCTTCAACCTTTTTTCTGACAGTGTGTATACTGTTAACTTAATTCCATGGCTTGCTCATTCTTATGTGAAAATTGATGACAACCCACTTTCCCTTCTCTTGATTCAAATCGCCTCTATGCTTTGTTCTCGAACCCAACTACTGTATATTCAGCACCTTCATTCCCACAGCCCTCTTCCTGGTTCCCTGTCCGAAGGGAATGCCGCAGCTGACCGCCTTGCCTCCACAGGAGCTCTCCTAGTCTCTGTCTCTGATCCTGCTGACTTTCATTCCCTAACCCATGTTAATCTTAAAGGCCTTTGAGCTCGATTTCCTGATGTTCCTATACCACAGTCAAAACATATCCTAGCTACATGCTCTTCCTGTGCAAGTCTCATAAAAACACCTGCTATTCAGACTCTTGGTGTTAACCCCCAAGGCTTAAAAGCTAATGCTATTTGGTAAATTGATGTCACCCACATACCAAACTTTGGCAAACAAAAATATGTATTTGTCTCAATTGATACCTTTTCTAAATTTATGTGGGCAACAGCTCAGACAGGAGAAAGCTCTAAAAAGCTTATATGCTATATGCTCTCCTGTTTTGCTGTGATGGGCTTACCTCTTCAACTGAAAACTGACAATGGACCTGCGGGATTTTTGTTCCCTCTGGAACATTACTCATACCACAGACATTCCCTATAATCCACAAGGACAAGGCATAGTCAAGAGGGCCCATCAAACCCTTAAGGCTCAATTAAATAAAGATAAAGGAGGAATGTACCCCCCCCAATATCCAGCTAGCAAAAGCCTTAACTACATTAAATCTCTTTAATATTTACAATAACTCGGACTTACCTCCTATTATTCTTCACTGGCAAACACCATCTACTCTCCCATCGATTAAGGTCAAATGGGAAGACCCATTCGATAAAATTTGGAAAGGGCCTGACCCTCTATTGACCATGGGAAGAGGTTTTTCATGCATTTTCCCACATAATTACTCTAAACCTGTCTGGGTTCCTGCCCGCCATGTCTGACAATACCCTCATGATGGCACTGTTATCCCTGAAGAACAAGAAATACAAGAGGACTAGCTGCAGGATATATCCCAGGATCCATAATATGACATGGCAGAACCTACAAAAGTTGGCTCACAGAGCCCTCTCTCCTACCCCTTCCCTGAATGTCTCATGTTATGACTGGCCAGTTGTGTTTTGTGAGTGTGTTGAATGACCAAAAATTTTTGTATGACCCATCTGCTCAAAGTACTCTAAATGTTAAAACCATTGTCACTAACATGCGTTAACTCTCTAAGTAACCTGAGTCTGTTTATAGTCCAAAGTCAATTATAGTAAACCTCTAACTTGTTACAAGTTTTATTTTTTTCACAATTAAGTGATTACAGCTATCAAACCTTCATATGAGGAATCATCTGTTCATATGGTAAGGTATTAAACTGTAAGAAGTTCCTCCATATCCAACCTATGTGAATTAACAATATTCACATATTCTTGTACACTTAACTGGTGTATCTTGTCTTGCCACCATAGGCCTGCCTTTGTCAGCCAACAATTTAAAGATGTTTCCCTTTATAACATCACCCATGCCACGGACATTCTTTACTACCCCCAAAGACAAATGGCTGTTCCCCTGGACATCACATCCACTGACTGCTTCCCTTAGACTTAAGATATGATCCCTCCTCTTCATACCAATGGATACATTCCCCCTTCCTTACCTGTCTACCCTTAGTTGTGGGACCCTAGCTTGTTTTACTTCTTCTGCTCACAAGAGGTCCTATAATTCTTTTTTTTCAACATTTTGATTTATTTATTAATGAGAAAGAGAGGAGGAAAGAGAAAGAACTAGATATCTTTCTGGTAAATGTGCTGCCAGGGATCGAACTTGGGACCTCATGCTTGAGAGTCTAACGCCTTATCCACTGTGATACCTCCCAGACCACGGTCCTATAATTTTTAATAAGCTCATGGCATTTTTGCAACAACAGATCGATGCCATAAAGATGCAACCTATACAAACTCACTATCATAGGCTGGACATGGCAGAATATTGAGTTGCTGTGGAGGATTTGCCCCCCTCCATCAGAATGTCCACCCTGTAGAGGACTGGCTAGCCAATGATGGGTAAAAGGGAAACTAGCGCTATCCAATCAACCTAAGACAGGGAACCTGGTACTACTGGGCAAAAATGACCAGGTGTTCCAATGATGGGTAAGACGGAAGGTTGATCCCCAACCTAAGACAGGCACAGTCCGGCCTGCCACAAAACAAAGTCCTCCAAACATCAAAACATGTGCCCTCAAGGTTGCTATTGGCATGGCCATAGAGTTTATGTTAAAGATAGTTCCTGGGAATCGGGCGGTGGCACAGCGGGTTTAGCGCAGGTGGCGCTAAGTGCAAGAACCGGCTTGAGGATCCCAGTTTGAGCCCCTGGCTCCTCACCTGCAGGGGAATCACTTCACAGGCGGTGAAGCAGGTCTGCAGGTGTCTCTTTCTCTCCTCTTCTCTGTCTTCCCCTCCTCTCTCCATTTCTCTCTGTTCTATCCAACAACCACAATATCAGTAATAACAACAATATAATTACAACAATAAAACAACTAGGGCAACAAAAGGCAAAATACCAAAAAAAAAAAAAAAAGATCCCGCTTCCCTACACCTTAGAGTCCTTGTTAAAAGATAAGTTCTTTTTCCCCATGAATCACCCAGGACTTTCCAGATAACGGCTGACTACCATGACAAATAATATAAAATAATAATAATAAATGAATAGGACAGATACATCTCCCAATACTCAGTTGGCTAAGGCACCAAACCCCTTTTTCTAAAAAGCATTCAAATCAGATGCCCGGCTACCACGAGAAGCAGATTGTTTGTGTTTCTTCCACAGGATCCTGGAAAAAACCATCTGGACCCCTGCACACCCTGACATCACCTACTAGATGGCACGACTGCAGTGGCACACCCCCCCGAAACCCTAGATGTCACCTGATGCGATCTGAAGAACCTGATTCACAGACTCCAAGGACAGAACTTTTTTACTGTCTGTCTGCCTTTCCTGCTTCTGCTTTGCCTGTCATGTTTTGGCGGTTCCAGCTCACAATCTACAGAAAAGCGGAATTCCAGAGGCTGACCTTCCTCATGCAGCATTTCATCCCCTGCCATTTCTCCCCCTAGTCACCTACTTTGGACTGAGACTTCTATCGGACTTGATGGTATACCCTTTGGACACTTTAGACAATTTTACAGCAGCTTCCTTCCCTTCACATTGCTGGTTTTTCATAGACTGACCCTGAGTAGTTCATAGACTTTACACACTGTTGCCCTGGGCATTAGATAAAAGGAAAGGGGGAGATGCTGGGAAATTGTGCTGATGCAGTCACATCTGTCATGTTGTTCCCTCAGGCTACTGCTAGTTCCCACGAGAGTTGGGACATTCTCGGAGTGCCTGTTTCACCATGTTGTGCCCTCAGGGCATTGTCTATTTCCCCCGCGATATTTGGAGTGCTTTGGTTACTCCTCCCCCCTCCCATTCTCACGAGAGTTATTATCCTATCCTGAAGTGCTATGGTTACTCCTCCCCCTTCCTATTCTCGCAAAAGCTGCTCCTATAAAAGCCCTTCTTCTTCCGCACCTCACTCTCTTGCCAGCGCTTCACTCCGGTGTTCAGACGCAGGAATGGTTACTGCGTGAGGCGGCCATTTTTGCTACCTCCATGTGGCCCAACCTGTTTCTCTAGCACCCAACTCTGAGGTGCCAGCGCAAATAAAGATTTGTGTTTCCTCTTCGCTCCGGACCCCCTCTCTCTCTTCTCCGTGGCCCACACAAAACGACATGAACCCACTTTCTCTGACCCATCTTGGACAGAGCTAGTAGGAATTATGTTAAGTGAGCTAAGTCAGAAATACAAAGATGAGTATGGGATGATCCCACTCATGAACAGAAGTTGAGAAAGAAGAACAGAAAGGGAAACTCAAAGCAGGATTTTACTGAATTTGGAGTAGGGCACCAAAGTAAAAACCCTGGGTTAAGGGTGAGGGCATATGTTTGGCTTCATGGGGTGTGGGGGGTGGGGGGGTGGGATGGGACACAGTCTTGGTGGTGGGAATGGTGTTTATGTACACTCCTATTAATCTGTAGTCATACAAATCACTATTTAATTAATATGAGAGGGGAAAAATTGATTGAATGTCTCAAGCTTTTTAATGCACAGACCATAGGCTGAGTCTTTGATATGCTGACTCTCTTAAAAGCTTAGACCAGGGAGAACAGAAGCAACTGGTGGCACAGCTATATACAAATAGTATCAATGGACATAAAATATGGTGATGTTGTGTATGATACAGCAACTCCTAACAAAGAGATTTTTCAAAGTTAATCCAACTGCCAAATAATATGATTATAGCAATAACTATTACCTTCTTAAATCCTAAGACAGCAGGAAACTCTCACTTCCTTTATAGAGCCTATATTTCCACAGTCCTGAACCTCTAGAGTAGTGATCACTTTTTTTGCATGCTTCTCTCAATTCATACCAAATGATATCACCTCTGCTGATCCCAAACTAGTCAACACAATGAGTACCACCTTGGTGTGCTTCACTTCAGACTGTGTTCAGAGATGTCAGGCATGGAATGTCAACCCGTCAGCCCCATTACTCGGGTGAGACCTTTCCTTTCATAGGATTCTCTAACTCCATCCCTGGTGGTTCACTTCCCAACAAAGTCTCAAAACCTAATACCTGTTTTTGGAGTGAGTCTTTACACAACTTCAGATAGCATCCTTACTCAGACTTCTTTCTTCTCTGACAATTACTCTGAGGAGCTTGTCATTCTGTTGTCTGGGAACTCCTATCTCCATTCTAGGAGCATTCTTCCTTTAATGATTTGCTTAGGGTTCAGGGAGTAACATACCCAGGAGAGTACACATGTTAACATGCACAAGATCTTAGCTTCAAGCCTCTGGCCCCTACCTACAGGAAGGGAAACTTCATGAGTTGTGGAGCAGTGCTGTACAAGTGTGTCTATCTCCCTCCTGTATGTTTCTGTCTCTAACCCTCTATTAAAAAGGAAATATATGTTTGTTAGCACAGGAGATAAAGAATAGAGAAACAGAACATCACTCTGGCATACACGATGCCAAGGATCAAACTTGGGAGCTCATGCTCTCAATTCTAATGCTCTAGTGCCATCCCCAAGGCCACTCTGGAACATACTTATGTTCTGTGCAATGACTCTCTACTGTGATTTGAGACAGACGCTTTGTGCCCTAATCTTATTTTTGCCACCAAGGTTATTACTGGGGAGTGGTGCAGACACTGAATCCACTGCTACTGATGGCCATTTCCCCCTTTTATTTTATTTGATAAGAAAAGAGAAATTGAGAAGGGAGGGGGGAGATAGTGAAGGAAAAAGACAGACAAGTGCAGACTTACTTCACTGCTTGTGAAGCTTCCCACCTACAGGTGGGGACAGGGGGCTCAAACCCTGGTCCTTGTGCATAGTAACGTATGGGCTCAAAAAAGGTGTGCCACCACCAGCCCTGTGCCCTAATCTCATTTCATCCTCATCCAAGCCCACAAATTTCTGTGATGATTTCATTTGACCAATGAGAGGCTGGGATTCCCTGGTGACAGAGTCCCATTTGAGCTCAGATCTGAGACTCACATTCTCCTCCCTATGTCTCTCCCTTCCTCTCCTAGGTTCAAAGTCAGGAAGTTCTGAGGAGCTCTCTCAGTGGGGTTTCCTTACACTGTTCCAACAATGCTCACTTCCTGGCAGAAGGGGAAATCCTCTACTTTATCCTTTTTGACAAATAAGACCAGACCAGCAGTCTCCCTACCCAACAACTATTTCTCTTGCTCCTTCACTGGCCCTGACACACACATATGAGTGTACACATCCAATTTATGTGCAGATGAATACAACATTTCCACCAGTGAAATCTCAGAGGAATTTTCATCCAATTCCCTCTCTCTATGACTTGAGAAACAAGGCAGGAGGGGTGCACAGATATACTGGGGACAAGCAACTAGCTGGCCATAGCCCAGTGGGGCTCAGGTCTCTTTCCTGAGATAGGGCTGTAGAACCCTCTGGAATCTGCCAAATCATTTTAGAGAACCCTGAAGAAGGAGATTTGAAAATAATATTATTAATAATAATAATAATAGAATTAGACTGATGAAACTGGCTTAACAAAGAGTAGAGCATGAACATTTAAAATATAGACCAGTACATACCCCACCTTTCAGCAAATTCTTGCCTTGAGGGAGAGGGGCCACCAGAGATTGTTGTCAACTCATTTGTAATGTCAACTTATAACATTTAGGAAATGTCCTTCAACTTCCCTTTCAATAGCCCAATTCATATCTGTCATCCGTGACTAAAAAATTGTTCCTGGAATCTATTTCTAATTTCAGCCCATACTGTTTCTTGGAGTAACAGTTTTCACATATTTACTACCTAGGGCATAAGTACTGATTCCTTTTATTTGGCCTGAAACTATCAAGCTCTCGGGCTCTGCTCAGCAGGGCAGGAAGAGAAGCCATTAACATCTTTCACCTGGAGAATTATTTTTAAAGACACTAATTATGTCTACAAGGAAAACAGGTACCTTAGTATGCAAAAACATTAATTAGGCCAATTCTGAGGTCCCTATGAATTCCCTGAGAAGAGTTCAGTCTTCCTGCAGGGATTCACCTTCTCCAGGTGACTTCCATGTAGCACCTACTTCTGCAAGTTCTTTAGACACCTGCATGGACCTGGCTTCTGTGGCTCCAGGAGGGAAATAACAATGGGGGGGGGGCAGGAATACATCACTGAAATAAAATCACAACAGAAAAGTTGCTTTTGCTTTTACTTCTGAGACCAAACTCAGAAAGTCATTCATATCTGAAGGAAGGACATATAGGAGTTTATTAAGGAACTCAAAATCTATCTTGATGAAGAACCAGGATGTGGGATTGGGGAGACAACATAATGGTTATGCAAAAAGCCTTTCATGCTTGAGGCACCAAAATCCCCGGGTTCAATCCCCAGCACCACCATAGTCCAGAGCTGAGTAGTGCTCTGGAAAAAAAGAAAGAAAGAAGAAGAAGAAAAAAAAAAACAGGGTGTACTGCCTGAACTCCCCACCCCCACACACCCCAGCTTAAATTCTTAATGATAATGTGAGCTGGCCCCTATCTGTGTCACTGGGAAGCATGAGGAAGCTGCCTAGCTTTTCTAGTCAACTCCACAGCAGGTGACAGAAAAGTAGAAATTCTCTCTGAAGAGGCAAAGCAAGGGGGCAGAGAGGAGAGGAGAGGAGGAAGACATTACCATGTCTCAGAGAAAGGAATTCCACGTGGAACAATGTCCACTCTGGTCATGAGGTATGGGGTGACCGGCCCCACCAGCACAGACACAGACTCAGCTGACTCACCACTGTGGAGAGGAGGCCAGGGCCCAAGGACCCCTCCTTTACCAGCCCTAGAACTTCCAATCTCAGAGACAGTGCACAGGCTTCTCCCTGAGACCTTTTAGAATCTCTGCGTTTCAAATCCATTTCCCAAAGCTGGGTTTTGATAAATTTAAAAGAGTCCCCCAAGGGGTCCCAGCATTTGCAAGATGGTTTCGAAGGCAGGAAGAAGTGTGGCAAATCTAAGCACGGTCTTTCTATGCCGTTGCTCTGCAGGAGCCATGTCTTCCACCTACATTTCCAGGTGGGATAGACTAAGTACAGTATCCTCATGATACCCTGCTGTGAACTAACCCAGGACACAGAAGATGCAAGAGAACCAGGGGGAGGAACTTGGAAGATTCATCCAGGCAGGGTTCATTCAATTTTACACCAGTGTCTGAATGACAGCATGACTTTCCCCAAGAAGTACCAAGTGCTTTCAAGATAGCATGTTTCTCTTCCCAGAGTCTGGCTAATGGACAGTGGGACCTGTTGGGACAGATTTCTAGCTGTGCACTGTCCTCAAGAGCCCACCAGTGACATGACCACAGGACCTGCATGTCCAGATGCCTTGTGCTTCTGCTCTCATTCCTGCCAACCTTGCAGCCAGTACCACTGCAAATTGTGACCCTGACTTCTCTTCACAGCGGCTTAACTGCATCAAAAGTAATGATCAGAAATAAAGAGGCCCAGAAGCTGACAAGCAAGCAAAGGGGCAGCAGGAAGCTGAGCTGAGTGAGAAGCCCGATGAGCTCCTGGGATATGATATTCTGTGACAAATGAGTCTTGCTATACAAGTTAACATTTAGGGAATATCAAGACAGTGTCTGACACAGAGTAGGTGTCCATGAGTGTATGTTTTATGAGTGACATGGCACCTCACTCTACAGTCTGCATGTGCCTGCTCCCCTCCACTCCTCTGGGCCAGGTCTGCACTGCTCCCCTCTCACTCAAGCTAGCGAGGGAGAGATAGGACCTGAACCCAGATTGCTTCAAGCTCAGGCCATTGTTGTATGCTTACATTGGGTTGTTCTAGATCTCCCCCGCCAAGAAAATTGGATCAGTCCTGCTAATTTCGTGGGCCTGCTTGGCCCCGCCCCAAGGAACCCCGAGAGGGTTCCTGAGTTCCAGAGTAAGAGAGAGTGCTTGTGCCGCCGCGGGGGCAAAGAGGCAGCAGAGTTCTGTTTGGTGATTAGTTTGGTTTAGTTTATGAATTGTTGTTCCTGAATAAAGAAATACAGCTTCCCTGCCCAGCCGTATGTCTCTGGTCGTCTCTGTTACCCGCCCGTGAAGCTAGCCCGGCCAGCTAGAGCCGCCGAATTTTAACAACAAATGGTGCCCAACGTGGGGCACGAACCCATGACCCTGAGATTAAGAGTCTCATGCTCTACCAACTGAGCTAGCCATTACTTGTTCTAATGACCAGCAGTCAAGTATGTTGCAGGATGAACTGCTGGGAAGAGAATGTGCTACTGAGTCTCCTGTGTTGACTGATTTTCAGGAGGGGCTGCTGGCTCCCCAGAATTGGTAGAGGGTGGGGCTACTCCACAGGTTGGTGCACTGTCTGCCTGGGTACACAAGGGGTAAAAAGGACCCAAGACATCAGCTCTTGCCACTTTTTCTTTCAGTGGACTACTGATTTATTCTATAGATGACACAATTCAGAAAAGGGCCACCCCTTGACACAGCAGAGCTAAGATCCAAGGCAAGAGCCTTCTGACTCCAGGCTCCTGGCTCTCCCAGTCTAGCAGGTATGCTGGTCCCTAAAGCAGTTTAGGCTCTGTAGGTAACTGACTCGAGGATCAGCAGAGGAGAGACCACCATTGCTGTTATTCTCACAGAGTGATCATCAGCAATCCAGTGAAATGCAGAATCCCACATTGTGAAGCTCCCAGGCCTATTCTAGGGACAGCATCACGGTGATTCCAGTAGGTGGGAAACATCGAGAGGCACAGCTGCCCTACAATGCAGTGCAGCATTATGGGAAATGGGGCACTTGGAGCCCCAGTCTCCCTTCACTGACTCTGAACATGCAGGAGCTTGGAAAGGCTCAGCGGGGAGGTTGGAGGGAAGCAGAAGCAGAGCAGGCCTATATGAGAGAGTGGGGGGGAGGGCAGGTGGTTCTTTCTCCCATCCTGCCATCACTCTCCATGGTGGATTCCCACCCAGAAGAGGATCATGAGCTATGTTATTGGAACCAGGGTTCTATCACCTCCTAGGAAAGGGCATGAGGGCTGGGAGATAGCTTTCCCATTAAAGCACACATTTTCCATGCCCAAGACCCTGGGTGTGAGCCCCAGCACTACACAGGAACAACACTGAAGCACCGGGATGATTTTATGAACAACGGAATAATATTGTAGTATCTCTCTCTCCCTCTTCATGTCTCTCCCTCTAAAAGAAAGCAAGGAATAAAAGATAGAGGGAAGGAAGAAAGGAAGAAAGAAAGAGGAAGAAAACTGAGCCCTGGAAGTCATTTGTTAGTATTACACATACATGAGGCTCTTAGTT
Organism: Erinaceus europaeus; assembly: GCF_950295315.1. Lineage (NCBI taxonomy): Eukaryota > Metazoa > Chordata > Mammalia > Eulipotyphla > Erinaceidae > Erinaceus > Erinaceus europaeus. Next base: position 51,844,167 of record NC_080170.1, on the reverse strand, counting down.
CATTCCCTGGCATCATAAAAAAAAAAATCCTGTACCCAAATCAGTGGATTCCCAACAGGGAGAAAAATCTATGAGGGGCATAAGGGGGTAGCACAGCAGGTTAAGCACAGGTGGTGCAAAGTGCAAGGACCAGCGTAAGGATCCCAGTTCAAGGCCCCAGCTCCCCACCTACTGGGGAGTCACTTCAAAGGCAGTGAAGCAGGTCTGCAGGTTTCTGTCTTTCTCTCCCTCTCTCTGTCTTCCCCTCCTCTCTCCATTTTTCTCTGTCTTATCCAACAACAACGACATCAATAACAACAACAATAAGAAAAACAACAAGGGCAACAAAAGGAAATAAATATTAAAAAAAATGTATTTACTTATAAAAAAAAAAAAAAAGATCTGTAGGGAGTCAGGCAGTAGCGCAGTGGGTTAAGCGTGCACATGGCACAAAGAATAAGGACCGGCTTAAGGATCCCAGTTCCAGCCTCCGGCTCCCTATCTGCAGGGGAGTCACTTCACAAGCGATGAAGCAGGTCTGCAGGTATCTGTCTTTCTCTCCCCCTCTCTGTCTTCCCCTCCTCTCTCAATTTCTCTCTGTACTATCCAACAACGATGACATCAATAACTACAACAATAAAACAATAAGGGCAATAAAAGGGAATAAATAAAAGGTATAATTAAAAAATATTTTAAAAAAAAGATCTGTGGGTATCTACAACATGATTTAGAAAATGAATATCCAAATCAAAATTGCCTAACATCTTTTTTTAAAGCTTTTTATAAAAATTTACTTCCATTTATTTTTAATTTTTACCAGAGCACTGTTCAGCTCTGGCTTATGGTGGTGCAGGGGACTGAACCTGGGACTTTGGGGCCTCAGGCATGAGAGTCTGTTTGCATCTCCATTATGCTATCTCCCCTCCACCCACCTAGCATCTTTCAAATGTGTGCATGTGTGCCTTCATGTGTGCAAGGGGGAGGGATAATTTCACAGACCAATACACTTCAGCATTTGGAAGACAGCATGGAGCTGTGAGTAAGGATGGGCCTAGGGGGTGGGTCTGATCCTCTGAATGAATGATCTTTATGTGGGTGTCACAGGAACGAAATCAACAGATGGCCACGGATTTGTAGGAAATGAAAAGACAGATTTAAATCCGGGACCACAGGAAGTATCAACTGCTTCCATTCAAGGGAGTCAGATGCATGTTCAGTATTTCCCAAAGGAGGTGCTCTATCCCACAAGGTGGGAGGAAGAGGGGAGAGGAGCTATGGGGTGAGAGGAGAAAGGGCTCCTGAAAGGCAGGCAGTTGGGGGCTGCCTCCCTGGGAACAAAATGGAAAGCTACTCACCTTGAGAGAAAAGTTGCTCCCAGATGGATCTTTGGCTGCTGCCCCAGAGGGGTTGCCACCCACTGCCCTTTGCTGGAAAGGCTGGTGACATCAGGGGCAAACCTCACCTTCGTCATCCAGATTTTGTGATGTCTAAGACCCCAGGCTTTCTCCTTTCTCCTTCTTCTCCTTCTTCTCCTTCTCCTCCTTCCTCTTCCTTTTCCTCTTCCTCTCCCTCTCCCTCTCCCTCTCCTTCTTCTACTCCTGCTTCTCCTCCTTCTCCCTTCTTTCTTCTTTCTTCCTTCTTCTCCTTCTTCTTTCTTCCTTCTTTTCCTCCCTCTCCTTCTCCTTCTCCTCCACCTCCTTCTTCCTTATTTTTATGTGATCACAGGGGCTTCGGGATGCATTGGATCGACCTTCTCATGGTGCATCCCGTGAGTACCCATTAATTGGGGAAACTGACGATCCTTCCTAGCCGACTGAATCCACATGGATCCCAGTCACTTTCAAAGCCAGCAATAAGCAGACATCAGGCTCAACCTGACGCTGTTGACTGGCTACGGAAGAAGGGCAAACACTAGAAGAAGAACAGGGGCTTCACTGCTCCAGGCCAACTTTTTCAGGCAGAGACAGAGAGACAGAGGAAGAGAGGGACAGATACTATAGTCACAGCACCGAAGCTTCCTTCAGTGCAATGGGAACTGGGTTCAAAGTTTGATTCTGTATATGACAAAGTAAGTGCACTATCCAGATGAGTTAACTGTCCTTCCCCCCCACACACACACCTGGACTATGTATTTAGGGTTTTGCTTGGGTCACTTTTTCTATGTCTGCATTAAATTTATAGATTATTGGGTCCACTGATGCTCAAACTCAGAGCCCAAGAGGTTGCCTAGAGGTAGAAATGAACAAATATCATGGAACGAGTTTCAGGGATGTCTCCACAGACTTCTCAATGCAAAAGACACACCCCTGGCCTTAGTCTCCTGCCATTAGTGTCTTTCCAACCCTGACACCCACTCAGGTGGCACTGCAGGTGAAGAAAGGCTAAGCTGGTGAGCTGAGGACATCAACAACCTGAATATTCAATGGTCTGCTCTTCAGAGCATTTTTGGCTGGCAGAGCAATCCTGAAATGCCTATGGAGCACATGCAGCCCTGTCAAAGAGATTGCACTCCTGCCATTGGCGGCTGCTCAAGTCAGGTGCTGCTTCCAGCTCCCACCTGGAATCTGAGGTAGATTTCTCTCTTTTAGGTGAATCAGTGAGGTACTCATGGTGCTAAGAAACATAGGTCAGGTGTCTTTTGAACCTGATATTAAGTTATGGTTTTAAAAAATCATATGTTTTCACAAGTTGTGTGGTCTTCCCAAAGTCTCAGTCTCCACCTTTAAGAGATGGAGACAATGGGAACTTATTTTTTTTAAACTTTCTTTTAAAATTGTCCTTATCTATTTATTGGATAGAAATAGCCAGAAATCAAGAGGGGAGGGTGCAATAGAGAGGAAGAAAGATAAGGGACACCTGCAGCCCTGCTTCACCATTCACAAAGCTTTTCCTTTGTAGGTGGGGAGCGAGGACTCAAACCCAGGTCCTTGTACACTATAACATATGCGCTCAACCAAGTGTGCCACCACCCAGCCCCAAGATAATAGGAATTTAAATGAGCATTAAATGAGAGGCTACATGTGTAAGTCCTGGTGTCTGATGTTTTCCTCCTGCTTATTAGGTGATCAGCTAGTGAATCAGTGATGGATTTGGGTTTAGAACGACCTTCTCTGACAGTGAAGCACTTAGCATGCAGCCACAATCCTGGAGGGACCTTATCTAACCAGCATCAGGGAGGGACAAAACCGACTGCCTCTCCCTTTCCCTCTTTTGACCATTAGGCAAGACAGTCCTGTAGACTCTCTGTAATGCATTTCTCTGAGAAATGGTAAGCTTTCATAAAAATGCACTGAATTGAACCAGTGTAAAGGACACAGACCAATATGTGTGTGTGTATGAATATGAATCTGTATATGTATATATGTGTGCAATTTTTTTTTTACACCAGAACAATGCTCAGTGCTCAGGCTTATGGTGGTGTAGGGGATTGAACCTGGGATCCTGTGGCCTCAGGCACGAAAATCTATTTTGCATAACCACTGTGCTATCCCCCTCCTCCCACATACAAGTTTTAGAATAGACTAACTCCTTTGGGGACCTCTTCTGGTCTGCCACTGAGCTTTGAAATATGACCACCACCTCTCCTTACATCTATTTTTCCTTCCTTCCTTCCTTCTTTCCTTCATTCCTTCCTAATTAAACTTCTTTTCCTTTTAGTTTGGTGCAGGGGAAGAACCCAGGGACTCACAAATATGCAATATCACTGAGCAGCCTCCCTATTATTTTAGAGAGAGGAAAGGACAGTCACACAAAAAAAGGAGAGACAAAACAGCACAGCTCCACCATCCATGGAGCTCCCCAAGTGTTATACATGGTTCTCCCATGTGGTGCAAGGGCTCAAATCCAAGAACTGACATAGTTAAGTGTATGTTCTACCAGGTGCCCTTTCTCCCAGCTTACCATCTTTTACTTCTTTATATGAGAGAGAGACCAGAGCACCACTCTGGCTTATGCAGTGCCAGGGACTGAACCTGGGACGTTGTGCATACAAGTCCTGCACTCTGCTTCTGAGTCACCTCCCCTAACTCTCCATCTATTGTGTGTTTATTTTTTCAACCTGAGATGTGCTTCCCCCAGTTTTATAGGGACAATATTAATACCCACTTCTGAGTGTCCAGGGAATGAAGCTAAAGAAACACACAGGGAAGTATTTGTGCTAAAGTTCAAGCCTGGCTTTTTGCTATTGAATTCTAGCTCTAAGTGGCCCCAAATGTCCTTGATCTCTCTAGTAGTAATTGTTCTTCCCCAGACCCACAGTCTGGTTGTTCCTCTAAGAAATAGTCTCTTTCAGGGGGTCGGGTGGTAGCGCAGCGGGTTAAGCACCCATGGCGCGAAGCACAAGGACCTCCGTAAGGGTCCTGGTTTGAGTCCTCAGCTCCCCACCTGCAGGGGAGTCGCTTCACAGGCAGTGAAGCAGGTCTGCAGGTGTCTATCTTTTCTCCCCCTCTCTGTCCTCCCCTCCTCTCTCCATTTCTCTCTATCCTATCCAACAATGACAACATCATCATCATCAACAACAATAACTACAACAATAATAATAAAAAAACATGGGCAGGCAGAGGGTAGATAGCATTATGGCTATGCAAACAGACTCTCATGCCTGAGGCTCCAAAGTCCCAGGTTCAGTCCCCTGCACTACCATAAGCCAGAGCTGAATAGTGCTCTGGTTAAAAAAAAAAAACAACAAAAAAACAACACATGGGCAACAAAAGGAAAAAATAAAATAAAAATAAATAAAATAAAATAAAATAAAATAAAATAATTAAAAAAAAAGAAGTAGCCCCTTTCTTTCATTTTTGCTTCCTTTCTTTCTGCAGTGTTATCACTGGGGCTTGGTGCCAGCACTACAAATCCTCTACTTCCCATGGCTATTTTTTCTTTTCCATTTCCCCTTTCTATTTTTATTATTAGATAGGACAGAGAGAAATTGAGAGGAGGATACAGAGAGGGAAAGAGGAAGACAGATGCCTGCAGGCCTGCTTCACTGTTCCTAAATCTTCACTCCTGCAGGTGAAGAGCAGAGGTTCAAACCCAGGTTCTTGCTCATGGTAATGTGTGTGTTCATTTGGATCCACCACTACCAAGCCCCCAACACTTCCTTTATAAAGATGGTCAAGGATATCTGGATACTCCCCCCATCGCCACAGGACAGAAGTAGAGGCCCAGGCAGGTCAGAAGGTGGAGAAGGGGATGAACTCAGGGGCTCACAGGGTGAATGACAGCTAGTTCTTTGGGTGGCCAGTCCAGCGGGGTGAGCCCCAAAATAGGAGACTATGGACATGGGACCAGGAGAAGGCAGCGTACTAAGGCTCAGCAGCCTGAAAAACCAACTGACATCAGCCTGGGAGGTAGTGCAGTGGCTGAAACACTGGGCCTAATAGCATCGGGTCCCAAGTTTTTTTTTTTTTAATTTGTATTTTATTGATTTAGTAATGATCAACAAGTCCATCTGCATCCCATTGCCTCCACTGGAAGCTTTCCTATTGTTTGGCCCTCTGGGAGCATGGACTTAGGATCATTATGAAATGCAGAAGGTGGAAGGTCTGGCTTCTGTAATTGTTTCTCCGCTGGACATGGGCATTGGCAGGTTGATCCATACTCCCAGCCTGTCTCTCTCTTTCCCTAGTGGGGCAGGGCTCTGGAGAGGTGAGGTTCCAGGACACACTGGTGAGGCCATCTGTCCAGGAAAGTCAGGTTGGCATCGTGGTACAGGGATACAGAGGTTACAGGGACTCCTGTGCTGAATATGGACCCCAGATCAGATCGATGGGGTTTACAGTTAATGGTATTTATACACTCTTTCCATATTTGGGAACTACTCTCTTCCTGGATTCAGCTTTCTAGTCCTATTTCCAACTCTGACGCCATTTCCCCAAACAATACCTTTACCTCACATGCATTATAGCTGTTGGGCTCAGGCAAAATTAGTAAAGTCATGGAACCTTTGGAATATACTTAAAATAGACTTCCTAACTTTTTCCAAAATGGAGACCCCAAATCTCATCTGCTATATTCTTTTTTTAAATTTTTAAAAATATTTATTTATTCCCTTTTGTTGCCCTTGTTGTAGTCATTACTGTTGTTGTCATTGTTGGATAGAACAGAGAAAAATGGAGAGAGGATGGGAAGACAGAGAGGAGGAGAGGAAGACAGACACTTGCAGACTTGCTTCACTGGCTGTAAAGCGACTTCCCTGCAGGTGGGGAGCTGGGGGCTTGAACCGGGATCCTTCCGCCAGTCCTTGCACTTTGCTCCACCTGCACTTAACCCGCTTTGCTACAGCCTGACTCCCCGCTATATTCTTACCTTTAAGTTCCTGATTATTAAACAATTCGTTCTCTTTTTTAAAATTTTTTTAAATTTTCCCTTTTGTTGCCTTGTTGTTTTTTTATTGTTGTAGTTATTATTGTTGTTGTTATTAATGTCATTATTGTTGGATAGGACAGAGAGAAATGGAGAGAGGAGGGGAGGACAGAGAGGGGGAGAGAAAGATAAGACACCTGCACACCTGCTTCACCACCTGTGAAGCGACCCCACTGCAGGTGGGGAGCTGGGGGCTTGAACCGGGATCCTTACACGGGTCCTTGCGCTTTGGGCCACCTGCGCTTAACCCACTGCGCTACAGCCCGACTCCCCAACTTGTTCTGTTTTATATCTTCCTTTTTTTTTTTTTTTTTCTCTGCCTCCATGGTTATTGCTGGGGCTCAATGCCTGCACTATGAATCCACTGCCCCTGGAGGCTATTTTCTCCACTTTGTTGACCTTGTTGTTATTGTTATTGTTATTGTTGTTATTGCTATTGTTGTTGGATAGGACAGAGAAAAATCAAGAAATGAGGGGAAGACAGAGAGGAAAAGATAGACACCCGCGGACCTGCTTAACTGCCTGTGAAGAGACGCCCCTGCATGTAAGGAGCCAGGGGCTTGACCAAGGATCCTTGAGTGGGTCCTTGTGTTTTGCACTGTGTGCACTTAACCTGCTGTGCTACTGCCCAGCCCTCTCTGATTTATATCTTAATGCTTTCAGACACCAAGTGGCAGATGTTACAGTGAGGTCTCAAGTTCAATTCCTGGCAACACAATGTACTAGAGTGATGCTCTGAAGATATCTCTCTCTCTCTCTCTCTCCCAATAAATCAATCTAAAAATCAAAGCAAACAAACAAATAGTTGAGAAGAGCAGAGGGCAGAAACCAGGTAAGGAGGTAAGGAAACTGCTCTGAAGACAGTGTGAGTGGTGGTAGAGAGGATATCATGGTCAAGGGGCACTACAAATACTGCAGAGCTGCAGGGCTGGGGATGAGGCTAAGATCAGTAGGGGAATGCCAAGAACCCCACAGGGCCAGGAGACCTGAGGTATCTCCTCCAAGGAGGAGGGGTCAAGGCTGAAGCAAGTAAACCAGCTGATGCAATGAACTGGATCCTAGCACCTTCCTTCCTCTCAAGTCAACCAAAGGGGACAGACTTCTGGGGGAGAAGGGGGATCCCTTCTGTAATTCTTCAGATCTCACCAGGGCAAAGCACAGGCAGAGTAGCAGACACAGCCCAATCTGGTCATATCCCCCAAGTTAACAGAAAACAAAAGGGAAACAGGGAAGGAAACCTTATGCACAGTCACAAGAGAAACAGAGTTGGGGGCCAGGGGGCATCTCTAGACTCTCTCCCATCTGTTCCTTACCACAGAAGCCACACAGCTGAGCCTTGCGGGGGGCAGAGGGTAGCCCCAATATCTGTCATCTCTGACATCTCTTGGATCCTGTCTCCCTTGGGGTTGCCAGGAAACCCTTGCCTGTGAAGGGTTCCAGGCTGGGTCAGGGTGCTGAGGGTGGGAAGAAGGGATCCCCATGTGCTCCCTCCCACAGATGGCCAGCCATCTGCGATGGGAAATGCCATACCCTCTCCTCCCCCTGCTGATCATGCTGATGCACTGACACACCAGGAAGAAGCTGGGCTCTGCTAGACAGTACTGCAGATGGTCTCTAGGCTACCTCTGAACTCCTCCTCTGCCCTGGCAGCCCATTATACTGCTCCCTGGGCTACTGGCTGCCCTGCTGGGATGCCAGTTATGTAGCCAGAGGGAGGACAAGCATCTCTGCCTGGAGACCTGCACAGGGCTGGGAAGAGACAGGCCAATGTTTTACAGACTAGGAGACTCTCAGCCATGGCTCTCCATCATGAGCCTGGTGGTAGATGGTCCTGGGTTTGAGTGCTGGTTCTGCCACGCCCACTGAGGGTAGTGCCCTTCTGTGTCCTCAGAGCTCCCATATATGAAAAAGCAGCTGGGCTGTGGGTTCTCCTCCCCAAACCCTGCAGAGCAAGGAGGCGCTACAGCCCACCTGCCTGCATGTTACAGGCGTTTCTCTGCTCTTTAATCTAGGCTCCCTGGAGAGGAAGGCTGGCAGAAGTGACTGTGATGTCACCGGAAGGGTACGGAGTGCTGGCAGGGTGCTGGCAGGTCCCCTGTGTCTGATGCTAAGGCTCTCATTAGCACCAAGGAGGCTGTTTCCAACATAGAAATGCTCTGTTCCTGGGTCTCCTGGGTAATCTCCTGGACCGACCCATTGATTGTCTCATTCATTCTTTCATCTATCCATCCATCCATCAATGGCACAGGAACATTGCTTCCTAAAGCTGGCTCTGTCACTTATGGGCCACAACACAAGTGAGTTATTCAGCCCTGGCAGGAATGGCACCCACGTCACAGTGCCTAAGGAGTCTATCTAACAGCATGAATGGTAACAAAGGGTTGCTATGATTGCCAAGCCAGGACAGATGGAAGCACATATATCCAAGGAAAGACCGACACCTCAGCTACCTGAGCTGGTGGGACCACACAGGTCTGTAGGATCAAGACAGAGGACAGCTGCAGTTTAACCACTCACAGGATGGGTGGCCCAGGCACATCCCCTGACCTACCTGGTCTCAGTTTCCTCCCCAGTAAGATAGGTATCTGACAGCATTTTGCTTGAAGTTTGGGGAGGGCGGGGGGAAGTCTCAGATTAGAACTCTGGACACAGAAGGGGGTAGGGTTGAGAGATGGCTACCCAATACAGTATACATACTGCTGTGCATGAAGCCTTGGGTTCAAGTCACTGGTACCCCATGGGAGTATCATAGACAATCCCATGGGAGCTTCATAGATGGTGGAGCAGTGGCTGTAGTATCTTTCCTTTCTTTGTCTCTCTCCTTTCCCTCTTTCTCAAAAATCAAACCTAGAAAACTTTGGCTGGGGAGTCTTCTCAGCAGTATGCTGTAGTCAGGGCCCTGAGATCATTCCATGGCATGAAAGATCAGAAGTGGGGGACAGCACCCCCAGATCCTGCATTGCCCCCAACCCTGCCAGTCTCCTTTCTTTAGCTGGAACATGAAGCATCTGAAACTCTGTGCCTCCTACCTGGGGAAGACCCACAGCTCTCTGCTCACCTGTCTCTATGTCCAGTGTCCCAGGGGACAGACACAAGCCCTCGTCAGAGCCTGCTTACTCTCCTCTTTCCTCTCCTAACCACCGGTCTCCTCCCCCAAACCCCAACTCTGAAAGGCACTCCATCCATCTCCTGAGCTTAACGCTTTGCTGATAAAACCAGCTAATCCTTGGCTGCTCCTCCCCAGGCAGAGACAAGGAAGATTAGAGGGAAGGGTCACCCCTCAAGGACACCAAGGACCTGAGAAGAGAACTGGATCCCTCTCTGCCTGTTGGTGCTCTAGGCTGGGGTCTCTGATGTTTCTGAGAAGAAGCACTGTGCTGACCACAGTCCACTAATGGGGGTATCACTGGAATGGGGGTCCAGGTGTTGGCTCAGGTAGAAAGCTCCCTGGGCAGATGACTGGGCTGGGCCTCAAGAGCCTGAAGGAGGCCTCTTTCCACCTCAAGGTCTCTGTATGCAGGTGGCAGCTGAGATGGGGAGAGGGGAGACAGAAGAAGGAACTAGAAAAGAACAGGCAGGAAGAGTATTCCAGACAGAAAGCAGTAGCATGGTAAAAGTGCAGTCCTGTGAAGAATTGGGAAAGGCCAGCAAGACTGAAAATCAGAAGTTCAGAGAGTGAGGATGTACCTTCAGAAGTTATATAAAAGACTGGCTCAGGAATGTGACAGCAGTTATCACTTTTAAAGTCACAATGGTCTGGCTGTGGTGTGGGCAGGAATGGAGGTGATACTATGGTTACCAAGCCTCTGATGGAGCAGGTGACCAGGGATGACAGCAGGTACCAAGACATAGGAGCGGTGACCAAGTCACAGGTTTACCTCAGCGATGGATCAGCAGGCATTGTGAATGGTGTGGGTTTGTGAATGACAGCTTGATGTACCAGCTGAGCAACTCAGGGTTGCAGAAGGCATTTACTAAGATGGCAGTGAGCAGCCAGTCATGGTGCAGTTCTGGTTTGATACATGCAGCTTGAGATGTCTTTCAAATAGCCAAATGGATCTATCTATCTATCTATCTATCTATCTATCTTTTAGGTGGCTGCATGTGACCAAGAGTATCTACTGCTTTGGGGATCCATGAAATTACCCAGGGAGAACAAAGAATCAGAAATGGCATAGGCAATGTATTTTGAGGTAAGATAGTTGATTACGGGTGTACTAGCTGCAGGGACCATGAACATGGAGAGACAAAAATAATTCATGACAGAAGAAGCAGTAAACTACATGGAACATTGCAGAAAAAGGAACATGTCTCTCAAAAGTGTCTACTCGACTTGGGAATATGGAAACCACAAGTGCACAGGGTGACATCAGTTTTGGAGTAGGCAGAAGCCACTGTGGATGGAGCCAAACAGGCAACAAAGGTGGAGAGAATGATTGAGTCACACCCTCAGAGATGGTAGTAGTGCTGGAAGAGGGAGGGAGAGATAGGAGGAGGTTCCATGTAGGCCAAGGCTCTCCAGAGTGACTGTAGGGATAAATTTTAAGCCCTCTGCTCTGGGTGGCCACAGTGCCCCATACAGTCCTGGATTATGTCCAGAAGACAAAGTACATGGTGAAAGAGAAGTATTCACTGCTATTGTGACCTCTGCCCTGACCTTGGCTACACACATCCTTATTCTCAGCACAGAAGCCCATCTCTATTCACACTACGCTCAGAGTATTGATTTTAGTATCCAGAACTGTCCCATCATAAAGGACTTGTGACTTAACACCTTGCACAACCAAGAAGTCTGTAGCCGGTATGAAAAGCCTCCTCTTTTGGTCTGGTTGAGAATATGAGAGTTCAACCTGAGCTTTCCAGACCTCATACCTGAGGCCCAGCCAGCAGACCCCAGTCTCTCTCACTACTTCTCCATGCCAGTCTACTCTCACCTCCAGGGAAGACCTTCTGTCTTCTTATCAGCACTTCTTACATAAGTGCTGGTTTTCCTTCTCAAAGTAGTCCCTCACCATTTTCAACTGAATCCTATTCATTTCTAGGGCTCAGTTTAGTCTCCTTATTCCTCTGTACACCCTGCCCAATCCCCATGACTCTCTGATATTCCTCCCACCTTGCTGGGGGGGGGGGGGGGGACTAGCTCCCACTACCCATGTCCCTACCTCCTATATCTAGGGCCAGTGGAGCTACTTGCTTGTTCTTTTGTTTCTCTTGCTGGTACCTGAACACCCAAGGCTTGTGGTAAACTGTTGCTTATTGATAATTTAGTTGAGAAAAGCCAGCGGTTCTTCCTCCCCAAAGGATGAAAATATACAATGTTTCATCAAGACCAAATGAAAGACAATTGGTAGCCAATAATCCACCAAGTCATTTTTCCCACTTTGTTGCCCTTGTTGTTGTTACTGTTATTGTTGCCATTGCTGTTGTTGTTGTTGGGTAGGACAGAGAGAACTCAAGAAAGGAGGGGAAGACAGAGAGGGGGAGAGAAAGAAGTAACCCCCTCCCCCTGCAGGTAGAAAGCCAGGGGCTCAAACTGGGATCCTTAGGCTTTGTACTATGTGTGCTTAACCTGCTGTGCTACCGCCCGGCCCCCCCCCCCCCCCAGTCTAGTTTTTATAGCACTGTGTGGGGCAACTCCAAGTAACTGGAGTTCAAGTTCAAATTCAGTTCTGGAAATTTTGATCAACTAATTTAAATGCACTGTCAGAAGCCTATCTACTTCTTCTTGGAAAAATGGAAAACTGAAAACTACCAAAGTTCCTATTTTCTTTTAAGCTTTGTACACAAAGGTTTCTTCCCATTTGAATTAGTGAATTCCCTTAGACGTAGTACCTTTTAGTCTGTTGAAAAGGCAGCTCTTGCACCTACACCCTTTCCCAATCTCACCCTACATAACAGGGGCACAGCACAGCCTGCAGAGATTTTTCCATGCAAAAATCCCAACTGAGGGACCCCAGCTACTCTCACTCAGTAGGCACTCCTATGATAAAGTTAACCCTGGCAAAGTTCCCAAGGCATAAGCATATTGTGGAAATTGATTCAATCAAATCCCAGCACCAAAGTGGCCTTTAAACACACAACAATTACTGTAACCATGAAGAGACAGATAGACTATAGACACGTCTAAATAATACACTTCAAAATTTCTTGAAGGCTATTTTTGCTCCCTTGATTCAACCATATGAAAACCAAGAGTCTTAAAATACTGAAAGTGGCAGTTGAAAGGTGAAACATCTCTCTAACACATTCTTTGCTCACCATCCCCCACCCTCATCCCACCACCGCCAAATCCCAAAAAGTTAAGAGTTCAGCTAGGAAGGGTCACTCAGAGTCAGTATCCACTCATGTGGGCTGTGATGTACACACACCATCTATGGATCTGCTTTTCAGGGGCAGAACATATTTCCTTGGGTGGAAGGAACTGTCCTGTTTGTTCTTGCTTTGCTTATTTACAGTGGACAATAGGCCACAGAGAGTCTTGCTGGGGCATCTAGGGGCAACTGAGTTTCTCTGCCCAGTCTCTCCTGCTCTCCTCTGCAGGGATGGGGCACAGACTTCAATCACTGCCCCTCAGCAGGGCTGCACACTGCCATCAGGGCCAGTCTGGGGAGACAAAAGGAAGGGTGCCTTTGCTTAGTCCGAGGCTTTCTCTGACTTGGCTGGAAATAATGAGTTTCTAAACATATGGCTTTAAAGAACCCATGTGTTGGGATATAATCATTCTGTTGAGGGTGTGTCTGTTTTTAAATGGCATGATTCACCCAAAATAATAGGTCCCCATCTCTCACACCCAGCTGCCTTCCAGAAGGACCAGGGTAGCATGCAGAGGCACAGAGCAGAGGGCCCTTGCCAGCCAGTCTCCCCCAGATGCCAGGAGTTGCACCGTGGAGCTTTTGTGCTTAAAAAGTTCAAACTCTTTGGGGCTGGGGAAAGAAACAAAAAGACTTGTCAAAACTCCTTTTAGCACCCATGACTGGTGCTAACTTACATGTTCTCAGAGTGCAATAGAAAACCTGCAAATTGCTGCTAAAAAGACGGTTTGACCTTTTAAAATGAAAACTCCTCCACCCCGTATCCATATTCAATAGATGAACCTTAGGTGCGCTAGAGTTTTTGATCATGAAATAAATATAATCGGCTTTTCCAGAAAAGGGGTTCCCTATGGTTGTGCCAGCTAATTAGGGGGACCCAGCCCTCCATTGTGACAGCAGGTAGGATGCAGGCCCCAAGCCTCTTAGTCACTGCAGTTTGCTCAGTCTCCTTCTGAAAGGAATCTGGCAGGAGCTAGACCAGAAGGGGAAAAAAAAACCAAAAAAAACTCCACCCCACCACCCCACCCCCACCCCACCCCCTGGGTTGCAGCTTCACTGTTTGCCCTATAGTTGGAGAGTGGCCTTGAGGTCTGGGCTCACCCCTCCCTGCCATCCCCCCACCGCCCCTCCACCGCCCCCCCACCAGGCGCGCTGCTGAACCAAGTTGGAGAGCTCCCACTTCCCTTTCAGCTCCACAATTTGTAAAGTTAGGTGCCAGTGGAGACCCCAGAGGGACAAGACAACTGTGCTTTTCTCCAGCAAAAGAAACAACGTGCTGTGCCGGACTCTGGTTGCTAACACAAGGCCAACAGCCCTGCCCTTCTGCTGGGTTGGGATGCTCAGTGCCTTTCACTTCCCAGCTCCACGAAACCATCCAGAGGGCGCTGGCCAGACAGGCGGGGAGGTGGCTCTAGATGGAGATGGCTCCAAGCTTCTGGCCTCGGGGACAAGGGTTCAGACTTCACATTCTCAGGACCAAGGGCAGAAACTACCAAGTTCCCCTCGGACACCTGGGAGTCCCCTCCCTCTAAACCGGCTCAGGCTTCTTCAGGGGCCATGACACAGCCCATGTGGCCCCAGCACTCCACTCCACTCTTCTCTCTACAGGTCCCCTCAAACTCTTACAGTGGAGCCTCACACATCACAGACCGCGCCCCAAAACTCCCAAGGCTCTCTGCTACCGCCAGTCTCCCCAGCCCTTCTGGGCAAGATCTGCCCACCTAGCTAGTCCTCAGCGCGTATCTGGAGAGTCAGAAGCAACCCCGAAGAAAAGGCTGGGCGAGGAGCCTCTACACCCGCCCTGTCACTGAAACAAAAGCGCAGGGAGGAGGGAGGTGGAAGGGGAGGCGGGAGGCAGGTTTCCAAAGAAGATAGAGACGGCGGTATGAGGGGGCCAGAGAGCAGGGTCAGGGTAGGGAGGAGAGCCGACCCGGGACCCCGCTCCGGTGCGCGCCACCGCTCGCTTACATGCCCAGGTCGCTGTAGGTGTTGAAGAACTCCATCTGGTTGCAAGCCTGGATCCAGCCCACCACCCAGGTCTCGTGGCGGGGGATGGGGGGCATGACCACGCGGGCCGAGGCTTTGAAGTAGGGTGTCTTGTAGCGCAGGACGATGGGCGAGGTCTCCTCTATGCGCGTGGGGCACGGGTCGATGGTGGCGCACACATCGTACACCACAATGTTCTCGCGCCGGATCCGCGCCTTGCAGGTGATGCTCTGGATGCAGCCCATGCTGGCGCGGCTGGGGGCTGCGCGGGGGCACTCTGCACGCCCGCCCGGCCACGCGCGCCCCGCTCCGGGGACCGCTCAGCTCGCACCCGGGAGCCGCCAGCCGCCGGGCATCCTCCCGGGAAGCCCCCTCCTCTCGCTGCCGCGCCGCGCGGGGTCCCCGCTGCCCGGCCACCCGCGAGCCCCCGCCCACGCCCGCCCCCTCTCCCCGCGGGGCGCGCCGAGCCTGCACTCCTAGGCGGCAGCGGGCGGGGAGGGGAGCGGCGCCGCGCCGAGGGCTGCCCACCCCGGGACGGAGCCCCCCGCCCCTCGCCGGAGAGGCGGCGGCATGGAGCCGGGGGCGCGCGGCGGCGGCGGCGCCCGGGCCCGGCGCCTCTGCGGCGACAGCGGCCGCTGCATGCACCTCTGTCCCGCGCTGCCCCCCGCGCCGCGCCCGGCCCCGCCCCGCCCCGCAGCGGGCCCACAGGCCGCCTCGGCCCGGCCGCGGGGCGGGGGGCACCGGCCCTGACAGCAGGGCCGCACACGCCGGGCAGCCGGACCAGATGCGCGCGGAGACTGGGTGCTCGCCACGAGTTTTGTCCCTCTCCGGCTGCCGTTGGGGGGGGGGGGGCTGTTTAAAGAGCCGCGGGCGGGCGGGCGCCGGGGTGGGGCCTGGCACGTGGGCCGGCGGGCGGGGTTGCGGCGCCCTGGTGTGCGCGCAAAGAGCGGGTCCGGTCCGGCCAGGGAGGGCGCGGTGCGGTCAGGAGACTGGGGAGTTGGGGGGAAGGAGCAATCTCACAGGAGACGTTTGGGGAGCGGCCGCAGCCCAGACCGGTCCGTTATTTCTGAAGCGCGGGGGGATTGCAGGTTGAGCTCCGCTGAAATGCCACCTGGAAGAAGGCAGATGTCTGCGCTGCAGCCGCGGTGAGAAAGGGGCGCAGCTCCCCTTTCCCTACTTGGCTTTGCTATGGAAGGCCTGCTCTCCACCACTGCATATAGAGAGGCACCCACAAAATGCCTCAGCGCTCCAACACCAGCTCACCAAGATGCCAGGAGTTCTGGTTGAAGCTCTGGTTCAGCTTTTACTTACTACCCACCCCCTTTCCTGCTTTCAACCTAACACCAGTCGTTGGGTGATGGGAGCAGCAGTGGACTCTATAAACGCATCTGTGTCCCCCACATCTGGGGCTAGCAGCACCCTGAGACCCCAGCGTCCTGCACCAGCTTTGCACTATGCTGGAAAGCTTAGCAGTCTTCTGGAGGTTGCCCAAGGTAACAGGCAACCTGCTAAGTACAAGGGGAACTTGAGAACCTTTCTGAAACCAGGCTGTATTTAAATAGTAACTGCTTAATGAGTGCGGCTCAGAGAGCCTTTGTAGTAATCCAGTGTATCCCACAGAAGGCCTGGAATAGCAGGGAGTGCTTCTTTTCTGTTTCTCCCTGAGCCTGCCCAGTGACTGACAGGCTGGCTGCCCAGCAGTTGTCTGTGAATGAGTGAGTGAACAATGAACAACCTGGACACGATGGCATAGACCATATCCTAAGTTTGCTCTTATGGTATAACCTGCAAAAAGACAAGATACTTAGGAAATGGCCTTACTGGGCATCGTTTTACATTTATATTTCCAAAGCCAATAGTTTCTCTTTAAGTACTGCTCCTGTGATCAGGAAATTTGGCACCTGGGTGTGAAATACTCCCAACAGGTCACAAACAGCTTTTTGGAGTTAGCTAGGATAGATATGACACATTAAAAAAAAAAAAAAAAGATCAGGCAAGATTGAAAAGCACTCTTCATCCTCTAGCTTTTCTGACACCTGAATTAATGTTATTGTTAACCAAAAGCTTTTTTTTTTTTGCCTCCAGGGTTATTGCTGGGGCTCAATGCCTGTAATCCACTACTCCTGGAGGACATTTCCTCCCCCTTTTGTTGTAGCCTTGTTGTGGTTATTGTTGTTGTTGATGTCTTTTGTTTTTGGATAGGACAGAGAGAAATGGAGAGAGGAGGGAAAGACAGAGAGAGAGAGAGAGAGAGAGAGAGAGAGAGAGAGAGAGAGAGAAAGACACCTGCAGACCTGCTTCACAGGAGGTGAAGTGACTCCCCTGCAGGTGGGGAGCTGGGGGCTGGAACTGGGATCCTTAAGCTGGTTTTTGAGCTTCATGCCAAGGTGCGCTTAACCTACTGTGCTACTGCCTAACCCCACCCCCAAAGCATTTTTTATCCTTTGCTAGCATGCTTTTCACATTTTACCAAGTAGACACAGATCTTAATCACTGATCAAATTAACAAACAAATTAACATCTGATCAACTAACAAATTGTCACTGTGAACCTGACACAGACTTTAATCATGGTCTATTCCTGTTACCTGGGAGCTCAGAGAATTCCAGGTATCTATCTTTTGCATAGTGACAATGAGTCAAACCCTGTGGGACTGATAGAAGCTCGCCCTGGAAAGGGAGAGAGGGCAGCATAGGAGGAGAGCTGGGCCATTGTAGAATGCAGGGAAGTATGAAAGATTACAACATTTCTGGGAGACAAACACCTTACAGCCCAGTCATTTTTTTTTTAAGTGCTGCATAACCCAGGAACCTCAGAGTCACTGGCTATAGTCACTGGATATAGACAGGACCATCTCCTGTCCTTGGATACAAGCCAGTGAATTTTTGTATCGAGAAAAAATTGCCAGTTGGAGGATAGAGAGAGGGCAGATTGTAGGCAGAGTGTTCTATGCCAATGAGAGATGATTGGACACTGAGCTGGGTATATTGGGGCTGCAGAGGCTTAAATGGGTTTACCAGGCAACTGATTAGATACTAGGGGAAGAGTCTTGGTCAACTCAGCATAAACTGTGCCAGCCGTTCATTACCTATGATCCTCATAGTCACCACAAGGAGACAAGAGGAAGTTGACGGAGGTTGTAGCATTGTGTTAGATTTCAAGCACTTGGAGTATATTTTCAGTAGGGGCCCAGAGCTTGAGTTTCAGTGGTTATTAGGTCCTAAGCAACTGGCTAAGAAAAAGTATTCAGATGTAGGATTTCATTGTCTTCATTGACATGATTATATTAAGGCTGCAATTTTGCAGATAAATATCACATTTTGTCATGTGGAAACATGATAAGCCTTCCTAGGCAGAGAAGGACAATGGTAGACTTCCTCAAGTTATAGGAATATCTTTTTTTTTTCAAACTTTTCCTTCCCAATAGAGCACCCAGTAAAATAAACCCCACTATACACAGACTTTGGTTCTTGATTTTCTAAGAGTGTTTCTCCATGACCTTCATGAGTCTCCAAAAGCAGGCATGTCACCATGACATATAATTGCTTCAGTGAAACATCAGTAAAATGTAAGTGGAAGCTGAAGGGGTTCTTTTAGTTTCATCGTGGCATGATAAATATAGAGGCAGGGTAATTGTTAAAGTATTTAAATTAATTTTGTCATTAAAACCTCTTAGGGGGCCAGGTGGAGGTGTACCAGGTAAGTGCACACATTACCATTTTCAAGGACCCAGGTTCAAGCCTCCGATTGCCACCTGCAGGGGGGAAGCTTCACAAGAGGTAAAGTAGGGCTGCAGGTGTCTCTATTTCTCCCCCCCCATCTCTCTGTCTCTATCCTAAATAAGTAAAATAAAACATTTAACAAAAACCTTCTTAGTTCATTACATCTGAAGTCTACTACCTCTGTATATCCCTGACTCTACAAAGAAAAAAATTAACTTTAGCTATAGCCTGAGAATTTCTACATAGAAGTCAACAAGAAGAGAAGAACTGAGAAGAGCTGAGTTGAAATGTGAGGTTAGTTGGACTAGGTCAATGTCTGGCCAAGCTGGCAGGTCTACTCAGGTCTCCTGGAATATCATTCAGTTTACGTTTTAGCAAATTACCTCCCAGTAGGGGTGGGTGGGTTCCAGATCCCTAGGGAGATTATTGCCATCCACGAATATTCAGTCTGTAAGTGTCACTGGAATACTGCATGTAGTTCAAATGCAAATTCTCAGAAGGACACTTACTCTCTTACCACCCACTTAAGTTTCTCTCTCCCCCACCCCATTTTTATTTGTGATTAACAGTGGGTTACAAGATTGTAATATTACAGGATATAGTTCCACACCATGCCACACCTACCACCAAAGTTGTGTCCCCATCCTCCCACCTCTCAAAGATTACCATCATAGCTCTCACAAAGTCTTAGAAATAGTGTGTTTACTTTTGTTACCTTCCTTCCCTCCTTTCCTTTTTTCCAGGCTCCTGTGTTTCAGTTCTTTAATTTGCACATATGAGTGAAACTGTCTGATAGTTGTCATTCATCTCTTTACTTATTTTGCTAAACATAATCAGCTTTAGTTCCATTCATTTTGTCTCAAAGGACATAATATCTTCCTTTTTTAAAATTGAAGAATGGTATTCCATGGAGTATATATCCCATAACTTCTTTTTTTTCAACCTTGTTATTTATTATTTGGCAGAGACAGAAACTGAGAAGATAGGGGAAGATAGGAAATGAGACAGAGAGACACCTGCTGAACTACTTAATCACTCATGAAACTTTCCTCCTGCAGGGTCTTGAACTCTGGTTCTTACACATTATACAGTGTGAGCTTAGCCAGGTGTGCTACCACCTGGCCCCCTATCCCATAATTTCTTTAGCCAGTCATTTGTCAGTGGGCTTTAGACTGTTTCCACTCTTTGACTACAGTGGATAATGCAGCTATAAATATAGAGATGTATATGTCCCTTCAAATTAGTGTTTTCATGCCCTTTGGATAAATGTCTAATAGTGGTATTGCAGAATCAACAGGTAACTCCATTTTATTTAATGACTGTCCATACCATCTTCCAAAGGAGCTGCACCAGTTTGTATTTCTATCAGCAGTGTAAAAGAGTCCTTCCCCCACCCCCCACAACCTTGACAATACCTGCATTTCCCTGTTTTGCTTATGTAGGCCATTCTCACAAGTGTGAGGTGGAATCTCAGTGTAGTTTTAATTTGCATTTCTCTAATGATAAGTGAAGTGGAACATTTCTTCACATGTCTGTGGGCCATTTGTCTCTTCTTTAGAAAACTGTCTATTTAGGTCTTTGGCCCACTTTTTTTTATTGGGTTATTTTTGTTGTTGTTCTTGTTGTTGAACTGTATCAGATCTTTAAAGGCATTTTATTAGTTGCCTAAGTTTCTCTTTGACTTATCTCTCAGTGAAGTGAGCTGCTCTCCAGTTATGCACCTGCCTCTGTTTGCACTTTTCATATAGTTTCACAGCTGTTTGCTCCAATTTGCTTCCCTCAGTAAGCTGTTCACTTCTCAGGGAATGTCCTGCCTTGAGCCTGGCCCCCTCAGAGATGCTCAAGGAATGTGGAGATATTTAAAATCACTCTTGTAATCTGATCAAATACTAAGTCCCATAACAACACTAAGCTCTGTCTCTTTCCTCATTTCTTTCCCTGTGATAGTTCTTTGTCCTTCACTCTCCCTTTGTGCCTCTGCAATGCCTTTGGCCCTGGACACTTAGACACAATGTCAAGGGTTATCAGTGCTTGACACCAAGGAAAGGAAAACCCTCCATGACAAGACTGTGATGACAAGCCCTCCTTGTAAGTAATTTCCCTGAGTTTGTTCTCAGGGCACAGTACAAATGTCACTTTGTGCTTTCTGCTTTTGATGCTTTGGTGCCCCCTTAGTTCCCCGGGCAACTGCCCTGGGGCTCTCTCCAGAGTGCTGACCTCTGCTTGTCCCTTACAATCCTCTCCTTCAGCCCAGTAGACCTCTCTCTCCCTGTTCCCAGAAACAGGGTGATCTCTGACTCAAATTTTCCTTTCGGTTCACTCATTACTCAATGAGTCAAGTAACCTTTTAAGGTTACCCAGACTTGGTAAGGATTCCCAGAAACTAGAATAGACCACCCAGAGCTATGGCAAAATTGCTTCTGGAGCAGTGAGAAATGGAGGTGAGTTTCCATCCATTTTGGATAGTGTGAAGACAGGCAAGAGGAGAAATTGAATTCTCATCATTCAAGAGGACAAGAGCAAAGAGTCAACTCTGTTTGGGGCCATGAATCCCTCTCATTACCAGGCCAAGTAAGTGATTTGTCTCCCAGCCAAGCTAAGAAGTTTCAATGAAGTGGATCTAGGCTGCCTTGCAGAAGACATTGTATCCCCAATTGTGGAGCTTCAAACAGCCAATACATACGATGCTGTCCCTCTGCCCCACACGGCAGTAGACCATAAGCAATGAAGGGTGTTGAGTGCCTTAGCTGTCCTGGTGAAGTCACTCATATCTTTTCTACAACATTCAAGGTCCTTATCTGCAGTATTTGAAGTTCTTCTTTGAGTCCCAGGATTTAAAATTTTCAATTTTCCTCTATTCTTTTCCACCTCCTATTTTTCCCTCTCCCTGGGGAACTGAGGTTTCCCTTCCTGAGCTACAGACCTCGGGTATTTACCTGAACTTCCGTGATGTCTTCAAGTTTTTCCCTCCAGCACCAACATTTTCTAAACCCCAGGTCAGCATGGCCATCTGCCTTCTAGATGCTTCTGCTTGAACACAAGTCCTATCTTCTTCAATTCAGTGGGTTGACACCACCCTTTGGCAAGCCTGCTCCTCCTCCCAACTCCCTATTTCTGATCCAAGGCTCCTGTCTGCCCTCAGCACTATTGTCTAACAAAGCGAGTCAGAATGAAGTGTGATCACAAGTCTCTGTGTGGCAGACACTTGCAGTGTTTTCTTGCTGCAATCAGATTCACCACATGGTTCTGAGGCTAGTACTGGAGTGTCCCACAATAGGGCCTCAGGCATCTTGTCTAGATTTCTTTCCTTCCACTTCTAGCACACCCAAAACATGTCACTCTGCTCCCATATACCTCCATCCTTCCCTCTTCTCTATTGGTACCTGTATAACTTCACCACTGCTCCTAGAAGAAGAGATACCTGGAGTACTGCTCCACTAGTGAAATTTCCCCCTGCAGGCACTCCATGTGGTGGCCTGGGGCTCCAAAATGCGTGCTTTACTGGGTGAGTCACTTACCAGTCCCTTTGTCTTTGATTAAACTGTGGCCTTAATCAACTGCTCAAATCCCACCCTGCTTCATAATAATAACAGCAATAGCAATGGGTGTATCTATTGATAGTTTATTCCTAACATAAGCCAACAAAATAGAAACATTATCTGCTCTTTGAGATGGTGGTGCAAAGACAAGAAAGGTCACAGCTAGTGATCAAGGTCATTAATTAACTAAAGGTTACAAGTGGCAAGGCCAAAGGTCTTATCTCCTTCTAACCACATGTACTAACCACATGTACTCTGGCTTCATAAGCACTTGCAGTCACATCAGCTAGAAATGATCTTTTTCATCAGTGACTTCCTGTTCAAAACAGGCAGAGGACACAAAGCCACTAGTCTGTGAATAGATAGAAAAAGTGGGATTTTGTAGTAGTCTTATAGGAAAATTGAGAAGGAAG
Source organism: Erinaceus europaeus (assembly GCF_950295315.1). Classification (NCBI taxonomy): domain Eukaryota; kingdom Metazoa; phylum Chordata; class Mammalia; order Eulipotyphla; family Erinaceidae; genus Erinaceus; species Erinaceus europaeus. The sequence continues at coordinate 51,821,854 of NC_080170.1, read as the reverse complement.
TGTCAAGGATAAATCCAAGATATTTTGGCTAATAGCACAGATGATGATGATGATAATTGTACATTGTCTTTGTGGATCAAATGAAAAGTGGAGTTTCAGGGCCTGACAGTGGCTGTGATCCTGGTCTCAAAGCACACGGGATGTCACATAAGGATTCCCTGTGGAGAGTCCCTGACAGACATCTCATTTGAGTTATCATTTTACAAAGTAAAGCCAAATGTGACTCCTTATTTTCATCTTTTGTGTTTCTCACCCTCCCTCCTTTCTTTTCTTGCAGAATGTCCTTGTGTCTTCTCTTGGTGTCTGCTATCATGATGGTGCTTAGCGGGAGTAAGATAGAAGATACTGGATCCTGCTCTTACCTTGTCCAGCCACTCTGACTCTAAAAATATGACTGATCTAAACATCTCTCTTGTGAATACAAGCTTGTCATTTCAAATTTTTGCCTCATATTTAATTGGATTCTGTGCCCTCGGTTCTTAGCACCATGGTTGGAACATTTTAAATACTCAAATGATAATGAGTAAAAGGTTGGCCTGGTAAGGATGTGGGGGAGGATATTTTGTACTTCTCAGATTATAACTCACAGACAAATGCAGGGGGAGGAGACTGTCAAATTGCAGAGCCTGTGATGCCCAGAGACTCAATACAGGTCACTTAGAAGAGCAGAGAAATCTACTTGTAGACAAGATCTGGAGCACACAGTATTTTTCAAGAGTCTGTTCTGCTTGAAAACAGTTTTCTTGGTTATTACTTATGAACCCTCTCATCTGCTTCTCTGATAAAGCAGCTTGAGGGCCTATGTTCTGGCACTTTGATGGAGTGGGTTTATTTTCTGTACTCTGGACACCAGGTGCTACTTGCTAAAAACAGCAGAGAATTGAATACCCTTCCATAAGCAGCCTAGTACTCTGTAGGAAATTAGGTCGTTAAGCTGGCCTATGCTCTATAACATTTCCTCTATACTGGTCATGTGTGTGCATATTTATGTGTCTGAAAGAAAGAGGGAAAGAAAGGAGGAGAGAAATGGACACACAGAGAGTCAGAGAGACAGAGTGAATTAGATGTGATCTTTAAATGGGAGAGTGGGCGGAGGGGCTGGGCAGTGGTGCACTGGGTTAAGTGCACAGAGTACAAAGCACAAGGACCTGCTCAGGGAATCCTGGTTCGAGCCCCCTGGTTCCCCACCTGCAGGGGGGTCACTTTTGCAAATGTTGAAGCAGGTCTTCAGGTGTCTATCTTTCTCATCTCTTCTTCCCTCAATTTTTCTCTATCCTATCCAATACAAAAATGGGAAAGACAGTAGCCAGGAGTAGTAGATTCATAGTGCAAGCACCAAGCCAAATTGATAACTCTACAGGCAAAATAATAATAATAATAATAATAATAATAATAATAATAAAAAATAAAAACTGGGGCCAGGGGACAGCTCATTTAATAGAATGCACACCTTGTCATGCATGAAGTTCTGAGTTTGAGCCCCAGCACCACATGGAAGCACCATGGACATCACCGGGGAAGGAGCCGCATGATGGTGGAGTGATGCTATGGTATCTTTCCCCTCTTTTTGCCTGTTTCAAAACAATAAATAGAAAATTAGGTCCAGTCAGAATGCTAATAGAATATGCATATACAAGAACCTGAGTTTCATTACCCAGTACAAATTATCTGCCCATCTATCTATGTATCTATCTACCTATCTGTGTATCTATGTATGTATGTATGTATGTATGTATCTATCTATCTATCTATCTCTCTATGTATCTATCTATTTGTCATCTATTATTAACTAGTATGTGGTATTAAACCAGCATCACTCTGTAGGAGGTAGTATTCCCTAGTGGTTAAAGCATTTGGGCTCTTTGATCCTGCCTTTGTTAGTTGTGTTGTAGGAGTTACTAATTCTCTTGAGGGTTCCTTTCTTTATCTGTGAAATAAGAGAGTGACTTTATCTGCTTGGTTCAGTTGCTGCTGTGAGGATTGAATAACTTATCATACATAGGTAAAGTGCTTACCCAACTGTCTGGCATATGGAAAGTGTTTGCTTAATCAAGTATTTACTTCCTGAACCTCTGCCATGCGCAAAAGCACCTTATAGCCTTTCCCAAGTGCATAGAAATGGCTATCAAGATCATCCCATGATCTGTTAAAAATAGATAAATAAATAAATATTTTAAATGGAGTGACATCATGTGTTCAAGAGAATAAGGCATTGAAAGAGTGAATTTTAATTCAGATACTTTAGCCAATTGGCTGGGCCACCACCTTGGAAGGCCTCTTTGTTTACAACAGTGCCAGCTTTTCTTCAATATGCAGATGAAGAAGCCCTGTCTCATTCCTTCAAGATAACAGAAACACACAAGTCTCTTCCACCTTTAAATCCAACATACCAACCAATCAATATATACAACTAGACATTTAAATATAGGATTGTCTTTCTTTGGTCAGAGTCAACCTTCTTAGAAGACCTTGTACATGAACTCCCCTTAAATTCCACCTGCACTCAGTTCTTAAGAAGACTTGGGGATCTATCCCTGGTCCCATCACTCCTTCACATCTACTATGGTTGAAATCACCTCTTTGTTAACAAAAACTAATGGCTATATCTTTCCATCTTCATCTGCTTTCACTTTCAATCACAAAGAGAAAGCAAAATGACCTTCATGTGTAGGAAACGACATTTTCTAGGAACATTATTTTACTTTAAAATAAAGTTAAATGCCAGTGAGGCCTCCCCCTTCTGTTGATGAGTTAGCTTTGACAAATCAGTTTTGAGTGGTTCAAGAGACTCCTCCAGGTCGTGCTCTGCTCTTTCTTTCTGAGTCCAAATAGCATAATTCTTGATGCTAAAGCCCAACTTGCCATTTAAATGGGCCTTGCTCTGCTGGAAACATCGCATAGTCAGATATAAAATGTGAATTATTCAAGTAATCAAGGAAACTAGGTCTACTAAAATATCTTATTGTGACATCAGACACCCAAAGTGAAATCTGATGACAGGAAGATGATTTGAGTACAAAGCAATCTGTTGTTTTGTTCTGAGAGGACCTGATAATGGTGAAGGTTGCACCTGCTGGGCACACTTCCCACATCAAATTATTGTACCCCTGTCTGTACAGTCAGAGTAGACTTGTCCTGGCTCACAAACCACCCAGATTTCCTTTATTGGGAAACTTCTCCCAAAATCCAAGAAAATCGTTTGAGGCAGTCATTTACATTTCAATAGATATTACCAAAGTTTAATTTTAGACTCACTAGCAGGTGGCTGCAGGCAATATTTGTGGTTAGGAGAGCCTTTTCCAAGCACCCTTCCCCTCACCCCCATTCTGAAAATTGCATCTTCCTCTCTTCCACAAAACTGCTGCATTTTAATAGGGCATTTGGTGAAGCTGCTGCCCTGAGCTGAGTCAGATCCTTACAGAGCAAGTTTATCATTTGCAGAGGCTGTCAAGATGATTAAAGAGAGCCGTTGTGCAATAGGTCCCAATGGTAGCCGAAATGGAGTGGAATAAACCCTGGCCCAGAGATTACAGAACTGGCCCCATCTGGGTCTATGACTGGGTGAATTTATCTACCCTCTTAGCCTGGCGGTGGGGGGGGGGGGAGATGGAAGTGGGGGGTGGGTTGTCCCCTATGGCATGGGGCCTGGCCTAGATGATTTCTAAGATTCTGTCAAGTTTGATGACTTGGAAGTCATTTCTACCATCTCTCTCCCAACTCTGCTTTTTTCTCCTAATTTCCTTGACCTGCTTTTGCCTCTCCGGATTTTAGCATTATTTCCAAAGTAATTGCTTCTTATCTCTCTGCTTTATAACTCACTTTCTGGCTAGTTTACTCAGTGATAACCCTGGGAAATATGTATCTCACAAGCAAATCGTTTCCTCCTTTTGAGATAGTGTATCTCTGTGCTCTGTCTGCAGTGGAACAATTTACATGGTAACTTTGGGGTGTGTGCAGAATATTGAAGAATAAGGCTCTTCAGCCCAAGTTCTTGGTCCTCTCTTAAATCTGTTCCCTGATGCCAGTTTGAGATGTTGGTGGTATGACTAAATTGGAAAACAGATTATTCAGCCAGATGACTGGGTCCTACATGAAGTAGATGCCTATCTTCTCATATGTATATTCTGATAACTGTTCTGATAACCAGTTTCTCTTATTCCAGTTTTCTTATTCCAGTTCCTCAAACTCAGGCTGAAAGAGGTCTGGGAAGTAGGGATGGAGGGTTAGGGAGCAGTTGTGACTCACTAGCTAAGCATGCAGATCAGAACTGAGCACCCTTTGTAGGGGCTCAATTAGCACTCAGAGAATAAGTTTTTAAAAAGACTCATGACTAGAAGTACAGGTTTCCTCCTGTATTTCTTTCTGAAAGCAGAAAGGTACTATTTGGTATGACTTACTCAGCTATTTTTGGAGTCAGGAATGCTATTATCATTAATTTTATCTTAAAAAACTTTAACCATTCCAAGGCCCCATATAATATCCTACCAAATCATTCTAAGTAGGAATATCGTACTTTCTGATAGCAGAGAAAATATGTACTATAAAATTCTGAATGTTGTAGGTAAAGAAAATAGCCTGAAAATTGTCCTTCTAAAGTGTTAACACAAAGTGTAAGAAGCCCAGTCAAATTTGGTAGTTCATATGAACAATGAATAAATTTTTATATTAAGTACATTCAAAATATGTTATTTTTTTTTACCTTAAATGCACATTGAATTGGTTATCCTTTATTTTCACTGGCTAAGCATGGCAATTATATTTCTCCAATAAAGCTAGATTTAAAAAATTTATTTATTTACTTTTTGTTGCCCTTGTTGTTTTTATTGTTGTTATTGATGTCATCATTGTTGGATAGGACAGAGAGAAATGGAGAGAGGAGGGGAAGACAGAGAGGGGAAGAGAAAGAGAGACACCTGCAGACCTGCTTCACCCACCTTTGAAGGGACTCCCCTGCAGGTGGGGAGCCGGGAGCTCAAACCAGGATTTTATGCCGGTCCTTGCGCTTTGCGCCACGTGCACTTAACCCACTGCGCTACTGCCCGACTCCCCCAATAAAGCTAGATTAACCAAATATCCATTCAGCAAAAGTGAATGGTAAAAAGGTAATTTTGGTGCCATCTTCACATATAAAGATAAGATACCCATTTTACATCTCATGCAAACCCAGTTCATCAATTAAATATAAGGGGATGATAATTCCAAGAATAGGCTTCAGAATTATTCCCAAAAAAATATAACTAGCACTAATTCAATGATCCAGTGTTTATCGAATTATAACAAAGAATCACTTCCAGAATGCACTTACTATATTATCAATCCCAAGAAAAATTCTTCTGAAAGATACAAGTTGGCCACCAAGATACAATCTTCTTGTAAGATTTCTCTAAGTCCTGCAGATGTTCCTACTTTAGGTCTGTAGAGAAAGAAGATTATATAACATCATGCGCTTGAAAGACAAAAGAGGAATTCCTGAATTGGGAAGGTGGCTCAGTGGTAGAGCTCAGGACTTGCAATGCATAAGGTCCCAGGTTCAATCCTGAGCAGTACTCTCATCTTTCATAAAAATTAAATGGGTCTTTAATGTGTGTCTATATATCCTTTTAAAAAGAATTCCTAACCACAACATTTATGGACAATCTAATTAAAGTACTTTCTAATTATCATGTGAAATATGATGCTTATTTAAGTTTTCTGTTGGACTGTTTTTCTCCCCTCCTACAGTTCCTAGAACTGGGATTTTTTTAAAAAATATTTTTACTAGTGATTTAAGATGTTTTAAAAAGTTATGAGATTGTAAGAATCTTTTTATACCCACAGTCAGCACATGTAAATAACCCCACCCACACCCTACTCTCTTGTAACCTATCACAGTTCTCACACAGTACAAGAGATAGGTTATTGTGTGTGTGTGTGTGTGTGTGTGTGTGTGAAAGAGAGAGAAAGAGAGAGAGAGAGAGAGAGAGAGAGAGAGAGAGAGTTTGTTTGCTTTAGTAATCTATATTTTAAGTTCAAGTGTGTTTCATGCCTTTGCAGCCGTGCAGAGCTGACTTTTAGCCCCTAGGACCACAGGTGCCAATAATGGTGCTGTCCTGACTAGCCAGCTTTACTTAAGTGGACAAAATCCAGGCTCAGAACATCCCTTACTCCACATGCAAAAGAATTAGATTCAACTGTCATGTTCCCAGTCTGATTTCAAACAGATATTCCAATGGTTACTTGGGAAGACAATATTTGTTTTGCCCACCTTTGAAGGCTGCTTGAAGCCTCTAGTATGTCATTTTATAAAGTACAAAGCAATATACAAAACTAAATGCTTTATTCTGATTAAAAAAAAGAAGTGCTTCTTCCACTAGAACATCTGACCAAGGAATGTTGGGTTTGACAAAGAATTGGAGCCAAAGAGGGAAAAACACTAAAAAAAAAAAAAAAAAAAATCCGATTAACAAACATCTAGCAGGTATTACAGCAAACAGTGACGACTTGATTAATCAATTATAGAGACCAACATTCAAGTCTTTCTGTTACACTAGCATCAATACTCTGCCTATCAGAATTGGTTTATTTCTGCTGCTGAGCAGCCATCAAACCGCTGAAGCCTAACCAATGTGAGAGTGATGTGGACTCCATTAATTGTGTGGCTCATTTTATGCATGGAGTTGTATGCTTGTTTTTTCTCTTTTAATTTCCTCCTGCTTGAACTGTTGGTCATAAAACAGTTTGAAATAGATCTACTGAGTGTGAGACAAGTTTTGTAACTTAAAAAATGTCTGAGTCAGTAGTGGGCATTGCAGGTCATAAAGTGGACTTGGGGGAACTCTTAGGCTATGAGATGGATTAGCACCTGACTTCCCCTCCCAACAGTATTGGCTCCTGTCTGCAGCTGGTATAAGCATTGGAACTCACCTGTGATCATTAGGCACAAGCATAACACAGAGTATGACTTTATGACCATCCATCAGATAGGGCCCTGTGCACCCTTGTTTTAGGCAAATGGAGTTGATGACATCTGCCAGTTTAGTCTTCCCAGCATCCACCTACCCTTTTGTGAATAGCATCTGCTTCTCCTGGGTCCCAACCCTTCCTTCCACTCCTTGCCTGTGATCTTCTCTGTGGTTCAAGTGGAGCTGAGCTAAGTCCTCTTTCTTTGAAGTGGGGCACTATGAAAATCCCAGGGGTAGCTGGGACCCATATAAGGCCCATGAGAAGCAACCCAGGTCTTTAGCAGGAAACTCACAGAAACAGCATCCTGCTGGATTTTAGACTGGCAATACTTTAAGCCAGAGTTTCTTCTCTCTTTGCTACTACTGAAGAAGAATCCAGAGGAAAACAGCCCACACAGAGGAAAGGAGAGCCAAGAGATAGAGACAGACTAGGGTCTGCTGGTATTGTCTGAACTCTTCCTGGGTTACTCTTCTGTTAGAAGAGCCAGTCTGAATTGTCATATGTAACTTCCAATCTAATCCAAATGATGCTGCTGATTATATCTTCCTGCCTTAGCCTATCATATATGTCCAGATATGTGAAGATCAGTGAACAGGAGGAAGAAAAAAAAAAAAGACAGACTCAGGGCTTCAGTCACAATTGAAAACTATACATAGATATTTTAAAATGAAGGCCCCACTCCCCAAAGAGTTTTCTTGGATCTGTTGACCATTTGCTTTTTTTTTTTTTTTTTTTGATGTTTTTTCCTTTATTGGGGGATTAATGTTTTACAGTGGACAGTAAATACAATAGTTGGTACATGCATAACATTTTTCAGTTTTCCACATAACAATACAACCTCCACTATGTCCTCTGTCATCCTTTTCCAGGAACTGTACTCCCCCCCGCCCCCCACCCCAGAGTCTTTTACTTTGGTGCTCTACACCAACTCCAGTCTAAGTTCTGCTTAGTGTTTTCTCTTCTGATCTTGTTAGACATTTGCTCTTATGCTGTTAGACTGATTTAAAAATAATTCTGTGATGTACACTGGGAAGGGGCCTCTGTTATGAATTCATTCACTCACTCATTCATTCATTCAATAATTGGAAACCTGTCTGTGCTAGGTGGTTAGAATGCAGCAGGAGAACAAGACATCTGTTTCCCTAATGGAGATTGTGATATAATATATTTTAGTAAATCAGGAACCCAGGAGGTGGAGAAATAGACAGAATCAGCAGATTTTGACAATAAGCCTCTTACAGGTGTGCAGTACTGCCTAGGAGTGAATCCTGATTTTCAAGGTATGTCTATGACATGTTAAGTGTTTAGTCTCTGTAACATGAGTGCTTACCCTGGTGTGCCACTGCCTGGCCTAGGTGTTTAATCTCTGATGACCCTCATCAGCTGCAGTTATCAACCCTAAAAGGAAGTGTTTCCTTAAAAAAGAAGTTGAGGGAGTCAGGCATAGTGCAGCAGGTTAAGCACAGGTGGTGCAAAGCACAAGGACTGGCATAAGGATCCTGGCTCAAGCCCCCGGCTCCCCACCTGCAGGGGGTCACTTCACAGGTGGTGAAGCAGGTCTGCAGGTGTCTATCTTTCTCTCCCCCTTTCTGTCTTCCCCGCCTCTCTCCATTTCTCTCTGTCCTATCCAACAACAACAACAGCAATAACAACAAAAGTAATATCTGCAACAACAATAAAAAACAAGGGCAACAAAATGAAATAAATAAATAAATAAATAAAATAAAATAAAGGAAGTTGAGAGAACTCAGCAACAAGAAGGTGTAGAATCTAGAAATCACCCATTAATCCTATTGCTTTAATGCAACTCACCATCTCCTAAGACTGCTAAGAGTGTAGTAGACTCAGCCCCTTTTGCTTTGGTGAGCTGTAAACACTTTGTGTGGTTGACTGCATTTCATTTTCTCCAGTCTTTTCTGACTGTATCAGAAGCCAAAGTGACACTTTCCAACTCCAGAGAGTCAGTCAAGGCAGAGAAGACAGAGAATCTTAAGTTGTAAGAATCTAGCCTGAGACATTTTTAGATCCACTCTGGTTCTCTCTGGAGTTCCCCAGGCTTGGGGAAAGGGGGATGCAGGTGAATGTGTGGGGTGGGGGAGGTGGAGGTGGGAGAGAACCCACTGCACTCTCCTCTTTTGTACTCCTATTCAGTGGAACCCAAGGCTTTTGTGATTCCCTCCTCACTGTTTTGCCTTCATCATTGCTCCCAATCTCCCTGGTCTCCACAGCTAATTAACCCTTTGTTATTTTCATTGTTGTTAGGTATAAGCCAGTTGTGATTGGGAAGGATTCTAAGTGAATTATCTCTTTCATTTGACAGGTCAAAGAGAAATTGAGAGGAGGAAGTGGGGAAGGAGAGAGAGAGAGAGAGAGACAGAGAGAGAGGGAGAGAGAGAGAGAGAGAAAGAGAGAGAGAGAGAGAGAGAGAGAGGGAGAGGGAGGGAGAGGGAGAGGGAGAGAGACCTTTAGCATTGCTTTACCACTTCTGAAACTTATCCCCTGCAGGTGCAGACTGGGGACTTGAACCTGCGTCCTTCAGCAAGGTAATGTATACACTTTACAGGGTATGCCTCCTCACAGATCCTAAAACTAGCTCTTTATTGCCAAATTCACACTGAAGCCCCAACTCTTGGTTAGAGGAGCCACTGCCTTTATCCATAGACACAAAGCCTTCTGAGGTGATCTGACCAACCAGAGAGGAAAGGCAGGTGCCTAACACAGTAGCATAGAGACTCAGCCCAATACCCAGCCTCTCCTCCCCAGCTGTGTGCCAGAGAATATCTGGGGGTGTTAGTTTTAAAACTCCAGACTGCATGGAGGTAGTGAGTCCAGGACTTGCCTCTGGAGCAGTTTAGTATTGTGTTTGTCTTGAGGGCACAGTGTCCTGCATGGTTCAGACTGTCTGGGACTGTTCTACTTTGGTTTTTCAAATTGCCAAAATGATGACTAATGCAAATGACACAAGTATTTTTGGTGCATGATGACATCAGTCCTTGACCACTGACCCGACCTGGAAAGCTGAAATGAAGCCAAGATGAACAGTCCACATGATGGGCATGCTCATGGGTGGCTCCTTTGGAGAGCTCAGGCAGCCATGGGGCAGAGACAGTGGATGTCTTCTGGTCCCAGTCCTTCTCCTGTTCCTCATTGCCATCTCCCTGAGATCCATGTTCCTGTCCTGCTGGATTGAATTCGGTGAACCATTTCTAGCTACATAAGCTTGTTTGACTTTTCCTCATCCGACAGTCCCCATTTCATGACACACCATCCATAGTTCTCATCTTCTCAGTTCACTTAGATCAGCACTTAGCCTTGCCTCATGCTTTGCTTACTTCTCTGCAAAAAGTTACCATGACTTCACAGTGGCTACAAACATTTCCTGCCATTACTGGGGTGGGGGGGAGAGAAAATGCCAAGCAGAAGAAAAACCACCATCTGCTGACTGACCAAACAGGAACAGGTTGTGGGTTTGTTAAAAAAAAAAAAAAAAAAAACTCACCACAAAGAACTAACTACACAGATAATAGTAGCGTTTAACAAACACTGGTTTGAAACATTTTTAAAGATTTATTTTATATATTACATATGAGGGAGAAAGTTTCTAATGGGGCAGAGAGAAAGAGACTGACAGAGGAAAACAAAGCACTCTAGTGTAGGTGGTGTCAGGGATGGAACTGGGAACCTCAGGTTTGCAAGTCTGATGCTCTACTAGTTATTTCCCAAGCTCAGTTTGAGGTGTTTTTTTTTTCTCCTCATAGTAATGTTTTCAATGTCTCTCTATCATGCCCTGAAGCAGGCATCACCTCTCTTTGGATGAAGAAACTGAGGTGCAGAGAGAAGAGGTTAGAAATTTGTCTAAAGGTAGTTGGGCGGTAGCGCAATGGGGTAAGCGCATGTGGTGTGAACCACAAGGATTGGTGTAAGGATCCCGGTTTGAGACCCTGGCTCCCCACCTGCAGGGGAATCGCTTCACAGGCGGTGAAGCAGGTCAGCAGGTGTCTGTCTTTCTCTCCCCCCTCTCTGTCTCCCCTTCTGTCTCGATTTCTCTCTGTCCTATCCAATGACAGCAACAACAACGACAATAATAATAACCACGACAATGATAAAACAATGAGGGCAACAAAAGGGGAAAAAATGGTCTCCAGGAGTGGTGGATTCGTGGTGCAGGCACCAAGCCCCGGCAATAACCCTGGAGGCAAAAAAAAAGAAAAAAGAAATTTGTCTAAAGACAGGCGGAGCCAAGATGTTGTCTAGAGGACAACACCTGGCGTATCTTCTGCAAGAAGGCATTTTTAAACCTGGGAGTTTTGGCCTCCAGGTTGCAGATACTACCATGATGCCAACCTCATTTCCCTGGGCAGACAACCTCACCAATGTGTCCTGAAATCCCACGTCTCCAGAGCCCTGTCCCACTAGGGAAAGATAGAAAAAGGCTGGGAATGGTCCAGGAGGTGGTGCAGTGGATAAAGCATTAGATTCTCAAACATGAGGTTCTGAGTTCAATCCCCAGCAGTACATGTACCAGAGTAATGTCTGGTTCTTTCTCTCTTTCTCGCTCTCTCTCTCTCTCTCTCCTCCTATCTTTATCATAAATAAATAAATAAATAAATAAAATATTTTAAAAAGAAAGAAACAGGCTGGGAGTATGGATTGACCTGCCAATGCCCACATCCAGTGGAGAAACAATTACAGAAGCCAGACCTTACACCTTCTGCAACCCAGAACTATCCTAGATCCATGCTCCCAGAGGGATAAAGAACAGGAAATTCTTCCAATGGAGGGGATGGGATATAGAACTCTGGTGGTGAGAATTGTGTGTAATTTTACCCCGCTTACCCTATGGTCTTATCAACCATTATTAAATCAATAATAATAAAAAAATGTGTCTAAAATCACTTGTGATGACACAACAAATGGCAGAGAGAATCAGAGCTAACATAAGTTATACAGATTCTAAATGTTAATAACTTAAAAATTCCTAGTTTTTGAACTCAGATATCACACATGTACTTGATTTCAAAATGTACTTGGAAAGCCCATCCAATATCCTTTCTCTTCCCCGACTCCAACAACCAACCACTTCTCAGTGTTTGACAACAACTTTCTTGATACACACGTATAATGTGTGTATGTGTGTGGTGCTAGTTAATTTTCACAAAAATCTGAACATGTTATACATTATACATATAGTTATTCAATTTGCCTTTTTCACTCATAAAAACTCATGGTAATTCTTTCTTGAAAAACAATTGTGAGGAAATGAATTCATACATTGTAATGACTGTACTATACTTCATAAATATACTGTATTAATTCAAGAACCATCCTGTAGTTGGACAGTCCTTTTGCTTCTGTAGGCCTAATGATAGCTGTAATCATTACTGTGCTGGTATGAATAATGATAAAAACCCGTGAATGTGTGGTCTTACATACTAGGAACTGTGTTTGAGGAAATAAGTTTATGATTTTTTAGAGTATTTACAGAGTTGTACAATCCCACTACAACCAATTTTAGAATGTTTGTTATCACTCCACAAAAGAACCTCCATGTTTATATCTACTTGCTCCTCTTGCCTAATACATTTTGGTGTTGACCTTTTAATCTCTTAAATACTAAGTTTCACCTTCAAAAATCTATGAATACATATGAGTATATACTTTTATCTTTTTATTCTACAACTGAAGCTTTGGTGCAAGGTGCGCAAAGTATTGATTCCCTTATAGTTTTATTTTATTTTATTTATTTTATTATCTAATGATTAAGAAGGATGGTTTTATCCTCCTTTTTTTTTTTGCCATTTTTTCCCTTTTGTTGCCCTTGTTGTTTATCCTTGTTATTATTATTCTTGTTACTGCTGTCACTTTTGTTGGATAGGACAGAGAGAAATCAAGAGAGGACTGGAAGACAGAGAGGGAGAGAGACAGATAGACACCTGCAGACCTGCTTCACCGCTTGTGAAGCGACCCCTCCTGTAGGTGGGGAGCTGGGGACTCGAACTGGGATCCTTATGCCAGTCCTTGTGCTTTGCACCATGTGCACTTAACCCACTGCGCTACCACCTGGCCCCCGGTATTTTTAATTTCCAAAAGTCAACATTTAATTTTGTCATTTAAAAAAAACCCATTTTAAAAAACTGGATTTGACTAAAATACAGACTGTTGAATCAATTTTAAAACTCAAAATAGGATATTCTTTAAAAAATAAATTACTTTTGTAAATATTCAGGAACATAAGACAAATGAGTAATATTTGTTTGGATCCTAAATATATTCATGATATACTTTTTTTTTCTGACTTGGTCATGTCTTTGATATCCTTGTATTATTGTTATTGTTCTTATTCTTCTCCTTTTTGTCTACTACATCTATCTAAACAGAAAGGAAGTCTCTCACTACATTTGCAATTTTATTAAGTTTTCTTTACATTTCTAATAACTTTTTCTTATGTATTTAGCACACAGGCTTATGACTCATATTATCTTCTTAGATTATGTCTCATTCCTTGTCTCAATACATAATGTTCTCCTTCTTCCTGTTTAATACTTTACATTTAAATTGCACCTTGATTGTTATTAGCTTCTGCCTTTAAAAAAATTTAGTTGGTTGATATCCTTTACTTAGCTAATATCTTCACTTTTCTTTAAAAAAAAAAAAAACATTGTCCATAGTAAACAACACATGGCTAGTCTTCTCTCCACTATTACCACAACTCCATCCTCAGTGAACAGTCTCTTTTTTAAATTACGCATTATTTGATTATTTTACAGTAATTGAGATGCTAGGCAAACTTGATTTTATTCATATCATGTTCATGCTTTCAATTTTTTTAAAAAATATTTATTTCCTTTAGTTGTCCTTGTTTTGTTGTTGTAGTTATTATTGTTGTTATTGGTGTCATTGTTGTTGGATAGGACAAAGAGAAATGGAGAGAGGAGGGGAAGACAGAGAGGGGGATAGAAAGATAGACACCTGCAGACCTGCTTCACTGCCTGTGAAGCGACTCCCTTGCAGGTGGGGAGCAGGGGTCTTGAACCAGGATCCTTACGCTGGTCCTTGTGCTTTGCGCCACCTGTGCTTAACCCACTGCACTACTGCCCAACTCCCTCATGCTTTCAATTTTTATGTTATGAGATAGAGAAGAGACAAAATTTCCAGAATTTAAAAAATATGTAGATTTACTCCAGTCACTGAGCTCTGTTCCTGCTCCCATCTCCCTTTGAGTGCTAGAAATTTCATGGTGAGAACAGAGTTGGGAAAGAGGATGCTGGTGCCTCTGTAGTAGAGAAAGAAGCCTGGTAGACTTGCTTCAGATCAGCTAGGAAAGTCCACGCTATTGCTGATGTTATGTTTACGTCAACCATCACCTGTTATGATGTTACAAGAACGGCAGTTCCCTTCTATGGATCCTTTCCAGTACCTCAGTCCCAGAGCTGCTGTGAGAAGACAACAGACAAGATTTTGTGTGGACTAATATTTCATTATCCTCAAGTATATACCTAGGAGTAGAATTGCCAGGTTACATGGCAACTCTGTTTAATATTTTAAGAAACTGCCAAAATATTTTCCAAAGTGACCATGCCATTCTGAATTCCCACCAGCAATGAACACAAGGGTATTATTTCTCTCCATCCTTCCTAACACTTTTTCCCCCTTTACCAGAGTACTACTCACCTCTGGCTTATGGTGGTGCAGAGTCTCTTTGCATAACCATTATGCTATCTTCCTTGCCCCTCTCTAACACTTCTAAGAAAATTAGTTGCTTATTTACTATGAGAGAGAAAGAAAGGCCAGAGTACCACTCAATTCTAGTGTCAGCCTCAAATCTAATGTATGTAAGTCCTGTGCTCTACCACTACTGAGATATTTCCCTGACCTGAATAGCACTCATTTAATCTGTATATCTATTTATTTATTTATTTATCTATCTATCTGCCATCTATCTATTTCTTAATCTAACTATTGTAGTGGTTGTGAAGTGGTCTCTTATTAGAGTCTTGGCTTACTTTTCTCTGACAACTAAGGCTGTACATGTTCTTACTAGCCATTTGTGTATCTTCTTTGGAGAAATGTCTGTCCAGATCTTTTGCCCACTTTTGGATAAAGCTAACAATCTTTTCTCAATAGAGAACGGAAAAATAGTTCTAGTTATATTCTAGTTACAACTCAGTTCTCAGTGCTAAGATGTGCAAATACTTTCCTCCATTCTATGGGCTGTCTTTTTGCTTTTTTTCATCATGTCTTCTGAAGTTCATCACTGAGCTTGAGAGCCTCTATCTATAGGTTTAGTGGATGTCCTACCCAAGCCACTGTCCTCACAGAAAAACCACTATGGCTTTTATCCACACTCTCCGCTCTCCACACTCTCATACTCCCCACTCTCATTCTCCTTTCTGTTTGATTTTCAGGTGCAGATTTTTCCATCTTGGAGATGAAGGATCAAGGCAGCGTTGTCTTCCCACAGCCTCTCTCAACAGTTTCAGGAATGGCATCATCGTTGGGAATCTGCCATCTGCTCTCAACAAGAGTTCTGACCCTAGGAAGTCATTGGTTTAATCCAATTAACGACATAGCAGAAAAATCTCACTCCATCTCAGAGATGTTTATGCGATCACAGGCAAGGCCAGAGTACTGCTAACATCTCTGCAAATGTCATTAGTGGCGGCTATTTCCAGTTTCCTCGGGGTCATTAATGAGCTTGTTCAACAAGGCCAGTTCAGATACCAGCTTTCCTCCAATATCCCCAAGGGAGCTTTAGCTTCCAACCAGATGAAGTTCATATTTATCCCTGATGACATCATATTTCCTCACCACCAGCACCCTATTCAGCATTCACAAACAGGCTTATTCCAGTTGGAGCACAAATTTTATGAAAATCATTGTCAAATGCACTACTGACACTCACAGAATGTGTCTGTCCCTTATGTCGCCTGCTCCTTCTTCCATTCTGCCTCTCCTGCTGCTATTCTCCTAATAGGGAACTTTAAAAAACTGTAGTAACAAAGGAAAAAGCATATCTGTCTATCTATCTATCTATCTATCTATCTATCTATATATATCACAAAATTTACTGCTTGAGCTATTTTATTTTTTTATTTCTCTATTGGGGATTAATAGTTTATTTTCAACAGTAAAATACAATAGTTTGCACATGTGTAACATTTCTCACTTTTCCATATTTCCATACAGTCCCCACTAGGTCTTCTTCTGCCATCAGGTTCCAGGACCTGAACCCCCCTCTCCACCTCAGAGTCTTTTATTTTAGTGCAACACACCAAATCCAACCCACTAGCTATTTTATAATGATCAATTCAGTTTTGCTCAGTACATTCATGTTGCTATTCACATGAACATTTATTCACATATAACCAGTCCCCAGAACACTTTTATCTTGCAAAGCTATAAAATTGCTCACTCACTGAACAACAACTCCATTTTCTTTGCCTAAAGTTCTACCATTCAACTATTTCTTTAACTTTTTTACTATCTTTATTTATTTATTGAATAGAGACAGCCAGAAATTGAGAGGGAAGGGGGGATTGAGAGGAAGAGAAACAGAGAGACACCTGCAGCACTGCTTCACCACTCATGAAGCTTTCCCCTGCAGGTGGGGACCAGGGACTTGAACCTGGGTCCTTGTGCATTGTAACCTGTGTCTTTAACCAGGTGCATCACCACCCTACCCCTTACCATTCAACTATTCCTATGACTTCGACCATTCAAACTACTTCATATAAGTAAAACTATTTGTATGTTTTAAATTAATTTTTTTAACTGAGAATGTGAAAACAGCACATTTCCATCACGCATGATGTTCTATTTTATCTTTTTTTTTTTTTTAAATTCAGTGACAGTATCAAATCCAGGGTCTCATGCATACAAGGCATGTGCTCCACTACTGAGTAACTTTGGCTCCACTGTTTGTGCTTTTGGGAATGGCTCATTTCACTTCACATAATGTCCTTAAGGTTCATCTATATTGTAGTAGGTGTCAGAATATCCTTCCTTTCTGGATGCTGAATAATACTCTGTTGCTTGTATACACCACATTTTGTTTATTAATTCACCCATCAATGGACATTTGGGTTCTTTCTACCTTTTTTGCTATTGTGAATCATATCGGAATAAAAATTCTGAGGGATGGGGGAGAAGGACTAGGAATTGGCTTTTCATTCTGTAGGTGATAAGGGCCAATGAGATTTTCTGAGTGTATGAGTCATCAGTCAAGTTAGGAGGGCTTAGGGCAGAAATGTAATTTAAATTGTCCCTTGTCATTGTGGAAAATTCTCTTTTTTTAGTCAGTTAGTGTTAATAGAAGGAAGATCAGGGGACCAGGCATTGAAAAGTGGCAGCTCCAGACAGTGGCCACAACTCTGTTCTCTGTCCACCAGGTAGGGGGTGTGATGGTCCTTGTGGGTGAGGAGGCAGATGGGGACTGCGAGTTTCCTAGCTCCATCCTCCTAATTAGGAGTAGTGTCTAGACTTGCTACAGACCTGGGACTCTGTGGCACCAGCAATCAACAGCTAATTAATTTACTTATATTTATCTTCCTAACTTAATTATCTCAAGGTTTCAAATGAGGATTGCCTCTTTCGACCCCACAGGCATGTCAGTATGTTTTTCTAATTGGAATAGTTGCTGGTGGAGTCAGCTGGGAGGCTCTCCATGTTCCTGCCTCTCTGTTGGCTCCACCTCAGCCTTGGGCTCTAACAATGCTCAGTTCCCCACCCAACAAAACCCAGCCCAAGGCTACCATCACCCTCCATTCTTCACCACCACAACTCCCTCTGACAGTTTGCTTATAATTTTAAGAAACTGAATGGCCCCCTCAAGTCCCTTGTTAGCCTAGATTAGAAACCTGGGCATGTTAACGTAACACCTAAGCATATATACATAGATAGATAGATAGATATGTACTTATCTATGTGTATATATAATTACAGATATATAATTTATTATTAATATACAGACAAACACAGACAGTAATACAATCTTACCAAAATTTTTTTTAAAAAGTCAAAGGAAGAGAAGGAAACAGTCCAAAGAATGATTAAATAACTGGGGAATTTGTTCCCTCGTTGTTCCAGGGATCCCTCAGTAAATGGCCTTGGCTGGGTGAGTTGGGGGAACTCTCTCTACCTGCATCCCCTGGAAGGCAAAGTGAGTTGCTCCCTATGGTCAGAAAAGCCACTGGCTCTGGTGAATGCAGGCCATGTTTTTATTTGACCCTGTGTGGAGGGACTGTAGGGCCCAGAAGGGGGGAAGGGGCTGTGCTGAGTCCAGGCCTTACTTTTACCTGGTTGGGGAATAATGTTTCTGGCCTTGTCCTTCTCCTCCACTCTCCAGTCTAGGGAGACAGCGTATAGAAAATCTGTCATTGGTTGTGCAGAAATACAGTCTTGCTCCCAGCAAACTTCTGGCTTTGGGGCATTTAGTCAGAGAGCCAGAGTTCCTCCCAGCTACACACTTGTTCCTGTCCTGCCAATGGGTTAGGCTGGGCTCATGGAGGGGACCCAGGCAATCAAAGCATGTAGAGCTCTCTCAGGCCATGGAGTGACTTCATCTGATTCCACTATCACTGCCAGAAGTGAGTGCTTTGCCAACACACAGCTGGCAAATGGGGGAGGAATGCGTGCCTAGGCTCCTCCCCACTGTCTCCTTAACAGGCTCAACCCAGGCTGGTGGGCCAGTAGGATACCCTTTCTTCTCTCATCCTCACTCCACACAGCAACATATGAATATAATCCTTTCAAACAGAAGCATGGCTCTCCCCCAAGGGAATTCTTTATCTCATTAGGCAACAAAAACTGGTGCTGAGTGGGGCAGACACAGCAGATGTGAACATCCCCCTCTCCCCTATGTCTGCAGTCAGAAACACTCAGCTAAAAACCAGCCATTTCTGAACTAAAAGGAGAGATGGCTAGGGACCAAAAGATTCCATCTATTTGGAAAAAAGTTTCTCAGGTACCAGGAAGGAAGGAGCCCAAATCTGAGTGACAGGTGGGCCCTGATGCTGGGAAGGGGGCAAGGGGAGGGCCAGATGCTGGTGTCAAGGCACCAACTGACTCAGCTTCTACCTAGGGACAGGAAATGGGGCTTCAGTCCTGTGCAAGGTGGGGAGTTGAGAGGGGAGTCTGCTTTGAATGGGGAGCTTCAAAGGGTTGCCCTTTCCTTGAAGGGAAGACCTGGGGGGGGGGGGGGCTCTGTTGTCAGGGGAGCATGCCATCTGCTTGCCATCTGGCACAAAAATAACATCCCCATGGAGAGACCAGAAGTGTAAGTAGCAGTTGTGTTTAGCTTTTCAGTTGAAATGTTATCTTAGTTGGGTTGTGCAGAATGCAGCTTGAAGAACAGGGGTGAGAATGGCTCCAACCAATCAAAATATTTCAATTCACTCTCAAAGAAAATCTCAAAGGAATCCCATCCACCCAACCAACTATTTGGTGAGGCGCAATACCAGGCACAATACTGAGCACCTGCTACATACAATCCTCCTGCTGGCTTGAGCACACTGATGGACAAGACACACATAGGCTCCTCTGGCTGGAAGGCCTTCTCTCTGGACCAGTGCTTTGCAAAACCTGGCGGAAAAAAAATCACAGCCCTAGAGTCTGGAAGGGACAGCACCTGCCCTGTTCTCTACTTCTGCCCTCACACATCTCTTGTGGAAAAGTCACAAAGCCAAGTTTCTCCTTTACATATGTGTGCAGCTGCTGGTGTTGGGTCGTTCAAGACAGCTTTTTGTAAGAACAGGATAGGCTGTTCCCTCAGTCTTTCTCCCCTGCTATTCCCTCCTGACCTCCTCAATTCCTTAGTCTACTTTCCTGGGCCCTCTTCCTGGTAGCTGCTAGAGCTGTCTCCACAGGACCTTCTGTGGCTCCCCATAGGCATCCTGATCAAACTTGATTTTTTCAATGGACATGGGTGCTCAGGATCAGCCTCCACCCTCTGTCCATCTTCCCACATCACTTCCTACATACTGGTTCTGTCTTTTGCAGTCTTTCCCATCACCTACAGGGTCCCAGTGTGCAGGAGGCACGTGCCTGGCCCTTTGCTAGAAACAGCCTGACTGCTTCTGCTAATGGGGCCCAAAGCCTTTGATGTACTGCTCCTCCATAAGTTCTCCCTACTCCCTCCTTCTTCTATCTCTCTACCAGGATCTGCTGCTTCCACTTCTGGCTCCCTCAGCCCTGTCCAGTACTTTTGGCCTGTGTCTTCCAAGCATGCCAGACTTGTACATACTTTCCTGCAGCTCTCATGATTCAGAGTGGAGGCACCAGGCCTGTATATTCATCATTTGTAGCTTCCCAGGATTTCTTCATGAAGGGGTCTCTGCACAATATCTTACACTGCAGGTTCGAATTCTGCTAGAGGGTTCTGCAGGCCCACTGGTGACTGGTCTCAGAGGTGCAAACAATTTGACTCTTACCTGACCTCTGAGAGACTGGACATGTGGTGGATCAAGAGAAGTGAGAAGCAGGTGGACTCCCACCCAGGTACTTCCTCTGTGAGCTGTGAAAAGCATAGCGCTCTTGTCGTCTTTAATCCATGAGAGTGAGGACCAACTCTGATTTGAGTCAGCTGGTATGAAGGTGAAATGCCAAGGCCTGTCCTCAGCAGAGTGTTCTTGCCTTAGCAGTGCACAGGAAACTGTGACCATTGCCTTCCTTCTGGAAGCCACCTTCACTAGTGTCAGTCCTGGAACTCCTCCTGAGAGCTGGGTTTTAACACTTGCCTCTTTGCTGCTCCTTGGAAAGGTGCTGTGTTCCTGCCCCAGGTTACAGAACAAGGGCCTCGGAGCCTCACCCTCCAGTTTCTGATGACCAAATAACTGGTAAGGAGGACACAGATGAAAGTCTCTTCATTGGCTGCTGGAGGCCACAGTCTCAGCCACTGATGCTATTTGGTGCATAGAAGAAGTGAAAGACAACATTCTATAAAATAGCAGTTCCTAAAAGGGAAAGAGGGTGGGTTAGATGAATCTGGAAAAGGGCTTAACTGTTTAAAGAAGACATGGTGGAAGGGAATTGGGTGGTAGCACAGCTGGTTAAGTGCACATGGCGCAAAGCACAAGGTTCTTGGTTCAAGCCCCCGGCTCCCCACCTGCAGGGGGGTTACTTCACAGGTGGTGAAGCAGGTCTGCAGGTGTCTCTTTCTCTCCCCCTCTCTGTCTTCCTCTTCTCTCTCCATTTCTCTCCATCCTAGCTAACAATGATGACATCAATAACAACAACAACAATAATAACTACAACAATTAAAAAAAAAACTACTTGGTGGAAAGTGCATGCTGAATTCTGATACTATACACTTGAACCCCATAGCGTGTGATGGGGGGGTTGGTAGGCAGAGGATAGTCCCCAGTACTGACCCCAGCACTGCACATGCCAGAGCTGCAGGCATCTCTCTCTCTCTCTCTTTATCAGTAGAATGTTATAAATCAGTGCTGCTTCAGTACACATTTTTGTTTAAAGATCAGCAAAGTGGGATGGGACTTCACCTCTAACCAGGTTGTCCATGGCAACCTGCTATTATATTGCCAGCCACCCCCTACTCCTCCCTGCCCAGTGAAGAAAGGGGGTTCCCAGTAAGACCATCTCTTGTATGGACAGAAGCACCAACGCACAGTTGGGGTACTTGGCCACCCAGCAGATCCTCAGCAATCTATTCTTTCTGGCCCTTTGGATTTTCAAATGACTTCACATATTTTATTTCCACTTCTAGTATTTGGAGGTCAAGTTGGTTTATCAGTTTCTTCCAAAAACATCTTCTCTCAAAGAAGTGGGAGATGGCAAATCAACTGACTGCATGGTGCCCAGAGCACACAGAAAGGACAGCGATCAGCTCTCAGATTGCTTTCATTCTCAGAGAGTTACTGTGAGATCCATCTCAAAGTGAGTGAAAAGGATGCACCATTCATCTCTTTTATTTGCCAGCACAATCATCCCCAGGGTTTGTTATCTGACTCACACTGGGACTGCTCTAATTTGAATAATGTATATACTACTGTGTAACTATAACTCAGCCAAGCATCATTTTGTACTATACTTTATTTTAAATAAACCCATTCTCAGGGGACCAAAGCAAGGAAAACCCAAGCGTCTCTCCTCTATGAAGTCTTGGGCTTTACACATTTCACTTTTTCATTTCTATTTAATTCTTTGTTTCCTCTCAAACCAGGAACTTAAAATCCAGGGTAATTTCTATGGCTAATTACTGACTTTCACAAAGCCAAATCCTGGAGATTTTCTCCCTTTCCCATCTTTCCTCCCTCCCTTACTTCCTTGGTGTCTCCCCTGTACTCCTTTCATGGTTTTATTAAGGTCTGAATTACAAACTATAAAATTAACTTGCTTTAACTGAACAGTTCAGTGATTTTAAGAATTTCAGATTGTACAACTTTAGACACAATCCAATCTATCACTTCCCAAAGGAACCAGATGCTCACTTGCAGTCATTTTGCATGTTTGTTCCCATCTCAGCTAGATTAACTGACATCAAGGTGGGAGAGGGGGTTCAGCCCCAACTCTCCCTGAATTTTGAATTTGGTAATCACTGAAATCAGGGTTTTTCTTCAGTCTTTTCCATAAGTGATTACACCAGATGATAACAACTTCCTTTTTACAGTTCACACTCAAGATAGGTTAATTTTGCTCCCATTATTTTTAATCAGTGAGCCTTCTTCACCAGTGTGACTTCTGGGATGGAACAAAATATTCAAGTTGCTTGTGGCTGATGTTTAATAAACTCTTTTCAAATAAATATAGTGAGTCCATGCCACCCCCACACCAACACCCCAACCCAGCCTTTGACAACTGGCTGATCTGAGTTCAAATCTATAACAACTCTGGCAAGTGATTTCTTTGTTGGCATCTTGGTTCTCCTTTATCCCTGCCCTCATAGGAAGTGTGATCTCTGATACTTGAGTTGTTTTTCTCTGTGGCTCTCACTGTGCTAAGTGCTCTCTGTGTGCTATCACATGGATGAGATAATCATAAGCCTACCTATTATTATTGAAATGAGGATTCAGTGAAATTTTCAGTATGAAGCATAACCCCAAATACTATGACTTTATTCTCTGACTTTTCCTTCCTGCTTAATCCTGCCTTTTACTATTTTGCCAGTATTCAGAATTTGGGTCCCTTCCCTTTGACATGGTGAACTGTTTGATTTTGGCCACTGTACCTGGCTAGCTTTTGTCCTCTAGCCTTTTAACTTGCCAGTTACTCAGTGCACAACATCTCAATAATTACACAAACAGCACAAAAGCAGCACTTAGCAGAAGGGAAGAGACAGTCATATCCTTGTAGGAGACTGAACAGCATGACATGGGGAATTCCTTTCATTTATGCACCTAATTTAGCTTGCAGAAAAGCAGCAATCAAGACCAGCCCCTCCTTTCTTGGAGTCGGGTGAGTAGATTCTAAAGTCCACATGAAAACATAAAAGAAAAGAATCAGAATGATTCTGAAAACAAAGACTAATGAGAATGGCTTAGTGTCTCTAGATATTGCATGCCACTTAAGTTCAGCAGCAAAAACAGAGCTATTGGTACCTGAACAGACAAACAGATCATAAAGCAAACTAAAAAGCTCAGAAAAGATCCAGTTAATACAAGAATTTAGCAGAACATGATGGAAAGATTGAAAGGGGTCGGGGGAAGAATCCATTAGGAGCAGTGGAACTACACAGGCTTGAAGTACTGGCAGAAGAAAAAAAAGAGAGAGAGAAACTGCTTATATGAAAAGATATAAAACAAGTCATAGCACTCACTGCACATTACACTTTGTGTAAAACAGAAGGAATCAGAAAACATAACTTCATTTGCTCATGTCTGCATAGAGAAACACTGAGAAGGTACACTATTAAGGGCAAGGAGGAATTTTTTGGAAGCAAGAAAGATGAAAGCAAGGTGTGTGAGGTGTACCATAGTCCAAGCATGCATCACGCAGCCAGGACCCCATAAACAACTGTGATCCCAACAGGCTGAAACATAGAGCCTGGGTGTGTAACAGATCGTGCTATCTACATTTGTGGAATTACATTCTGTGATGTTTATAGTAATGAAATGCAGTTCTCAGAAGTTATCCTTGTCATTCAGTAACACATGACTGGATAGTGGTTTGATTTTTAAAGTACTCATTCATTTATTTATGAAAGAGAGCCAGATCATCATTCTAGCTATGAGATAGGATCAAACGGGACCTTACACAAACAAATACTGTGCTCTGCAACTGAGCCACCTTCCTGGCCACAGTGGTTTGCTTTTTTTTTTTTTTTAATTATGAGTTTATGTAACCATTCAAATAAAATAAAAAAAATAGTATGGGTTGGGGGGGTTGAGCGGTGGCGCAATGGGTTAAGCACAAGTGGCGCAAAGCGCAAGGACTGGCATAAGGATCCTGGTTCCAGCCCCCGGCTCCCCACCTGCAGGGGAGTGGCTTCACAGGCGGTGAAACAGGTCTGCAGGAGTCTATCTTTCTCTCCCCCCTCTGTCTTCCCCTCCTCTCTCCATTTCTCTCTGTCCTATCCAACAATGAACAACATCAACAATGGTAATAATAATAATAACCACAACAAGGCTACAACAACAAGGGCAACAAAAGGGGGAAAAAATGGCCTCCAGGAGCGGTGGATTCATGGTGCAAGCACCGAGCCCAGCAATAACCCTAGAGGAAAAAAAATAGTATGGACTGAAAATATATCATGTAGTGAATACTTGTTTTACACAGGACACTGTGCTGACCTTGTAAACACACCATCTCATTCAGCTCTCAGAAAGGCCTGTGAAGTTGTCTTCTTCTTTATTTATTTATTCCCTTTTGTTGCCCTTGTTGTTTTATTGTTGTAGTTATTATTATTATTATATTATTGATGTCATCATTGTTGCATAGGACAGAGAGAAATGGAGAGAGGAGGGGAAGACAGAGAGGAGGAGAGAAAGACAGACACATGCAGACCGGCTTCACCACCTGCGAAGTGACTCCCCTGCAGGTGGGGAGCCAGGGGCTCAAACCAGGATCCTTGCTCTGGTCTTTGCACTTTGTGCCACATGCGCTTAACCCACTGCGCTACCGTCCGACTCCCCATATGTTACATTTCTTTTTGCTCTTCCTGCCTGCTTTGCTCTACCACTTTAAGTGCAGAAGCTTGTTCTAAGATCCTTTATTTCACTCTGACAAGGAGGGTGAAGATTAAGCAACAGGATGAGTCAAAGTGTCCCAGAGGGGAACCAGCAGAGATGGCCCCCCGGGATTATCTGTGGAACAGCAGGGATTCAACTTCCCTCCTCTGTCTGCTGGAACACCATGTGCACATGTCAGCTTCCCACTCATGGTACCTGTCTCCACCCTTCTGGCTTGACATATGCACCTACGTGGTACAAAATACCACTGATGCTAACCTTCTACTGATGCAAAGCTGTCCTTTGTCCCACACAGACAGGACACACACAGTCTCTAGTGTCTGGATGACACATGGGAGTGTAGATAACTTGGAATTCAGAACCAGGGACTGTGGGCTTGAATTTGAGCTCAGTCTCTTAGTAGTTTTATGATCAGACATATCTGAATTCTCTTTTAAAAATTATTTATTTATTTATTTTGGATAGGTATTGAGATAACTTGAGAGGGAATGGGATATAGAGAGGGAGACAGAGAAACACCTGCAGCACTGCTTCACCACTTTTGAAGCTTACCCCTGCAGGTGGAGAAGAGATATCTATATTCTCCGAGTCTTGGTTTTTCTTATCCATGAGATAAGAGTCCTGAAACTGCCGCTGTCCCCCACCCCTTTTCTATCTTCAGTGTCTTGCAAAGACCAGAGAAGCTGAACAGTCATGCTTGTGGTTGAACAGACAGCCAGAATAGGGCAGCTGCTACTGCCCCAGTCCCTTTTGCTACCTCTCTTATAGATTAATGTCAAACCAAGTCTTTTAATGTTAGTCTCACACCTCATTTTCTACCTCTGTGTCTAAAAGCAAATTCCATCTAGAACTCTAGAACCTCCCCTCCCCCCCCCCCAAAAAAAATCCTAGCCACTCTCCTAAGTTTCCAAATTCTCTCCCTCCCTCTCCATCCTTCTCTGTTTCTCTCAACATATGTTTTCTTGCTGGGGGTAGAAGATAGAATGAGAAAATCTAACACCCTCTGTCCTTGGTGAACCTTTAATCTCATTGGGGAAGACAAGCCTGAGACACAAGATACAATTAAAGAATAATAAAAGAGAGTGAGAGCATTCAAATATGCTGAGTCTAATGTTCTCTGCCTCTGTCTGCTTCTGAGTTCCATTCCTGCTTTATTAAACAAGATTGCTGAGGTGCTGACTCATGTTTAGTCTCTCAACACTAAGACAGTAATATTTCTCTGCTCCATGTGCACACACAGGTCAGAATATCCTGCTGTGTATTATATTTCTGTAGCAAATTCTACTGGGCATTTTTCTCTGAGTGTGCTCTGCAGTCCTATTTGTGTCTGGCTGTTTTCCCAGGTTGTCAATCTTGTAACTGTATTGTATCAGAGGTGTGAACTTCCAACAAGGAAAAGCTCTTCAAAGAGTTTGTTGGTTGGTGCCACATTTTCTCTGTGTGCTTAGAATTTAAGCCTGAGGGTACTGGGAGGTAGGGGTGTTGCTAAGTACTGTGTCCCTAAGAAGGCACAGTGTCCGGGCATATCTTTTCCCATCTCTGCACTTTGATTTTTCTCCTGAAGGAGGAGATGGGGAAGTTTGCATGAGAACTTCTAGAGGGAGGTAGTGCAAGCCCACATCTGGGTACCTGTTAAATAGGACCCGGTCAATTTTGCCTACAGCCAGTTTTGACAGTGTGTAGCAATAACCTCTTATTTTCTCTCCCACTTCAAGGCAGCTCTGTCTGACAACCTGCAGTCTTTCTGTGTCATTGGTGGTAGGACAACTCCCAGCATCCTCACAAAGGAACAGACCCACACAGAGGATGCACTCAGCAGGAGCATGTGCTGGGTTTCTTGGGTTGGTTAGAAGTAGAAAGATCCAGTTGGCTGGGTGACCACCCTGTAAACTGGCATCTTCCTGAGGTCCCATCCTATGAAGAGACTTCAGAAGCAGCAAGTCCTGGTGCCTCTGGGACCTTCACATCTAGTCTGTGTGGTGAGGAAAGGAGAAAGGATACTCAAGCACATGAAAAGAACACAGAAACCTGCCTGGCTATAAAGAGATTTTGACAACGTCATCCCCAAATTCACTTCCTGCAGTAACTGAGAAGGAGGCCAAGAAGTCAAATGATGAGGAAGGTGACAAAGCTGGCAAGCAGCCTACCTATGAGGAGATGTAGGTCTCCTCCTGACCCAGGGCCACATCTACCTTAATATTCTACCTCTGCTCAAAGGTTTGGTTGGTAGCCAGTCACCAGGCAGGGTCCTCACCCATCATGGTCTCCAGCATGAGTGGTGTGGAATTTGGAAGCCACAAATTTTGGATTCAGGTTGGCAGTTTTATTGATGATGGGAAAGTCTTGGTTACCATCCACTGTTTCTGGAATTTAATAGGTTGGAAATTATTAAGCAATATTTATTAAATTTTCTGGATTTACTCAGTATACACAGAAAAATAAAATTTTCATTTTCCTTCCTGATTGATATTTCTTGATTGAGGTGGAAAAGACTGAGTCATAGTCATAAGAAGGTTGGCTTAATTATAGATAGTACCAGCTGGTAAGCTTGTTGATGGAAGAAGAGCAAAGCCTCTCACACAAGTAACCAGTGTGGTTGGAAGTGTGTGGTTGGAAGGGCCAGATATTAATCGAAGTTGAAATAGCCCCTATGTCAATTTTGGAGTCTCCTGAGGTTCCCAACAAGCACAGAGTTTAACACACAAAAGCATACTCATTGAAAAGATGCCTGGACCCTGAAATGCACATGGTTCTTCTTCTAGCGTTTGCCCTTCTTCCGTAGCCAGTCAACAGCGTCAGGTTGAGCCTGATGTAAAGTTTCGAGACCTCCTTTGAATCTGGAGAGGTGGCAGTCATTGACTATGTGGGTCATAGTCTGTCTGTAGCCGCAGGGGCAATTCGGATCGTCTCTGGCTCCCCAGCGATGGAACATAGTGGCGCACCGGCCATGGCTTGTTCGATAGTGATTGAGGAGGGCCCAATCATAACGTGCTAGGTCAATCATAACGTGCACATGGTATTTTACTGTACAACTAGTTTTCTCCCTAAACTATATTAATATTGCTAAAATGAACTATCCTAGCTCTCTACTGGGCAGTCAGGATCAGATGCCCACTAGTGAGGAAAAACAACCACAGCTAGTAAGAAACCTTGAATGACCTCCTAAGAGCAAGCAATGGTATGTGTTAGCTACATGCACTGAAGTTAAGCTCCTTATTTAATAACTCATCAAACATATGTCAAGAATTTTATGACTAGGTATTGTTTTATAGTTCCCAACTGATTTTTAAAAATCTTTATTTATTTATTATCTTTTGTTACCCTTCTTGTTTTATTGTTGTGGTCGTTATTGATGTTGTCGTTGTTGGATATTGACAGAGAGAAAAGGATAGAGAAAAAGACAAAGAGGGGAAGAGAAAGATGGACACCTGCAGACCTGCTTCACAAGTGGTGAAGCAACTCCCCTGCAGGTGGAGAGCCGGGGGCTCGAACCAGGATCCTTACACGGGTCCCTGTACTTTGTGCCACCTGCACTTAACCCATTGTGCTGACTCCCCAACTGATTTTTGTGTGTCTCTCTTAAGAACCTTTAACAGTCTTCCAAGCAACAAAAGTGGCATTTGCCCCAGTGCACTGGGACCCTAAGGAGGCAAAACATCCCTAGTTAAAGCCTGAGGTCTTTTGCTGTCACAATCACAGTTGGGAAGGAACATTTGGAGGTGTCAGTGCAGGGCCAAAAGAGACTGAGTTACCTGCCCGAGGCCATGAGCTTGTTTGATGGCGAGTGCAGAATCAGCAGTGCAATCTGGTCTCTAGCTGCACCCTTCCCCCCAGAAGGTGGAGCTCCAGAGGCTCTTTTAGTGTTTGCTGGCCCTGGCCCACAGCCTGTGACTGTGTCTGGGAAAGGCAGTGAAATTTGCATGTCAGTGCCATTTCAGGAAACACCCAAACTGAGCAATGTGTGGTTCCTGCAAGCTTCTTCTGGGGCACCCTAGAAACCAGCATCTCGTTCCCCTCGCAGACCTGAGGGACTGACCTGAAGTTGCATTTTCCACAAGCTCTCTAGAAGATGTCTCCAAAAAATTAGACAAACGATGACTTAAAGAGATGTGGGCAGGTTAGGAGATTGTGAATTGTTAAAGGGATTGGCCTGAAATCACTCTCTTTCACACTGTGTGAGTCAAAAGTTTTACTACTTAGGCCTAGATACTCCCCTCCCCTACCCCCTAATTCACTTCAATCTATCACTTTATCTACTCAATTAACTACACAAAAGAAAGTAAGAGATATCTCCTAATCTGTTTTGATGGCAACAGCTTTAATGTCACCCCCTTGATAATCTTTAGAGTAAATACTGTATACAATTGGTTGAGAGATATACTGGCAAAAAGTATATATATCAACTAAAGGACAATTATTGTCCCCTATGAAAAACTCTATTATAATCATCAAGCAAGGCAGTAAAAATTAAGGTTGACTTAGATCCCTAGGTAACATAACCCTAGGTATATTCCTTCCCCAACTTGAGGCCAGATCCCATAAATGCCAAAACCGATTTGTATACAACAAATGATAGTGAATGGTTTAACAACTGGGAGATAAAGTAAGGACTACAAAAGCTGGATAAGGGCAAGAGACTGGTTTGCTTAATGATGGCCTTTTGGGTCAGTACAAGGCCACCCCATCATCTGGGGCTCTAGTCAGGGAATCCTTGGATTCCCACATAGATATGATGGGCCTAGTCTCTCTTCACCATCACTGGTCATCTCCATCAGGAACAACATCATAAGTCCTCTTGTGGGCCTCTTCAGGATCTTGACCTTACTGTAAAGTAGCAATTGTAGGGACTGCCCTACTCTCTGAAGGGAGACTGGGTGATCCTATTCTGCCACTCAAGTAAGACTGGTCCTGAAATGAGTGCAGCCTAGAATATTCCTGGCTGTGACCATGAACTGAGAGCTCAGATTGACATGAACTCAGAGGTCACACAGACAACAAACACCTCATCACAGACCCCTGCAAGCGTCAACCCGGCTTTGACCTAGCATGTTATGATTGGGCCCTCCTCAATCGCTATCGAACAGGCCATGGCCGGTGCACTGCTATGTTCCATCGCTGGGGAGCCAGAGACGACCCAAATTGCCCCTGTGGCTACAGACAGACTATGACCCACATAGTCAATGACTGCCACCTCTCCAGATTCAAAGGAGGTCTCGAAACTTTACATCAGGCTCAACCTGATGCTGTTGACTGGCTATGGAAGAAGGGCAAATGCTAGAAGAAGAAGAACAGGCTAAATAGGAATGTGGACCATAGCTCAGATCAATGGAGTAAACAGTCAATAGTATTTATATATTTTCCTCATGTTTGGGAGCTACTTTCTGCCCTATTCCAGCTTTCTAGCCTTACTCTAATCTTTGGCAGCATCTTCCCAGACAATACTTTTAGTATTAATACATTTAATCTATCTGCATGTTAACTATCAGGCTCAGGCAAAAAATGTTAAAGTCATGGGCCCCTTGGAACATATCTAAGATAGGCTTTCTAGCTTCTTCTCACCAAAAAACCCCTGATTTCATTTGCTTATTCCTACTTTTTGGTTTCTGTTTATTAAGCATTTTTCCTGATGCATATCTTACTGCCTTTTAGCCACCAAGTTGCAGGTGCTACTATGATGCTATCCTGACTTTCCTGGGCAGACAACCTCATCAATGTGTCCCAAAGTCTCACCTTTCCAAAGTCCTACCCTACTAGGGAAAGATTAAACAGGCTGGGGGTATGGATTGACCTGCCAACATCCATGTCCAGTGGAGAATCAATTACAAAAGTCAGACCTTCCATCTTCTTCAGCCTCCCCCCACCCAAAAAAAAAAAAGAATTTTGGTCCATACTCCCAGAGGGGAATAAAAAATAATAGGGAAGCTTCCAGTGGAGGGAATGGGTGGTGGGAACTGTGTGGAATTGTACCCCATGTTATCTTACAATCTTGTTAATTGCCGGGCATTAAGCCAGCTCCCCCTGCTCCACCCTGCATTCCTGATACTATGGCCTATTTACATAATCATTGTTTTGCCTGAAAGATCCCCACCCATTCCATTCCTTTGATCTATCTACTTTCTACCTTGAGACCCTCCCGCCTGCAGGGTAACATTAATCCCACCAGTTAAAACCCTCACAACAGTTGCTAAGGAAGTTTCTGCCTTCCCAGTCCACTTTTGCCTTTCTCCACACCATTTTCTAGCCATTTACATTTCCGACTTGTCACTTCTGGTTCTATCCTATAAAAGCATTATCTCTCTGATCAATAAAGACATTGCATTACCACTCCACCACGAGTTCAAGACTCTCTCTCCTGTGTCGCTGAGTGAGTAGCAGCCCAGGCTGGCTCCAGTCAAGTTCTCTCCAACCCAGAGAGCACGCATCTGGGAAGAGGCACCCCCATGCTAGCCTGACAGTTATTCATTATTAATCACTAATAAAATTTTTTAAAATTCAGAACTCAGTTGGTCTAGTTCTATGAAGAAGCTGTAGCCCAAACCTCCTTACTCTGTGAAGGAGCTGGGGCACAGTGGCCTGAGACACATTTACTAGCCATCAAGGATGCACAGAGAACAGCTGGTCCATGATGCCCAAGCCCCAGTTTCCAGAAGAATAGGCTAGCAGGACAATTAAAAAAAAATTTGAATGAGCTTGCTTGTTTCAATGCACAGATTAACATGAGAACCAAAAACCAGAGAAATGTCTGACTCACTTTTCTTTGCAGACTTCCTAAAAACATTTACTATAACTCTCTTTCACATACACACAATATATAAAATCTCTGCACCAAGACTGAATGTTTGTTTTTCTTTAAGAGCATAATCTCTTATGAGCACTACTCAAATATGGCACATGTAGCACCAGGCACCAAGCCAGGGCCCTCAGGCTTTCAAGTCCTGTGTTCTATCCACTGAGACACTTCTCTCAAGATACAAACTGGGGACCAGTTTTCTTAGAGTAAACTGGAGGGTGTTCCCAGGTTTGAGTTCCTGCTGGGTTCAAGTTCACAGCCTGTTTCTTTAACAAACTCACCTAATAAGTTAAATTGTTTCCAGTTGGCAGCTGAGTAAAGCAACAGACACATTACACTGAGTCAAACCTAGAGATTAGTGAGGGGGAGGCAGTGGCTCCACAAAGGCTGGAGCGTAGGGGCAGGACACTGTGTCATGGAGGCTGAGAGAGAGTCCCTGGGTACAGGACCCCTGGAAATGGGTCACTTTCACCAGAAGCCTGGGTGCTGCAGCCAGTGTTACCAGAAGGACAGCCTCTGAGTCCCCACCTCTGGTCTGCTGTGTCTGACTGCTTGCCAATCCAGCAGGAGCCCAGGGTCAGGGAATCTGGAGGCCAACCACAGTGTCAACCTCCAGGGTCCTGAAGAGCAGAGCTTGAAGTTGAGGAGGACAAGCACCAGATAGAGGGTGACAGTCACACAAGTCCTCTTGGTAGGATGTACTATAATCAACAAGCAGACAGTGTAAAACCAACAATGACAAATAGGAATCTGGGTATGGGCAAACTGGTAAGCCTCCCTTAGGGTTCATAGTTCAGCTTTCCCTGAAGGATGGTCCTGAGCCCTACCTTTGAGGCAAGGCTGGGGAGCCCTGAAGAGCCCATGGCTATGCAGAAGCTCAGAGAAGGAATCAGAGACACCTGCCACTTCTTTTTTGGCTTCTGGGGCCTTGCATATGCCTGATTCCTCTGCTTCCTGACAACTTTTTCTTTTCTTGTTTTAATTTCAGATAGAGCTAGAAAGAGAGAGGTAGAGAAAATAGACACACCACAGTACTGTTCTATCATTCATGAAGCTTTCTCTAATGCCAGGCATAGTGCTCTTATGTGGTATTGGGGGCTCGAACCTGGATCCTTACAGATGGTAAAGTGAGCTCTCTTCCAGCCCACCTACTTCCTCTTTCACTATTGCTCATCTTCTTTGGTGAGTGGAAGGGTTTGGCGCTTGGAGAGGGCCTCTCTAGTATACATGATAAGAATAAGCCCTGGGGGAGTCAGGTGGTAGTGCAGTGGGTTAAGTACAAAGCACAAGGACCAGTGTAAGGATCCTAGTTCGAGCCCCCAGCTCCCCACCTGCAGGGGAGTCACTTAACAGGTGGTGAAGCAGGTCTGCAGGTGTCTATTTTTCTCTAATCCTCTCTGTCTTCCCCTCCTCTCTCCATTTCTCTCTGTCCTATCCAAGAAAAAACAACAATAACAACTACAACAATAAAAACAAGGGAAACAAAATGGAATATATAAATAAATATTAAAAAAAGAAAAATAATTTTTTAAATGAGTAAACCCTGGGTCCTTGCTTTTGTTCTAGATCCTGGGGAGCTAGTCTCATCATGGTTATTGTCTCCTCCTGAGGAATAAGTTTACAGTGGAGAAGAAAGTTATAGAGTGCTTCCACCTTTCAGCAGGCTCTGACATAGTGATTTTTTTTTTTTTTTGTCAACTGAAAAACATCAGAATTAATTGGGGAGGGCAGGCATAGAAACAAGGCCTGGGGGGGGGGAGAAATCTTCCATGGGAAAGGACGATTATGGAATGACAAGATAAATGCAGGATTCTGGACAGAGAGTTGCCAAGGCACTTGCAAAGGGACAAAGTGTCACTCAGGAGATGAATGCAACAGAATTTCTCTACAGCAGGAGCCAATCTTTCTACTTGTTCCAGAACTAACAACTGTAACTCAAAGATGATGGCAGAGACAAAGGTTCACACATTCTAACAAGAGTCAAGAAAAGTCAGAGACAAACAGCTCTTTGGGCAAACTAACTGTCCAATGTTACATGTTTATTGACTAATTTGAACTCAGGGACATAAAAACATCAGGCAGTTTTTCCCAACTATTGTCTTCAGTCCACTATGTCTATTATGGTTTTCTTCCTCTTACTAACATCTCAAGCAAACCTCACACTCTCCTAGTTATTTTTAGAGATTAAAATGCTGGGGCTCCACATTCAGTCCCCAACATCAAATATGACAGAGGCAAGCATTCATCTCCTCTTCTTCCTCCTCAGCCTCCTCCTCCACCTTCCTCCTCCAGCCCTTCTTGTACAGGCCAGTCAAACTGAAAATGCCCATCCCACCCATCTCATCTCCACCCTCACACTCTGGCCCCAAATGTCGGGAAGAGGAAAAGCTTTTCTACATCTCTGCATTCACCTTCTCCTAGTTCTGGTTTACTTGGGAGTGGGGGCTGAGAGGCAGGAAGAAAGGGCAAGGTTGTCTGTCTGCTGGCCACTGTACACAGCATAATCTTGAAGTAGTGAGTATATGGCCAGAACAAATTAAACAACAGTTCCATAATTCTATTGACTATAAACAAGTGACCTATTTGAACAGATCTTACAAATTGCTGGCACTCACATGGAGTGGCTCCAACCAGGGGGTAAGCCTCCAACCCTCCCTCACCGGTTCTAGGGACCACGCAACTCAGAAAGGAGGCATCGGGGAATATTCTGGTATGAACATGTGTTTATTGGGAGAAGAGTATAGGTTTTTATAGAGAGTTAAACAAAGAACATTTTTCACATATGTCAGCAATTACAGGTTTCTTAAAGGTCATCTTGCCTCTATGGTAGGGGGCTGGTATGACAATAATTGATGCAATACATAAAGGTCAAAACTATTAGTCTCCATGATGCAGGCAAGTTAATTATCCGAAGGCATTTGAGAGAAGCATAGGGGTTAAACCAGTAAGGTGAGGTAGAGAAGAAGAAAAACAAAACTTAATGTAAATCACAGATATCAAAGGGCAAAAGGAAATAGAAGTTGGGGGTTTCACTGCCTGGTGTTGGGGAGGTGTATGATAGAATGTGTTCTCCTTTATGATCAAGAGGTGAAGTGGATGTGTGAACTTTGAGTGAACTGTAAAGCAGGCAGCCATTTGGCCTGCTGCTAGCAGGGGAAACTTAAGTGTGAGAAGCTTGTAGGCTTTCTGTGAGCTTGAGAGACTAACAAGGAGAAACTGAGTCTGGGAGACTTTTCCCTCTTGGCTCATCTGTATAAGGAGAGAGGCTAACAAGTGGGATGTCTTTCTAGACCTCCATCCAAGGATGGGAGAGCTCCCCTAAGCTCTACCAAGCTTTCACATAGTCCCACAACAGATGAGAATTTTGTGGTGTAAGTGAAAAGAAAAATCAGTCAGTAATGTATATAAATGTCTCAGGGCCCAATAGGTCTCATAGTATAATACTTTCCACAGTGAGTTTGTACATATTCATAGTCGAGGTGTTTGCATCTGACCTATTAGAACTGCAAGTCAATCTTGTGACAGAAGTAGTTTAAAGTGGTTAGTTGGGTCATTAGTTTGAGTCTGTGGCTTTAAAGAAGAACCATGCTGCTTTACTTAATTATTTATTTAGCTTCTGAACATAAATGAGAGAGAGACCACTCCACGATATCAGGTGTCAGAGATCAAACCTGGGTCCTCAAGCAGCTAAGTCCTGAATTCTACCACTGAGTAACCTCCCCAGTCCACAGGTTTTATATATGCATTAGAGAATTTAAGAAGTCTTCAGAGCTGTGTTTCTCTTCTCTCCACTCTGGGGTCAACTAGGAATACCAAAGGAGATCATCTGGGACTGCAATAAGACAAGACTAGAATGACTTCAGGAACCCACCAAATCACTGGTGGTTGCAAATACATGTGGCTCATGGACACAGAGGCCCCTAGGGAAAGATTAACTGGCTGGTAACAGTCTGGCAGTTTACCAGTTAAGACATCACCTCCTGTCTGTTTCACCAACAAAAAAGATGGCTGA
The DNA here is from genome assembly GCF_950295315.1 of Erinaceus europaeus. Lineage (NCBI taxonomy): Eukaryota > Metazoa > Chordata > Mammalia > Eulipotyphla > Erinaceidae > Erinaceus > Erinaceus europaeus. The sequence goes on along the minus strand of NC_080170.1, from coordinate 51,785,970 downwards.
AGGGAGGAGAGGAATCCCCAAAGACGCACCAAATGCAACGGTGAGTCTCCATTGCTACTGTCCTCAGAAGCTGCAGCAGCAGTGGGAAGGCCCTGTGTTGACACCAGGGGACAGAGAACTAACCAGGAAACTCAGGAGAAGGTCTATACCTCAGTGACCTAGCAGTGGGGCTGTGAGAGTCTCTTTGCATAACCACTGGATTTCTCTGCCCCACCCTGCTTTATCTCTTGGTCAGGAGTGAGGGATTAAGCTAAGAAGCCTACTTAGAGTTTAAAGGCCCTCAGGCTCCCATAGCCTACAGGGAAGAAAAAGAACAAAAGAGGCATTTAAGCCCCTGAGCTCTAAATCAGGGATTAAAATAATATTGAAACAACTGTAAATTTCCACAACTGTGAACCCTTTAATTACTTACTTAGACACAAGTCAATCCAGACAATAGTGATCAGTAATTTGAAAAGTACTGCGAAAGGGACCTCATAACATACTATATAGAATGGTTAAACCAACAAGAAGAAATATTGGAGAAATGAACAAGGACAAGAGTTCAGTTAAAAGCCCCCAAAGGGTGAAGCACAAAATAATAAGGTCAACATCCAAACACTAGCTAAGGAAATAATCACAGGAGTGAATAAAGAGTTTGAAAGAATTGTCATCAGAAATGCACAAACAACAAATGAGACTCTGGAAGAAAACACTAATTATCTCAAGGTTATTAGAGAGCTGAAAGCTGAAATAGATGAACTAAGAACGCAACTAGCTGGACAAGCTAAAACAGAATCAGAACAGGGTAACAAAATAGATGAACTCCAGAAAACAGTAGAGGGGAGAGAGAATAGAATAAATGAGGCTGAAGACAGAATTAGCAAGATCGAAGACGAATTAGAGACAACTAAAAAAGAAGTTAGAGACCTCAAAAAGAGATTAGGAGATACTGAAAACAACAACAGAGGACATCTAATCTTTGACAAAGGTGCCCAGACTATTAAATGGGGAAAGAAGAGTCTTTTCAACAAATGGTGTTGGAAAAAATGGGTTGAAACATGCAGAAGAATGAAACTGAGCCACTGTATTTCACCAAATACAAAAGTAAATTCCAAGTGGATCAAGGACTTGGATGTTAGACCAGAAACTATCAGATACTTAGAGGAAAATATTGGAAGAACTCTTTTCTGCATAAATTTTAAAGACATCTTAATGAAACGAATCCAATTACAAAGAAGACTAAGGCAAGTATAAACCTATGGGACTACATCAAATTAAAAAGTTTCTGCACAGCAAAAGAAACCACTACCCAAACCAAGAGACCCCTCACAGAATGAGAGAAGATCTTTACATGCCATACATCAGACAAGAGGCTAATAACCAAAATATATAAAGAGCTTGCCAAAATCAACCACAAGAAAACAAATAACCCCATCCAAAAATGGGGAGAGGACATGTACAGAATATTCACCACAGAAGAGATCCAAAAGACCAAGAAACACATGAAAAAATGCTCCAAGTCTTTGATTGTCAGAAAAATGCAAATAAAGACAACAATGAGATATCACTTCATTTCTGTGAGAATGTCATACATCAGAAAAGGTAACAGCAGCAAACCCTCCTGCACTGCTGGTAAGAGTGTAAATTGGTCCAACCTCTGTCGAGAGCAGTCTGGAGAACTCTCAGTAGGCTAGAAATAGACCTACCCTCTCTGCAATTCCTCTCCTGGGGATATATTCTAAGGAACCAAACACAACCATCCAGAAAGATCTATGTACACATATGTTCTTACCAGCACAATTTTAATAGCCAAAACCTGATGACTTCACTGTTTTCAGCAGATCTTTGATGGACCTTGAAAAAAATCATGTTAAGTGAAATAAGTCAGAATCAGAAGGTTGAATATGGGTTGATCTCACTTTCGGGCAGAAGTTGAAAAACAAGATCAGAAAACACAAGTATAACCTGAACTGGAATTGGTGTATTGCATGAAAGTAAAAGACTCTAGGGTGGGGTGGGGGGAGAGTACAGGTCCAGAAAGGATGAGAGGACCTTGTGGGGGTTGTATTGTTATGTGGAAAACTGGGAAATGTTATGCATGTACAAACTATTGCATTTACTGTAGAATATAAAACATTAATTCCCCAATAGAGAAATTAAAAAAAAGAAGTCTTGTTTTACTTTTGTAAATTTAATTTATTGGATTTATAAAACTTATTCCAGCACATAAAAAGAGGTTTTTATTATTACTACTATACCAAACACCTGGGGGAGGACAGAGAAGGGAAATCAAGTATATTTAATAATTTAATGTACAGGTGCAACTTAAAATATCTGAAGGACCTGAGTTAAACCTAACTAAATTCTTTTTTTAAAATTTTATTTATTTATTTTCCCTTTTGTTGCCCTTGTTGCTTTTTATTGTTGCTGTAGTTATTATTGTTATTGTTATATTGATGTCGTCACTGTTAGATAGGAGAGAGAGAAGTAGAGAGAGGAGGGGAAGACAGAGAGAGGGAGGAGAAAAGACACCTGCAGACTTGCTTCACCACCTGTGAAGCAACTCTCCTAGGTGGGGAGCTGGAGGCTCAAACTGGGATCCTTATTCTGGTCCTTGCGCTTCATGCCACATGCACTTAACCCTCTGGGGTACCACCTGACTTCCAAACCTATCTAAATTGTAAGCAAAACTCCCTCAAAAAGAAATTTTCAATGGTTGCCAGAACTAGGAACAGAATAACAGTAACTTTAGGCTAAACTTAGAAGTTTTGGGAAGAACTGGAATTTTGAATATTACTTTTAAAATCAATGTATTCTCTGAATAATCAATTCTATGTCCCCAACCTGTCTTTGACCTATTAGGACCCTCTCTGGCTCACACAGCTACTTCCTAAAGCAGCAAATCTGCCTTGAAGCAGTTACTCTTAACTTTCCCAAATGCAGTGGTTTACCTTGTGTTATGATAGTGGCCTTGTGAGGAGGTGGCAAAGCAGAAAAAAGTGGCCACCAGGGTGGGCTCTTTCGGTCATTAGTTTTCACATGTTAGTGTGGTCAGAGTCACCTGGAACTGTTTCATCAGGAGGCTGTTTCCAAGTCTCTCACATTTGGATTCAGCAGGTTGGGAGGGGGCCATGGGTCTGCCTTTGATAAAATTCTTAACTTTCTGCTCTGGCCTTAAATCATTTTGTTCAGTAGCCGTACTTTAATGTAATGGAAGTCTGGACCAGGCAGCTCTAATTTTTCCAGTTTTAAGATCATAATGCTGATGATCATGGGGGGTGGGGGATGAAATGCACTACATGAATGTGGTTGCGTGCTTTGTAAAATGAATGTATAAGCCATCATTTCATGTGTATGTGATGGCAAGCTAGAGTACTACCACTATCAACTGATGTTTGTGCATCATAGGAGCAAGGACCAATGGGGAATGAGGGTGCTGTACAGAGAGTGTAGTTTCAAAGTGGACTTGCTATGCAGCTGGGCAAATAAATCACTGGAAGAATCACTGAAGTAAGTGTCCTATTTCCTGTATCTATGTAAACAGGTCTCCATTTTCTTTCATTTTGCACAGACTGAGGCATTCAGGGTCCATATGCTCCACCCAAGCACAGAAGAGTTGAGGATTAGTGGGAGTGAGACCCTCTGGACAAGCTCTGAGTTCCAGTGCTGACTTGCATGTGTACTTGTTACCTCGCAGAAATGTCTGCTTCCAGATACTGTGTCTTATGGACATGGGTTCTCTCCACCTGCCTGTGCGTGTATACACACACACACACACACACATCTATACACTGAGGATCACCAAGGCCCTGACCTCCTCTGTAAGGCTCTCCACTGGAAACAGACACATACCAAGAAAATGTAGCAGATCTTGGTTCTTTGGACCAGGCATAATGAACACACTATTGTAGGATTGTGTGCCTCATGATTCTGTTTAATGGAAGCAGGGAATCCTATATACCAGTAATTATGAGTATATGTGCAGTTTTAGGAAGATGCAGGAAACCATTAAGAGTGGCTTTCTCTAAAGGCAAAGAATATATATGTATGAAAAATTCTAGCGAGACAAAGCAGACAGCAACTTGAATAGTTAATTTCAGAGCACTCCTGTTATTCTGACTGGTACAGTGCACAAGAACTCTGGTTCAAGTCCTCAGTCCCCACCTGCACAAGCAGTCCTGCAGATCTTTCTCTCTCTTCCTCCCTCCTTCCTTCTTTCTCTCTCTATATCCTCATTCCATCTCAATTTCATTCTGTCTCTATTCAAAATAAATAAGCATTGTTTTAAAAAGGAAAAAAATCTCTATGAATCTGCAGAAAAGACTGGGAGATTAGAATTGATGAAACAAATATAAGTTTTCCATATTGTTGCTTAACATGCCACTCACTTTGCAGCCTGTGGACAATCTGTACTCATTGTGGTTGTGATTATTTGCTATGCTAACAAAGTGCAAATACATCTGTCACTGGGAATTTGCCAAGCAGGTGCAGGGTCATTGCCACATACTGAGTGGAGCTAACAAGCTATGGAAACCAAGACCTGTTCTTTCAGCCTCCACACTCGCCCTCTGCTGGCAATTCTCAGGGGGAGAAAAGCCCCGATAATTAAACATTCCAAGTACATTTATTGATGAACTTGTCTGAGCTAAGGACTTGCAGGTATATCACACATGACTTTTGTATCTGTTATATGATTCAATCCTTCTTCTTTTATGTTAATTTTTATTAATAGCTATCAAATTTAAAGAGAAAAAGGGTCAGGGAAAAAGGTCACAAATTTTTCTATTATTTTAAAGAAACTACGATAACCCTTTGGACCAATTAAGTAAAGGTGCATGCTAGACAAAACAGCATGGCATTTCAGAACCGGGGATGGTTTAAGAAAATATTTAGTTCACTCCTTTTATTATTTTATCCAGGGATGGGAAATTAAACTAAAGACATCTTTTGGAATATTCTGTGAAGGTCATTGGTGACTAGAGATTCCTAGGTTATCATACTCCCACCTTGTTTGGTAAAACCAACTTTAATATCATTGGCTTCATCAACAAGCACAAAAGTAGGGAACCTTCATCTCCCAAGAGTCATCTGGATGTTTACAGCATCATTTGTAGACCATATAGAATTATCACCAGCAGGCAATTGCTGAAAAATTAGCACTTAATATTGCTATGAAAAAAAAAACTCCTCGATTTATTGAATTTCAAGTCCCACTTGTGGCTACCTTAACTGGGATAGACCAAATGTTTTCTTAAGTTGCATATGCAGCCCAAGGGCCAGATGTTACCCACTTTTGAGCTGATAGGGACTGGTAATGCCAATAGTGGAGTCCAAAGCCTCTGGATCACCCCATGTTTAAAGGTAAAGAACAGTTGTGGGGGGGAATTCCCATAATCTCTTCATTATTACTAGGTACCCTAGACGAGAGGAATACTGGACCCAAACCCATGGAAGTTAAAGGGCTGTTCAGTTCCAATGCACTCACAGTTACTTTAATCTGATGGTAATAACAAGGATAGGTTTCTCTTGGAGAATTTAGGAAGAGAAGTAGGAGAACCTCATTTTTAACCAGTTTGCAAGTGTGGAAGGCCTCCTGTGCTTGTAAGCAAAAGCCACCAGAATCAGGACTCTGGGTACAATTCAGAATCTTAATTAAGATATGATTTCTCCTTGATTCTTTTTCTCTACTGCCTGGAACCAGTCATAACAGAGGAAGCGAAGCAGGGAAAACATGCTTTTGTCAGCAATTCTCTTTAGCCACATGGGAATTAGTCCATGTGGTTAGCAGGGAAAGGTCAGGTAAGCATTCATTTCCTTGCTAGAATGTCTGTCTCAGGTCTTTTTAATCAGCCTAGGGAGAGCTCTGTTCAAAATCTCCCTTTTGTTTTCCTGGAACCCTGTCCTGACTTTCCCAGGCCCTTCCTAAGACCATGCTGTCCTTAGGTTGTGTACTGGGGACAATGGCTGGCATGGCCTTGGGTACAAGGTGGGCCCTTCACCAGCAGGCAATTACTAAAAAGAGAAATTATGGGCTTAGGGGTGGGGTCAAGGGAAAGAAATCTCTCTACAAGTGGAAGACTCCTAACAGCAGGGAGGTGCCTTCCAGAAATGTGTAAAGAGAAGCCTGAGAGCTCATGATTACAGACAATTTAATACTTAATGTATAACCTGATCATCCCGCAGACCATGAGAAGATATTTCACAGTACAGAAACAATTGAAATATAGGAAAATTCACATTATTATTATCATAATTATTTCATTATTATTATTTTATTGCCACCAGGGTTATCACTAGGGCTCAGTGCCGGCACTATGAATTCATTGCTCCTGGAGGCCAATTTTTCCTTTTTTTTTTTTTTTTTTTGCCTCCAGAGTTACTACTGGGTCTTAGTGCCTGCACTATGAATCCACTGCTCCTGGAGGCTATTTTTTCCCTTTTGTTGCCCTTGTTTTTTATCATTCTTGTTGTTATTATTATTGTTGTTGAGTAAGACAGAGAGAAATCGAGAGAGGAGGAGAAGACAGAGATGGGGAGAGAAAGATAGACACCTGCAGACTTGCTTCACTGCTTGTGAAGCAACTCCCCTGCAGGTGGGGAGCTGGGGGCTCAAACCAGGATCCTGATGCGGGTCCTTGAGCTTTGTGCCATGTGCGCTTAACCCACTGCACTACCACCCGGCCCCCCTTTCTAATTTTTTTTATTAGATAGGGCAGAGAGAAATTGAGAGAGGACAGGGAGATAAAGAGAGGGAGAAAAAGACAAATATCTGCCAACCTGCTTTATGATTTTCGAAGCAGACCCCCTGCATTTGAGGAGCAGGAACTCGGACCTGGGTCCTTGGACTTGGTAATATGTGCACTTAACTGTTGTGGACCCTGAAATCCATTTTTTAAAAAGGTGTGTACACACACTGTGCACCAGCATCAAGGCAGCCAGATGCAACATAGACAGGGGTATCAGAAACCCCATGTGCAGAGAACTACCCACTGCTTGGCACTGAGCACCGCTGATGATAGTAAGAATGAAGCTTTACACAAGCATGTCTTGGGAGAAATTCCAAAGGGGGAAGAAAAGAGTGAGATCGCTCAAGTCAGTAGAAGATTAAAGGTTACTTAAGATATTTCCTAGGCTCCTTTTGCCATCTTTCAGGAAACTTCTATATAAGCCCATTTTTAGGTCTTGTCAAGAAAGAAAACAACTCCAGCACTTAGACCAGGATGGCAATTTTGGCCAAATTCTTGATGTAGCCAATTCTCCAAATGACCTCGAGTTCATTGCCACACTTGACCCCAACACAGCCTGGACAGAATATGGAGGGACTACAAGATGTGGCCCTTGCCCACAAACAGCTTATGGCAGAGCTAAAGACACAAAACTCCAAGTGAAAAGAACACACCCAGGCACTTTGCATACATAGAACAGTGGTAGAAAAATTCTGGAGGTGGAGTGGTGGGTCAGAAAGAGGATCTTGGTCAGAGAACAGGGACTTGAGATTCCCCTGTGTAAAAGGGTAGCCAGCCAGCAACCAGGGTCAAGTGTGGCCCTAAACTCTACATGGTTCCACAGGGTCCTTCTCTGTAACATTGGTTGGTGAGAGCCATGTATTTTGTTTCTAGGTTATACTTGGGCCCTCAGTGAAGGAAGGCTTCAGGTGCACGGCATCAATCACCTGGCCAGTAATGAAGGACAAGTTTGCTCTCCCTATTAATAACAATACTGCCCTATCTCAGACCCATGCACCCCATTTAGGGCCTTGTGGGGGCCCAAGGCCTAGGTCCCAGGGACTAGAGAGCCAGCGTGACCTAGAGAGACAGACTCTCAAGTCCAGAAGGATGATGTCCACACAGCTCTCAGGTCAGGCTACCTCAAATTGCCATGCTTCAGCCTGGCCAACTCAGCATCCTTTGTCATTTGCTCTCAAGGGCCCCTCCTCAGTGTACATGACAAGTTGGAGCAGAGGCAGCTGGGCCAGTGTCCTCTACCTTCCTGAGACAACCCTTGCTGTCTGTGATGGCTTAATCCCATAACCCAGTATGCTCCCAGTGAGGGATTTACTCATCACCACCCCAGAGAGGAGATGGACTGGCTGTCATTGTCTTCCTCCATCATCACATGTTCATGCTCTCTATGTTTGACACTGGATCCAGGGCAGGGCCCACTGACACAAGTTCAGCATCAGTTAAAATAATATACCTTTAGTCTCTATCCTGACACCCTTTTCATTCCTCTAAACAATTAGAACATGTTTTCCTTGGCCAAACAGCTCTACTCCTCCTGGAGTGGGATTTGAAAAATACTCACTTCCTGGTCTATGGTGGGATTACTGCATGACTGCAATTGTCTCATGATTATGTACAATACTCAGCCAACACACAATTAAATAGACATTCACTTATCTACTGTGTGCTTACTTTTTCTAGAAGTGTTACATGAATCATTCCATAAGCTTTGAACAGTATACACAAGGAAGAAGTTCTCACTCCTGTTACAGAAGAGTCTAGCCTAGCTAAAATTGTTCCAGGTTATATAATGAATGGATGGTGGTTCAGTATTGAAACTAATGAATACTAAAGCTAGTATTCTTTGCTGTATATCACACAGTTTTACATTGCTTTTCTTTAATATTTATTAATTTATATTTCCCTTTTGCTGCCCTTATTTTTATTGTTGTAGTTATTATTGTTGTTGTTATTTATATTGTCATTGTTAGATAGGACAGAGAAAAATGGAGAGAGGAGGGGAAGACAGAGAAGGGGAGAGAAAGATAAACCGCCTGTGAAGCAACTACTCTGCAGGTGGAGAAGTGAGGGTTGGAACCTGCATCCTTAGGCCGGTCCTTGTGCTTCGCACCATGTGTGCATAACCCACTGTGCTACAGCCACCCCTCCACATTCCTTTTATGTGGATACATTTCAGGACTTTATGTGCTGACCCTACTCCTGGGTCAGGTGATGACTCACCAGGTAGAGTGCATGCTTTACCAAACATGAGGACTTGGGTTCAGATCCTGCCACTACGTGGAAACTCTATGCACAGTACCAGGGGACATTCCATAGATGGTCTAATGATGCTTTGATGCTTCTCTCTTTCTCTCTCATACTCTATCTGGAAGTGAAACAAAACAAAACGAGGAAAAAAGAAAACCCTAGTCTTGTGACATGTATTTTCTTTATTTCTGCTTGCTTACTATAGTAGGCAAATTGTTACAATGTGCACAGGCAGAAGATGCATTTTTCTAGCATTTCAAAAATATTTTTAACAGAATGGCTTGTAATCTACAAATTATATATTATAATGATGCAAAGTCAGGAATATTTTCAATCAAACTGTATTTCTTAACATAAAAATGTTTAGTATCTCAGGTTCCTGAAATATTTAAGTTTTGTTTTCTGTTAAATCACCAATAAAAACTTTAAAAAAATAGTATGTTTAAATAAAAGAATGTGTATTTTGTGGTAGTAGGTGATTCAATGGTAGAGAGCATGGCTTGCATGTATGAGATCCTGGTGTTTTTTTAAAGTTATTTTCTTGAGCTAAAGGAAAGAAATTATTGTTTTTCTTTTAGTCTCAGTGTAAAATATTTTACAGTGAAATTTAGAGTACTTTTTCATAAAATTGATGCAATAATTTTTATGATTAAGGAAACTGATAAAAGACTGTCATGTTTTGTCATGCAAGATCATGTGTGAATTGTAAAAAATAACATCCAGAATACTGAGTCATGTCCAAAAAGATGTATTTTTGCTATAAAACCAGGTTACACTATAAACTTAATGTCCTGACAAAATGAAATGATTGATCACAGAATTTTATTTACTACAAAGAACTGAAAGTTATACAAGAATGTCCTGAAGATAAGCTGAGATGTTTCTACTGAGATTAAATTAGCTGTGTTTCAGTATTTTATAGAACATGAGAAACAGTATTTCTATAGCCTCTTTTATTAGAGGTAAACATGTTTACACTACATCAATCCTTAGAAAAACCAGGCTAGTTTTCCTGCCAAAAGACAAAGAACTCAGCTTTCCTCATTTTACATTGATCATCTTGATGAATAAAGCAATTGTATTCCTGACACAGAGACTACATATTTGGGATGACCATCCACTTTTATCTTTCTAACATTTTATATTTATCTAGCAACTTTCCCCCCGGGGCGCTTGAAATGCTTCTCAGATATTATCCCATAAATGCTTTGTAGAATGATGAAGTCGGCACTGTACATAAGTCTCTGAAATATCCAAAGCCAATGCCGGTGAAAACTGTAACTGGAGCTAAGTTTTCTTCTCTGCCTTCTCTCCCCATTCCTTCTCACTTCAAAGCTGTGTTTTTATCAGTAATCATGATGCAAAACATCATAATCAATGCCCTAAAAGGAAGGGTGACAGCTTCATGGAGAGGTGGGGGCCTTCACTTCTGATGCTCCCTGCTCCCTGTTTTCTTTTCTTTCTTTTTTTTAAATTTTATTCCCTTTTGTGGTCCTTGTTGTTTTATTGTTGTAGTTATTATTGATGTTGTCATTGTTGGATAGGACAGAGAGAAATAGAGAGAGGAGGGGAAGACAGAGAGAGGGAGAGAAAAACACCTGCAGACCTGCTTCACTGCCTGTGAAGCGACTCCCCTGCAGGTGGGGAGCTGGGGCTTAAACCGGGATTCTTACGCCTGCCGTTGCGCTTTGCCTCATGTGCACTTAACCCACTGCACTACCTCCCAATTTGCTCCCTGTTTTCTGCAAGCCCATGGTAGACTAGGTATTCATGAACTTGACCTAAACAGCACAACACACTAATTTTCATGACTGGCATTGTCTTCAAGAAAAAAAGAAATGGAAGTGCGCAGTGGAACTCCTGGGTAATTCATTCTCTGAGACCTTGAGTAGGGTCACATGACCTTTTCAACCTCATATTCGGGCCTTTGAAATAGAACTATTCCCTATCTATCTTACTATTCTCAAATGTTGATTAAGAGAATGTTTCAAAAAGTTCTTTGGAATCATCTAGGTGAGTAAAGAACCACATCCCTCTAAAAAAAAAGTTCTCTTGATTGACTGATCCTCTGATCATTAAGCAATGTCCATCCTTATCTTCTATATTTCATTTATTTTAAGGTCTATCATGTCAGATATGAGAATAGCTGTCCCTGCCCTTTTTGTGGTCCATTGGCATGTATGATAGTTTTCCATCTTTTCACTTTGAGTCTGTGTTTGCCTTGTTGAGTTAGGGGGATTCCGACAGACAACATATGGTTGGGTTTTGTTTTCTGATCCATTTTCCTAACTCTATGCCTTTTAATGGGTGGATTCAGTCCATTGACATTTATTAATATTATATATTTAATATATTTTAATAGCATTATTCTAAACTTTTAGAGTATTCTGATATATGACATTTATTGTGATGCTGTGATTGTTTATAGGAGAATTTTCAGAACTTCTTGTAGGGTAGGTGTGTTGATAGTTGATTCCTTCAATTATTGCTTGTCAGAGAAGGTTTTTATGCCTCCTTCTAGTCTGAATGACAGCCTAGCAGGATACAATAGTCTTGGTTGAAAGTCTTACTCATTAAGCTATTGATAATATATTTGCCATTCTTTTCTGGCCTGTAGTTTTTGTGTGGAGAAACCTGCTGCTAGTCTTATGGGTTTCCCTCTGTAAGTGACTCTTTTTTTTTTTCTTGCTGTCTTCAGGATCCTTTCTTTATCCCTATTCCTTTTCATTCTAAATATGATGTGTCTTGGTGTCTTTAAGTCTGAGTTAATTCTGTTTGAGACTCTCTGGAATTCTTTTTTTTAAAATTTTTTTATTTATAAAAAGGAAACATTGACTAAACCATAGGATAAGAGGGGTACAACTCCACACAATTCCCACCACCAGAACTCTGTATCCCATCCCCTCCCCTGATAGCTTTCCTATTCTTTAACCCTCTGGGACTATGGACCCAAGGTCATTGTGGGATACAGAAGGTTAAGGTCTGGCTTCTGTAATTGCTTCCCTGCTGAACATGGGCATTGACAGGTTGATCCATATTCCCAGCTTGTCTCTCTCTTACCCTAGTGGGGAAGGGCTCTGGGGAAGCAGAGCTCCAGGACACACTGGTGGAGTTGTCTGTCCAGGGAAGTCTGGTTGGCATCATGCTAGCATCTGGAACCTGGCAGTTGAAAAGAGAGTTAACATACAAAGCCAAACAAAGTGTTGACTAGTCGTGAACCTAAAGGCTGGAATAGTACAGATAAAGAGTTGGGGGGAGTCTCCATTTTGTAGATAGCTAGTAGGCATATTTTAGTTATATTCCAAAGGGCCTGAGGCTATACTTGTGTTTTGTTTGTTTGTTTGTTTTTTGCCTGAGTCTGAAATCTGATATGCAGGTAGATCCTAGTTATTGTCTGGGGAGATGATGTCATGGCTAGCAGAAGGACCAGAAAGCTGGATCAGGGAAGAGAGTAGCTCCCAAATATGGGAAAGGGGTATAAATATTGTTGACTGTGCACCCCACTGATTTGATGTGATCTGGGGCCCATATTCAACTTAGGAGCCTATGTGACCTCTGCATTCCTATAGATCTGAGTTCACATTCTGTGGTCATGAGTAGGAATGTTCCAAGCTGCCTTAGTTTCAGGACCCATCTTCCTCAGGTGTAGCATAGAGTATATTGTCCAGCCTCCCTTTGGAGGATGGAACATTCTCTTCCATTGTTGATTCAAGTTGAGGGCAATGTCTTATGGGGGCTTACAATGGGGTCTATTGTGTTGTTCCTGACAGAAATGACTGGTCACAATGGAGAGAGGGATTTATTCAAGGTCTAGGCCCATCATGTCTGTTTGAGAATCTCAGGACTCCCCAATTAGGGCCCCAGCTGATGGGGTGGCTTGATAGTGACTAAAGAGTCATCATTAAAGTATGCCAGTCTCTTACCCTTATTCAGCTTTTGCAGTCCTTGCTTTGATGAGATTAGCTTTGGAGTGAATGAGAGAACTGTAATAGAAAGTAGGTAAGGAGGGTATCTAAGTCTAAGTAGACACTGTTTCTTTATGAACTTCATACTGACTCATTACAGACTATTGTGTGCACTTTTGCTTTCAGGTATATATTTTACCCTAGTTTATGGATACGTGTGAACATATGCTCTATCTTATAGGACCTGGTCTATATGTAGGTTTTGGGACTTTGTTAGGAAGTGAACCTCCTGGAACGGAATTAGAGAATACTATGAAAGGAAAGGTCTCACCCGAGTAATGAAGCTGAAGGGTTGACATTCCAAGCCTGACGTCTCTGGACACAGTCTGAAGTGAAGCATGCTGAGGTGTTACTCGTTGTGTCGATTAGGTTGGGATTGGTAAATGCATTATCATTTGGTATGAATTGAGAGAAGCATGCAGGAAAGTGAGCCCCACCCTAGAGGCTCCAGGACTGTGGGAAATATAGGCTCTATAGAGGAAGCGGGAGGTTCCTGCTGTCTTAAGGTTTAAGAAGACAATAGATATTGCTATAATCACATTATTTGGCAATTGGGTTAACTTTGAAAGATCCCTTTGTTAGTATTTGCTGTATCATACACAACATCACCATAGTTTATGTCCTTTGACATTATTTTTATATAGCTGTGCTGTCTTGGATTCTTAAACCTTTATAACATTTATGTTTTATAGAGTAGAGAAGTTCTCAGCTATTATTTCTGTAGAATTCTTTCTCCCCTTCCCCTCTTCCTCTGGTAAGCCAATGATGTGTATATTACTTCTTTTGAAGTCATTACATATGTCTCTGTTGCTGTTTTCAGTATTTCTTAATCTCTTTTTTTAGTTTTCTTACTTCTTTCTTGATTTTCTCTAATTCATCCTCAATCTTGCTAATTCTGTTTTCTGCCTCAGTTATTCTGTTCTCTCTCCCCCTCTGTTGTTTTCTGTAGCTCAACTATTTTGTTATCCTGTTGCAATACTGTATTAGCTTGTTCAGATAGCTGTGCTCTTAGCTCAGCTAGTTCAGCTTTCAGCTCTCTAATTACCTTGAAATAATTAGTGCTTTCTTTCAGAGTATCATTTGTTGCTTCTCCATTGCTGATATTACTTTCAAAAGCTTTCCTCATTCCTGTGACTAATATCTCAATTAGTGCTTGGATATCGTCCTCATTTTTATGTGCTTCTACCATAGGGGGGGTTTAGCTAGGTTTTGTCCTGTTCATTTCTCCAATGTTTCTTCTTAGTTTAACCATTATATTTGGTGTGTTATGAGGTCTCTCTCTTACTACTTTTCAATCCACTAGTCACACTTTCCTGAATTGACTTGTGTCTAAGGAGGGTAACTAAGAGTTCACAGTTGTGAAAAATTAGCAGTTGTTTCAGTGTTATCTCAATCCCTGAGGTGAAGCACAGTGGCTGTTAAACTTTATTATGTTATTTATTTTCCCTGCAGGCTATGGGAACCTGAGGGCTTTTAAACTATAAGTAGATTTTTTTTTTTTTTTTAGCTTAATCACTCATTTGTCACCAAGAAATAAAACAGAGTGGGGGGCAGATAGTATAGTGGTTATGTAAAGACACTTCCATGCCCCAAGGGTCCAAGGTCCTGGGCCCAATCCTCTACTCCACCACCAGCTAGAGCTGAGCCCAGCAGAGCTCTGTGGCCCTGTGTTTCTGAATAAATCCTGATTCCTGAGGGAATTATTCATCATTTTTCTAATTTATGAGGAGACCGATGTGAAAAGGCTCCTACTATATAACCACACCTCTGGATCACTGGGAATGTATATTTTCTCAAGAGTCACCCAGCCAGTTCTTTGCCACCTGATGTCACTATAGGGCTTCCCTGCTGCTGTTCCAACCTCTGAAGGCAGCAGCAATGGAGACCCACAGTTGTCAATTGGTTAGATTTAGGTGATCTCCTCCCTTCAGCAGTCTTTTTGTTGATAAAATTCAAACGAGAGGTAGTGCATCAACTGGCAACTGCTCAACTGGTACCAGCCACTCCTGAGTAGGTACAGGCTTTTAGTCCCAGGAATCTCTTCTTAGGTCCCTCTCTATTCATGAGCCCCACATGTTTGCACTCACCCATGGCTTAGTGGGTTCCTGAACTAACCCTAGTCCTGTCTTTTTGTGTTCTCAGGTGATATTTGCTATTCCTAGTTGATTAGGGAGAGCAAAACACAGCTGATACTACTCTATAGCCACGCCTCCTTCATCTGCTATATTCTTACCTTTAGGTTCCTGATTACTAAGCAATTTGTTCTCCTTTATATCTTAATGCATTCCAGCCACTACGTTGCAGATACTACCATGATGCCAACCTGACTTCCCTAGGAAGACAACCTCACCAATGAGACCTGGAATCCCACCTCTCCAGAGCCCTGCCCCACCAGGGAAAGACAGAAACAGGCTGGGAGTATGGATCAACCTGTCAACACCCATGTCCAGCATAGAAGCAATTACAGAGGCCAAACCTTCTACTTTATTTTATTTACTTATTTATTTATCAAAATATATATCAGAGGATAAAGTGGTGGCACACCAGATTAAGCACACATAGTACAAAGTGCAAGAAGAACCCAGTTCAAGACCCCGGCTCCCCACCTGCAGGGAGGTCGCTTCACAAGCAGTGAAACAGGTCTGTGGGTGTCTATCTTTCTCTTCCCCTCTCTATCTCCCCCTCCCCTCTCAGTTTCTCTCTATCTTATCCAATAAAATGGGACAAAAATGGCCATCAGGAACAGTGGATTTGTAGTGCAGATACTGAGCCCCAGCAATAACCATGGAGGCAGAAAATAAAAATATAAACAAGACCATATGATAAGAGGAATATTTCCATACTATTCCCACTACCAGAGTTCCATATCCCATCCCTTCCTTTGAAAGCTTTCCTATCCTTTGTCCCTTTGGGAGCATGGACCCAGGATCATTATGGGGTGCAGAAGGTGGAAGGTCTGACTTCTTTAATTGCTTCTCCGCTGAACATGGGCATTGGCAAGTTGGTCCATACTCCCAGCCTGTCTCTATCTTTCCCTAGTGGGTTAGGGCTCTGGAGAGGTGAGGTTCCAGGATACATTGGTAAAGTCCTCTGTCTGGGGGAATCAGGTTGGTGTCATGATAACATCTGCAAAAGCAAAAAGCAGAGCAATTTGTTTAATAATCAGGAACCTAAAGGCAAGAATATAGCAGATAAGATTTGGGGTCTCCTTTTTGGAAAAAGCTAGTAGGTCTATTTTAGGTATATTTCAAGGGGGTCCATGACTTTACTAATTTTTTGCCTGAGGCCAATAGCTAACATGCAGGTGGACCAAAGATAATGTCTGGGGATATGGTGTCAGAGTTGGAAATATGACTAGAATGTTGGATCATGGAAGAGAGCAGTTCTCAAATTTGAGAAGAGGATATAAATGTTGTTAACTGTAAACCCCATTTATCTGATCTGGCACCTATATTCAGTGCAGGAGCCTGTGTAGCCTCTGTATCCCTGTAGGTCTGAGCTTGAAATCTGTGTTCATAGCTAGGAACATTCTAGGCTGCCCTCACTGTTAGATCCATCTTCCTGGAGTGGTAGAGTATGTTGGCCCATCTCCCTTTGGAGAGTGGGGCAGTCCCTGTCATTATTGATCCACACTGAGGGCAAGGCCCTGTAGAGGTCCCCAAAGGTGTGCACTATGTTGTTGCTGATGGAGATGACCAGTGACAGTGTCTGTATGGAAATCCCAGGGCTCCCTGCTTAGGGCCCTAGATGATGAGAACTCCCACCTTCTGCACGTCATAAAGATCTTTGGTACACACTCCCAGAGAGACGAAGAATAAGGAAGTTTCCAATGGAGGGGACAGGATAAGGAACTCAGGTGGTGGGAATTATATATAATTTTACCCTTCTTATTCTACAATTTTGTCCATCATTATTAAATCTCTAAAACAAACAAACAAAAAAGCACACATTATAGTGCAAAAGGCCTCTGGTTCAAGCTCCTGCTCCCCACCTGCAGATGGAAAATTCCATGTGTGGTGAAACAGAGCTACAGGTGTGTGTGTGTGTCTGTTTCTTTCCCTCTTTATCTCCCCTCTCACTTCCTCTCTGACTCTACCCAGTAACAAATTAATAAAATAAAAAAATAAAAAAATATATAAATAAGACTTTAGATGCTATAAGGCAATTTTCCTAAATAAAATCCATGAGTTTTTGAGGCTCATTTCTAAACTCTGCTCTCCCACCACAATAAGTCCCTCTTGTTTGCAGGAACTGTGTTTGCTATAGATAACCTAGGTCTTGAGCCACTTACTGTGATTCTGAGAAAAATCACCTATCCTTTGGAAGCTGCTTCTTTGATAACATGAGGATGCTGGTAATATAGGGTCTCAAGAATCAAATGTGAAACTGTATTTTGATACAGTTCACAAATTAAAGAACAAGAGAGCTCTTCACAGCATCCCTCTCCATAAACTCAAAACCAGATTTAAATTACACCACAGTACAAATTACTAGTAAGTAATCTAAGCCACGAGTACCTGCATAGCTTAATAAAAACATTGATTTGGATTCCTCTGGATGTTCATAGTTAATAAGTATGACTAGAATTTAAGACATTCATTATTTACTTAAGTTCCTTGGTGAATCAAATATGTATGCAGGGTTGGATCTATTGAAATAGGCAAGCTTCAAAATCATAAAAGCTAAAATGTGTAGATTATGTTCCAGCTTCAAAAAATATCTTTAAGTATACAGATTTTTTATCTAAACCACATGAAAATTATTTGGGGTTGGTATTCCTATGTTATCATTTCTACTTTATGGATTTTTTTTTTCAGAAGAGCTTTGCTCACTTCACACTGGTAGTGAGTGACCACAAAGATAGAACTGAGCAGATGTGATTAAGATTCTTTCCTCAGGAGTTGGGCGGTAGCGTAGCGGTTAAGTGCAGGTGGCACAAAGCACAAGGACCGGCGAGAGGATCCCAGTTCAAGCCCCCGGCTCCCCACCTGCAGGGGAGTCACTTCACAAGCGGTGAAGCAGGTCTGCAGGTGTCTATCTTTCTCTCCCCCTCTCTGTTTCCCCCTCCTCTCTCCATTTCTCTCTGTCCTATCCAACAATGAAGACATCATCAACAACAACAACAATAATAACTACAACAATAAAACAACAAGGGCAAAAACAAAGGGAAAATGAATAAATAAATATTTAAAAAATATATTCTTTCCTCTCCATAAGGCTTCTAATTGCTGGTGAATGTCTGCTTTGTGTTAAAACATCTAAGACATGAATTATGCTGTCTTTAAGGTAAGAAGTGAGCATTTATAGCAATGATCTATAAATGATAGTTTCATAGTCAAAATATCTATCTGTGCATGTCTGTGTAAATTAACTACCTAGGTGGTAGAAAGAAAATTGACTTCCAGTTTTTACCTTCTTATATTCACTTCAAATAGTTTCAAAGGGACTGAAGTTGCTTTTAGGGTCTTAATCTACTTTGTATTTTATAAAGTCACTAAATTCCTAGTTCAGGGACTTTCTGCTTTAGCTTTTCCTTCTTTGTTATAATAATCACATTACCACTAAATAAACTGGTTTTGATTAACTGAAAAAATTATGACAACAATTTTGTAGGACTAATAAGATTTAATGCAAAGTTATTAAGATGTAGTAATGTCACAATTTATTATCATGAAACAGAACAGAAATCTTTATTGTAGAAAATCTTCCAGTCTATTTTTTTTCTTCATCTATGAAACAAAACTTGAGTCAGCACCTATGAAGATGAAAGCAGCAACATGGGATAGATTTAGTAATTCTTAAGAGCCTCTCCCTTAATTAGATGAAGTAGTAGGCATCTCAGAATTTGTGCTGCTGACTAAGGAAACAAGTCTCTCACTGCCAGATTACAGCTCTCTGCCCTGAGCTGTCCCAGAGTAAAGTGGACAAACCTGACACTGACTCATTCACTCAACAGAAGATGAGGGGCTTTGGGGCTCCACTCCCCTCTACATAGGGTTCGGTGCGAACATGCTCAGTTTTCCAGCAGTAAGGTTCACGTGACCTGTGTGCTCTAAGATAAGTATACTTGCCATAAAAGGCCGTGCACTGTTGTGTTAAGAGCATGGTTTCTACAGCCAGGCTGCCTGAGCAAGGGTCTCAGTTTTCCTGAGGATATCACTATTGTAATGTGGGCAAGTTTCTTAACCTCTCTGTTGTGACAAGCTGATCGTTAAGAAGGGTCAAGTGAAAGTGCCCATCTCACAGCTGTCTCTAAAACAGCACCTGACATGAAATACCCTATCAGTGGAAACTGGCTGTGATAGTTAACAGCATTAATAAGACAGAGGTTTGGATTGATCAGGGTCTGGTGGAAAGAGCCTGTGATCAAGGAAGGTATCACTGAGGATTCAGAAACAGGTGCTGAGAGCCCTAAAAACTCAGCCACTTTCTTGCATAGAGTATATGGATCCTAATATACAGCAAATAACCATAGCACTGAATCTGTATTTATATGTTAAGGAGTTTAGGCATGCTTCTTAAAGTAGCCAGCACTTTATTATTTTTATGTGATTCCAGGGAATTAACTAAAAGTCTTGCACATGTATAATACCAGCAAACAGCTTCCCTAGCCCAGTTTTTAAATTAGAGGAGAGATGGAGAGAAGAGAGGGAGAGACACCACAGAAAGGTATCCATCATCCACGGAATTACCCTGGTGTTGTATAAGGTGTTCCAGTGTAGTGCCAGGGCTCATGCATGATAAGGAGCCTGCACTACCCACAAAGCCATCTTGTTGCCCTGGAACAAACACTTTTTAAAAAGACATCAAATAGAAAATTTCTAGAGGCATGGCTACGGAATAGCAGCAGCCATATTTTGCTTTCCCCAATCAACCAGGAAAAGAAATGAAAATCACCTTAAAAACTTAACAAAATACAATCAGGATCTCTTCAAAAATTCACCAAGCCACAGGTGAGTACAGACATGTGTGGCTCGTGGATAGGAAAAGGGTTGGGAGCAATTCCCAGGACTAAAATGGACAGCTGGTGCCAAACTGGGAGTTTAGCAGAGGAGGTGCACCACTTTCAGGTCCTCATTAAAGAAACTACTAAAAAAGAAGAAGAAGAATGAGAGAGAGAGAGAGAGAGAGAGAGAGAGAGAGAGAGAGAGAGAGAGAGGGAGAAAGGGAGAGAACCTAAGCCATAGGTGAGTACAGACACATGTGGCTTGTGGCTGGAAAGAGGGTGAGTGAGAGATTCCTAGGACTCAAACCAGTGGTCAGAGATGGCAGGCATCAAATTAGATTGTTATCTGAGACATACCACTTCCAGGTCCAAGTTTTAGCATTAAAAAAACTGTTTAAAAGAAAAAAATGCACCAAGTTACAACTATAACTTCTTGAGTTTCTATTGCTGTTGCCCCACAGAGACTGGAACTGCAACAGGGAGACCCTATATTGATGTCATAAAGTACTTCTATTTTTATTTAAGGGCTATCCATACAGTCTTCCAAGGGGGCTGTACCAATTTTCATTTCCACCAGCAGTAAAGCAGAGCTTCTTTTTCTCCACAACCTCTCCAACACCTGTCATTTCCTGGTTTGTTGATGTAGGCCATTTTCTCAGGAGAAAAAGGAAACTCTTCACTGCTGGTGCGAATGCAAACTGGTACAGCCCCTTTGGAAGACTGTATAGACAGTCCTTAAATAAAAATAAAAGTACTTTATAACCCAGCAATACCACTCTTAGGCATTTACCCAGTGGACATTCAAGCACTAATTAGAAGGGACATATGCACCCCTGTGTTCATAGCTGCATTATTCACAATAGCCAAAGAGTAGAAGCAACATAAATTCCCACCATCAGATGACTGGCTTAAGAAGTTATAGGATAAAAAAATAAATAAATAAAAATAGGGAGTCGAGCAGTAGCACAGCGGGTAAAGCACAAGGACTGGTGTAAGGATCCTGGTTCAAGCCCTGGCTCCCCACCTGCAGGGGAGTCACTTCACAAGCAGTGAAGCAGGTCTGCAGGTGTCTATCTTTCTCTCCTCCTCTCTGTCTTCCCCTCCTCTTTCCATTTCTCTCTGTCCTATCCAACAACAACAACAATAAAGCAACAAGGGCAACAAAAGGGAATAAATAAATAATTAAAATAAATAAATAATAAAAATTTAAAAAGAAGTTATGGGATGTATATCCCATGGAATAGAACTCTGTGACCTCAAGGTGGATCAACAACAGTAGAGAATGTTCCATCCTCTGGAGGGAGGCTGGACAACATACTCTATGTTCCACTTGAGGAAGATGGATCCTGAAATTGGGGCAGTTTGGAACGTTCCTACTCATGACTACAGAATGTGAGCTCAGCTCCTAAGCTGAATATGGGCCCCAGATCACATCAAATCAATGGGGTGTACAGTCAACAATATTTATACCTCTTTCCCATATTTGGGAGCTACTCTCTTCCCTGATCCAGCTTTCTGGTGCTTCTGCCAGCCATGACATCATCTTCCCAGACAATAACTTAGATCCACCTGCATACCTGCATATCAGATTTCAGGCTCAGAAAAGGAGAAGAAGAAGAAGAAGAAGAAGAAGAAGAAGAAGAAGATGGAGAAGAAGAAGAAAGAAGGAAGAGAAGGAGAAGGAGAAGGAGGAGAAGAAGAAGAAGGAAGAAGGAAAAAGGAAGAAGAAGGAGGAGAAGGAGAAAGAGAAGGAGGAGGAGGAGGAGGAGAAGGAGGAGGAGGAGGAGGAGGAGGAGGAGGAGAAGAAGAAGGAGAAGGAGAAGGAGAAGGAGAAGGAGAAGGAGAAGGAGAAGGAGAAGAAGAAGAAGAAGAAGAAGAAGAAGAAGAAGAAGAAGAAGAAGAAGAAGAAGAAAATACTAGGATAGTCATAGACTCTTTGGAATACAACTAAAATAGGACTACTAACTATCTACAAAACAGAGATTCCCCCAACTCTTCATATGAACTTGTCCAGCCTTTAGGTTCAAGATTAGTCAACAATTTGTTTGGATCTATATGTTAAGTCTTTTTTCAGCCACCAGGTTCCAGATGTTAACATGATGCCAGCTGGACTTCTCTGGGCAGACAACCCCACCAATGTGTCCTGGAGCTTCGCTTCCCTAGAGCCCTTCCCCACTAAGGATTGAGAAAGACAGGCTGGGAGTATGAATCAATCTTCAACACCCATGTTCAGTGGGGAAGCAATTACAGAAGCCAGACCTTCTACCTTCTGCACCCCATAATGACCCTGGGTCCATACTCCCAGAGGGATAAAGAATAGGGATGCTATCAAGGGGAGGGGATGGGATATGGAGTTCTAGTGGTGGGAATTGTGTGGAGTTGTACCCCTCTTATCCTATGGTTTTTGTCAGTATTTCCTTTTTATAAATAAAAATAAAAAAGAACAGAACTCTGCAATCAAAAAAGATATTGTATCATTTGGGACAAAATGGATGGAACTGGAGGTGATTATGCTTAGCATCTTAGAAGCCTGAGATTGAAACCTATATCCTTCCAACATTTTTCTTTGTCACAGGGGCATACCAGTATTATTACTTTAAGGTTGTTCTTGAACAAAAGAGCTTGCACATGTTGGATGGCTAAGGTAGATTGGTTCTGGATTCATTTTTTTTAAGTGGGGAAAAAAAGAACTAAAGCATCATTTGGAAAGCCAACTCTAGTTGTGAAATTACCTGGGTGATACAAAGCATGCTGCAAAGACAGCAAGAAATCTAGGCTTCCCTGATGAAATAGTAATAACAGTACCAATGATAATAGTAACTATTTACATTTGAATAGTGCTTTTCCTGGAGTTTCTAAATGACAAGGGTTTGTAAAAATGTCTTCCTCAAACACAAAGCAGAACTTGGACTAGAGTTAGTTTATTTCACCAAAGTAAAAGAACTTGGACTAGAGTTGAGGTGTAGGAGAGGGTTCAAGTCCTGGAATATCATGGCAGAAGAGGGCCTAGTGGGGGTTGAATTGTTATGTGGAAAACTGAGAGATGTTACACATGTACAAACTATTGTATTTTACTGTTGATTGTACGCCATTAATTCTCCAATAAAGAAATAATAATAATAATAATAAAAGAAATAAGTAAAGAGATGAAAGACAACTCCCAGATGGTTTCACTCATATGTGGAATCTAGAGATCTTATTTACATGAACTTGCCAAAAACAAACAAAAAAAACCTGAATAAAACAAAAGTAAGCAAACTGTAAGACTTGTGACAACTATGGTGGTTACCCTTGGAGGTGGGAGGATGAGGATGCAGAACTCTGGTGCTGGATTTGGTGTGGAATTATAAATTGTAATCTTACAACCTTGTAACAAACTATAAATAACAAATAAAAATAAAAATTAAAAAGACAGAAACTAATGGGTTGAAAATTATATTGCTAATATTATAGATGTACTGAAATAATTCTGGTCTGTTTTTTAAAATTTTTTTTATTATCTTTATTTATTGGATAGAAACAGTCAGAAATCGAAAGGGTAGGGAAGATAGAGAGGGAGAGAGAAAGAGAGACACCTACAGCCCTGCTTCACCACATGCAAAGCTTTCCTTCTGCAGGTGGGGGCTGGGGGCTTGAACCTGGGTCCTTGTGCACTGTAACATGTGCACTCAACCAGGTGTGCCACCACCCGGTCCCAATTCTGGTCTGTTTTTTCAATTTGAGCACAAATAGCAATTAGGAAGTTTGTCTTATCTTCTGAGGTCAAAATACTAAAGGAAAGGAAGTAGAAAGTGTTTTCAGACCTTAAAGAGGTTTCAAAATTTCTTTAAATACTCTTGCTGATTCTGGGTCTTTAGGAATTTCTGACCCCTCAAGAAAGAGGCTTGGGTGTCAAAATATAGGTCAGACTACTTTTACAATGTGGAAGTCTGACACATGTAGTCACTTTCCCCTCACAAAGCTGCTGGAGTAGGGCATATATTAACATTAAAAACTTGGTTTTTGCCTGTTTTGAATAATTATTGAGGAAGAATTTTCTATTAAATTTTTATATTTTCCATTACAACAATAAGCATCAAGGAATAATTTCTTACTAGAATTTTGTATTTCCCTCATGAAGATAATATAATAACATTATAAAAATTCTAGGCCTGTGAGAGACTTCACACTATAATTCAGAGTTACCTGCTACTTTTTTTCCCTCTATCTTCTTTCACATGCATTTTTACACTAGCAATAAACAGAGATGCATGGAGTTTTGCTTTTTCCCTGTAGTAAAAAACATTTCTTTTCCACATGACTATATAACCCTCTTAGTCATTTCTTTAAATGTCAACATTACTGTGACAGCTAATTTTATGTGTTAACTTAGAGAAACTCTGGTGCTTAGTGGTTTGGTCAAACACTAGTGTTTCTGTGGAGTTATTTTTAAAGCGTGATTAGCATTTACCACCAGTTACCTTTCAGTAAAGCAGCTGGGCTTCCAAATGTGGGCTGGTCTCACCCAGACAGCTGGAACCCTTGAGAGTAAAGACTGAGGTTTCCCAGAGAAAGAATTTTGCTTCAAGACTGCAAGGCAGAAATACTGTCTGTGTTTTGAGATTGTTGGCTTGCCCCACAAATCCTAGATCAAAAGCTGAGACATCAACTCTGATGGAAATGGCTTGCCCTAAGAATTGACTTCAGAGATGCTAGCCCCCATAACTGCACTCACATGATCCAATTCCTTAAATTAATTCCTTCAAAAATAAATAGAGGGTTTAGAAAATAGTCTACACATATGCAGGAACTGGGTTCAAGCCCCTGGGAGCTTGATGGGTGGTATAGGAAGAGAAGAAAGGTGTTATCTCTTTGTCTGGAACAAAAAGAATGAAAAAGTCAGCCCAAGAGTGGTCAAATAGCTCAAGCTAATGGGCACTTAAAAGTAAACAAACAGGGTGTTGGGTGGTAGCGCAGCAGGTTAAGCGCAAGTACGGGCATAAGGATCCCGGTTCAAGCCCCCGGCTCCCCACCTGCAGAGGAGTCGCTTCACAGGTGGTGAAGCAGGTCTGTGAGTGTCTATCTTTCTTCTCTCCCCCCTCTGTCTTCCCCTCCTCTCTCCATTTCTCTCTGTCCTATCCAACAACAACAACATCAATAACAATAACTACAACAGTAAAACAAGGGCAACAAAAGGGAATAAATAAATATTTTTTTAAAAGACGCAGTGATGTGTTTTAAAAAAGTAAACAAACAAATAAATATATACATAAACGTATGTTAAGGAATGGGCTTGTGCAAATTGTATATATGCCTGTGTATTATATATATATTTCCTTACAAAAGAAAGACAGACGTGAGCCTGTATATGATATGCATGCATGCAAATGCATACACATACATCGTCTCATATATAGTGATGTTATTTTATACCCTGAGTTGTCAGCTAAGAAAAAAGAAATGTTTTCTCCCACATACTGAGGACATAAGTCATGTCTGTCACTTTTAAGCACAGGTCAGATTACCAATGTTACCTACTGTTCTAAGTGACCTCATGCTCCCTGGCATGAATAAGAGAGACAGGCCATACAGAGACCTGTGAATAAGACAGTCTAGGGTGGAACTTTAATTCAGGTTTAGATCACACCCATCCTGGAATCTGAGGGGTCTATAAGATGAGTATGTGCACTAAGTGGACCCACAATAGGAGTGACCCTGAAAGCTTCCTACCCCCAGAATATGGGACACACAGACCCATCAGAAAAAGAGTTCATGTCTGCCTTCTCAAGGGGCTTAAACTTAACCTCTGACTAGTAACTGGATGAAAAGACAGCTATGCTGACACTGGAATTATTTTTAGATGACCTGTCTTATTCTATAAGAAGTAGGGAGAAAGTCAGGATGGCGTCATAGTAGCATCTGTAACTTGGTGGCTGAAAACCTGTAAGATGTAACACAAGACAAACTGGGCAGATGACCCCACTAATGTGTCCCAAGTCTCACCTCTCTAGATCCCTACCTCTTGAGGGAAAGTTAGAAACAGGCTAGGGGATCAGATCGACCTTCCAACATCCATGTCCAGTGGAGAAGTACTTACAGAAGCCAGACCATTCACCTTCTGCACCCCATAAAGAATTTTGGTCCCAACCCCCAAAGAGATAGAGAATAGGTAACCTTCCAGTTGGTGGGGACAGGACAAGGAACTCTAGCAGTGGGATATGTGTGGAATTGTACCCCTGTTATCTTACAATCTTGATAATCATTATTAAATCACTAATAAAAAATAAAAAGAAGTAGGGGTGGTGGTATGACCCAGCCTGAGCTATGAGAGCAGATGGTGCACATTGCAGAGGAAAGAGATTTTACAGAATTACTCTCCAGATCAGTCACCAAACAAAGAAACGAACAGTGCAGCAGCAACATAAACAAGCTTTCTTCAGATTCACTACATAACCTTAAATGTGAAGTTTGTAAGAGGAAATCACAAGACATTTGGAGACATGGGACAGTGGGATATTTGAATGAGAGGCTGTCATGGGGGAAGCAGGCAGTGGGAACTGCCTTCAAGGGGATCTGTATGTAAAGATTTCGGTGCAACAATTATAAATGCACTCAAAGAACAAAATCAAATCCTGTTTAGAGGAGTAAAGAAAGATGACATTGGCCGTAACTCATCACTTAGAGACTGTCACTGAAACAGGAATTTTAAAGAATGGACCAAACAAAAATTCTGTAATTATGAAGTAGTCACTCAAGTGATTCACTAGAGGTCCTTAATAGCATATTTGATCTGGTTAAATATGGAGCCTGCCCTGAAAAATAACTTGAAGAGAGATCATTAAAGACTCACAATGAGGGGGCTGGTGGTGGTGCACCGGGTTAAGCACACATAGTACGAAACGCAAGGACCAGCACAAGGATCTTGGTTCAAGCCCCCGACCCCCCACCTGCAAGGGGGTCACTTCACAAGTGGTGAAGCAAGTCTGTAGGTGTCTTTCTGTCTCTTTCCCTCTCTATCTTCCCCTCCCTTCTCAATTTCCCTCTATCCTATCCAAAAAAATTTAAAAAAATGGCCACAGGAGCAGTGGATTCATAGTGTAGGCACCAAACCCTAGCAATAGCTCCGGAGGCAAAAAAAAAAAAAAAAAAAGGGACTAATATTAAGTAGAGAAACATTTCATTTCAGATGTTCCCCTCTTAATTACTCTAAGTACAGTCTCAAATAGCAAATGGTATTAATTTACAACTGATTATAACTAATTAATGTTAAAGCAAACGACATTACCACTTATTTTAAAAGGTGGTTATGTAGAATAACTAAAATTGATTTTTTTATAAGAACTATGAATGACTAAAAAACAAACAAACAACAACAAAAAAAGCATACCCTCTCACCCTTAAGTTAGTAAACTTATTAGCTTTAACCACAAAGTGGCTAGACAAAGTAAGGAGAACCTTTTAAAGAAAACACTTGTTGTAATTTAACTTAAGAAGAGGTTTGGGGTGCTGGTGGCTGCTGCGGAGTGTAAAAGGATTCACAGTGGGGAGCTGGGAACTGGTTTGAACAATACAAGGTTTATTAGGGTGAAACAGGTAAAAGGCAAAATAAGCACTTATCATCAAGGGTTAAGCGTACGCTAGGTCTATAAAGTCTGAATATAGTTATCAAAATTTTAGTCCCATAAGATAAACAATTATAAGCTCTGAAAGGTTGCTCATGGCTGTAGAGGGGTCTAAAAGTTTACCAGCTAGCAGAGTCACACGTGTTCAGTTCCCAGGAGAAGTAGCCATGGTGCACCTGACCAGAAGAAGCTTCTGACCAGGAGAAGCAGCAGCAGCCAGAAAGAGGCTCAGGTGCTCCAAGTCCCTTGCTTTTATACCTTCCCTTCTCTGAAGCACCTCCTCAGGGTAAGGTCATTTGTACACTAATAGTCCCAAACTCTTGCTGGGGTCACCACAACACTTAGTGTTAAATCCAGATAAACTCTTTTTTTTTTTTTTGCTTTTTTTAAATTCATTTTTTCTTTATTGAGGAATTAATGTTTTACATTTGACAGTAAATACGATAGTTTGTACATGCATAACATATCCCAGTTTTCCATATAACAGTACAACCCCCACTAGGCCCTCTCATCCTTTTTGAACCTGTATTCTCCTGCCACCCACCCCAGAGTCTTACTTTGGTGCGATACGGCAATTCCAGTTCAGGTTCTACTTGTGTTTTCTCTTCTGATCTTGCTTTTCAACTTCTGCCTGAGAGTGAGATCATCCTATATCCATCCTTCTGTTTCTGATTTATTTCACTTAACATGAATTTTTCAAGGCCCATCCAAGATCGGCTGAAAATGGTGAAGTCACCATTTTTAATAGCTGAGTAGTATTCCACTATGTATACAGGTACCACAACTTCCATAACCACTCATCTATTGTTGGACAATTGGGTTGTTTCCAAATCTTGGATATTACAAACAGTGCCATGAAAAACAGAGGTGGAGAGATGTTTTGAAATCTATGTAGTTTTTTTTTTAAAGCTGATGACAAAATGAGAGGACATATATGAAAAGTGTTTGAAACGTATCATAATAAAAGATACATTTTTTCAACAAAAAATGTAGAAAATATGGTGTTTGCATTTATTAAAAAAGGTATACAAATGGACTAATAATAGGTGAACAGACAAGTGGCTAGAGGTATTGATGTTCTAAGAATAGCAGGCTCCCTTAAGAGAATGGAATACTCGTGTAATTAGTCAGGAGGAGGAAAATGGGTTCTTCAAATATCTTAAGTCATAATGAAATTGCTTTAATCTTTTTAGGAAGCTAGGAATCGAAGAGCTGAAAAATTGTCCCTCAAATCTTTTGATTAAGCCAATGTATTTCCTCCCGGGCTTCTTTGTACCTTTCATTTAATTAGACTTTGTGAGACCAACACAATTGCTGTTTTGAAAACTTGACCACATGCCAGTTACCTCACCTGATCCCCACTTGCAAGTCAGATGGAAAGGGGAGAGACACCGGGAGGAGTCTTCGTCAATTAGCCATGGCATAAAGCGTGCCGCACTGGGATACCTCCAAGAGAGGCAGAGTGGAAGAGAAACCAGCAGTCTCCCTGGAAGACAGGTTTGCTGCCGTCCACCCTTCACCTCAGTGCCCGAGACTCCAGTAGCAAATCTTCTCTTATTTCCCTCTCACTACAGGTTAGTCTCTATGACTCTACTTCCTCTAGAACCCAGGTAAATGTGGGATTTTTTAAATTTTTCATTTTATGCTATCAAATCATATCATTAGAGAAATCTCGCTACGTATTCAAAAGACCAAGACTTACTAGTTAGCAGGAAATGTTGACAAGGGAAGGGCAAGTAGTTGAAGAACTCATCGAAAGAGCAACTTGCCACAGTTTCTGGCCAAGCAGAAACCAGGTTGGGGACAAAGTCCATCTCTGGAGAGGGGTTTGACTTGCTGATGTTTTATCTGTACTTTTTCAAATGAAGGGGCAACTTGTCTAGGTGCTGTTGAATTTGAGTTGAAGGGGGGCTGCTAGGAGAGAGGGGATTTAAGTAGTTTGAGACTCATCTTAACAGACTAGACACAAATCATATGTGCTTCAAGAAATTCAAATACTCTGAAGGAAGGTATTTGACTAGACATTTTTTTGACATTTGAAAAGGAGTTTTTCCCAAAGAAATTCCTATAACCAAATGGAAACTAAGTATCATTTACATTTTAGAGTGGACACGTGTGAATATTTGGGTCTGTTTTTCAAATTGACGAAAGCACTATTTTGATGCATGTATTTCTGCTATTTTTATTTTTATTTTTTTGCTTCTGCAAACTTGTTCTTCTACTGTGTAGTGCAGGGTATTAACCAATGTTATAACCCTGCTAATCTGGGGATCATATGTGCATTGCCTGGTACACCCAGACCAAGAGGGATTATTTTAGTAGTGCTTTTGTCACCATAAAAATGGATCCCTCAGTCTCAAGTAGCAGCAACACATCTGTGGTCTAGCATTATGATAATAAGTCTTTAAAAGAATAGAATGTATCAAGGAACACGACAGTGAAAAATAGTCTCCTATTTTCACAGCTAGGATATAACCCCCAGAAAGTAAATTTATTAAAAGGAGAGGGACATATGGAGGGAGCTACAGATGTTATGAGTGGCTTAGCTGGGAAGAGAGGATTGAATCAGAAAAAGAAGGGGCAACTATGTATAAATGTGGACAGATAATTGTAGAGAAGATGGTTGGCTCATGTCTACAACTTAAGGGGAACCATGGTGGATTGCAGTGGGGAGACTGAAGATTCAGAACTCTGGTGGTGGGAATGGTGTGAATTCAAACCCCTGTCAATATGTAATTATGTAATATAAAAATAAAATAAAATAAAATAAAATAAAATAAAATAAATGTAATGCAATGCATACTCTATTCAGTTTCATTCTCCATTCAGGGTAGAGATCAAGGCACCAGGCAGAAGATAAGCAAAGGTGACTTCTGTTTAGAAAAGTCTGTCACCCTGTGACTCAGCTGAGGATGAAACCTAGCCTTATAGAGTCATGGGGATGGGGAAAGGAGTATCCTCAGAGGTACCAACAAGCACATGGCATTCCTGAACACTTGCTGACAGCATGTCATAGGGAGCTTTTCTTTGTCCCATCCTTCCAGAAAACACTCTGCCTGATCTGACCTCTAACATTTGTTCTGATTCTGGTGTTGATGCCTAATTTTTCTTCTCCAGCCTCAACATCTCCTATTCCCCCCTGGGGTGGGATGGAGCCTGAAGGTTTCTCTTGCTTCTCTTCAGATTCCAGCATATCCCCATCAGACTCCACAAGGAATATTCTTTTAGATATACACACAGTTAGTTCCATAACTTCTGCTAAAATGGACTAAAGGGAGCTCTTCTCAGTCCACATCTCATAAGATTTCCTCCCTCCTGGCCCTTCCTTACTTCAATTTCTTCCCAATACACACTATCATCTCGTCTATTGGCCATTTGCTTATTTTCTGGGTTTCTACTTCATAGAATGGCTTCAAGGAACTGTTTCATCTACCTTAGAGTATGGCACAGAGTAGGTCCTTGAACAGATCTACTCTCGGGTGAGTAAAGAAATGGCAGTATATTCATCTCCATTATGGAGGCAGTTGGGCCACTCTTCTGCCGATCGTGCAAACTCTACAGTCAATTATTGTCAAAGTTTCCTTTTGTTCCTCTTCAAACCCACAATTGGGCCAAAGTAGGGATTCTTTGGACTATTCAAAGGCTACCTATGCAAAAGTACCCAATAGGTATGTTTCAATAAGCAGTTATGGTACAGTAAGTTAAAGCCCATTTGAGCAAGATCTTGTACCAAGAGGTATTTCCCTGTGTTTATATGTATGAATTTGTATGATGGTGGGGGCAGTGGGTAGCTAGAAGAAAATTATTACAATATAAATATAAAAATAAAGTAGTATTAACAGCAAAACTTTAAGAGTAAAATCTTTTTTAAAATTACATACTGACCTAATACTTTAAAATGAGCATGCTTTATATGAGGTTGGATTAAAAAATCAAAGTCTTTGGACAAAGAAATGTCTTTTTATTATTTTTTATTTATTGGGTAGAGACAGCCAGAAATTGAGAGGGAAGGGGGTGATAGAGAGGGAGAGAGACAGAGAGACACTTGCTGCCCTGCTTCACCACTCACAAAGCTTTTCCCCTGCAGGTGGGGGCCGGGGGCTTAAACCCAAGTCCTCATGCACTGTAATGTGTGCACTCAACCAGGTGTGTCACCACCCAACCCCAACAAAGACATTTCTTAAATGTATTAATTGAAGATTTTATAAGCTAAAAAACCCAATGAGGAGTCAGGCAGTAGTGCAGTGGTTTAAGTGCAGGTGACGCAAAGTGCAAGGACTGGCTTAAGGATCCTAGTTCGAGCCCCCGGGTCCCCACCTGCAGGGGAGTCCCTTCACAGGTAGTGAAGCAGGTCTGCAGGTATCTATCTTTCTCCCTCTCTCTCTGTATTTCCCTTCTCTCTCCATTTCTCTCTGTCCTATTCAACAACAATGGCATCAATAATAACTACAAAAATAAAACAAGAGCAACAAAAGGGAATGAATACATATTTTTTAAAAAATAAACATGTTTCATGAGGAACAACAACCAGCGAGATAAATCTGTTTTTGTGTTAATTTTCTGATAGCAAACAACAATGCCAGGCAAGAAAATCGCAGTGATTGGTGCAGGGGTGAGTGGACTGGGTGCCATCAAAAGCTGCTTGGAAGAGGGGCTGGAGCCTGTGTGTTTTGAAAGAAGCAATGACATCGGGGGACTGTGGAGATATGAGGTGTGTCTCTTGGGCTTACAATCTAGACGTGGCATGACATATTTCCACATCTGGGAAACAGAAATGCAATGAGTCCTTCCACTGTCAGCATAGTCATCATTGGGGCAGACAGTGACTAGGCCTGATGTTGCACTCGGTTGAGCACACATTACCATATGCAGGGACCCAAATTGAAGCCCCTGGTCCCCACATGCAGTGGCAAGAATGTCATGAGCAGTGGAACAATACTTCAGGTATCTCCCTTTCTATTTCCCCCTTTCATCTCAGTTTCTGTCTCTAGCCAATATATGAATGAATACAATATAATTTTTAAAGATTTTATATATTTATAAATGAGCGATAAGAGAAAGAGAACCAGAGTATCACTCTGTACATGTGCTACAAAGGGTTGAACACATGACCTCATTCTTGAGAGTCCAGTGTTTTATCCACTGCACCACCTCCTGGACCATCCAATATAATTTTTCATTACTACCTGCACCTGCACACTGAAGTCCTATCTTCTTTCTTCCTCAAGGAGGACATCCAGTCAGTCCTCCCTACTTCAGAGTCTAGTTTAAATTATTTAAAAATAATTTAGCTCTAATTCTAAAAAAAAAAAAAAAAAGGTCAGAGATGGTACTATATTACATACACACAGAATGTACATACAATATATATACAAGGTAAATACAACAGAATGAATGTACAATGTGTAATATTAACACTGCATATACAATGTCTAAAAATGTATATACAACATACAGATACCTATGTGTCTAAGTATCTGATGTAAACTGAAAGCGAAATAATGTGCTTCAGAGGATTGAATTAGGACATGCATAAGGAAACGCCTTTATAAACCATAAAATCCTGAGACAGCTAGTAGGCCACCTTCATGTCTATGTAGAAAGATAAGTAGATCATAGAGAGTTTCAGAAAGATGGAGTGGCTGAGAATATAAGGACTTATACCAAAACATCTATAGTGATCCTCATGAAGGATAATCTCCATGACAGTTTTATACAGAATTGTGTTAAACACGCACTACTTCTGTAATAAGAAAAATAAGTCAATAAAAAGAAAGGTAAGAAGAAAAGTCTAGAGTAAGTATACTCTTGGTTCTTTTCTGTGACTATACATACAGCCTTGTCCTCTTGTTGTCACTTACCTGGGGCCTGGGCTACGGGTCCAGGACTGACCCATGCTGGGTGGGCAGAAAGAGCCCTCTCTTCTTCTCTCACCCTCTTGTGGTCCACATTCATTTTTCATTCCTGTTTTGTTCCATGTCCTTTTGTTTGTCATTTGACAAAACTATTTGCCCTTTTCAACTCTTTACCATGAGATATATTCTCAGTGAAGGTGATGAAAAATCAACTTTACCTTCTCTGCACTAATCAGCCTAGTAATTTGCTATAGAAATGGTGACTTTGAAAAATCATTTTAATTTAAGACGGTGTTGTTTTACAAGACTTCGATGTTTCAAGGGGTCCAGTTTTACCAAAACCTCATCAAAGTATGGGTTTGTATAGTTCATTAACTCTTGCTTTTGACTCTAAAAGATGGGAGGGGCACCCTTCTGTGGTTGGCAGGAGAAGACAGAAGGTGGCCGGCCAAGTATCTACAGGTCTGCCACCAGTAACACATCAAAGGAGATGTCAGCCTTCAGTGACTACCCCTTCCCTGGTCACTTCCCCAACTACATGCATCATTCCAAGATCATGGAGTACCTTCGCATGTATGCTGCCCACTTCCACCTCACCAAGTATATCCGGTTTCTGGTAAGTGAGACAGAAGACACTTTGTGTTTGGGAACCTCTAGAAATACTTGTGCTAAAGAACAGCAGGTCTTAGAGAGCACTTCCCTGACCTCTCCAAATAAGATAGTAAGAAGCGCCCCCTCTCCTCCACTAGAAGAGTCTGATGGGTTTGGCTCAGGTCCCAACAGTGCACCTGATGTTGACTCCCCACAAACTACATTCAGGAACACAGCTGGGAACCAGCTGGTTAAGTCTTAACTTGACTTTCAAAGTCAATTATAGTGACCCTCTTTTGGGAAACCCTTAAGGAGAGTGGATGTGCTCAAACTTATTAGTTGAGGCCAAAAATTCTTGGGCAGGAGAGCAAGGGAGAGCAGTGTCATATGTGCTGCTCTTATTCTTAGTCCAAGGTCTGCAGCGTGAGGAAATGCTCTGACTTCTCCCACACGGGACAGTGGGATATTGTGGTGGAGACTGAAGGAAAGCAAGAATTCTATATTTTTGACGGCATCATGGTGTGCAGTGGCCTTTATACAAACCCTGTCTTACCACTCCAGAGCTTTCCAGGTATGTCTTACTAAGTGCTAGGGCACTGGGCTGATGTTTTTTTTTTTTTTTTTTTTTTTTTTTACTGTGGCTGCAAAGTTATTTCTGAATAAAGCCTGCAGTTATAAAAGTCATCTTAACTTCAAAATAAGCATTTGTTCAGATTATGCAGAAATGCATCATATCTCAAAATCCAATTACTCCTAGCCTTATGTGATTTTAAGAGAAAAGTGTTATGTTTGACCATAACGGGAAGGCCAAAAATGGGGATTGTTTTGTGATAATGGAAGTTTGAAGTCAATAGTAAGATCAAAGTTATAGAAGCAATCTTAAGCTGTTTCTGTGCTATTCAGAGTGTATCTGTTTGTGCAGAGATGAGGTGTAGAAGCAGCTGGGTGCTGGTGCCACTGGGCTTCAGGATTGCTATTGGGAAGACATGTGCCTATGAGTAAAAAGTATGCAGGAATGGCTTGCCTGCACATGTCCCGTTCCTCTCTGGAAGCAAGTATATCCAGCTTCCCTCAGGAAGGCTGAGCCTGAGACTCTTGGAGTTCTCAAGAGATGCTGGTGTCTCTATTTTCATTGCTCTGAGTGTCTGAGAGGTTAAGAAGGAGGTCTGTTACTGTCTAGTTAGGCTAGGAAGTTAGTTGAATTATTCCTGTATTCTTTCATCCATTGTTCATGCAAGAAATGCTTACTGAGCATCACTGTGAGACCTCTGCCCCAGAAAAGTACATGGCACTAGATGGAGACAAATGCAGAGGGATTGATATATGAGGCTGAGAACTATTGGGAAACATTCAGCATGAATGGGTGCAAGGTTATACTACAAGACCAGACAAAGTGGTCAGGGAAGGCTTCCATGAGAAAGGACTATTGGAGCAAACACCCCAGAGAGTGGGAATAAGTTGGAGAACATGTAAGCATTTAAAATAAATAAAATAATGACCAAAACTTGGGTGATTCTGTTCTTGCCCACAGGAATCAAGAAGTTCAAAGGGGAATATATCCATAGTTGGGAATATAAGAGTCCAGAGAAATTCCAGGGGAAGAAAATCCTTGTGGTTGGCATTGGCAATTCTGGAGTTGATCTGGCCATCGAGCTCAGTCACATAGCTGCACAGGTCTGCATCTTAATACCCTCTTTCTAGAAGTTCCGGCTGCCTATGTCCCTCCAAGATAGGAGCACAGAATGGTGTGTGTCATATGAACCCACCTCTCCACATCTGTTTTATTAGGAGACATCTTGATGATCTAGTCCAAAAAAAATGGAGAATGAGACAAAAATAGATATTTTAAATTTTAGCAAGTGACACATTATATATTTCCCCCACACTTTCTAGATTTTTTATTAGTGATTTAATAATGATTAACAAGATAGTAAGATAGCAGGGGTACAATTCCACACAGTTCCCACCACCATTATATATATATTTTAATATTTATTTATTCCCTTTTGTTGCCCTTGTTGCTTTATTGTTGTAGTTATTATTGTTGTTATTACTGATGTCATCATTATTGGATAGGACAGAGAGAAATGGAGAGAGGAGGGGGAGTCAGAGAGGGGGAGAGAAAGAGAGACACCTGCAGACCTGCTTCACCGCTTGTGAAGTGACTCCCCTGCAGGTGGGAAGCCTGCAGTTGGGGGCTCGAACCAAGATCCTTATGTAGGTCCTTGTGCTTTGCGCCACATGTGCTTAAGCCACTGTGTTACCGCCTGACTCCCCACATATATTTTTTTACCAAAGCTGGGAAGCATCATCAGTTCAGTCAAGAGGAAAAAAAATACCAGAAACATATTTTGTAACTCCTTTGTTTTTTCATTGACATGACATCTCCCAACTTTGAGTTTTTTGTACTTAGATTTTCAGGGTAATGGACTAGTGAAATGTTCTAGAAATGATAATACAGGTGAATATCTGTTGTGCATGCATGCATATCTCAATTTGTTGACTGTATTACTATGTTTTTCCACACTTAATCCTACGTGATTGCAGGTATTCAGCACTGCTCTGGCATTCAGTACTGCTCTGGGGAAGCTCAGAATGGGGAATAGTTGAGACTCAGAGGGTTTGGGGGATAGAGCTGGGGAAACCTTGGAGCAATAAGCCATATGTGGGTGTCTGTAGGTGTGAGGATGTGTGGCTGTGCCCATGGCCTACCTGTTTTAGAGAGCAGAGTACCTCTTCAGTCTACTGCCATACCACCCTGAACATACTCGATCTCGTCTGATCTCAGAACAGAGCCCCTCTTCAAGCTAAAAGGGAAAAAGGGTTCTTTTCTGACTGCTCCTCAGGAGCAAAGGATTCCTTGTAGTGAAACTGCTCTGGTCTGGAGTATCTGTTCCTCCGGAGCCTGTGCTCTCTTCCAGGTATTTCTCAGTACGAGGCGGGGAGCATGGATTTGGAACCGGGTATGGGATCATGGCATGCCCATGGACGTGGCTCTCTTCACTCGATTTAACACTATCCTCAACAAATGCTACCCTAGCTTTTTAATCAATAGATGGACTGAAAACAAATTAAATACACGGTTTAGCCATGATGTCTATGGTCTGCAACCTAAACACAGGTATGTTCCTCAAAAGTACTGGAATCAGCAGAGCTAGGCTAAAGTTTAAGTTTTTAAGCCACTTTGCAAATAGATGCCAATTGTCTTAGGAGTTGAGTCATCATATGTCCCTTGTCATGAGCCTTGGGAGCATTCTGCTCATAGAGCAGAAAGAAGCTGAGATTCAGGCCTGTAGTGTGTTGCCTGTCTACCTGCATACTTTCAAGATACGCTTTCTACATTATTCTTTAGGCTCTGAGACTTTCACAGGTGGACAAACTGGCATACTGAGTCATAAAATCACTCCTTTTGTCCAGACCAAGAGAAAGACTCAAGAAGCTGTGAGACTCTAGTGGTGGGAGGCTTGGATAAAGAGGAGTGATTGCATAGCAGCCCTTGTTTTCTTGGCCCTGAATGGAGTTCTGCGTCTAGCAGCTGTGGCTTGGACCCCAACTCCCCACCAATTAGGTGTGTTGTGGCATCAGATGTAAATCCTAGTGCCTCTCTCTCCTTGCAGAACAGAGTATCAGGAGTACCCTGCACAGGGCTGTTTCAAGCTCTAGAGAGGAATATACATGTGTAGCTTTTATTAGTGTGCAACACCTCATTGGTCAATGCTCAACAGTTGATGTTGTTTTGTCATGTTCTTAATATTCCCAGTGTATTATAGTTATACTCACAGGCTTCCAACTTACAGAGATGACTGAGGGTTAGTGGAAGAAGCAGATTTGAAAGAATAGCATTTCAGACAAAAGAAGAGCTTTGTTTAAAGGTTTGAACATGACTTGTTCAAAGAAGAGCAAGGAACTCAGTGTAAACAGAGTACAGGGGAGTGGAGAAGTAGTCAGAAAAGCATTCAGAGAGGCAGAGAGGGGCCAGATCTGACAGCTGCCCCACCCCTACCCTACCCCCAGGGCAGTGTGGAGCTAGAGCATTCAGCTTCCATTGCTGGTGAAACAGAAAATCACTGGAGACTATTGTTACATTTTAAAGATGAATTCACTCATTTATTACTTATTAATGAGAGAAAAAGAGACAGAGAGACCCAAAACTTCACTCAGGCATATGCAGAACTGTGAATCAAATCTGGACCCCTTCAGCATGCAGATCCTGCATTATACCACGGAATCACTTCTCTGCATGTTTTCTTCTCTCTAATATTTGCCTATTCATTCATTTAAAGAGAGAGAGAGTGTGTGTGTGTGCATCAGAAAATTTACATTTTAAGGAAATCATTCATGTGGACATGTGAGGGAGAAATTGTAGGGAGGGAGTCAGTTTTGAGATTAAATAAATGCTGAGAATGTTAAATGGCATGCAAGGTTTCCAGAATGAATGGGAACTAGCATGGGGCCTGACTTTCCTGCTTCAGTATTAACACCTTGCCAATTGCTTTTCCACATCTTAAAAAAAAAAAAAAAGTTCTAAGGAAGTCAGGCACCAGTGTATCATTGGGGTGATTACATGCCAACTTTCAAAACCTTCTCTTTGCATATAGTAAACACCATAAATACTACTGACATTCTGTTAGATAAAGAAGATGTGCTCAGTAAATAATTCAGGAAAATCAATGAGGAAAAGAAATATTTTCTTGGGAGTCAGGCGATAGCCCAGTGGGTTAGGCACATGTGGTGCGAAGTGCAAGGACCACCAGAAGGATACCAGTTCAAGCCCCTGGCTCCCCACCTGCAGGGGAACCACTTCACAAGTGGTGAAGCAGGTCTGCAGGTGTCTGTCTTTCTCTCCCCCTCTCTGTCTTCCCCTCCTCTCTGCATTTCTCTCTGTCCTATCTAACAACAATGACAACATCAATAACAACAACAGTAACTACAACAATAAAAAAAACAACAAGGGCAACAAAAGGGAAAATAAATAAATACTTTTCTTAAACAAAAATGCTGTGTTTTTCACTATTTATTGAGCCCATCTAAAAAGTATGCGAAGTATCCTCTTAGCTCAACTCCTTTCAGATTTCTGGACTTGAGCTTTTGTTTTGCAGATTCCTGAGCCATCAGGCCACTATCAGCGATGACCTCCCCAACCACATCATCTCCGGAAAAGTCATGATGAAGCCCAATGTGCGCGAGTTTGCCAAGACCTCAGCCACTTTTGAGGATGGCACTGAGGAGGATGTGGACACTGTGATCTTTGCTACAGGCTACACTGCTTCTTTCTCATTTTTGGAAAATGACTCCACTATCCTGGACAGCCAATGCTCCATGTTTAAGTTTATTTTTCCTCCTCAGTTGGAGAGGCCAACGCTGGCTTTCATTGGCATCCTGCAGCCCGTGGGAGCTACCATCCCCACCTCAGAGCTGCAGAGCCGCTGGGTTGCCCGTGTTTTCAAGGGTAAGTACTGAGCACGGTGAGTGCAGTCCAGTCTGTGAAGGGTGTCGCCCTGATGGGGTGACCTCAGAGGTGCTGCAAAGTGCTTCTGCTACAAGGGGATCTGAAGTTCTGCCTCTTGAGATTTGTTTGATAGGTATTTCACCTTTAGGATTCCTGCATCAAAATGAAGACTAGGCAAGCAGCTTCCTTAAATGATCTTCAAGTGGCAGCTTATTGGCAAAGAATTCTTTAGGGCACTGCAGGGCAGTGTCATGAACAGGAAATGAGAGTGATAGAGAAAAGGCCTCAAACTAAAAGACAGGTGGAGACCCAGTTACTCTACTTCCCGATATTATCATGCTCTATCTGTTGAATTACCACCCTGGAAGCAGCATCTCAACCTCTGAAGTCACTCAGTAAATGATGAGTGGATTAATAAAGATCAGCTATTGTAATTCCTTATGAATTCCTTGCGATTTCACTGAGTCTAAGGTGGAAAGCAAATTGATGAAGATGGACTCAAGCTCCACTTTAGTGAAATAATGCCGATCATACTGCAATAATTCTGCTCATTTGTTTGCTTCTCTTTAAAAAGTTTTCCACAGTTCCTGAAACATTCTGCTTCTCAAAATGTAGGCTATAACTTACTACTAGAAGGAAGGAGAATTACAGGAAGTTTTCTTTCATGAATTAAGATAAAAAAAAAATTAAAGGGTCAGGAGACAACTTATCCAGCAGAATGCATACTTTACCATGTACGAGGACTTGGGTTTGAGGCCCTAGGCACCATATGGGAAAACCTGCATGGGGGAAGCTTCCTGAGCAGTAGAGTGGTGCTGTGGTATCTCTCCTGTCTCTCACTTTTAAAAAAAAGTTAGTGGGAGCAATGGAGTCATGCAAGTGTAGAGCCTCAGTGATAACCAAAGCAGATGAGAAGTTAAGAATAAATAGCTCTCCAACCCAAACAATCAGGAGTCAGGAAGTCAACATTAAAAGCTATAACATATATTTGTGAAATAAGGGAACAAGTGTAACTCAGTATTTGAGAGCCCAACTATGTGCTCTGGTTCTTGGTATTATATATGCTTCTTTTTCTTATCAGTTGGGTGAGAGTCCCTTCAGCCCAGGCTTTTTAGTGGGTTTTGAGGTCTGCTAGTTCCGATGTGAAACTAACTGGACATGTTGTATGTGCTGGCCATAAGAAAACATGGAAGGTAACTAGAGTAGCACCCAATCCCATGTCCCCTGGGGTGTCACCTCACCTGTAGTACCACAACCAAACTGACTCACAGAGTATCCATTGCTTCCTATATATCTTCTCAGTCATGCTCAGATTTAAAATTTCTTTCCTAGGATTGGCCAAGCTCCCTTCAGTGAATGACATGATGATTGATATAAGAAAGAAGAGAAAAAAACAGGAAAAAAAGTAAGATACTTGCTTCTGGGTGAAAGTCACTTTTTTTTTTTTGCCTCCAGGGTTGACGCTGGGGCTGGGTGTCTGCACTATGAATCCACTGCTCCTGGCGGCCATCTTTTTTCCATTGTTGTTGCACAGGACAGAAAAATTGAGATAGGAGAGGAAGAAAGAGAGAGGGAAAGATAGATACTGGCAGATCTGTTTCACCACTTGCAAGGAGACACCCTCCTCCCCCCATGCAGGTGGGGAGCCAGAGCCTCCAACTGGGGTCCAAGCACTGGCCCTTGTGCTTTGCACTATGTGTGCTTAACACAGTGCGTTACAGGCCAACCCCCAGTAAAACTCACTTTTAAGTGTTTAGGTGGAAATGTGTGCTTATCAAGCATTCTTTACATTTTTTTTTCTCATCATAGAAACTGAGTCTGTTTGCCTTGATGAGATTTCAATTTGTTGACATTTTCATTTCCTCTTAAACAAGCATGAAATATTTATGGCATGGAATGGTTACATAATGGCCTACCACCATGGGAACTTAAAGTTCATGAAACTCTAGACATAACATACAATTATTAGCTTATGTCACATCATAGCCTTAGAGATGTAAGGCATGTGAAAATAAAATGAAGACTTGTTTCATTCTATTAAGAAGCTAGAAAGATACATCAAAGTGAGAGAGGAGTTGGCAAATCATTATAGAAACCAATTAAAATGTGATGGAAGGTAAGAAGTTTGTAGATTGTGCCAAATCTTCTTAGTGGAAAATTATTCTCAATCATTGGGCTTGGGAATGTACTTTATTTCTATTTAACAAATATTGGGAATCTACAATGTGAATGTTAGAGCATGTCCTTAAAGATCAAAGGGTTTTTCTCCTAAGAACGGAGTTAACCAGAAACTTTGGTATAAGAAGGGCTAGGGGCTATGCTTTGATAACACTCAGAAAAATTAGTCTCACACATCCCTAAATAACTGATCTGCACAATTCACATATCTCAGTCCTCAGCACCAATTCAGCAAAATAATGTTATATTCTGAATGAGAACCAAATGTATGGTCAAAGGACAGGGTTTAGGAAATGAAGAATATCATTAACAAGACAACAGTCTTCTGAAACCTTCCCCTGTTATTTTCCAAAACCCTCAGAGGATTTAAGATGGAGAAAATATACCAGGGGCTGGGAGGTGATACATTTGTGCTATGTACACTGGGTTAAGTGTACATAGCACAAAGTGCAAGGACCTGCAAAAGAATCCTGGTTTGAGCCCCCCAGTTCCCCACCTGCAGGGGGGTCACAAGTCTCTCTCACTCTTTCTATTCTCCCCTCCCCTCTCAATTTCTGTCCTATAAAAAAAAAAAAAGGCCAAAGGAGCAGTAGATTTGTAGTGCAGGCACCAAGCCCCAGCAATAACCCTGGAGGAGGGAGGGAGGGAAGGAGGGAGGGAGAGAGAGAGAGAGAG
The DNA here is from genome assembly GCF_950295315.1 of Erinaceus europaeus. Classification (NCBI taxonomy): domain Eukaryota; kingdom Metazoa; phylum Chordata; class Mammalia; order Eulipotyphla; family Erinaceidae; genus Erinaceus; species Erinaceus europaeus. The sequence continues at coordinate 51,743,738 of NC_080170.1, read as the reverse complement.
AGAGAGAGAGAGAGAGAGAGAGAGAGATAGAGAGAGAGAGAACCTTTGTGAAAGTTTTCTTAGGAACCAGTGGGATCATGGGATAATGATTTTCTTTTTCTTTTTCTTCTTTTCTTTTTTTTTTTGCCTCCTGGTTTATCCCTGGGGCTTGGTGCCAGCACTATGAATCCATTGCTCCTGGAGGTTATTTTTCCCATTTTTTATTGCCCTTGTTCTGGTTGTTATTGTTGTTATAGCTGTTTTGGTTGTTATTGTTGATATAGCTGTTGTTGTTAGATAGGACAGAGCGAAATGGAGAGAGGAGGGGAAGACAGAAATGAGGAGAGAAAGACACCTGCAGACCTGCTTCACCACTTGTGAAGTGACCCCCCTGCAGGTGGAGAGCTGGGGCTCGAACTGGGATCCTTAACACTTAGCGTTAGGGTCCTTGTGCTTAGTGTCATGTTCACTTAACCCTCTGTGCTACCGCCCAGACCCCTCTCTTGCTTTTTGGAGAAGTCCTCATTGGTTGTTAATTCTTTTCTATGGCACCAAACCCCTCAGGGATGTTCTATCCAATGCTGAGTGGAAGCTAACTGTACTTGGTGGGAGGGAGGGAGGGAGGGTGCCACTTGACCTGGAGGGTTCTGATTTGCCTCCCTCTAATTTCAGATTCCTAAACAATCCACGAGATACTCGCAGAGTGTCCTACGTGGAGTATATGGATGAAATTGCCTCAGAAATAGGAGTGAAACCCAACCTGTTCTCACTCCTTCAGGATCCAAAGCTAGCAAAGGAAGTCTTCTTTGGACCATGTACACCTTTCCAGTACCGCCTCCAGGGGCCTGGGAGGTGGGCTGGGGCACGGGAAGCCATCCTGACCCAGAGGGAGCGCATCATTAGGCCACTGAGGACACGCATCCTGGCCGCTAATCAGCCCTTGTCTGTGCCACTGTGGCTTAAAGGTGTCTGTGCTGCTCTTCTCTTTGTCCTCACTTTAATCATCATTAAAAAATAATCCAGTGGTTCAGGAGGTGACGCAGTAGATAAAGCATCAGACTCTCAAGCATGAAGTCCTGAGTTCAATCCCTGGCAACACATGTACCAGAGTGACGTCTGGTTCCTTCTCTCTCTCCTCCTATCTTTCTCATTAATAAATAAATAAAATCTTTTAAAAAAACCTAGTGATCATGACCACATTACAGGCTCACAGTCATTAAAAGCCTGGGCAAGTGCAAGCATTTATCCATCAATTCAGGTAAGACCAGTGCAATGAAACATCTAATAATCCCAAAATTTCTTAGATACACATTTTGGCAAAATTGGAGATTTCTTCAACAGAGATTTTAAATGAGGTAGTTTGTGTGAAAGCTTGCTTTAGAAGTGTAGACTTAATTTCTAGAACATAACATATGTTCTCAGTTGCAGCAAATTCTTCCAGTCCTCCCTTCACAGTAAACGCATGATGTGTCATTTATTCACAAAGAGAAAAGTCTTGGCTTTGCATCTGAAGCAGAGGCTAAGAAAAAGCATCTCTTGGTATGATGTAGGAAAAAAGTTAGCAATCAATATGAGTTCTTTCACTAGGGCTATGCACTTGTAGCAGAATTAGAGAAACTGAGAAACAAGATTAGCTCAGGAATTATTAAGGGTTTGATTTTTAGGTTATGGAGGGAACCAGTAAGAGAAAATGATGCACTAAGGCTCACTTGGTTGAGCACAGATATTATCATGCTCAAAGACACTGGTTCAAGTCCTCAGTCCCCACCTATAGGGAGGAAGTTTTATGAGCATTTAAGCAGTATTACACCTCCCCCTTCCCTATTGATTTCTCTCTGTTATCAAATAACAAAAGGGAAAATGATTGAATTAGCAAACTAAGAAACAGATATGTTTTTATTTCATGAATCTATCAAAAACAGATAGAATGGGGGGAGTGAGTGGTGACACACCTAGTTAAGTATACACATTACCATGAGCAAGGACCTAGGTTCGAGCCCTTACTCCCCACCTGCTTCATGAGCAGTGAAGCAGGTGTCTATCTATCTCCCTCTCCACCTCCCTTCCCCCTCTCAGTTTCTCTCTGTCCTGTCAAATAAAGGAGGGAAAAAAATGGTCATCAGGAGCTGTGGATCCATTGTGCAGGCATCATGTTCCAGATATAACCCTGGTGGTAATAATAATAATAATAATAATAATAAAATAGATGGAATGTATCCACAATGGATTACCACGCAGGTACTTAAAAACATGAGGTTTTGGGCAGGGATAGATAGCATAATGGTTATGCAAACAGACTCTCATGCCTGTGGCTCCAAAAACCCAGGTTCAGTCCCCTGCACCACCATAAGCCAGAGCTGAGCAGTGCTCTGGTTAAAAATAATAATAATAAAAAAAAAACATGAGGTTTTGTCATTTGCAACAAGACTGGTATGTGCCTAAAGGGTACTAGGCTGATTGAAATAAGATGGAAAAGACAAAATGACTCACTCATAAGTAGAAGATAAAGAACAAACAGTTGAACAAAACAAAAACCCCTCTTGGACTATAAAAACAGAATATAAAGAAAGGGGCTGGGTTAAAGAAGTGAATTGTACAGGGAATGTTGGCATTACATCAGTTCCCCTGTACTGCTTGATGCTATGGCCTGTTTACATAATCATTGTTTTGCCTGAGACCTGCCCTGCCTGCAGGGTATTGGTTAATCCCACTGATTAGAACCTTTGCAACAGCTGCTGTGGAAGCTTTCTACCTTCGTGCTCTTTTCTCCACCCCCTCTCCTAGCCATTTCCTTTTCCCACTTGCCACTTCCAGTTAAAGATATATATAAAAGCATTGTCTCTGATCAATAAGGGCATTGCATTGCGTTCCTGCTCTGCCACAAGTTCCTGGTTCCTCTCCCATGCCACTGAGTAAACAGCAGCCCAGGTTGGCTCCGGTCGAGTTCTCTCCAACCCAGAAAGCATGTGCCCAGGAAGAAACACCTGCAAAGCTAGCCCAGCAAGGGAAGATGGAAACAAAGCTTTTGTTGGTGGACAGGATATAGTGTATATTGATGTTGATTCATAGTGTAAACACCTGAAACAACAGAAGCTAGAAAACTATTTCTTCAATAAAAAAATTGAAATAAAGTTCAGACTATCAGAAAAAAAATAGATGGCATAAATCCCATATTAATCACCCAAACTTCTATAAAATACTCGGGAGAAGAAGAAACAGAGAGGAATACTAGTTTCCTTCATGGCCAATGACACTTTTAAAGTATGAGTCAGGGGCCAGGAAGGTGGCTGGTAGGTAGAGTTTATGTAGGAGATCCTGGGCTCACTCCTAGGTGTCAATAAAATGTAAGTCAACTGGTAATATTGTGTTCAAAGCTTCTAGTGGCTTCTTTAAAGTCCAGAGGAAAGACCCAACCCTGACAGTGGCCCTTCAGGACCACTCTGCTTGCTTTTTATCTTATCTATCCTGTTCTCTCCCAAGTCCATGGCCTGAAAAAGCCAAGTCCATTTCCATGTTGGGGACACTGCACTTCTTGTCCCTTTTCCCAGGGCACTCTTCACTCTGAATGTCCACAAAACTCACTCCCCGCCTTCTGAAGGACTTTGTTGGAATGCCAGCTCTGCAAGTGCTCTCTTTCCTCACTATGGTAGGTAGAGTTCCCCATCCTCTCTGCCCTGTTGCAATCCACAGCGAGATTCTGTTCCTACTGGCCTTTCTGGCTCTCTTTCAGTGAGGTGGAAGCTGTCTCTCCTTTTTTCTGGTCTGGTGCCTTTCACAAAAAGAGGTGCTTATTTACTGAGGTGCATTCTCAGTAAATGACACTGTAGACACTGTCACAGGTCTTGAAGACCTCATAACTTCATGAGGAAAATCTGAAGAAGCACTATGGTAATCGAGAAAACTGAGAGAGAATTCTGCAGTGGGAAATAAAGATGGGACTATGGAGATAAGGAAAGGGGACTTGGATCCTGAAAGGTGTTGAGGTGCATACCAAGAGAAAAAGAGAGGGATGTGCAACATGGGACGTGTGAGTGAATGCAAGAATGTCTTAGGCGTGCCTAGAGCAGAGGGTATGAAAGAGAGGAGGGACACAGGTGAGACTGCACAGATGACCCAGGGACAGTACTGAAAGGACCTCTGTTCCATACCTCTCCGTTTATTCAGTTGAACTGGACTGGAGCTCCCCCCACCCCACACACATACCCAGCCTCACTCCACACACACCCATCACTTGTGCCACAGCAGAGTCACATCAGGCCACAGTTTCCTGACCCAAATGAGACTACTGTCCATGGAACCAATCTGTATGAAATGTCTGCTTACAGGTTGCAAGTGAAGTGAACATTTCCACTTCCATTAGCAGCTTTCTTTCTTAGTCCCCAAATATATATATGATTCAAATTTTCATGGGACACATATTCTTTTTTTATTAATGAATTAATCATAATCAATACTATTTTGGGATAAGAGGGGTATAGTTCCCACCACCAGAGTTGCATATCCTATCCCCTCCATTGGAAGTTTCCCTGTTCTTTTTTTTTAATTTTTATTTAGAAAATGGAAATATTGACAAGACCATAGGATGAGAGGGGTACAGTTCTATACAGTTCCCACCACCAGAACTCCATATCCCATCCCCTCCTTTGATAGCTTTCCTATTCTTTATTCCTCCAGGAGTATGGACCCAGGATCATTATGGGGTGCAGAAGGTAGACGGTCTGGCTTCTGTAATTGCTTTCCTGCTGAACATGGGCATTGGCAGGTCGATATAAATAAGCCATACTCCCAGCCTGTCTCTCTTTTTTCCCTAGGAGGGCAGAGCTCTGGGGAGGTGGGGCTCCAGGACACATTGGTGGGGTCATCTGCCCAGGGAAGTCCGGTTGGCATCATGGTAGCATCTAGAACCTGGTAGTAGAGTAATGAAGCTGAAGGGTTGACATTCCATGCCTGATGTCTCTCTGGACACAGTCCGAAGTGAAACATGCTGAAGTGGTACTGATTGCATTGATTAGGTTAGGGTCAACAGATGCAGTATCAGTTGGTATGAATTCAGAGAGGACTGCAGAAAAGTGAGCCCCACCCTAGAGGTTCCAGGACTGGAGAAATATGGGTTTTATAGAGAAAGGGGGAAGGTTCCTGCTGTCTCAGGGTTTAAGAAGGCAATAGATCATGACTGCTATAACCAAATTATTTGGCAATTGGGTTAACTTTGAAAATCCTATTGTTAGGATTTGCTGTATCATACAAGACCTCACTATAATTTATGTTTTTTAATGCTGTTAACATATCTATGCACTTAAGACTTCAAATTGGTAATCAGATTAAATTTTAACAGTAGGCTTAAATTGTTAATACATTCTTTTATTTATTTATTTATTTTTCTCTCTTTTTTGTTGGGGAATTAATGTTTTACATTCAACAGTAAGTACAATAGTTTGTACATGCATAACATTCCCCAGTTTCCCATATAACAATACAACCCCCATTAGGTCCTCTGAATCCTTCTTGGACTTGTATTCTCCCCACCCACCCACCCCAGAGTCTTTTACTTTCGTGCGATACACCAGTTCCATTTCAGGTTCTAATAATGACTTGTTCTTTGAAATATTAACTCTCCTGAAAGCTTAGACCAGGGAGAACAGAAGCAACTGGTGGCATTAATAAAGTAATAGATTCCCTATTCTTTATCCCTCTGGGAGTATGGACCAAAGATCTTTATGGGGTGCAGAAGGTAGGAGGTCTTGCTTCTGTAATTGCTTCTCCTCTGGACATGGGTGTTGATAGGTCGATCCATACTCCCAGCCTGTTTCTATCTTTTCCTAGTGGTCCCCACACCAGACCCCAAAACTATACTTGTGAAAAGGTCCATCATATAAACAGAATCAATAGCAGAGGAATGATGAAAGTGGAGGGATTCTCCTCATCAATGGCTCTTGGATTTCCTTGTGCATCAGAACCACCCAGGGATCCTGGGAAACACAGGGCTGCGCCTTCTCTGTAGCTTCAGGGGTGAGGATGTGTCAGCTCCAGAAATGAACCTAAGAACTAGCATTGCTAACACTTTCCAGGGTGATGTTGCTGCTGGCTCTTTTAGAACCTTCCTTTGACAGCAGCTCTAACAAGTGGCCCATGGCTGCACTCATTTTACACATCCATGGGAAATTTTAGTTCAGCCAAGAAGGTCAGCACATGGAAGTTTTAGCAAAGTCACTGCCTCTACCTGCTCACTCTGGAGTAAATGCACAGAAGTGAAGAGACTAGGCTCTCTGGGACTCTGAGAATCTGCCCAGCATCCACTTTAAGAGCAGCAAAGAGACCCTCTCCACCTTAGGCTTCACCTGAAGACCTAGAGAGGGTATGTCCTTGGTCATATCCAGCTTTGTCTGGGGCTGGCCTGCCCACCAGCTCAGGAGTGGCAACAACCCTCCTACTCTATCATTCTCTACGTATTTAATACTCACTAAGAGTTCGTGCCGGCAGAGGCTCCTGAGAAATACTTATTCTAGAAAAAAATCAAGTTCCATTGATCCCAAGTTATCTGGAGTTTAATGCCAGTAAAAAATACTTATATAATTAATTTCCAGCTACATATTTCTCCTGGCTTTCTGATGGTGTTTACTTCTAAGAAGCAATAATTGCATGTGTATTGTAGGTTTTACACCAGACAATACTTTGCCCAAAATTCTCTAGAAGTCAGAAAGTTTTAATATCTTTTTATCCTCAAAAGAAAAGATACATTAAGCTCTCTGGCTCAAGGCTATACACTGAGTCACTGTTGGGTATGGAGGTTAAAACCCCAGAACTCTTAAATTACATGCTGTGCCTGAAACAATACAGCAACCCAGATATAGCTTTTTCACTTTTCTTGATGAAAATACTAAAGGAACTGAAGAAAGTAGGAACTACAAACTAGAGAAATCATGATATTCAGCCAGAATTATTCTCTGAAACTAACTAAACATAGAAACTATTTCAGTTCTGAGTATAAAACCAAACACAAATGCCAATGCTATTTTTCTGGAAAAACAAGTTACATAATGAGCATGGTTAAAAAAAAAAGTGACAATGGGTGCTTCCCTTTTAAAAAGATTTATTTCACGAGAAAGGAGAAAAATGGAGAGAGAGATATAAGAACAACACTCAGCTTTGGTATATGTGATGCTGGTGATCAAACCTATGGCTTCAGGAAGGCAAGTCCTACTATTTATCCATGGAACCATCCCCCCAAACCTTGATTACATACCTAGGGGATGCAAACCAAGACAACATAAAGAAACGGGTTAAGCGCAGGTGGTGCAAAGCTCAAGGAATGACTTAAGGATCCAGGTTCGAGCCCCCACCTCCCCACCTGCAGGGGAGTCGCTTCACAGGCAGTGAAGCAGATCTGCAGGTGTGTATCTTTCTCTCCCCCTCTATATCTTCCCCTCCTCTCTCCATTTCTCTCTGTCCTATCCAATAACGATGACATCAATAACAATAAAACAAGGGCAACAGAAGGGGATAAATAAATAAATATTTAAAAAAGAAAACACCTCATTCCTGTGAGAATGGCTGACATTCAAAAAAAAAAAAAAAAAAGCCAGAAACAACAAATGCTGGCAAGGGTGTAGATAAAAAGGGAGCACTGGTATGTTGCTCCTGGGAATGTAAACTGGCCCAGCTGCTTTGGAAAACAGTATGGAGATCCCTCAAAAAATTAAAAATATATCTGACATATTGATTCTGAAATTCCACTCCTATGATCAACCCAAAGAACATAAAAACACTCATCTGAAAAGATATATGTCTATGTACATTGTAGTGCTATTTACATTAGGCAAGACAAGGGAACAAACCAAGTGCCCAGTCACAGATGTGTGGATTAGGAAGTCGTGGTTTATATATACCATAGAATACTACTCAGCTACAAAAAAGATGAAATCTTGCCTCTTTGGTACATAGGTGAGTGAAAATAGAGGGGTCAGGGTAGCTCAGAAAACCAAAGACAAATACTGATAGTCTCATTCATACGTGAGATTTAAAGAAATAAAGCAAAGAAACAAAGTAACACAAATAAATATGTTGTCTCTGACTGCAGCTCTGATATTAGCAAAGGAAAGAGGGGACAGGCAGCCCAATGGAGTTGGAGAAAAAAATGTCACTTTGATATTGGGAGAGGTGTGGTAACATGTATTTTGAAGAGGCTTGAAACTATATTTCTGGGCCAGAAAATAGCTCACCTATAGAGAGTATGCTTGTTTTGTCATGTGCTTGCTGCAGGTTTGAGCCCAACCCCTATCACACTGGGGGCAGTCTCAGTGCTGTGGTGTCTTTCCCTCTCTCCCTCTGTCTTTCTATCTCTCTCTGTTGATCTGAAAAAGTCAACCTGTAGCCATGAATTCCCAGAGACATTAATCAGTTAAATAGTACCCTTAAAACATGAAAGTCCTGTCCTTTAGTGGGGGTTGTATTGTTATACGGAAAACTGAGAAATGTTATTCATGTACAAACTATTGTATTTACTGTCGAATGTAAAACATTAATTCCCCAATAAAGAAATTTTTTTAAAAAGGTCCTGTCCTAACAAGAAATACTAAAAATACCTAGTTGACTTCTGACCACACTGTGGTGACTAGGAAACACCAGTGGGAGCGGGGAATGTTTTTGGTCTCCACTCTTGCCCACTCAAGTCAACTTTCTGGAAGTCTGTTGCATCTTGTGCCCTCAGCTCCATCCACTAACACATTCAACACTGTAGGGACATGAAAAACACAAGCCTGAGAAAGGGTGCATTCACCCTTCAATCACCTGGCAGGGACAGGTGGCATCACAATTCACACTATATTGATCACGACCAGTCACATGGTCACACCTGATTGGTGGGGGGGGGGGAGTGGGGGACAAGCTGGGGAGAGAAGCACAGTCCTATTACATGGGACGAAACTCTTCTCTAGGGCAGCTAAATCTAAAGATGCTTTCAATAGTCCTGAAAAACAAGAAGTCAGGCTAGGTGGCAGAATACCTCTGAAAACGTTACCCAATAACTGGAAGAAATAAGACAAGCAAAGATTCATACTGTGGAAGGAAAAGAGGAAAACAAAACAAATGGAAACCACAATATACCGTAATAGACATAAGGTCCAATCTTACGGACTTAACGTTTGAAAATAAACGCCAATAGGTAAAACTATCATACTGGTTCAAAAAAGACAAAGATTATAGAAGTTAAAACTAACTGACACAAAATACTAGACAGGATTGGAGAGCTATGCATGGTAGGTCAGGTGCAGCCCAGGGAAATGCCTATGTTTGTAAACAGTGTTTCATTAGAGTATATTCATAGGCTTACATGAGGTTTATGGTTGCTTTCTGTTATGTAGTTGTGGCAGAGACTATGTGGTCTACAAAAGTATTTATCTGGCTCTTAACAAAAAGAGCTTACTATTTACATTAGATAGCCAAGGATTGGTTAAATTCCAAGTCAGAGTAAATCAATGGTTGCAATGTTGAAGTGGAATGAAATGTCAGCCTCCAGTAAATATACAGATAATCCTTGAGTGTCAATGAGAAATAAGATCTGAATAGAAAACCCACACATTTCCATTTCATTTAAGTGACACTGTAAGCTCCTTAGGTATAGATTTGTTTACTTTTCTACATCATGGTTTTTCCTTTATAATGAATAAAGTTTAAATTGTAGTTTATTTCCTTAGCTAGGCCAACTTTTCAGTCTCTTTTCAGGAAAGAATGTTCAAGTGAACCCAGCAACACAAGACTGTGAGCACAGTAACAATGTAGAGATGATTTTCAGTTAAACATATACAAACTTCTGGGAAATCATGTGTAACCTGTATTTACAACACATGCAAGAACAGCATCATTAAACTAAGACACTTTATGTGAAATGGTTTTTAAATGAGCCAATATGTTGTTCCATCTCTACTTTCACTTTCAGCTGGTACTGATTTAAGCTCTGAAGACTGCAGTCTGTAAACATCTGGCTCACCTTTGTGCTATATGCATTCCTTCCTTTGGATGGCTCAAAGAACTCTATCCATCCTCTCCACTAGGGCTGGCTGCCTGAAGCTGAGGCACACCTGCTATTGAAGAACAAATCCTTTAATGCTCCTGACTTATTAAAACAGAGCCCCGTATCCATTACACAGCCTTTAACCCACTTACTAGTTTTTGCACATCAAGGTAAGCCAGTGTGTATATCTCTTAGCTCTTCAGGTGATCTGGCTGCAACATCTGTCACCCCATTGGCCACCAGGGTTGATTCAGCTGATCTGGTTGGCTAGGCAGGTGTCCTGTCCTCTCTTACCACTCCATGTGTGTCCCTTCCAAAGCCACATGCTCAGGTGAAGAGGGCAACCTTCCCACCCAGACTTCTCCAGTTTGTCTAGAGGGGAGTAAATGCCTTCAGATAGGTGAGGACTTGGGAATGTGGTGAGGCATTGTTCCATAAGGTTTATCCTGACAAGTCCTAGACCTAGGGTCTGAAAATCTTCACTAGAAGAGAGACTGACTGGTCTTTGGTAGAGGTATACGAGTATCTGTGCTCTTCTGCTAAACAAGCTCTCAAAGTCCATATGTTAGTTCTTCCAGGAATTAATGACACGAACAGTATTTCAGTGTTGAATGTCTTGTCCCAGCACACCCAAACAGATTGGTTGACTTGGACCGAGCAGGAGAGTGCCATGCCTCTACTCTCCCTACTTATTTATCTCACAGATAAATTGGCTCACAGATATTCATTGGCTGTCTACTGTATGTACCAATTAGAGTTCTCCAGAGAGACAGAGCAGTAGGGTATGCTAGGTAAGTAGGAAACAAAAGAAACACATCTCTACACAGAGAGGTACAGGCTGAAGCAGGGCTGGGGGATCTAGCCTTGGGGGATGAAGAACCCATTAGACTCCTCAAGGCAGCCTCACACTCCACACAGCCACATGTTTGTGGGTTCAGACTGACTCAGTCCACCCCAGAGAGACCCTGCCACACATATGGATCACTCTATAAGGAATGGAAAGGCCATCGCCCTCTGTCTCTTCTCAGACACCACAGACAAGGAGCAATGCTGACTCAACAGCTCAACAGCTCGAGGGGCAGGATTAAGAAGAAAGAAGAGGTTGTAAGCTTAGCGTTTTCTGACTCGTGTTTTGGAGGAGTCTATGTCAAAATAATGGGAATTATGAATGTGAAACAATTTGAAACATGAACTAATTACTCTGTTTAATGCACTTAGCTGCCAGAAAACAAGGAGGATTCCTTCCTGTTAGGGTGGTGAAACTGTGATGGAAGCTGGCTTGCCCGGGGCACAAGGGAGTAGGATTATGAACCAGGACACCCAGCAAGGAGCCACAGCTGGAATCACTGGGGTGTGCTATCACCATTTCAAGGCCACAAACCCCAAGCCATCAGTCAGTCACTGCAGAGATGTGGGGGCTGAGGGCACCAGCAGCCTTGCACACTTGGGGTACGTGACCAGCAGCCTGGCACAGACACATCCAGGACAGGGCAACTCAGCTTCCTAGAGCTCCATGCTTGTTGGATTCCGGTGGGCATGGTAAATGGGTGGTTCTGAGTTTAGCAGGCCAGCTGAACAGTATTCAGGACTGGAGTAGGTCCTCTGTGCAGGAAATCCTTCCTTCCTGGAGGTGGCTTCCTATTTAATTAGTTGACAACCAGTAGAAGAATGACCCTATTCTGAACCCCAAAGAAGCACCCTGTGCAGCACCTGCAATAGTTTCTACCTATGTAATTTCATCCATCCATCCATCCATCCATCCATCCATCCATTCATCCACTTGTTAATACAGCAAATATTTACTGAACTGTCTGCTGTCCTCCATACTGAGGACACAGCAGAAAGCCAGTGCCCCTGCTTTTGGGGCCACAGAATCTCAGGGAAGACATATGCTCAATAGCTGGAATAAGCACAATATCACAGAGGGAAGGACCAGAAGGACAAACAAAGCTGAGCAAGGAATAGAAAGTGACCACAGGGAGGCATGACAGGAACTGCCTTTATAAACAGGAAGACTGGGAAGGACTCTGAGAGCAACAGCATCTCAGTGCAGAGCCAAATAGAGTGAGGAAGCTTGGGAGGATGTGGAAATGGGTCTCTTTATGACACACATAACTACCCAGAAATCTCTTTAAACTCTCTGTTGTCAGAATTGTTTGTTTCAACACACTGGAGTTGCTCAAAATCATGGACTGAAAGTGATTTTTAAAAATATTTATTTGTTTATTCCCTTTTGTTGCCCTTGTTTTTTTATTGTTGTTGTAGTTATTATTATTGTTGTTATTGATGTCCTTGTTAGAACAGAGAGAAATGGAAAGAGGAGGGGAAGACAGAGAGGGGGAGAGAAAGACACCTGCAGACCTGCTTCACCACCTGTGAAGGGACTCCCCTACAGGTGGGGAGCTGGAAGCACAAACCAGAATCCTTACACCAGCCCTTGCTCTGCTGGGAAATTGTGCAGATGCAGTCACAGCTGCCATGTTGTCCCCTCAAGTTATTGCCAGTTCCCACGAGAGTTAATACGATATTCTCTGAATGTCTTTCCCAAACAATCCTGTCCCGACTCGTCACTCCAAGTTTTTGCCCTATAAAGCCCTCCTGCTTCCGTCTCTCTCTCTCTCTCTCTTGCCCACTTTTCACCTCGGTGAATAGATGCAGGGAAGGGTACTGCGTGTAGCGGGAGGCGGCCATTTTTGCTAGTGCCACACGGCCCAAACTGCTGTGCTCTTACCCAACTCTGAGGTGTCCGCACAAATAAAGAACTGCGTTCCCTCTCCGATCCAGATCTCCTCTCTCTCTCCTCCGTGTCGCAGCCTGACATTGCTCTTCATGCTATGTGCACTTAACCTGCTGTGCTACCACCTGACTCCCTGAAAGTGATTTCTGTGTGACAGTAGGTAAAAAAGATTTCAGCTAAAATGCCAAGAGGTGGGACTGGGTGGTAGTGGTAGCACACCTGGTTGAGTGCACATATTAAACTGTGCAAATATCCAGGATTATGCCCCTGGCACTCTGTAGAGGGAGAACTTCAATAGCACTGAAGCAGTGCTGCAGGTGTCTTTCTTTCTTCCCTGATATGGCCCCTTCCCCCCTCTGTTTCTCTCTCTCTCTCTCTCTCTCTCTCTCTCTCTCTCTCTGTGTGTGTGTGTGTGTGTGTCTCTATTCAATGAATTAAAAATGTCTATTTTAAAAACAAGCAAACAAAGCCCCCAAACGCCAAGAGGTTGGAAAGACTGTTGAAAGTGCACCTCTACATCAATAGTAATACAATAATAGTGGGAGACTTCAATATCCCACTCTCACACTTAGATAGATCAACAAAGCAGAGAACCAATAAAGATACAAGAGAATTGAATGAAGAGATCGACAGACTAGACCTCTTGGACATTTTCAGACTCCTCCACCCCAAAAAACTTGAATACACCTTCTTTTCAAATCCACATAACACATACTCAAGGATAGACCACATGTTAGGCCACAAAGACAGCATCAATAAATTCAAGAGCATTGAAATCATCCCAAGTATCTTCTCAAACCACAGTGGAGTAAAACTAACATTTAACAACAAACAGAAAATTATTAAAAGACACAGAATTTGGAAACTAAACAACATGCTCCTTAAGAACCACTGGGTCAGAGACTCACTCAAGCAGGAGATTCAAATGTTCCTGGAAACTAATGAAAATGAAGACACAACCTATCAAAATATTTGGGACACAGCTAAAGCAGTACTGAGAGGGAAACTTATAGCCATACAATCACATATTAAACACCAAGAAGAAGTTCAAATGAACGACCTTACTGCACACCTCAAGGACTTAGAGGAAGAGGAACAAAGGAACCCTAAAGCATCCAGAAGGACAGAAATCACTAAAGTTCGAGCAGAAATAAACAACATCGAAAATAAAAGAACCATACAAAAGATCAATGAAGCCAAATATTGGTTCTTTGAAAGATTAAACAAAATTGACAAAGCCCTAGCCAGACTCACCAAGCAAAAATGAGAAAAGACTCAAATTAATAGAATTGTAAACGATGGAGGAGATATCACAACTGACACCACAGAAATCCAGAGAATCCTGCGAAACTTCTATAAAGAACTATACACCACCAAGCTAGAGAATCTGGAAGAAATGGAATAATTCCTAGAAGCATATGCCCTTCCAAAACTGAACCAAGAAGAACTACAAAATCTAAATGCACCAATCACAGACAAAGAAATTGAAACTGTTATTAAGAGCCTCCCCAACAACAAAAGTCCTGGACCAGATGGCTTCACAAACTAATTCTACAAAACTTTCAGGAAACAGTTAATACCCATACTTCTTAAGCTATTCCATAAGATTGAAGAAACAGGAATACTCCCTTCCACCTTCTATGAAGCCAACATCACCCTGATACCAAAAGCTGATAGGGACAGAACAAAAAAGGAAAACTACAGACTAATATCTCTGATGAACACAGATACCAAAATATTAAACAAGATCTTGGCCAACCAGATACAGCAACATATGAAAAAGATTGTTCATCACGACCAAGTGGGATTCATCCCAGGAATGCAAGGCTGGTTCAACATCCATAAGTCAATCAATGTCATTCACCACATCAATAAAAGCAAAGCCAAAAACCACATGATTATCTCAATAGATGCAGAGAAAGCCTTTGAAAAAAATCCAACACCCATTCATGCTCAAAACTCTACAAAAAATGGGAATAGATGGGAAATTCCTCAAGATAGTGGAGTCTATATATAGCAAACCTACAGCCAACATCATACCCAATGGACAGAAGCTGAAAGCATTCCCCCTCAGATCGGACACTAGACAGGGCTGTCCACTGTCACCGTTACTCTTCAACATAGTATTGGAAGTTCTTGCCATAGCAATCAGGCAAGAGAAAGGAATCAAAGGAATACAGATTGGAAGGGAAGAAGTCAAGCTCTCACTATTTGCAGATGATATGATAGTATACATAGAAAAATCTAAAGAATCCAGCAGAAAATTACTGGAAGTTATTAGGCAATATAGCAAGGTATCAGGCTACAAAATCAATGTACAAAACTCAGTGGCATTTCTTTATGCAAACACGAAATCTGATGAAGAAGACATCCAGAAATCACTTCCATTTACTGTTTCAGCAAAATCAATCAAATACCTAGGAATAAAGTTACCAAAGAAGTGAAAGACTTGTATGCTGAAAACTATGAGTCGCTACTCAAAGAAATAGAAACTGATACCAAGAAATGGAAAGATATCCCATGCTCATGGATTGGAAGAATAAATATCATCAAAATGAATATTCTCCCCAGAGCCATAGACAAATTTAATTCCATAACCATCAAAGTTCCACCAAGCTTCTTTAAGAGAATAGAACAAACACTACAATCATTTATCTGGAACCTGAAAACACCTAGGATTGCCAAAACCATCTTGAGGAAAAGAAACAGAAATGGAGGCATCACACTCCCAGACCTTAAATTATATTATAAAGCCATAATCATCAAAACAGCATGGTACTGGAACAAAAATAGGCACACAGACCAGTGGAACAGAATTGAAAACCCAGAAATAAATCCCCACACCTATGGACATCTAATCTTTGATAAGGGGGCCCAAAGGATTAAATGGAAGAAGGAGGCTCTCTTCAATAAATGGTGCTGGGAAAACTGGGTTGTAACATGTAGAAGAATGAAATTGAACCACTTTATCTCACCAGAAACAAAAATCAACTCCAAATGGATCAAAGACCTAGATGTCAGACCGGAAACAATCAAATACTTAGAGGAAAATATTGGTAAAACACTTTCCCACCCACACCTCAAGGACATCTTTGATGAATCAAACCCAATTGCAAAGAAGACTAAAGCAGAAACAAACCAATGGGACTACATCAAATTGAAAAGCTTCTGCACATCCAAACAAACTATTAAACAAACAGAGAGACCCCTCACATAATGGGAGAAGATCTTCACATGCCTTACATCAGACAAGAAACTAATCACCAAAATATATAAAGAGCTCAGCAAACTTAACACCAAAAAAGCAAATGACCCCATCCAAAAATGGGCAGAGGATATGAACAAAAAATTCACCTCAGAGGAGATCCAAAAGGCTAACAAACATATGAAAAACTGCTCTAGGTCACTGATTGTCAGAGAAATGCAAATTAAGACAACACTAAGATACCACCTCACTCCTGTAAGAATGGCATACATCAAAAAGGACAGCAGCAACAAATGCTGGAGAGGATGTGGGGACAGAGGAACCCTTTTACATTGCTGGTGGGAATGTAAATTGGTCCAGCCTCTGTGGAGAGCAGTCTGGAAAATTCTCAGAAGGCTAGACATGGACCTTCCATATGATCCAGTAATTCCTCTCCTGGGGTTATACCCCAAGGACTCCATAACACTCAACCAAAAAGAGGTGTGTACTCCTATGTTCATAGCAGCACAATTCATAATAGCTAAAACCTGGAAGCAACCCACGTGCCAAACAAAAGATGAGTGGCTGAGAAAGCTGTGGTATACATACACAATGGAATACTATGCAGCTATCAAGAACAATGAACCCACCTTCTCTGACCCATCTTGGACAGAGCTAGAAGGAATTATGTTAAGTGAGCTAAGTCAGAAAGATAAAGATGAGTATGGGATGATCCCACTCATCAACAGAAGTTAACTAAGAAGATCTGAAAGGGAAACTAAAAGCAGGACCTGACCAAATTGTAAGTAGGGCACCAAAGTAAAAACCCTGTCGTGAGGGGTAGACATGCAGCTTCCTGGGACAGTGGGGGGTGGGAGTGGGTGGGAGGGATGGGTCACTGTCTTTTGGTGGTGGGAATGGTGTTTATGTACACTCCTAGCAAAATGTAGACATATAAATCAGTAGTTAATTAATATGAGAGGGGGAAAATCAATTGTATGTCTCAAAGTTTTTCAAAACACAAACTGAATCTTTTTAATATATAGGCCGTGTATTTGATATGCAGACTCTCTCAAAAGCCTAGACCAAGTAGATTAGAAGCATCCAGTGTCACAGCTATATACAAGATACTGGATACTGTACAACAAACCATAACAAAAGGACTTTTCAAAGTTAACCCAATTGCCAAATAATGTGATGATAACATTAACTATCAATTGTCTTTTTGAACCCTAAGACAGCAGGGACCTCACATTTCCACTATAGAGCCCCTACTTCCCCCAGTCCTGGAACCCTTGGATAGGGCCCACTTTCCCGTATGCGTCTCCCAATCCATACCAAATAATATTGCATTGCCGATCACAACCTAACCAACGCAACGATTGCCACCTCAACATGCTTCAACTCAGACTGTGTCCAGAGACTTCACGTGTGGAATGACAACCCTTCAGCTTCATTACTCGGGTGAGACCTTTCCTTTTATAGTACACTCTAATTTCATCTCAGGTAGTTCACTTTCTAACAATGTCCCATAACCTAGATATACACCAGTTTCTGTGAGAGAGAGCTTATGTGCACACGTATCCGTAAACTACTGCAAAATATATACCTGAAAGCAGAAATACACTAGAGTTTGCAGTGAGTACTTCCCTAACACTTCCTCTCCACTATTCCAAGCTTTGGGTCCATGATTGCTCAACAATTTGTTTGGCTTCATATGTTAACTCTCTTTTCAATCACCAGGTTCCAGATGCCACCAAGATGCTGGCCAGGCTTCCCTGGATTGAAGACCCCACCAATGTGTCCTGGAGCTCAGTTTCCCCAGAGACACACCCTACTAGGGAAAGAGAGAGGCAGACTGGGAGTATGGACCGACCAGTCAACGCCCATGTTCAGCAGGGAAGCAATTTTAGAAGCCAGACCTTCTACCTTTTGCAACCCTGAATGACCCTGGGTCCATGCTCCCAGAGGGATAGAGAATGGGAAAGCTATCAGGGGAGGGGGTGGGTTATGGAGATTGGGTGGTGGAAATTGTGCGGAGTTGTACCCCTCCTACCTTATGGTTTTGTTAATTAATCCTTTCTTAAATAAAAAATTTAAAAAAAAGTGCACCTCAAGGTCACCACTGTGTTGGTTGGCTTGGCCTTAGCCCACTATTCACTTCATCCTAACACCCGTTTCCAGGAGGACAGGCCCCTATTCTCTCTCTACACCTATAAAGTGCCACAGTTTCTTCAGTCTAACAGCCAGTTGGCATACAGGGAGTGACACAAGATTTCCTGTTCTCAGCATGGGGATATCCTCTGGCTCCCTCTCTTTCTCTGGTTCTTAACAGAATACTCTGGAACCTTTATGACCCCTTGGTAACCTGTTCCCATGTACCTCCACCTATGTTCCAGCCACTGGGGCCACACTGTTCACTGCTAATCTGCACCCAGGCCCTCAGAAAAGATTCAAGAATGAACTCAACTCACTCTGATACTCAGTGTGACAGCCAGGATGTAAGCTGGAGGGAAGTCAAGGGGCCTGGCTGCCACAGTCTACATGAACAAATTTGGGTGTCTTGGGGAGCCAGACTCTGTGGCACCTGTAACAGGAGACCCAACAAAGGCCACACCTCTGCTCTGCTCTGCTCAGCTGGGCCTACTTTACAAGCTGTGCCCCACTCTCTACATCCTGTACTGGCTCTGACCCTGTCTGTCCTGCTGTACACACTCCTGGCCCCTCATCCCCTCCATCCTAGCTCCAAGTACCCTTTCTCAGGTGGCCTTCACAACACCCTGCCTGGTTTGGGGGGGCTTTAAGTTTTCTAGTAAAGTTTTATTCTGTTAACTGCCCCTCGCCCCTCTCTCTTTCTTTCTCATAAACATAGCTTTTGGGAGTCTCTTCAGACAAGGAAGAAGAGCCCCAAGTTCAACTAAATATGCCACATTTTTTGAAGGTGAAGACACATATATAAGTCGTATCAATGAGAGTATAAATGTTGATCTGAATATATCTGAGAAACATTTTCTGTGGGTGTTTGGATAGGAATTATTAAAGTAATTTAGATAAAAATCTACTTTTTTTTCCAAAGTGAGGGACATTATGATGTGTAAGTCTGCAGAATTTATTTTTAAGTTGTAGAGAGATTAGGAGAAGAGAAAACTGGGGAGGTGAAGGCTCTGTGATGAAATCTTGTGAGAATCTCTGGAAAGTTGTTTTCACCAATTAGACAGATTCAGTGCTTCTCTGGTGGCAGGGTCCTGGCCCAAAGAGGCTATTTTCCTGGATAACACAGCCTCTTCTGTAGTTGCATTTGCAAGATTAAGATTATAAGATGTACCCAGTTAACATTGTCTAGTTTGATTTTCAAGGCAAATCTAAGGCAGATGTATAATGAAAAAAATATATGGACAAAACTGGGCCAAGCAACCAAGAGAGAGCTCCCATTAGAGTGAGCCTTATAGCACAAGAAGCCCTGGGTCCCACATAAGAACACCACAACACTGGGGAAAGTGTTTGACTCTTCCTTTGCTTTCCTCTGTTCTAATTTGAAATTAAAAATAAACAAAAACTGGGATCTCAGATTTGTAGTCAGTCTGAGGGCTTGTTTTTCATTTACTTTTGCTCCTTGTTTTGTTTCTTTCCATCCCATATGTAAGAGAGATTATGTAGTATTTGCAAGACATATTTAAAAAAATACATTCTCAGCCATGTGTAACATGAAATTTCTCTCTGACAGATAAGAAAGGCTGTGCTCAGAAACCATACAGTCATCTAGGTGTTTCCAGAAAGCGACAAGACAATTCCTTTACATTGCTGGCCATTGTACATATGTTTCAACTGTGAGGTACCCTCATAGTTCCTCCTGCAGAGGGAAGGCTTCTGTCTATAAATGATTATGACCTCAATCCCAGCAGTTTCCTGGAAACAACCTGACAATTTAGACTGTGACGTAATATTTGATAGCTCAAGGGGTAGCTGATAAAGAAGTGATTAAGAGAAAACAGATTTTATAAGCACTCAGAAGTTCTTCCCACAAGTCATTTACTAACAGCAAAGGCTGGATTTAAATCCAGAGATAAATACTAGAGATAATTAGCTCTTAGGCCCTTTCAAAAAATAAGCTAAAAATAAATTGGAGCTTAAACCCATTGAATGTAATTAATGTCAGCTAAACCTCAGAAACCTTATTTCTAGGTTTTTGTAATTTTAGAAAAGTTGGGGGGATGGGTGGTGGTGCACCTGGTGGAGCACACATGTTACATTGCACAAGGACCCAGGTTTGAGTCCCCGGTCCCCACCTGCAGGGTGAAAACTTCACAAGTGGTGAAGCAGTGATGCAGGTGTCTCTCTAGCCCATCCTTCCCTCTATCCTTCTTCCTTCTGGCTGTCTCTATCCAATAAGTAAATAAAGATAATAGGGGGCCGGGTGGTAGTGCAGCAGGTTAAGCGCACATGGCACAAAGCACAAAGCCCGGCATAAGGATCCCGGTTCAAGCCCCCGGCTCCCTACCTATAGGGGGGTCGCTTCACAAGGGGTGAAGCAGGTCTGCAGGTGTCTTTCTCTCCCCCTCCCTGTCTCCTCTTCCTCTCTCTGTCCTATACAAAATATAATTTAAAAAGTTGGCATTAAAAATGATCAGAAGGGTCAGGGAGATAGCATAATGGTTAATCAAAAGACTTTGATGCCTGAGACTCTTGAGATGCCAGGTTCAGTCCCAGTACCACTATAAGCTGAGCAGTGCTCCAGTTTAAAAAACAAAACAAACAAAAACCAGGAAGTGAGAGACTATGTTTAAAGCACTAGATTCTTTAAATATTTATGATCATAGGCTTAGGTTATTCCAGCCACTGTTCTAGAGTGCACAGGTGAATAAGATATGGTGTCTATTCTCAAGAAGCTTTCATTCCTTATAACAGTTATTATGACTGAGCAACTGTGGATTATCACCACCTCTAGAAGCTGATTCCTGCCCTTATCAGGTCTCATGCAAACCACGTGAGAGGTCTGTGCCTACCCTTTTCTCATCACAAAAATTTTCACAGGCAGAGTAAATGTCTACCTCACTACAGCAGCAAATGAAGCAAAAAAGATTTATTTATTTGAATGAAAGAGGTAAAGAGAGACCATAGGACTGCTCAGATCTGGCATATGTGGTGCTAAAGATCAGACTGCAGTCGCATGTCTAGTGCTCTACCACTGGGCTATCTGTTCAGCCTGTAAAGCAAAACACAGAGAAAAACATGTAAACACACACACACACACACACACCTATTTCTCATATTGGATTTAAGTTCAAAACTCCAGTTCTAGGTTGCTAAGGGAAATGTCTAAATAAATAAATGTGATATATCAAGCAAATGAAGGGAAAGGCAGAATTTACTATATTAAAACAATATTTTAAAAGTTAAGCCCAAAACTTAAACCATTTCTGTTGATAAAACAGAATAAACTTCAAATGGATTGGTTGCAGCTATGAACCTTTATGCCTAACACTTTGATTTCATTACATAATAGAAAATAAGACTACAAGAAAAACATCAGCAAGGTTCATTACTACTGACTGCTTTCCATTACACCATGGGCTATAATTAGTGACACCCCTAGGAAGTCTGGTGAAGTCTATCTCAAACCAATCTGGATGAAGACACCATCATCCAGGAAAGCCAGGTCCCTTATGTTATCTAAAGGATGGCAGAGGACCTGGTGGGGTGCCGGGATAGCCTGAGGGTACTTCTTCCCGAGCTAGTGCTCTCTGGGTTGGAGAGAACTCAACTGGAGCCAATCTAGGCTGCTGCATGGGAGAGGGATCAGGAACTCGTGCCGCACCAACTTTGCAGGAGATACACTCTGGGACTCTCGGAGCCGGAAAGCAATTTCCAAGTGTCTTTAATGAGAAGAGCAGCTGTTTTTATACTCTCCAAGTAGGGTGGAAACAGGATGTGATATAGAGAGGGTGGAGAGAAAAGTGACTGGTGAAAATCAGAGTGTGACAAGGAGGGGGCGGAACAGGCGAGAATCCTATCACTGAACCACCAATGCCCTGGAGGGAGTGCTTTATGTAAATGTAAAAGTGATTTATGTAAATAGACCAAAGCTTTGGATCAGTAAATCCCTATATAGGCATATGGTTAAGCAGAAGCCAGGGGGAGGTGGCATACTACCCAACAGTGGGGATTGTGTTATGTGGAAAACTATGAGAAATGTTGTGCATGTACAAACTATTGTGTTTACTGTTGACTGTAAAACATTAACTCCCCCAATAAAGATAATTTTTTAAAAAGTTATCAAATAAGCTGCTTTTTAGATTGTCTGGCTTTCAGAGATTATTGGTCACATACTGAGAGGTAATATGGAAAGTGAAACAAGAGCAGGATTCTCTAAACAGGTACCAACTTACACCCATCCTGCCAGTCTATCCTTGTCTACTCAAGTGTTGCTAAGCATGGTCCCAGACACCCTGGGCTACAATGAAAAAAGAAGTGTTCCATTATAGGGTGGGATCTAAGAATGAGCAAACATGCACATTTAATGTGGTGTCAGACACAGTATGTGCTGAGATATAAACAAAGCTAGTTAAGGACAAACCTAGGACAGTTTTAGGTGAGGGGCTTATGGAAGCTGTTTTACATGAAGCCCACTCATAAAGGTACAGGGCCCAACAGGAAAAGGATCCAGCCAGGATGGTTCAGACAGCAGAGACCCTGCGCAGAGCTGTCCACTCCTTCAGGGGACATAGGACCCTTTCTCACCTCCTACCCGTGGAACATATATAGAGCCTATTCTAATCTTACCACCTTACAGACTAACCACACACCTCAATCACAGGGCTGATTTGTGGCCCAAGTTAATGCTGATCCCTAGCACACAGGTCTCCCACAATTCCTGGGTTGGGGTATCTGGCCACCTTGTCCAGGACAAGGAAGTGAGATTCATTTCAGTTCTGCCTCAGGGGTGTTTGTTCACCACTGAGCAGATTACTCATGAAATTAGATGGATGCCTTCTCCTTCAAGGCCCTAAGTGCCTGTGACGTTGCCCTTGCTAGAGTTTCTGGGATCTGAATGGCCTTGTCTGTGCAAGCGCAGTACAACACAGACCTGACCATGGGGCACTTGGCATTTTCGGTGCATGGGGCCTGACCTTGCCACCTGACCATGATATGTGGTGTGGTATGTGTAGTCACCTCCATATAGATGTGGGGCTTCCTGTGGACTGGCCACAGTGCTACACTGGGACTTGCTTCTGGGAGGGGCCAGCATCTCCAGTATGCAGGGCTTGCTTGAGAATAACCTGGCTACCAATAGTCACTACCACCCCCCCACCACCCCCAGGGTCCTCCAGTTTGTCTGGAGGGGGTAAGTGTCTTAACATAGGTGAGGACTTCGGAATGTGGTGAGGCATTGTTCCATAAGGCTTATCCTGAAAAGTCCTAGATTCCGGGTCTGGAAACCTTCACCAGTACTTCCTGGGTCCACAGCCTCTGGCAGACCTAAAAGCATTGCTCTTACAATTTACTTGGCTATATAATGAGTGTGTGGGCTTATGATGTGAAACTATAGACACTAACACCTGTTTGTAGATTGCATTAAGACAGAAGGGAAGGATGGAACTGTGTGAAGAGAACTGTGAAGATATTCTCCATCCTCCATCCCTACCAGACAAAAGCTTTGGATGGTTATTGCTTAAAAAAAAAATCTATTTGTAAGATCAGTAGTAGCAAAATAATGAAATAAGTGAAATACAAAATATACCTGGCAATCCCTTTATTCTTTCAGGTTGAAAGTATAACTTTACATAAAGAAAATATAAAATTATTAGAAGCAGCAAATCTAAATAGCAAAGATACAACATTAAAAAGCATTAACCAAAGTGTTTTTTTTAAGGTAAATATCTTTATTTTAAAAAGTTGTACATGCTAGAAAAAAGCATAAATGATACATGTAAACAATTATTCACCAAATACTTATCTTTCCTCATAAAGGTGCAAATGATCATTAAATGTAAACACAAAAGTTGCCAAACATTTGGGGATGGCTGGGGGAGTGAATTATTCCTTTTGATTTTCCTGCAAAATACATTGGAAAAGATTGGTCTGTAAACTCAATGAAAAGAAGAATTAAATTAAATTAGACCGGTGACCATAGAAATTGTTATTACTTTCCTTAAAATTTTTAATTTTTCACCAGAAAGTGCAATTTGAGAACAGTAACAGTGGCTTTATAGAATGATAAGAATGGGTAGCCTGTATAAAACAATCAAAGACAAAATGCCTCGAGTGGTTGCACATTCACTACAATAGGAACTAAAGCATTTGTTCCCTAGGAAACTGTTAGTACAGGTGAGCTTCCTCTGCAGCAGGCCTGAGCAGCAAATAAAAATTGCAGAACAGTGTTTACAGCTGGGAGGAGGGTAGTTCTCCCTGCTGATTCTGAATAGCAATAAGGAAATGGGAAGGAAAGTAGCTCCCATCAATTATGTTTTTGAGCAGAACCTTTTGCAGAGTTGCAAATTATTTTACTGGGAGATGTGTAAGATAGCATGTGCAATTCATAGGCTATTTCTATAGAGGCACTAAGCAGAGCTCTAGATCTATTAGAAACCATAAAATGTTTAAAACAAAACAAAACAAAATGTAGCAGAAAACAAGTCCAACTGGAAGGAAAGATATGCGCTTCCACAATGAAAACTTCAGTGTCTGCATCTTGATTTTACTACTTAATAGTCCTCTTGAATTGTACTATTTAAAATGAGATGCTTCCTTGTTTTAAGATTTTCAAATCTTCTGATGCTTAGCGCAACAATGATGTATAGCTAAAACACTTTGCATACCTGTCTTTGTCACTGGTAGTTCTGTAAGTGGCAGCGTCATATGGAATGAGGACCTTGGAATAACTATTAATCTACCAAACACAGTCCTTCTCCCTTTATCAGTGTTAATCTCTTCAAAATAAAGTCTTATCACTTGGTATTTTTAAGTCTTTTTTTCCTTGCCTTTTTTCTTTTTAATTTTTTTTTGTGGAAGGCTAGATTCAAAACAAATAAAAATAAGAAATAAGTTCCAAACCCAACCAATAAAACATGATAAATTAAAAAGTAAAAATAAATATTCTTCTGCACAGAACTGAAAATGATTGTGCAAAGGTGGCATCTTACAGATGAAGTACTTGTTATTGTATTTGTATTTTCATCATGTTGAGGCACCAGCAAAGAATAAATTTGTTCAAATGTTTTCTTGAGCTGTATAAGCTCCAAAAGTCAAAAGTTCTCCAGAATACTGAGGTGTCCTCCAGACATTCACCATATATGGGATTCACAATGTGTCATTTTAATAACTCCTACACCACCTCCTAGACGACGATAGTTCATCCCACCATATAACCTGCAAAGACACAAACAAAATCAAATTTGTAGCTATTTCTTCCATAATTAAATGTTTTTAAAGACTTAGACGCTTCACACTTTTTGTTGTTACTCTAGCCTGGCTATACTGTTTTCCACCCAAATTTTCCCTTTACCTAAAATTTAGCACTTTTTGTCTTGTATATACTGGTATTAAGTCTTCTCAAACCCTTTATGGAGCAAAATTGCATATAAATAAACAGTCAGCATTTATTTTATGACATGTGATATGTAAGATCTTCAAAATTAAGGACTTCTACGGAAAAAATACTAGATCTGCCAGCTGTAAGGTAAACTGGTTTTAAGTTTAGGATATGTAATTACAAAAATTTAGACAGTAACCTCCCAACATAAGATCCTTAAGCATT
Source organism: Erinaceus europaeus (assembly GCF_950295315.1). Classification (NCBI taxonomy): domain Eukaryota; kingdom Metazoa; phylum Chordata; class Mammalia; order Eulipotyphla; family Erinaceidae; genus Erinaceus; species Erinaceus europaeus. Next base: position 51,718,075 of record NC_080170.1, on the reverse strand, counting down.
TTATGAATATTCCATTTAGTGACAAGTAAGTGAAAACCAGTCCTTACATAGAGCACAGTGAGGAGTTGGTGGAAGTAAACTTGGCTGTCTTCCCAACTATGTTTACTCAAAATATCCACTAAAAAGAGAACACTGTGTATGGATGTAAGTATAGAAACAGAAGGCTCCTATTCATGAAAACCTACCATGTTATGTCTTCCTTATCTCTAGTAGATTTTGCCAGAATGTTAGCTGTTGGTGAGGTCCGCCTGGACCAGCACCTTGTTAAGTACACCCCTACCCCCACCCCCAGACCCATTCCCCTCCTCTGCTATGGCCATGGTACTTAGATATAGGCAGGGCCCTGTTCACTTCCCTCACTAGAAGGTCAGTTCCATTAACTGGAATGAATGTAGAGAATTCAGTTTTCATTTTGGATCCTCAGGCTCTGGCCTACTTGGTGATTATTTGCTTAATGATCAAGGCAATGAAGACATCATAGAGAAGCAAGCAGTGCTGCACTGTCACCATCTGACTGCAGTGTCATGCCCACTGTGCCATATAGAGACCCAAAGGAAAATAAGATGCCAGAGATCATCTTTCAATAATTCTAACAGTTGTGGCATTGCAAAGACAAAGACTATAAAAAGAATTCACTATATTCTCTAGTTGAATCATGTAGAAATGAAAAATCTGGGTGGGTCATTTCAAGTTCAAAATTAGAAAGTGGATGTTCTTTGAATACAGCAAACATGGACTGGGAGACTGTCCCTTCTGGAGCAGCAGCATAAAATAGGCCTCGGCCTGTCTTCCATTAACATGAGAATCATCATCCAGAACATTTGCTGCCTCAGACATTATGTCCCCATTTACTCTCTATGGTGGTTGATGTGCAACCCAAGCTACCAACAGTTACCCAAGATTTGCTTAAGAAAAAAGGATAACTTGCTAGAAAAGAAATCCAAATTGTTCAGAAGGTAAAGTTGTTCTTAATAAGACAGTAGTTAGAACTAAGTATAAATATTAAATACATCAAACACACAATATACATATTTTGTATTGTTTTGAGAATTTACTATATTGTGCATTTTAAGTTGTTTAAGAAACTAGCAGATTACCGACCAGAGTAGTTCTGTGAATCAAGTCTAAATAAAATGTGTAATTAAATAAAAGTTTAGACTAGGGATCTTAAGTTTAAAGACTTAAGCATACTTTGTTAAAATTTGCAAAGGCTTTTTTTTTATTATGAAAATAAACGCAAGGGATATCTGATTCATGTGAATTTACAGAAATGATAATTTACACAGACATATTAGAAAATTGAATGTTTAAAAGCAATGTAAATTAGGCCTACATAGCTTAATGATGTTAAAGCATATTCTCCATAAAAGTGACCATTAAATTTAAGATTGTCTAAGATACTTAAGTAGATTTATAATGCTAGAGGAAAAAAAAATCAGTTTCAAATAGAAATAGTTAAAACTATTTAAGTAAGTTAAAACTTACTTAAAAGTAAGTTTATTATTTTTTTCATGCATATTGAGAAGACCAAAACATTGCACTGACAAAGAGCCAAAGTCCTAGGTTCTAACTCTGTCACTAACTAGCTTAGGCAAGCCATTTTATTACTGGGTGGCTTTATTTCTTCAACTAAAGAGATTTTTCCCTATTTTCTTCATCTGTAATAATAAAACTGGATAGTCACCATAGAAAGACATATTTAAGATGCTAGTTACTTTAGAGTAACACAGCCAAAATAAGACATCAACTATCTGATCCCTTTTCCAAAGCCTAATCCTTGCAAGGTCATTACTTCAATGAAATGGCCACCCAGATTATGATGGCCCTGCTTAACTCAAGGCCACTGTATTCAAGTCAGTAATGAGCTGATGTAAAGTACAAACTAAAGATTACATTCAGGCTATGGAGATAGCATTACTGTTATGCAAACAGACTCTAGCCTGAGACATTGAAGGTCCTAGGTTCAAACCCCAGCACCACCATAAGCCTTAGCTGAGCAGTGCTCTGGTTAAAAAAAAACACACACACACACACATACACACATTGCACCCAAAGGCTGGGAGATGGCTCACCCAGTAGACCACACATTTTTATCATGTGGAAGTACCTGAGTTAAGACTCTGATTGTTGCATGTGAGTACCATACAGGGGAAATGTCTCCTCTGTCTCTTAACTTTTATCAGAAAGAAGGGGGGGGGGGGGAGTGGAAGAATTGCACAGACAAGGTACTGGCAATAACAGTGGTGGCCAATAAATAAATAAAATATAGTATACCTCCATGTATTGGCATCAGGATCAAACACCTCAATGGTCTTCAAGTATGTCGTGCCATCAAAACCTCCTACAGCCATAAGCTGTCCATTCACCACTGCCAGGCCAACCTGTAGGACCAAACACAATGTCTCCTGAAGAAGATGATGGTGATGTAAAAATCCTGACTGCTTCTAGATATGTCTGTTCAATAAAAGATATCTTTGTGGCCTTACATTCTGGTTTGCTTGAACACAGAAGGAAAAAAAAATGACCAAAATCTATTAAATTATGGGAACTATGAAGTTATACATTCAAGTACAATATTTATAGTAAAAAATGTTCATTCCTTAAATGTTAAATATTGTCTAGAAAAGAGCAAAATTCTCCCAACTGCAAAACTGCACATGTGGTTACACACACACACACACACACACACACACACACACACACACACACACACACACACACACACAACACTCACTCTCTCTCTCTCCCTGTCACTTTTTAAAGACATGAGTAGACATAAAACATTTAACTACTTGAGATTAAATCAGCAGCAGTCTTGCCTAAACAGTGCACACTTTTAACTGTCCCAACATGTCATTCTTCACACTTTCGTGCTGTCATGGATCTTTGGTTACCAAAGATCTCAGCAGCTGGGCACTTACTCCACTGCGGCGGGATGTCATAGCCACCACTGGAGACCACTGGTTTGTTCTGGGGTTGTATCTCTCAGCACTGCTAAGCTCTGTGGTGTCATCTCTCCCTCCCACAGCGTAGATCATGTCCTGATACACGGCACAGCCTAGGTGCTTCCTCCGAGTCCCCATGGGGGCTATTGTATGCCACCTGTTCTCCTGAGGGTTGTAGCGCTCCACTGCAGGAAGTAGAGAACACTGGTCACCATCCCTCTCATTTCTACTTCTCCACATGACTACCACAACTTTGTGAAAATACAAGTTTTCAATAGCAACCTGATTTCATTCTGAAAAGGATCTGTATCCCTCTATACATATTGATCTCTTTCAAGTAAAAAGCATTAGAGAGGTCTGTGTCAAGGAACCCAATAGCTTGCTTGTCAGTCAGGCAAGCTTATCTTAAATGAACCAGGCAGTCCAAGAGGTGGTACAGTGGATAAAGCATTAAACTCTTAAGTATGAAGTCCTAAGTTCAATCCCTGGCATTATATGTACCAGAGTGATGCTCTGGTTCTATTTCCCTCATAAATAAATAAATAAATTTCTTTGAAAGTTAAAAATAAATAAAATAAATGGGGGACCAGACCACTGATCTGTACTTATGACTTAGTATCATCATCAGACAATCTCAGTGCTCTTATATTTCCCTGCCTATATCCCTTCTGTATTCCAAGGCACTTGAGATATGTGAAAACAAATTTGATGAGAGCATAATATCTTTGGGGGGGATATATACATATATACATATATGTATATATATATATATATATATACACACACACACACACATACATTTTTTCTCTAAATACGACCAAACAGATGAGCCTATTTATAAACTATTCATTTATATTTTTAAATCATTTTCATTATCTTTATTTATTGGACAGAGACAGCCAGAAATTGAGAGAGAAAGACAGACACCTGCAGCACTGCCTCACTACTTGCAAAGCTTTCCTCATACAGGTGGATTGGGGACTCAAAACCAGGTCCTTATGCACTGTAACTCAATCAGGTGAGCCACCACCTTATTCTTAAATTATAATATAGAGTTGTTTTTTTTTTTTGTCATTTATGGTAAATGATGAGGGAACAGAACAATCATATTAAGATACAGCTATTTTACTTAGTGTAAATTTCCAACAACTGGAAAACTAAAGGATAATTATTTGAGGGGAAAAATAGAGGACTAAGGCTGCAGGAGGAACTTAGGAGGAGCTAGCAGTTATATTTTTTTCAGAGGGAAGACCAGATTAACAATGAAAGGAATTCACCTGTGTTGAGTGGTGATGTCCCATCAGAACCACCTACTGCATACAAAAACCCTCCTAACACAGACACAGCCACACCAAGTCTTCTGGTACTCATGGAGGCCACTCGGGTCCACTTGTTCTCCTTTGGATCATATCTGCAGTGAGAGGAACAAAAGACCACATGCAGTTTCTATGAAGTAAAGCCTTTTTCATAAGGTGTAAAAGAATGCTAAAGGAAAGTTGGCTACACGGACTTATTAAGGTCAAATTCAGAGAGAATCTAACATATTTTACTAGTTAGCTGGGGGAAGAAGTTTTATAATTTGCACCTGTGTCTGTTTTAAAATTATTTTTCCAACTTTTACTTGAGATATGGGGACTAGAAAAATAAAAACTGAATTTCTCCTTTCTCAAGCTGGCTTTCTAGAAATCTGGCCAAACAGAAGAACTAGACCTTGAAAGAACAGAAAGGAAAGGGTGGTGGGTATGGTATGGAATTATTCTCCTGTAATCTCAGAATCCTGTAAAATATTATTAAACCACTAATAAATAATGTTTTCCAAAAAATGAAAGAAAGAAAAGAGAAGGGCTTGCTCCTTTCTGTTTGCTTGTCAACCCTGTTCTGACACTATCTCAGAAACAACACTCCACACCAACTATGCCAGGTAATTTCCATTTCTAACCTTTTTGGGGCATTTTTAAAATTGGCTCTGCTGTGGTTCTCAGAGACCCTACTCATAGCTCTCTGGGGTACCTTCTAAGCTCCTGAGGTAAGAGTACCAGTATCCAGTGATTCCTACTGTACAATTCCAAACCCTGGTAATTGAAAGCTATTTAATTAATAAACTGTCCCTCTCCTCAGGCACTTAGGAGTCTTCCAGACTTTTGGGGGTCTCTCTTCCAAATTTCTAGAATCTCCTAACTTTGTTCTCTTTGCTAGTTTTTAGTTTTAACTATTCTCTATTTTTACATGGGAACTTAAGAGAGGAAAATATGTTGTCACTGCTATCTCCAAATTCCCACATAAAAATAGAGCAAATGATAACAAAATATGTAGTTTTTGAAAATACAGAAACAAATTACTTGACATACAAAAGAAAATTGGCCTTAATGTTCATTACCTTCAACTTGTTTCTATGTAAATCAAAGTTCTTCAGCTAAAGTATGACAACACAACTAGTCACTGCTATGTCAAAAATTCTGAAGTTATAGTATTTTTAAAAATATTTTATTTGTTAATGAAAAAGGAGAAGTCAGAGAAAGAACCAGACATCTTTCTGGTACATGTGCTGCTGGGGATTGAACTCAAAACCTCATGCTTGAGAGTCCAATGCTTTATCCACTGCACCACCTCCTGGACCACTAGTATTTCTTTATAAGAAGCGAGGATGAAATATAATATGTTCTTAACAGTAATCATAGCTGACACAAAGAAATTAAGAACAGAATCAACTTCACCAAAATTAACTAATTTGTAAAAGCTGAATTGTGAACCTCAGTAGTTTACCTATATTTTTTTATAACTTCAGGAATTAGTGAGAACTCACACATAAAATATTTTGAATCTTTATAATACTTATTAGACAAAGTACTAATACTTTTAACAGTTTCTCTGGAGGAAGTCTGGGCAAAGTCATACATTAAGTATAACCATACAGAGTAGGAAAAAAAAAAAAATCAGGGCAGACTACTACATAAGCAGCATGTTTGACATCCTACGTAGAATATAATTTAAAATATATTTGCAATACTTCAATATTAGAATCAATCAGTGTAGTGCACAGCTGAAAAGTCAGTTTATGGGCTGCTGAAATAGTTCAGGTATTATGTTGCATTGCCATGTGCATAACCCAGGTTAAAGCCTAGCTCTCACCTCACTAAAGTAAGCTTTGGTGCTGTTGTCTCTTTTTCTCACTCTGCTTCTCTGTCTTTATCTAAAAACAACTGATAATAATAAAATAGGCTATATAGCTGGAGAGGTGACTCAGCAAGTAGAGCCAAATACCCAAAAGCCTGAGGCTCAACCTTGGTAGCACATCTGCCAGTGCAGTGTTCTCTCTAACCCAGAAAAGAAATAGATTACCTTAAATAAGATAATCATGCTATATTTTTCATCTTTTAGACTTTCAGATCAACTGAACATGCTTTTCTTAAGAGATATGAGGAGCTCACTGAATAGTGGATTATCTTGTGTCTTAAAATATTTTCATTTATTTTCTTATATATTCTTTTTAAAAAATTTTTACTGCCACCAGGGTTATTGCTGGGGCTTGGTGTCTGCACAACAATTTCACTACTCCTGGTGGCTTTTTTTTTAAAAATAGGACAGAGATAAATTGAGAAAGGAGGGGGAGATAGAGAGGAAGAGAGATAAAGAAATACCTGCAGTACTTGCTTTACTGCTTATGAAGCTTCCCCCCTGCAGGTGGGGAAGAGTGATTCAAACCTGGGTCTTTGCACATGGTAACGTGCGTTTAACTAGGTGTGCCAGTACTCTGCCCCCTCCTAAAAATACTTCGATTAAACAGATTCCCATATTGTATTTTTTTTTAAATTACCTCTCAACAATGTTGAGACAAGACACACCATCCTGGCCACCCACTGCATAGAGAAAGCCTCCAAGGACTGCCACACCAACACTTGTCCTGCAGGTGCTTGTAGGAGCCACGTCACTGCTCCACTGGTTTGTTTTGGGGTCATACCTGCAAAAGACACAGGCTAAATGTAGCTGGTATTATACAAGGAAAGGATGACTACCTTATGATAGAAAATATGACTGCTTTTCTCTTTAAAACATTGCAAATGAAGCTAAAGTGCCTTTTAAGTTCCAAATTTTGATCTCTTCCTATTTTGATTTGATATAGCATATCCTTTAAGGCTTTTAAATAAAATACTTTTAAATAGGGTTTATTTACATATAGATTTATTTACATGTAAATATTTTCTTGATATAAATGATAAATAGGTATTTGTTCACTCAATATACTTAAAATATTCTCCTCTACTAATTTCATTATAGTGTGTGTGCGTGCATCTCTTTTTAAATCATGTTCCCACTAATGTAGGAACTATAATGTTTCTACTAATTCTTAGATTATTACTGACATTTAATATTTAGAAAGTGATTACTCTTGTATATTACTACTTTTGTAAATGGATGGTGAGAATTAGAATCATTGGACAACAAAGTATACTAATGTTTAACTAAAAAAATTAAAATATCAATTTTCTCTACTTGTAGTTACATAAGCTTTTTATCTTCAAGTTCACTGATTTTCTTTCTTGATTTCTATTTTGTTCTTTTTAAATTTATTTTTATTTATTTATTTATTTTCCCTTTTGTTGCCCTTGTTGTTTTTTATTGTTGTTGTTATTGATGTCACTGTTGTTAGATAGAACAGAAAGAAATGGAGAGAGGAGGGGAAGACAGAGAGGAGAGAAAGATAGAAACCTGCAGACCTGTTTCACTGCTTGTGAAGCAACTCCCCTGCAGGTAGGCAGTGGGGGGCTCGAACCAGGATCCTTATTTCGTGCCAACTGCGCTACTGCCTGACTCCCTTTTGTTGCCTTTGCCATTTTAAAGTAACTTCTTGACTTAAAAGCATGATCTACTTACTTAGCCATCTTTCTTATTTTCAAATGAAAATGCCATTCCATTTACCTCTGAATACTATCTTTGCTTCATTCTACAAATTATATATATATAGTCTTACTTGTTATTAAGTTGCAAATAGTTATTCCCAGTAATTTAACTCATCATTTAAAGGCACCTTTTAATTTTTTTAAAAAGCTTCACAATCTATTTCTCTATATCTTGTTATGCTGCAGGGGTCATAGCTATAGTTCCTAAACACCAAGAATCACTTAAACCAACACAGTTGAATGAAGAAAATCTGTGAGAATAGGTAGTGTGAAGATAGGATTGGGCCTAGTCCTCTAAAAGATCCCTCTACCATCATCACTGGTCCCTTCTATAGGGAACATCATCATAAGCCTTCCATCAAAGCTTGTCCTTACTATAGAGCAGCAATGGGAGGGAATTCCCCACTCTGTGAAGAGTCTGGGTAATCCTACTCTGCCACTTGAAGAAGACTAGTCCTGAAATGAGTATAGCCTAGAATGCTCCTAGCTGTGACCACGGACTTCAGCTCAGACTAACAGAACTCAAGTGGTCACACAGCTTCATCTGCTAAATAGGAATATATATAGGCCATAGCTCAGATAGATGGAGTAAACAGCCAATAGTATTTATATATTTTCCTCATGTTTGGAGCTATTATCTACCCTAGTCCAGCTTTCTAGCCTTATTCTAAATTCTGAAAACATCCAGTTCACCTACATGTTAACTATCAGGCAAAAACTACTAAAGTCACAAGCCCCTAAGAACATACCTGGGAATAGGCTACCTAGCTAGAATCCCACCCGAAGACTCCTAATTTCATCTGCTCTATTCCTAACTTTGGGTTTCTGTTTATTAAACATTTTTTCCTGCTTTATATCTTACTGCCTTTCAGCCATCAAGTTGCAGATGCTACTATGTGATGCCATCCTGACTTCCCTGGGCAGAAGACTTTACCAATGTGTCCTGAAGACTTCTCAAGAGCTCTACCCTACAAGGGAAAGATAGAAATAGGCCTAGGGTATTCATCAACCTGCCAATGCCCATACTCAGTGGAGAAGCAATTACAGAAGCCAGACCTTCCACCTTCTGCACCCCATAAAGAATTTTGGCTCACATTCCCAGAGAGGAATAGGGAAGGTTCCAATGGAGGGGATGAGAAATGGAACTCTGGTGGTGGGGTCTATGGCATTGTACCCATTATCTTACAATTTTGTTAATAATTATTAAATCACAAATAAAATATTTTAAAAATTCAAGTGTTTATTTTCAGTGTGCTGGACACTGATACCACAAGAAAAGGCTTTTCAATGGTTATAATGCAATGGGACTTGTGCTAATAAAAGCTCAGGGGGGTGTTACTTTGTCTTTATGGGGTCAGAGAAGTTTTTATATAATAAAGTGATAGTTGAGTTTTGAAGAGCTATTCAAAGGAAGAAAGAACAGCATACACATATATAGTGGGAGAAACATGAAAGAGGATAGTATAGTCCAAGAAATGAAGGCAAGTTGATGGGTCTACAGACGCATGTTTTGGGAACAGTGAAAAAATAATTGGTGGAGATCAGATCATAAAGGATATGTGAATCATTAGCTGGGTTGCCAATTAGTATAATTACTGAAGCAACAATAACATCTGTTTGTTAAAAACACCTCAAATAGTAGAGAAAGGATTTCAAAGTAACCTCCCTCACCTTTCAACACTATTGAGATAAGAAGATCCATCATGGCCTCCCACAGCATATAACAGATCATCCAGAACACTAACTCCAACTCCACACCGCCTTTTGCTCATTGAAGCTACCATTCGCCATTCATTGGTCTGTGGATCATATCGTTCAACACTGGAAATGGCATCTCCACTGCACCAGCCACCAACTGTGGAAGTAATAGAAATGGTCAGAATACACATACCAAAGCAGACACTGTATTACTTTTGCTAAACTTTAAATTTTGACCTAGGGTGGGAAATGACTCAGTGTAGAGACCATGCACAAGGCACTGGATCTGACCCCCAGCATCACATAAAGGTTAGCACCAAAGTAGTGCTTTGGTGTTTCTATTTCACCTTCTATCTTCTCTGTCAAAAAACTATAGAATAAAAGTTGGGCTGAGAGCCTATATTTCCCCCAGTCATGGAACCTTAGGGTGGGGCCCACTTTCCTGCATGCTTCTCTCAATTCATATAAAATAATATCACATCCACCAATCGCAACCTAATCAATGCAATGAGTGCCACCCCAGCATGCTTCACTTCAGACTGTGTTCAGAGACTTCAGGTGTGGAATGACAACCCTTCAGCTTCATCACTCAGGTGAGACCTTTCCTTTCATAGTATTCTCTAATTCCATTCCAGGTGGTCCACTCCCCAATAAAGTCCCCAAACCTAGATATAGACCAGGTCCCCTGAGATAGAGCATATGTTCACACTTGTCCATAAACCAGGGAAAAATATATACCTGAAAGCAGAAGTACACAAGAGTCTGCAGAGAGTACCCCCCCCCCCCCCAACACTTCATCTGCACTATTCCAGCCTTTAGGTCCATGATTGTTGAACAATTTGTTTGGCTTTGCATTTTAACTATCTTTTCAGCCACCAGGTTCCAGGTGCCAGCATGATGCCAACCAGACTTACCTAGACAGATGACCCCACCAATGTGTCCTGGAGCTCCGCCTCCCCAGAGACCCACCCTATTAGGGAAAGAGAGAGGCAGACTGGGAGTATGGATCGACCAGTCAATGCCCATGTTCAGCGGGGAAGCAATTACAGAAGCCAGACCTTTCACCTTCTGCAACCCACAATGACCCTGGGTCCATACTCTCAGAGGGATAAAGAATGGGAAAGCTATCAGGGGAGGGGATGGGATATGGAGATCTGGTGGTGGGAACTGTGTGAAGATGTACCCCTCCTATCCTACGGTTTTGTTAATGTCTCCTTTCTTAAATTAAAAAAAAATACAGTTTTATTATAATTCAAGTCAGAGAAAAATATGTAACCCTCAATAGGATATTGGGAAAAGGATATAAAGAGGTCTATTCCAAATTCTAAAGACTAAGTAACCCAACAGATTAAAGTTCTGGGTTAGAAGTTGGGGAAAAATGTTAAGAATATCAAGTCTTACTGAAATCAAGCACAAGGAGGACTGAGTGTTCAGAAGGTAAAGTGTAGCTTCATTAATATCACAACTTAAGCAACAGACACATGAGGCTTTAGAGATGATGGTAACACAATAAAAATATGTCATCTGGCAATTTATAACCATGTCACATTGGGAGGATATTGGTAGGGACCAGTAGGGTAAAGTAGCAATGTTGATTAATTCAAATAAAGTCAAGGTGACATTCTTTAATGGGGCTGCATTATTTTATTGTCTCCCAGCATCCCCAAAGGCACTATCTTGAACCCAGAAAGGACTCTGGGTTTGAAACATACTTCCCTTACCACATCTGACTTAAATCCTTGAGTTGTTGATAAGTGGGAGGGTCTATTCTGTTCTATTTTCCATAGTTCCTTTTATTCTTTTAATCAATTTCACGATGCCAGAATACTGAGACTAATGAAGCAGTATTACCATTCCTGTTACAGGAACTAAAACTTACAGTCAGATAAAACAGTTAATAAATACTTCTACAAAAAGAGTCCTACTACTAAAATTCCTGCAACCAACATGATATCATGAAGCCACAATTACTAAATAATCAGATCTTGTTGACATCTCATAAAATAAAACAAATACTGGTTTTCAAACTTGGAAAACAAACTGTGAAGTAATTTAAATCATTTGTGTACATGAGAAGTTGAAACAACAAACTGCTTTTTACAAATACAAGATCCTTAAAGGTAGAATTCATCCATTTTAACTAACAAAACTAAATAAATATTTCTTATGTCACCAGAGCTGACCATGAATTTGTTCACCATGCTCTGGCAATTCTGGGCTGTATGTGGGAACAGGGGCATGAGAGTTTGTAAGGGTGGGCATTCAAGCAAGTGTCTATGTGAACTGAATGCAATTAGTCTTCTTAAGAGATGTGAAACTGTGACAGCAACCATTTTGTAAACATTTCAGCAATAAACTGTTGAAAAAGTTTTAAAAAGGAGAGACCTCAGAGCCTCTGTTGCATCTTTTCTCCTTAGTGAGGAAGATAGAAGAAGGCACTGGAGAACCAAGAAGCAGACCTCACCAGATAATCACACCTACTGGTGTTTTCTAGCTTCCAGAACTGTAAGAAATAAACTTTAGAAGTCACCTAGTCTATAAGGTTCTGTCAGTGCAGCCCAATCATAGCTAGAAAGAGAGTTGTTAAGACAAACAAAGGAGTTGAATTTACGTAGACAGAAGTGAAGAGGTTGAAGTTGGAATATCCTAGAGATTTAGGGTTAGACTGAAGGGGCAATGCAACATAGCAAGTTTTCTGGGGCTTGGTGTAGCCCACTAGAGTTAGGAGACAGTGCCAACTATTTAATATAAGATAATAACATTTTTTATGACAGTTCTGTGTACTTGTGAGGTGGTGCATACTGACATAATGTATATGATTCATTTAACAAAATATTCCCTGCATGCCAATTTTAGATATATACTCTGGACTGGACCATGAGTTAAGATTCAAGTTCCATGATAACTTATTACATGTTTCTTACAATAGTAGGCAGCACAACTGTTCAAAGGACTATTCAAATGACAGTTTCTCATGTGGGAAAAATAATCAGTTTAGTCACAGACACTAAGAACCAGACCTGCAAAGAGAACTTCTCCACATCGGATAGGCTTCCGGGGTCTTGTCCTTGGTCCTTGCATGAGTGGTCGCTCTTGAGGCAACAGGAGATAATTTTTAGCCTCATCAACCAAGTCTCTGTGGAAAAAATTCTGCCTTATTCCAAATATCTAAATAACACTGTTAGTCAAATCTCACTGTAATTCATACATTTTAGGAAAAAGAAACAAGCATAAATCAACAGATGTCAGTCAGTATTACTGGAAGGGTGAGAAACATGATGGCAATAGTGCCAGTCACTCTATGAATTCTGAATTGGTTGGCATTTCCATCGAGACTACATCAGAGTGCAAATTTAGCCTAAAACTTGACATGCTTGAAGCCAACAATAATTTATAGGAAACTCAGCATAAAATTCAATTACCAGCCTCACAGTTTTCTAATAATGTTACTAGTCTGAATAACATCAACACAGTGAATCAGCAACGTACTAGATACTTGCTACATTAAAATAATGAAACTAGACCAGCCAATGACCATGCTCAGCAGAGAAGCAATTACAGAAGCCAGACCTTCCACTTTCTGCACTCCATAAAGCATTTTGGTCCGTAGTCCCAGAGGGATAAAGAATAGGGAACCTTCCAGTGGAAAGGATGGGATATGGAACTCTGGTGCAATTATATGAAATTGCACCTCTTTTATCCTATAATTTGTTGATCATTATTAAATCACTAATAAAAAATAGTGAAACTAGGTAAAAATTGGATTGCTAAAAAGAAACATATTGTCTAGTATTAGTCTGCTATCTGGCATTATCCTATCAAATCTGAGGATGGACACTTTTTAAAATTTCTACTTACTTTATATTGCTAAATATAATGTTGTTTTTTTAAAAATATTTATTTATTCCCTTTTGTTACCCTTGTTTTATTGTTGCTGGATAGAACAGAGAAATGGAGAGAGGAGGGGAAGACATAGAGAGGGAAAGAAAGATAGACACCTGCAGACCTGCTTCACTGTCTGTGAAGTGACTCCCCCTCAGGTAGGTAGGCGGGGGCTGGAACCAGGATCCTTATGCCTGTCCTTGCGCTTTGCACCACGTGCATTTAACCCACTGCACTACCGCCTGACTTCCCTAAATACAATGTTCTAATGTAAACTACATGTGTGTTTAATTTACTGATTCATTTAGGTGAGTCAGAGCCTTAGTGCACACTCAATTAATCCTGCTCTCTCTCAATTCTGAAAATATCTATTAAACTATACTATATTTTCAACGCTGCTGTTTTAGGGCACAGAGAGTATAATTTATCATGAAACTACTAAGTAAGCAGACCAAAACCAACCAAAAAAAACCAAAAACTAATGACCAAAACTTTGTTCTAGTTTCTTCTCCTTTTTTTAAATTTTGTTTATTTTTATGTATTAGAGACAGCCAGAAATTGAGAGGGAAGGGGGGTGATAGAGAGGGAGATAGAGAGATACCTGCAACACTGCTTCACCACTCGTGAAGCATCTACCCCTGCAGGTGCAGACTGGGGGCTTGAACCCGGGTCCTTGCGTACTATAACATGTGCGCTTAACCAGGTGTGCCACCGCCTGGCCCCTAGTTTCTTCTCCTTAATCAGATACTATGAACTAAGGCATCCCTAGAAAGAGTACACAGAACATTTAGCAAGTCAATACAAGTGTAATAGAAACAATATTTACATGCATTAGAACCTGATTTTTCTTTTAGTATTTTTATTTATTTTGGATAAAGATAAACTGACAAGGAAGGGGAAGAGAGATAAACACCTGCAACCCTGTTTCACAGCTTATGAAGCTTTCTCTCCACAGGCGGGGACTTGAGGGCTTGAACCTGGGTCCTTGCACATGAGTACTCAACCAGGTCTGTCACCATCCAGCCCCCATTAGACCCTGTTTTAAGGGCTTAGTATATATTAATCACAGCCCTACAGAATAAAAAACCTCATTTCATAGATGAAGAAACTAGCCAATGGTGACCTCAAAATACCAGGATGGGGCTTCTTTTAAAAGTAACTTAAGTGCCTTTACTTTCTGCATCAAAATCTGCACAATCCAATTTATGTTTTTATTGGAAAGGGGCACTCGAGCAAGGATCTGGATTTTGAGCCCCAACTCCCCACCTGCAGGGGGTCCACTTATAAGTGCTGAAGCAGGTCTAGAGGTGTCTGTCTTTTTCTTTTCCCTCTCTACTTGCCCCTCCTCTCTCAATTTCTCTCTATCCTATCCAATAAAGTAGAAAAAATGTCCACCAGGAGCAGTGGATTCATAATGCCAACACTGAAACCCAGTGATAACCCCAGGGGCAAAAGAAAAAAAAAAGTGTTCCTGACACATTTTTGACAGTATTAGTTAAAATGTAACTTGAGGAAAAATATTTTAGCAGAGAACTGCCTCTTCAAACTCAAGTTTCTGAGAAATCTCAGAAATTTCTCTCTTTATTGCCACTTCTACCGTAAGTACCACACATTAAAAAATGAATGACATGGAATGCTAGAAATTCAGTTCTCTCTTCTTCTATTTCTCAACTTTTGATCCTAGCCTAGAAGAAAAGTCTGTAAAATATGGCCCTGTTTTCAGCACTAAGAAATATAGTATGTAGGAAGCAATCCAAGTAAGGAAATGGGGAAAAAACACAAATGTTTAGATACTGAAGTTGTCCCTTGTAGGATGAGTCATACCTGCATTCTTCATCACTTTTGATCAGGGGATCAGAGCCTACAGTGCCCACCAGGAACTTGGGACTAAGTAAAGGCAGACGGACATGCTGTAGTACCTATGAGATAATAAATGCTGTTAAAGGCATGCACTTTCAACCACAAAGTATTTAGCAGAATAGAACAATCCATGATGCTTCCAATTATTTGAGATCTAATTGAATAATTGATCTAATTAATTTTTAAGGGAGTAAAAGTCATAAAGTTAAAACTAAATTAATTCTATCAATTCAGTAATTAGAATAACCAGAGAAACGAAAACACACAAATATCACTTAACAATGCTACTTTTAAGCTTTCAATAGCCTAAATTTTTCTATCCTTAGCTTATATAACTTGATGTCAACAATGCACAAGAATAGCACATTACATTGCTAGGCTAGAGTCATAGTAATATTAAACTTTCATTCAGTGATAACTTGCGACCCACATCACCCCTTTCCTCTTTAAAAATGTAGTGGGATTTCTAAGCTACAGGGATGAGAAGCATGATAATCACCAGGCTTGTTTTCTTTTGTTCATTTTTATACTATTTAGGTTCTGACTTATACTATAATGCAAATCTTAGCGTTGATGCAAAATAAAAAGTAAAAGGATACAATTTGTCATAATGACATATACTTCATATGTTCTGAACACTTATCTCCTTGATCATCTGGAAATAAATTAACTTTCTTACAGTCTAATATAAGGAAGAGTAATAATTGTTTTTTTTGGGGAGGGAGGTCAAATATGTAGTATTTCATTTAGTACAAAGCAAGTACTTAGAGAAGCATGTCCACCATACCTGGGGTAACTGAGGGCGTCTTTCTTGTATACTGTATTTGACCCAGGCCATCACTGCACTGAACACCTGCTCTTCACTACGAACATTTAGTTCATCACTAGATATTATATCAATGAGCTGATTGGCTGGAAGCAACATAAACTCTTCACTTTCCATCACCTGTTAAAAATTAGATATAAATAAAACTCTGTAGTCATAATTTGTTTCATTTTTTTATCCTTCAGGGATATGGGGGCAAAGCTCTATTCCATAACAGAGCTGAAGTTCAAGTACCAGAGAAGAAAAGTTTACAAGGGGAACAATGACAGGCAGAGCACAGAGGATTTGGGGGGGCAAGCGGGGGTAATGAAACTAAGTTGTACACTACTACAAAGGTGAATTAATGCCATTATTTTACACTTTCCAAATCCCATAGGATATATACCACTCAGAACAAACCCTCTAGCTAGAGAGGTATCTCAGTGGCATAATGCAGGACTGGCACACTGGTGGATCTGGGTTTGATCCTGCATACTGTACATGCCAAAGCTAAATAGTGCTCTGATTTTTTGTTTTCTCTTTTTCTCATAAAAACAGATAAACCTGGTGGCTAAAGAAACAGCTTAGCTGGCAGAGTACAGAACTTATGGACTTGAGATTACTGGCTCAATTCCCCACAGCTGTATTAAGACTGTGCTCTGGCTTCTCTCTCCGTACCTCTCATATGAATCTCTTGCTCATAGGATTTAAGTAAATTTTGAAAGTAGGTGAATTGTTTTTAAGAACTAAAGTCTAATGTGGATAGAGGGGGAAATCTACTTTCTGTTCAACTTTGCAATAAACTACAACTGTTCTAAATGTAAGGCTTATACTGGAAATAATTAGTACATTCAGTAAAGTATCAGGTTACAAAATCAACACACATAGATCTGTGGAATTCATGAATATAAGCAGGGAGTCAGAGGAAAGGGAAGAAAAAAACTCAACCTCACTTATAATGGAATCCAAAAACGATAAAATACCATTGGATGATTCTCACAAAGGAGGGAAAAGACTTCTTTTTCTTTCCCCATTTAATTATTTATTTATGAATTAGAAAGGAGGAGAGAGAGAAAGAACTAGACATCACTGGTACATGTGCTGCCAGGGATCAAACTCAGGACCTCATACTTGAGAGTCCAATGCTTTATCCACTGCACCACCTCTTGGACTACAGAGGTAAAGCACTTTTATGACAAAAACTATACAACATTGTTAAAAGAAATAGAGAAGGGTACAGAGAAATGGAAGAGCATTCCCTGTTCCTGGACTGGAAGGATAAACATTAGTAAAGTGACCATTCTACAAAAAATAACCTACAGTTTCAATGCTATCCCTTCAAGGCCCAAGAACATTTTTCAAGCAAATTGAACAAACTTGTCCAAAAATTTGTGTGGAACCACAAACTGCCAAAACACTTCTGAGAAAAAAGGGAAATTATGGAGGTATCACAGCCCCCAACTTTAGGTGATACTAGAAAGCAACAGTAATCAAAATAGCATGGCACTGGAATAAAATTGGACACTTGGATCAACCAAATAGAAACAAATGCCCAGAAATGAGCCCATACATATCCAACCACCTACTACTATATGAAAAAGGGGCCAGAACCACTCACTGGGGGTAAAGAAGGTCTCTTCAACAAATAGTGCTGGGAAAACTAGACAGCCATTATGTAGAAAAGTGAAACTAGACTACCACCTAACACCAAACACCGAGGGAAAATCAAAATGAATTAAAGATTGGAAGCAGCCTAAAAACCCATCAAGAGACGATTAGCTAAATAAATTACAGGATGTATATTCCATGGAATACTACTCTGCAATCAAAAAAAGATAATACTGTGTCCTTCAGGACAAAATGGATGGAACTGGAGGTGATTATGCTTAGCAAAGTAAGTAGAGGTGAAAGGCAATTACCAGTTATTTCATTCATACGTGGAGTCTAGAGATCTACATGAATGGGGGGGTACAGAAGCAAGCAAACTATTTCTAAGACTTTATGAGAACTATCTTAGTTATCTTTGGGAGGTGGGAGGATGGGGATACAGAACTTTGGTGGTGGATGTGGTATGGAACTATACATTGTAATCTTACTACTAGTAGTAAATAAATAGAGTTGTTGTTGTTGCTTTTTGCCTCCAGGGTTATTGCTGGGGCTAGGTGCCTACATCACAAATCCACTGTTCATGGAGGCCTTTATATATATATATATAATTTTTTAAAATTTTATTTATTTTCCCTTTTGTTGCCCTTGTTTTTATTGTTGTTATAGTTATTATTGTTATTGTCGTTGTTAGATAGGACAGAGAGAAATGAAGAGAGGAGGGGAAGACAGAGAGGGGGAGAGAAAGACAGACACCTGCAGACCTGCTTCACCGCCTGTGAAGCCACTCCCCTGCAGGTGGGGAGCTGGGGGCTCAAACAGGGATCCTTATGCCGGTCCCTGCGCTTTGCACCATGTGCGCTTAACCCGCTGTGTTACCACCTGACTCCCCTCATAGAGGCTTTTTTTCCCCCTCTTGTTGCCTTTGTTGTTATATCGTTGTTTTGGTTATTATTGTTGTTGTTATTAATTTCATTGTTGTTGGATAGGACAGAGAGAAATGGAGAGAGATGAGGAAGATGGGGAGAGAAAGACAGACACCTGCAGACCTGCTCCACCGCTTGTGAAACGACCCCCCTGCAGGTGGGGAGCCGGGGGCTCAAACTGGGATCCTTATGCCAGTCCTTATGCTTCACGCCATGTGTGCTTAACCTGCTGCACTATCACCCAAACCCCTAGTTTCTTTTAAAAAGGAACATAGAGTATCAATAACATAATTAAGATTTAAAAAACTAATCTATAGTTCAACTAATTTTTAAAAAATTATCTTTCAAAGCTGTAATATCAACATAAAAAATATTCAAAATATAATAAATGAACCATACTGAAAGTACAATTCCAGAAATATAAAAGGCTTATAAAGCAATTAGGAAAGATCTCACAAGATCAGTATCAGACCAGAGATCTCTGAACCCCAGTTCCACTGAGACCTGTATTTTTTGTGACACAAAACCATTGTCTGCACATCACTGAGAGGGAAGAATTCTGGTAAACACCCATGGAAGTCAGGCACTGTTTCACTTATCTGAAAGGTTAGAGGAAAAAAAAGGACAGCTATGAAATGAGTGGAATATAATTAAAACACATGAATTTGAATAAAGAAAAACATATATAGCATCTAGGGCATGAAGGGGTCAGTTTAAAAAAATAACTTTTTATTTTATTATTTATTTATTGCCTTCAGGGTTACTGCTGGGCCTTGGTGCCTGCACCATGAATCCACTGCTCCTGGAGACCATTTTTTTTTCCCCTTTTGTTGCCCTTGTTGTTGTGGTTATTGTTGTTGTTGATGTCATTCACTGTTGGATAGGACTGAGAGAAATGGATAGGGGAGGGGAGGACAGAGAGGAGGAGAGAAAGACAGACACCTGCAGACCTGCTTCAATGCCTGTGAAGCGACTTCCCTGCAGGTGGGGATCCGGGGGGCTCAAACCGAGATCCTTACGCCGCTCCTTGTGCTTTGTGCCAGGTGCGCTTAACCCGCTGTGCTACTGCTGACCCCTGAGTAACTTTTTATTTTAATGCCGTCAAATTAAGCAAACTTTTCTGACATTTTTTTTTGTTGTTTGTTTTCATTTTTGTCACCAGGGTTATCACTGAGGTTTGGTACCAGTTTTACAAACACACTGCTTCTCGTGGCCATTTTTTTCTTTTCCTTCTTTATTTGATAGGAGAGAAATTGAGGGGAGGGAGACACCTGCAGACCTACTTTATAAGCTCATGAAGCTCCCCCCACTCCCTGCAGGTGGGGAGTGGGTGTTTGAACCCCAGTTCTTGCACATGGTAATATGTGTGCTTAACCAGGTGTGCCACCATCCGGCCCCTGACACAGTCTTTTTTTTATTCTTTATTTTTTTGTCTTGCTTATTTATTTATTTATTTATTTATTTATTTATTTATTATTTATAAAAAGGAAACACTGACAAAACCATAGGATAAGAGGGGTACAACTCCACACAATTCCCACCACCAGAAGAACTCTGTATCCCATTCCTTCCCCTTGACAGCTTCCCTATTCTTTATCCCTCTGGGAGTATGGACCCAAGGTCGTTGCGGGGTGCAGAAGGTGGAAGGTCTGGCTTCTGTAACTGCTTCCCCACTGAACATGGAGGTTGGCAGGTCGATCCATATTCCCAGCCTGTCTCTCTCTTTCCCTAGTTGGGTGGGGCTCTGGAGAATTGGGGCTCAAGGACACATTGGTGGGGTCATCTGCCCAGGAAAGTCTGGTCAGCATCATGCTGGCATCTGGAACCTGGTGGCTGAAAAGAGAGTTAACATACAAAGCCAAACAAATTGTTGACTAATTATGGACCTAAAGGCTCAAATAGTGCAGATGAAGAGTTGGGGGGGGGGGTAGGTCTCTGTTTTGTAGAGACACAGTCTTTTTTGAAAATTTTACTTACTTGTTTATTGGATAGAGGCAGAGAAATTGAGAAGGAAGGGGAAGATAGAAAGGAAGAGAGCCAGAAAGACACCTGCAGTACTGCTTTACCACCTGTGAAGAAGCTTCTCCCCTACATGTGGGGGTCAGGGGCCCTTGTGCACTATAACATATGCACTCAACCAGGTGCACCACCTCTCAGCCTCCATAGCCTCTAAAAATGTTTCAGTCATTATTTATTTATTTGATAGGACCGAGAGAAACTAAGAGAGGAGGGGGGAGAGAGAGACAGAGGAAGAAAGAGACACCTGCAGAGCAGATTCAACACTAGTGAAGCCTCCCTCCTGTAGGGAGGAACTGGGGCTTGGCTCACACTAATGTTTGGGCTCAACTGGGTGTGCCCAGCCCCTTCATAGTTTTAACTGAGTTAACAGAAGTGTACATGCTATATCTTAGTTACTATGTTGATGACTACTAAATTTTACTCTCATATAACATTTTCTGTTGTTGCTGCTGTATAAGGACTCACATATTAATAATTTCACTGCTCCTGGGTCAACACTTTTATTCTTCTTACTTCTAATAGAGACAGAAAAGGAGACACCAAAGCACTGTAGCTTCCCCAAAGGCCATGACATTTCAGCCTATCCTCACTTCTCAGATACACATAAGTAGTTTTCTATTCTATATATCTCCACGTATATATCAAACCAGATATATCTAATGTGGGACCCACTATTTCACCTGCCCAAACTGTGCTTCTCTCCACATTTATAGCATAGGGTCACAAAAATGAGATGCTGCTTCTGAGTAAGTACAAAAGCACTTCTCATAGATACTGCCAAATTTCCTTTCAAAAGGCTTATATCAATTTATACTGCATCAGCAATATAGTTACTTCTAGATGGCTTGTCAACTCAAACTTCTGGATATTTGTAAATCTGATATATTACAAAATTCTAATCACATAAAAATAATCCTTTGGTATAGTTTTAACTTTTACTTCAGTTAGTATGAACAATCTTAAAAGAGATTTTCATATGTTTAAGGGCAATCTGAATTGCTCAGTTATAGTCCAATTTTTCTATAGGTTATGACTTTTGAGTTAATCAATTGCAAAGGCCTTTTTCATCTAGAGATTGTAAAGCAATTGTTTCATGTCTTCTTCAAATTTCATTTTTATCTATGAATTTTTAAATCTTTGATACATTAGAAGTTGTCCTGATGTACAGAATAGATAATAATGTATAAAATGAACACTGTCTTCCCTTTGCATTAAATCTTCTAATGGTTTTCTATTGCTTTCAAGATTAAATTTCAAATTCTTAGCATAGATTGCTAGCTCCATTGTGCTCTGGCACTGTATGTTCTATAAGATCCTCCTCCTTCTGGATCTCACTGGGTTTCCTTTATATCCCAAACCAGTTAAACTTCTGCATGTTTTGGGGCCAGGTGGTGGCGAACCTGGTTGAGCGCACATGTTACAGTGCCCAAGGACCCTGGTTAGAGCCCCCAGTCCCCACCTGGAGGGGGAAAGCTTCACGAGTGGTGAAGCAGGACTGCAGGTGTCTATCTCTCTCTCCCCCTCTCCATTTCTGACTATCTCTATCCAATAAATAAATAAGTATAATAAAAAACTTTTAAAAAGAAATATTAAAAAAAAACTTGTGCATGTTTCAAAAATATGCATGAATTCTCCTAGAACCAAAAATAAATCTCTGTAAAATTGTTAAATTGAATTTTCTGTAACACCTATTAACCTGTGTAATTATGCATTTAATGGTTTTCTTCCCTGCTATTCTCTAAATTCCATGAAAACAATGGTCCTTCACTGTCTCACTGTCAGAGCCTTTTTCTTTCTTTCTTTCTTTCTTTCTTTCTTTCTTTCTTTCTTTCTTTCTTTCTTTTTTTTTTTTAACCAACTGTAATGGGTAGTGGTTGAAACATGGCTTTATATTTATTAAATGAAAGAATAAATGAGAAATAGGCTTACTGAACATTCTTTTCATAACATCTAATCTTATTTTTTCTGATTATTAGCTCACTATATAGCCTTGCTGCATAATTTATTCAGCTGAATAATCGATATGATGAGGAAGGAAATATTTCATGTGAAGGACTGATTCCTGTCAATTCCTGTAACCTGTCAATACAGAACTCCTTATGAATTAATAAACTGCATTCTCATCTATAAGCTATCCTTTTATGAATAAAGCTAGGGAGAATCAATTCCTAAACTTTATTTTCTACTGACAGAACACAAAATTGACCACTAACAACAACAAAATAATAATAATCCCAGGCTTATAATTTGTAACAGCCTATTCTTTGGTGTCATGACTGTTGAGTAATGCATATAAGGAAGTATACAGTAAGCAGTTAGTTCTCTTGACAAAATATAAAGAAGGTATTCAAACTACAAGTATAACTCACCTCTTGAAAGTTATGTTGAGTGAACTTGTCTGCTATCCTTAGCAACTCACGACATGAATGTGTATCAGCAAAAGCCCGAATGCCCAGGCAGTTAGAAGGGTCTAATTGTCTCTTTAAGAACTCACAGCAGGCTTCCTGTATTTCTGCCAGCTGGAGGAGGCAAGCAGCTGGCAGAAGGGTCTGAACATTGCCTTCTTCCACAGTTATCTGGGAGGTGTATGCAAAATCGATCAGGAGTTCCATGGCCCTCTCGTCAATATCTCGGATCACTACTTCTGTCTGGCGGCTTTCTGCCAATTCTCCTGTAAACATAGCTCTGAAGTAGGGACTACAGGCTGATAAAATAACTCGGTGAGCATATATCTTCTTAGCACCTACAACCAGGACCACATCACATAACTCCCGGTGCTTTCTCAGAAGGTTAATCACTTCCAAGGTTTGTCGAGGATGCTTGTCTGAGATATATGGCATGCGGGCAGGTTGGGGAACCCCCTCTGGCAACTTGTTGGGGTCTCCAAGGGTGCAGCGGCTTGTGACATCCATTCCAGTCTCTCCTGGTCGAATGTTGGTACACCTACAGGAACAGGGAAGGTATTACTAGAAGGTATTCCTAGAAGTTCACTTCTGCTATGAAGTGTTCATAAATCAAGAGCTAAGGAAATCTGTGGGTAACCAATAGAGGGAGTAAGATTCCAAAAGAGCTTCCTAAGAATTCCAAAGCTCACACACTTTCTTAAAAGTTTCTTGAAGAATACACATTATTAGTTCCAAGTCAGAGAACTTTCATATGCATACCCATAAAATAAAGAATAATTCTTTTTCCAGCTCAGTAGTATTCAGACTAGGCTCTCTTCTGCCACATCTTTTATAGCTGCCTACAGAACATTAATAAAATGCATGAAAAATATTTATAAATCATTATTTCAACATAAATCAGATTTATGGGCTTAATACTTTAATATGGTTTAACTAAAAATGGATGTTTATTTTATTTTATTATTATTATTTTTTACTGTCACCAGGGTTATAACTGGGACTCTGTGCTGGCGCTATAAATCCACAGCTCGCAGCAGCAGCAGCTATATCTTTCTATCTTTCCTTTTTTTTTTCTTTCTATTTTATTTTGACAGGACAGAGAAAATGAGAGGGGAGGGGAGATAGAAAAGGAGAGAGAGACATATAATTGCAGACCTGCTTCACCATTTGTGAAAGTGTCCCCCCTGCAAGTGGGGAGCAGGGGTTCAAACTCAGGTCCTTGTACATAGTGATATGTGTGCTTAACTGGGTGCATCACCGCCTGGCCCCCAGATATTTATTTTTCCAAAACATACTTTTATCTCTCTTCCTCACTGGGCAATATTCAAAATTTCTCCAACTTTGAACACAGAAATCTATAAAATATAGCATATTTTTCTTGAAAGTATCAGAAGGGAAATAGGGCAGGGTCCCCAGTCTAAGATGCAGTTTTCATAGCTGATAAAAACCTTAAAATTTGTGTTAAAAAAAAAAACCACAAGCATAGGTTACTAAAAAGTATGCCAGTGGGATATTTCTAGAAGGTCAAACACAGTGCAAAGAATTTGTAGAAGAAGAGAATGAGAATGAGAAGAATTAAAAATGAATGAGAAGAAGACTTAAAATCAAGCTGTGACACTAATGTGATTAGTTATAATAATTCATCTCTAAAAAAAAAACCAAAAGAAAAAAAAAAAGGAAAACCAAGCTATTCTAGTGGAGAAATAAAGGGTTAACATCTCTCACTTTGCATAAGAAGGAATGAGTTAACCCAGATATCTTAAAATGTTTTACTCTATCATAAATTGGGGTTTCATTTATTCCTCCTCCAACACTAACAGCACTGGCCGTTGGGTATTGTGAAAGTAGAAATTCCTGTGAAGCCTTTCACCAGCTCAAATGGTAAAAAGTAAAGAAGAAATTACCACAATTTATATGGAATTTATGTGTGCTTCTTTCTATCTCTTCCTTTACCTGAAAAGTCAGTCCAAGCAAAGAAGCCCTGGTGACAACAACCAAAAGAGCTGCATATGTCCAACTGCTGTTGCCAAACCAGTGTGAATCAATGGAATGTTTTCACTCCTAAAGAAATGTACAGGCCATATGGTTGAGGAGAGAGCCCAGTAGGTAGAACATCTTTCTTACAAACAGAAGTCCCAGGTTTGATCCCAGGCATTTTATATTCCAGAGTGGTGCTTTGTTCCCCACCTCCTAATACTAAATAAGTAAAGTTGTACAACAAAAAAGTATAGGCCCATACACACACAACCTTCAATTTATAAATTAATAGTTTTCTAAAAGTTTAACTTTATGTTAGCTGTCTAGGAGTTTGTTTTTATCTATATTAAGAAGTGCTATTAATGGAGACTAGGTTTAGCTGTAAAATTCAGTGTATCATTAAAAAAAAGCACTACAAATGAAAGAGAAAAGAAAAACTGACATATATCCCATTTAGTTATGTTTAAGTTGTATGTATGTGTATGAGTTGTCAGAAAAGTCACGGCATATTTTTGCATGTACTTCTATGCAAAAACATGCTATGACTTTTCCGACAACCCAGTATATGCATAATTCTTTTTTTTTTTTTTTTTGCCTCCAGGGTTATCGCTGGGGCTCGGTGCCTGCACTACAAATCCACTACTTCTGGAGGCCATTTTTTTCCCATTTGTTGTCCCTGTTGTTTATCATCGTTGTTACTATTATTGTTGTTATTGCTTGTCATTGCTGGATAGGACAGAGAGAAATAGAGAGGAGGGAAAGACAGAGAGGGGGAGAGAAAGATAGACACCTGCAGTCCTGCTTCACCGCTTGTGAAATGACTCCCCTGCAGGTAGGTAGCCGGGGGCTCGAACTGGAATACTTATGTCAGTCCTTGCGCTCTGCGCCATGTATGCTTAACCCACTGCGCTCCCGCCCAGCCCCAATTCTATCTTTTTATAAATGGCAGGCTATCTAAAAAGTTAATAGCTGGTGGGACGGTGGTGCAGCCAGTAAAGCACACCATGCACAAAGAGTTAGGTCCGAGCTCCCAACCCCTACCTGCAGGGGGGAAGCTTTAGGAGCAGTGAGGTAGCGCTGCAGGTGTCTTTCTTGCTCCCTGTGTCTCCTGCTCTCTCCCTATTTCTCTGGCTCTATCATAATAAAGGTTTTTGAGAAAGAAGAAAAGCCACTGATATAGAGTTCTTAGCTAAGTCTTAGAGTCTCAAGCCACCACAAGGATCAAGAATTACAAGAAGCAAAAGTCTCTCTTCTTGGAATTACCTGAGATTTATTGCTGCTGTTGTTTGAATGGCTTTCAGGTGGGGTGAGGTGGCAGCTGGGGGACCTATTTGCACACAGACTTTAGCAGCCTGTAAGTTGGGCATTTGTTATACACTGAAGTGCATGTTATCTGAGACTGTGTTAAGGACATACTCTAGAGAGAAACTATATTAGTTATTTTCCTTGAAGAAGGGACCTGATATGGTGTATTGCACCAAAGTAAAAGACTCTGGGGTGGGTGTGGGGGGAAGAGTACAGGTCCTGGAAAAGGATGACAGAGGACATAGTGGGGGTTATATTATTATGTGGAAAACTGAGAAATGTTATGCATGTACAAACTATTGTATTTACTGTCAAATGTAAAACATTAATCCCCCAATAAAGGAAAAAAAATTGAAAGAAAAAAAAAAGGGACCTGATAAAGGGAAGGGGGCAGGTTCTGTAAATTCTCAGATTTGATAAATACTGCACCAGTATTTATCTACTTCTTACTAGTCAATGTTTTCCACACAGCTTATTTGCACTTTCTTTCTTTCAAGATTAACTTCTTGATTTTTTAATTTATTATGGAAAGAGACAGAAATTGAGAGGGGAGGGAGAGATATAGGAGAGAGAGAGACAGACAGACTCCTGCTTCACCACTTTTGAAATAGTCCCCCTACAAGTGGGGGCCAGGAGCTTGAACCTAGGTCCTTGCACACTG
Source organism: Erinaceus europaeus (assembly GCF_950295315.1). NCBI lineage: Eukaryota > Metazoa > Chordata > Mammalia > Eulipotyphla > Erinaceidae > Erinaceus > Erinaceus europaeus. Next base: position 51,691,089 of record NC_080170.1, on the reverse strand, counting down.
TAATATGTGCACTCAACCAGGTGCACCACCACCCAGTCCCTCCACAAAACTTTCAACATGAAAACTGTCCTATTTGCTTGGCACAGTCTTCAGCCAACTTGAAGAATGCAGATCTAGATTTGCAATAGGATCACTGGATCATCTAGCAAAATGTTCTCTTCTAATAAAAACCAACTGGATTCAGTGATATACTCAAATTCATGAAGCTCTCAGGAGCAGAGCAAGCCTCCATGGGAGATCTTGTCTCTGGCTTGCAAGGGACAATATCAGTTTAGTATCCCCAAAACTGTAGTGCTCACAGCATTATAGTATAATAAAACACTGGAGTGTTGAAAGAGTCCCCTGGGAAGGAGAAGAGTCACTAACAGGACATTTTGGGAGAAAGAAACTGTATTTACATTACAAAGGAATAACCTAAAAACATGATTTTTCTTTCTCCAGCAGCAATCTATGTTTGCAAAGTACTTATAAATTCAGTCTTAGTATGCTTGGCCTCAGCCCAAAAATGAGTATGTTCTAAAGTACAAACTAGTCACAATTCTTGACATTTCTGGGAAACAGCATGATTTATGCTTGACAATTTAAAGGCTGTAACATAATGCTGAGCAGTTAAAAGAATAATTTTTACCACCCACATAATCAATCAAGAAAGCTTTTAATCACAGTGCTTAAGGGAACCTTGTCCACAGTAGATGCTGAAAGAATAAATCACACAGGTAGTAGGGGTGCCACCACGCTTCTTAAAAGCAAACCTTCACTAAAGATAAATTCAAAAGTTCCCATTACAAAATTAACATCGCACAGTGAAATCAAAGTATTTCTGGTTGCAAATTTAATTAAGTACTTAAATAAAGATGAACTCAGATATAATTTATTTCACTTAAGTATGACATGGAAGCTAATTTCCCCATACTTTTTCTTTTAAAGTATACCACAGCAAAAAAAAAAATATATATATATATATATATATATTGTATCATAACATAGGTATTTGTTTACTTTTTAAAAAAAATTTTATTTATAAAATGGAAACACTGACAAGACCATAGGATAAGAGGGGTACAATTCCCACCACCAGAACTCCATATCCCATCATCTCCCCTGATAGCTTTCTCATTCTTTAACCCTCTGGGAGTATGGACCCAGGATCGTTATGGCGTGCAGAAGGTGGAAGGTCTGGCTTCTGTAATTTACTCTTAATAATGAGTAGTTTTTATATCCTTATCTACTATCTAGCCCACAACTTTTTAAAAAATATTAAATATTTATTTATTCCCTTTTGTTGTTTTATTATTGTAGTTATTGTTGTTATTGATGCCGTCGTTAGGACAGAGAGAAATGGAGAGAGGAGGGGAAGATAGAGAGGGAGAGAGAAAGATAGACACCTGCAGACCTGCTTCACCACTTGTGAAGCGACTCCCCTGCAGGGTGGGGAGCTGGGGGCTCGAACCGGGATCCTTACACTGGTCCTTGCGCTTTGCGCCACATGCGCTTAACCCGCTGCACTACCGCCCAACTCCCAGCCCACAGCTTCTTAACTGTGGTCATTTTGCTTCTCTGCCTTCCACATAAATTCCTGGGGGAGCTATCTAATACCATGGTTCCCACCTATGTATGAGGAAGGTTTAAGGATTCCTGTTTCCCATCTAAAGAAATTCTACATTTGGATCCATATGAATATCCAACTCAGTACAGCATAATGAAGTGTCTAAAACATTTTTATTCTCCACCTTGTGCCACATCTTTCCTTACCAAATATTAAAAAGTATGCCATGCTTTATAAAATCTAATTCCTTCATTCTGAGAAGCTTAACATTGGGCTGAGAAAAGCATAAAAGTTAAGCAAAACACTTTCATGCCTGAGGCTGTAAGGTCCCAAATTCAGCCCCTAGCACCACTATAAAACAGAGCTGAACAGTATTCTGGTCTCTCTTTCTTTCTCTGTATCTCTCATTAAAATAAAATGTTTTTTTAAAAAAAATGAAAAGTTCACACCAAAATATCTGCAGAGTTCATCCCATTTCTTTTCTTATTCAAAATCAACCTAACAAACCATCTTATTGATATTTCTTTAATTTATGTAAATATTTTTTTAATTTCTTTATTGGGGGAATAATGGTTTACAGTTGACAGTTAAATACAATAGTTTGTACATGCATAACATCTCCACATAACAATACAACCCCCACTAGGTCCTCTTCTGCCATCATGTTCCAGGATCTGAACCTCACCCCACCTCAAGACCCCCCCCCCACTTTAGAGTCTTTCACTTTGGTGCAGTACACCACCTCCAGTCCAAGTTCTGTTTTGTATTTTTCATTCTCTTTTCTTGTTTTCTAACTTCTCTGAGTGAGAACATCCCATATTCTTCCTTCTGTTTCTATCTTATCTCACTTAACATGATTCCTTCAAGCTCCATCCAAGATGGGCTGAAAATGGTGAAATCACCATTTTCATACCTGAATAGTATTCCATTGTGTATATATATTACAACTTGCTCAGCCACTCATCTGTTGATGGACACCTGGGTTGCTTCCAGGTTTTGGCTATTACAAATTGTGCTGCTATGAACATAGGTATACATAAATCTTTTTGGATGGGTGTGCCTGGTTCACTGGGATATATCCCAGGAAAGGAATTGCAGAGTCATAGGGAAGGTCCACTTCTAGTTCTCCAGACTGCTCTCCGCAGGGGTTGGACTAATTTATATTCCCACCAGCAGTGCAAGGCGGTTCCTTTGTCCCCACAACCTCTCCAGCATTTGTTGCTGCTACCTTTTCTGATGTATGACATTCTCACAGGAATGAACCAGTATCTCACTGGTGTGTTTATTTGCATTTCTCTTACAATGACTTGGAGCATTTTCTCATGTGTGTGTTGGCCCTTAGGATCTCTTCTGTTGTGAATATTCTGTTCATATCCTCTGATACAGCATTTCTTACTCTAACCACTCTATACTCGGAATCTTCCCAATTTGCCTTCACAAACATGACTTCCTGACATAACAAATGAGCTTTCTCCTCCAATTGCAATAAAGTTCTGCAAGAATAAGGTCTTGGTTCTCTTTTGCTCATTGCTATATTCCAACTCTGGATCCAGTGTTCATTAAACACTTGCTAAATAAATTTATCTTATCTCTCTCCCAAATTGTACTCTTCAAATGTTCTTTAATTCTCTTGAGATAAACATCAGGCTTGTAGACAGGCAAACATAGACTCAAGTTTAGCTCTGTCTTTTACTACTATAATCTTGTACAAACTGTTTAACTTCTCTTGACAATCAAGTTCATCATTTGTAATTCTGAGATAATTTTATATATATATATATATATATATATATATATATATATATATTTTTTTTTTTTTTTTTTTTTTCCCCACAGGAATGACAGTGTCAGAATGTGTTTGAGTGTAGGTCTTCTGACACCAAAATCAGTGCTGTATTATACCACTGTCTTGGGCAGCTGGATCAAGTAACTGAAAAGCACACAATCCTGGAAATCTGTTTAATGCGGTTGCTAGTCTTAGAGGAAAGGAAAAGCAAGCAGAGACTGTTATAAGGCTAAAATGTACTGCTCTTAAAAAAGAATGAGAAAGAATAAGAACAGGGATCATTTGCAGACTAAGACTTTAAGACATACCTCACTTTAGATATTCTGAGAAGTTTTATTTACTTCAGCAATTTAAGTCTAGTAGTTACATTTAATTCTATACATTGTGTGTACTCCTAAAAATATAAGCCCATACCTTCCAGCATCCTCATCATCATATCTAGAGGGGTCTACTAACAGAAATGTATTGATTTTATTCTCATTGGAAATTTTAATAAGGGCTTTAGAAATAGGCTGACTGCAATGTGGTGACTGAAAAGTGGTAAGATATAAAGCAGGACAAATTGTTACCACCTTTCAGCCACCAAGTTGCAAGCACTACTATGATGCCATCCTGACTTCCCTGGGCAGAAGACCTGACCAATGTGTCTTAAAGTCTCAGCTCTCTAGAGCCCTACTCCACTAGGGAAAGACAGAAACAGACTGAGTCAAACACACTCATCAAAAAAGATCTGTGTATACCTGTGTATATGTTCATAGCAGCACTATTTTTTTTTTTTCCTCCAGGGTTATCGCTGGGACTCAGTACCAGCACTACAAATCCATTGCTCCTGGTGGCCATTTCTTCCCCCACTGGATAGGACACAGAGAAATTGAGAGAGGAGGGGGAGATAAAGAGGGAGAAAGACAGAGAGACACCTACAGACTTACTTCACCGCTTGTGAAGTGACCACCCCCACCCCCGCAAGCGGAGAGCTGGAGGCTCAAACCAGGATTCTTGCATGGGTTCTTGCACTTTGTACTATGTGCTAGCAGTACAATTTGTAATAGCCAAAACCTGGAAGCAACCCAGGTGTCCAACAACAGATGAGTGGCTGAGAAAGTTATGGTATATACACAATGGAATACTACTCAGTTATCAAAAATGATGATTTTTTTTCACCTTCTCCACCTCATCTTGGGTGGAGCTTGAAACAATCATGTTAAATGAGATAAGCCAGAAAGAGAAGGATGAATATGGGATGATCCCACTCAGACAGAAAAGTTTAAAAATAAGAACAGAATGGAAAACACAAAACAGAACTTGGACTGGAGTTGGTGTATTGCACCAAATAAACGTCTCTGAGATGTGTGTGTGTGGGGGTGAGGGGGAGTGTTCAGGTCTTGGAACATGATGGTAGAGGAGGACAGGGGGGAGGTGTTAGAGTATTATGTGGAAAACAGAAATATTATACATGTACCTACTACTATATTTTACTGTCAACTGTACACCATTAATTCCCCCATAAAGGAAGGAAGGAAAAGAAAAAAAAAAGACATAGGAAGGAAGGCAGGCAGGTAGGGAGTATGGATCAATCTGCCAATATCCATGTCCAGCAGAGACGCAATTACAGAAGCCAGACTTCCTACCTTCTGCTCCCCATAAAGATTTTTGGTCCATACTCCTAAAGGGATAAAGAATAGGGAAACTTTCAATGAAGGGGATGGGACATGATGGTAGTTCCTGATGGTAGGAACTGTATGGAATTGTACCCCTGCTATCTTACAATTTTGTTAATCATCATTGTCACTCATAACAAATTTAAAAAGAAAATAAATAGGCTGTCTTCATACCTTTTCAAATCTACATTTACAGGGTTTTTTGTTTGTTTGTTTGTTTCAACTCTGATGGAATAAACTCTATAGACAGTTAAGGAATGAGTGGTAACTGCACCCTAGGACAGTGCAGAACCACAAGACTCTAATGAAAGATCTGAGGGAGCAAACTTATTGTTTGAAAGTACTATGTAGAAAAATGAAATATATCAAATTATTTGCTCTTTCAATCTGTGGACTTATATTCAAATATAATTAGTAATTACAAGCACACATGAAAAAAATGAACTGATGTAATACTTTCATTAATTTGTAAAGCTGCTCTACGTGTATTTTAAGATTGAAGGAAACAAGTAAAAGGATTAATCTCAACACTTTCCACAGTTAACAAACTAGGTGACCAAAGAATACTACTGCCTATTAAACAATCTGTTCTGCTTTACATCTTAATGTTTTTCAGCCACCAAGCTGTAGATGCTATCATGATGCCAACCTGACTTCCCTGGGCTGACGATATCACCAATGTGTCCTGGAACCCCACCTCCTCAGAGCCCTACCCTACAAGGAAACAGGCTGGTATGGATCGACCTATCAAAATCCATGTCTAGCAGAGAAGCAATTATAGAAGCCAGACCTCCCACCTTCTGTACCCCATAAAGATCTCTGGTCCATACTCCCAGAGGGATCAAGAACAGGGAAACTTCCAATGGAAGAGGATGGAATACAGAACTCTGGTGGTGGAAATTACATGAAATTGCACCCCCCTTATCCTATAATCTTGTTAATCATTATTAAATCACTAATAAAAAAAGAAATTACCACAAAAAATACTAATAAACAAACAAAAAAGAATATTATTGCCTTCTCCCACAAATTAACTGCTAGTTCTAGGAAAAAGTCAATCTTTCTAAAACAAAAACATTAAAAAAAAATCTGTTAACAAGAGTCAGGGAGACAGCACTGAGGTTGTGCATGAGAATTCCACATATGAGCCCGAGAAATGCCAGGTGTAAATCCCAGCACCATCATAACCAGAGCTGAACAGTGCTCTGATTCTATCTCCCATGAAAATAAATTAATAAAGTCTGCTAATGATAATATATGTGTTCCTTTATCACTTACAAAAAGCTTAACTTTAAGATAAATTCTACTCATAGCATATTTTACCATCTACCTCCAAACTGTAACACAACATTGAGTTTGTTGTACCAGCTGTGTTTCAGAGGAAGCTGACCATGTCTCTAGATTTTAAGACAAATCCTGAATTTTCATAGCTCAACTAGCTGATAGTATTATCTTACCAGGGTAGTCATCAAACAATAGAAGCATGATTTAGAGAGTTTCTTCTGTAGAGTTTTACCAAGAAAGAAAGCATTCTACACTGGTGGTGATGGTAAGGAAATGGTTAGACTAATTTTAGTTTAGGATAAAGCTAATATTATAGAAATTATTCAGAAGATACAAAGAAAACTAGGGTCCAAGATCACATCATCAAGCTACCTCTTCAACCATGGAGGCGATCCTACCTTACACCTTCTTGTATAAATGAAATATTTTTAAACTAATTAAGTCAGCTATTACTTTCAGCCCCAAGCATTCTGATAGCATTAGCACTATAGTCAAAACCTAACCTTATTTTTCCGAGACTGCTTTCTAGGTTGCAACAGCAAGAATAACAATCCAACAAGAAAGGGGTAGGGGACCATGACTTAATGTAGGCAGCAGAAAAAAGTAAAATCAAACAGCATTTATTTTATTTTATTTACTTATTTATTTATTTTACCAGAGCACTGCTCAGCTCTGACTTATGGTGGTGCAGGAGGATTGAACCTGGGACTTTGAAGCCTCAGACCTAAGAGTCTCTTTGCATAAACCATTATGCTATCTACCACCATTGGAGAGCAGTATTTTATATAGAAATTAGAGAAGCAAAAAAATCCCCACACATTGCCTCCCTTTTATAAAAAAATAACAAGCTCATATTTTTAGCAATTACATTAAGACATGACATTTACAAAAGCTGAGGATGAGAAGCTATCAGTGGTTTTTGCAATCATGTGAAAAGTTGAAATGATGAAGCACGTAACATATGAGTGGTTAATTTCTTCAAGCACTTTTCAGTCAAACATTATTCCTACCATATAGGGTAAGATGACAATCACAGTTGGTACATCAATAATATCTTACATCTAGACATTTCAAAGCACTTTTAAGCATTCATTAATTTCCAATATCTTGTTAAGATACACAAAGAGAAACATATCTGTGAAAAAGAGAAGGAAAACAGCTCAAGGTCAATAAAGAAATCAGTTACAGATTTTGAAAAAGAATATATCCTAGCTCTTCTAAGTTATAAGTCACAGTCCCATTACGAAATGCTTCTTCTCTCAAAAGTATTTGCAGGGAGTCGGAAGGTAGCTCAGCAGGTTAATCGCACCTGGCGCAAAACGCAAGGATCGGCATTAAGGAACCCGGTTCGAGCCCCCGGCTCCCCACCTGCAGGGGAGTCGCTTCACAGGCGGTGAAGCAGGTCTGCAGGTGTCTATCTTTCTCTCCCCCTCTCTGTCTTCCCCTCCTCTCTCCATTTCTCTCTGTCCTATCCAACAACAACGACATCAATAATAACCACAACAATAAAAAAGGACAACAAAAGGGAATAAAAAAAAAAGTATTTGCCAAAACTATGTCTTTAATGTCAATTAAATACAGTCCAATAAATGAGCTTTAAAAATGGGGAAATAGAACTGAGTTGGTTTTTGTTTCAATGAGCACTCTAGTCCTATTGGTCAAAACAGACTGAGAGAATTCATCATAAAATTTAGGGTTGGGGGGGCTGTAATTGGCTACATTTTCCTCACACTGTTCTATTATTCTGTGAACTGTTATTGTGTCAAATGTCTTTTCTAGTCCTCAAACAACCTTCTAAGCAATACAAATATTTTAATTAAAAGAACAAATGTATAACAGAATAACCAAAACCATAATTAGACATGCAATGCAGTATACCATAAATAATTAATATTCTACATACCAACTGGACAGCACCCTCCCTTTTTTTTTTTTTTTTTTTTTTTGCCACAGCTCTGCTCAGCTCAGGTCAGGTTTATGGTGGTGCTGGGATTGAACCTGGAACCTCCAAGCCTCAGGCATGACAGCTGTTTGCATAATCACTATGCTATCTTCCCAGACCTGGACCCTACACTCTATTCTTCTTCTTCTAGCGTTTTCCCTTCTTCCGCAGCCAGTCCTACACTCTATAAGGAATTGAAAACTACACTAAACTTAGATAGCATCACAGAACATTAATGATTATCACAAAAAAAAATCACACAAAAAGGAAAATAATGTTAACTGTAATTCAGAAATTTGTTCTATATAATGTTTTATCTTTTAAACTTAGCTATTCAGTCCTCATAATACTTTAGGTTGAATTTAGAACGAGAATCATTAGTTCCAAGCAGAAGTTGATAAGATTTCAAAACTTTTTTTGTCAAAAAAACAAACAAACTGTAAAGGAAACCCTAGATTGTTACATGCTGAGTTTCAATGGGTCAAACCAAAGGCATCCTATCCCTACCTGCGCATTGGCTTTCCTTCCATGCACCATGAAAAGTACCCTTCACCACACTCCAGGGCGAACCTAAGACAAAAAAGAGAAAAGCTGCAACGTAATAAAAGCATTCCTGATCTTTTCAGTATCGACCGCCATGGATAATCACCCTGACCAGGGACCAATGAAAGGCTTTACAGGCTACTTATTACACCACAGGCCTCTTGCAAGTGGTCAATGCTAACCTTCACCTAGTTCCTTTCAGGTGACTGACACTCTGCAAGCCGCAGGTGACAGAGGGCGAGCGCGCTCCGCCTTGGGGGCCTGGGAGCCGGCGGGACGCGGCCAGGGGGGGCTGGAAGCTGCCGCCGGTCCCCCAGGGCCGGGCCCCCGAGCCGCACTGGCTTTTCAGCGGAATTGCGCTGCCTACAACCCAACCGGACCGGGATGAGAAACGGCGGCTGCAAACCTCTCGCCTCTGTGCGAGCCCCGGCTCGGCCCAGCCACCAGCCACCAGCCACCAGTCGCCGGGGTGCTGGCACCCAAGGGATCCACTTCCCCCGCTCTGCAGCCCAGTTCTGGGGGGTCCTCCCCCGGCCGCGTCGTCCCTGGGCCCCCAAGACTGCAGCCCGGGCCCCGCTGTGGGAAATCGGCCGGAAAGTCAGGCCCCCAACCCCTGTGCCTCCCACCCGGCGCCCTGACAGCAGCGGGCAGAGCTGGCCCTGCCCCGTCGCGCCCCCCGCGCGGTTCGCGGTCCCCATCTGCAGGCGGCTCACTCACCCGCAAGGACACCGTCTTCCGCCTTCGCTGCACCCCACAGGATACGGCTCCGCAAACTCGCTTCTCCGCGCCCCTTGCACTGGTCCGAAGGCCGGAAGTAGTCCTCATGTTAAATTTTTCCGGGCGCCGCATCTTTAATATCTATGATGTGACCGGAAGTGGTTCTGTTCCGTAACTGTCCCCCTGGAGCGCACTTGTTCCTCCGCGAGGTTCTGATATGATGTAATTTGACTGGGCTTATCTAACCTCCCGTCCTGTTCTGGTGTACCCGGTGCACCGCTGCAGTAGTAGTGTTTGAACACTGGAGTCTCCTCGCTTTTTTTTTTTTTTTGCACTCTCCAGTTTAAAGCAGTAGAGAGGTGGGAGTCCCCCAAGGAAGCTGGGTTGGGTGGCTAGTGGGTCTCCTGTTGGCACTGTTTTGTCGCTTCTTCTGCGTGGAGTGATTGACACGTGCACACCTGTGGTGATATAAATATTAATCAAGCCGCCGCTCTATGCAAGTTGCTGGGGACACACAGATACGTTAGAAACAAAAAAATAAATAAAACAACAACAAAAGGAAACAGCCTCTAGAGAAGGAGCATCTCTGCTGAAAGGAGCCAGGTGGCCAAGGCTCTCTCTGCCGCTTCCCAGAACAGCCGCCACTAGTGCAAGGCAGGCTCCTCTGTCCCGTTCTGGGACAACACTGAAGAGTCACTGCAACTTCAGCATTCCCCCAGAGGGTCTGCTCAGACCTGTATTAACAGGTCATTGCAGCCTAAACCCTCTCTACCTGCTTCTTCCCCTTCCTTTCCCATTGTGTGATCTCAGGAGCACCCCTGCTTCGTAGAACCAGTTCCTGCCTGTTCAGTTCCACCTCAAACTATACTTCTTGGGAGCCCGGCGGCGACAGGGGGTGTCGGGAAGGTCAGGAGAAGCGAGAAAAACCGTCTCTAGGACCTGCCTCTGGACTCGCAAAGAGGATATCATCCCCGGTGGTGGAAAGAGCACAGTCTACACAATCCCATTGTGGTTTTTACAACTTACTACTAGCCAAGCTGGTGGAGAGGAGGAAAGCACTACTTGGTGTCGATGTATCGTGTTCAAGGTAACTAAAAATATATATAGGTGGATTGCTACTGAGATCATTTGATGCTATCTAGTGAAATACAGAAAGGATTAATTGACTATTAAAAACTAAACATGAGGGTGGGAGTAGATAGTATAATGGTTATGCAAAGAGACTTTCATGCCTGAGGGAATATATATATATATATATATATGTATATATATATATATATATATATATATATATATATCTTTGGGCCGGATGGTGTCGCACCTTGTTGAGCACACATGTTACAATGCTCAAGGCTCCAGATTCAAGCACCCAGTCCCCTCCTGCAGGAGTACAGCTTTGGGAGTGATGAAAGTGCTGTAGGTGTCTCTCTGTCTCTCCCTCTCTATCTCTCCCTCTCTACTTCTGGGTGTCTCTATCCAGTAAATAAAGATAATTTTTTTAAAAAAAGACTCTTTGCCTGAGGCTCCAAAGGCCCAGGCTCAATTCCCAGTACCCAGCACCACCATCAATCTGCCAGAGCTGAGTAGTGCTAAAAACAAACAGAAGGGGGGTGGAGATATGGAACTCTGGTGGTGGATACTGTACAGAATTGTACCCCTCTTATCCCATAATCTTGTCAATCATTATTAAATCACTAAAAAAAAATCATTTGCAAAAAAAAAAAAAACACATAAAAGCCAAAGAACTTTCTAGGTAACATACACAAAAACTCCGTGTATTCAGCTAGCGAGCTGAAAAAGCATAGGACCAAGTCTGGGGTTTCATTATAGGAGGAACATTAAAAAAAAAAAAAAGGCCAGTTTACTCTGCCAAGAAGCTAGTTGGGAGTGATACCTTGAAATAGAAGGGAACTTCTGGATTCAAGCAAAAGTGTTTTATTTCCAAAGATATCTGAGCTCATGAATCTAGAGAATAGTTCCCTTATCCCATCCTACCCCTAGGCCAATGCCACTTCTCCTTCACTGCAAGAAAAGATGAACCCTTTCAAGATCAGCCCTGCCTTACTTCAGGACTTCACTTCATCATACACCTCCTTTCTTAATCCTCTCTTAATCTTACTTCTCTGCTGTCCCCCCCATAGATAGATCCGGTCTTCTATGGCCCCCTTCCTGCCAAGGCATCACTTTTGGAGCCTTGTCGCCAGGGTAGCTGGTGCTTGTGGATGCAGGACTGCTAAGTCTTGGGTAATAGCGCCGCCAGGAGGCGGAGCTGCGTCACCATGGTAACCACGGGGCCTGGGGGCTCGTCTCCTGCCTCTGTGGAGTCGCCATGGTAACTGCTGTGCTGGTGCAATCTGGACGCGGTGAGTTTGGGGTCTGCTTGCCTGCGCCGGGGAGAGTGGACAGGCAGCTTGGACAGTGGCGGCTCAAGCACCAAGAGTTTTCCAAGACCCTTCGGAGGTGCGGGCGAACACCCTTTAACGCCTTGGGGTGTCCTTTCTGGTCCTTAGGCTGCTCTGCTTCACCCTAAACCAGGGGTTGTCCATAGTGTACTCTGTGCTCTAAGGGGACTCCATTTTTGCCTGAACAAAATTCAACTGACTGAATCAGTTCCTCTCCCTAACCTCCCACAAGCCTGTTTGCCTCCCTGCCTTTATTCATGTTCCCGACCTCCCAAATGTCCTTCTCCTTTCAACATCCTTACTCTGATATAGAAGGGACCCTTGTTGGGCAGCCTTTTGAGGACACCCCCCTCCTGCCCACATGAGTGCAGTTTAGATATGACATGCTCACTCTTTACTCTCAAAGACCCTTTCTTTCATTCTATCAGTGCTGATCACTAGTATATTCTCCACTAAACAAAGGAGTGGGAACCTTGACACAGTACTTATGTGACTTGTCATTCTTAGCAACTTCCAAAGAATTCACACTCTAGAGTTAGAAAGAAAAGTCCATACCCTTGTTTTCCCAAGCTAATTCTGTAAATCAGGGCGAGCACTAATCTCATTTCACAAATGAGGAGAATGAGTTCAGACAGTGTATTTACTGATAGTGGGTTTACGGAAAATGACTGAATACATTCTTATAATTCTTTTCATCTCCTTTAAGTATTTTCATTTCACCTATATCGTGTCAGTTTAGCAACCAAGTAAATATATAAATACTGATTTGTTTGAATAGATTTCTTTTTGTCTCAAGTAGCTTTGGAGTTCATGGAGTCAGAAGGCATCCCTAAGTCAGAAAGTTCCGAAAGATCGCCATTTTTGTCACAAGAAGAAGAAGGTAAGGAAGATGAAGAGGAAGGCAAAGATTCAGAGGAAGCAGGCACCGCTAATCCCCTCTTACAGCCTGTTCTCACAGGGGATGTGGAAGGTCTACAGAAGATTTTTGAGGACATTGACAACCCTCATCATGAAGAGGCGATGCAACTTCTACTAAAAGAAGACATCATGGGTAGAAATTTGTTGTATGCTGCTTGCATGGCTGGCCAAAGCAATGTGATTAGAGCTTTGGCTAAATATGGCGTGAACCTGAATGAAAAAACCACCAGAGGTACAGTGTCTTTTTTCTTTCATCAGCCTTAATTATGCTTACTTACAGATGCTGTGCACTAACTTTAAAGTTAGATACAGTTGATTTACTCTATACCCTGCCTGTGCTGTAAGTGTACATAGATTATGAATAATAGATGTTCATCTATGTTTACAGAGCACAAAAAAGTAGTTGAGAACAGAGTTTGTTATTTACAAGCTGTAACTTGGGCAAGATGCCTAATCTTTTATCTCTGTGGCTTCCTCTGCAAAATGGAGACAACAGAATCTCTATGTCCTTAAACAGGCCTAAAAATACTTTTCCTAAAAAAAAAATTAAAATACTTTTCCTCATGCAGTTAGAAGATGGATTAGGTTAAATAGAAGCACATGAAGGACTTTGTACTTAATGGAATAAATACTTGTTTATTCTCTTCTTGAAGTAGTCTTATATGCTTATTTGGCAAGTTAAGTGAGTTATAAATATATCTTGGTGCTGGGTGGTGGTGCACCAGGTTAAGCGCACATAGTAAGTAGTGCAAGGACCTGTGCAAGGATTTGGGTTTGAGCCCCTGGCTCCCTACCTGCAGTGTATGTGTGGGGGGTGTCACTTCACAAGTGGTGAAGCAGGTGTGCAGGTGTCTTTCTCTCTCCCTCCCAATCTTCCCCTCCCCTCTCAAATTCTCTGTCCAAGCAAATAAAATTATAAAAATGGCCACAAAAGCAGTGGATTCATAGTGCAGGCACCGAGCCCCAGTGATAACCCTGGAGAGAAAATTAAATAAGTAAATATATCCTGGACTATAGTAACTGTTCACTATGATTTCCTGCTTCACAAGATAGTCTTAAATGATGTCCATTTTACCTGATAGGCTTCACTTTGTGCATTAGGGTATACACTCTTACACTGTGCAGCAGCCTGGGGCCGTTTGGAAACTCTTAAAACCCTAGTGGAGTTGGATGTTGACATAGAAGCTCTGAACTTCCGGGAAGAACGAGCTCGAGATGTTGCTGCACGGTACTCCCAGACTGAGTGTGTGGCATTCCTGGACTGGGCAGGTAAGGAGATTCACAAGATACCAGCAAACTGATTGGTTTGGTGGGGCTTCTTCCTATGAGCTATAAGCAGTGTTCAGTAAAACAGAGAAATGGTGAACAACGTTTACCCTCTACTAGGATGTTATACTTATCAAAGATAATCCGTAGTCTCTCTTGGTGGTAATATATGTGATCTGCCTTTGCTTTCTTTTTGCTATTTCATTATCAGGCTAGAACATTATATTTAGTAGGAATTGACTATATTGAATGTGTTGAAATTGAATGTACTACAGTCTAGGAATATGTTAGTATATTTATTTACCAGCTTCTAACAATTTAACCAATAATTTTTCTAACATATATGTTCAAGATTATTTTTCTGAGAGAACTAGGCAGAGTGAACCATTCCTTAAAACCTTTTGAGTAATATATTTGATTTCCCAGGTAGGGACATTTGTAATTAAGCTTTTCCAGATGAGCATAATATATAGCTTATTTGAATAATGTGATGCTTTGCCATGTATGACCCATGTTTAAACCCAGCTTCTACCACAATGAAGGAAGCACTCTCTCTACACTCCTCTGTCACTCTAGAAAATAATTACTCTTTTCAAATCACTGTTGTCTATGGTATTAGAATAGTAATTATCCTTATGGTACGAGGTGTAAACTTTTAGGGTGTGAAGTTCTTTTTCTTAATCTAGGTGCTGGTTGCCTGATGTGTTCATTTGTGAAATTTATTGGCTGTGCATCTGAAATTTTTGCATTTTATATGTATGCTATGCTTCAATTAAAAGTCAAAATACTATGTGCTTTTCTCAGTTCTACAGCCCTGTGGAATATTGTTTAGAAAGACATCAGCTGTGTATCTCTTTACCATATTGATATATTCTGTGTAGTTGCTACATTTATTATAGTAAGTTTTTCTAAGTTTCCAGTGTGAGCACAGACTCACTGTAGGTTTATCAGGTGCTTTTTATCTTCCAGACAGCTTTAGAATATGATAAACTTATCCAACACTTTTACGATGTTGGAGAGTATAGGATTAAGGGTTAAAATGACAGAACAGGCATTATGTGAAATGGAGTGATCAGAGCAGGTTGGAGTTGAATAGACCTTGAGGAATGTGTAGCATGTGAATATACAGGGAAGAGGCAGGGCATAGGCAAAGTCCTGGAATGAGTAGGACATGTGGTAAGATTAGCTAACTGGAGAAATAAAGACCTTACCTATCAGTTAAATGAGAAAAATGACTGGTACAATTAATAGAAATAAGGAAATTGAAGGAGGAAACACAGTTGGGAAGAGAAAGAGGAATCATATACTTTATAGAGTATTTTATAGGTCTACATGTACTGAATGTTTTCTGGGGACAGTATTTCTATCAATTTCTTCAATTTATTCTGATTTATTCTGATTAAATCTCTAAGTTAAGAGAAAATAGCAAAGAATTAAATTGAGGCAAAGTTATGAAAGTCACATTAAAATCTATTTTGAAGAATGCATGTGGTACTTCAAAAACACATCCAGGGAAGTATTTTGCTGCAACTTTTCTGAAGAGAAAAAATTTCAGGATCATGGCTATCTAATAGCAATATATAGTTCTACCTTTTTTTTTTAAAATCACTTTCTTCACTTTATTTGATTGTTTAAAACCAAGAAATTGGGAGGAAATGGAAAGATAGAGAGGAAGAGAGAAAGAGATACCTGCAGCACTGCTTCACTATTCATGAAATTTTCCCCCTTCGGGAGTGGATGAGGGCTTGAACCCAGGTCCTTGTGCATAGTAAGTGTGCACTCGACCAGGTGCCACCATCCAGATTCAGGTCCTTATAAGGAGGGTTATACCTAACATTTCCTAGTGATAAGACCATCAGAAGTAAATTCATGTGTTGTTCTAGATCAGTGATGGGATTATAAGTATTGGAGCTCATGATAGTTTATGTAGCTGTGGATTATCAGAATCACTCTATTCTCATTCTGGTGATTAGAAATAGGTCATCTAGGATGATTTAAGGGGTTGAAGAATCCCTAACCCCCCCAAAAGTTGCCTGTATTCCACTGAAAATTCCACATTAGAAATGTATGTAGATTTCAGAGATTTGGAGACATTTTTAAAAAAGTTTTCAAGATACGAGTTTGCTCTTAAGAGAGAGTTGGTTGTCATGCCAGGACTCTGAAGGATCGATATCTTATGGAAATAAGAGTTGAGCTGAAGAAAAATTATCATGAGAAGGGGAGTCTGAAAAGTAGATTCATAAATCAACTTTTGATAATCCACAATAATCTATATAAACTATAAATAATCTATATAAACTAAGTAGGTACTATTATATCACTGGTAGAGACTGCTGAAGTATCTATTACTGTCTTAAGAATTTCTTTTTAGAAGTTTTATTTTTCCTGTCAGATGGGTAGGAGGTTATGTTATAGATCTGGCATATTTTTCTGAGATTTTTTTTCAACTTTTTTTAACCAAATCCTCTGTCCCAAACTTAATCTCCCAGATTTTTTCTTTTCTCCTTCTTCATCTCCGTCTTCTCCTTCTTCTCTTTCTCCTCCTCCTCCTCCTCCTCCTCCTCCTCCTCCTCCTCCTCCTCTTCCTTCTCCTCCTCCTCCTCCTCTTTCTTCCTCTTTTTAAAAAATATGGCAGTCATGTTTTGCTTATTTAATTTACTTATGGGGATTTTCACCTTCACAATTTCACTGTTCCCAATGAACTTTCCCCCATTCCAGTCATAGATAGAAACACCTATCTTCTATCAAAGCAGGAGAAAGGAAGAGATGCCACTTTACTGTTTTAAAGCTTTCCTTTTGCACGATGCCATGTGGTGCCAGAGATTGAAGCCTGAGTCCCCACACATGCTAAAAATACAGTCTACTGAGTGAAAGATTTTCCTGAAATTTTTTTTTCTTTTTTCATCAACAAGGTTATCACTGTGGCTCTGTGCCTGCATGATTCCTTTGCTTCCAGCAAACTTTTTTTTCTCAATTTTCTTTCCCATTTTTCTTTTATTTTTTCTCTCTTATATATATTTTAATATTTTTTAGACAGAGGAAGAGAGGATAAACACCACAGTAGTGTTCCTTTACTGGTGCAGCTTCCTCTGCGCAGGTGCTCCCATGTAGTTACTTGGAGCTCACCTGCTCAGGGCAAAACATACTCTTTGCTGGATGAGTTATCTCCTGGCCCCTCCTGGCAAATTCTTTTTCTCTTTTCATTTCAGTCTTTTTCCCTGCCATTTGATTATTTATTTTCACCTAAACAGTGTTTTGCTCTGGGTTATGGTGGTGCTGGGTATTGAACCTAGGAGCTTTGGTGCTTCGATGTATTTTGCATAACCATTATGCTATCTCCCCAACCCTTTTTTTTTTGGGTGTACTTTTTAATTAATGATTTAACATTGATTTACAAAATTATGAGATAACAGGGGTATAATTCCACACTGTTCTACCACCAGAGTTACAGAACTCAGTCCCCATTCCCTCCATTGGAAACTGCAATAGTTCTCCCAAGATCACAGATATAGGTTGACTTATTTCTTAACTATATTTACATATATTTACCTGGTTTTTTCCCATGGGCCTGCTTTTTATTTGTTTCCTCCAGGGTTATCACTGGGGCTCAGTGCTTGGTCCACTGATCCTGGTGGCCTTCTTTACCATTTTATTAGATAGAAAAGAGAAATTGAGAGGAGGAGGGGAGATGAGAGGTGGCGGGGAGGGACCTGCAGACTTGATTTGCTGCTTGTGAAGCTTCTCTTCTGCAGGTGGGGAGCAGGGACTCTAACCTGGATCCTTGTGCTGGTCCCTGCTTTTTCTTCCTTTCTAGCCACACCTACATCTATTACAACTTCTGAATGTCCTTCCTTCCCCCCCCCCTTCTTCTTTGTCCAGGTCCTGATGGAATTAAGTTTCAGTGCCTTTAATCATCTTCCCCTAATATCTCTCCCCCTTTTGGAGTATGAATCAAAACTCTTAATGGGGTACCAAAAATGGGAGTTCTGGCTTCTGTAATTGCTTCTCCACTGGACATGGGCATTGGCAGGTCGATTCATACCCTCATCCTGTTTCTATCTTTCCTTAGTGGCAAAGGGCTCTAAAGAGGTTGAGATTTCAGGACACATTAGTGGGGTTGTCTGCCCAAGGAAGTCAGGATGGAATCACAGTAGCATCTGCAACTTGGTGGCTGAAAGGCGGTAAGCTATAAAGCAGGACAAATTGTTTAATAAACAGGTATAGAAAAGAATAGGAATAGAACAGATGAGAATAGGGATCTTAGGATGGTAAGAAACTAGAAAGTCTGTTGTAGGTATGTTCCTAGGGGCCCATGACTTTAATAATGTTTTGCTTGAGCTCGATTAGCTCACATGGAAGTAGACTAAAAATATTGTCGGGGAAGATGTAGTCAGAGTTGAGAATAGAGTTAGAAAGCTGAATGAGGGAAGAGAGTAGTTTCTAAACTTGAAGAAAATATATAAGTTCAATTAACTGTTTACCCCATTGATCTGACCTAGGGCCCATATATATTCATATTTAGCACAGGGGCCTGCATAACCTCCAAGTCCCTGTCAGCCTGAGCTTGCAGTCCATGGTCACAGCTGGGAACATCCTAGGCTTCACTCATTTCAGGACCAGTCTTCCTTGAGTGGCACAGTAGGCCTGCCCAGCCTCCCTTCAGAAAGTGAGGCAGTCCCTATCATTGCTACGTAACAGTGAGAGCAAGGTCTTGGAGAGGCCCACAAGAGGGCTTATGATGATTCTTGATAGGAGTGACCAGTGATGGTGGAGAGAGTGGTCTGTTAGAGGTCTAGGACCATTGTACCTATGTGGGAATCTAAGAATTTTTGACCTGATGGGGTGGCCTGGTAGTGGCCAAAAAGACCATCATATTAAATGAGCCAGTCTCTTGCCCTTTTTCTGATTTTGCAGTTCCTTCTTTATCTATTGACCTTAGACTTTCACCCATTTGTTAGAACTTTGTCATTTGTTGTATTCAAACTGGTATTAATTAGGTTTGTAAGGTCTGGCCTCAAGTTAGGGAGGAAATACACCTAGGATTTTAGTAGGGTCGAAGTTAACCATAAGTTTTACTTCATTTACTTGTTTGGTGATTCTAGTAAAGGTTGTAATGGAACAATAATTACCCTTTAGCTAATATATATATTTTTTGCTAGTGTACTTTTAAAAATTGGGATTATTGATCAACTAAAGTGCAATAATTTAACTTTAAGGTATCTTACCAGCAAATGTTTGAAAGAATTTTAAAATACTGATGATTTGTTTGCAAAGTAAAATAGTGAAACTTATACTTAAAAAATAATTCTTGGTACTTCCATGCTGCTTTTGCATTCTGAATAGGAAAGTTTCCTTATAACCACAATTTTTTTCAAAGAAAAAAAAGAATCACACATATTATTTAAATTAATGATTTGTTGAAACATTAAGATTCTATTCTACATGTTTGGTAGCGATTAATAATCTAACATATTTGAGAAAAATACCCCCCCCAATACTCAAGTGAGCGTAGATGCCTTTGGAAATATATTTTCAGCCAAGATTTCAAATTTTCTGTAGAGTGTGTGGCAAGAAAAATCACAGAGGTTCCCAAAGAACCATTTTTATACTCTGATGAATTCACTCAATAGAGTCCTGTTGTGATATTCATTTTGGACAGAGCTGCATATGGATAATCCAGTGTCTTCCTGCTCCTCACTGCCTTCACTTTTTTCCCTCTTATTTTGCCATATTTGCTTTTTTTAGCTGAAGGATGATGGACTGCCTTGTTCAGGTACTTGGTCAACATGGTTACTGTAGCTATCAGTCTGCAGAGTATTTGTTCAATGTCCTGGAAAGACTCAATTTCTAGGCCATTATCAATGGTCTGTATAGTTTCTTGCCTTTTAACCTAAAAGGAGAAAACAAATGATAGTCTATATATTTTTTTTCATACTGGGGTTCAAATTTGTTTTGAGAAATATATATATATGATATGCTACATAGTAAGTCAGTTGTGGACTACATATACAACAGTTGTTTCTATTAATAGCCTAGGTATGTACTGCCCAGGTGTGTGTAATTACACTCTGTGGCATTCATACAACAATGAAATCACCTTACAACACATTCATCAGCATATAGCCCCTTCATTAAGCAACACATGACAACACTTAAATTCCAAATGTCAGTTGTAATTTAGTTATACAAAGGAAAGTTTACTGTATAAAGTTATCCTAGCACTAGAAATTTCCTTACAGTCCACTTAGAAAACATTTGCCAATATTTGTACACTAAGCTTCCCTGGTTATATCTAAGGATTCTAGGAGATCTTTCTTTAGATTCTTCTTATGAATTTTATGAACGAGGCAACTGAGAAATCAAATCACATACCCTAGGGCCCACACAGCTAACTTTACTACCTATCTATTCTATTATATATCACTTTTTTCTCCATGTGTTTCTTAGATTCTTTGAGGGAAAGTACCATGCTTTAGTACTGAGAGTCTTCAAAAATTAGATACTCTAGGGAGCTGGGTGGTGGTGTAGCAGGTTCAGAACACATGACACAAAGCGCAAGGACCAGCATAAGGATCCTGGTTCTAGCCCCTGGCTCCCTACCTGCAGGGGGGTCACTTCACAAGTGGTGAGGCCGGTCTGCAAATGTCTATCTTTCTCTCCCCCTCTCTGTCTTCCCTGCCTCTCTCAATTTCTCTCTGTCCTATCCAACAACAGCCATGACAACAATAACAATAAGGACTACAACAGATGCAACAACAACAAGGACAACAAAATGGGAAAAATGGCCTCTAGGAGCAGTGGATTTGTAGTGCAGGCACCGAGCCCCAGTGATGACCCTGGAGGCAAAAAACAAAATGAAACAAAACAAAACAAAAAAACCAATTTAGATACTCTAGAGATAGTATTTATTTCATCACAAATTTACCTTTCTTTTATGCTTCTTCCACTTCATGCACAGGTAATGTACAGATAAAACAGTCAGGATTAAAAGGAGAATTTCCACTGAAATATAAGTGATGCGTAAACAGCTGCCAAATATATCCAGGTTAGCCAAAATACAATATATTTTATCCACAGGGTAAGGCAGACAGGAAGTTGGAGGACGCTTAAATTTCAGATGAAGTGCCTCATCTGGAAAGATCTCCCATCCAACTTTTGTCCAGGTACTTCTATCACAAATACAAAAACTTTCCATGAAGAAGCAAATAAACAGTAGAGGAAAACTCAAGGATAGCCCTTTTGCAGACATCTTGACTCCTCAATCAGAAAAAAAAGTCAATAGCCAAAAATACTTGTCAAAAAACAAGAGCATAAATGCCCTCAGTGACATGTTGTCAAGGCACATAGTCTCCCTTGTCACCTAAACATATACTGATGAACATTGTGCCATCATCAAGCACTGATTTGTATTGTCATCAAGCACTGATTCCAGAATTTTTGGTGATGTCATCGTCTTTAGTAATACTGCCTCTTGCGTTTTACCAGAATAGTCTGTGCTTTTTTCCTGAAAGATAAAGGCTCCACTTATATTTTGTAAACTTGTACATTTAAAGTGTGATCATACTAATAACATTTTACAGAAGCAATTGACCCACTTCCTAAATTTCCTTTCCCAACTTCCTAAACTACAAGTTATATATTTACTTAGTAGCTACAGCTGCCATCTCATACAACCTATCATCTGCTTATTTTTTTCACTCTGAAATATCCTTCCCATCAAATAGTTAAACTAATACTGAGTTCCTTCCCCTTTTGACCTATGCCCTTATGGTGGTGGTAATAATGTAGCTGTACTTGAGGGTTGAGGAAGTTAGCATGGCCTGTCAGGAGGAAATGAGGTGATGAGGTAGCTGGAGAGATGAAAGATAGGTCTTACCTTTAAGAAACTCACAATCTAGAGGTAGAAGGCAAAAAGCAAGATAGTAGCAATTACAAAAATTACAAGGAAGTCTATCATGAGAGCCAGGGCAAATTATTATGTAACAGTTGTTTGAGCACTTACTCTGACCTGAGGGGTTAGGTGGTTCACAGAATGAGTATTTGAATAAGCTCTGAAGAATGGGCAGAATGTTAAGTGGCAGTGTGGAAAGTGCTACATAAGTTAACAAAGCACAATAATCAAAGAAATCCTGAATAAATACAACAGCAAATATTTATTGAGCTCTTGCGGTGTCCTAAATACTGTTCTAGGAGTTGAGTATAAAACTAGGCATGGAACAGAAAACAGCTGTTCATGGAGCTTACTTTCTATTTTTTAATATGTTGTTTGTTTTTACCAGAGCATTGCTCAGCTCTGGCTAGTGCTAATGCTAGTGTAGAGGATTGAACCTGAGACTTCAGAGCCTCAAGCATGAGAGTCTTTTTGCATAACCATTATGCTATCTCCCCCTGGAGTTTACTTTCTAGTAGGAAGACATGGAAACTAATGTCTGTGTAAAGCTGTACTTTTCAAAACATTAAAAAAAATTTATTGAAGAAATTAATGGTTTACAGTTTATGGTAAATACTTGGTACATGGCACACACAATTTTTAAGTGAAAAAAAAAAAGAAGAAATAGCTTGATGTATTGGGGAGGGGGATTTTCCAAGACTATTATGAGGATTCTGTAGCTCCCCAAGATGAGAGAGAGCTTAAGCTGGTTCTCCTCTGGGGAGCAGTAGCTGTGTGGGGCTGGGAGCCTCCCCTCAACCCTGAGAAGAGCACCTGTGGTCGATCCCTCCCACAGAACTAGGCTTTGTGGCTCCGCTGACACTAGGGTTTTTGGACCACCATTCCATAGGAACCCATTAGGCTGCTCATGCAGACTCTCAGGACCTTGACTGATCTTTTAGGAATCTACATTTTATTCTGTTGTCAGCAGGAAACCACTGATTGAATATTAAGAGGAGTGCCACAATAATAATACTATTGAGTACTCTCCTGTGTGCCAGGGTCTGTACCAGATTTACATGCGTTAGACTATGTTTTTTACACAACAGTCCAATGGAAATCTATGCTGAAATACTTCCGTTTTATAGATGGAGAAACTGGTTAGAGAGGCTAAGGTATTGACATTGTCTGCATGTGTGTTTCCCCTCCAAATTCCTACTGCCCAGTGTATGGCTTAGGAGGTGGAGTCATAAGCAGAGTTTAGGATACAAAGGTGAAACCCTCAGGAATAGGGTTCATGTTCTCATAAAAGAGGCCCGACAGAGTTATGAGGACACAGATCTTAACTGCTGGAGCCTGTGAATGTTATAGGGCAAAAGGAACTTGGAGATCCTTAAATTAAGGATCTTGAGATAGGACAACTATACTATATTAACTACATGAGACTAAATATAATCCCCAAGTGTCCACATCACCAGTGAGATGCAGAGGAGAACTGATACAGTAGGAAGAAAGTGATTTGATGGCGGAAGTGACTTTTGGAGTGATGGTCCCTGAAGTTGGAAGAAAGGGACCAGCAGTTAGGGAGGATAAGCAGTCAGAGTTTGAAAAGGGCATGGAAACAGATTCTCCCTTCAGAGCTCTCAGGGGAAATCAGTCTTTCCTACCCCTTAACTTTAGTCCAGTGAAACTGGCATTAGACTTCTGATCGCTAGAAATGTAAGAAGATAAATTTGGGATGCTTGCACTTATAAAATATATGGCAATGTGATATAGCAGCCATAGGAAACAACTACATCAATGTCTAAATTTTGAACTTATCTATAATGCTCAGGATCTCTATCAAGAGACATAGTAGGTCCTTATTTATTTGAGTCTCTTACTTCTCTCAGGATGTTAAAATTTTATTTAAACAAGTCATAGTTTGTGATGACATTACAAACTTGCTACAGTGGTAGAATTTTAAGTGTGTGTGTGTAACAAAAGTTTCTAAATTTACTTTGAAAGT
Organism: Erinaceus europaeus; assembly: GCF_950295315.1. Lineage (NCBI taxonomy): Eukaryota > Metazoa > Chordata > Mammalia > Eulipotyphla > Erinaceidae > Erinaceus > Erinaceus europaeus. Next base: position 51,667,149 of record NC_080170.1, on the reverse strand, counting down.
TCAAGAAGGGTAGAAAAAGTGACAGTTTGTCTATTGGAAATCTTTTTTTTGTTGCTATTGTTGTTCCTCTCCCCAGAGTAGATACTTCAATAGAATATGGTTTCTCAAAAAAAAAAAAAAAGAAGAAGAATATGGTTTCTCTGGGATCAACTGTCATGTTTTATCCTTATTTGTTCCTTAGAAATATTAACACCAATTCTAGGAACACAGCGAATGCACCAAGTTCTGAGTAGTTAAGTGTTACATTTCTTGAAAATTCAGTGAAACCATGTCAGAACTCCTACATACAATCTTTTTAAAGCTCTGAATAGATAATAATGCATTAGAAACTGCTGAGCGTCGTCTTACTATTGTTCATTTTATTGTCTTTACATCTCAGATGCAAGACTAACTCTGAAAAAATACATTTCCAAGGTCTCTATAGGCGTTACAGACACAGAAAAAGGACAACCAAAACTCATTAAGGAGGATAAGGTACTACATTGTGATTAGTGTTTTTTCCAGATGGTTGCCTTGTTTTTATTTATTTATTTATTTTTATTTAATTTCTTATTTATAAAAAGGAAACATTGACTAAACCATAGGATAAGAGGGGTACAACTCCACACAATTCCCACCACCAGAACTCTGTATCTGATCCCCTCCCCTGATAGCTTTCCTATCCTTTAACCCTCTGGGAGTATGGACCCAAGGTCATTGTGGGATGCAGAAGGTGCAAGGTCTGGCTTCTATAATTGCTTCCCCACTGAACATGGGTGTTGACAGGTCAATCCATACTCCCAGCCTGTCTCTCTCTTTCCCTAGTGGGGAAGGGCTCTGGGGAAGCAGAGTTCCAGGACATATTGGTGGGGTTGTCTGTCCAGGGAAGTCTGGTTGGCATCATGCTAGTGTCTGGAACCTGCTAGTTGACAAGAGAGTTAATATACAAAGCCAAACAAATTGTTGACCAATCATGAACCTAAAGGCTGGAATAGTGCAGATGAAGAGTTGGGGGGTCCTCCATTTTGTAGATAGCTAGTAGGCATATTTTAGTTATATTCCAACGGGCCTGTGGCTATACTAGTGGTTTGTTTGTTTGTTTGTTTTTTGCCTGAGCCTGAAATCTGATATGCAGTTGTTTTTTTTTTAATGTCCACTTAAGGGCCTGGGGAGATAGGATAATGATTATGCAAAAGATTTGTATGCCTAAGTCAGAGAAGAAAGAAGAAAATATAGGAAAGGAGGGAGGGAGGAAGAAAGAGAAGGGAGAGAAAAGAATTTACTATGTGCTCAATCATGATACTCTTATCTTCCCCTCTCTCTGTCAGGTCCCCTTCCCTCTCTCTTTTCTTCCATTCTTTAGTAACTACTGGTAAGAGATAAATTGATGTGGGGTTTACAGTCAACGATATTTATACCCCTTTCTCATATTAGGGAGCTACTCTCTTCCCTGATCCAGCTTTCTATTCCTTTTCCAGCCATGACATCATCTCCCCAGACAATAACTTGGATCCACCTGCATATCAGATTTCAGGCTCAGGGGAAAAAAGAAAAAAAAAAATTTAGTATAGCTACAGGCCCTTTGGAATATAACTGAAATATGCCTACTAGCTATCTACAAAGTGGAGGAACCCCCAACTCTTCATCTGCACTACTCCAGCCTTTAGGTTCATGATTGGTCAACAATTTGTTTGGCTTTGTATGTTAAATCTCTTTTCAAACACCAGGTTCGAGATGCTAGCATGATGCTGACCAGACTTCCCTGGACAGACAACCCCTCCAGTGTGTCCTTGAACTCCTCTTCCCCAGAGTCCCACCCTACTAGGGAAAGAAAGAGACAAGCTGAGAGTATGTATCGACCTGTCAATGCCCATGTTCAGCAGGGAAGCAATTACAGAAGCTACAGAAGCCAGACCTTCCACCTTCTGCATCCCACAATGACCTTGGGTCCATACTCCCAGGGGGTTAAAGAATAGGAAAGCTATCAGGGGAGGGGATGGGATACAGAGTTCTGGTGATGGAAATTGTGTGGAGCTGATAAATCTTAGAAATGTAGTGTTGTGATAGATAGTTATAAAATAATAGTCATCCCAGATCTGTGACCTTAGGAGAATCACTGCAGTTTCCAGTGGAAAGGATGGGGACACAGAACTCTGGTGGTGGAAACAGTGTGGAATTGTGCCCTGCTAATTTGTAATTTTGTAAATGGCTAAAAAGAAAGAAGGAAATGTCGTGTTGAATGAAAAATCACCAAAGATTACCAAGAGTTTTATGAAACTAAAAAATGATCACTATTTTTTAGGGGTATATACATATGGGATGAAACTATTAAAAAGGACAAATAGAATACCCTCATAGATGGTGATGGCCTCTTATGGTCAGGAAGAAAGTGAGATAGGGAGCCACCCAGAGTCATATGAACAGCACTACTCTACTTTTTCATCTGAGTAATGTGGTCCACCAGTACTCATCTCACTATTTTACTTTAAAGCTTCCACATACATCATACTCTTGAATATATACATTACATACTTTTAATGTATCAAATTTTACATAAAACTATAGATACAGATAATTGTGAAAAGCAAGTATTTCATTGTTTTTGGTTATATACTAAAAATAGACATGTTCAAGATGTCAAACATGTTTTGTTTTTAAAATTTTTTTTGCATGTCTGTACAGAACTTCCTGTGACTTGGAATTATGATGAAAAGGAATGACTTGTTGCTAACAATGTAGGATATCACTAAGTCTGAGAATATGTTAAGATATGCATTTCACTTGTCATTTGTAAAACACTTGGCAAAAACTCTTAAACAAAATATAGGCAAAAATAGAAATCCATTCAGATATAGCTGTTGCAGCAATTGGATTAGCAAAAAACAAAAAACTGACATAAACATTGATTTGCTGCTAAACTAATTACCATAAAAGGATTTTTAAATATTTGATTATTTGAACTAGTGTATATTATAGTGCTAATTAGAATAAAATGTAAATGTCTAAAGTAAACACCCCTCTCAAGTTCTCTCTATCCTATTAAGTAAAAAGAAGGAAAAGAAAAAGGGGAAAATGCCCACTGGCAGTAGTGGATTCATTGTGCAGGCACTGAGCCCCAGTGATAAATAACCCTGTTGAGCAATAAAATCAAATAAACACACACATACACACAGTATGGACATCTTTCCAGATCTACTGAAGTCTACATACTTTTACATATTACTATTGCTCATTCAGTAATATGAAAGGGGTTTGGGCAGTGGTACACCTGGTAGAACACGTACTTTACCATGCTCAAGTCTCTGGTCCCCACCTGCAGGAGGGAAGCTTTACAAATAATGAAGCAGTGCTGCAGGTCTCTCTATCTCTCTCTCTCTCTTTCTCCCTCTATCCCTCTTTCCCCTCCTCCTTTCTGACTCTATCCACAATAAATAAAAAGCGTTTTTTAAAATAATATGAACTGGAACAGCAGTGCATTGATTAATTTCTCTTTATGACTACTAACCATAGAACAATGAAACATCTGTCACCTGTGACTAGTTAATTAACTTATTAATTAATTTTTGAAGTGCCAGGCCTTGCTCTTGCTTATGTGTGATTTCACAGCTCCTGGACAGATTTTGTTTTTCTCTCCTCTTCCTCTCCTCTCCTCTCCTCTCCTCTCCTCTCCTCTCCTCTCCTCTCCTCTCCTCTCCTCTCCTCTCCTCTCCTCTCCTCTCCTCTCCTCTTCCCCTTCTTTCTCCCCTCCCTTCCCCGCCCCGCCCCTCCCCTCTCCTCTCCTTCCTCTCCTCTCCTCACCTCTCCTCTCCTCTCCTCTCCTCTCTTCTACTCTCTTCTTCTCTCTTTCCTTCCCCTCCCCTCCCCTAACCTCCTCTTCTCTCTTTCTCTTTCCTTTCTTTCTTTCTATGGTTGTTGTTTTATACAGAGACATAGAGGCAGAGAAGAATGAGAATGAAGGAGACCACAATATCAAGGCTTCCTTCAGTACAGCAGAGGCCAGTTTTAACCTGGGTCATGCACATGGCAAATCAGCACACTATCCAAGTGAGATATTTCACCATCCCTGGGAAGATATTTTTCCCCACACTTTTTATTTCAGAGAGAGAGCGAGAAGAGAAGAGAAACACCATAACACTGCTTTACCATCTATGGAGCTTCCCAACTGTTGTGGTGTTCCCATGTGCTGGGGCTTGAACCTCAGACTTTGTGCATTGTAAGATGCACATTCCTACTCAATGAACTGTCTCCTGGCTGCACAATAAACATCGTTAATCAATACCAGTTGTTTACTACACTCGTGGAGAGGTGGCTCTTTGGTAGAAGTTAAGAGATTTTCGGTGTAGCAGAGCTCTTCTTGCATTTCCTGCACTTCTTCCTGTGAGACATCTGAGAGGGGAGAAAGAATCAGAATTATCTATTGAATTGCACATGGCTTATAGCATCCAACTCTTCTTTTCCAGCATTTGTAAGCATTTGTTTTCATCTCAGGGCTCAATGAAAAGAATTAGGAAGTAGGTATAGAATGGCCTAAGACTTGACTAGTTTGACAATATGAATTTTAGTATTCTCCTATTCTACTACTCTTAGAGCTCTTTTGCCCAGGATAGTAGCCACTGGTGACTCATGAAGTTTTAATTAATTAAAATTTGAATTAAATTTTTGGTTCCTCAGTCATGCCTGGCACTTTTCTGGTCTAAATAGCCTGTCAAAGTATATGGCAGGTGGGACTGTGTGGTGCAAATGCAGATATAGAGCATTTCCCTCATCTCTCTGATGAGCAGTACTGGCTTGGAGATACTGGGGAGTTTAATTTTTCAGTAAATATATGGAAAATTAATGTTTCTGTTTCTAGAACACCATTCTCAGTGCATGTCGTATGAAAAATGAGTGGTTGGAAACCCATCTGGAAGCTTCCATTAAAGAGATTTTTGAACAGAAACAACAACTGGAAGATATTATTTCTTCTGTCTATGCTAAGATAGCCATGCCACGTAAGTTTTGGGTAGAAAGTGGTTTGAATGTCAGGGTTGATGAAAATTTGACTTACTGCTATTATTTCTGAAACTCTAATTTTAACAATATTCATCAATTAGTCAATAACCTTGATAATAGGCACTAATATATAACAACTGCCTGGTTTAATTAATAGTTTCAATAGTAATAAGAAACAATAAGTTCTTTCTATAGAAAATAACTAATGCTAATTTCATCATTACCATGGTATAATTACATTTTATGCAATTTACTATACCTTTGACATTGAGCAGTGATTTTCAGCTAGTAAGATATATCCTGAGAGGGGAGAGAATCACAGAATCGAAGAACACTTTCATTACTATAGCTTTGTAGTTTGATAAGCCTGTTATGAGAATACTCTTGTGAACGGATATGATCTCAGAATCTAGGTGGCAATATCTGTTTCCAGTGAAGAAGCAAGTACAGAAGCCAGAACTCCCACCTTCTGCACCCCATAAGGAATTTTGGTCAATACTCTCAGAGGGAGAGAAATGTTAGGGAGATATGAGTAGAAGGCTCAAACCCCAATTCCATCAGAATCCTCTAGACAGAAAAGGAAAACAAAAGGAAGGACGTTCAGAAGTAATAGCTGTAGGTAGAGCTCCAGTGGCACAATTGGTTAGCACACAGTACATATACAGTTGTAGGTATGACTAGAAAAGAAGAGAAGGCAGGGCCATAGAAAAGATAGGCAAATATAGAAAAATTTAGATAGATAATTATAGAAATAATACTCAACCCCTATCTGTGATCTTGGGAGAACTACTGCAGTTTCCAATGGAGAGAATGGGGACACAGAACTCTGGTGGTGGGAACAATGTTGTCTTATAATATTAAATCACTAATAAAACCTAGGTAGTAGCCGTGCCCAAAATTAAAAGTTTTTAAATCTGGATTTATTGATATATAATTCTTAGACCATAAAATTTACTATTCTAAAATGTGAAATTCGTTGGCTTTCAGTATATCCACCACTACCTAATTTTAGAATGTTTTGCCACCCAAAGTAAAGACTATCTTCTACTTACTTCCCATTCCTTCCTCCCACAAACCCCAAGAAACCTATAATCTTTTCTCCAACTCTGGGGATTTGTCTGTTCTGAAAATTCAATGAATCTAATCGGTGACTCATATGTGTTGTAATATTGACAACTATTCCTTCTCATGGTTGATGTGTCTGTCGTCCATTATATGACTTCAGGTTAATATATTCATTAGTTGGTGAATATTTGAGTTTCCACTATTTTGACTATTATAAGTAATTCTGCTGTAAACTTTGGTATATAAATTTTGGTGTGACTACCTGTTTCTGTTTTTCTTACATATGTACTTTTGAATAGTCCTTCTGTGTCTAACCCATTGAGAAATTGCCAGACTGTTTGTTATACTGCCCAAAGTAGTATATGTGATAATCCCATTGTCTCTACATCATTATCAACATTTTGTTTTTAATTGACCATCTTATTTGTTTGTTTGTTTGCTTGCTTTACCAGAGCACCATTCAGCTCTGGTTTATGGTACAGAGGTTGGAACCTGGGGCTATGGCACCTCAGGCATGAGAGTTTCTTTGCATAGCCATTATGCTATCTACTCCCACCCCATCTTGTGTATTTTAGTATGATTTTTATTTTCATTTCCTTAATTACTAAGGATGCTATTTCTGCTTTCATGTGCTGTCTATTGTATATTTTCTTTGGAGAGATGTCTATGTGAAGCTACTGCCTTTTATAAAGAGACTTGTCTTTTCATAGTTGAATTTTAAGAGCCCTTTGTGGGGGCCAAGGTAGTGGCACACCTGGTAGAATGCACATGTTACTATGCACAAGCCCCTTGTCCCCACCTACAGTAGGTGTTTCATGAGCAATGAAGCGGTGCTACAGGTGTTTCTTTCTCCCCCTCGACTTCCCCCTTTCCTTTCAATTTCTCTCTGCCTCTGTCCAAAATAAATAAATAAATAAATAAAGTAGTTTTTAAAAAAAGGTTCTTTATGTATGTTGAATACACATTACTACATATATTATTTGAAAATATTTCCTTTCATATTGTGATTTGTCTTTTGCCGTTGATTTTTGTGTCCAACCTATTGATTTTCTTTTGTTTTGTGAGCTTTCAGTATTACATCTAGGAAGTGTTACTTAAGTCAAGGTTTCCAAGAATTGCTTTTATGTTTTGTTGTAAGAGTTTCATAGTTTCAGCTTATATTTAATACTGTAGTCAGGTTTGAATTATTTTTATATGATGTGAGGCAGGGGTCCAACTTAATTCTTTTGAATGTGGCTATCTAATACCAAAGATTTTTATGTTTATCAAAAGGGACTGATGATTTAAAGGTTCAAGTACTTAAAATTGAGTATAGGTAAGGGGGGAGAATATGCTTTGCAGCTGTAAGTAACATCTATCAAACATACACATAACACACTCCTAGGTCCCAAATGGGAGATAGAAGTTTTATAACATCTCTGTATTTAAGGAGCCCATCCCACCTGTCTGTGAGTACACATGCCTACTTGACAGGCAGAGACACTAACTGCTATACTAGTGAGAAGCTGAACATGCCTACTTGAAAAGCTCAAGCATGAAAAAGGAAGTATCATAAAGAAAGGAATCACTTGAAAGAGGATGAGTGGCTAAGGCAGATTATGACAGGAATTTTTTCCATTATTTTATTTATGATTAATAGTGGTTACAAGACTGTAAGATTACAGTGTATAGTTTCACACTGCACCCACCACCAACGTTCTTTTCCCCCATGTTCCCACCTCCCAATGATAACCACAGTTTCTTACAGTCTTAGAACAGTTCTTTTTCTTTCTTTTTGCAAGTTCATATATTTTAGTTCTCTAAATGCCACATATGATGGAAACTGTTAGTTGCCTTTCACTTCTTCTTTTGCTAAGAACAATCACCTCCAGTTCCATCCATTTTGTTCCAAAGGACACAATATCACTCTTTTTGATTACAGAGTTGTGTTCCATGGAGTATATATCCTAGAAGTTTTTGTTAAAAAAAATTTTATTTATAAAAAGGAAACACTGACAAAAACCATAGGATAAGAGGGGCACAACATAGAAGTTCTTTAGTCATCTGTCAATGGGCATTTTAGCTGTTTCTACTCTTTGGCTGTTGTGAACAGTGAAGCTATGAACACAGGGGTGCATATGCCCCTTGGAATTAATGGTTACATATCTTTGGATAAATGCCTAAGAATGGTCTTGCTGGATCATAAAATGTTTCCATGTTTATTAGTTTAAGGACTCTCCATATAGTCTTCCAAAAGGGCTTCTCCAGGTTGCATTCCTACCAGCAGTGTATCAGTGTCCCTTTTTCTTCACAGCCTCTTTAACACCTAGAAGTTCCTGTTTTGTTGATGTAGGCCATTCTTACAGATTTGAGATGGAATCTCAGTGCAGTTTTAATTCATACTTCTTTAATGATAATCAAAGTAGAGCATTTCTTCATATTTATGACAGTAATTCTTGTACTTTGAAAGTACAACAGAATGAGACAGGTGAAAATTCGGGAACTAGAGGAGTAGATGGTCTCTCATCTGATGCTTGTCGTTGAGTCTATGTTAAGGAGCTCTAGAAATAACAGTTGGAAAGTTAAATTGTGAGTATTACCTACATTGTAAGCATACAAATTCAAGCTGTGTTTTCAGGGCAATGGTTACATTAAAGGATTTGATATAAGAGAAACAAAGGATTGAGTTGCAAGTTAATAGGAGTGTACATAAATATCATTCCCACCACCAAAAGACTCTGTCCCATTCTATCCTCCCCCTCCCCGCCCCAGTGAAGCCAGACATCCACCCTCAACCTCCACCCAGAGATTTTTACTTTGGTGCCATACTCCAAATTCAGTCAAATCCTGCTTTGAGTTTCCCTTTCAGTTCTTTCTCAACTTCTATTTATGAGTGGGATCATCCCATACTCATCTTTGTCTTTCTGACTTAGCTCACTTAACATAATTCCTTCTAGCTCCATCCAAGATGGGCCAGAGGAGTTCATTGTTCTTAATAGCTGTGTAGTATTCCATTGTGTAAATATACCACAGCTTTCTCAGCCATTCATCTGTTTTTGGGCACCTGGGTTGCTTCCAGGTTTTAGCTATTATGAATTGTGCTACTATGAACATACATGTACACATCTTTTTTTATTTATTTAAGAAAGGATTAATTAACAAAACCATAGGGTAGGAGGGGTACAATTCCACACAATTCCCACCACCCAATCTCCGTTTCCCACCCCCTCCCCTGATAGCTTTCCCATTCTCTATCCCTCTGGGAGCATGGACCCAGGGTCATTGTGGGTTGCAGAAGGTAGAAGGTCTGGCTTCTGTAATTGCTTCCCCGCTGAATATGGGCGTTGACTGATCGGTCCATACTCCCAGTCTGCCTCTCTCTTTCCCTAGTAGGGTGGGTCTCTGGGGAAGTGGAGCTCCAGGACACATTGGTGGGGTCTTCAGTCTAGGGAAGCCTGATGGCATCTGGAACCTGGTGACTGAAAAGAGAGTTAACATACGAAGCCAAACAAATTATTGAGCAATCATGGACACAAAGCTTGGAATAGTGGAGAGGAAGTGTTAGGGGGGGTAATCAATGCAAACTCTAGTGTACTTCTGCTTTCAGGTATATATTTTGCAGTAGTTTACGGATACGTGTGAATATATGCTCTCTCTCACAGAAACTGGTGTATATCTAGGTTTTGGGACTTTGTTAGAAAGTGAACCACCTGAGATGAAATTAGAGTATACTATGAAAGGAAAGGTCTCACCCGAGTAATGAAGCTGAAGGGTTGTCATTCCACACGTGAAGTCTCTGGACACAGTCTGAGCTGAAGCATGTTGAGGTGGCAATCGTTGTGTTGGTTAGGTTGTGATCGGCAGATGCAATATTATTTGATATGGATTGGGAGAGGCATACGGGAAAGTGGGCCCTATCCAAGGGTTCCAGGACTGGGGGAAGTAGAGGCTCTATAGTGGAGATGTGAGGTTCCTGCTGTCTTAGGGTTCAAAAAGACAATCGATAGTTAATGTTATCATCACATTATTTGGTAATTGGGTTAACTTTGAAAAGTCCTTCTGTTAGGGTTTGCTGTACAGTACCCAGTATCTTGTATATAGCTGTGCTATTGGTTGCTTCTGATCTACTTAGTCTAGGCTTTTGAGAGAGTCTGCATATTCAGTTTGTGTTTTGAAAAACTTCAAGACATACAATTAATTTTCCCCCTCTCGTATTAATTAACTAGTGATTTATATGACTACATTTTACTAGGAGTGTACATAAACACCATTCCCACCACCAAAAGACTGTGATCCATCCCTCCCACCCACTCCCACCCCCCACTGGCCCAGGAAGCTGCATGTCTACCCCTCACCACAGGGTTTTTACTTTGGTGCCCTACTTACAATTTGGTCAGGTCCTGCTTTTAGTTTCCCTTTCAGATCTTCTTCCTCAACTTCTGTTGATGAGTGGGATCATCCCATACTCATCTTTATCTTTCTGACTTAGCTCACTTAACATAATTCCTTCTAGCTCTGTCCAAGATGGGTCAGAGAAGGTGGGTTCATTGTTCTTGATAGCTGCATAGTATTCCATTGTATATATATATACCACAACTTTCTCAGCCACTCATCTGTTGTTGGGCACCTGGGTTGCTTCCAGGTTTTAGCTATTATGAATTGTGCTGCTATGAACATAGGAGTACACACCTCTTTTTGGTTGGGTGTTATGGATTCCTTGGGGTATAACCCCAGGAGAGGAATTACTAGATCATATGGAAGGTCCATGTCTAGTCTTCTGAGAGTTTTCCAGACTGCTCTCCACAGAGGCTGGACCAATTTACATTCCCACCAGCAATGTAAAAGGGTTCCTCTGTCCCCACAACCTCTCCAGCATTTGTTGCTGCTGTCCTTTTTGATGTATGCCATTCTTACAGGAGTGAGGTGGTATCTTAGTGTTGTCTTAATTTGCATTTCTCTGACAATCAGTGACCTAGAGCAGTTTTTCATATGTTTGTTAGCCTTTTGGATCTCTTCTGTAGTGAATGTTTTGTTGATATCCTCTGCCCATTTTTGGATGGGGTCATTTGCTTTTTTGGTGCTAGGTTTGCTGAGCTCTTTATATATTTTGGTGATTAGTTTCTTGTCTGATGTCTGGCATGTGAAGATCTTCTCCCATTCTGTGAGGGGTCTCTTTGTTTGTTTAATAGTTTCTTTGGCTGTGCAGAAGCTTTTCAATTTGATGTAGTCCCATTGGTTTGTTTCTGCTTTAGTCTTCCTTGCAGTTGGGTTTGATTCATCAAAGATGTCCTTGAGGTGTAGGTGGGAAAGTGTTTTACCAATGTTTTCCTCTAAGTATTTGATTGTTTCTGATCTGACATCTAGGTCTTTGATCCATTTGGAGTTGATTTTTGTTTCTGGTGAGATAAAGTGGTTCAATTTCATTCTTCTGCATGTTACAACCCAGTTTTCCCAGCACCATTTATTGAAGAGAGCCTCCTTTTTCCATTTAATCCTTTGGGCCCCCTTATCAAAGATTAGATGTCCATAGGTGTGGGGATTTATTTCTGGGCTTTCAATTCTGTTCCACTGGTCTGTGTGTCTATTTTTGTTCCAGTACCATGCTGTTTTGATGATGCTGGCTTTATAATATAGTTTAAGGTCTGGGAGTGTGATGCCTCCATTTCTGTTTCTTTTCCTTAAGATGGTTTTGGCAATTCTAGGTGTTTTCATGTTCCAGATAAATGATTGTAGTATTTGTTCTATTCTCTTAAAGACACTTGGTGGAACTTTGATGGGTATTGCATTAAATTTGTATATGGCTCTGGGGAGAATATTCATTTTGATGATATTTATTCTTCCAATCCATGAGCATGGGATGTCTTTCCATTTCTTGGTGTCAGTTTCTATTTCCTTGAGTAGCAACTCATAGTTTCCAGTATATAAGTCTTTCACTTCTTTGGTCAACTTTATTCCTAGGTATTTGATTGATTTTGCTGAAACAGTAAATGGGAGTGATTTCTGGATGTCTTCTTCAGATTTAGTGTTTGCATAAAGAAATGCCACTGATTTTTGTACATTAATTTTGTAGCCTGATACCTTGCTATATTGCCTAATAACTTCCAGTAGTTTTCTGCTGGATTCTTTTGATTTTTCTATGTATACTATCATATCGTCTGCAAATAGTGAGAGCTTGACTTCCTCCCTTCCAATCTGTATTCCTTTGATTTCTTTCTCTTGCCTGATTGCTATGGCAAGAACTTCCAATACTATGTTGAAGAGTAACGGTGACAGTGGACAGCCCTGTCTAGTGTCCGATCTGAGGGGGAATGCTTTCAGCTTCTGTCCATTGAGTATGATGTTGGCTGTAGGTTTGCTATATATAGACTCCACTATCTTGAGGAATTTCCCATCTATTCCCATTTTTTGTAGAGTTTTGAGCATGAATGGGTGTTGGATTTTGTCAAAGGCTTTCTCTGCATCTATTGAGATAATCATGTGGTTTTTGGCTTTGCTTTTATTGATTTAGTAAATGACATTGATTGACTTAAGGATGTTGAACCAGCCTTGCATTCCTGGGATGAATCCCACTTGGTTGTGATGAACAATCTTTTTGATATGTATCTGGTTGGCCAAGATCTTGTTTAATATTTTGGCATCTGTGTTCATCAGAGATACTGATCTGTAGTTTTCCTTTTTTTTTTTTTTTTTGTTCTGTCCCTATCAGCTTTTGGTATCAGGGTGATGTTGGCTTCATAGAAGGTGGAAAGGAGTATTCCTGTTTCTTCAATCTTATGGAAAAGCTTAAGAAGTATGGGTACTAACTGTTTCCTGAATGTTTTGTAGAATTCATTTGTGGAACCATCTGGTCCAGGACTTTTGTTGTTGGGGAGGTTCTTAATAATGGTTTCAATTTCTTTGTCTGTGATTGGTGCATTTAGATTTTGTAGTTCTTCTTGGTTCGTGTACACATATATTTTTGGTTGGGTGTTATGGAGTCCTTGGGGTATATCCCTAGGAGAGGAATTATTGGGTCATATGGAAGGTCCATGTCTGGCCTTGTGAGAGTATGGTCAGACATTCCCTGCAGAGTGAACTGGAAGAAGTGAGTACAGTAATGTCCAAGCATGACATGAGTAAGAATGGAGTTACAGATTTTTGGTTTTCACTTTCTGCCCTGATTCCCCTCAACTGTTAGCACTTCTCCCCCCCACCCCCGCCATTTCTCCTTCCTTACCAGAATTCCCCTCCAAGGCTCTTAGCATCTTACACATTCATATTCTAGAAGTGTTAGATTTCTGTGTGACCACTTGAAATGTTTCCTTGTTTCATAATGCAGGAAATAAAGATAGATAAAATAAAGATAGATCAAGCAGTTTATTCAAGGATACTCTACTCCAGTGGTAAAATTAGGAATAGTAATACAGGTTAATGAAAAGCATGGCCTCTCAGCTTTGAATGTTAAAAAAATGGGTGCCACTTGAATGAACATACCAACACAATGTTTCAGTGAATGACGGATTAGACTGGGACATGCTATTTTATTCGATATCCATCATTTAAAAAACTGGCTTCATTTTTTTAATGTTAAAAATGAATAGATGCAATTTTTTAAAAATCTGCTTCCTTTCAGGTCAAATGAAAAGTGCCAAACCTATATCCTAAACTGTTATCAGAAGTCAAGTTCATTTTTCAGAAGACCACATTTTCTTCTACTGTTTATAAAGGCAAACCTAGTCATGCCAGTTGAAGTTAAGGAAATAGATGTGAGGCCTGATAAAATGTGTGAGTATGAGATTAAGTCACCCTTGTTTTGCTTCCCCCCATTTGGCTTATTTGTGTGGAAATCTGGTCTAACCTCTGCACCTCAGGTGCACCCTGTTTGAGTCCCTCTTGCCTCCTTATAGAGGGATCACTCATCAAGATTATCTGGCTATTCTAAAAACTATTTGAGAATCAAACAAATTTGTGTGTAACTAAGGCAAGAAATTTTCACCCAACTGAGGAATTCTACAAGAAAAGACATATTGTTTGCAGCCAGGGATGTGGTACAGGAGCAGATCAGGAAACTTGCACACAAGGCCCTTAGTTCAGTCTCTGGCACCATATGTGTCAGAGTATTGCCTTGATATTCTCTCTCTCTCTCTCTCTTTAATGGAAATAAATCTTTGAAAATATATAACAGACATATTAGGTACTTCCAGAATAAAAGTGTGTTCTTTCTCTTTCAAAAGAGAAGCTATGGGGTAACGTTCTAAGCAAAGAAATATTAAAAGTGGGTTGACGAGGACCCTCTGCTCATTCAGTTATGACTCTTTAGGTACAAATTAAAACATATATATAAGTCTCTTAATTAAATTTCTTATTTCTGTATCTTTAATTTCCTTTTACCTTTAAATCAATGAGCACAAATCTTGTTAGTACTTTATTATTTAGATTTTCCTTACTCTATAGGTTTGACAGTATAGATAACTAGACTAACTTTTCCTTCTAGACTATTTTATAATAGTCCCTAGGTTTCAAATATCATTGTTGATTCCATACTAATGACTTGGTATGTCATTTGCTCTAGTTTACCTAATCAAAGCCTGGAAACTTTTACTACTCTATGACTTTCTGAAGTAGTGTTATAGAGAAGAAAATTATATATATATATGTGTGTATATATATATGGTGGCCATTTGTTGTTCCCATGACTTTATTTTATTTATCCTGCCCTAAAAGTTTCTCATTATAGGGAGAAAACAAAATAAATGAGCAATACAGTAGTTCCTTGTCAGATAACATTTTCTCACTCATACATTTGAGATATAACTGTTTTAAATTTGTTTCACAAACTTTAAACATCTTGAGATCTTTTTGATGTAAGAACAATTCAGTTTCAGTTGCCATAACCAAAAGAACAGAGTGATAACAGTTACTTCCTATGTGGCAGGTCCATTGAGTATGTATGGAGTAATGCAAAGAAGGAGGCCTATGCTCACTCCATTTCTCTTCACAGTATATATTGTTGTAAGTCCTCTGTCATTAAGTGCTGCAATAATTTGGGGAATGGTCAGGTTTCATTTTTGTTGTTTCTACTATAGTCATTCAATTTGGAAGCCTTGCTCTTGACTATGACATTACTTTCTAGGCATGTGGCCTTGCTAACAGAATCTACTTGAGTCAATTATATGGTAATGGATGGAAGCTCAATTTTTGGTGATGAGTATAATGTAGTAGGTATAGTTATTGGTAATGTTATAAACCAATGTTATGTTTTCCTTTAAAAATTTCCATTATTAAAATTCTAGAAAAGAAAAGACATTTAAAGCCCAAAGAAAAGGGAAGCTATTATCTCAGTATAAGACTTTAAGTTGAATAAATCTAGCTCTTTCTTATTTTGTTGTACTACACTGGGACAAAGTAGGGCAGACTGCTCTTTTTTAGGTTAACATGATGCCCCAAGTTACAAAGGGCTGACCATTTACTCTAGTAATGTGCTAATTCACACAGGAGGAAATGATAGGCTGATAAGATGATAGACTGTGTTTTCCATGATAACCTTATCTCCCACCTCATATGTTCTTACATGTTGAAGAGTCTCTGTCCTCTCCTCCTTAATCTGGTCACTCCTGTGATTACAGTGGAAGTTAATAGTATGTGATCATAAAAAATCATAAAAGGTGATACAGTTTCCACCTAGTGCTTTTGATATATATATACTCCTGGAAACCAGCCCGTAGAGAAATCCATTGTAGTCAGGAACTGAGACCTCAGACTACACACCTGTCTGAGCTCCAGCCAGCAGTCTTTCTAACTTGTCAGTTGCATGAGTTGCCTGAGTGCAATGAGGACCCATTTTGGAAGTGGGTCCTCCAATCAGCCCAGTGACTGATGCTATGTGGGACAGCAAAAAGCCTCTGTTGAGTCCTGCCAAAATTGTAGATTTCAGCTAAATAAATGATTGTTGTTTCAAACTACTGAGTTTTGTGTCTGTTTGTTACACAGCAATATATTAACATACAAACTTGGGGACCTTGAAGTGAGAAATTGATACAATAAGCCCTAATATTTGTGGCATTGCCTATTTTAGGACTGTATGGTAGGCAAAAGCTGGAAGGGTCTAGAGATTAACACACTCTTTAAGGGCCTCTTTAAAAAGAGTTAATAGGAAATAGAAGACACTGTTTTTAGAAGCTGGTAAAAGGGACCCCCTTGTTATTTGATCCTATTAAGTTTGGAAACCTGCTGAGTAAGAATAGACTCAATAATATCACTAGGAATTTTTCCAAGTAGTGTTCAAGTACCCCCTCTCCCACTTCTACTAAAATGTGAGAAGGAAGATATGGACTGAAAAGTAAATAAAACTTAAATATAAATTATCTTGTACTTCTAGGTTTGAAAATAAAATTTTCTCATTCTTAGTCTGTGTAGAGGACAATACATTCTCAAACTAAGACAAGAAAGTAGCTTCAGAGAATAGACAATCTCAGGTGGAATTGTGAGCTCATTTGTTAAGTCCTCAGAGATGGCTAAGGTGGTGCCTCGTGACCCTTTCAGACTTAAAGTGCCCTTTCTTAGTGTAACTGGGAGGCTGGTTTCTAGCTGGTCTGAGAAGTAGTGGACAGACAGTAGCTCTGTCTGCATGTAGCATATGCACTGAGCTGTCTGATTTGTTCTGTAAGGATTCCCATGCCCATTCATGAGCCATTCATTATGTTAGGAGAATAGGGGAATGGGAGCTGTGACTAAACTAATCAGCCTCCGTTCTGTGTCTGTTTCACTCAGATCATCACTTGTCAGAAAATGGAGTTGGGAAAACATATTTGTCAGACTCTCTACACCTAACTCCTAGATCTACTTTTGTCTGATCCACTGACTGTATCAGAAAATGATGAAACACATGTTTATTCTTTTTTAAGCTCTGTAGAGAAATGTCATTATTTTATTTCTGTGCTATTTCTGACTCTGAACTACTTGTAACCTACAGAAGATTCTGAATTTTGTCCTGGGCTTTCTGAAGGCACTAGTGATGTTCTAAAAAGCCATGGGGAATGGGAATTTGGGCATAGGAAACTTGGTGAGCCTTGCCTGTAGGGTCTGGGTGACCCAGGTGAGCCCAAGGGGACACTAGTAGGTCAAGATGGGAAAACAGAAGGAATAGAGCTCTTGAGAGACAACCTGCAAATAAGACATTTTAAAAGACAAAAACAAAAATGGAAAAAATATGGCTCCAGGAGCAGCAGATTCATAGTGCAGGCACTGAGCCCAGAGATAACCCTGGAGGCAAAAAAAAAAAAAAAAAAAAAAGCTTGGCCATTGGGACTTGTGATAGAAAAAGGTCTAGTGAATTAAAACAACCATATCAGACATCAGACAGCAAAATGTTGTAAAGCATGGTTTTCAGGCAGTGGTGTTTGTGTTAGTGGAGGTGATAGCAAACAGAGCTATTGACTGAAACTTTAGTCTAAGGAATTGGGATTCTCACTTATTAAAGCTTTCTTGATAGGAAGTGATGAAGAAGATTAATAACATCACTGCTGTGACATTCTTGATGCCCTAGAGCAGGGGTTTTGATCAGAGTGGCATAGAAATGAGACAGTAAACTTGCATCATAAAGTATCTTCCTTGAGCATGACAAGTTGAAAATAAATGCTTGTTTGAAATTATAATGTATTTGCATTTTAAAGATGTATTTATTTTTTGACACAAGGTATTGTGAAGAGAGGGGGAGAGGGAGAAAAAGGAGGGAGGGGGAGAGACTGTGTTAGATCAAGTCTGGCCTCTAGGGCCTCAATAATTCAAGTCCTATTCATACATTTTTAGCGATAAGATCTGAGGCAAAAACAAAGAGTGAGGCATGACAGGCATCCATGAAGAATGAGTGGCATTATTTCTTCAAATTAAGAAACAAAAGCTAATAAATAGGAGTTCAGGAAGAAAATAACAGTGTGAAGTTCCCCCTTGACAAGGAAGGAGAGGCAGAAAGAGAGCAAATGGAGAAAGATGAGTGAAAAAGTCAGGAGCCTAGGTAATGTTGAAGATAGTTAAGGCTGAAGGAAGAGAAAAACACAGGGGGTCCATCCAGTTGGTGGCGCACCTCGTTGAGTGCATGTTACAATGCTCAAGGACCTAGGTTCGAGCCCCCAGGCCCCACCTGCAGGGGGAAAGCTTTGTGAGTGGTGAAGCAGTGTTGCAGGTGTCTGTCTTTCCCTCCCATCACCCCCTTCCCTCTCAGTTTCTGGAAGTCCCTATCCAATAAATACATAAATAAATATAATACAAATTTTAAAAAGAGGAAAAGGGCTTGGCTCAAAGTTCACCTTTAATAGAAATAATCCTTCTAAAAAAAGAGAGAGAGAGAAGAACAATGGTGGATTTTCTGCCTGCATGGTCAGGGACTGTTTCAGTTTCCATGTTGAGCAAAGAAAATCAGTTAAAACAGTTGTGGGAGTAAACACTAAGCAATGAAAAATACAAGCTTCCCGGGAACTGAGAAGAAGGGGATTATGCACATAGCCAATCAGAAAGAAAGTTAGGTTGGCAAGAAACCAATGAGGAGGATGCATGCAAATGACTTTTGGGGTGTTAGCAGTTGGTAGAACTGTCCCTGGCAAGCAGACTCATTGCTGAACATTGTTCTTTGTGAGTTTTGAAAGCCTTCCTCTTGATTTCAACTCTGAACTCACTTGGCTTTGGAAGAAGATATTGCTTGTCTTGGTAGTTTGGGGAAGAACCTGAGGTGAGAGTCATGACAGGTGGGACCAGCAGGACTTGAAGATGCCAGGGCCCTGAAGGCTTGAGGATCAGGTGAAGTGATTTAAAGAATCTCATTTCCAGGATATTCTGACTCACACCAAAGTCATGTGACTTATAGACCAAACAAGTGCAAAACAACCAAAGATGAGCTCTAAATGCTATTGACATGACCCTATTTTCAGGAAAAGGGATATTTCCTCCCAAGTTATTCAAAGCACTATGTGATCAAACCCTCACTTCAATCTTTACCTTTGTGTGGGAGTTAATCCTCCCTTCGCCCAGCTTGTGTCCCTCAACTTGGTGTGCTTTATTTCCCATGTTCTGCTCACCATCTTGGATTTGAAGGGACTGGAGAGAAAGAAAAAAATACATATAGAGAAAGGGGTTTGCGTTAGTCAAAGGGAATTCCAGAATGATTACACACACACACACACACACACACACACACACACACACACACACACACACACACACACCAAGAAAGTTTTCAAAGTGCTCAGTTCTTTAAGTATGGAGAGTCTAGCCCAGTCTAAAGAAAAAGTCATATTCATCCCTGGCCCTTGTAAACTGACCATCAATAGGGAAGGCAAACACAAACTACACCAAATACTAGTAAATGCAACATCAGCATCACCCCATCCCCAAACACATGTGGAAGAAACATGGAGCAAAAATGATGCTCATGTTCCTTTAAAATATTCTCAGAGTCAGAGAGGAAACAGGAGTTATTAGTGCATGCCTGAAGTGAAACAGGTAAAATCTTGCTGAAATCTTGGAAATACTGAGAGCATAACAGGTTCTAGTGGGTCTCAATTTCTTCTTTTTGTATATTACCACAGGCTAGTTTGTAGTAGTAAATGCGGTGATAAAAACCCACACATAGATCCATCAAGTTAGAACTGAAAAAGCAGATATGAACACATCTTTCTGGATGCTACAGAACACTAACAAACCAGATTTACTCTGTGGAAGGTCAGAGGACTATAGCATGGCCACTGGGCACTTCCCACTGCTCATCTGTTCCACGGTTGTTTTGGGAGGTAAGTGGTTATCTTTGAGTTTCATCTTTCCTCCACTCTTGGCACCTTCCTCAGTGTAGAAAATACAACTTGCTCCAAAGGAAGGGATTCATGAAATAAAAAGATGTATGTGAATACTGTCAGTCTGGCTTGCTTTAATGACAGATAGCGTCTCAAGTGTATTCTTATCTTTAGCAACATTGGTTGAGCACAATAAAGTGACTGGAATAAGGAAAATGAGACAGTTCTGAACCTCAAGGAGCACTCGAGTAGGGAGACAGGCAAACAGAGTATGATAGTAGAGTAAGTGGTGTGTCTCTGAAAGCTTGATTAAGGGTCTCAGATGACAAGAAGGACAAGCTCTACACTGCCTGTTGACAGTGTATGCAGACCTGAATCTGGGAGGAGTGGAGGTGAGTGGAGGCCTACAGAGTGCAGATACTGGCTTTACCATTTGCATAGCTAATGTCAATTTTGTTACTTTACTTCTATTACATCTCTGGGTGTGATTTTTTTCTTTAGAAAAATATCACCACTACTCCAAACTCTAGTGGGGTTTTAGGGAAGGCTTCACAGATAATGAATGATTCCTTTTTAAAAAATATTTGTTTATTTATTCCCTTTTGTTGCCCTTGTTTTTTTTATTGTTGTACTTATTATTGTTATTGATGTCATCATTGTTGGATAGGACAGAGAGAAATGGAGAGAGGAGAGGAAGACAAGGAGAGGGATAAAAAGATAGACACCTGCAGACCTGCTTCACTGCCTATGAAGCGACTCCCCTGCCAGTGGGGAGTTGGGGGCTCGAACCAGTATCCTTACGCTGGTCCTTGCACTTCGTGCCACATGTGCTTAACCCACTGCGCTACCGCCCAACTCCCATGAATGATTCCTTAATAAGAAAGAATTAAATTGCTGGTTGGTAAGAGCCCAATGACTTAGAGCACAAGACTTATATTCCTGAGGGCTCAGCAGTACAAAGTTCAATCCCTAGCACAGCCTTATGCCAGAACTGAGTAGTGCTCCGATCTCCCCTCATAAAGATAAATCTTGAGGGACCAGATGGTGGTGCACCTGGTTGAGTGCACTTTTTACAATGCACAAAGACCTGAGGTAGAGTCCCTAGTCCCCACCTGCAGGGGGAAAGCTTTTCAAGTGATGAAGCAGGGCTGCTGGTGTTTCTATGTCTCTCTTCCTCTCTGTCACCCCCTTCCCTCTTGATTTCTGGCTGTCTCTGTCCAATAAATAAAGATAATAATAAAATATTTTAAAAGTTCTTGTTTAAAAATATGTAAAGGGAAAAATCATTCAGCCAGCATAGTGAATGATAACCAGGTAGATAAAAGGACATACCAAATAGGTGCTTTGTTCTACATCTCAAAGCTTGTGGTTAAGAGAATTGTCTTGTTCCCTTTAAATTTTAAAGTTTTAAAACAAAAATAATTTGCTTTAAAGATTCATATATTGATTTTTGATGAGCAAAAGGGAATGGAATTTGGTGCCTTATCAATGTGCTATCTCCTTAGCCCTGAATTTTTTTCATTTCTTTATTGGGGATTAATGGTCTACAGTCAACAGTAAAATACAGTAGTTTGTGCATGCATAACATTTCCCAGCTTTCCACATAACAGTTCAACCCTCACTAGGTCCTCTTCTGCCATCATGTTTCAGGACCTGAGCCCTCCCCTCCACCTCAGAGTCTTTTTATTTTGGTGTAATTCACCAACTCCAGCCCAAGTTCTGCTTGTGTTTTCTCTTTTGATCTTGTTTTTCAACTTCTGTCTATGAGTGAGATCATCCCATATTCATCGTTCTGTTTCAGCCTTATCTCACTTAACATGATTCCATCAAATTCCACCCAAGATGAGGTGAAGAAGGTGAACTCACTGTTTTTGTTTGTTTTAATATTTATTTATTTATTTATTCCCCTTTTTGTTGGTCTTGTTTTATTGTTGTAGTTATTATTGATTTATTGTTGTTGGATAGGACAGAGAGAAATCAAATGAGGAGGGGAAGACAGAGAGGGAAAGAGAAAGACACCTGTGGACCTGCTTCACTGCTTGTGAGGTGACTCCCCTACAGGTGTGGTGCCGGGGGCTCGAACCAGGATCCTTACACTGGTCCTTGTGCAAAATATTTTTAATTATCTTTATTTTTATTTATTTATTGGATAGAGACAGCCAGAAATCAAGAGGGTAGGGGGAGATAGGGAGGGAGAGAGACAGAGAGACACTTGCTGCTCTGCTTCACCATTTATGAAGCTTTCCCCCTGCAGGTGGGACCAGGGACTCGAACCTGGGACCTCACACACTATAACATGTGCTCAACCAGGTGCGCCACCACCTGGCCCCTGAACTCACCGTTTTTAATAGCTGAGTAGTATTCCATTGTGTATATAGTCCACAGTTTGCTCAGACACTCATCTAGCCCTGAATTTTTTTTTTATGTGAGGGCCATCCGAGCACAAAACCTATGAACCTGGACCCCAGATGTCATGGATTCAGTCCCTAGCAGCACTGACCCATGGTAGAGAGGAGCAGTGTTCTGGTCTCTCTATCCTCATTCATCACATGTAAATCAGTATTTAAAACTTTTTTCTCAGTTGGGAAATAATTTCAACTGCTCTAAAACCCTTTCTGGAAGTAGGAAAACTATAAAGAAAACTACATTGATTCAAACAAGTATTAAGAACTTCTGTTTGGTGCCGGGCCATGGCACACCTGGCTAAGCACACACATTGCCATGCGCAAGGACCCGAGTTCAAACTCCACTCCCCACCTGCAAAAGGGATGCTTCACAGGCAGTGAAGCAGGACTATGAATGTCTGTCTTTCTCTTTTCCTCTCTCTATCCCCCTCCCTTCTCAACTTCTATCTGACCTGAAAAAATGGCCACTGGGACTGATGGATTTGTTGTACCATCATAAAGTCCCAGCAATAACCCTGATTGGGGTGGAGGGACACTTTTGTTGTAATTGTACCAGGGAATTAAACTGCTTTCTCTGAGGTCTCTAAACTATTAATGTCCTTAGCCCCTTTGCAGCTAGGAGTTATTGGTGGCTATGGATTTCAGTAACTCTTAATTCTTTTATGATTACATAGAGACATATAAGGGCTCCACCAAAAAGGAAATGCAGATATTGTTTGAGAAACATTTCTGTATCTGGCTTTATGCATGAGAAGTGTTCAATAAATATTCACTGATGTGGGTTGAATAATATCTGACAAGACATATAGAAACTGGAAGTCAAGGAATGTTATGCTAGGCAGCAATTTATTTCATTGTAGCCTATATGTTAACCTCTGGAAAGAATGAAAAGAATAATCTTGAATATAGTGGAGGATTACAAGGCAAGAAAATACATGTATACTGAGAATACTGATGTATTATTATTTGTAGTATCTCCTACAGTATCTCCTCAGCAATACTTCTAACTTTTAGGAAAACGATGTGCTGTTATAGCTTAGGATGAGTAATTATTAACAGAAAGGACAACATTAGACATGAAGTGTGGTTTTTCATGATTTCTCAATATATCCCTGTACACAATAAGACCCATGCCCCTTGACTTTTGGATAGCTTTGGCAGGTTGTTGGAACTTCAGTATTTGTGCACTCACCTGTGAGAGACCCTTAATGATGTGTATCTTTATTACTTGTGTAACAACATTTGTGGGGCCAGCAGTAGTGCATCCAGTAGAGCTTATACATTACTATGTGCAAGGACCCTGGTTCAAGCCCTAGTCCCCACTAGCAGCAAGGAAGTTTTATGAGCAGTGAAGCAGTGCTGCAGGTCTCTCTCTCTTCATCTTTATCTCTCCCCTCCCTCTCAATTTCTGTCTGTTTTTATCTACAAAAGAGAGAGAAAGAGGGATGAATGAAGGAAGGAAGGAAAGAAGGAAGGAAGAGAAGAAGAAAGGAAGGAAAGAAGGTAGGGACTCTCAGAAGTGGTGGATACATCATGCAGGTACTGAGCTCCATTGATACCCATGGTTGCAACTAAAATAATAGTAATGATAATGATAATAATATAGCAATTGTAACGACTATTGATTTGTTTCTATTGGTAAGATAGAAGGAGTCGACAGTTATATAACTAGAGAGAGAACTATTAAATTGCCTTGAAACTAAACAGTATGCTAAAGTATACACACCTATTTCTTCTAGGATTTCTGAAGTTTTATTTAAGGAATCACGAAGTCATTGTCTTGACAATTCTTTCTCTGTTGGGATTTGTGATAGGACAGGTGGCCTTCCATACGCTTGAGGTAATGTACTTGTGATAAATAAGAAAATGAGTGAAAGAACCAAAACCTGAAATATGACCTATTTCTATCCCCTCTCCTAGATGCATGGAAATTCTTTCATGTAAATAACGACTAATGATAAAAAATACATCTGACAAGGCATGGCAGTAACTATGTGCACTTAACCAGATTAAGTGCACATAGTGCAAAGCACAAGGACTGGCTCAAGGATTTGAGTTCGGACCCCTGCTCCTCACCTGCAAGGGGGTTCGCTTTGCAAGAGGTGGAACAGGTCTGCAGATGTCTATCTTTCTCTCCTCTTCTCTGTCTTCCCCTCCTCTCTCCATTTCTCTCTCTCCTATCCAGCAGCAAATAGCAACAGCAACAGCAATGACAGAAAAAAAAAAAAAGGCCTCCAGGAACAGTGGATTTGCAATGCAGAAACCAAACCGAGCCCCAGTGATGACCCTGGAGGCAAGAAAAAAAAAGTGCAGCTGTCATTAAAAGTTTTGAAAATGAAAAAATAATAATAATACAGTAAAGGGATATGAGATAGAGAAGCTGACGACACAGTGCTATCTTGAAAGAGAGCACAATTTGGTTCCGTTCCTGGCTTCTTTATCATCTGACTTTGGAATCTGGCTCTTGTTTCCTCCTCTTCCACATACTCAGGCTTTTTCCTTACTCTTGTGTAGACTATGTTATAAAAGGCAGCAGTTCCTTTCACCTGTTCTTTTCTGCCTTGCCAGATTAAATGAAAAAAAAAAAAAAAAAAAAAACCATGTCAAATAACATAGGAGATTCAAGAAAAATGTATTAATGTATTATCTCTTTATTTCAAATGCATAGTAGTTGATCAATGACCAGTTGTCCTAATACTAATTCTTGTATTTTTCAAAAAAGAGAACAGTTCTTGTACCTATCTGATAGACATTGTAAAAGCCTTTTTTTAAATTATAGTACCATGCCTACTATGACTCTTTCCAACATTTATTATGTGCCAGGATCCTTTTTTTTTTAAGAAAAATTTTCTTTATTGGGGAATTAATGATTTGTAGTTGACAATAAAATACAATAGTTTGTACATGCATAACATTTCCCAGTGTTCCACATAATAATTCAGTCCCCACTAGGTCCTCCTCCGCCATCATGTTCTAGGAGTGGAACTTTTTTTTTTTTTTACTTTGGTACAATACACCAACTCCAGTTTAAGTTCTGCTTAGTGTTTTCCCTTCTGATCTTGTCTTTTCAACTCGTGTATATGAGTGAGATCACCCCATATTTATCATTCTGTTTCTGACTTATCTCACTTAACATGATTCCTTCAAGCTCCCTCCAAGATGAGATGAAGAAGGTGAACTCACTGTTTTTAATAGCTGAGTAGTATTCCATTGTGTATATATACCACAACTCTCTCATCCATTCATCTGTTGTTGGATACCTGGGTTGCTTCCGGCTTTTGGCTATTACAAATTGTGCTGCTATGAACATAGGTGTACACAGATCTTTTTGGATGGGTATATTGGGTTCCTTGGGATATATGCTCAGGAGAGAAATTGCAGGGTCATAGGGTAGGTCCACTTCTAGTCTTCTGTGAGTTCTCCAGACTGCTCACCAGGATTCCTTTTAAGTGCTTTGCATTTCTTAATTTATTATTAACTCTTCGGTTAATTATTGGGTTAATGTGTTCACCTCACAAAGGATCTAACTCAACAGAGCTAGGTGCTATTGTTTTCCAGATGAGGAAACTGAAACAGAGATTAAACTATTGAGTCAAATATAATGCATTGTAGGAGGGAATTATATTTGCATATTTTGATCACTGTTTCTGTGTTTCCCTTTCTTCTGTGTCCAACCTTTATGATTTATGTCCTAACCACAATTTGTATTATTATCTTTGTGTTATGTTTCTCATTAAAGAATTTAAAAATCCTAAACAAATACCTGAGTCACAAATACCTGTGTACTTTGAGAATATATATATGTAGTCAATAACTTAAAAATACTTCTCTTTCACTCCCTGCAGTTATTTGAAGTTTTCCTTTCATGCTTCCTAACTTCTTAGTGACTTCTGATTGAAGTTCCTTTTTCATACTTTCTAACTCCTTTTTCATACTTTCTAGCTCCTTACAGAACTCCATTCTGAGCTCCTCTTTTGTGTTTCTTAATTCCTTAGAGAAGAATTCCTTCAACTCTTGAGTATGTTTCTCCATACTATGCTTGGATTCTTGGAGAGTCGTCATAATGAGCTTCTGTAGTCTTTCTCTGGTAGTCTTTCTACATCTATAGTTTCTTGGGCTCTCTGTTTAATTTCTTTTCTTTTTTAATATTTATTCCCTTCTGTCACCCTTGTTTTATTGTAGTTATTATTGTTGTTATTGATGTCGTCATTGCTGGATAGGGCAGAGAGAAATGGGGAGAGGAGGGGAAGACAGAGGAGGGGAGAGAAAGACACCTGCAGACCTGCTTCACCGCTTGTGAAGGGACACCCCTGCAGGTGGGGAGCCGGGGGCTTGAACCGGGATCCTTACTCCGGTCCTTGAGCTTCGAGCCTACCGCCCTACTCCCTCTGTTTCATTTCTATCTGACTGATTATGGCAGGGTTGCTGTTTAGTTCTATTTTTCTGGTGACACATTTATTGTGCTGGTTATTGCTGGCCAGCAGGTGGTGCTATTGTTATAATCGCTAGGCTTTTCTTTGTTTACATATTTCCCACGGAGGGGTTGGTGCTGGGCTTTCTTATGGTCACAAATGCTCCGTTTTTTGGTGTTTTCTTTTCCTTCCCGGAAATTCAGAAGGCTAAAATCCCTGAATTAACGATTGAGATGTCGTAAGCTCACTTCTCTTTCCTCTGGCGCTGGGATCTGCCTTCACTGCTTGCTGCATATAGAGGCATAATGGTGTCTATCCTGTTCTCATAGCTTGTAAACATAGATAACGTATCCACAGGGCAATGTTGGCTCATCAGGGGTCCACCTTGCATAATACACTTATCACATAAGCAAAATGGTTACTCAAATCAAAACTTTTGGTCAAGGTACTTAGTGCCACTCTGAGCACTAAGTTCCTCGTGTTCGGCTTCAAGCATATTCCCCTTCTTGCCCCAACTGCACTGTGAGCACCACAGTGTTTCAGCTGTAGTTGGTCAATTCCGTTTAGGTCTATAGTTGTAGTTATTTGTTGTTTTGGGGGAGATCCAAGTCCCTGATTCGATCCCTGTTACTCTATGGCCATGCCTCCCAGGAAAATAATAATAATAATAATAACACTTTATTGTATACTATCTAAAGTCATTTTGGGGATGACTAATGATAGGGACATGTCCCATGTTTGTAAACAGCAGTTACTTATCACCCACAGTGTTCATGTAGCCCAAAGTCACACATTTTTCCAGTTTACAGCCATTCGTACACATAACTCATCTGCACAGTTAGATCTAGAAATTATTACATGATTCAAGGAGTGACTTTGTAGATCACCTCTTCTTAGTTTCAAACTGGGGTTTCTTAAAGCTACTTTGACTGATCTGCAGCTACCTAATTTCTAGTAGTTCAAAACAAAAAAATAATAATAAACTTTTCTTGTTTGCCTTTGTTCATTTAGGTGCACAAACTAGTGTACCCTCTACTAAGAACCTCAAGTTTTTCACTTTTTTGCTACTTTTCACCTTTAATTTTATTTATGGCTGCTTTGGATGTGGACTTTAATTTACTCAAGAATGTGTTTTGGCAGGTAAGAACACAATTTAAATCAAATCATGGTTGATTTTTTTGCTTACTCATGTTAACAGAGCATGAGTGTAACTCGTCTGTCTTGCATATTTACCACCTTATTCTCCAGAAATACTAATGAATGAGAGTTGGGAGGGTGGGAAAAGAAGAATGTTGGCAGAGTAGCCACTCTTAGTATTGAGTAAGTATCTCCATTTTGCAAATGAGCCAGCCTTGGTTTCCAGGCCACAAACTGACAAAAATCAGAACCTGGATTCATATCTCACATCTGACTTTCTCTTAGTTATATCTGTGGATTTCACATCTTCAGGTCTCACATTGTGTTGCATTTGTGCCACTTACCTATTTTCTTAACTATGATTGTCAGACTACTTTTCCTATCAAGAAAATTTTACATTTATTTTGTTCTTCTGGGTTATTGCTGGGACTAGGTGCCAGTAAGACAAATCCATTGCTCCTGGGGGGCCAGTTTTTCCTTTTTTTTTTTTCTTTTCTTTCTTTTGCTGATAGAAACAGAAAAGTTGAGAAGAAAGGGAGAGACTGAGAAACATCTGCCGCAGTGCTTCACTACTTGTGAAGCTTCCCCATGTCAGGTGGGGACCAGGGATTTGAATCCTAGCCTATGCACACATGTGAATATTTGTTCTGATGTCTTGACTTAGGCATCTATCTTCTGATTGATGTCCAGATTTTTTTATTACCTTTATTTATTAGATAGAGACAGAAATGGAAAAGGGGGAGATAGAAAGGGGAGAGACAGGGAGACAACTGCAGCCCTGCTTCACCACTTGCAAAGCTTTCCCCTTACAGGTGGGGACCCCAGTGATAACACTGGAGGCAAAAAAAAAAAGAATATATACTCTCTAATTGTTGGATTCATGGGTAGGAATTTGTTCGGTAGTTTATATTGCTTTTCAGTGCCCCTTCCTCTACACACACACACACACATACACGTATCAAGCTTCTATTTTGACTATGAATTTATCAATTTCTCCCTTGTAATTCTGTCTGTTGTTTTTGATGATAATTTTGTTTATAAGGTTACCCTGGTTTACAAGACTAGAATTGTATTAGAAATACAAGTTTACTCCTTTTCCATGTGTTACCACAATTAACCCACCACCAAAGATCTGTATTTCTTAAATGTGATTTTGGGTTTTATCAATATTTTGCTTTGCTTTTGACTTTTCTCATTCTTTATTCCCTTCTTAAACAAGGAAGCTAATTTCTTTCTTTTTCCTTTTAGTTCGTCCTTCTTATCTAAAAGTTGTATATTTTATTTTAATTTTTGAGGCAGACACGCTACCTGTTTGATATATTTTCTCTCTCCCTTTCATGAAAATTCCATATATATATATTTTTTAATTTTTAATTTTTTTTTTTTTTTGCCTGGTATGGTCATGAGAACAGCATGAAAGTAGTACATTTTCCTGCATCCTTGACATTACAGAAAACAATTTGACCAACAAAATGTAGAAAACAGTTTGCTAAGTAAGGTTTCTAGAATGCTTTTAATAAGGGGGCTAATCTGGGGCCAGGTGCACCTGGTTGAGTGCACATGTTACAATGTGCAAGGACCCAGGCAGGTTCAAGTCCCTGGTCCCCACCTGCAGGGGGAAAGATTCACGAGTGATGAAGCAGTGCTGCAGTTGTCTGTCTCTCTTCCTCTCTATCTCTCCCTTCCCTGGTTGTCTCTATCCAATAAATAAAGATAATAAAAATAAATTTTAAAAAATAAGGGGCTAATCCACTGTCATGTACCCTTCTATTACCCTTCCCCAACCCCCGTTTTTGCCTGGAGCTTTCCAGATCAATACTGAGAAATTTGGCAAATTTTTTATGTAGATGCAGGAGAAATTCACGTTTCATAGTAAGAATATTTTGAACTAGTAAACTAGAATAAGTTCATTAATTAGAATAATATCAAACTATTAAACTAGAATAATACCAAGAGAGATTGGTGAATTAGTCTTGTAATTATAATACATATCTGTTCCAGAAGAGATGTTTTCATTCTTTTTTCTTTTTCCGGCACTAGGGTGCTCCATTGCTCTCAAGACTTTTTCACTTCTAAATTTCAGATAGAGACAGAAACAGAGAGCCACCACATTACTAGAATTTTCCCTTAGTTTCATGGCACTCCTATGTGCTCTGAAGTTCAAAGTCTAGACCAAGGATATGGCAAGGCACTAGTGAGATATTTTCTACCATAGCAGGGGAGGTTTCTTTGTAGCAGATAATCTGAAATACATCTCCAAAGTAAGAACATAAAACATTTGTAACCAAGATCTGATTCTTAGGACGTAAGTAAGTTCAACCATATTCTCTTTCGATTGCAAGTCTAATATTGTGCTATGACTCATTTTCACAGGTCTTGTTAATGGGATTTATCAGCTTTGTTACAGCACTCATCATTACTGGATTTGTGGTTCTGAAATTTAACAAATATTCTTGGAATCTGCAGTATTCCCTGCTCTTTAGCTTGACCCTGGTCGTCATAGATCCCATTAATTCTGTGAATTTCATGAAAAATATAGGTATGTCAGATTGAAAGTTTTAAGACAAATCACTTTCATTTGGTTACATTTTTTCTTGCACAAGTTGTACATCTAGTTAGGATAGCTATTGTGCTGTTTTTCTTGGAAATGGAGCATTGATTGACCAGGACACAAAAGGCAACCCAAGATCTGGTCTAAATTGTACCAATCATAATCTCAAAGAATTTTTACACCTTTTCAATGTGTTACCACAACCCACCAGGAGGAGAGAGGAGAGGTCAGAGCACCACATAGTTCTGATATTTGTGGTACTGGGTTTCAAAGCTGGGGCCTCTGGTATGCAAATTCTGTGTTCTTATCCTATCTCTTTGAGCAAAAATTTGCATTTTATTCCATTCTATTGAGTAAATGAGTCCTAAGCTACAAAATAGAGACTTTATATATATATATATATATATATATTATTGATTTAAATATGATCAACAAGACCATAGGACAAGAAAAATACAGTTCCACACAATTCCCACCACCAAAGTTCCATATCCTATCACCTTCATTGGAAGCTTTCCTACTCTTTATCTCTCTGGGAGCATGGACCCAGGATCATTATGGGGTCCAGAAAGACCTCTATCAGATCCCTCTCTCCACCGTCACTGGTCATCTCCATCAGGAACAACACAGTGGACCCTCTTGTGGGCCTCTACAGGACCTTGCCCTCAATGTGGAACAACAATGGTAGTGACTACCTCACTCTCTGAAGGGAGACTGGGTGAACATATTCTGCCACTTGAGGAAATCGTGTCCTGAAATGAGTGCAGCCTAGAATGTTCCTAGCTATGACCACGGAATGCTAGCTCAAACCTGCAGGGATGCAGAGGTTACACAGGCTCCTGTGCTGAATATGGACCCCAAATCAGATCGATGGGGTTTATGGTTAATGATATTTATATACTCTTCCCATATTTGGGAGCTACTCTCTTTCCTGATCCAGCTTTCTATTCCTTTTTCCAACTATGACACCCTCTCCCCAGACAATACCTCTAGCCCACCTGCATGCTAACTGTCAGGCTCAGGCAAAAATTAGTAAAGTCATGGGCCCCTTAAAATATACCTAAAATAAACTTCCTAACTTTTCCAAAATCAAGACCCCCATATTGCATCTGCTATATTCTTAACCTTTAGGCTCCTGATTATCAATTTGTTCTGCTTTATATCATAATGCTTTTCAGCCACCAAGTTGCAGATGTTACCATGACACCAATATGACTTCCCTGGACAAACGACCTCACCAATGTGTCCTGGAACCCCACCTCTCCAGAGTCCTGCCCCACTAGAAAAAGATAGAAACAGGCTGGAAGTATGGATCAACCTGTCAAAGTAGAGATTCTGCTCCACCCTTAGTGAAAAGCTTCTAAGGTCTTGCTATCTCTTATTAGAGCGCCCTCTATTTTGGAATAGCTGAGGGTTGTGGTTTATTTAAAAGGAATGAGGCCACTGGGCAGTGGTATACTGGGTAAAGTGCATGTTCCTATGTGCAAGAACCTTGGTTCAAGCCCCATGTCTGTACCTGCAAGGGGGAAGCTTCATGAGAAATGAAACAGAGCTCTAGGTATCTCTTACTCCCCCCTCCACCTCTCATACTGCTCTTATTTATTAAAAATATATATATAAGGAAATATAAGAAATGGGTAAGAGTACATTCTGGCAAATATGTTATCCAATAAAGCTTATTCCCCAGACAGTATATGGGTCCTGTACTATGTTTCATCTTATTTGAAATATCTGATATCACTCTGAAATATCCCTGTTTTCACATTCTGTTAAAACAACTGCAAAAAAAATAAACAGAAAATTATTAACTATACATCCATTTACATTTTTAGAAGCGTATCATAGAGCATTTATCCCAGTAGGATTTGATTCTCATCTAATTATATTAGTAAAGCATTTATTGCTTTCTAATCCTGTTAAAAAATTACAAGTGTGCCCTTGCTTTTAGACCAGTAAATTTTAACAGACAGTAATTTTCATTTCCTATAAGTACTAAGAAAACTTTTATCCTGAGGCCTATAAATGTTTTTTTTCAATTTTTATTTGATTAATAGTAGATTACAAGATTATAAGGTTACAGTGGATAGTTGCACATTACATCCACCCCTAAAGTTCTTTGTTCCCACTCTCTACCTCCCAAAGATAACCACTGTAGTTCTCACAAGTCTTAGAACCAGTTTACTTACTTCTGTTTGCTTATTTATTTGTTTTGTAAATTCATGAGCATTAGTTCTCCAGATTCCATATATGAGTGAAACCATCTGGTAGTTTATAAATACTTTCTAATTTAGTTTTTCACTCAATTTCATCATATCAAAGTCTTTTTATTTATTTACCACTGATTTACACAGTTATAGAATTTCAGAATATAGTTTCATATATATACATATATATCCCACTACCAAAGTTCCTGTGCTTCAGTTTTTCTCTGGTAGCCACCATAATTTTTGCATACTTTAAGAGACAGTTTGGAACTAGGAACATCTAAGGAAACCACCTGGGACTGCAACAAGACAGGACTAGAACGACTTTGGGAACCCACCAAATCACCAGTGAGTGCAAACACATATGGCTTGTTGAAAGAAAGGAGGAGCCTAAGGATTCCTGGGGCAAAAGCCCTTATCTACTATGGAGCAGCTGGAAACTGTCTGGCAGTTTACCAGCTGAGGCACCACCTCCAGTCTGTTTTACTAACAAAAAGGCTGCTGAGGGGAGAAGAGAATTTGTCTAAGACTCATCAAATGAGTCTCCATGGATACTGCCCCTCAGAGGTTGGAGTAGCAGCCCGGGAGGCCCCGTGCTGACATTGAGGGGCAAAGGACTGGCCTGGAAACTCAGGAGAAGATCTATACTCTAGTGGGCGAGAGGTGGGGCTGTATAGTGAGAACCTTTCCACATGGTTCTCCTGATGAATTGGGGATACATAGTGAATAACTGACACAGAACCCACCGAGTATAAATGGGACTTTTTTGGAAACTCACAGGGCCAACAATTTTCAGCCTGGCTTTGGCTGCTGGAAGAGCAGCTGAATTGAGCCCAGTGCTTTGTATCCTTGGGCATGGGAATCTCTGTGCATGACCACTGTGTTATCTCTCCCTCACCCTGATTTATGTCTTGGTCAGAAATGAATGATTAAGCTAAGAAGCCTAATTATAGTTAAAAAAAAAAAAAAAAGCCTTCAGGTTCCCATAGCCTACAGGGAAAAAAAAGAACAAAAGAGGTTTCAACAGCCACTGTGCTTCAACTCAGAGCTTGAGAGAATATTGAAACAAGCTCCCAGAGGGATAGAGAATGGGAAAGCTACCATGGGAGGGGGTGGGTTATGGGGATTGGGTGTTGGGAATTGTGTGGAGTTGTACCCCTCCTACCTTATGCTTTTGTTCACTAATCCTTTCTTAAATAAAAAATTTAAAAAAAAAATGAGATGACCAAAGGCAAAGGTCTGATTGACCTCCAGGATCTAAGAGAGGTCCCTAGTCTACAGTCACCATGGAAATGGGGTCCTGGTTCCTGCAAGCTGTTTACACAGCAGTTTAGTGCTAACACAAAGTTTATCTGCCAGGTTTCTTACTCACTGTAAGTTTTTCTTTCTTCATATTGTTAAAATTTTATTTATTATAAAAAAAAAAAAGAATATTGAAACAACAGTTAATTTCCATTGTGAATTCTTTAAGTACCTAACTTAGACACAAGAGTCCGTTTGGTTACTATTATTTTTGAAAGTTAGTTTGCTCTAGTGGTCTATATGCCACATAAGAGAGAAACTACCCTATATATATATTTTTTTTTAATCTCTATACTTATTTCATATTGTATGATCATTTCCAGTTTTATCCATTTTGAGTTTGACTCATTTTTATGGTGGGATCACTTGTATTTATACATCATGTGTAACCCTCTCTGTGATTGAATGGCCCTCTCTCCAAAAGTGCTTTGTGTCTAATTGGCAAAATATACTAATTTTTAAAGAACAATATTTTTACCAAATGCCTAAATAATAAAACCATACTTATATAGTCTGAATCATGCTTCTTTGATGCGGTGCCTTTATACACTGGAAACGTTAGTGAATGTTCCCGTATAAGTTAAAAGGAACTTGTGTATTCATTACATTTAAAGAGCACACAAGGCTTATAATTTTTATTTTAAGGTATATCTGCTATAGGAGCTTATAGAAGAATAAAACATAAAGTCTTGGAATGAAATTTAATTTAGTTGAGTGAAAAAGATATCCACACATAGAAAAATACTTCAACAGTAAGTGGTAGTATCTGGGTTGTGGAATTACAGATGGTTTTTGTTCTTTTCCAAATTTTACAGTGAATTAATGAGTATGACTTCATTACACACTAAGCCATAAAGAATACATGAATGCATTTCAACACTGATGCTTCTTTCATGTGGCATAACGCTTACCAGATGCATCAGTGTTGTAATGCCTATCAGTCAGGACTTCATCCCTGTCTGTGAATGGATCATATTTCACTGTAGGGATTAACCACTTTTACCCATTCAACAACCAATAGATTGTGGTCATTTCCACTTTTTTTTTTTTACTATTATTCGTAATACTGCCATAAATAATGCTGTAAGTTTTTATGTCCACATATATTTTCAGTTCTTTTATACTTACTTATAAAATGGTATATTTTACATTTCTAAAATGCAGTTCTTTTGGAATCAGACTGTTTTATCCATTCTGAAGCTCAAGCATGTTTGAGCCCATGACATGTCAAAGATTACCATGATTATGTTCTAGTGTCTTTGGAGATGTAAAAGGTGCAGCAGAGGGGGGAAAAAAAGTGATTGTAATTGAATCGCAGATCCATCCCAGTCATGACAGCCTTCTTTTTATATAGCATATTCCTGTGTAAAAGTGTCATTTTTCATTAACCATATGATTTTTACTTTGCATTTCTTTTTCTAGGTATTTCCAAAATGCATACTGATATCATCAGAGGAGAATCAATGATCATCTTTAGCTTCACATCCATTTTTTTTGGAAATTTCCGGAGCAATCTAACTAGTTTTTTCATGATTAAGGGTAGGAACATTATTTCATTGTCTGTATGCTTTCCAAAATTATTGTTGTGGTATATTCCAATGTGTTCTGAAGTTAAAATACATTCAAGAGAACTTCACTGCCATCTCTACCTTTTGCTGGTACCTGTTAAGAGAGTATATCCATTGGGAAGGGGTGGTTGAATAATAGTTATGCAAAAGTCTTTCTTGCCTGAGGCACCAAAGATCTAAGGTTCAATGCCCTGTATCATCAAAAGTCAGAGCTAAGCAGTGCTCTGTGGGTGTGTCAGAGGGGAGAAGTTTATCAAGTAAGGAAAAGAGAATTACCATTTGTATGTTTTCTTGGACATGAATGAGGAAAGAATGTTGAAAAAGCTATGCATTTCATCTGCCCATATATGTGAACACACACACACACACACACACCTCATCTGACTCAGTTTTACTTTATTCCTGGATCCATTTGGAGCTCAACTAATTGAAATTAGTTATGAATTGAGTTGGTCCTGGTTTTGTGTCTGAGGATGAAAGTCTGTTCAAGCAGAACTGGAAAGGCAAACCTAGAAGTGAAAGTAGAATTTGTGGTTAAAATTCACTGGACTGGAAAGCATACTGTCTTGCTTATATTTGCATGTGTGAAACTAGAGAAGATGAAAGAGTTGGAAATCACAGCCTGAAGAGGGGAAAGGTGTTCTCCTAACATGTGCCTGTGGTTGGAGAAAAATGTTCAAAGAAGGAAATGTGGATGATATAGAGGGGTTACAGGCTTCTCACTGGGGGCCCTCTGGACATTTGGGATGGTATGCTCAAGGCATAGCTTGACACCTTCTCACAGACTCATAATCCAAGGGGATTATGAGTATTTCTCCTTTCCCTTCCCAGTCACCCTAGGCTTGTAGGCAGGAGTCACAAATGTATTGCAGGTCAGTGGGGCCTCTGCATAGAGCTGCTTGACCCCTCACAGTGTACAAAACTTTGAAGTGGGTGTCTTTGAGTTGGAGAGTCTCTCTCTTGTCTTTTCCCCAGACTTTTCACACATACTCCTTCTGCTCAAGGTTCTGGAGAACGTTGGTGTCTTCTCTTCCAGGATAAGTAACCCCCAGCTACTGACTGAGGACATGTACTCTTAACATCTTTTCACAGTCACACCTTCTTGGGAAACTCACATGCATCAAAGAATATGGTCCCTACTCAGAAGTCTCAGAGCAAGCCACAGTGTAGAGATCTAGATGTCATCAGTGAGAGAAGTAAAAGTCAGAATTCACATTTCTCTTCTCTTGTGTTTTCTTTCCCTAGAGTTGCACATTATCGTGGCTCTCTGTTTGAGCGCTTTGGGAAGCACCTTTTGTGGATATTGGTGTGCAAAATTCATTCAGTTCATAATGAGTGATCTTTTCAGCAACACACTGACTGCTGTGGTTCTCTGTTTCTCAATGGTATACCTGATTTTCTACACTGGTAAGGAAGCAGAAAGAAAGAAAAAGAGAAAGAGGAAGAAAGAGAAGAAATTGTCTGTAGCATAAGTTATATACATCTTTATTTTTCTGTGATATTGACTGATTTTAGTATATGTCCTCAACCTTTTAGAAATATGTGCATATACACATCTATATTCATGTATGTAGTCATATTATATATATATATATATATATATATATATAGTCTTATAATATTGGCATTGTGACAAATACAGTACTATCGGATTTTTTAGAGAGAGAGAATGAAAGAAACCACAGCACTGAAGCTTCCTTCAGTGCAGTAGGAACCAGGCTCAAACCTGGGGTGGGTGTTATAATTTTAATTAAAATTAACAGTTTTCTTCACAACAGATGTTATCTAACCTTTTCTTTTTTTAAATCACTACTGGGACTTCATCACTCTAAGGTGACTTACTTTGTTTATTTTTTTAGAAAGGGGCCAAGTGGTAATGTACTCAATTGTGTGTGCACATGTTAACATGTGCAAGGGACCCAGGTTCAAATCCCTGGTCTCCATCTGCAGGGGGGAAGCTTTATGAGTGGTGAAGCAGTGTTATAGGTGTCTCTCTTTCTCTCTCCCTCTATATCTTACCCTTCTATGTCAGTTTCTCTCTGCCTGTAATATAGAAATAATTTTTAAAAAGAATGAGAGAGAAGAGGGAGAGAGGGAAAGATGCCACAGCACCAGAGCTTCCCCTTACTGTGGTGGGGGCCAGGCTTGAACCTGGGTTATGCACATGGAAAATTAGGCATACTATCCAGGTGAGCTATCTTACCTGTCCTTAAGTCATGACTGTTACTGGAAAGGACTGTAATGACTTTTAAAAGCCAACAGTGGAACTGGGTGGCAGCACACCCAGTGGAGTACACATTACCATATGCAAGGACCTAGGATCAAGTCCCTGGTCCCCACCTAAAGGAGGAAATTTCACATGATGCAATGCTACAGGTGCCTCATCTTCCCTTCCCTTCTCTTTTCTTCTTTTCTTTCTCTTCTTTTTTCTTCTCACCTCTTCTCTTCTCTTCCCTTCCCTTCCCTCTCCTTCCTTTCCCTTCCCTTCCCTTCCTTTCCCTTCCCTTCCCTTCCCTTCCCTTCCCTTCCCTTCCCTTCCCTTCCCTTCCCTTCCCTTCCCTTCCCTTCTCTTTTCTTCTTTTCTTTCTCTTCTCTTTTCTTCTCTTCTCTTCCCTTTCCTTCCCTCTCCTTCCTTTCCCTTCCTTTCCTTTCTTTTCCCTTCCCTTCCCTTCCCTTCCCTTCCCTTCCCTTCCCTCCTCTCCCCTCCCCTCCCTTCCTCTCCTCTCCTCTTCTCTCTCTCTCTCTCTCTCTCCTCCCTTCCTCCCTTCCCTCTCAACTTCTACCTGTCATATATATATATATATATATGATGGAAAAGAGGAAAGAAGGAAGGGATGAGAATTGGCCACTAGGACCAGTGAATTTGTAGTGCAGGCACCGAGCCCCAGCAATAGCCCTGGTTGGGGGGGGGGGGGGGAACTGTAATAGTAATTGTAGGAAATAGAAATAAGACTTAAAGAGAGCTCTCTTGACTTCACATGCCCTGCTTTATTGTCTTATTATTTATTTAGGTTGCATTCAGCTAAATGAGTAGGAAAAAAAAGAAATATAACTTGAATTTAAGTGATTAGAAAAATCAGGGAGGGAGGAGGTAGATAGCATAATGGTTATGCAAACAGACTCTCTTGTGGCCTGAGGCCACAAGGTCCCGAATTCAATCCCCCACACCACCATAAGCCAGAGCTAAGCAATGCTCTGGTAAGAAAAGAAAAGAAAAAAAGAAAAAGAAAAAAAAATCAAAGGAATGATAAAAATCCTATACAAAGTATACCAATATTAGCTAACTAGGTAGTAAAATAAGTACATAAAAACAACAAACATGGTCTGGCAGGTGGCACAGTAGGTAAAGTGTCAGACGTGTATACGTGAGGTCCCCAGTTTGATTCCCAAGACCAACGGTGCTAGACTGATGTTCTGGTCCCTCTGCCCCTTTCTCTTTCTCTCTCCTGCTAATATATAAATTCCTTAAAAAATGAAATTCAACTGATACTAAATTTCCAAATTTTAGTCCCTGGATATGCTTATAAAATATGTGCTTATAATCTGATTGTGACGTATTTGTAAGTAGGCCTCAATACAGGACAGAAAGACTGAAACTATAATAAAAGAGTTCAGAATGTGTAGAAAGTCTGAGAGAGTGCAGGTGGTTAGTGCAGGCCGGCCTTCACTGGGTGAACAGGTGATAACAAGTAACAACGATGAAGGTCAGACTGAACTTTGACTGAGACAGCAGCTTCTGTAACCCTGGCTAGCTTCTGCCCTCCTAAACGGTAGCCCTTTCCCCCGTGGTATATTTGATGCTGAGCCTAAATTTCCCAGACACAGCTATGCAGGAAAAACAACAGTAATTAAGGCTACCAGACCCTGAGCAACAGGTCCAAGTCCCACCCCTTAACCTTGCAGCCTCTGCTTCTGTAATGAAGCTTTTTGCTCTCAAACCTGCACCCCACCCCCTGTACTGTCCCTTTGTTTGGAGCCAGAGTTATCAGGAAGATCTGAGCTCCTGGCCTGCATGTAAATAAACTACTTTCTTCCTCCACCCACCTCAGCTTCAGTCATCTTGATTATTATTAATAGAGTTCCTTAACAAAACAATAAACACATAATGGTCATGTTTACAATCAATTTGTTGCTTTAAAAGTGTTCCAAGCACTCCTATGTCATTTAACTTAATTCTCCTAATAACCTTGTGAGGCATTATTCCTTTACACACATTCCACAGATGCAGCGGCCCTGAAGGAGAAAGGGGAGGTGACCTCCCCAGAACCAGGAGCACTGGCTGACTCCAAAGTCTTACACATTCTATTCTCTTCCTCTTTTGTCTGACATTTATAAAATATTCTGCTTAAAACAAATAGAAATACCTTGTGATCTAGCAATTCTATTCCTCAGCATTTATCCAAAAGAGATAATGACACTAATTGGAAGATATACATGTACCCCTATGTTCATAGTTCATAGCTGCATTATTCACAATTGCCAAAATATGGAAGCAGCCGAGTGCCCTTCAACAGATGACTATATAAAAAAGTTATGGGGCATATACTAAGTGGAGTACTACTCAGCAGTAAAAAAGGTGATAATGTGTTCTTTGGGATAAAATAGATAGAACTAGAGATGATGCTTAGTGAACCACCAAGTTGCAGATTCTATTATGATTCCATCCTGACTTCCCTGAGCAGATGACCTCATTAATGTGTCCTGGAACTTTACCTCACCACACCTCACCAGAGCCCTACCCCACTAGGGGAAGATACGGGCTAGGGTTATGGATCGACCTGCCAATGTCCACGTCCAGTGGAGAAGCAGTTACAAAAGCCAGAACTCTCATCTTCTGCACCTCAAAAAAGAATATTGGTCCATACACCCAGTGTGGGAGAAACAATAGGAGGGGAGATGACCAAAAGACTCTGAACTTCAACTCCATTAGAATCCAGAGACAGAAGAGGGAAAAAAGGGAGGACATTTGGAAGTAGTAGTAGGTGTAGGTGTGACCTGGAAAAGAAGAAAATACAAGGTCATAGGGGAAAAAAAGGAAAATATATACAAATATAGACAGATAGTTGTAGAAATAATACTTAACCCATATCTGCAACCTTGGGAGAACTGCTATAGCTTACAATGGAGAGAATGGGGACACAGAACTCTGGTGGTGTGGAATGGTGAATGGTATGGAATTATACCCCTGTTATCTTATCATTTTGTAAATCAATATTAATTTCAATAAAATAAAATTTAAAAAAATGTTCTGTTTGAAGGTTCTGCAGCCCAGGACTGTAGGGCTTTATAGTAGTCAAAACCTTTTTTTTTAAAATATTTATTTTCCCTTTTGTTGCCCTTGTTGTTTTTCATTGTTGTTATAGTTATTATTGTTGTTATTATTGATGTCATTGTTGTTAGATAGGACAGAGAGAAATGGAGAGAGGAGGGGAAGACAAAGAGGGGGAGAGAAAGATAGACACCTGCAGACCTGCTTCACTATCTGTCAAGTGACTCCCCTGCAGTTGGGGAGCCGGGGCTCGAACCGGGGCTCGAACCGGGATCCTTACACTGGTCCTTCAGCTTTGTACTATGTGCGCTTAACCCGCTGCGCTACCGCCCGACTCCCTCAAACATTCTTTATAGCTAATTTTTCTCACACACAACATCTAGACATTCACTGAGCGCCTGAAGAATACAGTTTTAGAGTGTATTTATCTGTCAAAAGAACATCAGAGGGGCAGGGTTAAGAATACATGTAGTTGAGGCCAGGTGGTGGTGCACCTGGTTGAGTGCCCATGTGACAGTGTGCAAGGACCTGAGTTTGAGCCCTGCCCCACACCTGCAGAGGAAAAGCTTTGCAAGTAGTGAAGCAGTGTTGCAGGTGTCTCTCTGTCTCCCTCCCTCTCTACCACCCTCTCCCCTCTCAATTTTTGACTGTCTCTATCCAATAGATAAAGATAATACAAAAAAGAAAGAAAGAAGAAAGAGAGAATGAATGAATGAATGAAGAAAGAAAGAAAGAAAGAAAGAAAGAAAGAAAGAAAGAAAGAAAGAAAGAAAGAAAGAAAACCTATTACAATGTGCAAAGACCAAATTCAAGCCCCAGTTGCCATCTTTAGGGAGGGGCACTTCACAAGCAGTACAACAGGGCTACAGATGTCTCTCTTTCTCTCTCCCTCTCTATCTTTCCCTTCCCTTTCAATTTCTTTCTGTCCTGAAAATAAACATCAGGCTTCAAGGCCCGCTGTTTCCAAGGAAGTACCGGGCGTGACCCACAGCCTCAGTGACCTGCCATGCAGTGTCCTCATGATATTGACTAGAAACTGTTACAAATTATATATTTATGGGTTCCACCTGCAGTAGGGCTTGACAAACTATCCTATGGGGCAAAGCTGCCTATTTAATTACTTTGTAAAGCCCCAAACAATGGTTTTTACATTTTAAAATGGTTTTTAAAAAAAAAAAACCCAAGAAAGAATATTTTGTGTCTTGTGAAAATTACATTAATTCTAATAAATTCTAATTTCCCTGTGTACTATACATCAGACACTCGCCCACGTATTATCTAGACACTCTTCCACGTGTTATCTATGGCTGGCGTATACTGCGACCTTGCTGAACTGAGTAGTTATGATATGCATCATCAAGAGGCTTCCCAAAATGAAAGTTTCATTAGCTTTGCAGAAAATTTTCACCAACCCTTAATCTCCATAGTTAGATCAATCCCTTGAAGAAGACTGTATTTCTTTGGAAATTTAAATTTAAATATCCAACCTAGTCTTCTTTCTACTCAAGATTAAGTAAATTCATTTGCAAATTTGTAACGAACTAATTTTATTCTTTTCCCTCCTTTACAGTGGAATTTTTCGGAATGTCAGGAGTGGTTGCTGTTGTCACCGTCGGACTGCAATTAGATTCCTTAAGCTTTAAACCGAGGATTGAATTAATAATTACTCAGTAAGTGTTCCATTGTAAGCTCCATATAGATCTCATATATGGATTTAATAATGGGGCTCAGGTGGTGGTGCACTCATTTAAGTACATGTGTTTCTGATCCAGGTTTGAGCCCCTGGTTCCCACCTGCCGAGGAAAGCTTCAGAGTGGTGAAATAGTACTACAGGTCTCTTTCCTTCTCAATATACCCCTCCCACCTCAGTTTCTCTCTATCTTTATCCAATAAGTGAATAAATAAATTTTTTAAAAGTCCAGTAAACTTATGTGAATATATGTGCATTGATATAAATTCGGATATATATGCATATATGTATTTACTAGCTTTTAAGTAAAAAAAAATAACTACTTAGAAAATATATTACTTACAATGAGATTTCCTGCCATTTGTCCTAGGTTCCTAGTAATATTTTCATCAGTATACCAACATTTAATATATACTTTTTTTGGCATAATAATTGGATGTGGAGAAACTAATTACTTAGGATTCCACTCTGTTATTTTCATTTTCATCTTGTTTGCAACACTGAATGTAGTAAGGTAAGAATTATGTTTTTAAAAGCTTTATTATTATTTTCTTATGAGCATGTGAGGAAGAAAGATACTGAGCAGGAACTCTGGCACATGTGGTGAAAAGGATCAAACCTGGGACCTCACACATGCAAAGCATGTACTCTACTTCTAGGCCACTTCCCCTACCCTGAAGTCCTTTATGTGACACTACATGATTCTTGGGAAATGACTCAAGGGAAATTTGGCTAAGTTTATGGCTCTACCACAGTGTTAACAATTGATTCTTGTGTCCTCCCTGCTTAGTTTCTGAATCTGGTAGCCTTCCAGAGTATAAGTGGACTTCTTAA
The DNA here is from genome assembly GCF_950295315.1 of Erinaceus europaeus. NCBI lineage: Eukaryota > Metazoa > Chordata > Mammalia > Eulipotyphla > Erinaceidae > Erinaceus > Erinaceus europaeus. The sequence goes on along the minus strand of NC_080170.1, from coordinate 51,624,002 downwards.
TATGATGAGAAGTTTGTCTGCATGAGTGCTCTACCACAATCCAAATATCACAAAATTGTTAATAATCCCCTCATATCTGCATAGAACTTCCAAGTATTATCTTTCAAAATTTGAGCAGGCTCCGCGGAATTTAGATGTAGCTTTCATTAGTCCCAGAAAGTTTGAAAAGCTTAATAAACTCATTTGCCTTCTCTTCCCTGGGGGGGAAAAAAAGTTTTATGTAGTATTTAATACAGAGTTTTAAAACTGGATACCACTAACATATACTGAATGTCTAAAGATGATGTTTTCCTTCACAGATTGGTGACAATCATTTTGGTAAGCCCTATTCTGATACATTCCAGTAATGAATTTAACTGGAGGTGGGGAGTTGTAATGGCCTGGTCTGGAATTAAAGGAAGTCTCAACTTACTCTTGGCTCCTGATATATATAATGTGGCAGAAGAAAAAATAAAGTCACCAGAAATGGTAGGAGAAAACATTCCCAGAATCATTCATTCCTATTTGTTTTATTTAAAATAGTTATTTATTTATTTAATTTATTCCCTTTTGTTGCCCTTGTTGTTTTATTGTTGTAGTTATTATTGTAGTTATTGATGTCGTCGTTGTTGGATAGGACAGAGCGAAATGGAGAGAGGAGGGGAAGACAGAGAGAAGGAGAGAAAGAGAGACACCTGCAGAGACCTGCTTCACTGCCTGTGAAGCAACTCCCCTGCAGGTGGGGAGCCGGGGCTTGAACCGGGATCCTTACACCAATAACCTGGTGCTTTGCGCCACCTGCGCTTAACCCGCTGCACTACCGCCCAACTCCCTGGACATAACTTTTTTTTTAATTTATTTTTTATTTAAGAAAGGATAAATTGACAAATCCATAGGGTAGGAGGGGTACAACTCCACACAATTCCCACCACCCAATCTCCATATCCCACCCCCTCCCCTGATAGCTTTCCCATTCTCTATCCCTCTGGGAGCATGGACCTAGGGTCATTGTGGGTTGCAAAAGGTAGAAGGTCTGGCTTCTGTAGTTGCTTCCCCACTGAACATGGGCATTGACTGATCGGTCTCATACTCCCAGTCTGCCTCTCTCTTTCCCTAGTAGGGTGGGTCTCTGGGGAAGCGGAGCTCCAGGGCACATTGGTGGGGTCTTCAGTCCAGGGAAGCCTGGCCGGCATCCTGATGACATCTGGAACCTGGTGACTGAAAAGAGAGTTAACATACGAAGCCAAACAAATTGTTGAGCAATCATGGACCCAAAGCTTGGAATAGTAGAGAGGAAATGTTAGGGGGGGTACTCACTGCAAACTCTAGTGCACTTCTGCTTTCAGGTATATATTTTGCAGTAGTTTACGGATACGTGTGAACATATGCTCTCTCTCACAGAAACTGGTGTATATCTAGGTTTTGGGACTTTGTTAGAAAGTGAACCACCTGGGATGTAATTAGAGAATACTATGAAAGGAAAGGTCTCACCCGAGTAATGAAGCTGAAGGGTTGTCATTCCACACGTGAAGTCTCTGGACACAGTCTGAGCTGAAGCATGTTGAGGTGGCAATTGTTGTGTTGATTAGGTTGCGATCGGTAGATGCAATATTATTTGATATGGATTGGGAGAGGCATACGGGAAAGTGGGCCCTATCCAAAGGTTCAAGGACTGGGGGAAGTAGAGGCGCTATAGTGGAGATGTGAGGTTCCTGCTGTCTTAGGGTTCAAAAAGACAATGGATAGTTAATGTTATCATCACATTATTTGGTAATTGGGTTAACTTTGAAAAGTCCTTTTGTTAGGGTTTGCTGTACAGTACCCAGTATCTTGTTTATAGCTGTGCTATTGGTTGCTTTGAACATAACTTTTTAAAGTAGAAAGGAACTTTAAGGATAGGGGAGATAACATAATGGTTATACAAGAAATTCTCATGCTTGAGGCTCCAGAGTCCAAGGTTCAACCCACTCTATACCACCACCCCCAGCACAACCCAGAGCTGAGCTGTGCTCTGATAATAAGCAAATAAATAAATAAATAAATAAGTCAATTAATTAATTCACTAATAAAAGAAACTTTCAGATGAAATTTTATGCTGGATTTTAATGACTACTGTCGGAAGTGGCTCTGAACCCTCCTCTAAACTCAAAACCTTAATTGTATTAATTCAGATTTCTTAATTAATTAACTAATTAATTTCTTCCTCTGTTTTAGTGGTGTTCACAAAACAGCCCTTTGCTCCAACATATTTCTCAGAGAGAAACTTGGGCAGATGGAGGGGCAGGGTCTTGGGTATTGGCTGAGCATAGGACTTGTTACAAATTCTATACCTAGCACCATGTATTGCCAGAGTGATGCACTGGTCTTCTCTCTAACAGATAAATCTTTTTTTTTTTTAAATAAAGGAGGCAGAATTAAAAGTTCTGAATTAAGGCATAACCCTGGTACCATTTAATTGGACAATTATTCTCTTTGGAGCACTTGTGAATGTTTTGATTCTAACTATTTGTGTTTTGTTTTTAGTTTATAGTGTATATACAAGTGATATCATTAATCACGATGGGAGTGAATTCATACATGATGGCTCAGTCAGCCAAGAAATTAGGTGATGTATCTCTAGCTTTCATTAAAGTACTGGAGGGAATAAGAGTTGCAAATTAACTTCTCACATCTGGTCTAGAGATTTGAAGAGATTACTCCACCCTACCCCCCCAGAAAAACCTCAAGCACAGGAAGTTGGTTCCAAATCTGTGGGACCACTAAATGACTCACATTTACTCTTATTTCCAGAGCAGCTGGAGAGTGGCTGTTGTCCATCACCCTGTTGCTAGGACCTAATTAGGCACATGAATCAGCTTTCTCTTTGTGAGCTCTCAGCCATGGACACTGTAAAGCCCAGGCTGGCATCTGCTAATTCCTGAGCACAGAACCAAATACATCTTAACTCAGGACCATAGTCAATGAAGAGAACAATGCCTCCAGATCATTTGGGATCACCCAAATTTCAAAAACTACTGAGAGCACTGTGCCATAGAAAAAGCAATAACGTCAAACAGAAATATTTGGAAGTAATTCTTGACTCTGTGATTTTTCATATGCAGTCACAAACAGAGGACAGTTTACTGAGATGGATTCCAAGAAAGAAGTCTCAGATCATTCACTGATTTAATTTCTCCAGTTAATCAAAAGCAAGGGGAATAGCACAGTAATTTACACAACAGGCTTTTCTACCTGAAGCACCAAAAGGATTGAGGTTCAATACCCAGAACCACCATAAGCCAGAGATGAGCTGTGTTCTGACTTAAAAAACAAATCTATTTAATAATTGAGTCTGCCTTATTAAATAGAAGATTTAAAACTTCAAATCCATACCTCAAGAAAATGAAAATATTTTGGACATGTGGATTTGTTGTCCAGGAAACAGAGATGTCAAGTTGTGAGTCAGGAATAGAGTTAACTAGTTCAGTGATTTTTAAGATATATGTATATATATATATATATATGAGAGACAGCATAACAGTTATGCAAAGAGACTTTTGTGCCTGAGGCTCCAAAGTCCCAAATTCAATCCCCCACACCATCATATGCCAGAGCTAAGCGGTGCTCTGGTACAAAAAATTAATTAATTAATTTTTTAAAATTAAAAATCTATTGGAGAATTTGTCAAAACGTAAATTCCCAGAACAATCTGATTCTTTAGGTGTGGACTAAGCTCCAGAGTTTCCATAACTTAATAAGCAGTTCTCCAGCTGTGGAAGACATACTTAAATTTTTATACGTTGAAAGAAACTGATTGAGTGCTTAAAATTGAAATTTATGTCTTTTAGTTATTAGTCTTTTCCCATTCTCTGAAAGTAGAAAGTTCCTATCTAGTACAGTTAGGTAGGTTATTTTTTCGGGTCTAAGGATGTTTGTTTTATCCTATATGCACTAAGATACTAGCATTCCTGACCCCTCTACCCTGCCTCAGTACCTGCCAAATCATAGCAAAATGGAACATTCTGCCTTTTTATAGTAAAGGAGACATATATTGATAAAGAAAGGAATTTAACAAAAGATTCTTTAGCCATTAAGTCAGATATAGTTGAATTATTCAGCCAAAAGGATATAGTTGGACAATTTCCTGGAAATGTTTGGACAAGGTTGTCCTTGTTCTGGCTAGGCTGTGTAGGTGATCACGTCCAGAATTCAATACTTGATGCAACATACCCATTTTCTCTTGCTTTTCTTTGTCATAGGTTTGTGTGCTATTTCCCTTCCAAGACAAATGGTCATGCAAAATACCATTAAACACATACAGGAGATAATACAGAATACGATCACCTTAAATAAAACAGAGAAAATTTTGACAAATGTTAACTGGAGCATAGTAGAAGAAAAAACAAAGATGGAGTACATTGTTCCAGTGAGTCAATAGCCGGCAAGATAATAGTCCTTCCTTTCCCAGGGTCTGACTCTTTGCTTGATTTATTAGAAAAGACACTTGGATCCTCTAAATGTCAAAGAAACAAAAAACCACACAACAAAAACCCAACCCTAAGGGAGATATAATTACTAATCTTTGCTATTTGGATGAAAAGTCTTCTTTGAATTCTATCTCTAAAGGGGAGATCTTGGTATTTTTTCCTTATTTAACAAATTCAGGAGAAGTTGGTACAAATTGACTGGTTGAGTGACTAGAAGTGTAAGCAAGCTGACTTCTATAACAGGGTGAGTAATAGAGTCCACTCTCTCTTCTAAGAACTATATATAAAAATAAATAAATTTAAAAAACACACAGAAAATGTGGAAGGTGGCACAGTGAATAAAGCTTTGGACTCTCAAGCCTAAGTCCAGAGTTCAATCCTTAGCATTACATGTGCTAGAGTGGTGCTCTGCCGTGCGTCCTCCTCCTCCTCCTCCTCCTCCTTCTCCTCCTCCCTCCTCCTCCTTTCATTAATAAATTATAAATATTTTTAAAAGGAAAAAGCACAGTCTGCTTCAAGTAACAATCACGTATAGACAGGTTTGGGGAACAGACTGACTTTTCCAAATGGTTACTTTCTTTATTGCAAATAAAAGTAGCATTTCTTACATGAAACACCTTAGTTACTCATACCTCTTCATTTTAGCAATTCTAAAATTTCCGTTGGGTAAAATGTTGGACAACTTCTCATCTTTTTTACTTATTTAAACTCTGTGTGTTCTTTCCATTTAGTTAGATACTGCTCAGTTATCTGAAGTTTCCCATGATAAAGAGGAGGAGGAGGAGGAATCTCCAACAGAACATATTTTCCTAGAAGAAGCTAGAGTGCATGTAGCTATGATACAAATGGTTGGTACTGTTTATATGATCTGCTTTTACAAAATTATTGCAATGCTTTAAATCCTTTCAAGTAGTTCTCGGGAATTTTTTTTTTCAACATTTTACAGTCTGCTGGTTCTTAAAATTAGTGTTTTATTTATGAAAATTAAGTCTCTTAGGCTTTAGATTCAAGTGACAAATATTACTTGTGTCTTTCTTTCTCCTTCCCTCCTTTCCTTCTTTTCTTCTTTCTTTTCTATTTTTTTTTTTAATTTTTTTATTTAAGAAAGGAGACATTAACAAAACCATAGAATGAGAGAGGTACAATTCCGCATAATTCCCATAACCCGATCTCCACATCCTACCCCCTCCCCTGATAGCCTTCCCATTCTCTATCCCTCTGGAAGCATGGACCCAGGGTCATTGTGGGTTGCAGAGGGTGGAAGGTCTGGCTTCTGTAATTGCTTCCCTGCTGAACATGGGCGTTGACTGGTCGGTCCATACTCCCAGCCTGCCTCTCTCTTTCCCTAGTGGGGTGGGGCTCTGAGGAAGTGGCACTCCAGTACACATTGATGGGGTCGTCTGTCCAGGGAAGTCTGGTCAGCATCCGGAACCTGGTGGCTGAAAAAAGTTAACATACAAAGCCAAACAAATTGTTGAACAATCATGGACCTAAAAACTGTAATAGTGCAGATGAAGTGTTGGGGGTATTCCCTGCATGCTCTTGTGTACTTCTGCTTTCAGGTATATATTTTTCCCCTAGTTTATGGGCACGGGTGAACCTATGCTCTATTTTAGGGGACCTGGACTATATCTAGGTTTGGGGACTTTATTGGGGAGTGGAACGGCTGGAATGGAATTAGAGAATACTATGAAAGGAAAGGTCTCACCCAAGTGATGAAGCTGAAGGGTTGTCATTCCACACCTGAAGTCTCTGGTCGCAGTCTGAAGTGCGGCATGCTGGGGTGGCACTCGTTGCACTGATTAGGTTGCGATCCGCGGATACAATATTATTTGATTTGAATTGAGAGCAGCTTGCAGAAAAGTGGGCCCCACCCTAAGGTTCCAGGACTGGGGGAAATATAGGCTCTATAGTGGAAATGTGAGGTTCCTGTTGTCTTAGGGTTCAAGAAGACAATGGATAGTTATTGTTATCATCACATTATTTGGTTATAGGGTTAACTTTGGAAAGTCCCTTTGATAGAGTTTGGGGTATAGTACCCAGCATCTTGTACATAGCTGTGCTACCAGTTGCTTCTGTTCTTCCTGGTCTAGGCTTTAGGGAGAGAACATATCAAAGACAGCCTATGTATTAAAAAGATTCAGTCTGTGTTTTAAAAAGTTCTAGACATATCATCAGTTTTTCGCCTCTCATATTAATTAAATAGTGGTTTATATAATGTTTACACTTTAATAGGATTGTACATAAACACCACTCCCATCACCAAGAGACTATGTCCTATCCCCACCACCCACCCCTGCCACACCCACCCTCCACCGTGCCAGGAAGCCCAATGGCCAACCTCCCTTTCACCAAAGTGTTTTTACATTGGTGCCCTGCTCTCGATTTAATCAGATCCTGCTTTTAGTTTCCCTTTCTGTTCTTCTTTCTCAACTTCTGTTGATGAGTGGGGATATCCCATACTCATCTTTATCTTTCTGACTTAGCTCACTTAACATAATTCCTTCTAGCTCTGTCCAAGATGGGTCAGATAAGGTGGGTTCATTGTTCTTAATAGCTGCATAGTATTCCATTGTGTATATGTACCACAGCTTTCTCAGCCACTCATCTGCTGTTGGGCACCTGGGTTCCTTCCAGGTTTTAGCTATTATGAATTATGCTGCTATGAACATAGATGTACACATATCTTTTTGGTTGGGTGTTATGGAGTCCTTGGGGTATATCCCCAGGAGAGGAATTACTGGGTCATATGGAAGGTCTATGTCTAGCCTTGTAAGAGTTCTCCAGAATGCTATCCAGAGAGGCTGGACCAATTTACATTCCCACCAGCAGTGTAGAAGGGTTCCTCTGTCCCCACAGCCTCTCCAACATTTGTTGCTGCTGTCTTTTTTGATGTATGACATTCTCACAGGAGTGAGGTGGTATCGCAATGTTGTCTTAATTTGCATCTCTCTGACAATCAGCGACCTGGAACAGTTTTTCATTTGTTTGTTAGCCTTTTGGATCTCCTCTGAAGTGAATGTCTTGTTCATATCCTCTGCCCATTTTTGGATGGGGTCATTTCTTTTTTGGTGCTAAGTTTGCTGAGTTCTCTGTATATTTTGGTGATTAGTCTCTTGTCTGATGTTTGGCATGTGAAGATCTTCTCCCATTCTGTGAGGGGTCTCTTTGTTTGTGTGATAGTTTCTTTGGCTGTGCAGAAGCTTTTCAATTTGATGTAGTCCCATTGATTTGTTTCTGCTTTAGTCTTCCTTGCAATTGGGTTTGTTTCATCAAAGATGTCCTTGAGGTATAGGTGGGAAAGTGTTTCACCAATGTTTTCCTCTAAGTATTTGATAGTTTCCGGTCTGACATCCAGGTCTTTGATCCATTTGGAGTTTATTTTTGTGGTGAGATAAGGTGGTTCAGTTTGATTCTTCTGCATGTTATAACCCAGTTTTCCCAGCACCATTTATTGAAGAGAGCCTCCTTCTTCCATTTAATACTTTGGGCCCCCTTATCAAAGACTAGATGTCCATAGGTGTGGGGGTTTAGATCTGGGCTTTCAATTCTGTTCCACTGGTCTGTGTGCCTATTTTTGTTCCACTACCAGGCTGTTTTGATGATGATGGCATTATAATATAGTTTGAGATCTGGGAGTGTGATGCCTCCGTTTCTGTTTCTTTTCCTTAAGATGGTTTTGGCAATTCTAGGTGTTTTCTGGTTCCAGATGAATGAATGTAGTTTTTGTTCTATTTTCTTAAAGAAGCTTGGTGGAACTTTGATGGGTATCGCATTAAATTTGTATATGGCTCTGGGGAGAATATTCATTTTGATGATATTTTTCTTCCTATCCATGAGCATGGGATGTCTTTCCATTTCTTGGTATCAGTTTCTATTTCCTTGAATAGTGACTCATAATAGTTTTCAGTATACAAGTCTTTCACTTCTTTGGTCAGCTTTACTCCTAGGTATTTTATTGATTTTGTTGCAACAGTGAATGCGAGTGATTTCTGGATGTCTTCTTCTTCAGTTTTAGTGTTTGCATAGAGAAATGCCACTGATTTTTGTACATTGATTTTGTAGCCTGATACCTTGCTATATTGCCTAATAACTTCCAGTAGTTTTCTACTGGATTCTTTAGGTTTTTCTATGTATACTATCATGTCATCTGCAAATAGTGAGAGTTTGACTTCTTCCCTTCCAATCTGTATTCCTTTGATTTCTTTCTCTTGCCTGATTGCTATGGCAAGAACTTCCAAAACTATGTTGAAGAGTAACGGTGATAGTGGGCAGCCCTGTCTAGTCCCTGATCTGAGGGGAAATGCTTTCAACTTCTGTCCATTGAGTATGATGTTGGCTTCTTTTCTAGTTTTAAAAAATATTTATTTGGGAGTCGGGCTGTAGTGCAGCGGGTTAAGCGCAGGTGGCGCAAAGCACAAGGACAGGCATAAAGATCCCGGTTCGAACCCCGGCTCCCCACCTGCAGGGGAGTAGCTTCACAGGCGGTGAAGCAGGTCTGCAGGTGTCTATTTTGTCTCCTCCTCTCTGTCTTCCCCTCCTCTCTCCATTTCTCTCTGTCCTATCCAACAACGACGACATCAATAACTACAATAATAACTACAACAATAAAACAACAAGGGCAACAAAAGGGAATAAATAAATAAAATAAATATAAAAAAACAAGGGCAACAAAAGGGAATAAATAAATAAAATAAATATAAAAAACAAGGGCAACAAAAGGGAATAAATATTTAAAAATATATATATATTTATTTATTCCTTTTTGTTGTCCTTGTTGTTTTATTGTTGTAGTTACTATTGTTGTCGTTGTTGGATAGAACAAAGTGAAATGGAGAGAGAAGGGAAAGACAGAGAGGGAGAGAAAGATAGACACCTGCACACTTGTTTCACCACTTGTGAAGTGACTTCCCTGCAGGTGGGAAGCCAGTGGCTTGAACCGGGATCCTTATAGTCCTTGAGCTTTGCACCACCTGTGCTTAACCCGCTGTGCTACCACCCGACTCCCTTTTTTCTTTTTCCTCTCCTCTCCTCTCCTCTCCTCTCCTCTCCTCTCCTCTCCTCTCCTCTCCTCTCCTCTCCTCTCCTCTCCTCTCTTCTTCTCTCTTCTTCTCTCCTCTCCTCTCCTCTCCTCTCCTCTCCTCTCCTCTCCCCTCCCCTCCCCTCCCCTCCCCTTCCCTCCTCTCTCCTCCCTTCTCCTCTCCTCTCCTTTCCTTTTCTCTTCTTTTTCCTTTCTTTCTTTTCTTTTTATTTTTTTTTTACCAGAGCACTGCTCAGTTCTGCCTTATGGTGGTGTAAAGGGATTAAACCTGGGACTCATGCTTCATGCTTCGGACATAAGAGTTTGTTTGTATAACCATTATGCTCTCTACTCCTGCCCAGTAGTACATTTCTAAGTCTAACAAGTTTGAGTGGTTACTTCTGAAGGTTTTTTTGAGTAACTTGTCCCATGTGATGCTGGGACTCAGACTCAGACCTTGCATGTGGTAAGGCATGTTCTCTAGAAGGTCACCTATCTCCGGATCCCTAGAATTACACTTTTACTGATAAGCAAAATGCAGTATATACAGATGTTGATATGTAATAATGAAACCTATGTAATTTTATAAGCCAATGTTGTTTAAAGGTTTTAAAATGAATAGTCACTAGAGAATTACTTTGAATGATATTTTGTTTCTTGTCATAGAATGTTTAGGCAAAATGTTTTCATACATCAAGTTCAATTATGATAGTAAGGGCTATCTATGTAAAGGTCAAGCAGATTATATTACATTTCAGTTTGGGCCTTTTGTAATTTTTATTTTAAATTGTATGTTTAGAGTAGCTTTGAAAAACAGTATAACGATGGAATCCTCAGTGTCGAGGCAGCACGGATATTAATTGGGGCTATCAAAAGCTATTGCCCTATTAAAGGAAAGTAAGTAAGACTTTTTTTTTCATTTATATCTCCAAAATGGAATGGGTATGTGATAAAGAATAAATAATCCAAAAGTCAAATGTCTCAAGTAATCAATGTATTTCTTTCATCTCTCAACCTATTCAGTCAGCTTGCTTAGATTTTTTTTCCCTTGAAGTTCCATACCCTTAGCGACATTAGGAGATTTTGGAAGACGTTCTGACTAATTAGATATTAGATGAATTAGTCTAGTTAGGTATTAGACTAGGGTAGACCTTGTAGTTTCAATTACTACTACAATTATTGTGCCTTTATACTGCATTCTCTAGACTACTGGAAAAGGGAGATAGAAAAATCTAGACCCTGCCATTAGACTAATTCCTAAGGTAGATTCAGTTTTGCAGGGATTGACCAACTGGTTGTGCTTATAGATGGCATTAAGTCTTGAGGGGGAAAACTAAAGTATCTTAGAAATATATGGATATCTGGCCAACCTTAGGAAATGGGTAGTCCACGACAATGCAGCAGAACAGTTCATGCTAAGAGATCCTCCCTGGATAACAATATCTCAACACCATGAAGATCAAGCATCAGTGCCTAGATAGAGTTTTGGAAGGGAGAAAGTCTTCAGAGCTTGGGGCAGGTTTGGGCTAGACATGACAAAAGGAGGCTTGATTCTGAACCTCAAAGATCTGTCTGGAGAAGCTTTAGTATGGTATACCATCGGCAAAGAACTGGACCAGAAACAGAATTACCAGAAATCTCACAATAAAATTGTTCCTATGACAAAACTATGATGGGTTATGGGTGGATACAGAACTTATTTATTAGACTAGTATTGTATTTACATTTTGTATAACTTTCTTATTTATATTGCCCAGAAATATTAACACTGTTTTTATAATAACATATGCACATTTGTCTCTGTAGATTCATGAGTATTTATGATGTTTCAACTTACATAAGAGCTAGAAGTTGGCTTGTGAAGTTTAAAAACATTTTAGCTTTCCTAGCCTATCGCAGAGATAAAATGCCTCAATGCTTATATGAGTAAGTATAGCGATCCTTTAATAGCAATAAGCACGAAAGGGTGTCCTTTTATTTAGTGCCAGAATAGATTATCGTGAGTCTCCTTATTTTAAAAATATTCATTTTGTCATCGACTTTTTAAAAATAAAAATATATGAATTAGTTAGTGAGGGAAAGAACCAGAGCACTACTCTGGTACATGTAATGCCAGAGATTAAATTCTGGGCTTTTTGCTTATGAATCTAAAGCTTTATCCACTGTGCCACCTCCCAGATCACTTGTGGCCAACTCTTGTTGATCAAATGGTGAAGAAACAGAGTGCAGGGTTCTCTGTCTTTATTCTCTTTCTCTATCTCTCAGAAATTATAATATATTAAACTATATGTGATAGGGCAAAGAGAAATTGAGAAGGAAGAAGGATAAAGAAAGAAAAGGAGACATCTGCAACACTGCTTCACTGATTGCGAAGCTTTCTTCTGCAGTTGAGGGCTGGAGGCTTGAACTTACATCCTTATATATGCTTAACACATACACTAAACCAGATGTGCCACCACCTGGACCCTTATATTGTCTTTTAGCAATTTCACTGAAACCACTCTCATTAGCATGAAAAAGTCAAGGATTATCTTATTTGGATTTTCAAATTTTAATTGCCATGTCTTTTTTTTTTTTTTTTTTTGCCTCCAGGGTTATCATTGGGGCTTGGTGCCTTCACTACAAATATACTGCTCCTGGCAGCCATTTTTCACTTTTACTGGATAGGACAGAGAGAAATTGAGAGGGGAGAGGAAGATAGAGAGGAGAGAGACAAAGAGACACCTGCAGACCTGCTTCACTGCTTGTGAGGTGGCCCCTCTGCAGTTGGGAACTGGGGCCTCTAACTGGGATCCTTGAGCCCATTCTTGCACTTAGTACTTTGTGCACTTAACTTGGTGAGCCATCACCCGACCCCCTAATTGCCATGTCTTAGGATATATATATACAATATTGAGCAGTAGTGAGGAATACCAAACTCATGAACTAGATCTAGCTCTCAGTTTTTGTTTATTTATTCCCTTTTGTTGCCCTTGCTTCTTATTATTGTTATAGTTATTATTGCTATTGTTGTTGATGTCATTGTTGTTGGATAGGACAGAGAGAAATGGAGAGAGGAGAGGAAGACGGGGGGAGAGAAAGACAGACACCTGCAGACCTGCTTCACCGCCTGTGAAATGACTCCCCCTGAAGGTGGGGATCCAGGAGCTCGAACTGGGATCCTTACACCGGTCCTTGTGCTTTGCTCCATGTGAGCTTAACTCACTGCGCTATCACCTGACGCCCTAGCTCTCAGTTTTATCAAGGCCATGAGCTGGTTCTGTTGATATCATTTATTAGGAAAAATATAACACCTTTAATAGTTAATACCCATAATCAATTTTCCAAATAATCACAAAGTATAGATTTTTACTTCACTTGGATATACTCTGATTCTTTTTCCTTCTATTTTTATTAGATAAGACAAAAATTGAGAGCGGGGAGGAAGATAGAGAGGGAGAGAGAATGATAAATATCAGTAAATCTGCTCATGAAGCATACCCCCTCCAGCAGGTAGAGGGCAGGGGCATGGTAATGTGTACTCTCAACTGGGTGCACCACCACCTGGCCCCCACTCTTCGCTTTGCTATACAAATTATGAACTGATACATTTTTAAAATCAGGAAGACAAGATTTTTTTCCTAATAATAGGTTATGTCCACATGAGAAGATGCTAGAAACATTAACTGCTAAATTTTAAGTGGTTACTAACATGCCTCTTATAAAAGTTATAATAACTTTTAATATTGTCTTTAATTAAGTTTAAAGAGAAATATAAATGTTAAAAACCTAGATATATATTCAGCAGCTGCTTCATGTAAAGTTCTACTTTAGACAAACTGAAAATGTTTTTAAGTATGTGACAGTAATTACTGAATAAGATATTTTTCTGTTCTTAATTCTAACAGTACTGTTGCTTTCTCTAAGTTTATTCATTCAACCATTTGTTTTTGATGTAGCAATCTTTGCAGTTTCCTATGTACTACTAACCTTGGGTTTTTTTTATATAGTTTTCACTTTTTCTTTTTTAAAATGTTTAAAAATTATCTTTATTTATAGAGATAGCTAGAAATCAAGAGGGAAGGGGGGATAGAGAGGAAGAAAGACAGAGAGACACCTGCAGCACTGCTTTACCACTCATGAAGCTTTTCCCCGCAGGTGGGAATTGGAGACTCGAACCTGGGTCCTTGCACATTGTAACATGTACACTCAACCAGGTGTGCCACCACCCGGCCCCTCTAACCTTGGTTTTCAAAAGTGTCCCACCCCTAATATATTAGGAAGAGCCATAGTTTTTTTTTTTTTCTTTCTATCACTTAAATTGAGGGTTTTTTTTAAAATTTATTTTTTTATAAAATGGAAACACTGTCAAGACCATAGGAATAAGAGGGGTACAATTCCTATTCTTTAACCCTCTGGGAGTATGGACCCAGGGTCACCATGGGCTGCAGAAGGTGGAAGGTCTGGCTTCTTTAACTGCTTCCCCACTGAACATGGGCATTGACAGGTCGATCCATACTCCCAACCTGTCTCTCTCTTTCCCTAGTGGGGCAGGGCTCTGAGGAAGCGAAGCTCCAGAACACATTGGTGGGGTTGTCTGTCCACAGAAGTCTGGTTGGCATCATAGTTTTTTCTGTCCACTGTGATATTTATGTTTAGAAGATATGTGTCAGCTTTTTACTTATCTATTGCTTTATATCAATATATTCTTCTAGTTAATGATTTGTATAAATAAATGTTGAACTTTGATCTTAGCCATTATACCTTTAAAATAATCTGACACTTTATCTCTCTTTTTTAGGAATAATAAAATTCTAAATATTATATATCAAATAGTTTATTCAGATGAATTTGAATATGTAGGACATATTGTAGCATTATTGTACCTATATCCTTGGATAGTGCATCTATGGCCAATGGCAAGAGAGCTCAATGTGTCAGCACTAATATCAACGAACGACTATTTTGTTTTTTTATATTCATTGCAAACAACTTTAAAGGTACTGTTTAAAATAGAAATATAGAGGAACTCAATGAAACAAAAACAACAACAAAACCCTTTTAAACTGGAAGATCAATAGACTAGACGACCACTAGAGGGTAGAGAGGGAAAATAAGGTAAAAGGGGACAGACAATTGGATGATCCAGGACAGAACTGGACTTTCAATGGTGAACATAATGGAGCACATTCACATGTTCATCTTCAATCATTCACACATCAGAGTTAAATAATGTGATAAAGCAAAAAAAAAAAAAAAGCCAAAGAGAGAACAGAAATCATAGTTTTGCAGTCATCTTTCAGATAGCCGAGAAACATTTTAAAAGACACTTCTAATGACTGATCCTTAACAACTTTCAATTCCTTGAACTTGTTTTTGGTTGCATTTACTGTCTACAATAAAGGGTCTACATAAGTGGGAGGAAAGAAACATTCTAGGGGCTGGGAGATAGTTCACTGAGTATAGTACATACCTTACTATGTGTGAAGACCTGAATTTGAGCCTTTGGTACTCCATGTATAGTAGTTGTTTCGGTGTCTCTCCCTTTCTATCTTAAAATTAAAAAAGAAAAAAATAATCCTTCCAAGGCAGTTGAATAGTGCAGGCACACCTTCCCCCAAAAAAAAAAAAAATCTGTGAAAAGAACAATTTAGATATTTTTTTAAATCTGTTTTTCTCATATTATTGAAATGTATTGATACTAGAAGACTTTGCTTTACTAATTGACAGCCTCCACGAATTTTAGTAATCTTGTTTAATAATTGAATCTGTAGAGTAGTCACAGACTTAAGCCTCAGATATATCAGTGTTAAGTACCATGGAAGTGGAGAGAATTTCAAAAAGCAGATAAAGGAGAATTCGGTCCCACAAGTATGCTCTTGTAATGATGCAAAAAAAAAAAAAAAAACCACCAAGAAAACAAAAACAAAATCAATTTGCTAGGTTCTTATCACAGGAGAAAATAAGAGTTTTGTTTTAAGGTAAATGTTCCAAAGATGGTTTCTGAGCTTTACTGCTTTATACTTTGCTACTAATAGCACTACAGTTTACTGGTGTTTCTCAGTACTGGCTTTTGCCATCACTAAGGTTACATTTTTTAAAATCAAATTACAGTTTTGATGTGGAGATAAAAATGTTTTTTTGGAGTTGTCAATAAATAATTTAGAGCCCAACTGTTGGAACACAGCTCATTTTTAGCTGAGAATTTAACTTTTATTTTCTCCCCTTCTACTTGATAAGGATGAAGTTGGGAGGGGAGGGGGAACTAGGGAGAGAGAAAAGGCAACATTGGCAGCACTGCTTCCCCCATTGCAAGTGGGGTTTGGGGGTTTGAACCTAGGTCCTTGTCCATGATAGCGTGTGCTCAATCAGATGCATCACCACCTTACTCCTGTATTTAACTATTAATTTGGAAGCACCCCTCTTCCCCATCATAGTACAGGTGCTATGAAGTGACACATGTTCTGTTTGTTCCCTAACAGATAATAATTTTTAAGAGAAGATATTTTCATCAATATTGGAACATTTTGGAATTTAGTATCACACTTTTGTCAATCAGTGATGCAATCTGTTTATATTTCATCAAAATGAGACCAGACAACATTACTTTAATTCAGAGTGTAGTGATAATAGGGTATTTCAGAGTGATGAGGTTCCTCCCTCTCATCAAGGTAAAATTTTACATTATTAAAATGGTTTTTTTCTATACTATTTGTTAAATGTGTTAAACCTCGGTGAGATATATTTCTTTTGTAAGAAATAGATATAGAGAAAGAAAAGAGTAAATGAAGGAAAGTGAAAAGGGAAGACAAAAAAGAAAGAAAGGAGAGGCAGGGAGAAACCTCATCATTTTGAAGAGCAAGAGGAATGGAGCTGTCTCTTCTAGAAGTCACTTTCTAGGTGTCTGCTTGGCTCACTCTTTCAACTCCTGTAAGCCTGGCTCAAATCTCATAGAAACCTTCTCTGACCACCCTGTGGAAAGTAGAGCCCACCCTCTAAGCTAGACAACCAAGCTCCTCATCTTCCTGGTACCCCGTCTCCACCTGCTTCAGTTTTATTTATTCCCACCTTCTCACTGTCTTCTGCACATACTCTCCCTGGGCTATTTGGGCCTTTGTTTGGGTCATTAATGTAAACTTAGACTCAGGTATGGTGCCTAGTATGTATTCAATACTTAAGAACACTCTGTTAAGTGAAAGAATGGAAACACTAGTGTTATCTTAAGCAGGGAGACCCAAAACAATTTCTCCAAGCTTTCACGAAATCTGTTCATAACAAGCTAGGTGGTGGCACACCTGCTGGAGTGCACACATTACAGTGCACAAGGACCCAGGTTCAAGGACCAGTCCCTCCCTACCTGTGGGAAGGAAGCTTCATGAGAGGTGAAATAGTGCTGCAGATCTCTCTCCCCCTTTTCTCTCTCCCCCTTCCCTCTCAATTTCTCTGTCTCTATCCAAAATAAATAAAATCTGTTTATAAAGCTCTAATTGTGCAGGGCATACAAATATCTCCCCTTAATTCACTGTGGTCTTCAAGCTTCCCAATAGTAAGTAGCTCTGGTTTGGATTCTAAATGTAGATATCAGATCTTTCCATCCCTACTTTAAAGGCCCATTTTCCTTTTTTCAATGGAGTAGTTATTTTAGAAGTAGTACATTGTGAACAGTCTTATCATAACAAAGAGTTAAAGATGTCTGACTGGGCAAGAGTGGTAGCCCAGCATTAAAGTGAAGTTCTTGCCTGGTTGAAACCCTAGAGGCCCCAGACTGAATCCCCCAGCACTAGCATATACATACCAAAGCTAAGTCTCTCATAAAATAAATAAATTAATCTTTTTTTTAAAAGAGATATAGGACCTGCACGTTAACTCACATGGGTTGTTTGCTTGCTTTGTCATATCCCTGACGCAGCTTCAAACCTGACCCTCACTGCATGGGACAAAGACTCAGCACTGTGGTGTCCTTCCTTCTTCCTGTCTCTGTCTCTTTCCTTCTATTTGAAAAAGTCAGCCCAGAGCAGTGACACCTCGATGATGACAAGATAAAGAAAATAAAGTAAAATAAATTTTAAAATGTATTTGCAGAAGTCATCTCTAGTTAGAGAGTGAACTATTTATTAAATTAGAATGAGGCATATTTCATACTCCCAGAGGGTTAAAGACTAGGAAAGCTATCGGGGGAGGGGATGGGATACGGAGTTCTGGTGGTGGGAACTGTGCGGAGTTGTACACCTCTTACCTTGTGTTTTTGTCTATGTTTCCTTTTTATAAATGTTTTATAAATGTTTTAAAAAGAGATAAAATGAGGCATATTTAAGAAATTAATATAGTTATGGTTAGTTATGTTTATTTAATATTTATTCTAGATTGAAACAGAAGTTGAGAGAGATAAGAGAAGGAGAGAGACAACTGTGGTACATGAAGCTTCCCCCTGCAGGTGGGGGTTGGGGACTTGAACTGTAATATGTGCACTCAACCAGGTGTGCCACCACCCAGCCTGCTATATTTTATTGAGTACTTAATAAAGTACTTTATGTACACACATGAATTAAATGACTCTAATAGTCTGGTGAAATAACTGCCACCACTATATGCAATTAGAGACCCTTTTATCTAGTCTCAGCACAATATGAGGCAAATCCATAACATTAGATAACATGGAATAATATTGGAGATTTTTGTTCTCCATCTTCTTAGGAACAAATGGAGGGGGCTGTTAGCATCACAGGTAAAACTTTGTAAAATACTCTTTACTCTCTTCCACTGTCCAAAGCTTCACAACCCAAACTGTAACTAAAAAGAGAAACCTTTCTTTACTCTTTAATAACTTTCCTCTGAGGCTCTTTTCCTGCACACACCTCCCTCCTGATGCCCTGGGTGCTGATGCCTCACCACTGGATTGCTGGAACCTAAGTGTTTTTCTCATTGTGCAGATGCAAGACACAGACTTTACGGTAACAAGCAGCTAGTCACAGAGCTAGCATCAGAGAACTAGCACCTGCACCCAGGGAAGTTTATATGTCAAATCCTATTTTTTACTACCAGGACCCTCTCCTGACGCAGCTAATGATTCAAGGAATAAAGAACTAAGAACGATCTTAGATTTCCTCCCTAAGAGGAAATGAAGGCACAGAGAGACGCTGATTCCCTTGGTAACTATCACCCAGGTTAGGGGACCACTTTTCTCATCTCCTGAAATCTGGGGAATTAGAGAATGGGCTTCAATCTACAACACCAGTGACTCATTGAGCTTCCATTTCCTTAGAGAATGATTCTCACTGGCCAGGCAGTGGCACACCCAGTTAAATACACATAGTGCTAAGCACAAGGACCTGTGTTTGAGGCCTCATCTCCCTACCTGTAAGGTAGACGCTTCACAAGCAGCAAAACAGGTCTGCAGGTGTCTATCCTTCTACCTCCTTCTCCTCTCTCAATTTCTCTCTGTCCTAGCCAATGAAATGGAAAAAAGTGTCTGCCTGGAGCAGTGGATATGCAGTGCCAGCACCTAGCCCCAGTGAAAACCCTGGAGATGGGGTCCGGGTGGGGGTGCACCTGGTTGAGCGGACATTACAATGCGCAAGGACCCAGGTTCTAGCCCCCTGTCCCCACCTGCAGAGGGAAAGCTTTGCAAGTGGTGAAGCAGTGCTGTGGGTGTTTCTCTGTTTCTCTCCCTCTCTATCACTCCCTTTCCTCTCAGTTTCTAGCTATCTCTATCCTATAAATAAATAAATATGTAAAAATTTAACAAAAAAAGAAAACCTTGGAGATGAGAGTGAGATAGATAGATAGGAAGAGAGAGTGGCTCTCAAGTTTGAATGGACACAGAATCACCTAGAGAATTGGTCAAAACATGGACCTGAGGGTCCAATTCCTAGAGTTTTTGTAGTAAGAACCAATAAGTGGATGCCTAAAGAATGTCTGGGTGGCATCATTGCTGGCCTGGAGACCACACTGAAAGAGCATCTGCTTTAGAAGGCACATTTCTTCACCTAGTTCTCAGGGTTTTGATTCTCTCTCTCAGATCGCAATACCACTGATGAAAAGTACTGTGGAAGTGCAAATCAAAAAGCGTCTCAGCCTGATGTACAGTATCACAAAAGGTTATGTCAAAAGCCAAGATGATGCCAAGATTGTGATAAAGCAGATCTCTAGTGTAGAATCAGTAAATCAGGTAAGAAATAAGTGCTGATTGCAAGGGGGTGGGGGCTTGGTGAAGCGAGATATGTTTATCTCTTCTAAGACCATTTCTGTGGGTCTTTGATCCAGTAGTCAAGTAGTAGCAAGTGAAGGAAATGTAATAGTTTAAACAATGACAGAAGGGGAGGTCGAGAGCAGCAGCTTCTGTTCATGAATCTCAGCAGTCTCCAACACACTGTGATCTTCATAGCAGAACATCTGTTACTTGCTTTATATTTGGAGTGCAGAGTAGGCAAGAGGTCTGCTGCTTCACTTACTGTGATCTTCTCTAAAAGGCAGGGCTGTGTAAAAGGCTTCTTAAAGGAGTTGAGATTTCAAAGAAAGGGTGCGTCTCAAGTGAAGGCCAAGAGAACAAAGATCTGATAGTGGGAACTTGAAATGTTGGTACTGAGGAGTGCATGAGTAGTAGTAGTTACTTCTTTTTTTTATTTATTTATTTTTTTATCGTGCAAGACACTTCTCATCTCTGGGCAGTAGGAGGTAAGTACTAACTGGAAGGTATAGACATAATCAACTACCCAGTGGGGGTGGAGTCTCACTTCTTAACCAGGTTCTCCATAGGTGCGGAAAGAGAACATAGAAAAGAGAGTAGAAGGGGGTCGGGCAGTGGCGCAGTGGGTTAAGCGCACGTGGTGCAATGCGCAGGGACCGGCGTAAGGATCCCGGTTCGAGCCCCCAGCTCCCCACCTGCAGGGGAGTCGCTTCACAGGCGGTGAAGCAGGTCTGCAGTTGTCTATCTTTGTCTTCCCCTCCTCTCTCCATTTCTCTCTGTCCTATCCAACAACAAAGCAACGTCAACAATGGCAATAATAACCGCAACGAGGCTGCAACAACTAGGGCAACAAAAGGGGGAAAACGGCCTCCAGGAGCGGTGGATTCATGGTGCAGGCACCGAGCCCAGCAATAACCCTGGAGGAAAAAAAAAAAAAAAAAGAAAAGAGAGTAGAGGGAGTCGGGCGGTAGCACAATGGGTTAAGCGCAGGTGGCGCAAAGAGCAAGGATCAGCTCAAGGATCCCAGTTCAAGCCCCTGGCCCCCCACCTGCAGGGGAGTAGCTTAACAGGAGGTGAAGCAGGTCTGCAGGTGTCTATCTTTCTCTCCCCCTCTGTCTCCCCTTCTCTCTCCATTTCTCTCTAACTGTGACATAAATAATAACAACTACTACAACAACAATAAACAACAAGGGCAACAAAAGGGAAAATAAATAGATAAATATAAAAAAATCTTAAAAAAAAAGAGAGTAGAAACTCATCATGTAGTTTACAACTTGAAATTCAAAAGAAGGGGGGGGGGCAAGAATCCCAGGCCTCGTTTTACTTTTTTCTCTCTCTCTCTTTTTTTTTTTTTAACCAGAGCAGCACTGCAAAGATCTGGTCTATGATGGTACAGAGGATTGAACCTGGGATTTAAGAGCCTCAGGCATAAAAATCTTTTGCATAATCATTATACTACCACCTCTATGCTTCTTTTTTTTAACATTTTCAAAGAGAGAGTCTCATGGTAACCATTCTTATATAAGTCCTCAAACATTTCTCCCTTTTAACCTCTTATTTTTCTCCTCATTGTAAATTTCTGGAGCTAATCTTGTTTTTGTTTGTTTAACAGGTAAAGCATTTATGACATTCTACATTCTGTTCCATTAAGTGTTATTATGTCTTCATTCTTCTCAACAAATTAGATCTTAATAAATATGGAAAGCTAAAACTCAGCCTTTATATTGTTATAAATACTATTCACTATAGAACCTACCATTTGGTTCAATTCATAACAAAGAAAATATAATTCAAGGTCATCAAACATGTCCTGCTGGAAAGAATCTAATTGCAATAGTCACGTGGATTGATATATTTTTTAAACTATCGGTTCTTTTCGTCTGTTGGATTAAATTCCTCAGTCACTCTGAAGTCTCAGAGACTCCTTTACATCATGATGAATTATGCCCTTCATCTTTTCCATATCATATATGGATTTATATGTCCAAAAAGCCTTTATTGTATTCTGTTGACTCTCTAAAACCATTTTTTGTCATTTTTA
Source organism: Erinaceus europaeus (assembly GCF_950295315.1). NCBI lineage: Eukaryota > Metazoa > Chordata > Mammalia > Eulipotyphla > Erinaceidae > Erinaceus > Erinaceus europaeus. The sequence continues at coordinate 51,602,331 of NC_080170.1, read as the reverse complement.
AAATTTATTTTATTTATAAAAAGGAAACATTGACAATACCATAGACTAAGAGTGATACAACTCCACATAATTTCCACCACCAGAACTCCATTATCCCATCCCCTCCCCCACTAGCTTTCCTATTCTTTAACCCTCTGGGAGTATGGACCCAAGGTCATTGTGGGATGCAGAAAGTGAAAGGTCTGGCTTCTGTAATTGCTTCCCCGATGAATATGGGCATTGACAGGTCAGTTGATCCATACTCCCAGCCTGCCTCTCTCTTGCCCTAGTGGGGCGGGTTCTGGGGAATTAGAGCTCCAGGAAGCACTGATGGGTTTGTCTGTCCAGGGAAGTCTGGTTGACATCATGCTAGCATCTGGAACCTGGTGGCTGAAAAGAGAGTTAACATACAAAGCCAAACAAGTTGTTGACAATCATGAACCTAAAGGCTGAAGTAGTGCAGATGAAGAGTTGGGCAGGGGGTCTCCGTTTTATAGGTAACTAGTAGGCATATTTTAGTTATAATCCAAAGGGCCTGTGGCTATACTTGTTTTTGTTGTTTTTTTTTTGTCCATGTTGAGAAGTGCTGATACAAGCCCGAGTTTATTTGTGATCTTGTAGGTGATTGTTTTTCTCGCTCTAGAAGCTCATTGGCTTTTTCTCTTTTCCTTGGAGTTCTGAAATTTCACTAGAATGTGAGTTTTTTTTTTTTCCTCTAGGCATATGACTGGGGCTCAGTGCCTGCACTATGAATCTACTGCTCTTGAGGCTATTTTTAAAAAATATTTATCCCCTTTTGTTGCCCTTGTTTTATTGTAGTAGTTATTATTATTCTCATCGTTGTTGGATAAGAGAGAGAAATGGAGAGAGGAGGGGAAGATAGAGAGGGGGAGAGATAGATAGATACCTACAGACCTGCTTCACCGCTTGTGAAGTGACTCCCCTGCAGGTGGGGAGCCGGGGTTAACGCTGGTCCTTGTGCTTTGTGCCTCAAGCGCTTAATCCGCTACACTACAGCCTGACTGCCCGAGACCATTTTTTTTCATTTTTGTTTTTATAGGACAGAGAGAAATTAAGAGGAGAGAGGAGGATAGAGAAGGAGAAAGATAGACACCTGCAGACCTGCTTCACCGCTTGTAAAGCGACCCCCAACCCCACAGGTGGGGAGTTTAGGCCTCGAACTGGGGTCCTTGTGCTTCTTCTATGTGTGCTTAACCCAGTACAACACCACCTGCCCATCAGAATATTTTTTAATACGATTTAAAAATGTTTTAAAAGACTTGTTAATGACCCTGGCACCAATAAAAAAAAAAAGATTTGTTAATGAGAAAGAGAGAGAGAACCAGAGCATCACCCTTGCCCATGTGAAACTGGGAGTCAGACTCAGGACCTTATGTTTATCTGTTGGTGTTTTTTTTTTCCTATTTTATATTAGAGAGGATAGAGAGAAATTGAGAGAGGATGGGGAGATAGAGAGAGGGAAAGACAGACACCTGCAGACCTACCTCTCTGCTCATGAAGCAAGTCCCCTTGCATATGGGGAGTGAGCAAGCTTGTACCCTAGTCCTTGTGCTTGGTAATATGAGCACTTAACCAAGTGTGTCAACACCTGAACCCCAGGAACTCATGTTTGAAAATTCAACACTATTCACTGTGCCTGCTCCCAGACTGCTGGATTTTTTTTTTTTAAATCTCATATATTACTTAGTGGATCCTTGAAAATCTGCAGATTGCTATCATTATTCCACTAAGTCTCTGATTATTTCCTTTACCTGTCATTTTCATTTCTCCTCAGGTGTCCCCCAGTTGGCAGGGCTTCCCTCTCTGGGTTGGCTTTTTCAGAGAGCTAGCTAACTAGATAGGTGATAGATATAGGGAAAGACAGCACAGCATCAAAGCTTCCTCCAGCGCAGTGGGGGTGGAACTTGAATATGGGCTTCACAGATGGCATCGCAAGTACATTATCCAAGTGAGCTATTTTGCTGGCCCAGCACAGATTTTGAGTTTCTGGATTTAGCTCCCCTTTCAATTTCGCTCATCTTTGATTCTTTCCTCTTTATAGTGAGAACTACTCAGCTTGATTTTCTTGGTTAATTCAATACTTAGTTGAGTCAATTATACTGTTAACTCACTTATTAAATTTCCTTTTTTGATTTATGAGAACTATAATTGCTTCTGTTTCATAACAACTATTTGCTTTCTAAAAGATGAATATACTATTCTCTGCATTGTTTTTATATAAAATTATGTTTTCTGTATATATTCTTCTTCCTTAAATTTCATTCTTCATTGTCATGTTTGGGTTTTGTCTTTCATTTCGTGTGTGTGTGTGTGTGTGTGTGTGTGTGTGTGCAGTGTTTGAGGATTTGGGGCTATATTTCATGTATCAATGAGGGTCTAGCTTGAATTATTAATAGTTGAAGGGTATTTTCTTAGCCAAAGTGAGACTTTTGTTTTTTTACTATTTTTATAATTTTTATTTATAAAATGGAAATATTGACAAGACCATAGGATAAGAAGGGTAGAATTCCACACAGTTCCTACCACCAGAACTTCCTATCCCATCCCCTCCCCTGTAGCTTTCCTATTCTTTATCCCTCTGGGAGTATGGACCCAGGATCATTATGGGGTGCAGGAAGGTAGAAGGTCTGGATTCTGTAATTGCTTCTCTGCTAAACATGGGTGTTGGCAGGCTGATACATCCAGACTTCTGATTCTTATACTAAAGTCCTAATTATTGGGTTGTTGGAAAAGTTATAATGTATTTTTCTATGCAAAAATGTCATAATTTTTCCAACAATCCAATACTGAGCCATATATATATATGTATATATGGAGATAGAGAGGGGGAAAGAGAGAGAGAGAGAAAGTAAAGTCTCTGATGGACTGAGCAATTGAATTCTGATGGTCATGTTTATTTTTTTCAGTTCATAAGAGAGAAAGGCTGTGATGACATGCATCAAAGATATATTGTTAAATATCTTTGTCATTTAAGACTTGATTGTAGAACCACTATCAAAAGTATAGCTGGATTTTAGGAAGGCATCTGACATATTTCATGATATCTTTATAGGCAAACTAGAGAAACATCTAACTGCATCAAGGGGGTGTTTATTACTGGATAAAATATTAACATGCAACAGAATCTTATCCAGTTGATTTACTCTGAATGTTACAGGGGTGCTACCACTTGGCTCCTGAAACACTTCTTTAAAACATATTTATTTATATGGGAGAGAAAGCAGCACTGCCTTACTACTTGTAGGGAGGAAGCTTCACAGTGGTGAGGCAGTGCTGCAACTCCCTCTCTCTCTCTCTCTCTCTCTCTCTCTCTCTCCTCACCTCTTCCCCTATCAGTTTATCTCTGTCCTATCAAAATTAAACAAAAAAAATTTTTTAAGCAGTGTGTTGAGTTTGGGAGAATACATAGATAGAGATTTGTGGGCAGCTCTCTTGATGTATAAAGAGGAAAGAATTTCCTTTGGCACTTTTAAAGTTTCTGTAAAGATTTAAACGATGAGTTCTTGAAATGTGTTTAGATATTAGGGACTGGGCAGTGGCACACCTGGTTGAGTGCACACATTACCATGTGCAAGGACCCAGGTTCATACCTCCAACCCCCACCTGAAGGAGGGAAGCTTTGCAAATGGTGAGGCAGTGCTACAAGTGTCGCTCTTCCCTCTCAATTCTTGACTCTCATATTTTTAAAATTCAATCTTTTAGATATCAAACAGATGTGTACTCTGAAAGTGCTGTGATTGAATATACCATGGCTCAAGACCTTTAGAAAAATTCAGCTTCCTCCATAACAATGGGAGAGTCCTCTCCATTCATCTTTTGTAGAGGCCATCCTACTCGGTATTACAGAACTGCTCTATGTTCAGTGTGATATGAGAGGGGTTTAACTGCTCTCTGTGCAACAATTAGCAGAGCTGGATCAGGGATATCTGTAGGCAAGATGATACTTTGGCACTTCTTAGTATAGATTCAGTGTTCACCAGGTAAGAAGAAATACTTCAAAAAAATGTATACTATTTTTTTTTTTTGACCTCCAGGTTTATCACTGGGGCTTGGTGCCTGTACTCCAAATCCACTGCTCCTGGCAGCCATCTTTTTTCCATTGTTGTTGTTGCTGCTGTTATTGTTGTTGCTGGATAGGACAGTGAGATATTGAGAGAGGAGCAACTGCCCTACAGTTGGGGAGCCGGGGGCTTGAACTAGGATCCTTGCAGTTTGTACTATGTATGCTTAACACGATGTGCTGCTGCATGGCTCCCACATGCTTCATTTTTATATTCAAAATAAAGAACTGATTGCATGTGATTTTTCTCTGAAGTCCAAAAAAAACTGACCTTTAACTGCTCACATTTTAGATGACAGGTCAGGTCAGTTGCTCCCTGTAAAGTGCACTGTGATTGCATTTGTACAGGATTTGAGTACAGAATGGCAGTCCCTTTCAGTCCCAAAGGACTGTCAGCTTAGTCCTGGGGCTATTGATATGGTCAACAGAAAGTTCCAGAAAGACTTACAGCTAGAGCATAAACTCTGTGACTAGCAGTATGTGGGGAATGTAAGGATTTGATTAGTACCTGCCACATGATTAAACAGAGATGGTTTAGCCCTGAAGTGCAGCTACTTGTTCAGTCATGTCAGCAGTTATCTGGAGGAAACATAGATTAACTGACACCATATTTTCTCATCAATTGCACTTGTTGTTTGTGCTTCTCTTACCCTGGCTGCCAAAACAGCCATTCAGTTAGCTATTCCTTAACTGACATCCAGCTGTGAGACTTACTCTGATGTTCAGTAGGGTGAGGATAACCCTTGCTGAGATATAGTAGGCCTGGTAGTTATGCAAGCTCCTGTGTGCACATCAAATGCTGTAATTTGAATGTGAGTGTGGGGGGAAAGCAGCTGAACCCACACAGAGAGAGCAACTGAGTCAAATATTCCCTGCACACACACACACACACACACACACACACACACAGAAAAACTAAGCGAGAGCACTTCTTTTTCATCTCCATATTTAAAGTCAGAAATGAACTTGGTTTGCTACAAAATTAATGTTTTTCTCAATTTCCTACAGAAAATATATGACATCCTGGAAACCAATAAGCGAGACGCAATCAAGCAACTAGGTAGGTAGACTATCTGATTTCCTGAATTACACCTAATCATCCCGTAGTTTAATGAAAAGCAAGTAAATGCATGATTCCATGCAATGAATCATTTATTCAGCAATATATATCGGGCCAGGAATGCAAAAAGTGGAGGTGGGACTGTCTCTATAGATAACTACAGAAAAGTTGGAGCACTTCTGTTATTTGCCACAGGTATGCAGGTTCCCTGAGACTGGAAGGAAAAAAAAAAGACATGAGAAGATTACCTTTCATGAAGGATGTTTTGCTTTTGTTTTGTGTTGCTTTACTTGCAAGCATATTCAGGAACTGAGAGCTCTCAGGGACACCATTTTTGGAACGCTCATAGTCAAATTTGACTGTGTCTCCTCATAAGCAGGGCCTCAAAGAATTCTGTGGAGGGACTGGCAGAGAATAGGCCTTCAGTAAATGAAGTTATTATGAAAGAAAGTACAGACATTTTCACATTTATTACTGCATTTTGATGCCAGAGGGATTTATGAGACTCAGACATCCCAAATCAAGATGAAAAGAACATTGACCTAATGAATGGAGTCGCAAGGCTAGAGATGATAGGTCTAAATATTTTGAGCCCAGTTTTGCAAGTTACCACAGACAGATTTTTATTTCTATGCACTTTCACTGTGTTTCAAATCAGAATGAAACATTACAGCATTTTCTTGATTTAATCTTTTCAGAGAGCAGATAGTGCCTGCTCCCAGGTGACTACTACCAATGATTGTTAAATTCTCAATATGTCAGGAGTCGGATAAACTTCCTTATTTGCACTATTTTATTTAACTCTTACAATGAACTCTATTTGTATGATCATCTTTTTCTAGAAGATTAAACTGCTTTGTAAGGTCACCATACCCAAAGTCAGATGGCTAGAAACTGTTGAGCAGGCTTTAAACCCTCGTTTATCTGACATGAAAATCTATGTTATTAATCATGTTAACATTCATTTTTTATTTTATTTACTTATTTATTTATTTATTTATTTATGAAAAGGAAACATTGACAAAACCATAAGGTAAGAGGGGTACAACTCCACACAATTCCCACCATTAGAGCTCTGTATCCCATTCCCTCCCCTTATAGCTTTCCTGTTCTTTAACCCTCTGGGAGTATGGACCCAAGGTCATTGTGGGATGCAGAAAGTGGAAGGTCTGGCTTCTGTAATTGCTTCTCCACTGAACATGGGCGTTGACAGGTCTATCCATACTCCCAGCCTGTCTCTCTCTTTCCCTAGTGGGATGGGGTTCTGGGGATTTTATCTATCCTCACATTTCCGTTAAAAGAATAGCTGAATCTCTTCCAGACATCAGGCACTGTATTCAATGTTAGCATTCCAAAGATGCAGTTTTAGCCCTAATTCCTGTCCCAGTCTATGACTTCTCATATCTTTAAAAAGGAAAATTTGTGATTTGACCCCAGAAAGCTCTTCCAGTCAAAATCTAGTGTCTTAAGTATTGAGTCATTTATTCACCCAGTCAATATATTCATATATGTGGAGGGTGAGAAGATTAGTAAAAATATACTACTACTATGTAATGAGTTCCCAATGGGGAATTGCAGGAGATACCATGGGAGGAAGGCAGAGAGCACTTTGCTTCTAACTGGGGAGGAAAGCCAATTTTCAATTTTCTTTTTTTTTAATTTTAATTTATAAAAAGGAAACATTGACTAAACCGTAGGATAAGAGTGGTACAACTCCACACAATTCCCACCACCAGAACTCTGTATCCCATCCCCTTCCCTGATAGCTTTCCTATTTTTTAAACCCAAGGTCATTGTGGGATGCAGAAGGTTGAAGGTCTTGCTTCTGTAATTGCTTCCTCTCTCAACATGGGCGTAGGCAAGTGGATCCATATTCCCAGCCTGTCTCTCTCTTTCCCCAGTGAGGAAGGGCTTCTGGGGAAGTGGAGCTCCAGGACACATTTGTGGGGTTGTCTGTCCAGGGAAGTTTGGTTGGCATCTCGCTAGCATCTGGGACCTGGTGGCTAAAAAGAGAGTTAACATACAAAGCCAAACAAATTGTTGAAAAATCATGGACCTAAAGGCTGGAACAGTGCAGGTGAAGAGTTGGGGGGGGGGTGTCCAATTTTCTTTATCCATCAAATGGAGGTGAAAATTACTTTAGCTCCACCAGCCTCACATATCTGTGTGAAACACAGATGAAAATGTTCTGTGTCAGTGTTTGGATACTGCTGTATAATTATTGCTTCTTGTGGTGATTGCATGGTGAGCTGGATAATTGTTTGATTTGCTTAGGACTCATAGAGCATGAGTGTCGTGACGTGGTCATAGCTTTGAAGACCAGGCAGGCGATCCAGAACGTGATCACTAAAGCTCTGAACAATCTCACTTTCCTTTGGTCCAGAGGCATCATTGACAAGCATGACGGTGTCCAGATGAACAAGGTGAATGTCAGTTTTCCCTGTTGCATAATCAATCCTTTCTGAAACTGGGTTTCATAAGCACCAGGCTGTATGAGATGGCTCAGGGGTGGGGAGTGGGAGAAGATGACTGCAGATTTGGTAAGTTGGGTTGAACTTAACTCCCAGCTGTTAATATGCTAAACTGAGTCTGGAAACAGGACAGTGACAGGGACTCAATCAAACCCTGCTGGCTTTACCTTCTTGAAATAGTAGATTGTGGTTAAGACTAATCATGGGGAGTCGGGCGGTAGCACAGCGGGTTAAGTGGACATGGCCAAGCGCAAGGATCAGAGTAAGGACCCTGGTTCAAGCCCCCAGCTCCCCACCTGCAGGGGAGTTGCTTCACAGGCAGTGGAGCAGGACTGCAGGTGTCTGTCTTTCTCTCCCCCTCTCTGTCTTCCCCTCCTCTCTCCATTTCTCTCTGTCCTATCTAACAACAATGACATCAGTAACAACAATAATAATAACTACAACAATAAAACAACAAGGGCAACAAAAGGGAAAATAAATAAATATTTAAAAAATATATATGTTTTTAAAAAAGACTAATCATGAACTTTATTCTAGGTAACTAATTTAGTGAACTAACATTCAGTGAAAATAGTACTATGAGGAGAATAGGGACGGAAATGTTAGAGGATAGTTGAAGTCAGTTGGAGAGACTGTAAGTCAAAATCTGCACTGGATTGATACAACAATTACTTAGGTTTCTTTATTTAGTTTGTTTTCCTGATGTTCCTTTTTCTGTTACAGGATCAGATCACTATTAATTTGGTTGTTTATTTTCAGGTCCTTCTTTCAAAAATAAAAACACTGAATCAATTCCCCATGACAATCCCACCCCCTACTCCTGAAAAATATCTTCACAACATTGTCTGGCTTGAAAATAAAGATGTTCTTATTGAGTTCTTCAAGGTAAAGATTCCGTTTTCTATATTAGCTCAAGTTTGATACTTATTTTCCATTTTATGTACCTCCTGAATCAAGATCAGTAAAAAAAAAAATCAATGTATTAATTCATGATAATCACTTAAATTAGATTTTAAACGAGCATAATGTAATAAACTGGGAACACATGGCGTAGTACTTCTTTTTCATTTTGTTGTTGTTGTGGAATAATACTTCTTATAGGAGCACAGTGACATAGCCCAGGAATTATATGGAATGGGAACTAAGGTCCACACAGTAAATGAAACAGATGCCCTATATAATAGACTGTAATTTCAGTCTTGTTCTCCATCACAGGTACTGTGGTTAGTTTTCACTACTGCTCCTTTCTCTCCCTTTCTAACTCAGGTGAAGTTTAAAAGGTAATGAGGTTAATTCAAGTTAATAGTCTAGGGAGTGGAGAGATAACTCACTGGGTAGGACATGTGTCTTGGTCATGTGTGCAGCCCAGGGTTGAGCCCTGGCACCATATGGGAGGTGCTATAAAGCATTGTCTCTCCCCACCCCCTCTGGATGAAAAAGCCTGAAGAGATGAAAGTTAAGGCCCCAACCCTTAGAAGAGAAGAAAAGAGAGAGAAAGAAAGGGGAAGGGGGGGGGGAGAAAAGGTACTAGCTTTAAAATTTTTTTATTATTATTAGATAGAGACAGAGAAATCGAGAGGGAAGGAGGATATAGAGAGGGAGAGGGAGACAGACACCTGCAGCCCTGCCACACCACTCCTGGAGCTTTCCTCTTTCAGGGTCTTTGCGTACTGTAACGTGTGCACTTAATCAGGTACACCACCACCTTGCCCAAAAAGGTATTAGCTTATAAAGGTAAGGTATGAATAAGGTCTTTGGGTTCAGCTTTAAAAAAATAATGATTGTGGTGTGGAGGTAGCTTATTCTGTTCTACTCTGCCAAAATACTTTCGAAGTACAGAAAGTAAACATTATCCACTTAAAGATAACTACTATAAATAATTTGGAAACATGTTTCCTATACATCTTGTAAAAGTATAGCTGTCACCAAGACTGTCCTGTTATGAGCCCTTATGTGCCCCCTGCTAGTGTAGAGGAAAGTCCAAAGTCTTTAATGTGCTTAAGACACTTTTGAAGGCCTGGCTGTAGCTCACCTCAGTGTGATGTCCACTAGGGCTGCTTTGCAACTGGCCATGAAACTCAGCACTTTGGCCTTAGTGAGTCTGTTCTCCCACAAAAATGTTTTTTTTTAATTATACCTTTATTTTGCTAATATAAAAAGGCATATATTCTATTCAGAATATTTTCCTCTACCCAAAAATTATCTTACTTCTTTTTGATTTTTAAAGAAAGTAGCATGTTGTTGGGAGTCACTATCTGCAACTCCTGTGCTCTTGAAGCCAGACAATTCCCCTCGTCTCTATCATCCCTGCCAGACATTGGATTTCTGCTGTTAGCTCCACTTTGCTTCTAGATATTTGCTTAAAAAGTGCACTCTGGTCTTGATGCTCTTCAACTCATTGAATTCTGCCTGCTAATCTTCTTTGAAGTCTCAGCTTAGCTATTACTTCTACTGTAAAGTCTTTCCCTCTAAACTGAAGACAGGACCCCATCGTGTCTCTAGATTTTTGCAGAGTAACTTCTGTGTCTCCTTTATCAAAACTGTCATGTTTTACTGTAATTATCTGTAGGCTTTTTTTTTTCCTGAGGATAAAGAGTTGATTTAACTTACCATTATAACTCAAGTACCTAAACAGGAGCTTAACAAATGGATTCATTCATTAATTCACTCATCCATCCCATAAACATTTCATTATTTCTATCAGTGAAGTAGTATTTCTATGAGTGAAGTACTAATCATACAGCCTACAGTTTTCTTGCTTATTTTTTTATTTATAAAAAGGAAACACTGACAAAATCATAGGATATGAGGGGTAACAACTCCATACAATTCTCACCACCAGAACTCCGTATCCCATCCCCTCCCTTGATAGCTTTCCTATTCTTTTCCTATTCTTTTTTAAATATTTATTTGTCTGTTTGTTTGTTTGTTTTCCCTTTTGTTGCCCTTGGTTTTTATTGTTGTTATAACTTTTATTGTTGTTATTACTCATGTTGTCATTGTTGGATAGGACAGAGAGAAATGGTGAGAGAAGGGGAATACAGAGTGGGGAGAGAAAGATAGACACCTGCAGACTTGCTTCACCACCTGTGAAGGGACTCCTTCCCTGCAGGTGGGAAGCCAGGGGCTTGAACCGGGATCCTTTCTTCCCCAAAATAATTCACAAATGAGTATCAGTGAATTTGGAAAGCAAAAGAAGGAGAGAGAGAAAAAAAAAGGATGCTTCTTTTGGGAGTCGGGCGGTAGCTCAGTGGGTTAAGTGCAGGTGGCGCAAAGCACAAGGACTGATGTGAGGATGCCGGTTCGAGCCCCCGGCTCCCCACCTGTAGGGGCGTCGCTTCACAAATGGTGAGGCAAGCTGCAGGTGTCTATCTTTCTCTCCCCGTCTCTGTCTTCCCCTTCCTCTCTCCATTTCTCTCTGTCCTATCCAGTAACAACAACAATAAAACAACAAGGGTAACAAAAAGGAATAAATAAATATTTTTTTAAAAAAGGAAAGTTTTTTTTTTTTTTAATTAGCTAGGAGGAGGGAAAAAGGAGAGCGGAGGGAGGAGGGAGAGAGAAACAAGTTCCTCTCACAATGGATATAGGACACTCACTCACCTAATAATGGAAAAAACAACAACATTTAATTTTGGTCAACCTGAAGAAGGAGGAAGGAAAAGGAAATGTGTATATAATAATAGTAATAATAAAATAAAATAGACTAAAAACCCAACAGTCAGTGTGCTGCTTGGACCGCTCCGGATTGACTGCCGGCAGCCTGAGCAAAAACAGCCAATTATAAGAAGTATCAAATAAATAAATAAATAAAACCTCCAGGTAGTCTTTCCCAGGCAGGGCTGAGGCTCTGATTGGTCAGACAATTTGTCACTCAAATATACTATATACTATGTTAGAGCTCCAACCACCTAAAAAAAAAAAAAAGAGAGGGAGAAGGAAAACAAAAAGAAAAAGGCTCCAAATGACACCCCTGATGAGCCAGGAATCTTGGTAAAGAAAATAGCTCAGCGAGAAGCCTGCTAGAAGCATCTGTCCAGCCCCTGGGGCTGATTCTGGGGTGGGGAAGGAGGGGTGAGTTCAGAAATAATCAAGCCGAAGTTTTTCCTTTCTTTGTCCCCCAGCCTCCATTTGCCAGCCCAAGAGTGGGTCATAGGATTCCTCCTTGGTGTCACCCTGACCACCCTTGTTCACCCTCCCACTGATGGCTCAATATCCTATTCTATCCAGAGAATCCCAGGTTGCAAACTGCTTCTTTTTGGAGCTCACACCAGCTGCTGCTTCCAAGTTGCCATCTTGGCTCCACCCCTCTCTTGCTTATTTTTATTATTTTTCTTTCTAAAAGTTGATGTGTTATGTCAGCAAGGTATAATTGATTAACAAAATAGGACAAAGTTTGTGCTGTTCTGCTACCTGAATCTTTAAAGTCTTAGCATCTTAGTTCTGTTTAAGGAGACTGGGAGATTTTTTTTTAATTTCTTTTTGGGGGGATTAGTGGTTTACAGCTGAAAGTAAAATACAATAGTTTAAACATGCATAACATTTCCTAGTTTTCAATATAACAGTTCAGCCCCCACTAGGTCCTCCTCTGCCATCATGTTCCAGGATCTGAACCTTCTCCCCTACACCAGAGTCTTTTACTTTGGTGCAATACGTCAACAGGAGATTTTTTTTACTGACTCTTTCCTTTATTTGTTTCAGGAGAGAGCCAGGCTTGCGTATTTTGACTATGGAGACACCATTTGTACAGAAGGTGAAATGCCACAAGGAATCTACCTGATTATCTCAGGAATGGCCATTGTAAGGGACTATGCATGATTCTCTGAACATTCATTTGAGATTATGTAAATATAACAAGATATATGTAACTATAAGAGAAACAAGAATGTCTCTATAGGTGTAACAAGAATGTTTTTATTAAACTGTAACTTATTTTCCTAATGAATCTTTTTCTGTTGAGAACACCTGGGAGATAAAGATGATGCCTAGAACTTAAAAGGTGCTTCCCATTGTGCAAAGTGCTTCCAGAAGCATCTTTTTAATTTTTTAAAATTTAAAAAATTTTTCCCTTTTGTTGCCCTTGTTTTTTTATTATTGTTGTAGTTATTATTGTTGTTGTTATTGATGTCATCATTGTTAGATAGGACAGAGAAATGGACAGAGGAGGGGCAGACAGAGAAGGGAAGAGAAAAGACACCTGCAGACCTGCTTCACCAACCTGTGAAGTGACTCCCAGCAGGTGGGGAGCCGGGGGCTTGAACCAGGATCCTTAACTGGTCCCTGTGCTTTGTGCCACGCCATGTGTGCTTAACCTGCTTCTACTTTTGGAAGTCTTTTATCCAGGCTTTTGCTCTGGTTCATTTCTACAATGCTTCTTCTTGGTTTAACTGTTCTATTTGGTGTGTTATGAGGTCCTTCTCTCATTACTTTTCAATCTACTAGTCACACTTGCCTGAATTGACTTGTGTCTAAGTAAGGTACTTAAGAATTCACGGTTGTGAAAAATTAACAGTTGTTTCAATGTTATCTCAATCCCTGAGATGAAGCACAGTGGCTGTTAAACCTTCTTGTGTCATTTATCTTCCCTGTAGGCTATGGGAGCCTGAAGACTTTTAAACTATAAGTAGATTTTTTAATCACTCAATATGGGCTTGTGAATATGTGTTGTCTAACTCCCATCTCCTGACCTCAGTCAGTAGGCTAAGCAAACTCTCCCTCTAGAATCCATGTACATAACCACTGTGCTATGACCCTGTGAACTCAACAAAATATACTGCTACCAGTATGGATTAAATATGCTGAATCAAACAAAAACTACAACACACACATTGCCCTTGGAAAATTTTCCCAAAATGTTGAAATGATTATTGATTAGGAAACTACCATATTGACTGTTCTGTTTCCTGAACAATAATAGTCTTCATGTTTACAGCCCAACTTCATGGGGAGTTTTGTAACTTTTCTAGAATATTTCAGCAGCTCTCTCCTTAAATCTCATATCTTCCTCACACCCATTCATCCTCAGCTGTTTTTGTCCTGAAGTAAACAGCCTGGACTCATTCTAGCTATTGTTAACAAAGATGTGGTAATTAGTCTCTAAGAGAAAGCTTGCACTGAAATCTTGACTTGGTTTAGTGGGGTAGGGAGGGTATATTCAATGTATGACTTCTAATTTATGCATCCATACAATCAAATGCTTTATTTTTTCTACCTGAGATACCAGATGATTAGGGTAAGAATATCTAATAGGCTCCAAACCAGTGACCAAAGTAGTTGTAGGCTGCAATTAATGCTTCTGATAGGAACCTCTATATAAGGGGGACATAAATAATATAAAGGTATAAATAAATACCAGCTGTAAAGCTAAAGTTTGGGAATGGTCCTTGCCTTGGTACTAGCACTATGAATACACTGTTCATGGTGCCTTTTTTTTCCTTTCGATTTTATCAGATAGGACAGAAAGAAATTGGGGGGGGGGTTGCTGGGTGGTAGCACAGTGGGTTAAGTGCACATAATGCAAAGTGCAAGGACCGGCATAAGGATCCCGGTTCCAGCCCCCAGCTCCCCACCTGTGTGTGTGTGTGTGGGGGGTGTCACTTTACAAGGGTGAAGCAGGTCTGCAGGTGTCTATCTTTCTCTTCCCCTCTGTCTTCCTGTCCTCTCTCAGATTTCTCTCTGTCCTATCATGACAGCAATGACAACAACAATAATAACAACAGGGATAAACAACAAGGGCAATAAGAGGGAAAAAACAGCCTCCAGGAGCAGTGGATTGGTAGTGCAGACACTAAGCCCCAGTGATAGCCCTGGAGGCAAAATAATAAATAAATTGATAAATAAAAAAAAAAATTGGAGGGAGACAGATAGGGAGAGACAGACACCTGCATACCTGCTTCATCACTTTTGAAGCTTACCTCCTGCAGGTGGAGAGCAGGGGCTCAAACCTGGGATCTTTGTGCTGGTCCTTGTGCTTTGTACTATGTGTGCTTAACCCTATGCACTACAGCCTGGCCCCCTGTCCTTGCACATTGTAATGTGTGTGCTAAATCAGGTGTGCCACCACTGGGCTCCCAAATTTATGAGGTTTTACAAGGTCTATTTTCACTTACATACATGAAAGGATTCCATTGTAATAATTGCAAGGAACAATGGGGGTGCCCAGCATTTGGTCAGAGGTGCTTAATTTTGTATTTCCCTTTGTAGTTGCATGGTTCACCTCCTTCCTTTGGGATAGACAGTACTCTAAAGTCCTCCAGAGAGTCTCAAACCATGTTTACAGAGTACTGTACCAGTGGGGACATAATTGGAGAGCTGAGCTGTCTGCTTAAGCATGGAAGTGAATATACTGCCATCTGTGAGACGACTTTACAGGTAAAAAAAAAAAAATGAGTTGTTGGTACATTAGGTTATTAGCTAACAGCTCTCCAAAGATATAAGCAGTGACACTGTCTCTTCTTCCTTTGAGTTCTAGAATCTTATTTAGTCAGCCAACCAGCTGTTGGAAGTGGTCTAGACTAGCTAAGAGCAGACGGACTACAAGTCTCCTCCTGATATGAGAGTCACTATGAGATGTTGGACTTCTGGGTCTTAGTGTTCTTTTTGATTAGAAAGACTAACTTGGAATGTGATGAAAATGAGAAAACTGGGGTGGGGGGAAATACAGGTCCAAGAAGGATGACAGAAGACCTGGTGGGGGTTGTATTGTTATATGGAAAACTAAGAAATGTTATGCATGTACAAATTATTTTATTTACTGTTGAATGTAAAACATTAATTCCCCAATAAATAAATTTTTTTAAAAAATTAAAAAACTAGTATAGCCATTGGCCCTTTGGAATATAACTAAAATAGGCCTACTAGCTATCTACAAAATGGAGACACACACACACCCCCCACCGCAACTCTTCATCTGCACTATTCCAGCTTTCCTATTCTTTATCCCTCTGGGAGCATGGACCAAGGGACATTATGGGGTGCAGAAGGTGGAAGGTCTGGCTTCTGTAATTGCAAAAAAAAAAAAAATTCAAATTCATTAAATTATCACTGTTTGTGGATGACATGATAAAAACACATAGAAAACCCTAAAGACTCCACCAAAAGCTACTGGAAACTATCGATAAGTTCAGTAAAGTGGAAGGAT
This sequence comes from Erinaceus europaeus, assembly GCF_950295315.1. Lineage (NCBI taxonomy): Eukaryota > Metazoa > Chordata > Mammalia > Eulipotyphla > Erinaceidae > Erinaceus > Erinaceus europaeus. The sequence continues at coordinate 51,586,600 of NC_080170.1, read as the reverse complement.
ACCAAAAAAGAAAATGAGAAGACCCTTTGAACAGTACCTGGCACACATACACAGCTGCTTGATATATGGTTACTATGGTAGGGAAACATTTGAAAGGATTTTTTTTAAGTGGGGGGAGGCAGGTCATCACCAGGGCTTCACAACCCTGGGCTGACTTTTTCAGATCTAGAAAGATAAAGGCAGAGACAGAGAGGGAAGGGCACCACAGCACTGAAGCTTCCTACAGTGCAGTGGGGGAAAGGTAAAGCCTGGGCTACATTACATGCCAAAGCAAGTATACTAGTCAGGTGAATTATTTTGCTGCCTCTGTTAAAAGACTGTTTTAAAAATCTTTTTTTTTTTTACGGATTTTTTTTTAATTTCTTTATTGGGGAATTAATGTTTTACATTCAACAGTAAATACAATAGTTTGTACATGCATAACATTCCCCAGTTTCCCATTTAACAATACAACCCCCACTATGTCATTTATCATCCTTCATGGACCTGTATTCTCCCCACCCACCCACCCCAGAGTCTTTTACTTTGGTGCGATATGCCAATTCCATTTCAGGTTCTACTTGTGTTTTCGTTTCTGATCTTGTTTTTCAACTTCTGCCTGAGAGTGAGATCATCCCATATTCATCCTTCTGTTTCTGACTTATTTCACTCAACATGAATCTTTTCATGGGGATCAAGTGGTAGTGCAGCGGATTAAGCACAAGTGGCACAAAGGGCAAGGACTGGCATAAGGATCCCAGTTCAAGCCCCCGGCTCCCCACCTGCAGGGTGGTCACTTCACAAACAGTGAAGCAGGTCTGCAGGTCTCTCTCTTCTCATCTCTGTCTCCCCTCCTTTCTCAATTTCTCTCTGTCCTATCCAACAACATCAGTAGCAACAATAACAAGGGCAACAAAATGGGAAAAAAATGCCCTCCAGGAGCAGTAGATTCATAGTGCAGGCACCAAGCTCCAGCAATAACCCTGGAGGCAAAAAAAAAAAAAAAATCGTTTCTCTTTGATTTTTTTTCTTCTCTTGTTTAGGAAGAAGTTATCACTTCAGTGAGTTGCATGATATTCCATTAGATAGAGAGGATTCAAATAAAGTCAGCTAAAGTTCCTGTTTATCCACAAATTGGAATTTTTGTGACTATCAGCTGCAATAGAACATGACCCAGGTCTTAAAGTAGGAGTGGAAGGAGATATTGCCTTATCAATTTCATTTCTGGAAGAGAATAGAAAGTATAAGTGTAGACACAGGCTGAATTGAGTTCAGTTCACTCATTTAGCTTGGATTCTGAGAGTGCTTTTTCTCATTCAAATAAGAATTTTGTTGATGGAAACAAATACTGAGTGAGCTCACTTAATGTGACAACAAAAATAGATGAATTTATGTGAAGTAGGTCATAAATCTTGGGTTCATAAGCCATCTCCTTTATCCTAGTTATTAAGTATAGGAATTTTCTGGCTTTTTAAGTCTATCGCTTTTTTTTAAAAGATTTATTTATTTATTTATGAAAAAGGTAGAAGAGAAAGAACCAGACATCACTCTGGTACTTGTAGTGCTGGGGATTGAACTCAGGACCCCATGCTTTAATCCACTGAGCCACCTCCTGGACCACAAATCTATAGTTTTAGTTGGGATGTAAATGTCATTATCATAGTCACAGCAAATAGCTTTTCCTTGATACAATACTTTCAAGTGGCAGAGAGTCATAATTACAGTAGAGTATATAGTTTTTCTAAGCTGTTGTGAGGATGAAATGTACACTATGCTTGTTTTCTGATGTGCAGTAATTTAGTTTCAGATTAAGCTTACTACTTGATACCTTCTCCAAACAGGCCTGTTTTATCTCTCTGGAGGATTTGTACGAGGGCTTTGATGTCTTCTGGCCATCTCTGGAATATAAAATATGGCTAAAGCTTGCTCTTGGTATTGCCAACCAGTATTTTGAATCAAGTCTTGCAGATGAGGTAAGTCACATGATTAAAATATGAACTATATATATATATGTACATATATGTATATATATATATACACACACACACACTTTTTTAAACAAAGAATGTAGGTTTTTGAGAAATAAATCTTCAGAGTCATATGGGAGATCTCTGTATCTTCCTTAGTTGTGCTGTGAACCCAAGTTGCTTTAAAAATCAAATCCTAAGGGAGTTGGACGGTAGTGCAACGGGTTAAGTGCACATGGCACAAAGAGCAAGGACTGGTGTAAGGATCCTGGTTTGAGCCCCCAGCTCCCCACCTGCAGGGGAGTTGCTTCACAGGCAGTGAAGGAGGTCTGCAGGTTTCTATCTTTCTCTCCCCTTCTCTGTCTTCCCCTCCTCTCCATTTCTCTCTGTCCTGTCTAACAATGACAACAACAACAATGAAAAAAACAACAAGGGCAACAAAAGGGAATATATATATATATAATCCTAATGAATTAGCATGTAATACTAAGCAAAGTAACAATATTCTTTTTATTGAGTGGCAACAATATTCTCAGAGCAAAGTTTAGCAGTGGGGTAGAATTAGGTTCTGTCTTCATGAGTGGACAAACGTAGAAAGTCAGAAACTCCAGGGGAGAGACTTATCTTTTTGCTTGCTGACAGATAGGGGAGGACAAGTGTGTTGGAACTCAGTCTACAATAACACAGTTTCTAAATAGGATCACATTCCACAGTGCTGGGTGTGGGTGAGAATCTGGAAGTTCACAATTCAGCTCAGTACAGCAGCTCCCTCCCAACTCCAGTCCATCTGAGTGCTGAGTCTCCATGTATGACTTGGACTCAGCACCAGGCTTGGCTGGGCTTTTTGTCATGGCTTCCTCACTTATCAGAATGAGGTGCTCTCTTACTGCTCAGTGACACCTGTGCATCTTTAAGCCTCTGTCTTGTGCAAATAGAGATCAGTGAGCAGAGCTGACTGCCCTGCCATTGCTGAGGAAGAGCTTACATCTGTCCATGAACTCAGGGTGCACCACTGAGGAGTCATCACATCACAGTTGACAACTGAGTACTGACAGCTGGCCAATCATGTTAATGCTTGGAATTCAGAATCTCAACAGAGTCCTTCTAAACTCAAAATTAATTCTTCTTTAAAATAATCCCTGGGTTCCACTGGGCTGATGGAAATAGAGACAGAAAGGGAGAGGCACCACAGTACCAAAGATCCCACTGTCCCCTCCCCCCACCTTGGGCCATGGTATTCCCATGTGGGGTATGGGGGCTCAGACTTGAGTTGTGTGTGGCAAAGCAGATAGACTCCTACCTCAGATACCTATTTCACTGACCCCCTCAAAATTAATTCTGTCCCTGGACTCCAGAACCCCTCTGCCTTTGAGAACTCTCAAAAAACTTAGCTAAATCAGTGAACTGTGTAAAAGCTTCTTTTAGATTTCACATGGTTCATGAAAACAATGTTGGTGTTTCTCAGGACTTGACCTTCCAAAAGTGTGTGATGTTAAATCAGGCCTATGTGGAGACACTGTCCAGCTACAATGAGATGACTATTACCACCACCATGAAGTGTGTCATCATCGTGCATGGCAGCGTTATTGACACGAAGACGGAGATGCCTTACCTTGCACCTTGCATCTTATCTAAAACCTGTGAGCAGGTGAGCAGGGTCCTTGCTCAAGGGACATGTGCCCCATCAGGGGCATTATAACCTAGATGACTACTTGGAAACAGAAATGCCACCTGGGAAAATCCCACAGCTTCTCACATTCATAGTGCAAGAGTCCCCAAGTCCCCAGCTTCAGTATCTGTCCTGTAGGTTAGGACTTCTTCTTCTAGCATTTGCCCTTCTTCCGTAGCCAGTCAACAGCATCAGGTTGAGCCTGATGTAAAGTTTTGAGACCTCCTTTGAATCTGGAGAGGTGGCAGTTGTTGACTATGTGGGTCATTGTCTGTAGCTGCAGGGGCAAGTTGGGAGTCTGGCCTGCTCTCTGCTTGCCAAGTCATTTGCCCTGGCATGGGACAGGGTTTCATGAGGGGGAGCATGGGGTGTATTCTTCCTAGTTGCCACAAAGGCAGCAACACTGAATATTTGAGTAGTTCTGGAAGCTTCTGCATTCATTAAAAAAGGAGCTAAGGAGGGGTCATGTTACTTTACTGCTTGTGAGGGGCTGCAGTCAGACCCCAGGCTGTGTTATTCTATGGCTTAGTCAGGAAAGGGAGCTGTGAGCCTGTGGGCACTGGAGAAAGAAGATCCCTAGTGGGTCAGCTACCCCTGGCTCATAGGGAGACCTAAGGGGGGGAGACTGGAGAACACCCAACATCACTTCAACCTGGCTTCAAGATTCTTCCATATTAAAAGATATGAAAATGTCATTACATGGGAAATCTCCTGAAAAAGTTGGTAAAACAAAAAAGTTCATATACCTGTCACCTAACATTCCTATTTAGAAATGAGAAAATGGTAGTAATTTCAGTGTTGGAGATGCAGGGGAGGGTAGCTGATAGCTCACTGGTAGGGTGACTGCATTGCCATGTGCGCCATGAGGTCAAGTCCTGTCACCATGGAGATGTTATAGCATTATAGCAAAGGAGGAATCTTTTGATGCTACAGTCTCTCTACTTCTCTATATGAATGGAAAAAAAAAGTCATCAGAGTGTTGAAATTACAACATGCATGAACTTCTGGTTCCACACGCGCGCGCGCACACACACACACACACACACAGATAAAAGTCTTTTTAGGTTTGAAATTAGGGGTAGGATTGAGACTGAGGCAGGGCCAAGGAAGCAGATGCAGTTAGTTTGTTAAGATGGCAGGGTTTGGAGACTCCTGATGGGGTAAACCCAGGGGAGCTGCTTTCTGACCTGTTTTCTGTTGGCGGAACATGGATAAAAAAGGAGCAACTGTCCTGTAGGTGAGGATAAAATCAGATTATATGTGGCCTCTGGAATTGGCATAAGACTTGTTACTGTCCTGGCCACTCTGGGAGAGAAATTTTGTGGCACTGTGAACAAGTTCTAAACTGAAGGTCCCACCCCTGGCTCTCTGGGATGGTGGGCCCCTGAGCTGAGCATCAGTGAAGGAGACAAAGTAACTGAGTAGCTGCTGGAAGTCTGTACTTCCTACCTGGTTTTCCAGGCTGGTTACAGGTAAGAAGCAGGCATTTCTTTTCTGAGGTCTGTCAGCAAGCAGAAGATAAAATGCTGGGTTGAGGCTTCTTGCAGCACCATGAAAGAAAAGTTAAAATAAGGCTGGAGAGATGGCTCACCTGAGAGGGTACCTGCTTTGCTATACATTCAACCCAAGTTGGAGTGCTGGCCCTCATGGCACTGGGGGGAAGCTTCAGTGTGGTGGTATCTTTTCCATTCATCTGCCTCTCTGTCTGTGAGAAAAATCTCTTGGAGCAGTGAAGTCATATGAGGATGGAAAAAAAAAAAGAGGTGAGTGGGTTTGAAATGAAGAGAGTTTAAGTTGTCTTCTTGGGCAGCTCTAGATTGTTAACTTACCTCTCGTATTCTTTGGAAAGGTAGGACTACCTTCAATGAGCTCTTTGACTCATTTTGACATTTCTTTTTTAGGTTCAGGGAACTTCAGATCTAAGCAAGCTGCTGGTCATCCAAGCATCAGAGCCTCCCCAGGATAAAAGAAATGCCAGTGTGGGCAAGGGAGTACTATCATGGTAGGAGAACCATTGAGAGGGGATTTTGATCCATATGAAATTGATTCAATTTTAAGAAAATGGCTGAGGGCATTGTGTGGGTTTATCATCAGTCCTCATCTCAGGCCCAACCTGACTGCCATACAGACTTCCATCAGACTTGTGGACACATCCAGGCAGCCCTCAAGGCGGGCCAGGCTGTTCCTCTGCTGTACTCAGTTTTTGCTCAGGTGCTGGAGTCATGGGGTTGTTGTTCAGGATGAATAGAAGAGGGTTGGAAATGCGCTCTCACAATGAGTCCAGGTGTGGGGTTTGCACCCAACAACCAAACAGAATATGGACCCTGGCCCAGGGCCACTGAGAATTCCAAACCATGCCACACCACAGCTCCACAGCTTTGCCTGAAGGCTGCTTCAATTGTCACTATGTAACTAAATGCGTATCACACTAAATTGTCGGCTAGATAGAGATGACCCAGGAACCAAGATTGAGGTGGCAAGGCAATACAAATCTTTATTCATGCGAGCGCCCCAGAGTGTGTGTGTGTGTGGGGTGGGGGGTATGGCATACCTCGTTAAGCCAGATAGATGGTGCAACCACAATGGCCAGCGGCAGCCTCCCCATCTTGCACACCCACCCTCCTCCAGCTTCAAACCTGGGCAACAACCCCCAATGGGAGTGGCTTGACAATCCATACATAGTTAGGAGAGGGGTGGAGAAAGTCACCTCCCTAGCAACGGTTGCTAGGAGTTCAACTACTAAATAGCAATACCCTGAGGGGAATCAGGAATGAGGCCTTTAGTCATTTGTAAGACAAAACAGAAGGCTGATATGTAGATAAAGGGACAGGCCATTCTAGCAGGGAAATCGGGTGGAGCAGGCTTAACAAAGCTGTCAGCCAGGCGGGAAGATGCATTTTGTGGAGCAGGGGAGACTTACATGGCCGCCAACCATCTGAGATTCATGTGTCCCCCTATTTTGTTCAACCCCTTTGTAGACTTACCAGGTGAACTCATCTCATAGGTTAAGCTCTGCCAAGCTCCCAACACCTCCCCACAATTTCCCAACACTAAATGTGTGTCAGCACCCAATCACAAGCTTCAGGGTGGAGTATGACACAAAATGGACCAGATAAGAAGGCTATGCTCTTGAGAAATACCTACAAGATCTTTCTTTCAACCTCCCAGCATTACCAAGTTCAGAGTTGCCCCAACTTGATAGCAGAGTATCATCCTTTATGGAGATGAATATCATGTACACCTCTCCCAGTCAGCAACACTACAGTGGATCACTCCCATACTCTGCCAGGCTAGACTATGCAGTTCCTAGTGGACTGCTCATAAGGGAGAGGGTTCCATGACTTCATGCTGTGGATGGAGGTACAGTACCATATTAGCAGCTTCTATCTTGATATTCACACCTGCATTGCTCTAATCAGTGCACCTCCCGGTGCGGTGGGCCTCATTCCCAGTACTGGTTGGTAAGCGTGCCAGAAAGGTCTTTGTCGTCAGTGGAGGGTCCTGTGTAGACCCAGCCAGCACACTGGTTCTGGCCCACATACACATCTGCTTAGAAATAAAATAAATTGCTATTCCATCCAGATATTTGACATTTTAAAAATCCAGATTTTGAGGTTTTCAACAACAACAAAAAAAACAAAACCAAACCAAAACAAAAAAAACAAGTAAATCAGCCCCCACACGGGCTTCTTGCTCCTGAATGTGGCAACAAGGAGAGGAGCTTTGGCCACCTCCTACAGGAGGCACCTCCCTTCATTGCCACAGCTGCACTGCTTCCTCCTGTCTTATGTCTAGCCCATAGGTGATCTGTGGGACTGTTCTCATTCATCAACCCTTATGGTGGGTTTTTGAGAGCTTCTTCTATGGAACAAAATACAGAGAACATTGGAAAAGGGAAAAAAAAATTTTTATTATTACAACCAATTATTGTTGGAGCTTGGTGCTAATACTAAGAATCATGGCTCCTGGTGGCATTTTCCCCCACCCCATTTTATTTTTGACAAGACAGAGAGAAACTGAGAGGGAAGGGAGAAATAGTCTTACAGACCTGCTTCACTGCTCATGATGCATGCTTCCTGCAGGTGGGGATTAGGGGCTCGAATCTGGATCCTTGCAAATGCTGATTTGTACACTTAACCGAATCTGCCACCGCCTGGCCCTCAGAAAAGGGAAACTTGAAGAGAGAAAGCAAATTGATGTCTTAAGACACTCTCCTGCTTCCTGGACTTGACATTCTTAATTTGGTGTTTCTGTTTCATGTATGCCTTCGGCCAGATCCAGTTAACAAAGGTTTTCAAATGACCAAGAATACAACTGGAGAAGATGAGGTAAGTAATTGACACTTTGATTTTTACAACTGTGACTATTTAACTGTATCACTAACACTTTTATTTCAGTCCTCTTATTAGTAATGGTTTGGCTTATAGTCTTACAAGATTACAAGAATTGTACAAGGGTACAACCACAACAGTGTGTACCCACCACCAAAGTTCTGTGGTCACCTCTATTCCCTCTGATAACCACCACAATCCTCACAAAGTCTGAGAAACAATTTGATGACTATACTTTGGAAGTTTATTTGTTTTAGTTACCTGTATTCCTCATGAGTGAAATCATTTGGTAGTTGTCTTTCACCTTTTTAAATAGTCGTCTTTCATCCACTTTGTCCTGAATAATGCAGTATCATCCTTTTAACTTGTAGCCCATTGAATATGTATCCCCAAATCTCTTTATCCAGTCATCTACCCTTGGACATTTAGATTGCTTACTTACATTTGGCTATTGTAAATAACAGAACTATGAACATAGGGGTTTACATATTCTTTTGAATAAGTTTATCACTAAGTTTATAGAGTAGTAAAAAGTAGGTGGTAAAAAGAGATTTATCAGGTCACTGATAGGGAAAAATTTTTTAACTTTCTTTACAGCTGAAAACTGGACCTTGTTCTAAAATTTTTAATGTCACCATTGTAACATATGAACTGCTCTGTGATATATGACATGGGATGTTATCCTATCTGTTATGCCAGAGTGCTGAAAGATCTGCCATCTTACATGTTGCTGAATCGATTTACTGCTGCTTTTCAAGCGACTGGTACACTGCTGCAAGGCTCTAATGCATTACAGTCAAGATGTTTAAAAAATTCTTCAAGATAACAATTTCCAGAATAAATTTACTTCCCCTTCCAAATTTAGCAAATATTGGGGGAGAGGTGGGGAAATGGGCCTATGTTCCACAATCTCAGTTACTCAAAAGTCCAGGTGACATGAATAATCATATTACATAAAACTACTCTGCATCAGCTGTCACTGCATTTAGAAAACCGGGTTGACTTTTCTGGTCTGATTGCTTGTTTAGGATATTATTTATTTTATCACAAGACTTTGAAAGGATACATTACTGGGTAGGAGTAGAGTATAATGATTATGCAAAGGGATTCTTATGCCTGATGCTCTGAAGTCCCACATTCAATCCCCTGCATCACCACAAGCCAAAGCTGAGCAGTGTTCTGGTTAAAAAAAAAAAAAAAAAAAAGAAAAAAGCAAAGAAACAATAAAAGACTTACTACATTGGGAAAAACCATAGTGCAGGCAAAGCTAGAAGAAAATAGAATAGAAAGAAGTCAAGCCTAACTATTAAGACCCTTCTGCAATATTCAGTTATAACTCTGGGGACAAAATACAGTAAAGCTGATGAAAGTTAGGCATTTTGCAATACTTTAAGTTTGCTTAGTAAAACCAAGTAACTTACCTTTTCTAATTTGCCTGCATGAATTTTCTACTCCTGAGGGATTCTCCCTCCTAGGCAGGGGGTGAGAGACAAGAGATACCACAGCACCGCCCCACCATATATTAAGTACAGTGGCCAATCAAAGATAACACTTTTAAAAAGAGAAATGCTTGATGTGAATTCCAGTTCACTTTAGGGCTCACTGCAAGATAGTTGGAAACTCTAAAAGAGAAGCTTCTCCCGTGCAGTATCTGGGATCCTTGCACATGGTAAAGTGTCTTGTGATAACATCTCATGAGCTATCTCTTGGACTAGAAAAGAAACAAAAAAAAAAGAGAAAAAGAACTTTCTGGACACCTAGTCTTCTGAGTGGTGATCATGCACTGTGTCAACAGACCCTGGGAGTGAGACATCTCCCAGAGCCAGCCACTTCTTTGCTTGCTGATGAATCCAAGTCTGGAAAGAGACAGCGAGGGGCTTTCTCATTCCAAGCATCTTCTTTTTCAGGACTTGGGCCTTTCTCTCTTTTTGTTAATGCTGGGACATCACTACTTTGGGCTGACTTCTCAGATAGGGTAGGAGACAAGAGAGAACTTCCCTTGGTGTCTAGGGGGCCAGGGACTCAATGCTGGCTCACCTGCATTGGCCTCCTCTCTAGGTTGTGCTTTCCAGTCAGGAAAGGGGACTTTGCTCTCATTGGATTCTCCTCTTGCTACTGAAACAGCACCCTCAAAGAACAAGGCTGAGAGAGAGTAATGAAGCAGTCAGGAAAAGCAAAGGATTATCTAAACACAGACACACTTCTTTACTATGTTAGAGTAAAGAAAAATCTGTGTCAGGATTCTGCAATAGATGAAGGAAGATAGCAATAGGCTCTTCTGGGCCTGTTCCCTTCAAAAATGGCAAAAACTATCCAGGAAACACACCAAGAGAAATAGGACTAATGATTGCTCATTTGTTTCTCAGAAAGGCAGGTAGAGAAAACAGCAGCATTCAGACAAACAAGCTGATAAGCTCAAGACCCACATAGAAGTGTCACCCCATCTCTCATGTGCAGAAAGCAAGGACATCGGTTGGACATGTGGCACCAAGTATGTTTAATGTTCTTCTGCTCAACAAGAGGACTGCATACTAATACACAACTGTACCAGGTGTGTGACACTCCTTCCTAGTCTAGGACTTAGCTAATGGGCTCCTGGGGCCAGAAAAATACCACTTAGAGCAGAGTGGGCCAGATGTCTAATCAAATGTCCTGCTTCTCCTTCTGCTTCATCACGAGTGTCAGTATCATCTTATAAAGTGCCAGTCACAAATGGAACCAGAAGCCAGTTAGCCTGTAGCACATGACTTTATACAGTAGTTCAGAACATGACGACAAAATTCTATGGTAGGATTTATTTGCTGATTTCCCAGAAAGCAAATTTCCGAAAACGACACTCTATCCCAGCCAGAACAGTTCTGTAATGAAATATTCCCAATTATCCTGTCCCCTCCCAGTTCCATCCTTCCGTGTCTCTCCTGCTTCAGTTATCTCTTAGTAAAGTGTTATTTTCCCCAGCTGTGATCAAAATACTGAATAATATTTAGATGTCTAAAGAACCTAGACCTCCATTTCTGTCGCTCCCCAAAATGGGAATCAAGAGAGGAATTGATCAGAAAAGTAAAAATAAACAAACAAAAGTCAGTTAGTCTGTGAAGGAGCAAAACAACTCATTTGGCCACCAACTGCTAAGATTTTGTTGACCACAAACCCTAGAGAGATCCAACAAGTCTTAGACACAGACTGTATTTCAAAGTGCCAGTAGAGAGTGCTGAATGAAGTATGTGAACAGAATAGAATGTTGGTGCAGGTTCAGAGTCAAGAGTCCCAAGAACTGTTTAGTGCCACTTTCATTTAATAAGCCTGTAGGATAGCGTCTACCAGGCCCTGGCTATGATGAACACACCAGGGTGTTTGTTGCTGTAGAGTTGCGCAGGAAACATGATTGACAACAGGCCCCCATGTCATTCTAATACCCACATCTCAGGGAGCTATGGCTGCGGAGTGTAGCGGAGGTATTTCTTGCCAGATGGGAGCTCTTTGGTGAAAACTCCTTTAGGAAATAGTTTTTTGGCTTCGTCTTCGGGGATGGTTGGAAGGACCATCACACTTTCTCCATCCTGTGAAAGGGCGTGGAGATTGGTGAAATTCAGTCTCAGGGTCAAGTCTAACAGCCTGAATATATTAGAACTCAGTGGCTATTGGCACTCAGAAGAGTAAGAAAGTACTCTCGACTCTCCCTCTAAAGTATTTTGTTTTCTGAAGTGACTCTCAGACATTTTTGTAAGGGAGTACTAAGTATTCCCACATCTTAATTTATTATTTTGACTGGCATGTGCAGTAACAGAGACCAAAGCTGGGACCTTTGCATGCTAAGTTCTGTTTGCTACTGTGGTGCTAACTCTTGAGTTTCATCTTTTCTTTTTTCTATTATTATTATTATTTTAAATGAAACCAGAGTATTGCAATGGTACATGTGGTGACAGGGATGAAACCAAGGGTCTCAGGCATGCAAGTCCTGTGTTCCACCTGCTGAGCACTTCAATGGCCTTAAGTCCCCATCTAACAAGAGCTTGTTCTGTTTCAAATCTTGAAACGGCAACTTGCCACTGCCTATAAGGCCCGTAAGATTGCATGTTCTTTTCTATTCCATTCCTTGAACATGCCAAGCTTGCTTTTAGAAAAAGCTTCTTGCCCTGCAACAACTTCCCGCAGGGCTCTATTATATAAAGAAGCCTATGGAGTCCTTTCTTTCAAGTCCTCTTCAAATGCTTTCTCAAAGACATGTTTTGCCCGACAGCCAGATGTAAACCCAGCCCTCCTGGCCCAGAAGCCCCCCCCACCCCCATCCCATGTAATTTTCTTCCACTAATTGGCACCTAACAGATTCTAAACTTGCTCAGTGTGTCTCTACTTGCCAGAAATGGAGTTCTTTTAGGGCAGGGACTTTTTTTTTCCCCCCTGCTACTGCTACAGGTAAGCCCAAATAAAATTCATAACCAGTGATGGGTACAGAATGCAAATGATCTCTGCCGGAATGAGATGGAACAACACAACCTGGTGTTCAGGCTACAACATTTTAAAAAGATAACAACATCTATCAACAGGTCATTCACTGCAGACACCCTACAAAATTTAAAGCTTGTGGACAAGTTGCAGAAAATTCTCCATAGATTTAAAAGACCAAAGTGTAAGAGAAATGAAATTTCATGACTAATATACCAGATGATATTACAGCTGCAATTTAAGTGCCAATCAAGGTTTTGCTACAGGTATTTTGCCATTTGGGAAGCTTTGGGTGAAGATTTTTTTGTTCTGTTTTTTTGTTAGCCTTTTTTGTTAGGAAGAGGAATCATTCTGATCAGTTAAAGCAAAGTCTGTTTTATAGAAAATGTACTATGGCCTTGAAAAGGGCCCCTAAGCACATTTAAGCACAGACTTGAGAAGTTTAGATCATATACTTGCTGATAAATAAATAAATGGAAAAGAAAAAAAGCAAAGGTGGCTCAGAAACCCTAAGTACCCACCCCTTCCCCATCTTTACCTTCCAATCCACTGGTGTGGCGACCCTCTTTTCTGCTGTCAGCTGGAGAGATTTAACTACTCTGAGAATCTCATCAAAGTTCCTACCAGTGGTAGCTGGGTAGAGAATCGACAGCTTCAGCTTCTTGTCAGGGCCAAAGATAAACACCTGCAAAGCACACAGATATACAAATAAGACTGACTTCTTTTTCTTTTCTTTTTTAAATTTCTTTATTGGGGAATTAATGTTTCACATTTGACTTCTTTTTCTTTAATAATAATGACTCTCAGGAAGCAATTCAACCTTTAGAACTGTTTAAAGCTAGAGCCAGAGTACAGCAGATGCTTTACTATGGACAAGGTTCAAGCCCAGGTACTGAACTGTCAACCCAGATAAATGCTATATAAATAAAATTTCTTCTCTGTGTTCATTTTCTTAGACTATAAGAGAATTATAATTGCTTCTGGTTGACCCCAATACCAATCCAAAGTCAGTTCACAAAAGGCCTTTTTGGCAAGTACAATGCTAACATGGGATAATGCCAGCTGATACTGGTAATCAAATCATTGAGGGACTAAAATTTTCTCTAATGAGTATAGGCCAGAACAAATAAGAATTTAAAAATCAGAGCTGCCTGAAGGAGGACAGATCATCACTTCAAGAGGAGGGCTGTCAGGTGAGCTGGAGAGACTTTCAGTCCTCCGTGGCAACTTAGTATCATTCTTTCTGAGCAGATTTCAAAGCTATGAATTTAAGCACTTGGGAAATCTAGCTGAAAATGTTCTGTGATAGCTCTGGTGACAGAACTGTGAGATGGTTGGTAAGACAGCTACAGATACAATAAATACATGTAAATATAAACATATATATAATGTGCCCAATAAGCAACTGCAGGAAGGAAGCTTCAGAGTGGAGGAATGGTGCTGCAGTATATCGTCTGTTTCTTTTCTTTCTATCTGACTCTTGCCCTCTATTTAAAAAAAAAAAAAAAGACAATGTCAACTGTAAGTGCTGCAGCTTTGCATGTATTAAGGTCTAGCAACAATCCTACTGGCAATTAAAAAGAAAAAGAAAAAAAGATGCCCCCACGGTTGACAGTGGGTCCAAGCTTGGCTCACTTGGACATAGGTGCATGTACAGGATTTCCCAGACATACCACCCGAGCTGTCACAGGCATGCCCTTCTCATCCTTCTCCGCAGGGTCCAGCATGCCCAGCAGGATGGCAAGTTCCCGATTCTTGTCATCAATGATGGGGAAAGGTAACTTCTCTGTGGGCTCATCTCCATTATAAGCATTAATATCCTAAAAGGCAGGAAAAGTGAGAGAGAAATCAGGACCGGCACATCCTCCCAGTCAAATCAGTTAACACTTGTCACCTCACAAGATAGGGAACAGGACCTTAACCGTAGTAAAGTTCTTCAAGCCATTTCACTAAGAAAATGAATGAAAGAAACTGTTGGGGTGGGAGGTAGAGTCCGGCCAGGGACCAGCATCTAAGTGAGCCACCCAGTTCAAAACCCATGTTATGTGTTCATATGAGTAACAGTGCCTGGAGTGCAGTAAGTGTCCCTCCGATATGCTACTAATAAATTATGACAATGTTACATACATACATAGTAACACACTGTAGCATAGTCATGAAAATGTTCTCAGTGTGCCAACCCAGAAGACAGGAATGTCTGGAGAGACATGGAAGCCAGGGAGTGTGGAAGAGCTCATCAAGGGAAAGAAGATAAAAGAAAAGCAGCCCAAGAGTCAGGGAACCTCCAGCACAGATCCAGAGGTAGGAGACAATACAGTTTACTCAGAGTTTAAAGACCACAGCCGGAGACTATGTTCCAGAGTTAGAAGACTGTCTCCTATTAGCAGAGAAAGATGAGCACTGAAAGCTGACCCCGGACAGAGCAGAGGTCACTGTCTAGTCCAAGCCAGGTTTTCAAATTAACAATAAAGTCTGAACCTGAGGTTTACTTGTACTTTCACCTCTAAGAGTCAACAGACAACCCCCACCCTCACCCCAAGCTCAAGCTGCCCTCTGTTGTGTATAAGCTCACATGGAACTAAAAGCTCAGACCAAAGGGTGTTTGTTGTACCTTGCTCCAGGCAAGATGGTCTTCCACACTGTCGATGGAAAGGGCAATCAGCTTCACATTCCTCTTGGCAAATTCTGGGGCCAGCTTCGCAGCTCTGCCAAGCTCAGTGGTACACACTGGGGTGAAGTCTCGGGGGTGGGAGAAGAGAATGCCCCATCTGAAAGGCAGGAAAAGGAGGTCACAGGGGAATGAAGAAGGCCTCAGGCAATGGGGAACACAGCAAGAGGTCCCACTTGCAACTCCTCTTAAGCTCCTGGTCACGCAGAACCTTGGAGTTTACAAAGGCTTCCCTGAGAAAGTCAGAGATTGCCCAGCTAACCAGACATGTGCCAATCAGACCACAGTAGGGAGAGGCTCGGAACTGGCTACTAGACTCTGCCCACCTACAACTGCTCCCTGAGATGTGGAAGTCTCTTGGAGATGAGTCTGATCAGGACTGTTACCCTCTGAATAAGACCCATTTTCCTCTTGCCAATGTTTGTCTCCTAAATGTTGGCTTTCAAATGACAAAATGAATGCTTCTGAAGACAGTTACTTTCAAACTCTTCTTTTGAGAAATGCATTTTGATTTTGCCTCCAGAAAAGTTTAAAGCCTAATACAAAATGGTAAACATTTTACAAGACCGTAGTAATTCAAGGGTGCTGCCTAATTGAAAAAAGTGAGCCACTGACTCATTTCAGCTAGCTAATTGGTGCTACTCAAGCCAAGTGGCTTATTGAAGCAACTTGTTTTTCTTCTTTCTTACCGTTTTCTTTCTTTCCCCCCCCCTAAATACAGTGAATCTGGCATTCAGCTCCAATAAAGAATGTCCCAAGATGCCCTGAACTGAAACATAGGTCCGACTGCAATAAGAGATTGTGTAATAAGAAAGAAACAGTCTTCTGTGTAAATGTAAAGTTGAAGCTGACACTTGGCTTTGTTGAACAGTATGAATACACCAATCTTTAATAACCCTCCTTTATAGAGCTGACCTGGCAAACACGACACCCAACATTCTTCCCCTGTAGTTTCTTATTCTTCATGCTCCAGGCTGAGTAGGTAGAAAATTGACTGTCTACAATAGATTTCTACCAGAATAGATTCTTAGGTAAATGCTAATATAGAAATCATCATTGCAGAAGGTTATGGTTATATAAGTCTTTTAAAAAATGATTGTTTTTTCTCTTTATAGTCTTACTGTATTTATTAAATACAGACAGACAAATCAAGAGGGAAAGGGAAAGAGAAATACCTACAGCACTGCTTCGTTGCTTGTGCAGCTTCTCCCCTGCAGGTGGGGTCTGGGGGCTTGAATCTGGGATCTTGAGCACTATAACAAGTGCACTCAATCCAGTGCACCAGCCCTGCCTGTATAGATTTTAAGTATGTTTCATGAAGAAAGTAATCAAGAATGAATTTTTTCCTCCTCCCGGGCCCTAGAAAACTTTTGACTGAGAAAGAAAATTTTAACACTCAAGTTTCTGACTCCCACTGACCCATGGCATTAAAGCAGGACCTTGAACCGCAAAATTCAGGTTATCCAAAACACAAAATACAGCAGTGACACTCATCCCAGTCACTCACCTCTCAAGATTTCAAGAAAGGGAAACACCTCTCTTTAAAGAGGGCATTGGAGACTACAAATAAACAACTTTGCAGAGGGGTGTGGTGTGTTTGCCTCTAAAAAGTTGTAAGAGGGACACAAGACCTTTGGAAGTAAATATCTAGCTATGAGTAAAACCAAGGCCCGAGATTCTGTGGAAAATATTCGTAGAAAAATCAAATGAGACTTAAGAGAAAGCCTCCAGCAGTAGAGAAGAAACAGAGGAAAAGTATGTTTCTCCCCTGGCACTGCTTATTAGCTTTAGAAGTTCTCTTCACAGGAGCAGACTTTTGCTGAATCATTCTAAGCAAGGCCACTCTCCCCTGCTCAGAAGCCAGACTCCCCTTTGCCATGGTCTGGCTGAGAATAAAGGGGTCATTCTTCCTGGGGCTCATGCCTTCCAGCCAACTCCCTGCTGCTGCTCCTGGCTCTTGGAGTAACTCAGTTATATGATCTTTCCTTCCTTCCTCATTTTTAAAAGACAAAAGGTTTCCTCCTTTCAGAGAAGAGTCCACACTCATCCCCCTAGAAAGAGCCCCAGGAGACATGCTTTCATGTGTTTGAAGAGAACCATCAAGAAGCTGCTCTCAGATCTGTACAGAAACAGTGATCTGACCCAGTATTGACCGCCGATGGCTGCAGCCAGACCCTCAAGCTGAATCCAATGTCACAACTGTCAGGGGAAGAGCCTCAAAAATACTGCACTACACCCCCTCTCTGCCAAAAAGCAAAGCAAGCAAAAAACAAAACAACAACAACAACAAAACTGCTTTTACAAACTGTCACTCTGGGATTTGGGTTCAAGTTACAATGTGCTAGGATCTGGGTTCAAGCCCCCAACCCTCAACTGCGAGGAGAAAGCTTCATAAGTAGTGAAGCAGTTCTGCAGGCCTCTTTCTCTTTTCCTCTCAATAAATAAATAACCCATGCACTTTTTGGTAGTGGGTTTTAATGTCTATTGTGTGCCAATAGTTCAGATTCAGGTACTGCCTTTATTTTCCTAATAGCTGCCTGAGAAGAAGGCATTTTCAATCAGATGAAGATAGACTCCTTGGCAGGCAAACTAGCTCACTTGGACAGTGCTGCCTTGCCATGCATGTAGCCCTGGTTCAAGTTTGGCCCGGCAGGGTACTGAAAGCTGTAGTGTTTTTCATTACCTGTCTGTCTGTAAGAAAATATAAGACCCAGAAGTGAATGAAACCGCTCCTCCAAAGGACAGCATTTCTGATTATCATTATAGTAATTATGTTTTATGCTAACATCAGTCTTTAATCTGTACAACCTAAGAGCTCTGTTTCCTGGGGAGGGAGAGGAGGGGCTGGACTATTGCTAGCAACAGAATGGAAGATACTCTGAAAATCCTATGATATACAGACACGTAGACTGAGTATGCGTTCAAATGTCTTCAGTCTTTTCCTGCCTCTCCAGTACATTCTATTTCTCATGCCTTTTCTGGCCTAACCCTCTCTGTCACACACCTTAGCTTTCTGCTTCATCAGTGGCTAGAAAATATCCCTTGGGGTTTGTAAATGGCTAGAGAATAAAGCTTAAGCACCTCTCTCTTCCAGCTGCTCTGCACAGCCCTGTCCAATCACTGATGAGTCTAAAAAAAAAAAAAATCTCTCCTCTATACACATGTGCACCTGGACACTGCATGAAAATCCAGGTGAGGCGCGGGTAAGCCTTAGAGCAAGCAGCACGTGTAGCTGGGCGAACCCAGACGGTCCTGTATGGAGGCACAGAAGGGGCTGTTCAGAGCAAGAGTAAGCCCTTGAAGTCTGGGGCTCAGGCGTGGTAAAAGCAGGGGTCTGCCTGCCGGGCTAGACTTCGGGTCACCCTGCTGGAGGACGGGAGCGGGGCAGGAGCTGCACCAAGAAACAAAAGGGTCTCACGGGCCAGGCGCCTGTGAGTCCAGGCCCCGGCCGGGGCGATCGCCCCCAGCCCTTCCTCTGAAATCTGCCAGTTCTGGAATCTGGTCCACGTCCTGGGCTGTGCTGGAGTCCGGCCAAAGCCCTTTTCGAGTCGTGTCCTGGTCACGGGGAGGCTGCAGACGGCCAGGCTCTCGGCACTGAGTTGGCAGCCGGTAGCTCTGACTTTCTGTTTGTGCAAAGCCGCCTGCGAGAGCCACGGCGCTGGGCAGAGCCCTGAGTGGAGGCCGGAGCCCCCAGCCCCGAGCCCGGGCTCCCCCGCGCCCTCCCGCCCCGCACACCCGGCTGCACGCGCTGCAGAGCGGCCGAGGGCGGGTGATCAGCCCGGGGCGCCGCGGAGCTAGGGGGAGGGAAGGGCCGGGGGGGCAGCAGCAGAGCGGGAGGTTTGGGGGGGTCCGGGGAGGACCTGTAGGTCTGCAGGAAGAGGTGCGGGGAACAAGGAAAACGGGGGCGCCGCGGCGGAAGTCGGGGGGCCGCGAGGGAGCAGCGCCGAGAACGGGGGCGCGGTCGTGGTGAGCACGTGCAGGGCCGGCGCCGGCGGGGGACCCCGAGACGCCCCGGAGCCCACGCCCCGGGGCCGAGCAGGGCTGGCGGGACACTCACGAGTTTCCCAGGAAATCGTGGAAGCGGATGCGGCCCACCGTGGTATTAGCCTCAAAGTTGGGAGCCTCGTCCCCGAGCAGAAGCCCTCCGGGCATGGCGGCGGCTGGAGGAAGCTCAGCGGCAGCCGTCTGTGGAGCAGCTCCGCCGCGGGGAGACTGTAAGGGCCCGGGGCGGGGCCTCGGGGCGGGGGCGGGGCCTCAGCCTCGAGAACCGCCCCCCCAGCCTCTGCCCTTTTCCGAGCGAGTGCGTTCCTGCGCGCCGCCGCCCCACGTGACCTAGGCTCGGTGGCGTCACGCGGCTGTGGGCAAGCGCAGGCTGGACTTTCCCTAGGTTCTGGGCTTTGCAAGGAGAAGGAAACCGGAGCGCAGCAGAAAGGACGTCCGCAGACCACGAGTGGCAGGGGCAGGCAGGCTGGGGAAACTGCAGCACATATCCAGACTGATCCAGCCCCGCAGGCACCCGCATACCCATGCCCTGTATGCCCCTTCCACACTTCCCCGCACCTCCACGCCTGTGGCCCCTCTGATCCCCGCTGTTGGATCCCCCTGCAAACCTGGCCTTTTGAAGGCTGCCTCAGAGGATGTGGCAACCCACACAAGAGAGGGACCTTAGGTCACAGGAAGAGGCTTGCTTATCGCAACAAGCATTCTCACAGCCACGCGGCCTGTGCCAAGGGAATGAAAGGAAGCCAATTTTATTCTGTTTCTCCCTTCCAGAGATTGGTATAAACCATCAGGATATCAACACATTTGTCCTGAAAGCTGAACGTAAGTCTTATGGTTAACCCCTTCAGGAAAGCACCACTGTGCATAGACTGTGCTGAGAATGACCTGGCGACTATGTGACTTCACACCACTGCATCTGCTGGGCCACATAAGTATGTATTTATTGACACCTACCACCTGCAAGGCAACTCAGTCACCTAGAGAGGTATGGCGTTTAGAAATATTTGTTTTCTGTGTGCCAAGGGGGAAGTAGTTAAGACAACTGTTCTTTTGGAGCTCTCATTGTGGGCTACATAATCAATCTGGATGACATCTTACAGGTAACATTTTAAGGGACGATTAAAACGGACACATCCAGGGAAAGACAGGTGTCTTATTTCCTGAGGCTGGCATTGCAGGTGTCTGAAATATGGAGTGAGGAAGCAGGAATAGATACATCCCTAAGGATATGAAAACCAATAAGTTGTGGATTCTCTTCCAAAGAAGTTAAGAACTTACTGTCAACACATCCTGCTTGGGGGGTTTTGCCTCCCAACAGGGCAATAAATAAACTAGATAAAAAATTTAAAAGTCAGATGCTTTGAAGTCAGTGTTAATCATCTTTTCACATGCTAGAGTTGACCAATCTATGCTATCTTTATATATGTAAAAGTCATTGTGTACATTCACTATACTTTCAGAAGAGTATAAAAAGGAAGACTCTCAGTGGGCCCACACATATCTGTACATGTGCTTCTTCTCCTAATAAAATTTCCCTGTTTACTTGAGATCTCCGGTCCCATTGTTTCTTATAAGCTTATTAAATTACAATGTCAAACTTATCTAAATACTAAATATTAGCACTACAATTCTAACTTAAAAAAAAGAATTTTTGTTAAGTGATTATGACTTTTTAAGTTATAATATGTATTAAGGACAAACTGCTAAATGAAGAACTTTGCTGTCTTTTTGAGTCAGACACTTAACCTTAATTAGTTTGGCAAGTTTAGGACAAGCCTTAGAATGGGGCCTTAGGGAGGGAGTCAGGCTGTAGCACAGCGGGTTAAGCGCAGGTGGCGCAAAGCACAAGGACCAGCAAAAGGATCCCGGTTCGAGCCCCCGCTCCCCACCTGCAGGGGAGTCACTTCACAGGCGGTGAAGCAGGTCTGCAGGTGTCTATCTTTCTCTCCTCCTCTCTGTCTTCCCCTCCTCTCTCCATTTCTCTCTGTCCTATCCAACAATGACAACAACAATAATAACTACAACAATAAAACAACAAGGGCAACAAAGGGAATAAATAAATAAAATAAATATAAAAAAATAAAAATTAAAAATAAAAAAAGAAGGGGGCCTTAGATACTAAAATGAATAAAGCCATTATAGTATCTAATTCTTATGTAAAAAAAAACCTTAAAAACTTTAAAATAATATATTTAATCTTACTCAGTTGGACCATATAGAACTGTTTATGAAAAACTTAAATCTAGGCAAGGAAATTAGTTAATGCTGAGTATACCTGAAACCTTAGGGCTCTCAGACCCACTTGAACATGTGGTGTAAAAGGGCACTGACGTTTAATAATCTATTTTTAAGAGATTAAATTGGCATTTAAATTGGCTTTTTCTTGAGGTTAAAACTTGGTGTTTATAGAGTTAATTAACAATACTAATTTACTTATTTAACCAAGGTAACAAATAGTTTAAAGTAACACTAAGCTTTAAGGTTTTAGATAAGAGGCTAGGTGATAGGTGGCAAATGGTGTTGTATGTACCTAGTTAAATATGTCCACTACAGTGAAGATGAAAGGCTAACTCCCCTGACAAAGAGAACTTGACAGGTTTTATAATGGTTATGCAAAAATACTCTCATGACTGAGGCTCTGAGGTCCTAGGTTCAATACCCCCACCATCCGCTCTATTCTTCCACATCCCATCACTACAAGCCAGAGCTGAGTAGTGCTCTGATAAAACTTAAAGGGATAAGGGGTGAGAGGGCATCTGTCATCGCCCTGCCCCCATCCTAAGGGTCTGTCATACATAATCTCTACAGTGAACTGGGGAGAGAGCATGATTATCCAGGTAATTTAAACTTTATTGAAAACAAAACATGTTAGGGCATGGGGGGGGCAGTATGAGACTGACTTCCATTTTCCCACATGTACTCCTGGAAAAGAGAATGAGCCCCCCCCCCCAAAGTCAAATCTTTTAAACCCAAAGGCCCTGCCTACACCTGTAACCACTCCTATTTCTAGGTGGTACCTTCTCTCCCTCAACAAAACCACAACACACACACAAACACATAACAAACAAAATTGATCTTAACAGATGTAAAAATGCAGCCTGAGAAGACAGAATCATATCTATGCAAAAAGACTTATTATGCCTGAGGCTCTGAGGTCCCAGGTTCAATCCCCAGCACCACCATAACCCAAAGCCCAGCAGTGTTCTCTCATCCCCTGTCAAGACTAAAGGTTATTTAAAAACCAAGTTGACTAAATTCATAACAAGCTATGACATGTCTGCCCACATACATGTATCTGTATGTCTTATATATATTGTCCTAGTGTCTGACCCTAAGGGTTTTCAAGAAATATGGTTGAAAATTTATTCTTGGTAAATTAAGACTAATTTAAGATTTAAAGGTTAAATTTAAATGTTTTTTTTTGTTTGTTTTCATGTCTGCTGTATAATGTATAAATAAGACTTTTGCCAGGAAGACAGAACAGCAACAGTTCAGAGTGAGGCCAGTAAAAACCCTCAGGCTTAAGACATTTACAAATGCAAAAGATAGCAGATAACTTCTAGGCATTCTTAATATCAAAGCAAAAGGTTTCTTTCCAAACTTGGCAATAGGAGACAATTGAATAGGACAGAAATCTGCCCCTGATGCCTGGGTGGCTACTTCTTCCTCATCTTCCCACATCTTCCTCATCATCTTCCTCATCTTCCTCATCTTCACACAGAACTCAGTTCCAACTGTAGTATGGAACCAGTGCACTCCTTCCCAGCAGCAAGCTGCTGGGTCTGTCTTTGCTAATATGCCTCCCTCTATCTCAGTGTTGAGGCAGATGGCTTCCTTTTACTGTCCACCCTTCCTTCTCCTTTCTTGGTGACTTTTTTTTTTCTTTTTTGGTGACTATATTTTAAATTGTTTGTTCTAATAAATTTTCTTTATCCTTATTCCTTTTCATTCTAAGTAAGATATGACTTGGTGTCTTTACGTCTGGGTTAATTCTGTGTGGGACTCTCTGGGCTTCTTGAACCTTTATGTCTTTTATGTTGGCTAAAGTAGGAGAGTTCTCAGCTATTATGTCCTATAGAATGCTTTCTTCCCCTTGCTCTCTTTCTTCCTCTGGTAAAACAATAATGTGTATGTTATTTCTTTTGGAGTCATCCCATATTTCTCTGCTGTTGTTTTCAGTACCTCTTAGTCTCTTTTTTAGTTCTCTTACTTCTTTCTTAGTTTTCTCTAATTCATCCTTGATCTTGCCAATTCTATTTTTCTGCCTCAGTTATTCTGCTTTCTCTCCCCTCTGCTGTTTTCTGTAACTGTTTTTTTTTTATTTATTTCTTTATTGGGGAATTAATGTTTTACATTCAACAGTAAATACAATAGTTTGTACATGCATAACATTCCCCAGTTTCTCATTTAACAATACAACCCCCACTATGTCATTTATCATCCTTCATGGATCTGTATTCTCCTCACCCACCCACCACAGAGTCTTTTACTTTGGTGCAATACACCAACTCCAGTTCAGGTTCTACTTGTGTTTTCGTTTCTGATCTTGTTTTTCAACTTCTGCCTGAGAGTGAGATCATCCCATATTCAGCCTTCTGTTTCTGACTTATTTCACTCAACATGATTTTTTCAAGGTCCATCCAAGATCAGCTGAAAACGGTGAAGTCACCATTTTTTACAGCTGAGTAGTATTCCATTGTGTATATAGACCACAACTTGCTCAGCCACTCATCTGTTGTTGGACACCTGGGTTGCTTCCAGGTTTTGGCTATTACAAATTGTGCTGCCAAGAACATATGTGTACACAGATCTTTTTGGATGGATGTGTTGGATTCCTTAGGATATATCCCCAGGAGAGGAATTGCAGGGTCATAGGATAGGTCCATTTCTAGCCTTCTGAGAGTTCTCCAGACTGTTCTCCACAGAGGTTGGACCAATTTACATTTCCACCAGCAGTGCAGGAGGGTTCCTTTGACCCCACACCCTCTCCAGCATTTGCTGCTGTTACCTTTTCTGATGTATGAAATTCTCACAGGAGTGAAGTGGTATCTTGTTGTTGTCTTTATTTGCATTTCTCTGACAAGCAGAGACTTGGAGCATTTTTTCATGTGTTTCTCGGCCTTTTGGATCTCTTCTGTGGTGAATATTCTGTCCAAGTCCTCCCCCCATTTTTGGATGGGGTTATTTGTTCTCTTGTTGAGTCTGGCAAGCTCTTTATATATGTTGGTTATTAAACTCTTATCTGCTGTATGGCATGTAAAGATCTTCTCCCATTCTGTGAGGGGTCTCTTGGTTTGGGTAGTGGTTTCTTTGGCTGTGAAGAAGCTTTTTAATTTGATGTAGTCCCATAGGTTTATACTTGCCTTAGTCTTCTTTGTAATTGGATTCATTTCATTGAAAATGTCTTTAAAATTTATGGGGAAAAGAGTTCTGCCAATATTTTCCTCTATTTGATAGTTTGTGGTCTAACATCCAAGTCCTTGATCCATTTGGAATTTACTTTTGTATTTGGTGAAATACAGTGTTTTCTATAACTCTTATTTGTTACCCTGTTATGATACTATATTAGCTTGTTCAGCTAGTTGTGCTCTTAGCTCAGCTATTTTAGCTTTCAGCTCTCTAATTACCTTGAAATATTTAGTGCTTTCTTCCAGGGTCTCATTTGTTGTGTCACCATTTCTAATGATATTACTTTCAAAAGCTGTCCTCATTATTGTAATCATTGCATTAAATAGTGTTTGAATGATGTCCTCATTCTTATGTGCCTCTACTTTGGGGGGGCTTTTAGCCAGGCTTTTGCCCTAGTTCATTTCTACAATGCTTCTTCTTGGTTTAACTATTCTATTTGGCATGTTATGAGGTCCCTCTCTCATTTCTTTTCAATATACTAGACACACTTGCCTGAATTAACTTGTGTCTAAGTAAGGTGCTTAAGAGTTCATGGTTGTAAAAAATTAACAGTTGTTTCAATGTTATCTCAATCCATGAGATGAAGCACAGTGGCTGTTAAACCTTCTTATGTCATTTATCTTCCCTGTAGGCTATGGGAGCCTGAAGAATTTTAAACTATAAGTAGATTTTTTAGTTTAATCACTCAATTGTGACCAAGAGATAAACCAGGGTGTGGGACAGATGGTATAGTGATTATGTGTGGTGACCCCAGCAGGAGTTTGGGACTATTAGCATACAAATGACCTTACCCTGAGGAGGTGCTTCAGAGAAGGGAAGGTATAAAAGCAAGGGACTCTGAGCACCTGAGCCTCTTTCTGGCTGCTGCTGCTTCTCCTGGTCAGAAGCTTCTTCTGGTCAGGTGCGCCATGGCTACTTCTCCTGGGAACTGAACACGTATGACTCTGCTAGCCGGTAAACTTTTAGACCCCTCTACAGCCAGGAGCAACCTTTACCAGAGCTTATAATTGTTTATCTTATGGGACTAAACTTTGATAACCATATTCAGACTTTATAGACCTAGCATACACTTAACCCTTGATGATAAGTGCTTATTTTGCCTTTTACCTGTTTCAGCCTAATAAACCGTGTATTGTTTAAACCAGTTCCCAGCTCCCCACTGTGATTCCCTTTCTGTGCCCCAGCAGCATCCCCCAACTTAACCCCATTTTGTTTTAAGTTATTTATAACAAATGGCACCTCAACATGTTGCAATTTATTTATCCCACCCCTAGGTTAGTTGTTTGTCTTTAATTTCGCCCTACCCACTTTTTGCTCTATGCAGTTTAACTTTATCTCCCACGTGTTGAGTTACTATGTATGATCCACTTTGATTTTTCCCTCTGCAGGTCTTAAAAAGTGTTTTAACCCCACCCCCATATGCCTCTGATATTAATCTGCTCCAAAGTGTTTCACTCCTTTTTGTTGTTGTTGTTTTTCTGCTCTAGGCAATTTTTTCCTTGACTTTTATTTACCACACATGTTAAATTTTTTTCTTTTTACCCCCATGCCCTTTACCATTTGACTTTACTTTAAGCTTATTAGGGACCCAACAAACACACACTAATTCTTAGTAAGTAATTTTAGGCTTTGTTTTACTCTCACCCTTTCTAAACTTCCACAATAGGTATATTGCATTCTAAAGAAGACAGTTTTCACCTCAGACAGTTAAAAGAAACTTTAAAGATGTGTAAAATTCAGTGTTCTGGCCAACAATTAAGAAAGTTATTTAATATAATAGAGGTGATCTCTGGACCTCTTCCCAAAAATACAGCTATATCAGTTGAGATATGGACACAAACTGGAGATTATTTATTGAAAACTATTGGTATAGTCACAGCAAAACAACTTCAGACTTACAAGCTCTACCTTTCTGTTCTAAATCAATTACAGGCTTCTTTGCAGGACTATTCCCTAAATCCTTCTTCTCCTCAAACATCCAATTCCACTTCTCCTTCCTCCTACTCTTCTCAGACACAAACTGTTTCTGTCACGCCTGAAACCCAAACATTCTCACATTTTTCTAGTGAGCCTAAACCAGCTAACCTGTCTTTATATGGACCTTATCTATACTGTCTCCCTATTATAGCCACCACCCTACCGCCACAATCTTGGATCCATAGAAATCCTTTCCTTAGCCCAGATCCCCCTGTTTCCTCCACGCAGCCTTTAGAGCCTCCACCTCTGTCCCCTGTGGTGCCTCCACCTCCACCTCCTCTTCCTGTGTGGTCACCATCCCCCCTTCCACATACACTTCAACCAGCTACCCCCTGTGACTCCACACCATTTAACCCATTCTTATCTCTACCACCTCTTCCTACTGTGCCATATGACTCACTTAACCCCTTCCTAACTCCTCCTCCTTTATCTTTACCCACAACAGACCCAGATCTGCCAGCTACCAGTGATAAAAACAGAAAATTCCTATTGAAGGAGGCCTTAAATTTGATGCTTTTCCTATGCTCCCTACAGGAGAAGGAACTGAGATGGAATATAAAGTTTGGCCAGATCAGGCTCCCAGAGATATTTTACCCAGTCAGTTAGTGGTCGATAGTGCCGTTACTTCTCCCAGTGAACATATGAACATTACAAAAAATGACAGGCACCTTGCTGTGCAGTTAGCAGTCAGAATACGTGATAAGTTGCCTAGCACTCGTGTAGAGTCTTTCAGCTCTGTTATTCAGGAAGCCACAGAACCCTACAGAGAATTTGTGGACAGGTTACAAGAAGCTATTAGTAGACAAGTAGACAATAAGGAAGCAGCCAGAATTTTAATTAAGCAACTAGCCTATGAAAATGCAAACCAATATTGTAAAGGAATTCTTGGGCCACTTAAGGATCTAGATTTACGTATTGATCAGATGATAAAGTCATATACTGAGGTACAGACTCAAACCCATAAAGTACATGTTATGGCTGCATTTAATCAGGCCACATATGTGGTGGGCTCAGTACAGCCCATGCAAAACATGGTTTGTTTTAAATGTAATAATGAGGGCCATTTACAAAAGAACTGAAAAATGAGTCTCAAACGGTTTGATTAAAAGGTATCTGGAGATGACAGATATTTAAAACCTCCCTTAACCAAATGCCCACTCTATAAAAGAGGCTTTCACTGGGCAAACCACTGTCCATCCAGACTTATACAGGAGACAATTCCCTGCCAGGTAATAATAAGCAGAGTCCTGGCTTTCCAGCCCACATGGCAATGAGGACTATTAGATGACTCTAGGATAGCCACTTACCACAGGTGTGAATCTTAATAGATTGCTTAACTGTGTAAGTTATGTCTTTAACCTTCTGGTCTCTCTATAGGAAAGTGATTTATTTGAATATGAGGTATGTATGTAGGTATTGACTCAAGTTTATCCTAAAGCCATTGTTGATCGTGGTATGCTGTTATACAAACCTGTGCATTCTAACCAAAAGTGAAAGAATAGAAAGTGTATCCACCAGTGTTTGTTGTCCTCTCCCCATAGCTTTTACAGATGTTTTGCTACTGTGCTCTAGTTAACCTCTCTAGTGTTCAAGCACATTCTAGAATTATTGGTACTGATATTTCTCTGGTATAGTATGAGTCATTGTTTCTTTATGCCTAGACTGGTGTGACTCCTCCCTTTATAGGTGTTTATCTCAGTATACTTTTTTAATGTTGATTCTGAAAAATGGATGTTTCATATATCCCTCAGTCTGCTAAGTTGAAATGTATTCCAATATTTGTGGACACTATTACAGGCTTTAAATGCCACCTGTCACACAGAAAGTAACCAATGTTTGTGAACACTTTCTCTGCCTTTGCTGCTGAGGTAGTCCTTATTAGACCGACTATGACCATTTTCTAAACATGCATTTCGCATGCCTTACTACCCCACTAGATGAGTAATTGTGGAAGGCCATATGTGCCCTTAAAGGGCTATTTCTCAGACATGAACAGAATACAAGGAGCTTTATATATTTTTAATTTTGTACTGCATAATTCTAATCAGATAGCTGCTAAGCATTACTTTTCTTCACAGAGCTATTTCTTCTCCAGCAGATGCCTCGTGATTTGTCTAGTCTTTGTTATAGAAATAAAGTTACTAACTTAAGGCATAGGGTATGTTTGTTCTAGTTTCTCATTCACAGGTCCTGCTTGGACCCATGCTGAGCAGATAAACCCCTCATCTGTGAACTCCTCACAAGAACATGAGCTGACGCATGGATTGCAGCAGTCTAACACCCTGCGTATGCCACGATAGCCACCCAGGAACTTGGGGATGCCACTGTAAGTTTCTGTTCTGAGCCTCCCTGAGTGATGGTCTGTCTCTGGGTTAGAAACAGATACCAGACCACAGGTCTTCAAGCTAACAGGGCCTTATCTGATACTCAGTTATTGTGGCCACACTCTGGGGGCGGGTGTGTGTGTGTGTGTGTGTGTGTGTGTGTGTGTGTGTGTGTGAAGGCAGAGCTTGCAGGGGTAACCCTAGAATCACTGAAGATTTGCTTATTTCTCCTATGCTTATATAGTCTGTATATCTTGTCCATGTCTCTAATCAAAAGTGGGGAATTGTGGTGACCCCAGCAGGAGTCTGGGACTATTAGCATACAAATGACATCACCCTGAGGAGGTGCTTCAGAGAAGGGTATAAAAGCAAGGGACTTGGAACACCTGAGCCTCTTTCTGGCTGCTGCTTTTTCTCCTGGTCAGAAGCTTCTTCTGGTCAGGTGCGCCATGGCTACTTCTCCTGGGAACTGAACACGTGTGATTCTGCTAGCTGATAAACTTTTAGACCCCTCTACAGCCAGGAGCAACCTTTACCAGAGCTTATAATTGTTTATCTTATGGGACTAAACTTTGATATCCATATTCAGACTTTATAGCATACACTTAACCCTTGATGATAAGTGCTTATTTTGCCTTTTACCTGTTTCAGCCTAGTAAACCGTGTATTGTTTAAACCAGTTCCCAGCTCCCCACTGTGATTCCTTTTCTGTGCCCCAGCAGCATCCCCCAACTTAACCCCATTTTGTTTTAAGTTATTTACAACAATTATGCAAAGAGACTCCCATACCCTGAAGGTTCAAAATTCCAGCCCCAATCCCTGCTCTACCCCCCAGCCAGAGCCAAGCCAAGTGCACCCTGTGGCCCTATGCTTCTGAATAAATCCTGATTTCTGAGGGAATTAATTCATTCTTTTTCCTAATTTATCAGAGGAACAATGTGAAATGGCTACTACTATATAGCCACACCTCTGAAACACAAGGAGTGTAGATTTTCTCCTGAGTCACCTGGCCAGTTCCACCCCCCACCCCCATGTCAGTATAGGGCTTCCCTACTGCTGTTCCAGCACCTGAGGGGCAACAACAATAAAGATCCATAGTTGTAAATTGGTGTAAATTCTCCTCCCTTCAGCAGTCTTTTTGTTGATAAAACTCAGACCTGAGCTAATGCATCAACTGGTAAACTGCTGCACTGGTACCAGCTGCTTTTGAGTAAGTACAGGCTTTTTTTTTAAAGATTTTTAAAATATTTATTTATTTATTTATTCCCTTTTGTTGTCCTTGTTTTATTGTTGTTGTTATTGATGCAGTTGTTGGATAGGACAAAAAGAAATGGAAAGAGGAGGGGAAGACAGAGAGGGGGATAGAAAGATAGACACCTGCAGACTTGCTTCACCACCTGTGAAGCAATTCCCCTGCAGGTGGGGAGCGGGGGGGGGGGGGGGGGGCTCAAACTGGGATCCTTACGCCAGTCCTTGTGCTTTGTGCCACCTGTGCTTAAACCGCTGCACTACTGCCCAACTCTTGAGTAGGTATAGGCTTTTAGCCCCAGGAATGTGTCTGCCCATGAGCCACACATATTTGCACTCACCCCTGGCTTGGAAGACTCCCGAAGTAATCCTAGTTCTATCCTGTGTTCTCAGGTAGTCCTCTTTGCTATCCCTAGTTGTTCATGGAGAGCAAAATGCAGCTGCTGCTACTCCAAAGCAAACTCTAATAAACTTTCAATAATCTATGTTGCCTGCTGTCTTAGTCTCTCCTGGATCCCCTGTACATCGCTGGCCAGAGGAATGCCAATTATGTCTTCAACACCTACTCATTAAACACAAATTATTTTGTCTAAATAGAAAATTGTGCTTGTCGGGTTCCTTGGGGGAATGAGCCAGCCTGGCTCCCATTTCTCCATCTGGCCTGTTGGCTACCAGGAGACAGAGGGAGAGCAGGGAATTGCAGGCCAGCAGAGGCAGGGGCGAGTTTGCTGAGGTGGTCTTCCAGCGTACCGTGGCGGCGGATGATACAACAAGCCTCCTCAGGGTACCGTGGCAGAGGAAGGGCCTTTTATTGTCACAGTTACAAGTTTATAAAGCTGTGCAGGGGAAGTAGCCAAGCTGGCCAATGAGACCAGTATCTCCTTCTAAGGGAAAAAAGAGCAAGGCAATGAGAAGGTGCCAGGTTAGCATCACAGGAGAGAGAGAGAGAGAGAGAGAGAGACCAGGAACTTATGGCGGGGCGGTAACGCAATGCAGTGCCTTTATTGATCAGAGATAACACCTTTATAATCTTAGAAACTGGAAGTGACAAATCAGAAAAGGAAATGGCTAGGAGAGGGGGTGGAGAAAAGAAAAGAGTGTGAAGGTAGAAAGCTTCCATAGCAGCTGTTGCAAAGGTTCTAACCAATGGGATAAACCAATACCCTGCAGGCAGGGTGGGTCTCAGGCAAAACAATGATTATATAAATGGACCACAGCATCAAGCAATGCAGGGGACCTGGCATAATGACCAACATCACCCCTTTATTTTTATCTAATGGCCATAATATCAGGAATGTGAGGTGCTTTGTGAGGCAGGGAGTCTGATAGGAGGAGGTACACCTTTGGGGTACTTCTGTCCCTTCTTGCTCAACCTCGGTAGAGAGAGAGAGACCAACAGGATTGGATGCACCCCTCAGGTTCAAGCCCTGCCAAGCTCAACCACATCATCACAATTTCCAACATCTCCCTTTTTCTAATGGCCATTTATAAATGGGTCAATGTCTGTAAAAGACTCCATCTCTGACAGAGGAATAGCAGTGTAGGGGTGAACAGAAACCTGTTGGGCATAAACCTAAATGATATCATGTAGGTGTTTTCAAAAGAACTGGCACAAGACAGGGAGGGACAAGTAGGAGAGCAGGAAGAGTCATATGATGTCAAGGGGAGGCCTGGGGGGCAAAAAGGGGTGATTCTTGCCTCAAAGGGCATTTCCTGCCTCTGGGGATAGGGTCTGCAGGTGAGGGGGCATTTCCTACCTCTGGGGGCAGGGCCAGCAGGTGAAAGGGGTCATGGCCTGCCAAGTGAAGGGGCTATTTGGTGCTGTAGAGTCCCCAAGACAGCTGGCTGCAAAGTCCATGTACTGCGGTGGGTCAGTCTTTGAGAAACCCAGTAGCGTAAAGGGAAGCTGCTGTAAAGTTGTGTAAAATGTCCAAGAGGTGTACCAGCAAGTCCTATAGAAGCATCAGTCCAATGCTGAAGACCAGGGGAAGAAATGCCAGGGGATGAAATGCTGCACGTCTATCTTGATGGGGAAGGTCAGCCACTGGAATTCCGCTTTTCTGTAGAAAGTGAGTTGGAACCGCCAAAAGGTGACAGGTGAAGCAGAAGCAGGAAGGGCAGACAACGATGGGCAAGAGAAAGGCAGTAAGGAAGTTCTGTCCTTTGGAGTCTGTGAATCAGTTTCAGATTGTGCCAGGTCACATCATTGGTTTGGGGGGGGGGGGCGATGTCAGAGGACAGGGGTCCAAATGGATTTCCAGGGATTCCATATGAGCAGATGCTTTTTCATGTGAAGACTTGACATAGCTGTAATCACTTACTTGTGAAGAAAAAACTTGTAACAAATTAGAAGTTTACTATACTTGATAACTTGATGATTATAATTGGTTTAAGTACCTTTAT
Source organism: Erinaceus europaeus (assembly GCF_950295315.1). Classification (NCBI taxonomy): domain Eukaryota; kingdom Metazoa; phylum Chordata; class Mammalia; order Eulipotyphla; family Erinaceidae; genus Erinaceus; species Erinaceus europaeus. The sequence continues at coordinate 51,554,177 of NC_080170.1, read as the reverse complement.
AATTTTGGAAGTCCTTTCTAGTATGATTTCAAGGCTGTTTAAACAGTTTAAGCTCAATAAAATGTGGAAAGGTAAACAGAAGAACCATTGTTAGAAGCCTCAGGCATGATAATCATTAGAATAACCATTGTGTGATCTATCACTCACCCAGGCTGGTTCTACCTCTTTAATTGAGAAGGTATATGATAGATTTACATATCAATAGCGTCTTTTCTACCTTTTGTTACACCCATTTAAGATGGAGACACACCCTAGGTGTGCACAGGATCTTCAGACCAGATTTAGTTAAAATATATTGATTTTTAACTAATTTTTACCTTAGACATTAAACAAACTCAGGTTACTTAGAGAATTAACACGTTAGTTACAATTTTTTTTTTTTTTTTTTTTACCAGAGCACTGCTCAGCTCTGGATTATGGTGGTGCAGGGGATTGAACCTGGGACTTTGGAACCTTAGGCATGAGAGCTTCTTTGCATAACCATTATGCTATGTCCCCCACCCATACTCATACAGTTTTCAAGATTAAACGTTTCACATTTATACCAAGACGTAAAAAATAATCAAAAGAGAAAAAAAAAATTAGGATTATTTCTGGACATCTCCAGAAATCATCGCTACATCCAGCACTTTTTTGTGTGTGTGTGTGCTCTGTGAGCCAGATTTTTTAGATCCAGCTATGTCGCATTATGGAGGGTGTACTACTTCAAAAAGGGCCTCAAAATCCCAGTTAGGCTGGTTCTGACTGTTCCTTTGGGATTGCTGCAGACACCCATACCCAAAAATGTCTTCCCACAGAAGAAAGAATTGAGTCAGGAGGGTAGAACTAGCCACGTGTCTCCATTCTTGGGGACTTCCAAAGTTCTGGAGAAGTCTCTACAAGTTAGAGTCACCCTTCTCCATGGGAGACACGGGAGAGGGAGTCCAGGAAGTCCTAGGAGAAATCTCTGAGCATCTCCCAAGCTCTACAATCACGGTTATGAGGAACCAAGGTGTGGCCCAGAGCAAAATGTTCCAGAGACATAGAAACTGTCTCATGAAAAAAGAGTAGAGGGTTTTGGAAACCTCTTCATAAGGAGGAAGGTCGCCCATGGCAGAGGGGTCTCAGAAAAATAATAAGAGGGGAAAAAGAATCACAGTGCCTTCGTAAAACACAAGGATGTAGAGAGCCAAGGCCATATACTTATCTGGGGGCTGGGCAGGTTAGGTCACATGTTGGTGCACCAAAATGCCGGGCTAGCATTGCAGGAGAGAGAGAGACTGGGAACTCGTGGAGGAGCAGGAATGCAATGCAATGCCTTTATTGATCAGAGACAATGCCTTTTTATCTTAGAAACTGGAAGTGGCAAATCGGAAAAGGAAATGGCTAGGAGAGGGGGTGGAGAAAAGAAAAGAGTGTGAAGGTAGAAAACTTCCATAGCAGCTGTTGCGAAGTTCTGACCAATGGGATAAACCAATACCCTGCAGGCAGGGCAGGTCTCAGGCAAAACAATGATTATATAAATGGACCACAGCATCAAGCAACGCAGGGGACCTGGCATAACGACCAACAAGAAGGTATGGATGGTGATGCAGGAATGGGGAATAGAAATTTAAGGAAGGTGAAGCCCACCAGAGGGAGGAGTGTAGGGTGATGCAGTGAGGATGATAGGAAGGTTGGAATTCCCCCATGTACTCTGGCTACATCTTGATTGACCACGAGGCTGGCATGCCAAGGGGAGTCTGATAGATGAGCTTCTGGAGGGTCAACCATCCATGCTCAAACACGCATTAGACCCACATGTGCTAAAACTGTGTAAAAATTATTTGTTTTTTGTTGTTGGTGGTGGTTGTATATATGTTTGATTGTTTACCAGAGGACTGCTCAGCTCTGATTTATGTTGGAGCTAGGGATTGAAACGGACCTTTGGTGGCGCAAAGACCAAAGTCTTTTGCATAAACATTATGCTATCTCTCTAGTTCCTAGCAGGCTGTTTTTAATGTTTGGTGTTGCTATTGCCTTTTGTGCCAGATTTTCTCCAGAGATGTCAACACTCCACTTTCTTTCCTAGTAAGATCTTTGATGACACCAAGAATACATTATCCAATTCATTCTCTACTTTCATGTTCTCCAGTAAAGTCACAGATCTTAGAGACTAAGACTCATGGGACTGTGTCTATGTTGGCTACTACCATTGTCTTCAGAAGGTATGTGTAATTCTTTTTTCATGTAAAAGTGCTTGGGAACTGGGTGGTGGTACATTTGGTAAAGCACACATGTTATTATGCACAAGGACCTGGGTTCAAACCTTCAGTCCCTATGTGTAAGTAGGAAGCCTCACAATGGTGAAAGCAACTCTGCAGGTATCTCTCTTTCTCTCTCTTTTTATCTTCACCTCCCCCCCCCCCCCGGATTTCTGTCTCTACCAAATCAATAAATATTTTTTAAAAAGAAAGAAAGATACAAGAGCTAGAGATGAAGGAGACAGTGAAAATTCTGGTAGCAGTGCAAACTTGACTGTAGCCTATAAAATAATAGAATATATTTAATTGCTTAGTAGTCCTTGGGGAAATGGAGGTACATCGCTCTGGAAGTAATCTTGTACTAAGCATAGGAGGTGCTCTGGAAATCCATGACAGCTATGATTTTGGGTTTATGCAGCAGCTCTTACTGTGGTGAGTGGGTGTGAGCACTGGACCAGGGCTGGTGTGAGGGAAGAGACAACCCTACTCTTTCAGTGAAGGCTGATGTGCATGAAGCAAGGATAACAATGTGAGCTAAACACTGGTGGATTGAGTGTGCCCAAATGTTTGGGGTTTTGGAGCAGAGGAATCTTCTATATGAGCTCTTCTGGCTTAAGGAAGGCATATGGCTGCAAAGAGAAGTGACTCAGACACTGTGATTACTGTTTCCTTTGTGTGTGTGTGTTTGCTAGCTAACTCTGCTGACTTAGATCTCTTCTGAACAAGGTGTGAAGTAAGATTGCTGGTGACATTTCTGATCTTTGGAGGAGTAGCAGTGCATTGTGCTGTTTTTCCCACTGAACTGTGAGGTCCTTCAGTTTTAATTATACATTAAGGATAAATATTTGTGACCTGATGACAGAGTGAGTGTTTTCAGATTGTGCAGATACATTAGAGAAGTATCTGGTGACCAGTGTTGAATCCTGCAACTACAACTTCAAAGTTTATTGTCTGCCCAAGGCCATGAATAAAAAACCATTGTGTCCCTAGTTAAAATGTAGCGAGGGGAAAGTTCCAGTGCCTTTGGAAAAGATACATGAAACTCAAACTTTTAAAAAGGATTATTTTCTAGGGGTGGGGGTAGGGAGAAAGAGAGACAGACAGAGATACACAGAGAAAAACAGAGACTAGTGCACTCTAGCTCTGGCTTATGGTTCTGGAAAAGACCCTGGGACCACTGAGGCCTCAGGTATGAAATTCTGATGTGCAATTGCTATCCTATCTCCTCAACCCAGAACTCAGAATTATTGTTGAGGAGAGGGGAGGGGAGGCATTTAAATGATTCATAACTTTTTTTTTAATGCAGAGAGAGTGTAGGTGTTTCACATGACACAAAGGGAGAGAGAAAAGCCAGAAGACCATTCATGTATAGGCATTTCTGGAGCCTGAGCTGGAAGCATCAGGCATACAAAATCAATGCTCTGTCAGTTGAACCATATCTCCAGCTGCAGGGAATATATATATATTTGGCACAATTCTTCCAAAGTTTTGGGCTGTCTTTTTGAGAAAGGGAACTGGAATGCAGTGGGTGCTGGTAAGTGATGAGGTGGCCCTGCAAGCTGGAGATAAACAGAGAGAAAAATGGAAGTAAAGAAGAAAAGACAATAGTTTTGATAATGCTGGAATAATGAATAGCTCCCAGGGAACTTCTGAGCAGTACATTCTGACACTTGCCTTCAAAAAAGTTATCCACTTATTTTTATTTTATGGGAAACAGCTCAGCTCTGTCATGTAGTGCTGGGGAACTGGATTCTGGGATTTCATTCTCTGCTCTCTGTAAATGTTTATTAAGTAACACAACAGAGTGACTGGCCAATACAACAGTTTAGGCGCATTACAACCAGGAGCAAGTGCAAAGGTGAGAGTCCGTCCTAGATGAACAGTGTTTTGAGAAGCATCACAGACTTTCCTTGAGTGACATATTTTAGGCACCTAAAGCTTTTAGATGCTACCAAGGCAAGAGAGCTGGGCAGAGAGAATCCCCTTACTCTTATTTTTAAAATGTTTGGACACAGACAGAGAAAAGTTGAGAGGGAAGAGGGAGCCAGGGAAGGAGAGAGAAAGACACCTGCAGTATTGCTTCACTGTGAAGCTTTCTTCTTTGCAGGTGGTAACCAGAAGCTGGAACCAGGGTCTTTGAGTCGTCCTTGAGCACTGTAGCATGTACTTGCTATTCAGCACACCACTACCCGGCCCCTCCCTACACTCCTAAATCCTCAATGACAGTAGGCATTGCTCTTCCACCAGAGCAAGAACAAGAGCAAGCAGGCAGTTGGAGCTTAAAGTTTGTCATCATAGAGCAAGCTCAGTAGTCTCTACCTGTCCCTCCCCTGTAGGTTGTGACCCAGGGGAAATGCCTGAACCTGACCACCTCACTAAACTGCTCAGCTCTTCCTAGTATCAGTTCACTGCATCTCACTAGGCAACCGATTGTTTTTGTTACATGTTTGCATAGTAATGTTATAGAAAGGGGGTGGCTGTGAGGAGAAATATGTAGGGGGGAAGGGAGATGAGGGGTGTGGAGGAAGCATGACATTTTGAGAGGCCTTAGTGCCTTCCAGAGAGGCGGATCCCTACTGAATGGGTGACTGCCTGGGCAGGAGAACAAGAACTGTGAGTGACTGAGTTGTGTAAATAGCTTCAAATATTAACTGTATCAGATAGCCTCTTTGAATATTAGGCAACTCTGCCTTTACATAAGCAGGCAGTGCAGTGGCCCCTTCTCCACTGGGAATCGTGCTGAAGCTTGGAGGGTGTGGGACCCTCCATGTACACATAGCTCTGGTGAGCTGCGTAATGAACAGTAAAGTATAGTACCTGTGACAGTATGGGAGCATTTCTAACAAATGTCTTTTCCTTATGTCGTAACTCATCCATGAACCACACTTGTGATTTGCATGTGTGTAAAGGGAAGCAGAAAAAGCAAGGCCAAGTGGCAGGGTGACAGACCACTTACTGTCCCCATGGAGCTTCTTTCTAGTGCCTCTGGTCAGTGGTGTTTGCTGGTAAGAGCTCATCCTCTCTGACTTGGCCACATTTCCCATCAGCTTCCGTGTTGGCCATGTGTGACCCAAGAGGGGGCCATGGAACAGCAAAGCCAGCAGGTGCTTGCTAGGCCTGAGCCTGGGGTTGGTTTTTTTCTGGGAGTGTACTCTCAACTGCCCTGCTATGGACAGAAAGACTGAGTGCTTACTAATAAGAACAGGCTACATACATCAGTGGCTGCATACCAAAACATAAGTCAAAGGTTTAAGCTTAGGTTCTGGGTCTCTAGTCTACCAGTGAAGATTTCACAAAGGGTTCTGATTACTAATTGCAGAATAAGCCTGTTAGCCCAGGGGGACTCCTGACAAAGGGTTGCTGGCTGGATTAGACAGGTAAACACTTTGTTTATATAGCCTTGATAGCTTAGCTCTCCTCAAAGGAAAAATGGGTTTAGAGACACTTAAGCTGAGTATCTGAGGACAAGCCCATATTCTTTCTCCTGGGAACACAGAAATGTCCTCTCAACCTTCAAACCTTGGCTGTTGGCCTAGGGTGAGCGAATACTCTGAAAGCTCAGAAGAACTAATTTCCCTTGCCCAGTTTCCCCTACCTGAAGGCTATTTGGGGGGTTTGGGGGTGGGTGGAAGGGCAATAATTACAAATGGGGGGAGGGAGGGGAGTACTCTTCAAGATCAGATGAGCAAGCTACCTTTTTTCTTTCTGTACTTTAGTTAATTTAGATTGTATACTTAGACCCAGATCTATTTCCAGTTGATTCTGTATATATATGCCTTATATACACAGGCTTGCTTTTCTTATAAACATATGAATTTATCTAAGCTTAAAATTGCATCTGAATGTTCTGTTGTGACCCCAACAGGAGTTTGGGATGATTAGCATACAAGTGATGACATCAGCTGGAGGAGGAGACACAGAGGGGAATGCATAAAAAGAGGGGCTCAGAGCAGCACTCTCTCTTGGCTGGGTCACCTTCACCACAGCACACTCCTGTTGGTTTGGATTTCGAATTTATCTTCACACATAGTGGTCTTGGGTGGTTTGATTGCAGATTTTAGACTTTGCCTGTTCTCTTAACTAGAATAATTTCTTCATGATTATTGTGACTTTCTAAATAAATCCCTTTACTGGTTTAATCTTAATGGGTTTATGTGCTCTCACAGTATTTGGCGCCCAACGTGGGGCACGAACCCATGTCCCTGAGATTAAGAGTCTCATGTTCTACCGACTGAGATAGCCAGGCAGGGTTTAGCCAGAGTCACACAGTGGCTGTAGGAACAGCAGGTGAGCTCAGGAGAAGGTGGAGCTTGGAATCATGTCTCACATGGGGTACAGACAGGAAGAAGAGAAGGGAAGGTGGGCACAGGGTCATCGAGAGCCAGCCTAAGCCTGGAGCCTGCCCTGAGCCCCCTGTGTTTGGGAAGGAAGGGGAGCCCCCAGCCCAGTTCTGACCCTTCCAGGAAGCGGGAAGCATGGGGAAAAGGGCTGAGGGCCGCAGCAGAAAATGGTGTTTGTGGTTCATGAGGTCAGTCTGCTGATAGCCAATGTCTTGGGGGCTTCCTTATTTCTGTAGCCCCTCCCTGTATGAAGGTCTGGGTTCTGATTCAAGGTGGGGTGGCAAGATGTACCCCCACAGGGTCCACCTGGGGTCTAGCCTACTTCTCCTGGGATGCAGAAGTTTCTTGGCTTCTGGGGATGAACTTGAGTGAGCTGCTAAAGTTCAGAAGTGAGACTGCCCTCTCTTGGGGCTGTCATTCATCAACTCATGGCCCAGTCCATTGCCACATCTAACACAGGACACCTTTAAGGCCTTAGGCCTGTTGTGTTCTGGCTGCTTGGCCACGCTATCAGCGTGGATGGTCTCAGTGAAGACTGGGCATGGGGACAAGTGTGCATACTTGGAGCATCTAGAGAAGAGCTTGTAGCCACACCTGGCGCACAAGTAGACACCCAGCTCAAAATGGTTCTGGAAGACCTCGCCCCTGAAGAAACTGCAGAAGGACATGACGTCATGTGGGAACAATTTTGTTGTACAGAGAGGAACATTATGTTTGGAGCTTCCAATACCAATCTTTCCCTCAGGTTCCTTGCAGGTAAGAAAATTTCTACTCTGTTTAGGAGGCTTTGACCCTCCCACCCCAGGTAGGGTGAGATCTGCTGGGGTAAGTTTCCACTGTTTGGGCCAGTCTTTAGTCGCAATGATAGTAATGTCTGCTCCTGAGTCTAGTAATCCAGTAATAGGTTTCCCTTCAATCAGCACAGTCAGGAGGAGTCGTTTAGCAGAAATCTTTGTGGCCCAGAAAACATCAGTACTGCTGAATCCACCATTAACCCTAGGGGGTCCATCTGATGGTTCTTGTAAGTAAGGAATAAGGATTAATTGTGCTGCTTGGGTGCCTTTGGGCAAGTGACAAAATTCTTTGCTGGAAATTATAATTTTAATTTCTCCTTCATAATCAGAGTCAATTATGCCTGGGTACACCTGAATACCTTGGGAAGTTAAGCTAGACTGCCCTGTGTTTACATTACACACCTGGGGGGACCCAGAGCCTCCAGTCTCTTCCAGTGACTCCTCCATTACAGGAGGTGAATGGCTCCCACCACCAGAAAGACTATTAGAATATACAAACTCCTGTGCTGGTAAAGGCTATCACCAGGGGTGGCATCTTTTATAAACAGATTGATATTTTATGATGGAAGATCTTCCATTTTGTTTTACTACTAATGAACAGCCAGAAGTCTGTGTTAAATTAATTCATAAATGGTATATGAACCACATTTATCAAGGTGTAGGCAAATCAGGCCGTGTTAGCATAATCAAACATCAAGCTTTTATCAAAACCACCGGAGTCACGGGAAAAAGAGAGATAGGTATTTGAAGCTCTAAACCTAATGTTCCTCTCTGTACAACAAAATTGTTCCCTCTGGATGGAGAGCCTAACTTCTCCTGGGAAATACGCAGATCTGTTAATTATAGCACACAGACCCTGAAAAATAACTGGACTATCCAGAACTGCAGGCCCCAAGGATTATTAATCCAAGACTCCAAAATTTGGGATTATCCCCTTCCTTTTAACTACAGTGTCTCCTCCTCTGGCTGATGTCCTCACTCGTATGCTAATAGTCCCAAACTCCTGTTGGGGTCACAACAATTCCCCACTTCCGATTATAGACATGGACAAGTTGTCACTCAGTACAAGCATAGGAGAAATAAACAAATCTTCAATGATTCCAGGGTTACCCTTGCAAGCTCTGTCTTCACCCCCCCCCCCCCAGAGTGTGGGTGCAATAACTATGTATCAGATAAGGCCCTGTTAGCCTGAAGACCTGTGGTCTGGTATCTGTTTTTAACCCAGAAATGGTCCATCACTCAGGGAAGCTCAGAACAGAAACTTACAGAGACGTCCCCAAGTTCAAGTAGTTCCTGGGTGGCAATCATGGCATATCCAGGGTGTTGGACTGCTGCAATCCATGCTTCAGCTCATTGTGTTCTTGTGAGGAGTTTGCAGAGGAATCGTAAAACTATTGAGGAAAAAAAAAGCAGAAAGAGTAGTAAACCTGCTCTGAACAACACCCATATGCAGAGGTTGAATCCAGTAAACCAGTTTTTGGGGTTTAGTCAATATGCCAGCTCATCTAAACTACTGAGTGTCATATTCCTAGCTTCAGACTTGAGTTTATCCAATTGTGATTTTAGCTGTTTACTTAAATCATTTATATCGTGTTTACTTAAATCATTTATATCATTTATACTTATATCGTGTCCAGGATGGTCGTGGAAGGCCCCAGGAAGGTGCCTCTGAACATCTTCCCGAGACTGGGAGTAATTGAAAGGTACTTGGGTAATACACATCGACTGATATTCTGTGTCACATGTTAATTTCCTGCACATCCATAATGCCTGCTGGTGTTCTCCCAGCCAGGAGACTGCAGCTTCAAGGGTGTCAAGTTTTTTCCAGGATTTCATAATCAATTGTTGTTTGAGCTAACATCTCAGAAGTCATGTTTTGAAAGTATTCGTTCATCTGATGTGCTGTGTGAACAGAATGTGACAATGCTATGATAACAGTTGAAGCTGTAGTAGCAATTGCTGTAATGGCAATTATAGATGCTATTAATAATGCTAAAAATCTCTTGCTCCTATGAATGTGTTCTGAAGCTGTAATAACCTGAGCCAGGGCAGAGTCACCTGTCCACTCTCGGGTTAGATGGACAGGTAGCCAGGCTTTAGCTCTCTGTTTGAGTATAAATAAGTGAGATATATTGAGACATGTAATATTTTGATGAGTGACATAAGGAGTAAGCCAGGTTTGTTTAGCTGGAAGTGTGACACTAAATGTAGAATGCCCTTTTTTTGTAGAAAGAGTGAGGATTAAAAAGAGAGGTTTTATCAAACTTATGAATCATAGTAAAGATATAGGATTGAGAGGTACAGATCATGGTTTCTTGTTGAAGGTAAGTTTATAAGTCATGACTGTTTGATTAGGCTAACCTGACCAGCCACATTTCTGCTTAACTCCTTAGATTTATAGAAGTTGTGCAAAGTCTTGGGGCAATTTTTTTTTTTTTTATGTCTAAGGCTGTCCCATTTGGGGATTGCAGGGGTTGACAGAACCAAATGCATTATATTTGTTAAGATAAAATATCTTAAAAATCAGATTACACATAAAACTAATTCTTGGTTTTACACTGATGATACACAATTTGTAAACAGAATAATAACAGTTTGAATCTAAGGTCTTTTCAAGTTGGGTTTAAAACTCTCAAGTTTGAGTTAAATACTTTAAAAATATGTTTTACAGTTAATACCTTTAATAAACAAAATGACAGTTAAGAGACAGGGATATGTTGATGTTCCTTTCAGTACACAAGAGCCTCTCTCTAATAGTAAACCTATGCCAGGGAGAATTCTAGAAGGAGAAAAAGACAGTACACCCTGGGTAGAAAGGATTTATGTTTTCTTGTATAATCCTTTGTACTATTGGAGTTATTTAATTTCAGTTTTCAAAACTATTTGTCTGATTTCTTTTTTAACAAGCCACAGAAGCCTGCTAGGAACCACCTGTGGAGAAAGATTCTGGGATCTAAATCTAGAAAGAAAAAAACCTGACATATATGAGAGGGAAGAAGGGTGGAGGGGAATGCAGAGGTAGAAGGCCTGTATCACAGGGACAGCACAGCAGACCTCTGAGTCAGCTATCCTGAGTCAGGAATCCCTGTGGTGGAGTTCTCTGGCCTCCACCCTGCTGGCAGGCCACAAGCCCTTTTTTCCCAGTTGGACTCTGCCCTACCCAGTGGAAAGGCAGCTCACACCCTTCTGGCTGTGCTATGCCTGCCATCATGAGGAACCTCTGGAGCCTGGGGTCACTAAGAATTAAAGCAAAAATGGAGGACGATGTTTTATTGTGTTTTGTCAGTTCTAGGAATTGTGAGTAGTGAGGCGTGAAGTTGTACCTCTGAAACTGAATGATAATGCAAGCCAATGGAAAGCCAATAAAAGTCATTTAGGAAACGGTGACATGGGGCCTGGTTAAGCGCACACACTACAGTGTGCAAGGACCAGGGTTCAAAGCCCTTGGTCCCCACCTGCAGGGGGAAAGCTTCACGAGTGGTGGAGCAGGGCTGCAGGTGTCTCTCTATCTCTCTCCCTCTCTATGTCCTCCCCTCTCAATTTCTCTCTGTCTCTACCCAGTAATAAATTAAAAAATAAGAAACAAAGAAAAAGAAAGAAAACTGACAGATTACCCTGTCACGTCTGCTTTTCTGGCACATCTTTGCGTACTAGACATGTGGGGCTTGCTCAGGAATGCTATTCCTCACCCCCTTGATGTGGTGCTTCATTTCTAGAAGGTTCTGGGCTTAAGTTCTTGCAAGTATGTCCTAGGCAGAGCTGCCTGGGAGGCACTGAGTTCAGGGAAGAGCATGTCCAGGTAACGCTTCCTCAGGATAGGACAGGCCAGGGATGGCAGAGCCACCTCTCCTTCCCTAGCAAAGGAAGCAGAGGAGCAGAAGTTACGTCATAGTATGCTTCATAAATCCCAGTGATTGGACACTGTTCTACAATTTGCACAATAGATCCACACAGATCTTCTCTTTGAGCTCTTATAGCACTCCACCAAGGTCACCAGCTTGGAAGAAAGGACATCATTACTTAATTTACTTAATTAAATTACTTAATTTACCCAAGGTCAAGTCACTGAGGAGGAGCAATGGCTGCAGTCCAGGTTTCCAGAGACCCTCTTTGCCGCTTATCATGCTGCACCACAGCTGCCTGACTGGGACTCGGAGGCAGGTCTTCCAGATGCTGGGTTTCTCAGAAGGCCATGCTCTCCCTTCAAGTAAGGGGCTTTCTCATAAGAATGCCAAGTGGTGGCCATTACTAACTCTGCCTAACCTCTCTGAGTGAGTGGTAGGAGTCCATACTAACAATCAGTGCTGGTAGAGTAGCCTAACCCTTCTCAGCTTTCTCAAGGACTCGTGGAAGTCCAGGTGGGTTGGCAGCTGGAGGCCCAGTGGTGTTCCACTCAGTGTCCTTTTTATCAAAAATTACCTGTGAGCAGACTTCAGCTGCTTTTGTTCAAATTTCTTTCATTTCATTACGCCACTGAAGAGTTTGTGCCAAGAAATTCTGTACTGAAGAATGACTAAGTAAATAGAAAAACATGGCTAAGGTTCAAAATACAACAAAATACAATAAGGTTCCATCAACCGGCCCTTAAATCACAAAACAAATCCCAGTCTTCACACAATACACTGCTGTCCATCTGCTGTTAATGAACTAAGGCACAGACATGAGACATGACACAAGTAGAGGAGCATATACACGACTTGAAGGAAATATTCACAGCCATGATTCAGACTTTGAGTTGGGCACGTCCTAAATGTGAATGAAGAAACTGTGAAGATGAGGTTGACATTGATGGAAACAAGTAGAACTTCTTTTTCTTTTCTTTTCTTTTTTTGAATATTTTTACTGGGGAACTAATGTTTTACATTCAACAGTAAATACAATAGTTTGTACATGCATAACATTTCCCAGTTTTCCACATAATACTACAGCCCCCACTAGGCCCTCTGTCATCCTTCTTGGACCTGTATTCTCCCCCACCCACCCACCCCAGAGTCTTTTACTTTGGTGCAATATGCCAACTCCAGTTCAGGTTCTACATGTGTTTTCTCATCTGATCTTGTTTTTCAACTTCTGCCTGAGAGTGAGATCATCTTATATTCATCCTTCTGTTTCTGGCTTATTTCACAAGTAGAACTTCTATCTTTTAGAATGTGTAATAAAAATAAGACACCAACCTTCCACCTGACAAATCAGTGTCACTTTATTTTTATATGGAAAATAGATAGAAGTCACAGTTTACAAAGAAAGAAAATCAGCTAGACTATTTACACTCAACCTAAAAAGTCAGCAGTGCACATCAAAATTCATAGTTATACAAAATTCCCTTTCTCTCTCTTTCTTTTTAGATCATTTGATTGGAGTAAATAATGACTTACAAGACAGTTGTCACTTGAGTACAGTTCCTTATCTCCCCATGATAGGTGCCTGCATTCTACACCTTAACATCTTCCTCTACCATCACACCCTGGGTCCCCTACACCTTCTCAACCTTCTCCTGGATCTCCCCTCTAGAATCCTTGGCTCTGCTACAAAATGCTTTTCCTTATCTTCTCAGATTGGCAGAGGGACATATTCAGATTCATATGATACACAAGGAAATGAACATTTATGGAGATACATAAGCAGTGGCATTAAGAACTGCTTTCTAGTTCCATCAAAATCCCCATTTAGTGGGCTGGGTGGTAGCACAGTAGGTTAAGTGCACATGGCACAAAGCTCAAGGACCAGCATAAGGATCCCAGTTCAAACCCCTAGCTCCCCACCTCCAGGGGTGGTCACTTCACAGGCAGTGAAGCAGGTCTGCAGGTGTCTTTTTATCTTCCTCTCTTGATTTCACTCAACAATAACAACAAGGGGTGGGTGGGTGGTGACACACCTGGTTGAGCACACATGCTACAATATGCAAGGACCCAGGTTCGAGTCTCCAGCCTCCACCTTCATGGGGAATGCTTCACGAGTGGTGAAGCAGTGCTGCAGGTGTCTTTCTCTCTACCCCCCACTTTTCTCTTGATTTCTGGCTGTCTGTATCCAATAAAATAAATAAAAATAATAAAAAATTAAAAGAAACCTTTATAGAAAAAAAGTTACGAGGAGTTGGGCGGTAGTGCAGTGGGTTAAGTGCACATGGTGCAAAGTGCAAGGACTGGAGGAAGGATTCCAGTTCGAGCCCCTGGCTCCCCACCTGCAGGGGAGTTGCTTCACAAGCCGGTGAAAAGGTCTGCGGTTGTCTATCTTTCTCTCCCCCTCTCTGTCTTCCTCTCCTCTCTCCATTTCTCTCTGTCCTAACAATGACAACAACAATAATAAATACAACAATAAAACAACAAAGGTAACAAAAGGGAATAAATAAAAATATATTTAAAAAAACAAAAAAAAGTTACAATAACAACAAGGGCAACAAAATGGAAAAAAATGGTCTCCAGGAGTAGTGGGTTCATAATGCAGGCACCACCGAGTCCCAGCAATAATCCTGGAGGCAAAAACAAAAAACAAGCTAAAAAATCCCAAAACAAAACTAAAAACATCCCTAAACAAAACTAAAAAAATCCCTATTTAGGGCCAGGAGCAACCCCTCTTTTCTTTCCTTCCTTTCCCTTTCCTTTTTTTTTTGGATGAGACAGAGAAATTGAGAGAGGAGGAAAGGATAGAGAGGGAGAGGACCAGAGATACACTTGCAGACCATCTTCACTGAAACCCCTTACAGTTAGGGAGTTGGGGGCTCAAACCAGGAACCTTGCATGGTTCCTCATGCTTCGTATATAAGCTTAACCTAGTGCACTACCTGGCCCTTTTTCTTTCTCTCTCTCTCTCTCTTCCTTTCCTTCTTTCTTTTTTTTATTAGTGATTTAATGCAACCCCCCTTTCTTGACCACCTGTTTCTGGGATGTTCCTAGTTATCCTGGAGTCTTGTTGCACATTAGTTGTTCACCAAAGGCTCCATGTGCAGTGCCCCTTGCTCCACCCCATGAGCCACTAGCCAGTAGGTTTTGGTCACTCACCCTCATGGTTTCTTCCCTCATATCCTGGTGGTCCTGGTGGGGCTGGCCTGTAATGCCCCCCTTCTTTCTCTCTGTTGTTATGCTCAAATACATTACCCCTCCCCCCAGCGGATCCTCTCTGAGCTCTGACACCAGTCTTGTATCCATGACACATCTTTGGTTACAAGTGAAGTCAGAAGGGCCTGGTGGTAGTGCACCTGGTTGAGCATCCATGTTACAAGTGAAGTCAGAGAGCAAGCCTGTCTAGGGTATCAGTACCTGACACAGAACTTAACTTGCACATGCTCCATCCTCCAGGAAGGCCTCTTGGGAGTAAGTATGGAAGGGAAACCCTGGCTCTTTTCTTCATCTCCAGGACCTGGGTTACAGATTGCAGAGGCTTGGGAGAGACTACTTTCTCTTTATTTGCTGCCCCTTCCTGCCATAACCCTTAAAGCTTTGTTTCTTTAGTGGGTGTGCATTCTCCTGAGGCTCTGGGTACAAATGGCAGAGGAAGGAAGCTAATGTTTCTGAGCTCCCTTTCCCACAGTCTTTTACACATAACCCGTTTCCTGTGTAATCCATTCTATTCTGAGGCTATAAGGTGCTCAAAGTAGAGGCTGCCCCTGGGACACCTGCAAGTCAGTGTGTGGTTGGGTCTAAACTCTACCTAATATCACGATCAGGTCACTTTCTTGAATCTTCTTTTGCTCCCATGCAGCCAGAGACCCTGGAATATTGTGGAAGTTGCTTGTTAGTAGAAAGAACATTTCCCACAGTTAGCCTTGCCTGGGGGAGAGCTCAACTGAGACTTCACCAGAAGGAGATCAGCTGGCACTTTGCATCTGAGGGCCAAGGAATGCACTGGAGGCAATGCTTCCTTTTTTTTTTTTTTTTTTTTTTTTTTGCGTGACCAGAGACCTGGTCAGAGCAAGGTCCCTCTTCTTACCCATGCTGGCCAACTCCACAGGTCAAGCGCGCCCTCTGCTGCCCAGCAGCACACACTCAGCAAGAACCTAACTGCCTGAAGGTAGAAGGCATCACAGTATTTCTGAATTCCCAACCCATTTGGAAGATTCTTATTTAAAGAAAATAGCAGATAAGCTTGGTGGCCCAGCAGTAGAGGACCTGAATGTGTGAAGACCCGAGTTCAATCAGAGGCATCACATATGCCAGAGTGATGCACTGGTTCTTTCTCTTGTTTAATATATAAATCTATACAATGACAGGAAATGGAATTTAAAAGCTATAGACTAGGTGGGAATTATGGCAGCAGCTTTCCTGGTAGAGGGACCCATCAAGAAAACCAAAAAAATATCCAAAGTAAGTAAAGAAAGCTAGAGGAGAGGAGGAAAAAAAAAGGACAAAAATTAATTTTTTAAAAAATTGTTTTACTTTTTAATTTAATTTAAAAATTTTATATTTATTTGTCCTTTTGTTGCCTTTGTTGTTTTTCATTGTTGTTGTAGTTATTATTATTGTTGTTATTGCTGTTGTTGTTGGATAGGACAGAGAGAAATGGATAGAGGAGGGGAAGACAGAGAGGGTAAGAAAATATAGATACCTGCAGACCTGCTTCACCGCCTGTGAAGCTACTCCCCTGCAGGTGGGGAGTCAGGGGCTTGAACCATGTGTGCTTAATCTCTGTGCTACTGTCCGACTTCCAATTGTTTTAATTTTTAATTAGGAAGACAGGTAGATAGATCACTGCTCAGCTCTGGTTTATGGTGGTGCTGGGAAGTGAATTTGGGATTTCAGAGCCTCAAGTATGAAAGTCTCTTGCATAATCATTATGCTGACTCCCCTGCCCTAGGTTCTACAGAATACTTATTTGAAGAAATATTAGCTGAAGATTCTCCCAAACTGAGGAAGGATATTAAACCCTCAGACTCAGAAAGTTCTAAGAATACCAAACACAGTCAACTTAACTTACTAAGACACCTTATAGTCAAAATGGCAAAGAGCTAAAATAATATTTATTTATTTATTTATGAAATAAAAGAGAACCAATGCATCACTCTGGCACTTGTAATGTCAGAGATTGGACTGAGGACTTTGTGCTTGTAAGTCCACCGTTCTAGCAATTGTGTTACCTCCCAGGCCACTATTTTATTTTATTATTTTAAGATGTTATTTATTTATTAATGAGAATGATAGGAAGAGAGAGAAAGAACCAGACATTACTCTGGTATATGTGCTGCCGGGCATTGAACTTAAGACCTTATGCTTGAGAGTGTAATGATTTCTCCACTGCACCACCTCCTGAACCACATTATTTTACATTTTTTTAACCAAGGCATTGGTCCTCTGGTGTATAGTGGTGCTAGGGATTCAAGGTAGAAACTTGAACTCTCTGGCATGAAAAATCTTTTGTATAACCATTATATGCCGGGAGCCAAAACCTTAGCTAAGTCTCACACATAACCGGTGAGCGGACATTTCGATCATTGTAACTGCGATTACCATCTAGCTGTTTGGAAAGTTGCTCAGCCACCTCCCTCCCCCCACTACCTTAGCAGAACTTCCTTATGGTGTGTGCTTAAAATGCGGCTGCAAAATAAAATTTTCAGAGCTTGATCAGAAACCTGTCTTGCTCTCGTTCTTCGTGTCTCTTGTCACCTCCATTCTCTCGCCCCCTACCCTAGGTTTCCGTTGATAACCCCGCAGGCCGGGGCAATTATGCTACCTCTCTGGTCCAAGAGCTAAATTTAAAACCAGCAAAAGAAAAAACAGAGTTCCCACAAAGGAACTCTTACAAGACTATCAGTTGTTTTCTCAACAAGAACACTAAAATCAGGAAACGTAGGTCACATTCAAAGATTTGAATGGAAAAGGCTGCCATCCAAGAATAGTCTATCTCCAGCAAGATTATCAGTCAGGTTTGAAGGAGTGATGATGAGCTTTTTAGACAAACAGAAGCTAAAGGAATTCATTACCACCAAATCAGCCCCTTGATAAATATAGGAAATGGTTTTAAAGGAATGCATTCTATAATATAGGGTAAGTAAAGAGACAAAGCAAGAGGACAAGAAAAGTCAAACCAAGACAAACCTTTGGACTTGGATTGCAGAACTGAGGTTAGCAAGAAGTATGGGCATGTGGAACTTGGTGGAAAGATACTGATGCTTTGGCAGGTGAAAGGTGAGGTGTGACAATAAATTTTGAAGAGGTGGGAAATTGTACTTAAAAAATCTATAATCTTATAAGCCAAGATTACCTCCAAGCCACAATTATTATAAAATGCACACAAATTAAATCAGAGTACTTACATGGGCCTTGGAAGGGGGAGTTGCGGATCGAGGAAACTGTGGCTCAAACCATCTAGTAAATGGGTCAGGTATCGGCATTGGAGAAGGAGAAACCAGATAATATCCTGGAAAGATTAGGAACCGGGATCAGGGTGTGTGTGTATGAAAGGGAGAGAGGGAGAGGAAGTTAGTTCTGACCAAGCAGACTCATCAAGCTTCTTGCTCACACTCGTTTTTATTCAGTTTTGAAACAAATATATTATTCAGCCAGGTTCTTTATAAGAAACTCAGAACATCAACTCATGAGAATAAATTTTATTTGTGTGAGCAAACAGAGAGGTGGTATCAATGATGTGAAAATCCCAAAACATCTCACTGATGCTCACTTCAAGATGCTACTGAGAAAGTTCAGACCCCAGGAAGGTGACGTCTCTGACACGGAAGAGGAGAAATATGAGATTACAAAGCACTTAAATGCTGATTAAAAGGCTGTGGACTTTCAAATCTTGTTCAGGTTCATTTTTATAAGCTGTGAAATGGCCCCAGGAGATTTCAGAACACAACTGATGTTTGGTCAAGCAAAGAACTGTTGTAAGTATCTTTTAAACATTCTAAGTTTCTGTGAGCCAGGTAGTTTTGTTTTTCCTTTTTTTTTTTTGCATCCACTTGATACTTTCATTTTGGGGGGCCGCATTGAACCTGAGAGGAGCAGGTGCTTCTAGTCAGGATAAAGGTCTTTGTCACCTCCTGGTGGCCATGTATTGTTACTGCAAAGTGCCCTTGTACTAAGTTTTTGAACTTTACTCAATCATAATGAATGTTAATTAAGGTTGTGTTTTAATACCAAGAGTAACGAACAACAGTGTCCTTTTCCCCAGCCCCATTTTCCCCTAAGGCTTGAGAACTAGCAGCTGCCTAGCAGATACAGAGAAGGCAAGGGTGGAGTTCTGCCACCCCATTAGGTGTGGTGGGTTTCCAGGCCTGCAGTGAGCTGCTTTCCCTTCAGCGGAGTTCCAATGATGATATTGGAAGGACAGTTTTATTTTTTAATTTATGTATTTAATTTATATTAATTTTGTTGAATAGAGACAGAGGGAAATCAAGAGGGAAAAGGTAGAGAGAGGGGGGGAGAGAGAAAGAGATACCTGCAGGGCTGCTTCACTGTTCATGAAGTTTTCCCCCTGCAGGTGGGGACTGGGGGCTTGAACCCAGGTCCTGACACATGGTAATGTGTGTAATCAAACCATTTGTGTCACCACCCAGCCACTGGAAGGACCTTTTTATTCATGACTATGCACACTGAGCTTTCCTTCAAAGGAAAGAGAGAGAGAGAGAGATCCAGGTAGTACAATTGAAGGAACAGAGAAGGGGAAAGACCTATTTCACCTGTGCTATGTGGAAGGCAGTTTAATCAACATGGATGTTTAAATGCACAAACATATCAGGAGGAGAAATGAGGAGAGAAAGATAAAAAATAGGAGTCATGGGGCTGGGTGGTGGCACACACAGTTGAACACGTGTTACCACGTGCGAACACCAGGGCTCAAGCACCCATCCCCACCTGCAGGGGTGGAGGACACTTCACTGGAGGTGAGGCAGTGTTGTGCTTCTCTCTCTCTCCCTATCCAATTTCCCTTTCTCAATTTCTCACTGTCCTAGCAAATAAATAAATAGATAATTAAAAAAAGAAACAGGAGAAGTGAGGGGATAAATTTTCTGAGACCACCTAGCACACATTTCTTACTAAAGATCAACACTACTATAGTTCTCAAGACTTTTGAAGAACACTCAGTTTAGTTCCTGCCAAGTGGGAGTGAACAGAACATTCTCAGAATTGTTTCTATTATCCCTGAGATCATCACAAATGATCAAGAGGCCTTTGCCCTGTTTTTCAGAGATCCTTATCCTGGCACCACCACGCAAATACCCCATCAAAGATGGCGTGAAGGCTTCTCTGCTGGTCAAGACAGCCATAACCAAGCAGAAGAAAACTCTGCACTAAAGCTCCTTCCTCAGCCTTCCTCTTCTCTGAAGATTCTAAGGCAAAGGAGCCAAAGAAAGGGGATGAATCCTCCTGTTCCTTGAGACCTAGGATCCACTTCTGGCTTTGCAATGCCACCTAGCAACCATATTATCATGTATACAAATAACCTCTTGAGCCTTCAGCTTTCTTGTATGTAAAATGGGCACTCATATCCCAAGACCTTACCCTCACCATAAAACAGCAACAGTAGGGATATCCCTAGTCCCTGGAAGAGGCTGGGGTGTCCTGCCCTACCACTTGAGGAAGACTGGTCCTAAAATGAGTGCAGCCTGCAGTGTTCACAGCTGTGACCATGAGTTGTGAGTTTAGACCAATAGGGACTTAGAGGTTACACAGGCTCTGTTTGTGGGGTGTTTTTTTTTTTTTTTGACACCTGCAGACCTGCTTCACGGCTTGAGAAGTGACTCCCCTGCAGGTGGGGAGCCGGGGGCTTGAACCGGGATCCTTCCGCTGGTCCTTGCGCTTTGCACCACGTGTGCTTAACCGCTGCACTACCACCCAACTCCCCTACACAGGCTCTTGTGCTGAATATATACACACATATAAGATCTGTGTCAAGTGGATGAAGGTAAATAGTTAATTTTATCCACAGAATTTTCTTCAAGAATGGGAGCTACTCACTGCCCCAATCCAACTTCATAGCCCTTTTCTCTACTCTGACACCATTCTCTCAGACAATATTATTTTTTAAATATTTATTTATTCCCTTTTGTTGACCTTGTTGTTTTATTGTTGTAGTTATTATTTTTGTTGTTATTGATGTCATCATTGTTGGATAGGACAGAGAGAAATGGAGAGAGGAGGGGAAGACAGAGGGGAAGAGAAAGATAGACACCTGCAGACCTGCTTCACTGCTTGTGAAGTGACTCCCCTGCAGGTGGGGAGCCAGGAGTTCGAACTGGGATCCTTACGCCAGTCCTTGCGTTTTATGCCGCCTGCGCTTAACCCGCTGCACTACCGCCCTACTCCCTCAGACAATATTCTTATCCAACTTCAGGCTAGCTATCAAACTCAAACAAAACTACCAGTTATGTGCCCCTAAGAACATGCCTAAAATGGACTTCCTAGCTTTCTTCTAACCTAAGATCCATAACCTCATCTGCTTTATTCCTACTTTTTGGTTCCTGTTCATTAACTGTTTTGTCTCCTCTTATGTCTTGCCACCTTCCAGACACCAAGTTCGAGATGCTACCATGACTCCATCCCCACTTCTCTGGGCAGATGACCTCATCAGTGTGTCCTGGAACCTTGCACCTCCAGAGCTCTGGCCCACTAGGGAAAGATAGAAACAGGCTGGGGGTATGGATCAACCTGTTAATGCCCATGTCCAGTGGCGAAGTAATTATAGAAGCCAGAACTCCTACCTTCTGCACTCCCCAAAACAACCTTGATCCATAGTTCCAGTGGGAGAGAAGTGATAAGAGGAAGATATGAGGGCTCTCAACTCCAGCTTCATCAGCACCCAGAGAGAGAGAAGGAAAAGCAGAGGGACATCTGGGGGTAGTAATGTTGTCATGAGTGGCTTGGAGGGGAAGAGAGGACTGGAACAGGAAAAAAAGGGAAGCAACTATGTACACATGTGGACAGATAAGTTGTGGAGATGAAGGTTGGCCCATGTCTACAACCTTAGGGGAACTGTGGTGGCTTGTAGTGAGGAGACTGAAGATTCAGAACTCTGGTGGTGGGAATGGTGTGGATTTAAACCCCTGTTGACAAGTAATTTTGTAAAATAAATAATAGTAAAATAAAACAAAATAAAATGGGCACTTAAATTAAACCTACCTTATGGTGTTGTTTTGCAGAGTAAGTTAAAATGTAAAGTTTCGCATGTGAAGCTAAAGCAGAGAGCTATCCCTCATAACGATGATGCTATTGCTACAGCTATTCTGCCTGTGCATCTCCTTATTTCCTCTCTCCTCTATTATGACTTCTTTTTATGCTTTGTACAAAAATATTTTATTTATTAATTAATGAGAAAGATATGAGGAGAGAGAGGGAGAGAGAGAGAAAAGAAGCCACGATCACTCTGGTACATGTGCTGCTAGAGATTGAACTTGGAACCTCGTGTTTGAGAGGCCAGTACTTCATCCACTGTGTACTTCCGAGACCATATATGTTAACATTGTTTAGTTGTGTACAGCTCACAGACTAACTTTTACACAGTGCAAACAGATCAAAGTACATATCATTAGTCTGATTCTACAGGTGAGGGGAAAAATAGAGAGAAGGTTAAGGGCCAGGGTCAAAAGGCAAGTGTGTGTGAGTGTGTGTGTGTGTATGTGTTGGGGTGACAGGGATTGGAGGAGATGCTGTTGATCCATGTCCTGTTCTCTAGTTTCTTTGTATTTTGTGTATCTGCACAGCTGTAAAAAGCTCAGTGAATTCAGTCTACACATACAATCCTCCCTCCCCCCTTGCCCACAGTCCCAAAGACCCAGCCTGAGCCAGAGCTCCAAGCAGCCAGCGTTGAAATCCAAGAAGCACTGACAAACTGAACAGCTGAGAGGAGAAAAGAGCTGTTCTTGCCATCAGGGTGTTACTCTGAGTGTGCTTTCCTGACTGGAGAGGGCTGGGCTTTCTGGGACTGGGAGGGAAGGGCTGGCAGTGTTTAAGCTAGCATACCCCTACTTCCTCTGCCACCCAACAGCATCAGATCTTTCCCACATCCTCTCACTCCTGCCCCTGCCATTGTTTAGATGCCAACTCCATGTGTCAAGACATAGTATGCTTTCAACTTTAAAAACAACAGCTCTCGTGGGGTTCTGGCTGTCACTGCCAGATGTACCTCGTCAAGAACAGCATGGGTGTCTGACCTGGGTGCAGCTTGGAAAGTCCTTCCAAGAGAAGAAGGGTCAAATCAAAGGCCCATGAATAGTAAGGAAAGTAGTTTCTCTGGGTCCTGTGACCAACCAGGCTGTGGGTGTATATCCTTTGGTTGGGCTGTGGGGAGAAAAAGTTAGGAATGCATCTCAGCCTAGGGGAACAGACACTGACAGATGTTGCCTGCCCCCACCTCAACCCCCGCCGCTCGGAAAAATCTTAAGCACAGGAAATGAGACTTAAAATTTTAGATAAATGGTTTAAAATGTTCTTGTGGCATGAATTGTGGGCTGGGACATCACACATGTCTGTTCCAGCACTCCCTGGCCGGACGGACTATTTTTCATTTTTAAAATTTCAGCTAGAGGGTTGGGGATGGGAGAGGCACCACTGCCTAGCTCCCTTTGGGACTTCAGTCAGTGCAGCAGTGCTCCTGGGCCTCATGTATGGGAAGGCCAGCACTCTCCTGGGTGAGCTATCCGTGAAGCTGCTGATTTTCGAGATATTGGGTAGTCAGAAAAGACATAACACAATTTTTAAAATGTTTTTCTATGCACAACGATTCATGACTTTTCCAACAACCCAATAGTATTAATAAAACTTAGCATGAGCAATTTATCTGAAAATGATGGTGAGCATTAGCTAGCATGGGCTTTTGTATCAACTACATAGCAAGGCAAAGTCAAGGGTGATCTAATCTGGCCGGACAGGCAGCTGAGCATAAAACATGACATTGCTAACAATTTCAAAAAAGGCTTTTGTTAAAAATGATGGGCCTTGTCCTCAGTATTGAGTGTTCCTTGAAATACCAACCAACAATTGCATGAGGTGAGCTTGATGAGCAAGACCGTTGCAAACAGGAAGCAACCATTTCTGTGAGCTTTAAGCTAGTATTTTACAACTTTTCACCAAATATTTTCAGAAGTCATTTTGACGTTTCTTGCTTGCAATATCAAAAGGCAAAAAGCTTTCACTCATGAGGAAATGTTTCTGGCTCCTGCTGAAACATGGAGGTCTGAAATAAAAGGAAGAGCAGCATGAAACCATATTCCACCCTTGTCAAGAAATACCACTGGAAATATTGCTAAATGTCCTATGAAGAAAAGATTAGGACAGATTCCTCAGTGTGGGAAGCTTTTACCACAAGTTGGGTGGAAGTACAAATATTTCTCTCATGTGTCAGCTGATAGTGTTTGACCTAGATTCAGTAGGAGAATTTGGAAAGAATTTCATTTTTTAGACAAACTGTCAAAGGGATGATGTATGGATATTACTAGTTATAGATGATTTACTTAAAAATGTGGTTTTGTGGGAGAACTTAGCTCACATACTTTTCACTACTGTTAGTTGGTCTTCCCTGGATGGATTCTCAGAAGTGCCCTGTCACCGCGGCATCTATCAGACAACTCCCTTTTAACCAGCGGAAATGAACTTCATTCAGAAGCCAGCTGTCTTGAAACTCATCAGGATCATAGTAAGATTTCTATGCTTTGCAAATGGGCTCATGCTTTGTCCTGGGGATGCATAGGTCCCACTTGTTATTCTGGAGGCTCTGGGTGAGGTCAGAGCAGAGAAAGAATGCTACAGAGAAGGGAAGCGTGAAGTCTTGGGTTGGATAAACCCATAATAAACTAGTAATAATACAAATAATAATTAACAGTTGATGAACACAAACTGTAATGTACACCTTTTACTTCTCTTTTAAGTTAATGTTTATTTACTTAGTATGGGAGTGGGGAGAGGGAGAGACCGGAACACTGCTCATCTCTGCCATGATGTGGTGCCAGGGATTGAACCTTCAAGCAAGTTTATCTTAAAATTAATAGTCCTGGGAGTCGGGCGGTGGCGCAGCGGGTTAAGCGCACGTGGTGCAAATCGCCAGGACCTGTGTAAGGATCCCAGTTCGAGCCCCCGGCTCCCCACCTGCAGGGGAGTCGCTTCACAAGTGGTGAAGCAGGTCTGCAGGTATCTGTCTTTCTCTCCCCCTCTCTGTTTTCCCCTCCTCTCTCCATTTCTCTCTGTCCTATCCAACAACAACGACATTAATAACCACAACAATGTTAAACAACAAGGGCAACAAAAAAGAAAAAAAACTTAAAAAAAAATTAATAGTCCTCAGGCATGCAAGTTTATCTTAAAATTAATAGTGTAATGTGGAGTTGCTTGGAGGTGGGGATGAGTCTACATTTATTTCCCTTTTGCTTTTTGGATTTCTTCATCTCCTTCTTGTCCTTCTCCTCCTCCTCCTTCTTCTTCCTCTTCTCCTCTATTTTTTTAGATTAATAATTTAATATTGACTTCCTCAGGATTCTTCTGACTATAGTCAAACCTGATTTTGTTCTAGCTTGGAAATACCTTTGTACTATTCACTAGTTTAGACTGTTGTTGAAATTAAAAAATGTCTTGGCGGTAGCGCATCTGGGCGCAGGTTTAAACAGTCAACGATTTATTACATGGTGGTTCAACAGAATGCAAGCTTTATATTTTAGGTACAGCAAAATAGATTATTGGCTAGGTTGGGCCCATGAGTCCATCAGTTAGTTACCATGAGTTCAGCTCCATGTGATCAGTTTCTCAGAAACTGCATGTCAGAAGCAGCATGGCGGGTCCTGAGAAGCCAAACCAGGATCTGTGCAAGCAGGAGAAGGAGCCAGGAATAAAGGACCGGACTTTTGGCCACTTGTGCTTAATTCAGATGCACCCAGAACCCCTTGCAGGTTGCATAAGTTCGTACTAGGCTCCCATAGATTGACGTCAGACCCAGCCAATTACGTCCCAAAGTCCGTGCTATGTCACAGCAAACTGTCTTATGAGACAGACATCCCTATTTATAGAAGAGGAAGTGGAGATCTGCCCCCCTCCCCCAAGTAAATAACCTCAGGACTCAGAGGTTATTTAGGTTATTTACTCAGAGGTTATTTACTCAGATACCAGAGTGCATGCTATCTCCCCCTTTACTCTCAATATCTAGCTGTCTCTATCAAATAAATAAAGATAATTTTTTTTAAAAAAGAATGTGGCAATACCAGAAAGTGTATTTTTTTTTACTTTCTCCAAAAACATTTTCTAAATAAATATTTTTTCCATAATATTTTATGTTTTAATATAGCTCCCTTATAATGCACCTGAGTTTTTAACCTGTTTGACTGTAGGAATGAATACATTCTCCCAAGCTGAGAAGGTAATTTGAGTGCAAAGGAAGAAGCAGGCATGCTCATGAGACTATGTAGAAATGTATTATGTAGAGGCCAGGTGGTGGTGTACCTGGTTGAGAGCATATGTCACAATGTGCAAGGACTCAGGTTCAAACCCCCAGCCCCCTCCTGCAGGAGGAAGGCTTTGGGAGAGGTGAAACAATGTTGTAGGTCTCTCTATCTCTCTATCACCCCATTCCCTCTTGGTTTCTGGCTGTCTCTATCCAATAAATAAATAAAGATTAAAAAAAAATGTACTATGTGAGGAGTTGATCCAGGATCTAGACCTCTCTGTGGTGGAGGAGGGTGATGGTTTGGTGGGGGTGAGGCTTGTGAACACCTTTCTTACAGAGATGTGGAACTATACCTCTGTGGCAAGAAAAATACTGTAAATCAACATTTTCTCAATAAAATGATTAAAGAAAAAAAATGTACTAAGGCTAACTTATAGTGGTTCTCAGCTTCCCAAATGGTGACCAAGTCTTTGTTCTGAGTGAAGATCCCCCATTCTCATCCCTCCCCCCCCCCACCACACATAACACACCCTGTCATGAGCCTTTTCACCACAGAAAGTATGTCCTGGATTCATATCTAATGATGGGGTTTGTGTAAGACTACTAATGTCTAAAGTTCCCAAAGCAAGTCACATACTCTGTTCTATTAAGATTAATGACTTTGGGGTTAGATAGCATAATGGTTATTCAAAAAGACTCTTATGTCCGAGGTTCTAAAGTCCCAGGTTCAATCCCTCTGTACCACCATAAGCCAGAGCTGAGCACTGCTCTTATGAAAAAAAAAAATGGTGAAAGGCAGGAAATGCTGAAGAAATGAATGATCGTATTTGTGGTTACATAAACACATGTGAGTCTAAATAAGAAATACAATTCATGATGATCTCATTCCTAAAGTGGGTCATGACAGGACATGGGTCTGTCATGATGCTGCTTACAAGAATAATGAACTCACCCTTGAAAGGGACCCACAGAAGTTTCTGCCAGAGGAAATTAACAAGAGATCTCTTTCCAAACAGAATAGTTCAATTCTCATTTCTAGTGTGGAATCAGAACCTAGTGCGTACTACCAGCCAGGTTAGTCATGCCGGGCAGAGGCCAAGGTCAGTGACTGGTAGTTTGAATGCTGGCCCTTGGTCATCATAGCTGGGGGACAATGTGGTGGTTAACTCACAGCCTTGTGGTTACAAGGTCTGGTGCCAGTGTCCTTTGACCACAATTTCCCACCTGGATGCTATGGTGACTGGGGTGCAGAAGATGAGCTACAGGGATCTGAGATGTTTGCCCCTAGTTCCTTTCTGGGTGCAAGTGGAGCGGCAGGGTCCTCTTTCTCTCCAGTTTACCCTGGTGTTGGGTACAGACAGCACTGTTTTCTCCATCCTGAAGAGGAAAGCCTCCATCCAATCCAGGTCTGCCCATTCCTGGACTTACTTCTCTAGGAGAGAGGTAGAACCCTGTCTTGTTCACGGCAGGTTTATTTCACACACATTCTCTTCCTTTTTGTTCAGTGGAGCTCAGAGCTGCATGACAGGAAGAGGAACACTCTACTTGGAAGCCAGTGTGTGGAAAAGATGGATGTGAGCTTCTACATAAGAACACAGTCTAATAGACGCCTATAAAACTATAGCGACACGGTTTTCATGGGGTCTGCCAGAACGCAAATTATACCTTGTCAAGTTAAATTGTTGCCCAAAACAATAGAAGAGGGTCATTATATTAGTTTCCTATCAGGGCTGTAATAAATTGCCACAAACTTAAAGAGATTTCAAACAACTTTGTTATCTTGCAGTTTGCGGGGAAGAAGTTCAAATTCAGCTCCACCAGGCTAATTGGTGTCAACCTGTTTGCATTTCTCAGACTTTTTGTTTTTAATTATTATTATTTCTACCAGAGCCCTGCTCAGCTCTGGCTTATGGTGGTGGTGGTGGAGAGAGGGGACTGAACCTGGGACTTTGGAGCCTCAGGCATGAGTCTCTTTGCATAACTATTATGCTATATCCCCCCACCCTGTTTGCATTTTTTTGAAGGCTATAAGGAGATTCATTTCCTTGTCTCTTCCTTGCTTCTAGAGGCTCCCTACACACCTTGGCTCATGGCTTCATACTTCTCCACCTTTGCCTCATCCTCCTGTTCTTCCTTTCTCTGCTTGCCTCTTTGTGACGACTCTGGTGCTCATATTGGACCCACCTGGCAAATCTCCCCACAACAAGACCTTTAACATCTGAAAACAGCATATTCACAATTCTGCGGGATTATGACAAATACATATTTTTTGGGGTCTTTTTTTTTTAAATGTTTTTTTAAATTTTATTTATTTATTTTCTCTTTTGTTGCCCTTGTTGTCTTTTTTTATTGTTGTTGTAGTTATTATTGTTGTTGTAATTGATGTGGTTGTTATTAGATAGGACAGAGAGAAATGGAGAGAGGAGGGGAAGACAGAGAGGGGGAGAGAAAGATAGACACCTGTAGACCTGCTTCACCGCCTGTGAAGCGACTCCCCTGCAGGTGGGGAGCGGGGGGCTGGAACCCGGATCCTTACACCGGTCCTTGCGCTTTGCGCCACCTGCGCTTAACCCACTGCGCTACCGCCCGTCTCCCTTTTTTTGGGTCTTATTCAGTCTCTGTGCTCATGTGGTAGCCTCCCCTTCTCCACAGTGGGGGTTGCTCTTGTTATGTGACTCAGTTCTGAGTCAGGATGAGGTGATGGTGGGATCACCAGTGTGGAGTTAGCACTCTTGAGAGTAGTTGTGATGCTCTGCACAAATCGTTTAAACTCTGCTCTCGTTTTTAACTTATTCAATGAGGGTGCTGGCTTAGATCAGAAGAGCAGACTCCACATGCACGCACTGCCAGTCCTTTCTCCACAGGTGCAAAAGAGATGACAATGTGTTTAACATCCTCTTTCTTTTCTTCCCTTCCCTTCCTCCTCCTCCTCCTTCTTCTTTTGAAGCTATCATGACACTTAATTTTACTGTAGCTTAAGAGGCTTTTTTTTAAAACAATAATTTTTTTCCTTTATTGGGGAATTAATGTTTTATATTTGACAGTTAATATAATAGTTGGTACATGCATAACATTTCTCAGTCTTCCACACAACAATACAACCCCCACTAGGTCCTCTGTCATCCTTTTCCAGGACCTGTATCCCCTCCCCACCCAACCCAGAGTCTTTTGCTTTGGTGCCATACACCAGCTCCACGGCAAGAAGTGATACTGAGAGAAGACCTAGTTTCTCTTTCTAAACAGGATCATTTCTAAAGGCTGTGTCCTATGCTGTCAAAACACAAGGACACTGGAAGCTCACCAGATTGTCACAGGCTATTGATTTCCCAGAGTCAGTTGATTGTACCCTTCTCTATATTGTCTTCTTTCAAATTTCCTCTGGGCCTGTTAAGCAAACTGATCAGTATTTCAGATTGCCCTACTTTATTTCTCTGAAGGGAGCAGTTAGGATACACCCAAAAAAGGGGAAGTAGAGGTCCTGAACATTCTCTGATCAGATTTCTTAATCAGGTCTAAGTGAGAGCTGCCCATAGAGCAGCCTTGCCCTGTCAGCACCCCAAGATGTCATTGGCTCCCAGGCTATGCCTTATACCTGCTCTTAAAAGGCCATGACCTGTATTTCACTCAGTGATTTTCAGATGGAACTTGCTTCCTCCCATTGTAAAAAAAAAAAAAAAAATTGACTCTTTGTCAGGCTGGGAAGAACACACTCTAAAGCAGGTGTCAAGCAGATACCATGAGACATGTGACACATTTCAGTGAGTTAGGTGAAGAACATGAAGGCGTGGACCATGGAAAAAGCTTCAAGACAGGATGTTAACCCCCTTCTACTGGAAGGGGTGTAATGTACAAAAACACAGTTAGCCCAAGCTGCTCAAAGGAGCCAAGTCAGGTAGTAGACAAATCTCAGAATTAGCTAAGAGCAACCAAGTTGTCTATAATATGTGGTTTCTGGAATGTGTTATGAGACATAAAGGGTGATTTTCTGTTAAAACAATGGTCTCTTATCAGATTCTACTCAGTCTTGCTGAAGCCTGCTTTTTTTTTTTTAACTCTGTTTTTCGTTTGTAAGATTTTCCAAAGAAGAGACTATTTTTTTTCAATTTTATTTTAGTAGCCTTTCTATTCAAAGTGCAACTTTAGATTTCTTTTTTTAAATCATTTTATTGGGGTTTAATGGTTTACATTACAGTTGTTGACACATTAATATAGTTTCTCATCTCCCTACGATAGGTTGTCTATACAATACTTATCTCCCCTGTTCAGATTTCTTCATTTCCTAACCACATGGCAGAACAGAAAGAGATGTGAGATTCTTACTGGCAATTCTGGTAGAGACTCAGGGATATAGTACCTGGAGTTAGGCCACGTTTTCTGATTTGCTGCCTCTCCCACCACTAGGTATTTGTCTTCCCATCAGTCTGTTTATTTTCTTCCCTAAAATTACTTAGGGATCTCTGAGATTGTTGTATCTATAAGTTCACGTGAGTGTTTGAGCTTGACCCTCTTCAGGCACATGCAAGCACTCCTCAGCCGAGCCAAGGGACCAGCCAGTGGTAGAGTATACACATTGCTCTCCATACCCAATGCCTGGAGGCTTGTTGCATCTGGGTGTTCTGTCATGTGCAGTAAGAAACATGCACACAGAAGCTATGAATTCTTCCCTCTGTGTCTTGGGGGACTTAGCTCTCTATGGAGCTCCCAGTGTTTGGAATGGTAAGAGCTTCAATGAGTTTGTGTTACATGGGGTATAAAGTGAGAGGCTATATTTCTGGCTCTTTTGAACTTGCAGGTGTGTGTGGAGGGGGCACATATACACTTTAAATCCTTTCTCACCAGCAGAATTGAATGGTGTGATGTAGTTGGAAATGAAAGGGATGGATAGAGAGCTTGTTAAGATTCTTTTAGAGACAACCCCTCCACCCCATCAGTGATCCCCATGAGGAACATCTTTCCAGCAGGTGTTCGTAAGCTCTACTGAGGTCTTGCTAAAAACAGCAGAAACACCAGGGGCTAAGAGACCTCCTTCCTCCTCTCATCCCTTACTAGTGAGTGCTAACTTTGATACAGGGAAGGAACCATCTTGTTTTGGTTGGTGGTAATGACTAACTTTCCTTCTTTCTTCAAGAGAAGGTTGTTTTGAGCCTTCACCATCACCAAAGGATCACTTCCAGATTTCTAGGCAGGGCTTTCCCCTTGATTAGCACATGGGACTCCTCTGCAGTGATGGTTTCCTGCTTGCTGTATCTTGTACAGTTGTAGACAGTAGGAAGGGGAAGTTGGAGTTTTGTTTAATGACCTCTCTTTCCCTGGTGTGTGGGAGGCGAGATCATCTGCCAAGAAAGGATGAACTTTGGAACTATCACTGGTGAGATTGGAGTAAGTGGCTGACCAGAGAACAGAGCTACTGGGAAGAAAGCAAAGTGTGGGAAATATAAGATGTATTTCTAAGGTTTCTGCCATGTGTTCTTTGCCTAATATGTGACTAGTGCTGTGACTTTGCTAAATGGTAAGAATGAGTTCAGTCCCAATGTTAGGAAACTAACCAATTCACTAGTGTGACTTGTCTGTATGGATCCATGACCTCAAATAATAGGAGCTGCTGATGGTGGGGAATTCAAGACAGACAAGCTAGTTATCAACACTTCTGAATGATCAGACACTTCTAAATTATCAGATACATGGGAAAGGAGTGTAAGAATCCCAGGCCTTCCAGAAGGCAGATCTCAAGACCAACTCCTAATACTGGGGAGGTTAGCACAGAGGCCATGACTTATCCAGGGATCCTCTTGGGAGCCCTGACTATTCCCTGCAAATGTCCCGGAGGAGCACTTCCACCCAGAGAATCATACAAGGCCCTCCATCCTTTCTGCTTTCATCAGATTCCCCTGAAATTCAACACTGAGACTGGTTTTTCACACCAGACATATGAATTCAACAGAATGTCCAAAAGTTAGCTCTTCTACCCTGGACAAGTAGAATAGGGAATGAAGGAATCAGGATGGCAGAGGAGTGGCTGTTTTGTGAGGGAGACTGGAGTCACCCAGACTTCCAAAAGGGATTGCAGAAAGAACACCAGGGCCCAGAGCATGGGGTCTGGGATGGGAGTTGGGGGTGACTAGGTGACATCCACAATGAAGTACACAACAATTTTCTAGAAGAAGAGATAAATTGTATCCCATTCTAATAGAAATGGAAGGAAATAATATTTCATAGGACTCATACTGTGAATCTGAGCTTGGTCTGACACTAACACCACATTTCTGTCTCCTAACAGCTCTATTGAACATACTGTAATCCCTCCACTCTGTGAACTACAGCACCCAGGTCTGAGAAGGCAAAGTCATTGCTCAGGGCACCAGCCAAGTTGCCACGTTGAGATTTCATCTGAAGTCTTAATCTCTGTCTTCAGACTCTCCTTGACTCAGGCTCTTGGTGACAGACTGTCATCACATTCCAGCACAAGGCCTGTGCTACAAATGCTGACCACATCTGCTCAAGAGAAAATACAGAACTGTACTGTTGGCTTTTAGGGTTCGGGTCTCTCCATGGCTTCTACAGAGCACCTGCACCATTGTTGATCTTTGCTGCTGGGGGCCTGGATGCCCTCTATAGCAGAGGAGGAAGGGCCTTTCTAAAATCTGTGTGTCAGGCTGTATAGCACAACAGAGATGATAATTGTTCTGCTCACAAAACCAGGGAGAAGGGAGAGAAAGGAAGTCTACCCATCTCTTTCTTTCTCTGCCCTTCCCCAACCAAAGTCCACTTTGATGCTCTCAAGCCAGGCTAGGGTGTGAGGGGGGGGGCTGGGGGCATCCTCAAGAAAAACAAATGCTCTCCTGGGTCTCTTTCTTCCTCTATTATCAGGATAATATCCATTTCTTGAGATCTGCCCTGATTTCCCATGTCCCCTTTGCACATTTTTCTGCTCTGGGGCTTCACTGAGGCTCAGACTTTGGAGCTTAACCTCCATTAAGTTGGCTCCATTTTTTTTTTGTCAGCTTAACATCTCAAAGGGGCACCTTAGAGCTGCTCTCCCTGCACTTGTCCCCATTGTGCTGGCTCCCCCATTCCCCAAGGTACTAAACTACTAGACAGGGTGCTCTGGAGAAAAACAGAAGGATGAGATGTTCCTTTTTTAAAATTTTTTAATGATATTTATTTACTTATTGGATATAGACAGGCAGAAATTGAGACAGAGGGGAGAAGGAGAAAGAGAGAGAGAGAGAGAGAGAGAGAGAGAGAGAGAGAGAGAGAGAGAAACTTACAGCCCAGCATCACCACTTGTGAAGCTTTCCCTCGCAGGTGGGGACCAGAGGCTTGAACCCAGGTCCTTGTGCTTTGTAACATGTGTGCTCAATGAGGTGCACCACCACCAGGCACTGAAGGATGAGATATTTCTGAGGGAGGTTTCTAAAACTTGTAGTGATGGAGGCTGGGAGTGCCTTGACATGCGTCAGAAAGCCCGAGACTCAGAGGAGATCATAGTACTGTTCCATCCCCAGAGCCAGTACCTCGAAATCCAGGAAGTGCCCAGGTTTCAGCTCAAGCTCGGAGGGAAAATCCAGTAAATGTTTTGAAGATCTTTCCAGCCTCTCTTATCCTTCTCCATGTTCCACTTGCTCTACCTGTCATAGGTCATTTCCAAAGGACAAACTGCTCACAGGTTTCTTCACTGGCCATGTATGCTGTCTCATGAGCTAACCTCAAAACTGCCTGGTGATGGCGTAGATGTATTTGTTAGATCAGAGTGCTACAAATCTATCCATTTCACTTTCTTTTTAATCTTATTAGTGGTTTAATATTGATTTACAAAATTATGAGATAACAGAGGTATAATTCCACACTGTTCCCACCACCAGAGTTCTGTCCCCATTTCCTCCATTGGAAACTGCAGTGGTTTTCCCAAGGTCACAAATATGAATTGACTATTATTTCTATAACTATTTATATTTATATACATTTGCCCATTTTTCTTTTTAAAATGCTTTACTTCGGGTTAAGCGCCTGAATGCAAAGTAGACCAGTGTAAGGATCCCTGTTCGAGCTGCCCCACCTGTAGGGAAGTCGTTTCACAGGCAGTGAAGCAGGTCTGCAGGTGTCTATCTTTCTCTCCCTCACTCTGTCTTCTCCTTTCTCCATTTCTCTCAGTCCTATCTAACAACGACATCAATAACAACAACAATAAACAACAAGGGCAACAAAAGGGAAAGTAAATATTAAAAAACCCAGACAAACAAATAAAAATGCTTTACTTATTTATTGATGAGAAAGATAGGAGAAGAGAGTACAAGAACCAGGCATCACTTTGGTACATGTGCTGCCAGGGATTAAACTCTGGGCCTCATGCTTGAGAATCCAGTTTTTCTTTTTCCACTGTGCTAACACCTGGACCCCAGATTTACCCATTTTGATCTATAGCCCTGCCTTCACTTTCTTGTTAAGTCACACTTACACCTATTAAGGTGATTGAACTCAGGACCTTAATCTTGAGAGTCCAATGTCTTATCCACTACACCACCACCTGGACCATGGCCCCAGCCTTTTCTAGACATCTAACCTTGTGTAAGTTGTGTAGCCTCTTTGAGCTCAGCATCCTCATTTTTAAAATGCAGTAATGGGGGCCAGCAAGATAGCTCACCTAGGAAGGGGCCAGCTTTGGCATGTGTACAGCCCAGGTCCCATTCTGGCCCTCAGAACTGGGAGAAGCTTCAGCACTGTGATGTCTCATGTTCTCTCCCTCTATTTCTGTCTTTCTAGCTGTAAAAGTCAATCTGGAGCAATGGAACCCTGATGATGGCAAATAAACAAACTGATTAATTAAACATAAGATGCAATAATGAGACTGACAGTGTTTGTAAAGGTGAAATGAATTATCTGGGGGTAGAGGATCAAGAGATACTTTGGTAGGCTGTATGCCTTGGCTTTGTGGGATTCAGGTTCAAAACTTGGCACCACAGACAAGTGTCACAGCATCAGGGGAAATTCTCTCCCACTCTCTCCAGATAAAAAGGAGGGAAAAGTTAGCCTGAAAGTGGTGAAATCTTATCTTTGTGAAGCCCTAGAACTTCAAATAAAGTGAAAACTTAATGAAAATTATATTAGATTATTAACGATTAATAATTTAAAAGGCTTAGAAAGCTGTGTGCAAACTTTTACTTCTGTGTCCTTTCCATTAGTAGGTATCCACTGAAAGTTGTTTTTGATATATAAAAATCTATCTTGACATTTAACATACTTATTTTTAGTTATCAGTAAGGCTGAGACTTGAAAAGCAAAAGTTTTTTTAGTCATCTGGATTCTTTTTGTGAGCTTTTCTCTTCTCATCCCACTTTCCTAAACTTGATGAGAATGCCACCTTTAAGTTACAACCTAACAACTGGCAGAGCCAAGATGGCAACTTTGGAGCTGCATCTGCCTTGAGCTCCAAGATGTAGCAGCTTGCAACTCGGGATCCTCCGCTGGATAGGGTAAGATACTGGGATGTCTGTAGGAGGGAGAAGATGGGCTGGTCAGAGTGACACCAAAATACAGTCCCATAACTCTCTCTTTGGCTGACAAACAGAGGTCAAGGGGACAAAGGAAAATCCTTTGATTATTTCTGAGCTCACCCCCCACCCCAGTACCAGCCCCACAGGGGCAGCTCAGCAGCTCCTAGCAGGCTCCCCACTAAGCTATTTTCTTACCAAGAATCCTGGCTCACCAGGGGTGCCATTCCAAACCTCTTCCTTTAACAACCCTTTTTTTGTAAGTGGCTGGAGCTCTATTTGAGTGACAAAATACCTGACCAATCAGAGCCTCATCTCTGCCTGGGAAAGACTACCTGGAGGGTTTTTTTTTTTTTTTTTTTTGGGATACTTCTTACAATTGGCTGTCTTTGCTGAAGCTGCGTACAGCCAATCAAGGGGTCCAAGCTGCAGACTGACTGTTAGAGGTTTTCTACTCTACTTTATTTTATTACTACTATTATTATATACACATCTCCCTTTTCCATCCACCTTCTTCTGGTTGACCAAAATTAACCATTGTTTTTTCCATTGCAGGTTACTGGGTGTCCTATCCATTGTGAGAGGAACTTGTTTCTCTCTACCTCTTCTCTCTACTCTCCCTTTTCTCTCTTCCTAGCTAATTAAGAAAAAACGCCAACTCCTTTCACTACTCTTCCTTTTTTCTTCTTTCTTCCTTTCCTTCTTTTTTTTTTTTTCTTTTCTTCCTTCCTCCTTTTGTTTTCTGAATTCACTGATACTCGCTTGTGAATTATTTTGTGGAAGAAATCTGACTAGGAGTGGACTCTATCAGTGTGTGTCTTCTCTACTTCCCTTTCTCCCCTTTCTGTCCCTAGAACTTATAGTGGACAGTAGAATTGCATAATTCTCTATTCTTGCTTTCTCTTTTTTCCTCTCTCTTCCTTTTCCTTTGTTTGATTGCTATTTCTTTCTTGGACTGGAGGTACTGTTTGGCTAAATGGTATTGGTTGAACTGCATCAATCCTTGCCTCAGTTATTATTGTTGTAATTTCTGAGGGTGGTGACTGCACTTGTCATAAAGGTCTTTAGTATAGCATAGTTTGTACTCAAAACACAACAACTGAAGAACAACAGAACAGAAAAATAAAAACCACATAAAAAAATGGTTAAGTCAAGAGCAGATAAAACTGCTACCACAATAAATCAGGACAGGAGCCCAGAAGAAACTCCAAATCAGTCAGAAGTAACCATAGATAAGAAAAGTATGCAAGCAATAGTAAACCTAATAATCACAGAAATGAAGACAACTATGGAAGAAAGGGCTATCAGAATTAGGGAAACAACAGAGGAGAACCTCAAAGAAAATACAAGCTACCTCAAGGTAATTAGAGAACTGAAAGCTGAAATAGCTGAACTAAAAGACCAACTAGCAGAACAAGCTAATATTTTAACTCAACTGAAGAAAGAAGCTGAGGGAAGGGAAAGCAGATTAACAGAAGCAGAAAATAGAATTATTCAGACAGAGGATGAGGCAGAGAAAACAAAGATAGAGGTAAAAGAGCTAAAACAAGAGATTGAGAGACACTGAAAACAACTACAGAGGCATATGGGATGATCTCAAAAAGAGTAACATTCATATAATTGGCCTACCAGAGGAAGAAAGAGAGGAAGGGGAAGTAAATATTCTAAGGTAATAATGGGAGAAAGCTTCCCAGACCTAAACAACAGAAAGGACATTAAGATTCAAGAGGCCTAGAGATTCCCAAACAGAATCAACCCAGACATGAAGACACCAAGACACATCATAGTTACAATGTAAAGAAGTAAGGATAAAAAAAGGATCCTAAAGGCTGCAAGAGAAAAACGAAAAGTCACATATAGGGAAGACCCATAAGACTATCAGCAGACTTCTCCACACAAACTCTAAAAGCCAGAAGAGAATGGCAAGATATATAATGAGCCCTGAATGAAAAAGAATTTCAACCAAAGATACTATATCCTGCTAGACTTTCATTCAAACTACAAGAAGGGATCAAAACCTTCTCAGACAGACAACAGTTAAAGGAGACAACCATCACCAATCATGCCCTGAAAGAGGTACTCAAAGACCTCCTATAAACTAGAACATCAATATAATACTTGCCATATATCAGAGCAAATAAAGAATTGTTGAATAATGGCACTACAATACATTAAATCCATGCTATCAATAAATGTCAATGGATTAAAGTCACCCATTAAAAGGCACAGAGTGGGAGTATGGATCAGGAAACACAACCCAACCATATGCTGCTTGGAAGAATCCACCTGACCCAACAAGACAAACACAGACTTAAAGTGAAAGGATGGAACACTATCATACAGGCTAATGGACCACAAAAAAGGGCAGGAACAGCCATTCTCATCTCTGACACCATAAACCTTAAATTAAATAAAGTAATAAAAGATAGGCAAGGACATTACATAATGATTAGATAATCAATCAACCAAGAAGATTTAACAATTATTAACATCTATGCACCCAATGAGGGACCATGTAAATACATCAAGCACCTACTGAAAGAACTACAAAAATACATCAATAGTAATTCCATAATAGTGGGAGACTTCAACACCACACTCTCACATTTAGATAGATAAACGAAGCAGAGAATCAACAAAGAAATGAGAGAATTAAATGAAGAGATGGACAGACTAGACCTCCTGGACATTTTCAGAGTCCTTCACCCTAAAAAACTGGAATACACATTCTTTTCAATTCCACACATCACAACCTCAAAGACAGACCACATATAGGCCACAAAGACAGTATCAACAAATTAAAGAGCACTGACATAATCCCAAGTATCTTCTCAGACCACAGAGGAGTAAAGCTAACATTTAACAACAGAAAATTATTAAAAGTCACAGAATTTGGAAACTCAACAACACACTACTTAAGAACTACTTGGTCAGAGAGGCACTTAAGCAAGAAATTCAAATGTTCCTGGAAACAAATGAAAATGAAGACACAAGTTATCAAAATATTTGGGACACAGCTAAAACAGTACTGAGAGGGAAACTCATAGCCATACAATAATATATTAAAGAACAAGAAAAAACCCCAAATAAACGATCTTACCACACACCTTAAGGACTTAGAGGAAGAAGAACAAAGGAACCCTAAAGCAACCAGAAGGACAGAAAACATTAAAATTAGAGCAAAAATAAACAACATCAAAAATGAAAGAACCATACAAAAGATCAATGAAGCCAAATGTTGGTTCTTTGAAAAATTAAATGAGATTGACAAACCCCCAGCCAGACTCACTAAAAAAAAAAATAAATAAACCCCAAATAAATAAATTTGTAAATGATAGAGGAGATATCACAACTGACACCACAGAAATACAGAAAATCATCATGTGAAACTTCTATGAAGAATTATACACCACCAAGCTAGAGAATCTGGAAGAAATGGAAGAATTCCTGGAAACATATGCCCTTCCAAAACTCAACCAAGAAGAACTACAAAACCTAAATGCACCAATCACAGACAAAGAAATTGAAACAGTTATTAAGAATCTCCCGAGCAACAAAAGTCCTGAACCAGATGGTTTTACAAACGAATTCTATGAAACCTTCAGGAAACAGTTAATATCTATACTTCTAAACTTTTTTCACAAGATCGAAGAAACAGAAACACTCCCTTCCACCTTCTATGAAGCCAACCTCACCCCGACACCAATAGCAGATAGAGCAGAACAAAAAAGGGAAAATACAGACCAATATCTCTGGTGAACATTGATGACCAAATATTAAACAAGATTCTGACCAATTGGATATAGCAGTATATCAAAAAGATTGTTCATCATGACCAAGTGGGGTTTATCCCAGAAATGCAAGGCTGCTTCAACATATGTAAGTCAATCAATGTCATTCACCACATCAATAAAAGCAAAACCAAACACCACATGATTATCTCAGTAGATGCAGAGAAAGCCTTTGACAAAATCCAACACTCATTCACGCTCAAAACACTACAAAAAATGGGAATAGATGGGAAATTCCTCAAGATAGTAGAGTCCATATATAGCAAACCTACAGCCAACATCATACCCAATGGATAGAAGCTGAAAGCATTCACCCTCAGATCAGGGACTAGACAGGACTGTCCACTATCATCATTATTCTTCAACATAGTATTCGAAGTCTTGCCATAGCAATCAGGCAAGAGAAAGAAATCAAAGGAGTACAGATTGGGAGAGAAGAAGCCAAACTCTCACTATTTGCAGATGATATGATAGTATACGTAGAAAAATCTAAAGAATCCAGCAGAAAACTACTGGAAGTTATTAGGTAATATAGCAAGGTGTCAGGCTACAAAATCAATGTACAAAAATCAGTGGTATTTCTTTATGCAAACACTAAATCTGAAGAAGAAGATATCCAGAAATCACTCTCATTCACTGTTGCAGCAAAATCAATAAAATACCTAGGAATAAACCTGATCAAAGAAGTAAAAGACTTGTATAGTGTAAACTATGATTCACTATTCAAGGAAATAGAAAATGATACCACGAAATGGAAAGACATCTCATGCTCATGGTTTGGAAGAATTAAAATCATCAAAATGAATATTCTCCCCAGAGCCATACACAAATTTAACACAATACCCACCAAAATTCCACCAAGCTTCTTTAAGAGAATAGAACATAAACTGCAATTATTTATCTGGAACCAAAAATCACCCAAAATTGCCAAAACAATATTGAGGAAAAGAAACAGAAATGGAATCATCACACTCCCAGATCTCAAACTATATTATAAGGCCATCACCACCAAAACAGCCTGGTATTAGAACAAAAATAGGCACACAGACCAGTGGAACAGAATTGAAAGCCCAGAACTAAACCCCCACACCTATGGGCATCTAATCTTTGATAAGGGGGCCCAAAGGATTAAATGGAGGAAGGAGGCTCTCTTCCATAAATGGTGCTGGGAAAACTGGGTTGAAACATTCAGAAGAATGAAACTGAACCACCCTATCTCACCAGAAAAATGAACCCCAAACGGACCAAGGACATGGATGTTAGACCAGAAACTCTCAAATACTTAGAGGAAAACATTGGTGGAATACTTTCCCACCTAAACCTCAAGGACATCATTGATGATACAAACCCAACTGCAAGGAAGACTAAAGCAGAAGCAAATGGGACTACATCAAATTGAAAAACTTCTGTGCAGTCATAGAAACTATCACACAAACAAGGGGACCCCTCACAGAATGGGAGAGATCTTCACATGCCATACATCAGACAAGAGACTGTTCACCAAAATATACAAAGAGCTCAGCAGACTTAGCAACAAAATAGCAAATGACCCCATCCAAAAATGGGCAGAGGATATGAACAGAACATTAATTACAGAAGAGATCCAAAAGGCTAACAAACACTTGAAAAATTGCTCCAGGTCACTAATTGCGAGAGAAATGCAAATAAAGTCAACATTGAGATATCACCTTACTCCTGTGAGAATGGCATACATCAAAAAGGACAGCAGTAACAAATGCTGGAGAGGCTGTGGGGATAGAGGAACCCTTCTGCACTGCTGGTGGGAATGTAAATTGGTCCAACCTCTGTGGAGAGCAGTCTGGAGAACTCTCACAAGGCTACACATGGACCTTCTATATGACCCAGTAATTCCTCTCCTAGGAATATACTTCAAGGACCTCATAACACCCAACCAAAAAGATATGTGTACACTTATGCTAGTTCATAGCATCACAATTCATAATAGCTAAAACCTGGAAGCAACCCAAGTGCCCAACAACAGATGAGTGGCTGAGAAAGTTGTGGTATATATACACAATGGAATACTACACAGCTATGAAGAACAATGAACCCACCTTCTCTGACCCATCTTGGATAGAGCTAGAAGGAATTATCTTAAGTGACCTAAGTCAGAGAGAGAAAGACAAGTATGGGATAATCCCATTCATAAACAGAATCTGAGAAAGAAGAACAGAAAGGGAAACTCAAAGCAGGATTTGACTGAATTTGGACTAGGGCACCAAAGTAATAACCCCGGGGTGAGGGTTAGGGTGGATATTTGGCTTCCCGGGGTGGCAAGGTGGTGGTGGTGGTGGGTGGGTGGGATGGAACACAGTCTTCTGGTGGTGGGAATGGTGTTTATGTACACTCCTATTAATTTGTAGTCATATAAATCACTACTTTATATGAGAGGGGAAAATTGATTGTATGTCTCAAACTTTTTAAAGCACAGACTGAGTCTTTTTAATATATAGGCTGAGTCTTTGATATGTTAACTCTCTCAAAAGCCTAGACTAGGGAGACCAGAAGCAACTGGTGACACAGCTTTATACAAATAATGTCAAAGGATATATAGTATGGTGATGTTGGGTATTGTACAGCAAATCCTAACAAAGGGATTTTTCAAAGTTAACCCAATTACCAAATAATGTGATTATAACAATAAGTATCTATTGTCTTTGAATGCCAAGACAGCAGGAACCTCCCTTTTCCACTATAGAACCTTTATTTCCCCCAGTCCTGGAACCTTAGGGTGGGGCGCACTTTCCTGCATGCTTTTCTCAATTCATACCAAATAATATTGCATCTGCTGATCCCAACCTAATCAATGCAAGAGTGCCACCTCAGCATGCTTCACTTCAGACTGTGTCTAGAGACTTCAGACATGAATGACAACCCTTCAGCTTCATTAATCGGGTGAGCCCTTTCCTTTCATAGTATTCTAATTCCATTCCAGGTGGTTCACTTCCTAACAAAGTCCCAAAACCTAGATATAGACCAGGTCCCGTACGATAGAGCATATGTACACATAGCCATAAACCAGGGTAAAATATATACCTGAAAGCAAAAGTACACACTAGTCTGCAGTGAGTCAGTATAAAGTTCCTAATTAAATAGTATCTAATTAGACTTAGATACCCTCCTCACCTACTTCCTATTACAGTTCTCTCACTTACTCCAAAGCTAACCTTATCAAAGCAAGCACTACAAAAGCTGAATAAGGGCAAGAGACTGGCATACATTAGTGATGACTTTCTAGTCACTATCAGGCCACCCCATCAGCTGGGGCCCTATTCGGGGAGTCTTGAGATTCCCAAACAGACATGATAGGCTTAGACCTCAAATAAATCTCTCTCTCCATTGTTACAGGTCATCTATATCAAGAACAACAAAAAAGACCCCTTTGTGGGCCCCCCATAGGACCTTGCCCTCAACTTGGATCAACAATGGTAGAGAATGTTCCATCCTCCAAAGGTAGGATGGACAATATACTCTATGCTGCAACCGAGGAAGATGGGTCAATATTGGGGCAGCTTGGAATGTTCCTACTCATGACCACAGAATGTGAGCTCAGATTTATAGGGATGCAGAGGTCACATAGGCTCCTAAGCTGAATATGGGCCCCAGACCAAATCAAATAGATGGGGTTTAGAGTCAACAATATTTATACCCCTTTCCCATATTTGGGAGATACTCTCTTCCCTGATCCAGCTTTCTGTCCCTTTTCCAGCCATGACATCACCTCCCCAGACAATAACTTGGATTCACCTGCATATCAGATTTTAGGCTCAGAGAAAAAAATAAATAACAACTAGTATAGCTACAGGTCCTTTGAAACAAAACTAAAATGTGCCTACTAGCTATCTACAAAATGGAGGACCACCCAACAATTCATCTGCACTATTCCAGCTTTTCGGTCCATGATTATTCAACAATTTGTTTGTCTTTGTATGTTAACTCTCTTTTCAGCCACCAGGTTACAGATGCTACCATGATGCAGACCAAATTTTCTTGGTCAGACGACCCCACCAATGTGTCCTGGAGCTCTGCTTCCCCAGAGCCCCAACCTACTAGGGAAAGAGAGAGGCAGGCTGGGAGTATGGATCGACCAGTCAACACCCATGTTCAGTGGGGAAGCTCAGCGGGGAAGCAATTACAGAAGCCAGACCTCCCACCTTCTGTATCCCACAATGACCTTGGGTCCATACTCCCAGAGGGTTAAAGAATAGAAAAGGGAAACTAAAAGCAGGACCTGATCAAATTGTAAGTAGGGCACCAAAGTAAAAACCCAGTGGTGAGGGGTAGGCATGTAGCTTCCTGGGCCAGTGGGGGGTGGGAGTGGGCGGGAGGGATGGGTCACGGTCCTTTGGTGATGGGAATGGTGTTTATGTACACTCCTAGCAAAATGTAGACATATAAATCAGTAGTTAATTAATATGAGAGGGGGAAATCAATTGTATGTCTCAAAGGTTCTCAAAAGACAAACTGAATCTTTTTAATAGATAGGCTACGTATTTGATATGCGGACTCTCTCAAAAGCCTAGACCAAGTAGATTAGAAGCTTCCAATAGCACAGCTATATACAAGATACTGGGTACTGTACAGCAAACCATAACAAAGGGACTTTTCAAAGTTAACCCAATTAACAAATAATGTGATGATAATATTAACTATTGATTGTCTTTTTGAACCCTAAGACAGCAGGAACCTCACATCTTCACTATAGAGCCCCTACTTCCCCCAGTCCTGGCACCCTTGGATAGGGCTCACTTTCCCGTATGCATCTCCCAATCCATACCAAATAATATTGCATCCGCCGATCACAACCTAACCAAAGCAACGATTGCCATCTCAACATGCTTCACCTCAGAGTGTATCCAGAGACTTCACGTGTGGAATGACAACCCTTCAGCTTCATTACTTGGGTGAGACCTTTCCTTTTATAGTACACTCTAATTTCATCTCAGGTAGTTCACTTTCTAACAAAGTCCCATAACCTAGACATACACCAGTTTCTGTGAGAAAGAGCGTATGTGCACACGTATCCATAAACTACTGCAAAATATATACCTGAAAGCAGGATTACACTAGAGTTTGCAGTGAGTACCTCCCTAACACTTCCTCTCCACTATTCCAAACTTGGGATCCATGATTGCTCAACAAATTGTTTGGCTTTGTATGTTAACTCTCTTTTCAATCACCAGGTTCCAGATGCCACCAGGATACTGGCTAGGCTTCCCTGGATTGAAGACCCCACCAATGTGTCCTGGAGCTCAGCTTCCCCAGAGACACACCTTACTAGGGAAAGAGAGAGGCAGACTGGGAGTATGGACCGACCAGTCAACGCCCATGTTCAGCGGGGAAGCAATTACAGAAGCCAGACCCTCTACCTTCTGCAACCCTCAACGACCCTGGGTCCATGCTCCCAGAGGGCTAGAGAATGGGAAGGCTATCATGGGAGAGGGTGGGTTATGGGGATTGGGTGGTGGGAATTGTGTGGAGTTGTACCCCTCCTACCTTATGCTTTTGTTCACTAATCCTTTCTTAAATAAAAAATTAAAAAAAAAAAAAAAGAATAGAAAAGCTATTAGGGGAGGGGATGGGATACAGAGATCTGGTGGTGGGAATTGTGTGGTGTTGTACCCCTCTTGTCTTATAGTTTTGTTAATGTCTCCTTTTTGAAATAAATAAATAAATAAATAAATAAAACAAAGGACCTGAAGCAGTGCTGTAGGTGTCTCTCTCCCTATCACTCCTTTCCCTCTCAATTTCTGGCTTTCTCTATCCAATAAATAAATAAAGATAATGCAAAAAATTAATAAAAAGAATTTTGGTCCATATTCGTAACAGATAACGAATAGGGAAGTTTCTAGTGGAGAGGATGGGACATGGAACTCTGGTAGTGAGAACTGCATGGAATTGTACCCTGTTATCTTACAAATCTTGTTAATTATTATTAAATCACTAATAAAAAATAAAAACTA
The DNA here is from genome assembly GCF_950295315.1 of Erinaceus europaeus. NCBI lineage: Eukaryota > Metazoa > Chordata > Mammalia > Eulipotyphla > Erinaceidae > Erinaceus > Erinaceus europaeus. The sequence continues at coordinate 51,509,261 of NC_080170.1, read as the reverse complement.
TAAAAATAAAAATATTGTGAGTAGAAGAAAATAAAGAGAAATTAGGAAGGAATGGAAAAGATGCAAGGGAAAAATAAATGAATTTACTTACTTGAAGGCAAGTAATAGCTGCATCTTGGAAAAAAGACACTAGGAAAACACGTAGATCAGTTCCTCAGTCATTCCCAGTGTTTGTGGACTCTGCCTATTCTATCATTCAATCTGCTACATAAAACGTCACATAGTGACAGGATGAAGTACCATAATAAAAACATGATGGAAAAAAACAAAACAAAACAAAACAAAACATAGCATTCTAGAGATATTTCCTACTACTGAATTATGTTATCTATTTTCTTTTTTTTAACTCAAGTTCTTTTTAAAAAAATTTTATATTTATTTATTTTCCCTTTTGTTGCCCCTTTTTATTGTTGTTGTAGTTATTATTGTTGTTATTGATGTCGTTGTCGTTGGATAGGACAGAGAGAAATGGAAGAGAGGAGGGGAAGACAGAGAAGGGGAGAGAAAGATAGACACCTGCAGACCTGCTTCACCGCCTGTGAAGCGACTCTCCGGCAGGTGGGGAGCCCGGGGTTTGAACCGGGATACTTACTCCAGTCCTTGTGCTTCGAGCCACCTGTGCTTACACCCGCTGCACCACCACCTGACTCCCCTCAAGTTCTTTTTATTTTATGTACAGGGATGTCATTTCTACTGCAAATGGCCAATTTCAGGAAGTACACTCATTAAGTCTAACTTAATGAATCCAATGTCCTTCGCGTACTAGTGGAAACATGGACTGCACATGTTGAGGCCGTATTTCCCAATCAGATCGTGCGGGTTTGCGCAGACTCGGCAAGAGCAAGAACCCTGGTGGAATTTTCTTGGGCGGCTCCGGTAGAACTCCTGATGACCCATCTTGCTTTGTGGAGTGCACCAAGGCGAAAGGAAGGAAAGGGCCTCTTTTTTTTTTTTTTTTTAACTTTTATTCTGTCAGTTGTCCCATTCCAGGCTGACCCGAATGGTGCTTACACTTACACTTACTTTTTCTTTTTCTCTTTAGTCTTTATTTTCCCATATTTACTCCTATGTCGTTGAGAAAGAACACAGTATCACTGACAGAGTATTGACTTTTTGAGAGACAGCTGGTGGCTAAATGCTAAAATCAGGCATACTCTGGAAGGCAGTGGAGGGTAAAGGAGATCTTTTTTTTTTTTTTTGCTTTTCCCCCTTTTTGTTGTCATTGTTATTTTATTGTTTTTGTAGTTATTATTGTTGTTGTCGCTGATGTCGTCGTTGTTGGATAGGACAGAGAGAAATGGAGAGAGGAGGGGAAGACAGAGAGGGGGAGACAAAGACATCTGCAGACCTGCTAGTCTCCTACAGGTGGGGTGCCCGGGGGAATCCAACCGGGATCCTTTTGCGGGTCCTTGCGCTTTGCACCACGTGTGGTTAATCCATTGCGCTACCGCCGGACTCTTTTTTTTTAATTCTGTTTTTTAAAATTTATTTGTTATTGGATAGAGACAGATAGAAATCGAGAAGGGGGAGATAGGAAGAGAGACAGAGAGACACCTGCAGACCTGCTTCAACGCCTGTGAAGCGACTCCCCTGCTCGTGGGGATCTGGGGGCTTGAACCAGGTTCCTAACTGGTCCCTGCTCTTTGCACCACGTGCGCTTAACCCACTGTGCTACCACCTGACTTCCAGGAGATCATTTTTTTAAATCTTTACTTTGAAATAATTTCAATTTATCAAAACATCACAAGAATTCTTACATATTCTTAGTACTTGCACTATAATTTTTATCATTTTCGTTCTGTCTTTTTCCAAATGCAGACTTTGTATGTTATAAAACATGTATGTATAGGGAGTCGGGCGGTAGCGCTGCTGGTTAAGCGCAGGTGGGACGAAGCACAACGACTGGTGTAAGGATCCCGGTTCGAGGCCCCGGCTCCCCACCTGCAGGGGAGTCGCTTCATGGGTGGTGAAGCAGGTCTGCAGGTGTCTGTCTTTCTCTCCCCCTCTGTCTTCCCCTCCTCTCTCCATTTCTCTCTGTCCTGTCCAACAACAATGACATCAATAGCAACAACAACTACTACAGCAACAATAAAAAGTCAACAAGGGCAGCAAAAGGGTAAATAAATAAAAAAAATAAAAATAAAAATAAAACATGTATGTATAGAGGATGGAAGATAATTCACTGGGTAGAGTCTATGCCTTGCCATGTCCATGGGCTATAGTCAAACCCTGTCACTGCAAAGGAATGTGACGGCACCAGAAGGAGCATAAGGGTTGTGGTCCCCCCATTTCTGTCTGAAATAAGAAAGAAAAGTCAACTTGGAACTGATAAAATCACACATGCACAAGGCCACAATGTCTAATATATTTTTTTTCCTGACTCATTTGAGAGTTGTGGCATGCCCCTTTAATCTAGAGTAAATAGCACATGCCAATTTCTCCAGTTGTCCTTCATATAAAAGCAGTCCTGGTCTAGTAGCTAGTCTCAGTTCATGCACTGCATTCATTTGTTATGACTTTACCACTCATGATATCAACATGTTTTTTTTAATTTTAATTTTTTAAAATATTTATTTATTCCCTTTTGTTGCCCTCATTGTTTTATTGTTGTAGTTTTTAAAAAAATTTTATATTACATGTCAACAGGGGTTTGAATCCATACCATTCCCACCACCAGAGTTCTGAATCTTCACTCTCCCCACTGCAATCCACCACAGTTCCCCTAAAGTTTTAGACATGATTTTTAAAGATTTATTTTGTTTATTACATGGGAGAGAGAGACAGACAGACAGACAGACAGAGAGAGAGCGAGAGAGCGAGAGAGCGAGAGAGAGAGAGAGAGAGGGAGCACATGTGCGTGTGGGAGAGGAGTTTCCCGTGAGGCAGAGAGGAGGGAGGGAGAGAAGGCAGAGTACCACTCCTATCTATGTGCTAACTGGGATAGAACCTCAGACATGCAAGTTGAGTGCTCTACCAGTTGAGTCATCTCCCCAGCCACAACATCAGCACAGTTAAATAAGCTGGGTCAGGTATTTTGTACCATGTTCCTGAATTTGGGGGGTGACTACTCTTGATTAGCTTAGGTTGTGTGTTCATGGCACACACACAATTAGTGATGCTTGTTCTTAGTACTTAGCACTACATGCTTAAAGGGACTGACACAAAGTACTTCACCTAAGGAGGATCTCTCTTTCTCTCTCTCTCTTTCTCTCACCAAATGCTGACATATGGTGGTGCTGTGGATTGAACCTGGGACTTTTGGTGCCTTAGGTATGAAAATCTTTTTGTATAAACATTATGCTATCTGAGTAGTACATATTTTAAAGCGAGCAATTTGTCAGTATTTCTGGCAGAAAAGTAGGGAATTAATTGATTTGATAAATAAAACTTTCTTTCATCAGTTTATTCATTTTATGTGTGTCTGTCTTAACATGTTTATGATACAGTCTGAAACAGACATCAGGTTGCTTAATATCAACCATTTCAAGAGGCATTTAGTAAGAGTGTATATGTAGACCAAGTGAAAATGCTTCAACAGAGCCATTTAGAATGTCTCTTATGTCTTCTCTGATAGTTGATAGCTGCAAAGCCTTAAGGTTGGTGGCTTGAGCTCTGTTGAGGAGTAAAAACTGTGACTCTGTTGGTAGCCATACAACCTCTAGCCTCTACTGTGACAAAGTTATTTGAATTACTTGTGACTCTGTGTGGTCCCATATCATGCTGTTTGAATGGGACTCTACACCAGACGACTAAGCCCAGTGGAATGGGTGGGTAGGCCACAAGAGAGCAGGGGCTCAAGGGGAAGTTGTAAGAGGCTAACTGAAAGAGGTAGAACATATGTCAGAGGAACTGTCTGGTAATGGAAGTTGCCTTTACAAAAGCCACAAACCCATTCCAGGAAGGAAAGAACTGACATTTAGAAGACTCTTCACACAGAGGATCCCTATACCAGAATACCACTGTGTTGGCTCACTTTAACCCCTGAGCAGTCCCAAAGCATCAGCTCAGGAGGAAAGAAGGAATACAGGGGCTAGAGAGAAATCTAAGCCCTGCCTCCTTCCTCTCTTGTCCAAAGCCTCCAAGTCTGAAAGTGGGCCAGAGCTGAGTCAGAAAAAAACTTTTATCGAGTTTTGATTATTATACTTGACTAGATTGTTCAGTATCTGAAAAAGAGCTTACTAAATTTCATTGTCTGTCAGATGCTATTAATTACGAGATGTTTTATATTTTATCTGCCAGTAAGAAAGGAAAATTTTCATGCTGATTAAGATTGTAAGATAGCATCAAGGTTCAGAGCTGGAATATTCATATGTAAAAGTAAGTTCATAGGGAGTCAGGCAGTAGTGCACCTGGTTAAGCACATATAGTACTAAGCAAACATAGTACTAAGCACACATAGTACTAAGTACAAGGACCCATGCAATGATCTGGGTTCAAGCTCTCACTCCCCACCTGCAGGGGAGAGGGGGACATTTCACAAGTGGTGAAGCAGGCCTACAGGTGCCTATCTTTCTCTGTCTCCCCCTCCTCTCTCAATTTCTCTCTGTCCTATCCAATAAAATGGAAAAAAATGGCTGCCTGGAGCAGTGGATTTGTACTGCCATCACTGAGCCCCAGCAATAACCCTAGAGGCAAAGAAGGAGGAGGAGAAGAGGGAGGAAAAGGAGGAGGAAGAGGAGAAGGAGGAGAAGAAGAAGGAAGAGGAGGAAGAGAAGGGGAAGGGGAAGGAGAAGGAAGAGGAAGAGGAGGAAGGAGGAGGAGGAAGAGGAGGAGGAGGAGGAGAAACAGGTTGGGGATATGAAATAACTTGTCAGTGGAGAAGCAATTATAGAAGCCAGAACTCCCATCTTCTGCACCTTATAATGAATTTTGGTCCATACTCCCAGAAAGATAAAGAATAGGCAAGTTTACAGTGGAGGGGAAGGGACACAGAACTCTGGTGGTAGGAACTGTATGGAATATGACAGCCCTTATAGTCATATCCTGCTGATAGAAATGCTTCCTGCTCAGAGGGTGGACAAACGTCTGCATCCTGAAGCACCTGGATAGTCTATAAATTATCACAGCTCTGACCTGAATGACTAGTTTGAAGAAGAAATAAATAGAAACTTATTATTTTTCAGTATGAGAAGGCACTAAGTCCTATTTACATGTTTGATGGTGGTTGATTTTTGTGGCCAGAAATATGTCTGGGGAACTGGCTCTACCTGATATGGATTAGCTTCTGGTCAGTTGCTTTCAGCATATGTCATTTCACTTATTGTCACAGTTTTCCAGAACCTACCCATTCCCTGAAGGGAGTGGTTTCTCTGTCTGCATATGTACTTACTATGAGCCCATTAGGTAACACATGGAGTCAGTGTAGACTGTGCCTGCGCTATCTTTGGGTTCTGCCTCATGCTGGAGGATGCTCTCAGCTATGGCTCCATCCAGCCCGGTGCCTGCTCATGAGACCTTTCGGGGGAAGAAAACCAGAGGGCTCTGTACCCTGATTCCACCAAGACCTAAAACATTTGTCACCAGGAGTCTTGTTTGTCATCAATGAAAGGCAAGTGAACTTGGAAAACACCAGAGGATTCCAGGCACTGTTTTTCTTATGTGAGAGAACAGAGAAAAAAAGAAAGACACCCAGAAATAGTAGTAGGTATAGGGGTGACTTAGAGGACATGAAGGCAAGACTGTTGAAAAAATGGGAATATATATATCTATATGTAGATATAGATAGTTATAGAATCAGCCCATATCTGTCACCTTGTAATTTCCAATGGAGGGGATGGGGACACAGAACTGTGGTGGTGGGAAGCATATGGAATTATACATCTATTACCTTATAATTTTATAAATCAATATTAAATCACTAATAAAATAAAAATTGAAAAAGATTTGTTCCAGTTTGACCTGCTGTGTCTGACTGGTTCAACAAATTGGTCAAGTGATATAACTTCTCACCCTAACAGCAAGAAAACACATGTGAGCTAGACCTGCCTTTCACAAAAGGCCGAACAAATAAATGGGGATCCATTTGTTTGAAGGCTCATTTTAAGTTCATCTTCTCCACCTTGATGTCTTATCCTTCCCAGAATGAGTTAAACACATACATCTCCAAATGTTAGTCATAGGAGTCAGTCTTTCTTGGTTGGAATTAAAAGTTAGGATATATGGAAATATTGGGAATATGTGGGATGTTATCACTTGTAAGGACTGACCAGAGAGAGATCTCATGTTATCATTTGGTAACACGTCAGTATTAATACTAAAGAAATATCACCTAGCCTCCCTGCCTCACAGATGTCTGAAAAAACTGTGCAGAATCCCCCTGATAAGTAGTCTTTGGTTTTGTGACTTGCTGAGTAATCATGTCTCCAGCCCTTCCAGCCTCTACCACTCATGGGCATTACTCTGCATTGAAACTAGACTTCTGTGGTAGTTTAAAACAACCCCTCAAATCCTCTGATAATGTTTATTATGTATACTTAGTGTACACTGGGTATGGAGTGGGATGAGTGACTCACTTCTAAGAAAACACATATGGTGAAAAATGTGTTGTGTGGCTTTTGAGATGAGTTTTTGGGTATGTGACTTTATACTAACTCTCTCTCTCTCTCGGATGGGTGCTCTGAAGGAAGCCAATGTCCAGGTTGTAAAGACCCTCACATATCCATGGAGGGAGGGAGGGAGGAAGGGAGGAAACTGGAGAGAGAGAGAGAGAGAGGCCTGTGTGTGAAGCTACTGAAGATTCCAGTCAACAGCCATGTAAGGAAGTCTTCTTGGAAGTGGAGGCCAGTTTCTTTGGAAAGTTATTGAGGGCAAAGGATGTCTTAGAAGAAAGGACTAGAGTTGGTATTTATCCTCTGTCTGAAGAGATTATATAAAGGCCCAGAGTCAATTTGCCACTATAATACTAAATGCCTTTGTAATCACAGAAAGAGAGAAAGAGACAGAGACAGAGACAGAGAGAGAGAGAGAGAGAATGGTGTCATCAAAACATTCTTGATTTCACTGCTTCTGGGTTGTTTGTTTATTCAGTTAGACAAATAGAGAAAGAGAAGCATCACAACACCAGAATCTCTTCCAGGGCCAGTGGTGCTCCCATATGGTGCCCAGGTTCAAACTTGAGCTATGATGGCAAGCCAAGTACCCTGTATGGTGAGATGACTCTCTAAGTCTCTAAAGGTAAAGTCTTGAGGTATAGTACCAAATATCTTTTTTCTTTTACATTTCTTTATTAGGGGATTAGTGTTTTACAGTCAACAGTAAATACAATAGTTTGTACATGAATAACATTTCCCAGTTCTTCACATAACAATACAATCCCCTGCCATCATGTTCCAGGACCTGAACCCTCCCTCCTGACCCCAGAGTCTTTTACTTTGGTGCAATACATTAACTCCAGTCCATGTTCTGCTTAGTGTTTTCTCTTCTGATCTTGTTTTTCAACTTCTGCCTGTATATGAGATCATTCTATATTCATTCTTCTGTTTCTGACTTATCTCACTTAACATGATTCCTTCAAGCTCCATCCAAGATGGGCTGAAAAAGGTGAAATCACCATTTTTAATACCTGAGTAATATTTCATTGTGCATATAGACCACAACTTATTCAGCCACTCATCTGTTGTTGGACACCTGGGTTGCTTCCAGGTTTCTACGAGTTCTCCAGACTGCTCTCCACAGGGGTTGGACCAATTTCCATTCTCACCAGCAGTGCAGGAGGGTTCCTTTGTCCCCACAACCTCTTAACTTAATAAGAGTCCCTATGAGTCCTTAATAAGAGTCACTCATGAACAACTGAATTTCTTTGACCCTAGATTTCTCCCATTTTAAACCAGTCTCTCTGCCAGTAACCCTTCATGCTAAAAAAAAAAAAAAGTGCATCAGTGCTCACCCACTCCCTAGGTATTTCTTTTTTTTTTTTTTTCCCTAGCTATTTCTGAGACCATTAAGTGCTACAATTATGTCAGACTGTAATCATATCAGTGATACAATTATATGAGATTGTAATCACATTTTTAAACATGGGTTATATATTCTGAATCTTATTCAACAAAGACTTTCTTTTTCACAAGTTCTGTGTGAAGCAGAAGATATTTTACCTGAAGACTTTTTGTTCTAGAAATGCTTCATGTCAAGATTTCTCACATGAACAGAATTAGTGGACAAAGCAACCAGCATTTCTGGGAAAGAAAGAATTTACTGTTTTCACACCTAGATAGTAGGGACAAACTCTGTGGTCGAAACTGGACAGAAGAAATTGATGGAGCAATATGTCTTTCTTTTGAAAATATCCTCCTACTAAATTATTAAACAACAAAAGAGGAAATAATTGTGTTCATGGTTTATTTTTTCAAAAGAAACATCTTTAAGGAGTAAGACATTTTTATTTTAGTGATTTGACAACAGCTTACAGAATTGTAAGATTTCAGGGGTATAATTTCATGACCATTCTCCCTCATCGGTAAGCACATTACTGTGCATACATTTCCCTAGAGACCTATTAAATCAGGGAAAAAAGAAAGAGCTGATGTCTTCTCACTGATTAAAAATAGTTTAGCAATTTTAATTTTCATAGAATGTTTCTCTATTTCCAAATTTCTTGTCCTTACATCTTGGAATCCTCACAGTAAAAATAAAGAACCTGGGACCCCTTAGGTGCTTCTCTTCATTACCAGAAGTCTGAGTCTAAGACAGCTACAATTTTAAGCACTCTCAGCTGCACCAGACAGACTCCTTCAGTGCACCACGATAAGTATACTCACGATAAGTATACTCAGCTCATAGTAAAAATATCTTAGAACTAGGTCTCAGTTTGGATCAAATGTTTATTTACTCCAAGACACTGGAAATTATGTTGGTTCTGTTTAATTTGTAAGGGAGTGGCAAATTTTTTTTCACCCTAAAGAAAACGAAATTATGGGCTGGTGAAATAGCTCAAGTGGATAGTATGCTGTTTTGCCATGTTCATGACCCGGGTTCAAGCCTGTGCTGTGGTCTCTCTTACTTGTTTTCTCCCTCTCTGCCTCTAAAGAATGATTACTTACGTGTCAATTGATTCATGTAGCATCATGTACCCAGTGATCAACAAACTTTAGCTACTTGGAACAGTAAGATAGTTGATTCTCAACAACTACAGAGAGGGAAATTTGACTAAGACTTTGGGGAAATCCCTGCCCCTAAGAAAATCCCTCCTTGACAACAAAAGTGTCCCAGGGACCTTTGAGATTCTTGAAGGGCAGATAAGTAAAATCTTAAACGCCAAGGGCTAAGATTATCTTTTTCATGTCTTCTATGAATGACGGAGGCATTTCTGCCTCTGATAATTGACTCTCTTCATCTTCCTCACAGGAAGTTCCTGGATGGAGAATCCCCCAATCTGGGTGGCTTATATAAAGGACTTTGGCATTATTTGGTTTTCCCCAGGGGCTTTAAAGACCAACCTTGGATTTTATTTATTCTATCTTCTTCTCTTTCTCTTCTTTTCTATCATCACTACCATTATCATTATCAACACCACCATCTTTTCCACTGTTATCAGAATTATAAAAATACTTTTGAGGGGGTGGGAGCCTATAGGGAGTGGTCATCGAACTGCCAAACAGCTAAAAAGTTTATTGAGCATGTAAAACAAATAAGTAGCACCTGCCTTCCCCCAAATAGGAGAACCCAGTTTGTAATAGCATGTATGTAATAGCATCCTTATAAGAATGGCTTTATCACTTATTAACCTTGTATTTGAGGAGCTCCTCAGTCTTGACACTATATTCTACACATGGAGGCATGCTGGAATTGTAATTTACCTAGTCACCACTGTCTAAGAAACAGATGCACTTGAACTGCAATTTTAGACACTCTCTGCAAAGTCATTGTTACATGTTGCCCCAGAAAAGTAATATAAAATTCATAGATCAATCAGTCAATACAAAAACACTTAAAAAGATCCCTGCTGAAAATCTTTTTATTAAAAATGGAGAAATTTAGAAGTTAGACTGCCCTACTCTGGTAGAGAGGTATTTCATGGAAATATGCAGCACAACCCCTCAGTTCCTGGGGCTAGGTGGTGGTGCATCTGGTTGAACGCACATGTTATAATGCTCAAGGACTTAGGCTCAAGTTCCTACCTGCGGGGGGTAAAGCTTCATGAGCAGTGAAGTTGTGCAGTAGGTGTCTCTCTCCCTCTCTATCTATCCCCTTCTTTCCTGACTTTACTGTCTCTATCAAATGAATACATAAATAAACAGATTATATATATCCTCAGTTCCCTGAAATCATGTAGACATCTAGACTCTCTGGTCCAGTCAATCCTCTGGCATTTTCTCCTTAATGCCACTCAAGTGACATCATTCTCCCAAATGGATCCTCAAAATTCTCTTGGCCATGGAAGTCGTAATAAGACAATAACAAAAACATCTACATTTTATCACTATTTACTATGGCTAGAATTTACACCTTCCCATCCAGATAGCTTCCTTTACCATCCTCCACAGCAGCTACCTTTTTGCTTCCCCTCCCTCACTAGCCCATGTATTCGAAGGTAGCTCACAGTGCCTGTCTTACTGTGTTTTCCTAGAAAGGATTTTATCTGGAAGCTTCTATAAGAGACAGGGATTTCTATTCTTGGGACTTGTCACTGGTGGGGGATGAAGGCAATAGGGTTGGGTAGAGAGAAGAGCTGAAGTGTCCAACAGTTTCAACAAAGACCCCAGACACCATCTCCAAAATAGATGATGATGATCATTGTGATGGTGGTGTGGCAGTTGTGGTAACAGAGAATGAGGAGGACTGTGATGGTGGTTGTGAAGATGGTGGTAATAGCTAATAAATAGATAATAAAGGAAGGAGGACAATGAAGAGAAGAAAGATAGTTTAATAAAAGCCAAGGTTGATTCCTAGACTCCAAAGCTGGAATGGCCCCTTCTGAGTCCTCCAACCTTGAAATAATGGAACTGGGTCTTTATTGCTCATACGAGTTCCTGAGGGCAGGTAGAACTTCAAGTCAGTCATGACCTTATGCAAAACAGCTTCAGCACATCATGGGCAGGTAACTGCTGCAACAGTCAGTACCCAAACTGGAGGAGTAGAGTGTACTGATTAGAGAGCAAGGATCTGGTAGTGGTGGTGGTGAGGGGGAGCACAGCATAACATCCACTATGATGTGCAAGAAATACTAGTAAATATGTGATATTTAAGTCCAGTCATGTCTACAAGTTACAGGTGAACTGGGGATTATTATACACAGCTGTTAGTTTAGAAACATTACTAGTTATAAAGCTACCAGGGCTGGGCATGGATTTTATTCTGCATAAACTTTCATTCATCCAGTGTGATCTGCTTGAAAACTCTGGGTTCTTTTATTTATTTATTTATTTATTTCCTTTTTGTTGCCCCTGTTGTTTGTATTGTTGTTGTAGCTGTTGTTGTTGATGTCATCATTGTTGGATAGGACAGAGAGAAATGGAGAGAGGAGGGGAAGACAGAGAGGGGGAGAGAAAGAGAGACACCTGCAGACCTGCTTCACCACTTGTGAAGCTACTCCCCTACAGGTGGGGAGCCCGGGGGGCTTGAATGGGGATCCTTACGCTGGTCCTTGAGCTTTGCGCCATGTGCACTTAACCCGCTGGTGATTGCCCTACTCCAGAAAGCTCTGGGTTCTTATTGCAACTCTCACACTTATCATGGCACAAGCCACTTCTTTGTTTTCCTTTGTCTCATTTGTAAACTGGCAAAAGTGATGTTTGGCTGATGTCCCACAGTGATGGAAAGTGCTTGTAGTACAGCTGTTAACCCTCAGTTAGCAGGCAGAACCTGGACTCCAGCTGCTTCACACAGAGGAACAGAGAATGAATTACAAAGGTACTGGTGAGGAGGAGAGATGGGATTTTCCTGAGATTCCCAAAACACCTTTTCCTACTTCATCATCTCAACTTAACTGAAATTCAAAAAGAACAAAACTCAAATGAATTTTTTGTGTATCTTTCTCTCCTACTAGATATTATATATACATATACAGAATATAATATACAATTTATCATTATCACTGAATCTCCAGAGTCTGGAACACAGAGGCTTTTCTCATCTTTCTCATGAATTTACTGAATTCTGGAATGTGTATTACTAAGAACAACCAGTTGAGAAAGAAGAGAATAGCAATGTCTGCTTTTCTCAGCAAAGTTAACAATTTATTTTTATTTTCACCTGATTGCATTTGATCACTGCCAACTTGCTTCCCCTACAAAAGTCTTGTTCTAGAATAGGGAGGAGGACAGTAGGGATGAACAGAATCAGCAGAGAGGCAAACTAAAGAGAACTCAACAGCTACTAACTCTCAACACTTCCTTACAAAGGGCCAGAACCCCAGGGAAGGTTGCAACTAAAAAAAAATCTACCACTGATACTTCTCTTCCTTCTCAGGAAAACAGAAAAGGATCCACACATTACAAAATCCAGTGGATTTGTGAACAGATATATATTGACACTTCCTAAGTGCTCTAGTCTGTTCACATGGTAAATGAACATTGGCTTTGACCTTAAATCACAGCTGTGTTAGCTCTTCACAGGATAGTCAGCCTGTTCTTTGAAGGTGTAAATCTGGGCACTGACTCTCTTCAGTTATGAAAGTTCTAGAGAGCAACTTCCAGTATCAGGCTGTTCTTTCTGCCTACACTGAAAATCTGATAAAGGTAAGCTGCCTTCATCAGTGATCTGAGCTCCATCTTCTGGAGGATTTACTATAGCTTCTCTGTCTGTGCTTATCACTTCATCTGACATGTTTTTTTTTTTAAATTTCTTTAATGTTTTAAAGTCGACAGTAAATACAATAGTTTCTACATGAATAACATGTTATGTATCTGACATCATACAATTATAGAGATGGCCTCTTTCTTTAAACCTCATGAACCAACTTCTAGCTTATCTAACATATTAGCTTGGAAGTTCACTGCATTAATTTTAACTTCTTCTCACTTATGTAAGCATTCAAAGCCATACATTTTCCTCAAAGTGTTTCTTTATAATACTCCACAAGTTAGTAAGATTAAGTAGTACTTAATCAACAATATTGAAATTTAGTTTACATACATTAAAGCACAACCCTTAAGTATTAATGTGTGTATGAGATAGTTTGAGAAAGAGATGCAGAGAGATAACCGGAACATCACTAGTACATACAGTCCTGGGGATCAAACTCAGGGACTCGTACTTGCAAGTTCTGAACTCTATCCATCTCTCAGGCTGTTAAGGTTCACTCTTTGTAAGAGAACAGTTAGAAAGAAGAGTTTTGGGAAATACATACACCTATTTAATTGTTATAATAATTAAATTATGAAGTTTCCCATCACCCTAAAACATACCCTCACTCTCCTTACAGTCAGTCATTCCTTATCTCACTAATGTACTGTCTTCATAGATTAAACTTGCCTTTGGTAAAATTTCACATGAATAGAAACTAGTAGCAGGTACCCTTTGGCCTCTCTCTCTCTCTTTTAATTCAGCAGAATGTTTTCAGAAGTTATATTTGTTGCTCTATGTGACAATAATTATTTCCCTTTGAGCAGATACCAGCATTGCATGAAATGGATAGATAGAAATTTGTTTATGAATGCATATCTAAAAATGTTTGGGCTTTAGTCATCCATGGGCTGTTATAAGTAAAACTGTTATGAACATATATGGTAGCAATTTTCTGGGGAGATACGTTTTTGTTTTTCTTTAGGAACTTAGAAGTGGAATTGCTGGGTCACTGGGTGAATGAATGTCTGTTAAACATTAAAAGGGATGGTCCAAAGTTTTAAAACAATGGCTGTGTCACTTTCATTTTTCCTTACTCACATATGAGAGAGATTGAGTTGCTCTATCTTCTTGGTACTTGCTACTATCAGTCTTTTATGTTTTAGCCCTTCTGGTGGGTGCGTAATGATATCTCATTGTGGTTTTCTGTTGTAGTTACCTGATGACTAATGAAACTGAGCATCTCTTCATACGCTTATCAGATATTTGTGATATGTCTATGCAAATATATTGCCCATTTGAAAAATGAGGTTACCTGACTTCTTTTTAAAAAATTTTTTATTATCTTTATTTATTGGATAGAGACAGCCAGAAATCAAGAGGGAAGGGGGTGATAGAGAGGGAGAGAGACATAGAGACACCTGCAGCCCTGCTTTACCACTCATGAAGCTTTCGGGGACCGGGGGCTTGAACCCGGGTCCTTGTGCATTGTAATATGTGTGCTCAACCAGATGTGCCACCACCTGGCCCCCACCTGACTTCTTAGCATATATTTGTAAAAGTTCTTTATATACTGTGTTCTCTTTTAAAAAAATATTTATTTATTTCCCCTTTTGTTGCCCTTTTTATTATTATTATTGTAGTAGTTATTCTTGTTGTCATCATTGTTGGATAGGACAGAGAGAAATGGAGAAAGAAGGGGAAGACAGAGAGGGGGAGAGAAAGATAGACACCTGCAAACCTGCTTCACTGCCTCTGAAGCGACTGTGGGGAGCCAGGGGCTCCAGCCGGGATCCTTATGCTGGCCCTTGCGCTTTGTGTCAGTGCACTTAACCCACTGCGCTCCCGCCCAACTCCCCTGTGTTCTCTTTTAAAAGTTGTGTTTATTATGGGATAGAGAAAGGAGAGAGAGAAAGAGACAAGCAGAGCACTGCCCGGTTCTAGCAGAACATGGTGCTAGGTATGAACCTAAGGCCTCTGGGTCTCAGGTAGGTAAGCCAGTGCTCCACTGAACTCTTCATCTACTTCAACCCCAATGCCAATCTCAATTGTGTTGTATAGTTTTCTCTATACCAATATTGCATAGGCTTATTAAATTTATTCATTTAGTTCATATATTACAATTTTAACATTAAAATTGTTATTTAAACATACAATTGACTTTGTATATTTATTTTTATGCCCTGTCATATTTCCAATTTAACTTATTAGTTGCAGTTTTTAAAAAAAATATGTAGCATGTTTAGGATATTCATAGACAAGAAGTTTTAGAATAAAGACAATCTACTATTTCATTTGTAGTATATACCACCTTACTGTTTTTCTTGTACAGCTGTCTTTTCAACTCGAATACAATATTGATTCAAATTGTGTATACCAGCAACATTGTCTTTTCAATTCCAGAGAGAAATATTTAATATTCCAGTATTAATTATGGTACCAGCTATAGGTTTCTTATCGATGCTATCAGGTTGAGGAAGTTAAATCAACAATAGTTTGCTGAGGGTTTTTTAAATTTTTATTTATAAAATGGAAATATTGACAAGACTATAGGATGAGAGGGGTACATTTCCACACAATTTCCACCACCACCAGAACTCCATAACCCATCCCCTCCCCTGATAGCTTTCCTATTCTTTATGCCTCTGAGAGTAGGGACCCAGGGTCATTATGGGGTGCAGAAGGTGGAAAGTCTGGTTTCTGTAATTGCTTCCCACTGAACATGGGCATTGACAGGTTGATCCATACTCCCAGCCTGTCTCTCTCTTTCCCTAGTGGGGTAGGGTTCTTGGGAGGCAAGGCTCAAGGACACATTGGTGGGGTCATCTGCCCAGGGAAGTCAGGCTGGTATCATAGTAGCATCTGAAACTTGGTGGCTGAAAAAGATTCTAAAGGCAAGAATATTCAGATGCCAACATGGGGGTTTCCATTTTGGAAAAAAAGCTAATAGGTCTATTTTTGGTATATTCCAAGGGGCCCGTGACTTACTAGTTTCTGCTTGAGTCTGGCAGTTAACATGCAGGTGGACTCAAGTTATTGTCTGGGGAGATGGTGTTATAGTTGGAAAAATGACTAGAAAGCTGGATCAGGGAAGAGAGTAGCTCCTAAATATGGGGAAAGTTTATCAATTTTGTCAACTGTAAACTCCATTAATTTGATCTGGGACCAATATTCAGCACAGGGGTCTATGCAACCTCTACATCCCTATAGGTTTGAGTTCACATTCTTTTTTTTTTTTTATTTAAGAAAGGATTAATTAACAAAACCACAGGGTAGGAGGGGTACAATTCCACACAATTCCCACCACCCAATCTCCATTTCTCACCCCCTCCCCTGATAGCTTTCCCATTCTCTATCCCTCTGGGAGCATGGACCCAGGGTCATTGTGGGTTGCAGAAGGTAGAAGGTCTGGTTTCTGTAATTGCTTCCCCGCTGAACATGGGCGTTGACTGGTGGGTCCATACTCCCAGTCTGCCTCTCTCTTTCCCTAGTAGGGTGGGTCTCTGGGGAAGCGGAGCTCCAGGACACATTGGTGGGTCTTCAGTCTAGGGAAGCCTGATGACATCTGGAACCTGGTGACTGAAAAGAAAGTTAACATACGAAGTCAAACAAATTGTTGAGCAATCATGGACTCAAAGCTTGGAATAGTGTAGAGGAAGTGTTAGGGGGTACTCACTGCAAACTCTAGTGCACTTCTGCTTTCAGGCATATATTTTGCAGTAGTTTACGGATACGTGTGAACATATGCTCTCTCTCACAGAAACTGGTGTATATCTAGGTTTTGGGACTTTGTTAGAAAGTGAACCACCTGAGATGAAATTAGAGTATACTATGAAAGGAAAGGTCTCACCCGAGTAATGAAGCTGAAGGGTTGTCATTCCACACGTGAAGTCTCTGGACACAGTCTGAAGTGAAGCATGTTGAGGCAGCAATCATTGTGTTGGTTAGGTTGTGATCAGCAGATGCAATATTATTTGATATGGATTGGGAGAGGCATACAGGAAAGTGGGCCCTATCCAAGGGTTCCAGGACTGGGGGAAGTAGAGGCTCCATAGTGGAGATGTGAGGTTCCTACTGTCTTAGGGTTCAAAAAGACAATGGATAGTTAATGTTATCATCACATTATTTGGTAATTGGGTTAACTTTGAAAAGTCCTTTTGTTAGGGTTTGCTGTACAGTACCCAGTATCTTGTATATAGCTGTGCTATTGGTTGCTTCTGATCTACTTGGTCTAGGCTTTTGAGAGAGTCTGCATATCAATTACACAGCCTATATATTAAAAAGATTCAGTTTGTGTTTTGAAAAACTTTGAGACATACAATTTATTTTCCCCCTCTCGTATTAATTAACTGGTGATTTATATGACTACATTTTACTAGGAGTGTACATAAACACCATTCCCACCACCAAAGGACTGTGACCCATCCCTCGCACCCCCCACTGTCCCAGGAAGCTGCATGTCTACTCCTCACCACAGGGTTTTTACTTTGGTGCTCTACTTACAATTTGGTCAGGTCCTGCTTTTAGTTTCCCTTTCAGATCTTCTTAGTCAACTTCTGTTGATGAGTGGGATCATCCCATACTCATCTTTATCTTTCTGACTTAGCTCACTTAACATAATTCCTTCTAGCTCTGTCCAAGATGGGTCAGAGAAGGTGGGTTCATTGTTCTTGATAGCTGCATAGTATTCCATTGTGTATATATACCACAGCTTTCTCAGCCACTCATCTGTTGTTGGGCACCTGGGTTGCTTCCAGGTTTTAGCTATTATGAATTGTGCTGCTATGAACATAGGAGTACATACCTCTTTTTGGTTGGGTGTTATGGAGTCCTTGGGGTATAACCCCAGGAGAGGAATTACTGGATCATATGGAAGGTCCATGTCTAGCCTTCTGAGAGTTTGCCAGACTGCTCTCCACAGAGGCTGGACCAATTTACATTCCCATCAGCAATGTAAAAGGGTTCCTCTGTCCCCACAACCTCTCCAGCATTTGTTGCTGCTGTCCTTTTTGATGTATGCCATTCTTACAGGAGTGAGGTGGTATCTTAGTGTTGTCTTAATTTGCATTTCTCTGACAATCAGTGACCTAGAGCAGTTTTTCATATGTTTGTTAGCCTTTTGGATCTCCTCTGAGGTGAATGTTTTGTTCATATCCTCTGCCCATTTTTGGATGGGGTCATTTGCTTTTTTGGTGCTAAGTTTGCTGAGCTCTTTATATATTTTGGTGATTAGTTTCTTGTCTGATGTCTGGCATGTGAAGATCTTCTCCCATTCTGTGAGGGGTCTCTCTGTTTGTTTAATAGTTTCTTTGGCTGTACAGAAGCTTTTCAATTTGATGTAGTCCCATTGGTTTGTTTCTGCTTTCGTCTTCCTTGCAATTGGGTTTGATTCATCAAAGATGTCCTTGAGGTGTAGGTGGGAAACTGTTTTACCAATGTTTTTCTCTAAGTATTTGATTGTTTCTGGTCTGACATCTAGGTCTTTGATCCATTTGGAGTTGATTTTTGTTGAGTTCACATTCTATGGTCACGGCTAGGAACATTCCAGGCTGCGCTGTTTTCAGGACCCTTCTTCCTCGAGTTGAGGGTTTTATTTATTTATTTTTTAAATTTAATATGAATTAGTGTTGAACTTTCAGTATTTTTCCCCTGCACTTATTGAGAAGATAATACGTTTTTTCTTAATCTGTTAGTATGGTTAATTGTGTCAATATTTGAATGTTAAACCAACTTTTCACCTTTGAGAAAACCATCACCTGATTATGATTTAGTATACTATTATAGATAGCTGAACTTGCTACTCTGTTGTTTAACTGAGGATTTTTGCATCTATGAAGAAATTTGACAGCATATTCTTTGCTAATGAGTTTGCCTCATTTGGCTATCAGATTCATGCTGGCATCATAAAAACTGGGGAATTGTGTCCTTAATTTTTAAAAAAGGATTTGTATAAGATTGCTATTTTTCTTCACTGAGGCCAACTGTATAGTCAGGCAGTAGTTCATAATATTCTGGATGTTTCAAAAATAAAATAATCTTTTAGCAATAAACACATCTGCAATTCCAGCATTCTGATGTTACTTAGGTGATGGCCTCCTTTCTAGGATTATTTATGGAACTTAACAGTCATATTCATTTCATGATCATTGGTTCCTGACCCTTATTAATTATAAACAACTGGAAAATAGCCAAGAGAGAGAGATCTACACCCAGGAATTCCTTAATTCATTGAAATCATTTTTGAAAGAAATACATTCCTTATTTCTAAAGATTCTGTTTTTCATATCAGTCTTCCCATTTATCATAGACTTTTTATGTCCCTTTTTTCTTTTTTTCCTTTGCTGGGACTTCAGCATTCCAGGCTGACTTTTTTAGATAGAAAGAGAGACATGGGGACAGGAGGAGAGAAAAAGACACCGCAGCACTGAAGCTTCCCCCATTAGAGTAGGAGTTAGACTAGAACCTGGGTTGTGTACATAACAAAACAGTTACAAGTGGTGGCTTTCAATAACTGTATTTAATTGAACCTAGTGCTTGCCATAATTATTTGCTGAACAAATTGTTCACTTTTGACCTATACTGAAAAGGTAGTCACCATTCAGCATGTCTTGATGTATTAGTAGGTTTGTAGTTAGACGTTATTTCTGTATTTGTGTGTGTTTGGCATCTGCCTTTTTCTTTCAAAACTAGTTCCTTTTAAAATGAAAGCAGTTATTAATTAATAAATGGAAAATGTTCATTCAACTAGTCTGCCACTCATGCTACAAGCCACCCATAGTTCTGGTTTTGGGTCTGAGTCCAGCTAATAGAGAAGCTGTAATGGTGACAAAATGGCTCCTTTTCTGAAAGCATCTCAAAGGGTACATTAGCTTCAGCTCTTAGGCCATTTTCAGTCTTGTCACACTCACTGCCATAATTGTTGTCACAACGTATTTCTCCCAGGGATCTCCTTTTATTGTCCCCAGGTATATTTGTGCATATCCAATATAGCCAATAGGTCTTTAAATTATCAGTGTAAGGAGAAATGACTTCAGTTTAGTCCAGGACTTCCTGCTTTGTAGTTAGCCCTAGCCCTAGTTTGGGAATGAGGAGGTGAGATTATCAGCAGGCACACAGGGGTGGGGTGGGGGGGTAATGGGGGTGTGTCTTTGTGTGGTCAAGGGGAATAGGGTCAAAAGGAACAGGAGACAGGGAAGTGGTGAGGGGGCTTCTAGTAACTGTAGAGTAAGCAGACCAACTGGTTTGGGAACAAGGAAGTGAACTAGTGTGTTTAGAGAATATGGGGCCCTTGTGGGGAGGTGAGACTGACAGAGGGACAAAATCCTGGAGGCTGAAGCCGCCCCCACCTTTGACTTTGACCCCGGGTGGGGAGACCCCGGGTGGCTGTGTCTCCAGGTACCCGTTTTTTCACAGGCGGTCCACAACATGCTCAGCCTCAGCCTCACAGTTCCCTGCAGCCTGTCTTGCCTTTGCCATTGTCCTCAGGTAATATTTGTGTATTTTCAATAGCCAGAAAAGTGTTTTTATATGAAGATGATATGCAATTGAAGGATGTTGAAATGCTAGCTTGAGCAATGGGAGTGTGTTCGTTTTATATACTGAGAAGTGAAATTACTTTCTAGATTGAGAAGAACATCTATATTTACAGGGTGTTTTTAAAAATCATACCTTTTTATCTAGTTAATTCAGAACACTCGGAAAGATTTAAATAGGAAACACAGCAGAATTAGTCTGAATATTCAGAAATTTTTGTATCTTTAAAGTAATTAATCATAATCCATAAGTAACATAGTATTGATCTTACTAGGTCCTTTTGCTATTTCTCTCATTTGTATAGTTCCATGTTGAAAGAGTTTACAATTTTATTTCATGTATATAAGTAAAATCTTCAAATCTAGTAATATTTTCCTCTAAATTTCTATCAGTTGACATTCTGGAAAATGTATTTTTTAAATAATATCAAGCCTAAAATGACTTGAATAAAATTATATGACATGTTAAAAAAGAAAATTTTAAGATATTTGGCTTCCTGGGGCAGCGGGGGGAGGGGCAGAGGTAGGTGGGTGGGATGGGACACAGTCTTTTGGTGGTGGGAATGGTGTTTATGTACACTCCTATTAAATTGTAGTCATATAAATCACTAATTAATACGAGAGGGGAAAAATTGATCATATGTCTCGAACTTTTTAAAACACAGACTGAGTCTTTGATATGTTGACTCTCTCAAAAGTCTAGACCAGGTAGAACAGAAGCAACCAGTGGCACAGCTACATGCAAAATGCTGGGTATTATACCCCAAACCCTAACAAAGGGACTTTTCAAAGTTAACCCAATTACCAAATAATGTGATGATAACAATAACTATCCATGGTCTTCTTGAACCCTAAGACAGCAGGACTACCCGGAGGGGGTTTTGGATTCCTCTCACAATTGGTTGTCTTTGTCCAGGCTGTCTGCAGCCAATCGAGCAGTCCAAGCTTCAGACTGACTATTAGGGGTTTTATACTCTATTTTGTTTTATTTTATTTTATTACTACTATTATTATATACACGTATCTCTTTTCCATCCACCTTCTTCAGGTTGACCTAAATTAACTGTTGTTTGTTTCATTGCTAGGTGACTGGATGTCCTATCCATTGTGAGAGGAACTTGTTTCTCTCTACCTCTTCTCTCTACTCTCCTTATTCTCTCTTTCTAGCTAATTAAAAAAAAAAAAACAAACTCCTTTCACTGCTCTTCCTTTTTTCTTCTTTCTTTCTTCCTTCCTTTATTTATTCTTTTCTTCCTTCCTCCTTTTGTTTTCTGAATTCACTGATACTCGCTAATGAATTATTTAGGGGAAGAAATCTGACTCGGAGTGGACTCTGTGTGTGGGGGTCTTCTCTACTTCCCTTTCTTCCCTTTCTATCCCTAGACTTTATAGTGGACAGTAGAATCACATAATTGTCTGTTCTTGCTTCCCCTTTTTACCAGTCTCTTTGTTTTTCTTTTGTTTGGTTACTATTTTTTTCTTGGAGTGGAGGTATTGTTTGGCTAAATGGTATTGGTTGAACTGCATCAATCCTAGCCTCAGTCTCTATTGTAATTTCTGAGGTTGGTGACTGCACTTGTCATAAAGGTCTTTAGTATAGTGTGGCTTGCACTTAAAAAACAACAAATAAAGAATGACAGAACAGAAAAATAAAAACCACACTAAAAAAAAGGTTAAATCAAGAGCAAATAAAACTTCTATCACATAGAATCAGGACAGGAGCCCAGAAGAAACTCCAAATCAGTCAGAAGTAACCATAGATAAGAAAAGTATGCAAGCAATAGTAAACCTAATAATCACAGAAATGAAGACAATTATGGAGGAAAGGGCTATCAGAATTAAGGAAACAACAGAGGAGAACCTCAAAGAAAATACAAGCTACCTCAAGGTAATTAGAGAACTGAAAGCTGAAATAGCTGAACTAAAAGACCAACTAGCAGAACAAGCTAATACTATAACTTAACTGAAGAAAGAAGCTGAGGGAAGGGAAAGCAGATTAACAGAAGCAGAAAACAGAATTATTCAGACAGAGGATGAGGTAGAGAAAACAAAGATAGAGGTAAAAGAGCTAAAATAAGAGATTGAGAGACATTGAAAACAACAACAGAGACATATGGGATGATCTCAAAAAGAGTAACATTCATATAATTGGCCTACCAGAGGAAGAAAGAGAGGAAGGGGAAGTAAATATTCTAGAGGAAATAATGGGAGAAAGCTTCCCAGACCTAAACAACAGAAAGGACATTAAGATTCAAGAGGCCTAGAGATTCCCAAACAGAATCAACCCAGACATGAAGACACCAAGACACATCCTAATTACAATGAAAAGAAGCAAGGATATAGAAGGATCCTAAAGGCTGCAAGAGAAAAACAAAAAGTCACATACAGGGAAAACTCATAAGATTATCATCAGATTTCTGCACTCAAATTCTAAAAGCCAGAAGAGAATGGCAAGATATATATTGAGCCCTGAATGAAAAAGGGTTTCAATCAAAGACACTATATCCTGCTAGACGTTCATTCAAACTACAAGAAGGGATCAAACCCTTCTCAGACAGACAATAGTTAAAGGAGACAACCATCACCAAGCATGCCCTGAAAGAGGTACTCAAAGACTTCCTATAAACTAGAACATCAATATAATACTTGCCATATATCAGAGCAAATAAAGAATTGTTGAATAATGGCACTATAATACATTAAATCTATGCTATCAATAAATGTCAGTGGATTAAAGTCACCCATTGTGGTCCGGGAGGTGGCGCAGTGATAAAGCTTTGGACTCTCAAGCATGACGTCCTGGGTTCGATCCCTGGCAGCACATATGCCAGAGTGATGTCTGGTTCTTTCTCTCTCCTCCTATCTCTCTCATAAATGAATAAATAAAATCTAAAAAAAAAGTCATCATTAAAGTATGGCAGTCTTTAAAAAAAAATAATAAAGTCACCCATTAAAAGGCAGAGTGGGAGGATGGACCAGGAAAAACAACCCAACCATATGCTGCTTGGAAGAATCCCACCTGACCCAACAAGACAAACACAGACTTAAAGTGAAAGGATGGAACACTATCATACAGGCTAATGGACCACAAAAAAGGGCAGGAACAGCCATTCTCATCTCTGACACCATAAACCTTAAATTAAATAAAGTAATAAAAGATAGGCAAGGACATTACATAATAATTAGATGATCAATCAACCCAGAAGATTTAACAATTATTAACATCTATGCACCCAATGAAGGACCATGTGAATACATCAAGCACCTACTGAAAGAACTACAAAAATACATCAATAGTAATTCCATAATAGTGGGAGACTTCAACACCGCACTCTCACACTTGTACAGATAAATGAAGCAGAGAATCAACAAAGAAATGAGCGAATTAAATGAAGAGATGGACAGACTATACCTCCTGGACATTTTCAGAGTCCTTCACCCTAAAAAACTGGAATACACATTCTTTTAAAATCCATGCAGCACATCCTGAAAGATAGACCACATATTAGGCCACAAAGACAGTCTCAACAAATTAAAGAGCACTGAAATAATCCCAAGTGTCTCCTCAGACCACAGAGGAGTAAAGCTAACATTTAGCAACAAACAGAACATTATTAAAAGTCACAGAATTTGGAAACTCAACAACATACTGCTTAAGAACTACTGGGTCAGAGAGGCACTTAAGCAAGAAATTCAAATGTTCCTGGAAACAAATGAAAATGAAGACACAAGCTATCAAAATATATGGGACATAGCTAAAACAGTATTGAGAGGGAAACTCATAGCCATACAATAATATATTAAAGAACAAGAAAAAACTCAAATAAACGACCTTACCGCATACCTTAAGGACTTAGAGGAAGAAGAACAAAGGAACCCTAAAGCAACCAGAAGGACAGAAATAATTAAAATCAGAGCAGAAAGAAACAACATCGAAAATAAGAGAATCATACAAAAGATCAATGAAGCCAAATGTTGGTTCTTTGAAAAATTACACAAGATTGATAAACCCCTAGCCAGACTCACTAAAAAAAAAAAAAGAGAGAAGACTCAAATTAATAGAATTTTAAATGATAAAGGAGATAGCACAACTGACACCACAGAAATCCAGAAAATCATGTGAAACTTGAAGAACTATATGCCACCAAGCTAGAGAATCTGGCAGAAATGGAAGAATTCCTGCAAACATATGCCCTTCCAAAACTGAACTATGAAGGACTACAAAACCTAAATGCACCAATCACAGACAAAGAAATAGAAACAGTTATTAAGAATCTCCCCAGCAATGGTGTTTATGTACACAACTATTTAATTGTAGTCATATAAATCACTATTTAATTAATATGAGGGGGAAAAATTGATTGTATGTCTAACAAAGGGACTTTTCAAAGTTAACCCAATTACCAAACAATGTGATGATAATAGTAACCCATTGTCTTCTGGAACCTTAAGACAGCAGGAACCTCACATTTCCATTATAGAGCCTAAACTTCCCCAAGTCATGGGACCCTAAGGTAGGGCCCACTTCCCCATATGCTTCTCCCAATTTTTATCAAATAATATTGCATAAGCTGATTGCAACCTAATCAACGCAATGAGTGCCACCCTAGCACACTTCACTTCAGACTGTGTCCAGAGACTTCAGGTGTGGAACGACAACCCTTCAGTTTCATCACTCGGGTGAGACCTTTCCTTTCATAGTATTCTCTAGTTCTATACCAGGTGGTTCACTTCCTAACAAAGTCTCAGAACCTAGATATAGACCAGGTTCCAGGAGATAGAACATATGTTCACAGGTATCCATAGACTGGGGCAAGTATATACCTGAAAGCAGTAGTACACTAGAGTTTGCAGTGAGTACTCCCCAACACTTCATCTCCACTATTCCAACCTTTGGGTCCATGATTGCTCAACAATTTGTTTGGCTTTGTATGTTAACTCTCTTTTCAGCCACCAGGTTCCAGATGCCATCAGGATGCCGGCCAGGCTTCCCTGGACTCAATACCCCACCAGTGTGTCCTGGAGCTCCACTTCCCCAAAGACTCACCATACTAGGGAAAGAGAGAGGCAGACTGGTAGTATGGATTGACCAGTCAATGCCCATGTTCAGTGGGGAAGCAATTACAGAAGCCAGACCTCCTACCTTCTGCAACCCACAATGACCCTGGGTCTATGCTCCCAGAGGGATAGAGAATGGGAAAGCTATTGGGGAGAGGATGGGATATAGAGATTGGGTGGTGGGAATTGTGTGGAGTTGTACCCCCCAGCCTATGATTTTTGTTAATGTCTCCTTTCTTAAATAAAAATAAATAAATAAATAAATAAAAAAGAATCTCCCCAGCAACAAAAGTCCTGGACCAGATGGTTTTACAAACAAATTCTATGAAACCTTCAGGAAACAGTTAATACCTATACTTCTAAAGTATTTCCACAAGATCAAAGAAAACAGGAACACTCCCTTCCACCTTCTATGAAGCTAACATCACCCTGATACCAAAAGCAGATAGGGATAGAACAAAAAAGGAAAAATACAGGCCAATATCTCTGATGAACATTGATACTCAAATATTAAACAAGATCCTGGCCAACTGGATACAGCGGTATATCAAAAAGATTGTTCATCATGACCAAGTGTGGTTTATCCCAGGGATGCAAGGCTGCTTCAACATATGTAAGTCAAGATTGTTCATCATGACCAAGTGTGGTTTATCCCAGGGATGCAAGGCTGCTTCAACATATGTAAGTCAATCAATATCATTCACCACATCAATAAAAGCAAAACCAAACACCACATGATTATCTCAGTAGATGCAGAGAAAGCCTTTGACAAAATCCAACACCCATTCTTGCTCAAAACACTATAAAAAATGGGAATAGATGGGAAATTCCTCAAGATAGTAGAGTCCATATGTAGCAAACCTACAGCCAACATCATACTCAATGGACAGAAGCTGAAAGCATTTGCCCTCAGATTGGAGACTAGACAGGACTGTCCACTATCACCATTATTCTTCAACAAAGTATTGGCAGTTCTTTCCATAGCAATCAGGCAAGAGAAAGATATCAAAGGAATACAGATTGGGAGAGAAGAAGCCAAACTCTCACTATTTGCAGATGATATGATAGTATATGTAGAAAAACCTAAAGAATCCAGCAGAAAACTACTGGAAGTTATTAGGTAATATAGCAAGGTGTCAGGCTACAAAATCAATGTACAAAAATCAGTGGCATTTCTCTATGCAAACACTAAATCTGAAGAAGAAGATATCCAGAAATCACTCCCATTCACTGTTGTAGCAAAATCAATAAAATACCTAGGAATAATGCTGACCAAAGAAGTGAAAGACTTGTATACTTAAAACTATGAGTCATTATTCAAAGAAATAGAAAATGATACCAAGAAATGGAAAGCTATTCCATGCTCATGGATTGGAAGAATAAATATCATCAAAATGAATATTCTCCCCAGAGCCATACACAAATTTAACGCAATACCCATCAAAATTCCACCAAGCTTCTTTAAGAGAATAGAACATAAACTACAATCATTTATCTGGGACCAAAAAACACCCAGAACTGCAAAAACAATCTTGAGGAAAAGGAACAGGAATGGAGTCATCACTCTCCCAGATCTCAAACTATATTATAAGGCCATCACCATCAAAACAGCCTGGTATTGGACCAAAATAGGCACACAGACCAGTGGAACAGAATTGAAAGCCCAGAACTAAACCCCCACACATTTAGGCATCTAATCTTTGATAAGGGGGCCCAAAGGATTAAATGAAAGAAGGAGGCTCTCTTCCATAAATGGTGCTGGGAAAACTGGGTTGAAACATTCAGAAGAATGAAACTGAACCACCTTATCTCAACGGAAACAAAAATAAACTCCAAATGAATTAAGGAGCTGTATGTTAGACCAGAAACTATCAAATACTTAGATTGGTGGAACATTTTCCCACCTAAACCTCAAGGACATCTTTGATGAAACAAACCCAATTGCAAAGAAGAGCAAAGGAGAAGCAAATCAATGGGACTACATCAAATTGAAAAGCTTCTGCACAGCCAAAGAAACTATTATACAAACAAGGAGATCCCTCACAGAATGGGAGAAGATCTTCACATGCCATACATCAGACAAGAGACTAATCACCAAATAATAAAGAGCTCAGTGAAATTAGCAACAAAAAATCAAATGACCTCATCCAAAAATGGGCAGAGGATATGAACAGAATATTCATTACAGAAAAGATCCAAAAGGCTAACAAACACTTGGAAAATTGCTCTAGGTCGCTGATTGTCAGAGAAATGCAAATAAAGACAACATTGAGATACCACCTCACCGCTGTGAGAATGGCTTACATCAAAAAGGACAGCAGCAACAAATGCTGGAGAGGTAGTGGAGACAGAGGAACCCTTCTGCACTGCTGGTGGGAATGTAAACTCATCCAGCCTCTGTGGAGAGCAGTCTGGAGAACTCTCACAAGGTTAGACATGGGCCTACCATATGACCTCTCTTGGGCATATACCCCAAGGACTCTATAACATCCAACCAAAAAGATATTTGTACACCTATGTTCATAGCAGCATAATTCATAATAGCTAAAACCTGGAAGGAACCCAAGCACCCAACAACAGATGAGTGGCTGAGAAAGCTGTGGCATATATATATATACAATGGAATACTACGCAGCTATTAAGAACAGTGAACCCACCTTCTATGACCCATCTTGTATGGTGCTAGAAGGAATTATGTTAAGTGAGCTAAGTCAGATAAAGATGAATATGGGGTGATCCCACTCAACAACAGAAGTTGAGAAAGAACAGAAAGGGAAACTAAAGGATTTGACTAAATCTGGAGTAGGGCACCAAAGTAAAAACCCTGGAGTGAGGTTTAGGGTGGTTATTCAGCTTCCCAGGGAGGCGGGGGGGGGTGGCGTAAGTGGGGGGTGGAGAGGTGGGATGGGACAAAGTCTTTTGGTGGTGGGAATGGTGTTTATGTACACTCCTATTAATTTGTAGTCATATAAATATTTAATTAATATGAGGGGAAAATTGATTGTAGGCCTCAAACTTTTTAAAGCACAGACTGAGTCTTTTTAATACATAGGCTGAGTCTTTGATATGTTGACTCTCTCAAAAGCCTAGACCAGGGAGACCAGAAGCAACCAGTGACACAACTATATACAAATAGTGTCAAAGGACATAAATTATAGTGATACTGAGTATTATACAGCAAATCCTAACAAAGGGATTTTTTAAAGTTAACCCAACTACCAAACAATGTGATTATAACAATAACTATCTATTGTCTTCTTGAACCCTAGGACAGCAGGCACCTCACATTTCCACTATAGAGCCTTTATTTCCACCAGTCCTGGAACCTTAGGGTGGGGCGCACTTTCCTGCATGCTTCTCTTAATTCATACCAAATAACATTGCATCCGCCAGTTCCAGCCTAATCAATGCAACGAGTTCCACCTCAGCATGCTTCACTTCAGACTGTGTCCAGAGACTTCAGGTGTGGAATGACAACCCTTCAGCTTCATTACTCGGGTGAGACCTTTCCTTTCATAGTATTCTCTAATTCCATTACAGGTGGTTCACTTCCTATCAAAGTCCCAAAAACTAGATATAGACCAGGTCCCCTGAGATAGAGCATATGTTCACATGTATCCATAAACTAGGGAAAAATAACATACCTGAAAGCAAAAGTACACAATAGTCTGCAATGAGTACTCCGCAACACTTCATCTGCACTATTCCATCCTTTAGGTCCATGATTGTTCAACAGTTTGTTTGGCTTTGTATGTTAACTCTCTTTTCAGCCACCAGGTTACAGATGCTAGCAGGATGCCCACCAGACTTCTCTGGACAGACAACCTCAGTGTCCTGGAGCTCCACTACCCCAGAGCCCCACCCTACTAGGGAAAGAGAGAGGCAGACTGGGAGTACGGATCGACCTGTCAATGCCCATGTTCAGGGGGGAAGCAATTACAGAAGCCAGACCTTCCACCTTCTGCATCCCACAATGACCTTTGGTCCATACTCCCATAGGGATAAAGAATAGGAAAGCTATCAGGGGAGGGTATGGATACAGAGATCTGGTGGTGGGAATTGTGTGGAGCTGTACCCCTCTTATCCTCTGGTATTGTTAATGTTGCCTTTTTAAAATAAGTAAATAAAATAAATATAAATAAATAAATAAATAAAAACAAGAGTAGAGTGTCAAAGACCTAAAAGAAAAAACTAGAGAAGACAAAAAAAGCTGTGATTATGACCTAGCCCATCTTGACAGGAAACTAGCTAATATTCAAAAGTCATCAACTGCGGAGTAGAAGATAGCATACTGGTTAATGTAAAGAGACTTTTATGCCTGAGGCTTCAAAATCCCAGTTTCAGTTCCCAGCACCACCATAAGCCAAAGCTGAACAGTGTTCTGGAAAGAAAAAAAAGTCACCAATAGGTCATTTACATAGTGTTTAGGAGAAAGAAGAAATGCATCCTTTTAAGCATCAAAAGAAGAGTGTCATAAATATACAACTTAATTCATTCACTTAATCGTGAACTTAAATAATGATGTGAACATCTATTTTATACTAATATTTGAACAAGGTGCTCATGATGTGATATTTAAGTGGTCAAAATTGCTGGATGCTTGTTAATGGGAGGACATATATTCCTAATTTCAGGTTGTCTTGAAAGGCTAGGGAAAATACAATGAGACCTTTAATCTCCCACTGGGTTTATCTGAGAAGGTTTGGATGTTTTTTTCATAGATGGCCAGGTCTCCTTGGGTATAGAATAGATCTCATACGTGAAGGATTAAGACTTACAGTGCTTGCAGGCTGCCTTGATATTGGGGGTGTCATTCTGCCCCAAGCATAAGTTTCCCTCTAACATTCAACTTAATATTTCTGCCAAGAAACTTTCCTTAGAGATTGGTCATACAGAAAAGTGGTGAGGAATGAGAGTTTTAGAGGCAGACTGAGAAATGATTCCTGAGTAGAGACCCAGTTCCAGTGTAGTCATTGGTGAGTATCTCATCAGTCAGGTACTTAATGTCCCTGGAGTTCAGTTTCCATTCTTTTAAATGGGGTAATAACAGTATTTCATAGAGCTGTTGTGGATATTAAGTGAATATCCAGAGCTTTTAACACCAAATCTGAATCATACTTAGTATCCATCCTTATTGGAAAGGCCCTGTATTTACTTAAGTACTTAATAAGTCCCAGCTGCGAGTTGACAGTATCTATCTCTCTGTATCCTTATCACCTTGATGACTTCACTTTTTTCTTCCTAAAGCTGAAATTCCCAGGAGACCTAGATGGAGAATATTCTCTAGAAACTCAACAGGTTATACTGGTTACTTAGCCCCACAACAGAATTCCAGTTTCTGACTCCATTCTCCTTTATGTTATTTTATCTTTCTGGTTATTTTCAGGGTCAAGATGCCAGAAACAGATTAGACACAATAGATTTAGAGCAGCTACATTTATGACAGAGAATAACTGCTGCGAATTCCCCCATGTGCTTTACCTCTCCTGGTTTCTGTCTCATCATGATGGGGTAGCAGGGTAAAGAGCCTGAAACCATGTGCTGCTTTCTTTTTGACCACAGGCAGAGTTTCACTCTGCTTGAATGGGTTCAAAGAGGAGGTTTCACTCTGATGGCCTAACCAATACCTGAAGGTCTAGAGCTCTATTGATTTTTAGAGACTGCAATTATACATCTTTGTATGATAGGGGAGAAAGACGCTGCCTTGAGAGATAAAAGGTCTATTTTAGCAAGATAGCGAGGTATGGAATTGAGCCCCCAGCTACAGAGGAGGGAGCAGTGCTGGTGTCCTATGAAGCCAGGCTCTCATGCTAAAGGGCCTCATTTTTTGCTTTTGGCTAATCCAAGAACCTACTTTTTAAATCTCCTGTCCTGAAATGCAGACAAACAACCACTTTTCTTGTAAATAATATTTAGTCAATTTCCTTGCAAATTTGAGATGTAGGGTTAGAGTAAGTGGCAGTCATGGGAGCTAAGCAGGGACACTGCTGGAGACCTCAGCTCCTCTGCTGTGGCCTGGAGGCTCAAGTGGGTGACTCCTCCTCTCTCTCTGCTCTTCACTCACTTCCAGGACTCCAGAGTGACCTGCCACTGTGACGGTGAGAGTCTTTTCTACTCAGGGAAGAACTGTAAACGTTCTTGTAGAAACTTTAAAAAGTAAGCAACCTATAACTAGATGTCCAGACACATTTCCTGTTAAGTTTCTTATACATGCATACAAAAATTTTATGTCAACATTACTTTAAAACTCAAATTTTCTCACATGAATATATCATAAATGAAAATCCATCTTCATTCTACTTTATTTACATATTTATCTTCATTATACCTTATTTACATATTTGTGACATTAAAAAAAATTTTTTTTAAATTTTAATTTAATTTTATTTATTTATTCCCTTTTGTTACCCTTGTTGTTTTATTGTTGTAGTTATTATTGTTGTTGTCGTTGTTGGATAGGACAGAGAGAATTGGAGAGAGGAGGGGAAGACAGGAGGAGAGAAAGATAGACACCTGCAGACCTGCTTCACCGCCTGTGAAGCGACTCCCCTGCAGGTGGGGAGCCGGGGTTGGAACCGGGATCCTTATGCCGGTCCTTGTGCTTTGTGCCACCTGTGCTTAACCCGCTGCGCTACAGCCTGACTCCCTATTTGTGACATTTCTAATAGGATTATTATCATCTGTTGTTTACTTTCAAAAAATGAATGAGAGAGAAATATAGTTATCACTCTGGCAAATGTAATTCTGGGGATCAAACTCAGGACCTCATGCTTGCAAAAGTTCTGTGTTCTAAAACTAAACTATGAAAGTCTAATTTTTAAACATTTAAAATTTTAATTCCTTTGGGATTAATTGTGGTGTATAGTACTAAATAAAGACGGATGGACATCTATGTATTTTTTTAATGGTTGGCTACTATACCAGCAACATTTTTCATATTATCATTCTGGTGAATGATACTTAGAAATGCCACTGTTATTATATACTAATTATATGCATATATATGTATATGTAAATTCTTGTAACTTCTTTTCCCCATTGATAACTGTAGTCTGCCACTGCATTCAAAGTTTATTATATCTTTATAATATACTTTAATATCTGACAGTGAAAATCTTCCTGCCTCTATTGCTAAGTACTTAGCTGGCCATTGAGTATAAAAATGACTAAGTATCCTAGATGTATTTCCTCCCCAACTTGAGGCCAGACCTCATAAACCTAATAGCAGTTTGGATACAACAAATGACACCCATGGCTTTAACAGATGGCAGAAAGTCCAAGCTCGTCAGATAAATAAAGGACTGCAAAAGCAGGAAAAGGACAAGAGACTACCTCAGTTAATGGTGGCCTTTTGGCCACTACCAGGACACCTGGAGCTCTAGTCAGGGAATCCTAGGATTCCCCCTCTTGATATGATGGTCCTAGTCCTTTCCTAGATCCCTCTTTCCACTATCACTGGTCACTTCCATTAGAAACACCGTCATAAGCCCTTTTGAGAGTCTCTTCCGGTCCTTGCCCTCAAGGTAGCAATGATAGGGACTGCCCCACTCTCCAAAGTGAGGCTGGGTCAACCTGTTCTGCCACTCAAGAAAGAGTGATCTGGAAATGAGTGCACCCTACAATGTTCCCAGTTGTGACCATGGACTGTGAGCTCAGACTGACAGGGACTGAGAGGTTATATAGGCTTCTATGCTAAATATGAATATACACGGGCCCCAGGTTAGACTGATGTGGTTAACAGTTAATTGTATTTGTATGTTCTCTTCAAGTTTGGGAGCTATTCTCTGCCCTAATCCATCCAACTACTCCTATTCTCAACTCTGACTACATCTTCTCAGACAAAATTTTAGTCTACCTCCATGTTAACTATCAAGCTCAAGCAAAAATTACTAAAGTCATGGGCCCCTAGGAATACACCTAAAATAGAATTCTTAACTTCTTTACACCATTTTTAATAGCTGAGTACTATTCCATTGTGTATAAAGACCACAACTTGCTTAGCCACTCATCTGGGTTGCTTCCAGATTTTGGCTATTACAAATTGTGCTGCTATGAACATAGGTATACACAAATATTTTTGGGTGTGTTGGGTTCCTTAAGATATATCCCCAGGAGAGGAATTGCAGGGCCATGGGGTAGGTCCATTTCTAGCCTTCTGAGAATTCTCCAGACTGCTCTCCACAGGAGTTGGACCAATTTCCATTCTCACCAGCAGTGCAGGAGGGCTCCTTTGTCCCCACAACCTCTCCAGATTTGTTACTGCTACCATTTCTGATGTATGACATTCTCACAAGAGTGAAGTGGTATCTCATTGTTGTCTTTATTTGCATTTCTCTGACAGTCAATGACTTGGAGCATTTTTTTCATGTTTATTTGCCTTTTGGATCTCTTCTGTGGTGAATAGTCTGTTCATATCCTTTCCTTATTTTTTGGATGAGGTCATTTTTTTTCTTGTTGCTGAGTTTGGTGAGCTCTTTATATATTTTGGTTATTAGCCTCTTGTCTGATGTATGGCATGTAAATATCTTCTCCCATTCTGTGAGGGGTCTCTTTGTTGGGTGGTGGTTTCTTTTGCTGTGCAGAAGCTTTTTAATTTGATGTAGTCCCATTGGTTTATTTTTGATTTAGTCTTCTTTGTAATTGGATTTGCTTCATTGAGGATGTCTTCAAAATTTATATGAAAAAGAGTTCTGCCAATATTTTCCTCTAAGTATTTGATAGTTTCTGGTCTAACATCCAAGTCCTTGATTCCATTTGGAATTTACTTTTGTGTTTGGTGAAATATAGTGGTTTCGTTTCATTGTTCTGCATTTTTCAACCCAATTTTCCTAACACCACTTGTTGAAGAGACTCTCCTTTCCTGATTTAATAGTCTGGACACCTTTGTCAAAGATTAGATGTCCATAGGCATGGGGGCTTACTTCTGGGCTCTCAATTCTATTCCTCTGGTCAGTATTCCTATTTATATGAATTGGAATTTTTCAAAGCTAGAATATTCAGTGTAAAAAGAATCCTAATATCAATTAAAATGAAAACAATCAAATACTTAGAAAATGATTCAAGAAAGCATAGCATTATAAAGAACACACCATATTTCTGATTATATAATGTCTAATTCTGTGAAAATCTGAAGCTGTAACATTACAACAGAATTACTGAATTTCACAACAGGAATTTACATTTGAAGAAATAAATTATTAAAAATAAGTAAGAAAGTTCTGAAAATAAGGAACAGTGAAAATATAGCAACATAGATGTAAACTACTAGATATCAGAAACTAAAATTAGAACAAATGCAAATACTGGCATACAGAACTATCAGTTATAGAAGGGGTTGGCTGTTGGTGCACCTAATTGATCACATACACATTACATTGTGCAAGGACCTGGATTCAAGCCCCTGGTCACCACCTATAATAGAAAAACTTCACAAGTGATAAAGCAGTGCAGTAGGTCTCTCTCTCTCTCTCTCTCTCTATATATATATATATATATATATGTATATATGTGTATGTATATACACCTATCTATCTATCTATCTATATCCCTTCCTTCTCAATTTCTCTTTCTCTCTTTACCCTAAATAAAGAGGTTACAATCTTATTTAAAAAAGAAAGGAACTAAATAGAAAATTCTGAAACAGATGTAAGTATCTGTAAAAACATGGCATGCAAGGAAGGGGACAATTCCAATTAGTGGAGATTATTGAAAAAATTAAGCATTGGAGGGAAAATAGGCTTAGTCCATTTTGTGTTCCAACTAAAATAATTAAAACATTCTAGGAGAATAAAGATGTGGAAAATGAAATATTAAAAGAAAACTATTATCATATATTTATATACTCTTAAAATAGTAATGATTATTAGTAATGAAATATTAAATGCTGAAGTTTCATAAAGGAAAATATTCTGACTGACATTAATTTTTTTTTGTTTCTTTTTTTAAATTTTTTAATTTTTTTCTGACATTAATTTTTTTATTGGAAAGCAGAAAGTATTTTAAACATAGAATATAGAATTTACGTAGTGGAAAATAAATAGGAAACAGCTAGACCCAAACATACACAGAACACAGTTTGTAAAGGTAGAGAGAAAACATATATTGGTTTTGTGTCTCATGAATTGGAGATTTTTTTTCTTCTTTTTTTTGCCTCCAGGGTAATCATTGGGGCTCAGTGCCTGCACTACAAAAGATAGAGAGGGGGAGATAAAGACAGGCACCTGCACACCTGCTTCACTGACAATGAGGTGGGGAACCAGGGGACTTGAACGGGGATCTCTGAACCAGTCCTTGCGTTTCCAGCCATGTGAGCTTAACCCACTCTGCTACCCCCCTTTCTCTCTCTCTCTCTCTCTCTCTCTCTCTCTCTCTCTCTTTCTCTCTCTCTCTCTAGAGCAGTGCTCAGGTCTTGATTATGGCAATGTGAGGGAAATGACTTCAGAGCCTCAGGCATAAGAACCTCTTTGCATAAGCTTAATGCAGCCTCCCAGCTCCCTTCCTTTCAGGAGCTGTTATTAGTGGGTCCTGAGAGCCTCAGGCTATCTTCCCAGCCCTCATTTACTTATTTTAATGAAAGACCAGAACACTACTCAGTTCTGGCTTATGCTGCTAGTGGTGGGGGTGTTCAACCTAAGCCCTTGGGGCCTTGGGCACTGTGCTAAAACAAGTTGAACTATTTCCCTTAGTCCTATGATGCTATTTCTGTGTAGAAAGTGTCAGAATTGAGTTGAATTGTAGGACATTAGGCTAGTGTCTGAGAAATGTTTATGTGTGTAGAGAAAACCTCTCACATATATTAGAATTGATTCAAGAATGAGAGAGAGAGGAGAGAGAGAGCGAGAGAGAGAGGAGAGGAGAGGGAGAGGGAGAGGGAGAGGGAGAGGGAGAGGGAGAGAGAGAGAGGGAGAGAGACTTGCGCATTGCTCAGCTTTGGTCAAATGGTGCCATAGATCCAACCTGTGTTCTGATACTGAGCTGTCTTCCTGACCTAAAAAAGTACCTTTATCTATTAATAAAAGTTCCTACCCACATAGTTCCATGAGCACCCCATCTGCTGTTTCTGATCCTAAAAAGTAGCCAGTCAGGAGTTCCCCTACATTCCTTAACCTTGCTAATTCTTACCTTATCTTTATCTGTTTTTCAGTTTCTGTAGCTAAATTTAATTTTAATAAATTTAAATTTCCTTTTTTGCTGGGCCTGCCTTATATCGACTAGACATATGTACCCCAGAGAATAAATAAAGCCTTACTTGTGGGTAAAGGGTCTAAATGGCTAAAAGAAGACACATATCTAGTAGACTTATACATTTCAGTTATATTATTTTTTAAAACTAACCTATGGGCAGGGGAGACAGCATATAAGTTATGCAAAGAGACTCATGCCTGAGGCTTCAAAGCCCCAGCTTTAAGTTTCTTGAGGGTTGTCCTGCAAAATACAAGGTCTAGAACTCCAGGTATGTGATGTTAGAACTTGCTGTCATGCCCCTGTGAGAGATGGTCAGGTCTTCTCTTTAGTACAAAATTCTTTTTATAAATTGTTTTGTATGACCACCTATGGCCAGTGGTTTTGTTCTCTTTTATTTTCAGAAACTGAGCTAGTGCTTTCTTTTTCTTTTTCTTTATTTATTTAAAAAAGGAGACATTAACAAAACCATAGGACAAGAGGGGTACAACTCCACACAATTCCTATCACCAGATCTCCATATCCCATCCCCTCCCCTGATAGCTTTCCTATTCTTTAACCCTCTGGGAATATGGACCCAAGGTCATTGTGGGATGCAGAACGTGGAAGGCCTGGCTTCTGTAATTGCTTCCCTGCTGAACATGGGCGTTGACTGCTCGATCCATATTAGCAGCCTACCTCTGTCTTTTCCTAATAGGGTGGGGCTTTGGAATAGTGGAGCTCCAGAACTCTCACAAGGCAAGACATGGACCTACCATATGACCTCTCTTGGGGATATACCCCAAGGACTCCATAACACCCAACCAAAAAGATATTTGTACACCTATGTTCATAGCAGCACAATTCGTAATAGCTAAAACCTGGAAGCAACCCAGGTGCCCAACAACAGATGAGTGGCTGAGAAATCTGTGGTATGCATACACAATGGAATAGTATGCAGCTATTAAGAGCAATGAACCCACCTTCTATGACCCATCTTGTATGGAGCTAGAAAGAATTATGTTAAGTGAGCTAAGTCAGATAAAGATGGATATGGGGTGATCCCACTCACCAACAGAAGTTGAGAAAGAAGAACAGAAAGGGAAACTAAAAGCAGGATTTGACTAAATCAGGAGTAGGGCACCAAAGTAAAAAACCCTGGGGTGAGGGGAGGGTGGATATTTGGCTTCCCAGGGCAGCAGGGAGAGTTGGGGGGGTAGAGGGGTGGGATGGGACAAAGTCTTTTGGTGGTGGGAATGGTGTTTATGTACACTCTTATTAATTTGTAGTCATATAAATCTCTATTTAATTAATATGAGGGGGAAAATTGATTGTAGGCCTCAAACTTTTTAAAGCACAGACTGAGTCTTTTTAATACATAGGCTGAGTCTTTGATATGTTGATTCTCTCAAAAGCCTAGACCAGGGAGACCAGAAGCAACCAGTGACACAGCTATATACAAATAGTGTCAAAGGACATAAATTATAGTGATACTGAGTATTATACAGCAAATCCTAACAAAGGGATTTTTCAAAGTTAACCCAATTACCAAACAATGTGATTATAACAATAACTATCTATTGTCTTCTTGAACCCTAGGACAGCAGGCACCTCACATTTCCACTATAAAGCCTTTATTTCCCCCAGTCCTGGAACCTTAGGGTGGGGCGCACTTTCCTGCATGCTTCTCTTAATTCATACCAAATAACATTGCATCCGCCAATTCCAACCTAATCAGTGCAATGAGTTTCACTTCAGCATGCTTCACTTCAGACTGTGTCCAGAGACTTCAGGTTTGGAATGACAACCCTTCAGCTTCATTACTCGGGTGAGACCTTTCCTTTCAAAGCATTCTCTAGTTTGTGTTCTTTAGGTCAGCTCCTTGCAGTGCTTGCTAATCCTCCAGCAGAGACCTTCAGATTCTCTTCCTCCTTTCCTTATTTAGGCAGCAGGGAGATTGTGAACCCTGAAGCCCAGTCCAGGGGTGGAGGGGACAGCTCTGTCAGGCATAAAAGATGGGAGGAAGGTGAAGGGGGTGTGCTGCTGCCTGATGGCCACTGTGGCGGCACGTCCTTTTGCAAAAGAATAAATGCCTTGCTTTAACTTCTTATTTTTTGCCTTGATAAATAATTTTAATTGGATGTCCTTTATAACAACCCCTTTAAGTTTAACTAAGCCCAGTAACAATGTCCTATCTAAAGACATTCCTCTCAATGTGTATGATGCTGTTTAAAATAACAGTTATGCTATAAATGGCAGTTACTAAAGAGGGAGTGTTAGGAATTTTGTGAAACTAGTTAAGTCAAGGTTAAAGTCTTATGTGTCATTTAAAACAATTAGACTAGATTAACAGAAGACAAAGAAGAGGGTTTTCCCCAGGGTTTCCCAAGCACAGGGCAGGATGGTCCCTTCTCCCAGGAGAGAGGAAGATGTGGACTCATCTGATCACACCAGTCACCTGGGCAATGAGTTTAAAAGTAGAAAAGTGATCTATAGAGCAGCCATCCTTAAAGATGATTTTAATCTCTTTAACACATCCACCAAATTCTTCAATATAACTCCACATTATCTTTGGCAGTTATATGTATTTGATTGCATCAGGGTTCTTCTTTGAAAGGCTATAAACTAAAGCAACACAGCATTTGTAGACACTTGAGGAGCACTTTAGAAGTAAGTGGTTAAAGATAGTACAGGAGGCATGGCCTGAACATCCCCCGCTTCAGAGGATCTTCTCTAATAAATATCTGGTTTTGGAGTTGTTCGAAGGTAGAGTAATAGTACTGCTCTAAGAGTTGAATGTTTCATCCTACCTTTATTCTCTATTTACTCTTGCCTCCAAGGTCAAAATTTAGGTTAGGCTATGAAAATGTCTCAATTTGATCCTTTCCCATATTTGCTGAGGTCAGAACTGTATTCCTCCAAAATATTTATGTTGAACCCCTTTTGCCCCCCCCCCCAAGTTATGCTATTTCTACATGGGGCATTTGGGATACAAAGGGTTAGGTGAGGTCATGAGGGTGGTAGCCCTGTTATAGGATTCGTGTCTTTATAAGAGGAAGAGGTATACAGTTATTTCTCTGCCATGTGAGACACAGTAAAAAGGCAGCTGCTCTTTAAGCTTGGAATAGAGCTCTCTCCTGAAACTGATACTTCCATTTTGAACTTCTCTGCCACCAAAACAGTGAGGATAAACTTCTGTTATTGAAGCCAGCTAGAATGTTTATTTTGTTATAGTAGTCTTTGCAGATTAAGTCAATGGTACAAGGCAATTTAACTCAGACTCTGGTAAGTCTTCGATTAAATAGTATTTTGATGTTTCTGTTTCTCCCGCTTTTTTCATAGATATTGATGGACAGTTGAAACAAAGTAAGACATTGTTATTTTGTTATTTAAACTAACAATTTCAGCCTTGTCATCTTTTACTTAATTTTCTTTATATTTTCAAGCCTGAACTGCAAGAAGTACTTTTCTTCCCAATTTTCTCTCTTAATAACATCCAAGTGAAAATGGTAATATCATTTCACTGATAATTTGTTTATACTTTTACTGGATCCTGAAATACAGCAACCTTCTCCTCATTGTATTTGTGTGTGTGTATGTGTGTGTATGTCTGTGTATGTGTGTGTGTCTGTGGGGTGTGGTGGAAACAGGGAGACTAAGTGGTAGTGGATAGTGGGAGTGGGAGGAGAGGGAAAAAAACAGATGAAGATGAAGCTTGACAAAATATTTTTATCTTTTAGTTTCTAAGCCTAACACAACTTTTTTTCTCTTCTTTTTCTTTTTTCTTTCTTTCCTTTTTTTTTTTTTTTTTCCAGAGCACTGCTCAGCTCTGATTTATAGTAGTACAGGACGCTGAACCTGGGACCTCAGAGCCTCAGGCATGAGAGTCTTTTTGCATAACCACTGTAATTATCCTCACTGTCCCAATACAACTCTGAAAAAGTTTCAGCTGACTCTGATGAACTTTTTGCTTTGCTAATTGGCCAACTATTATCTGCTGTAAGGAAAAGAAGGAAATCGAAAATACATACACTCACACTGTTATACTTATTTGACAGTGTGGAACTATTTAGTGTTAAATAGTCAATAAAATCCTAAACTAAACTAAATAACACTACTCAATGGGGACTGCATAGATGAGAGGTGGGGAGAAAGGAGCACTGAGCTCCCCCTACAGGCTGATAACAATATTCCCATAAATTCGTTTTCCTATAAGAAGTTAACTTGTTTTCTTGTAGAATTAAGTTCTCATGCATCAGTAGTATTGTTAATAACTTTCAGGGGCAACAAAGTCATTAAAAAGTGAAAAATAAAACATAAATGTAACACACAGGCTTAAAAAACAGAGCAACACACTCATTTACTCTGACTCTCTTACAAGTATTTCAGTATGGATGTGAATGTTGAGTTTCAATGGATCTTTATTAGCAACTTTATCAGACAAATAGGTTGCTTGAGAAGCTAAGGCTCATCTTTCCTCTTTTCACACTTTGTCCCTCAAACCAGTTAAATTAAAATCTTTAGATATGAAAAACAGACTCTGATATTTAAAAAAATCACTCTCAAGTTTGATAGTTCACTAGGAAGGGGATGATCTCCTCAAATCTAGTATTTCCTCATGCAGTATGTATTTGCTTCTTTTTCACTGTATGATTCCATTCTCTAAGGTCCCATGTTATTACAGGCAGCCTCTTTTCTGATTTCCTTTATATTTTAACTATATCATTTTCCCCCTTTAAAAAAATTATTGGGAGTCGGGCTGTAACGCAGCGGGTTAAGCGCAGGTGGCACAAAGCACAAGGACCGGCATAAGGATCCCGGTTCCAACCCCGGCTCCCCACCTGCAGGTGAGTCGCTTCACAGGCGGTGAAGCAGGTCTGCAGGTGTCTATCTTTCTCTCCTCCTCTCTGTCTTCCCCTCCTCTCTCCATTTCTCTCTGTCCTATCCAACAACGACAACAACAATAATAACTACAACAATAAAACAAGGGGAATTTGTTATTTGTTAATGGGAATAAATAAACAAAATAAATATTTAAAAAAATTATTATATTTATTTTCCTTTTGTTACCCTTGTTGTTTTTTATTGTTGTTGTAGTTATTGTTGTTGTTATTGATGTTGGATAGGACAGAGAGAAGTGGAGAGAGGAGGGGAAGACAGAGATGAGGAGAGAAAGATAGACACCTGCAGACCTGCTTCACCACCTATGAAGCAATTCCCCCGCAGGTGGGGAGCTGGGGGCTCGAACTGGGATCCTTACGCCCATCCTTAAGTTTATGAACTATCAATCAGGTGGAGAACTCTGTTAAGACTTGGAGCTCTATGTATGAGTTCAATATTAATGATTCCTCTGTACTCATCACACCCACCCTAGAGTTGCTTTTGCATTGTATACATTCTTTAATTTTTTTCTTTTATAATGTGGTTCTTTAGTAGATCATAAAAGGGTCATCAGTCATAATTCTAAATTCAATTATCATACCTGAAGCCTCCTATGCTACATTTGCATCTGTATTTCTGGAATAACTTCAGGAGAACTGAGATGACAGGGCTAATGGGTTCATGTTGACCTGTTAGATACTGTGCCTACCACATCTCCAACAGCGAAACCCCCATAAAAGAAACACAGTGACAAGGAAACTCTTGAGAAGAAACTGAATTCACTTCCATTCATATGCTTATGCAGGACAAGTCTGAAATGCCAGATAGTAAGCTTAAATGAGCAGGGAGTAGTAAGGAGTATACCAGAATTTAAGGGTATGTAAAAAATTAGCAAGTGAATGGATTCAAGAAAAGAAATAAGACAAATTCCAAAATCCAAGTAAGTTACTAATATAGAACTCTTGTACTTAAGACAATAAAAGGTAGGGATGAAAGTTTACTAGGAAGTTTTGGAATTTATACTGTTAAACTAGATACTATCTTGTCTTCAATCTCTAAAATAAATTTTCAATAGAACACCTATAAAA
The DNA here is from genome assembly GCF_950295315.1 of Erinaceus europaeus. Classification (NCBI taxonomy): domain Eukaryota; kingdom Metazoa; phylum Chordata; class Mammalia; order Eulipotyphla; family Erinaceidae; genus Erinaceus; species Erinaceus europaeus. The sequence continues at coordinate 51,466,822 of NC_080170.1, read as the reverse complement.
CGTTTATAGTGTGTTTGAAGAATTCCAAAGTGTTTTTCAAAGCACTTGCCAAAGCCCATCATTAACCTGGGGAGGTCTCTCTTGACCTTGCTCTGACCAGAGCTCTAGTGCCAGAGATGTTTCTGTGCTAGTTCATCACTCACAGTAAGTATAGAGCACATATTCTGCTTCTGCTGGGGAGAGCTGCTTCCAGACTGTGGACCAAACCATCCTGCCCTACATAGAGAATTAGACTTCTAGATATTTCCTGTGCAAGACAAATAACCACTCCTTTACCTTAGACTCAGGCCAGGTGTATAGTGTGCTTTTAATCATTTAATACTCACTAGTTTGTAGGTATCTAGACCATAGTAGGTAACTACTTGTTTAATGAACAGGGATGGTCCACAGGTAGAAAGAGCGAGCTTAAGTGGTCCCTCAGACAATCTGAATGGAAAGTTGATATTAAATGACTGGTTTTGAGGTCTAGTCCCACTCTTGTATCTATATGAATTTTCAGTTATTAATCTCTGAGGTTTATCTCCCTTTATTGTACAATGGAGAAGTCAACAGAATCTATAATTATTCTATCTGAGGATTAATAAATATACATAGCAGTTTGGGAAGTGGTGCATCAGATTACAGGACTTGCAAATGTGTAGTACCAAATTTGAGTCCCACTAGTACATATGCCAGAGTGATACTCTGGTGTACTGTCTCACTCCCACAAATAATTTTTAAAAGAAAATGCATGTAGGGAGCTGGGCAGTAGTGCAGCGGGTTAAGTGCACATAATGCAAAGTGCAAGGACCTGCGTAAGGATGCTGGTTTTCAAGCCTCCAGCTCCCCACCTGCTGGAGGGGATCACTTAGCAAACAATGAGGCAGATCTGCAGGTGTTTATCTTTCCCTTTTCCTCTGTCTTCCCTTCCTCTCTTGATTTCTCTCTGTCTTATCCAACAACAACAGTAACAACCACAACAAAGGCAACAACAAGGGCAACAAAATGGGGAAAATGGCCTCCAGGAGCAATGGATTTGTAGTGCAGGGGCTTGGAGGAAAAGAAAAAAAAGAAAAGAAAATGCATGTATAGAGTAAACAACAGTTTTGATTCATCTTAGCTTTAATGATTGTTTTTATAGTCTTATCAACACTAATATCTGGAGGAGCTACTATGTAGGAATAAGGCCCTTACCTTGTTCAATTCGGATTACAAGGACTTAATCCTAGTCTATACAGCAACCTGTTTTTCCTGAAAAGAAACAGAAACTTGCCCTTTACTGAAATTCTTTCTAAAAGTCAGAGAATTACTAGGTTGTTAAAGAAGTCATATTTCTGTTTTTCTATACAAAAAATGTGTTATGACTTCCAACAATGCAATCAAAGTAGAGAACGTTGTAATGTTCTATTGTCTGATTTTTAAAAAATCTTTAGTCAGGCTTCCTTTGACTGTACATCCTAATGTTACATATTTGTTGAGGTATCTCTTGTCACACTTACCAGGGGGTGGCTCAGTGGTAGAGCACAGGACTTGGAAGCATAAGGTCCAGAGTCAAATCAACAGTACATCAGGGTAGTGCATGGTTCTATATTCCAGCCTCTCTTCCTTATTAATAAATGTTTTAAGGGAAAATAAGGAAAGGGGGAAGGAAGAAATAGTCCAGACACTTTATCTTAAATAATGATATGTACAATTATTAGTGATTATATTAAGAGTGCTGGCCTCAGATGCCAGCACTTAGATGGATCTCTAGATTGATGTTTGAGATAGATAGCTTCATGAAAATACAGGAATTTAAAGTTCTGGTTGTTGAAATTATTGAAATACAAAACTTGTTGAAACTACATATCGTAGTTACTTCAGAAGCCCTTCCAACATGGAAGCACCCATTTTTCCTTTCTTCTGGGATAATTATTTATATAATACCAGGTATGAAATGGTTAAAATCACACCATAAACAAAAGTTTCTATTTCTTAACATTTACTGCCATATATTTACTTTCAGAGTTATCCATGAAGTTTTTTTTTAAATATTTATTTTATTTATTTATTCCCTTTTGTTGCCCTTGTTGTTTTTTTATTGTAGTTATTATTGTTGTTGTCATCGTTGTTGGATAGGACAGAGAGAAATGGAGAGAGGAGGGGAAGACAGAGAGGAGGAGAGAAAGATAGACACCTGCTGACCTGCTTCACCGCCTGTGAAGGGACTCCCCTGCAGGTGGGGAGCTGGGGTTCGAACCGGGATCCTTATGCCGGTCCTTGTGCTTTGCGCCACCTATGCTTAACCCGCTGTACTACAGTCCAACTCCCCCCCTTTTTTTTTAAAAAAAAGGGCAGAATTTCTCTAATGCTCCAAGTGTGTTTCAAGCAACTAAATCAGTGACTGAACTTAAAACTCATCTAAGTTCTCTTAATGTGCTTAAATAGTCAATATTAGTTAAATCCTTTCACAGAACAAAGTAATACAAAACAGCACCCAGGCAAATTGAAGGTCTTAGTTCAGCCACTCAATGACATATACATGGAATAGTGAGATGCCACAGAGGAGTGAGCAACTAAATTCTCTTAAGAAAATCAAGGGTATTCTTCTCTGCTTTTATCTTTGGAGAATTACACGAGCATTGGGTAGTATAAAGATAGTTCGGGATCATATAGTGCTGATGAGTTTGACCACCCCTGCCAGGTCACCCAATTGAGTGTTTACTATGTGCCAGCATTGTGCTTCACAATAATTACACATTGTCTTTTACTTCTCACAGTGGGTGAGACAGCTACTATCTTCTTCATTTGACTAAAGCTTAGAAATAGCTAGCACTGACTGTTGGTTCAAATTGTTGACTTGATGTAAAGGCAGGAAGCTTCCCTGTCCAGGTGCATAAGCTTCGACTTGGGTGGGGGTGTGGTGTATTGTGAAATGAGTGGGTAGACACAGGCTACTTCCCAGCAGTCACAAGTGCTCTGCCCAGGTCCTCCCACTGACTTTAAACCCAGCTGAGCTTTGCCCTTTTCTTGTGTCCTCCCACCCTTTGGTGTACAGGAAGTGGCATTGCAGTAGGAGTGACATCACAAGGATCGGGACAGGCAGCCCAGAGATGCTAAGAGCTCTCCTGGGCAGGTCACTTTGGAGAAGTGGAATGGGTTTTACCTCTGATGTTTTCCTCAACTTTGTATTTTTAAAGTGGGAGGAAAGAAAACATCTTTTTCCTAGTATTGAGGTCAATTTTCAGATTTCATGAGTTCTCTTGCTATTTTAAAATGTATTTTAATGTTGATGTGTCCCTAACTGAATTAACTAACTCTCTTCCCTGTTGTATGCACATATTAAGCCTGCATGTGTTCCCCATCTTCAAAAATGGCTCTCCCAGGCAGTTAGCCCCACCAGAAATTCACCCTTCACTGTTTCCCCCCATCCTCATCCCATGACAATCAAGTCTGTCAACTCTGCTTTCTAAAAGATAATCCCTTCTTTCACCATCCTCTGTATTTACTGTTCTTACCGTTCTTCTTCCTCTCCTTCCTCTTCTTCTTCCCCTCCTACTTTTTCTTCTCCTTCTCCTCCTCCTCCTCCTCCTTCTTCTTCTTCTTCTCCTTCTTCCTCTTCTTCTCCTACCTCTTCTTCTTCCCCTCCTCCTCCTCCTCCCCCCTTTCTTCCCCCTCTTCTTCTTTTTCCTCCTCTTCTTCCCCCTCCTCCTCTTCTTCTTCCTCTTCTTCTTCCTCTCCTCCTTCTCCTTCTTCTTTTTGCTTCTCTCTTATCACTGACACTGCAATGTCAATTCTCCTAAAACTTAAATTATATTATGTTCTTATGTAACAACCTTTAACAGGTTTCCAGGGCTGTTAACACTAGCTCCAAATTTCATGTTATGGCTTTCAAGACCTTCCAGCACTGGCCCTTCCTCACTTGATGCTCTCATCATCAAGTATTTGCTTCTGCATTTTGAAAGGGTCACATGCTGTCTCCCCTCTGAGGCTTTTTATATATGCTATGCCCTCTACCTAAAACACTTCTTCAATTCCTACTTGTATTTCTGACATTGACTTAAATGTTTGTTATCCCATAAATGTGCCTTCCTAAGTTACTAAAATCACATATGCAACCTTTTGATCTTTTTGAGCCTTTGCTTATTTGTATAAAAACAAACCCCTAAACTGTCATTTTGGCTTTGTCTTTTAGTAACCATGAAAGGGGGAAAAAGAGAATGTCACTGGTCCCCATAGTCAGGAGACACAGGTTCAAGTTCATTACCCCAAATAAGATATTGGCAGTCTCAGTTATCCCTCGAATTTCAGTTTTTCATATTAATATTTGTAAAAAAAAAGTCTATTTATTTATTTTATGAAAGAGAGGGGAGGCTGGGAAAGGGAGAAGGAGAGGGAGAGGGAGAGGGAGAGAAAGGCTCAGCTGGTATATGGGAGTACCAGGGATTTAACTTGGGGATTCTGAGGTCTTAGGCATGCCAAACCTGTGTACTAATGCTAAGTCAGCACCTTGGCCCTATCTTTTGATTTTTATGTCAGTAGTACCTTTTCCTCCCCATCCTGTAGTACATACCCAATGATCAGCTTAATTATGGTCTGGGAGAAACCAGCCAATATTTGATCTATATTGTCATCCTATGATCTCATTCATTTTGTCATTTTCATCTATTAATGTTACCATTTTGGTACCTGGGTTATCCAGTTCTGGTGACAAAGTTTTAGTGGTGAGGAACTTCTTACCTCCAAATATAGCTGGGCAGATGGTACTGAGTGGTGGAAAGCCCTGTTGGTAGGGCACAAACCTCTGGAAGGAGGGGTGACGTTTGGCTTTATTGGAAATGTACATTTTGAGGGGGTTTCTCTATTTCTGAGAAACAGGTTTGATAGGGAATAAGAGGAAAGAGCACTAAGGCACTGGGGCTCCTGAGAAAGGAAGGTTAGAAGGAGACTCTATACAAAAAGGAAAAAAGGGTACACTTCTAGGAAAGAATCAAGTTCTGTCTGAGATTTTGGGGCTCTTGAAAAGAGATGCTTAGATGCTTAGAGATGCTTAGAGAACCAAAGATCCAAGAGACTGACAGTGGTAAGTGGTGAAAGTACTGGAGAGCAGAAGAGCAAAGAGATTACAAAGTGGCATTATCACTATTTGATACACTTCGTGCTAAGTGGTATTACTAGATTCAGAGAATCAAATAAAGGATTTTTTTTGCAAGTAATACTTTAATATGAATTCATGAATGAATTAAAATATATCATATCAAAGCTGTTGCTAAATATATTTAGAGTTCAGCTTTTCTTAAGAAATTCTTGTTAAGAACTTGTTGCTTCACTTATAATTAAACAGTCTTAATAATGAAAAAAAGGGAATTCAGAATACTTTTTGTACAAGCAGAGACTAGTCCCCACAAGAAGTATGAAAAATTTAGTGAAATAATAATAAATATTGATGCCACTAACAGAAATAGTTTATACCTACAAAATGAAAGACGGGGAGGCTTCATTGATCACCTCGTCCAGTGACAAGAACAATTTTTTAAAGGAAGCTGATTCCATTTTTCTTTCTTTTTTTTTTTTCCACCAGAGTTATCGCTGGGACGTTGTACCTACACAACAAAGCCAATGCTCCCGGTGGCCATTTTTCCATTTTATTTTATTTTATCTTATTTTTTATATATTTATTTATTTATTCCCTTTTGTTGTCCTTGTTGTTTTATTGTTGTAGTTATTATTGATGTCGTCATCGTTGGATAGGACAGAGAGAAATGGAGAGAGCAGGGGAAGACAGAGAGAGGGAGAGAAAGATAAACACCTGCAGACCTGCTTCACTGCCTGTGAAGTGTCTCCCCTGCAGGTGGGGAATCTGGGGCTCGAACCGGGATCCTTACACTGTCCTTATGCTTTGCGTCACGTGCTCTTAACCCGCTGTGCTACCGCCCGACTCCCTTTATCTTATTTTTTATTGTTTAGTTAATTGATAGAGGCAGAGAGTAACTGAGAAGGGATAGAGGGCAAGAGAGAAAGACACTGTAGCACAGCTTCACTACTCAAGCTTTCCCCCTGCAGGTGAAGATTGGGAGGCTTAAACCCGGGTCTTTGAGCACAGTAACATGTAGCTCTACCAGGTGTGCCACAGAGTCCCCTTCTCCCCCTTTTCCCTTTTAATAACAGAGACAGAGAGAAATAGGACAAGAGAGGAGGAGAAAGAAAAAAGAGAGACTCCTACAGCCTGCTCCAATACTTGTGAAGTCTTCATCCTGCAGGTGGGGAATCAGGAACTTGAACCCAGGTCCTTGCACATGCTAACTTGTGCACTTTATTGGTTGCACCACTGCTTGACTCCATTTTTTTAAAAAATAAAGATAATTTCATTTATTTCATAGGAGAGGCCAGAGCACCATTCTGGCAATGCAGTGCCAGCAACGCATGAAGTCTTGTGCATGTAAGTCCTTTCTTCTACCTGTGGAGCCATTTCCCTGAGCTTTTGCTTTCTAAATAAAATAGTACACCAAAAAGGGCAGAAAACAGTTAACAGCAAAGTTGCTCTGACTCAAAATGGAGCAGGACTCTAGTTCTTTCCCCTTGTTTCTTCTTTCCCTCTGCAGATAACTGAGGACTCTTTGGAAATTAGTTTAGAAACCAACCCCCTTGTTCAGAGAGGAAGCGGTTACAGAAGCCAGACCTTCCATATTCTGTACCACATAATGATCCTGGGTCCATGCTCCCAGAGGGTTAAAGAATAGGAAAGTTATCAAGGGAGTGGATGGGATATGGAGCTCTGGGGGTAGGAATTGTGTGGAGTTGTACCCCTCTTGTCCTATGGCCTTGCTGATATTTTTTATTTTATGAAGAAATTTTTAAAAATTTAAAAGAAAGAAATAGGAAGTGTTGTGTAATATCAATAAAAAGATGTAAACTCAGATTAATGTCAAGATATAAGAGGAAGTACTAGACATCAGTAAGAAAAAAAGACAAGAAATTCAGTAGAAAACAGCTGGTAAGAATATGGTAAGCCAATTGACAAGGAGGAAAATCTTAATAAGTAATTTGGCATGAATGAGGAAGTCATAATATTTACCTGATATTGGTGAAGGTATGGGGAAACCTAGCTCCCCATGGGCCCTGGGGACAATGTACACTATAGAAGGTTGGTGTGACTGCATCAGCACCCCTGCTTCTGGGGGCATATCAGACAGGTCATCAAGGAGAGGTTCATGAGAGTTTTTAGTAGGTTCATGGTAACAAAGAAATGGAAACAAATGAAGTGAACATTGATTTCCAAGGCATGGCTAAATGTAATAAAATCAGATTCACAGCACTAGCCTAAAACAGTAAGATTTATATTGAGTAATATTGATGGATCACAGAAGCATAAGACTGAAAGAAGAGCACGGGGAAAAAATCAATAACAGCAAAACAGAATAACTTATAGAAATCTATTTTACTTAAAACCCAAATAGAAAATATGCCACATGTTTTAAAGTACATATTTGTCTCTAAGTAAATGGATGAAAAGTAGAATGGAACTCTAGGCATTTATCCAATGGACACTCAAGCACTAAGCTGAAGGGACATATGCACCCTTGTGTTCATAGCTGCATTATTCACAATAGCCAGAGTGGAAACAGCCTAAATGCCCATTAGCAAATGGCTGGCTAAAGAAGTTATGGGATATATATTCCATCAACTATACTCTGCAGTTAAAAAAGATATTATGTCCTTTGGGACAAAATGGATGGAACTGGAAGTAAATATGCTTAGCAAAATAAGTAAAGAGATGAAATACAACTACCAGATGGTTTCACTCCTATGTGGACTCTAGAGATCTGATTTACATAAACTTGCCAGAAACAAACAAACAAAACAGGAGCAAGCAACCTGTTTGTAAGACTTAAGGGAACTGTGGTGGTTACCTTTGGGAGGTGGGAGAGTAGGGATAAAGAACTTTGGTGGTGGGTGTGGTGTGGAGCTATAAATCGTAATCTTACAATCTTGTAACAAACTATCAATAACATAAAAATTTTTAAAAGGGGAGAAAAGAGAATTAGAGTGGCAATAGAATACTTTCTTTTGTGGAGCAGTGGGATTGTGGGTAGGGAATGAAGATGAATAAAGGTAAGCACAACAAATAAAGGAACCTTAAAGCCCTAATTGATAATGACTACTGTGGGGGATATAATTATTTCAATTCTGTGTACTGCATTTTAAAGAAAGAGAAGGCAGGAAGGAAGAAAGAAAGGAGCAGAATGTTGGAGTTAGGTTATAGGAAACTGACTTTTGGGGAATGGTTTTACAATCTTGAGCCAAATCTCTTGTAATCACTTTGGACTCATCCTAGTGAAGATAGACAAAGAGGACAGCATCCAGGTCCAGCAAATAGGATCCTGGGGGTGGGGGTAGGAGGGAACAGACTTACTTGTGTCTTTCTTTTGGCTCTATGACAAATTGCTTGAATCATCCTTGGAACATCACAAACAGCTCTGTTAGGTGGAGAATGATACGCATTTCAAAATTAAGGGAAAATGTAACAGAAAAGGATACGTTTTTCAAAAATATTAGATGATATGCCTGTCTGTTGCCAAGACTGGTCAGTGATTCCAATTCAGAGAATGAGCATAGAGCTAAGTTTTCTACACATGTTCTGAACCTGCCTGGGTCTCTGTGGAGTGGAGAGGGAGAGGATACACAACAAATCTAAAGGCAGTTTCTCTTAACTGTGATGATGTAATTATTCGATCCTAAAAGTACAAGTTACAAAAACAGTAGGAGACAGTGTACCTTTAATAACTCTGTATCACCTAAGCCCTACCTTTGTGGTCACTGGGCATCTTTTCCAAAGCAAGTTTTCTGGAAAAGGTGGGTGTTTACACTAAGTTGAATCCAAAGTCACAGAGATGAAACACAGTTTAAGTCATCTTACATGAATTATACTTGGGGATTCCTTTCAACAAAAAAGATATTTCAGAGACCTTTAGATCCATTCTTAAAAGATTTTCTGAACTTTTAACTGAAATCTTTTGAAGTCATCTTTTCTAGTTTTTTTTTTTTTGTAAAATTATGCTTTTTTTGCTGAATATATGTTGAGATTTTTATCTTCATAGTCTGTATGTCATAAATGAAATAAATGCTGGGAATATAAGTGTACTGCAGGTATGAAATTCCGAATGCACTATTTAGTGGCCATGGTTCTCACTCTGGTTCTTGTTTGCCACCAGGATTATCACCGGGGCTCCCCTTTCTCCTTCACTCCCAATAGAGACAGAGGAGACAGACTACAGTTCTACCGCTTGTGAAGCTTCCCCATGTGGGTGCTCCCACATGGTAGCCAAGGGGCTTGAATGCAGATCCTCCTGTGTGGTAAACCCTGTGCTCTGTGCTGGATGAGCTGTCTCCCAGCTCCCTCCCCGCTCCTTCCTCCTTTTCACCCCATTTCCTACTGAGTCACCCCCAACTTCTACCCTCTTGACCCCAGGCTTCTCCAATTCCACCCTTCCTCACCCCTTTCTCTCTAGGTTTCTCTACTTCCCACCTTGTTATGCTAGTTTTGTTTCCTCTCTCTTCAAACCTTTGATTGGATCTCACCTTCATATGGTGCAGATCTGTTTCCTCCCCAGCTTCCTACCAAGGTCAGTTTTCTTCATAGTTATTATAACATTTGATCATTATTTAATCAACTGGTTTTTCTGTGTCTTCTGCTATCCCTTCACTATCTTTAGATGTTTTTTAATGGGTTATAGTGACTGCTGAGGTGTCCCAGGTGAAACTTATCTGTTTAATTAACTCACAGGTGTTAATGATTAAGAGGGAAGTGGTGACAATTCTGTTTCAAGAATTGCAGTAAAAATTAGGCGGCATATAAAGTTGTCATCTCAGTCCTGGTAACAGTAAATCCGCTCAGGACACTTGGCACACTCTGCCACTTTATAATCTTCTACTGTTTTTGTTGTCTCATTATTTTTTGTGATGCCAGGCATTGAACCCAGGGATATGTAGATATATGCAAAATATGTGCTTTGGAAGGTCAGAGCCACCTCCCTAGACCCAAGGCTTCGAGTTACTATTTTTTTCTTTCTTGGGTGATCAATAATTACAACAGCTAGTGGACGATTTAGGAATTGGACCTAATAATTAAGTTCGTATTTTATGATGATAAAGAACCCCAAATCCCGCACTCCTAAGTCTCAGTGCTTTCTGTGGGTTAACTCACAAAAGGAAGCAAAGCAACTCAATGAAAACTGACAGAAAGGTTTTGTAAGACACAGTCTCTGGGAGGAAACTTGGAGGTCTTTGGTTTTCTCATCTTCTGTGTGAACAGGCAGGACAGTCCAGGAGGTTGTCCAGTAAACCTATAGCAGAGGTGCGGCTGGTGTCGCAACCTTGGTGCTGAGACCTGTTATGCTCCCTCCTCGTCCAGTTCAGGTGCCTCTAAGCATGAACTGGTTCAAAGACATTGGTTCAGAGTTTAGAGGCTCTACAGATGGAAAATGTTAATCATTTTGGTTTCAGATTCTTGACTGATCCTAACTTTTTTATAACTCTAGTTATAAGCATGTCTCAACCTAGCACCTTAACAAAGATTTGAAGATTTTTCTTTTCACTTCCTTACTAAATTAGGTGACCTTTCCAAGAAAAGAATTTTGTAGAAAATAAAATTATATTGTAGAAAGCTGTTAATAAAGGAGACATTAAAGTAGGGCAAAAAATTCAGGTTAAAAGGATCAAAATCCATTATTGGAAACGCTACAGACTGTATCAAATCAGAGGTGTACAGCTCGAAAGTGCCAACATCAAATAGTAAATATTGTGAAAAGATGAGGTAAAGCTATGAATATGATCTGAAACTGTGTTGAAAATAAGCTCCCTAGGTTTTTTTTGTTAATTTTCTTTTTTTATATTTATTTATTTTCCTTTTTGTTGCCCTTGTTTTTTTATTGTTGTTGTAGTTATTATTGTTGTTGTTAGGACAGAGAGAAATGGAGAGAAGAGGGGAAGACAGAGAGGGGGAGAGAAAGATAGACATCTGAAGACCTGCTTCACTGCCTGTGAAGCGACTCCCGTGCAGGTGGGGAGACGGGGACTCGAACCAGGATCATTATGCTGGTCCTTGCGATTCGCGCCACATGCCCTTAACCCACTGCGCTACCGCCCTACTCCCAATTTTTTTTTTTTTAAGCATAATTTAAATCTCACTTTTGGTTTTTAGATGTGGATAGTGTCAGATATTTTATGTATGCTATAATAAAAGTGATACAAGTTTCAGATAGTTAAGTGTGCTTTCTGCTAAATCAGCTTTACAGAGAGATTAAAAATAAAGTATATGTTAGACAACCACAGTTTCCACCCAAGTTGTTCTTAGTGGAAACATAATAGCTATTTTTTTTTTAAACCTAGTTCCTCAGAACGAGCTAATTTTTTTTCTAATGGGCTACTAATAACTTTGATGTTATGGGTCACAGTTTCATGGGTTCTCCAAGAACAAGTTTACTCATTACTCTCAACATACCTTCCTCATCTACTACTTTTCTCTTTCCCATCTCCCTCCTCCTTCTCTCTCTTCCTTCTGGTGAACATGTGGAAACTGAGATACAGAGAAGTCTGAGGCTACAAATTAATCCATGACACTTGTGGAATTAGGGCTCAAAATCTCAGATAGCTGGGCCTCTGCTTTTTTCAATGACTACAACCAGCTGGGAAGTGAATTTGCTTACTCATAAAACTCTTAATTGTTCTTCCTTAACTTCTACTAATAACTCATTATTCATTTTTTTTTTTTTGCTGTGAATATGACTTTTCAGCAATCAGTTGACTTGCCTATTCAATTTATGATAAAAGAGTGGCAAACGGAAGGCAAAACTGCATTGCTAAAACACATCAATCTTGCTACAGAATGTAAGGGAGAGTAGTGCTAAGAAAACTTATCACAGCAACCACGAGCTGAGCAATTACTATAACTAAGCTAGCTAGATATTAGATATTGTGGCCAGTTGTTGTTCATGATCTCATTTGGTCTATTAGAAAATATGGGTTAGCAAACTATGGTCTGGGAATAGCTCCTGTTTGCTGTCTACTTTTGTAAATACATATGGAGACACAGTAACCTTCATTTTGCCCCCTGTATTATTTATGGGTACTTCTGCACAACAGTGGCAGTCAAACACATGTGACAAATACTATATGATTTGAAATGTTGAGAATATTGACTATCTGGCTCTTTATAAAAAGAGTTTGCATGTCTCTGGATTTACACCAGGATTTTCAAGTAAAATCTGAGGGCCCTGACATTTCTTAAGAGGTCTGGGAGGTAAAAACTCTTTAGATAACAATATTAAGACGTCACTACCATTCCCCCCTGGGTGAATATAAAATCGCTGTTACTTGAGCATGAATTAAGGGGATGGTGTTGCATTGACATAGCCTTGATCTTTTTTAGAACTCACGGGAACAAAATGTCAGATTTAGCAAAGAATGAACTGATGGGAGAGGTGGCTCAGTGGATAAGGTGCATGTCTTCCATGCTTGAGATCCTGGGTTCAAATCCATAACCACTGACAAGTCCCGAGGACAGATACAAGTGAAACTCCTGGATGATGGAGCTGTGCTTTGGTATGTCTCTCTCCCTCCTCCACCTATCATAAAAATTGGGCAAAGCACAGGGACCGGTGTAAGGATCCCGGTTCGAGCCCCTGGCTCCCCATCTGCAGGGGAGTCACTTCACAGGTGGTGAAGCAGGTCTGCAGGTGTCTATCTTTCTCTCCCACTCTCTGTCTTCCATTTCTCTCTGTCCTATCCAACAACGAACAACATCAACAATGGCAGTAGTAATAACCACAACAAGGCTACAACAACAAGGGCAACAAAAAGGGGGAAAAATGGCCTCCAGGAGTGGTGGATTCATGGTGAAGACACTGAGCCCAGCAATAACCCTGGAGGAAAAAAAAAAGATTAAAAAAAAGATAAAAAAATTGGGCTGGGGAGGTGGCTCAGCAGTAGAGTTCATGTGGAAGGCCCTTGGTTTTATTGCTGAACTGCAGTAAAACAGTAAAAATAACAATGCCCTGATGAAGCAGGAAAAATGATGTTCCTAAATGTTGACTCTTAATCAACTTTTTTTTTAGTATTATGGGTGACAAGATAGTAAGCAGGCACAGAGTGTGGGTGCCACATAGTGAGATACAGTTAGTTGGTCCTTGCCTTAAGGGAAAACTCTGGTGTCATTGAATTGAGAGCTGAACTTGCTATATTTTCTGACTTTTCAGACTTGAGTATTTGGTAGATATTTTCATGCTAGTCTGAGGAAAACAACTGGTATTGTGTGTTCTATTTTTTCAATCAATAGAAGAATTCAAGCTTTCAAATGAAAGTAACCTTGGAAAATTTGCACTTGTCATTGAAATTGACATCTTACTTAAAACTGGTGACTTGAGAACTGAGGAGGCTAAGAATGAGTCAAGAACAGACAGGAGTGTGTACTCAACAATGCTGAGCAGCCAGGCCCAGATCCATATCCCCTTATAGTTGAGTATCCCAATGGTTCCAACCCTGCCCACCCACCACTTGTCAACCCTGTCTTTTCTCCACCCCTGGCCCATGCTTCCAGCAGCTCCCCAGGAGAGTACAGCCTTTCCACTAGGAAGTCAGCCCCTAGGTCCCTATCCCCCTCCATGCCCACCATCTATCCCTGCTGTGCCTCCTGTAAATTTCCTGGCTCATGGAATGGTAGGATCAGTAACAGTTATGGACAAGAAAATGTGGAAGAAAATGAAAACTCATAGGAGAGTCAGAAATACCATTGGCATGGCAAGCATTCCTTCTCTTCCTTTTCTAGCAGTGACTCCGACTGAATACAAGGTCTGTACCATTCTCTCCAGGTCTGCTCTCTCATCAAGCTTCAGATACCCTCCAGTCCTGCTCTTCTGCCCCAGAAGGATAGGCAAACAAAATTGTCATGAGCTAGCAGAGGCCATCTTGTCACTGCTTGAAGACGGCTTATAGCTGATGAGTTTGGCAAGAGAACTACTTTATGACATTAGTGGCTATGGCTTATTTTTATTATTGTGGGATACAGTAGATCATATTTTGGAAGATCTATAGCTCAGTGAGTCACTATTTTAAAATGACCAATGTATTTGTTACAAATTCATGCATGAGCATTAAGACTCTTCTAAAAAATAAATTTCTGTATTGGGGATTACTGTTTTACATTCGACAGTAAATACAATAGTTTGTACATGCATAACATTTCTCAGTTTTCCACATAACAATACAACCCCCACTAGGTCCTCTGTCATCCTTTAAGAGTAGGTTTTTTTATTATATGTGCATTATACTGTGACAGTGCTTTTTTAAAAAGGAAAAAGAAACTGTGTTTCTTTTTCTTTCTCTTTAGCTAATCAAATATTGTTTTATTTCTTTATTGGGGAATTATACAGTCAATAGTAAATACAATAGTTTGTACATGCATAATGTTTCCTAGTTTTCCACATAACAACAGAACCCCCACTAGGTCCTCTGTCATTATGTTCCAGGATCTGAACCCTTCCCCTCCACCCACTAAATGCAGCATATTTCAATAGATTTGAATAACTGTATATTAAATTCATTGATAAATGTATATTAAATTGTATAACAAATGTATATTAAATTAAAAAACTGTTATTAAAGTCACTGAATCTACATGGAAATTTAACTTTAACAAAAAAGGACAGTTCTTACTTTAACATTTATAGTAATGGCAAGTGGAGAATAGGGATTTTTATATCTATATATTCATATTTTTAAAATTTCTTTATTGGGGATTACTGTTTTACATTCGACAGTAAATACAATAGTTGGTACATGCATAACATTTCTCAGTTTTCCACATAACAGTACAACCCCCACTAGGTCCTCTGTCATCCTTTGAGAGTAGGTTTTTTTTATTACATGTGCATTATACTGACAGTGCTTTTTAAAAAAGGAAAATATAAATTGCTTCAGAAATTTCATACTCCTGTTTAGAACAATCAAAAAGAATGGACAGAGTAGAAAAACTACTTTTAAATACTTCTCTGGGTCAGCAAGATGAAACAACATTCACAGAGATTCGAAATCAAATAAAAGTGGAATTGAAGGTGAATGATCTCTGAGCAAATTTTATGTGAGGTCATCTGACAAACAGTGGTGGCCATGAAGCTTTGCTTTGGTAAATGACATGGAAGACAAGGGACAAAGGCTGAGGCTGGCCTAACATGGGATTCTAATAAGGAGCCCTTGCACAGGTCTGGGACACCAATGAGCTCTGGTCTCAATTTAAGATTAAAATGAAAATGAAATGAATATGAAAAGGACAAGGAAGCCTCTTTGGTTTGACCATAGGGGTAAATGTCTCCCTTGAGAATTTATAACCACAAACCCATCCTGTGTGGGTTGGAACATGAATGGAAAATCTGAGTTGCTAAAAGAAATTGTAAGCACATATGTGAATGAAATATGTGATTAAATTAAAAACAAACACTGACAGTAAAAAAAAAAAAACACAGTCTAATTGGAAGGGTAAATCAAAATAAAACTAAACCAAAACACTAGCCAGGTATAGCATCCAAGTTCAGGAATACCTTTGACTAGAATTGAAATATTCAACAACCTTGCCTACTTAAAAGGTAAATTTGATGAAATTTAGAGTTTAACATTGCATGTGTAAAAAAAAAAAATCTAAGGCAACCATGAATAGACACAAAACCCCTCTCTTATCTGAACACTATTTGAAATCCTTCCCATGTCTGATAATTTGAACCTTAGATACCATTAATTCGGCTCCTCCTCTCAGCTGGGTTGTAAAGAGAAGCAAATGATTTATAGTATAAAATATTCAATAGTGAACTGACTGACAATGAAATCAGTCGCCACATAAATATCCTTCTACATCTTCCGTAGTCTATGGTTGTGAGCATTTAAGTGCAAAATAAATTTTAGTGATGAGTGACACTGAAAACTTTGCAAGAATGAAGATTTCAAGAAGTTTGTTAAAAATGCAACTGGATGGGCCTAAACAGTAGCACACCCAGTTAGACACACTTATCACCAAGCACAAGGACCCCACCCCGGTTGGGCTTGAGGCCCTGCTCCACCAGAGCCTTCCCCCCTCATCACCTGCAGGGGGAACACTTCACAAGTGGTGAAGCAGGATTGCAGGTGTCTTTCTCTCTCCCTATCTCCCCTTCCCTCTAAATTTCTGTCTGTACGTACAAATAAAAATAGAAAAGGGGGAAAAGGGGAAGGAGGGAAATGGCTGCCAGTAGCAGTGGATTCATAGTCCAGACACTGAGCCCCAGAGATAACCCTGCAGGCAAAAAGCAAACAAACAAAACCCCCAACCATCAACAATAAAAGCAATGGGAGAACCTGAAAATATTTAGAAAAGGTGGCTTGGCAGTTTCTGGACAGTTGTCATCTGTAGACAATGGAATCTGCTACAGTGATAATGCCATTTGGTGATTCAAAAGAGAATACTTTTAATAATAAAAATTAAAAGAGTCCTTGGGAAAACTGATGACTTACTTTCTAACTGTATTAATTATAGAAAAAACTTAGGTGCTAAAATAAAGACCATCTGAAATACAATGAGTTAAAGGAGACAGACGTCCCATCCCTCTTGCAGTCTAGCTCTGTGAGGTCACTCAGGGGTCCAAGTCTCTTCCATTTTCTGAATAGGGCATGATGCCCACCATGTCATACATAAAAACATGTCATACATTTATACCACTTTCCCATATTTGGGAGCTGCTCTCTTCTCTGATCCAGCTTTCTGGTCCTTTCTGGTCTCTCTTCTCTGATCCAGCTTTCTGGTCCTTTTTCCAGCCATCTCCTTTTTCCATCATCTCCCAAGACAATAAATTGGATCCACCTGCATATCAGCTGTCAGGCTCAGGAAGAAAAAAAAAACAAACTAGTATAGTCATGGGCCCTTTAGAATATAACTAAAATAGGCCTACTAGCTATCTGCAAAACGGAGACCCCAAATCTTCATCTACAATATTCTAGCCTTTAGGTTCATGATTAATCAACAATTTATTTGGCTTTATATGCTAACTCTTCTTTCAGTCATCACATCAGGTCGCAGATGCTACCATGATACCAACTGGACAGACGACCCCACCAATGTGTCCTGGAGCCCTGCTTCCCCAAAGCCCTACCCCACTAGGGAAAGAGAAAGGCAGGCTGGGAGTATGGATTGACCTGTCAATGTCCATGTTCAGCGGGGAAGCAATTACAGAAGCCAGGCCTTTCACCTTCTTAACCCCATAATGATCCTGGGTCCATATTCCCAGAGGGATAAAGAATAGGAAAGTTGTCAAGGGAGGGGATGGGATATGGAGTTCTAGTGGTGGGAACTGTGTGGAGTTGTACCCCTCTTAGCCTATGTTTTTTGTCAGTGTTGCCTTCTTATAAATAAAATTTAAAAAATGTGTCATACAGACCCTTCATCTTTCAGTTCAGAGGTAGGAGAAGAAAGGAAGTCCAGGACAATTTCCTTTTAAGCAAATAATAGAGAAGATGTCTGTATCTATGCACATAGAGATATCTACCTGCCTACCAACCTACTCATCCA
Organism: Erinaceus europaeus; assembly: GCF_950295315.1. Lineage (NCBI taxonomy): Eukaryota > Metazoa > Chordata > Mammalia > Eulipotyphla > Erinaceidae > Erinaceus > Erinaceus europaeus. The sequence goes on along the minus strand of NC_080170.1, from coordinate 51,449,280 downwards.
CCCATCTCTTTCTTCATTCCATTGGTGGGGACTAAATCACATGACCACAACTGCACATGAAGATGGGAAATGTAGTTTCTATCTGGAAAATAATGATTCTAAGAATAAAAGAAAAATCTGTTTTGAGGGAAGCTAGAAATATTCACAGACATTCCTGAAAAATTGACTATGTGATCATACTCTGTATATAATATGAAGTACAGGTGATACACCTCTAATTAGTGCTGAGGAACTAGGCTCACCCAAATCAATATCTGATTCATTCTTCAACTTCAAAAACTCTCACTATGTCAATTTGCAAATGAGGCCAAATAACTTTTAACTTGAGCAAAATACATGTACTCTAAAGATCAGGGAAAGCTTAGTAGATTAGAAGGTGTTTTGTGGTCTTTTTCTTTTCTAGTGAAGTGATTAGAAATTTTCATTTCTCCTCCACATCTATAGTTGAAATGACTCTCTAGTCACAATTTCTGTATTCAAGAGTTGTCACTAACCTAATTTCTATTTTTAGCTTTCATAAATTTTAATTGTAATTTAATTTCAACCTGTGGTTCCTCTTTTCACTCAGGTTGCACTTAGATGATAGGATTTATAGAGCATCCAGAAATTAATGGGCACTATTGAATCTGGCATTTGTTGTCACAGCTGTCATCCATCTATGTTTGATTCATTAAAAAACTACTTAAAATGCCTACACATGGGAGTCGGGCGGTAGCACAGTGGGCTAAGTGCACATGGCGCAAAGTGCAGGGACCAGCATAAGGATCCCTGTTCGAGCCACCAGCTCCCCACCTGCAGAGGAGTCGCTTCACAAGCAGTGAAGCAGGTCTGCAGGTGTCTATCTTCTCTCCCCCTCTGTCTTCCCCTTCTCTCCCCATTTCTCTCTGTCCTATCCAACAACAGTGACATCAATAACAACAACAATAATAACTACAACAATAAAACAACAAGGGCAACAAAAGGGAATAAATAAATAAATAAATGAAGGCCTACACATACCAGACCCTGAGCAGCCCTCTGCTTTCTTCCCTTAAAGAATGTAAGGTCCAATGAATTATAGTACATTGGTAACATTTCTGGTTCAGGAAAAAAGTATGTATGCACATCTGTTAGAGAAACTGATTTATAAGGCCAGGCAGGCTCTGAATGAAGAGAAAGAAAAGTGGTAACAAAATGGAAATTTGAGGGCTTCTTTTTTTTTTAACTATTTTTAAAATGTTTTTATTGTAATTATTGTTTTTATTGATGTTGTCATTGTTGGATAGGACAGAGAGAAATGGAGAGAGGAGGGGGAGACAGAGAGGGGGAGAGAAAGATAGACACCTGTAGACCTGCTTCACCGCCTGTGAAGAGACTCCCCTGCAGGTGGGGAGCTGGGGGCTAGAACTGGGATCCTTGCACTTTGCGCCACGTGTGCTTATCCCGCTGCACTACTGCCCAGCTCCCTGAGGGCTTCTTTCTTTATGCTCCATTTTTAGTGTATTTCACTCTGACCTGTGAAAACTGAGAGAGTGATATTCCATTTGGAATTCAGAGAAGAGTTAGGGTTAGGACATGTATGTGTGAGAAAGGCACACTATTTCTCCAGGGGAATTCCTCCTTTATGTTGGAAGGAGGCCTCTGTGCACACATGACCCTCCCTTTCTAGCTGCGGTGGACAAAGGGCCACTGCCTTTGCTACAGTCACAAAGTGGCTTCATCTCTAAGCATAGAAACACTACAGCTGGGACAGGCAGGGAACACTCTGTAATAAAATCCTGCGGTAGAAGTTAAGTGGTGTTGTTAAAATTCAGAGGCTCCAGCTGGCCGGGCTAGCTTCATGGGCGGGTAATAGAGACTCAAGGACACACGGCTGGGCAGGGAAGCTGTATTTCTTTATTCAGGAACAATGATTTATAAACTGAGACAAACTAATCACCAAACAGAACTCTCTTGCCTCCTTCCCCCGCAGCGGCGCCAAACACTCTCTAACTCTGGGACTCTGGAACTCTCTCAGGGTTCCTTGGGGCGGGGACAAGCGGGCCCGCGAAACTAGCAGGACTGAACCAATTTTCTTGGCGGGGGAGAGCTAGAACAACCCAATGTAAAGCATACAACAATTCCCCCTTTTCTTTTTAACTAAATGACCACAGTATCAGGGGTGTGGGGTGAACAGAAACCTCTATCATACAGGCATTTTAAAAAAAGAAACTGGCACAAACATGGAGAAACATGTAACAAGAACCAGTGTGCTGCCAAGGGAAGGCCTGAGGGGGCCATTTTTTTTTTTTTGCCTCTGTGGGCAAAACTTTATCAGCTTAAAAAAACATTTCTTGCCTCTGGGGGGCGTACTTGCCTTGACAGGCATTTGTATGGGGGTGGGGAATGGCCTAGAGTCCCAAAGGCAGCTGGCTGCAATTTACTTACTATGAAACAAAACTTGTTATTAGCATAACCACAGCACAATCTAAAATTTCTAATAGAGAAGGAATTTGAGACTTTTACATATCAACAACGTCTTTTTAACCTTTTATTACACCCATTCAAGATGGAGACACACCCTAGGTGTGCACAGGAAAGGAAACCTCAGGCATGAGAATAATTAGCATAGCCATTGTGTAATCTACCATTTCTAATAGAGAAGGTAATCGAGAGTTTTACATATCAACAAGTCTATTTAACCTTTTGTTACACCCATTCAAGATGGAGACACACCCTAGGTGTGCGCAGGTCTTGTTTAGACCAACTTAGTTAAAATATATTGATTGTTAACTAATTTTTACCTCAGACTTTAAATGTAAGTTAATTTTATCTTTATGAGAATTATGTTGAAAACCTTTTTCATTTAACTTAGCCTAGTAAGAATTTAGCCTTAAAGTTACTGTTTACCAAACTTTAAACACACACATAAACATGGTCATTAATACACAAGGAGAGAAATCTTTGTTACGAAGACATGTCATTTTAAACACGAATTTAAATCTGTACTGTCTTAGTTGTTGGGGGTCACCATCCGGAGGTGGCCTCCCGCGCAGCTCCACTTCAAGGAATTGCAGGTTGCGATCTCTGCACGAATCTCTGCGTACTCCAGCTTGTCTGCCTTCAGACCAGAGCTGAGGATCTCTACCAGGGTGCCCAGTTTCAGCAGGGAGCCTGGCAGGTCCAGGAGGTCCGGGATCTATATAGAATTCATAGCACATGGGTGGGCGGGCCAGCCGTGCAGAAGGCGCGGGCCGAGGTGCCCAGGGGTGGTGGCCATGATAGGCTGCCGCGGCCCTGCCCCATGGCCCTGCCATGTCTGCTGCCCTGTTCCATGGCCCTGCCATGTCTGCTGCCCTGCTCACAGTGGCCGAGCAGCGTGGAGGGATCCCGCATCCAGTGCCCTGCGCCACGCGGTGGAGAGCCGGCTCTTGTGGGCTGGCCTCGGGCTCCTGCGTGTTGGCATCAGGCTCCTGCATGTTGGCATCGGGCTCTAGCATGTTGGCATCGGGCTCCTACGTGCTGGCGTCGGGCTCCTGTGTGCTGGCGTCGGGCTCCTGTGTGCTAGCGTCGGTCTCCTGCGGGGCTGCGGGTGCGGTGCGCAGGGTTGTCTGGGCGCAGCCGGCTGGCTGGCTGCTCCACCAGGTGGGAAAGGCAGCTCCGCGCCTCGCCTCTTGCCCGCTGGCTCTTCCCGACTCCTCTGGCTGTTCTGAGTGCGCCCGAGCGAGTGGAAACCACAGAGTGGTCCAGAGATAAATGTTCCAGAAACAGCGAAACAGTCTCGTAAAGAAAGGGCAGAGGCCTTTGGAGATCTCTTCACAAGCAGAAGAGAAGGCCATAGTACATAGGTAGCCAAATTGTCTTCACTTATCTGAGAGATGCGCAGGTCAGGTCCATGTGGGTGCCATTTGTTGTTAAAATTCAGAGGCTCCAGCTGGCCGGGCTAGCTTCACGGGCAGGTAACAGAGACTCAAGGACTAACGGCTGGGCAGGGAAGCTGTATTTCTTTATTCAGGAACAACAATTTATAAACTAAGACAAACTAATCACCAAACAGAAATCTCTTGCCTCCTTCCCCCGCAGCGGCGCCAAACACTCTCTAACTCTGGGACTCTGGAACTCTCTCGGGGTTCCTTGGGGCGGGGATAAGTGGGTCCGCAAAACTAGCAGGACTGAACCAATTTTCTTGGCAGGGGGAGAGCTAGAACAACCCAATGTAAAGCATACAACAAAGTGGAACCATGAGAAGGAGCAGGCTGCACAGGGATAGAGAGAAGACAATTCTGACCTTGTCAATCAGTGTAATAAACTCACTGCAGGAGATGGCAATGGACATGATTGGCAGACCCAGAGAGGGAAGGTGGCAGGCAGGCTGAGGTTTGGGTGTGAGGCTTGCTTCTGTGGCCATGCTCTTTCTTTCTGGCCTTTTCAGCTAATCCCACTACCTTTTCTGTTCCTAGTGAAAGTGAATGTTGGCTGACTCACTGGAGCTGGAATCTTGGCTCTCCTATCTGCTGTGTTACCTTGGGGAAGTTACTCACTCTTTTTGAACCTCAGTTTCCTCACAACTGTGCATGCAAGGGTTTAAATACTGTAATTAGTATACACATAATTAATTCATCAGTGGAGCCTCACAAGATTAGAAATATGAAGCTCCTCCCACAGGCCTGTTATATCAGAGCACTTTAGAAATGCTAGTCTGTTTCCTGGATGCTGCTCCTTTCTCATTATGTTCTCTCATACACCTTATAGTATGCAGTTCTGGGTGTGCACAGAGGAGGTTGGTGAATATGACTCAACTATCCTGGACAACCCTTTATATAAAAAATAATGCCTAGGGGCCAGGTAGTGGTGCACCTGGTTAAGTGCACACATTATAGTTCAAGACCCTAGAGTCCACTTGCAGGGGGAAAGCTTCACACGTGGTGAAGCAGGGCTACAGGTGTCTCTGACTCCCTCCCTATCTCCCCCTTACCTCTCAATTTCTCTCTGATTCTATCCTATAATAAATACAATTAAAAGAAACAAACAAAATAATAATGTCTGTTCACCCAGCTTCATTTTTTTAAAAGAAATTATTTATAAAATGGAAACACTGACAAGACCATAGGATAAGAGGGGTACAATTCCCACCACCAGAATTCCATATCCCATCCCCTCTCCTGATAGCTTTCCTGTTCTTTAACCCTCTGGGAGTATGGACCCAGAGTCATTATGGGGTGCAGAAGGTGGAAGGTCTGGCTTCTGTAACTGCTTCCCCGCTGAACATGGGCATTGGTAGTTCAATCCATACTCCCAGCATATCTCTCTCTTTCCCTAGTGGGGCATGGCTCTGGGAAAGCGGGGCTCCAGGACATGTTGGTGTGATCATCTGCCCAAGATAGTCCAGTTGATGTCATGGTAGCATCTGGGACCTGGTGGCTGAAAAAGTGTTAACATATAAAGCTATACAAATTGTTGACTAATCATGAACCTAAAGGCTGGAATATTGCAGGTGAATATTTGGGGTCTCCATTTTGGAAATACCTACTAGGTCTATTTTAGTTATATTCCAAAGGGCCCATGATTTTATTAGTATTTTTCTTGAGCCTGACATCTGATATGCAGGTGGACCCAAGTTATTGTCTGGGGAGATGATGTCATGGCTGGAAGAAGGGCTATAAAGCTGGATCAGGGAAGAGAGTAGCTCCCAAATATGGGAAAAGTATATAAATACTGTTGACTGTAAACCCCATTGATTTGATCTGGGACCCATATTTAGCATCATTTTTTAAAAAGATTTATTTCCCTGAGAGGGAGTGTGCAGAACATGCCCTGATGTATGCTACCAGGGCTCAAATTCTGAACCTCATATATGTGACTCTCCAGCGGTACCACCTCTGGACTGGCATTCAACTTGGGCAGATGGTGTAGGTATTGTCTCTAGCATGTATTTTTAATAAGTGGGCTTTCTAGCCAGGGTCTCAGTTTGCCCTTTCTGGGAGGAAATCACCTAGGGCTTTGGGCAGGCATATCCACCCAGAGTCTCTGCAGAGTTGCCAGGCATATCCCCAGGCAACCCCCTCATATGTGTCTTCTTCACTGTTAGGGGCTCTCCAGCAGAATCTGAGCTGCTCCAGGCTTCCCACTGCCACCCAGTCTTTCCACTGTGGCATCTTCGCCTGGAGATCTTGTAAGAGACAGCCACTGCACCACCTTTCCCACAGTTGTTTCTAGTAAGGACAGTCTGGGCCTCAATAGTTAGGAAATAGAAGAGAGGAGCTCAGATTCATACACAAGAGGAAAGCAAACTCTCCAGGTCAGATTAGAAATGAACCTGAACTTTATGGTGTATGGATGTCAGTCTTTTTTTAGTGAACTTCTAAAGTCTACCTTTGTCTAAACGTCCTCTCTCTTTTTGTAATCCTTAGGAATTTAAAATTATTGTTGTTGGGGGGATTGATGGCTTACAGTAAATACATTTGTTGGTACATGTATAAAATTTCTCAGTTTTCTAAAAAATTCACCCCCAGCCTAGGTCCTCTTCCACTGTCATGTACTAGGACCTGAATGTGCCCCTCCCCCTTCCTTTACTTTGGTGAAATACAATAAACCCAGTCCAAGTCCTACTTTGTACTTTCTCTTTCTGTTACTTCTTAAGTTCTGTCCATGAGTGGGATCATCTCATATTCACTCTCTTTCTGGTTCATTTCACTTAACATGATTCTTTCAAGCTCCATCCAAGTTGGGGTGAAGAGGGTGTCATGTTTAATTCCTTACTCTATATCCCCAGGAGAGGAATTTCAGGGCCTATTTCTAGCTTTTTGAGAGTTCTCTGGACTGTTCTCTACAGGGGTTGGACTAGCTGACATCCTCACCAGCAGAAGGAGGGTTCCTTTACCCACATAGCCTCTCCATTTGTTGTTACTATCCTTTCTGATGTATGATATTTTCACAGGAGTGAAGTGGTTGTCTCATTGTTCTCTTAATTTGCATTTCTCTGACAATGACTTGGAGCATTTTTTCATATGTCTGTTGGCTTTTTGATTATTAACCTTTTAAAACTATTTTTAATATATTTATTTAATCCCTTTTGTTGCCCTTGTTGTTTTATTGTTGTAGTTATTATTGATGTTGTCATTGTTGGATAGGACACAGAGAAATAGGGGAGGGGAAGACAGAGGGGGGAAGAAAGATAGATACCTGCAGACCTGCTTTATTGCTTGTGAAGCAACTCCTCTGCAGGTGGGGAGCCGGGGGCTTGAACCAGGATCCTTACGCTAGTCCTTGCGCTTTGGGCCACGTGCACTTAACCCGCTGCAATACCACCTGACTCCCATTTTTTAAATCTTTTAAAAATATTTATTTAGTATTGGACAAGCAGAGAGAAATTGAGAGGGGAGGGGGAGACAGGGAGAGAGACAGAGAGGTACCTGCAGCCCTGCTTTCTGCCTGCAGGTTGGGAACAGGGGGCTTGAACCCAGTTCCTTGCACACTATAATGTGTGCACTCAACCAGGTATGCCACAGCCTGGCTGCCCTACCTTTTAAAATGACTAAAAAGGCACCATTTGGAGGGCAGTTCTAAAGGGCCACTCTCCCCTCCTCACCCCCCCACCTCATTACCACCATGGTGAAGAAGGGCTATATCCCCAAAGGTATTCTTTTAAAAAAATTATTTATTTATTTATTTATTTATTTATTTATTTATTTATTTATTTATTTATTTTTAATAGAATAGAGAAAGAGGGACCACGGCACTGCTCAGCTCTGGTTTATGATGGCCTTGGGGATAGAGCCTAGGACCTCAGAGCCTCAGGCATGAAAGTTATTTGCATAACCATTATGCTGTCTCTCAGCCCTCCCTAAGTATTCTGATGTCGGGGTGTGAATGAGGATGGCAGTGGAGTCAGCTGGTGTGTCCAGGAAAAAAAGAGTTTTCCAGATATTTAAGCTAAAACCTTTCTGCCTTTTAAATTCTGGATCAGTTCTTTCTGTGAGGTCACAAGGAGGAAATGCTTACCAAAACCCCTCCCCTTTGCTTCCAGTATCAGAGCTCTGCTGCCTGATGCTATCGGGTGTGGTTTTCTTTTTTCCCTGGTGAACTGACTTTCCCTGATTAAGGTTGGGACTTTTTCTCCTTGGTCATTTCAGGTCCTTTAGTGGAGTTTTTGTCTTTAGTCTATGATATTTGCTTTGCTTACTCAGGCCTATTTAATTTTCTCTTAGACCCCCTCTCCCTGCACCCTGAAGCCCCTCCACCCCATTATTTGGATGTCAGAGAGAGTCACCATCATAGATTGCCAATAAGGTTCTCAGTCTAGCATGCTAGTTTAGCAGTAAGAAATAAAATGAGGACCAAGACTAAATGCAGACTAGAAGGAGGACAAGTACCTCTGAGCTGGGTGATTTTCTTTCTAGTACTGGCCAACCAAGTTTCATGTTGTGCCACATGCATTGTTGCTTTTGTCTCACATCACCCTCAGCCAAATCCTAAACCAGAAAGTTTGCATTTGCAAGATGAGAAAAATCAAGGCTTGGAGAAAAAGAAAGTTTTGCCAAGGGATCCTAGTCGATGGTGATCCTGGAACTGAAATCTGTATTCTTGACCTTTACTCAGCCATGTAAAGAAAACTATCACATAGGGTGAGCTTGTCAAATGGCTTTGGCTGAGTTATACAACCTCCACCTCTGGTGTTTCTAGTACTGTCCAAAACTGAGCTCTCCTGCAAACTGCCTCCCCATCTGTCCTTCACAGTTTTCCTTAGCCTCAGTCAATGGCATCCTATTCTTTATCACTCTGGGAACATGGTCCAAAGATCTCTGTGGGGTGCAGAAGGTCTGAGGTCTGGCTTCTGTAATTGCTTCTCTGCTGGACATGGGTATTGGAAGGTCTATCCATACTCCCAGCCTGTTTCTATCTTCCCTTAGTGGGGTAGAGCCCTGGGAAGGTGGAATTCCAGGACACATTGGTTGTGGGACTATGTGAAAGCTTGGTAGAGCTTAGGGAAGCTCTCCCATCCTTGGATGGAGGTCTGGAAAGACACCCAACTGTTAGCCTCTCTTCTTATAGAGATGAGCCAAGAGGGAAAAGTCTCCCAGACTCAGTTTCTCCTTGTTAGTCTCTCAAGCTCACAGAAAGCCTACAGGCCTCTCATACTTAGTTTCCCTTGCTAGCAGCAGGCCAAATGGCTGCCTGCTTTAGGGTTCACTCAAAGTTCACACATCTACTTCACCTTTTGATCATATAGGAGAACACACTCTATCATACACCTCCCAACACCAGACAATGAAAAGCCCCAAATTCTATTTCCTTGTGTTCTTTGATATCTATGATTTACATCAAGTTTTGTTTTTCTTTTCTCTACCTCACCTCACTGGTTTAACCCCTATGCTTCTCTCAAATGCCTTGGGATAATTAACCTGCCTGCATCATGGAGACTAATCATTTTGACCTTTATGTATCACATCAGTTCTTGTCATACCAGCCCCCTACCATAGGGGCAAGCTGACCTTTAAGAAACCTGTAATTTCTGACATATGTGAAAAATGTTCTTTGTTTAACTGTCTATATAAGCCCATACCCATCTCCAAATACATGAGTGTTTGTACCAGAATACTCCCCATGCCTCCTTTCTGAATCACGTGGTACCTAAGAGCTGGTGAGGGAGGGTCGGAGACTTACCCCCTGGCTGGAGCCACTCCATGTAAGTGCCAGCAATTGGTGAGGTCCTCTGCCCAAGGAAGTCAGGTTGTCATCATGGTAGCATCTGCAACTTGGTGGTAGAAAAAGCATTAAGATATAAAGCAGAATAAATTGTTTAATAATCTAAAACATAAAGTTAAGAATATAGCAGATGAGATTTGGGGTCTTCATATTGGAAGAACCTAGGAAGTCTATTTTAGGTATGATCCAGGGGCCCATGACTTTAGTAATTTTTGCCTGAGCCCAACCACTAACATACACGTGGGCTAAAAGTATTATTTGGGGAGATGGTGTCAGAGTTGAGAATAGGACTAGAAAGCTGAATCACGGTAGAGAGTAGCTCCCAAATATGGGAAAGTATATAAATACCATTAATTATAAACCCCATTGATCTGACCAAGAGCCCATGTTTATTCATATTTAGCACAGGAGGCCATGTAACCTCTGCATCCCTGTCAGTCTGAGCACACATTCTATGGTCATAGCTAGGAACACTCTAGGGGGCACTCACTTCAGGACCAATCTTCCTTGAGTGGCACAGTATGTTGATCCAGCGTCCTATCGGAGAGTGGGGTGGTCCCTACCATTATTGTTCCATATTGAGAGCAAGGTCCTGTAGAGGCCCACAAGAGGCCTTATGATATTGTTCCTGATGGAGATGACCAGTGGTGGTGGAGAGAGGGATCTGTTAGAGGTCTAGATCCATCACATCTATGTAGTAACCCTCAGTAGGGCCCTGGATATTGAGTGGCCTGGTAGTGGCCAAAAGGACCATCATTAGAGTGTGTTGGTCTCTAGTCTTTATCCAGCTTTTGTAGTCCTTACTTTATCTAGCAGTCAGGGTCTTTATAGTCTGATGCTTCTTATAACTTAAAATAGTGTTATCTTCTCTACAAGTCAAAAAAGAAAGGCAATAACCTTTTACTATTCTAAGCAGTAACTAATAAGTTGGTGAAAAATATTAATGTTCAATAAGCAGTAACAGTTTAATAGTTCAAGAAAGTAAAGCAGAGGGAGGTTGTATAACTTGGTCAAGTTCATCTGACAACAGTGGAATCCTGCATTGCAAACTTTATTTTACTTATTTTAAAATAAAAAATTAATTTAACTCAAAATAAATTAAGAGCATTTGGGAAGAGATAGTTTGGAGGATTCAGATGTAACAGAGTGAACTGTACAGATAACTGTTGAAGCAGCATGATAGACACATGGGGGTTTGCTACTCATTTTTTACATTTTGCTTATGTTGACTAATATGAAACAAATACAAAAACTTATCATGAATTAAGTGTGTGTATATCGTAAATGACTGAAGAAAAATGATAACAGCATCATATTCCTTTTACACAAATTTCCTCGCTGTTAAGGGCACATTCTGTATTTTATTTTCTTCAGAACTTTCTGAATGCTTGTATATACACAAATTTCTAATTTGTCATGTATTTCACTAAAAGTATACATGGATTTTAATATACATATCATACTATAATATATAAATATCAGCAAATATGCTCCAAATATTATTATAAGAAATAAAGTAGGATATTATATATTGGTAAAATGGTCACCCATCAGCATTTGAGTATTACAAAAATATATGGCACTAAGATCAGGCCCCAACATTGATCAAGTAATTTTAGGTATTGTTCAAGGGAGAGTTCAACAGTTTTGCAATAATAGTCATTCATTTCAGTATCACAATCTCAATAGTGAATAGGACATATAGGCTAAAAACCACTTAGAGTATTGAGAATTTCAACAACATAAATCAGGAAACATAAATATATTAGAACATTTAATGCAACAATATACATTTCTTATGTTATTAAAGAGATTTGATATAAGATAGGGACAGTGAGGTAACATCAAAGTGGTTGTATACCTATTAGAGGAATGTTGGCTCTCATGCTTGGGCCAGGGGTAGACAATGAAGTCTTAGTAACTAGTGAGATACAGGAAGAAGGGACTTCTGCAGACAAGGAGCTGGAAACTATCAGGAAGAGAGGAAGGATCCTTGAAGTGGAGACTTTGAGCTTTAGGTTCTGTGATTCCTCAACATTTCATGAGCACACCCCTCCCCACCCACACACACAGGGCCTAATCCACAATAGGAGCATAGACAACAAGTCTGGAATGCCAGGGTGATTAAACTATGCCAGGAGTCTGATAATCAGAAAAAAAAAAACAGTTAGTTTCCAAAGAGAGAAATGTTGACAACGGTGACATGCACCAACCTGGGTCCATCTGTGAAACTTGTGAATGTTCCCTAGGCTATCCTGGAGACCACACTGAGGGGTGTGATGGGATTGTGCCACCATGTGCATCAGGTTTGTCTAGCACTAGACATTAGATATAGTCCAGTATCTATATAATAGTTACTAGTCATATAAGATAAAAAATAAATGGGAATATTAACTCTAATAATGCTTTATCTCAGCTAATACTGAATGTAGCACTAGGCTGATAAACAGCAGTCTGGGAAAGCAAGCCCCCAATTTGTAACATTAACCAGTATCTGTGGAGTATATACTTTCTTCTCCATTAATTTCAAGCTAATGATACAGATCATTAAAAGTAACAACTGTTGAATGCTTTCATGTGTCTGGCACTATGTCTGGATGATTAAATGAAGGCTGAAAAAGTAAATAACTTGTCTAGTGGAAAACCCTGGAGCAAGAGAGTAAAAGGATTAAAGGATGGAAATTCAGAAGAACTGCAACTGTCACTGTCCAACCTAGTTCAGCTCCCATCAGTGGTCCTGAGCGGCTACTGGAGGAGCTGGGACATAACAAATGGATGTAGCCTGGGGAATTGGGCGGTAGTGCAGTGGGTTAAGCACAGGTGGTGCAAAGGGCAAGGACCCGAGTAAGGATCCCGGTTCGAGCCCCGGCTCCCCACCTGCAGGAGAGTTGCTTCACAGGTGGTGAAGCAGGTCTTCAGGTGTCTGTCTTTCTCTCCCCCCGTCTTCCCCTCCTCTCTCCATTTCTCTCTGTCCTATCTAACAATGACAACATCAATAACTACAACAATAAAACAACAAGGGCAACAAAAGGGAATAAATAAATAGATAATTGTTTTGTTTTTTTAAATGGGTGTAGCTTGGACATTCACCACCAGAGGAATACAGGCCTTACATGCAGAACCCTGACACAGGGCAGACCATGATCTGTACTGAAAGGAGAGCTCCTCCATCTTCCCCAGACTGAGCTATGAACGGAAGAACAGTGGTATGAGAGGGATTTGGGTTACCTGGACCTTGAGCACTTGCTAACTGGGCATCCTTGAGACTTCTGAATCTGTGATAGAGCAAAAAGTTGAAATGTAGGGTCCAGGCTCAACCATGATTAGTTTAAAAAGTTTGAGCTAGGCTAGAAAGGAAAAGGGCAGGAAGTGCCGGAAGCAGAGAATATAGCATAAAGGAGGAAGGAAGACCAAGAGGAATTCCCTAGGTCAGTTTGATTAAAGCTGCTGGGGTTTTTTCTGTGTGTGGTTTTATCAGATAGGATAAACCCCAGGGATGATTAGCACAGGTCAAGGAGGCAGAAATGACTGTTCAAACCAAGTACAGTGGTATTGGGGGTGTCAGGAATACAACATCAAAAAGAGAAAAATCAGGTCATCACAGCTCAGCTGTGTATTCCTCTCCATCCTAACTCAGAGTCTGATCAAGGAGATACCTCATGTGGTTCCTTATGTGGAAGAGTTATTGATTGGAACTAGGAATCTATGTTTTCTTCTGGCTGTTTTGTTTTTCTCCACCCCCCCCCAATTTGGTTAGCTAAGCTAAGTTCACTATTTTGTGTTTGTGTGTGTGGGGGGATAGAACATGCTAGCACAAAACAGGGATGAATATTCTATTGACATTTGAGTTTCAAAAGCTCAGGTCAAAAGGGAAGCAAACAATGTCAGATAAGTTAGTTCAGTCTTCCTGATACTGCAATGAAGGAAAGATCCCTTTGTGTGGAGTTAAAAAGAACTAAGGGGATGAGCTGAGTGACAGTAGAAGATAGAGCTAAGTTAGCCCTGCTTCTGCTGAACCCTAGGCTGGCTTTGACCAAACTACTCAGGTCTAAGATGTGAGATGTTTCTCTGGAAGTTTCTAGTGGTATGTTTAAGAGAGACTTACCCTAAATCTTCTTGGCTTTCCTCAAATTCCTTTCTCTCTCTCGATAATTTATATTTTAACTGTGATTTTCAGGTTTTGTGTACATACAAATCTTTTCAAAATATGGATTCTGATTTACTAGGTCTATCTGGAGTGGGACTCAAGATTCTGCATTTGTAGGAGGCTCTTGGGTGAGGCTGATACTGCCAGTATAGGGCATATATGCTGTACTTTGGGCATATCTGTAAGTGAGACATGGAGATCAGTGTGGTCTTATATATACCCCATAACAACCTGACAGTAAGGCCCTGATTGGAAGAGGAAGAAACTAAATTTGTTCAGTATCTCACTCAGTGACTTGAGATCAGGATCTCAAGATAAGTGACTGGAGAGCTTTTGCTAATATAACAGGATCTAGGTTATCTAGGACATCTTTATAGCAATATCATCACCATCTATGCATGGCTAGAGTGGATATGTACAGGGATCACAGATATTTATCCTATACCACATAGGAGAGTGTTGATTGGACCTGCAGAAAACCTCAAGAGGTATTCAAGATATAGATAGCCTATGTCAGTGAAGAAATAAGTACCGAGAAGACTTTGCAGCATTAAGGAGATATCTCAGAGTTAGAATGGAGAACTTGCATGCCCAAGACTTCAAAGGTCTCATGTTCAATCTGTGGCATTATCAGAGATATATACCAGAAATAAGCAATGTTCTAGTCTATCAGCCTGTCTCACTCATAAAAATAAATGAATCAGTAAATCTTTTTTAAAGGCCCTAATGATTTAAAAGCACATCACAATAACATCTGCTTAGGGTCTTCTCTGTCTATATACTCTGCTCTGTGTATAGACAGAGAAGACCCTAAGCTCCAAACGGTATTCATACACTCGTTACTTACAAGGACATGGGATGTGACAAGAGAAAATGTAGTCACAGAGAACATACCTAAAGGTAGAAACAATGGTGGTACTAAGAAAAAAAGAAAAAAAAAAGACTCTTTGTTCTTTCCTTTCCTTTTCTTTCCTTTCCTTTCCTTTCCTTTCCTTTCCTTTCCTTTCCTTTCCTTTCCTTTCCTTCCCTTCCCTTCCCTTCCCTTCCCTTCCTTGCCCTTTCTTTTCTTTTCTTTTCTTTTCTTTTCTTTTCTTTTCTTTTCTTTTCTTTTCTTTTCTTTTTTTGCCTCCAGGGTTATTGCATGGGCTCGGTGCCTGTACCATGAATCCACTGCTACTGGAGACCATTCCCCCCCCCTTTTGTTGCCCTTGTTGTTGTTTTTCAATCATTGTTGTGGTTATTATTATTGTTGTTGTTGTTGTTGCTGTTGTTGCATAGGACAGAGAGAAATGGAGAGAGAAGGGGAAGACAGAGAGGGGGAGAGAAAGATAGACACCTGCAGATCTGCTTCACCACCTGTGAAGCAACTCCCCTACAGGTGGGAAGCCAGGGGCTCGAACCGGGATCCTTATGCTGGTCCTTGTGCTTCACGCCACGTCTCTTTGTTGTTTTCATCATTTTCATGTGTTACAGTCTCTGGGGGCTACCATAACAAAATACTGTAAACCTGGTGCTTAAAATAACAGCCCCCCACCCAGTTTGGAGGCTGCAAGGCCAACAAGATCAAGGAACCAGCATAGTCAGGGTGTGGGAAGAATTTCTTTTAGACCCATATGTGGCACCTTCTCCCTGTTCTCACTGGACATAAGGAGAGACAGAGAAAGTTTTCTGGTTCCTCTTCTTAGGAGAATACTTATCCCATCAGACCAATCCCCAGGCTCAACTACCTAATTACCTTCAAAAGTCCCATTTCCAAATGTTGGAATTTATGACTACAACAAGTGAATTTTGGAGAGACAAACATTTAGTCCATAACTTCAAACACTGAAGATTTGGTACAGTTAAAATAGACAAACTTATTTTAAATCCCAACACTGTTATGATTTAGTTGATGCGAGATTCTGGGTCATCAAGTCAGAGATTGATCAGTGATAAGCTAGTGTTTCCAGGGGGACAGAATGAAAGGAGACATTTTTGTCTTGTTCTCAGGAGTCACCCAGGAAGCATAAGATATATTGCCTTTCACTGATAACCTTGAAAAAATAAAATGTAATAGGTAGGCAGACATATTTTCACTTCTTGGATGAATGTACATGTGATATGTTAACATAGACATATCAGCTGTCTACTCAGTGCCCGGGACAGACACAGAACCTACACTTTCATCTGAATAACCAACAGTATTATAAAGACTCCAGGATAAAAGGAGTTGGATTCAGATCTCAGCTCTGCCATGCTCTCTTATCAAGTCTGACCTTAGCTAAGTTAGTTTATTCCTCTAAGCTTTAGCTTGTCTCAGTAATAAAATGGGGAGCAAGGTAATACCTCCTCAAAGATTTTTGATGAGTGGTAGAGAAGTACTTCAGGACAGAGAGCAAACACACAACTTAAGATTGAACACCAAATTGCTATACTCATAGTTAATTAAAGAGCTGGGCACCTGACCAGGTTCCCTAGCCTTACCACCTTGGATATTTTAGGCTGACAGTCCTTGTCGTGATGGGAGTATTCCTTTGTGTTGTTGGGTATTTGCAGAATCCTGATCTCTACTCACTAGAAAGTGTGACTCCCAGCCCCCCCAATCCAGATAATCAAAAAATATCTCTGACATTGCCAAGTGACTAGGGTTTGGCAAACTCTTCCCCAATTAAAATTACTAGTTAGTCCAGCTTATACTCAGTATAGTACATAGGCAAGTGTATAGGGGAGAAGGGGATTTGTTCCTGCTCTAAGTGTAGATTTGATTTTGGAATTGCTACTATTTAAAGAAAACTATCTTTGGGAAAAATGAATATAAGTTCTGTATGTAATAGTTTCATGAACATTTACAACTACAAAAACACATCTAACCTTTCACTTTGATGACAGTTTATTGTTAACAATTATATTTTAACAAGTTAATTTACTTAAATGAAGATTCCACATATCTTGTTATGAAATGAAAGTTCTAATTAAAATTTTCACATATTCTTGGCATTGCATAAATATTTTAAACACAGATTAAAATGTGATTTTGTGAGTGCCAAAAATCTGTCTAGATATTTACTTTCCATAGTGGTACAGTACCTCATGGTCTTATTTCCACAGACAGAAGAAAAATTTTTTTGTGGCAGTTTTGTGCCACTAAGTTTTAGAATCTATCATCATGCCCCAAAATAACTTCAGGCGGTCAACTGAAGGTAAAGAAAAGTAGCAAATATGAAGAATGAAAGGGAAAATCAGAACCAGAACAAAAGGGGTTGGCAAATAAGGGGTTTGAACCCCAAATGGAATATCATTATGTGATTTGCATATGAATGAGCAGTGTCCATCCGGTTTCTATGAAAAGTACACATTTCAGGTTTGCTCATCTTTCACATAGAAGATCAAAGTCCAGCTATGAGGAGATGTCTGCAATTAATAGTTCTATTTTCAGTTTTGTTTAGACTCTCATTTTTTTCTGGTACTGAAAATAGCAAATTCTAGCTCCTCTATAAGAAAATTAATTGGATTTGATAAATGTCTGTAGAAAGATTCTTCTGGTTCTGAAATTGAGTGAAAAAACAAGTGTCCTGACTTCAGAATCTTGCATCATCTTGGGAGATACTGAAATTGACTTATAGAGTTCTAAGACAAGAATATGATAAATGCTTTCCACACAAGAGTAGAAACAACTGTATTGCTCTGGTAGACCCAGGAAGGCTGCTTCTCATAGAAATGGAAAGGTACAAGAGTTCTCAGTGGTCATTTGGACAGAGTTACAAATCTGAGTACTGTGGAAACTTTTGGAAATACAGTTTCACAATTCTGAGTAAGAATATCTAGAGTGAAGAGATTAGAAACCTGTATTGTACAAAGCTCCCCCAGTGACAGTGATAATCAACTAAGCTTTTGGGAACACATCTTACAGGTAATTCATATAGTGCTAAAATCTCCTAAGCAGTATTCTGTCTAAGGGTTTTCATCTGGAATACAGCCAGCCCTTTTGTACTACTACAAATTCACTACGTCACCAGGTAGCTAATTCTTCAAGGGAAATGTGTAGTGGTTTTGATGGTGAAAGAGGAAAAGGATACTTGAAGCAGCATGTCTATAAATAGTCAGGAAATAGAGGGAGATGATGTTGGAGAAGAAAGTTGGGGCTTCATCCTGGAGCATCTTGTCCAGCTGAAGAATTTTAGCTTTTTTTTTTTTTTTTTTTTTGTGGTCCAGGAGGTGGCGCAATGGATAAAGCATTGGACTTTCATGCATGAGATCCAGAGTTCAATCCCTGGCAGCACACATACCAGAGTGATTTCTGGTTCTCTCTCTCTCTCTCTCTCTCTCTCTCTCTCTCCTCTCTTCTCTCTTTCTCTCTCTCTCTCCTATCTTTCTAATTATTAAATCTTCTAGCGTTTGCCCTTCTTCCGTAGCCAGTCAACAGCGTCAGGTTGAGCCTGATGTAAAGTTTTGAGACCTCCTTTGAATCTGGAGAGGTGGCAGTCATTGACTATGTGGGTCATAGTCTGTCTGTAGCCACAGGGGCAGTTCGGGTCGTCTCTGGCTCCCCAGCGAGCCATGGCCTGTTCGATAGTGATTGAGGAGGGCCCAATCATAACGTGCTAGGTCAAAGCCGGGTTGACGCTTGCAGGGGTCTGTGATGAGGTGTTTGTTCTTTACCTCAGCTGACTGCCAACTCTGTTTCCAAGAGTCTGGAACAGAGAAGTTCAGTGTAGGCGTAGGGGACCAGACTGGGTGACGAGACGTCAAGCGTTGGACAGGGTGGGCGAAGATATCCGCGTATATTGGCAGGTCCGGTCGAGCGTAGATGTGGGAAATGAACTTAGATGATGCCGCATCCCGACGAATATCTGGCGGGGCGATGTTGCTAAGAACTGGCAGCCATGAAACCGGGGTGGAACGGATGGTTCCAGAAATTATCCTCATGGAGGAATATAATTTGGAATCGACCAAGTGGGCATGGGGGCTACGGAACCATACTGGGGCACAGTATTCTGCAGTGGCATAGCATTATTAAATAAATGAAGTTATTAAATAAAGTTATTTAATAACTTTAATATAAAGTTATTAAATAAATGAAGTTAAAAAAAAGAATTTTAGCTTTTTAACCTATGAGATGGAGCCCTGATAGGATTCAGTTCACATCTGGGTTTAAGAAGCCTACCTTAGTAGAAAGGATTGGAGATCAAAGAGAGTGGAAGTAGGCAGAGCAGCTGGACTTCTCATTCAGGATTTCAAATACGGTCATGGGGAATTGGATCAGAAATTAGGAAGGACAAAGAAGGGAACATAAGCCATATTGAAAGGAAAACTGTACTGACTTTGACTAGAGGCAGAAAGGAGTCCAAATTAACTCTAGGGTTTTGAGAGCATGGAGTTCTAAGAACATTCACCAGAATGAAAACATCAGGATAAAAAGAAGGTTGAGAAGTTATATGGCAAATTATGTTTCTGACACTTCTAATGTATCTGTTTCCCTCACCTTTCACTTAAACTGTCACCTATCCCAGGGTGAAGCTTAGAAGGAGACTCTTCATGTACATTTAAGAATGAGTACTCTACACCCTTATCTCTGGCATAGCTACCTGTTATGAGCACCTTCTAGGCTGTGAGTGTGCTTTCTTCCTGACTTTGACCTCTGGGAGAACTAAGTGTGACTGGTTTAAGCCTTCTATTTTCCCCCAGTATGCAGATATCAGGTTCACACTTGTCAACTGGACAGATGATTACCTTGCTTAGAAACAAATTCAACTGCAGATCTGACTACCCAAACTCTGAATGTAACCAAACAATAGAAAACCAGACCAAAACAACAAAAAGTCAAGCAGAACCCCAAATCCTCCACATAGCAAAATATTCTAAGGTTTCCCAAGTATAAGTTATTATCCCACTAGTCAAAGTACTTTTATTTTCCATACTTGTCTTAAATCACTCTTAATTTGGAAATTAAAGAGCAATGGAAGATAAATGCTTGGGATAGAATCTAAGATTTCATTCCAAAGCTAAAATACATAGATCTCTACGTGTGGATCCATGGACAAATAATTAAGCATCACACGGAGACCTCTCTACAGCCATGAGCAACCTTTACCTCAGCTGATAATTGTTTATCTTATGGAACTGAACTTTTGATAACTATACTCAGACTTTATGGACCTAGCGTACTCTTAATCCCTGATGATAATTGCTTATTTTGCCTTATACTCGTTTTACCCTAATAAAACCTTCTATTGTTTAAACCTGTTCTCAGCTCCCCACTGTGAATCCTTTTACATACCTCAGCTCCCCAACCCCTTTTTAGGTAAGTTACAACAGGCTCACTCAGTTAAGTGCACATAGTACTATGCACAAGGACCCAGGTTTGAGCCTCTGCTCCCCACAAGTGGTGAAGCAGGTCTGCAAATCTCTTTCTTCCCCCTCCTTTCAACTTCTTTTTTTTAATGGTATTATCTTTGTTTATCTATTGGAAAGAGACAGCCAGATATTGAGAGGGAAGAGGGGACTGAGAGGGAGAGAGAGAGACACCTGCAGTCCTGCTTCACCACTTGTGAAGCTTTCCCCCTGCAAGTGGGGGGCTCGAACCCAGGTCCTTGTGCACTGTAACCTGTGTGCTCAACCAGGTGCACCACCACCTGGCCCCTCCTCCTCTTAACTTCTTTCTGTCCTATAGAATAAAAAATAGGAGAAAAAAAAATTAAAAAACACGGGGAAAAAATGGCTGCCAGGAACAGTGTATTCATAGTGCCACACAAAGCCCCAGTGATAAACCTGGTGGCAAAACAAATAAGAAACACTAGACCACTGCAACATCAATAGTGAAATGCTTACACAGTCTATCAAAAGGTCTTTCATGGAACATCCCGACCAATTGTTATGTAATTATCTCTCTCCTCCCACTTCCTTCAAAGAATGTGATGAAGCTTTGAGAATGTGTTCAGTAAAAAAGAGAAACAATTAAGTGGGAAACTTCACCTAAACTGCAAACAAGAACTGTAAGTTAGCAATAGGTGGCAGGAGACAGAAGAAATAGAGGTGACCCTCAAGTGTGTGGCTCCAACCCTAGCCTAACTGCCCTATACTTCCTGGAATGACACAGAATAGAAATTCATCCCGGCACACAGCTCTCTCTCTCCTCATCACTCCCAGAGGAAAAGCAGTCTTTGAAATGGTCCTTTCTCTTCATAGTAGGCATGATGCTAATTCAGGGAATAACTCTCCTCCACAAAGGCTAATGTTTTCATCCTTTTGGCAGTCATTTAAAAATATTCTCTGTGATTTCCACTATTAGTAAGTTTCACAGTTTCCAGCTAGTTTTCCTACAAGTTCCAATAATATTTTAGGTTTATTGCTATTTATTTTTCAGTCAGTTTTCGAAAAGTAGTAAGTAATTGACTATCAATTTATTAAAGTAACTTTCCTGGAGGAAGTGTTGATCTAAATGTGTACAATTTATTTCTCTATGATAAGTGTCAGCACAGCACCATCAATTTGTCATCTTCCTCCACCATTGGACAGTGGGTCTTAAAGCCTCTTTCAGCCAGCTCCCTCCCACCCCCCCACTCTTAGAGTCCTTGGATCTGCTGTAATCAATTAATGTATCATCCTCTTTCCCCTTTCTTTGCTTTTCATGTCTCACTTATGTGTGAAGTCAACAGTATTTGTCCTTATCCTTCTGACTTACTTCAAATAACATGATTCCTTTAAGTTCCCTCCAAATCCATGACTATTAACTATTATGCAAGATCAAGGTTTTATATCGTGATTTTTCTTCTTAATTGCTGTTGTCCACACCCTGCATGTCATGCGTACTTTCCTCAGAGGAATAAAGACTGTGAACAGTGATACTTATAACCCTGCTTAAGTGAAGTCAGGAGGCTAGACTGAGCTGTCCAGGAATGTGAAAGTCATTTTTCATTTTTTAATATATATTTTAATATTTATTATTTATTCCCTTTTGTTGCCCTTGTTGTTTTATTATTGTAGTTATGCTTGCTGTCCTTGTTGTTGGATAGGACAAAGAGAAATGGAGAGAGGAGGGGAAGACAGAGAAGGGGAGAGAAAGACAGACACCAGCAGACCTGCTTCACCGCCTGTGAAGCGACTCCCCTGCAGGTGGGGAGCCGGGGGGCTCGAACCGAGATCCTTGTGTTTTGCGCCACATGCACTTAACCCACTACTCTACCACCCGACTCCCCATTTTTCATTTTTAAGTAGACATTGTAAATAATCTCATTGTACTTTCATTATATCAATTATCTCAGTCAGAAAGGGCAAGGCATTCTGTTAGAACACCCTTACTTTCTAAGTTATGAGTCCACACTGACTTCAAAAATGAGCTAAATGCAAAGCTTATTGGAATCTTGTTATGCACTCATTCATGAACAGAATACATGGCAGGGGAAGGGGTGGCAGAGAGAGGGGTGGCAGCAGGCAGTGGTATACTTGGTTAAGCACACATAACACTATGAGCAAGATCCGGGTTCGAGCCCTCTCTCCCCAACCTGCAAGATGCCTCATGAGTGGTGAAGCAGGTCTGCATGTGTCTGTCTCTCTCCCTCTCTGTCTCCTCCCTCTCAATTTCTCTCTGCTCTATTCAATAAAATGAAAAAACTGGCTGCCAGGAGCAGTGGATTTATATTGCCGGCACTGAGCCCCAGTGATAACCCTGGAGGCAAACAAATAAACAAACAAACAAAATCTGGAGAAAATTTAAGTAGTGGAAGGAAGGGAAGAAACTCCAAGTATTCTTCTGCTTACTTTCTGCTAAATCATGTAAATGTTTACTTAGATTTGCCTCTGAGGACTGAGAATAGATTGTGAAATTGCCCATAGTAGTTGCTCAGTAAATACTACTTTATTCATTATAGTAAAATGGACTAAAACTAGAGGATCTCATTCCTTTTTGTTTACATAATTCAGCTTCTGATTTTGTTCTTTTTTTCTGTTATACCTCAATGGGTTGTGAACTCACCTCCCCCCAAATCTGGAGAATGGGTCCAGTACTTGGTTACCTTGGAATATAGACAAGAACTTAAGGTCAACATTCCCCTCAAACCTCTCCTATGGTTTAAGACATCTCAGGAAAGGGGAAGATAAGCTCCTCCATCAGCAGATCATGGCTCTTATCTTCATCAAGTGGCCCACACTTTGGTTACCAGTGCAATGAGAAATTAAAAAAAAAATAGCACACTCTATGACTGACTGTCAGCTCACAGTCACTCAAATCAGAACTGGAATGCCACAAAAACAACTCCCTGTTAGCCCAGAGGAAAAAAAAAAAAAAAAAGAAAGTAAAGGGGAAATTCAGATTAGTCACAAAGAAGTTCCCCCGCCTGACTGCAAAAGCTGCAGCATTAAAACTGAGAGACTCCACTCTGCTCTCTCAATTGCTTCTTATCTCTGGTCCTGGGACCTCATCTGTTTTCTGATTAATATCCTTTGTGTTGTCTCCTTGCCTTCTTTACAGGGAAGAGGCCAGTCCTCATCTGGGTCTGCCTTTGCCATAGTTTTCATTTTCCCTGCATCCAGATTTTGAAGATGGAAGGGGCCCAACTCCAGGATGGGAATGTGGGCCACACAGGAGGGTGGAGACTCCTGAAGAACAAGCTCTTGTTGGTGGCCTTACTGATTCAGGGACTGGGGCTGCTCTTGTGTCTCACCTACATCTGCCTACACTTCCACACTTCTCAGGTAAGATGGCCCACCATGCCTCACACAGCCACAGCAGCTGCAAACTGTCACTTAGAAATGATCTGATATCAAAGTTATTGATCCTTTTTTTTTTTCTTCACTTATCCTTTTTGTATCCTGATTGTAAAGTTTGGTCCAACACTTTCCTAGTCTCTTCATTCCTTCTTTTTTATATATATATATATATATTTATTTATTTTCCCTTTGGTTGCCCTGGTTTTTTTTTTATTGTTGTTGTAGTTATTAATGTTGTTGTTATTTATGTCGTTGTTAGATAGGACAGAGAGAAATGGAGAGAGGAGGGGGAGACAGAGAGGGGGAGAGAAAGATAGAAACCTGTGAACCTGCTTTACCGCTTGTGAAGCGACTTCCCTGCACGTGGGGAGCCAGGGTTGGAACCGGAATCCTTTCTCTGGTCCTTGTGATTTGCGACGTGCGTTTAACTCCCTGCGCTACCACCTGAATCCCCAAGTTCCTTTTTTTTTCCTGCCTCCAGGGTTATTGCTGGGGCTCAGTGCCTGCACCATGAACAACTGCTCCTGGAGGCCATTTTCCCCCCATTTGTTGCCCTTGTTCTTTTAGCCTTGTTGTGGTCATTATTGTTGTTGTTGATGTCGTTCGTTGTTGTATAGGACAGAGAGAAATCGAGAGAAAAGGGGAAGACAGAGAGCGGGAGAGAAAGACAGACACATGTAGACCTGCTTCATCGCCTGTGAAGCGACTCCCCTGCAGGTGGGGAGCCGGGGGCTCGAACCGGGATGCTTATGCTGGTCCTTGCGCTTTGCAGCATGTGAACTTAACCCCCACCCCTAGTTCATTCTTTTTAGTCATGGCAGTGGTGAGGCACAGTGGAAGTGGGCAAGGGTACTGCTTCTAGATTGTTCTTTTTCTTTGTAATGCAAGAACCTGGAATTTATTTCTGAGCTGTCACTTTGAAATTCCCAGCACTGATAAACCTTATTTGTCCATTCTGCTAGTTAAGTGTTTGATAGAGAATTAATGAAAAAAAAAAAGGACGCAAGAAAGAGGTCAGCTCTACTTTCCCATTATGTTCTTAAACCCCATAGGTATACCAAGAGACTTCCCTTTTGAAGGATGCTGAAGCCCTCCCTCAGTGTTAAGTCCTGTTAAATAACAAGACTGTGCATTTGGTGGTCAAATGTGTCATCACACATGGCCAAACCTTTTCCCTAACAATGACTAGAAAGAGGTATGTTTCTGGATAGGCCCTCTCTGCCAATCACTGTGTGCAGATTCCACTCTGTCCAGTGCACTAATGAGTAAGTGATTATCTTTCTAGCATAGTGATTATCTTTCTAGCATCTTTTCCCCATTCTTCCTTTTCTTTATTCTGGTTCTTTTCACATTCTTCTTCTTCTCTCTCTTCTTTTTTTTTTTTTTTTTTCCTATTTGCTGTTTCATATCTAGAAACATTACTGGGTCATAATGGGTGTTCTAGAGAGCAGGGTATGCTGTCATTTATCCCCTGTCCACTTCCTAGAGCGCCTATGATCATTCTTCTGTTCCTGGCAGTTGTTTTGGGTTAGAAAAGTCTTTCCATAGGAAAGGTTAGCCAGTAGAGTTTTCTTTTTTTTTAATGTTTGATGGCCATGGTCACCTCATATTAAACCAGGATAGGATGAAAAGACCTGGTAAGTGTCTGGGCTTGTCTCTGCCCACAGGAAGTTGGGGTTTTCTGTGTACAGAGACTGGTCGGAGTGTAACTGTGATCACTGTACCACTCAGAAGGCCCATGCCCCCAAATTCCAGAGGCATGGTGGTGGCACACTTAAGTGTGCAGAGCATGAGACACCTGTTTCCTCCTCCTTACATATGGTTTTGCTCTGTACAGAGGCCATGGGCTACAGTTAGAGTGGATGATTGGGGGAGATAGTATGAGGGAGGAGCCACACATCCAGGGCAGGTTGCCCAGGGCACAGACAGGAAGAGAGCTCTTTGGAGAACAAAAGAGAACAACCAAAAATAGAATAACCAAGCAGTGTTCACAGATCTGCAAGGCCTGAGAATGAAGCACAATGGTACCTATTTCCTCATAATGGCGTATGATAAGAAGGCCGACAGCTGCCCCAGTCAATGCTGGCATGTGAACTCTGAAAGCTAAAGGAAGCTAAAGGTGAAGCTGGTGGCACAAATACCCTTAAGGGGAGTACCGGGGAAGGGGGAGGGTCCTTTCTAACAAGGCATCTAGCATAGAGCCTGCAAAGAGAGTTGAGTGCTGGTTTCTGTGATTCTGGAATTCACACAGTGAGTCTGACTCTGGGAGAGAATGTTTTCTTTGGTCCTGATAAAGAAATGTATGCCAACTCACATAAGGAACTCAAAAACCATTTGCTAGAGAAACATACTCTGGATACAGAAATTTTGGGGCTCCTAGTCAAAATTCGTCACTTGTTATTACACATTCTCCCCCCGTACTTCTAGTGTGACTGTTTTAGTGAAATGGGTTTCTTATGTTGTTATAGTACCCAGGCAGTGCAGTGGATCTTTAGGTTGAGTCTCGTGTACCTTACTAGGGGAAGGAAACATAGCTAGCTTGTATGTTTTCCATGAAACTTGGCCATCAAAACATGTGTGTATGTGATGCACATGTGCACACATGTGTGGGGGAGGAAGTGAAAGAGGGAGAGGG
Source organism: Erinaceus europaeus (assembly GCF_950295315.1). Classification (NCBI taxonomy): domain Eukaryota; kingdom Metazoa; phylum Chordata; class Mammalia; order Eulipotyphla; family Erinaceidae; genus Erinaceus; species Erinaceus europaeus. The sequence continues at coordinate 51,423,151 of NC_080170.1, read as the reverse complement.
ATTTTTGAACAAGATAAGGTAGCTATTGAAAATGGAACATAGACTCTAAGACTTTGCTTATCTTTGGGTGAGGGGGGCACAGAACTTTGGTGGTGGGTTCAGTGTGAAACTACACTCTTGTAATTTCATACTCTTGTAAACCACTCTTCAATAACAAACTAAATTAAAAAAGGAAATGAGACATAGATTGTTAGCTTTTTAAAATGCTTCAATAAGACTGGAATTTTGGTTGAAGGATAGAGTGGATAATGATGAAATGAAAACTCTGCTTTTACTGTAAGACAGAATGTTTCAGTGATGTGCACAGGATGAGGTAGAACTGAAAAGTATACCATTCACCCTGGCAAGCTGCCTCTCTTCTACTACTATAGAAGAAAGGGATTTGAAGAATAATCACGATTTCCCCATATGTCTCAGATTTAAATTTTAGTCTTTTAAAACACTTGCTGACATGGATAATTCTGCAAAGCTATGAATATAACTATTAACTCAGTCTACTTTCAATTAATGGCCTCTGATCTCTTACCAGTGGATTTAGCTTTATCTACTTTCATGAAAAGTGGGAGTTTCTATTTTTGAGATATCATAATAAAAGACGAGCCTCACCTACTCTATAGTCACTTCCCACTCAAAGCCTTGGTTTTCTCATTTGTAACGTGAGGTAGTAGGATCAAATGATCAGAAGGATTTCTCCAAAGTTAATATTACATAGTTAACATGTATTCATAGACTGTGTATGAGGATCTGAGAAATATAAAGTATGAGTAAGCAGATGTTTATGTCTAAACTTAAGGATTTCCTGGTTTTTTAAGGCGAGACTGGAGGAAGTAAAATTTGCATATATATTTGCAACCTTATTTATATACTACACACATGTCTAAATAACCTCTGGGTTAGCAGATTACCTCATTTAGAAAGGCAGAGGAAGTGCATCTCTAGAGGAACAGGCTCAATACAGGTTGCAAAGTTGACACCTCCCTTGTCAAAACCGATACACACTATCTATGTATGTGATACGTATATATCATGTATACTATTGACCTGCAATCTATGTATCAGACTTCCAGTCTTATGTGTAACTTCAGGGGGGATGCTGCCCTATGAGGTAAGAGGCTTCTGTAAAGCAATAGCATGTACCTGAACTGTGGGAACCTGACTGTTTCAGGATTTGCATTACCTTTAGCATAGCACTTTACAGATGGGAGAACTACATGGTCATTGCTCAGCAAGGCCCATCACAGCTAGAGGTCTGTATTCTTATCACTGTTTCATTGCTGGGGAAAGTAGAAATGAAGGAACCTGGAAAGTGTGCTGACCATGTTCATAACCCTAAAAATCGGAGCTCAAAGCTTCTTGATGAATTTTCAGCCTTTTTGTCATTAAATATTTTGAAGCTTTTAAAAAGTGCTTAAGAAAACTTGGAGAATTAGTGGATTTGTCAAGTTAAGTGTTAGACACTGTTTATTTACACATGAAACAGAAAATGAAGTCCACAGAGGGTAAAAGATAGAGAAAGAAAAATCCACTGTTATTAGAAGGCATAGTAATTCTACAGATAGACAAGAGGGATGACTGTTTATGTTAGGGGGCAGAAGGCTCTCTAAGTTCAAGAGCAAGTTGTTCAGAATGGTTGAACTTGAGTGTTAACCTGGGAAAGTGGTAGAAGATGGGACTGAAAGTTTAGCTGGGGGATGGGAAGAACCATAGAAAGGATATTATACCCCATATTAAGGAACTCATTTCATTCTACTATGTGCAAAGAAATCCTAGGAAAAATAGTAAAAAAATGTTGCTCCCTCAATTTTCACTCCTCTTATGAGGCCTCTAGATGGACAAATATAGACAGAGATTCAGCTCATGTGGCACTAGGGGGAGACATAGTAAAACAAACCATTTTTATAGTTTCTAGAGAGCCTGCCCTCTTTTTCCTAAAAATTTTCTCCAAAAGTCAAGTGCTCCTCTACCTGTAAGAGTATGGATAATATCAGAGTCTAATATTGCTGACTATTTATAGTGTGATATAATGCCTAAATGAAAAACTAGAACTCACACTACCTGGACTAATTATATTTGCAAAGACCCTATTTCTCTCTCTCTCTCTCTCTCTCTCTCTCTCTCTCTCTCTCTCCCTTTCTTTACCAGAGCACTGCTCAGCTCTGGCTTATGGTGGTATGATGGATTAATCCTGGAACTTTGGAGCCTAAGGCATGAGAGTCTTTTTGCATAACCATTATGCTATCTACCCCTGCCCCCCAAAACTCTATTTCTAGATAAGATCAATATTGAAATTCCAGGAAGATATGAATTTGGGAGAACAGTCCCCCACCCCAACCACTATCAATCTGTTTTATTATTCATTAAATTTAACCTATTGAATGTCATTTGCCTCTCAGATACTCAGGGAACAGTGGTGAGCAAGACATGGTCTTTCTTACACTCTCAGAGGCTGCAACAAATAGGTAAAGAAGACAGGGAAAGAGGCAATACCATGGGGACAGGTAGTGGTGCATCTGATTAAGTGTACGCATTACAGTGCACAAGGATGCTGGTACAAGTCCCTGGTTCCCACCTGCAGGGGGAAGGCTTCATGAGTGGTGAAGCAGGGCTGCAAGTGTCTCTCCCTCTCTTTGTCTTCCCCACCCCTCTCAATTTCTGTCTCTATGCAATAACAAATAAATAAAAAGATTCAAAATTTTTTTAAAAAAGGATAAAAAGAGGCAATAACACACAGTGGATGTAGAGTATTAGATAATCAATACTGATAAATGCACTTGGTAAAATTTCTTTGGGAAAAAATTTCAAAGAAAGCTGTCAAATTCAATACCAGTTTACTGGTTGAAGTGATAAAATAAGTATACTTCTTTTTTGCATTAGGTGTTTTTTTTCAATTCCGTTTAACAAAAAAATATATATCCTTTAAAATGTCACTGTCATTAGGGCCAGTAGCATCTCCTCATTGCTATTCAGTGATAATTTTTACGAGTCCTTAGTCTCAGTTTGCACCAGCGGACAGGTTGACAATTATTTAGCTTTATGCAATTGAAGATCAAAGCAACACAGTACAAACAATGCTAGAGACACTTTTGATCATTAACAGTCAGGGGACTGACTTCCAGAAGAGGCTTGATATTCTTGTTACAGCACAACTGTTAGTGCTGAAAATACTTCTGTTCTTCTTCTTCTTACATCCAGTCCCTTGGGATTTCTTCTTTGAATATTGTAATCTGCCTAGTATCTCACATGGAATGGCCCTTACATACTGCTCATTCTATAGTGTGAATAAACACTATTCCACAGTCTTACTTGAGGTTAGACATCAAGATGAGGACATTAGAAACTGAGGAAGAGGGCAGGGGAGACAGCATAATGGTTATGCAAACAGACCCTCATGCCTGAGGCTCCTAAGTCCCAGGTTCAATCCCCCGTACCACCATAAGCCTGAGCTGAGCAGTGCTCTGGCGTTTCTCTCTCTCTCTCTGCATCTCTCTCAAAAATAAAATTAATAAAAAAATTTTTTAAAAAAAGAAACTGAGGAAGGGTGAAGATTTGTTCAAATCCAAGATTGAAACCCTATTTCCAGTCCAACGCCTTGCCTACTCTACTAGGTTTCATTTATTTCTTCCTTTCTTTTTTAATTTTTTTATTTTTGCTTCCAGTGTAATTGCTGGGGCTTGGTAGCCTGCACTACGAATCCACTGTTCTTAGAAGCCATTTTCCCCTATTTTGTTGCTCTTGTTGTTTTCATTATTATTGTCATTGATGTTGTTATTGTTGTGTTTGGATAGGACAGAGAGAAATCGAGAGAAGAGAGGAGACAGAGAGGGGAAGAGAAAGATAGACACATGCAGACCTACTTCACAGCTTGTGAAGTGACCCTCCTGCATGTGGGGAGCTGGGTCTCAAACTTTACATGGGTCCTTGCTCTTTGCACCACATGTGCCTAACCTGCTGTGCTACCACTGACCCCAGCATTTCTTCTTTTTATGTAGCAACTGAGTTAAGGAATGAGTGACGTCAAACAGATAGATGTTGATCACAATACTTCTGCTATTTTCTTGGCACTCAAGGATGAATAGGACTATTACAAAAGCTTTGAGTGGTGTATTGTGCTGACTAGAGTCAATGCCAGATATATGGATGAATTATATAGTCCCTAGCTAAGGTCTGGGCCTAGTCCTTGTTCTGAGTGAGGTTTTGAACATCCTTGACCACAAGTAAGGATCATTGTTTTGTAAGGAGATTGTTTCCATCCAGCACACACTAAATCCACTACATCCTGAGCCTTCCTTTCCAGCCTACTGTAGTACATAATTGTGGAAAATTCCACCTTCCTCCTCAGAGGCTCTAGACACACCCAAAGAGCCTGTGAGTTCATGCTCTTATGATCACTCAGGTCTCCTCTGGTTGCATGAAACCTAGGTTGGAGGAAGGAAAGGCTCATATCCCGTGAAGGTGGTTTCAGTGAGCCAGGAGTCCCCCTCAGAGCTGCATCCACACCATGTTCCTCTTACTTAGACTACCTCACCCTATAGAGGATCTTGACACAGTGGTCTGGTAACCAGGCAAGGAATGTAACAGGTAGTGAATGTGCAGCCCACTTCCTATTTCATACTTAGTAGATATCATTCCTTTCTGCCACAGGCACTAGTCCAAAAACCAAATTACAAAAGTGTACAAGGTCAGCACTGCAGTACTCATCCCATCAGGAGCTCATGCTTCCCAAAGATGAACTTCTAAAACCAGAATATACTTCTTAGGAGCAAGAGAAACTATTTTTATGACTTCCTAGGTGTAATTTACTCTAACAACTGTGTAGAAGAAAGTGAAGCGATAGTATAATGAATTAGTCAACTGTCTGTTCCTAAGTAAGTTTGTGATGGCACGGCTTCTAATTTCCTAACTATAAAAACATGAGTAACAACTATTCCTACTTGCAGCACTACTTTGAACAGCAGGAGATGTACTAATTTTTTAAAGAAGAGCACAGCATGTTGTAAGTTCTCAATACATTTTTTTTTTTTTTTTGCTTTCAGGATTATCACTGGGGCTCGGTACCTGCACTATGAATCTACTGTTCCTGGAGGCCACTTTTTTCCATTTTTGTTGTTGCTGTTGTTGTTAGATAGGACAGAGAGAAATTGAGAGTGATGGGGAACATAGAGAGGAGGAAAGACACCTGCAGACCACTTGCGAAGTGATGCCCCCTGCAGGTGGGAAGCATGGGTGACACTCCCTGCAGGTGGGAAGCATGGGCTTGAATGGGGGTCCCACTGTTGGTCCTTGTGCTTTGCACCATGGGCACTTATCCTGGTGTGCCACTGCCCAACCCCTCTCAATACAATTTTATTCTTTTTCTTAATTCACCAAGAATTAACCTCACTTTTGGAGCTTTCTTGCATGGAAGGTTTTTTGCTGGGCCAGAGAGATAAGATAATGGTTACGCAAAATGACTTTTATGCCTGAAGCTCTGAGGTCCAAGTTTCAAGCTCTAGTAACACTAAACCAGACCTGGGTAGTGCTCTGGTTTAGAAAATAATACATCTTATCTGGGTATCTGGGTTGTCTCTCTTTATTTAAGGACCAAGTTTAAGCCTTTCCTCCTTGATCCTGCAATGATTCTTGTTGTTGTTGTTCTAATGGTGTTTACCAAAGTTCTAATGTAGAAGGACTCCTTCTGACTGTCATACAAGTTTGTAACAAAGTAAAAATCATGTGTTCTATTTTTTGTTCCCAAAACTCAGTGCAGCACCTGATACCATAGCAGGTATTCAGAGATTGTTGATGCTATTTCAAATCAACATATTATATGGTAATTTTATTACTCATTCAACCACTGAATGACACTTACAATAGAGCCAACATTTCTTGGGAACCAGTTATGGAACAGGCATACTTCTTTCAAGGGTATGGTTGGAGGTGTGTTCTCTGGATCAAGGTCTTTAACAACTTTCTGTTCAGCAAAGTATTTTTCAAATCCTGTGCCCAGATACTTGCAGCAGTGCAGATTCCTGAGTGTAACCAGACCTTTCAGTTAATAAACCAATCTGCAGCACTTTCTAAAACTTGCCAGGTGTGTCTAAAGTACACTAAGGTCTGAGAAGCAGGATCACAGTTGGGTTGGCAGCTGTTCTGCATGCAGTATACACATACTATGCAGTCAGTTGATCAGATAACCCACATATCAATGGTAGTTCCTGTTTTTCTGGGCTTCACTTATGACAAACCCAATCTCAGAAGGGCAGCCTGAACTCTGACTCTGAGTTCCCCCTCAGTGTTTTCATGATGAGGTCATCACAAAATGCTGCCTTGGTGAGATGCCAACTTCTCTCCTCCCAGTCTGGCACTGAATAGAATACTAGTGAAATCTACAAAGTATTTCATTTCACTTCAGCTTTGGATGGACTAAGAGGACCAACTGTATAGGCTAATGAAAAATGTATTGGACTAGAGAATCAGAATTGATCCATCCACTTATGTAGACATCAATCTCTACATATGTAAAATACAAGGTTTAACTAGAAGATGACATCTGAGATGATCTTATTCAAAGTAATCCTTGAATTCTGGTGTGCAGACTTTGATAATACTGTAGGCTTTTCAGATATTCCAGAGTGAGGAAGTTTTATTCATAGCTTGTCCTTACAGGGAAACCATCCTAGATCTGTGACAGTTTCCACTTACTTTGAGTGTTTTCTATATAAGCTTTATAGATACCCCAACAGTGATATTATGTCTTATTTTCACTAGGAAAGCAGATCTTTAGAAATTTTAGTTAACATTTTCAAACATTTCTCCACCAAACTAGAGAAGACACAGTATCAACTGAATTGGAATTTCAAGGCTGTGCTCTCTATTTCTCTTCTACCTGGCCCTCTTTAAAGGTAAAAAGACCAGAACAAATGGTTAGCTAGAGCAGAAGATACAAAAAGAATAGGAACAATCAAGCTTGACAAACAGGTTGGGGCTGGACAATAGAGTCTTGAATTAGGTCTATAGTAGGGGGTCTTCCAGCAGCAGGTGATTAATAGAAAGGAAGGAGGGTGGAGGGTGAGGGCGGAAAGTTGTGGAAGGGTTGGAAATAAGAGCAAGGAACATTTTATTTTATTTCAAAATGTTGCCTAAAATCTATGGTATTGATACTAGTAAGAGATTCCTGAGACCTTGTAAATTTCTTTTCTTTTCTTTTTTATTTAAGAAAGGATTAATTAACAAAACCATAGGATTGAGGGGTACAACTCCACACAATTCCCACCGCCCAATCTCCATATTCCACTCCCTCCCCTGGTAACTTTCCCATTCTCTATCCCTCTGGGAGCATGAACCCAGGGTCATTGTGGGTTGCAGAAGGTAGAAGGTCTGGCTTCTGTAATTGCTTCCCCTCTGAACATGGGCGTTGACTGGTCAGTCCATACTCCCAGTCTGCCTCTCTCTTTCCCTAGTAGGGTGGGTCTCTGGGGAAGTGGAGCTCCAGGATATATTGGTGGGGTCTTCAGTCCAGGGAAGCCTGGCCGGCATCCTGATGACATCTGGAACCTAGTGACTGAAAAGAGAGTTAACATACAAAGCCAAAAAAATTGTTGAGCAATCATGGACCCAAAGCTTGGAATAGTGAAGAGGAAGTGTTAGGGGGGTACTCACTGCAAACTCTAGTGTACTTCTGCTTTCAGGTATATATTTTGCAGTAGTTTATGGATATGTGTGAACATATGCTCTCTCTCACAGAAACTGGTGTATATCTAGGTTTTGGGACTTTGTTAGAACGTGAACCACCTGAGATGGAATTAGAGTATACTATGAAAGGAAAGGTCTCACCCAAGTAATGAAGTTGATGGGTTGTCATTCCACACGTGAAGTCTCTGGACACAGTCTGAAGTGAAGCATGTTGAGGTGGCAATCGTTGCGTTGGTTAGGTTGTGATCGACGGATGCAATATTATTTGATATGGATTGGGAGAGGCATACGGGAAAGAGGGCCCTATCCAAGGGTTCCAGGACTGGGGGAAGTAGAGGCTCTATAGTGGAGATGTGAGGTTCCTGCTGTCTTAGGGTTCAAAAAGACAATCGATAGTTAATGTTATCATCACATTATTTGGTAATTGGGTTAACTTTGAAAAGTCCTTTTGTTAGGGTTTGCTGTACAGTACCCAGTGTCTTGTATATAGCTGTGCTATTGGTTGCTTCTGATCTACTTGGTCTAGGCTTTTGAGAGAGTCTGCATATCAATTACACAGCCTATATATTAAAAAGATTCAGTTTGTGTTTTGAAAAACTTCGAGACATACAATTAAATTTCCCCCTCTCATATTAATTAACTACTGATTTATATGACTACATTTTACTAGGAGTGTACATAAACACCATTCCCACCACCAAAAGACTGTGACCCATCCCTCCCACCCACTCCCACCCCCCACTGGCCCAGGAAGCTGCATGTCTACCCCTCACCACAGGGTTTTTACTTTGGTGCTCTACTTACAATTTGGTCAGGTCCTGCTTTTAGTTTCCCTTTCAGATCTTCTTACTCAACTTCTATTGATGAGTGGGATCATCCCATACTCATCTTTATCTTTCTGACTTAGTTCACTTAACATAATTCCTTCTAGCTCTGTCCAAGATGGGTCAGAGAAGGTGGGTTCATTGTTCTTGATAGCTGCATAGTATTCCATTGTGTATATATACCACAGCTTTCTCAGCCACTCATCTGTTGTTGGGCACCTGGGTTGCTTCCAGGTTTTAGCTATTATGAATTGTGCTGCTATGAACATAGGAGTACACACCTCTTTTTGGTTGGGTGTTATGGAGTCCTTGGGGTATAACCCCAGGAGAGGAATTACTGGATCATATGGAAGGTCCATGTCTAGCCTTCTGAGAGTTTGCCAGACTGCTCTCCACAGAGGCTGGACCAATTTACATTCCCACCAGCAATGTAAAAGGGTTCCTCTGTCCCCACAACCTCTCCAGCACTTGTTGCTGCTGTCCTTTTTGATGTATGTCATTCTCACAAGAGTGAGGTGGTATTTTAGTGTTGTCTTAATTTGCATTTCTCTGACAATCAGTGACCTAGAGCAGTTTTTCATATGTTTGTTAGCCTTTTGGATCTCCTCTGAGATGAATGCTTTGTTCATATCCTCTGCCCATTTTTGGATGGGGTCATTTGCTTTTTTGGTGCTAAGTTTGCTGAGCTCTTTATATATTTTGGTGATTAGTTTCTTGTCTGATGTATGGCATGTGAAGATCTCCCATTCTGTGAGGGGTCTCTTTGTTTGTTTAATAGTTTCTTTGGATGTGCAGAAGCTTTTCAATTTGATGTAGTCCCATTGGTTTGTTTCTGCTTTAGTCTTCCTTGCAATTGGGTTTGATTCATCAAAGATGTCCTTGAGGTGTAGGTGGGAAAGTGTTTCACCAGTGTTTTCCTCTAAGTATTTGATTGTTTCTGGTCTGAAATCTAGGTCTTTGATCCATTTGGAGTTGATTTTTGTTTCTGGTGAGATAAAGTGGTTCAATTTCATTCTTCTGCATGTTACAACCCAGTTTTCCCAGCACCATTTATTGAAGAGAGCCTTCTTTTTCCATTTAATCCTTTGGGCTCCCTTATCAAAGATTAGATGTCCATAGGTGTGGGGATTTATTTCTGGGCTTTCAATTCTGTTCCACTGAGACCTTGTAAATTTCTACCACTGGGTGACTGCAGAAAGAACAGGAAGTCTCTAAAAGAACTTAACATCTGTTTTCCTTGCTGCCTCTAAGCATCAAGCCTCATACTCTGTCCATCCTAACTTGCTCAGGGTAAGTCAAAACACAAGGAAATGGCTTTGATTTGTAGGAACCTTTTGGATATATATATATTCAGCTAGTCAGGTAATGAAATCACAAAGGTTTTTAAATAAGAAGACTTGGTATAATTCTAAGGATAAAGAGGCTTTGTGTTTTCCACTTTAATTAAAACTGATATAAAGTTGCCACACTTACAAATGAATGGCCATGCCTTCCAGATGCTTGTGGTGTTCTATAATGAGAAAAAGGAAAAAGGAAGAAACATATTAAAATAAGCCTATATTTGCCTGGTCAGCATTAGAACCCATGTCTTTATTATAACCCATGAGCCCAGGATTCTTGGTACTGGTCCATGGTTCATACTGGGACCAATGGGACCAGAGAGTAGTGGAAGCATTTCTTTACTTGGAGATTATGGTGGTAGGGTAGAATGGTTTTTGTGAGAACGTCTTCTAGAATAATGCCACCAGCACATTCCATTATACTTAATCAAGCTGCTGCAAATAGTTCACAAAAGGGGAGGGTGTCATCCCAACTCCAAAATACATACAGACTCATCAACATGTTGTTCCTGAGAACCAGCCACTTGGCAGGACACCACTAGGCTTTCCCTCCCTCCCACAATGCCTGGTGGTTTCAGTTTGGTGAGGTTGTGAACATATTTATACAGTAGGTAGGAGATTCCTCACTGATCCATGTGGACTGCTACCAGTGGGATCCTCTGGGCTGAGGTTCCTAGACCACTAGGAGAGTAGGAAGGAGCTACTCCACTCCCTAGGACATGCAAATAATCCCTCCCCAAACCTTGTACCATGGCAACTCACCAACAATAATTCTGTGGTGTGGAAAGAACTGTGGATGTTGGCAGGCCAAGGAAGTATTAACAATGACGTCTATTTTTAGTAAGCAATTCAAGTGCAAGGTATGAAATTGAAAATATAAACCAGTAGGTCATAGGGTGTAAGTCTCAGACTATCGACTTCATATTCCCTTCCCCATAAACAATGTTTGATGCCAATTTCTCATGTGTTTTTTTTTCAGATAAATTCACTGTACATGTATGTAATAATATTGTTTTTAAATGTAAATAGCAATATGGTTTTTTAAAAATTTTAAAAAAATGTTTATTTCTTTTCCCTTTTGTTGCCCTTGTTGTTTTATTGTTGTAGTTGTTGTAGTTGGATAGGACAGAGAGAAATGGAAAGAGGAGGGGGAGACAGAAAGGGGGACTCCCCTGCAGGTGGGGAGCCAGGGGCTCGAACCAGGATCCTTACGCAGGTCCTTTGCTTTGTGCCACATGCGCTTAACCCACTGCGCTACCGCCTGACTCCCCAGCAATTTGTTTTATAGACAGCTCTGACCTTTGCTTTCTGTACTGGATGTATTTTGTAGTTTTCACTACACCTAAAATTCTTTGTCCTTTTACCCACTAAATTACTACAAAAATTTTATCTATTAGGCTGCCTCTCACCACTATTTTACCTTTTTTTTTGCTTTATGTATTCAATTGGCTCAAGTTAGATTTGTCAAGTTGTCAAAACAAATAAAAGAAAACCCATTAATTTTATATATTAAAAACAGTTATAAACATTGATTGACCACCAAGAAAGTTGAAAGGAAGGAGAATTCCACTCCCGTGGACTTGCAGAGAACCCCTCCCCAAACCTTGGATCATGGCAACTCATCAATAACTCTGTAATATAGAAAGAACTGTGGAAGTTGGCAGGTCAAGGAAGTATTAACAATGATGTCTATTTTTAGTAAGCAATTCAACTGCAAATCTAGAAGATTAGGGAAGTTTTAAAAATGATTTAATTAATTAATTATTTAGAGGATGAGGAGGGAGGGAGAGAGAGAGAGGAGAGAGACCAGAACATCATCCTGGCAGATGCAATATTAGGGCTCAAATTTGGGGGCTCATTCTTGAGAGTCCACTGCACTACCTCCTGGGCTATATAACTAGGGCACTAATTGCCTGTGTGTCCTGAAGAGCACCCTTCTATTTTTCTGCAGTGAAAGAGCAGTAGCCAGTACATTCCTAGAATTTACTCTCAGTGCATTATGGGGACCTGTAGTAGTCACAGTCTTTTTTCTGAGGAGACTTCTGTGGTGATTATATGCTCTGTTATCCAAACTGGAAATGGGTATTTGGTGAGTCAACATAATATATTAAAGAAGAGCTTGTAGAACTCAGGAAAGATCTCAGCCATATGAATGAAAGAACAGACTGCTGTTAACTCATCTCTGGAGATGTTACACAACATTCACTCATTTCTTTCTTTCTAAAAGATATTTCTTTCCCTCCTTCAGGTGCCCCTTCAGAGTTCTCTGGTTCAAAGTATAAGAGCAGGATTTACCAGTAAGTATTATCTTCTAAAATAGTCTCCTTTCTATTTTCTGGACTTAGTGGGAGGTTGTAGTCCCATGTGAAGGACTAACTCTTTTCTCTCCTGCTCATACCCCACCCCCACATTTAGGATGTGAAGATGAGAAAGGCTTCATTCTGACATCCTTAGACAATGACACAACTATGAAGATAGAAAACAACACAGTCACTATTGACTGTGATGGCTTTTACCTCATCTCCCTGAAGGGCTACTTCTCAGAGACAATCCACCTCACGCTTTTCTACCGGAAAAACCAACAACCTCTCTTCTCCCAGAATATTACCAAGATAGTCAATTTTGTCACGGTGATCCGTATGGCTTACAAAGACAAAGTCTACTTGAAGATGACTTCCCCCAATATTTCATGCAAAGACATTCAGGTGAATGGTGGAGAACTGATTCTCATCCATCAAAGTCCTGGGTCATTCTGTGCCAATTGAGGAAGCTATGAAATGGTGACATGGAAGCCAGATACCAGCTTGGGAAGGGAGGGAGGTGTACAGACTGACTCTTCCCTACAAGTGGAGTCATAGCCCTAACTCAGTCCCTCTACCCATGTGACCACATGGGATGTGTCCAGAAGAGACCACTATACTCAGGGATATTTAAGACTTGTTCTACATGCCACCCATTTTATTTATCCTTCTATCTTTCAAGTTCCCAATCTTCTTCCTCTTGATGCTGCCAGTTGGGGCACTTTTGTGAGAAAGAGAATAGTGGCATGTCTTCTACCAGACACACTGTTTCTCTTAGGAAATTGTCCCAATAAATTTACTTCTTGAAAAAGACACTTGAACACCACTGCTGGGAATTTGACATCTGTGGACATGAAGAGTCGTAAGAGGAGGATTCTGGATGTGGTTGGGGTGTGGATTACCCTGGGAGCTCAGCTGTACCTCTGCTACACAGGATGTGGCTTGCATGTTGCTTGGATACCTCTCTAACTTAGCTCCTTCAGAGAAAAAACCAATGTTTAAACAGCCATCAAGATATCAGAAAAATGGGCAATTTTTGTACTTCAACCAGCTGTTTTCTGAATTTTCTGGATGTTCTTAGAGAAAGTGTTCTTTAAAGCACCATCTTTGGGGATGGGGTTTGCTGTGAAACATGAAATTTACTGGATAAAGGAAATAAAATTTTTCTAAACTGTGAGAGTGGTGAGGGTTATCACAACTATAGGAAATTGTGAGCCTGGACTCAACCTGGGATCAGTAAAGATTCTGCAGTGCAGGGAGGAAGATTGCACTGATAGGCATCAATGCCTGTGCTCTCTCCTGCTGATTTGGACATGCCCCTTCATACCTCTGTCCTCATGATGCTGATAGTTTTCAAAAGAGGAAGTGACCTTATAGTCAAAGGCAACTTTGTACCACAAAACACTGAGAAGCTACTGCATGTGAAGAAAGATAATGACCTTTTCCTAGCAATGCTATTGTACTACATTTAACTTCAGACTGACCACTGAGATTAGAAAGAGTTAGCCAATACTTGCACAGAAATCCAGTCCCCCTAAATTGAAGTTAATGTCCTCCTTAGTGAATCTGGCCTGTGGCATTAAGGATAACTAAATGACTTTATGACTTCATATAAGTAAAATTTTCCAGCTGATTTGTTGAGTCTTATGTCTTAAACATAAAAGTCTTAAACTTTTATGAAATTTAATGCTTTGTAAAAGAATATTTTAATAGCAAATGTTTCCCTACCATCCAGTTCTAACAAAATGCATGACCTATCAGACTATTTCTGGGTGCTTCTGTTCTCCTTACATTGGCTGCAGGGCAGTGATGCCTCAGCATCTCCAATAAAGTGGAAGATAGTGAGTCCCTACCAAGAAATGGTCAAGTCTATATTTTAATTTTTTTCTATTTAACAGTTTTCCTTCTCATTTAAATGTGTCAGTCTACCCAGCCATGTTCCCATCTCTCTATTTTGATGTGCTATGGAGAGAAGCTAAATAAAATGCGATATTAAAAAAAGATAAATTAAGAAAAGTGTTCAGAAGGTAAAGAGAAATCAAGCTATGAGGGGATGCCAAGGTATTCACAGAATTGAAACTGTGAATATCTATGGACCAATGACTAAATTTTTCACACAAGTTATTCTGCACAAGAGATTCCATATTTATCTTGACTACTCAGAGGATTTAAATGAGTGTTTGTATGTATGTTATGTGTACGCATGTCTTTTTGTAAGTGGCTGTTTTGAAAAATTGAAGATAATCAGTAAGTGATAATATGTAAATGTGTGACTACCAGTAATATTTAAGAAAATGTAAGTTTACTGTTTTCAATTTGGAATTTTTCACTCTAGTCCTCCTGGACTTGCATGTTCCAAGCTTAGATGTAACTGCTTTGAGGGTTGTCTGTCTTTGGTCTCATGGCTTTTCCCCAAGTTGCTCACCCTCTTTGGGGACATGTGATCCCTTTTCCCAATGCCAGCTTCCCTTAGCACACAAGGATGTCCTTCCATGCACCAGTCTCAAATGCCTCCTCCCCACCCCAACAAAAGAGCATGTCTCCTTTAGGTAATTCTTTCAAAGGGATAATCCATCCTTCTCTGCACACAATCAAGTTTTGTGGAAAGAGAAATGAATAAGAAGATGGGAGGTTGCATTAATTTTTAATCAGTCACTAGCCAGCCAAATGACACTGGACAAGTAATTTTTCCAATCTTAGATCCTACTCTCCTTAAGTGGCCATTTCTGAATTTGTGCTTATAGTGTGAACTGTGAAAATACATGCTACATGTCAGTGGCTAGCTGTTCTGAATCAAGTTGCCCAATATTTTTTCTTACTGTCTATATTTTTTCTTCTTGGACAAATAACATCTTTCCTCACCCTGGTTGGTAATTTCTTCCAGAGCAGTTACCTACTGTTACTTGGTGAACTTTGAATTTGGGAATAGTGTAAGGGATTCCAATCTCGGTCCAAAATAATAATTTGTCAAATAATAATAATACTTCTGTATTCTGAGCAGGCCCCCTATTTGAAATCATATTTTGTGTCTAGTGCTTTTCCAGCTCTCAGAGAGTATTAATACTGACATTAATAATATAGATAATTATAATACTGACACTTCCATGGAGACAAATAAATGATCTCAGATTTCACTACTGACTAGAGTGTTGGGGTTTTTTATTGATCTTTATTTCCCTTCCTTGTTCTGATTTATTAGTTTCCTGCTGAAGGGAGGAGATGACAGGAATTCTGCTTTCCTCTCTTTTCTAGTTTCAGCCATCCTAATTCTGCCCAGGCAGTATAGGTGCTTTCAGAGCCAATTCTGCTTCTGAAAAAAGGCATTCACAGGAAGTTCTCAGGGCTTCTCTTCATGATTCCAGAGACTGGTTCCAATGGGAACCTACCATGAGCTACTCTTTCCTTCTGAACTCCTAGGCAAATATATATATATATATATATATTTGATTTAATATTTAATTTAATAGTGATTTATAAGATTATAAGATAATAGGGGTATAGTTCTACACCACTCCCACTCCCACTACAAAAGATATGTGCTTCCACCCCCCTCCCTTGGTAACCATCATAGTACCATAGTTCTCTCACAGTCATTGATATGGATTGAGTACATACATACACACACACAAACACACAAATATTCAATATATAACTTCAATGTAAATATATATACTTGAATATAAATATGTATATATATTCAAGTATATTATATTATAATATATTCAAGTATATTCAAGCATATTATATATAATAAATAAATATATATACTTGAATATAAATATGTATATATATTCAAGTATATTATATTATAATATATTCAAGTATATTCAAGCATATTATATATAATAAATAAATATATATACTTGAATATAAATATGTATGTTTAAACACACATATTTATATTCAAGTTGATGCCTTTCAATTCTTCATATTCCACATGAGTAAAATCATTCTCTAGGTGCCCTTCACTTCCTTATTTACTAAGCATATTCACTGCCAGTTCCATTCATTTTTTAAAAATTTTGGGATGATATTTTTCAAACTTATTTATGTAGTATTGAATAGAAACAGAGAGAAGTTGAGAAGGGAGGAGGACATAGGAAAGAGACAGACACTTGCAGAATTTACTTTATCACTTCTGAAGTTATTCCCCCTGCAGATGGTGACCAGGGACTTAAACCCTGGTCTTTGCACACTGTAATGTGTGAGTTTAACCATGTGTGCCAGTACTTGGCCCTCCATTCTTTTAATCCCAAAGGACACATTATTTCTTTAATTGCTGAGTATTACTCCACTGAGTATATATCTCATGACCCCTTTGTTTTTCATATTGATAGGACCCTAATTAGTTATTTATATTCCGTTGGTTTAAAAAAAATTTATTTATAAAAAGGAAACACTGACAAAACCCCTCCCCTGTGCACTATGTAAGTAATCCTTATAGCCCCCTCCCCCAGTATTTTAAACTTTTAATCAGGAAAATGCATACCAGAGAAGCACAAGGACCATCTGGGCAAAGGTGGCTGACCCCATGTGGAAGCTGATGTTGGGCTCATTTCTAAAGCTGGGACTATTTGTTGAGAATGCCCTCCCCTCTTCTTTATACTGGCTGCATCTGCAGCCTTAAGAAGAGGTCCTTGTGGTCTGGGAGGTGGTGCAGTGGATAAAGCATCAGACTCTCAAGCATGAGGTCCTGAGTTCAATCCCCAGCAGCACATGTACCAGGGTGATGCCTGGTCCTTTCTCTCTCCTCCTATGTTTCTCATTAATAAATAAATAAAATATTAAAAAAAAAGAAGAGGTCCTGATCCTTGTGCTGTGATATGTGGGCTCTTCTTCCTGAGTTCTTCTTCCCTAGGCTGTGACCTCTCCCTACTTTACTCTTCTCTTCTCTGTTGTCTGCCTCTCTCTGGCCTATATTTCTTCTTCCACCCACTCTTCAGTGCCAGCATTATTCATACCTCCATTGAAATCCTCTACAGAGAGCTCCTAGTCTGGCAGCCATGGAGTTACCATCTGACCTCTGAATGTGTTCCATTTGTTTCTTAAGTTGAATTATGTTACCAACATTTAAACAATGGGGGATTTCTAACTTCTTTTGATGAAACAGAAAAACAAAAGTAGGAGATGTGGTGATGGTGGATGCCTAGGCATCAGCTGGCAGCAGTCCTCTCTGGGGATGTAGCAGCCTCCCCTCCCTCCCTCCCTCCCTTTCTTCCTTCCTTCCTTCCTTCCTCCCTCCCTCCCTCCCTCCCTCCCTCCCTCCCTCCCTTCCTTCCTTCCTTCCTTCCTTCCTTCCTTCCTTCCTTCCTTCCTTCCTTCCTTCCTTCCCCTTCCTTCCTTCCTTCTTTCCTTCCTTCCTTCTTCCCTTCCCTCCTTCCTTCCCCTTCCTTCCTTCCTTCCTTCCTTCCTTCCTTCCTTCCTTCCTTCCCTCCCCTTCCTTCCTTCCAGCATTAATGGATTACAGTATAGCTGTTAACATATGGGTACAATTATCCATAGCAACCTCCCTCATAAGGACAGTACACCCCATTGTCTGACTCCTCCATGCACACAGGGGACCTCACTTTGCTTATTTTCCTTTGATCTCTATGGAAGGGAATAGGAAATAGCTAAAACACAAAATTTAGGCACTTGGATCTCCTCAGAGTTCTGCCAGGTCTGAGCAAATGCTTTTACTTTCACACACACACACACACACACACACACACACACACACACACACACACACACACCTTTTATCAATACAGAAGTCCTTTCTTTTTTCTCCCTATTTATGTGATCTTGATCTTTGGGTTTTTTCAGGTTAAAAGAAAAAGAACAACAACAAAATGAAAAAGTAACCAACAAAAAGAATTGAGATTGTAGAAATATAACAAAAACTGGTCACAAATGTCATTTAAGTCTATGTTTATTTATGGCACACAGGCAAGAGATATATCATTCAAATGATTTTTAGGACTTGAAAATTATGCCCTCTCCTTATAATCAGTTTCAAGAGGTAACATTTTATAATCCTGTGGTATTATAAAATATGTCTTAGGTAACTAGGACCTTTATGTTTATCAAAATCACATTCACTATTATAAATCAACCCATAACCAGGTAGCTAACATACATTTGTTCTGCTTCCACATAATAAGATATGTGCTAGAAACAATAAAATTCTTTTCTTTTGAAAAATGAAAAAAATTATTTTTCTACTTTTATGCATCATCGAGGTAATATAAATACAATATTGTTGAGTAGCTTCCCTGCCCCAGTTTGTTATTTTCATTTATAGAAGGAAAGAGGGAGAGGGAGAGGGAGAGGGAGAGGGAGAGGGAGAGGGAGAGGGAGAGGGAGAGGGAGAGGGAGAGGGAGGGAGAGAAACATTACAGCTCTGTGCCACTTTGGTGTTGTTCATGGTACTTCCATGTAGAGCCAGGGATTGAACTTGGGCCCTCATGCCATGTGATCTACCCACTGAGACATTTTCAGCCCCCTGAGCTATTATTCTTGATATTTTACCTCCAGGTCCCAAATACTTGCTGATAATTTGTTTGTCATGTTTCCCTAACACACATGCACTATCAGAAGTACTGATCAAATGTATCATTTTATTAGTGTTATTTTTATTTATTTATTTTTAATTTAAGAAAGGATTAATTGACAAAACCATAGGGTAGGAGGGGTACAACTCCACACAATTCCCACCACCCAATCTCCATATCCCACCCCCCTCCCCTGGTAGCTTTCCCATTCTCTATCCCTCTGGGAGCATGGACCCAGGGTCATTGTGGGTTGCAGAAGGTAGAAGGTCTGGCTTCTGTAATTGCTTCCCCGCTGAACATGGGCGTTGACTGGTCGGTCCATACTCCCAGTCTGCCTCTCTCTTTCCCTAGTAGCATGTGTCTCTGGGGAAGCTGAGCTCCAGGACACATTGGTGGGGTCTTCAATCCAGGGAAGCCTGGCCAGCATCCTGATGGCATCTGGAACCTGGTGACTGAAAAGAAAGTTAACATACGAAGCCAAACAAATTGTTGAGCAATCATGGACCCAAAGCTTGGAATAGTGGAGAGGGAGTGTTAGGGAGGTACTCACTGCAAACTCTAGTGTACTTCTGCTTTCAGGTATATATTTTGCAGTATTTTATGGATATGTGCGAACATATGCTCTCTCTCACAGAAACTGGTGTATATCTAGGTTTTGGGACTTTGTTAGAACGTGAACCACCTGAGATGGAGTTAGAGTATACTATGAAAGGAAAGGTCTCACCCGAGTGATGAAGCTGAAGGGTTGTCATTCCACACGTGAAGTCTCTGGACACAGTCTGAAGTGAAGCATGTTGAGGTGGCAATTGTTATGTTGGTTAGGTTGTGATCGGCGGATGCAATATTATTTGATATGGATTGGGAGAGGCATAAGGGAAAGAGGGCCCTACCCAAGGGTTCCAGGACTGGGGGAAGTAGGGGCTCTATAGTGGAGATGTGAGGTTCCTGCTGTCTTGGGGTTCAAAAAGACAATCGATAGTTAATATTATCATCACATTATTTGGTAATTGGGTTAACTTTGAAAAGTCCTTTTGTTATGGTTTGCTGTATTAGTGTTATTTTTATTCTCGTAACCATGTTCATACAATTTTAAATTCTCTGAAATGAATATGTGTTACTTTTAAACTGGTAACAAGTGATTCTATTCCTTTTAATTATGTATTATTTTAATAGAGGTCAAATGCATAATATGCTTTAAAAATGCAGACATTTTGTTCAAAATAATTTCACTTTTGAATTTTCACTCTTAAGCTCTTTAATTCATAAGATAAAGGACTGGAGAAATATCTGGGAGGTTTTAAAACATTATTGAAATAGATAATACTATTTTGTCTGTTCTTATTAATGATAAGATCCATTTATCTGCAGATAATTATTGAATCCCTACTATGTGCTAGCACATGACTAGTGCACTAAAAATAATAAAGACAAATATGAGAGTGCTTTATTTAGTGTGCAGCACTATCTTGAATAAGGAGAAGCTAGAAATGAGAAAATTAAATGATAAAGTGAGTGTTGGTGATTGTAAAGAGATGAATGAATATGAATGGTGTAAGGAATAAAAATTGCTAGGAGTTGGTGATTGCTAGGTAATGGATAGTAGATAAAAGAATTAATTTCTTCATTCAAAGATATTATTGTTTGGAGAGGCATGATGAAATAAGAACCAACAAGAAAATATATAATTTGAAAGAAAAAATAGAATTGCATGAGAAAAAATGAGGGGGTAAACAAGTTGAAATTGAAAAGAGCTAGTTGAAGATATAACATTTAAGACAAGGTAAAAATTGAAAGAAACCAGCTCTAAAATCTGAAATGCTAGCAAGGGCCAATCAGGTGGGGGCGGAGAGTGGAAAAAGGAAGTTAAAAAATACCATCTGTGACCATGTGACCAATTTTAGAAGGGAGGATATAACAATAATGAGTGTTTCTTCCTTGTTTTGACATGACTGTACTTATGAACATGTTCCTTCCACTATTTCATTTCCCGGTCACCTAATGTAAAGTAATAATGGTAACTGGCTCTCCATGTCGGTCCTATGTTACAAAGCATCATAGAGGGTATGTGATTATCTGGGAAAGGAACTTGTATCATCATCAGATGGATAAATGAATTTTACATTTTACTTAAGGCACAGAGTAGCTTTTTTGATTGCTCAAGGGATAGTTGTCTTCCTAAATGGAAGTTTCACTTTGCTATGGTCTTTATTTGGACACTGAGTATTAAAGAGGTCTGGAATTCAAGTGGATAAGAAGTGACCTGGTAAAAATGAGCTGAACTAGAAGCCGAACAATCTGGATTCTTTACTCTGTAGAGTTACAAGGAAAAAAATTATATGTGGTATAGAAGATGGAAAGGAAGGAACAACCTTTTTTTTTAAATTTATAAAATGGAAACATTGACAAGACCATAGGATAAGAGGGATGCATTTCTACACATTGTCCACCCCCAGAGCTCCATATCCAATCCTCTCCCCTGATAGCTTCCCTATTCTTTTTTTTTAAATTTTTTATTTAAGAAAGGATTAATGAACAAAAACATAAGGTAGGAGGGGTACAACTCCACACAATTCCCACCACCCAATCTCCATAACCCACCCCCTCCCATGATAGCTTTCCCATTCTCTATCCCTCTGGGAGCATGGACCCAGGGTCATTGAGGGTTGCAGAAGGCAGAAGGTCTGGCTTCTGTAATTGCTTCCCCGCTGAACATGGGCGTTGACTGGTCAGTCCATACTCCCAGTCTGCCTCTATCTTTCCCTAGTAAGGTGTGTCTCTGGGGAAGGTGAGCTCCAGGACACATTGGTGGGGTCTTCAATCCAGGGAAGCCTGGCCAGCATCCTGGTGGCATCTGGAACCTGGTGATTGAAAAGAGAGTTAACATACGAAGCCAAACAATTTGTTGAGCAATCACGGATCCCAGGCTTGGAATAATGGAGAGGAAGTGTTAGGGAGGTACTCACTGCAAACTCTAGTGTACTTCTGCTTTCAGGTATATATTTTGCAGTAGTTTATGGGTACATGTGAACATAAGCTCTCTCTCACAGAAACTGGTGTATATCTAGGTTATGGGACTTTGTTAGAAAGTGACCTACCTGAGATGAAATTAGAGTGTACTATAAAAGGAAAGGTCTCACCCGAGTAATGAAGCTGAAGGGTTGTCATTCCACACGTGAAGTCTCTGGACACAGTCTGAGGTGAAGCATGTTGAGGTGGCAATCATTGCGTTGAGCTTTCCTATTCTTTATCCCTCTGGGAGTATGGACCCAGGATCATTGTGCGGTACAGAAGGTTGAAGGCCTGGCTTCTGTAACAGCTTCTTTGCTGAATATGGACAATCATTTTTATACCTTCACATTCAACACACAGAACACTTCTTACTCCCCTGAAGTATACTCCTTATCCAATCAGTTCCTCTTCCCTTATACAACCCAGACAACCACTGATCTGCTTTATTTCACAAGTAAAATTATTTTTATAAATGAAAATTTTTTTTCCTCTAAAACAAAGTTTTGTCTTTTCTAGAATTATGTAAACATCTTGACTTTTTTAATCTAACCAGTATTCTAGATTAGTCAAGAATGCATGAGTGGTCCACCCTTCTTTAATGCTGAGTAATACTTCATCACATAATAGTTTTCTTGATACTCATTTAACTGAAGGTGGGCATTTGGGTTGTTTCTAGTTTTTTTGTTTTTTTTTTTTAACTATTATGTGTAAAGATGCTACAGATAGTCAGTCTTTGTGGAAATGTTTTCATTAACCTTGGAAAATGCCAAGGAATGGGACTTTTGGGCTATATGGTAGGTGTGTATTTATCTTTTGAAGATGCTGCTAAACTTTTTTTTTGTTTATCCACCAGAGCAATGCTCATCTCCGGTTTATGGTGGGGTGTTGTATGCTTTACATTGGGTTGTTCTAGCTCTCCCCCTGCCAAGAAAATTTGGATCAGTCCTGCTAGTTTCACGGGCCTGCTTGGCCCCGCCCCAAAGAACCCCGAGAGGGTTCCAGAGTTCCAGAGTTGCAGAGTTAGAGAGTGCTGGGTGCCGCCGCGGGGGAAAGAGGCAACAGAGTTCTGTTTGGTGATTACTTTGGTTTAGTTTATGAATCATTGTTCCTGAATAAAGAAATACAGCTTCCCTGCCCAGCCATATGTCTCTGGTCGTCTCTGTTACCCACCTGTGAAGCTAGCCCGGCCAGCTGGAGCCACGGAATTTTAACAACAAATGGCGCCCACGTGGACCTGACCTGCGCATCTCTCAGATAAGTGAAAACAATTTGGCTACCTATGTACTATGGCCTTCTCTTCTGCTTGTGACGAGATCTCCAAAGGCCTCTGCTCTTTCTTCATGAGACTGTTTTGCTGTTTCTGGAACATTTATCTCTGGACCACTCTATGGTTTCCACGCGCTCGGGCGCACTCAAAACAGCCTGATGAGTCGGGAAGAGCCAGCGGGCAAGAGGCGAGGTGCGGAGCTGCCTTTTCCACCTGGTGGAACAGCCAGCCAGCTGGCTGCACCCAGACAACCCCGCGCACCGCGCCCGCAGCCCGCAGGAGGCCGACGCCAGCACACAGGAGCCCGATGCCAGCACACAAGAGCCAGACACCAGCACACAGGAGCCCGATGCCACCACACAGGAGCCCGATGCCAACACGCAAGAGCCTGGTGCCACCACAAAGGAGCCTGATGCCAACACGCTGGAGCCCAATGCCAACACACAGGAGCCCAATGCCAGCACGCAGGCCAGCCCACATGAGCTGGCTCTCCACTGCGTGGTGCAGGGCACTGGACGGTGATCCCTCCATGCTGCTCGGCCACTGAGAACAAGGCAGCAGACATGGCAGGGCCATGGGGCAGGGCCGCGGCAGCCTATCATGGCCGCAACCCCTGGGCACCTTGGCTTGCGCCTTCTACAAGGCTGGCCCGCCCACCCTCATGCTATGAATTCTGGAATGATCCCGGACCTCCCGGACCCCCGGGCTCCCTGCCGAAACTGGGCACATGAGATCTCCAGCTGCCAGTCCGGTCTGAAGGCAGACAAGCTGGAGTACGCAGAGATTTGTACAGAGATCGCAACCTGCAATTCCTAGAAGTGAAGCTGCCCAAGAGACCACCAATGGACAGCACACCCCTCCAACAACTAAGACAGTACATATCTAAATTTGTGTTTGAAATGACACGTCTTCGTAACAAAGGTTTCTCTCCTTATGCATTAATGACCATGTTTATGTGTATGCTTAAAGTTTGGTAAACAGTAACTTTAAGGCTAAATTCTTACTAGTCAAAGTTAAATGAAAAAGGTTTTCAACGTAATTCTCATAAAGATAAAATTAACTTACATTTAAAGTCTGAGGTAAAAATTAGTTAACAATATATTTTAACTAAGTTGGTCTAAAGACCTGCGCACACCTAGGGTGTGCCTCCATCTTGAATGGGTATAACAAAAGGTTAAATAGACTTGTTGATATGTAAAACTCTCCATTACTTTCTCTATTAGAATTGGTAGATTACACAATGGCTATGCTAATTATTCTCATGCCTGAGGTTTCCTTTCCTGTGCACACCTAGGGTGTGTCTCCATCTTGAATGGGTGTAACAAAAGGTTAAAAAGACGTTGTTGATATGTAAAAGTCTCAAATTCCTTCTCTATTAGAAATGTTAGATTGTGCTGTGGTTATGCTAATAACAAGTTTTGTTTCATAGTAAGTAAATTGCAGCCAGCTGCCTTTGGGACTCTAGGCCGTTCCCCACCCCCATGCAAATGCCTGTTGAGGCAAGTACAACCCCCAGAGGCAAGAAATGTTTTTTTTTAAGCTGATAAAGTTTTGCCCACAGAGGCAAAACATGGCCCCCTCAGGCCTTCCCTTGGCAGCACACTGGTTCTTGTTACTTGCTTACATGTTTCTCCATGTTTGTGACAGTTTCTTTTTTTAAAAATGCCTGTACAATTTAGGTTTCTGTTCACCCCACACCCTTGATACTGTAGTCATTTAGTTAAAAAGAAAAGGGGGAATTGTTGTATGCTTTACATTGGGTTGTTCTAGCTCTCCCCCTGCCAAGAAAATTTGGATCAGTCATGCTAGTTTCACGGGCCTGCTTGGCCCTGCCCCAAGGAACCCCAAGAGGGTTCCAGAGTTCCAGAGTTGCAGAGTTAGAGAGTGTTGGGTGCCGCCGCGGGGGAAAGAGGCAACAGAGCTCTGTTTGGTGATTACTTTGGTTTAGTTTATGAATCGTTGTTCCTGAATAAAGAAATACAGCTTCCCTGCCCAGCCGTATGTCTCTGGTCGTCTCTGTTACCCGCCTGTGAAGCTAGCCCAGCCAGATGGAGCCTCCGAATTTTAACAACAGTGGGGTACGGGGTTGAACCTGAGATCTGGGAGCCTCAGGCATAACAGAGTTTTTTTATAACCATAATGCTATTTTCCCATCCTGCAACTAGAATTTTATAGGTGCCATACATTTTCACATTTGATATATATTTTTTTCCCCAGACTTTTTTAAATATTTATTTTATTTATTTATTCCCTTTTGTTGCCCTTGTTGTAGTTATTATTGTTGTTGTCATTGTTGGATAGGACAGAGAGAAATGGAGAGAGGAGGGGAAGACAGAGAGGAGGAGAGAAAGATAGACACCTGCAGACCTGCTTCAACACCTGTGAAGCGACTCCCCTGCAGGTGGGGAGCCAGGGTTGGAACCGGGATCCTTATGCCGGTCCTTGTGCTTTGCGCCACCTGCGCTTAACCCGCTGTGCTACAGCCCGACTCCCTTTCCCAGACTTTTAAATTTTTTTTTTATTTTTAAATTTTTTATTTAAGAAAGGATTAGTGAACAAAAGCATAAGGTAGGAGGGGTACAACTCCACACAATTCCCACCACCCAATCCCCATAACCCACTCTCTCCCATGATAGCCTTCCCATTCTCTAGCCCTTTGGGAGCATGGACCCAGGGTCGTTGAGGGTTGCAGAAGGTAGAGGGTCAGGCTTCTGTAATTGCTTCCCCGCTGAACATGGGCGTTGACTGGTCGGACCATACTCCCAGTCTGCCTCTCTCTTTCCCTAGTAAGGTGTGTCTCTGGGGAATCTGAGCTCCAGGACACATTGGTGGGGTCTTCAATCCAGGGAAGCCTAGCCAGCATCCTGGTGGCATCTGGAACCTGGTGATTGAAAAGAGAGTTAACATACAAAGCCAAACAATTTGTTGAGCAATCATGGATCCCAAGTTTGGAATAGTGGAGAGGAAGTGTTAGGGAGGTACTCACTGCAAACTCTAGTGTAATCCTGCTTTCAGGTATATATTTTGCACTAGTTTATGGATACGTGTGCACATACGCTCTCTCTCACAGAAACTGGTGTATGTCTAGGTTATGGGACTTTGTTAGAAAGTGAACTACCTGAGATGAAATTAGAGTGTACTATAAAAGGAAAGGTCTCACCCGAGTAATGAAGCTGAAGGGTTGTCATTCCACACGTGAAGTCTCTGGATACACTCTGAGGTGAAGCATGTTGAGATGGCAATCGTTGCTTTGGTTAGGTTGTGATCGGCGGATGCAATATTATTTGGTATGGATTGGGAGATGCATACGGGAAAGTGAGCCCTATCCAAGGGTGCCAGGACTGGGGGAAGTAGGGGCTCTATAGTGAAGATGTGAGGTTCCTGCTGTCTTAGGGTTCAAAAAGACAATCAATAGTTAATATTATCATCACATTATTTGTTAATTGGGTTAACTTTGAAAAGTCCCTTTGTTATGGTTTGCTGTACAGTACCCAGTATCTTGTATATAGCTGTGCTATTGGAAGCTTCTAATCTACTTGGTCTAGGCTTTTGAGAGAGTCCGCATATCAAATACGTAGCCTATCTATTAAAAAGATTCAGTTTGTCTTTTGAGAACCTTTGAGACATACAATTGGTTTCCCCCTCTCATATTAATTAACTACTGATTTATATGTCTACATTTTGCTAGGAGTGTACATAAACACCATTCCCATCACCAAAGGACTGTGACCCATCCCTCCCGCCCATTCCCACCCCCCACTGGCCCAGGAAGCTACATGTCTACCCCTCACCACTGGGTTTTTACTTTGGTGCCCTAATTACAATTTGATCAGGTCCTGCTTTTAGTTTCCCTTTCAGATCTTCTAAGTCAGCTTCTGTTGATGAGTGGGATCATCCCATACTCATCTTTAACTTTCTGACTTAGTTCACTTAACATAATTCCTTCTAGCTCTGTCCAAGATGGGTCAGAGAAGGTGGGTTCATTGTTCTTGATAGCTGCATAGTATTTCATTGTGTATATATACCACAGCTTTCTCAGCCATTCATCTGTTGTTGGGCACCTGGGTTGCTTCCAGGTTTTAGCTATTATGAATTGTGCTGCTATGAACATAGGAGTACACACCTCTTTTTGGTTGGGTGTTATGGAGTCCTTGGGGTATAACCCCAGGAGAGGAATTATTGGGTCATATGGAAGGTCCATGTCTAGCCTTCTGAGAGTTTTCCAGACTGCTCTCCACAGAGGCTGTACCAATTTACATTCCCACCAGCAATGTAAAAGGGTTCCTCTGTCCCCACAACCTCTCCAGCATTTGTTGCTGCTGTCCTTTTTGATGTATGTCATTCTTACAGGAGTGAGGTGTTATCTTAGTGTTGTCTTAATTTGCATTTCTCTGACAATCAGTGACCTAGAGCAGTTTTTCATATGTTTGTTAGCCTTTTGGATCTCCTCTGTGGTGAATGTTTTGTTCATTTCCTCTGCCCATTTTTGGATGGGGTCATTTGCTTTTTTGCGGCTAAGTTTGCTGAGCTCTTTATATATTTTGGTGATTAGTTTCTTGTCTGATGTCTGGCATGTGAAGATCTTCTCCCATTCTGTGAGGGGTCTCTCTGTTTGTTTAATAGTTTCTTTGGATGTGCAGAAGCTTTTCAATTTGATGTAGTCCCATTGGTTTGTTTCTGCTTTGGTCTTCCTTGCAATTGGGTTTGATTCATCAAAGATGTCCTTGAGGTGTAGATGGGAAAGTGTTTTACCAATGTTTTCCTCTAAGTATTTGATTGTTTCTGGTCTGACATCTAGGTCTTTGATCCATTTGGAGTTGATTTTTGTTTCTGGTGAGATAAAGTGGTTCAATTTCATTCTTCTGCATGTTTCAACCCAGTTTTCCCAGCACCATTTATTGAAGAGAGCCTCCTTCTTCCATTTAATCCTTTGGGCCCCCTTATCAAAGATTAGATGTCCATAGGTGTTGGGATTTACTTCTGGGCTTTCAATTCTGTTCCACTGGTCTGTGTGCCTATTTTTGTTCCAGTACCATGTTGTTTTGATGATGATGGCTTTATAATATAGTTTAAGGTCTGGGAGTGTGATGCCTCCATTTCTGTTTCTTTTCCTTAGGATGCTTTTGGCAATTCTAGGTGTTTTCAGGTTCCAGATAAATGATTGTAGTGTTTGTTCTATTCTCTTAAAGAAGCTTGGTGGAACTTTGATGGGTATTGCATTAAATTTGTATATGGCTCTGGGGAGAATGTTCATTTTGATGATATTTATTCTTCCAATCCATGAGCATGGGATATCTTTCCATTTCTTGGTATCAGTTTCTATCTCCTTGAGTAGCGACTCATAGTTTTCAGCATACAAGTCTTTCACTTCTTTGGTCAACTTTATTCCTAGGTATTTGATTGATTTTGCTGAAACAGTAAATGGGAGTGATTTCTGGATGTCTTCTTCTTCAGATTTAGTGTTTGCATAAAGAAATGCCACTGATTTTTGTACATTGATTTTGTAGCCTGATACCTTGCTATATTGCCTAACAACTTCCAGTAATTTTCTACTGGATTCTTTAGGTCTTTCTATGTATACTATCATATCATCTGCAAATAGTGAGAGCTTGACTTCTTCCCTTCCAATCTGTATCCCTTTGATTTCTTTCTCTTGCCTGATTGCTATGGCAAGAACTTCCAATACTATGTTGAAGAGTAACGGTGACAGTGGGCAGCCCTGTCTAGTCCCTGATCTGAGGGGGAATGCTTTCAGCTTCTCTCCATTGAGTATGATGTTGGCTGTAGGTTTGCTATATATAGACTCCACTATCTTGAGGAATTTCCCATCTATTCCCATTTTTTGTAGAGTTTTGAGCATGAATGGGTGTTGGATCTTGTCAAAGGCTTTCTCTGCATCTATTGAGATAATCATGTGGTTTTTGGCTTTGCTTTTATTGATGTGATGAATGACATTGATTGATTTACGGATGTTGAACCAGCCTTGCATTCCTGGGATGAATCCCACTTGGTCATGTTGAACAATCTTTTTGATGTGTTGCTGTATCCGGTTGGCCAAGATCTTGTTTAATATTTTGGCATCTATGTTCATCAGAGATATTGGTCTGTAGTTTTCCTTTTTTGTTCTGTCCCTATCAGCTTTTGGTATCAGGGTGATGTTGGCTTCATAAAAGGTGGAAGGGAGTATTCCTGTTTCTTCAATCTTATGGAATAGCTTAAGAAGTATGGGTATTAACTGTTTCCTGAAAGTTTTGTAGAATTCGTTTGTGAAGCCCTCTGGTCCAGGATTTTTGTTGTTGGGGAGATTCTTAATAACGGTTTCAATTTCTTTGTCTGTGATTGGTGCATTTAGATTTTGTAGTTCTTCTTGGTTCAGTTTTGGAAGTGCATAGGTTTCTAGGAATTGTTCCATTTCTTCCAGATTCTCTAGCTTGGTGGCATATAGTTCTTTATAGAAGTTTCGCAGAATTCTCTGGATTTCTGTGGTGTCAGTTGTGATATCTCCTGTATCGTTTACAATTCTATTAATTTGAGTCTTCTCTCTTTTTTGTTTGGTGAGTCTGGCTAGGGGTTTGTCAATTTTGTTTAATCTTTCAAAGAACCAACATTTGGCTTCATTGATCTTTTGTATGGTTCTTTTATTTTCGATGTTGTTTATTTCTGCTCTAACTTTAGTGATTTCTGTCCTTCTGGTTGCTTTAGGGTTCCTTTGTTCCTCTTCCTCTAAGTCCTTGAGGTGTGTAGTAAGTTCGTTCATTTGGGCTTCTTCTTGGTGTTTAATATGTGATTGTATAGCTATAAGTTTCCCTCTCAGTACTGCTTTAGCTGTGTCCCAAATATTTTGATAGGTTGTGTCTTCATTTTCATTAGTTTCCAGGAACATTTGAATTTCCTGTTTGAGTGAGTGTCTGACCCAGTGGTTCTTAAGGAGCATGTTGTTTAGTTTCCAAATTCTATGTCTTTTAATAATTTTCCGTTTGTTGTTAAAAGTTATTTTTACTCCACTGTGGTCTGAGAAGATACTTGGGATGATTTCAATGCTTTTGAATTTATTGATGCTGTCTTTGTGGCCTAACATGTGGTCTATCCTTGAGTATGTGTTGTGTGGATTTGAAAAGAAGGTGTATTCCAGTTTTTTGGGGTGGAGGAGTCTGAAAATGTCCAAGAGGTCTAGTCTGTCAATCTCTTCATTCAATTCTCTTGTATCTTTATTGGTTCTCTGCTTTGTTGATCTGTCTAAGTGTGAGAGTGGGGTATTGAAGTCTCCCACTATTATTGTATTACTATTGATGTATTTTTGAAATTCTTTCAATAGGTGTTTAATGTATTTAGATGGTCCCTCGTTGGGTGCATAGATGTTAATAATTGTTAAGTCTTCTTGGCTGATTGATCCTCTAATCATTATGTAATGTCCTTGCCTATCTTTTATTACTTTATTTAATTTAAAATCTATCGTGTCTGAGATGAGAATGGCTGTTCCTGCCCTTTTTTGTGGACCGTTAAGAAGAAGAGTTGTAATTAAAGAGCAGTGCGAGGAACTTCCCAAATGTGTATCAGTGAATTAAAAAAAAAAAAAAAAGGAAAAAGGAAAAAAAAAAAAAACCCTGTTTGGTGGTATGGAGTATCCTGCTAGTAGCTGGTCCCAGGCATTGCTTATGGGGGGGGGGGGTGGCGGGAAGGATGTATGTTTGAAAATTAAAAGGAAGAAAAAAGAATTTTTTCCCCTACTCTAATTCTTAACCCAAATTAAGTTATAGACACATCCTTGGTATGACCGTTATGGCCCCTTATTGGCTGGCCTGCTAAAGGCAGAAAATCCTATTGTTTACACGAGATGTGTCCGGTGCTCAAAGGCTAGCCGCTTCTCAATCCGCCATCTTCCGGGAAACCCCGCCCTCCAGACTTTTTTAAAGGATTTCTCAAAAATGAAAACTAGCTCCAAGTCCTTTGATCCAATGAGAGCTATACTCAAGAAGTCTTTGGATCCACCCTCAGGGTCGCGGTGGACCCTGGCGACTCCCAAGAGGCAGCCCCCGAGCTAAAGTGCTCTCTCCGGGTCCTCTCCCCGCCGCGCTCTGCAACCAGCGGAGGAGCCGCCTTCCCGGGCGGGCGGAGGACAATGCCTGGCGCACTCGCCTTGCCTGGCGCCGCCTGGGAATTCTGGCACCCCGCTAGTCCGTGTCACCTTTGCTCTAATTGTTAACCCAAATTAAACTGTAATCACTTCTTTGGTGCCCCCCCCTTATTGACTGGTCTGCTAAAGGCAGAAAATCCTACCGTTGCCGACGATGCTATCAGAGCACTCGCTGTTAGCGATTTCTCAGGCCGCCATCTTCCCACAATTCCCCTCCCAGACTTTTAAATGTGTGCTGGTATGGTCTTGATTTGCAATTCCCAATGAATGATTACTAAGCATATGCTCACAGACTATTTGTGTATCTTCTTTTGTGAAATGTTTGTTCAAATATTTTGCTTATTTTTTATGTTGTATTTACTTTTTTATTACTTATTTCTGAGATTTATTTACATACTGTCAATAAATGTTTATCTTAATCCACTAGCTTATAATTTGGATAGGTATAAGGCAAAATTACATTTGAAACTGTTCATAATAATTACATAGTTGGTGCTCTACTATTACTATTTTGAAACTCTGTTATTATGGTGTGGAATAAAGTTAATATATATAATCATCATTCAAGGCTCAGCTTAAAGAAAATTCTTCCTGAGGCATTCTTTAGCTCTATTAGGACTAAAACATTTTTCTTATCTTTGAATTCACATTACACAATTTTATGATAGTTATTAATTTCAATTTTTCATCATAGTTATTTAATAGTTTTTCTTAAGTAACACTATATTTTCTGTTCTCAGTACAGTAGTAAGTTCTAAGTAAGTAGTAAGTAGAATGATTACAGTAGTAATCATTCAAATATATATATATATATTTGAATGATTACTAGTTTTCTGTGAGTGTATAAACTGATTTATCTTAAAGAAACTTGGAGATGCAGAGATAGAACATTGATATCGCTAATAAAATTCTACTACTGGCTCCACTTTTCCACTCCAAATTATGCAATCTCTGGAATTGTCATTCATAAGATCTACTTATCAAATAGTTACATACTATGTCTATGTCTGTTTATTTCAAGCTCCATGACCTCAGTGATATATATGTTATGGACTGGTGGAATGGTAATAATTCCTGAAGGGCCCATAACTTAACTACAGTTACTTCCTAGGCTTATAGTTTGCAAGACAAATCTCATAAACTATAATTACTTGCCCACATCAAAGCAATTACATCATTACTAATGAACTGCCTACAGTTTCTTTGCATAAAGAACAAAGTACCTTGTAGAGGATCTAAGAAAACTCATAACCCAGTCTTGTTCTACAAGCAGAAGACATTTGTAACAGAGAACTCCAACCAGCACATCTTAGATCAGAAAGCATGACTTCCTTCAGGCTTGGCATATAATCCTGTGAGTTCAGTGTCAACTGAAAAATAGCCCACAAATCACTGACACAGGTTTTGCTGGAAGAGAAATAAAACCAGTTAGGTAGCCTGGTGAATAGTCAATGCCCTTAGCTAAGTCTAGACAGACAGAGCTGGGTCTCAATGCATATTCCAGTCTGAAAGAATTCTACCCAAAGTTAAAGAAGACAGAAACTGGGGCCAGGCGGTGGCACACTTGGTTAAGTGCACACATTACGGTGCACAAGGACCCTGGTTCAAGCCCCTGGTCCCCACCTGCAGGGGGAAGCTTCATGAGTGTTGGAGAAGAGCTGCGGTGTCTCTATTTCTCTTTCCCTCTCAATTTCTCTCTGTCTCTATTCAGTAATAAATAAATTTAAAAAATTAAAATAAAGAAAAATATTTACAAAGAAGACAGAAACCTCTTTGAAATGTCAGTAACTTGGGAGTCGGGCTGTAGCGCAGTGGGTTAAGCGCAGGTGGCGCAAAGCACAAGGACCGGCATAAGGATCTCGGTTCGAACCCCGGCTCCCCACCTGCAGGGGAGTCGCTTCACAGGTGGTGAAGCAGGTCTGCAGGTGTCTATCTTTCTCTCCTCCTCTCTGTCTTCCCCTCCTCTCTCCATTTCTCTCTGTCCTATCCAACAACGACAACAACAATAATAACTACAACAATAAAACAACAAGGGCAACAAAAGGGAATAAATAAAATAAATTATTAAAAAAAAAAAGAAATGTCAGTAACTCATACTCTTCTTAAGACTTCCGCCCGAAATTATTAAGTAGAGAAGTGGCAACGTACTATACATAGTCACTTCCTAAATAAGTTTCCTCATGGGAGAGAGGACTGATGCAGGCCTTGAGTAAATCAAGAAAAAGAATGAGGGAGTAGAAGAAAGGGAAAGTAAAAAATAACACAAACTAGAAAAGTCAAGAAATGTAGTAATAAGACAACAGACTACAGGCAGGCACCATATTTAAAATCATTTCAAATACATGAAGCAGATTTAAAGGGCCCTTATAGCTTGAAAGGAGCTCTGGACTTCTATTTAGAGAGTAGAAGCTACAGGTTCCAAGCTAACTTCAGGAAATTGTTCAGAGGAACTGGGAAGTGAAACACAGTCCCCTTCTGGCACTAAGCAGGCTTATCAAACTCTAAGGTACTCTAGCTGCCAGAGACTTTGGTGATAGGGATCAGACTGCCTTGCAGTTAAGAAAAAAATTCTGACCTCACAGACTTCCTACTTTCAGGGATCAGTCTGGAAAAAGAAGGAGATCTGACCCCATCATCTGAGGTCCTAGTTAGGGAATCCTTGGATTCCCACAGAGCTATGATAGGCCTAGACCTCTAATAGATCCCTCTCTCCACCATCACTGGTTACTTGCATCAGGAACATCATCATAAACCCTCTCTTGTGTCACTCCAGGAAATTGTCCTCCCTATAAAGTAACAATGGTAGGGACTGCTGCACTCTCTGAAGGGAGGCTGGGTCAACCTTGCCACTCAAGGAAGACTGGTCCTGAGATGAGTGCAGTCTAGAATGTTTCTTGCTGTCATCATGAACTGTGAGCTCAGACCAACAGGAACTCAGAGGTTACACAGGCTCCTGTGCTAAATATAAATATATATGGGCCCTAGGTTATGCTGATGGGGTAAACAATTAATTTTATTAATAGTTTTTCTTCAAGATTGAGAATTACTCTCACCCTAGTCCAACTTTATAGCTCTATTCTCAACTCTTTCACCATCTTCTCAGACAATATTTTTCTTCAACTCCATGTTAGCTAACAAACTCAAACAAAAACTGTGAAAGTCATATGCCCCTTGGAACATACTTAGACATCCTCACTTCTTTCCACCATAAGATTCCTATTCTCATCTGTTGTATTGCTACTTCTCAGTTCCCTGTTTATTAATCATTTTGCCCTGATTATTATCTTACCACCTTTCAGCCACCAAATTGCAGATGTTATCATGATTCCATCCTGACTTCCCTGGGCAGATGACCTCACCAGTGCATCCAAGAACCTCACCTATCCAGAGCCCTACCCCACTAAGGATAGATATAAACAGGCTGGGACTATGAGTAAACCTGCTAAAGCCCATGTCCAATGGAGAAGCAATAACAGAAGCCAGATTTCTCACATTCTGCACTCCCAGTGGGGGAGAAATGATAGGTGACCAAGGGGCTGTGAGCTTCAGCTGCATCATGACACAGAGAGAGAATACTAAAAAAAAAAGGAGGGTCTTCAGAAGTAGTAATAAGTGTGTGACTTGGAGAGGAAGAGAAGATGGGATGATGGAAAAAATGGGCAAATAAATACAAATATAGACATATAATTATAGAAATAATAGTTAATCTATATCTTCAACCTTGGAAGAACTGCTGTAGCTTCCAATGGAGGGAATGGGGATACAGAACTCTGATGGTGGAAACTGTACAGAATTATATCTCTGTTATCTTATAATTTTGTAAATAAATATTAAGTAATTAATAAAATTAAAATTAAATATAAAAACTAAAGAAAAGGAGGTCTGAGATATTTCTCAACCTCCCAGGTTAGGTCTCTGATTAAAAGATATCAGGCACCATAATATTATGTCACTTCAAAGCTCCTCCCTGCCCTCCACAACTCACAAACAAAGTAGAACCCAGCACCACCTGTGAGAAACAACAAAAAACAAAACAAATAGGTAAAATTAGGAAAAACACTGGTTCTTCAAAACCAAGATGAATATCAGAAACTTAAACATATAAATCCAGAAAAGCTATCAGAAAAAGTGTTTAAGAAATATAATGTCAGGAAATTTGAGGAAATACAAAGATCTCCATTTAATACTGAGAAATTCAGGCTCAGGGAAAAAAACTGGTATAGCCACAGGCCCTTTGGAATATAGCTAAAATATGCCTACTAGCTATCTACAAAATGGAGACTCTTCATCTGCACTACTTCAGCCTTTAGGTTCATGATTAGTCAACAACTTATTTGGCTTTATATGTTAACTCTCTTTTCAGCCACCAGGTTCCAGATGCTAGCATGATGCCAACCAGTGTCCCTGGACAGACAACCCCACCAATGTGTCCTGGAATTCCAATTACCCAGAACCCTGTTCCACTAGAGAAAGAGAGAGGCAGGCTGGGAGTATGGATTGACTTGTCATTGCCCATGTTCATCAGAGAAGCAATTTCAGAGACCAGACCTTCCACCTTCTGCATCCCACAATGACCTTGGGTCCATACTCCCAGAGGGTTAAAGAATAGGAAAGTTATCAAGGGAGGGGATGGGATATGGAGTTCTGGTGGTGGGGATAGTGTGGAGTTGTACCCATCTTATCCTATGGTTTTGTCAGTGTTTCTTTTTATAAATAAAATAAGATAAAAAAGTAAAAAAGAAATACATGACTTTAAATATTCACTTGATAGGAAAACAGAAAACTTGAAAACAGAGTTATAGGGTATGAAGGACATATTCAATGCATTTCAAATATTAAGATAAGAAAGCAGACTTACCCATGTAGAAGAGAGAACACCAGAAAATAGAAGACAAACTGGCCACAGTCTTTGATTTCAAAGAAGGAGGAGAAAAAAGATTTAAGAAAAATTAAGCAACTCTTTAAGAGATTGAAGATTCAACCAGAAAAAAAAAAACCAAATACCAGGATTATAGATGGGGTCTCAAGAGAGGAGAGATAGAACTATATTCAGGAATAATAGCAGAAAAATTTTCCACATCAGGGATGTGGTAAGGATATAGATGCTCAGGAAAAAGAGAGAACTCCAAAATTTCTAAACCCAAATAGAACCACACCAAGACACATCATTTTGAAACTATCAAAAATCAATAATAAAGAAAAACAATACAAGCTGTCAGGGAAAGAAAAAATTAAGTAATTAAGTTGATATAGCCAGACTTGCCTCAGATTTTTCTGCAGGAACCATGGAGGCCAGGAGAGTGGAGTGGTATATTCAAGGTTTTAAAAGACAGTAACTGCCACCCAAGCATATTTTACCCATCAAGACTATCTTTCAAATATGAAGAATCAGTCAAAGCATTACCAGACATACAAAAACTAAAGTAGTTTGCCATTAGCAGACCTGATTTGCAGAAGTTACTGACAGGAGTGCTACAGAAAAAGAAAAAGGAACATTTAACTCTCAACAAGGTGATACACAATAAAACAGACCCAGAAACACAAGCCATAAAACTATAAGACAACTTTAAAATATGAGAGGGAAGAAACAAATGGATAGAAGATGGTCAAGAAAAAATGGGATAAGAAGAGCTTCAAGAAGACTCTCTTAAATGCATTTATATATAACATATTTATATCTAAATTATATGTGTAATACTTTTTTTTTTGCCTCCAGGGTTATGCTGGGGCTCAGTGCCCACACTATGAATCCACTGCTCCTGGAGGACATTTTTTTTCCCATTTTGTTGTCCTTGTTGTTGTTGTTATTGTTATTGTTGCCACTGATGTTGCTGTTGTTGGATAGGACAGAGAGAAATTGAGAGACGAGGGGAGACAAAGAGGGGGAAGAAAAATAGACACTTGGGGGGGGTTGCCTCACAAGCAGTGAAGCAGGTCTGAAAGTGGATCCCTCTCTCCATTGTCACTGGTCATTTCCAACAGGAACAACAAAATAGACCCCTTTGTGAGCCCCCATAGGACCTTACCCTCAATGTGGATCAATAATAGTAGAGAATGTTCCATCCTCCAAAGGGAGGCTGGACAACATACTCTATCTTCCACCTGAGGAAGATGGGTCCTGATATTGGGGAAGCTTGGAACATTCCTACTCATGAGCACAGAATGTGAGCTCAGATGCAGACACAGAATGTGAGCTCAGGGATGCAGAGGTCACATAAGCTCCTAAGCTGAATATGGGCCCCAGATCACATCAAATCGATGGAGTTTATAGTCAACAATATTTATACCCCTTTCCCATATTTGGAAGCTACTCTCTTCCCTGATCCAGCTTTCTAGCCCCTTTTCAGCTATGACATCATATCCCCAGACAATACCTTGGGTCCACCTGCATACTAGATGCCAGGCTCAGGAAAAAACTAGTATAGTCATGGGCCCTATGGAATATATATAAAATAGGCCTACTAGCTATCTTCAAAATGGAGACCCCAAATCTTCATCTGCAATATTCCAGCCTTTAGGTTCATGATTAGTCAATAATTTGTCTGGCTTTATATCTTAACTCTTTTTCAGCCACCAGGTTCCAGATGCCAGCATGATGCCAATCTGACTTCCCTGGGCAGAAAAACCCACCAATGTGTCCTGGAGCCCTGTTTCCCCAGAGCCTTGCCCCATTAGAGAAAGAGAGAGATAGGCTGGGAGTATGGATCGACCTGCCAACATCCATATTCAGTGGGGGAAGCAATTACAGAACCCAGACCTTCTACCTTCTGCACCCTACAATGACCTTGGGTCCATACTCCCAGAGGGATAAAGAATAGGAAAGATATCAGGGGAGGGGATGGGATATGGAGATCTGGTGGTGGGAATAGTGTTGAGTTGTACCCCACTTATCCTATAGTTTTGTTAGTGTTTCCTTTTTATAAATAACATTTTTTTAAAAAATCTAAGGAAAAAAGATGGCTGAATGTAGCACTTTGGAAGAAAAGGCAGAGAGAGTTGTTCTTTTAATTGTCCTGATATGGCACGACACAGTTCCACAGAAATGAGACGGCAGAGTTTAACTTTTGTTTATACTATGCCTCCATCAGTAGGTACTCTTCACTTTTCTTCTGCTCACTTCCTACTCACCTTGCTTAGAGGAAAAGTCAGGAAGGATGAGTACTTCTAAATACACCAGCTCTAAGCGAAAGCATCAAGAGGGAGTCAGCTGGCTCTTTGGAAGTTGAGCAATGGCTTTGAAGGAGTGTGTCACTGCAGAGAGACAGATATCATCAATTCTTTGCATAAGTTTGACCTTTTGTCCCTAGATTTTTATTTATTCATCACAATCTCTTACTCTTTGTCCTGAAGAAAAAAAATATTTGACATAAGCTAGCTTGTCTCTTGAGTCTTGTCTAGAGGGACAGAAACTTGGCTGGATCACTCTGTTGGCCAAGAGATCATTGCACACTTACAGTTTATGTAGACGATTCTGTTAGTCTAAGATAATTCTGTAGTAAGATCATGTAGTTTAGACTGATGCTGGTGGTCAGACATGCAGAGAGCCTGAGAGGTTAAGTCCACAGGCAGCACAATTACAGAATAAGTTACAGTTTATTAGAATAGAGTCAAGAAACAGTCACCAAGGGAGGTGACAGACAGATGGTAAAGAATCAACAGCCAACTGAGTGCTGGGAAGGGTCTGTATTTATACCTAGAATTTTCAGGGCTACATTCTTTTGGGGGTGCTCAAGAAAAGTGCTTCTTCCTGCATGAAGACAGGGTTTTTTCTATCACGTTTTTATTAGTGTTGATCCACAGCCTGGAATAGATGATGGAAACTTTTTTTATTGGGGTTGGGGCAGTAGCACAGCAGGTTAAGTGGCACAAAGCTTAAGGACCAGCATAGGGATCCCGGTTTAATCCTCCAGCTCCCCACCTGCAGGGAGGTCGCTTCATGGGAGGTGAAGCAGGTCTACATGTGTCTGTATTTCTCTCCCCCTCTCTGTCTCCCCTCCTCTCTATATTTTTCTCTGTCCTGTCCAAGAACATCAGCAATAACAATAATAATAACAACAAGGGTAACAACAAGGACAACAAAAATGGTAAAAATGGCCTTCAGGAACAGTAGATTCGTAGTGTAGGCACCAAGCCCCAGCAATAACCCTGGAGGGAAAAAAAAAAAAAGAAAGAAAAATTTTTCTATCATGACTCTTAACCAAGGAGGACAGCAGGACTTACCATTTTGATCACATAACTTCTTTTCATAATTGAGGAGGTTTTACTCACATACCCTCTTAAGGGTACTGAAAAGGATTTGATAATATAATTGTGTGACTGTGTATTTACTCAGCTTTGCTACTTAGACC
Source organism: Erinaceus europaeus (assembly GCF_950295315.1). Classification (NCBI taxonomy): domain Eukaryota; kingdom Metazoa; phylum Chordata; class Mammalia; order Eulipotyphla; family Erinaceidae; genus Erinaceus; species Erinaceus europaeus. The sequence continues at coordinate 51,383,725 of NC_080170.1, read as the reverse complement.
TCCAATCTGACAACAGCTGACACAGAGGAATAATCCTTACTGTTTGACCAAGGAATGAAATGTTTTCCCTCAAAGACTGGTCAAATAAAATAGCTGAGTGGTGAGCTTTTGAAAAATCTTCTTCATTCTTGACCCTTTATGTCTTGTCACTGAATAATTTATTTCCTGTCAGGGTTTTCATTGGAGCTTTATGCTTGTACAATTTCACCTATCCCAGTGGAATCAATTTATTTATTTATTTATTTATTTATTTATTTTAAACTTTTTAAAAAAATTTAAAAAAAAATTTATTTATTTTATTTATTCCCTTTTGTTGCCCTTGTTGTTTTATTGTTGTAGTTATTATTGTTGTTGTCGTTGTTGGATAGGACAGAGAGAAATGGAGAGAGGAGGGGAAGACAGAGAGGAGGAGAGAAAGATAGACACCTGCAGACCTGCTTCACCACCTGTGAAGTGAGTCCCCTGCAGGTGGGGAGCCGGGGTTCGAACCGGGATCCTTATGCCCATCCTTGTGCTTTGTGCCACGTGCGCTTAACCCGCTGCACTACAGCCCGACTCCCCTCAATTTTTTTTTTAGACAAACAAGAAAGACAGAGACCACAGCATCCCTCCATAAGAACGTGTGCTTGATTAATTTATAACAAATGCTAGCCAGACAAACATAAATAGTGATGACAAAGATGGATGTGAAACATAAATAAATATTGTAAGGATAAGAAGCATATTGAGTCTCCTAAATTATCTAATCATAACTAGCAGAAAATGTCAATGAAAGTTGGGGGCTACCCTAATCTAGAATTCACAGATACAAGGGGACCCTGGAGCTCTCATTTTGGCAGGTGAGTTAAATGGCGTATTTGGAGAAAGATGGCTGATGTGCTAAGTACTGCAGTAATAGTTAAAGTACACATGAGGGCAGGGGTAGATAGCATAATGGTTATGCAAAGAGTTCTTGTGCCTGAGGCTCTGAAATTCCAGGTCAATCCTCTACACCACCTTAAGCAATGCCCTGGTAAAATAAATAAATAAATAAATAAATAAATAAAAGTAAATAAAAAATAAAGTACACATGTACTAAAGGCAGGAAACAACTGAGGTCCAGCTGTATACTCTGCTACCCTTCCACAATGACAAGAGAGAAGTAAGGGTGACTAAAACAGGTAGGATTGGGGTGGAGCCAAGATGGCAACTAGGAGGCAGCTGCTGGCTTGAGCTCTGACAATAACTGCTGGAAAGGGTATGGTACCTGGCCATCAGCCAGATAGTGAAGAAGGGCTCCTAAGTGTGACACCAAGGAAGTGATTACAGCTCAATTTGGGTGGTCCTAAGTGTGACACCAAGGAGGTGACTATAGCTCAATTTGGGTTAGAAAACAGAGAAAAAAGAAAGGAAAAATTTTTGATTATTTATGAAATGCACCTCTCTCCCCCACCCTATAACCAGACCCCAGGGGCTGGAGAGCTGCTACTAGTAGGCTACCCGCAGAGCTCTTTTCTTTACCAAGATTCCTGGCTCATCAGGGGTGTGATTCCAATCCTTTTCCTTTCTGATTCCCTTTGCTCTTTTTTTTCTTTTCAAGCTCAATTGGAGTGACAATATATCTGACTAATCAGAGCCTCACCCTACCTGTGAAAGACTACCTGGAGGGTTTTGTTTGCTTGTTTGTTTTAGTTTTATTTTTTTTTAACAATTGGCTATATTTGCTTATGCTGCCTGAGCCAATTGAAAGCCATCCAAGCTGCAGACTGACTGTTAGGGTTTTTACTCTGTTCTATTTTACTATTACTATTATATATACGCCTGTCCCTTTCCCCCCCTCCTTCAGGTTGACTAAAATTAACTTTCAGTGTATTTTCCATTTCTAGGTGACTGGGTGTCCTATCCACTGCGAGTGGGACTTGTTTCACTCTACCTACCTCCTCTATCCACTCTCCCCCTTCTCCTTCCTCCTAGCTAATTAAAAAAAAAAACTAATTGCTTTTACTGCTATATTTTTCTTTTCTTTTTCTTTTTTTATCATTCTTGTCTCCTATTTTTCCTTACTCCTTCTACTTTCTGAATTCACTGATACTCATTTGTGAATTATTTTGGGGAAGAAATTTGACTCAGAGTGGATTCTCTTTGTGTGTGTCTCTTCTATACTTCCCTTTATAACCTTGCTACCTCTAGAATTTACAGTGGACAGTAGATTTGCAAAATTGTCTATTCTTGCTATCCCTTTTTTTCCTGTATATTTCTTTTTCATTTAGATTTGGTTGCTATTTTTTTTTCTGGACTGGAGGTATTGTTTGGCTAACTGGTATTGGTTAAACTTCTTCAATCACTATTGTAATTTCCAATACCTGCATTTGTCATAAAGGTATTTAGTGTAGCATGGCTTGTACTCAAGTACATGCTTGTACTCAAAACACAACAACTGAAGAACAACAGAACATAAAAATAAAAAACACATCAATAAAAAAATGGTTAAACCAAGAGCAAATAAATTTGTTACTGCAATAAATGAAGAGACAAGCCCTGAAGAAACTACAAATTAGTCAGAAGTAACCATAGATAAGAAAATCATGCAAGCAATAGTAAACTTAATAATCACAGAAATGAAGACAACTATGGAGGAAAGGACTAGCAGAACTAGGGAAACAACAGATGAGACCCTCAAGGAAAATACTAGCTACTTCGAGGTAATTAGAGAAGTGAAAGTTGAAATAGCTGAACTGAAGAAAGAAGCTGAGGGAAGGGAAAGCAGGCTACAGAAGCAGAAAACAGAATTAGCCAGACAGAGGATGAGCTAGAGAAAACAAAGACAGAGGTAAAAGAGCTAAAAAAGAGATTGAGAGACAATGAAAACAACAAAAGAGACATATGGGATGATCTCCAAAGAAGTAACATCCGTATAATTGGCCTGCCAGAGGAAGAAAGAGAGGAAGGGGAAGTAAACATTCTAGAGGAAATTATAAAAGAAAACTTCATAGACCTGAACAACAGAAAGGACATTAGATTCAAGAGGCCCAGAGAGTCCCAAACAGAATCAACCAAGACCTGAAGACACCAAGACACATCATAGATACAATGAAAAGTAGTAAGGATAAAGAAAGGATCCTAAAGGCTGCAAGCGAAAAAGCAAAAAGTCACACATAGGGGAAAACCCATAGACTATCAGCAGACTTCTTCACTCAAACTCTAAAAGCCAGAAAAGAATGGCAAGATATCTTTTGAGCCCTGAATGAAAAAGGGTTTCAACCAAGGATAATATATCCTGCTAGACTTTCATTCAAACTAGATGGAGGGATCAAAACCTTCTAGGACAGACAACAGTTAAAGGAGGCAGCCATCATAAGGCTGCCCTGAAAGAGGCTATAAAATATCTTGTATAAAGAAGATCACCATAATACTTATTATATATCAGAGCAAGTAAAAAAATGTTGAATAATGGCACTACAACACATTAAATCCATGCTATCAATAAATGTCAATGGATTAAGGTCACCCATTAAAAGGCACAGAGTGGGAGGATGGATCAGGAAACACAACCCAACCATATTCTGTTTGCAAGAATCCCACCTGATCCAACAAGACAAACACAGACTTAAAGTGAAAGGATGGAATACTATCATACAGGCTAATGGACCACAAAAAAAGGGCAGGAACAGCCATTCTAATCTCTGACACAATAGATTTTAAATTAAATAGAGTAACAAAAGATAGGCAAGGCTATTACATAATGATTAGAGGATTAAGAAACCAAGAAAAATCTAACAATTATTAACATCTATGCACCCAATGAGGGACCATCTAAATACATCAAACACCTACTGAAAAAGCTACAAAAATACATCAATAGTGTACAATAATATTGGGGGAATTTAACACCCCACTTTCACACTTAGACAGATAAACAAGGCAGAGAATCAACAAAGAAACAAGAGAATTAAATGAACAGATGGACAGACTAGACCTCTTAGACATTTTCAGAGTTTTTCACCCCCCCCAAAACCAGAATACATATTCTTTTCAGATCCACAGAACACATACTTATGGATAGATCACATGTTAGGCCACAAAGACAGTATCAACAAATTGAAGGGCATGGAAATCATCCCAAGTATCTTCTCAGACCATGGTGGAGTAAAGCTAACATTTAACAACAAACAGAAAATTATTAAAAGTCACAGAATTTGGAAACTAAACAAAGTACTACTTAAGAACTGCTGGGTCAGAGAGACACTCAAGCAAGAAATTCAAATGTTCCTGGAAACAAATGAAAATGAAGACTCAAGCTATCAAAACATTTGGGACACAGCTAAAGCAGTATTGAGAGGGAAACTCATAGCCATACAATCACATATGAAAGAACAAGAAAAATCCCAAATAAATGACCTTACTGCACACCTTAAGTATTTAGAGGAAGAGGACCAAAGGAACCCTAAAGCATCCAGAAGGACAGAAATCACTAAAATTAGAGCAGAAATAAACAACATTGAAAATAAGAGAACTATACAAAAGGTCAATGAAGCCAAATGTTGGTTCTTTGAAAAATTAAACAAGATTGACAAACCCCTAGCCAGACTCACTAAAAAAAAAAAAAAAAGGAGAACACTCAAATCCACAGAATCATAAACGATAGAGGAGATATCACAACTGACACCATAGAAATCCAGAAAGTCATGTGAAACTTCTATGATGAACTATATGCCACCGATTTGGGAAATCTGGAAGAAATGGAAGAATTCCTGGAAACATATACCCTTCCAAAACTGAACCAAGAAGAACTAAAAAACCTAAAAATACCAACAACCAACAAAGAAATCGAAACAGTTATTAAGAATCTTCTCAACAACAAAAGTGCTGGACCAGATGGCTTCACAAACGAATTCTACAAAACCTTCAGCAAACAGCTAATACCTATAGTTCTAAAGCTTTATCACAAGATTGAAGAAACAGAAACACTCCCTTCCACCTTCTATGAAGCCAGTATCACCCTGATACCAAAAGCAGATAGGGAAACAGCAAAAAAGGAAAACTACAGACCACTATCTCTGATGAATATAGATGCCAAAATATTAAACAAGACGTTAGCCAACCAGATACAGCAGTATATCAAAAAGATTGTTCATCATGACCAAGTGGGATTTATCCCAGGAATGCAAGGCTGTTTCAATATACATAAGTAAACAATGTCATTCACCACATCAGTAAAAGCAAATCCAAACACCACATGATTATCTCAATAGATGCAGAGAAAGCCTTTGACAAAATCCAACACCCATTCATACTCAAAATACTACGAAAAATTAGAATAGATGGGAAATTCCTCAAGATAGTGGAATCCATATATAGTAAATCTACAGCCAACATCATACTCAGTGGACAGAAGCTGAAAGCATTCCCCCTCAGATTGGGGACTAGATAGGACTGTCCACTATCACCAATATTCTTCAACATAGTATTGGAAGTTCTTGCCTTAGCAATCAAGCAAGAGAAGGAAACCAAAGGAATACAGATTGGAACAGAAGAAGTCAAGCTCTCACTATTTGCCGATATGTATGACAGTATACATAGAAAAACCTAAAGAATCCAGCAGAAAACTACTGGAAGTTATTAGGCAATATAGCAATGTGACAGGCTACAAAATCATTGTACAAAAATCAGTGGCATTTCTTTATACAAACACTAAATCTGAAGAAGAAGATATCCAGAAATCACTCTCATTCACCTTTGCAGCAAAATCCATAAAATACCTAGGAATAAAGCTGACCAAAGAAGTGAAAGACTTGTATACTGAAAACTGTGAGTCACTATTCAAGGAAATATAAAATGATAGGAAGAAATGGAAGGATATCCCATGCTCATGGATTAGAAGAATAAATATCATCAAAATGAATATTCTCCCCAGAGCCATATACAAATTTAATGCAATACCCATCAAAGTTCCACCAAGCTTCTTTAAGAGAATAGAAGAAACACTACAATCATTTATCTGGAACCAGAAAACATCTAGAATTGTCAAAACCATTTTGAGGAAAAGAAATAGGAATGGAGGCATCACATGCCCAGATCTCAAACTATATTATAGGCCATCATCACCAAAACAGCCAGGTACTGGAACAATAGGCACACAGACTAATGGAACAGAATTGAAAGCCCAGAACTAAACCCCCACACCTATGGACATCTAATCTTTGATAAGCAGGCCCAAAGTATTAAATGGAGGAAGGAGGTTCTCTTCAATAAATGGTGCAGGGAAAACTGGGTTGAAACATGCAGAAGAATGAAACTGAACCACCTTATCTCATCAGAAACAAAAATAAAGGTCAAATGGATCAAGGGACTGGATGTTAGACCAGAAACTATCAAATACTTAGAGGAAAACATTGGTGGAACACTTTCCCACCTAAACCTCAAGGACATCTTTGATGAAACAAGCCCAACTGCAAGGAAGACTAAAGCAAAAACAAACCAATGGGACTACATCAAATTGAAAAGCTTCTGCACATCCAAACAAACTATCACACAAACAAAGAGACCCCCTCACATAGTGGGAGAAGATCTTCACATGCCATACATCAGACAAGAGACTAATCATTAAAATATACAAAGAACTCATCAAACTTAGCACCAAAAAAGCAAATGACCCCATCCGAAAATGGGCAGAGGATATGAACACAACATTCATTACAGAAGAGATCGAAAAGGCTAACAAACACATGAAAAATTGCTCCAGGTTGCTGATTGTCAGAGAAATGCAAATAAAGACAACATTGATATAATTCCAAACCAAAAAGATATTTGTACACTTATGTTCATAGCAGCACAGTTCACAATAGCTAAAACCTAGAATCAACTCAGATGAACAACAACATATGTGTAGCTGAGAAAGCTGTGGTATATATACACAATGGAATACTATGCAGCTATTTAGAACAATGAACCCACCTTCTCTGACCCATCTTGGATGGAGCTAGAACTAATTATGTTAAGTGAGCTAAGTCAGAAAGATAAAGATGTGTATGAGATTATCCCACTCATCAATAGAAGTGGAAAAAGAAGAACAGAAAGGGAAACTCAAAGCAGGATTTGACTAAATCTGGAGTAGGGCACCAAAGTAAAAACCCTGGGGTGAGGGTAAGGGTGGACATTTGACTTCCTGAAGAAGTGGGAGGGTGGGGTGGGAGGTGTGATGGGACATAGTTTTTTTGGTGGTGGGAATGGTGTTTATGTACACTCCTATTAATTTGTAGTCATATAGACCACTAAATAATATGAGAGGGGAAATTTTATATTATGTCTCAAATTTTTTAAAGCACAGAATGAATCTTTTTAATACATAGACTGAGTCTTTGCTATGTTGACTCTCTCATAAGCCTGGACCAGGGAGAACAGAGGCAACCGGTGGCACATCTATATACAAGATGTTGGTTAATATACAGCAAATCCTAACAAAGGGACTTTCAAAGTTAACCCAATTATCAAATAATGTGATAACAATACTATCCATTGTCTTCTTGAACCCTAAGACAGCAAGAACATCACATTTCCACTATAGAGCCTTACGGTCTGGAACCTTATGGTGGGGTGCATGCTTCACCTCAATCCATACCAAATAATATTGCATCTGCCAATTACAACCTAATCAATGCAACGAGTGCCACCTCAGCATGCTTCACTTCAGACTGTGTCCAGAGACTTCAGGTGTGGAATGACAACCCTTTAGCTTCATTACTTGGGTGAGACCTTTCCTTTCATAGTATTCTCAAATTGCATTCCAGGTGGTTCACTTCCTAACAAAGTCCCAAAACCTAGATATAGACCTGGTCCCATGAGATAGAGCCTATGTTCACACGTATCCATAAACTAGGGCAAAATATATACCTGAAAGCAAAAGTACACAATAGTCTACAGTGAGTACCCCCCAACACTTCATCTGCACTATTCCAGCCTTTAGGTCCATGACTGTTCAACAATTTGTTTGGCTCTGTATGTTAACTCTCTTGTCAACCACCAGGTTCCAGATGCCAACATGATGCCCACCAGGCTTCCTTGGACAGATGACCCCACCAATATGTCCTGGAGCTCCACTTCCTCCACCCTATTAGGGAAAGAGAGAGGCAGACTGCGAGTGTGGACCAACCAGTCAACACCCACATTCAGTGGGGAATCAGTTACAGAAGTCAGACATTCTACCTTCTGCAACCCAAAATGACCTTGGGTCCATACTCCCCGAGGGATAAAGAATAGGAAAGCTATCAGGGGAGGGGATGGGATATGGAGATCTGGTGGTGGGAATTGTGTGGAGTTGTACCCCTCCTATCCTACCATTTTGTTAATGTCTCCCCTTTAAAATAAATAAATAAATAAATAAATAAAATACTGAATAGAGAAATAATTCAGAAAAAAAGGTAGGATCAAGCCAGATTCTCTAATAGTGAGCTGAACCAACACTTAAGGAAAACCTGTGCCATGAAAAAGAGATGTCAAGACCAACCAACAACCAGAGTCATTCCCTCTGGTTAGGAAATAATGTGCTTGAAGAAACTCTTCTGAGGAATAATAGATAGATTTTTTTCAGAGAAGGGATCATTAGTTGCTAATCTAGCTGGTTGTCTGAAGGGTTCACAAAGACTTCAGAGGACCTGGAGAAATCAACACCTACAATTGAGGTCACTGGTTATACAGCTTATTTATGACATTCTCTGATGACTCACATTTTGGTGTTTCATCAGAGACAAGACTTATAAAAAGAGGTTGGGGGGTTTCCCGGAAGATGGCGGACTGAGAATCTGCTAGTGGCTGAGCTCTGACCACATCTCCTGGAAATGGTAGGATTTTCTGCCTTTAGCAGGCCAACCAATAAGGGGTCCTAGCGGCGACACCAAGGAGGTGACTATAACTTAGTTTGGGTTAAGAATTAGAGTAGGGAAAAAAGGGGGAAAAAAAAAGGGAAAAAAAATTTTTTTTCTTCCTTTTAATTTTCAAGCATACCTCCTTCCTGCCCCCCCCATAACCAGTCCTTTTCTTTACCAAATTCCTGTCCCACCAGGGAGTATCATTAATTCTAACTCTAAACCCTTCTGAAACCTCTGGCCTTTTTTCTTTCTAAGTAGCCAACCCCCCCACCTCACCCCACATAGCTAATTAAATAATTAAAAATAAATACATTTAAAAAAACCCTTTCCTTTCACTGCCCTTTTATGACTGTTCTTTTTCTTATATTTTTCTCTTTCTTTCTTTCTTTTTTTTTCTTTTTCTCATTCTTGTCATCCCTTCTTCCTTAATCCTACAGCTTCTAAAGTCACAGCCCCCAGCCCCCACACCAACAAACAGTGTGCTTTTTTGAATTCACTGATACACATTTGGGAATTTCCTTTCACTACTCTTTAATTACAGCTCTTTTTCTTATCTTTTCCCTTTTCTCTCTTTTGTCTCTCTCTCTCTCTTTTTTTAATCTTGTCATACACTTCTTCCTTCTTCTTTGCCTTTCTGAATTTGTGAATTATTTTGGGGAAGAAATCTGACTCAGAGTGGACTCTCTATGTGTGTATCTCTGGTATAGTTCCCTTTCCCCTATTGTTACCCCTAGAATATACAGTGGATAGTAGATTTGCATAACTGTCTATTTTTGCTATCCTTTCTTTCTTTTCTCTTTCTTCACTGGGATTTTGTTACTATTTTTTCATGGACTGGAAAAATTGTTTGGCTAACTGGTAACGATTAAACTACTTCAATACCTTCTTCAGTTGCTACTGTAATTCCTGAGGTTGGTGAGTGCAATTGACATAAAAGTATTTAGTACAGTGTTACTTGTACTCAAAACACAACAACTGAGGAACAACAGAGCATAAAAAAAAAAGAAACACATAAATCAAAAGAATAGGTAGGTCAAAAACAAATAAAGCTGCTACTCCAATGAATGAAGACAAGAGCCCAGAAGAAACTACAAATCAGCCAGAAGTAACGATAGATAAGAAAAGTATGCAAGCAATAATAAACTTATTAATCACAGAAATGAAAACAACATTGGAGGAAAGGAATGGCAGTATTAGGGAAACAACAGTTGAGACCCCCAAGGAAAATACTGATTATCTTGAGGCAATTAGAGAACTGGAGGCTGAAATAGCTGTAATGAAGAAAGAAGCTGAGGCAAGGGAAAGCTGACTAACAGAAGCAGAAAACAGAATTAGTCAGACAGAGGATGAGCTAGAGAAAATGAAGAAAGAGTTGAAAGAGCTAAAAAAGAGATTGAGAGACACTGAAAATAACAACAGAGACATATGGGATGATCTCAAAAGAAGTAACATTCGTATAATTGGCCTGCCAGAGGAAGAAAGAGAGGAAGTGGAAGGAAACATTCTAGAGGAAATAATAGAAGAAAACTTCTGAGACCTGAATAACAGAAAGGACATCAAGATTCAAGAGGCCCAGAGAGTTCCAAACAGAATCTAACCAGACCTGAAGACACCAAGACACATCATAGTCACAATGAGAAGAAGTAAGGATAAAGAAAGGATCCTAAAGGCTGCAAGAGAGAAACAAAAAGTCACATACAAGGGAAAACCCAGAATATTATCTGCATACTTCTCCACTCAAACTCTAAAAGCCAGAAGGGAATGGCAAGATATCTATCAATCCCTGGACGAAAAAGGGTTTCAACCAAGGATAATATATCCTGCTAGACTTTCATTCAAACTAAATGGATGGATCAAAACCTTCTTAGATAAACAACAGTTAAAGGAGGCAACCATCACCAAGCCGGTCCTGAAAGAGATTCTAAAACACCTCTTATAAACAAGAACATCACTATAATACTTGCAATATATCAGAGAAAACAAAAAAATTTTTTTTGAACAATGGCACTACAAGACATTAAATCCATAATATCAATAAACGTCAATGGCTTAAACTCACCCATCAAAAGGCAAGGGTGGGGGGATGGATCAGAAAACATAACCCAACCATATGCTGTTTGCAAGAATCCCATCTGTCACAACAAGATAAACACAGACTTAAAGTGAAAGGATAGAAAACTATCATACAGGCTAACGGACCACAAAAAAGGGCAGGAACAGCCATTCTCATCTCAGACACGATAGATTTTTAAATTAAATAAAGTAATAAAATATAGGCAAGGACATTACATAATGATTAGAGGATCAATCAGCCAAGAAGACTTAACAATTATTAACATCTATGCACCCAATGAGGGACCATCTAAATACATCAAGCACCTACTGAAAGAATTTCAAAAATACATCAGTAGTAATACAATAATAGTGGGAGACTTCAATACCCCACTCTCACACTTAGACAGATCAACAAAGCAGAGAACCAATAAAGATACAAGAGAATTGAATGAAGAGATTGACAGACTAGACCTCTTGGACATTTTCAGACTCCTCCACCCCAAAAAACTGGAATACATCTTCTTTTCAAATCCACATAACACATACTCAAGGATAGACCACATGTTAGGCCACAAAGACAGCATCAATAAATTCAAGAGCATTGACATCATCCCAAGTATCTTCTCAGACCACAGTGGAGTAAAACTAACATTTAACAACAAACAGAAAATTATTAAAAGTCACAGAATTTGGAAACTAAACAACATACTCCTTAAGAACCACTGGGTCAGAGACTCACTCAAGCAGGAAATTCAAATGTTCCTGGAAACTAATGAAAATGAAGACACAACCTATCCAAATATTTGGGACACAGCTAAAGCAGTCCTGAGGGGGAAACTTATAGCCATACAATCACATATTAAACACCAAGAAGAAGCCCAAATGAACGACCTTACTGCACACCTCAAGGACTTAGAGGAAGAGGAACAAAGGAACACTAAAGCAACCAGAAGGACAGAAATCACTAAAGTTAGAGCAGAAATAAACAACAACGAAAATAAAAGAACCATACAAAAGATCAATGAAGCCAAATATTGGTTCTTTGAAAGATTAAACAAAATTGACAAACCCCTAGCCAGACTCACCAAACAAAAAAGAGAGAAGACTCAAATTAATAGAATTGTAAACTATGGAGGAGATATCACAACTGACACCACAGAAATCCAGAGAATCCTGCAAAACTTCTATAAAGAACTATATGCCACCAAGCTAGAGAATCTGGAAGAAATGGAACAATTCCTAGAAACATATGCCCTTCCAAAACTGAACCAAGAAGAACTACAAAATCTAAATGCACCAATCACAGACAAAGAAATTGAAACCATTATTAAGAATCTCCCCAACAACAAAAGTCCTGGACCTGATGGCTTCACAAACGAATTCTACAAAACTTTCAGGAAACAGTTAATACCCATACTTCTTAAGCTATTCCATAAGATTGAAGAAATAGGAATACTCCCTTCCACCTTCTATGAAGCCAACATCACCCTGATACCAAAAGCTGATAGGGACAGAACAAAAAAGGAAAACTACCGACCAATATCTCTGATGAACATAGATGCCAAAATATTAAACAAGATCTTGGCCAACCAGATACAGCAACATATCAAAAAGATTGTTCATCACGACCAAGTGGGATTCATCCCAGGAATGCAAGGCTGGTTCAACATCCATAAATCAATCAATGCCATTCACCACATCAATAAAAGCAAAGCCAAAAAGCACATGATTATCTCAATAGATGCAGAGAAAGCCTTTGACAAGATCCAACACCCATTCATGCTCAAAACTCTACAAAAAATGGGAATAGATGGGAAATTCCTCAAGACAGTGGAGTCTATATATAGCAAACCTACAGCCAACATCATACTCAATGGACAGAAGCTGAAAGCATTCCCCCTCAGATCGGGGACTAGACAGAGATGTCCACTGTCACCGTTACTCTTCAACATAGTATTGGAAGTTCTTGCCATAGCAATCAGGCAAGAGAAAGAAATCAAAGGAATACAGATTAGAAGGGAAGAAGTCAAGCTCTCACTATTTGCAGATGATATGATAGTATACATAGAAAGACCTAAAGAATCCAGCAGAGAATTTCTAGAAGTTGTTAGGCAATATAGCAAGGTATCAGGCTACAAAATCAATGTACAAAAATCAGTGGCATTTCTTTATGCAAACACTAAATCTGAAGAAGAAGACATCCAGAAATCACTCCCATTTACTGTCTCAGCAAAATCAATCAAATACCTAGGAATAAAGTTGACCAAAGAAGTGAAAGACTTGTATGCTGAAAACTATGAGTCGCTACTCAAGGAAATAGAAACTGATACCAAGAAATGGAAAGATATTCCATGCTCATGGATTGGAAAAATAAATATCATCAAAATGAATATTCTCCCCAGAGCCATATACAAATTTAATGCAATACCCATCAAAGTTCCACCAAGCTTCTTTAAGAGAATAGGACAAACACTACAATCATTTATCTGGAACCTGAAAACACCTAGAATTGCCAAAACCATCTTGAGGAAAAGAAACAGAAATGGAGGCATCATACTCCCAGACCTTAAACTATATTAATAAGCCATCATCATCAAAACAGCATGGTACTGGAACAAAAATAGGCACAGAGACCAGTGGAACAGAATTGAAAACCCAGAAATAAATCCCCACACCTATGGACATCTAATCTTTGATAAGGGGGCCCAAAGGATTAAATGGAAAAAGGAGGCTCTCTTCAATAAATGGTGCTGGGAAAACTGGGTTGTAACATGCAGAAGAATGAAATTGAACCACTTTATCTCACCAGAAACAAAAATCAACTCAAAATGGATCAAAGACCTAGATGTCAGACCAGAAACAATCAAATGCTTAGAGGAAAACATTGGTAAAACACTTTCCCACCTACACCTCAAGGACATCTTTGATGAATCAAACCCAATTGCAGGGAAGACTAAAGCAGAAACAAACCAATGGGACTACATCAAATTGAAAAGCTTCTGCACATCCAAAGAAACTATTAAACAAACAGAGAGACCCCTCACAGAATGGGAGAAGATCTTCACATGCCAGACATCAGACAAGAAACTAATCACCAAAATATATAAAGAGCTCAGCAAACTTAGCCGCAAAAAAGCAAATGACCCCATCCAAAAATGGGCAGAGGATATGAACAAAACATTCATCTCAGAGGAGATCCAAAAGGCTAACAAACATATGAAAAACTGCTCTAGGTCACTGATTGTCAGAGAAATGCAAATTAAGACAACACTAAGATACCACCTCACTCCTGTAAGAATGGCATACATCAAAAAGGACAGCAGCAACAAATGCTGGAGAGGTTGTGGGGACAGAGGAACCCTTTTACATTGCTGGTGGGAATGTAAATTGGTCCAGCCTCTGTGGAGAGCAGTCTGGAAAACTCTCAGAAGGCTAGACATGGACCTTCCATATGATCCAGTAATTCCTCTCCTGGGGTTATACCCCAAGGACTCCATAACACCCAACCAAAAAGAGGTGTGTACTCCTATGTTCATAGCATCACAATTCATAATAGCTAAAACCTGGAAGCAACCCAGGTGCCCAACAACAGATGAGTGGCTGAGAAAGCTGTGGTATATATACACAATGGAATACTATGCAGCTATCAAGAACAATGAACCCACCTTCTCTGACCCATCTTGGACAGAGCTAGAAGGAATTATGTTAAGTGAGCTAAGTCAGAAAGATAAAGATGAGTATGGGATGATCCCACTCATCAATAGAAGTTGAGTAAGAAGATCTGAAAGGGAAACTAAAAGCAGGACCTGATCAAATTGTAAGTAGGGCACCAAAGTAAAAACCCTGTGGTGAGGGGTAGACATGCAGCTTCCTGGGCCAGTGGGGGGTGGGAGGGATAGGTCACAGTCTTTTAGTGGTGGGAATGGTGTTTATGTACACTCCTAGTAAAATGTAGACATATAAATCAGTAGTTAATTAATATGAGAGGGGGAAAATCAATTGTATGTCTCAAAGTTTTCAAAACACAAACTGAATCTTTTTAATATATAGGCTGTGTATTTGATATGCGGACTCTCTCACAAGCCTAGACCAAGTAGATTAGAAGCATCCAATAGCACAGATATATATACAAGATACTGGATACTGTACAGCAAACCCTAACAAAAGGACTTTTCAATGTTAACCCAATTACCAAATAATGTGATGATAACATTAACTATTGACTGTCTTTTTGAACCCTAAGACAGCAGGAACCTCACATCTCCACTATAGAGCCTCTACTTCCCCCAGTCCTGGAACCCTTGGATAGGGCCCACTTTCCCGTATGCCTCTCCCAATCCATACTAAATAATATTGCATCTGCCAATCACAACCTAACCAACGCAACGATTGCCACCTCAACATGCTTCACCTCAGACTGTGTCCAGAGACTTTACATTTGGAATGACAACCCTTCAGCTTCATTACTTGGGTGAGACCTTTCCTTTTATAGTACACTCTAATTTCATCTCAGGTGGTTCACTTTCTAACAAACTCCCATAATCTAGATATACACCATTTTCTGTGAGAGAGAGCTTATGTTCACATGTATCCATAAACTACTGCAAAATATATACCTGAAAGCAGAAGTATACTAGAGTTTGCAGTGAGTACCTCCCTAACACTTCCTCTCCACTATTCCAAGCTTTGGGTCCATGATTGCTCAACAATTTGTTTGGCTTCATATGTTAACTCTCTTTTCAATCACCAGTTTCCAGATGCCACCAGGATTCTGGCCAGGCTTCCCTGGACTGAAGACCCCACTAATGTGTCCTAGAGCTCAGCTTCCCCAGAGACACACCCTACTAGGGAAAGAGAGAGGCATACTGGGAGTATGGACCGACCAGTCAACGCCCATGTTCAGCCTTCTGCAACCCTCAATGACCCTGGGCCCTGGCTCCCAGAGAGATAGAGAATGGGAAAGCTATCAGGGGAGGGGGTGGGTTATGGAGATTGGGTGGTGGGAATTGTGTGGAGTTGTACCCCTCCTACCCTATGGTTTTGTTAATTAATCCTTTCTTAAATAAATAAAAAAAATATATAAATAGCATCAAAAAAAAAAAAAGAGGTTGGAAGCAACGGGATGTCTGAGATTGATATTGGAGTGGGAAGAGACTGAGAAACCAAGTGACAGGGGCTGGACAGTGGCACACCCGGCTGCAAGCACATGCTATCAGGTGACAAGCCCTGAGTTGGGTATGTGGTAGGCCAGCTCTGGATATGTCAACAGGAATGTGTGGACTCTTAGTGAGGAAGTAGTATTTTTGGATGAGAAACCAATAAGTACTGGCATGTCACAATAATGTGTGGCCATTCAGTGTCTTTTAAATTAACTTTCTATTTTGACTGCTTCCCTACTATAATTTCTGTCTTTGATAGGTAGAATGGTGCTGGCATGTAATCTAGGATTAACAGTCATACATGCAGTGTGAGGGAAGAGACTTGTTTCTGTAATCAATGGAGGAAGCTTTTTTCTGTGCTGAAGTTCTCTAAGCAGCCAGAAGTTTGTATCTCTAGCCCTTGAACTATCTCACATCCCATAATACACTCCTTCCCTGCTTCAATTAGCCAGAGTTACTCTTAGTTACTTTCTGTAACTAAGACATGTATTTGGCTTTAGATAACCTTTGTGGGGCTTAACTTCTTAATTGTCCAGTAAATGTTGAGTGGATCATAAGTAGTCTTGGTAGTATAGTGGTTTTGTGTGACTCATAGTTTAGGAAGACTTCAAGTTCATTGTCTTCCTCCATCATATTAATGTTTATTCAGAAGAGATAATCTTCTCTACTCCCAAGTCAAAAATATTCTCAATCTCAAATATTTTGTTTAACAGATTTAAGGAATGGACATACTATGGAAGTAGTAATTGGAAGAAAACATTAAACAGATTGCAAAACATCACAAATGACTTACTCTTACTCTTTTAACATCTTGTTTTAATCTGGAGACTTTTGGTGACAAAGGACATTGTATAACTACTGACACTTGGTTTTTCTTTTCAGTAATGCAAATGTATGACTTAAACTCTGGTGGTGGAGGCATTCACTTTGATGATGGCCTGTCTTAAACCATTTGTTTGGCCCAAAGCAAGCTGTGTAAACTCTTAAGTCACATCAGTGAAAACCTTATCTCTTTCAATGATTCCTGATGGCTACTGCTGAGGGTATCCTACAACCATAACAAGAACCACCTAGGCCAGTCCAAACACAACAATGGTTCTGAAAGGGGAACCTATCCCAGGTGAATGGCACCAGGCATTTCTAATCATAGCATCCACAAATGACAGGCTGACACTGAACCAAAATGAAGGAGACACAAGCTTTACAACTTCTCCCTGTTTTCTCATCCTTCCCTCAGAACTTGCATGTCAGGAAGTATAAAATAATAGAAAATCCACCAACTGAGCATGCCAAAGTTAGTCAGTTTAAACATGACAGATGTTTAGCCAGTCTTTTTTTGAGTTCTTTGAGGGTGAGTTAAGTGTTCTCTTTGAACTTTATCTCCTTGTCTTGATCAGTCACTTCTCTAATCAAGGTGTTCTTTGTGCCTTCTAGGGTTTCTAGTAATCCAGAATTTCTCTCTGGCTTTTTTTGTTAAATTGCCACCAGGGTTATAACTGGAACTTGGAGCTGCCACTATAAATCCACTCTTCTCAGCAGCCACCTTCCCTTTCTTTTTTCTTTCCTATTTTGCTTAATAGGACAGAAAGAAGTTGAGAAGGGAGGGAGAGACAGAAAGAGAGACACCTGCAGACCTGCTTCTCTGCTCATGAAGCATCCTCTCTTCCGAATAGGAATGGGGGCTTGAATTTAGCTCCTTGTACTCTCAACTAACTGTGCCACTGCCCGTTCCATCTCTCTGATCTTCTCCCCCTCCCTCCTTTTTCTTCTGCACTATGAATCCACTGCTCCTGTCATTTTTTTCTATTTTTTTTATAAGATAGAGAGAAATTGAAAGAAATAGGGGAAGATATAGAGGGAAAGATAAAGACACCTACAGACTTGCTTCACCGCTTGTGAGGAGAACCCCTTGTAGGTGGGGAGCTGGGGGCTCTTAAACTGGAATCCTTGTGCTTCATACTATGTGTACTTAGCCCGGTGCACCACTGCCCCTCCATCCTCTGGCTTTTATGGGTTGAGGTCCCATTGCTTGTTTAGGTAGTTGGTTAGGATAAGAACCCACAGTGAACTCTCACCCCTGGCACCCA
This sequence comes from Erinaceus europaeus, assembly GCF_950295315.1. Lineage (NCBI taxonomy): Eukaryota > Metazoa > Chordata > Mammalia > Eulipotyphla > Erinaceidae > Erinaceus > Erinaceus europaeus. The sequence continues at coordinate 51,365,581 of NC_080170.1, read as the reverse complement.
CCCACATCCCCTATCTTAAGGAACTCAGAGTATGTGCTAGCTCCACTATGATAGCATTGCATACCCCTTCTCTCTTAGAGCTGCTAGCCTACATTTTGGGTTGAGCTTCTTTGGGTGGATGTCGGGCCTCAACCCCCAATTACTACTGAGGACACACTAAGGCCTTTCCATAGTTCCACAAAACCACCTTAATCTTCATGTAAGAAGGGACAGGTATCTCAAACACCATGATATAAATGTGAAGGACAGGAATGTGTCCTGGTGAAAATAAATTTTTTTGAGACCACACCAACAAATGGAAATGACAACTATTGGAAAGAATATGGAAATAAACTTTGTTATACTGTTTATGGGAATACCAATAGGTGTAGCCCCTCTAGAAAACAGTTTGGAGAATACTTAAGTAAACATAGACACACTCTATGAGGAAATAATACCACTCCTAGGCTTAGATTCAGAGGACATTGAAGCACAAATTTGAAAGGATGTATGCACCCTTATGTATAGTTGTATCATTTACAATAGCCAAAGTATGGAAATAACCTAAATGCTCAACAACAGATAGCTGGATAAAGAAGTTGTGGCTGCATTATTCACAATAGCCAAAGAGTAGGAGCAGCCTAAATGCCTGCTGAATATGGGCCCCAGATAAAATCCAGGGGGTTTATAGTTAACAATATTTATATACTTTCTCCATATTTGGGAGCTACTCTCTTCCCTAATCCAGCTTTCTAGTCCTTTTTCCAACTATGACACCATCTCCCTACCTGCATGTTAGCTGTCAGATTCAGGCAAAAACTAGTAAATCATGGGCCCCTTGAATATACCTAAAATAGACCTACTAGCTTTTCTCAAAATGGAGACACCCCCAAATATGCATCTGCAATATTCTTGCCTTTAGGTTCCTGATTATTTAATTCTTAAACTTTATTGTTCATAAATTATAAGTGAATTAAGTTTATTTTATAAAATAAAGACAATGTTCTTCAAACTAAAAAACATGGGAGTCAAGCTGTAGTGCACGTGGTGCAAAGAGCAAGGACTGGCTTAAGGATCCCGGTTCGAACCCCCGGCTCCCCACCTGTAGGTCACTTCACATAAAGTGAAGCAAGTCTCCAGGTGTCTATCTTTCTGTCCCCCTCTCTGTCTTCCCATCCTCTCTCAATTTCTCTCTGTCCTATCTAACAATGACAACATCAATAACAACAACAATAATAACTATAACAACAATAAAAAGGGCAACAAAAGGGATAATATATAAATTAAAATAAATTTTTCCCATTACTCTTCAAGATAGTATTGTAAGTTCTTGCCATAGTAATCAGGCAAGAGAAAGAAATCAAAGGAAGGGAAGAATTCAAGCTCTCACTATTTGCAGATGATATGATAGTATACATAGGAAAACCTAAAGAATCCAGCAGGAAACTACTGGAATTTATTAGGCAATATAACAAGGTGTCAGGCTACAAAATCATTGTACAAAAATCAGTGGCATTTCTCTATGTGAACACTAAATCTGAAGAAGAAGACATCCAGAAATCACTCCCATTCACCGTTGCAGAAAAATCAATAAAATACCTAGGAATAAAGCTGACCAAAGAAGTGGAATACTTGTATACTGAAAACTATGAGTCACTATTCAAGGAAATATAAAATTATACCAAGAAATGGAAAGACATCCCATGCTCATGGATTGGAAGAATAAATATCATCAAAATGAATATTCTCCCCAGAGCCATATACAAATTTAATGCAATACCCATCAAAGTTGCACCAAGTTTCTTTAAGAGAATAGAACAAAAACTACAATCATTTATCTGGAACCAGAAAATACCCATAATTGCCAATACCATCTTGAGGAAAAGAAATAGGAATGGAGGCATCACATACCCAGATCTCAAACTATATTATAGGCCATCATCACCAAAACAGCATGGTACTGGAACAAAAACAGGCACAAAAACCAAAGGAACAGAATTGAAAGCCCAGAACTAAACCCCCACACCTATGGACATCTAATCTTTGATAAGGGGGCTCAAAGTATTAAATGGAGGAAGGAGACTCTCTTCCACAAATGGTGCAGGGAAAACTGGGTTGAAACATGCAGAAGAATGAAACTGAACCACCTTATCTCATCAGAAACAAAAATAAAGGTCAAATGGATCAAGGGACTGGATGTTAGACCAGAAACTATCAAATACTTAGAGGAAAACATTGATGGAACACCTCCCCACCTAAACCTCAAGGATATCTTTGATGAAACAAACCCAATTGCAAGGAAGACTAAAGCAGAAACAAACCAGTGGGACTATATCAAATTGAAAAGCTTCTGTACAGCCAAAGAAACTATCATACAAACAAACAAAGAGACCCCTCACAGAATGGGAGAAGATCTTCACATGCCATACATCAGATAAGAGACCAAATTATACAAAGAGCTCAGCAAACTTAGCAAGAAAAAAGCAAATGACCCCATCCAATAATGGGTAGAGTATATGAACAAAACATTCACTTCAGAGGAGATCCAAAAGGCTAACAAACATATGAAAAACTGCTCCAGGTCGCTGATTGTCAGATAAATGCAAATAAAGACAACACTGAGATATAATCTCACGCCTGTGAGAATGGCATACATCAAAAAGGACAGCAGCAACAAATGCTGGAGAGGCTGTGGGGACCGAAGAACCCCTCTGCACTGCTGGTGGGAATGTAAACTGGTCCAGCCTCTGTGGAGAGCAGTCTGGAGAACTCTCACAAGGCTAGACATGGACTTTCCATATGACCCAGTAATCCCTCTCCTATATATATACCCAAGGGCTTCATAATACCCAACCAAAAAGAAATGTGTACATTTATGTTCATAGCAGCACAATTCGCAATAGCTAAAACTTGGAAGCAACCCGGGTGCCCAATAACAGACGAGTGGCTGAGAAAGTTGTGATATATATACACAATGGAATATTATGCAGCTATTAAGAACAATGAACCCACCTTCTCTGACCCATCTTGTACAGAGCTAGAAGGAATTATGTAAAGTGAGCTAAGTCAGAAAGATAAAGATGAGTATGGGATGATCCCACTCATCAACAGAAGCTGAGGAAGAACAGAAAGGGAAACTAAAAACAGGATTTGACTGAATCTGGAGTAGGGCACTAAAGATAAAAACCCCTGTGGTGAGGGTGAAGGAGGATGTTCAGCTTCACGGGGTGGTGGGGGGGGGGATAGGATGGGACACAGTCTTTTGGTGGTGCGAATTTAATTTGTAGTCATACAAATCACTATTTTTTTTTTTTTTGCCTCTAGAGTTATTGCTGGGGCTTGATCCCTGCAGCACAAATCCACTTCTACTGGAGGTCATTATTTCCCTTTTGTTACCCTGGTTGTTTTACCATTGTTGTAGTTATTATTATCATTGTAATTGAGGATAGAGAGAAATGGAGAGAGGAGGGGAAGACAGAGAGAGGGAGAGAAAGACAGACACCTGCAGACCTGTTTCAACGCCCGTGAAGTGACTCCCCTGCAGGTTGGGGGGGGCTAGGGGCTCAAACTGGGATCCATCCACTGGTCCCTGCGCCTTGTGCCACATGCGCTTAACTTACTGTGTAACTGCCTAACCCCCATAAATCACTATACAATTAATATGAGAAGGGAAAAATTGATTGTATGTCTCAAACTTTATAAAGCACAAAGTGAGTCTTTTTAATACATAGGCTTAGTCTTTGATATGTTGACTCTCTCATAAGCCTAAACCAGGGAGAACAGAAGCAACTGGTGGCACATCTACATATAAATAATGTCAAAGGACATAAATTATGGTGATGCTGTGTATGATACAGCAAATCCTAACAAAGAGATTTTTTCAAAGTTAACCCAATTGGCAGATAATGTGATTATAGCAATGACTATCTATTGTCTTCTTAACCCTAAGACAGCAGGAACCTCCCATTTCCTCAATAGAGCCTATATTTCTCCCAGTCCTGGAACCTCTAGGGTGGGCCTCACATTCCTGCATGCTTCTCTCAATTCATACCAAATGATATTGCATCTGCCGATCCCAACCTAATCAATGAAATGAGTACCACCTCAGCATGCTTCACTTCAGACTGTGTCCAGAGACTTTAGGCCTTGTATGTCAACACTTCAGCCTCATTACTCAGGTGGGACCTTTCCTTTCATAGGATTCTCAAAATTCCATTCCAGGAGGTTCATTTCCTAACAAAGTTCCAAAACCTAGATATAGACCAGTTCCCCTGAGATAAAGTGTATGTTCACATGTATCCATAAATTAGGGCAAAATATATACCTGAAAGCAAAAGCACACAATAGTCTGCAGTGAGTCAGTATAAAGTTCCTAATGAAATAGTATCTAATTAGACTTAGATACCCTCCTCATCTACTTTCTATTACAGTTCTCTCACTCACTCCAAAGCTAACCGTTATCAAAGCAAGGACTGCTAAAGCTGAATAAGGGCAAGAGACCGGCATACTTTAATGATGACTCTTTAGTCATTATAAGACCACCCCATCAGCGGAGTCCTGAGATTCCCAAACAGACATGATGGGCCTAGACCTCAGATAAATCCCTCTTTCTATTGTTAGCAGTCATCTCTATCAGGAACAACAGACCACTTTGTGGGCCCCCATAGGACCTTGCCCTCAACTTGGATCAACAATGGTAGAGAATGGTCCATTCCTCCAAAGGGAGGCTGGGCAATGTACTCTATGCTACACCTGAGGAAGATGGGTTCTGGTATTGGGGCAGCTTGGAAGCTTGGAACGTTCCTACTCATTACCACAGAATGTGATTTTAGATCTACAGGGATGCAGTGGTCACATAGGCTCCTAAGCTGAATATGGGCCCCAGACCAAATCAAATCGATGGGGTTTACAGCCAACAATATTTGTACCCCTTTCCCATATTGGGGAGCTACTCTTTTCCCTGATCCAGCTTTCTGTTCCTCTTCTAGCCATGACATCATCTCCCCAAACAATAACTTGGTTCCACCTGCATATCAGATTTCAGGCTCAGGCAAAACAACAACAACAACAACAAACTAGTATAGTCACAGGCCCTTTGGAATATAACTAAAATATGCATACTAGCTATCTACAAAATGGAGGACCACCCCCCAACTCTTCATCTGCACTATTCCAGCCTTTAGGTTCATGATTGTTTAACAATTTGGCTTTGTATGTTAACTCTCTTGTCAACCACCACGTTCCGGATGCTAGCATGATGCCAACCAGACATCCCTGGGCAGACAACCCACCAATGTGTCCTGGAGCTATGATATCCCAGAACCCTGCCCCACTAGAGAAAGTGAGAGGCAGGCTGGGAGTATGGATCTACCTGTCAAGGCCCATGTTCAGCAGGGAAGAAATTACAGAAGCCAGACCTTACACCTTCTGCATCCCACAATGACCTTGGGTCCATACTCCCAGAGGGTTAAAGAATAGGAAAGCTATCAGGGGAGGGGATGGGATACAGAGTTCTGGTGGTGGGAATTTTGTGTAGTTGTACCTGTCTTATCCTATGGTTTTATCAATGTTTCCTTTTTATAAATAAAATAAATAAATAAATAAATAGAAATAGCTAAAACAAAAAATACCACCAATGACACTATTTCAAAATGCTGAGAAAGTTCAGTAAACTGATTTCAGCAAACACACATACAGCAAATTGTACTGGGCACAGAGGTGAGTGAGTGAAACCTGGTGCTTGTTCTGCCACCACCACCACCCTTCCTCCCTTCCCCAACTCCTGCAGCAGACTTTTTATGTCAAATGAGTTAAGTAGAGAATAGAGTGTGCCAGAAAGAAGAGCTAGTGTCAGCCACTCTGCTGGAATGATGTGCTCAGAGAAGTGAATACTTTACGGATGAGTAACTGTGTTCTCCAGAGAAAGTAAATCACATGAACTAACTGGAAAATATCTGGATAAGTAAGGTAGATGGGAACACATGAGAAATTTTGAAACAGAGAACATGCTAGGAATTTGGCTTCTTGTGAGGGAGTTTGCCTTCAGTTTGGGTGTTTCATCTTGAGGTTATATCTTAAGTGATACCTGGGAGGCTCAAAACATCAGCTATCCACCTATGTTAGAATCTCTCCAAATAAGGGCCAGGTAGGTGGTGGAGCACCTGGTTGAGCACACATGTTACCATGCACAAGAGCCAGAGGTCAAGCCCCTAGACCCCACCTGCAGTCAGGAAGCTCCAAGAAGCAGGTCTATAGGAGTGTCTCTGTCTCTCTCTCTCTCTCTCTCTCTCTCTCTATATATATATATATATATATATATCTTTTTTAATTTAAAAATTTTTTATAATCTTTCTTTATTGTATAGAGACAGTCAGAAATCAAGAGGGTAGGGGGAGATAGAGAAAGAGAAACACCTGCAACCCTGCTTCACTACTTGCAAAGCTTTCCTCCTACAGGCGGGGATCAGGGGCTTGAACCTGGATCCTTGCACATTGTAACATGTACACTAAACCAGGTGTGCCACCACCCAGCCCCCTCTTTCTTTCCCTCTTTTTCTTCCCCTTGTCTCTCAATTTCTCTGCATTCTAGCAAGTAGAAAGAATATATATGGTCGCCAGGAACAATGGATGCCTTGTGCAGGCAATGAACCCTAGCAATAATCCTGGTGGCAAAAGGGAAAAAAAAAAGAATGAATCTTCCCAAGTCATTAGACCATATTGGTTGGTAAATGTCAGCAACACTTCTTCTTTAAAATTCTCTCAGGGAGGCTGGGAGGTAGTTCATAGACAGAGAAAGGACTTACAAGCATAAGTTCTTGAGTTCAGTCCTCAGCACTGCATATGCTAGAGTGACGCTCTAGCTCATTTGTTCTTTCTCTCCTTCTGTGTTGTTAATAAATCAGTAAATCTTAAAAAACTATCAGGGCAAATGAAGACTGACACCACCAGGAGTTTCTCAATAGGTAAAATTCTACCCCTGGAATTAAGAGTCTCAAGGTGCTGAGGTTAGGAAATACATAATAAGCATGATATTAATATTAAGAAGACTTTGATCTTCATTCTAAATTTCTGTGAGAGAGAGACTGGGAAAGGATAGTAGGACACTCTAAAGAAAAACTACTTCCTTCCATAGACACAGAGATTGAAATAACCAGAAAGAATAATCTTTATTTTCTCCATATGACATGTCTGCAAGATATATAGTGACTATAATTACTTTAAAAATCACTTAATGGGTCAATTTATATAAAGCTGATGACTATGATCCCAAAGTTCATATGAGGCATCAGCAAGAGACCTCAAAATTAATGACAACACATCTGAGATTAATGAGAGTGAGAGATGTTAGTGAATTCATCCTGATGTAGAAGCTGCAAGAGGATAAATCCAGGAGTCATCTGTGACCATATTTGACTTCAATGTGGAGAAACCCCCTGAGAATTAAGACAGTAGATGCCCATATGTAGGAAAGTAAGATGCAGACATAAAGAGTCTGCAGTCTGAATTCCTAGAGTCAACTGGGTTTGTTGCATGGCTGACCAAGGCCTTGCCCCCCCTCCTTCTGTGTGAGAGATGGTATAGGAGTAGGGGCATGTGTGTCTGACTCCTAGTAGGTAAAACATACAGAATACAGGGCCAGGTGGTGATATACCTGGTTAAGGGCACATGTTATAACATGTAAGGACCTGGGTTTGAGCCCCCGGCCCCCACCTGCAGGGGAAAAGCTTTGCAAGTGGTTAAGCAGTGTTGCAGGTGTCTCTCTCCCCCTCTATAACACTCTTCCCTTTAATTTCTGTCTGTATTAAATAAAGATAATAAAAATAAAAAAAACCAGAAAATCACACAAAACACTCCCTTACAGTGACATCTGTCTCCAAAGAATACCTAGTTATTTATAGCATTTCCTTGATTCAAAGTACCCAAAGAAAGTATCTTTTTTATTGCTTGAGACTTTCATTTAATTTTTATTTACTTACTAAAGCTAATTGTTAGTAGTTAAGATAGGATTCTGAGTTTTTAAAAAATATTTGATGATTTTAACTTGAAAAAGGTGACAGGTTTGTTTTATTCAGTGGAAAAGATGACAGGTTGTTCATTATTTTCCTTCTGCAAACCCTTATGTAGAAATTCTACCAATGTATGGAATCCAAGAAAGTATCTAAGGACTTTAGCCAAAATACATTATCTGCAAAACATCCCTTGTAGGCTGAAGAATTAAGCAAGTCTGCGGTATTGGGTGGAACCTTAGATCTCAGAAATTTCCCTTTATTTGTTCACACAAACTATTGCCTGGGAAATAGCATGGGAAGAAGCACAGTGAAACAGGCCCTAAGAAGATGCCATCCTTTTCATTTACAAGAACTGGACTCCGCCAAGTGACAGAGGTGTCAGTACCAGCAAACGGAGCCAGAAAATAATGATGCAACTTCCCAGTGTCATGAGATAGAGATGGTAAAGGCAGACAGACTGAAGCCAGAAAAAAGGGATGTAGGTGTGTGTGTGTGGGGGGGCACATCAGTCACTAGGATATTTATTGCTGGGGTCTCCAAACTGTAGTACCTCAAACTCTAAGACCCTCATCCCTACAGCAAGGACTGGGCTGTTCTTTCCTATCTCTGTTTATTGAAAAAAAAATCTTCCAGTTTTAGTTCAGAGGAACTCACAAAAAGGAAGGTGGTGAACTATTGATACCTGTAAATGTTCCGATACTTAAGTAGTGTTTCATTTGCGTATTTCGCACCAACTATATGTGCCAGTATCCTGTGTGTTTTTACTATCTCATTTGCATAGCTTGTACAATTTCAGGAGCACCATTATTACCAGCCACTTTGGCACTGAATCCCTAACCCTGTTTACTCCATATTGTGTCTTTAAGAAACCAGCCTGGGTCCTCATGCCTGAGTATTAGGCAAGCTCGTGAAAACATGGTAGTGGAGGAACTGCAAGTTAACTAACAAAGACTGGGCTCTTTAATCTGGCAAAGAAGTAATCAGCTACCTCTTCAGAGCCCTGGGCTGCGCTCCCTCCTTTGCAGAGCTCCTCCAGATCCCCAGGAATGTGCTCAGTGAGGGCAGCCAGGAACTGGTTTCACTTTGAAAAGTATTACAACTTAGAAACACTGAGTAAGATAAGCTTCCTCTGGGACTTCCTCCGTGTGATGCAGTTGTGGTTGGGATGCAAAAGCTGGCCAGCCAGGAGGAGTCTCTGGCAGCCAAGACTCTCTGGGGGATTTTCCTTTGGTTAGGAGGAAAACTGGCATCCAAGCATGATGGGAGGAGCCACTCAGTTCAGACAGACTTGGACTTTCTTGAATCCACTTTCTGAGCTCAGACACAGTTGCAGGAATGAATCTTTGGTCCTGGCTTGGAGCTACCTTAAGGCTAGAATAAAATATTACATTCTACTTGAAGAGGAATTTGATCCACCAGGACTCCTACGTCCCCCAGGTCAATCACAGCCCAGATTTCTGATGTATCTCTTCATTCAGGAAACTGCAGTCTCAAAAGGCTCGTTATTATAAAAATCAGGAAGCCCTTAGTGAATGAACATGGGTTTCCTCTACAACTATATGTGCAGAAATCGCAGATGAATCTCCTGCTGGCCTCTGTCTCAAACAGAACTGGTGATTTAGGGGAAAAGGCCAGGAGTTTTTCATAATTGTTTCTGTGAAAACAACATGATAACCCCTGGGACTTCAGAATTTCACTCACCTAATTTATAAATTGTAGGCCGGTTCTCCTGTGGGCCTTTCCCCACAATAAATGATTCCCTGACTTCTCCCTAGAAAAAAATAGTTGTCGTGAGGGGCTGGGTTGTGGCACATCTGGTTGAAAGCACATATTATTACAATGCACAAGGACCAGAGTTTGATGCCCCGATCCCCACCTATAGGGGAAAAGCTTTGCAGGTGGTGAAGCAATACTGCAGTTCTCTCTCTCTCTCTGTCTCTCTCTCTCCTTCTCTCTCTCTTTCTCTTTTACTAGAAGACTGACTGACCTTTATTTAGGTGTGGGAATCAATATTAGGGAAAGAGGAAATGAAAGTTTTCTTGTTTAATGCCAATATGCCAATACTTGCTTAGCTCATTACTGGGGATCAACATTAAAAATAAATGATAATTAATAGTAGAAATGTCAATATAGGGGCCAGCAAAGTCTTATCAAAACAAATACCTAGATTATGACTGAAAAACTTAGGCTACCAAAGGAATTGAAGAAAGAGGTCTGAAAAGTTGATCTAGGGAGAGGTAGTATCATGGTTATGTAAAATGCCTTTCATGCCTGGTGCACCAGAGGTCCCAGGTTTAATCTCCAACACCACCATAAGAGAAGCTTTATAAATGCTCTAGCAGAAAAAAAAATTGTGGGTCCAGTGACCTGTAGCAGAAGGATATTAGTGCTTTGGTGCTAGGTCTGGCATGGCAAAAGGCATCTGTGCTCCTAGAACATAGAAAGACTAGTAGATCAACGTTACCTAAACAAATATATACACCAAACAACAACAAAAACCTAGATATAGCCAACCAAGCACAAATACTCCCCCAGGCACAAATTCTATTTTATTATTAGACTGACAATATAACCTGTAACATATACTTTGTAAAAGTGCGATGTTGATTAACTTTAAGCTTATTTGCCAGTGGGTTATTACTATCCCCCCTTCCCTCTTACATTCTGCCTGTCTCTATCCAATAAATAAGTAAAGATAACAAAAAATAAAAATAAATACTTGTGGTGCACTGTACATAAACAAATAAAGCAAGCTGCCGGGCTAGCTTCGCAGGCGGGAGAGAGATGACCAAGGACTTGGCTGAGCTGGGGACATACTTCAATCTTTATTCACAAGCGGGGATGCAGTTCAACAATCTAATCTCTATTCATTAGAAAATATTGTCCTTTATATCTCCTGAGGTGGAAGTGTCAGGAAGAGGAAGTACACAGGATAGGGGTTGGGGAGAAGGAAAGAGCATGGGAACCAGTGGGGATTAAACCAGTGGGTCTCAAAACAATGATTATGTAAAAAGACCACAGCGTCAAGCAATGCAACAGAAGGGGTCTTAGAAGCAGAATTTAGAAGCAGACCAACAGCAAGCATTCAGAGGTCCTGTTGAGGGTTGGGGTGAGAGAGTAGGGCAAAAAGTCTAAGTGTTTCCTTTTAACTCCACTCCTTGGAATGTAGACAAATGTCTGCAGTGAAGAACCACAGGAGACTTTGTCAGACTTCTGGGAGGGCGAATATTTACTGAAGGAAAGGAAGAATAAGAAAGAGGAAGATAAACACACAAGCATGTTTAAGCCCTTAAGAGCAAGAGCGATCCTTTCCTAGCTGTGACCATAGAATGTGAACTCAGACGTACAGGGATGCAGAGGTTACATAGACTCCTGTGCTGAATAGGGCCCCAGCTCAAATTGATAAGGTTTACATTTAACAAGAAATATACACTTTTACCATATTTGGGAGCTACTCTCTTCCCTAATCCAGCCTTCTAGTCCTTTTCCCAACTTTGACACCATCTCCCCAGACAATACCTTGGGTTCACCTGCATGTTAGCTGTCAGACTCAGGCAAAAACTAGTAAAGTCATTGGGCCTCTTGGAATATAGCTATAATATACAGGACCTCTGAATGCTTGCTTTGTTTGTTTATGTACAGTACACCACAAGTATTTATCTTTATTTTTTATTGTCCTTATTCATTGAATAGAGACAAGAAGAAATTGAGAGGGAAGGGGGGACAGACAGAGAGAAAGAGAGAGAGAATGAGAGACACCTGCAGCACTGTTTCACCACCTGCAAAGCTTTTCCCCTGCAGGTGGGGACCTGGCGTCAAACTCAGGTCATTGTGCATTGTAATAATATGTGCTCTCAACCAGGTGTGCCACTAACCAGCCCCTCACCGTAACTATTTTTTCTAGACCTACTAGCTTTTTCCAAAACAGAGACCCCCAAATCTTCTCCTGCAAAATTCTTGCCTTTAGGTTCCTGATTATTTTAACAATTTGTTCTGCTTTATACATTAACCTTAACTCTTTTTCAGCCACCAGGTTCCAGATGCTACCATGATGCCAACCTGACTTCCCTGAGCAAACCAATGTATCTTGGAGCCCCGCTTCCCCAGAACCCTGCCCCACTAGGGGAGGGGGGGGGGCTGGGAATATGGATCTACCTGCCAACGTCCATATTCAGCAGGGAAGCAAGTACAGAAGCCAGACCTTCCACCTTCTGCACCCCATAATGGCCCTGGGTCCATACTCCCAGAGGGATAAAAATAGGGAAGCTATCAAGTGAGGGGATGGGATACGGAGTTCTGGTGGTGGGAATTGTGTGGAGTTGTACCCCTCTTATTCCTATGGTCTTGTCAATATCTCCATTTTATAAATAATAAAAAAAATTTAATTAAGAGAGGTCCTGAGTTTCCTTGTCCTCCTAGTTTTATAGTGGGTCTGGATCAGGGTAAATGTGCTGAGGTATGTACCTCAGTACATATGTACCGAAGCAGGCAAGTTTCTCAGATCCTCAGCTCCCCTCTGTGATGATTAACTTTACTCATTGACTTGTCTTCTGGTGCGTACATCCACACTCAGTGCCCTCATTCCAGATAGAAGGGAGTGATGCCAGTGGAGTTCCAAGACATCTTGGCATTCAGTCTCTCTTCCAGGCTACCTGAAGAAGGTGCAGGAGGAGGGGCTGTTTGGTCAGTTCCCCGCCAGCTTTGAGTTTCTGTTTGCGCATGCCTACTCATGCCCTTTCAGCGATCCTCAGGGCCATCAATATGCGTCAGATGGAAGTCTCTTTCCCTAGTAGCCCCTAACAGTCCTACTGGATTTAACATAGAGAGGAGGGTTTGTTTTGTAGATATGCCAAAGGGAAAGTCAGTTTTGTCTTTGTGAGTAAAATATTCAAGGAGTAACAAGTGTGTAGAAAAAAAAACAGTCATGTAGCCAAAATGAGAGTTGCAGATGGAAGGAAGGAACCAATATTCCATTATATAGCACTATGCTAGCTTCCTGTTAGACATTTCCACCCACCCTTAGTACTTGAAGCAGCTCTAAGATAAAGATAACTATTTTCTTTAGTTTTACTACTGAAGACAGATTCAGTTTATAAAACTTGGCTTGCCAGACTAGCAGCTTGGGCACATATGCAGCTTTTCTTTCCATAGCCATGTCCTCACAAATGCCTAGAATTTCTTTTCTTTTTTTTTTTTTTTCAATTCTTTATTTATTGGATAGAGACAGCTAGAAATCAAGAGAATGGGTGGAGATAGGAAGGGAGAGAGGGAGAAACCTGCAGCACTGCTTCACCACTTGCAAAGCCTTCCCCCTGCAGGTGGGGGCTGGGGGCTCAAGCCTGGGTACTTGTGCATTGTTACATGTGTGCTCAACCAGGTAAGCCACCACCCAACCTCCCTACAATTTCTTACACGTTTAAAGGCATTGTTTCCCCCTTGATTTAGTCTGTTGCTACTTAGTATACCCTAAATGGCCCCAAGTGACATGGTGACATCAGTTGCATGGAAGGGAGTCCGGAGGTAGCGCAGCGGGTTAAGCTCACGTGACACAAAGTCCAAGGCCTGGCGTAGGGATCCCCGTTCCAGCCCCCGGCTCCAAACCTGCAGGGGAGTCGCTTCACAGGCTGTTAAGCAGGTCTGCAGGTGTCTATCTTTCTCTCTCTCTCTCTCTGTCTTTCCCTCCTTTCTCCATTTCTCTCTGTCTTATCTAACAATGATGACATTAATAACAACAATAATAACTAAAACAACAATGAAAAACAACAAGGGCAACAAAAGGTAAAATAGATAAATATTAAATAAATAAATAAACAAAAAGTTGCATGGAATGCTTGATTTGGAAGCAAAAGGAAAAGTGATTAAGAACCACAGATGCTGAAAATTTGTGCAGATACAGCTCAAAGAGTCAGGCAGGCCTGTTTCACCTTAACTGTTTGGAACTTGACTTTAAGTTTTACAGAATTAGATAGATGTCAGCAGTAAGGGCCTTTCTTTGGATAGCTGCCTGTAATTTCATACATTTTGGGAGTGGACCTGCTAGTGAGTGACAGATTTATAAGTAATTTAGTATTCTTCCGTTTCTAAAGATCTTTGAACTCTGTTAATGAGCTTGGTTAACCCTTACTAAAAATCACTGTTTTCACCTGGTGTGAAATCTGAGTATGAATTGAAGAAAGTATGGCTAACTTATAGCACAGTTTGTTGTGAAAACTTAGTCACTCCTGACTTCTTTCCCTGGGCACCAAGAATTTTTACTGTGGTTCAGAATCTACCTCTCCCACCCCCCGTTTTTTTTCCTCTTTGTAATTCTCAAATTCATCTGAAATATAACCCAAGACTAACCCAAGAGCTCAGATGGGCTGCAGTGTTCATACATGTTCATGACTCATCACACTATGTAACAGGGCCCCACTGGAAAGAGGGAGCAGGCTGGGAGTGAAACCATATGCTAGCACATTCAGGTATAGAACGCTCAGAAGAGACTGTAAACTCTGAATTTTAACTTGATCTTTCAAACAGATGTTAAGTTTTAAATCTTAACAAATGTTAAGATTTAAGCATATTTAACAACCTCTTAGCCTGACTTACTACTTTCAAATATTTAGGTATGGTATGTGACTCTTCACTAATTTTTTCACTTCTGAATCTAAATGTGTTAGGGGTAGGCATGTTTGGGAGGATAAAGCTGTGTAGAAGTTTCCATCATAAAGTCAGAGACTTTCAAACCTGATAGCTGGCTGAGCTTGCTTTCTTTTATTTTTATTACTATTATTATTAATTTACTTTTACTAGAACACTGCTGAAATATGGCTTATGGTGGTGCTGGGGACTGAAACTGCGATCTATGGTACCACAGGCATAAATGTCTTTTGGCATAACTGCTGTACTATCTCAACACTTTGCATCTCACTTTAATAAAGACTTGTTCTACTCAGCTATTAAAAATGGTGAGTTCCCCATTTTCAGCCCATCTTGGATGGAGCTTGAAGAAATCATGTTAAGTGAAATAAGTCAGAAACAGAAGGATGAATATGAGATCATCTCACTCTTAGGCAGAAGTTGAAAAACAAGATCAGAAGAGAAAACACACGTAGAACCTGAACTGGAGTTGGTGTATTGCACCAAAGTAAACGACTCTAGGGGTGGGTGCTGGGGGTGGGAAGGAGAAGAGTGCAGGTCCTGGAAAAGGATGACAGAGGACCTAGTGGGGGTTGTATTGTTATGTGGAAAACTGAGAAATGTTATGCATGTACAAACTATTGTATTTACTGTCTACTGTAAAACATTAATCCCCCAATAAAGAAATTAAAAAAAAATCAGTCTCTTGAGATCACCTGCCACTTCAGACACTGGCTAGAATCCTAGGCTGCCACCATTACTTCTGACAAGCCAGTTACAAATTGGAGGTTCTACAACCTATTCCTTCAGGTGCCAATCACATAGGATGCTACATGTGTTTCTGATTTACTACAGAACAGAGGTTCCCAGGTGTTGTTAAAATTCGGAGGCTCCAGCTGGCTGGGCTAACTTCATGGGCGGGGTAACAGAGACTCGGAGTCACACAGCTGGGCAGGGAAGCTGTATTTCTTTATTCAGGAACAACGATTTATAAACTAAGACAAACTAATCACCAAACAGAACTCTCCTGCCTCCTTCCCCCACAGCGGCGCCAAGCACTCTCAAACTCTGTCACTCTGGAACTCTGGTGGGGTTCCTTGGGGCAGGGACAAGCAGGCCCACGAAAACTAGCAGGACTGAACCAATTTTCTTGGCAGGGGGAGAGCATACAACAATTCCCCCTTTTCTTTTTAACTAAATGACCACAGTATCAGGGGTGTGGGGTGAAAAGAAACCTATATCATACAGGCATTTTTAAAAAAGAAACTGGCACAAACATGGAGAAACATGTAAGCAAGTAACAAGAACCAGTGTGCTGCCAAGGGAAGGCCTGAGGGGGCCATTTTTTTTTGCCTCTGTGGGCAAAACTTTATCAGCTTAAAAAAAACATTTCTTGCCTCTTGGGGGTGTACTTGCCTCAGCAGGCATTTGTATGGGAGTGGGGAACGGCCTAGAGTCCCAAAGGCAGCTGGCTGCAATTTACTTACTATGAAACAAAACTTGTTATTAGCATAACCACAGCACAATCTAAAATTTCTAATAGAGAAGGAATTTGAGACTTTTACATAGCAACAACGTCTTATTAACCTTTTGTTACACCCATTCAAGATGGAGACACACCCTAGGTGTGCGCAGGAAAAAAAAACCTCAGGCATGAGAATAATTAGCATAGCCTTTATGTAATCTACCATTTCTAATAGAGAAGGTAATGGAGAGTTTTACATATCAACAAGTCTATTTAACCTTTTGTTATACCCATTCAAGATGGAGACACACCCTAGGTGTGTGCAGGTCTTGTTTAGACCAACTTAGTTAAAATATATTGATTGTTAACTAATTTTTACCTCAGACTTTAAATGTAAGTTAATTTTATCTTTATGAGAATTACGTTGAAAACCTTTTTCATTTAACTTTGCCTAGTAAGAATTTAGCCTTAAAGTTACTGTTTACCAAACTTTAAACACACACATAAACATGGTCATTAATACACAAGGAGAGAAACCTTTGTTACGAAGACATGTCATTTTAAACACGAATTTAGGTCTGTACTGTCTTAGTTGTTGGGGGGGTCACCATCTGGAGGTGGCCTCCTGCGCAGCTCCACTTCAAGGAATTGCAGGTTGCGATCTCTGCATGAATCTCTGCGTACTCCAGCTTGTCTGCCTTCAGACTGGAGCTGAGGATCTCGGCCAGGGTGCCCAGTTTCGGCAGGGAGCCCGGGGGGTCTGGGAGGTCCAGGATCTCTATAGAATTCATAGCCCGAGGGCGGGCAGGCCAGTCTTGTAGAAGGCACGGGCTGAGGTGCCCAGGGGTGGTGGCCATGATAGGCTGCCACGGCCCTGCCCCATGGCCCTGCCATGTCTGCTGTCCTGCTCACAGTGGCCGAGCAGCATGGAGGGATCACGTGTCCAGTGCCCTGCGCCACGTGGTGGAGAGCCGGCTCTTGTGGGCTGGCTTTGGGCTCCTGCGTGTTGGCATCAGGCTCCTGCATGTTGGCATTGGTCTCTAGCGTGTTGGCATTGGGCTCCTGCGTGTTGGCATCGGGCTCCAGCGTGTTGGCATCAGGCTCCTGTGTGGTGGCATCAGGCTCCTGCATGCTGGCGTCGGGCTCCTGTGTGCTGGCGTCTGGCTCCTGTGTGCTGGCGTCGGCCTCCTGCGGGCTGCGGGGCTGCGGGGCTGCGGGTGCGGTGCGCGAGGTTGTCTGGGCACGGCCGGCTGGCTGGCTGGCTGGCTGCTCCACCAGGTGGAAATGGCAGCTCTGCACCTCACCTCTTGCGTGCTGGCTCTTCCCGACTCCTCTGGCTATTCTGAGTGCGCCCGAGCGAGTGGAAGCCACAGAGCGGTCCAGAGATAAATATTCCAGAAACAGCAAAACAGTCTTGTGAAGAAAGGGCAGAGGCCTTTGGAGATCTCTTCACAAGCAGAAGAGAAGGCCATAGTACATAGGTAGCCAAATTCTTCACTTATCTGAGAGATGCGCAGGTCACGTCCACGTGGGTGCCATTTGTTGTTAAAATTCGGAGGCTCCAGCTGGCCAGGCTAACTTCACGGGCAGGTAACAGAGACTTGGGGTCACACAGCTGGGCAGGGAAGCTGTATTTCTTTATTCAGGAACAACGATTTATAAACTAAGACAAACTAATCACCAAACAGAACTCTCCTGCCTCCTTCCCCCACAGCGGCGCCAAGCACTCTCGAACTCTGTCACTCTGGAACTCTGGCGGGGTTCCTTGGGGCGGGGACAAGCGGGCCAGCGAAAACTAGCAGGACTGAACCAATTTTCTTGGCAGGGGGAGAGCATACAACACCCAGGGTACAGTCCTGAGGTTCTATTAACTTTGTTTGATGTGATACATAGAACTAAAGAAATCTATTTACTCATGAAATCACCAATCATTACAAAGAATACTATAGGACATGATTTTAAGAAACAAACAAACAAACCCAGAGGTAGGGTAAAAGACATGTAGGGTAAAATCCCAGAACAAATGAGTTTCTGTAAAAAAAAAAAATTTAGAAAAGACTTGTTCTCAGAGGTATATAGTTTCATGTCTCTTTAAGATAGGTGCCAGCCCATCTTATCATCTACAAATTGTCATTTTCTTTGAACATTTGATACTAGGTCTCTAGCCCATTTTCAACTCCTTCCCATTGAGCTTTATTTCCTACTGGCTTAAAGCAAGTGGGTATATATAAGCTTTTCAAACTGAGTCTCACTTGTAACACACCTTCATATATATATATATATATATATATATTAAAGATTTTATTTATTTATTAATGAGAAAGATAGGAGGAGAAAGAGAAAGAACCAGGCATCACTCTGCTACATGTGCTGCCAGGGATCGAACTCAAGGCCTCATGTTTGAGAATCAAACGCTTTATCCACTCTGCCACCTCCTCATTTGTTCTTAGACTTTTCCTCAAGTTCTTGCCGGGCTAGCGTGAGGGTGTTTCTTCCTGGGCGTGTGCTCTTTGGGTTGGAGAGAACTTGACCGGAGCCAACCTGGGCTACTGCTTACTCAGCAATGGGGGAGAGAGACCAGGAACTCATGGTGGAGTGCGAACGCAATGCGTATTTATGATCAGAGACAACGCTTTTATATATTTTTTTACCAGAAGTGGCAAGTCAGAAAAGGAAATGGCTAGGAAAGGGGGTGGAAAAAAGGAAATAGCAGGCTAATGGTAGAAACTCCCTTAGCAACTGTTGCAAAGGTTTTAACCCATGGGATTAATTAATACCCTGAAGGCAGGGTGGGTCTCAAGGTAGAAAGAAGACAGATCAGGCAAAACAATGATTATGTAAATAGGCCATAGTGCCAGCAATGGAGGATGGAGCAGGGGGGCTGCCTGACAAGTTCTTATTTTAAGTGCTGAGAATTAACAGAGGGTAAAATCCTTCTCCATTCTCTGTTTTCTTTGATTCAAACTTAAAACATATGTATACACATGTGCAGAGTCCCAAAGATTCTCCCCAAACTAGAACCTCAGCTCTCATCAAGAAAACTTTTTGGTTCTTCCTTTCCCTCTTTCTGCTCTAGGGCGTTTTCCACTTAAAACTATTGACTTAAAGAAAAAGAAAGAAAGCACACATACACATACACACATGCACACACACACACACACACACACACACACACACACACCCTTAGGAGAAAGGAAAGTGATCTTGTTAGGACATGGAAAATTAAATCCTAAAAATAACTCATACTCTCATATTCCCCTACAGACATGATGCAAGCATTATCAAGTTGAGCAACATTTAACAGCAATAACAAGGTTTCTGGTCCTTTGCTTCTATTTCTCATCAATGTTTTCCACAATTGAGTTCTTGGCAGTGACGCTTTTTAATTTATTATTATTATTAAATTTATTACCACCAGAGTTATTGATGGGGCTTGGTGATGGTACTAGGAATTCACCACTCTTGACAATAATTTATTCCTCCCCCTTTCTATTTTATTTGACAGGACAGACAGAAATTGAGAGAGGTGGGGGAATAATATAGGGAGAGAGAAAGACAGACCCCTGTAGATATGCTCACTGCTCATGAAGCTTCCCTCCCCTGCAGGTGGGAGCACAGGTCCTTATACTTGGTAACAAGTGTACCTAACTGGCTGGACCACCTCAGCAGTGATTCTTTTTTTTTTTATTTTATTTTAATTTTCTTTATTTTCCCTTTTGTTGCCCTTGTTGTTGTTTTTTGTTGTCGTTGTTGTTGGATAGGACAGAGAGAAATGGAGAGAGGAGGGGAAGACAGAGAGGGGGAGAGAAAGACAGACACCTGCAGACCTGCTTCACCGCCTGTGAAGCGACTCCCCTGCAGGTGGGGAGCTGGGGGCTCGAACCGGGATCCTTCAGTCGCTCCTTGGGCTTGGCGCCACCTGCGCTTAACCTGCTGCGCTGCTGGCCGACTCCCTCAGCAGTGATTCTTAACATGCAACATTGCAAACACACACCTACAGATGCTTGTGACATCTTTAAACTTGCAATTGTATTTTATAGAGATATATACTTACTGATCTTGAATTTTGGTGGCAGGATTGAAGGAGCTAAAGTTGGAATAAACACAGCACTAGGATAAGTTAAGTTGAGGAGTTGCCCTAATGTTGATAAAACTGACTACAACTCAACAAATTTTAGGAGACTTGACACATTAAGACAACTAACCAGTCAGTTCATCCCTTGAATAAATGGTTGTATTTCCTTCTTCCTAATCTAATAGGAATAATGAAAACACCTATATTGCATTTATTATGTTTACTCACAAGATTATGCACACAATTCTGAAAAATATAACCTCACAGCAATTGTTGAGAAGCTCAAAACCATAGGGGAAGGAAATTTTGTCTCTGAAAAATTATTTGTCTTCCCTGTTTCTATGAAGTTACTCTTAGAAAAGAGCAGGGGTCGGTGGCAAAATAGAGACAGGAACAAGAATCTGTAGAATATTTATCCCAGGGAGTCGGGCAGTAGTGCGACAGGTTAAACAAAAGTGGTTTGAAGTGCAAGGACCTGCGTAGGGATCCCGGTTCAAGCCCCGGCTCCCCACCTGCAGGGAGGTTGCTTTGCAAGCAGTGAAGCAGATCTGCAGGTGTCTATCTTTCTCTCCCCCTCTCTGTCTTCCCATCCTCTCTCCATTTCTCTTTGTCCTATCCAACAACAACATCAATGGCAACAATCATGGCAACAACAAGGGCAACAAAAAATGGGAAAGGGATGGCCTCCAGGAGCAGTGGATTCATGGTGCAGGCACCAAGCCCCAGCAAATAACCCTGGAGGCAAAAAAAAAAAAGAATATCTACTCCAACACACTGAGTCATAAAAAATATACTCTTTAGACTGGAAAAGCCTGTGATGCAAGAACAGGAAGTTGAAAGTCTCTATCTTTTTCTCCCAGTGGAACTGGGGGCAAAGGCAGGGTGCTGTAAAGGAGATCAGACATGGAATAAAAATTAAAAACTTAATTTTTAAAATATCTAAGTATGGTATAAGTCCACTTGTAATCTCATTACATTCTCTTCTCTTTTTTCCAGACAGGATATGCCACTCTCCTCTTAGCTGAATTTTATCTGTTCAACTATTCTCTTGGACTCTCCTCCCTTCTCATTTCCTCTTTAGTTTTCCTAGCACTTATACTGGGGCTATTGCTCCACAGAAGCAAATTCCTGTGTGTGTTCTTATCTCTGGGGAATCATAGAATAGCAAACATTTTGTTCAAAAAACTATAGGTGGAGTGGTCTTGGGACACTATATGAAAAACAAGGAAAGGACATTCAGTTTTATATGTTTAACACTTTATTCAAGAGTTGAAAAGATAATTATCAGTTGCCTAGCTCCGTAATGGGGCAGTAAATATGAAATGTTGTCAGAAGTATTTCTACATTCCTAATACCTGCTGTGATTTGAGGAAGTGAATAATAATGGGGGAGAGGGAAACTGATTTTTCAAGTCTCAAAAATCTTGAATATTCTTGTATGTTAGATCATATTGGCTGCTCTGTGTAGACCACACTCCTATTTCTTTTTCTAGTTGATTAAACCTTTATCTATTGTGTGCTATTTTAAATTTTGTATTCACTTAGTCACTAATTATTCCTTCCCTGAATATTTATTGAAAAATAACAATGATATCTTAACCATATAATAAAGAATAGACACTAGCAAGTAGGTAAAAAAATCATTTGAACAGATAAAGAGAACATTATAAAAGCAGAGCAAAATTACATAGTTAAAAAAAAAAGAATACCATAAACTTAAACTTCTAAGACAAATACTACCAGTAGCTAAAGGTCAAAGAATACAAAAGAAAATGTGTGTTTTAAAAGTGAGAGGTAGGTTGAGAGAGCTGTCAAAGGACTTCAGAGATATAAGTGGAAGATCACAGAGGTAGGGTGGGGTTTATGGACTATGGCTTGAACTGAGAATGGGTGAAAAGGTGGAGTGAGTAACCTCTGGTAGGGAACCAAGAACTTCTAACAATTTCCTGGGCTCTGATGTATCTTTGGATCTGCATACTTTGAGAAGCACTGGGGTACTGAAACTGATCAGCAAAATGCAATTAGGAAACAGTGTGCAGAGAGCTTCTGGCGTGCCAGCAACCCTCTAGTTTTTAATTAGGTGGTAATTACATGTATGGTCTTTTTGCAATACCTCATTAAGCTATTCATTAGACTGTATTTTGGAAAGAGGCTGATGAATGAAAATTCTATGCTAATTAAAAATAAATTCTTCTGGAGGCCATCTGGGAAGTCCAAGATGAGTAAGACATTGTCATGGCTCTCAGGAAGCCATCATTCCATACTCAGGAAGAAGTGGTGGGGACTGGTGAAGCCTCCAGAAAGGTAGACAGGCCTAAGACTGCACTTTAGGCTCCAAAACCACGGCCTTTTGGCTTTTTCCAACAAGGAAAGGAGAACTACTAAATAAATGGTCTTAAGCAGGCTTCTGTTATGAGATTTTCATTTTAGAGGAACAATTCTTATCATAATATAAAATATTCAATACATACTAGAGAAATTGGGGGAAATCGAGAGGCAATTCTTCATAAGAACTGGTGAAGGCAGCTTCAGTGCTTTCGTTTCTTTCACTCTTTCCCTCTGCCTCTCTAGCTTTAAAAAAAAAACAAAACTGGTGGCTGAGAATTTTCTGAAGAGAAATTAGTAAGGTCCATAGGCCTAAATTGAAAGCAATCTAAGATTGGACATTTAGGGCTTTTAGATAGATTTTGTGAGTTTGGAGCTTGCCATCATCTGCTTGAATATAAATTGCCTCAATGACTTGAAACATCAAGATTCATTCTGGATGGAAACTTCTGTCAGGTTGTAAAGGAAGTGAAGAAATAAGACAGTGTAGTGTAGTACAGTGTGTGTGTGTGTGTGTGTGTGTGTGTGTGTATGTGTGAGTGACTCTAGGATTATCAAAAAATTTCAACCCATGTAGGAATACCTACAACAATATATTTTGGAGATGATGTGGACATTATAAAGAGGTGTGGGTGGTCATCAGAGCTCTATTTCAGGAACAAATGTACCTTCAAATTGTTTTCTTGAGAAATAAAAACTGAAAGTACTTGTGTGGGGCTTCAAAGTCTTTGTCCCAAAGGAAGAAGCAATTTTACTGGGCTGACTCTGCTCCAAGTAAATTCTCTGCAACTCAAGCAATACTGGTTGTGAGTCCACAAAGATCCTAGCAATAATAACATTTGTGTTCAGATCTTAACTTGAGATCTGATGGACCTTGGAGCTCAGGGGCACAACATCGGTGTCCTTCACAACCCACACCTTTATTTTATGCAGTTGTAATTTCTCTTTGCAAGTACCAAATATCAGAGAACTTGAGAGTAATACTTAATACTTCCAGAAGAGTGCTTTAATTCTAGTATTTATCTACACATTTTATTTAAAAGTACAGGTCCTTTGGTTAGGTATTGCTAGAAACCTTATGCTCTTTTCCCAACCTACAATAGTGCTGCCACCATTCAGATCCTTTATACACTTCTGTAGAAAACTTTTTCTTGGCTTCCTAGTTAGGAATATGGCCTGAGGAGGCTGAGTGGTAGTGCAGCAGGTTAAGCACACATGGTGTGAAGCACAAGGACCAGCATAAGAATCTGGGTTTGAGCCCCCGGCTCCCCAACTGTAGGGTGGTTGCTTCACAGGTGGTGAAGCAGGTCTGGTCTGCAGCTGTCTTTCTCTCCCCCTTTCTGTCTTCCCCTCCTCTCTCAATTTCTTTCTGTCCTATCCAACAACAACAACAGCAGTACCAACAATAACAGTAACAACAACAACATAGGAAAAATGGCCTCCAGGAATTGTAGTACAGGCATTGAGCCCCTGGGGGCAAAAAAAAAAAAAAGGAATATGGCCTGACATACTCCTGAAAAATTTGTTTATTTTGGCATATACTCTGTACTTCTCCCTGAGAGTAGCAAAGAGATAAGTTGCAATACATACATACATATATCTGTATATCTATATATCTATATCTCTCTCTATATATATATATTAGCCAGGTTGTCTCTTGGACTCTGTGAGAACTAAGGTGGGGGTGGGATGAAGAAGGGTAGGGGACAGAACTCTTGCGAAGGCTGTGGTAATTTATGTGCACAATGTGAAAGTTTGAAAATACTTCTGAAATCTTATAATTTTGTAAAACACTGTTGAGCCAGTAGTACAAATTATCTAATTTAACAAGTAAATTAAGAGCACATACATAACCCCGTGCAACTCTACATCTTGATATACATATATTTACATAAATGTGCACTTTATTTAAATGTACTTATTTTAATGTATTATGTAACATTTAGTGCATATATTACTTATGCATAAATAACATGCAGTATACCATAAATAATATTATTTTAATTGTATATGTACAATTATAAATAATATAAACTATAATATGATAATTTAAAAGTATATACAACATAATATATTCATATATATGTATATGCCTTTGAAAGATAAAACACACATTCAACAACATATGTTGTTAAAGCTAGTCCTTGTGGGGATAAGGGAGGTGGGGATAGAGACTGCACATAATAAAAAGAAAAAGAGCTTTTCATGGACTAGTGTTGATGCACCTGAGGTCACATATAAAATGAATAATAGGGAAGATGATTCTTACCTGTGGAGAAACAGTGGGAGAACAGATTTTTCAGAGGAAATAAAACAAACTTATTCACTTATTCTTGAACCCAAACAATATTTCCACAGAACCTAGCAAGTGCACACAGTCTAGGTATTAAAGAAATAGCACACAAGACAGATATCAACCCTGATCTTGGCAGGAGTGTTTTAAAGCATATGACCTGTATAGCTTAGGCCTCCATAACCATGGGCCAGACAGGTGCCATTATTATCTCCAGCTTGGGAAAAACATCAAGTTAGGGTGCATGAAGACATTGAGATTCACATACCAGTAAGTGGGAGAGCCAGGCTATAAATGTCAACCCACATGCCCCAGGACTTTGTCAGCTCTATGCTTGCTTGCAAAATGCTATCTTTGATACTAGCCTTTTACCTATTCCAAATTCCCCTACCCATAACTATTTATAAGATATATTTACAACAGAATTCTATGAAAAGTTTGGGTGTTAAAAGGCTTGACAGTCTGCAGAGCATGCCCGAGGAATACTTAGTTCTAGCTTACTGCCAGATGTTCAGATCTCTTGCTTTAAATTTTTTTTTCCCCTAAGCCTGAAATCTGATATGCAGTTGGATCTAAGTTATTGTCTGGGGAGATGATGTCATGGCTGGAAAAAGGACCAGAAAGCTGGATCAGGGAAGAGAGTAGCTCCCAAATATGGGAAAAGTGCATAAATATTGCTGACTGTAAATCCCATCCATTTGATGTGATCTGGGGTCCATATTCAGCTTAGGAGCCTATGTGACCTCTGTATCCCTGTAGATCTGAGCTCACATTCTGTGGTCATAAGTAGGAACATTCCAAGCTGCCCCAATATCAGGACCCATCTTCCTCAGGTGTAGCATAGAGTATGTTGTTCAGCCTCCCTTCAGAGGATGGAACATTCTCTACCATTGTTGATCCAAGTTGAGGGCAAGGTCCTATAGGGTGCCTACAAAGAGGTCTGTTTTGTTGTTCCTGATAGAGATGACCAATAACAATGGAGAGAGGAATTTATTTGAAGCCTAGGCCCATCATGTCTGTTTGGGAATCTCAGGACTCTCCGAATAGAGCCCCAACTGATGGGGTGGCCCTGATAGTGACTAAAAGTCATCGGTTAAAGTTAAAGTATGCCAGTCTCTCGCACTTATTCAGCTTTTGCAGTCCTTGCATTGATAAGGATAGCTTGAGAGTATAAAAAAACAAACAAAAAAAAAACAAGTATAGCCACAGGCACTTTGGAATATAACTAAAATATGCCTACTAGCTATCTACAAAATGGAGACCCTTCCCCCAACTCTTCATCAGCACTACTCCAGCCTTTAGGTTGATGATTAGTCAATAACTTGTTTGGCTTTATATGCTAACTCTCTTTTCAGGCACCAGGTTCCAGATGCTAGCATGATGTCAACTAGACTTCCCTGGACAGACAACCCCACCAATATGTCCTAGAGCTCCACTTCCCCAGAACCCTGCCCCACTAGGAAAATAGAGAGACAGGCTGGGAGTATGGATTGACCTGTGAATGCCCATGTTCAGCAGGGGAGCAATTACAGAGGCCAGACCTTCCACTTTCTGCATCCAACAATGATCTTGGGTCCATACTCCCAAAGGGTTAAAGAATAGGAGAGCTATCAGGGGAGGGGATGCGATACGGAGTTCTGGTGGTGGGAATTGTGTGGAGTTGTACCTCTCTTATCCTATGGTTTTTTCAGTGTTTCCTCTTTATAAATAAAAAAATTAAATTAATCAAATAAAAAAATTTTTAGAGCAGATGTCTACTAATCTTAAATTTCAGTTTTTTTTATTTGAAGAACAATTTGACTTTCTCTATGTTAGTTATCTTGTCCTCAACCATACATAGTAGTTAAAATAGTAGATAGGTGGTCAGAAAGCTTTCACTGTCAAGAAGTTTCAAAACATTTTTCTCCCCCCCCTTTCTTCCTGCCTATTCTCTCTCTGTATCTTTCTTTCAGAAAAAGCATGATAGACACAGTACAGAGAATGAATTAAAGCAAAGTAGTAGAAACTAATTCTGTTGCAGTTGGAATAATGAAAAGTGATATGGATTGAAGAGTTGTTCCAAATTTCAATGGAGGGGTCCTGGCATAAGGCTTGCCTTAAAGAGAGCACACATTACCAGGGGCAAAGGTCTGGGTTTGATCCCCAGGACACCACATGGCAGTGCTTTATAACTAGTAGAGTGGTGCTGTAGTATCTATACTCTTCCTGTGTCTCCCTCTTTTTTCAGATTTCTTTATTGGGAGAATACTGTTTTACAATCAATAGTAAATACAACAGTTCGTACATGCTTAACATTTCTCAGTTTCCAACATAACAATACACCACCCACTAGGTCCTCTGCTATCCTATTCCAGGATCTAACTTCTCCCCCCTACCAACCCCAGAGTCTTTTACTTTGATGCAATACACTAACTCCAGTCCAAGTTCTGCTGAGTGTTTTCTCTTCTGATCTTGTTTTTCAACTTCTGCTTATGAGTGAGATCATCCCATATTCATCGTTCTGTTTCTGACTTATCTCACTTAACATGATTTCTTCAAGTTCTATCCAAGATGGGCTGAAAAATGGTGAAATCACCATTTTAATACCTGATTAGTATTCTATTGTGTATACATACCACAATATGCTCATGCCACTCTCTCTCTCTCTTTTATATCTTTCTCTTTCAGCCTCTATGTAGGGGGGAAATAGCCAAATGGAATGATGGAGTCATGTAAGCATGGAGCCTCAGTGATAACCTAGTGGCAAGAAAAGAAGAAGAAGAAGAAGAAGAAGAAGAAGAAGAAGAAGAAGAAGAAGAAGGAGAAGGAGAAGGAGAAGGAGAAGGAGAAGGAGAAGGAGGAGAAGAAGGAGAAGAATAAGAAAAAGAGGAGTAGGGCAAGGAAGATGAAGAAGAAGGAGGAGGGGGAGAAGGAGGGGGAGGGGGATGGGGAGGAGAAGAAGGAGAAAAGAAAGAATGGAAAAAGAAAAATTTAATGGAGAGAGAGGGCAAAAAAGGCATGAAAAAATTACCTAATTGGTTTCTGAATGGATCTTGTGTAAAGTGAAGGGTTTACTATAATAAAATACAAAGGACCAGTTCCAGGAAGCATGGCTATAGAGTAACAGGGAATAGCATAGACTCTTCCCCCCAAACAAAAACTGACAACTATCGAACTTAATAAACCTCATCAACCTCCAGCTGAGAAGCTGCAGAAATATTGCTGCCTCAGCCACCAAGTTGCAGATGTTACTATGATGCCGTCATGACTTCCCTGGGCAGACGACCTCACTAATGTTTCCTGGAACCTCACCTCTCCAGAGACCTACCCAACTAGGGAAAGATAGGAACAAGCCCGGAGTATGGATCAACCTGCCCTGCCAACCCCCAGAAGCAATTACAGAAGCCAGAATTCCCACCTTCTACACCCCAAAAAGAACTTTGATCCATATTCCCATAGGGGTAAAAGATAGGGGAAGAAGACTGAAGGGCTATGATTCCACCAGAACTCAAGAAAGTGTTTGTCACCCAAAATCTTATTTTTGTATCATCACAGAAAGGGCAGTGAATCTGGAAAACACCAGAGGAAGCCAGGCACTATTTCCCGTATCCGAGAGAAAAGAAAAAAAAAAGGTACGGGGGAAGAATGCTCAGAAGTAGTAACAGGTGTAAGTGTGACTTAGGAAGGAAGTTAAGGATGAATGTCAAAAAAGTGAGCAAAAAAAAAAAGATAGACAGATAGATAGTTATATATATAAAGTCAACCCATATCTGTGACCTTGGGAGAACTACTGCCATTTCCATTGGAAGGGATGAAGACACAGAACTCTGGTGGTGGAAATGTTATGGAATTACACCCCTATAATCTTATAATTTTGTAAATAAATATCAAATTATTAATAAAATAAAAAAGAAACTGGTAATTATTAGAAAAAGAGAGTAAAGGACCTCATGGCAAAAGTCCATATGATGGGGATGGACAAAGGAGAGAATAGCCCACACAAAGACAAAAGAATAAAGCACAGAGTAAGACAGAGAAAAGAAGTGAGGAGTGAGATTTTTTAAATATTTATTTATTTATTCCTTTTTGTTGCCCTTTTTTTTTATTGTTGTAGTTATTATTGTTGTTGATGTCGTCAATGTTGGGTAGGACAGAGAGAAATGGAGAGAGGAGGGGAAGGCAGAGAGGGAGAGAGAAAGACACCTGCAGACTAGCTTTACCGCCTGTGAAGCGACTCCCCTGCAGGTGGGAAGCCGGGGGCTCGAACCGGGGTCCTTACCCAGTCCTTGTGCTTTGCGCCAAGTGTGCTTAACCCACTGTGCTACTGCCAGACTCCCAGGAGTGAGAATTTTTACCAATGAGGAAATGGCCAGTTATGCCAAAGCCCAGACTGGTTCTAGAAATGGTGTCCTGTTCCTATTAGTTTCTCCAATTAGACTATAAGCATCTTAGTCTTCATTCAGTTTGAAATTCATGATCAAGACACTTCTTTACTGAGAGAAGATATTGCTGCCCCTCCCAAAATATTACAACTTTATGCTCTTGCAATAGTCTAAGCATTATTATCCCTTGCCGAGAAAAACTATGCATCTTTAAATAACAACTCTGAAAATCTGAAGCTGAATTATAGCACAGATAAAAATGACAGCAACACACCTGAAGAAGACGGGTCAATATTGGGGCAGCATGGAATGTTCCTACTGATGATCACAGAATGTGAGCTCAGATCTAGAGAGATGCAGAGGTCACATAGGCTCCTAAGCTAATTATGGGCCCCAGATCACATCAATTGGGTAGGGTTTACAGTCAACAATGTTTATACGCCTTTCCCATATTTGGGAGCTACTCTCTTCCCTGATCCTGCTTTCTGGTCCTTTTTTCCAGCCATGACATCATCTCCCTAGACAATAATTGGATCCAACTGCATATCATATTTCAGGCTCAGGGGCAAAAAGAAAAAGAAAAAAAAAGTAGTATAGTCACAGGCCCTTTGTAATTTAACTAAAATATGCCTACTATCTATCTACAAAATGGAGGACACCTCAACTCTTCATCTGCACTATTCCAGCCCTTAGGTCCATGATTGGTCAACAATTTGTTTGGATTTGTATGTTAACTCTCTTGTCAACCACCAGGTTCCAGATGCTAGTATGATGCCAACCAGACTTCCCTGGACAGACAACCCCACCAATGTGTCCTAGAGCTCCACTTCCCCAGAACCCTGCCCCACTAGGGAAAAAGAGAGACAGGCTGGGAGTATGGATCGACCAGTCAACGCTCATGTTCAGTGGGGAAGCAATTACAGAAACCAGACCTTCCACCTTCTGCATCTCACAATTACCTTAGGTCCATACTCCCAGAGGGTTAAAGAATAGGAGAAAGCTATCAGGGGAGTGGAAGTGATACTGAGTTCTGGTGGTGGGAATTGTGCGAAGCTATACCCCTCTTATCCTATGGTGTTGTCAATGTTTTCTTTTTATAAGTAATAAAAAAAGAAAACAAAATAAACAAATAAATAAATATAAATAAAAATGACGGCAACATTTTTTTTTTTTTGGTTTGCTATCTCTTATATGGGAAACACTATGTGCTTTAGGAAATGGTGACTTTTCTCTTACATTACCTCCCTACTGGGATTCCTGGGTGAATCGCTTGACCCCTTAGAGCAGTGAAATGTTTTTTTTTTTATTTCTTAATAGAGGGAATAAGGCTTGAGTATGAATGGTAAAAGTAGACTACTTAAAGTTGTAAACTATAGAATGGCTGGTGTCACATATGCTGTGGTGGACTTGGGAGGAAGAATTTATAAATGCTGGATTCTGTGGCCCATAAAGTGGCTTCCACTTGATTGCAAGATGGACCAGGCTCAGCTGACTTAATTTTTTTTTTTTTTACAGTTCTGGAAACTAGATATCCCATCAATCACTCAAAAAGGAAAACTAAGTGGGAGAAATAATCTGTAGTTAAAAAACAGGAATAAGAGTGAACTTTCATTTCCTTTAATTAGTGTGAAAATTTGTCTGCCAAGATATGTGAATGCTTGGAAGTCTTTTCCTTTTCTTTTTTACATTTCAGCTAATTTGGTTAAAAAAAAATCTTGAAAACCAAGAAGAAAATCTGTGGCTTTGGCAGCTACACTCATAATACTCCCACACTCTCCTCCGAAGAGGAAATGAGTTCCCAGCTGGCTGATTTCTCTAGCAGGTGAAACAATATTAAATTAGCGCAACCCCTGCCTTGAAAAGAATATAGAATGTGAGCTCAGACCTACAGGGATGCAGAGGTTACACAGGCTCCTGTGCTGAATACTGGCCCCAGATCAAATCGATAGGGTTTATAATATTTATATTGTATTAAAATATTAACAAATATTATTTGTATTAACAAATAATACAATATTAACAATATATTTTCACTTTATATTTTATAAAGTATATTTTACACATTTTTCATATTTGAGGACTGCTATCTTCCCTGATCCACCTTTCTAGTCCTATTTCCAACTCTGACACCATCTCCCCAGACAATACCTTTGGCCCTCCTGCATGTTACCTGTTGGGCTCAGGCAAAAATTAGTAAAGTCATGGGCCCCTTGAAATATACCTAAAGTAGATTTACTAGTATTTTCCAAAAAGGAGACCCCAAATCTCAGCTGATATAATCTTACCTTTAGGTTCCTGATTTTAAACAATTTGTTCTGCTTTATATCTTAATGCTTTTTCAGCTACCAAGTAGCTGAAAAAGCATTACTACCAGCATCATGGTGCTACCATGATGCTAACCTGACTTCCCAAGGCAGACGACCTCACCAATGTGTCCTGAAAAGCCACCTCACCAGATCCCTGCCCTACTAGGGAAAGATAGAAACAGGCTGGTAGTATGGATCAACCTGCCAATGCTCATGTCCAACAGAGAAGCATACAGAAACCAGACATTCTAGCTTCTGCACCCTATACTGATTCTGGGTCCATCCTCCCATAAAGATAAAGAATAGGAAAGCTTCCAATGGAGGGGATGCGATACGGAACTCCAGTGATGGGAATTATGTAGAATTTTACCCCTCTTATCTTACAATCTTGTCGATCATTATTAAATCAATAATGAAAAACAAGAATACAGTCCTCACTTGAAAGTGAATGTCACCTTCAAGACATGCAATTTAGGGGAAAGGTTAGAAATAATCTCTAGACATTGTACTCATGCAAACTAGATGTAATTTGTTTTCCCTTCAATTCATTTATCTTTGGAGGCAAAAAGAGAAATAAAATCTAATTCTTGATTCTCACTTATCCTTAAACAAAATGTATTTACAAAATAATTGATCAGCATAAAGGAGTCTTCCTAATTTTTGGTTTATATGAGTATAGGTCTTTCATCCCCCACTCAAGAATTAATTTGTTGAAACCTGCTCAGGTGGGAGTGATGACTGGAAAGAACAAGTGCATGTTTGCAAGGAGAGTTTCAAGGTCCTTCATAGGAAGAAGGCTTATGGGAAGCCAAAGAGTAGTTTACCTCTTTCCTTTTCTTGGAAATCTCAGCTCTACAGCCAATTTCATTGTTTGCACTAACTTCCTACTACAAAATGCCAGAACACAACTGAATCAAGTTCTTTGCTGCTTTAGAGCAAATATCATCTGCCTTCCCATTTCCCATAATCTGCTCCTCATTCCTGTTTGAGATATCACCAAAATGTTCTTTAGCATCTATATTTCTAGCAACATTCTATCACTGGTGAGGTATATATACTCTGATATAATTAAAGCTTTCTTTATTTTCCTGAGTCACCACTGCAATTGTCTTGATATCCATATTTCTTTACTTATTTAATAATTATTGACAAGACCATAAGATAGGAGTACAATTCCACACAAGTCCCATCACCAGAGTTCTGTATCCAATCCCCTCCATTGGAAGTTTTCCTATTTTTTTTATCCCTCTGGGAGTATAGACTCAGGATCATTATGGGGTGCAGAAGGTGGGAGGTCTGGCTTCTGTAATTGCTTCTCCACTGGACATGGTCATTGGCAGACCGATACATACTCCCACCCTGTTTCTGTCTTTCCCTAATAGGGCAGGGATCTGAAGAGGTGAGGTTCAGGACATACTGAAGAAGTCATCTGCCCAGGGAAGTCAGGTTGGCATCATAGTAGCATTTGCAACTTGGTGGCTGAAAAGCATTAAGATATAAAGCAGAACAAATTGTTCAAAATCAGGAATCTAAAGGTAAGAATATATGAGATGATATTTGTGGTCTCTGTTTTGGAAAATGCTAATAAGTCTACTTTAGGTATATTCCAAGGGGCTTTACAATAACTTTACTAATTTTCCATGACTTTACTAATTTTTGCCTGAGCCCAACAGGTAACATGCAGGTAGGCCAAAGATATTGTTTGGGGAGATAGTGTCAGAGTTTGAAATAGGACTAGAAACCTGAATCAGGGAAGAGAATAGCTCTCAAATATGGGGAAAGTATATAAATATTGCTAGTTGTAAGCCCCATTGATTTGACCTGGGGCCCATGTCCATTCATAGTTAGCACAGGAGCCTGTATAACCTCTGCATCTCTGTCAGTCTGAATTCACATTTCATGGTCATAGCTAGGAACATTCTAGGCTGCACTCATTTCAAGACCTGTTTTTCTCGAGTAGCAGAGTATGTTAACCTAGCCTCCCTTCAGAAAATGGGGCAGTTTCTTCCATTGTTGTTCTACGTTGCTGGCAATGTCCTGTAGAGGCCCAAAAGAGGGTTTATGGTGTTGTTCCTGAAGGAGATGACAAGTGATGGTGGAGAAAGGGATTTGTTAAGAGGTCTAGGTCCATCATATCTATGTAGGAATCCCAGGATTCCCTGACTAGGGCTCCAAGATATCCATATTTATACCACCAAGGCCATCAAGGTAGTCTAGACTTTTCCTAGCATATAATTGCAAAACTTTTCTGGCCACTGTCCACCAGACAGTTCTAAAACTATACTCACACTTTTATATTTATTATAACAGTTCCCCACTTCATGGTTACAGAATGTGTACTGATCTGCCTGGGTAGCTTCAAATGCCACAGATGGGGTGGTGATGGTATATATAGTAGATATTTACTTTCTCATAGCTTTGGAGAAATCCAAGGTGAAGGTCTGGAAAACTTGATTTCTTGTGAGAACTCACTTCCTAATTTGTAGATAGCTTCTTTATTTCTGTCATTTCATGATGTCTCCTTACCATATAGACGTAATAATAGAAAGGTAAGGGAGGAGGAGGGAGAGAGAAAGAAAAAAAAGGGAGGGGACTTTTCCAGGGCAATGGAATTGTTGTCAGAATTTCCTTTTCTTTAACTACATGGCAATTTTTCTTACTAAACTTCCTTTTACATTCAATTCTGCATCTTAAAAGCATTAAATATCTCTACCTTGGCAGTACAGTTTCATGTTTCTCACCTAACTTCAAACATGAAAACTCTTTTCTGGGGCCAGATGGTGGTACACCTGGCTGAGCACACACATTGCAATGTACAAGGGACCAGGTTCAAGCTCCCAGTCCCTAACTGCAGAGGGAAAGCTTTGTGAGTGGTAAAGCAGGGCTACAAGTCTCTCTCTGTCTCTCTCCCTCTCTGTCTCCCCCTTCACTCTCAATTTCTGGCTGTCTCTATCCAATAAACAAAAAATTTTTTAAAAAGTGAAGATGTTGACTTGGATACAACAGTTGGTGTGAACTCCGACAAGCAGCAGGTTTTGACTGTGGATTCCCTGGATAGGGTAGGATACTGGGCCATCAGCAGGAGGGTGAATAAGGGGTCCTAACGGTGATACCACCCTTCAGTTAGAAAACAGAGGCCGGGGGAAAAAGAAAGAAAATAGTTTGATTATTTCTTTTTTTTTTTAAATTTTTTTTTTTAATTTATGTATTCCCTTTTGTCGCCCTTGTTGTTTTATTGTTGTTGTCGTTGTTGGATAGGACAGAGAGAAATGGAGAGAGGAGGGGTATTTTGATTATTTCTGAAGCTCACCCCTCCCCTCTACCCCATAACCAGCCCCCAGGGGCTGGACAGCTGCTCCTAGCAGGCTCCCAGCTGAGCTATTTTCATTACCAATACTCCTGGCTCATGAGGGGTGTCATTCCAAGCATTTTCCATTTTGTTATACTCTCTCTCTCTTTCTCTCTCTCTCCCCCTCTTTCTCTCTCTCTCCCTCTCCTTCTCTCTCTCTCTCTCTCTCTTTTTAAGTGGATGGATCTCTATTTGAGTGACAAAATACCTGATCAATCAGAGCCTCACTCCTGCCTGGGAAAGACTACTTGGAGGTTTTTTTGGGTTTTTCTTGGATACTTCTTACAATTGGCTGTCTTTACTCATGCTGCCTGCAGCCAATCTGGAGTGTCCCAAGCTGCAGACTGACAGTTGGGATTTTCTACTCTATTCTATTGCATTATTACTATTATTATATATGTGTGTCCCTTTCCCCACCCCCCTTCTTCAGGTTGACCAAAATTAACTGTTGTTGTTTTTTTCCATTGCTAGGTTACTGGGTGTTCTATCCATTGTGAGAGGAACTTGTTTCTCTCTACCTCTTCTCTCCACTCTCCTAGCTAATTAAAAAAAAAAAAAAGGAAAAACCTCTTTCCTTTCACTGCTCTTTTTTTCCCTTGTCTTCTTTTCTTCCTTTCTCCTTCTTTTGACTTCTGAATTCACTGACACATGTTTCTGAATTATTTTGGGGAAGAAATCTGACTCAGACTGGACTCTCTCTGTGTGTATGTCTCTCTTTGCTACTTCACTTTCTCCTGTTGCTATCCCTAGAGTTTACAATGAACAATAGATCTGCATAATTGTCTTTTCTTGCTTTCCCAATTTCCTTTCTCTTTCCTTTTTCCTTTGGATTTGTTTGTGATTTTTTCTTGGACTGGAGGTACTGTTTGGCTCAACAGTATTGGTTGAACTGCATCAATCCTTGCTTCAGTTACTATTGCTGTAATTTCTGAGGTTGGTGACTGCACTTGTCATAAAGGTCTTTAGTATAGCATGACTTGTACTCAAAACACAACAACTGAAGAATGACAGAACAGAAAAATAAAAATCATATCATTAAAAAATGGTTAAATCAAAAAATAAAATAAAAAGAAACTCCAAAGTATCCATAGATAAGGAAAGTATGCAAGCAATAATAAGACTAATAATCACAAAAATGAAGACAACTATGGAAGAAAGGGCTATCAGAATTAGGGAAACAACAGAAGAGACTCTCAAGGAAAACACAAGCTGCCTCAAGGTAATTAGAGAACTGAAAGCTGAAATAGCTGAACTAAAAGGTCAATTAGTAGAACAAGCTAATACTATAACTTAACTGAAGAAAGAAGCTGAGGGAAGGGAAATCAGGCTAACAGAAGCAGAAAACAAAATTAGCCAGACAGAGAATGAGCTAGAGAAAACAAACACAGAAGTAAAAGAGCTAAAAAAGAGATTGAGAGACTGAAAAAAACAACAGAGACATACGGAGTGATCTCAAAAGAAATAACATTCGTATAATTGGCCTGCCAAAGGAAGAAAGAGAGGAGGGGGAAGTAAATATTCTAGAGGAAATTATAGAAGAAAACTTCACAGACCTGAACAACAGAAAGGACATTAAGACTCAAGAGGCCCAGAGAGTCCCAAACAGAATCAACCCAGACCTGAAGACATCAAGACACATCATAGGTACAATGAAAAGTAGTAAGGATAAAGAAAGGATCCTAAAAGCAGCAAGAGAAAAAACAAAAAAGTCACATACATGGGAAAACCCATAAGATTATCAGTAGACTTCTCCACTCAAACTCTAAAAGCCAGAAAAGAATGGCAAGATATCTATCGAGCCCTGAATGAAAAAGGGTTTCAACCAAGGATAATATATCCTTCTAGACTTTCATTCAAACTAGATGGAGGGATCAAAACCTTCTCAGACAGACAACAGTTAAAGGAGGCAACCATCACCAAACCGGCCCTGAAAGAGGTTCTAAAAGACCTCATATAAACAAGAAGATCACCATAATACTTGTTATATATCAGAGCAAATAAAAAAATGTTGAATAATGGTACTACAATACATTAAATCCATAGTATCAATAAATTTCAATGGCTTAAATTCACCCATAAAAGACATAGAGTGGGAGGATGGATAAGAAAACACAACACAACCATATGCTGCTTGCAGGCATCCCACCTGACCCAACAAGACAAACACAGGCTTAAAGTGAAAGGATGGAAAATTATCCTACAGGCTAATGGACCACAAAAAAGGGCAGGAACAGCCATTTTCATCTCGGACACAATATATTTTAAATTAAATAGAGTAATAAAAGACAGGCAAGGCCATTACATAAAGATTAGAGGGTTAAGCAACCAAGAAAATTTAACAATTATTAACATCTATGCACCCAATGAGGGTCCATCTAAATACATCAAACACCTACTGAAAGAACTGCAAAAATACAACAATAGCAATACAATAATTGTGGGAGATTTTAACACCCCACTCTCACACTTAGATCAATGAAGCAGAGAATCAACAAAGAAATAAGAGAATTAAATGAACAGATGGACAAACTAGACCTCCTAGACATTTTCAGAGTTCTCCACTTCCAAAAACAGGAATACATATTATTTTCAAATCCACAAAGCACATCCTCAAGGATAAACCACATGTTAGGACACAAAGACAGTATCAACAAATTCAAGAGCATGGAAATCATCCCATGTATCTTCTCAGACCATAGCTGAGTAAAGCTGATATTTAACAACAAAGAGAAAATTATTAAAAGTCACAGAATTTGGAAACTGAACAACATGCTGCTTAAGAACCACTGGGTCAGAGAGAGACTCAAGCAAGGAATTCAAATGTTCCTGGTAATTAATAAAAATGAAGATACAAGCTATCAAAATATTTGGGACACAGCTAAAGCAGTACTGACAGGAAAACTTATAGGCATACAATTACATATTAGGGAACAAGAAGAAGATGCATGTCTTAAGGATTTAAAGCAAGAGGAAGAAAGGAACTTTAAAGCAACCAGAAGGACAGAAATCACTAAAATTAGAGCATAAATAAACAACCTCAAAAATAAGAGAATCACACAAAAGATCAATGACGCCAAATGTTTATTCTTTGAAAAATTTTAAAAGATTGACAAACCCTTATCCAGACTCATTTAAAAAAAGGTAGAAGACCCAAATAAATAGAATTATAAACGATAGAGGAGTGATCACAATTGACACCACAGAAATCCAGAAAATCATGCGAAACATCTATTAAGAACTATATGCCACCAAGCTAGGGAATCTGGAAGAAATGGAAAATTCCTAGAAACATATGCCCTTCCAAAACTGAACCGAGAAGAATTACAAAACCTAAATGCACTAATCACAGACAAAGAAATCAAAACAGTTATTAAGAATCTCCCCAACAACAAAAGTCCTGGACCAGATGGCTCCACAAATGAATTCTACAAAACCTTCAGCAAACAGCTAATACCTATAGTTCTCAAGCTTTATTATAAGATCGAAGAAACAGGAACACTCCTTTCTACCGTCTATGAAGCCAGCATCAATCACCCTGATACCAAAATCAGATAGAGACACAACAAAAAAGGGAAACTACAGACCAATATTTCTGATGAACATAGATGACAAAATATAAAACAAGACCCTGGCCAATCGGATACAGCAGTATATCAAAAAGATTGTTCATAATGACCAAGTGGGATTTATCCCAGGAATGCAAGGCTGGTTCAACATACCTAAGTTTATCAATGTCATTCACCACATCAATAAAAGCAAAATCAAACACCCATTCATGCTCAAAACATTACAAAAAATGAGGATAGATGGAAATTCATCAAGATAGTGGAGTCCATAAACAGCAAACATACAGCCAACATCATTACTCAATGGACAGAAGCTGAAAGCATTCCCCCTCAGATTGGGGACTAGATAGGACTGTCCACTATCACTAATATTCTTCAACATAGTATTGGAAGTTCTTGCCATAGAAATCAGCAAGAGAAAAAAATCAAAGGAATACAAATTGGAAGGGAAGAAGTTAAGCTCTCACTATTTGCAGGTGATATGATAGTATACATAGAAAAACCTAAAGAATCCAGCAGAAAACTATTGGAAGTTATTAGGCAATATAGCAAGGTGTCAGGCTACAAAATAACTGTACAAAAATCAGTGGCATTTCTTTATGCAAACACTAAAGCCGAAGAAGACATCCAGAAATCACTCCCATTCACTGTTGCGGCAAAATCAATAAAATATCTAGGAATAAAGCTGACCAAAGAAGTGATAGACTTGTATACTAAAAATTAGAGTCACTATTCAAGGAAATAGAAAATGATACCAAGAAATGGAAAGACATCCCATGATCATGGACTGGAAGAATAAATATGATCAAAATGAATATTCTACCCAGGGCCATATACAAATTTATTGCAATACCCATCAAAGGTCCACCAAGCTTTTTTAAGAGACTAGAACAAAAGCTACAATCATTTATCTGGAACCAGAAAACACCTAGAATTGCCAAAACAATCTGAGGAAGGAAATAGAAATTTAATTTCTCTCTTGGGGATATACCCCAAGGGCTCCATAATACCCAGCCTAAAAGAAACGTGTACACCTATGTTCATAGCAGCACAATTCCTAATAGCTTCTTCTAGCGTTTGCCCTTCTTCCGTAGCCAGTCAACAGCGTCAGGTTGAGCCTGATGTAAAGTTTCGAGACCTCCTTTGAATCTGGAGAGGTGGCAGTCGTTGACTATGTGGGTCATAGTCTGTCTGTAGCCACAGGGGCAGTTCAGGTTGTCTCTGGCTCCCCAGCGATGGAACATAGTGGCGCACCTGGAAGCAACCCAGGTGCCTAACAACAGATGAGTGGCTGAGAAAGTTGTGGTAGATATACAGAATGGAATACTACACAGCTATAAAGAACAATGAACCCACCTTCTCTGACCCATATTGATGGAGCTAGAAGGAATTATGTTAAGTGAGCTAAGTCAAAAAATAAAGATAAGTATGGTATTATCCCACTCATAAACAGAAGTTGAGAAAGAATAACAGAAAGGGAAACTCAGGATCTGACTGAGTTTGAAGTAGGGCACCAAAGTAAAAACCCTGGTTAAGGGTGAGGGTGGATGTTCAGCTTCACAGGGTGGGGGGGGAGTGGGGATGGGATGGGACATAGTCTTTTGGTGGTGGGAATGGTGCTTATCTACACTCCTATCAATTTGTAGTTATATAAATCACTATCTAATTAATATGAGAGGGGGAAAATTGATTGTATATCTCACACTTTATAAATCACAGTCTTTTTAATGCATAGATTGAGTCTTTGATATGTTGACTCTCTTAAAAACTTAGACCAAGGAGTACAGAAGCAACCGGCGGCAAAGCTATATAAAAATAATGTCGAAGGACATAAATTATGCTGATGTTGTAAATGATACAGCAAATCCTAACAAAGGGATACTTCAAAGTTAATCCAATCCCCAAATAATGTGATTATAGAAATAATGATCTATTTTCTTCTTAAACCCTAAGACAGCAGTAACCTCCTGCTTCCTATATAGAGCCTATATTTCCCCAAGTCCTGGAACCTCTAGGGTAGGGCTCACTTTCATGCATGCTTCTCTCAATTCATACCAAATGATATTTCATCTGCCGATCCCAACCTAGTCAATGCAGTGAGTACCACCTCAGCATGCTTCACTTCAGACTGTGTCTGGAGACGTCAGGCATGGAATGGCAACCCTTCACCCTCGGGTGAGACTTTTCCTTTCATAGTATTCTCAAATTCCATTCCAAAGTACCAAAACCTAGATATAGACCAGGTCCTGTAAGATAGAGCATATGTTCACATGTATCCATAAATTAGGGTAAAATATATACCTGAAAGCAAAAATATACAATAGTCTGTAGTGAGTCAGTATAAATTTCATAATGAAATAGTGTCTACTTAGACTTAGATACCCTCCTCATCTACTTCCTATTACACTTCTCTCACTCACTCCAAAGCTAACCTCATCAAAGTAAGGACTGCAAAAGCTGAATAAAGGCAAAAGACTGGCATACTTTAATGACTCTCTAGTCACTATCAGGCCACCCCATCAGTTGGGGCTCTATTCGGAGAGTCCTGAGATTCCCAAACAGACATGATGGGCCTAGACCTCAAATAAATCCCTCTCTCCATTGTGACCAGTCATTTCTATCAGGAACAACACAATAGACCCCTTTGTGGGCCCCCATAGGACCTTGCCCTCAACTTGGATCAACAATGGTAGAGAATGTTCCATCCTCTGAGGGGAGGCTGGACAACATACTCTACGCTACATCTGAGGAAGATGAGTCCTGATATTGGGGCAGCTTGGAATGTTCCTACTTATGACCACAGAATGTGAGCTCAGATCTACAGGGATACAGAGGTCACATAGGCTCCTAAGCTGAATATAGGCCCCAGATTACATCAATTTGATGTGGTTTACAGTCAACAATATTTATATACCTTTCCCATATTTGAGAGCTACTCTCTTCCCTTATCCAGTTCTCTGGTCCTTCTGCCAGCCATGATATCTATCTCCCCCAGACAATAATTAGGATCTACCTGATTTCAGGCTCAGGCAAAAAAAAAAAAAAACACTAGTATAGCCACAGGCCCTTTGGAATATAACTAAAATATGCCTTCTAGCTATCTACAAAATGGAGACCTCCCCCCAATTATTCATCTGCACTACTCCAGCCTTTAGGTGAATGATTGGTCAACAATTTGGCTTTTTTTTTTTTTCTTGTTATGTTAACTCTTTTTCCAACCACTAGGTTCCAGATGCTAGCATAATGCCAACCAGACTTCCCTGGACAGACAACTCCACCAATTTGTCCTGGAGCTCCAATTCTCCAGAACCCTGCCCCACTAGGGAAAAATAGAGACAGGCTGGGAGTATGGATCGACCTGTCAACTCCCATGCTCAACGGGGGAGCAATTACGGAAGCCAGACCTTCAACCTTTTACATCCCACAATGACCTTGGGTCCATACTCCCAGAGAGTTAAAGAATAAGAAAGCTATCAGGGGAGGGGATGGGATACAGAATTCTGGTGGTGGGCATTGTGTGGAGTTGTACCCCTCTTATCGTATGATTTTGTCAATGTTTACTTTTTATAAATAAAAAAAATTAAAGAAAAGAAAATAAGAATGAGAAAGAGCAAAAATAAAATAATATTAAAAATGTTCATAAAAAATAAACTCATTTTTACTTCTCTTTTACCAGTCAGAATGAAAAAAGAAACAGATATAGCAATGGTCCTAAGGTGGTCAGTATATTGTGTGTACAAGATGAACAAGTTTATTTTGTTTGATCCAAGTTAAGAGAATTCCTTGCCTTGTAACCTGAGTCTGAAAGTTCTTCAATGTATGTTTTTGGCTATTAAGGAATATAGTACAGAATGTGGGAGAGGTGATGAAAAACCCATTTTCATTTGGAAAGATAACATTATGTGTAGTCCTTAAGAACATTCAATATGATCTTTCATTCACTCTTCCTATACATAATGAACACCCACACTGACCACAAACTCTTTATATAAACACAGGAATTATGAATATATATGGCCATGGATTATATTGATGTGGTAACAATTAATTGTATTTATATATCTTTTCAAGTATGAGAGCCACTACCAGCCCTAACCCAGGTTCCAAGTTCTATTTTTCCATTCTGACATCATCTTTCCAGACAATAATTCTAGTCTACTTTCATGTTAGTTATCAAACTTAAGCAAAGATTACTAAAGTCCTGGGACAATTGGAACAGATTTAAAGTAGATATCCTATCTTCTTCCCACCCTACGGTCCCTAAAAACTTTGGTCTATCTTTGGTCCTTGTTCAGTGAACATTTTGCCCTGCTTTATATCTTACTATATTTCAGCCACCAAGTTCCAGATGCTAGTAGAATCTCATCCTGATCTCCCTGGGCAGAAGACTTCCATGATGTGTCCCAGAACCTCACCTCTCCAGAGGTAAGAACTTCCCTGAGCAGGAAATCGAAAGTGTAAACAGAACCTTTCTCAAACATAGAGAAGAACCATAACTATTATGATTAAAATCCTTTCAGCAGCAAAACAGCATTGAGTCTCCTTGCATAATCCTTCAGTTTGCAAATAATTGGTCTGCAGAAAATGTTCTTTTGTGAGGGCTGGATTTTGGTTTTAATCTGACTCCATCTGGAAACCTGATTTTTGATTTTTGAAATTAAGAAGGAGTAAAAGGAATAATATGAAATATAAGGTAGAGTAAATAAATACTTCTTTTAAAACATACATTTAGTGAAAGTTTTTCCTTCAAAAGATACACTAGTAGATGTTATATTCAGAAATAGGACATTCAAAGATGCTTAATACTGTTAATAATTTCTCATTAAAAAAATTCCCTACAAGTTCAGGTACCTATTTATACGTCAAGACAGAATAGAAAGACTAAGTTTTAGAGTTACACAGATCTGAATTTTAATTTGGATGATTTGTAGCTTTGGTTAAGTTATTAAATACTAATTAACCTTAATTTTCATATCTCTACAGTGGAACTTAGGCCTTCTTTGTAATGTTGTTATAAGGATTACATAAACCCAATAAAGCATGGAAAATTTAAACTTTAAACACGGTGCCTGTCATAGATCATCAGACTTTTAGTTGTTTCCAACGATCTGTGATCTTTTTCTTTTTCTTTTATTTCTTTTTTTATTTTTTGGCTTACATTTGAAATTGGCAAAGAGTAGTATTGCAATACGAGGCCGAGGAAGAAGCAAGAGAGACTGCAAGAGGCTGGGTACGTGTAAGGAGGAGACTCTCTTTACTCTCAGACAAAAAGATCCCCTTTAGGCTTGTAGGTGACTAAAGATGTGAAATAATAAATACCTTATCTTAGCAGAATATTCACAGCTAATTCAAGAATGTTTCCCTTTACTTAATAAATGGAAACTGCTGGCTACCTTCTGTTGGCATTCCATACTGTTACTGGTGAGTCAGTGTTTTTTCCACTGTTGTGCCAGGATGAGATTTCCTCTTCTGTGCAGAATATCCTATTGTATTCACAGAAATAGTCCTTAAACTGGATGAACCAGTAGCTCAGCCTGAACAACTCCAGATTGGCTTTGCCAATTTTCATCTGAATTACCTAGTAATTTTGAGGAAGTTACATAAAATCATAGTAAAATAATAAGTGAAATCTATCTTGAAACTGAAACGTATTTTCAATGCAACTTTCAGCACAGTGGATACAATTACCAGACACTGGATTTCCTTAAGATCAGAGATCATTGTTACTCCTAGTTCCTCCATTCCTCAAATAAAGTGCTTGAAATACTGTAAAATGACCCTCTCTCTCTCTCTAAATATATATATATATATATATATATATATATATATATATATGTGTGTGTGTGTGTGTATGTGTGTGTGCGTATACACCAAATTATCAATATATATAACAACACATTTTAATAAGTTTACTCAGTAGTAATTGATTAGCGAGGATAGTGGTATTTATTCACTTCTTTATCTCTGGTTAATCTCTTTTCAGACTTATGTCTTAACCTAGATATCACCTCCTTTATAAAAATTCTCCTTATCCTGAACAAGGTAAGGCATTTGGCTTTCAATTTCTAACCACACTTTTTCCTTACTGCCTTGTTTATTCATCTCTTTCTCTAGTTATATGTAAAATCCGAACCAACCAAAAATCAGTAAAGCATGTGAAGAGTGATCACTGTCTCATCAGCTTTAAAAGTCGTAACATTGTACTTGCTCCATAGAAGACATTCAGTAATGCTTTATAAGTGAACTAGGAAAAGATCATGTCCTTTTGATCTATTTTGAAATCATTTTCATATAGGAAAGTTTAAAAATTTATTTAGTTCTTTACGTTTTTACTGCTAAAGCTAAAAAAAAAAAAATTCTAACCATGAGCCAAAATATCTGAATC
This sequence comes from Erinaceus europaeus, assembly GCF_950295315.1. NCBI lineage: Eukaryota > Metazoa > Chordata > Mammalia > Eulipotyphla > Erinaceidae > Erinaceus > Erinaceus europaeus. The sequence goes on along the minus strand of NC_080170.1, from coordinate 51,320,852 downwards.
AAATGCTGGTGGAAGGCGACACCGGAAGAGAGTCTCTCACTGACTTCTATATGAACACAGATGAGAGATTATTCCCACATGTCATGTCAGCATTTACACTACAAACCATTAACCCCCCAATTAAAATGAAAAAAAAAAAGGTTCCTATTATTGGGCCAAAGAAAGAGTTGATGGTAAAAAAAAAAAAAAAACACACAAAAATCTCACTTGAATTGCTGAGGAAAAAATAATTTATAGTAATAGAAGTGATCTTCCACTAGCAGTTAAACAATAAAGGAAGAGGAGAAAATAATGCAAAACTAATTTTTACTAAACATTGAGGACAGTAGAATGTGAAATTGTTGCTTCAAGGCTGGAGATAGAAAAAATACATGTTGGAGTTACTCAGATTAGGGAGGGGTATACTTGCTGGAGATGCTCTGAGAATAGAGGGGAATATTTACTGGAGGTGCTCTTATAACTAGTTTCTTAATTTTTGTTGTTATCCAGATCATTTAAAAATACTCTTTTGATTTCTTCATTTACTCATGTGTTATTTGGAGGACGCTATTTATTCTTGACATGTTTGAGATAGTCTTCATTTTCTTTTTATAGTTTACTTCTAACCTCATAGCATTCCGACCAGAAGATGCTTTTTTTATCATCTCAGTCTTCACATATATATTAAAACTGCTTTTTTAGAATTTTATTTATAAAATGGAAACACTGACAAGACTATAGGATAAGAGGGGTACAAATCCACATAATTCCCACCACCAGAACTCTGTATCCCATCCCCTGATAGCTTTCCTATTCTTTTAATTTTATTTTTATATTTATTTATTCCCTTTTGTTGTCCTTGTTGTTTTATTGTTGTAGTTATTATTGATGTTGTTGTTGGATAGGACAGAGAGAAATGGAGAGAAAGACAGACATCTACAGACCTGCTTCACTGCCTGTGAAGTGCCTCCCCTGTAGGTAAGGAGTCAGGGGCTCGAACTGGGATCCTTACACCATTCCTTGCGCTTAGTGCCACCTGTGCTTAACCCGCTGCACTACCGCCCGACTCCCAGCTTTCCTATTATTTAACCCTCTGGGAGTATGGACCCAGTGAGTAGCATATGTTCAATACTTCAGAATGTTTCATGTGCAACTGAGAAGAATGTGTATTCGTTTCTTTTGGGATGAAAGTTTCTGTATAGATCTAAGTCCAACTCATGTTAGGTGACTGTATCTTGGTTGATTTTTTAGTTGAAATGTTTTGTGTCTTATCATAATGATGTGCTAAGATACCCTACTGTCATTATGTTGTTGCCATGTATCCTTTGAGATAGGTAAATACTTGTATATATAGATGTACTCATGTTGTATATGATATATATATATATGTATATATATGTGTGTGTATGTATGTATATATATATGTAGATAGGGAGGTAGGGAGGTAGATAATAAGTATATATTCTTATGTGGATTTCTTGTTCATTATATAGTATACATTTCTTATTTTAGTACCCATTTTTTAAATATCTTTATTGGGGGATTAATGATTACAGTCAACAGTAAAATACAATAGTTTGTGCATGCATAACATTTTCCCAGTTTTCCACATAACAATTCAGTCACCACTAGGTCCTCCTCTGCCATCACGTTCCAGGACCTGAACTCTCCCTCCCCACCTCAGAGTCTTTTACTTTGGTGCAATACACAAACTCCAGTCTAAGTTATGCTTATTATTTTCCCTTCTGATTTTGTTCCTCAACTTCTGTCTATGAGTGAGATTTTCCCATATTCATCCTTCTGTTTCTCATTATCTCACTTAACATGATTTCTTCAAGGTCCATACAGGATGAGGTGAAGAATGTGAATTCAAATAGTACTCTATTGTGTATATATACCATAACTTGCTCAGTCACTCATGTGTTGTTGGACATCTGGGTTGCTTCCATATTTTGGCTATTACAAATTGTGCTGCTATGAAGATAGGTATACACAATTTTTTTTGGGTGGGTATGTTTGGTTCCTTAGGATATATCCCCAGGAGAGGAACTGCAGAGTCATAGGGCAGGTCCACTTCTATCCTTTTGAGAGTTCTCCAGACTGCTCTCCATAGGGGTTGGACCAATTTCCATTCCCACCAGCAGTGCATGAGGGTACCTTTTTCCCCACAACCTCTCCAGCATTTGTTGCTGCTACCTTTTCTGATGTATGACATTCTCACAGGAGTGAAGTGATATCTCATTGTTCTTATTTGCATTTCTCTAACCATCAGTGACTTGGAACATTTTTGCATATGTTTGTTGGCCTTTTGATCTCTTCTATGCAGAATATTCTGTTCAAAACCTCTCCCTATTTTTGTTTTCTTCATTTGTTTTATTGTTGCTGAGTTTGCAAGCTCATGCTGGATTCTTTAGGCTTTTCTATATATATTATCGTGTCATCTTCAAATACAGAGAGTTTGACTTCTCTTCCAATCTGTATCCCTTTAATTCCTTGCTCCTGCCTGATTGCTATGGCAAGAACTTCCAACACTATGTTGAATAGTAATGGTGATAGTGGGCAGCCCTGTCTAGTACCTGATCTGAGGGAAAATACTTCCAGTTTTTCACCATTGAGTATGATGTTGGCTGTAGGTTTGCAACCTATGGACTCCACTATCTTGAGGAATTTTCCATCTATTCCCATTTTTGTAGTGTTTTGGTCATAAAGAGATGTTGGATCTTGTCAAAAGCCTTCTCTGCATCTATTGATATAGCCATGTGGTTTTTGGTCTTGTTTTTATTGATGTGGTGGATCACATTGATTGATTTATGTATATTAAACCAATCTTGCATCCCTGGAATAAACCCCACTTGGTTATGATGAACAATCTTTTTAATATGCCACTATACCTGGTTGGCTATAATTTTAATATTTTAGCATCTATGTTCATCAGAGATAATGGTCTGTAGTGTTTTTTTTGTTGTTGTTGTTGTATCACTGTCTGCTTTTGGTATCAGAGTGATGTTGGCTTCATAGGATCTGGAAGGGAGTATTCCTGTGTCTTCAATCTTTTGGAAGAGTTTTAAAAGTATATGTATTAACTCTTCCTTGAAGTTTTTGTAGAATTCATTTTTAAAAACTCTTAGTACCCTTTTAACTGAAAGTCTATTTTATTTGATATAGAGTAATACTTTCTGTTTTTTCCTCTGTTTTTCATTCTTTACTTTAATGAACCTTGGCTCTATATTTTGTTTTGTGATTACCATGATGGTTTTTCCCAGTATATTACATTTTAAACAGTTATTTCATATACTGCTCTTGACACATCATCATTTAAGTGAACTGATGCTGTTCAACTCTTTCTCCCCTTTTGTGTCTTATTTTTATCTTACATTATTATCTGTGTTTCAGGCTCTGCTTTACTGTTTACCACCAGTGTTAAGGGTTTTGTGGTTTTTGTTCTTTTTATGGAATTACTTTCAATAATTCTTGTAAGACTGGTCTGATACTTTTATAATCTTTGAATTTTTTCTGAAACCATTGTTTTAAGAACCCATAGTCTTTCCAAGTCATTCTACACTCTACAGTGTTAGGACACAGGTGGCAGGCAAATGTCATACTGCTAGTAACAACATTGGTGCTAGGAATTTAACCTGAGACTTTGGAGCCTCAAGCATGAGATTTTCTTCGCATAACCATTATACTATCTACACCTGCCCCAATCTAGTATCCTTATGAATCCAATTATACTGAATATTTCTGATATTTCTGACTAAAATTGCTATGCTGTCACAGGGATATATTCATGGTAAATCATGCCTAAAGAGAATGTAGCAGAGTCAGATCTGAGTAATGAAGGCTTTTGGAGGATAATGTTTTGTTGCAGATATCAATATGCATTCTACTCTCTATGCAACAACTATTTCATGTATATTTTCAGCAGAGAGAGGAGGAAACATGAATTTTGGAGTTCAAAAATGACTATATGACCCCAGTGCATCAGTACAAACAAAAGTTCATCCTCTTGAATGTCAGTTTCATCATTTCTTTTTATTTTTATTTTGGATAGAGACAGAAGGAATTTTAGAGGAAAGGGGGAGATAAGGAAAGAGACACCTGTAGTGCTGTTTCATGGTCCTTGAAACTTCTCCCTTGCAGATGAGATCTGGCAGCTTGAAATTGAGTTCTCATGCACTGTAATGTGTACACACAACCAGGTGTGCTAATTAAAAATACTTATTTATTATATACAAGAGAGAGTTTCATATAACACATAAAGAAAGAGAAAAACCAGAGCACCAGTCTGATACATACAGTACTGGGGATCAAACCAGGAACCTCAGCCATGCAAGTCTGATGCTCCACCATGCAAGATATTTCAGTGGCCATCAGAGTTATTATTTCCTGGTGGCATATATATATATATATATATATATTCTTTATTGAGTAATGGTTTACAGTATAGTCTTTTTATTTTCACTACTCCTGTCACTAAAGGTCCGTTCCCCCATCCCCATCCCCATAGATGAGCACTATAGTTCTCCCATAGTCTGTATCCTTCTATATATTTTATCCTTTCAGGTCTAATATCCAGATCTTTGATCCATTTTAAGTTAATTTTGGGGCATGATATTAGGTGGTGGTCTAGTTTCTTTTTTTGCATATGGTTGTCAATTCACTCAACACCATTTGCTAAAATGGAAGACCATCTACTGTTCATGGGTTGGAAGAATAAATATCATTACAATGGCAATCCTGCCAAAAGCAATCTATAGTTACAATTCAATCCCTATTAAAATCCCAATGATATATTTCAAGGAAATTGAACAACTTATCCAAAATTTTATGTGGAACTATAAAAAAACTACAAATAGCAAAAGCTTTCCTGAGAGGGGGAAAACAGAAAAATGAAGGCATCAGTATTCATAACTTTAGTTTATATTACAAAGCTGAAAAACCTGAGCAGTTCAGCAGGCTCTCACCCTCGAGGCCATGGGCCAAATCTCCCTTTCACAGTCACCACCCTGCACAGCCTTGACTGTTGTTGCTCAGAGGCAAAATGGTGAACTCCCAACCTCTAGGTGCTTAGCTTCAACCCTATGCCCCCTCTCACCCCACCCATATACACTAGCACCCACCTGAGGCCTTGGTGTCTGCAGATGTCCCAGCTGCAGTTTAGTGAAGTTTGTGGATTCAGTGGTTGTCAATATTTGTTGTTTTGGGGGGAGAATCTTTGCTGTTCACTATTAGACTACAGCCACACCTCCCAGAAGTACCCTACATTAGATCTCCTCTATTTTTTTCCCTTTAATTAGTTAGGACAGAGAGCAATTGAGAGAGGATGATGAGATAGAGGGAGAGAAAGATAGATGCCAGCAGGCCTGCTTCATCACTCATGAAGCAAACACCCTGCAGGCAGGGAACAGGGGCTGAAACACAGGTCCTTGTGCTTGGTAATATGTGCACTTAGCTGGGTGCACCACCACCTGGCCCCCGATTTATCATCTCTCATATGGGAGATCAGTAAGAGATGCTGGATATAAAAATGTTATCATTCACTAAAAAAGCACATAATAGATGCCTGATTTAGTTTAGGGTAGTTTAGTCATTAATTGAACTACAGTTATGTTTCTAAATCTTATTCATTTTGAATTCAAAAATGTAACTTAACCAGGACTACAAAAGCTGGATAAGGACAAAAGAGCACCATACTTTAATGATGGCTCTTTTGGTCACTGTCAGGCCACCTCATTATCCAGGGCCCTAGTCAGGGGATCCTGGAATTCCCACATACACATGTTGGGCCTAGACCTCTAACAGATCCCTCTGTCCACTGTCACTGGCCATCTCCATCAGGAACAACATAGTGGACTCTCTTGTGGGACTCAACAAAACCTTGTTCTCAATGTAGGTCAACATTGGTAGGGACTGCCATATTCTCCAAAGGGAGGTTGGGTCAACATACTCTACCACTCCAGGAAGATGAGTTCTGCAATCAGTGCAGCCTAGAATGTTCCTAGCTATGACCACAGAATGCTAGCTCAGACCTATAAGGACACAGGTTACATAGGCTCCTGTGCTGAATATGGGTCCCAGATCAAATTGATGGGGTTTACAGTTAGCAATATTTATATACTTTCTCCATATTTGACAGCTACTCTCTTCCCTAATCCAGCTTTTTAGTCTTATTTCCAACTCTGACAACATCTCCCCAGACAATACCTTTGGCCCACCTGCATGTTAACTGTTGGGTTCAGGCAAAAATTAGTAAAGTCATGGGACCCTTGGAACATACCTAAAATAGACCTACTAGCATTTTCCAAAATGGAGACCCCAAATCTCATCTGATATAGTCTTACCTTTATATTCCTGATTTTAAACAAAATTTCTGCTTTATATCTTAACTCTTTCAGCTACCGAGTTGCAGAAGCTATCATGATGCCAACCTGACTTCCCTGGGCAGATGATCTCATCAATGTGCCCTAGAATCCCACATCTCCAGAACCCCACCCCACTAGGGGAAGACAGAAACAGGCTGGGAGTATGTTTCAACCTGTCGATGCCCATGTCCAGCAAAAAAGCAGTTACAGAAGCCAGACCTTCTACTTTCTGCACCCCATAATGATCCTGGGTCCATGCTCCCAGAGGGATAAAGAACAGGAAAATTTCCAATGGAAGGGATGGGATATGGAACTCTGGTGATGGGACTTGTGTGTAATTGTATTATTATCCTATAGTCTTGTTGATCATTATTAAATCAATAAAAAAATTGTTTAACCAAATGTCTCTCACATACTATTTTGAAACTGAAAAATCAGAAAGAAGAGTAGTTTTTCTGAAATTCCTCATCTTATAGTTCTTGAATAAAAACTAGAACGCACACTCAAAACTCTGGCATTTTGACACTGATAATAGATTTTTTTAAAAAATTATTTATACAAAGAAAACACTGACAAAACCATAGGATAAGAAGGGTACACTCCACACAATCCCCACCATCAGAACTACATATCCCATCCCATCCCCTGATAGCTCTCCTATTCTTTCCTGGGAGTATGGACTCAGGGATCATATTGATTTTTTTATTGAGTTTTTGACAATGATAGTTGGTCATACCTCTGAATTCCACATTCTCTCCCTCTTTTAAGAAAGTGCTTCTGTTCTCTTCCCAGTCAATTCTAATTTTTCTTTAAACAATCTATTTCCAGTCTTTCTTAGCAACTATTATTAGCTTATTTAGATATTTATGTTCACATATGCTCTGTACTCTGGTATTCAAATGATTACTAGTATTCATAGAAGTAGGTTTTAATATAGCTATATGGTAAATTCCTTGAGAATTTTGATATTTTTGTATTCCCAGTTCTCCTAGTACTGAGCCCATGATGAATATTCAACGTGGATTTGCAAGTTGGCTAACTGCAAAAGAACTTCATTTCAAGAATCTGAATATGACAGGTGACCATATAAAAGCTAGGATTTGGTGCTCATTTGCTTCTTGTTATATCCTGAGATGCCAATTCTCATAGCTTCCCCTATGACTCATTACTCCACAATGTCAGAAAATGTTTCCTACGGTCACTTGTTCTGACTTGATAGTTCTTCTCTTCTGAATCCTGCTTCATGAAAAGAAGTCATGAAATGTATTCTTTCTGAGAAATGCATGCCACCTTTCCTAAGAGATTTTGCTAAGTTTAAAATAATTAATAGGGTTGTACCAGGGCATCACCTTATTAAGCCAGCAGGATAAAATGGGTTTTATTATGAATAAGTAGTTCTTTATCTCAATAAATGTTCACTGCAGTGTGTAAGAAGAAGCTACTACAACTGAAATTTGGAGAGGAGACTGCTGAAGAAGCAATCCAGAGAAGAATATCAGAGAAGTAAAAAGAAAAGGGTTTCACTTTCCAGTGGTCAACTAAAAATTCTGTGCATGTGCACATGCATTTTAGACATAGTAGCAGTGCAAGAGTCATATACTGAGCATTAATCTTCTTCTAGAGTTTCTTCTCCATCCCCACACCTCAGCATTTAGTACAGAAGTGGCAAAATAGTTCATCTGGAAGGGCACATGTTTTGCCATGTTCAAGCCCTTTGTACACCATGTGGGAGTACTACAGCATTGAAAGAAGCTTCAGTGCTGTGGTGTCTCTCTTTCTGTCTGAAAAAGTCAGCCCAGAGTGGAGAAGCCTCCAAAGCAAACAACAGCAAAATACATAACTTTACTTTTTAAAAAACATATGGTGCTGCATCTTACAGAAAAAGTAGTATTCCACTTTAACAGATGATAAAGAGAACCAGAAGATTTCCTCAGTTTTGTAGTAAATAAGCATTTTTAGTAGTCGGAAGAAAACTGAGTATTTGAGTGATAAATTGTTAGTTATGCTAAGGGTAAGTAGGTGGGTGGGAAGTTATTCTTTCATATAATAATTTAATTACTATTTCACCTCATAAATAAATTTGCATGCCAGAAATAGTGATAAAAGTAAGCCTGTTGTATTTATACTTTTTGTTAAATTATAATAGTATACTTGGTATTTTCTCAAGATTAAGAATGAGCAAATTTCATATACTAGAAATTAATGAAATTCTTGGGAGTTGGGCAGTAGCACAGCGGGTTAAGCGCAGGTGGCGCGGAGTGCAAGAGCCAGCTTAAGGATCCTGGTTCTGGAGCCCCCGGCTCCCCACCTGCAGGGGAGTCATTTCATAAGTGGTGAAGCAGGTCTGCAGGTGTCTATCTTTCTCTCCCCCTCTCTGTCTTCTCCTCCTCTATTTCTTTCTGTCCTATCCAACAATGATGACATCAATAACAACAATAATAACTACAACAATAAAGCAACAAGGGCAACAAAAGGGTATAAATATTAAAAAAAAGAAATTAATAAAATTCTTGATTTTTCAGATCCTACATTCTGGTCTGACTTCCTACTCTCTGCTCCCTGTCTTCTTAGAAAAAAAATGCATCTTATAAAAAAGCAATTTTATTGTCTGGAAATAATTTGTCATGCTGCACAGCTCTACTTCCTCATGCTTCAGGAAGAAAAAAAAATTCCCTCTGAACTACCCTTTTTTTTCTTCTTCATCTTTCTGTTTGTGCTGGCATTTAGCCTTCCATTCCTCTGAATGTGCTGGGTCTTGTGCCAAATGAGAGTCAGCACTTAACTAACTCTGAATTATCATTTTCTACAACACTGAATCAGGAGACAGACTCCACCTCTTACACCCACGGCTCATTATCATAATACTACAAAACTGACAGTTACATCATTATCCATCACATGTGAATATCTGCTTCCACCATTCTCATTCCTGCAGTCTGAACCTCATGGAGAGAATGCCTTTGAACCTTGCAAACCCTCAGGAAATGCAGAGACCTGCCTGGAAGCAGTGGTTTCTCCACTTCTTGGTCATTGTGCTATTGCTTTCCTCCACTATATCAGCCTGCATTTTCCTTCTATTCAAGGTAAGAAGATGATAGTACCTAAGGCTATGTCTTACAGTCCTTTTTGTTAGCCTCACTATTATAATTGCTATTCGCTATCATCAGAGATAATTGGAAAGGAGAAATAAGTAGGTGAAATAAGTATCTCTCCAATTCTGTCATGTTCCATTCCTTTTTATGTTTATCTAAGTGCTTTTAAGTGAAAGGTATTAGTAAATTCAAACTATTGTTTACAGAGCTGAGTTACATGGAAGGAGTCAATTAAATCAGTCAACTCACAGGTGTCTATGGAGACTTCTATCTTTTTGGAGCTCTGTAAAGCACTACTGGTGAAATAAGAAAGGTGCAAAACCCTCAAAAGATGGGGTGCAGGCTCTAACTGAGAGGTATAAAAAATGTAATGCAGAACCAGGTAAGTGGCATGTGGTGCGCATTATCTTGAAGGGAGAAATGGCCCTGAATGAGATGGAAGAAGATGTAGACCCATATGGTTCTAGGTCTCTTAACAGCTACATGTATGGTTTTAAGAAAGATAGTTCATCCTTCTGGTTTTCAGTTTCTTTGAAAAGTGATGGTAGAAGAACAGACGTATTTATTACAGTGTTCCTTCTGGCTATTAACCACACTGACAATTTATGTAAGAATGATCTAAAGTATAAGTGTTTTAGGAGTTTAGGGGGTTGGGTGGGCTGGCAAGAACTGACCTCAAGTGACTATGGAAGGCTTCATGGAGAAAGCAGCAGAATAGTCTTGCTTGGGAAGCCCCTCGTGTTTATTAGGAATTTTCCATTAAACTTTAGTCCAACTTGTAGATCTAGTGAAGGGAATAAAAACACACTAAGTTCTTACTAGAAATTTTTATACTGACTGTATCATACTGATAAAAATGAAAATTAAAAATACTTTGACTTAGGATTATCCTATTTCTAGGCACACTGAAAGATATGATTCTACTATCTCAGCTATTTGAAAGCGATTGAAAAAAAAGTGCAGGTGGAAGCAGTATACTGTAGGTGCTGGTGTTAAGTGTTGCTAAGGCAAGTACAGCTTTGACCATATTTGAATTTAATACTTAACCATATTTTAACACAGTAGCCTGTCAATTTGTGGCCCATAACTAGATATCAGGGTTTGCTACAGAGGCTTTTTCTAACCAGGCTGCCATTCTCTTGAATGTAGCAGGCAAAAGTGTGACCTTTCTGTAGTAGTGAAGCTTTGAGTCAGGAATTTGGGATGTTTCAATTTTGAAGAAGGGGGAGGATGAGAAGAGCGATGACATAAATTTGGAAGTGCTTCTTCCTTCTGTAAACCAACTTCAGCCTGTTGAGTCAGAGAAAGATGGAGAACAGCGAGTCACAGATGTCATCCATTCCTACAGATGGCTGGGGAACCAGTGCACAGAATAGGAAGGAAACATCTTTCTCAAGGAAACTATGGGACCTCTTGGAATTTGAGAGGACATCTAATAATGCCATCTTGGTCACTTCTTGCAAGAAATGAATTTAATCAACCCCTCATGTTTGCTATCTCATTCTGAATTCTCTCTCCTAGAGGACTTGAAGCTTCTCAAAGAAAGGTTCTTCTTCTAAAGGAAGAATCCAGAGTTGGTTCCAAATAGGGGCATGTTTAAGATTTTCAGGATATCATCCTGATGGAGGCTTATTTGTTATAAGAAAATCCATGGATAATATCTTTAGTAACTTGATGAGTGATATGATGGTTATACTATCAACATAACACAACACACAACACACACACACACACAGCCTTGATTCATTATTTCAACTCTTACAATTGGAAAAAAAAAACTTCCCAAGGAATATATGGTTCAGGACACAAAGGAATATCTTAGCATATGTTTTCCATTTTATAGCACTAAATGTTCAACTCATCACTCAATGGTACATTTGCTTCTCCATTTCCTTCTTTCCGTGACTTAAATTACACTTTCTGTAATGATAATTTTTCCCTTCATTAATTCACTCATTTGCCTCTTTTTCTATCCATTATACTCTGACACTGAAAGCTCCATCCTGAAAAATCCTCAACACTGATTAAATCCAACTGCTTTGTGTCTTTCACAGCTGACTGTAACTGAGGAAAACAAGGCTTTGTTGAAAGACCTTACTTTCAATTCATGGTCATGAACTTCAGTGTTGTAAACAATCTACATCTTCCACTTCTTTGACTCATCCTTCAATATTCAGTGTCTCTTTCCCTATCTCACTTTCATCTGGCATCCTTGCTTCCAGGTTCTGTGAGAAAGGGAAAGCAGAAAGGGAAGAAATTCCAAAAGCACTCTATCACCTCTAGCATTCATCCATAATTCTGTCTCGGTATGCTGTGCTTTTGTCACTAGAGCTGACTTGTCCTTTCACCTATCTCAGTTCACCTATGAATCAGATTTTGTTCCCTTTTAACTACTCATGATCACTGCTACAACAATGATCTCCTACCTCTTTCTTCCTGCTGCCCCTCCCCCCCGACATTTCTATAACATAGCAGCATTCTCTTGCCATTTTTCTCACCTTAAAACAAACAGAACCCAAGAAAGAAAGAAAGAAATTATTTGATAGGACAAAGAGAAATAGGAGGCGAAGAGAGAAAGGGAGATAAAGACACCTGAAGCACTGCTCAGCTGCTTGTGATGATAGATCCCTGCAGATAGAGACTAGGCACTTGAACCAGAGTCCTCCTGTCTGCTAACTCAACCAGGTTTGACACCAAAAAAAAAAAAAAAAAAAAAAGAAAAAAAAACACATTCCTTTGACTTTGCATTCCCATTCAAGATCCACTTGATTTTCTTGTTCTCCCTTCAACCAAAACTCCAATTTCTCTTTTTCTTATTCACTGCTCAGTAACTCTGAACTTCTGCCCTTGCCACTTCTTAGAAACTACTATTATCAAGAACCACAAAAGTTACCATGTTGTTAAAATTTCCATGTACTTTGCTGTCCCATCCTTCTTGTCCTGTTAGCAGCATCTGATAGTCAGCCTCTTATCCCTAAAATAACTTTCATCTCTGGATTTCCAAACATCACACTCACCAGATTTCTTTTTGAACTCACTGACCTATCTTCTTTGCTGATACTTCCTCCTCCCCTGACCTCTAAACACTGCAGCATCCCAGGACTTCAGGCTTGGGGAAGGGGGAAGGGAAGGGTTCAGGTCCTAGAACATGATGGTAGAGGAGAAGGGGTTAGATTGTTATGTAGAAAACTAAGAAATGTTACACATGTACAAACTACTGTATTTTTACTGTTGACTGTAAACCATTAATCCCCCCCCAAATAAAGGGGAGAAAAAAAATCTTGTTGCAACAGCTGGAAACGGAGACTTCCCCAGGGTATCTCAGTTACTGTATATGACACATAATTATCTGAATATTAGATAAGAGTTATTTTTATCAATTTGGGTTATACATAGTTCTATAACCTGATTTGTTTTGAAATAAAAATAAACTTAACTAAAAGCTCTCATAGTTTCTTCTCACATGTCAATGAACTGTTTGTGTAGTTTCTGGAGTATGGAGACTACTGCTTATAGACAATTTCTCAAGTCTTGGAGGAGGGAAGTTTGAGATAAAATTTTTGTCCTATGGAGAGTGTTTAGATGGATGTAATGAAAACTTAACTTTTGCCTAGAAGACTCCTAAGGGCAAGCAGGTAATGAAAGAGAAAGGACAGGGCAAGACACCTAAAGTGCGACCTAGGGGAGCAGAGACAAGTTGGAGGTATTTGTTTTACTTGGCTAGGAAAAATGTTTACATCAGGACTCTGATTCTCTAAATTTATCAGTGGAGGAAGTTATGACACTGTCATCATCTTGAACATTTATTTCCTCTTTCTTCTCTTACAGACTGCCAATAAGCCCTGCATAGCAAAATTTGGTGAGTAACCTGTTTGTCTTCTTCTTTACTTTTCTGATACTTGGTTCAAGAAAGCAATCTGCAATGCTGTCAAAGAAGCCTGTATTCTGTCTTATTCTTTTTAAAAAGATTTTTTATAGCTCTTTCTATTTTTTATACTTTTTTATTATCTTTATTTATTATATAGAGATAACCATAAATTGAGAGGGAAGGGAATGTTAGCGAGGGAGAGAGGGAGAGAGACACCTGCAGCCCTGCTTCACCATTCATGAAGTTTTACCCCTACGGGTGGGGACTGGGAGCTTGAACCCGGGTCTTTGTGCATTGTAACACATGCATTCATGAATACTAGGTGTGCCACCACCAGCCCCATCTGTCTTATTCTTCAGCTACTATTTATAATTGTGCAACACATACCAGACAGTTTTCTGGGAGCTGAGGTTTCACTGATCCAGACAGATAAGCCTTGGACTTCATTCAGAGTTACATCCTGGGCGCAAGAAGGTATGTCTCTTATAGGCCTGGGAATCTGAACTCCAGAAATCTATTTTTAAGCATGAGAAGATTAATATTTCTGCCTCTTTCCCTCTGATAAACTCTAATTCCTAATCTGCACATTACTAGTATCCATTAGAGTATGTTGGCTGGAGGTGGGTGTGTAGGGTTTACCATTCTCATGTTTCTTTGTGAGTGGAAGAGGAATGAGAGTTAGGGGTCACTTCCTTTGCTCCTTTTTCCTCTCCTTTTAGTTCCTGAGTCATTTTTCATAATAGTAACCAGGAATTTGGTTAGAAAACCCACTAAAGTGCACACTTGCACTAAGTTTTTAAGGATTTCTGCGACTACATCCAAAATTTAAATAAATACATTTTGGATTGTTTATATGCTACAAGCCAGACACATATGTTCAGTGAAGAGCAGAATTTTTCTATAGTTAACTAAAATCCTTGTGCTTCACTTCTATGGTCCAATCACCAGACTCCCTTGACTTGTAGGAATTAGGGAATTTTTTTTTTGTCTCTTAAGATTTGATTTTGCTTTATTAATGAGCGGAAATCATGGTTTGTTTGAAATTTCTCCTTGATGTGGTTAGTGTTGAAAACTTTAAGGGATGCTAAACAATCTTGAATTTTTTAAAATTAGTTAATTAATTAATTGATAGAGACAGACAGAAACTGAGAAGGGAGGGCAAGATAGAGAAGGAGACAGACAAGAAAATACCTGCAGCCCTGCTTCACCATTTGTGAAACTTCCCCACTGCAGGTGGAACAATCTTGACATTTTTAATGAGTGTTTTACAATATCATAAAATAATAAGGGCATAATAATAAGTTCCAGACTACTCCCACCACCAAAGTTCTGTGCCCCTTCCACCAAGGATAACCACCAAAGTTCTCCCAAGGTCTTAAGACAAAATGGTCACTTTGTTTTTTTAGCAAGTTCAGGGGTTTCAATTCTCTATATTCCACATATGAGTGAAACCATCTTTCACTTCACTTACTTAGCACCTCCAGTTCTACCTATTTTGTTCCAAATAACACAATATCATCTTTTTAAATTGTCAAATAGCACTCCATTGAGTATATGTCCAATAACTTTTTTATCTAGTCATCTCTTAATGATTATTTAGGTTTTTTCCATATTTTGGCTATCATGAATAACATAGCCATGAACATAGGAGTGCATATGTCCCTTTGAATTAGTGTTTTTATGTCTTTTAAATAAGTGTCTATGAGTGACACTGCTAAATCATAAGGTATTTCCATTTTATTTAAAGATTCTCCATAATGACTGCACCAGTTTGCATTCTGCCAGCAGTGTTATATAGAGTTCCTCTTTCTCCACATCCTCACCAACACTTACCATTTTCTTTTTTTTTTCTTTTTTGTCATTTTTGATTTTGTTGGTGTATGCCATTCTCACTGCTGTGAGGTAAAATCTCAATGTGGTCTTAACATGTGTATCTCTAAGGATGAGTGAAGTGAAATGTTTCCCCATCTGTTTGTGGGCCATGTATATCTCTTCTTTAGAGAACAAATATGGTTTGAGAAGATACCTTAATATTACAGCACAGAACTTGTATGTCTGAGAATTCTGACTCTATCCCCACCACCACCATGAGCTCAGTAGAGCTCAGCAGTTCTTTGGTTTCTTTTTCTAAAATATGTGAATTGCTTTAAAATGTAAATGGTATCCACACAGAGAAAACATGACAATATATCCTGAACTATCATCTTTGGTTATTGCTATTCTGGCATGTGAGTCTTCACTCTCCTGCCTTTACTCCTTTCACAAAGATTGACTAGTAAGAGAAGCTATGACATCAAATTTTTATTCGACATTCATTTCCTTTAAGTCTTATGAGCACAAGCTACATTTAAGATATATAAAGGTTCTAAGAAATTGACAGATACTTAAAATATCAGATCTGTAGTTGAATAAAACTTTTATAGACTAGGTAAATACTCAACTTATAAGTGAGAGAAAATTAAGATCAAGAAGTGGATAAAATAATGAAATAATTTTGCTTTCCATTTTTCCTCATTCCTTACACCTTTTTAATAGGACCACTACCCTCAAAATGGCAGATGACATCCCCTGAGTCCCCTTGTGTGAATAAAGTAGCTGACTGGGAACTGAAGATACTTCAGAATGGCTTGTATTTAATTTATGGCCAAGTGGCTCCCAACACAACCTACAAGGAACTAGCTCCTTTTGAGGTACGACTACGGAAAAACCAAAACATCATACAAACTGTAACAGACAAATCTAAGATCCAGTATCTAGGAAGGCCTTGTGAATTACGTGCAGAAGATACCATTGATTTGATATTCAACTCTGAACATCAGATTTTTAAAAATAATACATACTTGGGGATTTATTTGATAGAAAATCTCAAATTCATCTCCTAGAGATTTGGGTTGCTCTCTTCATTCTTTCAGCACAAGCAGTGATGCTGGTGGGTAGACTGGAGAAGGCTTATTTTCAATATATATGTTTGCCTGGGTTCCTACATCAACACAAATAAAGCTCCACTGCCTGGAAATTTCTTTCTCAAATTAGCCAGAAGATATTCAGCAGTTGGGCAGAAGATTAGCAAGGAATATATAATGGGTATCTGAGAACAGAGAGTCTTAAAAATAGTCTTTGATCCTTGAATCCCTGTGTGGAAACATGAAGTCTTGTTCCCATTCATGGTATGCAAGAAAAAAAAAAAAGAACCAGAACATAACCTAATTTTATTATTAGATTCTTTAACCCCTTATATGCAGTCTGCTCTGATCTTCTGAAACCCTCTAACAAAAAGTAGCTGGCTAAAGATATGACACCTCACTATAGATATGATGGTGTTAGAAGAATGAAAATATTCTATAACATTATTAAGACAAAGGCAGAGTTGGCAAGGAATAAAATGCACTTTATTTGGGGAATTTCCCTTAAGTTCATCATACTCAGGATGTATAAAAGACCTTCATGTAGGACTTCATAACTTGTGTGCATATCTAAACATTGTGAGTTGGAACAAAAAAGTAAACAGTTATAACATTTAGCCCTAGAAATTGATGTTATCAGTAATATATTATGTCATGTAATTATTCCATATTTTTAGCTGGCATTCCATGTTTGTAAAGCTGGTTCATGAATAACATCACAAAGCTATGAAGTTAGTGAGGCAGGTATGAAGGTACAACTTTTAACAATGAGAATATGGATGCAGATGGTACACAGGTAATTTGTTTCAACTCACAGAATTATAATCATAAGCCAGTGGGTTTCCACTAGATCCCAATGTCTCAGTTTCAGAGTTGGTGTTTCTGCTACCATGATGTCAGCTTCTAATCTGGAACAAGTTAAACTGTCAGGACATGTATTCCTTTTTACCCTAACATGGGCTAAGGAAACTACATGGATCTTTCCCTTTTCAGCAGAAAGTTTTATTCTTTTCCCCTGAACTTCTCAGTGATTTCTCCCATCATAATCCAGTCTTCTTGAAGAATCTGCTTTTGGCAAATGTGTTAACTTCTAAAAATAATGATAGGAGCTAGGTTGTAGCACATGTAGTACCAAGCACAAGGATCCAGGCTCTAGCCCCTGACACCCCACCTGCAGCAGGGACACTTCACAAGTGATAAAGCAGATCTGCAGTTGTCTATCTTCCTTTCTCCCTCTTTACCTCCCCTTCCTCTCTCAATTTTTCTCTGTCCTACCCTACAAAAATGGGGGGAAATGGCAAAAAGTAATGAATATTGCTAAATGCCAGTGTCCTAGTGTTTTAGACTGTTAAATACATGAGCTATCTGCCTGTTCTTGTTGAGAGATAAATAGTATGATTACATGTTAGTTCAATTAAAATATTTATGGTCATTTTAAAACTATATTCTGTTAACTAACAATGTCATAGATAAAAACTAATTTAGAAGTATTTGTATTGTGTGCCTAACAATTCCTCAGGACCAAGACTAGCGTTAAACCAAGAGAATTCTTAGTAAGTCTTTTAAAGTACATGTTGAGGGCCAAAGACTTGTTTCTCTTGTATTTGTCTATCTTTTCAGGAGGGTAAAGTGATGTTACACATGATTATGGAAACATGTGGCCTTTATCTTTGTTGAGCTATAGTGTGTCAGAGTGAGTTAACAACTTGTCAGAGTCAACTGTTAACTTTTCAGAAAACTTCCAACTCATTGTGAAACAGTCATTCTGGAAACTGACCATATTGGGAATATTTATGTCATGTGAATTGAAAAAGGCTACACATCGTTTTTTTCTTTTCAGAGAACTTTCTCACTGGCTCACAACTGTTTGTAAAACTCTCCTTTTCCATAAATCCTCTTTGTCCCTGCCTCATGCCTTGAAAATCCAAGGTATGGGGAGAAGGGAGACTGTTACACTCTCAGAAACAGCAGCCAGGATAGTGATTTCTTGGGGCAAGTGGAAGCTTCTGCAGTGAATTCTCAGGGCAAGTGGACTCTGCAGTGAAGTCTTGGGGCAAGTGGAAGTCTTGGCAGTTGTAATCAGAGAAAAGGCTACAAGCAGGGGTGGTAAAATTTCAGCCTTTGTTTACAATCTATACTGATTCCCCCCCCCCCTTATCCCTTCCTACTGATTGTTAACCTTTTTAAACCTACAATAAAATGTTTGCTGATGATAAGTGGCCTGTAACTTACCAAACTGAACTTAGAATGTTTGCCCACATGAAACTCTGGGTGACTAGTGTTGGGCAAAGTTGAGTGTTGGATGAATGATCTCAGTAGTTACACTGAGATGAGAGTGTGGGGAGGGAGAGGCTGAAGGAATGACACAGGAATATAAACTAATATTTTGGAAGGAGGTTATATTCATTATCTTGGTTAGAAATGATTTCAGTAGGTTTATACACATTTCAGAATATCAATTATACATTGTGAACAATCATGATTTATCATATGCCAATTTTGACTCACTAAAGTCATAAAAATATAATTAATCATATAATTTTGTGTTCAGAGGTGACTAGAGCACAACAAAAGACCATTTCCTAATACTTTTTACTCTTGTCATTGGGTTTAGCCTCCACGATGACTCCCTATCTGATCCCACACACCTACTATGTACTTTGACATCTGTGTTGTTCCCATCCCTTGGGACCTCCTTCTATGCTTTCTTTCTTTCAATCTGTCAATTATAAGCCCCTTTCTATCATTCAATC
Organism: Erinaceus europaeus; assembly: GCF_950295315.1. Lineage (NCBI taxonomy): Eukaryota > Metazoa > Chordata > Mammalia > Eulipotyphla > Erinaceidae > Erinaceus > Erinaceus europaeus. The sequence continues at coordinate 51,301,895 of NC_080170.1, read as the reverse complement.
TCACTTTGAACTCCTTTACTCTAGGACACTAATACTGGGGTTTTCCTCTATTGTTTAGGTATCTGACTGCTCTTTAATAGCTTTGGATGTGCTATTTTCCAAACTGAACAGAAAGGAGTCAATACACAGAATATTTTGCATACATCATAAAAGATATCTAGTCAAGACTTTGGTCCTATAAAAATATGCCTCTAAAGAAGCTTGTGTCATGATACAACTAGATGTGTACAAGAATGTGCAGAGAAATGGATACTAAGGATGAGGGCCATGGTGGGCAGAACCCTCCAGAGTTACCTGCCAACTTTGAATGCAGCTTACAGGAGGAGAATTTAATGAAAGTCCTGTCTCATGCTAAGAAAATAAGTTCATACTCAGAGGGATAATCATGGATAGACTTGGAGAATTTCAGTCAGAGACCAACTAGACATCCAAACATTGTTGCTAGCACTTTCCTGCTAAGCCCTTGGTTAGCCCATTCTATCCTTGATCAGTTCTGTGTCAACACTCTGTACAAAAGCATGAGGTCACACAGAATGTGTTGAACCCTGCAATCAAATGGAACACACATTCCACTCTTTCACAAGCCATATGACCATATAGATTTCACAACCTATAGTCCCAAATGTTCTAGACCCGTAACATACAGGGAATGAATTCAGTTTTTGTTAATACTTTTATTTCATATTCATGAGACTGACAATTTAGTTGTCAATCTGGAGAAGTGAGTTATTACTGTTATTTGTCTCAAATATTGTATCTTCAGTAGAAATAAGAGCATAACAGGAAAAGAACTTCCTGGGAGGGCAAAAGTAAAAAACACTTAAAGTAGTACTCAATGTAGTCTGGGAATTTTGAGAATCTAGTATTGGATTCTTCAGTCACAGCACCTGAAAACAGTTTCACTCAACTGGATACAATGGAAATGACAGGGTAAAAATTTCAAGAAAAAGTCCCTCTTCTGAGTAGTGGAGATAACAAAAATGGTTATGCAAATTATCTTTCATGGGATTACTTGAAGGGAAGAAGTTTGAGGAGGAGTGAAATGGAGGCAAAGAGGGAAGAGGAAGTATCAGGAGATCATATGGTAGCACTGAGAAAGAGTGAGGCAACCCCAATCACAGTTATATCACCATCAACAAGCTCACCTTCTAGCTTCAAGTTGACCCATGTGAGAATAAGTCCCAAGTTAACAAATTGATGGGAAAGATTCTGCTTCATTTCACTATACAGAAAGTATATATTTGGGCAAGCGTAATGATGTAATATGAGTTGTTTAGAACTTTTAAAACTAGAATTTCGATGTTGAGCTTCATGTTCAGAACTGTTGCAATTCTGTCTATGGAATTCTCTTTGAATCTGGGAATTCTTGAAAGTTGGGTCATGGGTATGACCTAATAAAGAAGCCTGGGAAACAAGCACCTCCAGAAGTCAAGGGCAGCATGGTCTCTCTAGATCTTGGTGTTTCAATGGATTTCTCAATTCAGAAAGGACATAAATGTTGTAGAGTTCTTAATATTACTAATGCCTGAGCTTACAAAATGCCAACCTGGCAAAAATTTGATGATAAAAATTCCTGATGAAGCAATGGACAGGAAATCAAATCAAACAAAGCAAACCCTATCATTATAAATACTGATTTTGACCTTGTTAGAGTCATGCTAAAATACTCCTCCACTGTAAATGGGGAGCCAGGGGTTTGAACCAAGATCCTTGCATGACTTTTGTGCTTTGTATTATGTGCGATTAACCCAGTGTGCCACCACTTGGCCCCCATCACCTTTACTTTCTATGTTTGACACATGGAGTAATTAAAGTCATAGGCCAAAACAAAGTGGTCAAAGCAGGGGGCTGGGTAGTGGCACACCTGGTTGAGTGCACATGTTACAATGAGCAAGGACCCAGGTTCAAGTTCCTTGTCCCCACCTGTAAGGGGAAAGATTCACAAGTGGTGAAGCAGTGCTGCAGGTGTCTCTCTGTCTCTCTTCCTCTCTATCCCCTTCATTCCCTCTTGATTTCTGACTGTTTCTATCCAATAAATAAATAAAGATAATTAAAAAATTTATGAAAAAGAAAATTTAAAAAATGGTCAAAGCACGATCTTACCAAGAGGTGGTTTCAGTATGTCGCTCTACTCCATTGGGAACAGAAACTAGGTTCTAATAATAATGGAAGCAAATTTCTCTGTTACTGGATTACCTCTTAGTTTAAGCAAAACAATATTAGAAAAGACAGACATTTTTACTAAATAAGATACTAAAGCTTAATTTGAACAAGACAGATCTTATCTAGCTGAAAATGGAAGGCTTGTGTTTTTCCAGAGACTCAGACAGTTTATATTGAAAATGAGCTTTGATTTTTCCATTTAATTTCTAATTTAGATAAGTTTCTTCAGACCATGGAAAAGAAGTATTTTTTTAACATTTTATGAGCCCAATGTAATCTTGACTCCAAAAGTAGATAAGAATGACTCAATACATATTTATAATTAAAAATATACAAAACTAGGATGAGACAGCAAACCTCTTTAAAGGACAAGGATCACTGTTACTATTTTACCCAAAACTAGACATACTGGTGAATATTACCTGGAAAGAAGAAGAAATAAATTCAAGTACTGGAAGAAAAAGACACAAAACTCATGATTGTTGAGTGGCAATGGCTATCAGAAGTGCAGAACAACAGTTATAAATGTAAGAGCTCAAAGTATTTGCTCAATTCAAGATTAATAAAAAGGCCATTTATGTATCAGTTGTAATCAAACAGATTACAAGATGTCTTACTCAATTACAACAAAATAGTGTTGACAGTTAACCTATCAAGACCATATCCTAGAAGATGATATGAAAAAAATGAAGATTTTATTATTAGGAGCCCTTAATATTATAAAGAAACAGATGTAATCCAGATTACCTATAATTTCAGAATACACTATACAACTTAATCTGTTTGAAGATTGAAGAAATTTAAAACAAAAAATAAAAAAGATTAATGAAACAAAAACAAAAATGCTAACATTTCAGAAAAATATTAGTGAGAAGATATTCACCCTATCAGTTGTTAATAATCTTCAAATGTCAGAGTAGTTAAAATAGTTTCAAGACTAGGGAATACAGAGAGGCAGACTCAGCTAGACAGCAAAGGCATTTAAGCAAATGATGGGAGAAGAGGCAGGCAGGTGGTGTAGTGGGTGATATATTTCACTTAGTTTTTTTTTATTTATTTTGATTTTTACTAGTGATTTAATAGTACTTTACAAGTTTATAAGATTACAGAAGTATAGTTTCACATCAGATCCACCATCATAGTTCTATGCCCTTCATTCCACTAAAGGTAACCATTAAAATTCTTAAAAAATCTAAGTGTCAGTCTCGCCAGTCAACTAGGAATAGAAAAGAAGATCATCTGAGAATGCAACAAGACACAACTAAAATTACTTTGGGAACCCACCAAGTCACAGGTGAGTGCAAACACGCATAGCTTGTGGACAGAGAAGGGCCTAAGGAGAGATTCCTGGGACTAAAAGCCCACATATACTTGGGAGTGATTGGTAGCAGTGCAGAAGTTTGACAGTTGATATGCCACCCCCAGTCTGACTTTTATCAACAAAAAGACTGCTGAAGAGAGGAGAGGATCCCATAAGGCTTACCAAATGCAATTGTGAGTCTCCATTGCTACTCCCCTTCAGAGGCTGGAGCAGCATCAGGGAGGCTCTGTGTTGACATCAGGAGCAGAGACCTGATCAGCCAACTCAGGAGAAGACATGCACTACCAGTGGTCTGGAAGTGGTATTGTATAGTGGAAGCCTTTTCACATTGTTCTCCCAATGAATTTGGTGACACGTTGAATAATTGCCTCAGAACACACAGAGTTCAAACAGAATTTTTCTAGAAACATACAGGGCCAAGAAGTGCTGCTCAGCTTGGCTCTGTATGCTGCCAGGGTAGCTGAATTGGGTCTGGGTCCTTGGACCTTTAGAGTGTGGGAGTCTCTTTGTATAACCACTGTGCTATCTCTCCCCACCCTGTTTTGTCTCTTGGTTAGAAGTAACTAAGCTAAAGAATCTACTTATAGTTAAAAAGCCCTCAGGCTCCCATAGCCTACAGGAAAGATAAAGAATGTAAGAGGGATTAATAGCCACCGTGCTTCACCTCAAGGACTGAGACAACATTGAAACAACTGTTAATTTCCACAACTGTGAACTCTTTAAGTATCTTTCATAGACACAAGTCAATCAAAGTAAGTTTTACTAGTAGATTGAAAAATACTGAGAGGGGGACCTCATAACACACAACATACAATGTTTAAACCAAGAAGAAACACTGGAGAAATGAACCAGGAAAATAGCCCAGCTAAAAAATCCCCCAAAGATATAAACACAGAAGAATGAGGTCAACATCCAAACACGAATTGAGACATTACTCACAGGAGTAAGGAAAGAGTTTGAAAGTAATAGCATCAGAAATGGGGAAACAGTAAATGAAACTCCAAAATAAAACACTAATTATCTCAAGATAATTAGAATAATTAGAAAGCTGAAAGTTGAAATAGCTGAGCTAAGAGCACAACTAGCTGAATAAACTAATACAATATCAGAAGAGGGTAACAAAATAGCTGATCTACAGAAAACAACAGAAGGGAGAGAGACTAGAATAAATGAGGCACAAAACAGGATTAGCAAGATTGAGGATGAATTAGAGAAAACTAAGAAAGTAAGAGATCTCAAAAGAGACTAAGAGATACTGGTAAAAAAAGAGACATGTGGGATGACTTCAAAAGAAGTAATATATACATTATTGGCTTACCAGAGGAAGAAAGAGAGGCAGGGGAAGAAAGTATTCTATAGGAAATAATAGATGATAACTTCCCTACTCTAGACAAGACAAAGACATAAAGGTTCAAGAAGCTCAGAGGGTCACAAACAGAATTAACCCAGACTTAACGACACCAAGACACATAGTATTTAGAATGAAAAGGAATAAAGAAAGGATCTTGAATGCTGCAAGAGAAAAACGAAGAGTCACTTACAGAGGAAAACCCATAATATTAGCAACAGATTTCTCCACAGAAACACTAAATGCCAGAAAAAAAATGGAAGATATCTATCAAGCACTTTATGAGAAAGGCTTTAAACCAAGAATACTGTATCCTGCTAGACTGTCATTCAGACTAATGGAGGTATAAAAACCTCAGACAAGTAACAGTTGAAGGACTCACCAAGCCTGCCCTGAAAGAAGTTCTGAAAGGTCTCCTATAAAAAAATCAGATCACCATAAACATGCCACATCTCAGAGCAATCTAAAAATCTACAATAATGGCATTAAAATATCTTCATTCTATAATATCCATAAATGTCAATGTCCTGAATTCATCTGTTAAAAGGTACAGAGTAGGAAGATGGATAAAAAACACAACCCAACCAAATGTTGTCTGCAGGAATCCCACCTAACTCAACAAGACAAACATAGGCTCAAAGTGAAAGGATGGAAACTATCATACAAGGCAATGGACCACAAAAAAGGGAAATAACAGCTATTCTCATATCTGATGCAACAGACCTTAAAATAAATATAATTTAAAAAGATAGGAATGGACATTACTTAATGCTTAATGATCATTACTTAATGCTTAGTGATCAGTCAATCAAGAGGGCTTAACAATTAGTAATACTTATGCACCCAATGAGAGGCCATCTAAATACATCAAACATCTACTAAAAGAGTTACAACAATATATTAACAGCAATGCAGTAATAGTAGGGAATTTTGACACCACTTGGATGTTAGACCAGAAACTATCAAATACTTAAATGAAAATACTGGCAGAACTCTTTTCCATCTAAATTTAAAAGCATCTTTTATGATACAAATCCAATTACAAAGAAGACTAAATCGGGGGTCGGTGGTGCATTGGGTTAAGCGCATGTGGCGCAAAGCGCAGGGACCGGTGTAAGGATCCCTGTTCTAGCCCCTGCCTCCCCACCTGCAGGGGAGTCACTTCACAGGTGGTGAAGCAGGTCTGCAGGTGTCTATCTTTCTCTCCCCCTCTGTCTTCCCCTCCTCTTTCCATTTCTCTCTGTTCTATGCAACAATGAACGACATCAACAATGGCAATAATAATAACCACAACGAGGCTACAACAACAAGGGCAACAAAAAGGGGGAAAAATGGCCTCCAGGAGCAGTGGATTCATGGTGCAGGAACCAAGCCCAGCAATAACCCTGGAGGGAAAAATAAATAAATAAATAAACAAAAAATAAACCAATGGTACTACATCAAATTGAAAAGATTCTGCACAGCAAAAGAAACCACCACCCAAAGAGAATTCCCTCAGAGTGGGTTTATATGCCATACATCAGAGAAGAGGCTAATAACCAAAATATATAAAGAGCTCACCTACCATAAAGCAATGATGGTAGGGATAACCCCAGTCTCTGAAGGGAGGCTGGGGGTATCCTACCCTGCCACTTGAAAAAAACTGGTCCTGAAATGAGTGCAGCCTGCAATGTTCCTCAGACGTGACCATGAGCTATAAGATCAGACAAATAGGGACTTAGAGGTTACACAGGCTTTTGTGCTAAATATATATATTCCCTGCAGCAGGTGGATGGAGGTAAATAGTTAATTTTAGACACAGAATATTCTCATCAAACCTCAGGCTAACTACGAAACTCAAGCAAAACTACTATAGTTGTATGTCCCCAGGAACATGCCTAAAATGATTCTCCTAGCTTTCTTCTAGCCTAAAATCCCTAATCTCATCTGCTCTGATCCTACGTTCTGGTTCCTGTTCATTAACCATATTGTCTCAACTTAGGTCATGCCACCTTCCAGATACCAGTATGCAGATGCTACCATTACTCCACCCCGACTTTTCTGGGCAGATGACCTCACCAATGTGTCCTGGACCCTCACATCTCCAGAGCTCTGGTCCACTAGGGAAAGATAGAAACAGGCTGGGGGTATGGATTGACCTGTCAACACTCATGCTCAGCAGAGAAGCAGCTACAGAAGCAGAACTCCTACCTTCTACTCCCCATAAAGGACCTTGATCCATACTACCATCGGGGAGAAGTGATAGGATGAAGATAACAGGACTCTGCACTCCAGCTCCATCAGCACCCAGAAAGAGAAGGAAAAGGAGAGGGACAAATGGAGGTAGTTGTGATGTCATGAGTGGCATAGAGGGAAAGAAAGGATTGAATCAGAAAAAGAAGGGGCAACTATGTATAAATGTGGTGCAAAGCACAAGGACTGGCATAAGGACCCTGGTTCGAGCCTCCAGCTCCCCACCTGCAGGGGAGTTGGTTCACAGGTGGTGAAGCAGGTCTTCAGGTGTCTATCTTTCTCTTCCCCTCTCTGCCTTCCCCTCCTCTCTCCATTTCTCTCTGTCCTATCCAAAAACAACAACATCAATCACAACTACAACAATAAAACAACAAAGGCAACAAAAGGGAATAAATAATAAATAAATATATTTTTTTAATTTTGTGGCTGAGTTTTTATAGAGAAATAGGGATGGGGGAGGGAGACAGCATAATGTTATGCAAAAGATTTTCATGGCTGAGGACTTGAGGTCCCAGGTTCAATTCTCAGCACCATCATAAACCAGAGTTTAGCAGAACTTTGTCTCTTTCTCATTAAAATAAATAAAATATATAAAAAGAAAAATAAAATATTTTGCACTAGAAGCTCTCTCAACACTTTTTAACTATCATTAAAGACACACATACACACACAGAGACACACATACAGAAATAGGGATGAAGTCCACCAACAATTCTATTAATGTTCATATACATAAAATTCATATTTGATAATAACTATATATAACAAATATTAAGTATATTAGAATCTTTTATATGATGTAAAGTGTGTGAATAATAGGATTATCAAAGGAAATTTTTAAAAAATGAATGAATGTAAAATAGTGAAAGACCAGCAAGGATTAATAACAATAATGACTCTGAAACGCATGGTTAATTCAAATTCCTATCTATCAATCTGTCTATCCTGGAACTTGGTTTGAGTCAGAAATGTTCTATTTAAGATGTCATATTAAAACTGGTAGATGAAAATTAAACAGCCTTATTCAATCATTTGGTGATTAAGAAAAAAATAAACAAGAGATCTTCTGCTGACTGTGATAGCAGATCACCAGAATGGATATTTGTTTGAAGACTTTTCCCACCAAGCAGAAACACATGAATGGTATTAAGACTTAATCCGGTCTAGAAAGGAGATCACAGAATGTGAGGAGCCTCAGGGAATGGAATAAAAAGGAAAGAGAGAGAGTGAGAGAAAATGAGAGAGAGAGAGAGAGATTGAGAGAGAGAGAGAGAGGAAGAAAGAAAGAAAGATATATCCATATCCTGTGTCATATATTAATAGCAGTACTAAGAACACAAAAAGAAGGAAAACACAGGGGATCTGTGAGGATTTTGTTTGTTTGTTTTTGTTTTTTGTTTCTTTCCCACCCCCAAACCTTGTAACCAGGGACTCAAGTCTTTTGGAGATTGCATTCTTGATTATTTTTACTTATTTACTTGATAGAACAGCCAGAAATTGCAAGGGAAGGGAGTTATAGGGAGATAGAGAGACAGAGAGATACCCGTAACACTGCTTCACCACTCATGAAGCTTTCCCCCAGCAGGTGGGGACTGGGAGCTCCAATCTGGTAACATGTGCACTCAACCAAATGCACCACCACCTGGCCTCCAAGACTGCATTCTTGAAGTGAGCTTAATACAACTCCCCAATCAAGAGGAAAAGCCTATAAAACAACATTCAGAAGTAAACTGGACCTCAGATTCCAGCAGGAAAAAAGTTTACTGTGAAATAGCTTAGACTACTAGAGGCAGAAAAGGGAGACACAGCTATACTAGAAACAGCTGTGCCCCAGGAAACATTACATTAAGAGTACTAATAACCCTTGAGTGAATTTGCTCAAGCTGGTTGCCTACATACTGAGGTCTGGTGACTTTTGATCCCTAGAGAATACTTGGGGGAATAAACCCTGGACAAGGCAGAGGAGCCCAGACCTACATATACCAAGACACATCATAGTTAAAATGGCAAGAAAAAAGCATAAAGATTGGATCATGATGGCCGCAAAAGAAAAAGAATCAGGAGTCAGGCAGTAGTGCAGCGGGTTAAGCACACATGGTGCAAAGCACAAGGACCAGCTTAAGGAATGTGGTTCGAGCCTTCAGCTCCCAACCTGCAGGGGAGTCGCTTCACGGATGATGAAGCAGGTCTGCAGGTGTCTATCTTTCTCTTCCCCTCTCTGTCTTCCACTCCTCTCTCCATTTCTCTCTGTCTTATCCAATAATGATGACATCAATAACAACAACAATAATAACTACAACAATTAAAAAAACAATAAGGGCAACAAAAGGGAATAAATAAATATTTTTTAAAAACTTTTAAAAATAAAAAAAAGAAAAACAAAGAGTCACACACAGAGGGAACTCACAGGATTATCAGCAGATTAAAAGCTCAATGAGAAAGGCTTTCAAGCAAGAATAGTGTATCCTGCTAGACTGTCATTCATACCAGATAAAAACCTTCACAGACAAGTGGCAGTTGAGGGATCAACTAACACCAAGCACTCTGCACGAGGTTCTAAAAGTTCTCCTATAAACAATAACATCAGCAAAAATATGCCATATATCAAAACACTCAAAGAAATTTAGAATAATGGTATTGAAATATCTTAAATCCATAATGCCAATAAATGACAATGGCTTGAATTTGAAGTTAAAGGACACATAGTAGGCAGATGGATTAGAAAACACAACCCAACCATATAGTGTCTGCAGGAATCCCACCTAACTCAACAGGACAAACACAGACTCCAAGTGAAATGATGGAAAACTATCATGCAAGCTAATGGATCATGTAAAAAGAGCAGAAACTGCTATTCTCATGCCTGACACAATAGACTTAAAAAAATAAAATAATAAAAAATAGGGATAGACATTACATAATGCTCAGAGGATCAGTCAATCAAGAAGAATTAATAATTATTAACATTTATGCACTCAATGAGGGGCCATCTAAATACATCAAGCATCTACTGAAAGAGCTACAAAAAATATATCAGTAGCAACACAGTAAGAGTGGGAGACTCACAATAAATGTGATCCACCACATCAATAAAAGAAAAACCAAAAACCACAGGACTGTCTCAACAGATACAGAGAAAGCCTTTAACAAAATCCAATATCCCTTCATGATGAAAACAGCACTACAAACAATGGGAATAGATGGGAAATCCCTTAACCTAAAATAAACTTCCTAGCTTCCTTCTACCCTAATGTCCCTACTTTCATCTGGTCTATTCTTATCTTATTGTTCCTGTTTATTGAATATTTTTTCCTGCTTTCCAGCTTACTGTGTTTCAGTCACCAAGTTCCAGATGATACTACTATGATTCAATCTTGACTTCCCTGGGCAAAAGACCTCACAAATGCTTCCTGGAACCTTACCTCTCTAGAGCCCTACCTCACTAGGGAAAGACATAAATAGGCTGGGGGTATGGATGGACCAGCCAATGCCCATATCCAGTGGAGAAGCAATTACAGGAGCCAGAACTCCCACATTTTGCTCCCCCAAAAGAATTTTGGTCCATATTCCAGAAGGATGAGGAATAGGGAACTTTCCAGTGGAAGGGAGGTGACACAGACTCTTGTAATAGGAACTCAGTGTATGGAATTAAACTCCTATTACAATTACACCCCTTACAATCTTATAAATCAATATTAAGTCATCACTGAAAAATAAAACATAAAAAATAAGAAAATTAGGGTTGAAATGTCCAGAAGAATGAAAGTGAAGCAATAAATTTCACTACTTAAAAAAAGCAAACTCCAAATGGATCAATAACTTGGATGATAACCAGAAACTATCAAATATATAGGGGGAAATATTGGCAGAATTAATTTCCATCCTGGTTTTATAGGCATCTTCAATGACACAAGTCCAATTGCAAGAGAGGCAAAACCAAGAAATAAACCAATGAGATTATATCAAATTGAAAGTTTCTGTACAGCAAAAGAAACCATCATTCAAACAAAGAGACTGATTACAAAATGGGAGATCTTTACATGCCATACATCACACAAAAGATTAATAACCAAAATATAGAAGAACTCACGAGGCTCAACAACAACAAAAATGGCCCCATCTAAAAGTGGAAAGATGATATGAAGCAATATTCACCAAAGAAAAGATCCAAAAGGTCAACAGACAAATGAAAAAATGCTTTAAATACTAATTGTCAGAGAAATGCAATTAAAGACAAACTTGAGATACCACTTCACTCCTGTAAGAATGTCATACATCAGAAAGGATAGTAACAACAAATGATGGAAAGGTTGTGGGGGTAAGGGAACCCTCCTTCACTGATGGTGGGAATGTAAATTGGTCCAAACTCAGTGAAGAGCAGTCTGGAGAACTCTCAGAAGGCTAGAAATGGACCTACCCTATGACTCTGAAATTTCACTCCTGGGGATATATCATATGGAATCATACACACCCATCCAAAAAAATCTGTATACAGCTACATTCATAGCAGCACCGTTTGTAATAGCCAAAACCTAGAAGCAACCCAGATGTCCAACAACAGATGGGTGGGTAAGAAAGTTGTGGTATATATACACAATGGAATACTACTCAGCTGTTAAGAATGATGAATTCACCTTCTTCACCTCATCTTGGATAGAGCTTAAAGTAATCATGCTAAGTGAGATAAGCCAAAAAGAGAAAGATGAATATGGGGTGATCTCACTTATAGACAGAAGTTGAGAAATAAGTACAGAAAGGGGAAAACAAAGTAGAACTGGGACTGGGTTTGGTATATTGCACAAAGGCAAAGGATTTGGGGTATACAGGGGTGGGTAGGAAGGCTTTCAGATCCTGGTGCATGATGGTGAAAGAAGACCTGGGATGGAGGTTAGAGTGTTTTTGCAGAAAACTGAGAAATTTTACCCATGTATCAACATATGACTATATTTTCTGTAAACCTTTAATCCCCCTCAAAGAAAAAAACTTAATCTGGGGCTAGGTAATGGTATACCTTGTTAAGCACATACATCAGAGTGTGCAAAGACACAGTTTCAATCCTCTGAACCTTGCCTGAAGGAACAATCTTAGGAGAGGTGAAGAAGTGATGCAGGTGTCTCTGTCTCTTCCCCTATCTCCCCCTCCCTTCTCAATTCCTCTCTATCTCTATCCAATAATAAATAAATGAAAGTATTTTAAAAAGAAAATATTCTTAATCCAAAAATTCCACCTCAAATTATTTGACCATATGTCTGTCTAATTCTTTTAAGCCCTCTACTCCCCTGACACTGATGGAAAAGCTTTGAGCATACCTAGATCTGATACCTGACCTCCAATATACACACTTAATTTTGTTACAATGTGGTCATTTCTTTTTTTTAAATGTTTTATTTATAAAAAGGAAATAATGACTAAACCATAGGATAAGAGGGGTACAACTCCATACAATTCCCACCACCAGAACTCCTTAGCACATCCCCTCCCCTGATAGCTTTCTTATTCTTTAACCCTCTGGGAGTATGGACTCAAGGCCATTATGGGGTACAGAAGGTTAAAGGTCTGGCTTCTGTAATTGCTTCCCCGCTGAGCATGGGAGTTGACGGGTCTATCCATACTCCCAGCCTGTCTTTCTCTTTCCCTACTGGGGAAGGGCTTGGGGGAAGCAGAGATCCAGGACACATTGGTGGGGTTGTCTGTCCCGGAAAGTCTGGTCAGCATCATGCTAGCCTCTGGAAACTGGCGGTTGACAAGAGAGTTAATACACAAAGCCAAACAAATTATTGACCAATCATGGGCAAAAGGCTGGAATAGTGCAGATGAAGTGTTGAGGGCCCTCCATTTTGTAGATAGTAGTAGGCATATTTTAGTTATATTCTAAAGAGCCTGTGGCTATACTAGTGTTTTTTGTTTGTTTTTTCCAGAGCCTACCTAACATCTGATACACAGGTGATCCTAATTATTGTCTGGGGGAGGTGATGTCATGGCTGGCAGAAGGACCAGAAAGCTAGATCAGAGAAGAGAATAGCTCCCCAATATGGGAAAGGTCATTAAATATTGTTGACTGTAATCCCCATCGATTTGATGTAATCTGGGCCCATATTCATTTTAGGAACCTATATGACCTCTGCATCACTGTAAATCTGAGCTCACATTCTGTGGTTGTGAGCAGGAACATTCCAAGTTGCCCCAATATCAGGACCCATCTTCCTCAGGTGTAGCATAGAGTATATTGTCCAGTCCCTTGGGAGGATGGAACATTCTCTACCATTGTTGATACAAGTTGAGGGCAAGGTCCTATGGGGGCCCACAAAGGGGTCTATTGTGTTGTCCCTGATAGGAATGACTGATAACAATGGAGAGAGGGATTTATTTGAGGTCTAGGCCCATCATGTCTGTTTGGGAATCTCAGGACTCCCTGAATAGGGCCCCAGCTAATGGGATGGCCTGATAGTGACTAGAGAGTCATCGTTAAAGTATGCCAGTCTCTTGTTCTTATCCAGCTTTTTCAGTCTTTGCTTTGACGAGGTTAGCTTTGGAGTGAGAGAACTGTAATAGGAAGTAGGTGAGGAGGGTATCTAAGTCTAAGTAGACACTATTTCATTATAAACTTTATACTGACTCACTACAGACTATTGTGTATTTTTGCTTTCAGGTATATGTTTTCAGGTATATATTTTCAAGTATATATGGATACATGTAAACATATGCTCTATCTTACAGGACCTGGTCTATATCTAGGTTTTGGGATTCTGTTAGGAAGTGAGTCTCCTGGAATGGAATTTGAGAATCCTATGAAAGGAAAGGTCTCACCCAAGTAATGAGGGTGAAGGGTTGACATTCCATGCCTGATGTCTCTGGACACAGTCTGAAGTAAAGCATACTGAGGTGGTACTCCTTGCATTGATTAGGTTGGGATCAGTGGATGCAATATCATGTGGTATGAACTGAGAGAAGCATGCATGAAAGTGAGCCCTACCCTAGAGGTTCCAGGACTTGGGGAAATATAGGCTCTAAAGAGGAAGTGGGAGGATCCTGCTGTCTTAGGGTTTAAGAAGAAAATAGATAGTTATGACTATAATCACATTATTTGGGGATTGGGTTAACTTTGAAATATCCCTTTGTTATGATTTGCTGTATCTTACACAACATCACCATAATTTATGTCCTTTGACATTATTTGTATATAGCTTTGCTGCCAGTTGCTTCTGTTCTCCCTGGTCTAAGCTTTTAAAAGAGTCAACATATCAAAGACTCAGCCAACGTATTAAAAAGACTCAGTCTGTGCTTTAAAAATTTTGAGACATACAATCAATTTTTCCCCTCTCATATTAATTAAGTAGTGATTTATACAACTACAAATTGATAAGAGTGTACATAAACACCATTCCCACCACCAAAAGACTATGTCCCATCCCAACCCCCCTCCCCACCCTTCAACTCCCCCTCCCCCTGGCCCTGTTAAGCTGAACATCCACCCTCACCCTCAACACAGGGTTTTTACTTTGGTGCCCTACTCCAAATTCAGTCAAATCCTGCTGAGTTTCCTTTTCTGTTATTCTTTCTCAACTTCTGTTTATGACTGAGATTATCCCATACTTATCTTTATTTTTCTGACTTAGCTCACTTAACATAATTCCTTCTAGCTCCTTCTAAGTTAGGTCAGAGTAGGTGAGTTCATTGTTCTTAGTAGCTGTGTAGTATTCCATTGTGTATATATACCACAACTTTCTCAGCCACTCATCTGTTGTTGGGCATCTGGGTACCTATATGCCTTTATCATTTGAGCAATATTTAAATTTTGACCCTTAAGTGGTCCAAGGATGCCCTTACAGCCTTGACTTGCATCATAAGCCAACTTTGATAAGGATTTCTCCAGCTTCTTTGTTATCAATTTGTCTGTCAATCTCCTCCTGTAATATATCAATAAAATCCATGTAGGATTCTGTAGCATTCTGGAAGATAACACTGAAGGAACCAGCCAGAGTGCTTGCATCAAGAATTTTATTCCAAGGTTTAACTGCTGCCTGGGCAGCAAGCTGCATCCCCTTTCATCCAAGGTTCATCCGTTCAGTAAGAGAGGCAAAATTATCCTCACCCACTAACTGATTGGGGGGAATGTTGTTAAAATTCGGAAGGCTCTTGCCGGGCGGGTAACAGAGACACAGAGACAACGGCTCGGCAGGGCAGCTGTATTTCTTTATTCAGGAATAACGATTCATAAACTAAGACAAACTAATCACCAAACAGAACTCTGCTGTCTCTTTGCGGCGGCACAAACACTCTCTCTTCCTCTGGAACTCAGGAACCCTCTCTTACTCTCCAACTCTGAAACTCTGGCACTCAGGAACCCTGGAACTCTGGCGGGGTTCCTTGGGGCGGGGCCAAGCAGGCCCGCGAAATTAGCTGGACTGATCCAATTCTCTTGGCGGGGGAGAACTAGAACCCAATGTAAAGCATACAACAGGGGAATTTCGTTCTCTATAGCTAAAGCTGCAACCTTCTTATATTCATGGAACCACAGAGCACTCGCAGAATTTGGCATTGCAGTTTTCACCAGTTGTTTCCAATTATATGTGAGAAGACAGTAAGTGTCTGCAATGTATGTGACACAGCCCCTAGTAAAAGCCTGTAAGCCATTCTGCTTAATTGACTGTCTAAGATCTTTATAAACCTTATAGGGCAAGGATTCATATTTTATCTCAGCCCCTTCCCCTGTAGTGAGGACAAGAAAAGCATCAAGTTCAGACAAACCTTTTTTCTTAAGTCCTTCTTCTAAACATCTCCCTTATGCAGCTTTGAAAGGGAATTCTCTGTTTTCGTAACTGGTAGCAGGCAAATCCGAGTCTATAGCAGGTGAAGCCAAGGGAGAATGAGGAGGAGGAGTTAGGAAGGGGTTGAGTGAGTCACATGGCACAGCAGAAAGAGGTGGTAGTTGTAAGGATGGGGTAAATGGTGTGAAGTCACAGGGGGTAGCCTATTGAAGTGTGAGTGGAAGGGGGGATGGTGACCAAACAGGAAGAGGGGGTGGAGGTGGAGGCACCACAGGGGGTGAAGGTGGAGGCTCTAGAGGCTGGAGGAAATGGGGATCTGGGATAAGGAAAGGATTTCCATGAATCAAAGATTGTGGTGGCGGGGTGGTTTTTGTTATAGCAAGACAGTATAGATAAGGTCCATAGCTGTTTTAGACTCAGTAGAAAAATGTGAGAATGTGTAGGTTTCAGGCATGACAGAACAGCTTGTATCTGAGAAGAGGAGGAGGAAGGAGAAGTGGAATTGGAAGTAAGAGGAGGCTTTAGGGATTAGTCCTGCAAAGAAGTCTGTAACTGATCTAGAGCAGAAAGGCAGAGTTTATAAATCCGAAGTTGTTTCGCTGTAACTATACCAATATTTTTTAATAAATAATCTCCAATTTGTGTCCATATCTCAACTGATATAACTGTATTCTTGGGAAGAGGTCCAGAGACCACCTCTGTAACATTTAACAACTCTTTTAATTCTCAGCTAGAACACTGAATTTTACATATCTTTAACATTTCTTTCAACTGTCTGAGGTGAAAACTGTCTTCTTTAGAATGCAACATACATACTCATTGTAGCATTTTAGAAAAAGTGAGATTAAAAGAAAGTTTAAAATTAATTGTCCATCACTTAGGAAAAATTAGCATATGTTTGTTGGGTCCCTAATCAGCTTAAAGTACAGTTAAGTGGTAAAGGGCATGAGGGTAAAAAGAAAAAAATTAACACGTATGGTAAATAAAAGTCAGAGAGTGCCATTATTCTGCAATTTTTTTATTTTCTCTGATATATGGCAAGTATTATGGTAATATTCTTGTTTATAAGAGATTTTTTAGAACCTCTTTAAGGGCAGGCTTGGTGATGGTTGCCTCCTTTAACTGTTGTCTGTCTGAGAAGGTTTTGATCCCTCCATCTAGTTTGAATGAAAGTCTAGCAGATATATTACCTTTGGTTGAAACCCTTTTTCATTCAGGGCTCGATAGATATCTTGCCATTCTCTTCTGGCTTTTGGAGTGTGATTGGAGAAGTCTTCTGATAATCTTATGGGATACTGAAAATGTTCTTCATCAGAAAGGGGCACAGAATGGGATCATAGACTGTCCTTATTACAAGGGGTTGCTCATGATTGAATTCTAAATAACTCACACTCCAGAAAGCCTTCTTCAAGCTCTATTTTTTTAAACAGAGAGTACATCTCAATTATAAAAGGAAAAGGGTGGGGCTGGGAAGTGGTGCACCTAGTTGAGTATACACATTACAATGTGCAAGGACCCAGGTTTGAGCCCCCATTCCCCACCTGAAGGGGAGAAGCTTCATGAGCGGTGCAGCAGGTCTTCAGGTGTCTCTCTTCCCCACCCATCTATCTCTCCCATCTCAATTTCAGTCTTCCCTATCAAACAAAACAGAATTAAAAAATAAAAGGGAAAAATGGCTGTCAAGAATGGTGGATTCTTAGTGATAGTGATAACCCCTAGTGATAACCCTAGTGGTAAATAAAGGGAGCCAGAAGAAGGGGAGAGGAGAAGAGGGGATGGAAGGGGAGGGAAAGGGGGAAATAAAGGAAAGAATAAAAACTGGTTTAAAGGACCACTGTTTTAGTTAAGCAAAAATGGCATAATTCAAATTTTAAGACAACCTCAGTTATGAAAGGAAATGAAATTAAGTACAAGATTTAAAAGTTGGTTATTAGCACAAAACAACATGATTTCCCAACAAATTCTTGAGTTCGAACTACATTCATGCCTTTGATAATATGCTGTGAAGACTAAGCACAGCCAGAGAGACTAAAGATATTTCTGTCATACAGAAATATCTTGAGTGTACTGTGGTGTGTTTGGTCATGGTTTGAAAGCTCCTAGTAGAATGTGATCTTATACTTAATATAAACTGCAACTATTTCCCCATGTTTGTGACCCAACCAAAGAAAAGTGACTTTTTCAATCACTTAAAATTCTAGAGAAAAGAAATTATCCACCTAATTATATTTACAAGAAGATATCAGCTGCTTCTGACATAAGGAGATAGATACCCATACTCAACCAGATGGACTGACGTCTTCTTTGAAATATTATAAACAGGAAATAGCAAATACCCTTCACACTCACAAAAATTTTTAGATTTTCTTTTGTTTTTTCCCCCAATAGTTTTAAATGTTGGTTATGTAAAACAATATGAATAAATTGAGTAAACCAAGGATGAAACTATCAGGAATCTATTCTCATCTGCTTTATTCTTATCTTTTGGCTTCTGATTCTTTTTATTTTATTTTTATTTTTATTTTTTATTTAAGAAAGGATTAATTAACAAAACCATAGGGTAAGAGGGGTACAACTCCACACAATTCCCACCACCCAATCTCCATATCCCACCCCCACCCCCTCGATAGCTTTCCCATTCTCCATCCCTCTGGGAGCATGGACCCAAAGTCATTGTGGGTTGCTTAGAAGGTAGAAGGTCTGGCTTCTGTAATTGCTTCCCCGCTGAACATGGGTGTTGACTGGTCGGTCCATACTCCCAGTCTGCCTCTCTTTCCCTAGTAGGGTGTGTCTCTGGGGAAGCTGAGCTCCAGGACATATTGGTGGGGTCTTCAATCCAGGGAGGCTCCTGATTTTTAATCATTTAATCCTGCTTTCCAGTTTACTACATTTCAGCCACCAAGGTGCAGATGTTATTATGATTCCATGCTGACTTCCCTGGGCAAATGACCTCACCAGTGCTTTCTGGAATCTCACCCCTCTAAAGTCCTATCCCACTAGGGAAAAGATAGAAACAGACTGGAGGTATAGATCAATCTGCCAATGTCCAGTTACAGAAGTCAAAACCCCACCTTCTGTATCCCATAACAAATTTTGGCCCATACTTCCAGAGGGTGAGAAACATTAGGAGAAGATGACCAGATGGCTCTGAATTCCAATTCCATAGGACCCAGAGACAGAAGAGGAAAAAAAGGAAGGCCACTTTGAAGTAATAATAGGTGTACGTATGACATAGAAAGAAACATAAGGCAGAACCACAGGAAAAAAAAGGGCAAATATGTATATAGATAGATAGGTAGATAGATGATATAGAAATAAGAGTCAACCCATATCTGTGACCTTGGGAGAACTACTGATATTTCCAGTGGAGGGAATGGGACACAGAACTCTGGCTGCTGGAATGGTATGGTACTATATCCCTGTTATCACATATTTTTGTAAATCACTAACAAAAAAAATATATATATATATATCAAGAATAATAGATGAAATATGCTTTATTTAGCATAAAGAATACTTGGAGCAGAAATCATCACAAAAGAATTCCCTTGTCAGGAGAAACATCTTGGGCTTTCATTCTTCTATGAAAGATATCCTAAAGAGAAGCTCATCTAGTCACTACTGTCATGAAATTATCAACAAGACTAACAAAGTTCCTTAATTAAATCTAGTGCTCAATGTGACTAGACAGGCAGAAAAAGAGCAAGTAGATTATTAAGATAATTTTTAGAATATTAAACATTAGAAAGGAAAAAAGAAGAACAGTAACCACGGGGAAAAAAAGAGGAGAGAAAATAGGGGAGGAGGGAAATTTCCCTCTGGTGACTTCTCTGGTTGGTAAAACAATCAAATCAACATTAGGCAGATTAGTAGAAGACAAAAACATGTGTAAAGATAATCTACATTGATGCAGGTTCTAAAGTCACTGGGGAACAGCAAGGGGACAAATCCTGAATTACAGAATGAAACTAGCATTTCAAGCTTCACAGAGAGAAGAGGAAACTCACATGCTGTGGGATGTGCATACTCATATGATGAAGGCCAGATGCTCTGCTGTTAGATGTTTTCTTTGTATATATATATATATTTCTGATAAGAAGCTTATTTCTGGGGAAAAAAATCCTCTTTTAGATAACATTGCTAATTTTCATTCTTCCTCAACCAAACTCAGCTCTAAAAAATCCACATGCCAAATCAGATTTTCTTGGGGGGGGTGTGTTCAGGATATTTTGGGAGGTCTACTCTTTAAGAGAGTAGGGTAGAAGCAAAAATGGAACTGTATATTTGAGGACTGGTGGGTACTAACCTAGCTATAGTAATCAGAAAATGTCGATCTGTGGGATTGACATTTTAGGTGGAGTGAAATGATAAAAAAAAAAGATGACATCTAAGGAAGAGTGTTCTATGGAGATGTTTAAGTAAATTGGAAAAATAATTGGTATAGATAAGGACAGAAATAAACTGTTCTTTGTCTGTGATTGGTGCGTTTAGGTTTTGTAGTTCTTTATGGTTCAGTTTTGGAAGGGCATATGTTTCTAGGAATTCTTCCATTCCTAGAAACATGGATGGGATGGGATGGGATGGGATGGGATGGGATGGGATGGGATGGGATGGGATGGGATGGGATGGGATGGGATGGGATGGGGGTGGGGGATCGGGGTGGGGATGGCATGGAATGGGATGAGATGAAAAGTAAATAAACAAAACAGTTTTATCTAGATTCATACCTGACCACATATCTAAATATCGTGGCCTAGTCATGTGATGAATTACTTGTGTTCATACTTGAATAAAGATGGCATTATTTACCTTTTATAGCAGAAAAAATCTCAGTGATACACATGAAAGAATGTTTCAGTTAGGAATAATTCAGGAATGTTTCAGTTAGGAATAATGTTTCAGTTGAGGAATAACATCATTGCAAAACTGGCCAGCTCCTCATGGGGCGCGAGCGCTTCCACACTACGATCATCATCTCTGGCACTATGCTATTCCACTGCAGAATACTGTGCCCCAGTATGGTTCCGTAGCCCCCATGTCCACTTGGTCGATTCCAAATTATATTCCTCCATGAGGATAATTTCTGGAACCATCCGTTCCACTCTGGTTCCATGGCTGCCAGTTCTTAGCAACATCGCCCTGCCAGATATTCTTCGGGATGCGGCATCATCTAAGTTCATTTCCCACGTCTTCGCTCAAGCGGACCTGCCAATATACGCGGATATCTTCGCCCACCCTGTCCAACGCTTGACGTCTCGTCACCCAGTCTGGTCCCCTACGCCTACACTGAACTTCTCTGTTCCAGACTCTTGGAAACAGAGTTGGCAGTCAGCTGAGGTAAAGAACAAACACCTCATCGCAGACCCCTGCAAGCGTCAACCTGGCTTTGACCTAGCACGTTATGATTGGGTCCTCCTCAATCGCTATCGAACAGGCCATGGCCGGTGCTCCGCTATGTTCCATCGCTGGGGAGCCAGAGACGACCCGAACTGCCCCTGTGGCTACAGACAATGACCCACATAGTCAACGACTGCCACCTCTCCAGATTCAAAGGAGGTCTCGAAACTTTACATCAGGCTCAACCTGACGCTGTTGACTGGCTATGGAAGAAGGGCAAACGCTAGAAGAAGATGAAGTTATTAAAATTACCACATACAGAAAGCTCACTCCATATCAGTTTCTTCACTGATTTCTGGACAATATAAAATTCCATTAAGTCACAGAGTTTTATTAATATTCCACATTTCTATCTACTTCTCTTTCTTTCCAGCTCTCTTATAAAATATTCTTGATATAGAAGAACTTTAAGAAGAAATTTAAGTAGCTTCAAGGAGAAAAAGAGGTTAGAAGCAGAAAGGAATCCATATTTCCCTGGACTGTATAATTGTCATACACCCATTGGTAGTTATTGCTGAGGGCATAAAAGGGCAACAATAATAACACACGCAGTGGTCTGGAAATTGTTACAGTGGGTTGAGTGCTGTACTTTCAAGCATGAGGTCCTGAGTTTGGCTTCTAGCACCACATATATTAACATGATGCCATGGTCTCTCCTTACCTCTATCATTCATTCCTCTTTAATTAATTAAAAAATTCCTCTTTAATTAATTAATTGAAATTAATCTCTAAAAAATAATAATACCATACTCTCAGGAGTCCACTCAATGTTTTCTCCTCCAATAAGCCACAAACTCCTCAATATTGCTTCACAGCTGAGAAATGACTGTGGGAAGTGAGAGTTCCAGCTCAGCTCTTATTGCATGGTGGTTTACAGTTGTCTATTCCTCAATGACTTTAGAAGGAATTGACTAAGTGTACCAAATGTAGCAAATGATTGCCAGAATGCATTCTTATATTTGATTATTTTCAAAACAGGCTATATTTAACGTGGAAAGGTATTTGAGGTTTACTTACTCTAGACAGGCAATGCTCACTACACTGATATCTTTAAAGCCATTTTTTTCAATTATCAATAAACTCAAGTTTATTTCCTTTTATTTTTTTTGAAATACAAGGATCTTAAGAGACTATGACAAACATTTAAGATTATCAAATTCCATCACTAGTTATGAGGCAGGAAGTATGCGTAAACCAGTTTGGTCCAATTGTAGTTGATGATAAGAAGTACTTGAATATGCCCTGAGGGTAGTATGACTTATAAGACATTAGAAAGACATTCTATTCAATTAACACTATTTACTGAATTCCTGCCATATTCACAACACTGGAGTAGGTGGAGTAGTGGCAGAAGAGATCAAGTGATAAATAAACTATAGTTTCTATTCTCTTCTTAAGTATAATCTTGAAAGAAATTAAGAGTACAACCTGTATTGCCACTAACAAAGAAAAGCTAATCAGTAACCCCAAAATAAAAACATTTTCTGTATGATTCAAGGAAGAGGGTTGAGACCATCATCTAATATCTACTTACTACTTTTGAAAATATCACTCTATTCTGTTCTTGGTCTTTAGATTAGGTTTTCTAAGAGCCCTTATAAATATATTTCTACAGGTGGTATCCAGCTAATATAGCACTTTATACTACAAATGATTTTAGGAGATCCAAGCTGTTGACCCCAGAATTCAGAATGAACATTCAGTGCCACTTATATCTTCTGTGCCCTCCACATCATCCATCATTTTTCCCCCACTCATGACTCCCTCCTTTGGTCTTTATTTCTTGAACCAAGTTCTAGAAATTTTTCTCCAGCAGACTTACTGAATTTGGCCTTTCCTTATACTAACTTTCAAGCTGGCTTCTTGTTCTGACCACCAAGATTTTAATATAGTTGAGTAACCAACTACATTCCTTCTATAACCTGGAGATCAGTCCAGCTTGAGAACTGGTTCCAATGACTAATTCAACAGCTGTTGAGTTTCAAAGAAGCTTCCGGTAGAATGGGCTGAAGTGATGTAATATCAGTACTGCAAAACCACACCCTTCCTCAGTTTACATTGCCATGTAGACTGTTTACAAAATTATTTCTAGTGCTTTCCTTTGTAGGATCTTGCCACTTGCCACAAAGAACTAGATGTTTCTAGGGATTGATTCTACTTCACCTATCTCTGTGCCACTTGTAAACTCTATACCACATGCCTTTGAAATCTGAACTCAGGTGTAATTCTTTCTATATATTTTTTGAAATTTTAAAAAAATATTTATTTATTCCCTTTTTGTTGCCATTGTTGTTTTACTGTTGTAGTTATCATTGTTGCTGTTATTGATGTTGTTGTATAGGAAAGAAAGAAATGGAGAGAGGAGGGGAAGACAGAGAGGAGAGAAAGATAGACACCTGCAGACCTGCTACATGGCTTGTGAAGCGACTCCCCTGCAGGTGGGGAGCTGGGGGCTCAACTGGGTTCCTTATGTAGGTCCTTGTGCTTTGCACCACATGTGCTTAACCGGCTGTGCTACTGCCCGACTCCCCTAGAACTGAAGATTTGAAAAAAATTTTACTTAGTGAGTTCATAGTGATTTATAAGCTTCTAAGATAATATAGTTCCACACTGTTCCTATCACCAAAATTCTGTGCCACCCCCCCATAGTTCTTCCAAAGTTTTAGAGACCAGTTGACTTTTCCCCCTTTTCATTCAATAGGACAGAGAGAAATTAAGAGGGAAGAGGCGATAGAGAAAGAGAGAGAAAGAGATACCTGAAGATCTGCTTTATCACTTTGTGAGGCATGCTCCCTGCCTGGGGGATTGGGGGCTTGTAGGTAGTAAGGTGTTTGCTTAATGGGGTGCACCACCACCCCCTTTTTTCTAAGTAAGAATTGAACCTGTTCTGTGTGGAAAACCTAACTTTTCTGATGCCTTGCTCTTTTCTTTGGCCACTCGTCAACAGTGCCTAGGTCTAAACAGTGCTCTTAATTCTCCACTACTCTTACCATTCTTTACCTATTGTTTTATTTATTCAATAAATCACTCATTTATCAGAAACTTAACTGAGTTCTTGTGGGGCCAGGCAGTGGCACACCTGGTTAAGTGTACACACTACAGTGCGTAAGGACCCAGGTTTAAACCACTGGTCCTCACCTGTAGGGGAAAAACTTCATAAGTGTTTAAGTAGAGCTGCAGGTGTCTCTCAGTCTCTTTCCCTCTCTATCTCCTCTTCCCCTCTCAATTTCTGTCTGGCTCTATTCAATAATAAATAAATAAATAAATAAAAATTTAAAAAGAAAAAATCATAATTGAGTTCTTGCTACCTGGAAAAGACTATTCTAAAGATAAGGAATTTATTGGGCAACAAACGAGATAAATGCTTCATTGAGCTTTTATGTCTTTATTACAGAATGGAAAAATCAATACATTGGTTCACTAAATGTCATTATAAAAGAAAATAATAAATACAAAGAAAAAGAAATTGGAGCAATTAGCTAAGAAGGAATGGAGTTAAATAGGATACTTTTATGTGAAAATGTTGGGAGATGAGAAAAAATTAACAAACATATTTGAGAAATAATGGTCAGTGACATAGGGGAAAAAAACAGGGGCTGCATGGTTCTGGAGCTCAAATGGCGGAGGTAAGACACGGAGGTCATTTGTTACTTGACAAAAGCAGTTCCACTGTAGTGATGGAAGTATACATCTCACTGGATTTATTTAAGAAATAATGAGATGGCTAACAGGCATATGAAAAAGAAAGCTAGTCAGAAAAATGCAAATTAAGACAACAAAGAGATACTACCTCCTGAAAAACGGCTTACAGAAACAACAGGTGCTGTCAATGTTGTGGGAAAAAAGGAGCCCTACTACTTTGCTGGTGGGGATGCAAATTAGTACAGCACTTCTAGAAAATAGTTTGGGGACTTCTGAAAACATTAGAAATGAACCTACCAGATGATTTGTCAATTTCTCCTTGAAGCATCTATCCAAAGACCACAAAACATTTAGAAAAAAGAAAAAAAAAAAAACCAAACACATCCATGTTTCTGACAATGCTATTTTTAATAGTCAACATTTAGAAACAACACTGTCCAACAACAAATGAATGGTCAAAGAAGTTGTGGCATATATACATAATGAAATACTACACAGCTGTAAGAAACAACAACATATTCTCCTTTGTTATATAGAATGAATGGAACTAGAGGGAATCATATCTCACTGAAAGATGAGATCAAAGAAACAAAGCAAAGAACACAACAGAGTGAATTTTCAATGGACTGTGGTCTATCACAGAAGATTTATGGAGTAAGAAGGCTGAAGAAAGGAGCACTACAAGGAGTTTGAGAACTCAAGTCCATATAGTGGAACAAGTTAATGGTTTATTGAGGGTGGGAAGTACTGGTATCTATCTTGTGGTGATATGGAACTTTACCCTTGTGACAACAACAGTTCTATAAGTAAACATTTTTCTCAATAAAGTGATATTGGACATGAGAGGAAAACAAAAGAATAGTGAGAAAAAGTACAAATGAGCACCATAATAAGATACCAGTATAATCCATTACATTGAGATAAAAGGACAACAAGTGTTACTAAGAATATGGAAAATAATATTGTTTGTGGCTACATAAATTGGTAAAAAGATCTTTGGCAAAGTATTTATCACTGCTTTATTAGCTAAACATAAGCATATGACCCAACTATTATACTCTTGGCTTTAAATTTAATAGGAATGAGTGCCTATATGTGACAAAAAAGTATAAAAATATGTATGACTTCATTTTCTATGTTAAACTAAATAAGAAAAAATTCAAATATACATGCACTGTAAAATAGCAGATAAGTTGTGTTGTGTTTGTACAACAGGTTTTGAGGACCTGTTGATACAGTTGAACCTGAGCTACTGATATTCTGCAGGCCCTCGCAGATAATATTCAATGAAAACAAGGTAAGCTCAAAAGAGTATATATCACAAGACTCCACTAATATCACATTCAAAAACAGGTAAAATTAATCTATAGTAATGGAGTAGGAAATATCACCAGCAGGGAGACAGTACCTGGGAAGGGGAACAAGAGAACCCTATGAGGACTGGTATTTTAATTTTAATCAGCATCATACTTGAACAATATTTACTTAATATCTGTGCACTTACTGAATGCAAGGCATACATCAATAAAAAAGGAATTAGAATTTGGAAAAGGGCCTTTTGTTTTCTCCTAATGCTGACATCAAAATTTAAGACTCATAGAGTTGGAAAAGGTTTAAAGCCCATCTGGTAGCAACTCCTTTCCTGGTAGCCTATGAGGCTTTCCAGTAACTGAGTTGGACCTGGGCCTATGGGTGGTAGTTCTTTGTCTACATATCTGTACTTGATTTTGGCCTACTCTTTCAGTGATAGTGGTATAGCTGCCAAGAGACAGAAAACCAGCTTAGAGTCAGTTTGAGGAGTGACTCCTAATGAGACATTTTCCCAAAGACGGATAAAGAATAGAGGAGCTCCCCAATGGAGGAGATGGGACATGGAACTCTAGTGGTGGAAACTGTGTGGAATTGTGCCCCTGTTATCTTCCAATCTTGTTAATCATTATTGAATCATTAGTATAAATAAATAAATATGATCAAAGTAATGTCACAGATTCAACAAAATACCTCAACTTGTTCTGAAGTTGCGTTTCAGGTCATTCTCTTGGGGAACTTTTCTTTTTGTATGGATTTAAAAGAAAGTAATCTTGCAGCATAAACTAAGTCCTTGAAGTCAAATAAATTTCCAGAGTCACACACCTTTCCATGCTAAAGAACACACCTCAAGTCACGTGAAGATACTTTATTTGGTCTGCTACAGGGCATGTGGCAACAGTACAGTGAATTCAACTGAGTGGGAGGAGGCAGAAGGAGGTTTCTGCACTGGAGGTAATACTCCAGCCTTATTTTTTGCTTCTAACAAAGTCACATTATAAAGGACATTTTCTCTCCCCTCCAGTATGTACAAATTCCAGAGGTAGCATATGGCTGTGGGACCAGTTGGGATATTTGTGGAGAGACCGTTGATTTTGTAAGAAGTAGGGTCAATGAATGGAGAGAAGTGGCAGGGAAACCAGGCCCTGCAATTGAGCTGTAGGAAGTTATATAACAGAGGTTTCATCATCATAGTTTACTGAATCATTGTTCACCTGTATGGACATGAGTCAAAACTTACAAACACACACACAACAGTCTAGATTATACTACTGGGGACTATGAATCTTAAAACATTCACTTTGATAATTTGAATATGTCATACACAATGATGGCATAGGCAATACAAACATGATAATTTAGAGATCAAAAAGACACTCACAGGCTATAGATATCACTAAATATGCTGAAAATGAGTACATTTTGTATAACAGACCTGCCAAGGCAAATTCAAATAAGCTTTAAAGTGTTTAAATAGTATCATTTTGCACGTACTAAATGAGAAAATAACGTTAATGACAACAAAGACTAAAGTATGGGAGGGAATAAAGTATAGGAAAACAGATACTCATATATAAAAGTATAAATGTATATATATTTTACATAATATGGGAATATTAAACAAAATATTCCAAAATATAAATTAATATAACTAGGGATCATAATTTTAGGAATTTTAAAAAGCATAACAGTTTTTAGAGAATGTGCTATTGGCATAATAGGGTGGCATATTAGAGTTGAAATATTTTAAGAGAAAAATTCACTGATATAGAAATATGAAATTCTGTTCAAAGCAAACTACTGAGTAGAACAGAACATTAAAATAAAATGTGAAATAGCATGATCCTATGTAAGTATATTGTAAACAAATGTGTAACAGTGCACCTACAAAAAAGTTAGATAATCTTTCCATAAACCGTGCTCACCTCAAAAATATGATTTCTGTTAAAATGCTTCAATCCTTTTTATGACTAAGTTTCCACAAATTAGATGGAAATAAAGAAACAAAGTAAGTATCTTAAAGCTTACCATTAATATCTGAGGCATTAGGTCAGAGCTTGGAAGGCTAATTAGAATCTCTGGGGCTATTCTGACTTATCCCCTATTCTCAGGCTCAAACGATGTTGTGCTTTGCAGATGTTCCATCAGGCTAGTGCCAGTTCCCACGAGAGTTGGGACATTCTCGGAGCGCCTGTTCCGCCATGTTGTCCCCTCAGGCTAGTGCCAGTTCCCATGAGAGTTAATATGATATTCTTGAAGTGCCCTTCCCAACCAATCCTGTCCCGGCTCATCACTCCCGGTTTGTGCTCAGTTTTCACCTCAGTGGTTAGACGCATAAAAGGGTGCTGCACGAGGTGGCCATTTTGGCTAGCTCCATGTGGCCCGAACCACTTCGCTCTCACCCAACTCTGAGGTGCCCGCACAAATAAAGAATTGTGTTCCCTCTCCGCTCCAGATCTTCTTCTTCTCTCTCTCTCTCTCTCTCTCTCTCTCTCTCTCTCTCTCCTCTGCATCGCAACATGACAATGTTGGAAAAGTATTCCAGTGGTTTTATTGTACAGTGACAGTTGGGGAGAATGTCCTGGGGATTGTGGTTCTCAAAGTGGTTTCAGGGTAGCATCATAAGGCATCACTCGGTAACCATAACAAAGGCAAGTTATTCTCCTAGGCCTAGAAAGCCTGGTAGCGGGGGCCCACTAGTCTGGGCTCTGCAGGTCATCTGGTGATTTCAACCTAACATATGAAGAATGCTTCATCAGCTACACTGTTGTCAGTTTTCAGATTACCCATAGGAATACCATTTTTAAAAGTCTGCTCAGTGTACCACATACTAGTCAGTTGACTGATCTATTCTGGATATCAGCATAATTGTTCATTTTCAAATGTCAACAATTAATCAGGTAAAAGGGAATTTTCTCTGTGTTGGTGCATCTAGACAGTAATATTCTGAAATTAAACTGAAACAGGAGAGAAAGTATGGCTTCTACTTCAACATGTGGCAACTTACTATCAATTCCTAGAAACTTTATTGCACTGTCACAGTGGGCAAATCTTTCCCTACAATAATGCACCCTCCCTGACAGAGCCAAGGAAAACTTTTCCATATGCAATGCAGAACATACCACCTCTACATTAAGGCTGAGAAACCAAATAGTTTCCCTTGCACATAAGAGAAAGGCTAAATTTCATAAGAGAGATGAAGCAATTGCTGGTCTGATGCATGTTTCCATCCCCATTCCTCCTGTTCTTGGTCATGTTGTCCTCCGTGTTATCCAGACTCACCCCAATTTCCCTCCTGCCAACTCTGTAATATTCTGTAGCCTCTATCAAGAACAGACTCTCCTTTTCATTTTTGTTTATTTCTTTCCTGCTCCTCCTTCAAATCTCAGGTATAACCTACACAAGTTAGCCTTAAACTGATATCTGCCTGCCCTCTCCTTCTAACTATGCCAGACTTCTGTTTCATGTTTTGATGAGCACAGTTTTTCTTCTTCAGAGAATCAGTCCTAGATGCCATCTTATATCTATCTGGAGACTCTTTAACTAATACCAACTTCCCCACCATTTGGCCACTTATATCCCTGGTACATAGTTTATATAGTACTGACATAAAGAAAGGAATCAAGAGTGTGTTAACTAACTGGATAAACATATGAATGAATGAGTGAATTAATGAATGAATGACAGTCTAGCTATAATGACAGGATTTCTACTACTGAAGTTGTAGACAACAGTCATTGATTTTCATCACACCACTACATATCCACATGCCTCCTTCCAGGTCCTTGTGACCTTTTAAATATTTATTTATTTTTATGAGAAAAAAAAAGACCAGAGGACCACTCAGTTCAGCATATGAAGATCTAGTTATCTAATCCACACTTCAGACGTGTGATCCCTGTACTCTAATGATGCTCTAAGCTATCTCCCAGCACAGAAGTCCGTAAAAGCTACTAGGCAGAGCAACAAAGCATTTACTTGTGCTTCTTTGTGTGTTACCACAGTCTACATCTTGGCTAAAAGGAGAAGAGTGCACTAGAAGTCAAGTGTTCTATCAGCTCAGAGTGCCCATCTCTAGAGAACACACACTAGCTTTGCTGTGCTATGTTGGTTGAAACGGATTGCTTTCTGGTATTAGATTAGCAGTCACTGCTCATCAACCTTATTCATCTGAGCTTATTCTAGCCAGCTTATACTTCATATACCTAAAGTCAAAGACAAAGTAAAAAATAAGTGATCAACTGTGTGTGGAGAATTAACTCTAAAAGCAAAGCAAAGCTTCTACCTCTCTATCCAGTGATATGAGTCCCTCTGGAAGCCCAAAGTGGTTGAGGGGGTACAAGAAGCCTGGATGAATCCTCTCTATTCTGAAGGAGAGACTGACTTGCCACCAGCAAGGGTGGATATAAAACGAGAATAAAATTTCATTTTTAAAGGATTAAAATTTGACTACAATATCATATATTAAAATACCATTTTTGTTCAAATAAGGAGTTTAATAATATGAAAAAAGATCCCCAGACATACATAGTCTTAGGTTTACTTCACAGAAGTTCTGCACCATACAGGGGAAAGCTATGGTGCAATGGTATGTCCACTCTGCCCCTCTGACACTATTGCTCTATCTATAAAAAGTCAGTCTGCAATGGTGAAGCCCCAGTGGTTTAAAAAAAAACATTAAAAAAAAATCTTACACTGAGGACACACTGGGGAAAGTTCTGCATAAATTTATCCAGGAGTTGAGGTTGAAGATAGGAAAAATTAGGGTGTTAAAGCATCTTGGTTAAGTTTATTGTTCTCTTTTTGAAAACCAAAAAAGCAAGGTTTTGATCTAGATGATATAAATAATTAATTGGGAAATAAAATATAGTAAAGATAAGAGAATCAATACATTAAACAACATGAGTATAGATATTATAAGAAAAAATAGAATATACAGCATTTGAAATAGTTGGAGAAAACTATCATACTGGCCAATGGCCCACAAAAAAGGGCAGGGACAGTTATTCTCATATAAGACATGACAGACTTTAAAATACATAAAATTAAAAAAGATGGGGATAGACACTACTTAATGCTCAGTGGATCAATCAAGAAAACTTAACAATTATTAACATCTATGCACCCAATGAGAAGCCATCTAAATACATCAAACATCTACTGAAAGAGCTACAGAAATATATTAACAGCAACACAGTAATAGTAGGGGACTTCAGCACCCCACTCTCTCAACTTGACAGATCACACAGAAAGAAATTCAAGAAATAAATAACGGAGCTAAATGAAGAGATAAATAAACTAAAACTATTAGATATTTTCAGAGTCATTCATCGCAATAAACTGGAATACACATTCTAGTCAAGTCCACCTGGCTCATTCTCAAGGATAGACCATATGTTAGGCCACAAAGACAGCATCAGCCAATTCAAAAGCATTGAAATCATCCCAAGCATCTTCTCAGACCACAGTGGAATTAAACTAACGCATAACAGTAAACAAAATATAAGTGAAAGTCCAAAAATGTGGAAACTCAGCAACTACTTAACAACTATTGGGTCAAAGAGGAAATAGAGGAATAAATCAAAATGTTTTGAGAGTTAAATGAAAATGAAGACACAAGCTATCAAAATATTTGGGACACAGCTAAGGCAGTACTAAGAGGGATGTTCATAGCCATACAACCACACATTAGAAAACAAGAGAAAACACAAAGAAAAAGCCTGATTACACACCTTAAAGACCTACAAGAAGAATAACAAATGAAACCCAAAGGAACCAGAAGGAGAGAAATCACTAAAGTTAGGGCAGAAATCAATAACACTGAAAATAAGAAAACCATACAAAAGATAAAAGAAAATAAACGTTGGTTATTTGAAAGAGTGAACAAAACTGACAAACCTTTAGCCACACTCACAAAACAAAAAAGGAAGAATATCCAAATAAATCAGAGCATAAATGAAAGAGGAGCTATCACAACAGACACCACAGAAATTCAACATATCATGAGGCTTCTATGAACAACTATATGCCACCAAGGTGGAGAACCTGGAAGAAATGGATAATTTCCCAGATATCTATGAAATTCCAAAACTAAGTAAAGAGGAACTAGATAACATGAAAAGGCCCATCACAGCTAATGAAATTGAGACAGTTATAAAAAATATTCTCTAAAACCAAAGTCCAGGACCAGATGGTTTTACAAATAAATTCTACAAAACCTTCAAAGAAGAACTAATAACTCTACTTTTAAAAGTCTTCCAGAAGACTGAAGACACTGGAATACTCCCTTCCAGCTTCTAAGAAGCCACCATCACTTTGATACCAAAAGCACACAGAGACACAACCAAAAAAGAAAACTACAGACCAATATCTCTGATGAACATAGATACTAAAATATTGAACAAAATTCTAGCCAACCAGATACAACAGTATTTATAAATATTGTCATCATGACCAAGTGGGGTTTATCCCAGGCATGCAAGGTTGGTTTAATAAATGTAAATAAATCAACATGATCCAAAACATCAACAAAATCAAGATGAAAAACCACATGGTCATATCAATAGATGGCAGAGAAAGCCTTTGACAAAAAAAATACATCCTTTTATGGTTAAAACACTACAAAAAATGGGAATAGATGGAAAATTCCTCAAGATAGTGGAGTCTATAGATAGCAAACCTACAGCCAACATCATACTCAATGGTGAAAAACTGGAAGCATTTCCCTTAAGTTCAGGTACTAGACAGGGCTGACCACTATCACCAATACTATTCAACATAGTGTTGGAAGTTCTTGCCATAGCAATCAGGTAGGAGCAAGAAATTAAAGGTATACAGATTGGAAGAGAAGAAGTCAAACTCTCCCTGTTTGCAGATGACATGATAGTATACCTAGAAAAACCCAAGGAATCCAGCAATAAGTTTTTAGAAATCATCAGGCAATACAGTAAGGTGTCAAGCTACAAAATTGACATTCAAAAGTCAGTGACATTCCTCTATGCAAACACTAAGTTAGAAGAAGTTGAAATCCAGAAATTAATTCCTTTTACTATAGCAACAAAAACAATAAAATATCTAGGAATAAACCTAACCAAAGAAGTAAAAAACTTGTATACTGAAAATTATGAGTCACTATTCAAGGAAATTGAAAAAGACACAAAGAAGTGGAAAGATATTCCATGTTCATGGGTTGGAAGAATTAACATCATCAAAATGAATATACTACCTAGAGCCATATACAAATTTAATGCAGTCCACATCAAGACCCCAACCACATTTTTTGGAGGATAGAACAAATGCTACAAATGTTTATCTGGGACCAGAAAAGACCTAGAATTGCCAAAACAATCTTGAGAAGAAAGAACAGAACCGGAGGCATCACACTCCTCAATCTCAAATTGTATTATAAGGCCATTGTCATCAAAACTGCTTGGTACTGGAGCATGAATAGACACACTGATCAGTGGAATAGAATTGAGAGCCTAGAAGTAAGCCCCCACACCTAAGGACATCTAATCTTTGACAAAGGTGCCCAGACTATTAAATGGGGAAAGCAGAGTCTCTTCAACAAATGGTGTTGGAAACAGTGGGTTGAAACATGCAGAAGAATGAAACTGAGCAACTATATTTCACCAAATACAAAAATAAATTCCAAGTGGATCAAGGACTTGGATGTTAGACCAGAAACTATCAGATACTTAGAGTAAAATATTGGCAGAACTCTTTTCCGCATAAATTTTAAAGACATATTCAATGAAACAAATCCAATCACAAAGGCAAGCATAAACCTACGGGACTATATCAATTAAAAAGCTTCTTCACAGCTAAAGAAACTACTATCCAAACCAAGAGACCCCTCACAGAATGTGAGAAGATCTTTACATGCTATACATCAGACAAGAGGCTAATAACCAGAATAAATAGCTTGCCAAACTCAACAACAAGAAAACAAATAACCCCATCCAAAAATGGGGAGAGGACATGGACAGAATATTCACCACTGGAGAGACCCCAAAGTCTGAGAAACACATGAAAAAATGCCCCAAGTCTTTGATTGTCAGAGAAATGCAAATAAAAACAATGAGCTACCACTTCACTCCTGTGAGAATGTCATACATCAGAAAAGGTAACAGCAGCAAATGCTGGAGAGGTTGTGGGGTCAAAGGAACCCTCCTGCACTGCTGGTTGGAATGTAAATTGGTCCAGCCTCTGTGGAGAACAGTCTGGAGAACTCTCAGAAGGCTAGAAATGGACCTACCCTATGATCCTGCAATTCCTCTCCTGGGGATATATCCTAAGGAACCCAACACACCCATTAAAAATATCTATGTGCACATATGTTCTTAGCAGTACAATTTCTAATAGCCAAAACCTGGAAGCAATCCAGGTGTCCAACACAGATGAGTGGCTGAGCAAATTGTGATATATATATATATCTCAGCTAAAAAAATGGTGACTTCACCATTTTCAGCCAAACTTGGACTGTCCTTGAAAAATTCATGTTAAGTAAAATAAGTCAGAAACAGAAGGATGAATATGGGATGATCTCACACTCAGTCAGAAGTTGAAAAAAAAAAAAAGAAAAAACAAAAAAAAAGGAAAAAAAAAAAAACGAGAAAAAAAAAAAAAGAAGTTGAAAAACAAGATCAGAAGAGAAAACACAATTAGAACCTGAACTGGAATTGGCGTATTACACCAAAGTAAAATACTCTGGTACTCTGGGGTGGGTCAGGGGGAATACAGGTCCAAGAAAGATGACAGAGAACCTAAAGGGGGTGTATTGCTATATGGAAAACTGAGAGATGTTATGCATATACAAACTATTGTATTAACTATTGAATGTAAAACATTACTTCCCCAATAAAGAAATTTAAAAAAAAAGAAAGAAATAGTTGGAGGAAAAATAAACAATCTATCCCTGAACTTAAGGGAAATGCTTCCAGTTTTTCACCATTGAGTATGATGTTGGCTGTAGGTTTGCTATCTATAGACTCCACTATCAGGAAAAAGGAATAAAGGAACCAGAAACAGCCATGGAGATGAATGGAGATAAACTGAGTTGTGTACAGGTAATGAGTCAGTATCTGTTGGAGGCTTGGGGAAGAGGCAGAACTAAAAGACACCATACTTTGAAAGACAAGATCTCCATGCTTTAATGAGTGTTAAGTTTATATGATGGTAGCTAGCTTTTACTCAGCCACAGTGTTAATCAGATAAAGCTATTTGGTAAAAGGAATTTTGTTTCCCTTTCCCTGTTCCACAAAGACATTCTTGGAAGTCTGGCCAATGTTTCAGTTGTGAATCAACAAGATTCTTGTTAGATAAAAAAGGAGGTCAGATAATCAACCATAACAAGAAATTGGTTAAAGTGTCACAGATACATTCTCTTCATGGATTTGTTACCTATACCATGAACTGAGTATGATGGAGTTTTTTTTCTTCTTTTCTTCTTTTCTTCCTTCCTTCCTCCCTCCCTCACTTCCTTCCTTTCTTCCTTTCCTTCTTCCTTCCTTCCTTTTTTCTATTTATTGTCACCAGCACTATGAATCCACTGCTCCTGGTTGCCATATATATGATAAAACAGAGAGAAACTGAAATAGGAAGAAGAGGTAAAGAGGAGAGGAGATGGGGGGAGTGGAGAATACAAGACCAAGAAGAATGACAGAGGACCTAGTGGGGGTTGTATTGTTATATGGAAAACTGAGAAATGTTATGCGAGTACAAACTATTGTATTTACTGTTGAATGTAAAACATTAATTCCCCAATAAAGAAATTTAAATAAAAAGAGGGGAAGGGAACATAGTCATTTGCAGAACTGCTTCACCACTTGTGAAGCATGCCCTTTGAGGAGCAGGGACTTAAACCCTGATTCTGTGCTTAACCAGGTATGCCTCTGTCTGGCCCCTGGAGTTTTTTTTTTTTTTTTTGGTTGTTTGTTTGTTTTTGTTAATTTTTCTTTTTTTTTCTTTTTTTGGTTCAATATATATCTTTGTCAACATTACAAAATTGGGGACCAAAAGAACCTTAAGAAGCAAACATCCAGGCCAGTAAAACAGCTCAGCTGGAGAGTGAAATATGTTGCCATTTTGTGTGCATGACCCAGATTTGAGCACATTCCTCACATAACTGAAGAAAACTCCAGTGCTGTGGTTTCTTTCACTCTCTCCCCCTTTCTATCTCTAGCTAATGAAATAAAATATATAAAAGAGATTAACAACCCTGAACATGCGAAGTCTATATATTTGGTATACATCCATCTATCCAGCCAGCCAGCCAGCATCTATCTGTCTTTTCACCCATTTATTTTCCCCAGTATTTCAAAATATTGGTAGTTGAAAATAAAATAAATTAGTTTTTTGCTTTGAATTAGCTCACATCAGCACTAATCTCTTTTCTTGAACATTCCAGTTTCAAAGGGATGACTGGTCTTTTACTTTCTCAAGACAGGATGATAATGGGAGACACATGCATTTTGGTGTGAGAAAAGTCTTCAGGGTAAGTCCCCTGATACTTTCCATATGGGATTAATGTTCGTTGGATGAAGAAATGTCAAATGAACTTAGAAGGCACAATTCTCCAGGGTATGTCCAAGTCTAGATGCTTTCCTGTATGTGTGTGGCTGGGATTAAAGGATGGTTTGAGGTTTGAAAGGCTGATTCAAAACCAGCACTGAGGTAAGAAGAGGTGCATTTTGGAGAGGGATGTCTGTCCTACAACGAGTAGTCATGGGACATTCATATTCCTGAGAGTGGAGACATGTCCCCGGAGGGGGAAATGATGGGGAAAGATGACCAGAGGGCTCGGAACCCCAGTTCCACCAGGATTTAAAGTGTCTGTCACCAGAAATCTTGTTTTAATACCATCACTAAAAGGGAGGCAAATCTTGAAAACATCAGAGGAAGTAAGGCACTGTTTCACTTAGCTGAGAGAGAAGAGGAAAAAAAGGAAGGATACCAGGAAGTAGTGATTGGGATATGTATGACTTGAAAAGAAAGTGAAGGCAGGCCATAGAAAAAAATGAGCAAAATTAACCAAACACAGATATAGATAAAGATACAGTGATAGATATAAAGTCAACCTACATATGTGACTTTGAAAGAAGTACTGCAGTTTCTAATGGCTGGGATGGGAACACAGAACTCAGATGGTGGGAATAGACTGGAATTATACTCCTATTATCTTATAATTTTGTAAATCAATATTAAATCACTAATAATACAGAATATGAAAAAATTCTCTTTCATTATTATAGCCCATCTTTAATTATAAAAAATTTGAATTTTTATCTACTCCTCAGAGACTACACAAATGATTAGTTCAATGAAGACTTTTAGATATGTAATCAATGCAATTACTTACAGTTTAGAAATATTGTCTATCATTATTTCTCTCTTGAATCCATCTAGACTGTCATTCATAGTCATCATGTCACTCCATGCTAACTTTATTTCTTTCTTATATTTTTTAATTTTATTGCCACCAGGGCTATTGCTGCAGCTACACCATTCCCAGTGACCTTTTTTTTCTTTCCTTCTTCCTTTCTATTTTTATTTCAGATAGAAATTGAAAGGGGGAGGGAGAAGCAGAGATAGAGAGAGAGAGAAAGATAGATAGATACCTGTAGAGTAGGAGCCTTTTCACATCATTCTCCTTATAAGCTGAGAAAAAACATGAAGAATTGCCTCAAAACTCACCAAATACTACCAGGATTTATTCAGAAACTCACTAGAACTAAGGACCCTGAGGCATGAGAGTCTCTTTGCACAATCATTGTGCAACCTATCCCCCACCTGTTTTATCTCTTGGTAACAAGTGAGTGATTAATCCAAAAACCTACTTATTATTAAAAAGAAACAAACAACAACAAAAAAAACCTCAGGGTTTACTCTGCAGGGAAAATAATAACATACAAATCACCAACAACATAACAAGGTTTA
This sequence comes from Erinaceus europaeus, assembly GCF_950295315.1. Taxonomy (NCBI): domain Eukaryota; kingdom Metazoa; phylum Chordata; class Mammalia; order Eulipotyphla; family Erinaceidae; genus Erinaceus; species Erinaceus europaeus. The sequence continues at coordinate 51,263,779 of NC_080170.1, read as the reverse complement.
ATAGTCACTGTGCTTCACTTCAGATACTATGATAAAACAAAACAGCTATTAAGATTTGCAACTGTGAACTCTTAAGCACCTTACTTACACACAAGTCAATCCTGACAAGTGTGATCAGTGGATAGAAAAGTAGTGAAGAAAGGACCCTTTAAGACTATAAAAGTTGTATTCAGCATAAGATGCCTTCCTGCTGTTCCAATCATCCATTTCTCCCTTCAATTTGAACATAAAAGACCCTACCAAAAGCAGTTGTCTCAATATTAGACTAACAGCTTCACACATTCCTGAAACATGCTAAAAGCTAAAGGTAACCAACTACAGGGATCCAAGAACCAACTGACAAGAAACCAACATACACCTTACAGCAACACCTAGGACATTTGTGTAAATTTCATAACACACCAAGTATAATAAAGAAACTGAAAAAGAAATATTGAAGAAATGAACCAAGACAAAAGTCAGAAAAAAATTCCAAAAAAGCTAGAAGCAAATAAGAATAAGGACAACATCCAGGCATTAATCAAGACAATAATCACAGGAGTAAGGAAAGGTTTGGAAGGTAACATGATCAGAAATGGAGAAACAACAAATGAGACTCTGAAAGAAAACACTATCTCAAGGTAATTAGAGAACTGAAAGCTGAAATCGCTGAGTTAAAAGCAAAACTAGCTGAACAAACTAATATAAACAAAATAGCCGAGCTTCAGAAAACAACAGAGGGGAGAAAGATAGAATAAATGATTCACAAAACAGAATTAGCAAGACTAAGGATGAATTAGAGGAAACAAAGAAAGAATTAAGGTAATTAAAAAAAAGAGGTATTGAAAACAACAGAGACATGTGGGATGACTTAAAAAGAAATAATTTACACATTATAGGCCTAGCAGAGGAAGAAAGAGAGGGAGGTGAAGAAAACCTTCTAAAGGACACAATAGCTGAGAATTTCCCCACTTAAACAACATAAAGGACATAAAGGATCAAGAATCAAAGAGAGTCCCAAACAAAATTGACCTAGACCCAAAGACATCAGACACATCATATTTAGAATTAAAAGGAATAAGAATAAAGAAAGAATCCTGAAGGCTGCAAGAGAAAAACAGAGTCACCCACAGAGGAAAACCTATAAGATTAGCAGCAGGTTTCTCCACACAAACACTAACTACCAGAAGAGAATGGTAAGATATCTATCAAGTGCTCAATGAGCAAGGCTTTCAACTAAGACTACTATATCCCACTAGACTATCATTCAGACTAGAAGGAGGCATGAAAACCTTCTCTGACAAGCAACAGCTGAAGGAATCAACTATCACCAAGCCTGCCCTGAAAGAAGTTCTGAAAGGTCTCCTATAAAGTCAGACCACCATAAATATGCCATATATCAAAACACTCTGAAAATTTAGAATAATGGCATTAAAATATCTTAAATCTATAATATCAGTAAATATCAGTGGCCTGAATTTACCTACTAAAAGGCACAAGGTAGGAAAATGGATCAGAAAATACAAACCAACCATTTTCTACTTGTAGGAATACCACCCAACTTAAAATAACAAACTAAAATTTAAAACTAAAACTTAAAGAACAAAGACTAAAAGTGAAAAGATGAAAATTGTCATACAAGCTAATGGACCCCCCAAAATGGCAGGAACAACTGTGCTTATATCTGATGTAGTAGACTTTAAATAAAGTTTAAAAAGATAGGGATGGACATTACTTAATGCTCATAGGATCAGTTAATCAAGAGGACTTACCAATTATTAACAGATATGTACCTAATGAGAGGCCATCTAAATATAGCAAACATCTACTGAAAAAACTATAGCAATATATTAACATCAACACTTAACAAATACAAAATTAGTAAAATCCCAAAATATGGAAACTCAACAGTATAGTCCTTAACAACTACTGGGTCAAAGAGGAAATTAAAGGAGAAATTAAAATGTTTCAAGAAGTCAATGAAAGTGAAGACACAAGCTATCAAAATATTTGGGATATAGCCAAGACAGTATTGAGAGGGAAATCCATAGCCACACAAGCATACATTAGAGGACAAGAAAAAGCTCAAGTAAACAGCCTGACTGCATACCTTAAAGACTTAGATGAAGAAGAACAAAACAACCGGAAGTACTGAAATAACTAAAATCAGGGCAGAAATAAATATATTGAAAATAAGAGAGCCATACTAAACGTCAACAAAGCTAAGTTTTGGTTCTTTGAAAAAAATAAACAAAATCTACAAACCCTTAGCCAGATTAAAAAAGAAGACTCAAATAAATAGGATTGAAAATAAAAGAGGAAATATCATAACAGACAACACAGAAATCCAATGTATCATGCAAGGCTTCTATTTACAACTATATGTAACCAAGCTATAGAACCTAGAAGAAATAGACAACTTACTAGATACCTACAAACTTTCAAAATTAAACAAAGAGGAGCTAGAAAATATGAATAGGCCAATCACAGCCAAAGAAATTGAAATAGTTATAAAAAACCTTCCTAACAATACACATCCTGGACAAAATAGTTTTACAAATGAATTCTACAAAATCTTCAAGGAAGAGTTAATACTTCTAACGCTCTTCCAGAAGACTGAAGACACAAAAATACTACCTCCCATCTTCTATGAAGTGAAAATCACCCTGATACCAAAACCAGATGAGGACACAACAAAATTAATAAGTATATAAATAAAACTATAGACCAATATCTATGATTAACATAGATGTTAAAATATTAAACAAAATCCTAACCAAGTAGATATAACGGTATATTAAAAAGACTGCTCATCATGACCAAGTACGGTTTATCCCAGGGATGCAAGATTGGCTTAATATATATAAATCAATCAATGTGATCCACCACATCAATAAAAGCAAGACCAAAAACCACATGACTATATAAGTAGACTGCATAGAAAGCCTTTGACAAAACCCATCACCTATTCACGATTTAAAAAACTATGAAAAATGGGAACAGATGGAAAATTCCTTAAGATAGTGAAGTTTTCTTTCCCTCAATCACTCTTAAGTCTAACTTTTAATATAAAGTAAGGACGATAAAGTTGTATAAGGGGAAGAGACCAGCACACTATAATGATGACCCTTCTGGTCACTACCAGACCACCCATCATTTCTGGCCCTATTTAGGGAATCCTAGGATTCTCACATAGATAAAATGGGCTTAGATCTCTAACAGATCCCTCTCTCCATCATCACTGATTATCTCCATTACATACAGCATAATAAACCCTTTTGTGGGCATCTACAGGACCTTGCCCTCAATTTAGAATAATAGTGGTAGAAGTTGTCCCATTCTATGAAGGGAGGCTGGGTCAACATACTCTGCCACACAAGGTAAATTGTTTCTGAAGTGAGGGCAGCCTAGAATGTTCCTAGCTATAACCATGGAATTTGAGTTCAAACTGACTGAGACGTGGAGGTTATATGGGCTCCTGTGCTAAATATGAATAGACATAGGCTTTAGGTCAGATCAATGGGCTTTAAAGTTAATGGCATTTGGAAGCTAATCACTGCCTGATCCAGCTTTCTAATCCTATTCCCAACTTCGACACCATCTCCCCAGAAAATACTTTTAACCCACCAGCATGTTAGTGGTGAGGCTCAGGCAAAATTGATAAATTCATGAGCCCCTTGGAATATGCCTAAAATAGACTTCCTAGCTTCTTCCAATATGAAGACCTCTGTTTTTCTCTTGTAGCCTTCAGGATCTTTTCTTTATAGCTAGTCCTTTTCATTCTACATATGATGAGTCTTGGTGTCTTTAAGTCTGGGTTAATTCTGTTTGGGACCCTCTGGGCTTCTTGAACCTTTGTGTCTTTTATGTTGTCTAGACTAGAGAAGTTCTCAGTGTTATGTCCTATAATAATATGCTTTTCCCCCCCTCTCTCTTTCTACCTCTGGTAAGCCAATAATGTGTATATTATTTCTTTTGAAGTCATCCCACATGTTTCTGTTGTTGTCTTCAGTATCTCTTAATCTCTTTTTTTAGGTCTCTTATTTCCTTCTTAATTCCTCTAATTCATCCTTGATCTTGCTAATTCTGTTTTGTGCCTCACTTGTTCTATTCTCTCTCCCCTATGTTGTTTTCTGTAGCTCAGATATTTTGTTTCCCTGTTCTGATACTGTATTAGCTTGTTCAGCTAGTTGTGCTCTTAACTCAGATATTTCAGCTTTCAGCTCTATAATTATCTTGAGATAATTAGTGTTTTCTTTCAGGGTCTCATTTGTTGTTTCCCCATTTCTGATTCTTTACTTTCAAACTCTTTCTTTACTCCTATGAATAATTCCTCAATTAGTGTTTGAATGTTAACCTCATTCTTATGTACTTCTTTCTACCTTTGGGGGGCTTTTAGTGAGCTTTTGTCTTTATTCATTTCTCAAATGTTTCTTCTTGGTTTAACCATTGTATGTAGTGTTTTATGAGGTCCCTCTCTGTGTACTTTTCAATCCACTAGTCACATTTGGCTGGATTGACTTGTGTCTAAGTAATGAACTTAAAAGAGTTCACAGTTGTGGAAATTAACAGTTGTTTGAATGTTATCTCAATCCCTGAGTAGAAGCATAGTGACTGTTAAAGCCTCTTTTGTTCTTTTTCTTCCCTGTAGGCTATGGGAAGAAACCTGAGGGTATTTTAAGTATAAGTAGGTTTTTTAGCTTAATCACTCACACCTGACCAAGAGATAAATCAGGGTGGGGGGAGAGTTAGCACAGTGGTTATGCAAAGAGACTCCCACACCCCAAGGATCCAAAGTTTTGGGTTCAATTCAGCTGCTCTATGAACAGTCAGAGCCAAGGTAGGCAGCACTACTTGGCCCTGTGAGTTTCCAAACAAATCCAGTTTATACTCTGTGGGTTATACAGCAATTATTCACTGTGTTTCCCAAATCATCAGAATAATGTGGAAAGGATCCCAATATACAGCCCACCTCTAGTCCAATGGGGTGTAAATCTTCTGAATTTCTCGGCCAGTTCTCTGCCCCCCACCCCAATGTTAGCATGGGGCCTCCAGACTGCTGCTCCAGCCTCTGTGGGGCAGTAGCAATGTAGACTCACAGTGCATTTGGTGAGCCTTAGGTGAGTCCTCTCCTCCCCTCAGCAGTCTTTTTGTTGGTAAAACTGACTGGAGGTGGCACCTCACCAGCTGCTGGGGAGTAGATACAAGCTTTAGCCCCCAGAATCTCTACTGAGTCTCCTCTCTCTTCACGAGTCACACATATTTGCATTCACCAGTGATTTGTGGGGTTCCCAAAGTAGCTCTAATCTTGTCTTGTTGTAGTCTCAGGTGATCTCCTTTGATATTCCTAGTTGACTGGAGAAAGGAGAGGAGGAAGAGAAGAGGAGAGGAGAGGAGAGAAGAGGAGAGGAGAGAAGAAGAGAGGTCAGGAGAGGAGAAGAGAGCAGCGACTGCTACTCTGTAGCCCCACTTCTGCTTCTGTCTAAATTTTAAAGTGATCTTATCTGATACAAATCCAACTACAAAGAAGACTAAAAAATAAACCAATGGGACTACATAAAATTGAAAAGATTTTGCACAACAAAATAAACCACCATTCAAACAAAGAGACCCCTCACAGAATGGGAAAAGACATTTACATGCCATACATCAGACAAGAGGCTAATAACCAAAATATATAAATAATTCACCAAACCTAGAAATAAAAAATAAATGACCCCATCCAAAAATGTGGACAGAATATTCACCACAGAAGAGATCCAAAAGTCCAACAAACATATGAAAAAAATGCTCCAAGTCCTTGATTGTCAGAGAAATGCAAATAAAAACAACAATGAGATAGCACTTCACTCCTGTAAGAATGTCATACATCAGAAAAAGTAGCATCAACATATGTTGGGAAGGTTGTGGTGAGAAAGGAACCCTTCTGCACTGCTGGTGGGAATATAAATTAGTTCAATCCCTGTGGACAGCAATCTGGAGAACTCTCAGAAGGCTAGAAGTGGATCTTTCCTATGACTCTGCAATTACTCTCCTGAGGATATATCCCAACGAACCAAACACAACCATCCAAAAAGATTTGTGTATGCCTATGTTCATAGCAGTGCAATTCATAAGAGCCGAAACCTGGAAGCAATCCAAGTGTCCAACAACAGATGAGTGGCTGAGAAAGTTGTGGTCTATATGCACAATGAAATACTGCTCAGATATTAAAAATGGTGAATTTACCTTCTTCACCTCACCTTGGATGGAGCTGAATGAATCATGTTAAGTAAAGTCAGAAAAAGAAGAATGAATATGGGATGGTTTCACTCAGAGGCAGAACTTGAAAAACAAGAACAAAGGGAAAACACAAAACAGAACTTGGACTGGAGTTGGTGTACGCACAAAAGCAAAAGACTAAAATATGTTGGCAGAGGAGGACCTAGTGGGAGTTTAATTGTTAAGTGGAAAACTGAGAAATGTTATTCATGTATAAACTGTTGTATTTTGCTATTGACTGTAAACCATTAATCCCTCACCCCCCAAAAAGAATGAAACTGAACCACTACATTTCACAAAGACACAAAAACATGGATGTTATACCACAAACTATCAAACACTTAGAGGAAAAATTGACGGAATTATTTTCCAGCTAAATTTTATAGGCATCTTCTGAATCATATTATATGTCCAATAAATATCTGATCAAAAGTGGTACATTATTAGAATGATATGTGGCAACTTTGATGGCAGAGATATGAACTAGGTGATATAGAAGTATTAAGAAGGTGACTTACGTGGGTCGGGCAGTAGTGCAGCGGGCTAAGCGCACATGGTGCAAAGCGCAAGGACTGGCATAAGGATCCTGGTTCAAGCCTCTGGCTCCCCACCAGGGGTGGGTTGCTTGACAAGTGGTGAAGCAGGTCTGCAGGTGTCTATCTCTCACCCTCTCTGTCTCCCCCTCCTCTCTCAATTTCTCTCTGTCCTATCGAATAACAACAGCAAAGGTGAACAAGGGCAACAAAAGGAAAAAACTGGCCTCCAGGAGCAGTGGATTTGTAGTGCAGGAACCAATTTCTGGCAATAACCCTAGAGGTTAAAAAAAAAAAAATGTCCTGCTATAAAAGAAGGTGACTTATGAACTGGAGTTCTAAATAGTTGGATATAGAAAGGATACACAGGGCAATAAAGCTATATGTAAAAAATCCTATGACTCTCTAGAGAACAAAATGATAATACAGAGAGAAAAATAATAGAAGTAGGAGGAATAGTTGGTTGGGAAGTTATAGTGAAGTCTTCACTGGGAAGTTAAAACTGGATTTTATCCCATAGGCACTAAGGAGACAACTATTTTTTTATTAGTGATTTAACATTGATATATAAAATTACAAGATAACAGGTACATCTCCACACTGTTCCCACCACCAGATTCCTGTCTCCCCAATCCCTCCATTGTAAGCTACAGCAGTTCTTCCACGGTTGTAGATATGGGTCAACTATTATTTCTATGACCATCTGTCTATGTTTGTATATACTCGGCCTTTTTGGGAGGGATCTCATCTTTTCTTCCTTTCCAAGTCACATATACATCTATTATTATATCCAAATGTCCATCCTTTATTCTTCTTCTCTCTCCAATTACTGGTGGAGTTGGAATTCAGAGCTTTCTAGTCATCTTCCCCTTATCATTTCCTTCCCCACTGGGAATATGGATCAGAATTGTTCCTGGGGTGCAGAAGGTGGGAATTCTGGCTTTTGTAAATACTTCCCCACTAAACATGGACATTGGCAAATGGATCCATACACCCAGCCTTTTCTATCTTTCCCTAGTGGGGCAGGGCTCTGAAGCTGGAGGTTCCAAACACACTGGTGAGGTCATCTGCCCAGGCAAGACAGCTGAATAATTTAAAGATAAGGAATGACAAGATCACTCTATTTTTTTTCTTGCAGTTCACTGATGCTAATATAGTACTATAATGGAAGAGAAATGAAGTGGAAAAAGGAAAACAGAGATACAGCAACTTGTGCAGAATCTAAAAGCCAATACCTCATGAAATTATTGCTAAAAACTTGGAATAAGAAAAGATAACTGAGACTAAAGTTATAGGATGTGGACATAGTGTTGTTCAGAAGGGGTGAGATGAAGGAAACCAACTACTTGGAATGAAACCATAAGTCAAGGTAAAGTTAAACTAGGTCCTAAAATGATACAAGAATTATAAGTGTGGATGAAAGAAAAAGAAGGCATTTTAATCAAAGGTTAAAACACAATGAAAGTATATAGACAAAGGTGTCTGTGTATGTGTGTGTCTGGATGTGTGTGTTGTTCTAGGAACCAGGAGATAATCAGAGGTAACTTTGTATGGCTTCTTAGTTAACTGTTCAAAGAAAATATACAACTTAAATTGTTACCATCTCTCTGTCTCTTTTTTTCCTAAGTGGTGTATTTTTAAACATCTATAATGGCTAAATAGATAAAGCATTAGTTAGTCAGCTAGCTGGTTACAGTTGAGGCACGAGCACTGTTTCCTGGCTGTGAATTTTCCACTGGTCAGAGGTAGATATGCCACATCTTCAGGAAACAATTAGATGGAATCATCCCAGGCTTTCTCATTAGCCCCCACAACTGAAACTATAGTTCAAACCCACTGATCAGTTGATAGAGGTAATGAGTAAAACATGCTAAGACAGGACTCCAGGAATCTGAGCACATACCGTGAAGGTGCCCACACACCCCTGCTCCAGGAGCTCTAACATTAGCCTTGCATCATGTTCACCAATCCCCACCCAAAGGAAGAGGTGTGGTGAGAGAAATTTTGCCCATGAATATGCTTCCCACAGATTTTATTTTTTTACATCCTTTTGGATGTTGTCAACAAGTAGAGATTCACCACAGGCTGTTTATACTGTTTGGTCCAGGGACTGGGGAAGGAGAAAGATAGGGGGCCAGGCTTTTCCTGGAGGGTCTGAATCCAAGTAGCTGTTTTCCTGTGAGACTAAAAGTATTCTTAAGCAGAGTTCTTTTTCTTTTTTTAAAAAATATTTATTTTATTTATTCCCTTTTGTTGCCCTTGTTGTTTTATTGTTGTAGTTATTATTGTTGTTGTCATTGTTGGATAGGACAGAGAGAAATGGAGAGAGGAGGGGAAGACAGAGAGGAGGAGAGAAAGACAGACACCTGCAGACCTGCTTCACCGCCTATGAAGCGACGCCCCTGCAGCTGGGGAGCCGGGGTTTGAACCGGGATCCTTATGCCGGTCCTTGTGCTTTGCGCCACCTGCGCTTAACCCGCTGCGCTACAGCCCAACTCCCCTTAAGCAGAGTTTTTATACACCTACAATTTCTATTTATTTCTGTGTTTTCCCTTCTCAGTGAACTACTGGGTCAAGATCTATGCAAGAAATTAAAAAGTGAGAAATACCATGTTCAACCATTCTACTTCTCCCAGTTCTAAGAATCCCATCATTCATTCATTTGTTACGCAAATATCTAACAAGTCCCTCCAATGTGCCAAGCACTGTTAGTAGCTATAGGGGTGAGGTGGTGGTATGACTGTTGAACACACATGCTACAATGAAGAAGGACCTGGGTTCAAGCCCCTGGTCTCCACTTGTGGGGGAAAGCTTTGCAAGTAGTGAAGCAGAACTATAGAGAGGTGTCTCTCTGTCTCTCTACCTCTGTGTCTCCCCCTTCCCTCTCAAATTCTGGCTGTTTCTATCCAATACATAATGATAATTTCAGGGGGGTGGGTGGTAGTGCAACAGGTTAAGCGCACAAGGCGTGAAGTGAAAGGACTAGCACAAGGATCCTGGTTCCAGCCCCTGACTCCCCACCTGCATGGGGCCACTTCACAAGTGGTGAAGCAGGTCTGCAGGTATCTATCTTTTTCTACCCCTCTGTTTTCCCCTCCTCTCTTGATTTCTCTCTGTCCTTTCCAATAACAACAACAGATATAACAATGACAATAATAACAACAACAATGATAAATAACAAGGGCAACAAAAAGGGAAAAAAAAATAGCCTCCAGGAGCAGTGGATTCATAGTGCAGGCACCGAGCTCCAGCAATAACCCTGGAAGCAAAAAAAAAAAGAGATAATTTTTAAAAAGGAAATTGTAGGGCAAGAGGTGGAGAATGTCTAACCTTGGGCTATATAGAACCACAAAGTCATTTAGTCTCCCCCTGCCAAGCAACTGAAGACAGGACTCAAAATTCTATAGATCTATAGACTTTTTTTCATAGCAACATTAAATATTAATTCTTAAGTTGATAATTTTGTATGGTCTGTGAATGATGTTATAAATATCCAAATGGCCCTTGGTAGAATAAAGGTTCCCCACTCCAACTTTAGGGATATATCAGTGACCAAAAATAGATACACTTCTGTACCCTTATGCAATTTAACCTCAAGAAAAAAAATGATCTTAAATCTTGTACACAGTCAAACTAAATATAGTGTAGGTATAAAATAATAAAGATTAAAGTGGAGAAAACAAGGGATATAGGTAGAGAGTGTATGACAGAAAGACAGAGGCAAGAATTGCAATTCAAGAATGCAGGGGCACTTGGAAGACACTTTGTCCCCCTGGAAGGAGATACTTGGTCATAGCTCGGTGCCAATTCTCCTCCTCAGGGTAGCTCTGAGTCAGCGCCATCCTCAAACTTCTCCAAGCCTCCCAATAAAGCTTTGTGCTAGGGAAGATCCTTTCATGAAAGAGGCCAATGATTGGTCTGGATGAAACCCTCACCTTGGTCCAAAGGTCTTGTATTTGCTTTCAAATAACATGTCCTCCTCCTATATTGAAGAATCAATATAGTGAATTCTAAGAGTAAAATTATTCCCTTCAGTCTCACTTTGTATCACTTTCCCCTTCGTTTTAGTCTGTCTCCACATTTAAAGTGCCACATTCTCCAGAGGACTTCCTAAAAAACTAAGAAAAAAAAAAACAACAACACATACACGGGAGGGGCATTTACAAATAGAAGGACTCAAAATAACCCTAAGAGGTAAGAACTGACCATAGGCTTCTCTAAGCATCAACAGGCATTCACAATGATCCAGTGTTTGACATACCAATGTGGGCTGTCCTACAACACAGCCTCTAACAAAACTAGGTTGTCCTGAACTCCAGGTAATAGAATTGTTTACCTTCACACCAAGAAGGTTGGGAAGGCACCCAAATCTGTGTGTGATGTGTGCCCAAGCTGAGTTCAAGTGGTTGGTTCAGTGAGGTCTAAAGTTTTTAAGAGACTGTCATAACAAAAGAAAAAAAAAAAAGCATCTCAGCAGAGCCAATAGTGGTCCCATGTGTGCTGAGTTTATCCATAGCACCATGGCAGGATCAAACATGCTTTCCCTATTGAAGAACAGGAAATTATTGTCAAAGTGTTGAAGGTACAAGCAAAAAGTCAGAAAACTAAATAAGACATGGAGCATTTTTTTACTAATGAAAAAAAGCCAAGCAAACAAAAAGAACTGGCCGTAGGTTTATAGATATGAAAATTATAGCTTAAAGAGGCTGGTAACTTGTCTGTGGTAATTGAACTGAATCATTTTAAGGCAGCATTTGAACCCAGAGGCTCACTCTAGAGTTCACAATTTCCACATCTGGCCATTGCCAAGCCAAGATTTTAAAAAATAAAATGGAAATATTGACAAGACCATAGGATAAGGAGGGTATAATTCCACAAAATTCCCACCACCAGAACTCCCTATCCAATCCCCTCCCTTGAAAGCTTTCTTTTTTTAAAATTTTTTATTTAAGAAAGGATTAATGAACAAAACCATAAGGTAGGAGAGGTTCAACTCCACACAATTCCCACCACCCAATCCCCATAACCCACCCCCTCCCATGATAGCTTTCCCATTCTCTATCCCTCTGGGAGCATGGACCCAGGGTCATTGAGGGTTGCAGAAGGTAGAAGGTCTGGCTTCTGTAATTGCTTCCCCGCTGAACATGGGCATTGACTGGTCAGTCCATACTCCCAGTCTGCCTCTCTCTTTCCCTAGTAGGGTGTGTCTCTGGGGAAGCTGAGCTCCAGGACATATTGGTGGGGTCTTCAATCCAGGGAAGCCTGGCCAGCATCCTGGTGGCATCTGGAACCTGGTGATTGAAAATAAAGTTAACATATGAAGCCAAACAATTTGTTGAGCAATCATGGATTCCAAGCTTGGAATAGTGGAGAGGAAGTGTTAGGGAGGTACTCACTGCAAACTCTAGTGTACTTCTGCTTTCAGGTTATATATTTTGCAGTAGTTTGTGGATACGTGTGAACATAAGCTCTCACAGAAATTGGTGTATATCTAGGTTATGGGACTTTGTTAGAAAGTGAACCACCTGAGATGAAATTAGAGTGTACTATAAAAGGAAAGGTCTCACCCGAGTAATGAAGCTGAAGGGTTGTCATTCCACATGTAAAGTCTCTGGACACAGTCTGAGGTGAAGCATGTTGAGGTGGCAATTGTTATCCCACTGGGACTATAGACCCAGGATCATTAAGGGATGCAGAAGGTGGAAGGTCTGGCTTCTGTAATTGTGGGTACAGAATGTGGGAGTATGAACCTAAGGTAATTGTGGGATGTAGAAGGTGGAAGGTCTGGCTTCTGTAATTACTTCCCTGATGAACATGGGTGTTGGCAGGTAAATCCATACTCTTAGCCTGTCTCTCTCTTTCCCTATTAGGGTGGAGTTGGAGCTCCAGGACACACTGGTGAGGCCATCTTCCCAGGAAAGTCAGTTTGGCATCAGGGTAGGTAGCATCTGCAACTTGGTGGCTGAAAAATAATTAAGATAATAATGCAGAACAAATTGTTGACTAATCATGAACCTAAAGGCAAGAATACTACAAATGAAGATTTGGGGTCTCCATTTTGGAAAAAGCTAGTAGGTCTATTTTAGGTATATTAAAAGGGACCCATGACTTACTAGTTTTTTCCTGAGTCTGACTGCTAGCATGCAGGTGGACCCAAGGTATTATCTGGGGAGATGGTATCATAGTTGGAAGGACTAGAAAGCTGGGTCAGGGAAGAGAGTAGCTCCTACATATGGCTCAAATTGTTAATACATTTGTAATAATGACTTGTTCTTTGAAATGTTAAATCACCTATAAGCCTAGACCAGGAAGAACAGAAGCAACGGGTGGCACTACTTTATATGATACAGCTATTTATAATTATCATTAGAGGACATAAATTATGGTGAGGTCTTGTATGATACAGAAAATCCTAACAATGGGATTTTCAAAGTTAACCCAACTGCCAAATAATTTGGTTATAGCAATAACTATCTATTGCCTTCTTAAACCCTAAGACAGCAGGAACCTTCCCCATTCTCTACAAAACCCATATTTCTCTCAGCCCTGGAACCTCTGGGGTGAGGCTCACTTTCCTGCATGCTTCTCTCAATTCACACCAATTGATACTGCATCTGATGATCCCAACCTAATCAATGTAACCAGTACCACTTCATCAGATTTCACTTTGGATTGTGTCCAGAGTCCTGTCTCCTGACAGCGTGGAATGTTAATCCCCCATCTTCATTACTCTGGTGAGACCTTTCTAGCTCATAGAACTCCTTAATTCCATTTTGAGTAGTGCACTTCCTAACAAAGACTCAAAACCTAGATATAGACTAGGGCCCAAAAGATAAGGCATATGTACAAATGTGTCCATAAGTTAGGGGGAAATGTATACCTTAAAGCAAAAGTGCACAATAGTTTGAGTGAGTCAATAAATGCAGCAAGCAAGTAGAAATACCTAAAAAAAAAGATACCATAAAGTACCTAATCAAATAGTTTCTACTTAGACCTAGATACCCCCCTTGCCTACTTCCTATTTCATTTCCCCCAATAACTCCAGAGCTAACCTTGTCAGAAAAAGTAAGGAATACAAAAGTTGGATAAGGGCAAGAGACTGGCATACTTTAACAATGACTCTTTGGTCACTACCAGTTCATGCCATCACCTGGGGCCCTAGTCTGGGAGTCCTGGGATTCCCACACAGACATGACCACTGTCACTGGTCAGATCCATCAAGAACAACATAAAGGACCCCTTTGCAAGCCCCTATAGGACCTTGCCCTCAATGTAGATCAGCAATGGTAGGGACTGTTCCATTCTCTGAAGGGAAGGTGGGCAACATACTCTACCACTCGAGGAAGATGGGTCCTGAAATTAGCGCAGCCTGGAATGTTCCAAGCTGTGACCACAGAATATGAGCTCAAATATATAGGAATGCAGAGGTTACATGGGCTCCTATGCTGAATATAGGCCCCAGATCAAATAGATGGGGTTTATAGTTAATGGTATTTATATACTTTTCCCATATCTGGAAACTACTCTCTTTTCTGATCCAAGCGAAGTTTAACTTTGTCTTATACAAGATCATACCTCCCCATATAAATCAACTATAATATTTGATACTAGTTTTTCATCTAGTCCAACATCTCCCTCTAAGTTAATAATAAACAACAAATTAAGATCATCCAAATAAAACTAAAGCATGGTCTTACATCTGTTGTAGCAGTCAGGTGTCGGGCTGCACCGCGGAGAAAAGAGTGGACGTCAAGAGCAAAGGGGTACACAAATCTTTATTATAGGATGGGGGGTGGCTCAGGCCACATGGAGTCAGCCAACAATGGCCGTCCCCACTACCTTACCACGGGGCGAGAGAAGGGGGCGAGATCTGAGAGAAGGGGGAGCTGAGAGCCCAGAGAGAGCAAGGGGAGGGTGAGGGGGCTTTTTATTGGGCGACAACCAGGGGTGACGTGTGGGGCCAGGATTGGTTGAAGGGGGCACTGCTAGGATTTCGCGGGGCATAGTAAAACCTGGGTGTGGAGGCTGCATCAGAATAATTCCTCAGCAACATCTCCTCCTATCCCTTTATATCTAAATGGACACAGTAAAGAAAAATGGAATCGAGCAGGCTTAAATGTTTTTAAGGAATGCCGTGCTCAGGTGGTAAGATGTAGGACTTTCTGTGGAGGAGGGAAGGCTTAAATGGCTGCCAACCTTGTGAGATTTATGTGTCCTCCTGTGCTCAACTGTTGGGTAGTTGCCATCTCCCCCTGGCTTCTTCTTATCCATATGCCTATATAGGGATTTACTGATCCAAAGGTTTGGTCTATTTACATAAATCACTTTTACATAAAGCACTCCAGGACATTGGTGGTTCAGTTATAGGATTCTCGCCTGTTCCGCCCCCTCCTTGTCACACTCTGATTTTCACCAGTCACTTTTCTCTCCACCCTCTCTATATCACATCCTGTTTCCACCCTACTTGGAGAGTATAAAAACAGCTGCTCTTCTGATTAAAGACACTTGGAAATTGCTTTCCGGCTCCGAGAGTTCCAGAGTGTATCTCCTGCGGAAGTTGGTGCAGCACGCGTTCCTGATCCCTCTCCCACACAGCAGCCTAGATCAGCTCCAGTTGAGTTCTCTCCAACCCAGAGAGCACCGGCTCGGGAAGAAGTACCCTCAGGCTATCCCGGCATCTGGCGCCCGGAACAGGGACCCGTAAGCAGCAGATTTACAAGAAGACATCTTAGATAAGTACACACCTTTTGGGTATCTGCAATATTGTGTTAAGGCACTGTGATTTTTTTTTCTTTTTTATTGTTTTCCGGAGATCTTTCCACCATGGAAAATCTTTTCCAAATCCTGCATTCTTTTTCCAGTATACAATTTTTATATATCTGGGACATTTTTCTCGGGGCTTCACCTTATATCCTGTTGATCATCATAGCAGCTTTTAAGGGATATATAGGGCAACCTCTCAAAAGGCTTAAGAAACTAGAGGCTGAGGTCCAAGAGATAAAGGAAGTAATCATAGAACTTAACCAGCACCTTAAAAACAAGAAGAAGCAAAGGCCTGTCGTGATCTTGACCCACCCTAATTCCTCTGCATCTTGCCCTGAGGCCCCTATTTTGGCATCTTGCCCTGAGGCCCCTATTTTGGCAGACACGTGTCCGAATTCTCCTTTGGACTCCACAGCCACTTCTTCGGCCACCCCCATTTTGGCAGAAACGTGTCCGGAACCTCCTGCTGCCTCCACGGCTGCTTCTTCACCCCACCCTGTTTTGATAGACACATGTCCGAATTCTCCTGTAGCCTCCAAAACCACTTCTTCGGCCACTTGTCCAGAAGCTTCCACTTCAGTGACTCCTCCTACCGCTACACACTTATCAGAGGAAGTCCACACATTTCCGGTCAATGTTGCCCCCAATAGACAAAAACCTCAGGCCTGGTATCCATATTCCGCCACAGACCTGAAGGAACTACGCCAGGCTATCAAAGATGACGGTGTTCATGCCCCATGGACCAGGTCCATTTTACAAGGCCTGCTTCAGAACCTTAATACCCCTCAAGATTGGAGAGATGTGACTCGTGCTACGCTCCCAGGCCCCCTCTTCCTGCAATGGGAGGCATTCTTTCGCGATGAATGTTTACAACAATCGCGGAAAAATATTCAAAATCAGCCAGAGGGTAATTTTGATGCATTGTTTGGAACAGGCCAATTAGAAACAGGGATTCAACAGGCGGAAGCCAAGTTTCCAGCGGGGTATTTTGATCAAGTACGCCTGTGTGCATTAAAAGCATGGGAGCGATTAACACCACCCATGGGAGCAGCCTCAGCCCCCATTCTCTCCCTGCAACAAGAACCTGATGAATCCCTCGCTAAATTCATTGCCAGGGTCCAGTCGAGTTTGGAAAGGAAGATTTATAATCCTGATGCTCGTTTTCTCCTACTGCGATCCATAGTCTGGGATGGAATGCTTCCGCATTTTCGACAGGCCTGTATCACTCTTAAAAATGAACACCCAGATACTTGGATTCTAGCTACACAGGATCTCAGATCAAGCTCTTTTCAAGGACCTATGTTACAGGCCTATGCAGCTACCTTACATAGGCAAAAAGGAGCTTGCTTTCAGTGTGGTCGCCAAGGGCATTGGCGTAACCAATGTCCAGAAAATAGACCGCGACCCCGCCTCCAGTCAGGGCGACCCCACCTCCAGTCAGGGCAACCCCGCCTCCAATCAGGGCAACCCCACATCCAGACAGGGAATCAGAGACCACGAATGCCTTGTCCCAGATGCCAGAAAGGATTTCACTGGAGGAGAGATTGTTGGTCAAGGTTCCATAGGAACGGCACGCCTCTGCCAAATGTAAACAGGGATTTAAACTAGGTATGGGGCTTCCCTTAGCCCCGCCCCCAAGAGGGAAGGAAGCAGGTCGCCCGCTTGGTGCTGTGCCCTTCTTCCACAAACAGAAGCCCAGCTTGGGACCCAATCCGTCGCTATACCCACCACGCCAAGTAACAATAACAGAGGGTGAGCAGAAGGAGGAACCCGTGGTATGTGGGAACTTCCAGCATAGAAATAACCGGCTGGAGCAAGAGAACAGCTCGAATTCAGAGCCTGAGATTTTATGGACCACCCCTGTTTTAGAAAGGGGTCACCCAACTATGACAGTAAAGATTGGTAATATTCCTTTTAAGTGTTTGATTGACACGGGAGCAGATAAGACAATATTAAGACAAGCAGAGGTTCCCCAGAGTTGGGAACTCCTCCCAGGACCACGCTTACATGGTGTTGGAGGATTGACTCAGGCATTCCGCACACGAGATTCCCTTGTGTGGGAAGATCCAGAAGGGACTACCGGACGCTTTCAGCCTTTAATAGCTGATATAAGCACCAATTTATTGGGAAGAGACTTGCTGGAATCTTTAGATGTAGTGATATCCTCAGACACCTCTGCAGGACACCACACTCACTCCTGTGAGACTGCTAGACCCAACCAGCACCCCCAATACTAACTGCCACTGTTCGTAACAGAACTCCCCGCTTAGATTGGCTTTCTAATGAGCCTGTCTGGGTGGAACAGTGGCCTTTGCCTAGGGAGAAGCTAGAAATTTAAAAAAAACTCGTCCAAGAGCAGTTATCGTTGGGACACATTCGTCATTCTCGGAGCCCATGGAATACTCCAGTCTTTGTAATTAAAAAGCGCTCAGGAAAATGGCGCCTCCTCCAAGATCTTCGTGCAGTTAATAAAACCATGCAGGTTTGGGGCTCCCCCCAAAGGGGTTTGCCTCTTGCTTCCGCAATTCCCACAGGAATTCCAATCATAGCTATTGATATACAGGATTGTTTTTTCTCTATTCCCTTACACCCACAAGATTGTAAACGTTTTGCTTTCTCTGTTCCTTCTATTAATAATGCCAGCCCTGCCGATAGATTTGAATGGGTGGTACTGCCCCAGGGCATGGCTAATAGTCCTACTATTTGTCAAGAGGTTGTTAAATCTGCCCTTTTTCCATATATTCATAAGGGCCTTAAGGTTTTTCATTATATGGATGACGTGCTAATATGGGGAGAATTAGATACAGATCTCTCCGCCCTACGTGATTTTCTAATCCCTGCCTTAAAGAGAAGTGGACTTAATGTAGCTCCTGAGAAGATACAGCTAATCCCTCCAATATCTTTCTTAGGCTCAGAGATTTCCCTAACGCAGATTCGTCCTTTAGAACCTTGTGTTACTTTTCCTTCTAATCTCACTCTTGCTTCTTTACAAAGTTTTCTTGGAAATTTGAATTGGCTTAGGCAGTATCTTTATCTGCCTACGAGCTGCCTGCAACCACTGTTCGATCTGTTAAAAGGAAACAAACAGCCCTCCTCAAAGCGTATGTTAACCCCCGAAGCATCCTTGGCTCTGGAAAAAGTTAACCAGGCTCTCCAGGACATGCACCTCGTTCGATTCTCCCCCTCCTCTCCAGTAAATCTTCTAATCTTTAACTCCACCCCCACGGTAGTGGGGGCATTGTGGCAGAAACATGGCGTTCTCGAATGGCTTCATACGCCAGTAGGCGGAGCTCCAAGACTCCTTACCGAGATTGATGCCTTAGCATTTATGGTTCGCCAAGGAAGAAACAGATCGGTTCAGGTCTTAGGAAGGGAACCAGATTCAATCATTCTTCCCTTTTCTCTCACTGATACAGAATGGCTCATACGCCACCATTCTCGTTTTGCCATAAGTTTAATGGGTTTTCCAGGACAATTAGATAATCATTTTCCCTCTAATAATTTGATAGCTTCTTTACCTCTGTTGCCTCTACTAGTACCTAAACTTTTCTCTCGAGATCCCATCCCCTCTGCTCCTACAGTGTTCACTGATGGTGGAAAAAAGGGAGCTGCTGCCCTTATATATTATCCAGACCAGAAATACCCCAAACCTCTCTTTACTGAACTTCCTGATAATTCCCCTCAGTACAAAGAACTTTATGCTGTTTTCCTTGCATTAAAAGCTGTACCAGAATCCTTCAACCTTTTTTCTGACAGTGTGTATACTGTTAACTTACTTCCATGGCTTGCTCGATCTTATGTAAGAATTGATGACAACCCACTTTCTCCTCTTTTAATTCAAATTGCCTCTATGCTCTGTTCTCGAACCCATCCACTGTATGTTCAGCACCTACGTTCCCACAGCCCTCTTCCTGGTCCCCTGTCCGAAGGGAATGCTGCAGCTGACCGCCTTGCCTCCACAGGAATTCTCCTAGCCTCTGTCTCTAATCCTGCTGACTTTCATTCCCTAACCCATGTTAATCTTAAAGGTCTTCGAGCTCGATTTCCTGATATTCCTCTGCCACAGTTAAAATGTATTCTTGCTACATGTTCCTCCTGTGCAGGTCTAATCAAAACACCTGCTATTCAGACTCTGGGGGTTAATCCTCGAGGTTTAAAAGCCAACGCTCTTTGGCAAATTGATGTTACCCACATACCTAACTTTGGCAAACAAAAATATGTGTTCGTCTCAATTGATACCTTCTCTAAGTTTATGTGGGCTACAGCTCAGACTGGAGAAAACTCAAAAAAGCTTATAAGCCATATGCTCTCCTGTTTTGCTGTAATGGGCTTACCTCTTCAACTTAAAACGGATAATGGACTTGCTTTTACCAGCAAACAATTTAAAGATTTTTGTTCCCTCTGGAACATTACTCATACTACAGGCATTCCGTATAATCCACAGGGACAAGGCATTGTTGAGAGGGCCCATCAAACTCTTAAGGCTCAATTAAATAAAGAAAAAGGGGAAATGTACCCCCCTAATATCCAGCTGGCAAAAGCCTTAACTACATTAAATCTCTTTAATATTTACAAAAACTCCGACCAACCTCCTATAATTCTTCATTGGCAAACACCACCCACCCTCCCAGCTATTAAAGTCAAATGGAAAGACCCACTTGATAAAATTTGGAAAGGACCTGACCCCCTGTTGACTATGGGGAGGGGTTTCGCATGTATTTTTCCACAAAATTACTCCAAGCCTGTTTGGGTTCCTGCCCGCCATGTCCGGCAATACCCACATGATGGTGCTGAAGAACAAGAAACACTGCAAGAAGACTGGCTGCAAGAGGACTGGCTACAGGATGCACCCCAGGATCCATAATACAGCATGGCAGAATCAAAAAAAAAAAAAATCTGATTCACAGAACTCTCCCCCCCCCCGAATGAATGTCTTATGCTATGACTGGCCAGTTGTGTTTTGTGAGTGAGTGAGTGAGTGAAAAAAAAAAAAAATTGAGTGAGTTGAGTGACCAAAATTTTTGTATGACCCATTGTGCTCAGAGTACTCTGAAAGTTAACTGACTTTATATCAAACGGCTGGACGCAGCCATGGTTTCTGGAGACGTCCAGAAACAGTCCAAAAATTGTTCATTCCCCCTTTTGATTTCTTTTTTAAGTCTTGATATCAATATGAAATGTTTAGTCTTAAACTGTGTGAGTAAAGATGGTTCAACTATGACAGTAGTTCTAAATTCACATTTGAAATGATATATCTTATTTACAAGTTTTTCTCCTCCTGTGTGTTATAAACTATATATTTAATATGCGTGTTTCAAGTTTGGTAAACATTAACTTGACAGTTAAATCGTAACTTCGAAGTTACATTTTTACGAGAAGAGGTAAAATCAATTCATTTAAGTAACTGAGTGTTTAAGGTAAAACTCTAAATATTCAATGTGACAATTCATCATCTCCTAAGTTAAAATACAAATTCTCTATACAGGACATTTTTGGAGGGCCCCCAAAAATGTCCTGTAAGCTATCTTGTGGAAATTAATCCACAACAAATTTGGCATCAATCTGATATTGTAAATGTACCAAAAAAAAAAAAATTGTCACTAAAATGTGTTAACTGTAGTAACCTGAGTTTGCTTAAAAACCCAATGTAAAAATAGTCAAGAATCAATATATGTAACTTAAACTCGGTATGAAAACTTTGCTATATAAAGACTGCTACATGAGGTCACATAAGATGACCTTTACACAAAATTATAAAGATACCTAAACCAGTTATAATCATTGAGTTATCAATTGTAGTAAACTTCTAATTTGTTACAAAGTTTTTTCATAAGTAATTGACTACAGCTATGACAAGCCTTCGCATAAAGAAGCATCTGCTCATATAGAATCCCCAGAAATCCATCTTGGACCCCTGACCTCTGACATCACCCACAATTACAGCCATCCCCAGAAACCCATGATGTGACCTGACACGATCTGGAGAACCTGATTCACAGACTCCGAAGGACAAGACTTTCCTACTGCCTTTCTCTCAACCATCGGTGTCTGCTCTTCCTGCTTCTGTTTCGCCCATCATGTTTTGGCGGTTCCAGGTCACTCTCTACAGAGAAGAAAAGTTCCGGTGGCCGTCCTCCTCCATCAAGATAGACGTGTGGCATTTATTTCCTGGCCGTTGACATTGGACTGATGCTTCTATAGAACTTGCTGGACACTCCTTTTATACTCCTGGACTTCTTGAAGAATGACTGTAGCAGGCTGACTCGGGATTTTTCAATGCCAGATCACCCCTCTAGCCCCTCGGCTTATCAGGCCCCCACTCCTCCACCCATCAGGCTCACTCTGTCTCTTGCTACTCTTACTTATCCCTCCGTCTTGTGCTAGTTCTTTTTAAAGACACTTACACACTATCATTCTGCTTTCTTCCCAACAGGTTTCCGTTCACCCCTACACTGCTATTCCCCTGACAGAGATGAAGCCTTTTACAGACATTGACCCAGTTATATATGGCCATTAAGTAAGAGGAAGATGTTGGGGAATTGTGAGGATATGGTTGAGCTTGGAAGGGCTTGAGCCTGAGGGGTGTGTCAATCCTGTTAGTCTCTCTCTCCACGGAGAGGTTGAGCAAGGAGGGACAGTAGAACCCCAAAAAAGGTGTGCCTCTTATCAGTCTCCCTGCCTCACAAAGTGCCCCACACTCCTGATACTATGGCAAAAAGTTAAAAAGAAAGGGGGAGATGTTGGGTAGTTGCCATCTCCCCCTGGCTTCTTCTTATCCATATGCCTATATAGGGATTTACTGATCCAAAGGTTTGGTCTATTTACATAAATCACTTTTACATAAAGCACTCCAGGACATTGGTGGTTCAGTTATAGGATTCTCGCCTGTTCCGCCCCCTCCTTGTCACACTCTGATTTTCACCAGTCACTTTTCTCTCCACCCTCTCTATATCACATCCTGTTTCCACCCTACTTGGAGAGTATAAAAACAGCTGCTCTTCTGATTAAAGACACTTGGAAATTGCTTTCCGGCTCCGAGAGTTCCAGAGTGTATCTCCTGCGGAAGTTGGTGCAGCACGCGTTCCTGATCCCTCTCCCACACAGCAGCCTAGATCAGCTCCAGTTGAGTTCTCTCCAACCCAGAGAGCACCGGCTCGGGAAGAAGTACCCTCAGGCTATCCCGGCACTCAACCCCTCTTTAGAGAGAGAGACTTACCTGGAGAGACTCATCTCATAGGTTTAAGCGCAGCCTGCTCAACCATCTCTTCACAATATCTCTACATCTTTTCTATCTTTCTATCTAGTAATAGCATAAGATGGTTCAAAGTCTGTAAAACACTATCTTGGAGCAGAAACCTTTTAGGCATAAACCTAAATGATATAACAAAACAGGAAGGGACAAGTAGGGGAGTAGTAAAAGCCAGTGTGAAGTGAAGGGAAGGATTGGTGTGTAAAAGAACATTCCCTGCTTGGGGGGGTACATAATGAGGGGGAGGTGGGAGGGCATGACCCACCAAACAGAGGGGCTATTTGGCATTGTATAGTCCTCAAGGCAACAGTTTGTAAAGTCTATGAATTACTCAGGATCAGTCTATAAAAAACCAGCAGCGTGAAGGGAAATAAGCTGCTTTAAAATTATGTGAAATGTATATAGGGTATGTCAGAAAGTCCGATACAAGTCTCAGTCCAAAATAGATGGCTAGGGGAAGAATTGGCAGGGGATGTGACGCTGCATGAGGGAGGTCAGCTGCTGGAATTCTGCTTTTCTGTAGATAGCCAGCTGGAACCGCCAACACATGACAGGCAGGTCAGAAGCAGGATTGGCAAGCAGGCATTAAGAAAGTTCTGTCCTTGGAGTCTGTGTATCAGATTCTTCAGATCGCGTTAAGTGACATCTAGGGTTTCAGGAGGTGTGCCACTGTAGTCATGCCATCTAGTGGGTGACGTCAGGGTGTGCAGGGGTTCAGATGGTTTTTCCGGGATTCCTGTGAAAGAAACACAATCTGCTTCTCGTGGTTAATTTGAACTTGTAACAAGTTATAGGTTTGTTATAGTTGATACCTCAATGATTATAATTGGTTTAAAATATCTTTATGATTTTATTTAAAGGTCATCTAATGTGACTTCCTGTAGCTGTCTCTACCGCAGGATCTTGAGAACAATTTTAGCTAAAATATGTATTTTAAACAGACTCAAATTGCTTAGAGAGTTAATGCATATTCGTGACAATGATTTTAATGTTTACAGTGCCAGATTGATGCCAGATATGTTGTGGATTAATTTCCACAAGATAGTTTACAGGGCACCTTTGGGGGCCCTTCAAAGGTGTCCTGTATATAAAATTTATATATTTTAGTTTTGGGAATGAATAGTCATGTTAAATATTTAGACTTTTACCTAAATAGTTAGTTACCTTAACAAATTAATTTTTACCTTGTCTGGTAATAGTGTAGCTGTAGGGTTACACTTTTGACCATTAAGTTAGTGTTACCAAACTTGAGACATACCCATAAACATTTAGTTATAACAAACTGGAGGAAAAAGAACTTTTGTTATGAAAACATATTATTTTAAAAACAAATTTATATCCGTCATTAGTCACACAGTTTAAGACTAAACACTTACATATATACCAAAACTATATATAAAAATCAAAAGAGGGAGAAAGATAAAAATTTTGGAATGTTTCTGGACATCTCCAGAAACTTTGGCTGCGTCCAGCATTTTTATATAAAGCCAATTACCTTTTAGAGTATTCTGAGCAGATGGGTCATGCAAAAAAAAATTTTTTTTTTGTCATTCAACACACTCACTCACAAAAACAACTGGCCAGTTATAACATAAGACATACAGGGAAAGGGTAGGAGAGAGGTCTCTGTGAGCGAGATTTTGTAGGTTCTGCCATGTCATATTACGGGTCCTGGGATGTATCCTGCATCTGGTCCTCTTGTAGTATTTCTTGTTCTTCAGGAATAACAGCGCCATCCTGCGGGTATTGTCGGACATGGCGGGCAGGAACCCAGACAGGTTTAGAGAAATTTTGAGGGAAAATGCATGCGAAACCCCTTCCCATGGTCAATAATGGGTCAGGCCCTTTCCAAATTTTATCGAGTGGGTCTCTCCATTTGACCTTAATAGATGGGAGGGTAGATGGTGTTTGCCAGTGAAGAATAATAGGGGGTAAGTCCGAGTTATTGTAAATATTAAAGAGATTTAATGTAGTTAAGGCTTTTGCTAGCTGGATATTGGATGGATATGTTCCTCCTTTATCTTTATTTACTTGAGCCTTCAGAGTTTGATGGGCACTCTTGACAATGCCTTGTCCCTGTGGATTGTAGGGAATGCCCGTGGTATGAGTAATATTCCAGAGGGAACAAAAATCTTTAAATTGTTTGCTTGTAAACATATCTGCATTGTCTGTTTTCAAAAATAATGGGACCCCCATAACGGCAAAACAAGAGAGCATATGGCTTACAAGCTTTTTAGCGCTTTCTCCTGTCTGAGCTGTTGCCCACATAAATTTACAAAAGGTATCAATTGAGACAAACACATATTTTTGTTTGCCAAAGTTTGGTATGTGGGTGACATCAATTTGCCAAATAGCATTAGTTTTTAAACCTCGGGGGTTAACCCCAAGGGTATGGATAGCAGGTGTCTTTATGAGACTTGCTTAAGAAGAGCATGTAGTGAGGATATGTTTTAACTGTGGTACAGGAACATCAGGAAATCGAGCTCGAAGGCCTTTAAGATTAACATGGGTTAGAGAATGAAAATTAGCAGGATCAGAGACAGAGACTGGGAAAGTTCCTGTGGAGGCAAGGCAGTCAACTGCGGCATTCCCTTTGGACAGGGAACCAGGAAGAGGGCTGTGGGAGCGAAGGTGTTGAATATACAGTGGTTGGGTTCGAGAACAGAGCATAGAGGCGATTTGAATCAAGAGAGGGGAAAGTGGGTTGTCATCAATTTTCACATAAGAACGAGCCATGGAAGTAAGTTAACGGTGTACACACTGTCAGAAAAAAAGGTTGAAGGATTCTGGTACAGCTTTTAGTGCAAGGAAAACAGCATAAAGTTCTTTGTACTGAGGGGAATTCTCAGGAAGCTCAGTAAAGAGAGGTTTAGGAGATTGTTTGTCTGGGTAAAATATAAGGGCAGCAGCTCCCTTTTTTCCACCATCAGTAAAGATTGTAGGAGCAGAGTGAATGGGATCCTGAGAGAAAAGTTTAGGTGCTAGTAGAGGCAGAAGAGGTAAAGAAGCTATCAATTTATTAGAAGGAAAATGGTTATCTATTTGTCCTGGAAACCCCACGAAACTTATGGCAAAGTGGGAATGATGGCATATAAGCCACTCTGTATCTGTGAGAGAAAAGGGCAGAATAATTAAATCTGGTTCTTTCCCTAAGACCTGCACAGACCTATTTCTACATTGGCTAACCATGAATGCTAACGTGTCTATCTTAGTGAGGAGTCTTGGAGCTCCTCCTACTGGCATGTGAAGCCACTCAAGAACCCCATGGTCATGCCACAATGCCCCTACTACTGTGGGGGTGGAGTTGAAGATTAGAAGGTTTACCGGAGAGGAGGGGGAGAATCGAACAAGGTGCATGTCCTGGAGGGCCTGGTTAACCCTTTCCAATGCCGAGGAGGCCTCAGGAGTTAACTTACATTTTGAAGAGGGCTGTTTGTTTCCTTTCAACAGGTCAAACAGTGGTTGGAGGCAGCTTGTAGGCAGATAGAGATACTGCCTAAGCCAATTTAAATCTCCTAGAAAACTTTGTAAAGAAGCAAGAGTAAGGTTAGAAGGGAAGGTAACATTAGGTTTTAAGGGACGAATTTGCGTTAGAGAAATCTCTGAACCTAGGAAGGATATTGAAGGGATTAGCTGTATCTTCTCAGGGGCTACATTAAGGCCACTTTTCTTTAATGCAGGAATGAGAAAATCACGTAAGGCATAGAGATCTGTATCTGATTTTCCCCATATTAAAATATCATCTGTATAATGAAAAATATTAAGGCCTTTATGAATATATGGGACAAGGGCAGATATAACAGCCTCCTGACAAATAGTAGGACTATTGGCCACACCGTGGGGCAGCACCACCCATTCAAATCTATCAGCAGGGCTGGCGTTATTAATAGACGGAACAGAGAATGCAAAACATTTACAATCTTGCAGATGCAAGGGAATAGAGAAAAAACAATCTTGTATATCAATAGCTATGATTAGAATTCCTGTGGGAATTGCAGAAGCAAGAGGCAAACCCCTTTGGGGGGAGCCCCAGACCTGCATGGTTTTATTTACTGCATGGAGATCTTGAAGGAGGTGCCATTTTACCGAGCGCTTTTTAATCACAAAGACAGGAGTATTCCATGGGCTTAGAGAATGATGAATGTGTCCCAAGGACAACTGCTCTCAGACAAGCTCTTTTAAAATTTCTAGTTTGGTGCCATACTCCAAACTCAGTCAATTTCCTCTCCACTTTTCCAAGCTTTGGGTCCAGGATTGCTCAACAATTTGTTTGGCTTCGTATGTTAACTCTCTTTTCAGTCACCAGGTTCCAGATGCCATCAGGATGCCGGCCAGACTTCCCTGGATTGAAGACCCCACCAATGTGTCCTGGAGCTCAGCTTCCCCAGAGCCCCACCCTACTAGGGAAAGAGAGAGGCAGACTGGGAGTATGGACCGACCAGTCAACGCCCATGTTCAGCGGGGAAGCAATTACAGAAGCCAGACCTTCCACCTTCTGCAACCCTCAATGACCCTGGGTCCATGCTCCCAGAGGGATAGAGAATAGGGAAGCTATCAGGGGAGGGGGTGGGATATGGAGATTGGGCGGTGGGAATTGTGTGGAGTTGTACCCCTCCTACCCTATGGTTTTGTTAATTAATCCTTTCTTAAATAAAAAATTTTTTTAAAAAATTCTAGTTTATCCCTAGTTAAAGGCCACTGTTCCACCCAGACAGGCTCATTAGAAAGCCAGCTCAAGCGGTGTGTTTGGCTATGAACAGTGGCATTTAGTATTGGGGGTAATGATTAGACCTGGTCTCGTGGGAACGAGTGTTACGCTCTGCAGAGGTGTCTGTGGATATCCTAACATCAAGACATTCCAGAAGATCCCTGCCCAGTAGGTTGGTGCTAATATTAGCTACCAAAGGCAGAAGTGTCCGGTAGAGCCTTCCGGGTCTTCCCACATGAGCGAATCTCGTGTGCAAAATGATGGGGTCATCCTTCCTATTCCATGTATACTGGGTCCAGGAAGGAGTTCCCAATCTTGGGGGACCTCTTCTTGCCTTAAAATTGTCTTTTCTGCCCCCATGTCAATCAAAAATTTAAAAGGAATATTGCCAATCTTTACTGTCATAGAAGGGTGACCCCGTTCTAAAACAGGAGTGGTCCACAAAATCTCAGGCCCTGAATTTGTACCATTCAGGGGTGAACCATCTTTATGAAATTGGGACCAACAATCTCTCTTCCAATGAAACCCCTTACGACATTTTGGACAAACAGTACGTGGTCTCTGGCTCCCTGACTGTAAGCGGGGTTGCTCTGGCTGGAGGCGTGGTTTCCCTGACTGGAGGCATGGTCACAACTTATCAGGACATTGGTTATGCTAATGTCCTTGGTGACCGCACTGAAAGCAGGCCCCGTTTTGCTTACGTGGGGTAACTGCATAAACCTGTGTCGTAGCGGGTGCCCCATAATTGCCTGATGTAAGTTCCTGTGTCGCTAAAATGCAATTATCTGGGTATAGGTGTTTAAGATTAAGGCATATCTGACAGAATTGTGGTGTAATGCCTTCCCAGACAATAGAGCACAGGAGTAGTGAGCGGACGTCAGGATTATAAACCTTTCTCTCTAAGCTTCTCTTCACCCTTGAGATGAAGCTCGCCAATGATTCATCAGTGCCTTGGCAAAGAGAGTTAATGGGAACTGACAAATCTACATCAGGTGGGGTCACCCTTTCCCATGCTTGTGTTGCACAGATGCGTACCTGTTCAAAATAACCAGTTGGAAACCTGTCTTCTGCCTGCTGAGCTCCAGATTCATAAGTTCCTTCTCCAAACAAAGCATCAGAATTCCATTCTACCTGTTTGTTACTATTTTCCTGCAACTGTCTAGAGCACTCATCGCGGAAGCATGCCTTCCACTGAAGATAGAGTGGGTCTGGGAGTGCAGCATGAGCCAGGTCCTTCCAATCCTGCGGTGTGTTAAGATACTGGTAAAAACTCCTTAAAACGGACTTGGTCCATGGAGCATGAATATCGTCCTCCCTGACTGCTTTTTTGAGTGTTCCAAGCTCTGTAGAGGAGTATGGCTGCCACGACTCAGGGTTTTGTTTAGAAGGGGCCACGTTTACTGGGAAGGTGTGGATTTGGTCCGATGGCATGGGAGAGGGAGCTACAGAAGTGGAAGGTGCCGTGGAAACTGCTGTAGTGGCCACAGGGGAAACTGAACGCATATCTACGGGGACGGAGCTCTCGGGGTGGACTGCACATGGTTTAAAGTCCTTAAATGCTGAAAAAATATCCTTTAAGTCTCGTTTCTCAGCCTCAAGGTCACTTATCCTCATGGTGGACCACGTTGTACATATCTTGTAAGTCGCGATTATGGCTATGAGAACCCACGGTGTAGCGAAAATTAAACCATCTCTGAGAGCGCGAATCTGTCCCAGGACAGAAGGAGATAATGACTGGGACACCTCCTCATAAAACGAAAAATTTCCCATGGTGGAGGGAAATGTGGGGCCACTGAGGTGGGCGGATGCCACTTACCTGTGTCTGGGCGGCTTTCAGGGACCTCAGGCCGGGCCACCCAGTGGGGCATGGGCGCGGAACACGATGGGCGCCAGATGTTGTAGCGGTCAGGTGTCGGGCTGCACTGTGGAGAAGAGAGTGGACGTCCGGAGCAAAGGGGTACACAAATCTTTATTATAGGGTGGGGGGGTGGCTCAGGCCACATGGAGTCAGCCGACAATGGCTGTCCCCACTACCTGACCACGGAGCGAGAGAAGGGGGCGAGATCTGAGAGAAGGGGGAGCTGAGAGCCCAGAGAGAGCGAGAGGAGGGTGAGGGGGTTTTTTATTGGGCGACAACCAGGGGTGACGTGTGGGGCCAGGATTGGTTGAAGGGGGCACTGCTAGGATTTCGCAGGGCATAGTAAAACCTGGGGGCGGAGGCTGCATCAGAATAATTCCTCAGCAACATACATCTAAGCCATTTTTAAAGATAGGAGGAAGGGAAGAAAACAGTAGTTCCTTAGCTTCTAGAGGTCCACATTTATATTAATTTGTAGTCATATAAATCACTATTTAATTAATATGAGAGTGGAAAGTTGACTGTATGTCTCAAACTTCTTTTTTTTAAAGATTTTATTTATTTATGAGAAAGATAGGAGGAGAGAGAAAGAACCAGATATCACTCTGGCACATGTGCTGCCGGGGATCGAACTCGGGACCTCATGCTTGAGAGTCCAAAGCTTTACCACTGAGCCACCTCCCGGGCCACTGTCTCAAACTTCTTAAAGCACAGACTGAGTCTTTTTAATACACAGGCTGAGTCTTTGATATGTTGACTCTTTCAAAAGCCTAGACCAGGGAGAACAGAAGCAACTGGTGGCATAGCTATATACAAATAATGTCAAAGGACACAAACTATGGTGATGTTGGTTATTATACAACAAATTCTAACGAAGGTATTTTTCAAAGTTAACCCAATTACCAAATAATGTGATTATAACAATAACTATCTACTGTCTTCTTGAACCCTAAGACAGCAGGAACCTCACAGTTACACTATACAGACTATATTTCCCCCAGTCCTGGAACCTTAGGGTGGGGCGTACTTTCCTGCATGCTTCTCTCAATTCATACCAAATGATACTGCATCCACTGATCCCAACCTAATAAGCACAAATAGTACCACCTCAGCATGCTTCACTTCAGACTGTGTCCAAAGACTTTAGGTGTGGAATGACAACCCTTCAGCTTCATTACTCAGGTGAGACCTTTCCTTTCATAGTATTCTCTAATTCCATTCCAGGCAGTTTACTTCCTAACAAAGTCCCAAAACCTAGATATAGACCAGGTCCCATGAGAGAGCCTATGTTCACACATACACATAAACTAGGGTAAAATATATACCTGAAAGCAAAAGTACACAATAGTCTGCAGTGAGTACCCCCCAACACTTCATCTTCACTATTCCAGTCTTTAAGTCCATGATTGTTCAACAATTTATTTGGCTTTGCATGCTAACTCTCTTTTCAACCACCAGGTTCCATATGCCAGCATGATGCCGACCAGAATTCCCTGGACAGACAACCCCACCAATGTGTCCTGGAGCTCTGCTTCCCCAGAGCCCCACCCTACTAGGGAAAGAGAGAGGCAGGCTGGAAGTATGGATTGACCAGTCAACACCCATCTTCAGCAAGGAAGCAATTACAAATGTCAGACCTTCCGTCTTCTGCACCCCACAATGACCTTGGGTCCATACTCCCATAAGGATAAAGAATAGGAAAGTTATCAGAGGAGGGGATGGGATACAGAGATCCAGTGGTGGGAATTGTATGGAGTTGTACCCCTCTTATCCTATGGTTTTGTTAATGTCTCCTTTTTTAAATAAATAAAATAAATAAATAAAACAGTAGTTCCTTAGCTTCTAGAGCCCCACATTGTATCACAACAAAGAAGCTATACATTCTTATTTCTTATTTTCAATTTTTCAATTGGGGAATTAATGGTTTACAGTCAATAATAAAACACAGTAACAAAAATAAAAATACAGTATTTTGTACATATATAACATTTCTCAGTTTTCCACATAACAATTCAACCCCCTCTGCCATCACGTTCCAGTCCAGGACCTGAACCCTCACCACCTCCCACCCAAGGAGTCCTTTACTTTGGGGCCATACACAAAAACCTAGTCCAAGTTCTGCTTTTCTTATTTTTCAACTTCTTCTTATTTTTTATTATTTTTCAACTTATTCTTTTACTTATTTATTATTGGCAATTTAATGATGATTGACAACATTGTGGGATAAGAGGAGTACAATTCTTACAATATCCGCCACCAGCATGCCATATCCCATCCCTTCCACTGGAAGGTTCTCTATTCTTTACACCTCTAGAAGTATGAACCAAAGATCTCTAAGGGGTGTAGAAGGTCGAAGGTCTGGTTTCTGTAATTGCTTTTCTGCTGGACATGGGCATTAGCAGGTCAATCTATACCCCCAGCCTGAGACCTTTCCCTAGAAACACACTCTTATTTAAATGGTGTTATTTCCCACCCATGAAAGCTGCCTTTTATGAAACATTTATTAAGTCTCTGTCAGCAGAGTTAGGATGATACAGCTCACCCTTCTTCACAACAAAAATGTTAATTGTACTAAGAATAAATATCACACCCGAAATTTCTTGGGTTAAGTGCACATAGTATGAAGAGCTAGGTTCAAGGATCTGAGTTTGAGCACCCAGATCCCTACCTATGGGGGGGTCACTTCACAAGCAGTGAAGCAGGTCTGCAAGTGTCTGTCTTTTCCTCCCTATCTCTATCTTCTCCTCTTCTCTTAATTTCTCTCTATCCTATCCAACAACAACAAAGATGGAAAAAATGGCTGCCAGGAGCAGTGGATTCAAAGTGCAGGAACACTTCTGTATCTCACAATGACCTTGGGTCCATACTCCCAGAGGGATAAAGAATAGGAAAGCTGTCAGGGGAGGGGATGGGATACGGAGATCTGGTGATGGGAATTATGTGGAGTTGTACCCCTCTTATCCTATGGTTTTGTCAATGTCTCCTTTAAAAAAATTAAAAACAACAACAATAACAAAAATGTGCAGGAACTAAGCCCCAGTGATAACACTGGAGCCCAAAAAAAGTTAATTAATTTCTCTATAAAGATACATTTATTGAGGGTATTACTTTGGCAGAGTCATGTTCAAAAGAACCCACAGGAAGTGGGACCAGGAGAAATGAGTTAAATGTAAGTTGGAGAAGGAAGAGGTGGAGAAGATACTGAGAGGCAAGATTGTGGCCATGAATCCAGATGAAGTTGGACATGGTGCAGAGTGACAGACTGGTGCTGGGAGGAGGTCAGCATGTGTCTGTCTACCCTGAAGTGGCATCTTCACTGTGCTCTTCATACCTTCAAGGCTGTACTCTGTTGAGGGACACAGGTACCTGCTCTGGGAAGAACAGAAACAAAATCCTAATAGTTCTCTAGTTTCATTCCAGCCTTTAGCATTTTTCTACTCCATCCAGAGAAGTCTGATCCAATTAGGATTCCTCTGAAACTGCTCTGACATCCAGGTCCATCCCCAGCCCAGGTATTCTAAGCCTGCAAGTGCTGAAGCAGCCTTCTCTACTGCTCAGAGCCAGAGTGACTTTCCTTAGGAAGACTTCTTTTTGAATTCTGCCACATTCTTCAAATTCCATCCTGCTGACTGTCCATAGACTTGCTCCTTAATAAATTTATTGTATTGTGGAGAGAAGACTCTCTGTTCATACCGTGGCTGCATGTGGAGACCACTGGAATGTGTTTCAGAGTTAGCTGAAAAGGAAAAGGCATATAGGACACTTGCACTGCAGCTCTGTCTGCAGACAAGTTAACATCCAACTCAATCTAGACAGGTGTGTGTGTGTCTGTGTGTGTGTGTGTGTGTGTGTGTGTGTGTGTGTGTGTGTGTTGAAAATGGTGGACAGAAAGGAGGTCACCTGGACTATGATTCCAAATACTGGGTTGTCAGAAAAGTCATGGTGTATTTTTCTACAGATTTTTATATGCAAAAATGCCATCATGACTTTTCCAGCAATCCAATATTTTGTCCGTGAACAAACTACCTCTAGCAACTCGT
Source organism: Erinaceus europaeus (assembly GCF_950295315.1). Taxonomy (NCBI): domain Eukaryota; kingdom Metazoa; phylum Chordata; class Mammalia; order Eulipotyphla; family Erinaceidae; genus Erinaceus; species Erinaceus europaeus. The sequence continues at coordinate 51,230,388 of NC_080170.1, read as the reverse complement.
CCATTGTTAGATTCTCCCTCTGACCACCTGATTACAGAGCACACTGAATGTGGTCCCACCAGGGGCTTGAAACAATGAATGCCAGACAAGCTTCCCCACCCCAACCCTGGCCCCTGCCCAAATCCCATATTCTCATAGTGCCTCAAAGAGTACTTCACTCTCTTTAACCAAGAAAGGATCAGAGCCCAAAAATAGGTAGGCCCTTTTCCTAGAAGTTTTCTACTCCTTTTTTTAAAAAAAAATTTAGTTATTTATTCCCTTTAGTTGCCTTTGTTGTTTTATTGTTGTAGTTATTGTTGTTGATGATGATGTCATTGTTGTTAAATAGGGCAGAGAGAAATGGAGAGAGGAGGGGAAGACAGAGAAGGGGAGAGAAAGATAGACACCGTAGACCTGCTTCATCACCTGTGAAGCGACTCCCCTGCAGGTGGGGAGCCAGGGACTAGAACCGGGATCCTTATACCGGTCCTTGTGCTTTGCGCCATATGTGCTTAACCTTCTGCAATACTGCCCGACTCCCTCTGTTCCTTCTTTAAGAAGGTGCTCTTTGACCTACACAGGCTACAAAGGATTGTCCATGAAAAGAAGCACTTGCAAATCCTGACAGAACTAAACAATAATCATAAACCTGTTTAAAAGCTCAAATCTACACTCTCAGATCCTCCGTTTTGTGTCCTAATTTTCATTGAATGCTCTCAAGGCATAAAACACTTCCCTTTTTCTCTACCTACAGAGTGATTGACATCATACTTTCTCCTCCTAGAGCCACCTGAACCTCCTTTCTTATGGTTCAGGCAAGCATGCCTCTCTTCTGGATCCCACCTCATCTCTTGCAGCACCTGGGGTCTTCTGCACTGTGTCTGTCTTTTTTTTCTGTCCAGCTGCTCTCTCCACAGGGTCTTTCCCTTCAGTGTCTGTCCCTATAGATACAGACATTCTCCCTCTATATACCCCCAGGATGTCCTTCTTAGCCATTTCTTGACCTCTCCTGTAAATCTCCACTACCTGTAATCTCTCTTTTACCCTCAACAAGTCCACGGAGCCAGGGAAAGACATGAGAGCTTTGTTGGAAGTTATACTGAAGCTTATACACATACATAGGCATGAAACTGCATTCCTGAAATTTACTTAGTATTATAAACCATGTAAGGCAAATCAAGAAAAACATTTTTAAATAAGTAGTTTTGGAACTAGACTAAAATTTAGCTCTTTATGCCCAATGCCACATATAGCATTTTTTAACTTAATCTCTCTTGCTTACCTAATTCTCCATCTCTAAAATGAGAAAAAGAATATCTTCCACACAGGGATATTGTGCGATGTGAGATAACTAAAAAGAAGAAGCACAAGTTTGAGCACTTGCTAGAGGTTAATTTTACAGGGTGACTTAGAGGATGAAATTGGGGCCCACAGAGAAACTGGAGATACACTTTAGCTGCATTGTGTGTCCCATGAAGCTGCATAGATGATCCTCTTCCATTCCCTCCAGATAGAAGGAGTGGAAGTGAGTCACACCACCTGGAGGAGGCAAAGCTGGTGGAGGAGGGAAACTGCAGGAAGCTCACTGCCTTACTTCATGGCTTCTGCTTGTCTGTTATGACTCAGGGCCTACCCAAGGATGGGGGTAGCAGAGTCTGGGGGCTCTTTGGAAAGACTCTTGCTGTGCTAAAAGGACTTGCCACTTCTTCTGTTGGCAGAAGTTGTCCTCTCAGAGAAGTTGCTGACTGATCGGTGCCAGCTGCTGTATCATCCCGTGAGGGAGGCCTGGCACCCTGCAACATGAGTGGACTTGTTCTTGTTCAACTTTTGGTTTCCCAAGCTTCTTTTTACCTTTAGGGCGTTTATCTCCTCTATCATCAAGGTCCCAAAAAGGGCGTAGAGTGTTCCTGTGAGCAATTCAGCAGGTAAAAGATGACTAATGCTCGTCTTAATATTTGAACAACTCTCCCATCACAACAGGAGTCCACCTTTCATCAGATGTGATTTCCAAAGGCAAATGTTCCAATCCCAAAAGGAGTTTCAGTATTCATTTTATTTATTTATTTATGGATAGAGGCAGAGAGAAATCAAGAGGGTACTAGGGAGAAAGAGGGGAAAAAGAGACAAAGAGACACCTGCATTCCAAGCTTCCCCTTGCAGGTGGGGACTGGGGGCTTAAACCTAGGTCCTCACACACTGTAATGTGTGCATTTAACCAGGTGTGCCACCACCTGGCCCAGCTCAGTATTCTTTTTTTTTTTAATTCTCTTTTGTTGCCTTTTTTTTTCATTGTTGTAATTATTATTGTTGTTCTTGATGTCGTCATTGTTGTATATGACAGAAAGAAATGGAGAGAGGAGGGGAAGACAGAGGGGGAGAGAAAGATAGACACCTGCAGACCTGCTTCATCCCTTGTGAAGTGACTCCCCTGCAGGTGGGGAGCCGGGGTTTTGAACCTGTATCCTTACACCAGTCCTTGCGCTTCGAGACACGTGTGCTTTAACAAGCAGCCGTACTGTCTGACTCCCCCGCTCAGTATTCTTTCTTTCTTTCTTTCTTTCTTTCTTTCTTTCTTTCTTTCTTTCTTTCTTTCTTTCTTTCTTTCTTCCTTCCTTTCTTTTTTTCTTTATTTCTCTCTCTCTCTCTCTCTCTTTCTCTTCCTTCCTTCCTTTCTTCCTCCCTCCCTCCCTTCCTTCTTTTCTTTCTTTCATATTGGATAAAGACAGAAAGAAAATGAGAGGGGAGAGGGAAATACACAGGGACAGAGACAGAGAGACACCTGCAGCCCTACTTCACCCCTCATGAATCTTTACCCTGCAGGTGGGGACCAGGGGCTTGAACCTGGGTCCCAAAGAACACAATATTATCTTTTTTGATGTCAGAGTAGTATTTTATAGAATATACATCCCATAAATTCTTTAGACAGTTATCTGATGATGGACATTTAGGCTGCTTCCACTTTTTAACTATTGTAAATAACACAGCTATGAATATATGGGTGGATATGAACCTTTGAATTAGTGTTTGTATATCCTTTGGATGAATGCTTAAGAGTTGGATCATAAGGTAATTCCATTTTTATTTGCTTAAAGTTTCTCTATACAGTCTTCCAAAGGGGCTGCACCAGTTGCATTCCCACCAGCAATGTGACAGAGTTCTTTTTTCTCCATAACTTTACCAACAACTGTCATTTCCTGTTTTGTTGATGTAGGCCATTCTCAAAGATGTGAGGTGGGAATCTCAGCATAGTTTTAATTTGCATTTCTCTAATGATAAGTGAAGTGGATCATTTCTTTGCATGTCTGTGGGCCATGTGTATCTCTTCTTTAGATAAGTGTCTATTTAATTATTTTGGCCTACCATTTTTTTTTTAATTGCCACCAAGGTTATCACTGGGGCTTGGTGGCAAATCCACTTCTCCCAGCAGTCATTTTTTCTTTTTTTGTTTTTTTTTTCTTTTTTTCTGTCCTTTTTTTATTTGATGGGACAGAGGAAAATAGAGACAGTAAATAAAGAAGGAAAGGGATAGAGAGACATGTCTCCTTATCAAGTAGGGACCAGAGGCTTGAACCTGGGTAGGTCTGTGTGCATGGTAAAACATGTGCTCAGCTCGGTGCATCACCACTTGGACCCCGAAATTGTATTTTCTATTTTGAAAAATAATATATTATCTTCCAGCAGAGCCAGAAGTCCCCTTGGAGAGAGAGACCAGTCCAGTGGTTTCTGCTCTTTTGTAAGGGTCCCTCCAATTCTCTCTAGAGGGAAAGCTAAACAGACCAGTCTACTCACTTCCACAAGCATGGCTCTGCTTTGAATCTTACATGTCACACCTCTGATGTACAAACACTGCTCAAGACTTGCATGCATGAGGCCCTGGGTTCTACCCCCAGCACATTTGCTAGAATGCTGCTTTAGTCATACTCTCTTTCTCTCTTTGTCTAATAAAATAAACAAGTAAATCTTTTAAAGATATTTCACTGGCAAAATATGGCCACAATTAAAAAAGCACAATAGCCATCCATCTACTTCCAACATTTTATTATGCAAGTGACAAAGAAAAGACCCAGTAAAATGAATGAACTTCTCAGGAACCTCTCTACACATCAGAAACAGAATCATAACATAGGCTTTTCACCTCCTTCCTTCCTGGTTATTCCAGTCCTTTCTATGCTCAAGGCCTGCAATGCAGATGATTCAGTTAGCCAAGAAGTGGGTAACTGGGACAAAAGAATCTGACAGTTTTGGCTGTCAGACTCCCATTGAAGATGCTGTCTTAGAGTCCTGATAGTTTTGTCACTATCTCCTTCACTCCAAACTCATTATGAGTGGGAAGTCCCTAATTCCCTACTGATCATGCTTTCTGTGGCCCCATGAGGGTCATGCTGGGTCACATGGATCCAGACTGCAGACTCAGAGAGTAGGCTTTCCTACTGGGAACACCCACATTAGGCAAACCAAGTCACCCCAAATACATACATTACATTAAGATATTAAAAATTATGTTGCGAGGAGATAGTTGGCAGAACACTCAAATTGCTGTATATGAGACCTTGGGTGTGAGTCACAGTACCACATGGTAGTACCATGGACAGCACTGGGACAGCAGTTCTATGAATTGATGCTTTGGTGCCTCTCCTCTATGCTTGTTTCTCCCATTCCCTCTCAAAAAAGAATATAAAAATTTGGACTACAAAGACCACTTATTAGGATAGAAGCAACTGCAAATCTCTCCTCTCTCCAGTCAACTGGAATATCAAAGGAGATCACCTGGGACTACAACAAGACAGGACTAGAACTGTTGGTATGCATGAGACCCCTTCTGTTTCATTTGGTTTAAATCCCCCCTGCTTAACACTATTCTATTTACATAACCACTTCATTCTATTTATATAACCGCTGTTAACAAGCACCTCCCTCCAGGGCATTGGTTCAATCCCCACTGTTTCATGATATGTTTTTGCTCCACCCCCCCTCCTTGTCACACCCTGATCCTCTCCTTGTCACACTCTGATTGTCACCAGTCACTTTTCTCTCCACCCTCTCTATGTCACACCCTGTTTCCACCCTACTTGGCAAGTATATATAAAGACAGCATTGTGAGTTTTAGAGTACTTTACCTTGAGTTTAGCTTAGCTTGGCTTAGATTGTGCTGCGTCCTGCATGAATAAAGAGATAGCGCCTACAGCTCAACTATGAGTCCCTGGTCGTCTGTTACCCGCCCGTGAAGCCAGCCCGGCGAAAACAACCTGACCCGTCGAAAACAACATAGAATTATTTTGGGAACCCACCAAATCACCAGTGAGTGCAAACACATGTGGCTCTTGGACAGAGAGGGGCCTAAAGTAGAGATTCCTGAAGCCAAAGCCTGTATTTACTCCTGAGCAGTCGGTAACAGTTTGGCAGTTTGCCAGTTGAAGCATCACCTCAGTCAGTTTTACCAACAAAAATACTGTTGAAGGGAGGAGAGGATTCCCCTAAGGCACACCAAATGCAACTGTGAGTCTCCATTGCTACTGCCCTTCAGAGGCTGGAGCAGCAGCCAGGAGGCCCCTTGCTGATATTGGGGTAGCAGAGAAATGTTTGGGAAACGCAGGAGAAGGTCTACACACCATTGGAACAGAAGTGGGGCTGTATAGCATTAGCCTTTCAACATTGTTTTCCTAGTGAATTGGAAGCCATGGTGAAGAATTGCCACAGAACCTACAGAGTATAAACTGGATTAGTTTGGAAACTCACAGGGCCAAGTAGTGCTGGTCAGCTTGGTTCTGAATACTGGAAGAACAGTTGAATTGAGCCCAGAGCTTTGGATCCTCGAGGCGTGGGAGTCTCTTTGCAGAACCACTGTGATATCTCTCCCCCACCCTGACTTATCTCTTGGTCAGGTGTGAGTGGTTAAGCTAAAAAACCTATTTAAAACCCTCAGGTTTCTTCCCATAGCCTACAGAGAAGAAAAAGAACAAAAGAGGCTTTAACAGTCACTGTGCTTCAACTCAGGGATTGAGATAACATTCAAACAACTATTAATTTCCACAACTGTGAACTCTTTAAGTACATTACTTAGACACAAGTCAATCCAGCCAAGTGTGACTAGTGGATTGAAAAGTACACAGAGAGGGACCTCATAAAACATTACATACAATAGTTAAACCAAGAAGAAACACTGGAGAAATGAGTGAGGACAAAATCCAGCTAAAAGCCCCCCAAAGATAGAAAGAAGCACATAAGAATGAGATTAACATCCAAACACCAATTGAGGAATTATTCACAGGAGTAAAGAAAGAGTTTGAAAGTAAAGAATCAGAAATGGGGAAACAGCAAATGAGACTCTGAAAGAAAAAACTAATTATCTCAAGATAATTATAGAGCTGAAAGCTGAAATATCTGAGTTAAGAGCACAACTAGCTGAACAAGCTAATACAATAACAGAACAGGGAATCAAAATAACTGAGCTAGAGAAAACAACAGAAGAGAGAGAGAACAGAATAAAAGAGGTACAAAACAAAATTAGCAAGATCAAGGATGAATTAGAGGAATTAAGAGGGAAATGAGAGACCTAAAAAAGAGATTAAGCGGTAATGAAAACAACAGAGACATAGGGGATGACTTCAAAAGAAATAATATACACATTATTGGCTTACCAGAGGAAGAAAGAGACTCACGGGAAGAAAGAATTCTACAGGATATAATACTGAGCACTTCCCTAGTCTAGACAACAAAAAAGACATAAAGGTTCAAGAAGCCCAGAGGGTCCCCAACAGAATTAACCCAGACTTAAAGACACCAATACATATAATATTTAGAATGAAAAGGAATAAGGATAAATAAAGGATCCTGAAGGCTGCAAGAAAAAAAACAAAAACAAACAGTCACTTACAGAGGAAAACCTGTAAGATTAGCAGCAGATTTCTCCATACAAAAACCAAAGGACAGAAGAGAATGGTAATATATCTATCAAGTGCTCAATGAGAAAGGCTTTCAACCAAGAATCAAGATTACTGTATCCCACTGGACTGATATTCCCACTGGACTAGGTAGAGGCATAAACCTTCTCAGAAAAGCAACAGTTGAAAGACATAAACTGTGACCAATCCTGCCCTACACAAAGTTCTGAAAGGTCTCCTATAAACAATCAGATTATCATAAATATGACATATGTCAGAACACTCTAAAAACTACCATAATGTCATTAAAATATCTTCAATCTATACTATAAGTAAATGTCAATGGCCTGAATTCACCTAGTAAAAGCCACAGAGTAGAAAAATGGATCAGAAAACAAAACCCAACCATATGTTGCCTGCAGGAATCCCACATAACTAAATAGGACAAACACTGTTTCAAAGTGAAAGGATGGAAAACTAACATACAAGCCAATGGACCACCAAAAAAGGGCAGGCACAGCTATTCTCATATCTGACATGATAGACCTTAAAATAAATAAAATTTAAAAAGATAGGGATGTACATTACTTAATGCTCACAGGATCAGTCAATTAAGAGGACTTATCAACATCTATACACCCAAGGAGAGGCCATATAAATGTATCAGACATCTATTGAAAGAGCTGCAGCAATATATTAACAGCAACACAGTAATAGTAGGGGACTTTAGCACCCCACTCTCTCAATCTGACAAATCATCCAGGCAGAAAATTAATAAAGAAACAAGGGAGCTAAATGAAGATATAGACAAACTAGAACTATTAGATATTTTCAGAGTCATTCATCCCAAGAAACTAGAATATACATTCTACTCAAGTCCACCTGGATCATTCTCAAGGATAGACCATATGTTAGGCTACAAAGACAGCATCAGTAAATTCAAGAGCATTGAAATCATCCCAAGTATCTTCTCAGACCACATTGGAATTAAACTAAGACATAACAGTAAATAAAAGATTAGTGAAAGTCCCAAAATGTCAAAACTCAGCAGTACACTACATAACAACTACTGAGTCAAAGAGGAAATTAAGGAAGAAATCAAAATGTTTTGATAGTTCAATAAAAATGAAGACACAAGCTATCAAAATATTTGGGACACAGCTAAGGCAGTACTGAGAGGGAAGTTCATAGCCATACAACCACACATTAGGAAACAAGAAAAAGCTCAAATAAGCAACCTGATTGCACACCTTAAAGACCTAGAAAAAGACAAACAAAGGAACTGTAAAACAACCAGAAGGACTGACATAACTGAACTTAGGGAATAAATAAATAACAATGAAAATCAGAAAACCATACCAAAATATCAAGGAAAGTAAATATTGGTTCTTCCAAAGAGTAAAGAAAATTGACAACCCTTTAGCCAAACTCACAAAATAAAAAAGGGAGAAGACCCAAATAAATCCAATCATAACTGAAAGAGCAGATATCACAACAGACACCAAAGAAATTCAGCATACCACGTGAGGCTTCTATGAGGAACTATATGCCACCAAGATAGAGAACCTGAAAGAATTGGATGAGTTCCTAGATACCTACAAACTTTCAAAATTAAATAAGGAGAACCTAAAAAATATGAAGAGGACAATAACAGCCAAAGGAATTGAAAAAATATGTAAAAATTTCCCAAGAATACAAGTCCTGGACCAGAGGGTTTTACAAATGAATTCTAGAAAACCTTCAAAGAAGAATACCTCTAATTTTAAAGCTCTTCCAAAAGACTAAAGATACAAGAACACTACTTTCCACCTTCTCTGAAGCCAATATCACTCTAATACCAAAAGCAGAGAGGGACACAATCAAAAAAGAAAACTACATACTGATATCTCTGATGAACATACATGTTAAAATATTGAACAAAATTCTAACCAACCAGATACAGCTGTATATCAAAAAGATTGTCCATCATGACCAAGTGGGGTTTAGCCAAGGGATGCAAGGTTGGTTTAATATACGTAAACCAATCAATGTGATCCACCACATCAACAAACCAAGATGAAAAACCACATGATCATATCAATAGATGCAGAGAAAGCCTTTGACAAAATACAACATCCCTTTATGATCAAAACACTAAAAAAAAAAAGAGAGAATAGATGGAAAAGTCCTCAAGATAGTGTTTTTTGCAAATAAAATTGAAAGACTACATGACTATAATAATAATAATATAATAATAATGATAGTGGAGTCTATAGATAGCAAACCTACAGCCAACATCATACTCAACGGTGAAAAACTGGAAGCATTTCCCCTCGGATCAGGTACTAGACAGGGCTGACCACTACACCAGTACTATTCAACATAGTGTTGGAAGTTCTTGCCATAACAATCAGGCAGGAGCAAGGAATTAAAGGGATACAGATTGGAAGAGAAGAAGTCAAACTCTCCCTATTTGCAGATGACATGATAGTATACATAGAAAAACCTAAGGAATCCAGCAAGAAGCTTTTGGAAGTCATCAGGCAATACAGTAAGGTGTCAGGCTACAAAATTAACATTCAAAAGTCAGTGGCATTCTTCCATGCAAACACTAAGTTAGAAGAAGTTGAAATATAGAAATCAATTCCTTTTACTATAGCAACAAAAACAATAAAACATCTAGGAATAAACCTAACCAAAGAAGTGAAAGACTTGTATACTGAAAATTATGAGTTACTACTCAAGGAAATTGAAAAAGACACAAAGAAGTGGAAAGATATTCCATGTTCATGGGTTGGAAGAATTAACATCAGTAAAATGAAAATTATGAGTCACTACTCAAGGAAATTGAAAGAGAACCTGAACTGGAATTGGCATATTGCACCAAAATAGAAGACTCTGGCGTGGGTGGGTGCGTGGGGAGAATACAGGTCCAAGAAGGATGACAGAGGACCTAGTGGGGGTTGTATTGTTAAATGGAAAACTGGAAAATGTTATGCATGTACAAACTATTGTATTAACTGTCAAATGTAAAACATTAATTCCCCAATAAAGAAATTAAAAAAAAAAAAGAAACAGAAGGATGAATATGGCTGATCTAACTCACAGGCTGAAGATGAAAAACAAGATCAGAAGAGAAAACACTAAGCAGAACCTAGACTGGAGTTTGGTATATTACACCAAAGTAAAAGGCTCTGGGGTGGTTTGGAGGGGGGAGAGTACAGGTCCTAAAAAAGGATGGCAGAGGACCTAGTCTGTATTATTGTACTGTATTGGTTGTATTATTATGTGGAAAACTGAAAAATTTTATGCATATACAAACTACTGTATTTAATGACAACTGTAAAACATTAATCCGCCAATAAAAATAATTTTTAAAAGGTTACCAAAAAGACCACTTATTGGTGGTACTGTGAATGTGCAAAGTCTAAAGACCATTCCCCTGTGTCACAGAGAAGAAAAAAGATTATATAAAAAACTTTGTGCAAACCATAATTCTGACATCACTTTCAGAGGAACATTCCTTGTCTCCTTGACCTTAAATCATGCTGAAATAATCTGGACTCTGATCTGTATTAATCATACCAACACTTTTTTTTTTTTACAATATTCTAGCATTCTAGACAGAACAATACAGTCTTATTAGCCTGGAATTGCAGTATTCACAACTTGCATATATACAGAGAAGAACACTATGCTTCTGTTAAGTTTCTAAATCCTTTATAGAGCAAAAAATTAGACCTAGGCTGCATAGATCCTAGGAACAAAATGAAAAGACTTACAGACAATATGTACTGGTCAATATAAAAACAGAGTAAGTGATGAGCTGATAAAAGAATGAAAGATATGTATGCATTTGGGTGTAATGAAGTGACAACCTCACAAACCAGGTTTGAACCCTAGAACCCCAGAAGAGCTCGTGTACTATAGTCTCTCTATCTATCTATCTATCTATCTATCTATCTATCTATCTATCTATCTATCTATCTATATCTAAATGAAAAAGAAAGTCAATCCAGGAGTTATGAAATGGTACATGGTACATGTCATGGTCCTGACTCTACCAAATAAATAAACCAAAAGTATCATTCACCATCTTCAAAGAAAGTAAAGTTAGAGTTGTTATCTTGGTACTGTCTCAATGAGAGCATTCACTATTCCTACAGCATAAGTGATCTCTGTCCAGATAGGACCAGATGGAAAACAGTATGAACAATAAGCCTGGGATCTAGTCTAGGGTTTTTGAAATATAGTAGGAGTTCTAGATGATAGTTTAAAATGACTCCAGAACCTCATCAAAGTTTTGGAAATAAAAGTGTTGGCTTCAAAGTTAGAAATGATTTAGGGTTTTTCCTGAAGGCCTGCAGAACTAAAAAGATTTCAGACCTGGATCTATGTCAGCCAAATTATCCCAATTACTGTTGAAATTCACCTTATTCTGTCCTTTGGTAGTAAAGTAGGTGCTGCCTTCAACAATTAGAGGAACACACTTGACTTACCCAGTCCAATGGAAAGAGGATGAGTTGGTCAAGAGAAGTCAGAATTCTCTCACTCTCATAGAAGGGCAGTAATCATGTATACCACTTTTTTTTCAAACAATAACTACATAAAAGTTATGGAAACTTATAGTGGAATATTCAAGAAATACTAGGGAACTCTGTTTAATTGCTAAAGGATCAAGAATAGATTTAACAAAAGTCTGAACCAAAAATTGGTACCTGTCTGTCTCTCACTTTTCTTTATTCTTGAGGTTAATATATTCCAAACATAGTGAGTGATAAGTGCTCACTGATCAGGTAAGAGTTTATCTGTTGACTGGAAAGAGTTGAGTGGGGAAAATAAAGATTACAGTGGGTTGAAATAATCAAGAAAATAGAGAATGGAGCTTGGTCTTCAAGGGTGAGTGGGATTCAGATTAAGTGGGACAGAAGAAAAAATGCTCTAAAGGAAAAAATTAGCACAAGACTATTTTGACTCATTTTCACAGTCTAAGTATATACAGTTCACATAGAACCATACTGGGAATTAAAGAAATGCTACCTGATTACAAAACCCACATTCTTCCCTAGAATCCAATTTCACAAGTCTGACAGGAATGTAAATAAGTAACTACAACATCAGAAATGTCTGTGACTTGAAAGCTGTTTCATGGCTTTTCAATTCCATTTATTTATGCTTTATATGGCATGTCAAAAGAGGAAGCCAGTACTTTCTAGAAAAATGTTTATTTCCTGAACTAGTGTCATCAAACTAACTCATGTGGGAGGAAGAGTCCCTTAAATGGTGGCGTAGTAGTGACAGAGAGTGGATCAAACATAAGCTGTCAAATTACTGAGGGTGAAGAGACGTCAAAGTAGAAAGTAGATAGAGGGAGAACAGAAACTTAGAAAGAAGGGTTAGGCTCTCAAGTGTTCTGAATTAAAGTGATAAACCCTTCCTGTTTAGAAATGTTCTATATTTTCAGAAACAAAAGTTTCTGTTAAACCAGTTTCAAATCCATAGTTTATATAAGGCATGTGTTCCTCCCAAGGGTTTCCAAGTAAGGCGCATAGATAGTGTAGGAAGTGTTACTATTGGTTTTGATGAGAACAAGATAAAATTGCTTTTCCTCTTTGTGGAAGGAAGTGATGTGTGTGTGTGTGTGCGTGTGCGTGTGCGTGTGCGTGTGTGTATGCACTTGTTATTATGGGGATTTCACCATTCTGGGGTAACTTTTTCTTTTCTTTTCTATAGTCACCAGGGTTATTGTTGGGGCTCAGAGCCAGCACTATGAATCCACCACATCTGGAAGCCATTTTTTCCATTTTGTTTTTTGACAGGGCAGAGAGAAATTGAGAGGGAAGTGTAGATAGAGAGGGAAAGAGAAAGATAGATACCTGTAAACCTGCTTCACCACTTATGAAGTGTCCTCCCTGCAGGTGGGGTGCAGGGGCTCAAACCCAGATCCTCATGCATGGTGAGATGTGTGCTTAACCAAGTGCACCACTGACTGGCCTGGGATGACTTTTCCACAAAGGAGAGACAGAGAGAGGGAGAAATATAGGGAGAAGGAGAGAGAAAAGGAAATACATCACAGCACTGAAGCTTCCCCCTCCTGACAAAGTGGGCAGCTTCCCAGGTAAGCTATCATACTGACCCATACTGTGTGATTTCAATGCTCCTATAGTTATTTTTCCAATTTAAAAAATTTCATATATAAATAACTTCAAGTCATCCATGGTAAACCACTTGCCCTTCCAAGTGAGTTATCGTCTGGCCCCAAAAGATATAGGAAGTCGGGTGGTAGCGCAGCGGGTTAAGCACAGGTGGCGCGAAGCACAAGGACAGGTGTAAGGATCCTGGTTCGAGCCCCAGCTCGCCACCTGCAGGGGAGTCACTTCACAAACGATGAAGCAGGTCTGCAGATGTCTATCTTTCTTTCCCTATCTTTGTCTTCTCCTCTCCCCATTTCCCTCTGTCCTATCGAACAACAATGACATCAATAAAAACTACAACAATAAAACAAGGGCAACAAAAGGAAATAAATAAATATTCAAAAAAGATATGCCCTACACTGTAATTGTCTGCATGCAGTGCAAGTTTCCTCTTCTCTCTCTCTGTCTCTCTCTCTCACTCAGAAGACTAAGTGATTAAAGGCAGAAGTTGCATTTTAACCTTATTTGTATTCCCATTTCCTATACATCAAATGTTGAGTGAGTGTCTTGAGGGATAGATAGGCAGATGAACAAATAGACAGATTATCACATTCAGCCTGGATAAGAAACCCAAAGCTGGCCTTGAATCTGGGTGAAGTACATAGCGATGCATCATACTATCCAAGTGAGCTATTGGAATTTCACTCGTGCTGCATCCTTAACTTTAATGAACAGAATGGCCTGGACAACTTGAAAAAAATTGTATGTCTAGGTTCTGACCCCAAGGATCTGATTTCAGTTTAAAAATTAACAAGCAGGCCTAGGCAGTGACTCACCTGGTTGAGGACTCACATTACCATGCTCAGGGACCTGGGGTTTGAGACCCTGGTCCCCACCTGCAGGAGAGAAGCTTCACAAGTGGTGAAGCAGAACTACAGGTATCTCTTTCTTCCTCTCTACTTCTACCTTCCACCTCGATTGCTCTCTTTACTATCAAATAATAAATAAAGATACTATATTTTTAAAATTTTTTATATTTATTTTATTTATTTATTCCCTTTTGTTGCCCTTGTTGTTTTTTTATCGTTGTAGTTATTATTGTTGTTGTCGTTGTTGGATAGGACAGAGAGAAATGGAGAGAGGGAGGGGAAGACAGAGAGGAGGACAGAAAGATAGACACCTGCAGACCTGCTTCACCGCCTGTGAAGTGACTCCCATGCAGGTGGGGAGCCAGGGTTCGAACCAGGATCCTTATGCCGGTTCTTGTGCTTTGCGCCACCTGCGCTTAGCCCGCTGCACTACAGCCCGACTCCCAAAGATAATATTTTTAAAAGAAATAGTTGTTCTTGTTTTTTTTTTTTACAAAAGTAAAAAAAACAGGAGAACTAAACTACTTTAAAAGTTCAATTCTCATTTCTAAATCAAATAAGGAAAACAGAACAAGAAGAGAAAAACAAGATGAAAATAATCAGACATTCCTATAATTAAATGAAAGCTAATTAAAAATTTCTGCATTATTCAGAACATAATCAATGATTGGTAGTCTACTTGACAATTTGCATTTGAAACTTGTTTTTTGTTTCTGTTTTGTATGCTAAAAGTTATCTGTATTTTCACTAAGCAAGATAGTGGGAGGTCTTCTTCTGTTGGGATTCCAAAACAATGGATTCTAGTGGTGTTGTAATACACTAGGGTATTTTTGATATTAAAATGAGGGCAGGTTGCCACAAAGTTAACACAATTTCATTATTTAGAGAGGATTCATTCAATTTATCATGTCTTCTTCTAGCATTTGCCCTTCTTCCGTAGCCAGTCAACAGCGTCAGGTTGAGCCTAATGTAAAGTTTCGAGACCTCCTTTGAATCTGGAGAGGTGGCAGTCGTTGACTATGTGGGTCATAGTCTGTCTGTAGCTGCAGGGGCAGTTTGGGTCATCTCTGGCTCCCCAGCGATGGAACATAGCGGCGCACCAGCCATGGCCTGTTCGATAGCGATTGAGGAGGGCCCAATCATAACGTGCTAGGTCAAAGCCGGGTTGACGCTTGCAGGGGTCTGTGATGAGGTGTTTGTTCTTTACCTCAGCTGACTGCCAACTCTGTTTCCAAGAGTCTGGAACAGAGAAGTTCAGTGTAGGTGTAGGGGACCAGATTGGGTGACGAGATGTCAAGCGTTGGACAGGGTGGGCGAAGATATCCGCGTATATTGGCAAGTCCGGTCGAGTGTAGACGTGGGAAATGAACTTAGATGATGCCGCATCCCGACGAATATCTGGCGGGGCGATGTTGCTAAGAACTGGCAGCCATGGAACCAGGGTGGAATGGATGGTTCCAGAAATTATCCTCATGGAGGAATATAATTTGGATTCGACCAAGTGGACATGGGGGCTACGGAACCATACTGGGGCACAGTATTCTGCAGTGGAATAGCATAATGCCAGAGATGATGATCGTAGTGTGGAAGCGCTCGTGCCCCATGAGGAGCTGGCCAGTCTTGCAATGTTATTCCTCGCGCCCACCTTTGCTGCAGTTTTTATGAGATGTTCGTGAAATGACAGAGTGCGATCGAGAGTAACGCCAAGATAGACTGGCTGGGCTTCATGCCGGATTCTCGTATCGCCAAGCTGCACATTAAGCTCACGTGAGGCCAAGGCATGGTGTAGATGGAAAACAGATGATACCGTTTTTGCAGTGCTAGGGATTAGTCGCCATTTTTTACAGTAATCAGATATCAGAGACATGTCTTTCGTGAGTGTTTCCTCGAGGATGTCAGCTTGGATGCCTGAGTTGCACAGCAGATGTCATCGGCGTAGATGAACTTCCTTGAAGAAGTTTCTGGGAGGTCATTGATGTAAATATTAAATAGCGTAGGAGCCAGAACAGAGCCCTGGGGGAGGCGACTTGAGACAAGTCTCCATCTGCTAGACTTGTCACCCAGATGTACCCGGAATCTTCTGTTTTGGAGAAGAAACGATATAGTGTTGGCCACCCATGGAGGCAGGCATCTTGAGATCTTGACTAGGAGACCACGGTGCCAGACTGTGTCATAGGCTGCTGTGAGATCAACAAAGACAGCACCCATCTTTAAATTCTTCTGGAATCCATTTTCAATGTAAGTTGAGAGGGCCAGGGCTTGTTAGCAGGTAGATCTTCCTGGGCGGAAACCAGCTTGGGCGGGTGATAGGAATTTCTCTGTAAGAGGAGAAATACGTGACAGAAGCAGCCTCTCAAGGAGTTTGTAACACACGGAGAGGAGAGAAATTGGTCTATAGCTGGCGGCCAGTGTTGGGTCTTTCCTTGGTTTCAAAACTGCTATTATTTTCGCACAACGCCAAATTTTGGGCATAGATTCAGATTCCAAGATGTGGGACAGGAATGAAGTGAGCCACTTCTTTGCTGTGGGGCCCAAGTTAAGAATGAGTTCTGGGGTGATGTTATCATAGCCAGCAGCCGTTCCCGGTTTAACCCTCTTCAAAGCGTCTTCCAGTTCAGACAGTGTAAAGGGAGAGAGTTTTGGAGATGGACAAGATAAACGGAAGTGGGATGACCACTCATGAGAAATTTCTCTTTTCCAGACTGAGTCGATCTTAGCACGTCCAACTTGAGTTAGGTGACTGGCCACTGAGTTTGGAGATACGGGACGATGGGAGACGGGAGGGGGTTGGCTACTGGCACCCAGACTATGAAGAAGCTTCCAGGCCTTCCTACTTGAGTGGGTGAAGTTCAGACTTTCCATGAGTTGTTGCCAGCGGGCTTGGCGTGCTGCATCCAGGGAGGCAATGAGATGGTCAGCCACATCTGGGTCGCCCGACTCATCATACTGCTTTAGTAGTTGCTCGCATTCAGCATCAAGACAAGGCATATAGTTAGCACGTCTCCCACGAGGAATGGCTTGGGAAGCTGCTTTGAAGATGGCTTGGTGGAAGCGCCTGTAGGAATCTTCAGAGGGGATAGAGTTAATTGGAATTGCAGGAATAGATTTGTTGGTAAAATCACTGAACAGACGCCAGTTTGCTTTCCGAAAGTTCCATGTTAGTTTCTCCGAGCACAGAATCAGTGGGAGCTGGAGACCAATGTGGATGATAGCTGGGCGGTGATGACTG
Organism: Erinaceus europaeus; assembly: GCF_950295315.1. Taxonomy (NCBI): domain Eukaryota; kingdom Metazoa; phylum Chordata; class Mammalia; order Eulipotyphla; family Erinaceidae; genus Erinaceus; species Erinaceus europaeus. The sequence continues at coordinate 51,213,317 of NC_080170.1, read as the reverse complement.
TGCGGGAAGATCTTGAGAACGTGTCTCGTAGCGGGAAAGGCTTGGCCGTTGACTGTGTTAATCCAGCACAGGTCGGGTGACGAGTCTTTATTCCATCTAGCACTGTGAAAAGAGCCTGGCTGTTTGGGATCATATAATAGGGAGAGGTCACTCGCTGAAGCCCAGTCGGCTAAGATAGAGCCGTCAGCACGAGTGGAGGAATATCATGTGAAAACTTAAGACACTGCAGAATGAAATCAATAAAATAGAAAATGATGACAATCTTCAAAGTTGGGAAATTCAATTTTGAGAACTAAATCCTTTAAAAAGACCACTAGAAAACTCTAAATTTAGAGGCTTGTAGTTATAACAGACTAACAGCTGTGGGCAGTAAAGGTATGGCATGGCAAAACAATGTTTTTAGAGACAGATAGGATTCAATCCTAGTATTCTATAGCTTTCTGTTTATTTGGTTACTCCTCTCTGAGAACTCGTGGAACTTTGCAATGTTTTAAAATACATATATATATATTTTTTATGAGAGAGAAGGGCATTAGAACATTGCTCAGTGCCAATATATAGTAGTGCCTAGAATTAAGCCTGCAACTTCTGGGGCCTCTGGGATGTAAGTCAGTGCATTCCAGCTATCTTTCCTGCCGTAGTCTATGGACATCAACGGATTCTCAGAAATATGAGTTTTGACTGAGTATGATGGGAATTCTCTATATTCTACTTTGCAGTGTTTTATGTGGCTCACCTCAAGTAGTATAAAGGATTGGATGGGTTATTGGAGAAAGGCACAGTACTCAAATACTATATATTTTCTCTTATCTGCACTAGAAAGCAGTCCAATTAGTGAGAGGCATTAACTCTACAGTTCAAGCACAGAAGCTAGGCAGTGGCACACATTACCATGCACAAAGACCCATAGAGACTACACTTTACAAGGCTGTGTGCCCTATGTTTGCCTTGCCCTAATATATTTATTGGGCCGACTTACTGGCCTACAATTCCACCTATGGCTGTGCTGGCTCACTTATCCCAGCCTACTGTCCTAAAAGAAATGAATGGCTGCTATTGTCCTGGATGGTCTGTTGATGCTGGAATTAGGAAAAAGGTTCAGGTATAGAAATCGATTATTCAGTAGGAATTCCATTACTTCAAAAACATAAATTTTTTTCTCCTCCCTGCAAACACTGCCCTATATACAACACAGCACAGGACAAGTCTTTCTCTTCCATCTCCCTCACTTAATAGATTACAGTACAATTGTTGACACACAGGTACAATTTCTCATCTACTTGTGATAGATGTCTGCAAAACACTCCCACCCTTAATTTAGGTCCTTTTCCACCATCAAGCACCAGGACCCCAGATATATAGCACAGGATAGTTCTTCAGGTTTTGAACTATGATGACTAATTTTATGCATCTATCTGATAGGGCCTTGGGCACTTAAATCGTTGGCCAAATGTTATTCTGGGTGTGTCTGTGGAGGTGGTTTTTAATAAGGATAATGTTTGAATTGGCTGACTCAGCAAAATAGACTGTGTCCTTACTGTGAGTGTTTCTTATCCAACAGTTTGGCATGAATAGAACAAAGAGGATGAACCTTCGATGAGCAGGGAAGCTCTGCCTACTTTGAGCAAAAACCTTGGCTCTTTCTTTTCACTGCACACCAAATGAAACACTACTCTAGGATTTTGAGACTTCTGATTCTGGAATTAAAATTGACTAGGCTTTTTAGCTTTTAAACTACAGATCCTGAGACTTGTCAGTATCCACAGTTAAATAATCTAGTTCCTTAGTCTACACACACACACACACACACACACACACACACACACACACACACACACTTTTATTGGTTCAATTGCTCTAAAGGGCCCTAACTAATACATTTTCACAACACAGGCTGACAAATTTGAAATCTGTTCAAGTAAAGATACCGATGGAAAAAAAGAATAATGTCCTCAGAGTTTTCCAATCACATATTTATTTGAAAAGAGAATATATCTACTTGCTAGGAAATATCTACTTGCTAGCCTTTGATGTGGTGTGTGTGTGTGTGTGTGTGTGTGTGTGTATGTGTGTGTGTTCATGTATGAACAAATGTGTACAGGGGGAACAGCTAATAAGGGGTTTGACTTCTAAGGACTAAAGAGAAACTTAATGAGGTCAAAACAGTTATCAAAACTTTATGATATTTCACACATTATTAAAATGCTGCTTTGTATTTTAAAACTCTAGCTGTTAAAAGTGTGAAAGCATTAATTATACTGAATGTTTCCCAAGAGAAATAAAACCAGACTGGGCCTTTCTGTTAGGAAGATTTATTTTGGCTACAGGAAGAAAAACAAATGTTCGCATTTCCCTCTAGTGGCAGAAAGGAAACAATACACAAGAGAACAATCTAAGATCAGAATGTTTCCGCTAAGAGAAAAAGTTCATCCTTCTACCTGAATAGAAAATATAATCACCAACTATAGACTAAGTATGACTACTGGCAAGGAGTGCCCAGTAAGCAGAGAACTTGAGACTGAACTGTGACCATGGAATTGGCCCCAAACAATATTGTGACATAACTGAGTAAATACTGAGTGGCCTACCCTCTGTCACTGATAACAAAATAAAAATAAAGGATAGAGCCTAGGCAGTAGTACATCCACATCTGGTAGAGTGCATACGTTACCATGTATGAGGATAAGAGTTCAACCCTCTGATCCTTACCTGCAGGGAGAGGGGTCTCATAAGTCTGGATCATTGCTGCAGATGTCTCTTTCTCTCTTCCTCTCTGTTTCTATCAGAAAATAAAGGGGGGAAATTATCAAGAGCTGTTGTATAGGCACTAAACCCAAATGAAAATTCTGGTGGCCAAGAAGAAACAGAGTAATTTGAGGTATTAAATGAAGAAAGGATGTAACAGTCATGGTATTTGTTAGGAAAAGCTGCAAGGGGGGGGGAAGCATGCTTATTTCTTAATGAATTAAATATAGGATATGTATTTGTTATCTATATTATTTAAGCTAATTATAAATAATATATTAACTCAATGTGTACATATATACACATAACATGGATGTAGTGATATATTTAATAACATATGAAAGAATACATCAGTGTAATATTAATATAATTATTTCCATTATTTATGCTTATTATAATTAATTTATAATATGTATAAGACATATTTACATACAGGATATATGGTTTTTAGGATTAATAATCAATTTATAAAATTATATATATAAACCTTAGCAATGAAAACTTTGAAAATTAAGAACATGATTTATAATTGCATCAATGAGAATAAAAGATTTAAGAAAGAATTAACAAAATAAATTAAGACATATTGAAAAATACAAAACATCACTAAAGAATTTTTTAAAACATTTTTTGAGTTGGATAAGGGCAAGAGACTGACTCATTTAATAATGGCCCTTTTGGTCAATATCACACCACCTCATCATCTGGGTCCCTAGTCAGGGAATCCTTGGATTCCTACACAAATATGATGAGCCTAGACTTCTAAGGGAAACCTCTCTGCACCACCATGGTCATATCCATCAGGAACAACATCATAAGCCCTCTTTGGGGCATTCCCAGGACCTTTCCCTTGCCATAAAGCAGTGATGATAGGGGCTGCACCAGTGTCTGAAGGGAGGCTGGGTTATCCTGCCCTGCCACTCAAGAAAAACTGGTCCTGAAATGAGTGCAACCTGCAGTGTCCCCAGCTGTGATCATGAGCCGCCAAGCTCAGACCAATAGGGACTTTGAGGTTATATAGGCTCTGGTATAAATATAAATTACATATATAAATTGGCCTTGTGTCAGATGGATGGAGGTAAATAGTTAATTCTATCCACAGGATATTTCAAGAATGGGTGCTACTCACTGCCCTAATCCAAATTTCTAAGCCCTTCTGACACTATTTTATTAGACAAATTATTTTATCCAAATTATGCTAGCTATGAAACTCAAGAAAATTTGAGCTTTCTTTGGCTCTGTTCCCACTTTTTGGTTCCTATTCATTAACCGCTTTGTCTCACTTTATGTCCTGCCACCTCCCAGAAACCAAGTTGCAGGTGTTACCATGATTCCATGCTTCCTCCTCTGAGCACACAACCTCACCATTATGTCCTGGAACCTCACCCCTCCAGAGCTCTACCCCACTAAGGAAAAACAGAAACAGGCTGGGGGTATGGATCTACCTGAAAACACTTAGGTCCAGCAGAGAAGTAAGTACAGAAGCCAAAGCTCCTACCTCCTACACCCCAAAAACAATATTGATCCATACTCCCAGTGGGGGCGAAGTGACAGGAAGAAGAGGATGAGGGCTCTAAAGGCAGCCCATCAGAAACTGCAGAGAGAGGAGGAAAACAGAACATTTAGATGTAGTCACAGGGTCATGAGTGGCTTGGAAGGGAAGAGAGGACTGAACCTGGAAGAAAAAAGGGGGCAATTGTAGCTCCAAGTGTCGCAGGCATGGGCTGCATGTGGGCGTGTAAGCCCCCGAAGGCCAGCATGTTAGTCCTGGTAGAAATGGCGGACACCATGCGGATCCCACCATAGCAATTTGAGAGGAAGCTCAATGACTCCATCGCCGAGGAACTGAACAAGGAGCTGGCCAACAAGGTTGTCTACAACGTGGGACTTTGCATCTGCTTGTTTGACATCACCAAGCTGGAGGATGCCTATGTATTCCCGGGGGATCGTGCATCACTCACAAAAGTTCACTTCTGCTATGTAGTGTTCCACCCATTCCTGGATGAGATTTTGATTGGAAAGATCAAAGGCTGCAGTCCAGAGGGAGTGCATATCTCTCTAGGGTTCTTCGATGACATTCTCATTCCACTGGAGTCCTTGCAGCAGCCAGCCAGGTTTGATGAGGCAGAACAGGTGTGGGTGTGGGAGTACGAGACAGAAGGAGCACGTGACCTGCACATGGACACTGGGGAGGAGATCACATTCCAGCTGGTGGACGAGAGCTTTGTGGACATGTCCCCAACAGGGCTCAGCTCGGCAGAGGCCACCACCTCTTCTAATGAGGAACAGCCGAAGAAGGAGGCTCTGTATATACTTGTGGGATTCATCAGTGAAATGGGCCCAGGCCTTCTCTCCTGGTGGACTAGCAGCTAGTCCTGGGGTGGGCAGTGGACCTGGCCCAGGCCTCAGGGAGGTGAGACTGCAGCCCTGAGGATGCTGAGGACACCGGCAGCTACAACAGAGGAGCAGAGTGTCCTGACTAGGAGCTGGAAGGCCCCCAGAATGCCCCAGCTTGTTCCTCCGTCCTGCCTGCTCCTGCCAGAGCTCCACCAGCGCATGGACTTCTGCCTCAGTGAAAGTAAAGATGTTTAATAAACTGGCCACCCTTATCTCACTGGCTACTGACATCTGTTGTTAGTGAGCTGCCACAGCTGGGCAGTAAGCCCTTCCCCGGCAGGCACAGTGTAGAGACAGGTCTCCTCCCTGCCCCCATAGGACCTACAGTGGACAGATGCAGGCAGCCTCAGGCTGGGCCCAGGGCAGGAGAACTGGCTGGCTCCACTTGGCAACAATTTTTTTTTTTTTTTTGCCTCCACTATGAATCCACTGCTCCTGGAGGCCATTTTTTCCCATTTTTGTTGCTCTTGTTATTGTTGTTGGATAGGACAAAGAAATCAAGGGGAGGGATGGGGGGAGAAAGACAGACACTTGCAGACCTGCTTAACCGCTTGTGAAGTGACCCCTCTGCAGGTGAGGAGCCAGGGGCTCAAACTAGGATCCTTAAGCCAGTCCTTGCACTTCACGCCATGTGCGCTTAACCCACTGCGCTACCACTCGGCCCCCTAAAATGCTTTTTAAAAGCGTTTTTACATAAAAAAGTCTTAAATAAATAAATACATAAATAAACAAACAAGGGCAACAAAAAGGGAAAATGAATAAATAAATATTAAAAATCTTTAAAAAAATAAAAAGTAAAGCATTTTTAGTTAAAAAAAGAAAAAGGGGGCAATTGTGTACAAATGTAGACAGATAGTTGTAGAGATGATAGTTAACCTATATCTGCAACTTTGGGAGAACTGTAGTGGTTTGCAATGGCAGGACTGGGGATTCAGAATGCTGGTGGTGAGCACAATGTGAAATTATACCCCTGTTGACAAGTAATTTTGTAAATTTGTAAATGACTAGTTAAAAAGTAAATAAAATAAAATATTTTATATATTTCTGTTTTATTTATTTATTTATTGGATAGAGGTAGAGAGAAATTGAAAGGGGAGGGAGATACAGAGATGGAGAAAGAAAGATAACTGCCGCAAGGCTTTACCATATGTGGAACTTCCCACAAAAAGAGGCTTGTACCCAGATCCTTGTGCCTGGTAACATGTGCCCTCAACCAAGTGAGCCATGATCTATCTAGTCCCTAGAAAGATATTCTAAGACCATGAATCAAAAGAATTAATATAATTTAGAATGGAAATAACTCCCAAATTAGATGACAAATTCAACACAATTGCTATAAAAATTCCAGTTGTCATTTCTAAAAAAATGATAATATAATCTTAAACTCTATGTATAAAAACAAAAGACTCATATATACATATTGTGTGTGTGTGTGTGTGTGTTATATAAGTAAATAACTTAGAGAGTCAGAGAAATAATAAAGTGGTTTACAAAATAGACTTTCATGCCTGAGGCACCAAAAATTCCAGGTTCAATACCCAGCACCACCATAAGCAAGAGCAGAGTAGTGTTCTGTTTTAAACCATACACACACACACACACACACACACACACACACACACACACACACACACACACACACACGTCAATTGATTTAGTAAGTTCATTTGAGGGAGATTTTGCAGTCTTTCCAAGAAATGGTGCTGATCATGGACCTGCTTGTGGGCCTCTACAGGACCCTGACCTCATTGTGGAACAACGGTAGGAACTGCTCCACTTTCTAAAGGGAGACTGGTTCAACATACTCTGCCACTTGAGGACTGGTCCTGAATTGAGTGCAGCCTAGAATGTTCCTAGCTATGACTATGGAATGCAAGCTCAGATCTACAAGGATGCAGAGGTTACACAGGTTCCTGTGCTGAATATAGGCCCCAGGCCAGGCTGATGGGGTTTACAATTAACAATATTTATAGACCTTTCCCATATTTGAGAGCTATTCTCTTCCCTGATCTAGCTTTCTAGTTCTGTTTCTGACTCTGACACTATCTCTCCAGACAATACCTTTAGTCCACCTTCATGTTAGCTGTCAGGCTCAGGCAAAAATTAGTAAAGTCATGGACCTCTTGGAATATGCCATAAATAGACTTTCTAGCTTTTTCCAAAATGGAGACCCCAAATCTCATCTGATATAATCTTACCTTTAGATTCCTGATTATCAAATGATTTGTTCTGCTTTATATCTTAATGCTTTCTCAGCCACCATGTTGCAGATGCTACTATGATGCCAACCTGACTTCCCTGGGCAGACAACCTCACTAATATGTCCTGGAACTTCACCTTTCCAGAGCCCTGCCCCATTTTGGAAAGATAGAAATGGGCTGGCAGTATGGATCAATCTGCCAATGCCCATGTCCAGCAGAGAAGTAACTATAGAAGCCACCTTCTATAGTCCTTCTGCACCCCATAGAGATCTTTGGTCCATACTCCCAGAGGGATAAATAATAGGAAAGCTTCCAATGGGGGGGATAGGATACAGAACTCTGGTGGTGGAAATTGTGTGGAAATGTACCCCTCTTATCCAACGGACTTGTCAATCATAGTTGAATCAATGAAAGAAAAAAAGAGAAATGGTGCTGAAACAAGTGGATATTCAAATGTACAAGAAAGAGGCTGACCTCAACAACACCATTTACTAAAAGTTATCACACAGTGGATCATAAACTTACTTGAAAGAGCTAAAATAACAAAATTCCTAGAAGAAAAATAAGGATAAATCTTCATGACTTTGACTTAGCCAGTATTTTCTTATATATGATAGAAAATAACAAATGACAAAAGGAAATAAAAAACTGGCATTATACTACAAATATTACCATAAAGAAATTGAAAGTAGAGACCACCTGGGACCACAACAAGACAGGACTAGAACTACTTTGGGGAACCCACTAAATCATCAGAGCATCCAGAGACCACAACTCTGCCCAGACCTCCAGCTCTACCCAATTGAGAAACTTCTCTAAAGAACAAGGGATATCAAAGATCACCTGAGACTGAAACAAGACAAGACTGGGAATACTCTGGGAACCCACCAAGTCACTGGTGAATGAAAACACGTGTGGCTCATGGACAGAATAGGAGCCTAAGGAGAGATTCCTGGGTAAAGCCCATATCTACTCCTGAGTGGCTGGTAACAGTCCAGCAGTTTGCCAGTTGAGAAGCCACCTCCAGTTTGAAGAGAGGAGAGGACCCCCCTAAGGCTTACCAAATGCAACTGTGAGTCTCCCTTCGCTACTGCCCTCAGAGGCTGGAGAGCAGGGGGAAGCCCTGTGCTGGTATCTTCAATCTTCAATCTATACTATCCATAAATATCAGTGGCCTGAATTCACCTGTTAAAAGGCAGAGAATAGAAAGATGGATCAGAAAACACAACCCAACCATATGTTGCCTGCAGGAGTCCCACCTAACTAAACAGGACAAACACAGACTCAAAGTTAAGAATGGAAAACTACTATACAAGCCAATGGACCACAAAAAAAGTGGCAGGAACTCATATCTGACATGACAGACCTTAAAATAAATAAAATTTAAAAGGACATTACTTAGTGCTCAAAGGATCAATCAATCAAGAGGACTTAATGATTATCAACATCTATGCACCCAAGGAGAAGCCATCTAAATATATCAAACATTTACTGAAAGAGCTGCAACAATATATTAACAGAAACACAGTAATAGTAGGATACTTCAACATCCCACTCTCTCAACTTGACAGATCATTCAGGCATAAAATCAGTAAAGAAACAAAGGAGCTAAATGAAGAGATAGACAAACTAGAACTATCAGGCATTTTCAGAGTAAAAATGGTGATTTCACCGTTTTCAGCCCATCTTGGATGGAGCTTAAAGAAATAATGTTGAGGGAGATAAGTCAGAAACAGAAGGATGAATATGGGATGATCTCATTCACAGGCAGAAGTTGAAAAACAAGATCAAAATCTCTTCTAAGATTCTAACACTAAGCAAAACTTCTAGTGTATTGCACCAAAGTAAAAGACTCCGGGTGGGGAAGGAGTCCAGGTTCTGGAACAGTATGGCAAAAGACCTTGGGGCTTGTATTGTTGTGTGGAAAAATGGGAAATATTATGCATGTACAAACCACTGTATTTACTGTCAACTATAAAACATCAATCCCCCAATAAAGAAATCAAAAAAGAAATTGAAAGTATAGAAATAGAAAATACAGTTTCCCGGAAGATGGCGGACTGAGAAGCTGCTAGTGGCTGAGCTCTGACCACATCTCCTGGAAATGGTAGGATTTTCTGCCTTTAGCAGGCCAGCCAATAAGGGGTCCTAGCGGTGACACCAAGGAGGTGACTATAACTTAATTTGGGTTAAGAATTAGAGTAGGGAAAAAAGGGGGAAAAAAATTCTTTTTCTTCCTTTTAATTTTCAAGCATACCTCCTTCCTGCCCCCCACCCCATAACCAGTCCCTGGGGACCAGCTCCTAGCAGGGGAGGGGAGCTCCTTTTCTTTAACAAATTCCTGTCCCACCAGGGAATATCATTAATTCTAAGTCTATACCCTTCTGAAACCTCTGGCCTTTTTTCTTTCTAAGTAGCCAACCCCCCCACCTCACTCCGAATAGCTAATTAAATAATTAAAAATAAATACATTTAAAAAAAAAACCTTTCCTTTCACTTCTTCTTCTAGCGTTTGCCTTCCTTTCACTGCCCTTTTATGACCGTTCTTTTTCTTATCTTTTTCTTTTCTCTCTCTCTCTTTTTTTTCTTTTTCTCATTCTTGTCATCCCTTCTTCCTTAATCCTACAGCTTCCAATGTCACAGCCCCCAGCCCCCACACCAACAAACAGTGTGCTTTTTTGAATTCACTGATACACATTTGGGAATTTCCTTTCACTGCTCTTTAATTACAGCTCTTTTTCTTATCTTTTCCCTTTTCTCTCTCTTGTCTCTCTCTCTCTTTTTTTTAATCTTGTCATACACTTCTTCCTTCTTCTTTGCCTTTCTGATTTGTGAATTATTTTGGGGAATAAATCTGACTCAGAGTGGACTCTCTATGTGTGTATCTCTGCTCTAGTTTCCTTTCCCCTCTTGTTACCCCTAGAATATACAGTGGATAGTAGATTTGCATAACTGTCTATTCTTGCTATCCTTTCTTTCTTTTCTTTTTCTTCACTGGGATTTGGTTACTATTTTGTCACAGACTGGAGAAATTGTTTGGCTAACTGGTAACGATTAAACTACTTCAATACCTTCTTCAGTTGCTACTGTAATTCCTGAGGTTGGTGAGTGCAATTGACATAAACGTATTTAGTACAGTGTTACTTGTACTCAAGACACAACAACTAAGGAACAACAGAGCATAAAAAAAAGAAACACATAAATCAAAAAAATGGGTAGATCAAAAACAAATAAAACTGCTACTCCAATGAATGAAGACAAGAGCCCAGAAGAAACTACAAATCAGCCAGAAGTAACCATAGATAAGAAGAGTATTCAAGCAATAATAAACTTATTAATCACAGAAATGAAAACAACACTGGAGGAAAGGAATGGCAGTATTAGGGAAACAACAGTTGAGACCCCCAAGGAAAATACTGATTATCTTGAGGCAATTAGAGAACTGGAAGCTGAAATAGCTGTAATGAAGAAAGAAGCTGAGGCAAGGGAAAGCTGACTAACAGAAGCAGAAAACAGAATTAGTCAGACAGAGGATGAGTTAGAGAAAACGAAGAAAGATGTGAAAGAGCTTAAAAAGAGATTGAGAGACACTGAAAATAACAACAGAGACATATGGGATGATTTCAAAAAAAGTAACATTCGTATAATTGGCCTGCCAGAGGAAGAAAGAGAGGAAGGGGAAGCAAACATTCTAGAGGAAATAATAGAAGAAAATTTCCCAGACCTGAATAACAGAAAGGACATCAAGATTCAAGAGGCCCAGAGAGTACCAAACAGAATCAACCCAGACCTGAAGACAGCAAGACACATCATAGTCACAATGAGTAGTAGTAAGGATAAAGAAAGGATCCTAAAGGCTGCAAGAGAGAAACAAAAAGTCACATACAGGGGAAAACCCATAAGATTATCTGGAGACTTCTCCACTCAAACTCTAAAAGCCAGAAGGGAATGGCAAGATATCTATCGAGCCCTGAATGAAAAAGGGTTTCAACCAAGGATAATATATCCTGCTGGACTTTCATTCAAACTAGATGGAGGGATCAAAACCTTCTTAGATAAACAACAGTTAAAGGAGGCAACCATCACCAAACCGGCCCTGAAAGAGGTACTAAAAGACCTCTTATAATCAAGAACATCACTATAATACTTGCAATATATCAGAGCAAATTTTTTTGAACAATGTCACTACAATATATTAAATCCATAATATCAATAAATGTCAATGGCTTAAACTCACCCATCAAAAGGCACAGGGTGGGGGGATGGATCAGAAAATATAACCCAACCATATGCTGCTTGCAAGAATCCCATCTGTCACAACAAGATAAACACAGAACTAAAGTGAAAGGATGGAAAACTATCATACAGGCTAACGGACAACAAAAAAGGGCAGGAACAGCCATTCTCATCTCAGACACGATAGACTTTAAATTAAATAAAGTAATAAAAGATAGGCAAGGACATTACATAATTATTAGAGGATCAATCAGCCGAGAAGACTTAACAATTATTAACATCAAACTAGATGGAGGGATCAAAACCTTCTTAGATAAACAACAGTTAAAGGAGGCAACCATCACCAGGCTGGCCCTGAAGGAGATTCTAAAAGACCTCTTATAAACAAGAACATCACTATAATACTTGCAATATATCAGAGCAAACAAAAAAATTTTTTTGAACAATGGCACTATAATACATTAAATCCATAATATCAATAAATGTCAATGGCTTAAACTCACCCATCAAAAGGCACAGGGTGGGGGGATGGATCAGAAAACATAACCCAGCCATATGCTGCTTGCAAGTATCCCATCTGTCACAACAAGATAAACACAGACTTAAAGTGAAAGGATGGAAAACTATCATACAGGCTAATGGACCACAAAAAAGGGCAGGAACAGCCATTCTCATCGCAGACACAATAGATTTTAAATTAAATAAAGTAATAAAAGATAGGCAAGGACATTACATAATTATTAGAGGAACAATCAGCCAAGAAGACTTAACAATTATTAACATCTATGCACCCAATGAGGGACCATCTAAAAACATTAAACACCTACTGAAAGAATTTGAAAAATACATCAGTAGTAATAAAATAATAGTGGGAGACTTCAATACCCCACTCTCACACTTAGACAGATCAACAAAGCAGAGAACCAACAAAGCAAGAGAATTGAATGAAGAGATTGACAGACTAGACCTCTTGGACATTTTCAGACTCCTCCACCCCAAAAAACTGGAATACACCTTCTTTTCAAATCCACATAACACATACTCAAGGATAGACCACATGTTAGGCCACAAAGACAGCATCAATAAATTCAAGAGCATTGACATCATCCCAAGTATCTTCTCAGACCACAGTGGAGTAAAACTAACATTTAACAACAAACAGAAAATTATTAAAAGTCACATAATTTGGAAACTAAACAACATACTCCTTAAGAACCACTGGGTCAGAGACTCACTCAATCAGGAAATTCAAATATTCCTGGAAACTAATGAAAATGAAGACACAACCTATCAAAATATTTGGGACACAGCTAAAGCAGTACTGAGAGGGAAACTTATAGCCATACAATCACATATTAAACACCAAGAAGAAGCTCAAATGAACGACCTTACTGCACACCTCAAGGACTTAGAGGAAGAAAACAAAGGAACTCTAAAGCAACCAGAAGGACAGAAATCACTAAAGTTAGAGCAGAAATAAACAACATCGAAAATAAAAGAACCATACAAAAGATCAATGAAGCCAAATGTTGGTTCTTTGAAAGATTAAACAAAATTGACCAACCCCTAGCCAGACTCACCAAACAAAAAAAAGAGAAGACTCAAATTAATAGAACTGTAAACAATGGCAGAGATATCACAACTGACACCACAGAAATCCAGAGAATCCTGCGAAACTTCTATAAAGAACTATATGCCACCAAGCTAGAGAATCTGGAAGAAATGGAATAATTCCTAGAAACCTATGCCCTTCCAAAACTGAACCAAGAAGAACTACAAAATCTAAATGCACCAATCACAGACAAAGAAATTGAAACCATTATTAAGAATCTCCCCAACAACAAAAAACCTGGACCAGATGGCTACACAAATGATTTCTACAAAACTTTCAGGAAACAGTTAATACCCATACTTCTTAAGCTATTCCATAAGATTTAAGAAAGAGGAATACTCCCTTCCACCTTCTATGAAGCCAACATCACCCTGATACCAAAAGCTGATAGGGACAGAACAAAAAATGAAAACTACAGACCAATATCTCTGATGAACATAGATGCCAAAATATTAAACAAGATCTTGGCCAACCGGATACAGCTACATATCAAAAAGATTGTTCATCACGACCAAGTGGGATTCATCCCAGGAATGCAAGGCTGATTCAACATCCGTAAGTCAATGTCAATCACCACATCAATAAAAGCAAAGCCAAAAACCACATGATTATGTCAATAAATGCAGAGAAAGCCTTTGACAAATTCCAACACCCATTCATGCTCAAAACTCTACAAAAAATGGGAACAGATGGGAAATTCCTCAAGATAGTGGAGTCTATATATAGCAAACCTAAAGCCAAAATCATACTCAATGGACAGAAGCTGAAAGCATTCCCCCTCAGATCGGGGACTAGACAGGGCTGTCCACTGTCACCCTTATTCTTCAACATAGTATTGGAAGTTCTTGCCATAGCAATCAGGCAAGAGAAAGAAATCAAAGGAATACAGATTGGAAGGGAGGAAGTCAAGCTCTCACTATTTGCAAATGATATGATAGTATACATAGAAAGACCTAAAGAATCCAGCAGAAAATTACTGGAAGTTATTAGGCAATATAGCAAGGTATGAGGCTACAAAATCAATCAAGGTATGAGGCTACAAAAATCAGTGGCATTTCTTTATGCAAACACTAAATCTGAAAAGAAGACATCCAGAAATCACTCCTATTTACTGTTTCAGCAAAATCAATCAAATACCTAGGAATAAAGTTGTCCAAAGAAGTGAAAGACTTGTATGCTGAAAACTATGAGTCGCTACTCAAGGAAATAGAAACTGATACCAAGAAATGGAAAGATATCCCATGCTCATGGATTGGAAGAATAAATATCATCAGAATTAATATTCTCCCCAGAGCCATATACAAATTTAATGCAATACCCATCAAAGTTCCACCAAGCTTCTTTTAGAGAATAGAACAAACACTACAATCATTTATCTGGAACCTGAAAACACCTAGAATTGCCAAAACCATCTTGATGAAAAGAAACAGAAATGGAGGCATCACAATCCCAGATCTTAAACTATATTATAAAGCCATCATCATCAAAAAGCATGGTACTGGAATAAAAATAGGCACACAGAACAGTGGAACAGAATTGAAAGCCCCAAAATAAATCCAATACCTTCTTCTTCTAGCTTTTTCCCTTCTTCCGTAGCCAGTCAACAGCATCAGGTTGAGCCTGATGTAAAGTTTCGAGACCTCCTTTGAATCTGGAGAGGTGGCAGTCGTTGACTATGTGGGTCATAGTCTGTCTGTAGCCGCAGGGGCAGTTGGGGTCGTCTCTGGCTCCCCAGCGATGGAACATAGCGGCGCACCGGCCATGGCCTGTTCGATAGCGACTGAGGAGGGCCCAATCATAATGTGCTAGGTCAAAGCCGGGTTGACGCTTGCAAGGGTCTGCGATGAGGTGTTTGTTCTTTACCTCAGCTGACTGCCAACTCTGCTTCCAAGAGTCTGGAACAGAGAAGTTCAGTGTAGGCATAGGGGACCAGATTGGGTGACGAGACGTCAAGCGTTGGACAGGGTGGGCGAAGATATCCGCGTATATTGGCAGGTCCGGTCGAGTGTAGACGTGGGAAATGAACTTAGATGATGCTGCATCCCGACGAATATCTGGCGGGGCGATGTTGCTAAGAACTGGCAGCCATGGAACCGGGGTGGAACGGATGGTTCCAGAAATTATCCTCATGGAGGAATATAATTTGGAATCGACCAAGTGGACATGGGGGCTACGGAACCATACTGGGGCACAGTATTCTGCAGTGGAATAGCATAATGCCAGAGATGATGATCGTAGTGTGGAAGCGCTAGTGCCCCATGAGGACCTGGCCAGTCTTGCAATGATGTTATTCCTCGTGCTCACCTTTGCTG
Source organism: Erinaceus europaeus (assembly GCF_950295315.1). Taxonomy (NCBI): domain Eukaryota; kingdom Metazoa; phylum Chordata; class Mammalia; order Eulipotyphla; family Erinaceidae; genus Erinaceus; species Erinaceus europaeus. The sequence continues at coordinate 51,197,814 of NC_080170.1, read as the reverse complement.
CAGTTTTTATGAGATGTTTGTGAAATGACAGAGTGCAATCGAGAGTAACGCCAAGATAGACTGGCTGGGCTTCATGCCGGATTCTCGTACCGCCAAGCTGCACATTAAGCTCATGCGAGGCCGAGGCATGGTGTAGATGGAAAACAGATAATACCGTTTTTGCAGTGCTAGGGATTAGTCACCATTTTTTACAGTAATCAGATATCAGAGACATGTCTTTCGTGAGTGTTTCCTCGAGGATGTCGAACTTGGATGCCTGAGTTGCACAGCAGATGTCATAGGTGTAGATGAACTTCCTTGAAGAAGTTTCTGGGAGGTCATTGATGTAAATATTAAATAGCGTAGGAGCCAGAACAGAGCCCTGGGGGAGGCCACTTGAGACAGGTCTCCATCTGCTAGACTTGTCACCCAGATGCACCCGGAATCTTCTGTTTTGGAGAAGAAACAATATAGTGTTGGCCACCCATGGAGGCAGGCATCTTGAGATCTTGACTAGGAGACCACGGTGCCAGACTGTGTCATAGGCTGCTGTGAGATCAACAAAGACAGCACCCGTCTTTAAATCCCAACACCTATGGGCACCTAATCTTTGATAAGGGGGCTAAAAAGGATTAAATGGAAAAAGGAGGCTCTCTTCAATAAATGGTGCTGGGAAAACTGGGTTGTAACATGCAGAAGAATGAAATTGAACCACTTTATCTCACCAGAAACAAAAATCAACTCCAAATGGATCAAAGACCTAGATGTCAGACCAGAAACAATCAAATACTTAGAGGAAAACATTGGTAAAACACTTTCCCACCTACACCTCAAGGACATCTTTGATGAATCAAACCCAATTGCAAGGAAGACTAAAGCAGAAACAAACCAATGGGACTACATCAAATTGAAAAGCTTCTGCACTTCCAAAGAAACTATTAAACAAACAGAGAGACCCCTCACAGAATGGGAGAAGATCTTCACATGACAGACATCAGACAAGAAACTAATCACCAAAATATATAAAGAGCTCAGCAAACTTAGCACCAAAAAAGCAAATGACCCCATCCAAAAACGGGCAGAGGATATGAACAAAACATTCACCTCAGAGGAGATCCAAAAGGCTAACAAACATATGAAAAACTGCTCTAGGTCACTGATTGTCAGAGAAATGCAAATTAAGACAACACTAAGATACCACCTCACTCCTGTAAGAATGGCATACATCAAAAAGGACAGCAGCAACAAATGCTGGAGAGGCTGTGGGGACAGAGGAACCCTTTTACATTGCTGCTGGGAATGTAAATTGGTACATCCTCTGTGGAGAGCAGTCTGGAAAACTCTCAGAAGGCTAAATATGGACCTTCCATATGATCCAGTAATTCCTATCCTGGGGTTATACCCCAAGGACTCCATAACACCCAACCAAAAAGAGGTGTGTCTCCTATGTTCATAGCAGCACAACTCATAATAGCTAAAACCTGGAAGCAACCTAGGTGCCCAACAACAGATGAGTGGCTGAGAAAGCTGTGATATATATACACAATGGAATATTATGCTGCTAACAAGAACAATGAACCCACCTTCTCTGACCCATCTTGGACAGAGCTAGAAGGAATTATGTTAAGTGAACTAAGTCAGAAAGATAAAGATGAGTATGGGATGATCCCACTCATCAACAGAAGTTGAGTAAGAAGATCTGAAAAGGAAACTAAAAGCAGGACCTGATCAAATTGTAAGTAGGGCACCAAAGTAAAAACCCTGTGGTGAGGAGTAGACATGCAGTTTCCTGGGCCAGTGGGGGGTGGGAGTGGGTGGGAGGGATGGGTCACAGTCTTTTGGTGGTGGGAATGGTGTTTATGTACACTCCTAGCAAAATGTAGACATATAAATCAGTAGTTAATTAATATGAGAGGGGGAAAATCAGTTGTACGTCTCAAAGTTTCTCAAAACACTAACTGAATCTTTTTAATATATAGGCTGTGTAATTGATATGCGGACTCTCTCAAAAGCCTAGACCAAGTAGATTCGAAGCATTCACTAGCACAGCTATATACAAGATACTGGATACTGTACAGCAAACCATAACAACAGGACTTTTCAAAGTTAACCCAATTACCAAATAATGTGATGATAACATTAACTATCGATTGTCTTTTTGAACCCTAAGACAGCAGAAACCTCACATCTCCACTATAGAGCCCCTACTTCCCCCAGTCCTGGAACCCTTGGATAGGGCCCACTTTCCCATATGCATCTCCCAATCCATACCAAATAATATTGCATCCACCGATCACAACCTAACCAACGCAACGATTGCCACCTCAACAGGCTTCACCTCATACTGTGTCCAGAGACTTCACGTGTGGAATGACAACCCTTCAGGTTCATTACTTGGGTGAGACCTTTCCTTTTATAGTACACTCTAATTTCATCTCAGGTGGTTCACCTTCTAACAAAGTCCCATAACCTAGATATACACCAGTTTCTGTGAGAGAGAGCTTATGTTCACACGTATCCATAAACTAATGCAAAATATATACCTGAAAGCAGAAGTACACTAGAGTTTGCAGTGAGTACCTCCCTAACACTTCCTCTCCACTATTCCAAGCTTGGGATCCATGATTGCTCAACAAATTGTTTGGCTTCATATGTTAACTCTCTTTTCAATCACCAGGTTCCAGATGCCACCAGGATGCTGGCCAGTCTTCCCTGGATTGAAGACCCCACCAATGTGTCCTGGAGCTCAGCTTCCCCAGAGACACACCCTACTAGGGAAAGAGAGAGGCAGACTGGGAGTATGGACCGACCAGTCAACGCCCATGTTCAGCGGGGAAGCAATTACAGAAGCCAGACCTTCTACCTTCTGCAACCCTCAATGACCCTGGGTCCATGCTCCCAGAGGGCTAGAGAATGGGAAAGCTATCATGGGAGGGGGTGAGTTAAGGAGATTGGGTGGTGGGAATTGTGTGGAGTTGTACCCCTCCTACCTTATGGTTTTGTTCGTTAGTCCTTTCTTAAATAAAAAATTTAAAAAAAAGAAAAAAGAAAAAAGAAAGCATTAAAAATTAATATGGATAAATTAGAACTCCCACAGATTGAAAGGCAAATGGGTACAACCACTTTGAAAAACAATCATGTGATTTCCTCCCAAGTTTAAATGTGGAATTACCACATAACTCTGAAATTCTACCATCAAGAAATAAGAATATTTGAAAAAAAAACATATCCATACAGTGATGATGATTATGTCCCAAAGTGTCCCTTCCTGGACCTCTGAATGTGCTACTGACTTTCCTCCTTTATAACTATGCTTTCCTCCTCTCTGTTTGCAGCCATCTGGATGCTCCAGTACCAAGGAAAATTCATAAATCAGTCTCTTCCATTCCATCCGGTCCTTATGGGAGACCTAGCAAATCTCTACACTTAGTGCCAAAGTCTCACGTCAAATTCACTAATTGAGATATATACTTATTCATAGACTCTGAAGTCTATTATCCTTCTGTCTTTCTAAGATCAAAGTAAAGGCCTTTTGAGAGAGGGTTAAAAGATATGCCATTTGTGGAGTCATTTAAAATACACTGGCAAAAATCAAGGGCAAGAAGAATTCTCATCACTCTTCCTTAGAAACAAACAAAAAATATTTCCGATGGTTATCTAGCTAACATGCTTTGGCCTGACTGTGACTCACTCTCCATTCACTGGTATTTTTCTAGAAGTACCCCTAACTATAGTTTGAACTCAAGGGGGCCACCAAGGCCTTACAGATTCTCTCTGTCCTCTCCCCTCTATCTTTCAGGCAATCTGAGATCTCATAAAGATAGACTAACAAAATACAAATATTCCAAATGGATGACTGGAAAAAGTGATGCCACAAGAGAAATAAGGACCAAATGGATAGGTTTAACCTATTGTCTCTATTCCAATATACTAAAAGTCAAAGTCTAAAAGTAATTGAGACTTAAGATCATAAACTAATTACTTTAAAAAGAAATTGGTTTCTATTAATTGATAAAATAATTATTTTGCCAAACATTTTATTATTAAAATGGCTCCTTTCCCCAATACCTAGAATATTCTATTCTGTAGAATCAATAATTGGGGACTGCCTCTGGTCGAACTGTTGTGCTGTACCTAGTTTCTATTTCTGTTTTTTTTTTTTTTCTTTGTATAGGTTGACAATGATGAGTACCAAGGATAGCCCTGAGAAGTGCACTTCTGTTCTTTCTATTTGGGTCAGTGAAAGAAATGGCTTCTGCGTAATAATTGTGCCAGAATGAAGCACAGGCAGGCAGCACAATAATCTGGAGAGCTCTTAAATATCCTGATTCTCAGGCTGCATATGTGGCCAATGAAATAGAATCTCTGAGCACAGGATCCAAGAATTAGTCTTTTTTTACATTTATTTATTTATTTATTTATTTATTCCCTTTTGTGGTCCCTGTTTTATTGTTGTAGTTATTATTGTTGTCGTCGTTGGATAGGACAGAGAGAAATGGAGAGAGGAGGGGGGAAGACAGAGGGGAGCTAAAGATAGACACCTGCAGACCTTCTTCACCGCTTGTGAAGCGATTCCTCTGCAGGTGGGGAGCAAGGGCTAAAACCGGGATCCTTACACTGGTCCTTGCATTTTGCGCCACCTGCGCTTAACCGACTGCGCTTACAGCCCAACTCCCTGAATTAGTCATTTTTAAAACTCCCAGGTTGAGAACTACTGGAACAGAGGAAAGAAAAAGAAGTCATTTCCACCTGGAACTTAGTCACATGTAATTTGACTATAGGCAATTACCCTAGAGCCTCCCACCAAAAACCAAACCAAACCAAACAAACAAACAAAAAACCACCTCTCAGCTTACTATCACCTCTAAGCAGAGGACAGAAATGCCTTTTCCTATAATCTATTCTAGCTAGCTATAATTCCAGTTTTGACATTTCCCCTTCATAATGTCTTTGATGTTCAAGTTTATGTGATCATGTAACTTTTAGTTTAGTCACTATCTTCTTTCCCCTTCTTCATCAGTCACTCTCTTCCTCTATGTCAGTGAAGCTCACAGTATGGTTCCCAGACCTGCAGCTTCTGCACCACCCAGTTATGCACAGAAATGTATTTTTTCTCTTAAAAATTTTTTTATTTATTTACATATATACTTTTATTGGAAGAATTAATGGTTTACAGTAGATACAATTATTGGTATATATGTAAAATTTTCAGTTTTCTGCAAAACACACTCATCCCAAGACTATGTCCTCCTCCACCATCACGTACCAGGGCCTGAAAACCCCTACACTCCCTGGAGTTCTTTGCTTTGGTGTAATACAATAAATCCACTAGAAGTTCTACTTAGTGTTTCTACTTTCTGTTCTTGTTTATCAGCTTCTGTCCATGAGTGAGATCATTCTATTTTCATCCTTCTCTTTCTGGCTTATATCACTTAACATGATTCCTTCAGGCTCTATCCAAGATAAGGTGAAGAAAGTGAATTAGTAGCTGAGTAGTATTCCACTGAGTATATAGATCACAATTTACTCAGTCACCCAACTGTTGTTAGACACCTAGGTTGATTCTAAATTTTGGCTATTACAAATTGTGCTTCTATGAACATAGGTATATACAGATCTTTTAGTATGGGTATGTTCAGTTCGTTGGGATATATCTCCAGGAGAGGAATTTCAGAGTCATAGGATAGGTCTATTTCTAACATTTTAAGAGTTTGTCAGACTGCTCTCCACAGGGGTTGGATCAATATATATTCAGTACAGAAGAGTTCTTTTGCCTTATAACCTCTCCAGCATTTGTTGTTACTATCTTTTCTCATGTATGACACTCTTACAGGAGTGAAGTGGTATCTCACTGTTGTCTTAATTTGCATTTCAATCAATGACTTGGGGCATTTTTTTTATGTCTGTTTGCCTTTTGGATCTCTTCTGTGGTGAATATTCTGTTCATACCCTCTCCCCATTTTTGGATGGGGTCATTTGTTTTTTGGGTTTTGTTGTTGTTGTTGCTGAGTTTGGTGAGTTCTTTATATATTTTAGTTATTAGCTGCTTGTCTGATGTATGGCATGTAGAGATCTCCCATTCTGCAAAGAATCTCATTGGTTAGGTGGTTATGCAGAGACTTCAATTTGATGTAATCCCACTGGTTTACCTTTGTCTTTGTCTTCTTTGAGACAGAATTCATATCATTGAAGATGTCCATAAAACTTAGCTGGAAAAGAGTTCTGCCAATATTTTCCTCTAAGAATGTGATAGTTTCTGGTCTAACATCCAAGTTGTTGATTCAACTGGAGTTTACTTTTGTATGTGGTGAAATGTAGTGGTTTAGCTTCATTCTTCTGCATATTTCAACCCAATTTTCCTTATACCATTTGTTGAAGAGACCTTTCTCCACTGAATATTTTGGGCTCCCCTTGAGAAAAATTAGATGTCAATAGGTGTGAGGACTTATTTCTGCACTCTCAATTCTATTCCACTGATCAGTATGTGTATTTTTCTTACAGTACCAGGCAGTTTTGATTACAATAGTCCTAAAATATATGCTGAGATCTGGAAGCATGATGCCTCTAGTTCTATTCTTTTTTTTCTTTCTCAAGATTGCCTTGGCAATACCTAGAAGTAGGTATTTTCTGGTTCCAGATTAATTTTTGCAGCTTTTGTACTATTTTCTTTAAAAAATTGGTGGGACCTTTATGAGGATTACATTAAATTTGTATATGGCTCTGAGTAGAATATTCATTTTGATGATGTTAATTCTTCCACCCATGATCATGGAATATCTTTTCACTTCTTTCATCTTTTTCTATTTCCTAGAACAGTAACAGTATACAAGTCTTCTGGTTCATTAGACTTATTCCTAGATATTTTATTGTCTTTACTGCTATAGTGAATGGGATTCATTTCTGGATTTCTTCTTCCAACTTTGCATAATGGAATGCCATCAAATTTTGTACATTAATTTTGTAGCCTGACACCTTACTGTATTGCTTGATAATTTCCAGGAGCTTCCTGCTGGATTCTTTAGGTTTTTCTATGTACACTATCACATTCTGCAAATAGTGACATTTAAACTTCTCTTCCAATCCGTATCCCTTTAGTTTCTTGCTCTTGTCTGACTGCTATGTCAAGAACTTCCAACACTATGTTGAATAGGAATGGTGATAGTGGACAGCCCTGTCAAATGCCTGATCTAAGTGGGAATGCTTTAAGCTTCTTACCACTGAGTATAATGTTGGCTATGGCTTTGCTATATATGGACTCCACTAAGTTAAGGAATTTTCCACCTATTCTCATTTTTTATATTTTGACCATGGAGGAATGCTGGATTTTGTCATAGTCTTTCTCCATGTCTATTGAGATAGTCATGTGGTTTTGGTTTTTCTTTTATTGATGTGGTAGACCCCATTTATTGATTTACACATATTGAAATTCCCTTGCATCCCTGAGATCCCTGCTTGCTAATTCAGCAACTTTAAGGTGGAGTGCAGCAATCCATACTTTAACAAGTCTCCTGGGTGATTATGATCAATAGTAAAGCTTAAGGACCACTCCTCTGGGCATCTAGGAGATAGCAGTTTCCACACTCTACCAAGAAGTTCAAAGTCAATAAGACAACAGAAAACCTTCTGATGGAGTGTACAGAGGCTGGTGGCAATGCTTAATTGCCTTTAGATTAAATAAATAGTGGCACTGAATGCTTTTGTTGCAGAGGGGCTTAAAAGACCATAATTTAAAAATTCCTGCAGTTTTCCAAAAACATTTTCTCTTTTCTATTTCTTTTTCTTTTTTTTTAATTTTTTTTTATTTTTTATTTAAGAAAGGATTAACAAAACCATAGGGTAGGAGGGGTACAACTCCACACAATTCCCACCACCCAATCTCCATATCCCACCCCCTCCCCTGATAGCTTTCCCATTCTCTATCCCTCTGGGAGCATGGACCCAGGGTCATTGAGGGTTGCAAAAGGTAGAAGGTCTGGCTTCTGTAATTGCTTCCCCACTAAACATGGGTGTTGACTGGTCAGTCCATACTCCCAGTCTGCCTCTCTCTTTCCCTAGTAGGGTGTGTCTCTGGGGAAGCTGAGCTCGAGGCCACATTGGTGGGGTCTTCAGTCTAGGGAAGCCTGGCCGGCATCCTGATGACATCTGGAACTTGGTGACTGAAAAGAGAGTTAACATGCGAAGCCAAACAAATTGTTGAGCAATCATGGACCCAAAGCTTGGAATAGTGGAGAGGAAGTGTTAGGGGGGTACTCACTGCAAACTCTAGTGTACTTCTACTTTCAGGTATATATATAGTGAGCTAAGTCAGAAAGATAAAGATGAGTATGGGATGATCCCACTCATCAACAGAAGTTGAGTAAGAAGATCTGAAAGGGAAACTAAAAGCAGGACCTGACCAAATTGTAAGTAGGGCATCAAAGTAAAAACCCTGTGGTGAGGGGTAGACATGCAGCTTCCTGGGCCAGTGGGGGGTGGGAATGGGTGGGAGGGATGGGTCACAGTCTTTTGGTGGTGGGAATGGTGTTTATGTACACTCCTAGTAAAATGTAGTCATATAAATCAATAGTTAATTAATATGACGGGGAAATTAATTGTATGTTTCGAAGTTTTTCAAAACACAAACTGAATCTTTTCTCTTTTCTATTTCTATGGGATTTTTTTTCATGAGAGAATGACTATTTGGGAACAGTCAAGTCCCCACTTGGAACACTCCTCTTCTTAGAAGGTAGCAAGTTTTTTATCTCGTGTTCCAAAACAATAATGTATACCTAATGTTTGTGATGTCATTTCCCAGAAGCCAAATAACCCAGTTCATAGAAAGTACATGGATCTTGGCTTCAGTCCCAGATACTTAATTCACCAACAAGTATCTGTTTATTCTATGAGTAGTCTCATGATAGATCTTATTAACAACTGGCCTACCAAAGTCATTAAGGTATTTTGATTTAGTTTATTTACATGTATGGGTTCATCAGGGATCTATTCACCCTTCTCTTGGCTATCCAATCTACTTGCTACACAGAAGTAAAAAAAAAAAAAAGAATCTGTTTCACATAGAAAATGTCATTGTACTAAATCCTTGCTTAGTTCTTCAAAGGCTTTAATTGTATTTTGAAATGCTACATAACTTTTTTTTTTTCTAATCCACAAGAGTCTTTATGATCTGGCCTCTACCCATTACTTTCCTATATCTTCCACCATAATTTTCTCCTCCCCACCCACCAGGCCCTTTTTTCCACATTCTTGCTATTCTGATAGAGAATCAGTTTACTTACCATACAATCTTTGCACTAGCCACTAACTTGCCTAAAAGGGACCTTTTTCTATTTTCATGTGACTGGACGCCTTTGGGATAATGAGGTCTTGAGTTAGATGGTCATTTCCAAGGAACATGAGTACCTGCACTATTTAAGTCACTACAACACTCTTTTATGTAGCACATATAATTAGTTTTAAAAAATCTATCCATCCACCCTCCCACTCACATATTTATCTAGCCATCCATCTGCCCATCACCTAACCAATTGACTTTGTTTTAATGTTAATTAATTTACTTATCCATTGGATAAAGACAGAAAGAAATTGAGAGGGAAGGAGAAGATAGAGAAGAAGATAGACAGAGAGACACCTGCAGCACTGCTCCCCCACTCAGAAAGCTTCCTTCCCCCTGCCCCGGTAGGTGAAGAGGCTTGAACCTAGTTATTGCACATTATAACCTGTGAGTTCAACCAGGTTACTTTTAAAAATTTACTTATCTAGCTACAAAAGAGAGGGAGAAGGAGTGGGAGAGAGAGAGATGCACAGAATATTAGTCTGACATATGTAGTACCATGGATCACTCAGGACCTTATGCCAGCAAGTCTAGTGCTCTACTGATTCCCAACATTCTGAGTGTGTGTGTATTGTTGTTGTTGTTTGCAAAGTACTCTGGAAATTATTCTGTCTCCCCTTCTTTTAAAATCTAAATTCCATAAAACAGGAGAGACTTCTCATACATTTCTGTATATCCAGATGCAATAGGACAATAAAATATTTTCTAAATATATGAGTGAATTTATGGATATACCACAAGAGTATTTGATATATCAAAATTTATATAGTTTTTTGTTTGTTTTGGTTGTATTTTTAATTTTTATTTATAAAATGAAAATATTGGCAAGATTATAGGATAAGAAGGGTATGTTTCCACAAATGTCTACTCCCAAAGCTCCGTATCAAATTCCCTCCCTTGATAGTTTTCCTATTCTTTATCCCTCTGGGAGTATGGACCCAGAGTCATTATGGAGTGCAGAAGGTGGAAGGTCTGGCTTCTGTAATTGCTTCCCCACTGAACATGGGTGTTGACAGGTCAATCCATACTCCCAGCCTGTCTCTCTCTTTTCCTAATGGGGCAGGGATCTGGGGAAGTGGGGCTCCAGGACACATGGTGGGGTTGTCTGCCCAGGGAAGTCAGGTTGGCATCATGGTATCATTTGGAACTTGGTGGCAAGATGCCCAGGTTGAATGTAGAATCCTTGCAGAGCTCACACCAGGTGCTATCTGCAAGCCACCATCTTGGCTCTGCTCCAACATATGTAGTTCTGTAACTACTCAGATATAAGATTCTATGAAAGTAAAATTGAATCATTATATAGTATCAAGTTACATAATTTCAACTGGTTAGGTGAAAGTAAACATGAATTCTAGTCATATTAGACATGTGTTTAAATAGGTCAGCTACTTTTTTTTTTTTTTTTTGCCTCCAGGGTTATAGCTGAGGCTTAGTGCCTGCACTTCGAATCCCTGCCCCTGGAGGCCATTTTTTTCATTTTGGTTGCCCTTGTTGTTATTATTATTATTGTTGTTGTTGTTATTGCTATTATTGTTGTTGGATAGCACTGAGAGAAATTGTGAGGGGAAGAGAGGAAGACAGAGAGGGGGAGAGAAAGACAGACAGCTGCAGACCTGCTTCACCACTAGTGAAACGATTGGTCCTTGAGCTTTGTACCATGTGTGCTTAACCTGCTGTGCTACTTCCAGGCTCCCTACTAACTACTTTTAATATAGAATATTGGACTGAAAACGGCATTGAAAGTTTATTTAGCCACTCCATTTCCTGAAGGAAGGAATGCTTTCCCAACCATAAAACAGAGAAAAATATCTTTTCTCTTTGAACAAAAGTATCAACCACTTCCATTATATATTTTTCCTTTTGTTGCCCTTGTTTTTTATTGTTGTTGTAGTTATTATTGTTGTTGTTATTGATGTCATTGTTAGATAGGACAGAGAGAAATGAAGAGAGGAGGGGAAGACAGAGAGGGGGAGAGAAAGACACTGCAGACTGTGAATCGACTCCCCTGCAGGTGGGGAGCCTGGGACTCAAACATGGATCCTTATGCTGGTCCTTGCACTTTGTGCTGTGCACACTTAACCTGCTGCACTACCGCCCGACTCCCAATTACTTCCTTTTTAACCACAGCAGAGTCTCTGAAAATTGAAATACAGTAAAAAAGCACATCTCAAATTCAGATCCCTCTCTCCAAAAACGTTATCACAGAAGGCTTTTCTTTGTAAACTACATTCATATTCTTTAGTAAACAAATGCAACCAAATAATAGGTGTATTTACATGGGTCACAGGATAAGTATACCTTTAAAGTGAAAGAGGAAAATGAAGACAATTTCCAAATACAATTTTAAAAAAAAGTCTGTCCTGGGAGCTAGGCAGTGGCATACATACTATGATGTGCAAGGATCTTTCTAGTTTCTAGCCCCTACCTTCAGGGGTGATATTTCACAAGCAGTGGAGTCTCTCCTTCTATCTCTTTCCTTCTCTTTTTCTCACCTTCCATGAAAGAAAGAAAAAATAAAAAGATCACCAGTAACAGTGGAGTTCTCACATAGGCACCAAACCACATCAATAATCCTTATGAAAATTAATTAATTCACTAATTTAACCTATGCAGGAGTCAAACAGAGTTCAAGTAAGTCACTCAGTCTAAACTTGTACCTAAGTCCAAACTTATAATTCTTCACCTCCATAACATTCATGACAACTTTTCCTTAATCATTTCTAGTGCCTCACCTCACAAGACAATTCATTTCACAACTGAAATATTGAGCTATTAATTTATTTGTTAAAAAAAAGTAAATGTATCTCTATATATGTGCCACTGTAACTCTATCCTGCAGAGAAACGCAGTGAGTCTGTTCCCTTTCCCTTGTTTCTTCCCATTTCTCCTTTGAGGCAAAGCTTTCTAGTAGTGTTCAGTCACTTCTTTTATTATTTTATTAACTATTTTCAAGTCCCCAATAATAGTCCCCTCTAGTTTTTACCTTTGTTTGTGATCAAATTATCAGCCACCCTCTTAAAATTTAGTCTATATCCTGTGCTAAATATGGGCCCCAGATCAAACCAATGGGGTTTACAGTTTACAATATTTATATACTTTCCCCATATTTGGGAGTTATTCTTTCCCTGATCCAGCTTTCCAGTCCTTTTACCAACTCCCCAGACAATAACCTGGGTTCACCTGCATATTAGATAACAGGCTCAGGCAAGAACTAATAAAGTCATAGGCCCTTTGGAATAGACCTAAAGTAGACCTACTAGTTTTTTTGCAAAATGGAGACTCCAAATCTTCATCTGAAATATTCTTGCCTTTAGTTTCATGATTAGTCAACAATTCATTCTGCTTTATATCTTAACTCTTTTTCAGTCACCAGGGCACAGATGATACCATAATGCCAACCTGACTTCCCTGGGCAGAGGACCCCACCAATATGTTCTGGAGCCCTGCCTCCCCAGATCCCTACCCCACTATGGAAAGAGAGAAAAGCTGGGAGTATGGATCGACCTGCCAATGCCCATGTTCAGTGGAGAAGCAAGACCTTCTGCACCCACAATTACAGAAGCCAGACTTTCCACCTTCTGCACCCCACAATGATCCTGGGCCCATACTCCCAGAGGGATAAAGAATAGGGAAGCTATCAAGGGAGGGGATTGGATATGGAGTTCTGGGGTGGAAATTGTGTGGAATTGTACCCCCTCTTATCCTATAGTCTTGTCAATATTTCCATTTATAAATAAAAATTAAAACAAAAAATTAGTCTACAGAGATAAACAAATGGTTTGAATGCTTCACAGCACTATAACTGCTGACAGTTCCTGTATTTTGACAATGGCAGGTGAGGATAGAGTTAATATCTTGGCAGCCTTGTCACAGCTTACTTATATTTAGAAGCTATGGATTATGATTCTCACACTTTATTGAGCAACAAAATTTGTGGCATGTATTACAGGAAGGTATGGATTACCATGGGGAGTGCAAGTGCTGTTCAACTTAGAATTTCCTTGACTATGAATTTTTTTAACGTAGTTACCGAAAAAGACAAGATGTCCCTTTTACTTTATGCACTTTCCAGCTGAGATGGAAACACTTCTGGTCTTTCAATAGCATTTGACAATTCTTCATTGATAGCATTTCCTTCAAGCTCTGGCTCTCAGAAAGAAGTTTCCAGGTACAAAGTGAACCCAAGAGCTTTAATGCTCTGATTCTCAGAAAGCATTTTCCAGACACAAGCAGAAGTGAACCCAAGAGCAGCTTCTCAAATACCTTTCTTCTTTCCAGGAACATCTCAGATACAAACACAAACATCTCCATGGTCTGGAGATTAATTATTCTACTTTGTTTTCCCACTAAACAACAGTCACATTTTTTTCCCTTTTTTTAAAAAATTTTTTTATTTAAGAAAGGATTAGTGAACAAAAACATAAGGTAGAAGGGGTACAACTCCACACAATTCCCACCACCCAATCCCCATAACCCACCCCCTCCCATGGTAGCTTTCCCATTCTCTAGCCCTCTGGGAGCATGGACCCAGGGTCGTTGAGGGTTGCAGAAGGCAGAAGGTCTGGCTTCTGTAATTGCTTCCCCGCTGAACATGGGCGTTGACTGGTCAGTCCATACTCCCAGTCTGCCTCTCTCTTTCCCTAGTAAGGTGTGTCTCTGGGGAAGCTGAGCTCCAGGACACATTGGTGGGGTCTTCAATCCAGGGAAGCCTAGCCAGCATCCTGGTGGCATCTGGAACCTGGTGATTGAAAAGAGAGTTAACATATGAAGCCAAACAATTTGTTGAGCAATCATGGATCCCAAGCTTGGAATAGTGGAGAGGAAGTGTTAGGGAGGTACTCACTGCAAACTCTAGTGTACTTCTGCTTTCAGGTATATATTTTGCATTAGTTTATGGATACGTGTGCACATAAGCTCTCGCTCACAGAAACTGGTGTATATCTAGATTATGGGACTTTGTTAGAAAGTGAACTACCTGAGATGAAATTAGAGTGTACTATAAAAGGAAAGGTCTCACCCGAGTAATGAAGCTGAAGGGTTGTCATTCCACACGTGAAGTCTCTGGATACAGTCTGAGGTGAAGCATGTTGAGGTGGCAATTGTTGCTTTGGTTAGGTTGTGATCGGCGGATGCAATATTATTTGATATGGATTGGGAGAGGCATACGGGAAAGAGGGCCCTATCCAAGGGTTCCAGGACTGGGGGAAGTAGAGGCTCTATAGTGAAGATGTGAGGTTCCTGCTGTCTTAGGGTTCAAAAAGACAATCGATAGTTAATGTTATCATCACATTATTTGGTAATTGGGTTAACTTTGAAAAGTCCCTTTGTTATGGTTTACTGTACAGTACCCAGTATCTTGTATATAGCTGTGCTATTGGATGCTTCTAATCTACTTGGTCTAGGCTTTTGAGAGAGTCTGCATATCAAATACACAGCCTATATATTAAAAAGATTCAGTTTGAGAAAAAGATTCAGTTTTGAGAAACTTTGAGACATACAATTGATTTCCCCCTCTCATATTAATTAACTACTGATTTATATGTCTACATTTTGCTAGGAGTGTACATAAACACCATTCCCACCACCAAAGGACTGTGACCCATCCCTCCCGCCCACTCCCACCCCCCACTGGCCCAGGAAGCTACATGTCTACCCCTCACCACAGGGTTTTTACTTTGGTGCCCTACTTACAATTTGATCAGGTCCTGCTTTTAGTTTCCCTTTCAGATCTTCTTAGTCAGCTTCTGTTGATGAGTGGGATCATCCCATACTCATCTTTATCTTTCTGACTTAGCTCACTTAACATAATTCCTTCTAGCTCTGTCCAAGATGGGTCAGAGAAGGTGGGTTCATTGTTCTTGATAGCTGCATAGTATTCCATTGTGTATATATACCACAGCTTTCTCAGCCACTCATCTGTTGTTGGGCACCTGGGTTGCTTCCAGGTTTTAGCTATTATGAATTGTGCTGCTATGAACATAGGAGTACACACCTCTTTTTGGTTGGGTGTTATGGAGTCCTTGGGGTATAACCCCAGGAGAGGTATTACTGGGTCATATGGAAGGTCCATGTCTAGCCTTCTGAGAGTTTTCCAGAACAGTCACATTTTAATAGAAGATGAAACAGAGAGCTGCCAACACCAGAATGAAGGTCCTAGATGATAAAATATATTTTCAGTCAAGACATTGTTAATTCCCTTCTCTTGCTCTAACAAGTACTAACTTTCTGAACTACAAGGCATGGACTCGGGTTTGTGTTTCTCGGCATTCATGCCAAGGACTTGAAGATCTAATCAATCCATCTAGGTAATTCCTGCTTCACTTTAGACAAGCTCTTGGCAAATAAGATGTAAAGACTGTGAAACTAAGATTGGAACTCTCCCACTCAGGAATGCACTGTGATTATTGTGTTTATGATAGAAGACATTCATTCCTGTAGATCTTCAGCATGCTCCTGTGCATCTACCTACAGAGGTTAAATTCTATTAGCATGATCCCATGAATGAAGTGACCACCATTAAAACCTCTTTTTCAGTCTCCCATTCACATCTAGATGCCCAGAAAACTCAACATCACTGACCAAATGGATTAATTACCTTCTCTGCTCATCAAATTCTCAGAGGGACTTTTATAAGACAGTAACTCCTTTTCCTTTTTCTTTGACATAGTTTCCTTGTTTCTGAGACTCAGTCTTTGCCTCCTAGGATTCAACCAAGGGAATGGTGTTGAATATCATGAAGAATGCCTAGACAGAGAGTTTTAAGGAATCACATTTTCAGATTCCTAGCTTCCATGAAATATCTGAAGCACAGATTTTTCTTCCTGACCTAGCTCTTCATAATAGCATTTCTTTCTCACGAAAAAGAAAAGCTTTGGGTGTTGGAATGTCAGCTCACCAGATAGGGCAAGTGCCTTGCCATGCCTTAGGGTACAGGTTCAAAGTGTGGCACCACATGGAAGTGCCATGGCACTACCAGGAGAAGTGGTGTCTCTCCCTCTCTGTCTGGCTGAAAGGTCAGTCTGGGAGTAATGAAAGCATGCATGCATGCTTGAGACCCTAGCTCTGCAATGAATAAATAAATAAGTAAATAATTTATTCAAAGCCTAACATGGGTAGAAAAAAATCTGAGGAGTTTTCCAAATCATATTTGCCTGTATGAGAGCTCTGGAAAAAAATCTTCAGAGCATCCTTCGAAAGTGCTGTGGTGAAGTGGAAAAAGATTAGCTATCATGCAAAATGGTTTATTTCCTCTCTCTCTCTCTCTTCCCCACTCTCTCTCTCATTTCTTCTTCTTTTCTCCCTTACTTCTTTTGAAGTAGATAGAGCCCTATTTTGGATCCTCACATGCAAACAAAAATGGGCAAAGAATCAAAGAGAACCGGGGTCAGGCGGTAGCCCAAAGGGTTAAGAGCACGTGGCACAAAGCACAAGGACCCGTGGAAGGATCCCAAGTGGCAGGCTCCCCACCTGCAGGGGAATCGCTTCACAGGCAGTGAAGCAGATCTGTGGGTGTCTATCTTTCTCTCTCCCTCTGTCTTCCCCTCCTCTTTCCATTTCTTTCTGTCCTGTCCAACAACAACGACATCAATAACAACTATAATAATAACCATAACAATGGTAAAACAACCAGGGTAACAAAAGGGAAAAAATGGCCTCCAGGAGCAGTGGATTCATGGTGCAGGCACCAAGCCTCAGCAATAACCCTGGAGGAAAAAAAAAAAAAAAAGAATCGAAGAGAACCAATGAATATAATGAATATCTCAAGGGGCAAGGGAATTGAAACTGTGTGAAGAAATGATAATGAGAATAAGCCCATGACCTAAACTGGGAAAAGGGAAGATGGACTGTGGAGGTGATAATAAGCAGTAAGAAGAGGAGAGGATCACTGGTAGAAGGTTCCATGTATAGCAGAGAAGGGTTATCAGAGAAAATTAGTTCAAAATATAAAAGTAATGTTCAGAACATTGAAGAAGGCTCAGGACTTAACAAATCCTATAGTTTCATGTGTAACAGTGGGTGTGGATGAAGGAGGTGAGGCAGAGGTCAAGAGTATTGAAATGAGACCAGACAACTAAAAGATCAAGTGCAGCATGGCTCATTTTTATAGATACAAAGAATAAAAAATCCTGAGCCTTGGGGGCCAGGTGGTAGCACAGTGGGTTAAGCGACATGGTGTGAAGCTCAAGGGCCAGTTCAAGGGCCAGCTCAAGTATCCAGGTTTGAGCCCCTGGCTCCCCACCTGCACAAGGATCCCAGTTCGAGCCCCTGGCTCCCCACCTTCACTTCATAAATGGTAAAGCAGGTCTGCAGGTGTCTATCTTTCCCTCCCCTTCCCTGTCTTCCCCCCCTCTCCATTTCTCTCTGTCCTATCCAACAATGATAACAATAACAAGGGCAACAATATGGGGGAAAATGGCCTCCAGAAGCAGTGGATTCATAGTGCAGGCACCAATCCCCAGTGATAAACCTGGAAGCAAAAGGGAAAAAAAAAATCCTGAGCCTCTAGATTAGTAGGTGGAAAGGATCATAGTAAACTAAAGGGTAAATTTTCTATTATTGAAAGAGTGAGATTTGAAGCTCAGAGATAGACGGATAAAGTAATGGCAAAATTTTTCAATTGAATTGTAAAGGGTCGGGAGTGGGGCTGACAATATTTGGAAGAAAAATAGAAACAAGGACATCCATCGGGAGATGCAATATTATTTTATATGAATTGGGAGAGGCATGCGGGAAAGTAGGCCCTACCCTAAGGTTCCAGGACTGGGGGAATATAGGCTCTATAGTGGAAATGTGAGGTTCCTGCTGTCTTAGGGTTCAAAAAGACAATGGACAGTTATTGTTATCATCACATTATTTGGTAATTGGGTTAACTTTGAAAAGTCCCTTTGTTAGGGTTTGCTGTATAGTACCCAGTATCTTGTATATAGCTGTGCTATTGGTTGCTTCTAATCTACTTGGTCTAGGCTTTTGAGAGAGTCTGCATATCAAAGACAAAGCCTATATATTAAAAAGACTCAGTCTGTGTTTTAAAAACTTCAAGACATACAATCAATTTTCCCCCTCTCATATTAATTAAATAGTGATTTATATGACTACACTTTAATAGGAGTGTACATAAACACCATTCCCACCACCAAAAGACTGTGTCCCATCCCACCCATCCTCTCACCCACCGCCGGCCCACTTTCCCGCATGCCTCTCCCAATTCATATCAAATAATATTGCATCTGCTGATCACAACCTAATCAACGCAATGACTGCCACCTCTACATGCTTCAGTTCAGACTGTGTCCAGAGACTTCAGTTGTGGAACGACAACCCGTCAGCTTCATTACTTGGGTGAGACCTTTCCTTTCATAATATTCTCGAATTCCATCCCAGGTGGTTCACTTCCTAACAAAGTCCCAAAACCTAGATATAGACCAGGTTCTGTGAGATAGAGCATATGTTCACATGTATCCATAAACTAGGGCAAAATATACACCTGAAAGCAGAAGTACACTAGAGTTTGCAGTGAGTACCCCCCCCAACACTTCCTCTCCATGATTTCAACCTTTAGGTCCATGATTGCTCTACAATTTGTTTGGCTTTGTATGTTAACTCTCTTTTCAGCCACCAGGTTCCAGATGCCATCAGGATGCCGGCCAGGCTTCCCTAGACTGAAGACCCCACCAATGTGGCCTGGAGCTCCGCTTCCCCAGAGACCCACCCTACTAGGGAAAGAGAGAGGCAGACTGGGAGTATGGACCGACCAGTCAACGTCCATATTCAGCAGGGAAGTAATTACAGAAGCCAGACCTTCCACCTTCTGCAACCCACAATGACCCTGGGTCCATAATCCCAGAGGGTTAGAGAATGGGAAAGCTATCAGGGGAGGGGATAGGATATGGAGATTGGGTGGTGGGAATTGTTTGGAGTTGTAACCCTCTTAACCTATAGTTAGTTAGTGTCTCCTTTCTTCATTAAAAATTTTAAAAAAAGAAAACTAGGAAGGAAGACTATACATATAAACTAAGGTTTGGTTATTTTCTAATCTGACTCATAAGACTATTGGAGGTAAAACTGTGAAGTAGTGAGACTAATCCTCAAAAGCCACCCACAAAATTACTCATGGCCTCATCACCACCACTTGATGACATTTTCTGGCTTGCATATGGTCCTTTCTTGAGTTACCTTGACATTGTAACTAACTATACATTGTCACAGTAAAAAAAAAAAAAAAAAAAAGTAAAATATTATGTGCAATTCATTTTAGAAATGAGATACCTTGTAGGAATAAATGGAAAGACAAAAGCTCCATTTTATGTTCCTTAGTGGAGTGTTGGTATACATGAGACCCCTTCTGTTTCATTGGTTTAATACCCCCTGCTTAACACTGTATTCTATTTACATAACCACTGTATTCTATTTACATAACCACTTCATTTTATTTACATAACCGCTGTTAACAAGCACCACCCTCCCTCCAGGGCATTGGTTCAATCCCCACTGGTTCATGATATGTTTTTGCTCTGCCCCCTCTCCTTGTCACACTCTGATTTTCACCAGTCACTTTTCTCTCCACCCTCTATGTCACATCCTGTTTCCACCCTACTTGGCAAGTATATATAAAGACAGCATTGTGAGTTTTAGGGTACTTTAGTTTAGTTTAGCTTAGCTCAGCTTAGATTGTGCTGCGTCCTGCATGAATAAAGAGATACTGCCTACAGCTCAACCATGAGTCCCTGGTCACCTGTTACCCGCCCGTGAAGCCAGCCCAGCGAAAACAACATAGCCTGGCGAAAACAACAGTGGAGGTAATGGAAAGGTACCCATAACAGAAGTAGAAGAACCATTTACTGGAATGTGCTCCAAATCCATTTAGTCACAAGACATGTAATTCAAGTACTGTGAACCTCCTAATTAACCTCAGGTCCCCACTTACCCTGCAGATATCTGTGACTCACCAGCAGAACATGATGGAAAGAATGTTGTCCTCATAAAAGAAGAATGTAACTCCTTGAGGAGAGCACAGTGATGGGAGAGAACACGCCAGTGAGAAATACCACCTATTCTTTCTGCAGTCTGGGAGTTTTCAGGGTATGTACAGGGTAGAAGGAATGCTACAGACCAATTCCATCATGGGTCACACCATGATACTGCTTCCAGAGAACTTGTTTTCCCAGGAGCTAGGAGTTATTGTCACCTTTGCATTGAGGCCAGAAGTGCCAAGACTGTGATTGGAATAAAATTTAAATATTTCTCATGCTACTACCTACTGAATAAACAGGACGTTGTCCAGCTTTCAAGGTGAGAAACTATATAGGCCCTCGAAGTGCTTCTTTTTCAACTCAGCTTGGGAACTTTACTGTTAATATTTCCTAGGAGTCTCTAAGCCTAGAGAAAAATCATTTTTGGTAACTAATATCACCTCACAGCAGTTCTAGGGAGCTTTTGTGTAATTCTTCAGATAATACACTAGATTTGTAATTTTTCTGAGCTATTACATGTATTTGCAAATGTACCATACCTTTTTTCTATGTAGGTGGTTACTGAAAGTAGCTAAAAGTCATCAGTATTCCAAACTGATTGTCAAAGTTGATGAATAATCTAGAAGTCTTTTAGAGTCCCAGGTCAATATTAAGTTATGAAAATTACAGGTAAACATTATTTCATTAAACTGTCCCTGAAGCCCATCTCTTTCCCCAAAGGCTTCTAATATGTTCTCATAAAATAAGTCCATGACCTGCACAAGCAAATTATTTAAAGTAATAATACTGATTCATGTTACTTCATTTTTTTTTCATTTTTTTTAAATTATCTTTATTTATTGGATAGAAACAGCCAGAAATTGAGAGGGAAGGGGGAGATAGAGGAGAGAACACCTGCAGCCCTGTTTCACCACTCGTGAAGCTTTCCCCCTGCAGGTGGGGACCAGGGGCTCGAACCTGGGTCCTTGTGCACTGTAACATGTGCGCCCAACCAGGTGTGCCACTACCTGGCCCCCTCATGTTACTTTAATCAGTTCTTTTTTTTTTTTCCTTTGGGGAACTACTTATTCTTTCATGATAAGGGAAAATGTTGATTTATTTTATTAAATGTCACAACTTTCAGGAGCTTCCCTCTTGATTTTGCACAAGAGACTAACAAATAGCAAAGTATAACATATAAGTACATGCCCAGAAGACCATTATTAGTCAAAGCATGGGACAAGTAAGGTGCTATAAAGCCAGTAGACAAAGAAAGTTTCCCTTCACAAAGGACAAGTTAGCTATTCAACTGAGGCACTGGTCTAGATGGGGGTGGGCTGTTTGTTTGTTTGTTTTTACTCTAGTGGAAAAAAAAATTTACCTTCTACATAAAATGAATTATTTAAGAAAGTTTAGCAACTCTTTCCAGTCACTAACTATTTCTAAGTATAAGATACATGACTGACATCTACCAGGTACTGCTAAAGAGTCCAAGATGCCTATCTGTCCACCCCATTAAAAGCAGGCTTCTGATTTGAGAAGTTAAAAAAAATTTTTTTTAAACAGAGTATCACTGAACTCTGGCTATTGATAGTGCCAGAGATCAAACCATGGACCTCTTACATGCAAATCCTATGTGTTACTGCTGTGCTGCTAAATCTGTACAAAGTCACATAAAGGAGTTGGCAGAAATGGGACTTAAAATGTGGTTTGCTTTATTATTTCCAGTACCAAAACATCTCTAAGGATTAGTAAGTCATTAAAGGGCTATTAAGGAGAAAGATGTAAAGATTAGAGGATATTTAGAGGTATCACTGAATAAAACATTGAGTTCATACCATGCTTTCAAGTTCTGGTTGAGTGCTACTGGTCCTTTCACTGGGTCGCTGAGAGTCACTGTTTTGTCCTGTTTTTTTGTTTTTGTTCTTCTTTTTTAAAAGGAAACGGAAGGATTAGGGGGATAGTTCAGTAGCAGAATATTTAGTTTGCATGCCCGATACCCCAGACTCAGATCCACCAAATATGCCAGAACGGACTGCCATCTCTATTTATCTCTATATTTTTCTCTCATAAAAATAACTTTTATGAAATTACACTTTAAAAACACTTATGGTTTTGTAAGTCAAGCTGGCTTCAAAAACAAGTAAAAAATAGAAAAGAGAGGAAATGTGGCATCTAATCCATAAACATTTGAAGAGTGAATCTGTTGTTAAATATCACCTTCTCTGTTGTTCTGCAGTATACAATTGAAACCAATAAGTAAGCACTGAGAACGGGTCCATTTCAATTGAGTGCATGAAGAAATTTTGTAATAATTCAGTGTGTTTCAAAAGGAAACTGTTCACTTCCTCAGATAACTGACCCCTCAACCTTCAGCAGTAGCATTTAAAGCAGAGGAAAGCTAGATTCGAAGTAGACTTTCTATACTGGCTGGAGCAGAGGAAAGACTCTGTACAGGTTCTGAGTTCAGGAGAGAACTTAGGGTTCCAGCAAGAAGGGAAGACCCAGAAATATGGACTTTGAGTAAGTTCCCACATGCTCTTTTGATAGCTCTCCAGAAAACAGAACTAAATCCTAGTCTGTGAAAACTACAATCGAGAAGAACTGGTATTCTGATGACTTGGTGAATTTCTATTATCTTGTATTTCTATTATCTTGTATCTTCTTCCAGCCATTCTTTATTCTCATATGTGCTAAAGACAAGTGACAGGAACCCATCATTTTTGCAATCTGGAGGTTAATTTTGGTGGGAACCACTGACCTATATAGCAATGAAAGGCTAATGATCAAATTTCTTATGATTATATCTTATGATTTAAGATTAAGGTCTTAATTCTCATCTTGTACCACCAAAGTAGAAAACAAACAAATAAACAAACAAAAAAACACCAGCAGGGTTAGAACATACTTGGATTTGCTGGGAAGAAATTTTCTGACGGGGGGTGGAATTCTGAAACAGACACTGAACTGCTTTTTTCTTAGGGTTTAAGGAAACAGGATAACCTGAAATAAAGGCTTAAGAATAGCCACTGTAAAATAGGGTAATGTCTTTTTTAAAAATAGCCCCAGAAGTTCTTTCAGTTGTTGTGACATTTTTTTCATTTTCCATTGTGGCTAACATAAGAGTAGCAATATTTAGAGTAAAATCTGCTTCTCACTTCCTTGATTGTGTTACAGAAATAGATGCTCGCCAGCTGGAGAATAAACAAAGCACTAGAACAGCCAATTTTATACCCTGAGGCCTCTATCCCATTTCCTAATACCTCATGTTTTGTTTTGCTACTTCTTGTCATTGCTTTGTCTGATGGCCCAGCAGTGTGACATAAAAAGTTTCCAATAATGCAATCAAAAAAGAGTGGGAGCTACTTGCTTCAGGAACTTGTTTCTTAGATACCAAATCCCAGCAAAAAGGCTTCTCTAAAACAGGCACAGAAGAAGAGCTCCCCCTAACCCAGTAAATTCACCTCCACTTCACCAATTGATGTTTTCCTTAAACATATCAGTCATCTTTTCTGCTCTGCAGGAGAAAGTCCTCATCTGAAGAAGGATTAGAAGAAAAATCATCTTTGTCATTGTTCCTTCTAGGATTTCAAAATATCAAGTAAATAAATGCTCACCTATAGTTTCTTTTATCTTCAGTTATAAGTTCTGATAGGAAAATAAGTTAATTAGATGCCCAAGTGTTCAGTGGTATCACAAACCACCTCTTTCATGTAAAATTCAGAGAGCTCCCCAGGAATTTCCAAATTCATTCTGCATGAATGTTAGGACAGTTGTATTTCATACTTATTTGCATAAAATAATATCAGTTTGAAAAAAATCATCCTTCAGTTAGGGAAAAAAATTTAAAAATAGAACACTGTATTCTAAACTTATATTTCTGCTACAGCAGGCATCCTACAGAATAATGTTTTATGAGTTCAAGATAACTCACATTAAAAAAAATAGGAACAATGAAATACCCCTGAAAATGTTTTTGATGTTCCCTGGGAGGAGTACAAATTGGGCTTTGTATGAAATTCCATCTTCCTGGGGGACCAGGTTGTGGCAAGCCCTGTAGAGTACACATAGTACCAAGTACAGAGACCTGGGTTTGAAGGTCCTAGTCCCTGTCTGCAGGGAGAAGCTGCAAAGTGATGAAGTAGTGTTGCAGGTGTTTCTCTTTCTGTCTATCTATCTGTCTTTCTATTTGCCTACTTCTATTTCCCTGTCTCTCTGTCTCTCTGTCTCTATCAAAAAGAAAACCAAAACAAAGCAAAAGAAATTCCTTCTTAGTGGAAATGCTCATAATGCTTCTTTTCTTTTCTTTTTTGAGGTATGGTTAGAAGAGCAACATTGTAATTTGTTGTTGTCAGCAAAGCTTCACTGTTCTTGCTAGCTTTTTTGGGTAGAGAGACAAGGACACAGACAGAGACAGATACAGAAAGACATTATAGCACTGAAGTTTCCTCCAATATGATGGAGGCTGGGTTTAAACTTGGGTGGTGAGTATGACAAAAGCAATTGGACTGTCTAGGTAAGTTATGCTACTGGCCCACAATAGTGTAACTTTAAAATGATGAAAGCCTTGATCTGTTGGAAATATGGTGGAAACTATCTATCTTGAGAAACATTTTTGCCCCCAAGAATGGTGAGTAGTTCCATTTTTCCTGGGACTGACTTTTCAAAATGGTCAGATCAGACCTGAGAAGAGAAAGAATCTAAAAATACTATGTTACTAGGGGGCACCCATGGACCCCTAGAGTCTTTTGTTTCTTAGCCACAGACCACGAAACTGGAGAGAGATAATAAAGGAGGGATACAGGGTGGTGGTTGTGTGGTGACCTGCAGAACTGCTTTTTGTCACTAGCTTGTAGATTTTAGGGAAACTTTATGAGATTGTCAAGATTTTAAAAACTTGATGATGACTGTAAGCCATGCCTGTAGTGATGCAGTTTAAGGTCACAGCCAGCCATCTGTTTTTTTTACACTTATCAAATAATCATTCACACTGAGATTAATTTTGATATGTGATCAAAGAGACTAGTCTTTGAAATACTTGTTCTCAAAAAAATCTGAGCCAGCTGTTCTGTGGAACTCTTTCTAATGGATAATGTAAACTAGCAAGTTTATGAAATGGCACATCATTTACTGTGACTTTTAATTTTATCCCTATTTTAAAAGCATGTATACACAAATTCTCTTATTTTATTCATTTGTTATATATATATTCATGTTTTAGAAACAGCTTCAGAACTACTACAAGTATAGTATAATGTATATTTTTATTTCATGTACTATGTTGAAAAATAATTTTTGGAGTAAGACCAATTTTAAGATTAAAATATTCACTTCTGTTCTTTGCATGAATAAAAAAAGATTATGTATACATATATATACACACACCACATACATGAACCCCTAGAATCTCTCTCTTCCTCTCTCTCTCTCACACACACACACAAACACATACAGGTTTCTCCCCCCTTATTTAGATAAATTAAGTGAGGAGAGAAAGAAGTATTCAACTCCTTGACCAACATAACAGTCTCAAATTATTGGAACACCCAAAATAGGGCTAGAGGCAATAATTACATACTTAATTTACTTCCTAATGATTTAACCCAAAATATAGTATAATTGAAAGGAAGTTGGATGTTTATATGAAATGTCTATGAATATAATCTACTCCTCACTGTTCAAAAAAGAACAACAATTAAATCCAACTTTATGGTAAATTTTAAAAAGAAAACTGATGGATTAACTCCTTGTGTGACAAAAATGTATCTCAATTAAAGACTCATTAAAGTGAGAACAGGAAAAAGATAACTATTATCAATATCATTATTCAGGATTATTCTGGAATTACTAGCTTTTGTGAAAAAAATATTAACAGAAGATGTAAATTTACAATTTTTTCCTAAATAATAGATATGTATATCTGAAAAACCTTTTAAATGAATTTTAAAACTATTATGAACATCAAATCAATATTGTAGCTGGGTAAATAATTAACTCATAACAACAGTTGTTTTCCAATACAAAACAACAAAATATAATGAAAAAATCTATTATATATAGAGAAAAAGACAGCTATTTAGTAACAAGCCTAGCAAAACATATGCAAGATCTGCCTAAACAAGCTTAAAGTTTTTAAGCTCAAAATTCCACACAGAAATGCATAAGTCTTAAATCCATGAAAAATTACTATTTGGGAATTTTTTATTTTCATTTTTTTATATTAACACCATTCCCACCACTAAAGATCTATGTCCCTCCTTCCTCCTACCCCCACCCAATTAAATTGAACACTTACCCTCACCCTCCACCTAGAGATTTTTATTTTGGTCCCATACTCCAAATATTTGAAAATTATTATTTTTAATAGAAATATGTAATGCTTAAATGATATAAATTATCCCTAAAATAAAAGAGAAATTTTCTTTGGAATGGTAAGCTGGTTCTCAAATTTATAGTAAAATAAACCAGAAAAAGCATTAATCTCCCAGTAGACATATTTAAAAAAGAAAGAAAGTAAAACATGTTCTACAAGAATTATGACCCACGAAAGTTATGAGAGATGACCCATACAACTAAATACTAATGTGGTCACCACTAAAACATATCAATCAGTGAGCACTCAAAAAATAGGTTGAAACAATGCATAAAAGAATGATTACAAGCCGGAACAATTAAAACTACTTGGTGCTGACAAAATTTAAAAATCTATGGAAATTTCAAAGGAACTTATAGGCACACTCAATTATCTTAGTGGGAAATTAGCATAGGATAAAGCTAGTATTTGATTTAGGGAAGAGAGATGAATTCTACAGTAAACGATACTGAGATCATTATCCAGTCATTTAGAGAAACAAACAAACAAAAAAATCAGATCAAGCTAAACTGGTATCTCATCCAAAATCAGCATGATTTCAAATGCAAAAAAAAAGAAGAAAAAAGGTAAAATGTTAATTTTATCATAGGCAAATTCCAAAATAAAAAAACTAAAGAGTCTAGTAAGCTTACATAAAAATTATTTAACCAGCTACAGTATTGATTTGCTGTTCATAATAGTTTTAAAATTCACTTAAATGGTTTTTCAGTATACATATCTCTGTTAATTTGGAAAAATTATAAATTTACATCTTTTGTTAATATTTTTCTTTTTTTCACAAAAGCTAGTAATTCCAGAATAATCTTGAATAACGAAATTATAATAGCTATCTTTTTCCTGTTTTCACTTTCATGAGTCTCTAATTGACAAGGAGTTAATCCATCAGTTTTCCTAAGCTGAATATCGACCCCAGATCACATCAAATTGATGGGGTTTACAGTCAACAATTTTTATACACCTTTTCCATACTTGGGAGCTACTCTCTTCCCTGATCCAGCTTTCTGGTCCTTTTTCCAGCCATGACATCATCTCCCCAGACAATAACTTTGATCCACCTGCATATCAGATTTCAGGCTCAGGGAAAAACAAAAAAACCTAGTATAGCCACAGGCCCTTTGGAATATAACGAAAATATTCCAACTAGTTATCTAAAAAAAATGGAGGAAACCCCCCCCCCCACACACACACACACACTCTTCATCTGTACTATTCCAGCCTTTAGGTTCACGATTGGTCAACAATTTGTTTGGCTTTGTATGATAACTCTCTTTTTAGCTACCAGGTCCCAGATGCTAGCATGATGCTGACCAGGCTCTGCTGGACAGAACACCCCACCAATGTGTCTGCTTCCCCAGAGCCCCACCCCACTAAGGAAAGAAAGAGGCAGGCTGGGAGTGTGGATCAACCTGCCAATGCCCATGTTCAGGGGGAAAGCAATTACAGAAGCCAGACTTCCACCTTCTGCACCCCATAATGACCCTGGGTCTATGTTCCCAGAGGGTGATTGCTCAACAAATTGTTTGGCTTCATATGTTAACTCTCTTTTCAATCACCAGGTTCCAGATGCCACCAGGATGCTGGCTAGGCTTCCCTGGATTGAAGACCCCACCAATGTGTCCTGGAGCTCTGCTTCCCCAGAGTCACACCCTACTAGGGAAAGAGAGAGGCAGACTGGGGGTATGGACCGACCAGTCAACGCCCATGTTCAGCGGGGAAGCAATTACAGAAGCCAGACCTTCTACCTTCTGCAACCCTCAACGACCCTGGGTCCATGCTCCCAGAGGGATAGAGAATGGGAAAGCTACCATGGGAGGGGGTGGGTTATGGGGATTGGGTGTTGGGAATTGTGTGGAGTTGTACCCCTCCTACCTTATGCTTTTGTTCACTAATCCTTTCTTAAATAAAAAATTAAAAAAAAAAAAGAATAGCTATCAGGGGAGGTGATGGGATAAGGAACTCTGGTGGTGGGAAGTGTGTGGAGTTGTAATCCCTTTTATCCTATGGTTTTGTCAGTGTTTCCTTTTCATAAATAAAAATTAAGTAAATAAATAAATAAATAAATAAAACTGAGGACTGAGTGGTGGCACACTTGTTTGCACACACGTTACAATGTACAAGGGCCAGGGTGCAAGCTCCCAGTACCCACCTGCAGGGGGGAAGCTTCGCAAGTGGCGAAGCAGGGCTGCAGGCTCCTCTCTCTCTCTCTCTCTCTCTCTCCCTCTCTCTCATCCCCTTGGCTCTTAATTTCTGGCTAATAAATCTATCTATCTAATAAATAATAAAATCTATCTATCTAATAAATAAGTAAAGAAAATATATATTTTTTAAAAATCCAACAAACAATTTAGGAAATAATCATAAACTAAGTGGAAGGGCATGAGTAAACTGAAAGATAAGCTGAATTGGATTCACTGGTCACAGAAACTAATGCCAATGCCAACTGGTCACCAGTGCCAAAAAAAAAAAATTAGTATGGCTATTGTGTATAAGATACCAAGGCAAGAGAAACAGTGTGCCTCAGGAAAGAAGTGGAAAGTAGTAATCATTTCCTGATTTACTCTTGTTCTGGCTGACACACTCACACATCTGCTCCCACAGAGAAGAAAAGAATGGTGAAGCTCTAGATGAAGTTGGCTCAAATGCAGCTGAATAGATACATGCCCAGACAAGACCTGACATTAGGTCGATGATTTGGTTAGGCTTCACACCAAAGCAAAAAGTCAACAGATGTCCTTTATGAGCACTCTTAGTGACAGTGGGCTTTAAAAGCCCAGCTCAAGGTCAGGATAATGATAACCTAGAACCACAAAGAGAAGCAAGACTCCTCCCTGGCTACCCTCAAGCCATCTCCAGGCTAAGAGGATAGATATGTATTGGGGATTTCCAATGAAAGCAATTGCTGCACCCTGGACAGCTGGTCAGCTACTTTACCCTTTGCATAGAGGCAGGTGGAATATTCTGGGGCTATCCTACACCACAGGGAGCTTTGGAGTAAATATTATTAGTCATTAAGAAAAAAAATACTGGAGAGACAGAGACAGGAAAAGGTTTAGCTCCTTACCCTCTTAGAGGAAATCTTTTTTAAACATGAAGAAGTGAATAAAACAAGAATGGAAATTGATAAAAGGGAGTTTCCAAAGAAGTTCAGGATGGGAGATGTAGCATTTGGGGCTTAGTACTTGCAGCTCTGCTTATATCTCCAATGAAGGTGCTGGGTTGTGGGTGTTTTGACTCTTTCTGGCCCTGGGACAGAGGCCAAGGTTCATCATTTCCTGTAAGGGCCAGAGAACCACAGACTCACTCTTACTTCACATTTGCCCTTTCCTTGGAATATGTGGTATTTAGATCTATCTTGCACAAAAAAAGAAGCAAGTCTTGTTTTGTAGTCTTGATCTTCCCAATGGTAGAACAAGTCAGAACAATTTCACTTTTATGAGCAACCAGCCCTGGCTCAAATGAACAGTTTGGCTTTAGATTACAGCCTTGAGATTTTTGCTGTCAGTAAAAATCTTTTTTGTTTCTTCCACTGGGAATCAAACTATGGGGTTAAGATGTCATCTACTTTTTCTTTTCACACCTTTTCACCCCCTCCCAGCACCTCACCATTTTCTAGCACTACTGATATTCTGAAATCTGGATTTGATGTGAAAATTCCAGTTCTATGGCAATACCTTCCTCTGAGATGAAAGCCAGAACAGAAATTCCATAAGAAAAGCCTACAAGTCTATGGAACTGCCACAGAGATACGTTGCTAACTAAGGGGAAGTGAGTATAGCAGATAGAAGAAAGAATAATGGCTTAAGGTGCTTTGTTAAGTTATACTGAGAGCATTTTGGTCTTCAGGAAGGAAAGCAGAAATAAAAATCAAATGGCTCTTTCAGGGCAAGAAGTTTACCTAGTTCCTTGCCCTTCTACTAAAACCTGTGACCAATTTCCTTCAGAGTTTTTGTACACTGAAAGTCAAGGAGGCAAAATTGGTGCTGATGCTCAGTTAGTTCTCAAGTCCATGTCTGAGAGCAAAATGTGAGGTGAATGCACAGAGAAAGCAATCTTGAAAAATTTATTGTTAGACATTGCAGGTAGAAAATAAAATAACAGTTTCTGAATGGTGGAAGCAATAATAACAACAACAACCTTGGTTGAAGAAAGTCACCCAGGGCAGAAGACAGAGTGATCATCTGCTCTGACAGTAGGCATGGTGGTGTAGGGATATCTGAGAGGCTTAGCAAGGACTTGAGTGTTCAGTGAGAGGAAACTTGGATCAGTGAGAGGAAACTTGGAGGGTATAGTACTGACAAATATCAGCGCAGCCTTACTGTTGAGAGGGTCCAAGAGTATGTAATTTTCCACTACCATAGTCTCTGGATCATGTAAATATCACTGTCATAGGTCCTATGGCAAAATGTCCCAGTGACACATTCACGAGGGCATCTACCACTCCATCACCACCATATGCCTTGACCTGTGGTGACATTTATCAAAAGCAATCCCTTGCAAAACTGACATCGATGCTAAAAAATGTCCTTTATTTCCAATCTATGAGATAGTAACATATAAAGCAAAATTTTACTGAGTGGTAATGTAGTGACCTGATTCAAGTGAAATTTTGTTAAGGTTTCAGATTCCTTTGTTCTATTTTGTCAAAATTTCCTCTAGTGTGTGACATTTTTAGAAAGATAGAGTCTAGCTGCAGCTGAACACTTGACATTTTTTTCCCAGCAAGATTTTCCTCAGATCTCTATTTCCTTAGCTTTAGGACTGATTTGCATTGCTGACCTCATTACAGCATTATGCTGGATGCTCTTCTCACCAAATGTAAATCTCTAATAAGTGAATTCAAGTAATCAGATACATGTCCATTAAATGCATATGAACTTCTCAATTTACATGTGAACTTTCTCAAGACTCAGACACACTTATCTGACTCAAAAACTGGTCAGGTATAAGATTTGAAACCTCTCATGGGCCTTGCAACTCTGAAACTCTAAGACTAAAAGAATGACATGTTCCATATGGGTTGCATCAAACTTTTTTTTTTTTTAACCAGAGCACTGATAAGCTCTGACTGGGTCACATTCAAGATGTGAAAAAAGAGAAACCTGATACCCGTTCACAAATACTGAACATCTATCTCACTTGTCATCTACTCAACAGCTTGGGAAGAAAATGATAAATATAGCTTAAGGTGACACAGGATTTATAACCATCAACTGTTTTAGAATGAATAAAATTGGAGTGTTGAATGAAGACATATTAGCAGATTACATAAAAACCCTTATCCTGGGACCATGTGTAAGCCTGATAGAACTTAGGGAGAACCACCCCCGTCCTTGGATGTAGGTCTGAGAAGATAACCTCTTGGTAAGTCTCTCTCAACCGAGGTGAACGTAAGAGGGGAAACTCAGACCTGGTTCTTTCCTTCTTGACTCTCAGGCCCACAGAAACCCCAGTACTTCCCTCCATTAACCGCAGGCCACATGGCCGCAGATTCACTTATTCAAAGTCACCCTCTGATCACAGAAGAACACACCTTATCACACACTTCATCAGACACCTCAGACCCCAGAAATTCCAAACTATATGGATTTTTGATATCCATCTCTTCTCTGTCTCACCCCATGGGTTTAACCCTTATGCTTCTCACAAATACCTTTGGATAATTAAGTTGCTTGTGTCATGGAGAATAACTGTCTTGTATCTCATCAATTCCTGTCATACCAGCCCCCTACCTTAGGGGCATGCTGACTGTTAAGAAACCTGTAATTTCTGACATATTTCAGTAATATTCCCTTCGTTTGTTTTTCTATTTAACTCATGTCCACTTTGCTAATAAACGGATTCTACAGATTCTAGGATTCTACGGATTCTAGGATTATAGGCTTGCTAAGAGTCCCCTGGTGTCTTTTACTTCGTGTCACCCCTGTCGTGAGGGAGAAAGAACCAGCCCGTTGCCTTTCCCCTGGAGACCACCCCAAACCAGAGAGAGAGAGATACCGAAATCTGGTGCCCAACGTGGGGCAGAATTTCTCCGAACCAGAGAGAGAGATACCTCTGTTCAGGCGCCAATGCAACCCCCAATATTCAGTTGGCTAAAGTGTCAATGAAGTAACTATATTAAACCTTTTTAATATTTACAAAAATTCGAAATGTCCATTTATTATATCTCATTGACAAAGCCACCCAATTTTCCAGTCATAGAGACATATTATTTTTCCTTTTTTCTTTTTCAACAATGGATATCCAAGTTTGTTTTCCTTTTATTATAGTGGATGCCATTACTGCTCTTGCAAAATCCACAGAGTCCCTATTGGCAAGTCCTTACCATAAAGGACACCATGCCAGTATATACTCCAGCTAACCTCACCAGCCTATCCAAGTCTTCTCTCTCTGCTGACCTACCACTGCTGACTTCAATTCCTCTTTATTCCA
Organism: Erinaceus europaeus; assembly: GCF_950295315.1. NCBI lineage: Eukaryota > Metazoa > Chordata > Mammalia > Eulipotyphla > Erinaceidae > Erinaceus > Erinaceus europaeus. The sequence goes on along the minus strand of NC_080170.1, from coordinate 51,164,753 downwards.
TTGGCTCTGACATCATTCTTACATGTTTATTGACCTCTTCTTTTCTCCCAATGTTCCACGATGGATATTCAAGGAACCTCACCTTGACTTCTAATGTGTATTCACCTTCTCATTTTGTGTTTTGGTGCAGCACCACCCTATATTTTCGTGTCAATTCTTCTCTACCTGGTCCTTGCCTCCTAGTTTCGCTTGTTCCACAGCTGACCCTCTATGAAGAAGAAGAATTTCATCAGTTGGCGCTGAACACCAGAGGACCAGACGTGCTGTTTCTTTCCCTGGACATCACATCAACTGACTGCTTCCCTTATACTTGCTGGTGGACTTTGAGACAATCTCTCTACGCTGCTGGATGCATTGAAAATCAGCTTCAACAGTCTGTTGACTTTACCTCTGACAGCTTGGAGCCTCTCCAGAGACAGATGAACTCCCTTGCCAAGGTGTTACTCCAGAACCCCCATGGTTTGGACTTGATTTATGCTAAATAGTGTGATCTTTGTCTAGAAAAATGTTGTTTCTTTCGTAAATGAAATTAGATTTCTAAAACTGAAATGTTAATATCTTGCACAAACTTAGCCATGATATTAAGAATTCATTTTCCTCCTTTGGTACTAACTCCTGGTTCTCTTCTCGTTTAACTGCTTGGCTTCTGCCTCTCCTAGGCCCTTTGCTAGCTATTGCAGTCCTATTGCAATTCCTCAAGAAACACATACATGACATTACACATGTTACAGTACAAAGGGTCTCAGTTCACCCTTACACTCGTATTCCTTTAGAGGAAAGAAATGCTCTGACATTGATCCATAAACACTATTCATTAATTAAAGAAATAGGAGGAGATGTTGGGACCATGTGTAAGCCTGATAGAGCTTAGGGAGAACCACCCCCGTCCTTGGATGGAGGTCTGATTCTAGGATTCTACCGATTCTAGGATTCTACGGATTCTAGGATTCTAGGCATGCTAAGAGTCCCCTGGTGTCTTTTACTTCATGTTACCCCTGTCGTGAGCAAGAAAGAACCAGCCCGTTGCCTTTCCCCTGGAGACCACCCCAAACCAGAGAGAGATACTGAAATCTGGCGCCCAACGTGGGGCAGAATTTCCTGACCCCAAGAGAGATACCGAAACCCTTAGAAAAGTAAAAATGGAATTCCCATGGGTGAAAACAAAAATGTTATGACTTGACTAGACTAAAATTAATGATAAAATTCCCTCCAAGTGTTCTGTACTAAAATACTCATTGTTGTGACTAAATTTCTCACTCCCCATTTCAGTTTTAGCAAGTAAACTTTCCCTAATTGGAGATGAAGGTATTCAAACTTAAAAGAGTGTGGAAGGAAGGTAAGGATCCTTAAGATTTCTTAGGAAAACCACAAATGTGCAGAGTTGGACAACATATTCTACCTACTACCCGAGGAAGACAGGTCCCGAAATTAGACAGGTCCTAGAATGTTCCTAGCCATGACCATAGAATGCAAACTCAGATCTATAGGGATGCAGAAGTTACATAGGCTCCCATGCTGAATGTGGGTCCCAGATCAAACCGATGGGGTTTACAGTTAACAATATTTATATACTTCCCCCATATTTGGGAGCTACTCTCTTCCCTGATCCACTTTTCTAGTCCTTTTTCCAACTATGGTATCATCTCCCCAGACAATAATCTGAGTCTACCTGCATATTAGATGTCAGGTGCAGGCAAAAACTAGTAAAGTCATGGGCCCTCTGGAATATAGCTAAAATAGACTTACTAGCTATTTCCAAAATGGAGATCCCAAATCTTCATATGCAATATTCTTGCCTTTAGGTTCATGATTAGTCAACAATTTGTTCTGTATTATATCTTAACTCTTTTTCAGCCACCAGATTCCAGATGATAACATGATGCCAACCCAACTTTCTTGGGCAGAGGACCCCACCATGAGTCTTGGAGCCCTCTGCCTCCTCAGTTCCCTGTCCCACCAGGGAAAGAGAGAGAGAGGCTGGAAGTATGGATCCACCTGCCAGTGCCCATGTTCAGCAGAGAAGCAATTACAGAAGCCAGACCTTCCACCTTCTGCACTCCACAATGATCCTGGGGGGTCCATACTCCCAGAGGGATAAATAATAGGGAAGCTATCAAGGGAGGGAATTGGATATGAAGTTCTGGGGGTGGGAACTGTGTGGTATTGTACCCCTCTTATCCTAGAGTTTTGTCAATATTTCCATTTTATAAATAATTTTTTAAAAAATAAGTTCAAACAGAAAAATAATATGTTCACTTGGCAATAACCTTAGTAGCATGCAATACTTTACAATTAAAGAATTAAATACTTTGACATATCCTGAACTCTAACTACCTATGAATATATTAAGGATATTTCAGAAGATTTACATCTTAAAATATTCACTAAAATAATCATGTTAACCTATTAAATTGTTATTTCATTATCTATTATCTGGCTTAAACTACTTACTAGTGCCAACATAATGTCACAGCTCAACCAGAAGGCAGTCACCCCAAGTCCCTGGCGAGAACACAAGAATATATATATATATTGCATGTGTCTGTATAATTTGTGAGGTCATCTCTGAACCATATTCTCATCAAGACTTTTAATCTTAATAGAGGAGAAGTGAAATGACCTGATTTTTAGCTCAATGTTCTAGAAACTGTTTATGGACTATCCAGGAATCTTTTCTACATAGAAGTATGTCAAACATGTATTTTCTCATATATATATATATATATATATATATTATATATATATTATATTATATATAGTTTCCCTTTTGTTGCCCCTGTATTTATTGTTGTTGTAGTTGTTATTGTTGTTATTGATGTTGTCATTGTTAGGACAGAGAGAAATGGAGAGAGGAGAGAAAGACAGAGAGGGGGAAGAGAAAGATAGACACCTGCAGACCTGCTTCACTGCCTGTGAAGCGACTCCCCTGCAGGTGGGGATCCAGCAGCTGGCTGCTCCAACTGGGATCCTTCTGCTGGTCCTTGCTCTTCGTGCCACGTGTGCTTATCCTGCTGCACTATTGCCAATTCCCAAACATGTATTTTCAAGAAGAGATTCATTATCTATGCTATAATCCAACAGGACCAGTTCAAACTTTAAAGAGCTGTGAAAATATTTATTTGTATTCTAAAATTATTTTAAATGACTTCCACATTCATTAATATTTATATTCTATAAAACACACTCACATTAATTGACTTACCTATGAGTCCTAAGTGCAAGGACCCACAGAAGGATCCAGGTTCGAAACCCTGGTTCAACACCTGCAGGGAGACACTTCACACGTGGCAAAACAGGTCTGCATGTGTCTTTCTCTCTCTATCCCTCCCTCCCCTCTCAATTTCTCTCTATCCTATCCAATAAAAAATTGGGAGGAAATGGCTGCCAGGAGCAGTGGACACATAGTGCTGGCACCGAGACTCAGAGATAACCCTGGACGGAAAAAAAGTCAAAGCCAAAAACACTAAATCTTCTTTTGATTCCACAATTAGTTCATGCATTGTTAAGCACAACAGGATTTGTTTTTTGGCATCAGAAATAAACATTTAGAGGGCCAGAGAATTCAAATAAGTGGTTACAAAAAAGACTTTTTGCCTGAGGGTCTGAAGTCCCAGGTTCAATCAAGTCTCCTTTTCTCTTCCCCTGCCCCAACAAGTTGAAGTTCACACTGCTGCAGTGATTGTCCTATAGCACTCTCATCTGTATCTTTCTTACTTAGCTCACTTAACATAATTCCTTCTAGCTCCATCCATGATGGGTCAGAGAAGGTGGGTTCGTTGTTCTTAATAGCTGCATAGTATTCCATTGTGTGTATATACCACAGCTTTCTCAGCCACTCATCTGTTGTTGGGCACCTGGGTTGCTTCCAGGTTTTAGCTATTACGAATTATGCTGCTATGAACATAGGAGTACACACATCTTTTTGGTTGGGTATTATGGAATCCTTGGGGTATATCCCTACACACATCTTTTTGGTTGGGTATTATGGAATCCTTGGGGTATATCCCTAGGAGAGGAATTACGGGGTCATATGGAAGGTCCATGTCTAGCCTTGTGGAGGTTCTCCAGACTGCTCTCCACAGAGGTTGGACCAATTTACATTCCTGCCAGAAGTGCAGAAGGGTTCCTTTGTCCCCACAGCTTCTCCAGCATTTGTTGCTGCTGTCCTTTTTGACTGATGCCATTCTTACAGGTGTGAGGTGGTACCTCAATGTTGTTTTTATTTGCATTTCTCTGACAATCAGTGACTTGGAGCAATTTTTCATGTGTTTGTTAGCACTCTCAATACTATAATTTTGGCCACTGCTTCTATGGCAGCTGTTTGGGGCTAATTTGAGGTTGCTTTTGGGCTGATAAAGTGGCTGTTGAATACTGTTTGCTCCCAGATCCAACTACCCAGCTTCCAGCTAGGCCTACCCATTGCTGGGTTCAAATCTGAGGTCAGTTTATCCCACATCCTCTACTTTGTGCAGCCCCAACCAACACAGCTCCAACCCATTTCCTATTTCCTATTTTCCAGGTAGGTTCCCTGCTGGTTGGTTCAACCTGCACCTTGTATATAATTGGCCTGGTTCCAGTAAGACCATCAGGCTCTGGGACTGCAATCCAGTTCCAGTGAGGGTCCTGCTACCCACTGCTTCAGTCACCTTTGCAAAGAATCAAATACAGTGGAATGAAAATGTAATCATTAGGTACACATATCACCATGCATGAGGACCCAGGTTCGAGTCCCTGCTCCCTGCCTACAGGGGGAACATTACATGAATGATGAAGCAAGTCTGCAGGTGTCTTTCTCCTTCTTTATCTCCTCTCCCCTCTCAATTTCTCCATGATGTCAAATAAAAATAGAATGAAAACTGGAGAAAAAACGGCCTCCAGGAACAGTGAATTCAAAATACAGGCACCAAGCCCCAACAATAATCCTGGTGGCAAAAGGAAGGAAGGAAGGATGGAAGGAAAGAAGGTAGGAAAGAAGTAAGGAAGGAAGAGGTTTACTGATAAAGTCATAATAATGTTCAGAAGAATTAAGGGTGAAGTAACAGAAGAACAAAAATGGAATTGTATCCCTCTTATCCCACAATCTTGTTGATCATTATTAAATCACTAATAAAAAGAAAATTAGGAAACAGAAGCTTGGAAACACTTCAAAAGACTCAAAATCACACAGCTAGTGGGTAATGGAGTTGCAGTTCAGTCAGACCAAGGTCAACTGATTTCAGAATCACATATTTCTATAACTCAGGTACAACTGATATATACTACTATGTTTGGTTCAGTTGCACAATGAATCAATATTTTTTATATCACAAAATGGTCACCACAATAAGTACAGCCAACACTTATCACTGCACATAATTTCATTTTTCTTTTTTAATGTGACAGCAACTTTTAAGTTCTGCTCTCACAGAAGCTACAGTTTTAACCACCATACCACACTGCTCTTATCCACAGCCTGAAGGCCTCATTCAAATTCCCAAGAGTCCCACAAATTCTCAGAACAGTGCTCTGGGTGACATTTGTGCAACTTTTTGTATATTGCATTTGTATATGTTTGTATTTCTATTCAGTAACATATATCAATTCAATACTTCTTTGTTGTGTGAATGATCTGGGTAGGGGAGGGGACATTTTGAAAATTTCTGCCTGTAACAGCACAGTTTTTAACTATTTCTGCTCAGCCAGTAGCCTTGCATTCCTATTTTGTACAGAACACTGTCTGGGGTAATTTAGGCCAATTTTATCCCTGAAGAGTAAAATACTATCTATTTCAGAAGGAAAGAAAAAGGCAAAGAAGAACATCTGCAAATAAAATGGGTATCAAAGTCCAAGATAGAGAATAAGAACTTACAGTAATAGCAGTCACCCCCAAAAATAAAGAAAAGCATATTAAAACACACAAAGGTAATATAAGAGAATTATAGGATATCATCAAGAGGAACAATATTCATATCACTGGGCTAAAAGAAGAACTAGAGAAAGGGACAGAATTAATATTTGAAGAAATTCTAACTATGAATTTCCCTCAATTAAAGAAGTGGATGAATTCCTAGATTCAGGAATCTCAAAGGGATCCAAGAAAAAATGATTCAAACTCAATTTTACTAATGCACATAATAGTTAAAATCACAATGACAGGGGACCAGGCGGTAGTGCAGCGGGTTAAACGCACATGGCACAAAGCAGAAGGACCAGAGTAAGGATCCCAGTTCCAGCCCCTGGCTCCCCACCTGCAGGTGCATCGCTTCACAAGCGGTGAAGCAGGTCTGCAGGTGTCTATCTTTCTCTCCCCCTCTCTGTCTTCCCCTCCTCTCTCCATTTCTCTCTGTCCTATCCAACAACAGCAGCAATGGCAACAATCACAACAACAAGGGAAACAACAAGGGCAACAAAATGGGAAAAAATGGCCTCCAGGAGTAGTGGATTTGCAGTGCAGGCACTGAGCCCCAGTAATAACCCTGGAGGCAAAAAATAAATTTAATTAACTAAATAATAAAAAAAATCACAAAGACCAAAGAGATTATTCTGAAGGTTGCTAAAAAGAAGAGTCACTTATAAGGAAATTCCATAAGATTACCAGTTGATTTCTCATCAGAAACTCATAAAGCTAAAAATGACTGCTTCCAATCAAGAATACTTTATCCTGCTAAATTATTAATCAGTTATGAAGGAAAAAAATCTATCACCTCTGAGCCAGACATATAAGAGACAGTAAAAGGACTCATATGAATGGAATATAAAATGAACACACTCATAGGCAAAATACATAAAACTAGGAAAATAAACAAAATCCAAAGAATAACAGCAAAGCTCAGTTTAACAAAGGTATAGAGGGCAAGGGTGGGGGTGAGAGGTGGTTTGATAAACTTTGTTGCAGGGATATTGGTGCTATTGCAAGGATAGCAATGCATCCTGAGAAGGTAAATACTGCACTTCAAAATAACTGTAGGTTATCTCAAAACAACCTTAATAATAACAATAATAATAAATAAATAAGTATTATATGCACACTAGTGACTTACCTGTTAGTGAAAAATAATTTTTTCATCATCAAATTCCTTCTTCCAGTACATAGTACCCAAGCATCAAACTACAGAAATCACCTACAATGAATTTTTAAAAAGCACAACCTGGGAACAAGAATAAGAGAGCTTTGGAGTGAAGAGAGCCAAGATTCTCAGAACCACCTCTAAGCCTATGATTGAGCAAGGATGTCTTAAGGAAGAGGGTCCAAAGGATAATGAGAGTCACAGAAAAAGATACTCTGGACATAGAGTCAATTGAGTTGTGATCAAATGACTGAATAGAGTACAGGGGAAAGGAAAGTCAAGTCAGATACCCACATTAAAAGAATACCCCAGGGAGTCGGTGACACACTAGGTTAAGCATACATACTACAAAGTTCAAGGATCACAGTTCAAGTTCCCAGCTCCCCACCTGAGGGGGGAGGGGGTCGCTTCACAAGTGGAAAGCATATCTACAGATGTTTCTTTCTTCCCCTCTCTATCTTCCCCTCCTCTCTCAATTTTGCTTTGTGTAATCCAACAATAACAAAAAATGGGGAGAAAAAAAAGCCTCCGGGAGCAGTGGATTCATAGTAAAGGCACCGAGTCCCAGCAATAACCCTGCAGGAAAAAAAGAGGAATAACGCAACAAATTCCTCTCGCATTAATATAAATTATCAGACCACTACCCTGCACAATACCAAAGGATAAGAAAAACAAACTAAGCTGGAAATATTGGGAAGTTTCTGAGAGAAAAGCACTGGTGGAGAAAAAGATAGGATCTAACACAAAATTCCTTTGTCTTAAAGCATTTAAAGAAAAGGATTAGGGGCCAGGAAGTGGCACACCTGGTTAAGCATACACATTACATTACACAAGGATCCAGGTTCAAACCCCTGGTCTTCCACCTGCAGGAGGAAAGCTTCATGAGTGGTGAAGCAGGACTGCAGGTGTCTGTCACTTTTCCTCTCTATCTTCCCCACCCTACTCTGTCTCTATCCAATAATAAATAAATTAAATATATAAAAGTACATTTTTTTAAAATAAAGAAAAGGGTCCATGTCTTCTCATATACTTGCCCTCTTAAAAATAAAGATATATTTATTCCACTTAGTTTATCACTGGGGCTCAGTGCCTGCATAGTCTGTCTGTAGCCGCAGGGGCAGATCGGGCCGTCTCTGGCTCCCCAGTGATGGAACATAGCTGCGCACCGGCCATGGCCTGTTCGATAGCGACTGAGGAGGGCCCAATCATAACGTGCTAGGTCAAAGCCAGGTTGACGCTTGCAGGGGTCTGTGATGAGGTGTTTGTTCTTTACTTCAGCTGACTGCCAACTCTGTTTCCAAGAGTCTGGAACAGAGAAGTTCAGTGTAGGCATAGGGGACCAGATTGGGTGACGAGACGTCAAGCGTTGGACAGGGTGGGCGAAGATATCCGCGTATATTGGCAGGTCCGGTCGAGCGAAGACGTGGGAAATGAACTTAGATGATGCCGCATCCCAACGAATATCTGGCAGGGTGATGTTGCTAAGAACTGGCAGCCATGGAACCGGGGTGGAACGGATGGTTCCAGAAATTATCCTCATGGAGGAATATAATTTGGAATCGACCAAGTGGACATGGGGGCTACGGAACCATACTGGGGCACAGTATTCTGCAGTGGAATAGCATAATGCCAGAGATGATGATCGTAGTGTGGAAGCGCTCGCGCCCCATGAGGATCTGGCCAGTCTTGCAATGATGTTATTCCTCGTGCCCACCTTTGCTGCAGTTTTTATGAGATGTTCGTGAAATGACAGAGTGCGATCAAGAGTAACGCCAAGATAGACTGGCTGGGCTTCATGCCGGATTCTCGTATCGCCAAGCTGCACATTAAGCTCACGCGAGGCCGAGGCATGGTGTAGATGGAAAACAGATGATACCGTTTTTGCAGTGACCCACATAGTCAAAGACTGCCACCTCTCCAGATTCAAAGGAGGTCTCAAAACTTTACATCAGGCTCAACCTGATGCTGTTGACTGGCTACGGAAGAAGGGCAAACGCTAGAAGAAGTGCCTGCATGACAAAATTCACTGCTCTTGGCAGTATATATATGGGGGGAATGACAGAAATTGAGAGGGAAGGGGATGGAGAAAGAGAAACACCCTCAGCACTGCTTCATTGATTGTGAAGTGTCCCATCTGTAGGTGGGGACGAGGGGCTTAAACCATGGTCTTTGTGCATGGTATTGTGTGTGTGCTGTTGCCTGGCCCCAGACCTATCTCTTTAAACCAAAGACTTCAGAAATCTTTTTACGTGCTCCTATCTCAGATTTGGGGCGGGGGGGGGGTGGTGTTCTGTGCATAGGATGGATGTGGTAAGATTTGTGCAGTGCTTTGAACAAGTCCTAAGGATAAGTGATTTCCATTACATTTCATCCTCAATGTCATGTTTGTCAAGTCCCAGGTACAAAAGGAATTCACCTCTCCAGTCAAATTCAGGTTCAAAGGATAGAGAAATAGAGGCCATTTCTTGAGGTAAAGTTACAAAATCACAGAGAAAAAGGAGTACATGCAGGAAAAAGAAGACTATTGTGCCATTTTTGCAAATTAATATCATTTATAGACAAAAACATGGGGTCAGATGGTGGGGCACCTAGTTAAGCACCTACATTACAGTGCACAAGGATCCAGGTTCAAACCCCTGTTCCCCACCTGCAGGACAAAAGCTTCACGACTGGTAACAGGGCTGTAGGTGTCTCTCTGTCTCTCTCCTTCTCTATCTCCCCTTTCAATTTCTCTGTCTCTATCCAATAATAAATAAATAAATAAATAATACATTTTTTTAAAAACTGTGTGGAGGGATAAATAATAAACCCATCCACTTTAGTGGGAGGACATACAAGGAAGGTATTACCTTATTCACCTGTAATTCTTGATTACTACCCAGACATGCATGACTTTCTAATACTCTTAAGTACAAAAATTTAGTAAATATGAGAATCATGATGACTGCATTCCTCTCACCTAAAGTTTTATTTTATGAAAATCTTAGATTCAAGGTTTCAACATCAAAAGACTAGAAAGAAAGTATTCAAATTGAATAATTTTGACAATATCAGAGTACTATAAATGGATATCAGCTAGAGAAATGACTTCACAAAAGGTTTCCCAGCCCCGGTGTTGAGTTTCACAGCTCTCAGATTGTTTTTCACCGGATGCATTGGGGCTTTGAATGCAGAGTTTCACTTTCAAATGTCAAAGCCACCCTTCAGGAAGCTTACATGCTTAGCCCATGGCCTTTGCTTATGAACAACCAACTGACTTTTCAGTTAGCAAAGAGAGATGAAAGGATATTCTCTGGCCTTTTCACCAAGAAACAGTCATATAAAACCTCCCATGGGCACTAATTTACTAATATGAAATGTACAGTACTAGTCACAAGTTTCTCATGACTCAGAATCTGCTAAGAACTGACCAGGTGTCCTTTCTTAGTTTTGGTATTATTGAGTCTGGGAGAAAGAGTATCATTATAATCTATTAATAAAAAATAATCTCTCCATTTTCTCTCATATCTTTGCATTTATGTCTCCCTGCACCAATGAAATATAAATCCCATGACAGTGATAATATGGCACAGTCATCTTGTGACTTGAAACAATGTTTCGCTGCCTAGAGTAAATACTATTCTTCAGGAAATCACCCACAGGCTACAATACCAAAAGCTTTGCACTCAAGCATGGGACAAGCTCACCCTTTGAACTGCCTGGAGTGACCTTGCAGGGAATACCTTGAAAGTCTCTGGGAGTATCTCTCTGTCACACATCTGCCTACACCTGCCCTTTCTGCCCAACAACAGGCAGTGCCACCCCAGGACTCTGCAAAGGATGCCAACAAACACACGGGACATTCAAGCAAGTGGTGTACCAGTAAAGAGAGTATAGGCACCCCTCCAAAAATTACTCATTGCCCTCAAAGTCTTTGGTTCTAGATTTCACTAAGTCATTTTCAAAATCTCATCTCTTGAATTGTATAGGCATGCGATAAAATAAGCAATACTCTGTACAGAATTTGTTACTCAAATTTCTCCACCTAGCAAACTGATTAAAACTACAAATTGACAGAAAACATTTTTTTCTGTCACCACCTTTTTAAAACCAGCTAGTCATGAGACCATTTATAATTTTATAATACATTTATATGTGGTCTAACTGCTGTATTTACACATTTTAAGTACTTTCTTTGGAATATATTTGGTTTAAGGGTTATAGTTAGACTTGTTTGCAAATGCAATCCTAAATTTCATAATTTTTATTTTTCAAGTTTACAGAACTATTTTCAATTACTCATGAATTATACAGTTATATTTCTCTAAGCAAATCCCCCAAAATCAATTGATGAGAATTTAAAGTGTTTAGCTATTTGCTCATCATATGCTTGCTATTAATTTATAAGTAACCCAGAATAATTTTTAAGTGTTTAAAAGTATACTTCTATAAAATGTAGCTCTATTTTCCAATTCATTATATTTTCCAGGGTAAATGTTGGGAGGTGTTTCTGCATGTCAGTTGTTTTCATTATTCTACTGCACCAGATTTTTAAAACGTATTCTCATGAATGTCGGCTAAGCATATCTCCTCTCTTCTACCTTGTGCACAATAACACGTCCAAGATTCTGCCTTGTGGCACAAAGATCATATTGGAATACAGATTGGTGGAAAGGAGGCATTACGCAAGACACCAAAGAACAGCATTCTCCTTGGTGCAAGGGTGAGGCTCACCCAAGACAGCTCTCTGCTCATGCTGGCAAACCTTGTGCCTCTCAGAAAATGGTGTCTTTTTGGCCCTATAACATCTTTATGATTCAAAAAATAAATCATCATCCACTAAACCAGTAGACAATACTCTGGATTCACTTCATCTCCATCACAAGCACAGTGATTTTGAAAATGACAGTTGCAGGCATTTTTGTGCTTTGGGAATACCCTCACTCCCAGAACTACAAGCCTAATAGTGCCTGTGGCTTCCTCCTGGTACTACTATCAAAAAGCCAAAGGTTATCAGTTTGGGGAGGGCAAGGTCAGCTCAAAATCTAAGGATTTTCCTGGAAAACCTGACAGTGAGACCTAACTCCTGAGGTTATGCTGCTTACGTCTGCAAAGTCTAGAATTTCTCGAAGCATAAAATGGCATAGGTGAGAGTAACTAGGTAATAGTGAAATATCATTTCTATTTCTGTCTGACTGTTGTCTGTTTCTATCCTCCTGGACTAACTCCCAGTACAGACATTCAATATCCTACCTCCCAGCTCTTCTAGAACCTGCTTCCATCATTTATGGTCCTGTACCTCGTTAGAGCATAACCCCCCCCCCCCCCCAGAGCAGAAAATTCACATGCAGAAGTTTATTGGATAGGCTGAGAGGATAGTGGAGAAGGGAGGTAGAATGAGAGGTTCATCAATTTCTGTCACAAATAGGACACACATTAGATGCTGATGTAGTAATTTGTTGAATGTATAAACATAGGGAAATGGCCAAATGATATATACAGATATATGAGCTTCTCTCTTCACCCCATTACCAAGTATGCAAGTAAAATCACATTTAAATTATATTTTCTGTTCTCAGCTTTAGTCAGTAAAGAATTTCTTAGATTATTTTCAAAACATAATTAAATATTCATTATTATATTCTGGAAAACCTCCAAATGCCTACCTAACAGAGCATGTTCCTCTATGGGTTGAAACTTGGAATAGTTGAGCCTCTGGTCAGAATGCTGAGTGATTTCTTCAAATGATCTAGATTATCAGTTGATGAGCCTTCAAATTAATGTGAATTAGTCTCTTTCTTTCTTTCTTTTTTCAGCATCCAGGGCTATTGTTGGGGCTCGGTGCCTCCCCCTACAAGTCCACTGCTCCTGGAGGCCATTTTTTCCCTTTTGTTGCCCTTGTAGTTTATCGTTATTATTGTTGTTGTATTGCTGTCGTTGTTGTTGGATAGGACAGAGAGAAATGGAGAGAGGAGGGGAAGACAGAGGTGGAGAGAAATATAGACACCAACAGACCTGCTTCACTGCTTGTGAAATGACCCCCCTGCAGGTAGGGAGCTGGGGGCTCAAGTCAAGATCCTTATGCTCTGCACCATGTGCGCTTAACCCGCTGCACTACCACCCGACCCCTGTGAACTGGTTTCTTTAAAAGTAACTGACTTCTCTAGGTATTTATGGTTCTCTCCCACCACGGGGTTGGGGATAGTTTTCAAGTTTCCCTTTACCATTTTCAGCCAGTTTAACTGATTAGATCTGCAACACAAATTAGAATGCCTTGCTCAGAATGAAGGGGATAAAATGAAATGAATTAATATGAAAGTCAACAAGTATAGCTGATGACTCATTTTCTTTTAAACCCATAATTTTTAAGACATCAATGGGGCACAGTTTCTTATCTCACCATGACAGCTGTCTGCAAAACAGAAACTGTACCCATATGTCAATAACTCTACTGTAACCCCCTCAAATAAATAATTTTAAAAGACATGAATAGGACAACATATTGACTATCGGGGCAATTTTTGACGTATTATTAAAAGTCTATAGGTGGGAGTCGGGCTGTAGCACAGCGGTTAAGCGCAGGTGGCGCAAAGCACAAGGACCGGCATAAGGATCCCGGTTCGAACCCCGGCTCCCCACCTGCAGGGGAGTCCCTTCACAGGCGGTGAAGCAGGTCTGCAGGAGTCTATCTTTCTCTCCTCCTCTCTGTCTTCCCCTCCTCTCTCCATTTCTCTCTGTCCTATCCAACAACGACAACAACAATAATAACTACAACAATAAAACAACAAGGGCAACAAAAGGGAATAAATAAATAAAATAAATATTTTTTTTAAAAGTCTATAGGTTTACTGAACATAAGATATCACAATCATCTATAAATCCCCTATTCCTAGCACAGATATAGTGTTTTAAATATTATTGATTGTCCCCAAATCCCTTCATGTCTCATTTGCTCATTGGAAACTGATTGTATTCAACTATTAGAAAACCATCTGCCTTCAGGGATCTAAGTCCTCTCTCCAGTTCTGAAGGAAAAAGGTAAGTCTTTACTAATCCCACTAAGTTAACAAAGATCATCTGATCATTTCAGGATCAGTAAGAAGTTAAAGTTAGAGAAATAGCATGTGATGTAATTTGATGTATGTAAACCAAACAGAAGTCATCTTGGTGTCTTGGGGAGAATTTTTTTTTTAATTCTCAGAAAGTTACCATATGCATAAACATTCTCTTCAACCTATGAATATTTCAACCTGTATGGTTGTGGTCCAGGAGGTGGCACAGTACTGATTCTCAACCTGCATTGTTGTCTGGGGTCATAGCTAACATCACAAAACTTTCGGAGTCAACCTAAGCAGAGCTGGCAGACAAGGCAAATCTGTCTTGTAGGACATGTTTGAGTCACTAACTGAGCAGCCCCTGAAACTCCCCCACCTTCAGATTTTTTTTTTTTTTAACCAGAGCATTGGTCATCTCTCCTGGCTTATGGTGGTTCATGGGATTGAACCTGAGACTTCGGAACCTCAGGTATGAAAGTCTCTTTGCATAACCATTATGCTATCTACATCAGTATTCTAGATTTCTTCTAAATGAAACTGTTGAGCATTTAAACTGACAAAAACTCAGGTATTTGTATGATTTGTTATGTGAATGATTTCTATATTACTCTTAATATTAGTTTTAATAATATATAACAGTAAAAGTAGTCATAGCTAACAACCTTTATTCTAATCTGTGAAAACAATACAATTTGTACAATTATAAAGTTATTTCATTCAACACCAATAGTTGAGATAGTTATTATTATTCTCATTTATCATACTAGAAAACGAGGATGAAAAAGGGTAAGGTAATTTGCATAATGTTCTTATAAGAACCAAGTCCAAGTTTTGGTGTATTCCAGTTTTTGGGGATTAAGGGCTCTGAAAGAGTCTGCATATCAATTACACAGCCTATATATTGAAAAGATTCAGTTTGTG
Organism: Erinaceus europaeus; assembly: GCF_950295315.1. NCBI lineage: Eukaryota > Metazoa > Chordata > Mammalia > Eulipotyphla > Erinaceidae > Erinaceus > Erinaceus europaeus. Next base: position 51,149,752 of record NC_080170.1, on the reverse strand, counting down.
TTTTGAAAAACTTCCAGACATACAATTAATTTCCCCCTCTCGTATTAATTAACTAGTGATTTATATGACTACATTTTACTAGGAGTGTACATAAACACCATCCCCACCACCAAAAGACTGTGACCCATCCCTCCCACCCACTCCCACCCCCCACTGGCCTAGGAAGCTGCATGTCTACCCCTCACCACAGGGTTTTTACTTTGGTGCCCTACTTACAATTTGGTCAGGTCCTACTTTTAGTTTCCCTTTCAGATCTTCTTACTCAACTTCTGTTGATGAGTGGGATCATCCCATACTCATCTTTATCTTTCTGACTTAGCTCACTTAACATAATTCCTTCTAGCTCTGTCCAAGTTGGGTCAGCAAAGGTGGGTTCATTGTTCTTGATAGCTGCATAGTATTCCATTGTGTATATATAGCCTTCTGAGGGTTTTCCAGACTGCTCTCCACAGAGGCTGGACCAATTTACATTCCCACCAGCAGTGTAAAAGGGTTCCTCTGTCCCCACAACCTTTATTGATGTGGTGGATCACATAGATTGATTTACATATGTTAAGCCAACCTTGCATCCATGTTCCAGTACCAAGCAGTTTTGATGACAATGGCCCTATAATACAATTTGAGATCTGGGAATATGGTACCTCCAGTTCTGTTCTTTCTTCTCAACACTATTTTGGCAATTCTAGGTCTTTTCTGGTTTCAGATAAACATTTGTATATTTGATAAACATCTGTAGCTTTTGTTCTATTCTCCTGAAAAAATGTGGTCGGGATCTTGATGGGGATTGCATTAAATTTGTATATGTAGTATATTCATTTTGATGATGTTAATTCTTCCAACCCATGAACATGGAATATCTTTCCACTTCTTTGTGTCTTTTTCTAGTTCCTTGATTGAGATCACATTAGATTAATATATGGCTCTAGATACTGTATTCATTTTTATGTTAATTCATCTAACCCATGAACATAAAATATCTTTCCACTTGTGTCTCATTCTATTTCCTTAATAGTGGCTCATAATTTCCAGTTTATAAGTCTTTCATTTCTTTTGTTAGGTTTAATCCTAGGTGTTTTTGTTGCTATAGTAAAAAGACTGGCTCCTGGATTTCTTCTAATTTAGTGTGAAATTTGACTTCTCTTTCAATCTATGTCCCTTTAATTCCTTGGTCCTGCTTAATTGCTATGGCAAGAACTTCCAACACTATGTTGAACAGAAATGGTGATAGTAGGCAGCCCAGTCTGGTACCCAATCTATGGGGAATGCTTCCAGTTTTTCACCAGTGAATATGATGTTGGCTATAGATAGGTTTGCTATATGTAGACTCCACTGTCTTAAAGAGCTTTCCATATACTGTGTTCCCATTTGCTGTATCTTTTTGATCATGAAGAGATGTCGCTTTTGTCAAAGGATTTCTCTGCAGCTATTGATGTCATCTTGACCACCCTAGACAGATAACTACATGGCAAATTGTCCAGAAACCTCATCTCCCTGGAGCCCTGCCCTACTAGTAAATACTGGAGACAGTACAAGTGTGTCTAGGAGTATGGATCGACCAGGCAACTGCCCACATGTCAGCAGGAAACAGTTACAGAAGCATGAAACTCCGTCCTTCAACATCCGAAAAAGAATTCTGGTCCATACTCCTAAACGGGAAAATGTTGAGGCTAGGGAATAAACAGGCAAAACCTGGGGAACATGGGCAGTACTGTGACATTCTAGAGTACTTGCTCCTCAGACACTGGGGCTTCCCATGTTATCAGAGAAAGAAGTTTTACATAAAAATTAGTAACAAATGTGGGTGTGGCTTAGAAAAGAAACAAAATCAAGGCTTAGAAGTTTATAAACTGGTGTTACTGGTATGGTTTCTCTCTCTGCTCATGAGAGTCTGTCAACATGTTAGTAAGTTTATAACTGAGTACCTAGTTTATAACTGAGTGCCTAGCTGTAACAATTAAGTTACAGCTGGTAGAGAGAATGTAAACTGAGATAATTCAATACATCAGGAAAGGTCTCCTGGATACAAGAAGAGGAGGAGATGAAATGAAAAATCTATAGGCTCCTCGTGGACTCCCACTTCTACATTCCAGCATCCCAGTGGTGGGCTCTGATCAGAGCCAACCTGCTCTCACCTTTATTGTCAGCACCTTGATGGACTTTGTTTCTAACCAATCAGCTTGTGCTGCACCCAGTTTGAAACTGATAAAAGCTGGGTACTGCAGTACAAGCCTGTGCAGGTCTGGTAGGAATCTGCCTGTAACCCTAACATAAAATAAACGTAACTCCCTGCCCGGCATGTGGCCTCAGGTCTGGTTCTTTGGTTACTTTTGGGCTATATTATGGAATTTTATTTTATATTTATTTATTTATTTATTTTTCCTTTTGGTCCCTTTTTATTGTTGTTGTAGTTATTATTGTTGTTGTTATTGATGTTGACATTGTTAGACAGGACAGAGAGAAATGGAGAGAGAAGGGGAAGACACAGTGGGGGAGAGAAAGATAGACACTTGCAGACCTGCTTCACCACCTGTGAAGCGACTCCCCTGCAGGTGGGTGGCCTGGGGCTCAAACCAGGATCCTTACACAGATGCTTGCACTTCACTGGCACATGCACTTAACCTGCTGCACTACCGTCTGACTCCCTAAGGAATTTTTTATTACAGTCCTAGGTTCTGTGATCATGCAGCCACATTGACTCCAGCTTCCTAAGTACAGGTTTTGAACCTGAATCAGTCAGATTAGGCCCAACTTTCAATAACCTTTCACTAGCTTCCTAAGTAATTCATCTTCATAATTATATTCTGAGCAGATCAGTGTGCAATAAATACTTGACCAGTTGTGTGTTTCCAGCAGTCACAAAGGAAATAACTCATTTAAATATCCTGGTTTATAAAAATTTAGTACTGGTTGCCTTGCATAACTCAACAAAACTGCCACTCATTAGAGGCATAGAGAAGCCACTTACCTGTGAATATTATTACTACTAATAACAAAGAATTACAAACATATTTGTTTAAAATATGAGCCAATTTCCGCAATGGTAGAGTAATAATTACATCAAACTTTTAACAAAAAACTATGGAAGCAGATAATATTGTAGGTCAACAACTATAAACTATAATCATTTAAAATCTCTGCAAACTCCTTAAGGACATTTGGTATAAGGACTAGCATTCATTTCCTGAACATCAATTGTGTCAAATACAACCAAGTAAGATAAATACAACAAAGAGAACAGACTCACTTTACTACTGCCCCAGAGATCTACAAGTGAAGAATACTGATCAAGTCTTTTGAGTTGGAACTTAATTTATATAAGTAGACTAGATATACAACTGAGTATGTGGTATGTTCTCAATACTATGATAGATAGCATCATAGACTGGCAAATCTATTTATGAATAAGTAAATGTATAAAAACCTGAATTTAGAATGCAGTTATCCAAGAATCTATGTTGGGCTGAGCTTCACTGACGGGAGACAGACGACACGGGACTCATGGTTGAGTTGTACGCAGTTTCTCTTTATTCACGCTGAACGCAGCACAATCTAAGCCGAGCTAAACTAAAACTAACTAAAACAAACAATGCTGTCCTTATATATACTTTCCAAGTAGGGTGTGAACAACATGTGATGTAGAGAGGGTGGAGAGAAAAGTGACTGGTGAAAATCAGGGTGTGACAAGGAGAGGGGGCGGAGCAAAAAGACATCATGAACCAGTGGGGATTAAACCAATGCCCTGCAGTGGTTATGTAAATAGAATACAGTGGTTCTGTAAATAGAATACAGTGTTAAGCAGGGGTATTAAACCAATGAAACAGAAGGGGTTTTTAGAAGCAGAATTAGAAGCATACCAACAAATCTATTCTCAAAAACCCAATTTTTTATTTATGCTTTAAAAGCTAGTCTCATTCAGAGTTGAAATGTTCTTTGAAGAGCAATTGAGTTTTCTGGCTAACTAAATATTTTCATTTATTGTCTACAATGAATATCAATTATCTATGAAATTCTATTTGTCACAAGTTATTTGCAAATTACTGAGTTAATATAATATACTTTAAATAATCTAAGTGAGGTTAGATTTATTTACCTCAACTTGATCCTCATCACTAAGGTAGTTAATTATACTTACATAGTGGTTAAGTAAGCCCATAATTATAATGGTCATTGTTCATCTAATATAGCTGATAAGTAATTTGAACTCATCTGCTGATTCTTAACTCCACTGTTCTTTTAAACAGTTGTGGTATCTGACTGCTACTCTTTTATATATAGAAAACACTGACAAAACCATAGCATAAGAGGGGTACAACTCCACACAATTCACACCACCAGAACTCCATATCCCATCTGCTCCCTTGATAACTTTCCTACTCTTTAACCGTCTGGGAATATGGACCCAAGGTCATTGTAGGATGAAGAAAGTGGAAGTTCTGGCTTCTGTAATTGCTTCTACACTGAACATGGACATAGACAGGTCAATCCATAGTCCCAGCCTGCCTCTCTCTTTCCCTAGTGGGGCAGAGCTCTGGACAATCAGAGCTCCAAGACACATTGGTGGGGTTGTCTGTCCAGGGAAATCTGGTTGGTAGCATCTGGAACCTGGCGGCTGAAAAGAGAGTTAACATATAAAGCCAAACAAGCTGTTGGCCCAAATGCAGGAATAGTGCAGATGAAGAATTGGGGAGGGGGGTTCCTCCATTTTGTAGATATCTAATAGGCATATTTTAGTTATATTCCAAAGGGTCTGTGGCTATACTAGTTTTTTGTTTTGTTTTCCCCTGAGCCTGAAATCTGATATGCAGGTGGATCCAAGTTATTCTCTAGGGATATAATGTCATGGCTGGAAAAGAGACCATAAATCTGGATCAGGGAAGAGAGTAGCTCCCAAATATGAGAAAGGTGTGTAAATATCATTGACTATAAAGTCCATCGATTTGATCTGATCTCAGGCCAATATTCAGCTTAGGAGCCTATGTGACCTCTGTATCCCTGTAGATCTGAGCTCACATTCTGTGGTCATGAGTAGGAATGTTCCAAACTGCCCCAATATTGACCCATCTTCCTCAGGTGTAGCATAGAGTATGTTGTCCAGCCTCCCTTCGGAGGATGGAAAATTCTCTACCATTGTTGACCCAAGTTGAGGGGGCCCACAAAGGAGTCTGTTTTGTTGTTCCTAATAGAGATGACTGGTATCAATGGAGAGAGGAATTTATTTGAGTTCTAGGCCCATCATGTCTGGGAATCTCAGGACTCCCTGAAAATGACCCCAGCTGATGGGGTGGCCTGATAGTGACTAAAGAGTCGTCCTTAAAGTATGCCATTCTCTTGCCCTTATTCAGCTTTTGCCTGACTGCTACTCTTATATGGTCTTGCAGCAAAGCATAATTCTATGGGTCTGAAGTTATTTCTGGTCTCTCAGTGTGCAGAAGGAGAGTTTGCCATGGTCAAACAGTGTGGGAAAGACAAGTGGAAAATCACCAATGAGTTCAGTAAGGGCTGGAACCAGAGGTCCTGTTCTTCTTACACTTAAGTGATACAAAAACAAAACCAAACAAAAAAAAACTCTACAGCTGGAAAGTGTGGCATGGGGTGGTAAGCTCAACACACCATGCCGTTATTTATAAAATCACTTTGAATTGCACATTGATTTCATTAAGAGTCCAGAGGTAATCATTTGAAACTCTGTGAGGAGGATATTTAGTTGTATTGGAGAGGCAGAAAGGTTCCAATTCCAGTATAGTTCCAACTGGGTTAGACACAGGATGGAAATGCCTTCCCTTGAAAACTCACTTAAAATAGAAGAAATACAGTCTGTACCTCCTCTATCTGTTCATTCTAGGTGCTCCTGTTGACAGCATGACCCTGTAAGGAATATGAGCTCCCCTGAGAAGTTGCTTAAAGCTTTTTCCTTAGGAACCTGAAGAAGCTCTTCCGGAGTTGAAAGTAAGCATGTGATTTCATGGGTTCAAGACCACGCCTTTGTGCCCCTGGTTTTATTTATCTAGCTAGGATGTATCAGACTCCTTTCCCTGAACTTATTCCTTTGTTTTTCTTAGATTTGCAGAAGTACTCTCTAATGAAAATTTACCCTCCATCAGCATAAAATTGGTCATTGTTGAGACAACATAACAGAACTGAAACTTGAAACTGTGGACAGACTTACTTTTCCAGAGATGAATCTGTTGTCTTGGTGGTGATGACATGTTGTCAGTATTCTGGAACCAGTAGAGTCTATTTCCTTTTCAGTATTTCCTACATCAACCCTGAGGATAGAAGAGCAACACTAAAACATATACAGTAGGCCCACATCAAATCGATGGAGTTTACAGTCAACAATATTTATACACTTTTCCCATATTAGGGAGCTACTCTCTTCCCTAATCCAGCTTTCTAGTCCTTTTTCCAGCCATGACATCATCTCCCCAGAGAATAGCTTGGATCTACCTGCATATCAGACTTCAGGCTCAAGGAAAAACAAACAACAACAACAAAAAAAACCACTAGTATAGCCACAGACCCTTTGGAATATAACTAAAATATGCCTATTAGATATCTACAAAATGGAGCCCCCCCCCCAGCTCTTCATCTGCACAATTCCAGCCTTTAGGTTCATGACTGGTCAACAATTTATTTGGCTTTGTATGTTAACTCTTTTCAGCCACCAGGTTCCAGATGCTAGCATGATGCCAACCAGACTTCCCTGGACAGACAACCCCACCAATGTGTCCTAGAGCTCCGCTTCCCCAGAGCCCCACCCCACTAGGGAAAGAGAGAGGCAGGCTGTGAATATAGATTGACCTGCCAATGCCCATGTTCAGCAGGGAAGCAATTACAGAAGCCAGACCTTCCACTTTCTGCATCCCGCAATGACCTTGGGTCCACATTCCCAGAGCGTTCGAGAACAGGAAAGCTATCAAGGGAAAGGATGGGATACGGAGTTCCAGTGGTGGGAATTGTGTGGAGTTATACCCCTCTTATACTATGGTTTTGTCAATGGTTCCTTTTTATAAAAAAAAAAAAAAGAAAAGAAAAGAGAAAAAACATATACAGTAATGTGTATTCTGATGAAAAGGGGTTTAGAGACTAACACCGGAACTGATGAAAAAGTGTTTGACCTGTACATCTTGATTCCACAAAATGACTGTCATTTCAACCCAAATCCTTCCCTGAAATTGAGCTCTTCTTGACCACCCGACTATAACTACTTCTCTAGTGTAGCACCAGACTATCCTAAACATGTCTAAACTAATCTGAAATTATATCACAATCCCCTACCTGTCTCACTTCCTATCCTCTTTTCTAGCCTACACATATTTGCAGCATTTTTCTTTGTGATAAATCCTCAGTTGCTTCAGAGTCTATGTTTTGTGTCATGTTTGCCTCCCCAAAACATGGAAAGTCACAAACTTCACTTTTCAGATTCACTGCTACATCCCCAGTATCAGAGAACAGACTGATACACCATGGAATCAAAATATTTGTGAAGTGAATGATTTTTTGAATAAGCAGGAATCACTGTAGAAAAAAAGATATAAACTGTCTTGGGACCCAAGCAGTTCCTTGTTCATTATGGTTTCTTGGTTCATTATTCCATGTATCTTTTGTCCTATGTTTTCAAAATCAGAATAGTCCGAGGTGCAAGTGTTGACTCCTATTTCTGACTCAAGGTTTGAAGTCAGAGTAAGCAAATAAAATGACTAGCTTTACTACGTAAAAAGATTTAGAAACATTCCTCTGAAATATAGCTTATTGCAGTAGGTAAGTACACAATAGCAGGCAATATCAAAATCAGAGACTAGCTACTCATATGGCTTAGCAATTTAATCTTGGATAAATGAGTCTCTCTGCATTTTGTGGGGTTTTTTTTGCCTGTGATCCAACCTGTCCTTGCATAAGTGGCTTTTTTATTGTTATAATTCTTATTTCTTTTTTTTAAGTTTTTATTTATAAAATGGAAACACTAACAAGACCATAGGATGAGAGGGGTACGATTCCACACAGTTCCCACCATTAGAACTCCATATCCCATTCCCTCCACTGATAGCTTTCCTATTCTTTAACCCTCTGGGAGCATGGACCCAGGGTCATTATGGGATGCAGAAGGTGAAAGGTCTGGCTTCTGTAATTGCTTCTCCGCTGAACATGGGCGTTGACAGGTTGATCCATAATCACAGCCTGCCTCTCTCTTTCCCTAGTGGGACAGGGACCTGGAGAAGTGGGGCTCCAGGACACATGGTGGGGTTGTCTGTCCAGGGAAGTCTGGTTGGCATCATGCTAGCATCTGGAACCTGGTGGCTGAAAAATAGTTAAGATAGAAAGCAGAGAAAATTGTTGACTAATCATGAACCTAAAGGCAAGACTACTGCAGATGAAGATTTGGGGTCTCCGTTTTGGGAAAAGCTAGTAGGCCTATTTTAGGTATATTCCAAGGGGCCCATGACCCGCCTAGTTTTTGCCTGTGCCTGACATCTAATATGCAGGTGACCTAAGCCACTGTCTGGGGGGGGGGGGGTGTAATTCTTATTTCTTATCCTACAAGTCTAAGGTATGGGGATTTGAACTTTGTGCTACCATTTCTGACAGTCTGCAGAATACTAAAAACACATTTCATGCATACGTATGAGTTTCCTGAAGCATCCTATTCTACAAACTATATTCTCCATCACACATATCTGCACACCCGTCTACACCTTCCGCCATTGTGAAACTGCCCTTGAAAACTCAGCAGCACCTGAGCTTTTTTCTTTTTTTTTTTTCGCTAAGACAGAGAGAAATTGAAAGGGGTGGGGGGATTTAGAACAGGAGAAAAGGAGACGACCTGCAGCAGTGCTACTTCATCACGTGTGAAGCTTCCTCCCTGCAGGTGGGAGCCAGGGACTAGAACCTGGGTCATTGCATACAGTAACGTGTGCTCAGCCACTACCAGGCCCCAACAACTTTTTTTTAAACCTCTAAAAATGTACTTTTGGTAGTTCATCCTGCTATTATCCCATTTTCTCTGAGATACGGGGAAATTCCAGTGCTGTCTTGTGTCAAAGAAGAGCACAATCACTGTGGTAGAACTTGGCAGCACCCTATGCCTGTGCAGAAACCCAAGCATTTCCCAATGTCTTATTCAGCATGTGAGACTGTCAGTAAATACACATGTTGGCCTCCTCTGACTCTGAATGACATCACACAGAGGTGAAGGCAGTGGCTGGGGAAGGGATGAGGTCAGCGTGGTGAAGGGGAAAGAGAAGCAGAATATTAGGAAGGGAATTCCCCTTCCCTGAGCACTGCTTTTCTTTCTCTCTGAAGCATCACTTTGCATGAAGCCCAGCTTAAGTGAGGTCAACCCTCTGATACCTCCATGGAGAGTTACAAAGAACTTCACAAACTTGTGGAGCAGTCTATTATCACATGGAAAATAACTAGAAAAGAATCCATGATACTTAATTATCAAATGTCCATTAGGATCAAATCATTCAGAATCCTTTTTTTGAGTACAATGACAAGATACAGGAGGCAGATTTTATAAATTAGGCTTTGTGTGGAGAAAATGAGTCTAGACTTATTTGGAGACTGTAAATTATTTTTGACAGACTGCAGCCATCAATATATGATATGGAGGTTGGATAAATAAATCAGGACTTTTCCTTGTTATAAAATTCCAAGAAACGTGAGATCTCTTAAAGACTTTTTTTAGGTTAGCTGCTTTATCTTACAGGACCTGGTCTATATCTAGGTTTTGGGACTTGGTTAGGAAGTGAACCTCCTGGAATGGAATTAGAGAATACAATGAAAGGAAATGTCTCACCCGAGTAATGAGGGTAAAGGGTTGGCATTCCATGCCTGATGTCTCTGGACACAGTCTGAAGTCAAGCATGCTGAGGTGGTACTCCTTGCATTGATTAGGTTGGGATCGGTGGGTGCAATATTATTTGGTATGACTTGAGAGAAGCATGCAGGAAAGTGCACCCCACCCTAAGGTTCCAGGACTGGGGGAAATATAGGCTTTATAGTAGAAGCAGGAGGTTCCTGCTGTCTTAGAGTTTAAGAATACAATAGATAGTTATTGCTATAATCACATTGTTTGGCAATTGGGTTAACTTTGAACAATCCCTTTGTTAGGATTTGCTGTATCATACATACCATCACCATATTTTATGTCCTTTGACATTATTTGTATATAGCTATACCACCAGTTGTTTCTGTTCTCCCTGGACTAAGCTTTTAAGAGAGTCACCATATCAAAGACTCAGCCTATGTATTAAAAAGACTCAGTCTGTACTTTAAAGTTTGAGACATTCAATCAGTTTTTCCCCTCTCATATTACCTATATAGTGATTTATATGACCACAAATTAATAGGAGTATACATAAACACCATTCCCACCACCAAAAGACTGTGTCCCATTCCCATCCTTTTCCCCCCCACCCCCGCCCCATGAAGCTGAACATACTCCCTCACCCTCAATCCAGGGTTTTTACTTTGGTGCCCTACTACAAATTTAGTCAGATCCTGCTTTGAGTTTCCCTTTCTGAGATAAAGTATATGTTCACATGTATCCATAAATTAAGGCAAAATATATACCTGAAAGCAAAACTACACAATAGTCTGTAGTGATTCAGTATCAAGTTCATAATGAAATAGTGTCTACCTAGACTTAGATACCCTCCTCTTATTACCCTACTTCCTATTATAGTTCTCTCACTCACTCCAAAGCTAACCTTATCAAAGCAAGGACTGCAAAAGCTGATTAAGAGCAAGAGACTGGCATACTTTAGTGATGACTCTTTATTCACTATCAGGCCACTCCATTAGCTGGGGACATTTTCAGGGAGTCCTGAGATCCCCAAACAGACATGATGGCCTAGAACTCAAATAAATCCCTCTCTCCATTGTAACTGGTCATTTCTATCAGGAACAACAAAATAGACCCCTTTGTGGGCCCCCATAGGACCTTGCCCTCAACTTGGATCAACAATGGTAGAGAATGTTCCATCCTCTGAAGGGAGGACAGACAACATACTCTATGCTACACCTGAAGAAAATAGGTCGATATTGGGGCAACTGGAATGTTCCCACTCATGACCACAGAATGTGAGTTCAGATCTAGAGGGATGCAGAGGTCATATAGGCTCCTAAGCTAATTATGGGCCCCAGATCATATCAAATCAATGGGGTTTACAGTCAACAATATGTATACCCCTTTCCCGTACTAGGGAGCTACTCTCTTCCTTGATCCAGCTTTATGGTCCTTTTCCCAGCCATGACATCATCTCCCCAGACAATAACTTGATCTACTGGCATATTAGATTTCAGGCTCAGGGGCAAAAAGAAAAAGAAAAAAGAAAAAAAAAACACTATTATAGCCACAGGCTCTTTAGAATGTAACTAAAATATGCCTACTACCTATCTACAAAATGGAGGACCCCCAATTATCCATCTGCACTATTCCAGCCCTTAGGTCCATGATTGGTCAACAATTTGTTTGGCTTTGTATGTTAACTTAACTCTCTTGTCAACCACCAGGTTCCAGATGCTAGCACGATGCCGACCAGACTTCCCTGGACAGACAACCCCACCAATGTGTTCTGGAGCTCCGCTTCCCCAGAGCCCTTCCCACTAGGGAAAGAGAGAGACAAACTGACAGTATGGAGTGACCTGTCAATGCCCATGTTCAGTGGGGAAGCAATTAAAGAAGCCAGACCTTCCACTCTCTGCATCCCACAATGACCTTCGGTCCATACTCCCAGAGTGTTAAAGAATAGGAAAGCTATCAGGGGAGGGGATGGGATACAGAGTTCTATTGGTGGGAATTGTGTGAAGCTGTACCCCTCTTGTCCTATGGTTTTGTCAGTGTTTCCTTTTTATAAATAAATTTTTTTAAAGTTAAAAAATATAAAGTTAGGTGTTTTAGGCTTTAGTTAAGCAATGATTAGCAATGATTTAGAAGCACTCATAATAAATTCACTTAAATTTAACTTCCTCTCTATGAGAAATCCAGAAATCTAAAATTAGAAACTGTTGAAGTTTTCTGATCCCAGATTTCTTGATACTTGCTGTTAAAAGTTCTATTGATTTTTACCTAAAGCCTCCATATTTACAAAGCATGTCTGGTTGGTTGTGAACTCTCAACAAAGTTAATTATTAGCCCCAAGCACAGATAATGCAAAATGTATCTATCTATAACTCTGACTTTTGGCTCCTTCCTTTCCCTGAAAGGTTTAGGGTTTGTTCTGATAACTGGCACACCTGACATTCTCCCATCTCTGAGGTGTCTAGGTACTGTCCCTCCAGACTCTTCAGTGGCTGAAGTTACTTTCTCTCAACCCTGAGATGCACTACTAGATCTCAGTGTCCTAGCATGTGGCAATGATTCTCCACCTGAATATAAGCTATAAGAAACTATCAAAATAAGCTGTCCCCCTTCCTATTCCCCTTCCCAGATCCTTCCTAACTTCAAGGTGTTAAGAAATGACAGAACATGACAGCAATATCATGTTGGGTGCAGGGAGAGCATCTCAGTAAAGGTGTTGGGTCCTATGAGTGGTGGTGGTGGTGGTTGTACTGTTCACACATGAGTCACAGCCCAAAAATAGATCCCCAAAAATGGGGATCAGGGAGGGATCAGGGAGAGGATCAGGGAGACTCTGCTGTGAGTTCACAAGACTGTGTGGAGTTCATAAGCTTCCACAATGAAGAGGGACCCACAGTAGCCTAAGGAAAGTGGCAAGGTTGCCCATACAAATTGGGCACTCTTTCTAGTTTACACATAGGCTCCCAGCAAGCAGTCCAGACCAGACTGCCCAAATCCTTCCAAGAGATTCCCTGGCTGCCCCTGAGAACCACATGCTCTGGAAGGGCAAGACCACAGCCAAGAGGCCTCTCAAGGGAAATAGTACCTAGTGCAGACACTGCTGGTAAGTAGAGTGACTGGTCACCAGGCCAATTCAGGGCTGAGGACTGAATACCATGGGTAAAGTGGAGGAATTGAAACACACTGAGGAAATGAGACACAGTCCCTCCTATTTCCCATAATTCTAGACAGTTTATTATTTGATACTTTTTACATTAAGGGTTTAGAAGTCACAGACTAGGGAGATAGTATAATGGTAATGAAGAAGACTTTCATGACTGAGGTTCAAATCCTAGCATCACCCAACAGTTAAAAAATAAAATTTAAATAAGTAAAAATGAAAAAAAAATTGGGCACTCTAACAAGGAGGTGGGAGGAAGGTCATGTATCAGAGTCCAAGAAAGGCACAAAAAGCATCAAGATAGCAGAAAGTTAGCAGGGATATTGTGGCCCTGGTTTTGAGTAAGGAGGGTCTTCTCATAGAAGGAAGTCTAGTATGAGTGTCAGGTCTAAGTAGGTGATGGGAGATCCAGGTAGGTAGGAAGTCCCAGATAACGTGTGTACACCACTGGAGTTGAACTTTGAAACTCAGTGCCAGATGTTCTAACCTGAGAAATAGTTGGAGGCAGTGCTGCTGGTATCATGAGAGCCTAAGAGGCACCAGAGCAGTTCAACATGAGGAGGGGTGAATACAGGATGCTGGACCTCATGTGTTAAACACGGCTCCAATGGAGAATGAGTGCAGTGACAACAGAAGACAGGTTATCAACCGGGAAGCTGATCAAAAACATAGATTCAGGATAACAGCAACCTGCTTTCTCATGAATGAAAAAGATATTTATAAATATGGAAAGGAAAACACTGACGTAGATATATAGATTTTTAACTGCTCAGTTTTAAATAAATAATAAAAAGATCTCCTTTGCCTCATCTTGAGATAAACTAGTAGAATAAGGATGAATAATGGATGACTTCACTTATAGGTGGGACTTAAGAAACTTAAGGAGAAACTCAGTGAAACAAATTAAGTGTGGTATATTGCAGCAAAGCAAAGGACTCTGGGTGAGGGGAAATGGGATGAAGTAGAGAAGGTATTGAAGACCCAGTACACCAAGGTGAAGAAGAACTTAAGTTGGTGGTGAGGGTGGTGGGTGGACATCTATTTCCAGGAGATAAGAAATTATAAACAGGGGGCCGGTCAGTAGCGCAGCAGCTAAGCACACATTGCAGCAAAGCACAAGGATCGGCATAAGGATTCCGGTTCGAGCCCCCGGCTCCCCACCTGCAGGGGGCTCACTTCACAAGTGGTGAAGCAGGTCTGCAGGTATTTATCTTTCTCTCCCTATCTCTGTCTTCCCCTCCTCTCTCCATTTCTTTCTGACCTATCCAACAACAACAATGATAAACAACAAGGCCAACAAAAAGGGAGGAAAAATGGCCTCCAGAAGCAGTGGATTCATAGTACAGGCACTGAGCCCCAGCAGTAACCTTGGAGGCATAAAAAAATAAATAAATAAATAAATTATAAGCATAGCCAACAACTGTCCTACAGGTCACTATCTCCTCAATAAAATGATTTGAAAAAAAGTTAAAGTACAAACAAAGAGAATGAATGACTTTAATACAGACTGGGAGATGGCTCACCTAGTAGAGCACATATTTTGTCGTATGTGAGGACCCAGGTTCAAGCCCCTGGTACTGCATGGGAGCTCACCTGCACAAGGGAAGTTTCATGAGCAGTGGAACAGGGCTGTGGTGTCTTCTCTTCCTTCTGTCTCTGTTTCCCTCTACCTTAAAACAATAGACAAAAGAGTCCACCAGGAGTGGAGGAATCATGCAGGCACAAGACCCCAGTAATAATCCTAGTGGGGTGAAAAACAGGACATGAGGAAAAGAAGTATAGATAAAATTCTTAGTATATAAATGCACACAAATACTAACATTTATCACCTCTGTTCATTGATAAAGCCTGAGACAGTGTCATTCCAAGAATAATGAGCACATTTAGATTCCATATCATGGTTTCTAAATACCATTCTCTAATAAAAGGGGACATAACTCCTTAGAGAAAATAACTGATTCTACAGTTTGGGAAAGAAAAAGTACAAAATAAGCCTGTATTACCTTGCTATGCCATAGAGTAAGAATGCACTCAGTCACAGAAACTGGTGTATATCTAGGTTATGGGACTTTGTTAGAAAGTGAACTACCTGAGATGAAATTAGAGTGTACTATAAAAGGAAAGGTCTCACCCGAGTAATGAAGCTGAAGGGTTGTCATTCCAGACATGAAGTCTCTGGACACAGTCTGAGGTGAAGCATGTTGAGGTGGCAATCGTTGTGTTGGTTAGGTTGTGATCGGCGGATGCAATATTATTTGGTTTGGATTGGGAGACGCATATGGGAAAGTGGGCCCTATCCAAGGGTTCCAGGACTGGGGGAAGTAGGGGCTCTATAGTGGAGATGTGAGGTTCCTGCTGTCTTAGGGTTCAAAAGACAATCGATAGTTTCTGTGAGAGAGAGCTTATGTGCACACGTATCCATAAACTAATGCAAAATATATACCTGAAAGCAGAAGTACACTAGAGTTTGCAGTGAGTACCTCCCTAACACTTCCTCTCCACTATTCCAAGCTTGGGATCCATGATTGCTCAACAAATTGTTTGGCTTCGTATGTTAACTCTCTTTTCAATCACCAGGTTCCAGATGCCACCAGGATGCTGGCCAGGCTTCCCTGGATTGAAGACCCCACCAATGTGTCCTGGAGCTCAGCTTCCCCAGAGACACACCTTACTAGGGAAAGAGAGAGGCAGACTGGGAGTATGGACCGACCAGTCAACGCCCATGTTCAGCGGGGAAGCAATTACAGAAGCCAGACCTTCTACCTTCTGCAACCCTCAATGACCCTGGGTCCATGCTCCCAGAGGGATAGAGAATGGGAAAGCTATCATGGGAGGGGGTGGGTTATGGAGATTGGGTGGTGGGAATTGTGTGGAGTTGTACCCCTCCTACCTTATGTTTTTGTTCATTAATCCTTTCTTAAATAAAAAATTTAAAATTAAAAAAAAAAAGAATGCACTCAGACACTGAAGGAGTTGAATTGAAAGGACACAAAAGTCAGATTGGAGAGACTACACTGGCCAAAATGCATAAAGTGTCAACATCTAGAATGATGGTAGTAATGCATCTTAATATGTTAAGTAAAGTGATAATCGATATGCCTATATCAATATAAATCAATAATAGAAAGTTTGATGAAAATCATATCCCATAATCTTAAAATCTTATAAACCACTATTAATCACTATGAAAAAATGGCTTAAGGCCCTTGAAGACTATATGGAGAGTCCTTAAACAAATAAAAATGGAATTACCTTATGATCCAGCAATACCACTCTTAGTTATTTATCCAAAGGACATTCAAACATTAATTTTAAGGGACATATGCAGCCTTATATTCATAGCTGCATTATTCACAGTAGCCAAAGAGTGGAAGCAGCCTAAATGTCCACTGATAGATGACTGGCTAAAGAAGATGACCAGAGAGCTCTGAATGCCAGTTTTATAGTAATCAGAACATTTGTGACCAGTAATCTTTGTTTTTACACCATCACCGAGAGGGAAGAAAATCTGGAACACAAGGGGGAAGTCAGTTGCTATTTCTCTTATCAGAGAGGGAAGAGGAAAAAGGGTGGACACAAGGAAGTAGTAGTAGCTGTAGGCATATACATATTCATTCAACCCATCTCTATGACCTTGGGAAAACTATAGCAGTTTCTGCTGGAGGGAGATGAGGGCACAGGATTCTGGTCGTTGGAGTGGTATGGGATCAAACCTCTATTATCTTATAACTTTGTAAATCACTAGTAATAAGAGAGAGAGGTCACTGAATAGGGTACATGGTCTTATAAAAGTATAAACTCATGCATAAATGAGATTCCCAACTCTGGGGGGAAAAAGATAATATTAAATGTGAATTTAAATAATTCATACCACATTTACTGAACTGGTTAATGGTTTCATTTCAAAGTTGTTAGAGACTTGTAGAGAAGGACTCAGATCTGACATGGAGACCTTCTATGCAACCTAGAACCCAGAGGAAATGGCATAATTGTGAGTCCTCACAGCAGGATATTGTGTGTGTGTGTGTGTGTGTGTGTGTAGTGGTGCTTTTCACCTGTAATCATCAAGCAAAGTGAGCTTCCTCTGATTTTTTCAATATAAATACACATTTAACCCCTTCCTCTTGAACCTGTTCCCATGTAGATCAGCCTCTGATAGTTGTAACGGGGCAAGATCAGTTCTGGGTTTGAAAAATAAAAACTGGTTTGACCTTGACTGGTCTGAGAATCCTTTCTTCCTACTCAGTGGTTCCTATGAAGGTCAAATGAGATACGTGTGAAAATTCTACATGAAGTGAGGGGTAAATGCTCCTATCAAAATTGTGGTTCGTGTTTTACTGCAGACTGCATCCAGAAAGACTAAGCCTAAAATGTCAACACTCCAACTCCAATAATCTGGTAAGACTTTACCTAACACATAAGACCCCCTAGTTTCATTTCAAATGGAACATTCCCTAACAAAGTTACCAAACCTAGATATAGACCAGGGCCTAAGTGAAGGGTACCTGTGCACATGTATCTATAAATTAGGGGAAAATATATACTTCAATGTAAAAGTACTCAATAGTCTGCTGTAAGTAGACTTAGACTCAATAAGTCCAGAAAGCAAATACAAAGACCTAAAGAAGACACCATAAAGTACCTAATAAAATATTTGCTACTTAGGCCTAGATACCCTCCTCTCCAAAACCCTACTTCACTTCTTTCAAGCACTTTATGTCTAACCCAATCAGATAAAGTAAGGACTACAAAAACTGGATAAGGGCAAAGACTGACATACTTTAATGATGGCCCTTTAGTCAATACCAGGCCACCTCATCATCTGGGGCTTTAGTCAGGGAATCCTTGGGTTCCCACATTGATATGATGGGCCTAGACCTCTAATAGATACCTCTCTCCACCAGCATTGGTCACTTCCATCAGGAATATCATCATAATCCCTCTTGTGGGTTTCTACAGGACCTTGCCCTCACTGTAGAGCAGCAATGGTAGGTAGGGACTGCCTCACTCTCTGAAGGGAGGCTGGGTCAACCTACTATGCCACTCAAGGAACACTGGTCCTGAAATGAGTGCAGCCTAGAATGTTCCTATCTATGACTATGGACAGCAAACTTAGACTGGCAGGGACTCAGAGGTTACAAAGGCTCCAGCACTAAATATGAATAGATATGGGCCCTATGTCAGTCAGATTGATGGAGTTAACAGTTAATGATAGTTATATACTTTCCTCATATTTGGGAGCTACTCTCTGCCCTGATCCAGCTTTCTAGTCCTAGTCTCAGTTCTGACACCACCTTCCCAGACAATACATATACTTTTAGTCCATCTGCATGTTAGCTATCAGGCTCAGGCAAAAAATACTAAAGTCATGGGCCATATGGAACATACCTAAAATAGACTTCCTAACTTCTTGCCACACAAAGAACCCTGGCTTCATCTGCTCTGTTGTTACCTTTAGGTTCCTGTTTATTGAACAATTTTATTTATCTCTTACTGCCTTTCAGCCACCAAGTTACAGATGCTACCATGACACCATCATGGCCTCCCTGGGCAGATAACCTCACCAGTGTGTCCTGGAACCACACCTTTCTAGAGCCCTACCCCTCTAATAAAAGACAAAAGCAGGCTAGTGAATATGGATCAACCTGCTGATGTCCATGTTCAGCAGAGAAGCAATTACAGAAGCCAGACCTTCCCCTCTACAGTCCATAAAGAATTTTGGTCCATACTCCCAGAGAGGGATAAAGAATAGGGACACAGAATGGAATCTCCAATGGAAGAGATGGGACACAGAACCCATAGTGGTGGGAACTATGTGGAATTGTACCACTTCTATCTTGCAATCTTGTTAAATCTTTAATAAAAAAAAAGAAGCAAGATAGTTGTTTTTTTTTCTTCTTTCTTCCTTTGTTCTCCTTTCCCCATGTCCCATGGCCATCAGAAACTACCTCTGAATTGGTGATACTCTTATCTCACTGAATTGCCCTTTCTTAACAGAAATTCTCCCACCTCTTCACGAAAATTCAAATTTCCAGTCAGCAGTTAGCAGAGGATAGGCCTGTTTATCAATCAATAGTATACAAAAAATAAAAAAAATCCCTGCCCTGAAATGTTTGCATTCAGATTGAATTACTGATTCTCCTAGAGAATATTTTCACTTTAATGGGGGACACTTAAATAGAAAATAATTTGATGCTAAGACACAAATATTGGGGAAGTGAAACACAAAAGTTTGGTGGTGGAAGTGGTCTAGAATTATATTCCTGTTACTGTATAATCTTGTAAATCACTATGAAATTACTAGTAAGAAATATAACTGATGGGCCTAAACCTCTAGTAGATTCCTCCACCATCACTTTCGACTTCCACCAGGAACATCAGTGTTGGTATGCTTCTAGTTCAGCTTCTGGGATCCCTTCTGTTACATTGCTTGACGTTGTGGTCTATTTACATAGTCATTCTGTTACATTGGTCTGGTCTCACTCCCCCTGCCTCCGGGAGATTTTAGTTTAGTCCTTGCTAGTTCCGCACTTCTTCCTTCTCCCTGCCCCCTATCCGACATACTTCCTTAGTTCCTGACGCTGCAGCTGGAGAGGAAAATGGCAGGATAGGATCGTGTTATGATTAGGTTGTTGGACTGCATGCCTGCTCATAAATAAAGATTAAACTGCGTTCTCAGCTCAGCCATAAATTTCTGGTCGTCTGTGTTACCCGCCCGTGAAGCCAGCCTGGTGAAAACAACATATCAGCATAAGCTCTCTTGTGAACCTTGTCCTCACTATAAAGTGGGAATGGTAGTAATGGTCGCACTCATAAAAGAAGCTGGGTTAATCTACCCTGCCACTTGAGAAAGACTGGTTCTGAAACAAGGGCAACTAGAATGCTCCCAGCTGTGACCATAGACTGTGAGCTCAGACAGACAGGGACTCAGAGGTTACACAGGCTTCTGTGCTAAATATGAGTATATATGGGCCCTGGGTCAGTTTGGTGGACTAAGCAATTAATTTTATTCATAGATTTTCTTCAAATTTGGGAGCTACTCTCTGTCCTAATCTAGATTTCTAGCCCTATTCTCACCTTGAAACTATCTTCTCAAACAATATTTTTAGTCAGTCTCCATGTTAGCTATCAAACTCAAACAAAAATTACCAAAGTCATGGACCCTGGGTACATACCTAAAATAAACTTCCTAGCTTAATCTTTACACCCCAAGATCCCTATTCTCATCTGCTCTATTCCTACTTTTGAGTTCCTATTAATTTATCATTTTGTCCTGCCTTATATCTTACACCTTTCAGCCATAAAGTTGCAGATGCTACATGACACCATCCTGACTTCCCTGGGCAAACAACCTACCTCATCACTGTGTCCCAGAACCTCACCTCTCCAGAGTCCTACCCCACTAGGGAAAGATAAAAAACAGGCTGGAGGTATGGATTGATCTACCATCCATGTCAAGCAATTACAGAAGCCAGAACTCTCACCTTCTGCACCCCATAAAGAATTTTGGTCCATACTCCCAGTGGGGAAGACATGTTAAGGGAAGATGACCAGAGGGCTCTGAGCTCCAATTCCATCAGGACCTGGAGAGAGAAGAGGGAAAAAGGAAAGACATTCGGAAGCTGGCGCTAGAATAGCACATGGTACTTACTAACAGGTAAATGCTATCATTAAGTCTATGAAGCTGTGGAAACAAAGCAGTTACAGGGAGCAAATGGCCCTGCTTTGAGTAGAAGGAAATGCTGAGGAACAGCAGGAGTTACTAGAGGACAAGAAGGAAAATTGAATGTTCTTGTACCCTCAAGATCTCAAATTTAAAACAGTAACAAATCATCTGTGAACTACACAGCCTGTGAAATAGTGTTGCCCTGGGCAAAACCTACTCATCATGTATTGGGAATGGTATTTACAGAAGAAACTTGGAAAGGAAGATTTGGTTAACATGGGAGGGTAACAGCAATTTTATTGACTTTGACCATCTGCACATCTAATATACCTTCAAACATAACATTGAAATAACATTAGCTATACTATTTTTCAGTTGAAAAATTAGTAGAAGAACCCCCATATATATTTCATCATGTTTCCCACAATGTTAGCTTATTCAAGCTTGATATATTTGTCAAAACTAGAAATCAGTATTGGTTTAACACTAATAACTAAGCTGCAGTTTTCTTCCCTCAATTTGTTTTTTCACTGTTACCGTTCCCTATTCCTACATGCAATCCATTTATCAGTTTCCTCCAGTCTTCAATTATTTTTCCGATTTCTTGTTTTTCAAGGCTTTAACACATTTGAAAACTATGTCTTAAGTATTTTACAGGCTATCTTTCCATTTGGGTTTCTCTGCTGTTTCGTCACAATTATACTTGGTCATGAATTTCTGAGGAAAAATAATACATAGAAGTGATGTGCCATTTCAACCACTGTATTAGGAGCATAAATTGTCACTGTCAAGATAACTTTGATGATACTAGCTTGATCATCTGTTGAGGGGTAAGCAGCCAGATTCTACCATCATAAAGTTATTTTTTTCCCCTGCTCATAACTCAGCTCATCAGAAGTAAGTCGTTAAGTTAAAATTCATACTTAGGGATGGAAATCAATGTCATTATCCTGAACAAAGAGAAAGCACACACTGACTGTGGACACATGTTAAAACTTCCATGACAATTCACATTTGGAGGCTTCTAGAAACTCTGAGAATATGCTGTATTTCTCTATAAAGTTTTATTTATTTCCATTTTTACTTCTACATTTATTATTTGTAATTCTTCTGTTAGGAAGATATGTGCATTCTTCCCAATTTATGTACTTATTCCATCATTGATATGAGGCCCTATCAACTCTACATATATAAAATCAGTATGTAAACTTCATACCATAAAGACACAGACATGAATCAATTAACTTATTTACACTCTTTAGCTAGAAATAATTTTGGCTTTACAGGAATGCTGGCAAGAATTCCCATAGACTCCTCACTCAGTTTCCCTAAATACTATCAACTTACATTACTATGGTGCATTTGCTAAAACTAAGAAACCTATGTTAGTATATCACTGTTGACTCAATTCCAGAGTATATTTGGATTTCACCAGATTTCTTATCATTGTCTTTGGCTGTCCCTGGAGTCAACCCAGAATGTCATGTTTACTGTTGCTTCTCTGATCTGTAAATTTCTTCCCCATCTCTCCTTCAGGAAGGTGATGTCATACTTTGATTTAGTTCTTTCTTTGTGACATTTAGTTCTATAGGTTTCCACCACCACTGTGCCAAACAGATCAGTTTTCTTACACTAGAAATCCCCATGTGCAGCCAATCTCCTACTTCTTCAAACCTTAACTGATGAGTGAGATGTTTTTGTTTTGATAATGTTGTTTCTTCTTGACTGACTTAGAAATGAAATCACATACTAAACAGTTTGGGGGGTTTCATTAGTCTCAATTAGAAAAAGTTCATGTTGGAATCAGCAATATAGCTCACTTGGGTAGCCACCTGGACTACAATGTACACCACCCAGGTTTAAGCCTTGTTCCCACTGCACTGGGGGAAGGTTTGATGTTGTGATGAATGCATGTATGTATGTATATGTATCTATTTATCTATCTATCTAAAAATGTCAGTCCAGGGCAGAGAAGCCAAGGTGATGGCAAAAAGAATGCATTTCACATTCATTTGTCTCATCCATGTTGTTACATGACTCACCATAAAACATGCTTTAGGGGAGTCAGATGGTAGTGCAGAGGGTTAAGTGCACATGGCACAAAGCACAAGGACTGGCTTAAGGATCCCAATTCGAGCCCCAGCTCCCTACCTGCAGGGGAGTCACTTCACAGGTGGGGAAGCAGGTCTGCAGGTATCTATCTTTCTCTCCTCCTGTCTTCCCCATCTCTCTCCATTTCTCTCTGTCCTATCCAACAACAACGACATCAATAACTACAACAATATAAGAAAAAGGGCAACAAAAAGGAATAAATAAATAATAAAAATACCAAAAACATGCTTTAATCTCAATAAGATTAATTTATTTTCTGTGCCTTGTACTTTTCGTGTAGTATCTAAGATATAAGACTGAAATCAATGTCTTATCACTTTTTCTTATATTTTCTTTTTTTTAGAGAATTTATTTATTTATGAGAAAGATAGGCAGAGAGAGAAAGAACCAGAAATCACTCTGGTTGGTACATGTGCTGCTGGGGTCTGAACTCAGGACCTCATGGTTGAGAATCCAGTGCTTTATCCACTGTGCCACCTCCCAGACCACTCTTTTTTTTCTTATGACATTTTTAAAAGATTTCTTTAGCTTTTTATTTTAATGAGAGAAAGACTAGTGCACCATATCACTCAGATCTGGCATATGAAGTACTGGGCATCAAACCTGGAACTTCAAGCATGTAAGTCCTGTGTTCTACCACAGGACTATTTCCCTAAGCCTTGTAGGGTTCTACTGTTTTATCTCGTACAGTTATATTTATGATCTACTTTGAGTTCACTTTTATGTATTGCATGAGGTAAAGATACGGAATCATTTTTCACATAAGATTAACCAATTGTTCTAGTACTACCTTCTAAAAATATCATCCTTTCTTTATTGAAGTGCTTTAGAACCTTTTGTTGAAAATAAATTGTCTATATTTAGGTGGGTATATTTCTAAGCTTTCTTGTATATTTCATTGACTTGTCTTTCCTTAGATCAAAATTTCATTTTATTTTATTTTTATTTTTAATTTAATGTTTTATTATTTTATTTTATTTTTTGTACATGTAGTGTCAGCATTCAGACCAGGAGACTCAGCTATACAAGTCCTGAGTCCTACCAGCTGAGCTATTTCTCTCTATTTTTTATTTATTTTTATATTACAGAATTACATGTCGACAGGAGTTTGAATCCACGCCATTCCCACCACCAGAGTTCTGAATCTCCACTCTCCCCACTGCAATCCACCATGGTTCCCCTAAAGTTTTAGACATGGGCCAACCATCTTCTCAACAACTATCTGTCCACATTTATACATAGTTGCCCATTCTTTTTCTGATTCAATCCTCTCTTTCCCTCTAAGGCACTCATGACATCATAACTATCTCCATATGTCCCTCTCTCTTTCCTTCTCTCTCTCTGGGTGCTGATGGAGCTGGAGTGCAGAGTCCTCTTATCTTCATCCTATCACTTCTGGGAGTATGGATCAAGGTTGTTTATGGGGAGCAGAAGGTAGGAGTTCTGTAGCTACTTCTCTGCTGTTACCTCAAAAGTTTACTATTTTCATGACTACAATTTTACGATTCAAGCTTTATATTTACAAAGTTCTTAATATCAGGAAATATGAATAACCCAGCTTTGCTCTTCAGAAAAAAGCATCATGTTTCTTCTAAGTCTTTTGCATTTACACACACTTTTTAAAATCAGCTTGTCAATTTATAAAAGAGTCTAGTAAGATTTTGACTGAGATTACACTGGATTTACATCTCAATGTTAATCTTAAAAATATTGAGTCCACTGACTATGATAATTTGTCTATTTATTTAAGTCTTTTAAAGTTTTCTGAAAATAGTATTTCTTGAAGATCGGATTTAGAACCTCTAAGGCAGTTTAATACAATGACAAATATGTTCACAAATTTTAAAATCCTCTTATGAAAATATAATTGAGTAATTGATATCAAAAAGTAATTTATACAACAACAATAAAAAAACAACAAGGGTAACAAAAGGGAAAATAAATAAATAAATATTTCTAAAAGTAATATAAAATCATGAAGAGAGTATTAAGTGCTCAGAAAAAAATAAATGACTTGCCTGGTAGGCTATATTCATGGTCCAGGCTCAAGCCTTGGTACCAATGGGAACATCATGACACTGGGGGAAGCTGGTGCTGTGGTCTTTTTGTCTGTCTATCTGGACAAAAAAGCAACCTGGGAATAGTAAAACCACACATATAGGAGACACCAACTCCACAAAATAAAGCTATCCAGGGGCGTTGGGTTGTAGTGCAGCGTTAAGCACACATGGCACAAAGCCCAAGGACCAGCCTAAGGATACCACCCCCACCCCCACTCCCCACCTGCAGGGGTGTCACTTCACAAGCCATGAAGCAGTTCTGCAGATGTGTACCTTTCTCTACCCCTCTTTGTCTTCTCCTCCTCTCTCGATTTCTCTCTGTCCTATCCAACAACGATGACAGCAATGACAACAATAATAATAACAACAATAAACAAAAAAGGGGGGGAATGGCCTCCAGAACAGTGGATTCACAGTGCAGGCACTGAGCCCCAGCAATAACCCTGGAGGGAAAAGGAAAAAAAGTTATCCAGTATGTTTTTTAACTATTTAATAATAGTAACAATAATTAAGTTATGGTGTCTAAAAGAATAATTTTCAGTTAAAAATGAAAAAAATTACTGTAAAGGACTATTTCAATCCCAATGACATTGAAAGACTGAAGTTCCTCTATGAATGGCGGCTCTTTAGAGTAGTGAGGGAGGCAGACCAGGTTTCTTCTTCTGCCTGGGGAACTCCCTCAGAGGCACAGTTAGTGTATTTCTTTCACTATGTTTTGCAGGATGTTGTTTGATCTTGTTTGTGACTTCAGAGAGTGGTGGCCAATGTGCAGGTGCCTCGAAGAACTTCCCACAAGAAACACAATTTTTTTCTCTTGGCTGAAAAATAAAAGCCCTGGATTTCCTGTAGATGTACTTTGGTTTCATAGAGCACAGATGAAAGTTATCAGGTTTCTTTTTTTTCTTCTCAGAACTCCAGGTAAGTCTTTGACCCTAAAACATTGGTGGTCTGAGTCAATCAACAGACAAGAGAGGGTAGAAGAGAGAACAGGACCTCATCACTGTAAACTATTATTTCCCGAATCACATGTTTCTATGATTCTACAACAAATAACTCATTGGAATGCCAGAATGTATCAATAGTTACATATGTGAATATTTCATTCAATACGGGAAGAAATAGACTTGACCTCATAAGTTCATTCATATCAAATGCTGTACTAAAGAAAGCTTTGATTCTGTGAGCTCTTTCACTCTTTGTCTCTCTACCTTCTCTGTCTCTATCCAAAAATAATAAATTTAAAAAATGAAGTAATGTTGTTTACATTCACAAAATGTAACTGTCTTCAACAGCCAGTCTTTACTCAAGTCAACCTTTATCTCTATTGTATGTTTTATTTAATGTTGAATGGGGATAGGCAGTTTAATACGATTGGCATAATATGGCACAGTCTCCAAAATAAAGAATACTTAAGATCAACTATAGATCACACTCAGATTCTGAGTAGGGGATAAGTAAATAAAACCAAACCCAGTTCTTTAAACAGCTGTTCTAATTCACTCAGAATCACAAAAGTCACTTGACATTTGCTGTAGTCTATCTGTCTTTATCCCTGCCTCAGTTGTTACTTCATTCTAAGACTGTTACAGGTATAACAAGTCTCTGCCTTCTTGTCATGTCTTCAAACAACAGGTTTGATTTCATGAAAAACATGTTTCATTATGTCATTGATACATACTAAAAGTATTTACTACTTAGAGGAGAAAAAATATCTCTAACATGACCAGAGGTGGAAAGTAGAGTTAAGCTTCTTTCTCTTATCCATATCTGTGAAACTCTTTGGCTAATGAGATATCCCTGGTTTGGAGCTGAGAGGAAACAAATTGTGGTGACTTTCATCTGCAACATTTTGCTTTCTTAGTGCTATGTCTTATTCTCAAGATTTAATTCATTTTCCTATATTTATTATTTCACTTTACAAACACATATTGAGCTTTGACTATATGGAAGTCATTGGGTTTACAAAGATAAATAACACTTCATGCAAAGAACTTATAGATTAATGGAGAAGATAAAATAGTAACTGTGAGAGATGTAATCAATAAATTTTGATAACCCCAAAGGGAGAAGTGGCCAACTCTGTTTTTTAGAGTCAAAGAGAAGGTATTACTACTAGTTAAGTTGAATCCCAAGGAATAATTCAGAAGATAGTAGAGTGGGCAGAAAACAAGTATTCCAGGAGAGAAAACAGCCTACATTAAGATGGTGACTTCAATATTCTGGAATATCCAAGGAACTCATTGTGGTTGGAGCACATGTATTTAGGGCATAATAAATGTTGAGGCTGGACAGTAGAGAAAAGGTCATATCAATATGAATCTTGTGTACCACAGTAAAAACTTTTGAGCTTCATCATGTAGGTGATGAGGTATTTAAAGCAAGACCTGATTTTCCTTCTGTAGTATGGTTCCAGCAACTCTTTGTCCCATTTAATCTTTGAAAGACTTCCAGTTGCCTACACTACTTATCACAGAAATGACATAAACAAAAAAACCTATGTTATTCATTCATCCCTTCGTGCCTTTCACACACACACACACCACAAATCTTCCATCCAATTTCTTGGGTTGATTTACTTCTTTTGATTTATACACATCCTCTGAATGTCACTATTCATCTTCACCTTACATTGATGATATTAAACTTTCCCCATTCTGGAAACATTTGCAGTTAACATGATGTAATGAAACTTTAGGGTAAGAAACTGGCCCTAAACTCCTTTTCACCTCCATCTGGGTCTCTTAAACACTATTCCACCCTTAGACTTGCCTATCTGCAATACGGACCAAACAATAAAAAGACAGCTAAGATTAAAGGCAGATTAGAAAGGAGATAAGGAGTTTTAGGATTACCACAATGACCATGTGTGAGACAAACTAAGAGAAGTAGAAAATGAAAGTGAGTATGAAATTAAAATGAATGAAGAAAATCAAATAAGCAGGGTTTGAATAGCTAAGGAACAGAGGAATGACTATTGGGTTCCTCACTGGGGTGATGAAATGGTTCCCTGATTACTCAGATAAAGAAAGCAGATCATGTAGATATGAGGGAGAAGACTGTGAGCCATGTTGCAGCTCTGCTGAGTCTTCAGTGCTAACAAGAGCTCTAGATGGGCTTATCCCTGGGCAGCAAGACAAATCATATTTATAGCTCAAGAATCTGTGGTGGAAAAGAAGAGTTGGCCGTAATGAAAGAAACAAGCAGGAACAAGATCACCCAGTGTATTTCATGTGAGGTCAGGAAGAAAAGTGAAATCATGTGAACAAAAATGTGTAACAAGTGAAAAGAGTAGTATCCAATGAAATAGATCAAGCAGGAATGGTCAGAGAAAGAGAATCATGACCCAGAAAGAGTATATGATCTGTACTCCTGACAATCAGATTTGATACTCAGAAAAGCTTGAGTGACCTTGAAGAGAGCAGTATACAGGAAGGCAATAACAGGATAGGACTAAAATATTTTTATTGCAAAAGCAAATAGAACTGGTAAGATAGCTCACTTGGAACAGTGTGTTACTTTGGCATATGTGCATCCCAGGCTTAAGCCTGTCCCCCCACAATATTGAAGGAGGCTTTGGTGCTATGATACCTTTTACTCCCTGCTTACCTCTCTGTCACTATGTAAAAAATGAAAAGGGAAGCTGAAGAGGCAATTACCAAAGAAATGTGTAAGTTCACGGAGACTTCCAGAGGCAGGGATACGGAGCAGCAGTAGTTGTGTTTCTCTCCTCTCCTCTTCCGGGTCAACTAGGAATACCAAACAAGACCACCTGGAACCGCAACAAGACAGGACTACAATGACTTCAGGAACCCACCAAATCACTGGTGAGTGCAAACACCTGTGGCTCTTGGACAGAGAGGAGCCTAGGGAGAGATTAAGTGGCTGGGAATAGTCCGGTAGTTTACCAGTTGGGACACCACCTCCAGTCTGTTTCACCAACAAAAAGATGGTTCAAGGGAGGAGAGGACTCCACTAAGACTCACCAAATGCAACTGTGAGTCTCCATTGCTACTGCCCTTAGAATCTGGAGCAGCAGGGGTTGGGGGGAGGCTGTGTGCTGACACCAGGGGACAGAGACCTAACCAGGAAATTCAGGAGAAAATCTATACCTTGGTGGCCAGCAGTGGATCTGTGAAAGTCTCTTTGAATACTCACTAGATTATCTCTGCCCCACCCTGCTTTATCTCTTGGTCTGTATTCAGTGATTAAGGTAAGAAGCCTAATTATAGTTTAAAAGCCCTCAGGCTCCTGCAGCCGACAGGGAAGAAAAATAACAAAGGAGGCTTTTAAGCCACTGAGCTCCAACTCATAGATTAAAATACTGTTGAAACAACTGTCAATTTCCACAACTGTGAACCCTTTATTTACCTTACATAGACACAAATCAATCCAGGCAAGAGTGATCAGAAATTTGAAAAGTACTGAGAGACGGACCTCATAACATATTATATAGAATGGTTAAACCAACAAGAAGAAATGTTGGAGAAATTAACCAGGACAAGAATCCAGCTAAAAGCCCCCCCAAAGGGTGAAGCACAAAATAATAAGGTCAATATCCAAACACTACTTAAGGAAATAATCACAGGAGTGAGTAAAGAGTTTGAAAGAATTGTCATCAGAAATGCAGAAATAACAAATGAGACACTGGAAGAAAATACTAATTATCTCAAGGTCCTTACAGAGCTGAAATAGCTGAGCTAAGAATACAACTATCTGAACAAGCTAAAACAGTATCAGAACAGGGTAACAAAATAGATGAATTCCAGAAAACAGCAAAGGGGAGAGAGAATAGAATCAATGAGGCTGAAGACAGAATTAGCAAGATTGAGGATGAATTAGAGACAACTAAAAGACGAATTAGAGACAACTAAAAAAGAAGTAAGAGATCTCAAAAAGAGATTAAGGGATACTGAAAACAACAACAGAGGCCTATGGGATGACTCCAAAAGAAATAATATACACATTATTGGCTTACCAGAGGAAGAAAGAGATGCAGGGGAAGAAAGCATTCTACAGGACATATTACTGAGAACTTTTCTAGTCTAGACAACATCGAAGACATAAAGGTTCAGGAATCCCAGAGGGTCCCAAACAGAATTAACCCAGACTTAAAGACAGCAATACATATAATATTTAGAATGAAAAGGACTAAGGATAAAGAAAGGATCCTGAAGGCTGCAAGAGAAAAACGAAGAGTCACTTAAAGAGGAAAACCCATAAGATTAGCAGCAGATTTCTCCACACAGGAACCAAAGGACAGAAGAGAATGGTAATGTATCTATCAAGTGCTCAATAAGAAAGGCTTTCAAGCAAGAATCAAGACTACTTTATCCCGCTGGACTGTCATTCGGACTAGGTGGAGGCATAAAAACCTAGATAGACAAATTAGAACTATTAAATATGGGTAATTCTCAAGGACAGACCATAGTTAGGCCATAAAGACAGCATCAGCAAATTCAAGAACAGTGAAATAATCCCAAGCATCTTCTCAGACCACAATGGAATTAAATTGACACTTAACAATAAACAAACGATTAGTAATAGTCCCAAAATGTGGAAGCTCAACAGTACACTACTTAACAACTACTGGGTCAAAGAGGAAATCAAGGGAGAAATCAAAATGTTTCGAGAGTTCAATGAAAATAAAGACACAAGATACCAAAATATTTGGGACATAACTAAGGCAGTATTGAGAGGGAAGCTCATAGCCATACAAGCACACATTAGGAAACAAAAAAAAGCACACATAAACAGCCTGATTGCACATCTTAGAGACCTAGAAGAAGAAGAACAAAGAAACCCTAAAGGAACCAGAAGGACAGAAATCACTAAGTTAGGGCAGAAATAAATAACACTGAAAATAAGAAAACCATACAAAAGATGAACGAAAGCAAATGTTGGTGCTTCAAAAAGAGTGAACAAAATCGATGAACCTTTAGCCAGACTCACAAAACAAAAAAGGGAGAAGACCCAAATAAATCAGAGTGTAAATGAAAGAGCAGATATCACAGCAGACACCACAGAAATTCAACATATCATGCAAGGCTTCTATGAACAACTCTATGCCACCAAACTAGAGAACTTGGAAGAAATGGATGATTTCCTAGATACCTACGAAAATCCAAAATTAAATAAAGAGGAACTAGATAATATGAAGAGGCCCATCACAGCTAACAAAATCAAAACAGTTATCAAAAACTTTCCCAAGAATAAAAGTCCTGGACCAGATGGTTTTACAAATGAATTCTACAAAACCTTCAAAGAAGAACTAATACCTCTACTTTTAAAAGTCTTCCAGAAGACTGAAGACACTGGAGTACTCCCTTCCAGCTTCTATTCCCTTCCAGCTTCTATGAAGCCAACATAACTTTGATACCAAAAGCAGACAGGGCCACAACCAAAAAAGAAAACTACAGACCAATATCTCCGATGAACATAGATGCTAAAATACTGAACAAAATTCTAACCAACCAGATACAGCAATATTAAAAAGACTGTTCATTATGAGCAAGCGAGGTTGATCCCAGGCATGCAAGGTTGGTTTAATATATGTAAATCAATCAACATGATCCACCACCTCAACAAAAGCAAGAACAAAAAACATATAGTCATATCAGTAGATGCAGAGAAAGCCTTTGACAAAATACAACATCCCTTTATGATCAAAATACTACAAAAATGGGAATAGATGGAAAATTCCTGAAGACAGTGGAGTCTATATATAGCAGACCTACAGCCAACATCATACTCAATGGTGAAAAACTGGAAGCATTTACCCTCAGATCAGGTACTAAACACGGCTGACCACTATCACCAATACTATTCAACATAGTGTTGGAAGTTCTTGCCATAGCAATCAGGCAGGAGCAAGGAATTAAAGGCATACAGATTGGAAGAGAAGAAGTCAAATTCTCCCTAATTGCAGATGACATGACAGCACACATAGAAAAACCTAAGGAATCCAGCAAGAAGCTTTTGGAAGTCATCAGGCAATACAGTAAGGTGTCAAGCAAAAAAAATTAACATTCAAAAGTCAGTGGCATTCCTCTATGCAAACACTAAGTTAGAAGAAGTTGAAATCCAGAAATCAGTTCCTTTTACTATAGCAACAAAAACAATAAAATACCTAACCAAGTAAGTGAAAGACTTGCATACTGAAAATTATGAGTCACTACTCAAGGAAATTGAAAAAGATACAAAGAAGTGGAAAAATATTCCATGTTCATGGGCTAGAATAATTAACATCATCAAAATGAATATACTACCCCGAGCTATTTACAGATTTGATGCTATCCCCATCAAGATCCCAACCATATTTTTAGAAGGATAGAACAAATACTGCAAATGTTTATCTGGAACCAGAAAAGACCTAGAATTGCCAAAACAATCTTGAGAAGAAAGAACAGAACTGGAGGCATCACACTCCCAGTTCTCAAATTGTATTAAAGAGCCATTGTCATCAAAACTGCTTGTTACTGGAATATGAATAGACACACTGATCAGTGGAATAGAACCACTGATCAGTGGAATAGAACTGAGAGCCCAGAAGTAAGTCCCCACACCTATGGATATCTAATCATTTACAAAGGTGCCCAGGCTATTAAATGGGGAAAGCAGAGTCTCTTCAACAAATGGTGTTGGAAAAAATGGGTTGAAACATGCAGAGGAATGAAACTGAACCACTATATTTTACCAAATATCAAAGTAAATTCCAAGTGGATCAAGGACTTGGATGTAAGACAACAAACTATCAGATACTTAAAGGAAAATATTGGCAGAACTCTTTTCCGCATAAATCTTAAAGACATCTTCAATGAAACAAATCCAGTTACAAAGAAGACTAAGGCAAGGGGCCGGGTGGTGGCGCATCTGGTTGAGCGCACCTATTACAATGTGCAAGGACCCGGGTTTGAGCCCCTGGTCCCCACCTGCAGGGGGAAAGCTTCATGAGCGGTGAAGCAGGGTGGCAGGTGTCTCTATGTCTCTCTTCCTCTCTATCACCCCCTCTTGATTTCTAGCTGTCTCTATCCAATAAATAAAGATAATAAAAAAATTAAATAATAAAACTAAGGCAAGTATAAACCTACAACAAATTAAAAAGCCTCTGCATAGCAAAGAAACCACTACCCAAACCAAGAGACCCCTCACAGAATGGGAGAAGATCTTTACATGCCATACATCAGACAAGAGGCTAATAACCAGAATATATAAAGATCTTGCCAAACTCAACAACAAGAGAATAACCCCATCCCAAAATGGGTGGAGGATATGGACAGAATATTCACCACAGAAGAAATACAAAAGGCTGAGAAACACATGAAAAATGCTCCAAGTCTTTGATTGTCAGAGAAATGAAAATAAAGACAACAATGAGCTACCACTTCACTCCTGTGAGAATGTCATACATCAGAAAAGGTAACAGCAGCAAATGCTGGAGAGATTGTGGGGTCAAAGGAACCCTCCTGCACTGCTGGTGGGAATGTCAATTGGTCTGGATAACTGTCTCAGAAGGCTAGAAATGGACCTACCCTATGATCCTACAATTCCTCTCCGGGGGATAGATCCTAAGGAACCCAACACACCTATCCAAAAAGATCTGTGTATACTTATGTTCTTAGCAGCACAATTTGTAATAGCCAAAACCTGGAAGCAATGCAGGTGTCCAACAACAGATGAGTGGCTGAGCAAGTTGTGGTCTATATACACAATGGAATACTACTCAGCTATAAAATATGGTATGCCAGCACGTGGCCCCTCTTTTTTTTTAGTATTTTTATTTTTTTATTATTGGGTACAGACAGAGAATTTGAAGTGGACTGAAAGATGCCCGCAGCCCTGCTTCACCACTTGCAAAACTTTCCCCCTGCAGGTGGGGACCAGGGCCTTGAACCTGAGTCCTTGTGCACTATAATGTGTGCACTTGACCAGGTACACCACCACCTGGCACCTGAGTTCTTTTCCTTACACATCCCCTCTATCACTTGTGTTTTTTTTTTTTTTGGGGGGGGGGGGTAGTTTCTTTTTTTTTGCCTCCAAGGAGGCCATTTTTCCCATTTTGTTGCCCTTGTTGTTATAGCTGTTGTTGGATATGACAGAGAGAAAATGAGAGAGAAGGGGAAGACAGAGAGGGCATAGAAAAATAGACACCTGCAGAACCACTTCACAACCCATCAAGCGGCCCCACTCAAGCTAGGGAGCTGGGGCTTGAATTGGGTTCCTTACACCAGTCCTTGTGCTTCGCGCCATGTGCTCTTAACCTGCTACATTACTGCCCGGCCCCTGGCAAACGCTAGAAGAAGAACTGCCCGGCCCCCACACTTATCTTGTTGATGAAGCCCATTCTCATGGTGTGAGGTGGAACCTCAATGTGGTTTTAATTTGCATTTCTCTAATGATGAGTGAATTGGAGCATTTATGAATGTCTGTGGGCCACATGTATCTCTTTAGAGAACTTTTTATTCATATATCTTCTGCCCACTTTTTCACTGAGTTATTCTTTTCCTTTTTGTTGAGCTGTATGCATTCTTTTTTTTTTTTTTTTGCCTTCAGGGTTATTGCTGGAGCTTGGTGCCTGCACTACAAATCCACTGTTCCTGCTCCTAGAGGCTACTATTTTTTCCCTTTTGTTGTCTTTGTTGCCTTATCATTGTGGTTATTATTACTGTTGTTATTGATGTCATTATTGTTGGATAAGACAGAGAGAAATGGAGAGAGGAGGGGAAAACAGAGAGGGGAGGAGAAAGATAGACACCTGCAGACCTGCTTCACCATTTGTGAAGCAACCGCCCTGCTAGTGCAGAGCTGGGGGCTTGAACTGGGTTCCTTGCGCTGGTCTTTGCACTTCGCGCCATGCGCTTAACCCACTGCACTACCGCCCAACTGCCTGAGCTATATTCATTCTTTCTAGACTTCTTTAAAATTTAATAGTGGTTTAATAATAACATTTCTTTATAGATGTTTGATATCAACCACTTGTCTGAGGTGCAGTATGCAAGTATCTTTTCCTGTTTGCTGGGTTTCCTGCTTATCCTTATGATTTTTTTTTATATGTAGAAGCTTTTCAGTGTGATATAGTCCCATTTGTTCTATATTGTTTTTGTTTCCCTTGGCCATGGGATGGAGTCTCCAAATACATCTTTACTGTTAAAGTCCTGAAATGTTTCACTGATATATTCTTCTATGTATTTTATAGTTTCATGTCTAATATCCATATCTTTGTTCCATTTTGAGCTAACATTGGTGTATGTGTTACGTGGTGGTCTAGCTTTATTTTTCTACATTTGTTAAATAGTGCAAAACTGGTGCATCCATTATGGAGAACAGTATGGAGAATCCTTAAACAAATACCAATGGAAATACCTTATGACCCAGCAGTTCCAATACTAGGCATTTACCCATAAGATATACTAACACTGATTCTAAGGGATATATGCACTCTTGTGTTTACAGCACCATTATTCACAGTAGCCCAAACTTGGACAATCAAATGCCCTTCAACAGATGAGTGGATAAAAATGTTATGGGACATAATACTCAATAGAGTATTATCCAGCAGTAAAAAGATTATACTGTGTTTTTTGGAATAAAATGGATGGTACTGGAGAAGTTTATGATTAGTGAGGTAAGTAAGGAGATAAAGAACAACTACAGAATTGTTTCACTCATATGTGAAATACAGAGAATTGAACACATGAATGTAAAAGAAAAAAGTCAACCCATATATACAACTGGAAGAACTATATTTTTTATCTAAAGGGGTGGAAGTGGAAACACCAACCTAATTAAAAAAAAAAGACACAGAAAACAGAAATTTTATACATGTACCAACAACTGTATTTACCGCAAACCATTAATAACCCAAAAATTAAAAAAAGAAAACAACCTTATCTTAGCAACAGTTGAGATGCAACAAGTTTCAGGGAAACATGGGAACAGCTCACCACTATGAACTTTCTTTCTCTAGAAATGTCTAATGAGTGGAGATCAATCCCTGGCCCTCCTGTTGTAAAAACAAGGGTGATGTGAGATATGGGGTAGTCCTGAAGTTCTCAGGCAGGGGGTTAGGAAAGCTCAATATCCTGATACTCA
Source organism: Erinaceus europaeus (assembly GCF_950295315.1). Taxonomy (NCBI): domain Eukaryota; kingdom Metazoa; phylum Chordata; class Mammalia; order Eulipotyphla; family Erinaceidae; genus Erinaceus; species Erinaceus europaeus. Next base: position 51,113,861 of record NC_080170.1, on the reverse strand, counting down.
AATAACAGTAAAGTGAAAAATGGAAATTCCTGGGGGAGTTTTCTTCTGATTCAAGAATGCTCAACAGTTTGGACCTTTGGTGACACAGTCCCATGTGTAATATCAAGATTTGGGTTGATATCTACAGATGGGGAGCTTATTTGGAGAGTACCTGATTTAGACTGTCACAATTCTATGGGGAAATGGAGACACTTTTAAAATTGTTTTTAAAATGCTGAAAATTAGTGGTTTTCCAACCATGATTGTTAAACAAATTTATAAAAAACACTTCATGTTTTTCCTACTCTTAAAATTATAATCACACTATATTTATAGAGGCTCATTTTTACTAAGCCTTATAGAAACTGATATATTTTTAAATGCTTTTTCTTCCATTTTTTCCCAGAGTACTTGAAATTTCTTTTGAAATAAAAATTATTTTGAAAGCTAGGGAGATAGCATAATGGTTACGCAAAAAGACTTTTATACCTGAGGCACCAAAGGTACCAGACTCAATCCCCAACTGATCAGTGTTCTGGTTTAAAATGATTAATTTTATTTAACTTAATTAATATCAACTAATTTGATTAATATCAATTAATAATTAAATGACAATGGAAACTTGTCTCTCCCCAGAAAAAAAATATTACAACAAAGCAACTCAATGAATTTCATTAGAGAACAGCTAGGATGTCTGGCAAATAAAGGAACATTACTATCTAAAGGTTTGTGATTGTGTGTGGACAGCAGGAGGAGAAGGGAAGGGTGAGAAGGACTTAAGCAGTAAAGCAGCACTGTGTTGCCAGCAGGTGCCATAGCTGCAATTATTTCAAATTCATGGGGCAGATTTAAAGGGCCCTTGTGGATCTACTCAGGGACCCCGACTTTTTTCAGAAAGAAGGAAGGGAGGGAGGATGGATAGATCAATCTCTGGACTGCCTTTAGACCTGTAGAAGCCACAGGCTCCTGAGCAAGCTCCGGAGAATTGTTCAGAAAATTGGGGAAAGGAACACAGTACACAGCACCCTTTTGGCATCCTGGAAGCCCATCAAACTCTAAGGTGTTCCAAGTCCCATAACGTTCCTGGTGACTGGGGCCAGGTTCAAGCCCCTGGTCCCCACCTGCAGGAAAACCTCATGAGTAGTAGAGGTGAAAGCGTGTCTCTATCTCTCTATCTCCCTCTCCCCACTCAGCTTCTCTCTGTCTCTATCCAGTAATAATTTTTTTTAATTAAAAAAAATCCTAGTGATCAGGGACAAACCACCCTCTAGGCAAGAAAAGTGACTTTGGCCTCACAGCAGAGCTCCTACTTTCAGGAATCAGTCTGGGAAGAAGAGGTCTAGGATATCTTCCAGCCCCCCTCACACACCCCCAACCCCCAGGTCTCTGTTTAAGGGACATCAGGTGCCATAATACTACATCACTTCAAAGCTCCTCACCCCTCCTCCTCCAGAGCTCACATACAAAGCAAAACCCAGCACCACCTGTAGGCAACAATAAAAACCAAAACAGATAAGTAAAACTAGGAAAACACTGGTTCTTCAAATTAAGAAGATCAGAGGGAGTCGGGCTGTAGCGCAGCGGGTTAAGAGCAGGTGGCGCAAAGCACAAGGACCGGCATAAGGATCCCGGTTTGAACCCCGGCTCCCCACCTGCAGGGGAGTCGCTTCACAGGCGGTGAAGCAGGTCTGCAGGTGTCTATCTTTCTCTCCTCCTCTCTGTCTTCCCCTCCTCTCTCCATTTCTCTCTGTCCTATCCAACAACGACAACAACAATAATAACTACAACAATAAAACAACAAGGGCAACAAAAGGGAATAAATAAATAAAATAAATATTTTTTAAAAAGATTTAAAAAAAAAAGAAGATCAGAGACTTAATGGTGTGAATCCTGAACGCTATTAGAGAAAGTTTAGGGAATACATTGTTGGGAAATTAGAAGAAATACAAAACTCTCAATTTAATATAGAGAAATGGATTAAGAAAGAAATCTATGACTTGAAAGGCTCACTTGATAGAAAATGGAAAAACTTAAAAAAAAAAAAAAAAAACAGTTACAAGGTATTAATAATACCCTGAATGCATTTCAGTCCCAAATGACAAGACAAAAAGCCATGTAGAAGAGAGAACATCAGAAATAGGAGACAAACTGGCCACAGCCTTTGACTTCAAAGTAGAAGGAGAAAAATGGTTTAGGAAAAATGAAGCAACTCTTTGAGAGATTGGAGACTTTGAGAAATTGAAGACCTATGTTCAATAGTAAAAATAAGAAAAAACTCAGGTAACTAATCCAGGTGAGTAGATAACAAAAATGTGGAATATATACACAGTGGAATACTACTCACCTATAAAAAAGGATGGGGTTTTTGTCCTTTGCAAAACATGGGTGGAGCAGAGGCAATCATGCTAAGTAAAATGTCGAAAGGATGACAAAGATCAGATGATTTCATTCTTGTAGAATATACAGAAGCAAAGCAAATCAAGTTAAACAGAAGTACAGGTTTCTCAGAAGGAGAGGAGATAAAGGGAGCAGAAACCATATTCAAAGGGATAGCAGAAAAAATGTCCAAATCTGGGAGGTAGTAAGGATATAGATGTTCATAAAGTAGAGAGAACTCCCAAATTCCCAGATCTATATAGAACTACATCAAGACATATCATTGTGAAACTATCAAAAGTTAGACAAAGAAAAACATTTGCAAGCTTCCAGTGCAAAGAAGAAAGTGACTTATAAAGGCAGCACAGACATATTTGTATCAGTTTGGTTTTTTTTTTTCTGCAGTTAACATAAAGGCCATAAAAGAATGGGGTGGTGTATTCAAAGTTTTTTTGTTTAATTTTTTTTATTTATTTTCCCTTTTGTTGCCCTTGTTTTATTGTTGTTATAGTTACTATTGTTGTTGTTGTTGATATCATCATTGTTAGATAAGACAGAGAGAAATGGAGAGAGATGGGGAAGACAGAGAGGGGGAGAGAAAGATTGACACCTGCAGACTTACTTCACCACTTATGAAGTGACTCCCCTGCAGGTGGGGAGCCGGGGAGCTCAAACCGGGATCCTTGAGCCAGTCCTTGCACTTCGCGCCACATGCGCTTAACCCTCTGCATTACCACCCAACTCCCGTATTCAAGGTTTTAAAAGACAACAATTGGCAACTACATATACTTCACCCTGCAAGACTATCATTCAAATATAAAGGAACAATCAAAGCAGTACCAAACATACAAAAACCAAAAGAATTTGCTATTACCAGCCCTCTCTTGCAAGAGTTACTGGAAGGAATGCCATAGAGAAAGGAAGAAGAAACATATAACTCTCAACAAGGTGTTACACAGTAAAATCACGCCCAGAAACACAAATCATAGAAATATGAGATCACTTTAAAGTATGAGAGGGGAGGGAGGAATGGATAGATGTTCGAACAAAGAATGGTGAGACAAGACAAGAAAGACTCTTTTAGATGTGTTTGTACATATTTATATGTAAATTATATGTATAATACTTTTCTGTATAACATATTTGCATGCATACAGTCCTTTATGTCTTGTTAAGTGATTTAATTTTCTCTCTAGTGTCAGACTAGCTTCACAAGCGAGAGACAGATGACCAGGGACTCATGGCTGAGCTGTACGCAGTATCGCTTTATTCATGCAGGACGCAGCACAATCTAAGTCAAGCTATGCTAAAACTGAACTAATATACTTGCCAAGTAGGGTGTAAGCAGGATGTGATGTAGAGAGGGTGGAAAGAAAAGTGACTGGTGAAAATCAGGGTGTGACAAGGAGAGGGGGCGGAGCAGGCAAGAATTCTACCACAGAACCACCAATGCCCTGGAGGGAGGGTGGTGCTTAGTTAGTGATTTATGTAAATAGAATACAATGTTAAGCAGGGGGGATTAAACCAAATGAAACAGAAGGGGTTTTTAGAAGTATACCAACACCCTAGTACTTTTTAATCTTCCATAGCTTTTTTATTTTTCTCATCCTTCTTATTATATATAATATCTTGAGGCTTTTTAATTTGGCGTTTGTATTCAAGTACTCTTGTTGCTATGGTTTTACCAAATGACCTGCATTTCTCTGAAAGACAACTACTATATAGTTTCACTCATATGTGCAATATAAAGAAGTGAAACACATGAAAAAAATGTCAAACCATCTCTAAGACTTTGTGAATATTATGGTGGTTATCCTTGGGGTGAAGAGGGGAGAGCACAGACCTGTTTAGAACTACACCCCTGTAAATGTATGACCTTGTAAATAACTAATACAATAACTTAAAAACAAATAAATGTATCTTAAATAAAATAATTTAAAAAACAAAATAACAAAAACACTTTTCTCTGTGGTTATGTTATAATAATGAGGCTACCTAAACTGAGTATTTATTAATTGATTTTAGAACTTGAGAAAATTATATTGGCAACTATCTTGATAAAATTAGATTGTTCAGGGGTGGGGCAGTGGTGCATTCAGTTAAGTGTACATATCACCATTCACAAGGATGGTGTTTGAGCCTCTGGTCCCCACCTGCAGGGAAAACACTTCATGAGCAGTGAAGCATATCTGCAAGTGTCTTTCTCCTTTCTCTATCCCTCTCTCTCGATTGCTCGCTCTCCTTCCCTCTCAATCTCTCTTTGTCCTATCAAATAAAAAATAAAGTAGAAAGAAAAAAAAAGGAAAAAAAGAAAACAGCTGCTAGGAGCCATGGATTCATAATGTCGGCACTGAGCCCCAGCGATAACCCTGGTGGCAATAAAAAAAAAAAAAATGAAAACCTAAACAAACAAAAACTTAGATTCTTCCATTCTTTTTATTCTTTAATTTTTGCCTTCCTTTATAACAAAAACAATCTATAATATAAAAAGAAAAAATTTCCCTTACATTGTAGATTATTTATGTATGTATAATTTCCTTTTAGTACAGTTATTTCACTGAAAAAAACTGAACATAATTTGTTTCTATGATTAGTGTGGTAGGCTTCTACCATTACTATTATCAAATAAATGATCATTCTACCCATCTAGCAGGGTAATAATTGGTGTCTAGGCCTGGGAATAATCCTCAGTTGCTTATAGCTCCAACTTTTAGCTTAAGGCTCTGCCATTAGAGTCAACCTTCCTTTGTTACAATGGAGTAATAATATGCTTCCAATTGAGCAGTTTAGTCAATCTGAAGAACTGATCAGTCCTGTCTGCAAAGTTTCAGGAGTGCAGCAGTCTTTCATTTCACCCTCTCTCTACTGATTTCCATCCACATGAACATTTTTTTCTGTTGCCATGACATCTTCTGGAAACTCGTGAGTCTCTTGTGTATGTCATGGGGATTTACTCCATCAACAAAAGACCCTGAGAACTCTTCCCTAGACAGCTGTAAGTTTATTTTTGGCTTCTGCTGGGGGGGCTCCATGAGTCATGCACCTAATCTCTTTGAAGAGCCCCCTATGATGGAATGCTGGGAGATTTAGTACCTTTCCAGATATTCTTGAATCATTCTTAAATAACACCCTTTCTCACCATAGAATGCTTGCTCACAGCAAGCTTTCTAATTTTAGCATTTTCTGCAATCTGGGTAGACTGAGAATTTCCCAGGTCATCAAAATGCATTTCCTCAATTTATAACTGACCTTACCCCTTTTGTATAAGAAGTCCAGAGAAAATGGGCTAAACTACCAATAGTGCCTGGACATTCCCTCAGCTAAAACTGCCAAAGTCATCCTTACAAAGCCTATTTCCCATATAAATGTGGGACACAATACAGCTAAGCTCCACATTCAACAGGGATTCCATCCACCCCAATTTTCAGTAACATATACATTATTCTCATTTACACCACACACCATAAACTCTTTTTTTTTATTTATTTATTCCCTTTTGTTGCCCTTGTTGTTTTATTGTTATAGTTATTATTGTTGTCATTGTTGGATAGGACAGAGAGAAATAGAGAGAGGAGGGAAGACAGAGAGGGGGAGAAAATGATAGACACCTGCAGACCTGCTTCACCGCTTGTGAAGCGACTCCCCTGCAAGTGGGGAGCCGGGGACTCGAACTGGGATCCTTACGCCAGTCCTTGCACCTTGCGCCACCTGCATTTAACCCGCTGCACTACTGCCTGACTCCCCAGAAAGTCTTATAGTACCCACAACTCTGCTGGAAGTCCATGATGACATAAGGAGTCTAAGACAATCTATGCTTTATGCACCATGCTCCTCATTTATTTCTGAGTCTCAGTGGTGGAGATAATAACACTCATGTTTCTAACAGCCTATTCATGGCAATATAGCCTTTCCCCATAATGTTCTCCAAATCTCTCCAGCATCTACCACTGCCTGAAATCAAAGCCACTTACACTTTTCTAGGTTTGCCACAGTGGGATCCCCATCTTGAAATCAAAGTATGTATTCATTTCTTATTGCTGTTGTAACTAATTATCTCAAACTTAGTGGCTTAAACAATACAAATGTAATATCTTTTTTAATGTGGTGTCTGAGAATGAACCCAGAACCTCATATGTGCTATGCCAGCTGCTGAATAGCTTCTGGACCCAATATTTTCTTCCTTTAATTAGAGGGAGAAAAAGAAAAGAAAGAAAGCACCACTCCATGATCCGTGGAGCTTCCCCGGCGCTCTTCATGCTACTCCCATGTGATGCTAGGGATCGAGCCACCATCTCAAGCACAGCTATGCATGTGCTCTATTGGGTAAACTATCTCCTGGTCTTCCAAAATGTATTATCAGGAGTTGAACCTTGGGGAAGATGCAACTTGTCCTGACAGAGGAACAGAATTCTACAGATCATTTTGGAAATAGAAAAAAAGAAGTACAAGGTGTACTCACATTTTCCAAATATCCTATAACACTAGTTCATAGTGGGTGCTTGATAAAAGCTATATTAAATTTCTGAGTTGAGAGTTTCTAAAATAACTCTTTAAAGTAATGTATATTGCTGGTGAAATCTGAAAGCTGGCATCAGTCTCAAAAATCTGTATTAGACTAGAACAAATTTGGTTGTCAACTGTTAGGGAAATCATGACATAATTTAAGCGAAATGCTATTTATTTATAATATTAAATAGGTTTTGGGTAAAAAGCATTATACATTAATACCTGTACAGACTACATTAAGCTCACCATCAAAAGCCTGCTTTTCATTCGATACCATACACAAGTATTTTGATACATCCTCTGGTTCCAAGTAAACACAGTTTGTTATAATCACATGTCAAGAAAACTATCAAAATATAAAAGTTCCATCTTACAAACATCTTATTAACCATACTGAGAAGTTACTGTTAGTTTGTTGGAAACTTACAAAGAAGATTTTTTAAATCCATTTATTATGTTTTGTAGAGGTTTGCCAAGTATGGTAAACTATAAGGAAAGATCTTTAAAAGACTATTATAGGGAAAGCAAAATAACTCACTTGGGTAGTGACCTATTTGGCCCTGTGGCGATCTGAATCCAATTGCCACAACACTGGAGGAAGCTTCAGTGGTTCTGTTGATATACACTCTGTGAAACAGTATTTTACAAAGTTTATTTGTAAAATAAACTTATTTCTTGATTATGGCATTGGGAGTCAGAAGTCTGACAATAAATTATTATGGGGGGGGAAGTTGGATTAAAAGACATAGTAATAGAGTGCTACTGAGAAACAGTGAGAGATGTAGAGAAGTGTAGATAATAAAAATAAGGAGAAAGGGAAGGGAGACCAGAAAGCACAAGCCACGACCAATGCAATGGTTTCCTGAGCTCAGTGAGGGTTAACAAAGGCAGGAAATGTTGAACAGTTGGGGAGACAATTTGAACATCATCAAAAGTAAACCCACAGGCCTCTCTGACCCTTCAGCACCAGGGCTGCTCAGCAAGTTACAGTAAAATCCAAAAGTAGGACAAAAGAGCATCTCTGTGTGGGAGTTCAAACCACAGCTGTTGTCAGGCTGTGGGGATTGCCCCAGGGGTAGCTAGCACCTTCCAAGGCTGGAGTTTGATCAGAGACATTATGCTCATGAGGCAGCCAGTGAGAGCACATAGCAAGGGGTTTGGTAGGATGCACCAGAATGCTAGAGGAGAAGGAATAATATCAGAGCAACTTACTATATGACCTAAGTAGAACTTTAAGATTGGAAAGCCAAAAGGAGAGGACAGGAATGCCTGGGAGGTGGGAGAATGGACTTTAGGAGAGAAAACATTCTTAATGAGTGAAGACTCTGTTCAGGCAGAAGTTGGTATTAATGGCGAGGGCTCCCAAGAACTGAGAGAATGCCTCCTTGTGTACTGAAAATGGAGACAGGATTGGAGAGATGCTTTTGATGTGTAGCAGAGTTTGAAGAGAATTTTGACATGAAGTATATTTTTTAAGATTGCTGTATCCTTTTAAGATTAGACTTTATTTCATAATGGTTCTCCTAACTTTTTGAAGTTCCTCACAGACTCTCACAAAAAGAAACCAACCAGACCATGCAGTTTGATGGCAGAAGTATGAAACTAAGAACTAAGGCCCATTTTCCTTCAATCAAATGCTGGATGAGTTAAATAATAATGCTGTTTACTTTTTTAAAATTTTTCAAGAAGTATGAAGCCAACCTGCCTTCCTCCCTCCCTGCTTTCCTTATTTCTTCTCTCCATCACTACTGACTGAATTCCAGCTGTATGTCAATCACAAAGTGAATGAATACAACTGGGATGAAACTACTTCTCTTGATGCTTGCCTCCTGCAGTGTGCTTCTGTCACGTATTTCTCATCTTACAGAGAAATTCCTATCACCCGCCCAAGCTGGGTTCCGCCCAGGAAGCTCTACCTGCGAACAAGCCCTGGCCCTCTCAACTTACATTGAAAATGGATTCCAGAAGAATTTAAAGACGGGTGCTGTCTTTGTTGATCTCACAGCAGCCTATGACACGGTATGGCACCGTGGTCTCCTAGTCTAGATCTCAAGATGCCTGCCTCCATGGGTGGCCAACACTATATTGTTTCTTCTCCAAAACAGAAGATTCCGGGTGCATCTGGGTGACAAGTCTAGCAGATGGAGACTTGTCTCAAGTGGCCTCCCCCCGGGCTCTGTTCTGGCTCCTACGCTATTTAATATTTACATCAATGACCTCCCAGAAACTTCTTCAAGGAAGTTCATCTACGCCGATGACATCTGCTGTGCAACTCAGGCATCCAAGTTCGACATCCTCGAGGAAACACTCACGAAAGACATGTCTCTGATATCTGATTACTGTAAAAAATGGCGACTAATCCCTAGCACTGCAAAAAACGGTATCATCTGTTTTCCATCTACACCATGCCTCGGCCTCGCGTGAGCTTAATGTGCAGCTTGGCGATACGAGAATCTGGCATGAAGCCCAGCCAGTCTATCTTGGCGTTACTCTCGATCGCACTCTGTCATTTCACGAACATCTCATAAAAACTGCAGCAAAGGTGGGCGCGAGGAATAACATCATTGCAAGACTGGCCAGCTCCTCATGGGGCGCGAGCGCTTCCACACTACGATCATCATCTCTGGCATTATGCTATTCCACTGCAGAATACTGTGCCCCAGTATGGTTCCGTAGCCCCCATGTCCACCTGGTCGATTCCAAATTATATTCCTCCATGAGGATAATTTCTGGAACCATCCGTTCCACCCCGGTTCCATGGCTGCCAGTTCTTAGCAACATCGCCCCGCCAGATATTCGTCGGGATGCAGCATCATCTAAGTTCATTTCCCACATCTACGCTCGACCGGACCTGCCAATATACGCGGATATCTTCGCCCACCCTGTCCAACGCTTGACGTCTCATCACCCAATCTGGTCCCCTATGCCTACACTGAACTTCTCTGTTCCAGTCTCTTGGAAACAGAGTTGGCAGTCAGCTGAGGTAAAGAACAAACACCTCATCACAGACCCCTGCAAGCGTCAACCCGGCTTTGACCTAGCACGTTATGATTGGGCCCTCCTCAATCGCTATCGAACAGGCCATGGCCGGTGCACCGCTATGTTCCATCGCTGGCGGGCCAGAGATGACCCGAATTGCCCCTGCGGCTCCAGACAGACTATGACCCACATAGTCAACGACTGCCACCTCTCCAGATTCAAAGGAGGTCTCGAAAATTTACATCAGGCTCAACCTGATGCTGTTGACTGGCTACGGAAGAAGGGCAAACGCTAGAAGAAGAAGTGAGTTTTGGCACTTTAGAGATAACATGTTTTCTATAAATTAAAGCTTTGAGACAACTCTGCCTTGAGTAAGTCCATTGGTGCCATTTTCCTAACAGCATTTGCTCACTTGGTCCCTGTCACATTTTGGCAAGTCTTTCAATGTTACAAATATTTCCATTATTATTATTGTATCTTCTAAGGTAACTGTGATCAGGGATTTCTAATGATACTGGTGTAATCATTTAGAGGCACCAAACTAGAGAAACTAATCTGGAAATGTGTGTGATTATTTTCTCTCTAAGGCTACCCTGTTCCTTGAGATATTACAATATTGGAATTACATCAATTACTAACCTTATAATGGCCTCTAAATAGTTCATGTGAAATGAAGAGTCTTTCACTGGGCCAAAAGTTAGAAATGATTAAGTGTAGTTAGTAAGGTAGGCTGAAAGCTAGGCCTCTGTGCCAGTGTGGTAAATACAAAGGACAGGTTCTTGAAGAGAAGAAAATTAAAAGTGCTAGTCCAGTGAACATACAAGCAATAAGAAAATTGTCATTACAGAGAAAGTTTTGGTGGGCTGGAGAAATCAAATCAGTCACAACATTCCCTTAAGCCAAAGCTTAATTTTAACAAGACTCAACATTCTTCAATTCTATGACAGCTGGGAGAAGTGAAGTAACTACAAGAAGAAAACTCTGAAACTGAAAGAAACTGATCTGAAGCTGAAACCTGGTGAGACTTAAGTACTTGTCTCACGGGAGTCAGGTGGTAGCACAGCGGGTTAAGCGCAGGTAAAGCAAACCACAAGGACCGGTGTAGGGATCCCGGTTCAAGCCCCTGGATCCCCACCTGCAGGGAGGCTGCTTCACAGGTGGTGAAGCAGGTCTGTAGGTGTCTATCTTTCTCTCTCCCTCTCTGTCTTCCCCTCCTCTCTCTATTTCTCTCTATCCTATCCAACAATAAGGACTACAACAACAATAAAATATAACAAGGGCAACAAAAGGGAATGAATAAATAAATATTTTTTTAAAAGAATGTGTCTCACAGTTGAACAGTGTCAAGCAGAGCAGCAAGAACATTAGAGGTAGGATAGTGGTAGATGGCATAATGATTATGCAAAAAGACTCTTACCTCAAGGTCCTAGGTTCAAGCCCTTGGTCTCCACCTGCAGGGGGGAAGCTTCACAAGTGGTGAAGTAGAGCTGCAGGTATCTGTCTTTCTCCCTTTCTATCTCCCTCTGCTCTCTCAATTTCTCATTGTCTCTATATAGTAATAAAACTTTAAAAAATAGAGACCAAAGTCCAAGGTTCAATCACCCGCACTACCACAAGCCAGAGCTGAGTAGTGTGTGTGGGGGGGGGAGATTCAGGCTGTAGTGCAACAGGTCAAATGCACATGGCTCAAATCTCAAGGACCAGCATAAGGATCCTGGTTTGAGCCCCCTCCTCCCCACCTGTAGGAGGGTCGCTTCAGAAGTAGTGAAACAGGTCTGTAAGTGTCTATCTTTCTCCCTCTCTGTCTTCCTCTCCTCTCTTGATTTATCTTTCTCCTATCCAACAACAACAATAACAACAAAAAGGGCAACAAGGGCAACAAAAATGGAAAAATGGCCTCCAGGAGCAGTGGATTTGCAGTGCAGGCACCAAGCCCCAGCAATAACCCTGAAGGTAAAAACCAAACATATATATATGTATGTATATACACTCCAAGAACATTAGAGGAAGAGATAGCCATTGTTTTTTTCTGGGAGCACCATATAAAACATTCACAAGAGTAGATCTCAGGGAATGCATACTTTACCAAATTCTCCATTTCCTGCTTTCTTCCTTTTAGGAGTGCAACACTGGAAGATCAAAACAATTGCCACTGAGGAACAGTCTCAAACTTTCACTTCCCAAGCTAGTCATCACAACAAACCCACATTCATGGCCCAGGAAAGCTCCTTGCTGACACTCCCTTCATTTCCTCTGTGACTGCCACCTGGCTTGGGTTTGACATGCCTTCTCTCTCCCTCATGACCATAAAGGCAAAGGGTACAGAGAGAGTAAGTAAGGTTCAGGAAGGCATGAGTCATTTTTACATCTTTTGGTTCTTGATCAAATGCCAGCTGATGGTAAGAGATAACCAAATAAGTCTTCTGTACTGGGGCATTTGGAGACCAGTGACATTATGGTGATTATTCAAGTTTCATTATTACTTTTCTTCCCTCAAAAATTATAGTTAAATGCCGGTTGATAGGCAAAGGCTACAATCCTAACACCTTCTGGGAGTGGAGAAAAGTCACAGTTTCCAGTTACCTTCGTGATTTGCCCGCATACATATTACAAGGGTAAATGATAACTCTTCATCATAGAACTTTAGAGCTTCGGGGGCGGGCGGCGGCGCAATGGGTTACACGCACGTGGCACAGAGCACAGGGACCAGCATAGGGATCCCAGTTTGAGCCCCTGGCTCCCCACCTGCAGGGGAGTCATTTCACAGGTGGTGAAGCAGGTCTGCAGGTGTCTATCTTTCTCTCCCCCTCTCTGTCTTCCCCTCATCTCTCGATTTCTCTCCGTCCTATCCAGCAACAATGACAACAGTAATAGTGACAACAGCACCGATAAACAACAAGGGCAACAAAAGGGAAAAAATGGCCTCCAGGAGCAGTGGATTCGTAGTGCAGGCACCGAGCCCCAGCAATAACCCTGGAGCCCTGGAGGCAACAAAAAAAAAAGAACTTTAGAGTTTCAAATCATCATAGCAAATGACCACTGTTTGTGCAACAGGCCACAAAAAAGGTTTATCAAACTGCATGAATTCTCTTTACTTTGTAAAAGTAGCCCAAACTAGGAAGTAACCCAGATGTCCAATAATAGATGAGTGGCTAAGAAAGTTTGGTATAGATACACAATGGAGTACTACTCAACTGCTAAAAAATGAAGTAATCTCTTTTGCTTCATCTTAGATGGAACTTGAAGAAAGCATGTTAAGTGAGATAAGCCAAAAAGAGAGGGTTGAATACCAGATGAACTTATTCATAGGTGGAACATAAGAAACAGGGAAAGAAAGGAAAAACACAAAGTAAAACTTGGACTGGGTTTGGTGCATTGCACCAATCAAATGAGTCTGGGGAAGGATGGAAGGGAACAGGGTGGAAGAGGTTGGGGTCCTAATGCATGATGGTGGAAAAGGACCTAAGCTGGGGATGAGAACATTTTGCAGACAGATATATATGGGAAAATAAGGAATGGTACCCACACATTAATAACTACTGTAAACCATTAACTCCCACCCCACTGGAGAGAAAGGAAGAACAAGAGAGAGAGAGAAGAGAAGAGAAGAGAAGAGAAGAGAAGAGAAGAGAAGAGAAGAGAAGAGAAGAGAAGAGGAAACTGTACAAAAAGCACAGTGGGGCAAAATGCAGCCTATTCAACATGACCAGGATGAGTTGGATGGAACCTGAGAGACTTCAGCCTCCTCCATCCAGAAATACTGCAGGGGCCAGCAAAACAGCTCAGTTAGATAGTGTGCTGCCTTGGCATGTGCACAACAAAGTTTCAAACCTGGTCCCCATTTCACTGAAAGAAGCTTCAGTGCTGTGGTCTCTTTCATACTCTCTGCCTCTCTGTTTCTACCTGAAAATAAATAAATAAATAAATAAATAAATAAATAAATAAATAAATAAATAATGAAAGAAGACCCAGAGGATAAATGCCTTGCTCAGTGCACCGGAACTGAGTCTGGACCACATCACAAAGCACTTTTCCAGCTTCCATAAATTCTCTGGAAACGATGCTCTCAAACTTCATAATTGTTATTCCTCTATCAGGTATGGGGGACATCTAAGCTTATATGGCCCACAGAATCATCTATTCCGGCCCTGCCAAGACAACTGCAGGGAGTATGCAAAATTCAACAAATCTGGGAGCTTCTTCATAGCAACATTAAGTGTTAATTTTTAAGTTGATAATTCTACATGACCTGCAAAATATTATAGTCAAATGTCCCTGGGCAGGAATAAGGTTCCTCACCCCTGCTAGGTCATAACATTCAGAGAAGAGATAAAAGATGCCACAATAGTCCTTCATCATAAGATCATATCTGGAAAGTGGCATACACTTATAAGAATCAAAACCAAAGTCTCCTTGGATACAAAACTTCTAACCAAACAAGAATGGTCAGATATATCAATCAAAGGATAGTAACAAGTAGATTTTCACCAAGTGTTTCTTGATGTAAGTCTCACCTCTTCAACAAGATATGAAGCTTTGTATAAGCTGGGACCATATCATTTATTTATTTGCCTGCCCCCAAACATACACACAGACACACACACACACAAACACACACACACACACACACACACACACACGTGCCAGTCACGTTGTTACAAAGGCCATAACTCTGATCCTGAAATAAGAACATGAAATACTTGAAAAGATTTCCATACTGTGTCTGGTAGATGAAATTTTTTATTATTTTGTCTCAAATAGTTTTACTGAGACATAATTCACATACCACACAATTTACTCATTTAAGCCATACAGTTCAGTAGCTTAACATGTTATACAAAGATTACCTTGATAAATTTTAGAAAATTTTCATCAACACACACAAAAAAGACATCCTGGGGTCCAGGTGGTGGCACACCGGGTTAAGTGAACACATTATAGTACACAAGGACCCAGGTTCAAGCCCCTGGTCCCCACCTACAGGGGGAAAGTTTCACGAGTGGTGAAGTAGAGCTGTACGTGTCTCTCTGTCTCTCTCCCCCTCTCAATTTCTCTCTTTGTCTATCCAGTAATAAATAAATAAAATTTTTTAAAAAGACACTCTGATGGAAGATCTTTCCACACTATAAATAGATAACGGGCTAATAAAATAGCCAAGCTATATAAATAACTAGACTCAGCAACCAATAAATATATGATACTATAAAAAACAATGAGAGGACAAAGACAGAATCTTCACCAAAGAAGAGATACAAAAGCCAATAGACATGAAAAATGCTCACAGTCACTGATTATCAGAGAAATATAAAGAAGTAAAACAATGAGATGTCATTTTACAACTATAAGAAGGTCATACACTATAAAGGAAAGAAACAACAAATGCAGGCAGGAACATGGGTAAAGGAGCGCTTCTACAACGTTAGTTCTAGGGATGCAAATTGGTCCAAGGCCTGTGGAAAATAGTTTGGAAATTTCTCAGAACACTACAAATGGACCTAACTTATGACCTAGCAATTTCTTTCCATGGGATTTATCGAAATGTGACAGAAAACACCAATCCAAAGAGATCTGCTATTTACATCTATGCTCATAAAAGCACAATTCATCATAGTCCAAACTTGGAAGAAATCCTGATGCCAAATGATAGACACGTGACTAAGAAAGTTGTGGTATGTCCAGCAGAGAAGCAATTACAGAAGCCAGAACTCCTACCTTCTGCACCCCTAAAACAACCTTGATCCATACTCCCAGTAGGGGGGAAGTGATAGAAGTAAAAAGAAAATGGAAGAGTCGGGCAGTAGCGCAGCAGGTTAAGCACACATGGCTCAAAGCGCAAGGACCGGCATAAGGATCCGGGTTCAAGCCCCTGCTCCCCACCTGTAGGGAGTCTCTTCACAGGCAGTGAAGCAGGTCTGAAGGTGTCTATCTTTTCTCCCCCTCTCTGTCTTCCCCTCCTCTCTCCATTTCTCTCTGTCCTATCCAACAATGACGGCATCAACAACAAGAATACTAACTACAACAACAATGAAAAATAACAAGGGCAACAAAAAGGGAAAATAAATAAATATAAAAAATTAAAAGAACAGGGCTTTGAGCTCCAGCTTCATAAGCACCCAGAGAGTGAGAGGAGGGAAAGGAGAAGGACATATGGAGGTAATAATGAGTGACTTGGAAGGGAAGAAAGGATTGGATCAGGAAGAAAAATGGGGCAATTATATATAAATGTAGACAGATATAGAGATGATGGCTGGCCCATGTGGTGGCTTGCTTTGGGGTGACTGAAGATTCAGAACCCTGGTGGTGGGAATGGAGTGCATTTATACCCCTGTTGACATGTAATTTTGTAAATCAATATTAAATCACCAATAAAATTTTAAAAAATAAAAAAGAAAGTTGTAGTATAAATGCACAATGTAATACTAGTCTGCCGTTAGAAATCTGAATATGGTGTAGGGCACCAAAGTAAAAACCCTGGGTTGAGGGTGAGGGTGGATGTTTGGCTTCATGGGGTGGAGGTGGGGATGGGGTGGGGGTGGGAGGATGGGATGGGACAGTCTTTTGGTGATGGGAATGGTATTTATGTACACTCATATTAATTTATAGTCCTATTGATAGAACTATATATTCCACCATAAATTTCCACTCCTATTAATATGAGAGTTGAAAAATTGATTGAATGTCATAAACTTAAAAAAAATTATTTATTTATTCCCTTTTGTTGCCCTTGTTTTATTGTTGTAATTATTATTGTTATTGATTTCATTGTTGTTGGATAAGACAGAGAGAAATGGAGAGAGGAGGGGAAGACAGAGAAGGGGAGAGAAAGATAGATACCTCCTCACCTGCTTCACTGCTTGTGAAGCGACTTCCCTGCAGCTGGGGAGCTGGGGACTCGAACCAGGATCCTTACACCAGTCCTTACGCCACCTTCGCTTAACCCACTGCTCTACCGCCTGACTCCTGTCTCAAACTTTTTAATGCACAGACCACAGGCTGACTCTTCCATATGTTGACTCTATTGAAAGTTTAGACCAGGGAGAACAGAAACAATAGGTGGCACAACTATATACAAATGATGTCAAGTGACATAAATTATGGTGATGTTGTGTATGATACAGAAAATCCTAACAAAAGGATTTCAAAGTTAACCCAATTGCCAAATAATTTGATTACAGCAACAACTATCTATTGCCTTCTTAAACCCTAAGACATCAGGAAACTCCCGCTTCCTCTATAGAGCCTATATTTCCCCCAGTCCTGGAACCTCTAGGGTGGGGCTCACTTTCCTGCATGCTTCTCTCAATGCATACCAAATGATATTGTATCCGAGATCACAACCTAATCAATGCAATGAGTACACCTCAGCATGCTTCACTTCAGACTATGTCCAGAGACGTCAGGCATGGAATGCCAACCCTTCAGCCTCATTACTCATGTAACACCTTTCCTTTCACAAGATTCTCTAATTCCATTCCAGGTGGTTCATTTCCTAACAAAGTCCCCAAAACCTAGATATAGACCAGGTCCCATGAGATATGGCATATGTGCACATGTATCCATAAATTAGGGCAAAATATATGCCTGAAAGTAAAAAACACAATAGTCTGCAGTGAGTCAGTATAAAGTTCATAATGAAATAGTGTCTACTTAGACTTAGATACCCTCCTCACCTACTTCCTATTATAATTCCCTCACTCACTCCAAAGATAACCTTACCAAAGCAAGGACTACAAAAGCTGATTAAGGGCAAGAGACTGGCATACTTTAACAATGACTCTTTAGTCACTATCAGGCCACCCCATCAGCTGGGGCAGTTTTCGGGGAGTCCGGAGATTCCCAAACAGACATGATGGGCCTAGACCTCAAATAAATCCCTTTCTCCATTGTTACAGGTCACCTGTATCAGGAACAATAAAATAGACCCCTTTGTGGGCCCCCATAGGACCTTGCCCTTAACTTGGATCAATAACGGTAGAGAATGTTGCATCCTCTGAAGGGAGGCTGGACAATGTACTCTATGCTACACCAGAGGAAGATGGGTCCTGATATTGAGGCAGCAGAATGTGAGCTCAGATCTACAAGGATGCAGAGGTCACATAGGTTCCTAAACTGAATATGGGCCCCAGATCAGATCAAATCAATGGGATTTACAGTCAACAATATTTATACTTTTCCCATATTTGGGAGCTACTCTCTTCCTTGATCCAGCTTTCTGGTCCTTTTTCCAGCCATGACATCATCTCCCCAGAGAATAACTTGGATCCACCTGCATATCAGATTTCAGGATCAGGGAAAAAAAAAAAAAAAAACAACAACACTAATATATCCACAGGCCCTTTGGAATATAACTAAAATGTGCCTACTAGCTATCTACAAAATGGACACCCCCCCCCCAACTTTTCATCTGCACTATTCCAGCCTTTAGGTTCATGATTGGTCAACAATTTGGCTTTGTTTGTTAACTCTCTTTTCAGCCACCAGGTTCCAGATGCATGATGCCAGCCAGACTTCCCTGGACAGACAACCCCACCAATGTGTTCTGGAGCCCTGCTTTCCCAGAGTCCTGTCCCACTAGGGAAAGAGAGAGACAGGCTGGGAGTATAGATTGACCTGTCAAGTTCATGTTCAGTGGGGAAGCAATTACAGAAGCCAGAACTTCCACCTTCTGCACCCCATAATGACCCTGGGTCCATACTCCTAGAGGAATAAAGAATAGAAAAGCTATCAGGCGAGGGGATGGGCTATGGAGTTCTGGTGGTGAGAATTGTGTGGAGTTGTACTACTCTTATCCTATGGCTTTTGTCAGTTTTGCCTTTTTATAAATAAAAATTAAAATTAAAAAGAAAGAAAGTTGTGGTATAAATGCACAATGTAATACTACTCTGGAGTTAAAAATGATGAAACCGGGAGTCGGGCTGGCGCTAAGCACAAGGACCCGCATAAGGATCCTGGTTCAAGCCCTGGCTCCCCACCTGCAGGGGTGTCGCTTCACAAGCGGCGAAACAGGTCTGCAGGTGTCTATCTTTCTCTCCCTCTCTCTGTCTTCCCCCTCCCCTCTCCATTTCTCTCTGTCCTATCCAACAACAATGACAACAATAATAACTACACCAATAAAAAACAACAAGGGCAACAAAAGGGAATAAATAAAAATAAATATAAAAAAATTTTTAAAAAAATGATGAAACCATCATTATTAAATCGGTTTTTAAAAAAGTGATGAAATCAACTCCTTTGCTCCATCTTGGGTGGAACTTAAAGGCATCATATTAAGTAAAATAAACCAAAAAGAGAATAACAAATACCAAATAATCTCATTTATTGTTGGAACTTAAAAAACAAGGGCAGAAAAAGAAAATAAAAAGTGAAACTTGGCTGGATATGGTATATTGCACCAAAGCAAAGTACTCTGGGGAAGGGGAGGAAGGGTGGGAGTGGAGAGGGCATTGGGATCCTGATACACAATGGTAAAAAAAAAAGGCCCTAAATTGGAGGTGAGAGTATTTTGCAGATTCCTATCATGGGGAGATGAGTAATCTCTCATGTATGCTATACACCATCAATCTCCTAACAGAATAATTTGGGGGGGAGAGAAGTTATGTTTTTTATCTATCAAGATTTACTTCTTCTAGGCACTTGATATAAATAGAACTACATAAAATGCAAGAGATAAATAAACAATAGGCCTCATAGGGCTTGTTTGACTTAGCATAATATTTTCAAGGCTCAGTCGTGTTTTTTTTCTCTTTCTAATACTGACTTTATTTAATTTCTCTTATTCCCTGAACAGAAAAAGAAGCATTTTAGGTGTGTTAGGAGATCGATTGGAAAATTTCCCCTTGCTTTATGCAATTCAAGTGGTAGTATAGAAACTTCTGGGTTCCAATGTGGCCTCCTGGAGTTTCAAATGGGTATCTTCCTTCTTAGATAAATATTTCTGTGCTGCACACAATAGGACAAACTGATGCATGTTCCGTGAGGGTGCTTACAGAGCTACTGTAGAGGTACTGCAGCCATCATGTCTTTAGTGTTTCATGTTGAACTGACACTTTGAAACCAATGTGTGTTTGTAACCAGGATTATCTTCATCCAACAGGATTTATTTTCTTCTCAAAATCTGAGTAAGCCAAAAAGAAAAAAATGTATCTGTCCTGCCTACCAAACTTTAATGTTTTATGATCAAACATTAACCCATTATTTGGTTACAGGTCATTTTGCTCATCTATTCATCTGTTTATGAGAATTTGAGTTATTTCCACTTTTTTGATGATTATGAATATTATAAAAATGGACACTGATGGACACATCTTTGCAAGGATATAGGTTTTCATTTCTCTCAGGCACATCTTCAGGAGTGAAACTGGTGGGTCACTGACAGAATTTTTAGTACGAAAATATTTTTGTGAGCAGGGAATTTGTTATGACTTATTCAGGAAATAAAATACATCGAGTTTACTAAAAATTATCATGCATAAATTACTGCCAAGTCCAAGAGAGGAATTTGTCAGTCTTTGTTGAACTAGCTTAATGTACAAGACCAATCCTTACTTTAGATAGCACTACATTTCCTGGGCATAATTAACTATTTATTGATAAATCCATACACTGATTCTGAAATACATATTTAATAATGAGAACTTCATAGAGGTGAATATAAGTGTATTTACAAACACATTAAATTATTAAAGTTAAATACGCAAACCTAGATTATAAAATTACTAATTACTATTACTAGCAGATTGTTTTGGGTCAAATTTATAAGTCATAGAAATATAGTTGAGGGAGTCGGGTGGTAGTCACACCAGGTTAATTGCACATGGTGCAAAGCGCAAGGAACGGTGTAAGGATCCCGGTTCAAGCCCCCGGCTCCTGAAGGGGAGTCACTTCACAGGCAGTGAAGCAGGTCTTCAGATGTCTATCTTTTTCTCCCCACTCTGTCTTCCCCTCCTCTCTCCATTTCTCTCTGTTCTATCCAACAATGAAGATAAACAACAATAATAACTACAACAATAAAAAGGGCAACAAAAAGGGAATAAATAAATAAATAAATGAAATATAATTGATTGGTAGGGACTGCTCCAGTCTCCAAAGGGAGGCTGGGTTATCCTACTCTGCCACTTGAGGAAGGTTGGTCCTAAAATGAGTGCAACCTAAAATTTTCCCAGGTGTGACCATGGCCTGCGAGCTCAGACTGACAGGGACTTGGAGGTTACACAGACTCATCTGCTAAATATGAATATATATAGGCCCTAGGTCAGACTGATGGGATAAACAGTTAATTGTATTTGTATACTTCCTTTGAAAGCTACTCTCTGCCCTAATCCAGCTTTCTTGCCTTATTCTCAACTCTGACGCCATATCCCCAGACAATATTTTTAGTTCAACTCCATGTTAGCTATCAAGCTCAAGCAAGAATTACTAAAGTCATGGGCCCCTCAGAACATACCTAAAATAAACTTTCTAGCTTCTCTCCACCCCAAGATCTCTATTCTCATCTGCTCTATCCCTACTTTTTGGTTCCTGTTTATAAAACATTTTGTCCTGCCTTATATATTACTCCTTTCAGCCATCAAGCTGTAGATGCTACTATGATGCCAATCTGACTTCTCTGGGCAGACAACCTCACCAGTATTCCCTGAACCTCACCTCTCCAGAGACCTGTCCCACTAGGGAAAGACAGAAACAGGCTGGAGGTATGCATGAACCTGCCAGCATCCATGTCCAGCAGAAAAGCAAGTACAGAACCCAGAACTCCCATCTTCTGCACCACATAAAGAATTCTGATCCATGCCCCTAGAAGGGGAGAACTGTTGGCAAATACCAGAGGGCTCTGAGCTCCAATTCCATCTGGACCCAGAAAGAGAAGAGGAAAAAAGAAAGGACATTTGGAGGTAGTACTAGGTGTAGGTGTGACTTAGGAAGAGAAGGCAGGACCACAGAATAAATCGTAAACTATATGTAAATATAGATAGATATAGAAATAATAGTAAACCCATATCTGTAACCTTGGGAGAACCACTGCAGTTTCTAATGGAAGAAATGGAGACACAGAACTCTAGTGAAGGGGAAAATATGGAATTATACCCCTGTTAAGTCATAATTCTGTAAACCAATATTAAATGACTAATAAAATTTTAAAAAGAAATATAGTTTGTTTCTACCTTATTATAGCACATATTTTAACTCTTGTGACTCATTTCAGATTCAAAGTAAGCTCTAATTTGGGTCCACTTTATAAACTATAGAATGTGTCACTGCTATTTAACATTATGATGGATGTTTATATGTCCTTGTTTTTAAACTCTGTCTAGTTTAATGTTTGAACCTGGGAAACATTATTTATTTGACAAAATGTATCTGCTTCAGATGCTGCAAGTCTTCTCTGTGACATGATTTCCAGGAACTCACAGTGGTGAAAACTGGGGGCTTTCTGCACAGTACGTTAGATTGTAGCCTCTATGACTTCACCATCAGCAATATAAAAAGGACTCTTGTGTTCTGTTATCAATGTGACACTGGCAAGAATGTGGTGTGACCATGGCAGACAATTTACTTCACCAAAAAGTACCTGTCAGTGATAAGTCTGGGCTCTTCCTACTATCTTCCTTTTCAGAAAAAAATGCAAGACCTATGCAAACTACTGTTTACCAGGGTTATTTAATGCCTCTGTTGATTTTAACAATTTGATAATGCAGGGGTTAGGGACACAGCATATGGTTATGCAAAAAGACTCTCATGCCTGAGGCTCTGAGGTCCCAGATTCACTCTCCAGTCACATCATAAGTCAGAGCTGAGTAGTGCTCTGGTATCTCTTTATTCCTCTCATTAAAATAAAACAAATAGAATATATATTTAAAACTAACAATCTGATAATAAAACTGAATAGTCAGGCATATTCCTTTAGACTCAATGTTCTTTCAGGCAAAGAACCAGCTGGTTCCTAAATTCTCTGTTCAATAATGTTTTCCACACTATCACCAAATTACTTCTCAATTATAAATAGCTAAACTATGATAAGTCCGCCTATTTTATCTCTGATGAACAGGACTAATACAGAGGTCATGTGACAGAGAAGATGGCGTTAGGAGGTAGAGAGACTGTATAATGGTTACAAAAAAGGTTCTCATGCCTGAGGCTCTGAGATTCCAAGCACAATTCCCAACACCATTGTAAGCCAAAGCTGAACAGCTCTCTGGTGTCTCTCTTAAAATGTAAAATGTGCCATTTGTATATTTTGGTTATTAGTCTCTTGTCTGATGTATGGCATGTGAAGATCTCCCATTCTTTGTTTGTGTGATGGTTTCTTGGCTGTGCAGAAGCTTTGCAATTTGATGTAGTCCCATTTATTTGTTTTTGTTTTAGTCTTCCTTGCAATTGGGTTTGAATCATCAAAGATGTCCTAGAGGTTTAGGTGGGACAGTATTCCACCAATATTTTCCTCTAAGTATTTGATAATTTCTGTTCTAACATCCAAGTCCCTAATCCATTTGGAGTTGACTTTTGTTTTTGGTAAGATAAAGTGGTTCAGTTTCATTCTTCTGAATGTTTCAACCCAGTTTTCCCAGCACCATTTATTGAAGATTCTCTTAATTCCATTTCAGGTGGTTCACTTCCAGACAAAGTCCCAAAGCCTAGATATAGATCAGGTTCCATAAAATAGGTCATATGTTCACATGTAGCATAAATTAGGCAAAATATATACCTGAAAGCAAAAGTGCACAGTAGTCTGCAGTGAGTCAGTATATGAAGCAAGCAAGAAGAAAGACCTAAAAAGGCACCATAAAGTTCATAGTGAAATAGTGTCTACTTAGATTTAGATACCCTTCTCACCTACTTCCTATTATACTTCCCTCACTCACTTCAAAGCTAACCTTATCAAAGCAAGGACTGAAAAAGCTGAATAAGGGCAAGAGACTGGCATACTTTAACAATGACTCTTTAGTAACTATCAGGCCACCCCATCAGCTGGGGCCCTAGTCGTGGAGTCCTAATATTCCCAAACAGACATGATGGGCTTAGACCTCGAAAAGATCCCTTTCTCCATTGTTACAGGTTATCTCTATCAGGAACAACAAAATAGGCCCCTTTGGGGGCTCCCATAGGACCCTGCTGCTGGGCTAGAGTGGGGGGGTGCTTCATCCTGAGCGCGTACTCTCTGGGTTGGAGAGAACTCAACCGGAGCCAGCCTGGGCTGCTACTCACTCAGCTACACAGGAGATAGATGACTCAGGA
This sequence comes from Erinaceus europaeus, assembly GCF_950295315.1. Classification (NCBI taxonomy): domain Eukaryota; kingdom Metazoa; phylum Chordata; class Mammalia; order Eulipotyphla; family Erinaceidae; genus Erinaceus; species Erinaceus europaeus. The sequence continues at coordinate 51,089,792 of NC_080170.1, read as the reverse complement.
ACCAAACACGTGGTGCGTGAGGTAATGCAATGTCTTTATTGATCAGAGACAACGCTTTTATAGGATAGAACCAGAAGTGGCAAGTTGGAAACTGAAGTGGCTAGGAAAGGGTGTGGAGAAAGACAAAAGTGGGCTGGGAAGGTAGAAACTTCCTTAGCAACTGTTGCGAGGGTTTTAACCAGTGGGATTAATGTTACCCTGCAGGCAGGGTGGGTCTCAAGGTAGAAAGAAGATAGATCAAAGGAATGTTATGAGTGGGGATCTTTCAGGAAAAGCAATGATTATGTACATTGGTCATAGTATCAGCAATGCAGAGTGGAGCAGGGGGAGTTGGCTTAATGCCCAACACCCTGCTCTCAACTTGGATCAACAATGGTAGAGAGAATGTTCCATGCTCTGAAGGGAGGCTGGACAACATACTCTATGTTCCACCTGAGGAAGATGGGTTCTGATATTGGGGCAGCTTGGAACATTCCAACTCATGACCACAGAATGTGAACTCAGATCTACAGGGATCCAGAGATCACATAGGCTCCTAAGCTGAATATGGGCCCCAGATGACATCAAATCAATGGGGTTTACAGTCAACAATATTTATACCCCTTTCCCATATTTGAGAGCTACTCTCTTCCCTGATCCAGCTTTCTGGTCCTTTTTCCAGCCATGACATCATCTCCCCAGGCACCTGAATATCAGATGTCAGGCTCAGAAAAAAAAAGAAAGAAAGTAAAAGAAAGAAGGAAAGAAAGGAAAAGAAAGAAAGAAAGAAAGAAAGGAAGAAAGAAAGAAAGAAAGAAAGAAAGAAAGAAAGAAAGAAAGAAAGAAAGAAAGAAAAATCTAGGATAGTCATGGGCTCTTTAGAATATAACTAAAATATGACTACTAACTACATAAAAAATGGAGCCCCCCCCAAACTCTTCATCTTCACTATTCCAGCCTTTAGATTCATGATTAGTCAACAATTTGTTTGGCTCTATATGTTAATTCTTTTCTCAGCCACCAGATTCCAGATGCTAACATGAGGCCAACAGGACTTCCCTGGGCAGACAAACCAATCAATGTGTCCTGAAGCCCCACCTCCTCAGAACCCCACCTCACTAGGGAAAGTGAGAGACAGGCTGGGAGTATGGATTAACCTGCCAATACCCATGTTCAGCGGGGAAGCAATTACAAAAGCCAGACCTTCCACCTTCTACACCCCATAATGACCTTGGGTCCATACTCCCAGGGGGTTAAAGAATAGGAAAGCTATCAAGGGAGGGGGTGGGATACAGAGTTCTGGTGGTGGGAATTTTGTAGAGTTGTACCCTTCTTATCCTATGGCTTTTGTCAATGTTTCCTATTTATAAATAAAAATTAAAAATATCATTTTAGGGGCCAGGTGGTGGCACAGCTGCTTGAGAGCACATGTTACAATGTGCAAGGAACTAGGTTCAAGCCCCCATCCCAACCTGAGGGGGAAAGCTTTGCATAGTTGAGGCAGGGCTGCAGGTGTCTCTCTGTCTCTTTCCTTCTCTTTCTCCCCCTTCCCTCTCAATTTCTGGCAGTCTCTATCCAATAAATAATTTTTTAAAAAAGTAAAATGAATTTTTAAAAGATGATTTTGAAAAACCTGAATTCAAGTGTGACTCTACTTTTTGCAAGATGATACATCAGAACCTAATGGAGTCACAGTTTGCTCTTTTGTAAAATGAAGATGACTATAGCAGAATAAAGCAGCATATGTGTTCAGAAAGTCCTAGCTTAACTTCTCTTCCATGATCAACAGAAAGACTGCTTATCTCATACTTGCAAGCAGGGAGTTTGAGATCATTAGAACTAGGTTGTGGACCAGTGACATTTGACTTTTAATAGCATCTATGTAGATCCTCCCAGATGCTTTTGCAATAATAAACTCAGAAGACATGTATTAAGATGTGCTCTGTGTCTTCTTCAACTCTATATTTATCTATGTGGCATTAATTAACTACAGAACCAATCCAATGGTCAAAGTAGTTTACATCTCCTCCAAGTCCCAGCTGTCATAAACATACAAAATACCCTATTACAAATCCTCCAACCAATCCAAGTCCCAGCAGCTTTCATTAGATAAATCTCATGGGGACCTAATATTTCCCTTGACCCAAATCACCCATAAAACTAAAAACCACTCAGATATGCAAGAGCCCACCCAGTATTCCAACTGGCCAATCCTAACTTGTTCTGCCCCATTGCAGTCATCCCCACAGAAAAGACTCTGCTTCACAATTCTCCTGCTCTTATTGCTGACTAGCTCTGGTTGTTTATATATGATATATCATGTCTCCCATTTCTAGGGTAACAGTGAATAACAGTTCTCTCAGGATGTTACCTTTATCAATTAAGACCCAGGCTCAAATCACAAGGAGGATCTCAGAAGAATCAGAATCCTTCTGACCAGCATTGGACTTTGAAGGACTGAGTATAAAAGTATTCATGTCTTTGTGAGTACCAAAGCACTCATTTTTGCTAAATCACTGAAATGTTAAGGGTAACTGGTTATTACAGCTCAGTTGAACCTGTCCTCACCAGTAAAAAAAAAAAAAAAAAAAAAAAATGCTCACTTTCCAGATTGATTTCAATGATTAGGGGGAAAAAAATCAATGTATGTAACAAGTTATGGTACAAGTAGGAACTCAAAAACTAGGGTTTCAGGGGATCAGGCAGTGGTGCACCAGGTTAAGCACACATAGTATGATGTGCAAGGATCCAGGTTAAAGCCCCTGGCTCCCCACCTGCGGGGGGGCGGGGGTCGCTTCACAAGTGGTGGATCAGATCTACAAGTGTATATTTTTCTCTCTCCCTCTCTATCTTCCCTCTCCTCTCAATTTCTCTCTGCTTATCAAAAAAAAAAGAAATAAAAAAATGGCCACAGAAGCAGTGGATTTGTAGTTTAGGCACCAAGCCCCAGCTATAACCCTGGAGGCAAAAAAAAAAAAATCAGGAGTTCAGATGATGAGTCTACAATGTATTAAAATAACAAGTGTATATAAAGCAAGTATGGACAGGCAAAATAGCTCACTTAGATAGTATACTGCTTTGCTATGTGTGTGACCTGGCCCACTCACCCCATTGAAACTTTAGGGTTGTGGTTTCTTTCATTCCCTCTCTCTCCATTTCTCCCCCCATACAGTAATAATAATAATAGCTATTATTATTATTATACATAAGGCAAGTATGACTTCTCTGGGTTTTTTTTTCAATTTTTACTTATAAAATGGAAACACTGACAAGACCATAGGATAAGCAGGGTACAGTTCCACACAATTGCAACCACCAGAACTCCGTATTCCATTCCCTCCCCTGATAGATTTCCTATTCTTGGGGGTCCGGGGGAAGATGGCGCCCTGAGAAATCGCTAACAGCGAGTGCTCTGATAGCACTGTCGGCAACAGTAGGATTTTCTGCCTTTAGCAGGCCAGTCAATAAGGGGGGGGCACCAAAGAAGTGATTACAGTTTAATTTGGGTTAACAAATAGAACAAAGGTGACACGGACTCGCGGGGCGCCAGAATTCCCAGGCGGCGCCAGGCAAGGCGAGTGCGCCCGGCATTGTCCTCCGCCCACCCGGGAAGGCGGCTCCTCCGCTGGTTGCAGAGCGCGGCGGGCAGAGGACCCTGAGCACTTTAGCTCGGGGGCTTTCTCTTGGGAGTTGCCAGGGTCCACCGGCGACCCTGAGGGTGGATCCAAAGACTTCTTGAGTATAGCTCTCATTGGATCAAAGGACTTGGAGCTAGTTTTCATTTTTGAGAAATCCTTTAAAAAAGTCTGGAGGGCGGGGTTTCCCGGAAGATGGCGATTGAGAAGCAGCTAGCCTTTGAGCTCCGGACACATCTCGTGTAAACAATAGGATTTTCTGCCTTTAGCAGGCCAGCCAATAAGGGGCCATAACGGTCATACCAAGGATGTGTCTATAACTTAATTTGGGTTAAGAATTAGAGTAGGGGAAAAAACTCTTTTTTCTTCCTTTTAATTTTCAAGCATACATCCTTCCCGCCGCCCCCCCGCCCCCCACCCCCCCCCCCCCGTAAGCAGTGCCTGGGACCAGCTACTAGCAGGATACCCCATACCACCAAACAGGGTTTTTTTTGTTGTTGTTTTTTTTTTATTCACTGATACACATTTGGGAAGTTCCTCGCACTGCTCTTTAATTACAACTCTTCTTCTTATCTTCTCCCTTTTCTCTCTCTTATCTCTCTCTATCTCTCTCTCTTTTTTTTTTTTTTTTTAATCTTGTCATACACTTCTTTCTTCTTTGCCTTTCTGAATTTGTGAATTACTTTGGGGAAGAAATCTGACCCAGAGTGGACTCTCTATGTGTCTATCTCTGCTCTAGTTCCCTTTACACTCTTGTTACCCCTAGAATATACACTGGATAGTAGATTTGCATAACTGTCTATTCTTGCTATCCTCTCTTCCTTTTCTCTTTCTTCACTGGGATTTGGTTACTATTTTTTCACGGACTGGAGAAATTGTTTGGCTAACTGGTAACGATTAAACTCCTTCAATACTTACTTCAGTTGCTACTGTTATTCCGGAGGTTGGTGAGTGCAATTGTCATAAAGGTATTTAGTACAGTGTTACTTGTGCTCAAAACACAACAACTGAGGAACAACAGAGCATTAAAAAAAAAAAAAAAGAGAAACACATAAATTAAAAAAAAATGGGTAGATTAAAAACAAATAAAACTGCTAACCCAATGAATGAAGACAAGAGCCCAGAAGAAACCACAAATCAGTCAGAAGTAACCATAGATAAGAAAAGTATGCAAGCAATAATAAACTTATTAATCACAGAAATGAAAACAACATTGGAGGAAAGAAATGGCAGTATTAGGGAAACAACAGTTGAGACCCCCAAGGAAAATACTGATTATCTTGAGACAATTAGAGAACTGAAAGCTGAAATAGCTGTAAGGAAGAAAGAAGCTGAGGCAAGGGAAAGCAGACTAACAGAAGCAGAAAACAGAATTAGTCAGACAGAGGATGAGTTAGAGAAAACTAAGAAAGAGGTGAAAGAGCTTAAAAAGAGATTGAGAGACACTGAAAACAACAACAGAGACATATGGGATGATCTCAAAAGAAGTAACATTCGTATAATTGGCCTGCCAGAGGAAGAAAGAGAGGAAGGGAAAGCAAACATTCTAGAGGAAATAATACAAGAAAATTTCCCAGACCTGAATAACAGAAAGGATATCAAGGTGCAAGAGGCCCAGAGAGTACCAAACAGAATCAACCCAGACCTGAAAACACCAAGACACATCATAGTCACAATGAGAAGAAGTAAGGATAAAGAAAGGATCCTAAAGGCTGCAAGAGAGAAACAAAAAGTCACATACAGGGGAAAACCCATAAAACTTTCTGCAGATTTCTTAACTCAAACTCTAAAAGCCAGAAGGGAGTGGCAAGATATCTATCGAGCCCTGAATGAAAAAGGGTTTCAACCAAGGATTATATATCCTGCTAGACTTTCATTCAAGCTAGATGGAGGGATCAAAACGTTCTTAGACAAACAACAGTTAAAGGAGGCAACTATCACCAAGCCGGCCCTGAAAGAGGTACTAAAAGACCTCTTATAAACAAGAACATCACTATAATACTTGTAATATATCAGAGTAAACAAATTGTTTTTTAGAACAATGGCACTACAATACATTAAATCCATAATATCAATAAATGTCAATGGCTTAAACTCAACCATCAAAAGGCACAGGGTGGGGGGATGGATCAGAAAACATAACCCAACCATATGCTGCTTGCAAGAATCACATCTGTCACAACAAGATAAACACAGACTTAAAGTGAAAGGATGGAAAACTATCATACAGGCTAACGGTCCACAAAAAAGGGCAGGAACAGCCATTCTCATCTCAGACACGATAGATTTTAAATTAAATAAAGTAATAAAAGATAGGCAAGGATATTACATAATGATTAGAGGATCAATCAGCCAAGAAGACTTTACAATTATTAACATCTATGCACCCAACGAGGGACCATCTAAATACATTAAACACCTATTGAAAGAATTTCAAAAATACATCAATAGTAATACAATAATAGTGGGAGACTTCAATACCCCACTCTCACACTTAGACAGATCAACAAAGCAGAGAACCAATAAAGATACAAGAGAATTGAATGAAGAGATTGACAGACTAGACCTCTTGGACATTTTCAGACTCCTCCACCCCAAAAAACTGGAATACACCTTCTTTTCAAATCCACACAACACATACTCAAGGATAGACCACATGTTAGGCCACAAAGACAGCATCAATAAATTCAAGAGCATTGAAATCATCCCAAGTATCTTCTCAGACCACAGTGGAGTAAAAATAACTTTTAACAACAAACGGAAAATTATTAAAAGACATAGAATTTGGAAACTAAACAACATACTCCTTAAGAACCACTGGGTCAGACACTCACTCAAACAGGAAATTCAAATGTTCCTGGAAACTAATGAAAATGAAGACACAACCTATCAAAATATTTGGGGCACAGCTAAAACAGTACTGAGAGGGAAACTTATAGCTATACAATCACATATTAAACACCAAGAAGAAGCCCAAATGAACGAACTTACTACACACCTCAAGGACTTAGAGGAAGAGGAACAAAGGAACCCTAAAGCAACCAGAAGGACGGAAATCACTAAAGTTAGAGCAGAAATAAACAACATCGAAAATAAAAGAACCATACAAAAGATCAATGAAGCCAAATGTTGGTTTTTTGAAAGATTAAACAAAATTGACAAACCCCTAGCCAGACTCACCAAACAAAAAAGAGAGAAGACTCAAATTAATAGAATTGTAAACGATACAGGAGATATCACAACTGACACCACAGAAATCCAGAGAATTCTGCGAAACTTCTATAAAGAACTATATGCCACCAAGCTAGAGAATCTGGAAGAAATGGAACAATTCCTAGAAACCTATGCACTTCCAAAACTGAACCAAGAAGAACTACAAAATCTAAATGCACCAATCACAGACAAAGAAATTGAAACCGTTATTAAGAATCTCCCCAACAACAAAAGTCCTGGACCAGATGGCTTCACAAACGAATTCTACAAAACTTTCAGGAAACAGTTAATACCCATACTTCTTAAGCTATTCCATAAGATTGAAGAAACGGGAATACTCCCTTCCACCTTTTATGAAGCCAACATCACCCTGATACCAAAAGCTGATAGGGACAGAACAAAAAAGGAAAACTACAGACCAATATCTCTGATGAACATAGATGCCAAAATATTAAACAAGATCTTGGCCAACCGGATACAGCAACACATCAAAAAGATTGTTCATCATGACCAAGTGGGATTCATCCCAGGAATGCAAGGCTGGTTCAACATCCGTAAATCAATCAATGTCATTCATCACATCAATAAAAGCAAAGCCAAAAACCACATGATTATCTCAATAGATGCAGAGAAAGCCTTTGACAAAATCCAACACCCATTCATGCTCAAAACTCTACAAAAAATGGGAATAGATGGGAAATTCCTCAAGATAGTGGAGTCTATATATAGCAAACCTACAGCCAACATCATACTCAATGGAGAGAAGCTGAAAGCATTCCCCCTCAGATCAGGGACTAGACAGGGCTGCCCACTGTCACCGTTACTCTTCAACATAGTATTGGAAGTTCTTGCCATAGCAATCAGGCAAGAGAAAGAAATCAAAGGAATACAGATTGGAAGGGAAGAAGTCAAGCTCTCACTATTTGCAGATGATATGATAGTATACATAGAAAGACCTAAAGAATCCAGTAGAAAATTACTGGAAGTTGTTAGGCAATATAGCAAGGTATCAGGCTACAAAATCAATGTACAAAAATCAGTGGCATTTCTTTATGCAAACACTAAATCTGAAGAAGAAGACATCCAGAAATCACTCCCATTTACTGTTTCAGCAAAATCAATCAAATACCTAGGAATAAAGTTGACCAAAGAAGTGAAAGACTTGTATGCTGAAAACTATGAGTCGCTACTCATGGAGATAGAAACAGATACCAAGAAATGGAAAGATATCCCATGCTCATGGATTGGAAGAATAAATATCATCAAAATGAACATTCTCCCCAGAGCCATATACAAATTTAATGCAATACCCATCAAAGTTCCACCAAGCTTCTTTAAGAGAATAGAACAAACACTACAATCATTTATCTGGAACCTGAAAACACCTAGAATTGCCAAAAACATCCTAAGGAAAAGAAACAGAAATGGAGGCATCACACTCCCAGACCTTAAACTATATTATAAAGCCATCATCATCAAAACAGCATGGTACTGGAATAAAAATAGGCACACAGACCAGTGGAACAGAATTGAAAGCCCAGAAGTAAATCCCAACACCTATGGACATCTAATCTTTGATAAGGGGGCCCAAAGGATTAAATGGAAGAAGGAGGCTCTCTTCAATAAATGGTGCCGGGAAAACTGGGTTGAAACATGCAGAAGAATGAAATTGAACCACTCTATCTCACCAGAAACAAAAATCAACTCCAAATGGATCAAAGACCTAGATGTCAGACCAGAAACAATCAAATACTTAGAGGAAAACATTGGTAAAACACTTTCCCATCTACACCTCAAGGACATCTTTGATGAATCAAACCCAATTGCAAGGAAGACCAAAGCAGAAACAAACCAATGGGACTACATCAAATTGAAAAGCTTCTGCACATCCAAAGAAACTATTAAACAAACAGAGAGACCCCTCACAGAATGGGAGAAGATCTTCACATGCCAGACATCAGACAAGAAACTAATCACCAAAATATATAAAGAGCTCAGCAAACTTAGCCGCAAAAAAGCAAATGACCCCATCCAAAAATGGGCAGAGGAAATGAACAAAACATTCACCACAGAGGAGATCCAAAAGGCTAACAAACATATGAAAAACTGCTCTAGGTCACTGATTGTCAGAGAAATGCAAATTAAGACAACACTAAGATACCACCTCACTCCTGCAAGAATGGCATACATCAAAAAGGACAGCAGCAACAAATGCTGGAGAGGATGTGGGGACAGAGGAACCCTTTTACATTGCTGGTGGGAATGTAAATTGGTACAGCCTCTGTGGAGAGCAGTCTGGAAAACTCTCAGAAGGCTAGACATGGACCTTCCATATGACCCAATAATTCCTCTCCTGGGGTTATACCCCAAGGACTCCATAACACCCAACCAAAAAGAGGTGTGTACTACTATGTTCATAGCAGCACAATTCATAATAGCTAAAACCTGGAAGCAACCCAGGTGCCCAACAACAGATGAATGGCTGAGAAAGCTGTGGTATATATACACAATGGAATACTATGCAGCTATCAAGAACAATGAACCCACCTTCTCTGACCCATCTTGGACAGAGCTAGAAGGAATTATGTTAAGTGAACTAAGTCAGAAAGTTAAAGATGAGTATGGGATGATCCCACTCATCAACAGAAGCTGACTTAGAAGATCTGAAAGGGAAACTAAAAGCAGGACCTGATCAAATTGTAAGTAGGGCACCAAAGTAAAAACCCAGTGGTGAGGGGTAGACATGTAGCTTCCTGGGCCAGTGGGGGGTGGGAGTGGGCGGGAGGGATGGGTCACGGTCCTTTGGTGATGGGAATGGTGTTTATGTACACTCCTAGCAAAATGTAGACATATAAATCAGTAGTTAATTAATATGAGAGGGGGAAATCAATTGTATGTCTCAAAGGTTCTCAAAAGACAAACTTGAATCTTTTAAATAGATAGGCTACATATTTGATATGCGGACTCTCTCAAAAGCCTAGACCAAGTAGATTAGAAGCTTCCAATAGCACAGCTATATACAAGATACTGGGTACTGTACAGCAAACCATAACAAAGGGACTTTTCAAAGTTAACCCTATTAACAAATAATGTGATGATAATATTAACTATTGATTGTCTTTTTGAACCCTAAGACAGCAGGAACCTCACATCTTCACTATAGAGCCCCTACTTCCCTCAGTCCTGGCACCCTTGGATAGGGCCCACTTTCCCGTATGCATCTCTCAATCCAAACCAAATAATATTGCATCCGCCGATCACAACCTAACCAAAGCAATGATTGCCATCTCAACATGCTTCACCTCAGACTGTATCCAGAGACTTCACGTGTGGAATGACAACCCTTCAGCTTCATTACTCGGGTGAGACCTTTCCTTTAATAGTACACTCTAATTTCATCTCAGGTAGTTCACTTTCTAACAAAGTCCCATAACCTAGACATACAACAGTTTCTGTGAGAGAGAGCTTATGTTCACACGTATCCATAAACTACTGCAAAATATATACCTGAAAGCAGGATTACACTAGAGTTTGCAGTGAGTACCTCCCTAACACTTCCTCTCCACTATTCCAAACTTGGGATCCATGATTGCTCAACAAATTGTTTGGCTTTGTATGTTAACTCTCTTTTCAATCACCAGGTTCCAGATGCCACCAGGATGCTGACTACACTTCCCTGGATTGAAGACCCCACCAATGTGTCCTGGAGCTCAGATTCCCCAGAGACACACCTTACTAGGGAAAGAGAGAGGCAGACTGGGAGTATGGACCGACCAGTCAACGCCCATGTTCAGCGGGGAAGCAATTACAGAAGCCAGACCCTCTACCTTCTGCAACCCTCAACGACCCTGGGTCCATGCTCCCAGAGGGCTAGAGAATGGGAAGGCTATCATGGGAGAGGGTGGGTTATGGGGATTGGGTGGTGGGAATTGTGTGGAGTTGTACCCCTCCTACCTTATGCCTTTGTTCACTAATCCTTTCTTAAATAAAAAATTAAAAAAAAAAAAAAAGATTTCCTATTCTTTAACCCTCTGGGAGCATACAGACATGATGGGCCTAGACATCTCTGTTTTATTACTCCACAGAGTGAAAATATTTTTTTAAAAAATAGATTTTCACCAAATTCAAGCATGTGTTTTAAGCCTGGATTTAAGACAGATGATTTCAAAGCTAAAAGGTAAATACTGGGAGTTTGTTCAGAGATAGGAAGTTACCCTTCCTAGAAACTGGAAATTGTGTGAGGAAGCAGGCAATGGCATACCTGGGTGAGCACACCTGTTACCACGTTCAAAATCTTGGCTTTGAAACCCCACTTGCCTACCTTCAGGGGGACGTTTCACAAGCTATGAAGCAAGTCTGTAAGTGTTTATCTTTCTCTTTCCCTCTCCACCTCCCTCTCACCTCTCAATTCCTCTCCATCCTATCAAATAAAATATAAAGAAAAAGTATCAAGGAAAAGGTAAGGCACTGGAAATGAGAACTTAAAGACTTGTTAATTGGGAATGGCCCTCTCAGTGCTAGACATCACAAATAGAAAACGCCAAATTAATTCAGTGTAAACCGCAGTCAAAACACAAGAGCAATGCTGTAAATCATAAATACTACTTTGCAAGTTCTTCCCTGGACAATCTACACAGGAAGGAGGATTTGTTAATTAAGAGGTCATTAATGGCACTTAATGACCAGGTCACTTTGTGTCTGTGACTCTTTAGCCTCCACCCCCCCCCCCCAAAAAAAAAGAGCTATTAGAAGTCATAGGGATAAACCAGGTCCCATGTGATAGGGCATATGCACACATGTACACATAAATTAGGGCAAAATATATACCTAAAAGCAAAAGTGCACAATAGTCCGCAGTGAGCCAATAAATGAAGGAAGTAGAAAGACCTAAAAAGACACCATAAAGTTCATAATGAAATAGTGTCTACTTAGACTTAGATACCCTCCTTACCTACTTCCTATGATACTTCCCTCACTCACTCCAAAATTAACCTTATCAAAGTAAGGACTACAAAAGCTGAATAAAGGCAAGAGACTACTGGCATACTTTAACAATGACTCTTTAGTCACTATCAGGCCACCCCATCATCTGAGGCCCTAGTCGGGGAGTCCTGGGATACCCACACAGACACAAAGAGCCTAGACTTCAAATAGATCCCTCTCTCCATTGTCACTGGTCATCTCCATCAGAAACAACATAATGGACCCCTATGGGGGCCCCATAGGACCTTGCCCTCAATATGGATCAACAATGGTAGAGAATGTTCCATCCTCCAAAGGGGGGGGTGTGGATAACATACTCTAATACCTGAGGAAGATGAGTCCTGAAATAGGTACAACCTGGAATGTTCTGTTCCAACTCATGACCATAGAATGTGAGTTTGGATGTACAGGGATGCAGAGGTTACACAGGCATTAAAATTTCATCAATATTTGATATCAATAAATGTCAATGGCCTGAATTCACCTATTAAAAGGCACAGAGTAGGAAGATGGATCAGAAAACACAACCCAACAATATGCTGCCCACAGAAAACCCACCTAACTCCACAAGACAAATACAGACTCAAAGTGAAAGAATAGAAAATTATCAAACAGGCCAATGGCCCAGAAAAAATGGCAGGGACAGCTATTCTCATATCTGGCATTATAGACTTTAAAATAAATAAATTTAAAAAGATAGGGACGGATACTACTTAATGCTTAGAAGATCAGTCAATCAAGAGGACTTAATAATTATTAACATCTATGCACTCAATGAAAAGCCATCTAAATACATCAAACATCTACTGAAAAAGCTACAGCAATATATTAACAGCAACACAGTAAAACAGTAGGCGCCTTCAACACCCCACTCTCTCAGTCTGACAGACCTTCCAGGCAGTATATCAATAAGGCATGAGGGAGCTAAAAGGGGAGATAGATAAACTAGAACTATTGGACATTTTCAGTCATTCATACCAAGAAACTGGAATAAACATTTTACTCAAGTCCACATGGGTCAGACCATATGTTAGACCACAAAGACAGCATCAGCAAATTCAAGAACATTGAAATCATCCCAAGCATCTTCTCAGACCACAGTGAAACTAAACTAACACTTAACAATCAACAAAAGATTAGTAACAGTCCCAAAATGTGGAAGCTCAACAGTACACTACTTAACAACTACTGGGTCAAAGAGAAAATCAAGGAAGAAATCAAAATGTTTTGAGAGTTCAATGAAAATCAAGACACAAGCTATTGAAATATTTGGGACACAGCTAAGGCAGTACTGAGAGGGAAGTTCATAGCCGTACAAGCACACATAAGGAAACAAGAAAAAGAACAAATAAATAGCCTGATTGCACATCTTAGAGACCTAGAAGAAGAAGAATAAAGGAACACTAAAGCAACCAGAAGGACAGAAATAAATAAAGTCAGGGCAGAAATAAATAACACTGAAAATAAGAAAACAATACAAAAGATCAAAGAAAATAAATGTTGGTTCTTTGAAAAAATGAACAAAATCGACAAACCTTTAGCCAGACTCACAAAACAAAAAAGGGAGAAGACCCAAATAAATAGAATAGTAAATGAAAGAGGAGATATCACAACAGACACCGCAGAAATTCAACATATCATGTGAGGCTTCTATGAACAACTATATGCCACCAAGCTAGAGAACCTAGAAGAAATGGACAACTTCCTAGATACCTATAAACTTCCAAAATTAAGTAAAGAGGAATTAGATAACATGAACAGGCCCATCACAGCAAATGATTGAAACAGTTATCAAAAACCTCCCCAAAAATAAAAGTCCTGGACCAGATGGTTCTACAAATGAATTCTACAAAACCTTCAAAGAAGAACTAATACCTCTACTTTTAAAAGTCTTCCAGAAGATTGAAGACACTGGAATACTACCTGCCAGCTTCTATGAAGCCAACATCACTCTGATACCAAAAGCAGAAAGGGACACAACCAAAAAAGAAAACTACAGACCAATATCTCCGATGAACATAGATGCGAAAATATTGAACAAAATTCTAGCCAACCAGATACAGCAGTGTATTAGTAAGATTGTTCATCATGACCAAATGAGGTTTATCCCAGGCATGCAAGGTTGGTGTAATATACGTAAATCAATCAACTTGATCCACCACCTCAACAAAAGCAAGACCAAAAACCACATGGTCATATCAATAGACGCAGAGAAAGCCTTTGACAAAATACAATATCCCTTTATGATCAAAACACTACAAAAAATGGGAATAGATGGAAAAGTCCTCAAGATAGTGGAGTCTATATAGATAGCAAACCTATAGCCAACATCATACTCAATGGTGAAAAACTGGAAGCATTTACCCTCAGATCAGGTACTAGACAGGGCTGCCTACTATCACCAGTACTATTCAACATAGTGTTGGAAGTTCTTGCCATAATAGTCAGGCAGAAGCAAGGAATTAAAGGCATGAAGATTGGAAAACAAGAAGTCACACTCTCCCTATTTGCAGATGACATGGTAGTATACACAGAAAAACCTAAGGAATCCAGCAAGAAGCTTTTGGAAATCATCAGGCAATACAGTAAGGTGTCAAGCAAAAAAAATAATAACATTCAAAAGTGAGCATTCCTCTATGCAAACACTAAGCTAGAAGAAGTTGAAATCCAGAAATCAATTCATTTTACTATAACAACAAAAACAATAAAATACCTAACCAAGTAAGTGAAAGACTTGCATACTGAAAATTATGAGTTACTACTCAAGGAAATTGAAAAAGATACAAAGAAGTGGAAAGATATTCCATGTTCGTGGGTTGGAAGAATGAACATCATCAAAATGAATATACTACCCAGAGCCATATACAAATTTAATGCTATACCCATCAAGATCCAAAGCACATTTTTAGGAGAATAGAACAAATGCTACAAAAATTTATCTGGAACCAGAAAAGACCTAGAATTGCCAAAACAATCTTGAGAAGAAAGAACAGAACTGGAGGCATCACACTCCCAGTTCTCAAATTGTATTATAGGGCCATTGTCATCAAAACTGCTTGGTACCCAAACATGAATAGACACACTGACAGTGGAATAGAATTGAGAGCCCAGAAGTAAGCCCCCACACCTATGGACATCTAATCTTTCACAAAGGTGCCCAGACTATTCAATGGGGAAAGCAGAGTCTCTTCAACAAATGGTGTTGGAAACAATGGTTTGAAACATGCAGAAGAATGAAACTGAGCCACTATATTTAACCAAATATGAAAGTAAATTCCAAGTGGATCAAGGACTTGGATGTTAGACCAGAAACTATCAGATGCTTAGAGGAAAATACTGGCAGAACTCTATTCCACATAAATCTTAAAGACATCTTCAATGAAACGAATTCAATTACAAAAAAGACTAAGGCAAGCATAACCCTATGGGACTACATAAAATTAAAAAGCTTCTGCACAGCAAAAGAAACCACTACCCAAAACAAGAGACCCCTCACAGAATGGGAGATCTTTACATGTCATACATCAGACAAGAGTTTAATAACCAACTTATATAAAGAGCTTGCCAAACTCAACAAGACAACAAATAACCCCATCCAAAAATGGGGGGAGGACATGGACAGAATATTCACCACAGAAGACATCCAAAAGGCTGAGAAACACATGAAAAAATGCTCCTAAGTCTCTGGTTGTCAGAGAAATGCAAATAAAGACAATAATGAGATACCACTTCACTCCTGTGAGAATGTCATACATCAGAAAAGGTAACAGCAGCAAATGCTGGAGAGGGTGTGGGGTCAAAGGAACCCTCCTGCACTGCTGGTTGGAATGTAAATTGGTCCAACCTCTGTGAAGAACAGTCTGCAGAACTCTCAGAAGGCTAGAAATGGACCTACCTGGGAGTTAGAAAGTAGCGCAGTGGGTAAAGCGCACGTGGCGCGTAGCACAAGGACCGGCATAAGGATCCCAGTTTGAGCCCCGACTCTCCACCTGCAGGGAAGTCACTTCACAAAGGGTGAAGCAGTTCTGCAGTTCTCTCCCCCTTTCTGTCTTCCCTTCCTGTCTCCATTTCTCTCTGTCCTATCCAACAATAACGACATAAAAAAAAAAACCAACAACAACAATAATAACAACAATAAAACAAGGGCAACAAAAGGGAATAAATAAATATTTTTAGAAAAATTAAAAAGAAAATAAAAAAGAAATGGACCTACCCTATGATCCTGCAATTCCTCTCCTGGGGATAGATCCTAAGGAACCCAACACACCCATCGAAAAAGATCTGTGTACATGTATGTTCTTAACAGCACAATCTGTAATAGCCAAAACCTGGAAGCAACCCAGGTGACCAACAACAGATGAGTGGCTGAACAAGTTGTGGTATATATACACAATGGAATACTACTCAGCTATAAAAAATGATGACTTTACCATTTTCAGCCAATCTTGGATGGACCTTGAAAAAGTCAAGTGAAATAAGTCAGAAACAGAAGGATGAATATGGGATGGTCTCATGCTCAGGCAGAAGTTGAAAAACAAGATCAGAACAGAAAACACAAGCAGAACCTGAACTGGAATTGGTGCATTCCACCAAAGTGAAAGACACTGGGGTTTGGGGGTGCGGGGGAGAACACAGGTCCAAAGAGGATGATAAAGGACCTAGTGGGGGTAGTATTGTTTTATGGAAAACTGGCAAATGTTTTGCATGTAGAAACTATTGTATTTACTGTCGAATGTAAAACATTAATTCTCCAGTAAAGAAAATAAATAAATAAATAAAAATAAACATGAAGCACCTAGTGTATCCCAAAAGCAATTTGCCTTTATTAAATAATTTGATTCTGAGCCACCCATTATTAATCCATTTCACAGATGAGAAAATAGAAGCATAAAATTATGGAATAACTTGGCAAGTTATGAAGTGACAGAAATGAGATTTTTAACCCAGGGAGCCTGTCACCAGAGACTACTCTCTATACCATTGGGACAGTCATCCTCAATGATTCTTATATTCTCTTCCTCCCTATACATATTCATTTTTTGTGAGGTGTATATGAGTGTGTGTGTGTGAGAGAGAGAGAGATAATAATTATAGAGCCCATGATCTCATACATCCAAGTCATGTGCTCTACCGCTGAGTTACATGCCCTTCCCCATACTACACATATGTATTTGGGGGGGGAGGGGAGTGGAGGTGGGGCTCAGTTGCAACTTTACTTTTTTATCATTTTTATTAGGAGGTTAATGGTTTACAGTAAACTTATTGACACATAGGTACACTTTCTCATCTCCCCATGGTAAGTTACTATAAAATGCTCTCACACCCAACTTAGATCCTTTTCTACCATCATGCACCAAGACTAATACCCTCCCCACGCCCTCTGTTTCCCTTCTTCCCCCCGGACTCCTTTGCTTTGATGTGATATACTATACCCTGTCTGAGTTCAGTTTGTGTTTTCCCTTTCTGTCCTTGTTTCGTAAATTCCACTTATAAGTAAGATCGTCCTCATTTTTTGGCTTATCTCACTTAACTAAATTCCTTCAAGTTCTATCCAATATCAGGCAAAGGAGGTGATTTCATCATTTTAAACAGCTGAGTAGTATTCCAATGCACTCATAAATCTTTGGATTAAATTCCCAAATAGAAACAAGCCCAAAGTGCCAGGAACTAAAGGCAAGTCTAAAAGGGAGTAACAGGGAGCAGGAGACAAGGTTCACTTTGGTGGTAGCTTAAGCACACAAACCTAATTAACTCGACAAGTAATTCCACTGGGGTTCAGATCAAGAAATCTACAGGTACAGAACAAGCTTTGCCTTACCTGACCACTATGGTAGTTCTGTTGAGAGAATAGTGCTCAAAAGAACTCATAGATTGGCAATCCTAGATCTCTGGTCACATAGCAGCATTATCCATATGACAAAAACACATGAAATAGCAACCCATTTACAGATTTTTTAAAAGTTGATAAAATGTTGAAAGATTTTTACCTCATTCTTCTGAGATAGGCCTGACACATGTTCTAACCACCTTTGCTATTCTCTGCTGAAATGGTACAGGGTGACCAGTGATTTGTTCCTGTGATACTAGATCAATGGCTTGCATCTTTCCTCTGCTTGGTGTACTTATTAGCAACAACACATTTTCTTAAGCGTAACTCAAATGAGATTTTTTTCCCCTCATTCCCTTCAGTACTAAACAATAACATTTTTGCCATTTGGCCAATCTGCTAAGTACATGGC
The DNA here is from genome assembly GCF_950295315.1 of Erinaceus europaeus. NCBI lineage: Eukaryota > Metazoa > Chordata > Mammalia > Eulipotyphla > Erinaceidae > Erinaceus > Erinaceus europaeus. Next base: position 51,071,743 of record NC_080170.1, on the reverse strand, counting down.
ATTGTCCTAGGGAGAGAAAACCAGTTTAATAAAAATGGAAAGCAGCGTGAGTCTTCAGTATAAACTTAAACTGGACTTAAACACTTAACTAGTGCAACCATGTTTACTGTTGAATAATTGGACTTCTCTTTCTTTCTTTGTTCTCGAGAATATCAAAGAAACAAAGAATGATCAAAGAAGTAATAATTAACAAGAGTAATGGCTTACCTCATACTTTTTTGTTAGAAAATTTAAATAGGGGGGTGGTGATTTCAGGTTCTGTTACATGATAATAAAGGAAGGGCTGGGCTGGAGGTGAGTGTTCTGCAGAAAACTGAGAGATTTCAGACATATAAAACAACTGTATTTATAAATTATAAAAACAACTGTGTTTACTGTAAACTGTTAGCCCCCCATAAAAATACTTTAAAACAAGAGTAAAATAATCTGCTTTATTATGTACATTTTATTTAACCAAATTCTTAATGTTTCCAATTATTAGGCACCCATCATCTGTATGTACCAATCTATATCTATCCTCTACCTAAATATCTATCATCTCTTTCATCTATTTGTTTATCCATCTATTTGTAGATATAGATGTGAATGATACATTTCTCTCTTAACACAAACACACACACTACTTTTTCAATAATTTTGCAAGAAGGGAATAGTTTATACATGGTCACCTTAGCAAATGAAAATTTCAATACTTAAGTGTTATGTAATTCTTCATAAATATTGTTCATGGTAGTTGATGTGGTTATTAACTATTTATAAGTTATTTTATAAGTCTCTAGATATGTATTCACTTACTTTTTTAGAAATTAAATTTAGAATTTCCACAGTATGTAAAGCCCAACAAGTCAACTATCTTTAACTTAATGTGGAGTATACAAAAAGAGTTTTAAAAAAATAGAGAGCAATTTTGATAGTTAAAATACTTTAACCATTTTCAACCACTATTTATCTCAGCTACCCACTCAAATGAGGAAATATGAAATATTATGAATTTTTATCATTTCAAACCCCAAGAATTGGAACCAAAGTCATCCATTGTTGTATAAATGATTCTTGCTTTCCTAGCCCACTTTTTTAAAATTCCTGTAGCCTCCCTCTCAACTATCTGTAGCTCATCTCAAAACATCACAGTTGCACTATCTTATACTCCCATTTAGAATCAAGTTCTGTTTATTTCCCTCTAATGGCTCAAAAGTCAACTTTTTCCTTCTTTCCATAAAGCTAAACTCAGAACACCTTTCCAACAGGCACCTGGTAAACTGTTAGAACTCTGTCCTTACTGATTCCCATTTGTCACTTTCCATCCATTTCCTTTCTTGTCCTAGACACCACCCACCCATGTAGTCTGGGTATAATGTGTCATCCAAAAAACTCAAAAAGCTCAAAAAACTCCAGTGATTTCTTCTTCTGGTAGAAATAAGCCCCCAGTTCACTCATCCCTCATGAGAAGGTTCTAATATGATAAATCCACCTCTCCTAACTCATCTCTCAATACTCAGCATCAGAAAAATGATGTGTTTTTCACCTTATATCTGCAGTGTCCACCATACAAGCCTTCTAACCTTTACTTGTGCAGTTCTGTCCGATTAGATCTCTCACTTCTCTGTGTGAGACCAAACCCCATGCACCCTACTTTTCACATCAAACCTTAAGTCCTCTTTTCTAGGAAACATGCCCTAAATAAAACATTTCAGTTTTCTGAGAACTAGGGCAGATTTCTCAGAGCACCCTCAAGGACTCTGAATTACACGTCTTCAGTTCTGTTCAACAAAGATGAAGTGATGTGTCATCATGAACTTAGTCCTGTGCTAGTTAGTATCTGGGGACAAGGAAAATGAACAGAAGCCTATGTTGACTGGAGGTGGTAGGCACACAAATGTATCATTTGGAGGTAAACAGAGCAGTGAGAGTGAGAAGGGACATTTCATCCAATCAGGAGTTCAGGGAAATCCTCTCAGAAGAGACAGCATGTGATGGGAATATTAAGAATATGTGAAACAGCTATAAAGACAAGGAAAAGTTGAAAAGGAATTTGAGACAAAGAGAAAAAAGTAAAGAGACCTAAACAGTGGAAGCTGAAAGCATCATCAGAACGAATTTGAACAAGAACTAGGGATGAACAGACAGGAAGCAACTGGAGAGCAATTCAGGCAAGATGGTTCTGTGAACTATCTTGAGAAGCTTTATGTGTAAATGTTAAGGAGCCACTAGGCACTGATAATGATTAAGCAAGGAAGTTAAATGATTGTATTTTAATGATGAATGAGTGGGTAAAGATGTGGTCTATATACACAGTCAACTACTACTTGGCTTAAAGAAAAGAAGAAATCTTACCATGAAGATGAACTCTTATCAAGTATGGATAAAAAAAAATAGTCAAAGAGAAAAACAAATACCAGATGATCTCACTTAAATTTGAGTTTTTTTTTTTTTTTAAAAAAAAAAAAAGCAAGGAAACACATAAAGCCAATCCAAAATGAACCCTTGGTTAGGAATCACAGACCTGAGGTTTCCAAAAGAAGAGGATATGAGGACATAAAAGTGAGGGGGTATAATGGATAGTGGCAGAGGGATTTTGGTATTTAGTGGTGGTTAGGGTATGACAACTACTTTTGAACAGGCATGGAAAAGCACTCCTGGGCAGGGGTAGATAGCATAATGGTTTTGCGAAGACACTCTCATGCCTGAGGTCTCCCATCCCACCACAAGCCAGAACTGAACAGTGCTCTGGTAAGAATAAAAAAAGAAAAGAAAGGAAGAAAGAAAGAAGGAAGGAAGGGAAAGCATTCCTGAAGCATGATTTAAATGAATAGTTCCTCGATAAAAGATATTTTTAAATGAATTTTCTAGAATACTCACTCTACATAGTAGAGATTGATTTACAGGAATCAAAATAAAGGAGATTCCAGGTCAAATATTCCAGGCAAAACATAATAAGATCTCTCCAAGAGGACACTGGTATGAGGCATGGAGCTAAGAAACATATTTTTCAAAGGCATTTTGAAGCTAAAACCACTAGCTCTTAAAGATTGCAGAGATATGTAAGAATCAAGGAAATTAGAAGTCTCATATGAACCCTAGGTCTCTGGTTTGGGCAACTGGCAATGAAACTAGAAATAAACTAAGTGTCACAGTCCATTAGGGAATTGGTGATTAGGCCCAAGGTGATGAGTAGAGGATGACAATAAGGATAGTTTGGGAATGCAGACATGTGAAACTAGAAATCATATGTAAGGTCAAAGTTAAAGATAAAAACTTGGCACTGATCATCATTCTACTGACAAAATAATAATAATGAAGAGTCTGAAAGCAAAGTATGCACAGGAAGTAATAAAACCTTTGGGGTATTGACAGGACTTTAGGTATACCAGAGTTTAATGTATTCCAGGAAAAGGAAAAAGAGGTTGGGTGCTGGGTTGTGGTGCACCCAGTTAAGCACATATTACCTTACACAAAAAATCAGATTCGAGCCCCAACTCCCAACCTGCTGGGGGAAGGGGGGGGAGGGACACTTCACAAAGAGTAAAGCAGGTCTACAGGTATCTATTTTTCTCTCTCCCTCTCCACCTCCCCTTTCTTTCTCAATTTCTCTCTGTCCTATCCAATAAAGAAGAATGAAAAGAAAAAAGGATGGGAGGGAGAGGAAAATGGGGAGAAAGGGAAGGGGCTTCTGGAGGCAGTGGATTTAGAGTGCTGGCATTGAGCCCCAGTGATAATGCTGGTGGGGAAAAAAGGAAGGAAAAAAAGAAAGTAGAAAGAAGGAAAGAGGGGGTCGGGTGGTAGTGCAGGGTTAAGCACACATAGGACTGGCCTAAGGATCCCAGTTTGAGACCCCAGCTTCCTACCTGCAGGAGGGTCACATCACAGGTGTTGAAGTAGGTCTGCTGGTGTCTATCTTCACTCCCCTTTCTGACTTTCTGTCCTCTCTCGATTTCTCTCTGTCCTATCCAACAACAACAACAATAAACAACAAGAGCAGCAAAAGGGAAAAAAATGTCCTCCAGGACCAGTGGATTCATAGTGCAGGCACAGAGCCCCAGCGATTGCCCTGGAAAAAAAAAAAAAAGAAGAAGAAGAAGAAAGAAAGAGAGAAAGAAAGAAGGAGGGAAAGAAAGGAAAAAAGAAAAAGGAAGGAAGGAAGGAAGAGTTCATAACCATCAGAAAGGAGTGGTCAGAGGAAGAAGAGAAAGGATGTGAGGACAGACTGAAATCAAGGAAAAATGTGGGCCAGAGAGTTTCAGGATGGCAAGGAGTGAGAGAGCATCCTCTAGTGTAGCATCACCAGCAACCATCAGAAGAGAATGCAGGCTTCACACTGGGATAGACTAGAAAGTAAATGGATTACAATTTAGCTGAAAAGGTCAAATTTACTTCAATGAATGAATTAAAGTCTGCTGAGATGGAGGGAAAAGGGGATGAAAAAGGAAGGAGAGGGACTGTAGGAGCAAGACAGGCAACTCAAGCTAAAGAAAAGTTTATTTCAGAGGCACACAGTAAACAGGTAGTCATTGTTAACTTTGTTGTTTTAAAGAGAACAGAAGAAAAACATTTAAAACCACATAGTGCAGTACTCAGAAACCTCTTTCAGTCTCAAGATAAGAAGAGAAATAAAATCACACTACTTTAGCATAGTAGTAGGTCTTTGTTTGCTATACCAGAAACACAGAGATAGGTCAGTCCTCTTCTAGGGTATCTCCACTTTCACTGTGATTTCATGGAAACTGAGCTCCCTTTCTGAGAGGAGCCATCATGCCATCATGTGACCACATTTGAGAAAAACATTTTTCTCAGGTTTTTGGTTTTTGGTTTCTCCTACAGCTAGGTTATAGGCTGAATTGCAGAAAAGGAAAGCCCTGCAGCTGAAAGTGGCATGAGTGAGACAAGTGGAAACATGGGAAGGAAACAGAGACACAGGGTGGCAGGAGCAGACTGCATGGCTGTGGCACCTTCCAGAATGTTACCTAAATCACACATGAGGTCTGCTAGACAGTCTACAAGTAAAACACAGAAAGACATTGTAGAATTACCTCATGGTGCAGGACAAGATGTAAAAATATATATATTGGAATCTATTCAAGTTATACAAATTAACCAAAATGGACCTCTCAGGATCTCAGGCTCAAAAGATGATACATAATAAAAGAAAAGATGATACTCATGTCAGGGTCAACAAGCCAGTGATTCCCTGGCATCATGACAAGAAGGACTTAAATGTGCATGTGTGGATGACAGCAGAGAACACACTGCACCATGCCATGCTGGATGCCGGCTTCCTCACACACAGCAGACCACAGGAGCCACTGCCCAAGGGAAAAGTGGGACTGTAACCCTGAGGTCCCTGTGCAACAGGAGTCCCTCAAAATCTTTCTCCATCTAATGATAAAATAGAGTTCAAAATGAGGTTCAGCTATATGTTCATAAATAAAACCCTCTCATGCATGGGAATTAGGAGGTAAAGACAGAGAGGTCTTTGAAGATGAAAAAGCAAAACTGAGAACTCTTACCCCATGAGCTTAGGTTTCACAGAGCAATGGGCAGAAACTGAAACCAACAGACATTTCTGTAAAAGTTCACCTCCTTGAGCCCCACCACCCAGCAAAAGTTCTCAAATAATATGAAATAAATCAGGGGTTCCTCCCCACCACCACACTGTGAAGGGCAGAGCACACCTGCCAGACTCATGCACACAGTACCCTCAAAGTAGCACCACTAAAACCACTAGGGAAAGGGCTGAACATCTCTTGCCCCACTTCTCTGAAGCTCCACAGTCTGCCACGTGAATGACAGTATGGACTTGGGCTGCCCCAATACTCTTAAAACGATGGGGGAAGTGACACTGAGTGACTTCTCTATCAGAGAGATGAGTAATTCTGTCAAAAAGTATATGGTATCCTGGCCCTAAGAGCATAACACCTCCCCCATTGAAACAGTGAGCCAGCAACAAATAGCAAATGTCACAAAATACAGATGTCTTTTCTCTGTGGAGGTTTGGGGAGAGGAGGCAGCTGAGTGCAGAGGGCTGAAAAGTCACACTGTATAAATCTCCAAAGGTTTGAAGGCAAGTAAAACTGTGCAACCCTACTTGCTGACTGCATAATAAATTCTCTCATATAGACTTTATCTCATGTAAATGAGTGTAGTGATCAACTCTGTTAACAATGCAGACACTGAGATCAAAAGGGGTACCAGAGGACATACACACGCACACATATGCATGTGCACATGTGCACACACATACTCTGCACTTTTAAAAGATAATATTGTGTCCTTTAGGACAAAATGGATGGAACTGAAGATGATTATGCATTTTGAAGTGAGGAAAGAAGTAAAATAAAGCTATTAGATAGTTTTGTTCATATGTGAAATATAGGGAATTGAAACACTTGAACCTGCAAAGAGAAAAAAATACTATCTCAAGACTTAGTGAGGAGGCGGGTAAAGTGTGGAACTATACCCCTGTAGTCTTATAATCTTATAAGATACTATTAAATCACTAATGTAAAATAATGAAAGTTTTAAAAGTGAGAAAAAATATTCACTAGTCATAGTCTGACAAAGAGTGAGTATCCAGAATAAAATTGTCTTAACTACTCAACAATGAAAAGAAAATTACAATATCACCCAGACATTTCTCTAAAGATGCTACTGAATTGCCCAACAAGCACATGATATGATGTTTAACAATATTTATCATTAAGAAAATGCAAATCATATTAGATACCATTTACTTTTCATTGGGATGAATAAAAACAAAAAGGCAGAAAATAACAAGTGTTGGTAGCAATGTGGATGAATTAGAACTTTCACTATTGATGGGGTTGTTATAAAGCAGTTCAGTCATTTTTCTAAATCATCTGAACAGAGTGGCCCAGAAATTCCACTCCTAAATATACACTAAGAGAAATGAACACACATTTCCATGCAAAAACATGCATGAGAGTGTTGACAGGAACACTATTCATTGTAGTCAAAAAATGGAATCAACCCAAATATAATGAATAAATAAATATGATGTCATATAACTCTACTGTGGGACTATTAATCATTACCTAAGAAGAAATGAAATACTGCCACACCCTATGATGAATGGATGAGCCTTGAGGACATGAGGCTGACAAAAGTCATAGGCTAGAAAATAGCTCAACCCATAAATATACATGTGTGATATTCCATTTCCCAGTTTGATATCTACTCAGTGGTACTATGGCTTCTTTCTCTCTAATAAGTAAATATTTTTAAAATATGCCAGTCATAGATAAAGAAGATATGGAATATATACCCAATAGAATACTACTCTATAATTTCAAAAGATGATATTATACCTTTCAAGACACTACTGAATGGTTTCATTCATATGTGGAATAGATAATTGCACATACACAAAAAAGGAGTAGCCAAACTGTCCCGAAGACTGTGAGAAGTATGGTAGTAGGGGTTAGGGGGGAATAAACCTTTAGTGATGTGTATGGTATGGAACTATACCACTGTAATATTATAGTCTTGTGAATTGTTATTGAATCCCTAATAAAAATTCATATTAAGTTGTTTAAAAAGAAGCCAGTCACAAAAGACCACATCCTGTTTTACTCCACGTACATGAGATATCAAGTACAGTAAACCCACAAGGATGGAAAGCAAATGTGTTTCTAGGGACTGGGAGAAAGGACAAATGTGGAGTGACTGCTAATATGTTGGGTGCTTTTGTTGCTGTTGTTGTTGTTTTTGGAGGTGATTAAAATGTTCTGGAATTAGAAAGTAGTCATAGAAAAATACATCAAAAACAGTATACTTAGTAACAACAACAAAATAATTTTAAAAAACAGAGCAAGGGCATGGACAAAAAATTAGACTGAGGAAAGGGCAACAGACATATGAGAAAGTGCCCAAGGTCACTAATTATTGAATAAATTCAAATAAAGATGACAATGAGATACCACTTTATACATGTGATAATGCCATACATCAAAAAGGATAGGAACAAGTGTTGTTGAAGATGCAGGGTGGGGGAGGTGGAAGAAGGGGATACTTTTCAGTGCTGGTGGGGATATAAATTGGTCTAATCCATATGGAAAACAGCCTATTTCTCAAAACACTAGAAATGGACCTACCATATGACCCAGCAATTTCTCCCTCAAAGGAAATGAAAACATCTATTAGACAAGATCTGTGTACACCTATGTTCATAGCAGCACAATTTGTAATAGCCAAAACTCAGAAGCAACCTAGATGTCCAACAACAGGTGAGTGAATAAGAAAATTGTGGTATAGGATATCTGGGGGTGTGGCCAAGGAGCAATAACAGAAAACTCATACCCAGACAAAAACATCTTAAAAAAAAAAAAGGAAAGAAAGAAAAGAGAAAAACCCAGAACTCTTGGTCTCAAGCCACTAGCAGCTACATCCACACCAACCATTGGGGGCCTGGAAGTGGGAATTGGGAAAAATAATGAAAAACAGATGAAACCACTTTTAAATATCCAACATCCATCGCAGGCTTATTATAACTGGAACTGAGTAACAGCGAAAACTACCCCTGCCACCCCCACACCAATAACACCTAGAAAAAATATAATCACAGCACCACCTTCCAGTTGAACAAAAACAAAACCCAACCAAATCATGGAAGTAAGCACAGTACATCAAAAGGACTTGGGACATGTCTGAGTTTGAATTCAGGAAGCTAATAATTAAAGCAATTACATAACATAATTACTTCAGCAATAACATAGAAATGCAAATTAAGGAAACCAGGGATTTCTTCAACAAAGAGCTGAAAATGTCATACAGAGAACTAAAAAAAAAACAAAAACTTGGAAATAACAGCACAAAAGCCTGTATAAGAGGTCTTCTATCTAGAGTAAACAAGCTAGAGGAAAAACTAGCAGGGCTGGAGGACAAAACCATCATACTTGGAGTGAAAAGGAGCTGAAGAAGAAAGGTTCACACAATGGAATGTTACTCAGCTGTTAAAAATGATGAAGTCATCTCTTTTTAGAATGGAACTTAAAGACATGTTAAATAACTTTGCAAGGGTAGGACAAATATCAAATCATCTCACTTGTAGATGCAACTTTAAGAAATAAGGCCAGAGGAAGAAAGAGAGGAAGGGGAAGTAAATATTCTAGAGGAAATTATAGAAGAAAACTTCCCAAACCTGAATAATAGAAAGGACATCAAGATTCAAGAGGCCCAGAGAGTTCCAAACAGAATCAACCCAGACCTAAAGACACCAAGACACATCATAGTCACAATGAGAAGGAGTAAGGATAAAGAAAGGATCCTAAAGGCTGAAAGAGAGAAACAAAAAGTCACATACAGGGGAAAACCCATAAGATTATCTGCAGACTTCTCCACTCAAACTCTAAAAGCCAGAAGAGAATGGCAAGACATCTATTGAGCCCTGAATGAAAAAGGGTAATATATCCTGCTAGACTTTCATTCAAACTAGATGGAGGGATCAAAACCTTCTTAGACAGACAACAGTTAAAGGAGACAACCATCACCAAACCGGCCCTGAAAGAGGTTCTAAAAGACCTCTTATAAACAAGAACATCACTATAATACTTGCAATATATCAGAGCAAACAAAAATTTGTTGAACAATGGCACTACAATACATTAAATCCATAATAACAATAAATGTCAATGGCTTAAACTCACCCATCAAAAGGCACAGAGTTGGGGGATGGATCAGAAAACACAGCCCAAACATATGCTGCTTGCAAGAATCCCATCAGACACAACAAGATAAACACAGAACTAAAGTGAAAGGATGGAAAACTATCATACAGGCTAATGGACCACAAAAAAAGGCAGGAACAGCCATTCTCATCTCAGACACAATAGATTTTAAATTAATAAAGTAATAAAAGATAGGCAAGGACATTACATAGTGATTAGAGGATCAATCAGCCAAAAAGACTTAACAATCATTAACATCTATGCACCCAATGAGGGACCATCTAAATACATCAAGCACCTACTGAAAGAATTTAAAAAATAAATCAATAGTAATACAATAATAGTGGGAGACTTTAATACCCCACTTTCACACTTAGACAAATCAACAAAGCAGAGAATCAACAAAGATACAAGAGAATTAAATGAAGAGATTGACAGACTAGACCTCTTGGACATTTTCAAAGTCCTTCACCCCAAAAAACTGGAATAAAACTTCTTTTCAAATCCACATAACACATACTCAAGGATAGACCACATGTTAGGCCACAAAGACAGCATCAATAAATTCAAGAGCATTGAAATCATCCCAAGTATCTTCTCAGACCACAGTGGAGTAAAACTAACATTTAACAACAAACAGAAAATTATTAAAAGTCACAGAATTTGGAAATGAAACAACATACTCTTTAAGAACCACTGGGTGAGACAGTCACTCAAGCAGGAAATTCAAATGTTCCTGGAAACAAATAAAAATGAAGACACAACCTATCAAAATATTTGGGACACAGCTAAAGCAGTACTGAGAGGGAAACTTATAGCCATACAATCACATATTAAACAACAGGAAAAAGCTCAAATGAATGACCTTACTGCACACCTCAAGGACTTAGAGGAAGAGGAACAAAGGAACCCTAAAGCAACCAGAAGGACGGAAATCAGTAAAATTAGAGCAGAAATAAACAACATCGAAAATAAGAGAACCATACAAAAGATCAATGAAGCCAAATGTTGGTTCTTTGAAAGATTAAACAAAATTGACAAACCCCTAGCCAGACTCACCAAACAAAAAAGAGAGAAGACTCAAATTAATAGAATTGTAAACGATGGCAGAGATATCACAACTGACACCACAGAAATCCAGAGAATCATACGAAACTTCTATGAAGAACTATATGCCACCAAGCTAGAGAATCTGGAAGAAATGTAACAATTCCTAGAAACATATGCACTTCCAAAACTTAACCAAGAAGAACTATAAAACCTAAATGTACCAATCACAGACAAAGAAATTGAAACTATTATTAAGAATCTCCCTAACAACAAAAGTCCTGGACCAGATGGCTTCACAAATGAATTCTACAAAACTTTCAGGAAACATTTAGTTCCCATACTTCTTAAGCTTTTCCATAAGATTGAAGAAACAGGAATACTCCCTTCCACCTTCTATGAAGCCAACATCACCCTGATACCAAAAGCAGATAGGGGAAGAACAAAAAAGGAAAACTACAGACCAATATCTCTGATGAACATATATACCAAAATATTAAACAAGATCCTGACCAACCCGATACAGTAGTATATCAAAAAGATTGTTCATCATGACCAAGTGGGATTTATCCCAGGAATGCAAGGCTGGTTCAACATATGTAAGTCAATCAATGTCATTCACCACATCAATAAAAGCAAAAACAAAAACCACATGATTATCTGATGCAGAGAAAGCCTTTGACAAAATCCAACACCCATACATGCTCAAAACACTACAAAAAATGGGAATAGAATTCCTCAAGATAGTGGAATCTATATATAGCAAACCTACAGCCAACATCATACTCAATGGACAGAAGCTGAAAGCATTCCCCCTCAAATTGGGGACTAGAAAGGGCTGTCCATTATCACCATTACTCTTCAACATAAGAATTGGAAGTTCTTGATAGCAACCAGGCTATGGCAAGGGAATAAGTCAAGCTCTCACTATTTGCAGATAATATGATAGTATACATAGAAAAACCTAAATAATCCAGCAGAAAGCTACTGGAAGTTATTAGGCAATATAGTAAGGTGGCAGGCTATAGAAGCAATGTACAAAAATCAGTGGCATTTCTTTATGTAAACACTAAATATGAAGAAGACATTCAGAAATCACTCCATTCACTGTTGCAGCAATCTCAATAAAATAACTAGGAATAACGCTGAACTTAAGTGAAAGATTTGTATACTGAAAACTATGAGTCACTATTCAAGGAAATAGAAAATAATACCAAGAAATGGAAAGACATCCCATGCTCATGGATTGGAAGAATAAATATCATCAAAATGAATATTCTCCCCAGATCATATACAAATTTAACGCAATACCCATCAAAGTGCCACCAAGCTTTTTTAAGAGACTAGAACAAAAACTACAATCATTTATCTGCAACCAGAAAACAACCAGAATTGCCAGAACAATCTTGAGGAAAGAAACAGAAATTGAGGCATCACACTCCCAGATTTTAAACTATAGTATATGGTGATCATTATCAAAACAGCCTGGTACAGGAACAAAAATAGGCACACAGACCAGTGGAACAGAATTGAAAGCCCAAAACTAAACCCCCACACCTATGGACATCTAATATTTGATAAGGGAGCCAAAGTATTAAATAGAGGAAGTTCTCTTCAATAAATGGTGCTGGAAAAACTGGGTTGAAACATGCAGAAGATTGAGACTGAACCACGTTATCTCACCAGAAACAAAAGTCAACTCCAAATGGATCAAGGACCTGGACGTTAAATCAGAAACTATCAAATACTTAGAGGAAAAGATTGGTGGAACACTTTCCCACCTATACCTCAAGTACATCTATGATGTTTCGAACCCAATTGCAAGGAAGATTAAAACAAAAACAAACCAATGAGACTGCATCAAATTGAAAAGCTTCTACACAGCCAAAGAAACTATCACACAAACAGAGACCCTCACATAATGGGAGAAGATCTTCACAAGCATTACATCAGACAAGAGACTAATAACCAAAAAATACAAAGAGCTCAGAAAACTTAGCAACAAAAAAAGCAAATGACCCCATCCAAAAATGGGCAGAGGATATGAACAGAACATTCACTACAGAAGAGATCCAAAAGGCTAACAAACACATGAAAAATTGCTCCAGGTCACTGATTGTCAGAGAAATGCAAATAAAGACAACACTGAGATACCACTTCACTCCTGTGAGAATGGCATACATAATAAAGGACAGCAGCAACAAATGCTGGAGAGTCTGTGGGGACAGAGGAATCCTTCTGCACTGTTGGTGGTAATGTAAATTGGACCAACCTCTGTGGAGAGCAGTCTGGAGAATTCTCACAAGGCTAGACATGGGCCTTCCATATGACCCAGTAATTCCTCTACTGGGGATATACCCCAAGGACTTCATAACACCTAATCAAAAAGATATGTGTACACCTATGTTGATAGCAGCACAATTAGTAATAGCTAAAACCTGGAAGCAATCCAGATGCCCAACAACAGATGAGTGGCTGAGAAAGCTGTGGTATATACACACAATGGAATAGTATGCAGCTATTAAGAACAATGAACCCACCTTCTCTGACCCATTGTGGATGAAGCTAGAAGAAATTATGTTAAGTGAGTTAAGTCAGAAAGACAAAAATGAGTATGGGATGATCCCACTCATAAACAGAAGTTGAGAAAAAAACAGGAAAACTCAAAGCAGAATTAGACTGAGTATGGAGTAGAGCACCAAAGTAAATATCTCTGGGTTGAGGGAAAGGGTGGTTGTTCAGCTTCACTAGTGGGGGTGGGGAGGTTGAAATGGGACACAGTCTTTTGGTGGTGGGAATGGTGTTTATGTACACTCCTTTTATTATTTCCTCTTGAATGTTTACTTCCCCTTCCTCTCTTTCTTCCTCTGGCAGGCCAATTATATGAATGTTCCTTCTTTTTAGATCATCCCACGTCTCTATTGTTGTTTTCAGTGCCATTCAATCTCATCTTGAGCTCTATTACTTCTTTCTTATTTTTCTCTAGCGCATCCTCTGTCTGGCTAATTCTGTTTTCTGCTTCTGTTAGTCTGCTTTCTCTTCCATCAGGTTCTTTCTTCAGTTCAGTTATAGTATTAACTTGTTCTGCTAATTGGCTTTTTAGTTCAGCTATTGCAGCTTTCAGTTCTTTAATTACCTCAATGTAGCTAGTATTTTCCTTGAGGGTCTTATCTGTTGTTTCCCTGATTCTGATAGCCCTTTCCTCCATAGTTGTCTTCATTTCTGTGATTATTAGGTTTACTATTTCTTGCATGCTTTTCTTATCTATAGTTACTTCTGACTGATTTGGAGTTTCTTCTGGGCTCCTGTCTTGATTCATTGTGGTAGCAGTTTTATTTGCTCTTGATTTAACAATTTTTTTATTGATGTGGTTTTTATTTTTCTGTTCTGTTGTTCTCCAGTTGTGTTTTGAGTACAAGCCGTGCTATACTAAATACCTTTATGACAAATGCAGTCACCAACCTCAGAAATTACAATAATAGTAACTGAAGCAAGGATTGAAGCAGTTTAACCAATGCCAATTAGCCAAACAATGCCTCCAGTCCAAGAAAAAATAGCAGCCAAATCCAAATGAAAAAGAAAGGAAAAGAGGGAAAGCAAGAATAGACAATTATGCAAATCTACTATCCACTGTAAATTCTAGGGATAGCAAAAGGAGAAAGGGAGGGAGAAAAGAGAGATGCACAGAGAATCCACTCTGAATCAGATTTCTTCCCCAAAATAATTCACAAATGAGTATCAGTGAAATCAGAAAGCAGAAGAAGGAAGAAAAGAAGACAATAATGAGAAAAAAAAGGCAATGAAAGGAAAGAGGATTTTTTTTTTTAATTAGCTAGGAGGAGGGCAAAAGGGGAGAGTGGATGGAAGAGGTATAGTAAAACAAGTTCCTCTCCCAATGGATAGGACACCCATCACCTAGCAATGGAAAAAATAATAACAGTTAATTTTGGTCAACCTGAAGAAGTAGAGGGGGGGAAGGACACGTGTATATATAATAGTAATAATAAAATAGAATAGAGCAAGAAAAAAACTCTAAAAGTCAGTCCGCAGCTTAGATGGCTCCAGATTGGCTCAGGCAGCCTGAGCATAGACAGCCAATTGTTAAAAAAACAAACAAACAAGAAAAAAAAAAAAACCTCCAGGTAGTCTTTCCCAGGCAGAGGTGAGACTCTGATTAGTCAGATATTTTGTCACTCAAATAGAGCTCCAGCTACTTAGAAAAAAGAGAGAGAGAAGGAAATCAAAAAGGAAAAGGATTGGAATGACACCACTGGTGAGACAGGAATCTTATTAAAGATAAAAGCTCAGCGGGGAGCCTGCTACTAGCAGCTCTCCAGCCCCTGGGGTCTTGTTATGGGGTGGGGGGGGAAGGGATGCGCTTCAGAAATAATCAAAAGATTTCCTTTCTTTTTCCTCCATTTCTAACCCAAGACTGAGCTATAGGACCCTTCCTTGATGTCATACTTAGGACCCCTTATTCACCAACCTGCTGATGCCCCAGTATCAGTCTCAGTCTGAGCGCACGCCAGCAGCTGCCTCCAAGTTGCCATCTTGGCTCTGCCTGTACACTCCTATTAACTTGTAGTCATATAAATCACTATTTAATTAATATGAGAGGGAAAAATTGATTGCATGTCTCAAACTTTTTAATGCACAGACCATAGGCCAAGTCTTTTAAATATTGACTCTCTAAAAAGCTAAGACCAGGGAGAACAGAAGCAACCAGTGGCATAACTCTATAAGACACAGCTATATGCAAATAATGTCAAAGGACATAAAATAGGGTGATGTTGTGTATGATGCAGCAAATCCTAATAAAGGATTTTCAAAGTTAACCCAATTGCCAAATAATTTGATTACAATAACTATCTATTGCTTTCTTAAACCCTAAAACTCCCACTTCCTCTATAGAGCCTATATTTACCCCAGTCCTGCAACTTCTGGGGTGGGGATCACTTTCCTACATGCTTCTCTCAATTCATACCAAATGATATTGCATCCACTGATCCCAACCTACTCAATGCAATGAGTATCGCCTCAGCATGCTTCACTTCAGACTGTGTCCAGAGACGTCAGGTGTGGAATGTTAACTATTCGGCTTCATTACTTAGGTGAGAACTTTCCTTTCATAGGATTCTCTAATTCCATTCCAGGAGGTTCACTTCTTAACAAAGTCCCAAAACTAGATATAGACCAGGTCCCATGAGATACGGCATATGTGCACATGTATCCATAAATTAGGGCAAAATATATACCTGAAAGCAAAAATGCACTATAGTCTGCAGTGAGTCAGTATATGCAGCAAGCAAATAGAAAGACCTAAAAAGACACCATAAAGTTTATAATGAAATAGTGTCTACTTAGAAGTAGATAACCTCCTCACCTACCTCCTATTAGACTTCCCTCAGTCACTCCAAAGCTAACCTTATCAAAGTAAGGACTACAAAAGCTGAATAAGGACAAGAGACTGGCATACTTTAATGATGACTCTTCAGGCACTATCAGGCCACCCCATAAGCTGGGGCCCTATTCGGGGAGTCCTGAGATTCCCAAACAGGCAAGATGGGCCTAGACCTCAAATAAATCCCTCTCTCCATTGTTACTGGTCATCTCTATCAGGAACAACACAATAGACACCCTCTGTGGGCCCCCATAGGACCTTGCCCTCAACATGGATAGACTACAGTAGAGAAAGTTCCATTCCTCCAAAGGGAGGCTGGACAACATACTCTATCTTCCACCTGAGGAAGATGGGTTCTGAAATTAGGTCAGCTTGGAATGTTCCTACTCATGACCACAGAATGTGAGCTCAGATCTATAGGGATGCAGAGATCACATAGGCTCCTAAGCTGAATATGGGCCCCAGATCACATCAAATTTATGGGACTTACAGTCAGCAATATTTATATACCTTTCCCATATTTGAGAGATACTCTCTTCCCTGATCCAGCTTTCTGGTCCTTTTTCTAGCCATGACATCATCTCCTTAGACAATAACTTGGATCCACCTGCATAGCAGAGGTCAGGCTCAAAAAAAAAAGTATGGCCCTTTAGAATATAGCTAAAATGGGCTTACTAGCTATCTACAAAATGGAGACCCCCCCCCCAATTCTTCATCTGTACTAATCCAGCCTTTAGGTTTATGATTAGTCAGCAATTTGTTTGGATTTTTATATTAACTCTTCTTTCAGCCACCAAGTTTCAGATGCTAGCATGATGCCAACCAGACTTCCCTGGGCAGATGACCCCACCAATGTCCTGAAGCCCTGCTTCCTCAGAGCCTTGCCCCACTAGGGAAAGAGAGAGACAGGCTGGGAGTATGGATCAACCTGCCAACACCCATGTTCAGCGGAGAAGCAATTACAGAAGCCAGACCTTCCACCTTCTGCACCCCATAATGACCTTGGGCCCATATTCCCAGAGGGATAAAGAATAGGGAAGCTATCAGGGGAAGGGATGGAATATGGAGTTCTGGTGGTGGGAATAGTGTGAAGTTGTACCCCTCTTATTCTATGGTTCTTGACAATATTACCTTTTTATAAATAAAAATTATAAAGAAATAAAGAAAGAAAATATTCTGTGAGATACATAGTTTTGAGATCACCATTATAGAGAAGAGAAAATTGAGTCAGTAACAAAGAGAATAAGCAAGTCATCCAAGTTTGCACAGATGAACAAAAATAGACACACTGAACAGTGGAATAGAACTGAGAGCCCAGAAATAAGCTCCCATACCTATGGACATCTAATGTTTGAGAAGGAGGCCCAAAATATACAAGAAATATTGTTGAGAGTCTCTTCAACAAAATTGTGTTGTGAAAATTGTGTTGAAACATGCAGAAGAATGAAACTGAACCACTATATTTCACCACATATAACAGTAAACTTCAAGTGGATCAACAACTTGGATGTTAGACCAGAAACTACCAAATACTTAGAGGAAAATATTAGCAGAACTCTTTTCCTTCTATGTTTTATAGGCATCTTCAATGACTCAAGTCCAGTTGCAAGGAAGACAAAAACAAAAATGAACCAAGGGAACTACATCAAATTGAAAACCTGCATTTTTTTTATTTCTTTATTGGGGAATTAATGTTTTACATTTGACAGTAAATACAATAGTTTGTACATGCATAACATTTCCCAGTTTTCCATTTAACAATATAACCCCCACTAGGTCCTCTGTCATCCTTCTTGGATCTGTATTCTCCCCCACCCCACCCCACCCCAGAGTCTTTTACTTTGGTGCAATATGCCAATTCCAGTTCAGGTTCTACTTGTGAAAAACCTGGATTTTTTTTAATATTTATTTATTTACTTTGGATAGAAACAGAGAGACATTGAGAAGGGAGGGAGAGATAAGGAGAAAGAGAGGCACATATAGTACTTCTTCACAGCTCATGAAGCTTTCCCCCTGCAAGTAAGAGCTGGGGCCTTGAACTCGAGTCCTTGTGAACTGTAAAATGTACACTTTAATAGGTATACCACCTCCTAGACTTAGAACTGGGTTTTTTTAATTGCATCATCTATCTCTAGATAGTGTACTCTGAGCCACTACCTACATCAGCTTCAATGTAGAAGAAATTACCTAATCTGAAATATATTCAAAACATTGAAAAGTGTAAAGAAATCACCAGGTTTTTTCTTTAAAAACAGCCCTTCTCCTAAATTGACTAAGGAACAGTTCTGGCCTGAGAATGTCCAGATACATTTCCCATGAGCCATCCCTCCACGGTGAACACCCAGCAAGTGCCCTCCACCCCCCAACCCTCATCTTCTTCCCACCACCTCTCTCTGCTTCTCCAGCCTTCCTGTACCACTCCTTGAAGAGATGCAGCTCGCCTCTCTCTGAGACAGAGAAACAGCATTCACACTCCACAACCTCTTGAATCACTTTCCCCACCAAACCGCACCTCCCACCCGGGGCACACTCACTGGAATAGGATGGCTCACTCAGACCAAGAGCTAGAGCAGCTGCTAAGAGGGACAACAGCAGATGGGAGAATTTCCAGATGAATAAAATGACCTTCACGTTCTTCTGGGTTTGCTCAACCCACCATCTCCACCCCTTTCTTCAAGAAGCACCTTTTTGTCATGAAAAAAATAGTCCTGCTTTCTCTCCCCCAGTGTGGTCACAGAGTGGGAAACCACACATTGACCTATATGAAGAGACAACTTCGTCCTCTGTGGCCACCCGTCGAGCACAGGTGGGTCATTAATCTTAGCACTGTCACTGGATTTTTTTTTTTTTTTTTCTCACAAAAGTTCTAGAGATAAGGAGGGTTTTTCCCTCTTGGGGAATGGAGGGAAAAAGAAGAATGAAAAGGGGGAATTACTTGTGACATTCACATTCCCACTCTATGAGAGGAGCTGGACTTGGTTAAGTCACTTCAAAGGCCACTGCTCAATAACATCAATAGACTTGACTTCCAGAATGGACTAGATTATTACAATGCAGTGTTCAAAAAACAAGGCTGAATTATTTTTCTTCCAAAACACCTAGAATTTGCATATGAAAGGTTCTCAATAAGCACCTTAAGTCATACTGACTTGTATTTGTTTCTGTCAATTTCATGAATGTACAGTAGCCTTGCTTCCCCAGCTAGACTATAAACTCCTAGAGGGGAGGAGCTTTCATAATTGTTGTATAATCCACTATACATATGACAGAAATTCAACTAGCAATATCTTAAAGAGCTTAGAACAAATAAGAGTCTACTGAGAGAGATATATAACCTCCTTTGAAGCACTTTAGCTAAGACAGAACTATGTTTTAGATTTCTGGGGGTACAAGCAATTCATTTGCTACGCCATGATGGGGTGGAATAGTGTTTCTATTGGGAGCTTATTGTAAGAAAAGGAAATAAGTGAATAAATAACCTAAGGCTATGTTCCTTTTAAAGGGAACTATCACTAAAGAACTTCATAGCAAAATTCAACTCGAGTTATATTCTATATTTGTGGGGGCCAAGTGCCTTCAAGAGAAACGAACGGAATTCTCACATCCTTTTTCTCAAATAATTAACTCATAGATTTGCAGACAATCTTATATCTTTCAAAGTCTTTCACATACATTATGAAAGTTCATATTAATCCAATAGGTTACATTAATAAATATACCCAGAGAAATCAAGTGAGTTGCTAAATGTCAACACATGGTTTACAAAACCCATATATTTTCTCATAGCGCATACCAAAGTCTCATTGTTCTGGCTCATTCTGATGCCGTTAACTTCCTTCAGTTCCAAAGCATTTTACTTCTTTTCTTCAATCTTATTCTTGATTGTGATTCATAATACTTTATAATTTGTCATCTCTCTCTTCAGAGTTCCTCATTTTAAAACTTATGTTTCATTAAATTCCTTTTACTCAAGCTGTTTCTGGCCTGTTTAGAATAGTGTGTGTGTGTGTGTGTGTGTGTGTGTGTGTGTGTGTGTGTGTGTGAGAGAGAGAGAGAGAGAGAGATTTGGCAATTCAAGGGTTGTTTTGGCTTTAGAATTATTTATAATTTCTCTTCTAACACAAATATGAATTTTTAAAGTAGAGTTACACGTTTTTGTACGTTTCACTTTTATTTCTTCAAGTTGTTTTGTTTTTCTTTTTATTTTTATTTATAAAATGGAAATGTTGACAAGACTATAGGACAAGAGGGATACATTTCCACACAATTCCAACCACCAGAACTCCATATCCAATCCCCTCCCTTTGTTTTGTTTTTCTTTTCCAAATGGTTCTACTTTTGTACATACACACACAAGTTAAGGTTCTCAAATAAAGTACTGTCAGTACAGGTAGTTTATTTGGGAAGTGATCCCAGAGCAAATGTGACACGGTGGAGGAGATGGAATAATAAGGGAAGAGTTAACAGGAGAGTTACCAGTGTGGTCAATTGGACCCCATGTCTCCTGAGAACTTTCTGAGAAAACATGGTCTGTGTCCTAGGGTTAGACCAGAACACACACACACACACACACACACACACACACACTTACTTCCAGGTAGCACCTGCTTGCTTTCAAGGTCAATCTCACAGTTGAGAAAGACCAAGATCATATATCTAAAGGGTATTTATATTTGTCAGAGATTAAACTCTAGCATTAGCTATATTTATATATATATATTAAAACAAACACACACACACTATTCTAAACAGGCCAGAAACAGCTTGAGTAAAAGGGATTTAATGAAACCTAAGTTTAAAAATTAGGAACTAAGAAGAGAGAGATGACAAATTATAAAATATTATGAATCACAATCAAGAAATATATATAAATATAAAGAATATAAGAAAATATATAAATATAAGAAATATAAAGAAAATGTTTCCAGAAAGGAGATATGGCCAATTCTTCCCTAAAAGTCTATGTATTTTACATGGTGGTGAAAATAGTTTTATTTGCAACACATGGACAAAAGTGCACATTCTCAAATCTTCAATGATGAGAAAATCCAAGGTCAAGATTAAAGCCCTACTAAATTTACATATAGCTAATCCAAGCGCAGTGCCCTTTGAAAATAAATTCACAGGGACAAGATAGCTCACCTGGGAGAGTGCCTGCTTTGCTAGGTCTAAGTCCCAGGTTTGAGCCTGGTCATTGCAGTGCTGAGGGAAGCTTCAGTGCAATAGAGTCTTTCCCTCTCTCTTTTTATTTCACCCCCCACCTTTCTATCTAAAAAAACAATTGGCTGGTGTTGTCATCAAAACTATCTGGTACTAGAACAAAAATAGACACACTGAACAGTGGAATAGAATTGAGAGCCCAGAAATAAGCTTCCATACCTATGGACATCTAATGTTTGAGAAGGAGGCCCAAAATATTCAGTGGAGAAAGGAGAGTCTCTTCAACAAAATTGTGTTGTGAAAATTGTGTTGAAACATGCAAAAGAATGAAACTGAACCACTACATTTCACCACATATAACAGTAAACTCCAAGTGGATCAACAACTTGGATGTTAGACCAGAAACTACCAAATACTTAGAGGAAAATATTAGCAGAACTCTTTTCCTTCTACATTTTATAGGCATCTTCAATGACTCAAGTCCAATTGCAAGGAAGACAAAAACAAAACTGAACCAATGGGACTACATCAAATTGAAAAGCTTCTGCATAGGAAAAAAAATCATCCAGACTCCTTACAGAATGGGAGAAGACCTTTACATGCCATATATCAAACAAAAGGCTAATAACCAAAATATATAAAGAGCTCTATGACCAGAATATTCACCAAGGAAGAGATCCAAAAGGCCAGAAGACATAATAAAAATGCACAGTCATTGATTGCCAGACAAATGAAAATTAAGGCAACAGTAAGATACCACTTCACTCCTGTGAGAATGTCATACATAGGAAAGATAGTAAAAACAAATGCTGGAGAGGTTTTGGGGCAATCACCAACACCGCTGGTGGGAATGTAAATTGGTCCAACCCCTGTGGACAGCAGTCTGGTGAACTCTTATAAGGCTAGGAACAGACCTACCCTATGACCTGGTGATCCCTCTCCTGGAGATATATCCTAAGGAATCAAATATACCCATCCAATGAGATCTGTACATAACCATGTACACAGCAGCACAATTTTTAATAACCCAAACTTGGAAGCAACTTAGGTGTCCAGCAACAGATGAGTGAGAAAGTTGTAGTATATATATACATGATGGAATACTACTCAGCTATTAAGAATGATGAGTTCACCTTCTTCACCTTATCTTGGCTAGAGTTTGAAGAACTCATGTTAAGTGAGAGAAGCCAGAAAGAGATGATCTCACTCATGGACAGAAGTTGAGAAATAGGAACAGAAAGTGGAAACACAAAGTAGATCTTCTAGTGGATTTGGTATATTACACCAAAGCAAAGGACCCTATGGAGACTTGGGGGTGAGCTGGGGGTGGCTTTCAGGTCCTAGTACATGATGGTGAAGAAGGACCTAGGCTGGGGGTGAGTGTTTTACAGAAGATGGAGAAATTTTACACATGTATCAACAACTGTATTTACTGTAAACCACTAATCTCCCCAACAAAAATGCAAAAATAAAAATAAATTGGCCAAGAGCAGTGAAACCCCAACAATGAAAAAAAAAAAAAGCAAACACACTATAGGATAAACAAAGAATGTGGAAAATCATCTGAAAGATGCTGAGCTTTAAGGAAAAAGCTGGGTCTCGATGCCTCTTAGCTAGTGCTACAGTTTATGTCTGAGTTTCTAACTTTGATTCTTCTTCCTCATATCTTTGAGATACTATGAAGTAATAAATTAAGTTGTTCCTAGTAACTTTTGCAAATAATTCACAACCTTGGGAAAGATTATCTTGTTGTTGTTTTTATACCCTACATCACCTGCAGATCTTAATTCCCTTCTGCTATTAGCCTATTGTTTCTAATGACATGACCAGCTTGAGAACCTTAAGGTTTTCTTTTCAAGAGCCTACGCTGGTTTCAGTATGAGGATTGACATTTATTTACCCTCTTGTGGAACTCTAATCTCACGACAATATCTCATTGCCACATTAACAAATGTCAGTGTTTGGGGGAAAGTATCTAACCAAAAAAAATGGATCAAAATAAAATAAAAGTGGTGCCAGAAGGACAGAAAATATCCCCCCCCCCTTGAACTAACCAGCAAATAGTAACAAAGAAAGTATCCAGAAGCTGACATGTGATTATGCCCACAGGTAGCATTTCCACATAAAAGAACATTGCCACATGATGTCATTCAAGGTATCTGAAGAAAATATGTTAAGTGTGAACTTTGCCTTCAAGGCTCCTAGAGAAGTAATCTCATGTTTCAGTTTGTAAATATGATTAATTGTGAAATCACTAGCAATCTATTGGGTGAGGACTCTTTTTTTTTTTTTTTTAACAAACACCTTATAGAGTCCTAAGTACTTTATGGAATAAGAACTATCATCCTGATTTTACAGATTACAAAATGATACCCACAAAAGTGAAATGACTACCAAAAGTCACAAAGCCAAGATGAGATGAACCTAGGATTCCTGTGGGTTTGGGAAGCCAAGCATTCTCTTCTCACAGAAATTAGACTGGTTTCCATATGGATGGACGTAATTCCTTTGTGTCCAGAGAGACAAGCAAGTTTCACCCAAATTATCACTGGACAAGACTAAAAACAGGCACCAGAAAAGCTGGAGTAATGATATCTCAGATTTGAAGCGAAAATAATAGGCAGATCTTAAAAGTTTTTCTTCTTAATAATTCTAAATACTTCATTTTCTTTGTTTATTCAAATTTCTTTTCTTTTTTTTCTTTTTTCTTTTTTTTTTTTTTTTACCAGAGTACTACTCAGCTCTGGTTTATGGTGGTGTAGGGGATTGAAACTGGGAGTTCAGAGCCTTAGGAATGACAGTCTCTTTGCATAACCATTATGCTATCTACCCCAGCCCTGTTTATCCAAACTTTTTTTTTTTTTTTTTTTGTCTACAGGGTTATCACTGGGGCTCAGGGCCTGCACTACAAATCTACTGCTCCTGGAGGCTATTTTTTCCCTTTTGTTGCCCTTGTTGTTTATCGTTGTTGTTATTATTATTGTTGCCATTGTTGTTGGATAGAACAGAGAGAAATTGAGAGAGGAGGGGCAGATAGACACCTGGCAGACTTGCTTCACCACTTCTGAAGAGACGCCGCCGCCCCCCCCACACACAGTCCCCCGCAGGCGGGCAACCAGGGACTCGAACTGTGATTCTTATGCCAGTCCTTGCACTTTGCACCATGTGCACTTATGTGTTTATCCAAATTTCACATATTTACTTTAACTTCAGTGCACCAAGTATGAAATAAATGCTATCAACTCTTCATCGACGAGTCTCTCTGCATCATGAAATGCAGATCATTCTATTTGGGGAGTTATACCAAATTTATCTGGAGTGAAGTAATTCTTCTCATTCTGTAATATGTACACAGGAAAATTTAAGTAAGCTTATAGAAGCCTTCTTTGACAGTTATGAAACATTCAGTCATGACTGACAATCATTTCTTGTAAAATTGTAAGTTCTTCCATTTCTGTAATCATTTCCACATGAGAAAATACATTTGTTTCTGAATATTTTTAATAATAATAACTGAATGTTAATAATTTTTGAGATGCGATGCTTAATAGAGGGAAATTTAAAAAATTAAGGAAGAGATAACAGAATCTGAAAGCTACAACCTGAACTCCCCTCTAAAGCTGTATTTTCTTTCCTGAGTTACCCCAGCTGTTAATCAATCTCCCATTTTTCTATTATTTTCTACCCCCACTGCACTTCTGAAGTAACTTCTCATTAGAAATCACAGAAGACTCACAAAATCATTATGAAGGAACTCTGATCCTACATAAGCTTCCAGAAAGCTTTATAAGAGTGCCAACTAGTACAGTTGAAGAGTTGGGGGGGTCCTCCATTTTGTAGGTAGCTAGCAGGCATATTTTAGTTATATTCCAAAGGGCCTATGGCTATAACCCCCCCCCAACTCTTCATCTGCACTATTCCAGCCTTTAAGTTCATGATTAGTCAATAACTTGTTTGGCTTTATATGTTAACTATCTTTTCAGCCACCAGGTTCCAGATGCTAGCAGGATGCCAACCAGATTTCCCTGGACAGACAACCCCACCAATGTGTCCTCTCCAATTCCCCAGAATCCCGCCCCACTATGGAAAGAGGGAGGCAAGCTGGGAGTCTGGATCGACCTGTCAACGTCCATGTTCAGCGAGGAAGCAATTACAGAAGCCAGACCTTCCACCTTATGCATTCCACAATGACCTTGGGTCCATATTCCCAGACGGTTAAAGAATAAGAAAGCTATCAAGGAGGGGATGGGATATGGAGTTTTGGTGGTGGGAATTGTGTGGAGTTGTGCCCCTCTTATTCTATGGTTTTGTCAGTGTTTCCTTTTTATAAATAAAAATTTTTTAAATGCATCAAGAGAAAAAAAAAAAGCTATCTTTCACACTCTCTATAACTGACCACAGATGTGATTTAGACTTATCAAGCCTAGCTAATCAACTGTACCAAGGTTAAGAAATACTACCCAGTGGGTTGGGCGGTAGCATAGCAGGTTAAGCGCACGTGGCACAGAGGTCAAGGACCAGGATAAGGATCCTGGTTTGAGGCCCCGATTACCCACCTGTAGGGGGGTCGCTTCATAGGCAGTGAAGGAGGTATGCAGGTGTCTCTCTTTTTCTCCCCCTCCTCTCTCCATTTCTCTCTGTCCTTTCCAACAATGATGACATCAATAACAACAACAATAAAACTACAATAAAACAACCAGGGCAACAAAAGGGAATAAACGAATAAATATTTGAAAAAGATTTAAAAAAAAACAAATCCTACCCTACAATATCAACCTTTAACATGAGACTATTTAATAGTGTCTCAGCCCACATATCTTTGTTTCATTGTTCCACTTTATTTCTTTGACAAAAGTGTTAGTGATTTAATAGTGATTTATAAGACTTGAAGATAATAAGGATATAATTCTACAGCACTCCCACCATCAAAGTTCATTGCCCCCTTACCCTACCCACCATGATAATGACTAGATCTATTTCTTCTTTAATAAATTATCAACACATATCCTTGTCCAAGGTCTACTTAAGTATTCATCTTATTTGTATTGTTTTTAAGACTATCCTGAAAATTAATAAGATTAATCAATTTGTTACGATAGTCAAACTTCATTTTACTAATTCTAAAGTTAGTTCTACGCTAGTGCTTTTTTTACCTGAATATCTAGGGATATCTTTCAAGCTGAGAACCAGGATGCATTTATTACTATTCTTAACCCTTCTCTTGAGTTTTAATCTTTGAGTAAATAAATCTGCAATGATCCAAAAGGACAGAGCTCCTTGAGGCTGAAGAACAAATCAGGGATTTCTTAAATCTAATATTTGGGAGAGTCAAATTTGGAACTTCTTTTTTTTATTTTTATTTATAAAAAGGAAACATTGACAAAACCATAGGATAAGAGGGGTACAACTCCACACAGTTCCCACCACCAGACCTCCATATCCCATCCCCTCCCCTGATAGCTTTCTTGTTCTTTATCCCTCTGGGAGTATGGACACAAAGATCATTGTGGGATGCATACGGTAGAAGGTCTGGCTTCTGTAATTGCTTCCCCGCTGAACATGGGCATTGACAGGTCAACCCATACTCCCAGCCTGT
This sequence comes from Erinaceus europaeus, assembly GCF_950295315.1. Lineage (NCBI taxonomy): Eukaryota > Metazoa > Chordata > Mammalia > Eulipotyphla > Erinaceidae > Erinaceus > Erinaceus europaeus. The sequence continues at coordinate 51,044,859 of NC_080170.1, read as the reverse complement.
CTCTCTTTTTCCTTAGTGGGGAAGGGCTCTGGGGAAGTGGAGCTCCAGGACACATTGGTAGGGTTGTCTGTCCAGGGAAGTCTGGTGGCATCCTGCTAGCATCTGGAACCTGGTGGCTGAAAGAGAGTTAACATACAAAGCCAAACAAATTGTTGAACAATCATGGACCTAAAGGCTAGAACAGTGCAGATGAAGTGTTGGGGGGGTCCTCCATTTTGTAGATAGCTAATAGGCATATTTTAGTTATATTTCAAAGGGCCTATAACTATACTAGTGGGGGGGTTTGTTGTTTTTTTTTATTTTTTTGTTTGTTTGTTGCCTGAGCCTGAAATCTGATATGCAGGTGGATCCTAATTATTGTCTGGGGAGATGATGTCATGGCTAGGAAAAGAACCAGAAAGCTGGATCAGGGAAGAGAGTAGCTCCTAATATGGGAAAGAGGTATAAATATTGTTGACTGTAAACCCCATTGATTTGATGTGATCTGGGGCCCATAATTAGCTTAGGAGCCTGTGTGACCTCTGCATCCCTCTAGATCTGAGCTCACATTCTGTGGTCATGAGTAGGAAAATAATTTCTTATCCCTTTACAACAGTAGAACAAAGAGGTTTGGGAAGTCCTGGAAAGTGAGAGTACCTTCAGGAAGTATGAAATCATTGTACAAAAGGAGGAAGAGGAGGGAGCATCTAATCTTTCCTCTCCATGCAAGTACAGGAAAGAAAATATGAAGATCTGTTCCCATCTACCTTCTAGTCCAAGGGATATTAAACTCTTACCTATAAAATTTGCTACCCTCCCTGAAAGAAGCCTTAAAGGGATGGAAAGAGACACAGAAATTCCCTCTCAGGTACTTCCCAGGAAAGATAGAAGAGCTGGTGGAACTTCCTTTGCAAAGGGACCACAGAAGAATATGGAGTGGGGAAAGAAAAGAGTCTTCCACTAGAATCCACCTAAGTTTCCTATTATTCATTTCAGTAATCATCACACTTTCAGCCTTTCACCTAGTGAAAATGCAAATATATTCACTGCTTAGCAAAGCTGAGGTTGTTTGATAGGCAGAGATGGAAGAGTAGGAAGAAGATGGGAGTCACACTTTAGTAGACATTTGTATGAGCTGGGCAAAATCAGCCATTTACGAAGACTCTGGTACATGTCATAAATCACAGCCCCTTAGAATAAGCCTGAACTTAAATAGATTTGGCTTATTTGGATTGTCAGCAGCTATACTCAAACAATCAACAGCAGTTACAGAACCAGCTATAAACATCAAGGACTGTCTACTGGGCATAGTTGTGGACTGTTTGGGTGAAGAGGGTAAAAAGTTCCAACTACAATTTCAAGGACTGTTGAGGGAAATTTCCATAGCCAGGACTTGTTTTAGATTTTTCTCTTCTAGAGAGTAGCTTTTGAAACCACCAAACTTACAGGTGCTCACTACGAGTTGAAAAGGTTGAGGCAGGGCTAGGAGGTGGTAGAACATACACATTACCATGTATAAGGACCCATGTTCAAGCCCCTGGTTCCCACATGCAAGGAGGAAGCTTCATGAGCAATAAAATAGTGCTACAGGTCTCTCTATCTATCTCTCCCTCTGTAAACCCCCTTCTCCTAACTTCTCTCTATCTCAGGAAGGAAGGAAGGAAGGAAAGAAGGAAGGAAGGAAGGAAGGAAGGAAGGAAGGAAGGGAGGGAAAAAAGGAAGGAAGGAAGGAAGGAAGGAAGGAGGGAGGGAGGGAGAGAGGGAGGAAAAGAAGGAAGGAAGGAAAGAAGGAAGGAAGGAGGGAGGGAGGGAGGAAAAGAAGGAAGGAAGGAAGGAAGGAAGGAAGGAGAGAAGGAAGGAAGGAAGGAAGGAAGGGAGGAAGGAAGGAAGGAAGGAAGGAAGGAAGGGAGGAAGGAGAAAGAGAAAGGAAAATGACTGCCAGGAGTGGTGGTACTAAGCCCCAGTGATAATGCTGGTGTGGGGGGGAGAATAGGAGATAAGGGGAAAGGGGAGGAGAGGAGAGACAAGAAGATGAAAGGAAAGGAAAGGAAAGGAGAGGAGAGGAGAGGGGAGGGGAGGGGAGGGGAGGGGAGGGGAGGAGAGGAGAGGGGAGGGGAGAGGAGAGGAGAGGAGAGGAGAGGAGAGGAGAGGAGAGGAGAGGAGAGGAGAGGAGAGGAGAGGAGAGGAGAGGAGAGGAGAGGAGAGGAGAGGAGAGGAGAGGAGAGGAGAGGAGAGGAGAAAAGGGGCTGGCTTGTAGAACACCTGGTTGAACTCACATGTTACCATGAGAAATGATCTGGGTTCATTCCCGCTCTCCACCTGCAGCAGGGCTGCTTGATAGACAGTGAAGCATATCTGCAGATGTCTCTCTTTCTCTCTCCATCTCTATCTTCCGCCTCCCCTATCAGTTTATCTATGTCCTATCAGATAAAATAGGAAGAGGGAGAACAAAGGAAAAACTGATCACCTAGAATGGTGGATCCGTAGTGCCTGCAACAAGCCTCAGTGAGAAACCTGGTGGCAATAAAGAAAAGAAAGTTGAAGCAATTTTCTAAATAACTATTAATTATACAGCCAAAAGTCTATATAATTGGCAGAATTCTATCTTATTTTACCTTATTTTATTTAATTTTTTTGCCACAAAGGTTATCACTGGGGCTTGGTGCCTGTACTATGAATCCCCACTCCCGGAGGTCACCCTCTTCCTTTATTTTTCCTTATTTGATAGGACAGAGAAAAACAGAAGTGAGGGGGGAAATAGAAAGAGAGAGACAGAGAGACACCTGCAACACCTGCTTCACTGCTTGAGAAGCTTCCTCCTCAAGGAAGAGAGTGGGGAGTGGGGGCTTGAACCCTGGTTGTTGCACATGTTGACATGTAAGCTTAATCAGGTATGCCATCACCCAGCCCCCTTATAACTGTCAGAATTGCTAAGATGTACCCTCACAGGAGTCCATCTCCTGGCAACTCAACACTAATCTAGAGCCTGCTGAAAAGAGTTTGCAGGTGGCATCAAGGTTCCTACAGATGACCTAATCAAATAAGACTGGCAAAGAGAGAATCTGGCTAGAGAAGGGCATAAAGAAGAGGAATGTCACTTTGCATACACAAGTTATTGGAAGAGCAGTGGGTTTCATGTTAGTTTTTCTAGGGAACAGGTATAAAAATTTTCAAAAGACTGTTTTCAGATGGAAATATTCTCAGATGAGATGAGAACTGTCAAGACAGGAACCAACTAAGTTCCCAGTGGAGGTTAGTAATGATCCCAGGAGACCTGTACATATCAAACAAAGCCCTAGGTAAATCCAGAGTAGGTGAATGAAAACTGCATAAATGGGGAAGTTTCAACCATCAAGGCAAGCTTGCAACAGCAGAAGAGCAGGGCTGGAAGGACACAAAGGACTGATCCTTAGTGGTGAGCAAAGCACTGACCAGACCCTGGTCCTCTCTCCGTGGACCACTGGAAGCAGCTGGAGTCTCACGCAGTCTCAAGTCTCACAGCTTCTTGGACAATGTAAGTATGAGAACTTCAAAAGAGAAGAACATGCAGCTAAAATGTATTACAAATAATTAAGCAGAAAGATAGCTCATGTTCTATAACATGTTTGTGGAGCATTCCATTCTGGTTTACTGAGAGGAAGACAGTGTGCAGATCATGGACAGAGGAGTTAAAGGAGAGATTCAAAATGGAAGAGAGTTAACAGGGAAAAGTTATTGTTTTGTCTCTGATCACAAAGCCCCAGTCATACAGCAATGCAAGGCATGTAGGTCAGCCAGCCTGAGCAGCCCACTGAGAGATGCACAGTATTATGGAAGGTGATTACACTTTAGAAAGTCCTGGTGTAAAGTGCAAGGACCAGCGTAAGTGTCCTGGTTCGAGCCCCCAGCTTCCCACCTGCAGGGGGGTTGCTTCACAAGGGGTGAAGCAGGTCTGTAAGTGTCTATCTTTATCTCCCCCTCTCTGTCTTCTCTTCCTCTCTCAATTTTTCTCTATCCTATCCAACAGCAATAACAACAACAACAATAACAATAAGGACAACAACAACATGGAGGAAATGGCCTCCAGGAGCAGTGGATTCATAGTGCAGGTACTGAGCCTCAGAGATAAGTCTGGAGGCAAAAAAAAAAAAAAAAAAAGGAAGAAGAAGAAAGAAAGAAAGAAAAATACTGGCCCCTTAAATTTAATAAAATAGAGATGATAATATTTGTGCTAGCTCTCAAAGTGCATATATAGAACATACTAGTCTTGTAACAGATGATAATATATAAGAAAATCATAATTAAAAATGTTAATCATATTATTTATGAATAAATTTGGAGAAAGAACCATAATGAAATAAGGCTAATGTTTTAATTCCTGCTACACATTAAAACTTCGCTGAAATATGAAAAAAGGAAGAAAGTCAAGGCTTGACATGAGAAAAAAATACTCATCTTTACTGATTACTAGGGAAGTGCAAATCAAAACCACAATAAGCAGCTGAGGAAAAAAGCTCAACTTGCAGAACATTGGACTTTCATGCCTGAAGTTCTCTGTTTGATTTCAGGTATAGCATATACCAGAGTGGTCTTTTGCTTGCTCTTCCCTCTCCCCACCCACTTCACTATGGTTTATAGAAAGCTCTTTTACTCATATATAACAGATAAAATAAATCTAAAAAAAAATACCACAATGAAACACCAATTCACATCTGTGATGATGGCTTATACCAAAAACAGTAATAACAAGGGTTGGCAAGAAGATGGAGAAAAAGAAAGCCTGTGCAGTTTGTGGGAGCAAGTGCAACCATTGTGGAAAGCAATATAGAAATCACACACACACATCTATCTATATATATATGGACTGAAATTAAAACCACCATCAGATACAGAATGTCACTTCTGGCTATCAGTCTGAAGAATGTGAGTTCATTACCTCATAAAAGTATATCTATCCTGGGCCAGGAAGATAGAGCATAATGGTTATGCAAAAAAGACTGCATGACTGAGGCTCCAATATCCCAGGTTCAATCCCCAGCACCGGATGTGAGGACGATCTGGCTGCAACATCTGTCACCCCGTTGATCGCCAGCGTTGATTCGGCCCGATCCGGCTGGCTAGGCACATGTCCTCTTCCTCCCACAACACTCCATGTGCTTCCCTCCCGAAGCCCCGCACTTGGTCGAAGAGGACCGCCTTCCCCAAATAGAGTCGGACTGGTCTTCTTCGGTGGAGGGTATATGAGTAGCTGTGCTCCCCTGCTAGAACCTCCAAACAAGCTCTCAATCCCCAGCACCACTATAAGCCATAACTGAGTAGTGCTCTGATAAATAAATAAACATGGCGCAAACTGCAAGGACCGGAGTAATGATCCCGGTTCGAGCCCCCGGCTCCCCACCTGCAGGGGTGAAGCAAGTCTGCAGGTGTCTATCTTCCCCCCCCCCATATGTCTTCCCCTCCTCTCGATTTCTCTCTGTCCTATCCAACAACAAACGACATCAACATCAACAAGAACAATAATAACTACAATAAGGCTACAACAAAGGCAACTAAAGGGGGATGGGGAGAAATGGCCTCCAGGAGTAGTGGATTCATGGTGCAGGCACTGAGCCTCAGCAATAACCCTGGAGGCAAAAAAAAAAAAAAAAAAGAAAGAAAGAAAGGTATACCCACCACAATGTTTATTGTAGTACTGGTTACAATAGCTAAGCTATGGAGACAAGTACCTATTGACAGATAAGTCACTAAAGAACATGATGTACATACCATTTGGTTATTGTTTTTAATGAAATTTTGTCATATGTAGCAAAAAAGGGGAAGAGAATTATGTAAAACAAAATAGAACATAAAGAAGACAAAAACTGGATGGTCTCATGTATATGTGTAGTACATCAAAACAGTGCAAAGAAATAAATAGGCAAAACTATATAAAATACATTAGTGAACATCATCAATGGAACTGAGGTTACCAGAAGAGGAAAGGGTGGGAAACAGGGGGCCTAATGGATGGGAGTGGGTATTAATTTTTTAATTAAGAAAGGAGAAATCCAGGGCCTGAGGAAGAGAGCCATATTTTTGCCCTGTAAGGTCGTGGGCAGCTTTGAGAGAATACCTGTGCAGGATGTAAGTGAAGCACAGTACAACCTTGGGGGTGTATACTCTAACTCCTGGCATAAACAGGATCTGTCTGAGAACACTTTCGAACACTGAGTGTGAGCTCTACTAGAGACAAGAGTGGCTGGCATACAGTCAGCCAAGTCCTCACACTGGACTGACTGAGTTTCTGAAGCCCACCTCCCCCATGGTCTCAGCCCACTCAGACACAACCCAAAGAAAGATGTTCTTCCCCTGTGGCTTGTCCCTATGCAAATTCCAACAGCATATCTGATATAATCTGAACAGATTTTTCAAATAGAGGACAGAACCAAACTTACCTCTTTTGTAGGAAAATGGCAGCTCTGCTCATAAGTCTGACTTTTCCTTGGGAACTATCAAATTATTCGTTCTCACTATAAAGGTGGAATCATGGACTTGTTCAGAAAGCTGACTGTTCTCTATCTGTTCATCAGATCAATTGCTTGACTCAAGAGTTCTATGATCATCATTACCACCTAATTGTACCCTCTACCCATGCAGAGTGTTAACAACAGACCTGGCATATTCATTCACAGCACTCTTTACTAAAGAACGAGGGGAATGTTCTCAAAACCCAATCCAAAACATAATCTAGTAACACCATCTTGAGATCAACCCCAAAGAAATTCTCCTGAGAGTCCTATGAAAGTAGACTTCCATTTAATACTTTGGGCCCCCTTATCAAAGATTAGATGTCCATAGGTGTGGGGGGTTAGTTTTGGGCTTTCAATTCTGTTCCACTGGTCTGTGTGCCCATTTTTTGTTCCAGTACGAGGATGTTTTGATGATAATGATGGCCTTATAATATAGTTTGAGATCTGGGAGTGTGATACCTCCATTTCTGTTTCTTTCCTCAAGATGGTTTTGGCAATTCTAGGTGTTTTCTGGTTCCAGATAAATGACTGTAGTTTTTGTTCTATTCTCTTAAAGAAGCTTGGTGGAATTTTGATGGGTATTGTGTTAAATTTGTATATGGCTTTGGGGAGAATATTCATTTTGATGATATTTATTCTTCCAATCCATGAGCATGAGATGTCTTTTCATTTATTGGTATCATTTTCTATTTCCTTGAATATTGATTCATAGTTTTCAGTATACAAGTCTTTTACTTCTTTGGTCAGCTTTATTCCTAGGTATTTTATTGTTTTTGCTGCAACAGTGAATGATTTCTGGAGTGATTTCTGGATGTCTTCTTCTTCAGATTTAGTGTTTGCATAAAGAAATGCCACTGATTTTTGTACATTGATTTTGTAGCCTGACACCTTACTATATTGCCTAATAACTTCCAGTGTCCTAGAGCTCCACTTCCCCAGAGCCCTTCCCCACCAGGGAAAGAGAGAGACAGGCTGGGAGTATGGATCAACCTGCCGACACCCATGTTCAGCAGGGAAGCAATTACAGAAGCCAGACCTTCCACCTTCTGCATCCCACAATGACCTGGGGTCCATACTCCTAGAGGGTTAAAGAATAGGAAAGCTATCAGGGGAGAGGATGGGATACAGAGTTCTGGTGGTAGGAATTGTGCGAAGCTCTACCCCTCTTATCCTATGGTTTTGCCAATGTTTCCTTTTTATAAATAAAAAATTTAAAAAGAAAAAGAAAGAAAGCAGACTTCCCTTACATTGTACTGGCATAGTCCCAAGTCCCCAGGGTACAAAGATGAATACAAGCATACCACAGTCCGAAAGGAGCTCTCTGCTTCTCTGGTGCTTTTGTCTAAATTTGGTATGCACAAACCAGTAGGCAGGCAGCTTTTAGAGCAAGCATGGTACTATATACATGCTTGAGATTATAGCAGAGACTAAGGACAGTTCTTGGTAAACCATAATTGTTGGAAAGAACCAAGGAATTCCCCAGATGGCAATAGGGGCAGTACCTTCTCCAGTTCTTCTGTGGATTATTTTGATTGAGCTTGAAGGAAAGGGAAAAACAAATTGTTCATTTGGTTATTTGGTTTTCCCTTCTGACAAGTTGCCAGAATAATTGCTTTCAGGAAAACTTTTTTGTCCCCGGGCAACTTTGCTTTCTGTGTAGCTCCCTAGAAAGTGACAAATCTAACTGCAAATAAAACAAGAATCATCATAAAAGAAAAAGAGTAGCTGAAGTACTCACATTGTGTCAGCATCCAAGTGCATAGGCTAGAATAATACCAGTCAGAAGCACTGCCATCTACTAAAGTTTTCAAAACATTTAAGTGTAAGAAAGCTTTATTTTTGTTTTCAAACATTTTGATTTTTGTTTTTTGGCCTCCAAGGTTATTACTGGAGCTCAGTGCCTGCACTATGAATCCACTACTCCTGGAGGCCATTTTTTTCCATTTTGTTGCTCTTGTTGTTGGACAGGACAGAGAAATTGAAGGAGATGAGGAAGACAAAGTGAGAGAGAAAAACAGACACCTTCAGACCTGCTTCACCACTTGTGAAGCAGCCCCCCTGCAAGTGGGGAGCCGGGGAATCGAACCTGGGTCCTTGTGCCAGTCCTTGCACTTCACACCATATGCACTTAACCCACTGCGCTACTGCCACCGCTCTCTCCCCACCCCAAGAAAAGCTTTAAAGTAGTATCCTCATTATATTAGTGGGTACTTTATTTAAAAAAAAAAAAAGACCAGGTTCTTCCGAACCTGAGTTCGGAACCTTGGGTTCTTCTACCCAAGTTCAAGAAAAGAACCTCATTTTTATAGTATGCACATTATAAGCCTGGGGAATACTAAATGGTGGACTCATTCTCAAAATCTTTCATCTTTTACTTTATTCCTACCACCTTAAACTGTGGATCTTGAATAATGGGATTATTTGGAAGGAAATGTCTGTGGTTGGTCTTGAGGGACCTGAAGGTTATTTTTTTCTGAAACCATCTATTAAGCTAATGTTTCCCCAACTGAGAGAAAATCTAAGATAATCAGATAAATAGAGGACTATAAAATTTGGATAAGGGCAAAATTTGGATAAGGGCAAGAGACTGGCCCACTTAATAATGGACTGCTTGGTCAATATGATACCACCTGATCATCTGGGGCCCTAGTTAGGGAATCCTTGGATTCCCATACACATACGATGGGCCTTGACCTCTAAAGAGTCTCTCTCTCCACTACCACTGGTCGTTTCCATAAGGAACAGTGTCTTGTGGGCCCTCCCAGGACCTTGGCTCTACCATAAAGCAATGTCGGTAGGGTATCGTGCCCTGCCACTGGAAAGTGACTGGTCTTAAAATAAGAGCAGCTTGCAATGTTCCTCCAATATGACCATGAGTTATAAGATCAAACCAAGAGGGACTAAGAGGTTACACAGGCTCTGGTGATATATATATGCACCTGGAGCAGGTAGATGGAGGTAAATAGTTAATTTTAGAGATGGAATTTTTTTATAAGAATGAGAGCTACTCACTGCCCTAATCCAACTTTCTAGCTCTTTTCTCTACTCTGATATCATTCTTTCAGACAATATTCTTATCCAACCTCAGGCTAGCTGCCAAACTCAAGCAAAACTAACTATAGTTGTATGCTCCCAGGAACATGTCTAAAATGGTTTTCCTAGCTTTCTTCTACCCTAAAATCCCTAATCGCATCTGCTCTGATCCTACTTTTTGGTTCCTGTTCATTAACCATTTTGTCTCAACTTAGGTCATTCCTTCCAGACACCAGGCCGCAGATGTTAACATGACTCCATCCCAACTTCTCTGGGCACACAACCTCACCAATGTGTCCTGGACCCTCAGATCTCCAGAGCTTTCTATCTTTCTCCAGAGTTTCTATCTTTCCCACTAGGGAAAGATATAAACAGGCTGGGGGTATGGACCAACCTGTCAATACCCATGTTCAGCAGAGAAGCAGCTACAAAAGCTAGAACTCCTATCTTCTGCTCCCCATAAACAACCTTGATCCATACTCCCAGTGGGAGAGAAGTGACAGGATGAAGATAAGAGGACTCTGAACTCCAGCTCCATCAGCACCCAGAGAGGGGGACAAGGAGAGGGACATATGGAGGTAGCTGCTGTGTCATGAGTGCTTAGAGGGAAAGAGAGGATTAAATCAGAAAAAGAAGGGGCAACTATGTATAAATGTGGACAGATAGTTGTAGAGAAGATGGCTGGCCCATGTCTACATTAGGGTAACTTTGGTGGGTTGCAGTGGGGAGAGTGAAGATTCAGAACTCTGGTGGTGGGAGTGGTGTGGATTCAAACCCCTTTCGACATGTTAATTCTGTAATATAAAAATAAATAAAAATAAAAATAAGCTAATGTTCCCCTAAACTGAACAGAAAGCAAGAGGAGGAGATAGGCAATATTTAGAAAAGAGAAAAAGTTGCACTGACCAAGCCTAGCAAGACAAGACTTTTTTTTTTTTAAACATTTATTTTTTTTTTAAGCTCATAAAATATCCCTGGAGTACTGGTCTTTGGAATCCACCTACAAGTCACTCTATTGTCCTCTCACAGCTTCTACATTGTAATCAAGTAAAAGATTCTCTCGAAACAATATGGTATCTCTCAGAGGTCTTATCTCAGCTTCCCCAACTAATGTTTCTCTTCCTCACCACAGGTTTCTTCCATTTAATACAGAACACCCTACCTTCTTTCTACTATAAGATAAAGGTCAGAGTCAAAACCAAAGAGTTTCACAAAAACAATAACCACCTTGTTCCTCACAACGGCTGTCTACATTATACCCTCCCCAAAGGGAAAAACTGCAAGAAGAGATCTTGGTTTGAATGGAAATTGATTAAATAAACTTTTTTTTCCAGTTTCAACAGTGTTTTTAAACTCTTGGTTTCTATTGACCTTTCAAATACAGAATAATTAAATTCAAAGTTGTTATAATTCAACAATCTAAATTTTACAGAAAACTGACAATTTAGCATTTCCTTTATTTTTTTTATTTTATTGCTACTAAAGTTGTCACTGGGGCTCAGTGCTGACACAACAAATCCACCACTTCTTTCCTTTCCTCCCCCTCCCTTCCTATTTTATTTGAGAAGATAAGGAGAAGTTGCGAGGGGAAGGGACAGATAAAAAAGGGAGAGTTAAAGATAGATACCTACAGACCTGCTTCACCATTTGTGAAGCATCTCCTATGCAGGTGCGGAGTCGGGGCTCAAACCTGGGTCCTTACATCACAATGGGTGAACTCAACTGAGTGCACCACCTAGCCCCTGGCAATTCTTACTTAGACACACTGAAAATTCAGATTCTCTGCCCTTTATCATCATGGCCAGGAGGTGCTACTGCATTTTCAATAAAAAGAACTTTCCAGGGGCCAGGTGGTGGCACACCTGGTTCAGCACACGTTACCATGTGCAAGTGAGTTTATTAAAATTGATTTGCCTTTTGTTTTCCTACAAATAAAAATGGAACAAGAAAAAGCATTGTTAATGGAAACAGAAATTTGAGCCAATCCTCCCTTCTTTCTCCACCATATTCTACACATCCAAAAGTACCAGCTCAAAATATCCCACCCCACCCCATGCAAACCCATCCCATCCCATATCTTTCTCCACTGCTGTAACCTTTGTTGGTGACCCAACACTTACAAACTGGGTGCCCCAACAGCTTCCTCATGTTTCGCATCAGACAACTCATTCTAGGAAGACATAGCAAAGTACCCTTGAAATCATGTCTTAATTCCTCCTTGCTTAAAATTCTTTGGAAACATCTTCACAAGAACCCTTTCCAAGGTATGGATCAACCTGCCAACATCCATCCAACAGAGAAGCAATTACTAAGCCAGAATACCTATCTTCTGCACCCCAAAAATAATTTTGATCCATATGCCCAGTGGGGGAGAAGTGATAGGAGGAAGAGGCTAAGAGGGCTCTGAACTCCAGCTTCATCAGGACCTGGAGAGAGAGGAGGACAAGGAGAGGAATGATTGGACGTAGTGATTGGGTTATGTGGCTTGGAGGGGAAGAGAGGACGGGACCCTGGAAGAAAAGGGGGGCAATTATATATAAATGTAGACAGATAGTTGTAGAAATGATAGTTAACCCTTGTCTGCAACTTTGGGAGAACTGCAGCAGCTTGAAACGGAGGGATTGGGGATTCAGAACTCTGCTGAGGGGGAGATGGCATGGGATTATACCCCTGTTGATTTGTAGATCAATATTAAATCACTAATATAATCTAAAAAAAAATAAATAAAAATCACTAATAAAATCTAAAAAAAAATAAATAAACCCTTACCAAGATTCTCCCCTCCTCTTGAATCTCTTGACCACCACTCTCCCTCACCACCACTCTAGATGCACAGGTCCAGAACACAATACACTCATCCCGCCCCAGGACTCTCCCATCCATGTATGCCTCTTAACAGAGCTACTTTTCCCTGATTTACATTTTAGCTTCCACGTAACCTCCTCCAAGGTTCTCTTCAAGTACACCATCTCAAATGAGTCACATGCTTCTCCATGGGGACTCTAGGAACCTAAAATGACCTTATTACTCATTTTGCTATACCTACAATGGGCTGAAAGTCCATAGGGCAGAGACCAAATCTGTCCTGTTCTCTTTTTTGTGTCTCCTGTAAAATATTAAAACATGTGGCAAACAGCAATGAATAAATTAATGAAACATTTCTCTTCGGAAGATGCTATGAAAAGAACTTTATAATGGTTGTAAATATGACCTGTCCTCTCTAATATCTTACCCTCAAATAGGAGGAACTGAGACCAGGTGGTGGCACACCTGGTTAAGTGCACACTCTGCAATGCAAAAGGAGGAACCAGACATGGGGTAAATAATGTCAACATGCTACAGGTATTCAGAAGCTGAGAATTTACTTACTAAATTAAGTCTTTGAAGATCCTGGGTACTTACATTAGTACTGAGGGTGGCTAAGATCTTGAGAGATGGAAATTGTATTATTCCAGTTTTAATAGAATGAACAAAGACATAAACATGAAAAAACTGAGTATACCTGGTGGTGGTTGTATTAAACAATTTTGCCAATGGAGCTGGTACATGGAATCTGTATGCTGATCACCTCTAGTTAGTATAGCAATGATGTAGATGAGGATTAACCTGAATTATCTTATTTTGACTTAGTCACCACTTAAAAGTCAAGAAATACAAACATAAATGCAGTCACTCTAAGGTCCTGGATATTAGGATTTCAATGTGTGGATTTAAGGGAAGAGGAAACATGACTCAGCCCACAACACAAGATGAGGGATAAGAGGGGATGGTTTTTGAGGTTGAATGTCAAAATGTCTTAACTTCTGTTTCTGAGAGCCATGAGACACAGATACACATACACACATCATCACCATCACCACCACCACCTCTGCTAATCAGTAAGAAGTCCTGGATGGGTCTTAGGTACACTCAAGTAGAAAAGAAGAAAATCACTAATGATACTGATGTGAAGAAATCAAGTACAGTGATTTCTGGCTAGTAAATCTTCCTACACCAAAGTTCTTACAGTCAAATTCAATTTTTTTTAATTCCAAATCATTTCAATTTTCTTTTAAAGTTTAGCTTCTTAACCTTTACCTTAAGAAAAAATGGAAATGTTAAATTCTCGGTAAATTTTTAAGGTTTGAGCCCAGCCCCCATTGCACTGATGAAAGTTTTATTGCTGTGGTTTCTCTGTCTGTGTCTCTAAAAATGTAGACCTACAGTGGTGAATCCCTGGACACAACAATAACAAAACAATTTGAATAAAACTTTAAATTTTATCCATGAAGACTCAGAGGAAAAGTTTTTCACAGTTTGAATCTCAAGGATCCTTGCTTTTCTCCTTCACCTAGGTGGACCTTTACCTAAGGTAATCTGGAAATGGTACGAAATATGTGCTCACTTCTTTTTTTCCTGTCCCTCGCCAGCTGTGGCTTTAATGGCTGTGCCTGGGAAACCATGTGGGGAGCAGGAGGGGCTTGGAGCCCAGAAGCTGAAGAAGGGCTGACAGGGCTACGGGATGGGAGGGGGGGGGGAACACAGGGAACCCGCTAGCGCAGGGCTTCAGCAGTGAACAGGCCCCCCGCCCTCCGCAGAATGGAGTTATTGATGCCCCTTAGACAGATTTCCAGCACTGGTGCTGGTGGGTGTCAAGCACTTGTCGAACTATCTCGAGAACTTCTGGTTGATAAGGATGATGCCAATGTCTTCTGGGTTTAGAAACTGCCGGAAGGTGTCTTCGATCTCATTGATGGTGGTATACTTCTCCACCACCAGGAAATTAGGGTAGTGGTTCTTGTTCAGCTCTCCTATGCTGCGGAGCAGGAAACCTGTCACCGTGTCCTAGTCTCTGATCACCTAAGTTAAGCTTTCTCTTCCCCGCCATACTTGCAGCCTGGCGGAGAGGCCCCCAAACACCTGGCATCACTGAAGCCCCCCTTTGCAGCCTGTGCTCACTTCTTTTCAGTTCCTAACCAAGACCATCTAGAACAAATACAGCAAACTCTGTATTATGAACACTGTATTGTTTTTCTCTCCTGGCCTCATCAAAAGCTCCCATTTGTTTGCCCTGCCCATGATTCTTCATTTATTTTTTGTTTTGTTTTTGCATTTTGTAAGCTTCATAAGTGTGCTTAAATTCCCTTTGCACCAAAGTATAATGGTTTCCCAAATTTTGAATTAACAACAGCAAAAGCTGACATCAAATATATGGATTTTAATTATCATAGAAATCCTGGGGGTCCAGCGGCGGCGCAGTGGGTTAAGTGCATGTGGTGCAAAGCGCAGAGACTGGCATAAGGATCCCGGTTCGAGCCCCTGGCTCCCCACCTGCAGGGGAGTCGCTTCACAGGGGGTGAAGCAGGTCTGCAGGTGTCTATCTTTCTCTCCCCCTCTCTGTCTTCCCCTCCTCTCTCCATGTCTCTCTGTCCTATCTAACAACGAACAACATCAACAATGGCAATAATAATAACCACAACGAGGCTACAACAACAAGGGCAACAAAAAGGGAAAAAAATGGCCTCCAGGAGCAGTGGATTCATGGTGAAGGTACCGAACCCAGCAATAACCCCGGAGGGAAAAAAAAAAAAACCTTCAAATCGGGAGTCGGCGGTAGCATAGCGGGTTAAGCACACGTGACGCAAAGCGCAAGGACTGGCGTAAGGATCCCAGTTTGAGCCCCGGCTCCTCACCTGCAGGGGAGTCGCCTCACTGGCAGTGAAGCAGGTCTACAGGTGTCTCTCTCTCCCCCTCTCTTTCTTCCCCTCCTCTCTCCATTTCTCTCTGTCCTATCTAACAACGACGACATCAATAACAACAATAATAACTACAACAATAAAAATAAACCAAGGACAACAAAAGGGAAAATAAATAAATAAAATAAATTAAAAATGTATTAAAAAAAGAGAAATCCTTCAAATCACAGATGATGAAAGATAGGTATGGCTATAGCTGTTAGATTAACAGCAAACTGACAGGAAACAGCTGGAGCAGGAGGCTCTCCTACAGAATACTCTGACTCATGGTCAGATGTTTCCTGCTACTCCCCACTATCACCTTCATACACTCCTGCCACCAACTCCACTCATACACTGACTCAACCTCTCTCCCTCCCATCGACCCTGTGCTCATTTCACTGAACTCCATTAACTAGGAAGTATCCCTGCTGGTCAGAACCTAAGCCTGGGTAGATCTCACTTAGTGAGATTCTGGTGAATCCAGTTACTAACACACTCTAACTGCTTTTGACACTTTCATCTAACCTTAAGACCTATTTCATGCACATTTCTTTTCTTGTCTCCCAAAGCAGATTACCAATTTGAAGAGAAGATTCATACCCTTTACACTTATTTTTTCCACTAGGGTTATCACTGGGGCTCAGTGCCTGCATCACCAATCCACTGCTCCTGGCAGCTTTCTCCCCCCCCCCAACCCCTTTTCTACTTTTATTTGACTGGACAGAGAGAAATTGAGAGGAAGGGAAGATAGAGCAGAGAAGGTGTTCTAGGAAGTGGTACAGTAGATAAAGCATTAGACTCTCAAGCATGAGGTCCTGAGTTCAATCCCGGCAGCACACGTGTACCAGAGTGATATCTGTTCTTTCTCTCTCTCCTCCTTTCTCATTAATGACTAAATAAAATATATTTAAGAGAGAGAGAAGAGAGGGTTGTGAGAAAGATAGACACTTGCAGACCTGCTTCACCACCCATGAAAGTTGGGGGAGAGGCTCAACCTGGGTTCATGCGCATGGTGATATGTGCCAACACCTGGCCCCCTTTGAGTTTTCAAATACTTATCAATATAACTAATTTAGTGCCTTTGAAAAAGGGCAGGGGTGGGGGAGATGGCATAATAGTTATGAATAGAGACCTCATGCCTGAGGCTCCAAAGTCCCAGGTTTAATCCTCTGTATTACCATAAACCAGAGCTGAACAGTGCCCTGCTATTTAAAAAAAAAAAAAAAAAAAGGAGAAAATTTAGAAATAACATCAGCTAATGGAGTGGAGAAAAGGAAAGTGTAGGTTGAAGAAATAACCTCAATTAACTGTCTTTGTGAGCACTTGACCACACAAGGGCTGACCACAGGACATGTAAAAGAGTGGAACCCCAGGGAAGGAAGCAAGGTGTTTGATGCTCACAATGCTATTTGGACAAACTGTCGGGCTCAAACAAAGAGATCTGGTGGTCAAAAAGGTAATAGTCTCTGAAGACAGAGATAATGTAGAAGAAAAATAAGAAAGGATAGAGAGAAAACAGATAGCAAGCAACAATGCAAGGCACCATGGTGAATACCCTCCAAGTTATAATTTAATCCTTTCAACATGATGAGGTGGGTACCCAAGGAAATGGACTACCAGACTAACTTCCCTGAAGTCACGCAGCTTGTTAGTTATGGAGTTTTTAAAAAAGACTTCATACTATATCACACCAATTATATGTTATTCTGTGAAAAGCAAAACTACAGTATGGTAAAAAGAAAAGAAAAAAAAGTCTGTGGTTTACAGTAAATTTAGGGAGAAGGCTACCGGAATTGCAGGTGCAACATGGAGTACTTTTAAAATGTTGAATGGTTGTGATCGGCGGATGTAATATTATTTGGTTTGGATTGGGAGATGCATACGGGAAAGTGGGCCCTATCCAAGGGTTCCAGGAACTGGGGGAAGTAGGGGCTCTATAGTGGAGATGTGAGGTTTCTGCTGTCTTAGGGTTCAAAAAGACAATCAATAGTTAATATTATCATCACATTATTTGTTAATTGGGTTAACTTTGAAAAGTCCCTTTGTTATGGTTTGCTGTACAGTATCCAGTATCTTGTATATAGCTGTGCTATTGGATGCTTCTAATCCACTTGGTCTAGGCTTTTGAGAGAGTCCACATATCAAATACATAGCCTCTATATTAAAAAGATTCAGTTGATCACAACCTAAGCAAAGCAACGATTGCCACCTCAACATGCTTCACCTCAGACTGTATCCAGAGACTTCACATGTGGAATGACAACCCTTCAGCTTCATTACTCGGGTGAGACCTTTCCTTTTATAGTACACTCTAATTTCATTTCAGGTGGTTCACTTTCTAACAAAGTCCCATAACCTAGATATACACCAGTTTCTGTGAGAGAGAGCTTATGTGCACACGTATCCATAAACTACTGCAAAATATATACCTGAAAGCAGAAGTACACTAGAGTTTGCAGTGAGTACCTCCCTAACACTTCCTCTCCACTATTCCAAGCTTTGGGTCCATGATTGCTCAACAAATTGTTTGGCTTCATATGTTAACTCTCTTTTCAATCACCAGGTTCCAGATGCCACCAGGATGCTGGCCAGGCTTCCCTGGATTGAAGACCCCACCAATGTGTCCTGGAGCTCAGCTTCCCCAGAGACACAGCTTACTAGGGAAAGAGAGAGGCAAACTGGGAGTATGGACCGACCAGTCAACGCCCATGTTCAGCGGGGAAGCAATTACAGAAGCCAGACCCTCTACCTTCTGCAACCCTCAAAGACCCTGGGTCCATACTCCCAGAGGGCTAGAGAATGGGAAAGCTATCATGGGGTGGGTTATGGGGATTGGGTGGTGGGAATTGTGTGGAGTTGTACCCCTCCTACCTTATGTTTTTGTTCATTAATCCTTTCTTAAATAAAAAATTAAAAAAAAAAAAAAAAGAAAAAAATGTTGAATGGTGGGAATCAGGCAGTAGTGCAGCAGGTTAAGCACAGGGATGGGTTAGAATCCCAGTTGAAGCCCCAGCTCCCCACCTGCAGGGGAGTCGCTTCACAGGCGGTGAAGCAGGTCTGCAGGTGTCTCTCTGTCTTTCTTCCTCTCTATCTCCCCTTCTCTCTCAATTTCTTTCTGTCTCTATCCAATAACAAATAAATAAATAATAATAAATAAAATAAAAAAACAGAATACAAAAAATGTTGAATGGTGGGAATAGGATACAGAACTCTGGTGGTGGGAATTGTGTGGAATTCTACCCCTCTTGTGCTATGGTCTTATTGATCATTATTCAAATTTTAAAATGTTGAAACTATTCTATACGATACTTCTGCATTTGTCAAGTCACAGAATTGTATCACACAAATGCATACTACAGACCTTACAAAATAATAGCAGATCAGTATGAGTTCATCAACTGTAACGAGTATACCACACCAATGCAAGATGCTGATTGCAAGGGAAGGGAAGCCGCAGAGCTGTGTCTATATGTGTGATGGTGGTAGTGGTGTGTGTTCAGTAAGTGGAAATATAGAAACGAAACTTTCTGATAAGTTTTTCTGTAAAGCTATAACTGCCAAAATCAGTCTATTAAAAGAAGAAGAAAAGACATCAACAAAACATGTATGTCTATTAGATCCAATAGCTACATTCTTTCTCATGTAGTGAATCTTCCAAAAACTTCTGTCTAGTTCCAAATTAGAGGAAATTTTATATTAATAAAGAAGTCACTGAGGCTGGGTAGTAGCACACCTGGTTGAATGCACAAGTTACAATGTACAAGGATCCATGTTTAAGCTCCCACTCCCCACTTACAAGGGGAAAGCTTTATGAATGGTGAAGCAGTGCTGTAGGTGTCTGTCTCTTACCCTCTCTAAGGCTCCCTTCCCTCTTGATTTCTAACTGTCTCTATCCAATAAATAGATAAAGATAATAAAAAAATTTTAAAAGAAAATCATTATTAAAAAAGTTACTGGACTGGTGACATAGCATAATGATTATGCAAAAAGATTTTCATGCCTGAGGCTCTGAGCTCCCAGGTTCAATCCTCAGCACCACCATAAGCCAAAGCAGTGCTCTGGAAAAAAAATAGTAAATCACATTCGGTTTCACAATCATGAGACTTAGAGATGTATTCCTCTCTTCAGAGAATTCATCATGTTTATATTTAAAAGAAAAATCCCTCTTCTGAAAATACTCATCTAATCTCATCCTTATCCATCCAATCTCAAGGCCTTTGTAGTGTCAAGACAGAGAGAAATGAAACAATGACTAGTAACACAGCTCTAACTGAAAGTGCAGCAAATGAGTGACAAATTTCACTGCACCATCTACCTCAGAGGCAGAGAAAATAGCTTCAACATCCATGCTATAGAACAATCATTTGCTTGTTATGACTTTATGTGGTTTCATAAAAGGCAGGGGATAGTCACTCAGCTTCAGGTTTTGTGAAAATGGGGAAGAAGTAAGAGGAAGCAATAGAACTCCTGAAAAGCTACAGCCTAAGTGGAGGAGTGGAACTCCAGGGCAGTGGGACGTTGGGGAAATTCCTTCAGAGTTGAAAAGCAAAAACCTAGGGCATTAGATTTTGTTTGTGGGACTTCCAGTGCCTTGTTGCTCCCATATGGTTCCATGCTCTTAAATAGTAAGCTATTTAATATCTATTGGCTCTTCTGTATTGTATTTCAAATCCATGGCTTTAAAAACTCTTTAATAAATAATCTATTTAATCTACTGGCTCTTCCATATTATATTTCAAATCCAAGAACTTAAAAAATCTGTTATAAATATAAATTAAATATATATACATCAAAAAATCTAGGAGTAATCTATATATACATATATATATATATATATATATACACACACACACATATACACAACTTTCTTGACTACTCATCTGTTGTTGGACACCTAGATTGCTTCCAGGTTTTGGTTATTACAAATTGTGCTGCTACAAACACAGGTATATACAGATCTCTTTGGATAGGTGTGTTTGGTTCCTTAGGATATATCCCCAGGAGAAGAATTGTCAGGTCATAGGGTAGGTTCATTTCTAGCCTTCTGAGAGTTCTCCAGACTGCAGTCCACAGCAATGGGATTGGTATACATTCCCACCAGCAATGCAGAAGGGTTCCTTTGCCCCGACAACCTCTCCAGCATTTAATACTAACCTTTCTGATGTATGACATTCTCAGAGGAGTGAAGTGTTATCTCATTCCTGTCTTTATTTTCATTTCTCTGATAATCTGTGACAGTGCAATTTTATATGTCTGTTGGCCCTTTGGATCTCTTTTTGGGCTCAGGTCTTGGTGAGTTCATGTGTTGGTACATGATATTGGAAAAGGGTCCAAGCTCGGAGTGAGAGTACTTTGCAGACATCATGGAAAGATGAGAAATAATACTCATATGCCAAAAACTTTACTGTAAACCATTAACCTCCCAATTAAAAAAATAGCTAGGCTGGGATTATAGACCGACCTGTCAATGCCCATGTTCAACAGGGAAGCAATTACAGAAGCCAGACCTTCAACCTTCTGCAACCCACAATGACCTTGGGTCCATACTCCCAGAGGGTTAAAGAATAGGAAAGCTATCAGGGGAGAGGATGGGATACAGAGTTCTGGTGGCGGGAATTGTGTGGAATTGAACCCCTCTTATCCGATGGTTTTGTCAGTGTTTCCCTTTTATAAGTAAATAAATAAATAGAATAGTTAGACTGAGAAAGTTGCTGTATATATATATATATATATATATATATATATATATATATACACACACAAAGTAGTACTACTCAGGTATTAAAAATAGTTACTTCAATTTCTTCACCTCATCTTATTTTTTTAATTTATTTATTGGATAGTGACAGTCAGAAATTGAGAGGGAAGGGAGGGATAGAGAGGGTGAGAGACATAGAGACACACCTGCAGCATTGCTTCACCACTTGTGAAGATTTCCCCCTGCAGGTGGGGACTGGGAGCTCAAACCTGGGTCCTTGCACACTGTAACATGTGCACTCAGCCTCATGTTAGATGGAGCTTGAAGGAATCGTGTTAAGTGAGATAAGTCAGAAAGAGAAGGATGAATAGGGAATGGTCTCACTTATAGACAGAAGGTGAAAAATACTACCATGATGCCAACCTGCCTTCCCTGGCAGAAGACCTCACCAATGTGTCCTGGAACCGTACCTCCTCAGAGCCCTACCCCACTAGGGAAAGATAGAGACAGGCTGGGGGTATGGATTGACCTTTCAACACCCATGTAGAGTGAAGAAGAAATTACAGAAGCAATACCCCTGACCTTCTACATAGATCTCCACAGAAATCTTTAGTTCATAATCCCAGAGGGATAAAGAATAGGGAAGCTTCCAATGGAGAGTATGGGATATGGCACTCTGGTGGTGGGAGCTATATGAAGTGTACCCCTCTTACCCCCAAATCTTGTCAGCCATTATTAAATCATTAATAATAAAAAAGAAGTTGAAAAATAAGAAAACACAAAGCAGAACTTGGACTGGGTTTGGTGTATTGCACCAAAGTAAAAGACTATGGGTTTGGGTATGGGGGAGGGGTCAGGTCCTGGAACACGATGGCAGAGAAGAACCTAGTAGGGGTTGAATTGTTATGTGAATAACTGAGAAATGTTACACATATACAAACTACTATATTTTACTGTTGACTGTAAGCCATTAATTTCCCCCCCATAAAGAAAAAATATCTAGGAAAGAGTTCTAGCAGAGAAATGAAGTATTTGTGCTCAAGGTTCTTCTCATTCTCTGATTCACCTCTCTGGACAGTCTTCCATTAACAACAGATGCTTACTTTCTTGTTTAGAGTCATGAATTAGTTCTATGTAGTAAGTGATATGGATGGAAAGATAACAATTCAGCCACATTTCAGTGAGAATTAAGGTTTGTGACTTTATTTAAATTGAGACTGCCATAGCTCTAATTGTGAAACTATAGCTCTAATCCCTTCTAGTAGATCCCAAAAAGGTGATAGATTCTTCTCTGCAACCATAAAGCCAACTAGGCAAAACATCACATAGAAACATCACAAATTGCATCAAAGGCAAGCACCATGAACAGCAGAGTGGTGTTGTAACAATTCTCCTTCTCTGTCTCTTCTATCTGAAATTAAAAGGGAAGAAAAGTCTACCGGGAGGGCGAAGGAGATAGCATAATGATAACATAGAAAGATTGTCGTGTCTGAGACTCCAAGGTCCCAGGTTCAGTCCCCAACAATACCATAAATCAGAGCTTAATAGTACTCTGGTAAGAAAGAAAAGAAGAGGATGGGGGAAGGAGGGGAAGGGAGGGGAAAAAAGAAAATAATCTACCAGGAATATAAAAATCATGCAGATATAAGGCACAAATGGCAGTAAAAATGGAGGAGAAGAGAGAAGAGGAAGAGGAAGAGGAGAAATTATCCCAAGTACATATTCCCATTTTAATTCTAAATTAACCTACTTAACTAACCTGAGTGTTTAAATGTTTACTGTTCTAAGATTTCTGGCACTAGAAACACAAAACCATCAACAACTGATTTTTCTCTAACACCTCAACTTGACTGTTTATGATCACATAGACTGATGACAAATGTAAAAATGGAAGGTTTATGAAACTGAACTGAATCTGGAAGGATGCTCTGAAAGTTCAGTTTGTTAGTTCTGGAAGGATAGCTCACCTGGAGTGAACCCTGCTTTGCTGGGTTTTAAACCTCAGCCTCCACTGCACTGGAAGAAACATCAGAACCTTGGCAACAAGAATACACACACGTACACGCACATGCACGCACGCGCGCACGCACACACACACGAATAGTTATTTCTTTTAAGAAGTGAAACATCCCCAGAATGAGCTAATCATTCCTTTATGTTGCATAT
Source organism: Erinaceus europaeus (assembly GCF_950295315.1). NCBI lineage: Eukaryota > Metazoa > Chordata > Mammalia > Eulipotyphla > Erinaceidae > Erinaceus > Erinaceus europaeus. Next base: position 51,021,778 of record NC_080170.1, on the reverse strand, counting down.
GCATTCATAAGCATGTGCCACAAGTGACCTTTAGAAGAAAGCCACCATGTGGAAGTGAGGGACAAGGTGGGTAGCTAGTGTCAGGTGGCACAGCAATGGGGGCATCCCATACAAAGCTCTTGGTGCCTGGCTAAGATTCTGAAGAATCCCACAAGGCTTCATTGCCACCCACCACCCCACTACCCTCACCCCCCCATACTGGCCCCCGGCTCCCAACATGATCTGCTCCCATCAGAAGAGAGCTTCCTAGTACCTTCCAGCCAATAAGGCAGCTTCTGTGTGGGAGGTAGGTGTACTAACAAGTTTGATTGCAGACTAGGGCAGGCGGGGATGCTGAGCAGTCAAATCTGTGGTTTCTCAATTTCAGTTCAGAACACTCGGGGCCCCCTGAGAACTAGAAAAGTGATGCTTAGTGGGACAAACATGCCAGGCACTAGATGTGAAGACCTGTCACAGGAACCTTCAAGTCACCAAAGGCTGAAAAGGCCTGCTGGAAACTTTAACATCTCAGTCTCTGGCCAACTTCTTAAATGCCACACTTCAGGGCTGAAGGTGTGTTTCTCTACTGTTTCCCCCTCAGTCTATTTTCTTTTCTCCTAAGTGCAACCAAGAGAATCCGAAAAGATGCTATAGTCTATGTGATTTTGCTTTTTGGAGTACACTGAGTTTTTATTTTACAAGTATAAACAACCCATTTTTAGATGTTTACTCACTCTCCAGATTTCTGTTCAGGTCTGCCCTACAGTATAAAGACTCCTCAAGCTAGCATAGCATCTAGGCTTTCATTCTTTCTGCTCCCACTGAATTGTGTGGGTGCTTTGATTACAGAAAACAACAACAACAACATATATCTGGGGAGATGGTTCACTGGTAAAGTGCAAGACTTAAAGAAAAACATAGCACTGAAATTCACAATATACCTATCTCCTTGAGGGAAAGGCCATGCTTTACTCATAAGAAGTTTCTGCTCAGGGAGTCCCGCGGTAGCGCAGCGGGTTAAGCGCATGTGGCGCAAAGCAAGGACCAGCATAAGGATACTGGTTCCAGCGGCTCCCTACCTGCAGGGGAGTCACTTCACAGGCAGTGAAGCAGGTCTGCAGGTGTCTATCTTGCTCCCCACCTCTGTCTTCCCCTCCTCTCTCCATTTCTTTCTGTCCTATCCAACAACAATGACGACATCAATAATAACTACAATAATAAAACAACAAGGACAACAAAAAGGAGTAGATAAATATATATTAAAAAAGAAGTTTCTGCTCCTTGATTGGGTCTAAATGCAATAGAAATTTCTGGGGGAAATGAAACAGTAAGAGGGAGATAAAACTAGAAAAACAAAATTATTTCTGTATCTTATATTCAAGCTATAACCCTTGATGACAAGAATTTATTTCCTCTTGTGTTCACATAGGTAGTTATAGGAGTTTGGGTTTGCTTTTTTTTTTAATGCTCCAGTACAATATAAAAGAAAGAGTAGGTCAATTTCTCTTCCTCCAAGTCCTATCTCAAAGGTAGTTTGTGTCCGGAAATGCTTTCAACTTGCCATATCTGGGAGTTCTTTAACCTACTACCCCTCTCCAAACACTTCCCACTCCATGTAAAAAGCCTGGCTGTCTTTTCAGTCTAAAGTCTCTTTGGGATGGATCTAAATATCCATCCCTGTGTCCCAAGTGAAAAGAAGTATAAGGTTCCTGTGCTATACTACCTACCAGTACACAGAGATGCTTTGAAGAAAGAGATAAGCCAAAATGAATTACATTTTCACTTGAGGAAGAAATATATATAATCCCTCTAGAGTGACAAAGAGGTGCTGGTTTTAGCAGAAATGAAAAAGACGCTATCTGGAAAATAGGGTCATAGGGAAATGATCTTCATAAATTATTTTTCTATGGTTTTGGACTTAAGCCTGTCCTCCTGCATGGCAACTGATTATAAGTCCAGAGCCTTAGACTTCTGGATCTGTTGCTGATAAAAAATAAATGAGTAGGGGGCTAGACGGTAGCCCAGTGGATTAAATGCACATGGTATGATGCTCAAGGACTGGTCTAAGGATCCTGGTTCAAGCTCCCCACCTGCAGGGGGTCGCTTCACAGGTAGTGAAGTAGGTCTGCAGGTGTCTATCTTTCTCTCCCCCTCTCTGTCTTCCCCTCCTCTCTCAATCTCTCTCTGTCATATCCAACAACAATAACAACAAGGGTGACAAAAAATGGGGGGATGACCTCCAGAAGCAGTGGATTTGTAGTGCAGGCACCGAACCCCAGCGACAACCCTGGAGGTAATAAATAAATAAGTGAGTAACTTTAATCACAGTTACCTCGTTTCTATGCCTTGGTTTCCTTATCTCTTCATGAGAAACAATATATGTGATAATATATGTTATAATTCTATACAGCTACATGATCCCATTCCCAACAGTTTAATCTCTTAAAAGTTCTCTACATATAGTTTTTGGTCAACAGACAACCACCCTACCCCCAAAAAAATGTTTGTGAAACAACTGGAATGGAGCAGGACAGAATGCATTTCTTGGTGTGGTTTTATAACCTCAAGGTTACTCAGCCATTCTTTCAGGAAGGTGTTCTGACCTACAAGATGAAAAGAATCCAGTAGTAGCTTTTCAAGGCTAGATCATGACAAGAGTTCTCGACTGTTGCTCTCAATGTTTTTATTTTATTTTATTTTATTTATTTTATTGTACTGCTTTCAGGTTTATCACTGGGGCTGGGGCTGCACTATGAATCCACTGCTCCTGGAGGCTATCCTTTTCATTTTCTTATAGGATAGAACAGATAAAAATTGAGAGGGGAGGGGAAGATAGAGAGAAGAGAAAGACACTTGCAGACTTGCTTCACTGCTTGTGAAGCAAACCCCCACCCCCACCCCACAAGCAGGGAGCCGGATTCAAACCAGGATCTTTGCATTGGTCATTGCGCTTTGTACTATATGCGCTTAACCCAGTGCGCTACTGCCCAACCCCTGCCCTCAATGTTTTTATCAATCAATATTTTTAGGGAAGTTTCCCTGATGACAAATTTTCATATTTTACTTTCTTCCATATTTAATAATAAGAACAAATTAGCAGGAGAGAAGTAAGTGGAGATGTTTGGTCTACAGGTCGTTTCCAATCATCATTTTTTTGCTAACAGATGAAATCATTCAATTATAAAAGTGGGCAATTGAGCAAAAGCATCACAAAGGCAGTGTCCAAGAAAGTGACAGATATTTGAATCATCCAAGTATCAAGCAACAATTTCATACAGTTTTTAAAAAACCCTTCAATAATATTAGCATAATAGATTTTTACTGCCATACATGTATTATCATGGTAAACATCATTTTAAGTACAAGTGCTTGATTCTAGTTTAGCAGGGTTTTAAAACAAGAAATAATGAGCAGTGGAAAGGTTGACTAGCTGAAGACAGACCATCGAAGACTAGAAAGAAGGCTTCTGATAAAACAAATAATATGGCAGACAGAGAGTAACAGTGAAAAAAACACAACAGGGAAAATCTTTGTGACTGCCTGGGAAGTTCATCTTTCTTCAGAGAGGGCTGAGTGGACAATTTCCTCCATAAGATTCATGTCATTGACTGTGCAGCCCAGGAAGGCTTCCAAGATCATCCCTCCCTTGAGTGTGGCTAGTGACTGGGAGGATTCATAGGATATAATCACTGCAGAAGGAGCTAGCTGGATTATTATCATACAAAAGCAACCCAAGAATTATTGGTTTGGGATGGAATCTAGCGTGTTTATTTAAATAAGAGAGAGACCAGAGCACCACTCAACAGTGGTATAGAACTCAACAAGCGGTTACACATCTAGTAGAGAACACGTTACCATGCACAAGACCCCAGTTCAAGTCCCCAGCCCCCACCTGCAGGGGGAAATTCACAAATGGTGAAACAGTGCTACAGGTGTGTGTGTCTCTCTCTCCCTTCTCTCTCAACTTTTCTCTGCCTCTATCCAAAATAAATAAATAAATAAAATTGTCTTAAAAAAGAGCCCAAGGCTTGTGCTCTACCACTGACCATAATAAACATCCTTTATAGAAAACAGTAGAAACCTAGTGCCTCGTAATAATGGAAAATGGACAGTCTTGCAAATTCAGTCCCAGGAGGTGGCAGCGATTTGCATGTGCTTATAAAATATGCACTATCTTGAAAGTCTCACTATCTTTCTCCACTATGGGACTTTTCTTCGCACTCTCTACTGTTGAATGACTCAGGACTTCAGCCAATGACTAACAGGTTGATGATGCAGAATTCAAGGGCAATTCAACCAGCTTTTTCTCCAGCCCAGAAGGATTTGCTGAGTGAGGAAAGACAGGTAGTCTGCACACAGTGCAACTCCCAAGTCTTGCAATCTCCAGGGCAAAGTTAAATGGAGATTCTAGAATAGACTTGGCCAGTTATTTTTCTCTCAAGTGCCCATGGAGGTCTGGTGGTAGTGGTGATTAAAGCATAGTAAGGAGAAGAGAAAAAGTCACCAGTAGTCAACATTTTTGTCAGGGCACAGATATGGCACTGTGAGTGCTACATAACTTCCAGCCTCAGTGAACAGATTTCTATGAAAAACAAAGAAGAAATCAACCAAATAGGACCAGAAAGCAGAGTTAGACAAAAAGAAAGATCTAGGACAGATGAGGTAGTTCACCTGGAAAGATGTGGCCCACGTTTGAGCTACTGGCACAACAAAGGGGAGCACACAGCACTGGAGAGGAGCTTTGATGCTGTGGTGTCTCTCTCACCCTCCCTCCATGTCTCCCTGTCTCTCTCTCTCTCTCTCTCTCTCTCTCTCTGAAAAGGTCAGCCTAGAGCAGTGAAGCTCCAAAAAGGAAAAAGAAAGAAGGGAAAGTATAAGAAGGATTTTATGTCTATTCCAGGTTCAATTTTTATTCTCAGTAGACCAACTGAGACTTCCTACAGTCTGGAAAAGAGATCCAATATCAAGAGTTCATGAAAAGAGCATGAACTAAAGACACAACAGTAAGTTGGTGCTCTTGGAAATGCCCTCAGCTACCCAAACCTAAACCCATCCAAGTCCACCTGCAGCTCCAAAGCTCCTTAACCACCATCCCCTCTCCAAATGCTGCGTAGGCAGCAAAAGGACTCCAGACACTGGCAAATATTCAAAGACTCCTAACCAAATGCCTCTTGCTGGTCAACCTTAGACCACTCCCCAGGAACTGGTGACTAGCATCTAGAGTCATGGCCTCTGGTGCTTCTCTTTTCTCTTCACAGTCACTTTGAGGGAGGGTCACTCTTACTCCCAAGATGAAAGTCATTATGAGTCACTTGCAGAAACTGAAAGCATACTGTGTCCACACAACAGGGCCGCCTGCCATGGAACCACAAACCACATCACAAATCAGCTGCTTGGGGAGGAGTAGAGGCTGAGGGCTACGCAAATGCAATCCTTCCCGCTGCCCTGGGTTAAGCAGGCTCAGAGATGAGACAGTGGTCAGTGGCAAACGTCATTCTAGCTTCCGGGTATAAAACACATCAAGGGAGGCTTTCCAAGTCCTAAGCTGCTCCTTACCTTCTACTTTCTCCATAAATACCTGGTGTGTCCTCTCCCTCTCTCTCTTTTGTAAAATCTTAAGTTCAGTATTTGAGGAAGGTTTGAAGGGACATGCTGTGGACCCTGGGATGCTCTTGAGATAAGGCATCCTAATTCTTGCTTTAAATTTACTTATTTGTTTGCTTGCTTATTTATTTACTTCTATGAGAAAGACAGAAAGGCCGGAGCACTGCTCAGCTCTGGTACATGGTAATAATAGAGATTGAAGCTGGGGCCTCTGACACACAGGTTCAAAGTCCTACTGCTGAGCTATCCCCTTGCTGTATCTCAATTCATTCTTAGAAAGTGTGCGGAGGGAGTAAGACTAACACTTTCCTTAGCCAGAAAGCAGCAATCACTCGTCTGTATCAGAACAGGTCTGGTCATTTCTGTGACTACATGTGGACAACTGGTCTCATTCTTTTGTGTCCAGGCACAACTATGCAGGGGCACTGCTTCTGCTCAGTTCCATCACAGGACAAAGAGGCCTCATCCAATTCCACTTCTGTGTGGCTGTTTCTGTTCCCCAGCAGGTCACCTGGGCCTGACCAGGAGCATAGGTCCCTGGCTGGTGGAGTTAAGTCAGCTCCTGGGCACCATGGGAAGCCTAGCTCCAAATCCCCATCCTGCAGTATAAACTCTTGTCTTTCCCTCCCCCATCTCTGCCTTAAGATTCTTCTGCTCCCCAATCCCTGAAAGGGATAATTCATTCTTTCAGCATGACATAATTAAACCAGAAGAGCTCATCTTCATTAACAAGAGTTAACATTTTATCACAAAGAAGACTGGAGAGGTGTCTCACACCTACATTATATAGACCTTCTAGAGACAAAAGGTGACCCCAGAGAAGCAAGGATGGAGAAGTCTGGGGTGAGGAACTTAAGAGATACATAGAGGGGATCTCTTTGTTGTAATAGCACTAGAACTTTGGTGAGGGGTTGTAGTTCTATATTGTGAAAAAATATATTCTTAAAACCTTATAAAACTGTAGACCAACATTAAATCAATAAATAAAAATAAAGTAGAGATCAAAAGATTTGGGGCCGGGTGGCGGCATACCTGGTTGAGCGCATGTATTACAATGCACAAGGACCCAGTTCGAGCCCCCAGTTCCCACCTGCAGAGGGAAAGCTTTGCAAGTGGTGAAGCAGTGCTGCAGGTGTCTCTCTGTCCCTCCCCCTTTCTATCACCCCCTTGATTTCTGGCTGTCTCTCTCCAATTAATAAAGATGATTTTTTTTTTAATTTTGAAAAAGAAAAAAGAAAAAAATTTTCAAAAAACCCACAGAGAGCCCCTGCTGTGAAGCTCCTTGGTGCCTCCACTCTTTCTTTCTCCAACCCACAAGTCTGGGTCAGCCATTTCTCCCCCTGCACAGAAGCTCCTCTCCTCTCATTGGATCAGTTGGTTGCTTCTAGTTGTTATACAGAGATGCTATTTTTTTTATTCACACTTGAGTGTAACTTGCCAACTCTACTGAGCAGCTTTCAGAATGAAACTGCGCTGAGAAAATCACCCCCATCTGGCAGTTCTGCAGCAACAAGAGTTGAGAAAATGCTGAACCCTCCTTGGTCCTCTGCTGCCCTCTGCTGGGCATTTGAACCAAACCAGACACCTGCTTCACTCACAGCACCCTCTGGTGACACTTACAACCATTGTCCAAAAACACCTGTAGGCTCAATCACCTATCCACTCAGAATTCCAGGCCACCCCTCTCCCTCCTCACTTTCCAAGCCCTACAATCAGATGCTGACTGAATAATCCAGTTCTATGCAAAGAGTTCACATTGAGACTGTAAAAGAAACAAGAATAAAATGGGTTCTGGACCTCAGAAGGAAATACCCTCAGCCTTAGAATTCTCAAGGTTATTTTGTTGTTCATTTTCTTTCTAGGGTTGCCTGTCGTACCCATCTAGTCAAGGCATTCATTAGCTTCATTACTGGACTCCCAAAGCATTTGGGCCTTTAGTTTCTGAACAAGAGAGGTGCTCAGAGCTCTGGAATAGGCTGTTCCACAAGGAAAAGACAATCGGAAGTAGGTAATTCTACTAGTCCTCCTAACACTCAGCCAAGGTCAGGAGCACAAGCAAGAGATTTAGGACGATGACATCCACCTCTCAGAAGAACTCAAGTCATTCCATACCATTTAGCTTCCCTTGTCTCCTTCACCTAACCTGCACTGCAGCTACAATTCCACAGTTAACAAATATTTGCTGTTTGTATGTTGACTAAATAGTCTCTCCAGATTTGTGCCCTTTCTGTACAACACCTCCTCCTCCTCCCATCTCCAGCCTCCCATCTGTGTTCCAACCTACACCAAGCCCTCAAGGACAAGTTCAAATCCTACTTCTGTGAAGCCATCTTTAATTTATATTAGTTCTCCTGCCTCTGAACAGGCCCTACTATAAAATGATGGCAATCTGATTCACATTACAGTTGGGTTCTCTTTCAGCCAACTTCTTTGAAAGGCAGAAATCAGCATGTGTCCCACCCTTGTCTATTCCCACTGTTGAGTTCCTAACATAAGACCTTGACTCACAGTGTACTAGCACTCACTGGATATTTCAACAAGTGGGCTTTCATTTCTGCTGTCCTCTAGTGACCATAATGTTTAATAACGGTCATAAAAGACAAAAGATCTTAAGCCTCATATTCATTACCCCAACCTGTTCTTTTTTTTTTAATTTTTTATTTAAGAAAGGATTAGTGAACAAAAACATAAGGTAGGAGGGGTACAACTCCACACAATTCCCACCACCCAATCCCCATAACCCACCCCCTCCCATGGTAGCTTTCCCATTCTCTAGCCCTCTGGGAGCAAAAAAACAAATGAAATTTGTGTTGAATGCAGTAATAATTCAAGTCACTTAATATGTTTAGAACTGTTTCTGAACTCATTGTTCCATCCCAAAACATAATATCTTCCTGGAAGTAGCATCAGGCATCTCTAAATTCCATTGCTTTACAACAGATTATATGTCCAATGACTTATAATAAACTGCACTATTTTTTTAAGCATTTTTTTTTTATTTAAGAAAGGATTAATTAACAAAACCATAGGGTAGGAGGGGTACAACTCCAGACAATTCCCACCGCCCAATCTCCATATCCCACCCCCTCTCCCGATAGTTTTCCCATTCTCTATCCCTCTGGGAGCATGGACCCAGGGTCATTGAGGGTTGCAGAAGGTAGAAGGTCTGGCTTCTGTAATTGCTTCCTCGCTGAACATGGGCATTGACTGGTCGGTCCATACTCCCAGTCTGCCTCTCTCTTTCCCTAGTAGGATGGGTCTCTGGGGAAGCTGAGCTCCAGGACACATTGGTGGTGTCTTCAATCCAGGGAAGTCTGGCCGGCATCCTGATGACACCTGGAACCTGGTGACTGAAAAGAGAGTTAACATACAAGCCAAACAAATTGTTGAGCAATCATGGACCCAAAGCTTGGAAAAGTGGAGAGGAAGTATTAGGGAGGTACTCACTGCAAACTCTAGTATACTTCTGCTTTCTTACTTTGGTGCCATACTCCAAACTCAGTCAATTTCTGCTTTGCCTTTCTACTTCTTTTTTTTTTTTTTACATGCATAACATTCCCCAGATTCCCATTTAGCAATATTGCTAAATGGGAATCTGGGGAATGTTAAACTGCACTATTTTACAAACAAACAAACAAAAAAAAAAGACAAAAGATCACCGCCTTGTAGAAACTATGAACACCCATTTTTCCTTGCCTTTATTTTTCAGGTATCATTTTTTTCTGTATAATTTTCCTTTATTCTACCCTGCACACATAGTAGACCCATTGTGCAGGATTATGAGTAATGTGGTTATTAGAACTTCAAGTTAAATCTAACTTTGATGCTCAGATGGGGGGAGTCCCTTTAGAAATCAGAGTCTGTTGGAACTAGCAGGAGGAAAGATCTGGAGAAAGACACTTCCAAATTATTTACATAAATCAACATCTCCTCAATAGATGTGATAGGACTGACCCAAAGAAACATAGCAGAGATCTTAAAATTTTAACACGCCTTTCTCAGGCTACTCTCCAGAAAAGGTGAAAGAAAACTTGCGGCTTCAAGCTCATGGAATTAATCATTTGAAAAAATAAAGTATCAACCATGCCAGAGGATTTTTCTGAAGCTTTGCAACTATTTTTATTTTATGTTCACACTTGATATTTTTATTACAGTTGTAATATTAATTTACAAAATCATAAGATAACAGGGGTATAATTCCACGTTGTTCCTACCACCAGACTTCTGTGCCCCATTCCTTCCATTGGAAGCTGCAGTAGTTCTCCCAAGGTCACAGATGTGGATTGACTACTATTTCTATAACTATATATCTAGAGATAGATATATAGATATTTGCCCATTTTTCTATATTCCTGCCTTCTCTTCCTTTCTAAATCACACTGGCACCTATGACTACTTCTGAGTGTCCTTCCTTTCTCCTCTTCTTCCTCAGGGTCCTGAAAGATTGGGGTTCAGAGCCCTTTGTTCATCTTCCCCTGATACTTGTCCCCCTCTCGGAGTATGGACAAAACTCCTTTTTGTGGTACAGATAGTAGGAGTTCTAGCTTCTGTAATTGCTTCTCTACTGGATATGGACATTGGCAGTTCAATCTATACCCTAAGCCTGTCTCTATCTTTCCCTAGTGTGGTAGGGGTCTAGAGAGGTGAGGTTCAAGTACACATTGGTGAGGTCATCTGCATAGAGAGTTCAGGATGGAATCGTAGTAGCATCTGCAACTTGGTGCATGCCAGAGAATTTTTTGGCAGCAAGATTCTCCCAGTAAAATACATTTTTAAAAAACTGTCTGGATTAAATCCAAATTACTCAACAAACAAGGAGTCAGGATAAGTTGCCTCCTCCTTAATAAAAAAAAAAAAAAAAATCATAGGGAGTCAACTCTGAGATAGCCCAGATACTTGAATCAGACAAAAACTTTAGGATAGCTATTACAGAAAGACTTCTAAAGGCACTCTTAAAATGAATATTAAATATAGAGATCTTGGGGCCAGGTGGTGGTGCACCTGTTACAATGCTCAAGGACCCCAGTTCAAGCCCTAGTCCCCACCTGCAGAGGGAAAGCTTTGCGAGTGGTGAAGCCATGTTGCAGGTATCTCTCTGTCACTCTCCCTCTCTATCTCCTTCTCTTGATTTCTGACTTTCTCTATGCAACAAATAAATAAGGATAATAAAAGAAAATTTTTAAATTTTAAAATATTTAAATGTTTTTCAAAGAAAAAAAAGATAGAGACCTCAGCAGAGAAATGGAAACTACTATAAGGGGGGAAAAAATTTAGAGTGATTATAGCTATAAGTTTTCTATAAAACCTTCCTTAACCCCTTTCAAGAAGAATCAACTATCTCTTCAAATATTTTCCCAAAGTACATGTATTTTGCTTGCATGCGTATTACATCTCTCATTAGCTTATTTTAGTGTACTTGGCTGTTTCTTGCCCTAGGCTACAAACTTCCCACTTAGAAAAGCTGCCCTGCTTGTCACCCCTGGACAATTTGCCTGACTAGGAGACACTTGCTTCCAAACTCACCATCAGTGTACATTAAGGATGTACAGTTTTGTTTGTGCTCAGTGACAAAACCACTCAGTCAAACAGCTTATTAAAAAGCAACAAAACCATCTGATGCCATTACCAAGCATAAGTAATACCTACAATCACCAATAAGTGGTAGCACGGAGCCAAAAATGTATGATGGGACAGAGAAAAATATAGAGAATGAGGAATGGCTAAAACCATCTTTGGCACCAGGGTTATTGCTGGGACCCATTGCCAGCACTATGAACCCACAGCTCCCAGAGGCCTTTTCTTTTTTTTTTCTTTCTAATTCTTTCCTTAAAAGTTTTTTTTTTTATCTTTATTTCGCTAGAGACAGCCAGAAATTGAGAGGGAAGGGGGTGACAGAGAGGGAGAGAGACAGAGAGACACTTTGCAGCCCTGCTTCACCACTTGCAAAGCTTTCCCCCTGCAGGTGGGGTCCAGGGGGCTTGAACTTGGGTCCTTGTGCACAGTAATGTGTGTGCTCAACCAGATGTGCCACCACCTGGCCCTTCTTTCTAATTCTTTTAACAGACAGGGCAGAGAGAAATTGAGAGAAGATAGGGAGATAGAAGGAGAGAAAGATAGCAGACCTGCTTCACCACTCGTGAAGTGGACCCCCTGTAGGTAGGGAGCACAGGCCCAAACCCAAGTCTTTGCACTTGGTAATATATGCACTTACTGGGTGTGCCACCCCCAGGCCCCATCCTTATTCTTCACAGCAGCCCTACATGAACTGAGTGTCACTCTGGTGGAGAAAAGAAAAACAGCCCTCTGATTTTAAATCATAATGTATCCACACATATCCTCCTAATTTAACTTGCCATTTCCTTGATTTAATGTCCTTATATCCCTGAGGGGAAAACAGGTGAAGTGACAAGATATTTAAAATGAGCAGATGAAACTATCAACATGTGCAAAGTCAATAACTAGTTAGTACACTTAGTGTACTACAGCAGTAAAGGAGGCTGAAGTATCCCGGGGGCGACAGCACATTCAAATCCACGCCTGCCTCTCTACAAGGCCTTTAAACTTTCAAATAAACTATGAAACCAGCAGACAGGATTCCAGCATGCAGACTAAGTTTATGTAACATTTTTGGAGGGAGGGGTCAAAGAAAGCAAAGGCCACCTCATATCTAGAAAAGTGCCTCAGTTCAGATTTCCTCCAAACTCCTCTTCTGACAGACAGGAAGCGAACATTTTCACACAACCACCCAGGAAGTTAAGACACAGAATCAAGGCTAGAAAGCTCTGTTCTCCAGACCTGCTAAATTGGAGAGACAGACATTACAGATGAAAGCAGGAAAGGTGAGGTGGTATTTGTAGGCAGAGCAGTAACTCCAGAATGAGACCAACATATTCTTCACTGCAGATATCTACCCAGCCTATCCCAGGCTCAGGCACTCAGTCACCATCTTTGCAACCACCCTGTGGTCCAGTGTGATGGTGCTGGATGCCTCCTACCTTCATTTCTTCCCTCTTTACCTGGAACAAGAGGCATGCATTTCTTTGGGGCACTGCCTCTATCATACCCTTCTCAGCATAGTTGAAATGGATTTGACACCACACTTAGCTTGAGAAGTGTACCTTACTTTTCACATCTCACATCGTTGACCCAACTGATTGTTCAGAGTGTATTCGTGAATTAAATCAGGACTTTGAGACATTAGAATGAAACTGAGCAGGCACCAGGAAGTGGTGTACATGGTTGAGTGCATATGTGAAAGGACCTAATTCAAGTCCCTGGTCCCCACCTGTAGCGGGGGAGGAGTCCCATGAGCAGTGAAGTGGTGCTGCAGGTGCCTGTCTTTCTATTTTCCCCCTCCCTCTAGATTTCTGTCTCCATCCAATAAATAAAATATTTTAATTATTCTCAAAAGGAAGAGGAGGAGGAGAAAATTCAGACTCTAAAATCATGATGACCTGGCTTAATTCCCCAGTCCCACATGGGAACACTATACATAGCACCAAGGGAACACCACAGATGGTGGAACCGTACTGAGGTGCCATGAGTGGAGACAGGGGTACTCACAGGAAGAAGGGAAACCCATCAAAATATTTTCCAGTGAGTTCCAGCAGCTGGAGAGCTGGTTCAGTATGTGGAGCAAGGGCTTGAATATGTGAGACCCTTGGTTCAATCCCCAAAACTACATATGCTGGAGCAGTGCTCTGGTCTGTTGGTCAGTCTATCCCCCCACCCCACTCCTTCAATAAATAAATAAATAAATAAATAAATCTTTAATTAAAAAGGAATACTTTCCCCAAAATCTCACAGAGGACAATAACCTAGACTTCTTTATCTCAGTGATGGAAATATTCTACCTCACTCACTCAAGCTTCTAGTTCAAGTTACTTTCCCCCCCTATTATCTCTTTGACCTTTTCTATCTTTCTTCAAACACCTTTCCACCTCCACAGCCCCTCCCAAAGGCTGGTCTCCGTAGTTAATGGAACCAGAGAGGTATACCCCAACAGCTGGGCTTTTTGATGTGGGTTACACAACATGGTTTTCTTGTTGACAACTCAAAATCATATCATCAGTGTTTTCAATCATCCTAGTTGGTCATCATTTTTGTACTTTAGAAACTGATCTCTCCAGAAAACAGCCAAGCAAAATGAGTTTGCGTTTTTCCACCATGTGACAGCTGGTTGCAGGAGGAGACGGGGAGGCAAGGATGGGAACCCCTGCAGAGGCAGGACTGGAGGAAGATGAAAGTAGGTTCTAAATGCCACAGCCACAGAGCAGAGGACTACATATAACAGGGGAGGAGGAGGTGACACTGCATACATACATAGTTCCCCAAGTGGAATGGAAGTTAGTTTTCAACACAAATAAGGATTTCTCTCCTTTTCCTTTCTCCTCCCACTCTCTACCACAATTACTCTTCCCTCTCTCAGTCACTTTCTGCTTTCTTCATTTTCCAGGTTCCTTCCTCTATACTTGCATTTGCAGCTATGAATCATGGAAAAAAGGGAGTAACGGAAGAAAAGGTCTCACAACTTATTTGTTGGTGTTCTTGAATTCAAGAATTTCCATAAGTCAGGAGCTATCATACAACTTCCTTATCATACAAATCCAGGACTTCTCGACTAGAACAGAAGTAAATCAATGGGACGACATCAAATTAAAAAGCTTCTGCACAGCAAAAGAAACCACCACCCAAACAAAGAGACCCCTTATAGGTTGGGATGCATCAGGCAAGAGGCTAATAACCAGAATATATAAAGAGCTCACCAAACTCAGCAACAAGAAAACAAAAAGTGATGCCATCCAAAAATGGGGAGAGGATATGAACAGAATATTCACCACAGAAGAGATCCAAAAGTCCAACAAACATATGAAAAAATGCTCCAAGTCAGTGTCAGAGAAATACAAATAAAGATAACAATGAGATACCACTTCACTCCCATGAGAATGTCATACATCAGAAAATGTAGCAGCAACAAATGCTGGAGAGCTTGTGGGGGCAAAGGAACCCTCCTGCACTGCTGGTTGGAATGTAAATTGGTCCAACCCCTGTGGAGAGCAGTCTGGAGAAATCTCAGAAGGCTAGAAGTGGACCTTCCCTATGACCCTGTAATTCCTCTCCTGGGGATACATCCTAAGGAACCAAACACACGCATCTAAAAAGATAGATATGTGTATACCTGTGTTCGTAGCAGCACAATTTGTAATAGCCAAAACCTGGAAGCAACCCAGGTGTACAACAACAGATAAGTGGCTGAGTAAATACATATATCAGCTATTATTAAAAATAGTGAATTCACCTTCTTTACATCATCTTGGATGGAGCTTGAAGCAATCATATTAAGTGAGATAAGCCAGAAAGAGAAGGATGAATATGAGATGATCTCACTCATAGAGAGAAGTCGAAAAATAAGAACAGAAGGGAAAACACAAAGTAGAGCTTGGAGTGGGTTTGGTGTATTGCACCAAAGTAAAAGATTTTGGTGGGGGGAGAGGGTTCAGGTTCTGAAACATAATGGCAGAGAGAACCTAGTGGGGGTTGAATTGTTATGTGGAAAACTGAGAAATGTCAAGCATGTGCATACTATTGTGTTTTACTATTGACTAAAAATCATTAATCCCTCAATAAAATAAAAAATTCCAGGACTTCTCCTTTCTTTGATGTTAAAACATCACAACCTCCATATGGCAGTACATAATGATAAAGAGATAAAAAATGAAAGAAATCTCAGTCCAATCAATTCTACGTATCACTAGTTAGCAACTCAGGGAAAGACTTACTAGAATAACTTAAGTTAAGGCAATCAGGCAGTAGTGCAGTGTAGTGAAGCACCTCACATGGTGCCAAGCACAAGGACAGGCTTAAGGATCCAGGCTCGAGCCCCCAGCTCCCCACTTGCAAGGGGGGGGGGTGTTCGCTTCACAAGTGGTGAAGCAAGTCTGCAGGTGTCTATCTTTCTCTCCCCCTCTGTCTTCCCCTCCTCTCTCGATTTCTCTCTGTCCTATCCAATAACAATAACAACAAGGGCAACAAAATTGGAAAAATGGCCTCCAGGAGCAGTGGATTCATAGTGCAGGCATTGCGACCCAGCGATAAACCTGGGGCAAAAAAAAAAAAATAACTAAAGTTAGGAAACACAGACTCATTCTTTCATTTATTTAACATCGTCAACTACAGCTTCTCTTTCTTGCCAAGACCTGAGATAAAAACAAGTAGGGAGTCTGGCGGCAGCACAGCGGGTTAAGCATAGCTGGTGCAAAGCACAAGGACTAGCATATGGATCCTGGTTCAAGTCCCCTTCTCCCCAAATGTAGGGGTGTTGCTTCATAGATGGTGAAGCAGGTCTGCAGGTGTCTCTCTTTGAGTCTCCATTGCTACTGCCCTTAGAAGCTGCAGCAGGGAGGCCCCGTGCAGACACCAGGGGACAGAGAACTAACAAGGAATCTCAGGAGATCTATACCTTGGTGGCCTAGCAGTGGGGCTGTGAAAGTCTCTTTGCATAACCACTGGATTATCTCTGCCCCCACCATGCTTTATCTCTTGGTCAGGAGTCAGTGATTAAGCTAAGAAGCCTACTTATAGTTTAAAAGCTCTCAGAAAGAAGTTCTGAAAGGTCTCCTGTAAACAGACCACCATAAATATGCAAGCTATCAGAACACTCTAAAAATCTACAAGAATGGCATTAAAATGTCTTTAATCTTTGATACAAATAAATATCAATGTCCTGAATTCACCTATTAAAAGGCACAGAGTAGGAAGATGGATCACAAAACACAACCCAACAATATGCTGTCTACAGGAAACCCACCTAACTCAACAAGACAAACACAGACTCAAAGTGAAAGGATGGAAAACTATCATACATGCCAATGGCCCACAAAAAAAGGGCAGAAACAGCTATTCTCATATCTGACATGATAGACTTTAAAATAAATAAAATTTAAAAAGATGGGGATGGACACTACTTAATGCTCAGTGGATCAGTCAATCAAGAGGACTTAACAATTATTAGCATCTATACACCCAATGAGAAGCCATCTAAATACATCAAACATCTACTGAAAGAGCTACAGCAATAGATTAACAGCAACACAGTAATAGTAGGCGCCTTCAACACTCCACTCTCTCAACTTGACAGATCATCCAGGCAATAAAGACGTGAGGGAGCTAAATGAGGAGATAGATAAACTAGAACTATTGGACATTTTCAGAGTCATTCATACCAAGAAACTGGAATAAATATTTTACTTAAGTCCACATGGGTCATTCTCAAAAGATAGACCATATGTTAGGCCACAAAGACAGCATCAGCAAATTCAAGAACATTGAAATCATCCCAAGCATCTTCTCAGACCATAGTGAAATTTAACTGACACTTAACAATCAACAAAAAATTAGTGATAGTCCCAAAATGTGGAAGCTCAACAGTACACTACTTAACAACTTCTGGGTCAAAGAGAAAATCAAGGAAGAAATCAAAATGTTTTGAGAGTTCAATGAAAATCAAGACACAAGCTATCAAAATATTTGGGACACAGCTAAGGCAGTACTGAGAGGGAAGTTCATAGCCATACAAGCACACATTAGGAAACAAGAAAAAGAACAAATAAACAACCTGATTGCACATCTTAAAGACATAAAAGAAGAAGAACAAAGAAACCCTACAGCAACCAGAAGAACAGAAATAAATAAAGTTAGGGCAGAAATCAATAACATTGAAAATAAGAAAACAATACAAAAGATCAATGAAAGTAAATGTTGGTTCTTCAAAAGAGTGAACAAAATCAACAAACTTTTAACCAGACTCACATAACAAAAAAGGGAGAAGACCCAAATAAATCTGATCATAACTGAAAGAGGAGATATCACAACAGACACCACAGAAATTCAACATATCATGTGAGGCTTCTATGAACAACTATATGCCACCAAGATAGAGAAACTGGAAGAAATGGATGATTTCCTAGACACCTACGAACTTCCAAAATTAAGTAAAGAGGAATTAGATAACATGAAAAGGCCCATCACAGCTAATGAAATTGAAACAGTTATCAAAAACCTTCCCACAAATACAAGTCCTGGACCAGATGGTTTTACAAGTGAATTCTACAAAACCTTCAAAGAAGAACTAATACCTCTACTTTTAAATGTCTTCCAGAAGACTGAAGACACTGGAATACTCCCTTCCACTTCTAGGAAGCCAATATCACTTTGATACCAGAAGCAGACAGGGTAACAACCAAAAAAGAAAACTACAGACCAATATCTCTGATGAACATAGATGCAAAAATATTGAACAAAATTCTAGCCAACCGGATACAGCAGTATATTAAAAAGATTGTTCATCATGACCAAGTGAGGCTTATCCCAGACATTCAAGGTTGGTTTAATATACGTAAATCAATCAACTTGATCCACCACATCAACAAAAGCAAGACCAAAAACCACATGGTCATATCAATAGATGCAGAGAAAGCCTTTGACAAAATAGAACATCGCTTTATGATCAAAACACTACAAAAAATGGAAATAGATGGAAAAGTCCTCAAGATAGTGGAGTCTATAGATAGCAAACCTACAGCCAACATCATAATCAATGGTGAAAAACTGGAAGCATTTCCCCTCAGATCAGGTACTAGACAGGGCTAACCACTATCGCCATTACTAGTCAACATAGTGTTGGAAGTTCTTGCCATAGCAATCAGGCAGGAGCAAGGAATAAAGGCGTACAGATTGGAAAAGAAGAAGTCACATCTATTTGCAGATGACATGATAGTGTACATAGAAAAACCTAAGGAATCCAGCAAGAAGCTTTTGGAAATCATCAGGAAATACAGTAAGGTGTCAGGCTACAAAATTGACATTCAAAAGTCAGTGACATTCCTCTATGCAAACACTAAGTTAGAAGAAGCTGAAATCCAGAAATCAATTCCTTTTACTATAGCAACAAAAAACAATAAAATATCTAGGAGTAAACCTAGCCAAGGAAGTGAAATACTTGTATACTGAAAATTATGTGTCACTACTCAAGGAAATTGAAAAAGATACAAATAAGAAGTGGAAAGATATTCCATGTTCATGGGTTGGAAGAATTAACATCATCAAAATGAATATACTACCCAGAGCCATCTACAAATTTAATGCAATCCCCATCAAGATCCCAAGCACATTTTTTAGGAGAATCGAACAAATATTGCACATTTTTATCTGGAACCAGAAAAGACCTAGAATTGCCAAAACAATCTTAAGAGGAAATAATAGAACTGGAGGCATCACACGCCCAGATTTCAAACTGTATTATAGGGCCGCTGTCATCAAAACTGCTTGGTACTGGAACATGAATAGACACACTGACCAGTGGAATAGAACTGAGAGCCCAGAAGTGAGCCCCCACACCTATGGACATCTAATCTTTGACAAAGGGGCCCAGACTATTACATGGGGAAAGCAGAGTCTCTTCAACAAATAGTGTTGGAAACAATGGGCTGAAACATGCAGAAGAAGGAAACTGAACCACTATATAAATACAAAAGTAAATCCCAAGTGGATCAAGGACTTGGATGTTAGATTAGAAACTATCAGATACTTAGAAAATATTGGCAGAACTCTTTTCCGCATAAATTTTAAAGACATCTTCAATGAAACGAATCCAATTACAAAGAAGACTAAGGCAAGCATAAACCTATGGGACTACATCAAATTAAAAAGCTTCTGCACAGCAAAAGAAACCACTACCCAAACCAAGAGACCCCTCACAGAATGGGAGAAGATCTTTACATGCCATACATCAGACAAGAGGCTAATAACCAGAATATATAAAGATCTTGCCAAACTCAACAACAAGAGAACAAATAACCCCATCCAAAAATGGGGGGAGGACATGGAGAGAATGTTCACCACAGAAGAGATCCAAAGGGCTGAGAAACACATGAAAAAATGCTCCAAGTCTTTGATTGTCAGAGAAATGCAAATAAAGACAACGATGAGATACCACTTCACTCCTGTGAGAATGTCATACATCAGAAAAGGTAACAGCAGCAAGTGTTGGAGAGGTTGTGGGGTCAAAGGAACCCTCCTGCACTGCTGGTAGGAATGTTAATTGGATTAACCTCTGTGGAGAACAGTTTGGAGAACTCTGTCAGAAGGCTAGAAATGGACCTACCCTATAATCCTTCGATTCCTCGAAAAAATCATGTTAAGTCAGAAACAGAAGGATGAATATGAGATGATCTCATTCTCAGGCAGAAGTTGAAAAACAAGATCAGAAGAGAAAACACAAGTAAAACCTCAACTGGAATTGGCATATTGCACCAAAGTAAAAGACTATGGGGTGGGTGGGAGGGGAGAATACAGGTCCAAGAAGGATGACAGAGGATCTAGTAGGGGTTGTATTGTTATATAGAAAACTGAGAAATGTTATGCATGTACAAACTATTGAATTTACTGTTGAATATAAAACATTAATTCCCCAATAAATAAATAAATAGACTCTGGGGTGGGTGGTGGGGGGAGAATACAGGTCCAAGAATGATGACAGAGGGCCTAGTGGGGATTGTATTGTTATATGGAAAAGTGAGAAATGTTATGCATGTACAAACTATTGTATTTACTTTTGAATGTAAAACATTAATTCCCCAATAAAGAAATTCATAAAAATGTGTTTATTCAAGTTATTCCATCAGTCTTAGGTTGACTAGTCACAAAACCATGACAAAACAAAAACACAGGTGTGTTATCTTTCCCATTTCCCTCTTCTAAGTCACTGGTTATTAATCTGGAGTCATTAGATCCCAAGGAACTCATGGTTGGAGTACAGGAGGGCCTTGAACTTGGATGGGGGAAAAAGTATGTCTTCATTTTCACTATCTCCTAACTGATATTAGCACATTTTTAATGAATGTATGAAATAAATCACAGTTATATTAGCAACATCTGTGGCTATCATTAGAAATCACAGATGGGGCCAGGTGGTAGCGCATCTGACTAAGTGCACACATCACATTGCACAAGGACCCAAGTTCAAACCCATGGTCCTCCCCTGTGGGGGGGGAAGCTTCACAAGTGGTGAAGCAGGGCTGCAAGTGTCTCTCTTTCTCTCTGTCTTTCTCTCTTCCTCCTCTCTCAATTTTTCTCTGTCTCTATCCAACAATAAATTAATTTTTAAAAAGAAAAGAAATCATAGATACTTTTCCCAGGACATTGAAATAGTATAAATATGATGAAATGGTGGGGCCTGGTGGTGGCACAGCTGGTTGAGCACACATGCTACAATGCACAAGGACCCAGGTTCAAACCCCCAGCCTCCATCTGCAGGAGGAAAGCTTTGCAAGTGGTGAAGCAATGCTATAGATGTCTCTCTTCCTCTCTATCTCCCCCTTCCCTCTCTATCTCTGGCTGTTTCTATCCAATAAATAAATAAAGGTAACAAAAAATTAATAAATATGATGAAACATTGTTTACATTCATCACTATGTTAAATAATAAAAATAAACCAACTGATATTGGTACTTGATATATTAGTATATTAACTATTAATATATTAGTATATTATATTAGTAATTAGTATATTAGTATATTAACTTATTATCATTAACTTATTATTATTATTATTAACTTATTTGAAAAACTTATGTTTTCCAAATGTTAAGTGCACTTTAGTATAGCTGATTTCCTTATAGATCTACATGCTTTGTTTGTAAAATATTATTTTAAGAAGAGGTCTATTGTACAAGAAAGTTAAGGACTCTAGCAAGAAACTGTCAATATTCCAATTCTGTGTCAAATTATCTTTAAACAAAACAGCTTAGGCTTCCATATGAACTTCTTCACTAAGTACAACTTTGTATTCTGCCCTTGGTGTTTGAATGATCATGAATGTGGAGACATTTTCCATAAAGCGTATCTGCAAACATGCCTATTTCTTTATTCTTTGCCCTTTACTAGGAAACCCACTAAATTCATGTCTCTTAAGAATTTAATGTCAAGAAAACATACCCAAATAAGATGTTTATGATTTCCTTTGTCAAATAAGAAGAACAATGTCCCCAATTATCTTATTTTTAGTTGTTATTGTGTTGCTAAGGCTGGCTGGATGGTCATAACTAAATATGATATTTGATTTTGCTGGCAATGCCAATCTGGTTTGAGTGTAAAATTGTCTCCCTCCCCTATGAATAAGTTTTATTCTACTGTTTTAACAGTCCTGTGAAATTTGTTTTTAATTTTATGCTGACTTAATACATTTTTGAAGTAGAAAGGATGAGCATTATAAATAAATTACCCTTAATGACTTTGTAGAATATAAGTCTTTACATCTAGATTTCTCCTACCCTGGGGAAAGGAAATCCTACCATAGGGTCTTCACTGCACCCACCTAGCAACTAGAAATTTTCCAAGACATCAGCATGCATATATCAACTCCCAATCAACTACTCAAAACCAAGAGGCTTCTACAGCAGATGCTTTAAGTTGTTATGTTGTGAGGGCTGGGGTGGGCCTGTCCACCACAGAAAGATTCCACCAGCCTTAATAGAAATTATCTGCCCCTGTGGCATCCCAATGATTCAGCCCTTCCAAGCATTAATGAACAGTTATGCAAATACTTATGAACTGCACTAGGACTTTGCCTTTTAAGGACTTACTCATGACACTGGCATCTGAGTTTTAAAAATAAATGTGATACCCATCACACTATACTTAAGCTCTCCAGTCAATTCTCCCATCCTTACCATCCCTCATCCAAGCCCCACTCACCTAATGGAACTTGTCAGAGACTTCCCAAGGCCTATAGGAATCAAAAGAATCAGAGTTCTGAGAGACATATGAGACCATGAGGATCACTTCACATCAGAAGTGAGATTCCTCTGGTGATATGCCTACTATCTCCACCCACTGTATGTGGATTTGACTCTGACTCACAGCTATTGAGAGGAAGCAATGAGTTTTCAAAATACATCCCTGATAAAGAGTAAAGACACTTGAATAACTTCAGCTCTACCCTTCCGGATGGGCATCTTGTACTCATCAATCTACCAATAGGTGCTAGATAACCAAGCTACTCTTCACTAAGTATTCTGACCTTGTGGGGAAAAATCTGAAACCACAACTACCAGAAGTGTTCTCATAGTGGGAAATAGTAGGGATGCATGTCTGCTTAGAGAGTGGCAGTCAACTGAGAACAAAGTATATCTAAGAAGGAAATAAAGCAAGACAAAACTAACCAAAATGCTGAGACTAAGGTATAGTTTCAAATTGGCCTTGCACACTATCTGTATTAAAAACTATTAATCATAATGTTGATTTACATTTTTCCTTTTTGTCATCACTTCTAAAAAAAAAAGTTCCATCAGGTGCTTCTTGGAAAGTAAAAATACTTATAAGCATTAAATCATTCAAGAAAGGAACATATAACCCTTGGATATCAGGCACTGAAACAGAAATGGAACATACTTAAGCAGATAAAACAAAAATGCCACAATTTTGGTCATTGATACTTGACCCAGGAAAGAACACATATTTTCTTTAAAACATACATACAGGAATGTTTATAACAGCCTTATCAATATTAGCCCTAAACTGGAAACAACCTAATGTCACCAAGAGAAAAATAAAGAAGCAATGTTATGTATATCCACACAGTGGAATGTTACTCAGCAGTGGAAAAGAACAAATTTCTGATACCCGCCAACAACGTGAATTAATCTCATAGGCATCATGTTGAAAAGTAGAAGCCAAGAATAGGCAAAAACTAGGGTATGGTGATGTAAATCAGAGGTAGCTTTGGATAAGAAATTTCATTATTTGAATTTTTTTGTCACTGGATTTTTATTGTTTCAGGACACTGTTTTCAGAAAGACAAAATAGAGAGGCAGAGAAAGAGGAAGAGACACCATGACACTAAAATTTCCCTGAGCTCTAGGAGCCATGTTTGAACCTGGGTCACAGGCATGGCAAAGCAGGCAGATACCCTCCCAGATGAGCTATCTTACCAGCTCTGGATGAAAAATTTACATCATATCATGTTAGGGAGAAGCATTCCTAGAAGCAAAGATAGCATGTGCAAAGGCCCAGAGGAAAGTAGGCAATGACTCCAGGAACAGAAATAGTATCTCTGGGGCCTAGTAGATAATGTATAAACTGGATACAATCAAACTGGAAAGGTATCAGGGGTTAGACCCCCCAGGTCGTGTTTACAAAGTCATTAAGGGTCCAATGCCCTAGAGGGGGGACAGTGATCTAATTGGCATCTTTAAAAATCACTCCTGCAGGGGAGTCAGGCTGTAGCACAGCGGGTTAAGGTAGGTGGCACAAAGCGCAAGGACCAATGTAAGGATCTCGGTTCAAGCCCTGGCTCCCCACCTGCAGGGGAGTCGCTTCACAAGTGGTGAAGCAGGTCTGCAGGTGTCTGTCTTTCTCTCCCCCTCTCTGTCTTCCCCTCCTCTCTCCATTTCTCTCTGTCCTATCCAACAACAATAATAACTATAACAATACAACAAGGGCAACAAAAGGGAATAGATAAAGAAATAAATATCTTATTAAAGAATCACTCCTGCTGCAGGCACAAAAACAGAAGATAGATTGTACTATGTAAACCAGCAATTTTCTTCACAGATGAACCTCCTTCAGACTGAATTTTGCTTTTCAATTATATACTATAATTTCACTCTCTTGTGGAAAGTGTGAAAGAAGGCTAACTCTACATTAAATGAAAGGGTTTGGCCTTTTCCTGATCATTTCATTTCATTTTTCAAACTGAAGAGAAAATTATTCAAATATGTTGACTATAGAATGAAGCTTATCTATTAAGAAAATGCAGCTTCTATTACTGAGCTAAAGACTTTAGGAGGGATGTTCAAAGAGCAAGGAAGAAGGAAGATGTGTCCTTATCTGCCAGTCCTGACTGAGGGACTAGCTCAGACAAGGGAGGAGTGTGGGAGAGGGCTGTGTTCAGATTTCATACCCAGGCACTCTGAAGATATCATGAAGATAAATGCCTAGGTTAGCAGAAAAGAAAAATGAAGTTTTCTCATCTCTTCTCCCCATGCCTCATACCTCAACCTCAAAGAGGAGACAGCTTCACCTGCAAAGCTGGTGTGGAAGATACCCATCACATCTACAGCCAAGGAGCCCTCAGTGACATGGTGCATCTTTGCACCAAGCTTCTGCAAATATCTTCATGTTGTCTGATAATGCAGTATGTGGAACAACAAATAAGATTCCACCCCTGTGGGGTTGCCCAATTAAATAAAAAGTAAAAGCTGACAAATAAAGGGAAAGAGTGACATGCTGAGCCACCTTGTGTATCTGCAGTGGAAATCAGTTGCTCAGCAGATGCAAAATGAGGGATATGACCTAACGGGGAGAGATCAAAGAGAAAGCACTGGCTGCTCTGTTTATTGTCACCTGTCAACTGAAATAGGTGTCTTCTCAGGCAATGGGCTAAAGGGGACACCCAAGGGGACCTCCACCTCCCACTCCTACTCAGAGAAAATCTGAGTAGAAATTCTGAGAAGAAACAGATTTCCCCAAGACCTTTATAACATTGAATTGTTTCAAGAACAAAATAAATGTAGGGAGGAAAGAACAAAGTAACCAGTGTGCAGTAGTATATACAGATGTTGGTTTTAAGTCAGAACCAGTGTAATGTTGCCGGGATAGCCTGAGGGTACTTCTTCCCGAGCTAGTGCTCTCTGGCTTGGAGAGAACTCAACTGGAGCCGATCTAGGCTGCTGCGTGGGAGAGGGATCAGGAACTCGTGCCGCACTAACTTCACAGGAGATACACTCTGGAACTCTCGGAGCCGGAAAGCAATTTCCAAGTGTCTTTAATCAGAAGAGCAGCTGTTTTTATACTCTCCAAGTAGGGTGGAAACAGGATGTGATATAGAGAGGGTGGAGCGAAAAGTGACTGGTGGAAGATCAGGGTGTGACAAGGAGAGGATCAGGGTGTGACAAGGAGAGGGGGTGGAGCAGGTGAGAATTCTACCACTAAACCACCAATGCCCTGGAGGGAGTGTGGTGCTTTATGTAAATGTAAAAGTGATTTATGTAAATAGACCAAAGCTTTGAATGGGATTAAATCTATCCCTATATAGGCATATGGTTAAGCAGAAGCCAGGGGGAGCTGGCATACTATCCAACATCTCCCCCTTTCTTTTTAACTATTTGCCATAGTATCAGGAGTGCGGGGCACTTTGTAAGGCAGGGAGACTGATAAGAGGCACACTTTTTGGGGTTCTAGTGTCCCTCCTTTCTCAACCTCTCTGTAGAGAGAGAGACTAACAGGATTGACACACCACTCAGGCTCAAGCCCTTCTGGTTAAGCAGAAGCCAGGGGGAGCTAGCATACTATCCAACATAATGTTGCAAGCCAATTTTACCTCAATTAATTAATTAATGTTACTTCAATTAATTAATTAATTAATTAATGCTACAAGCCAAACTTACTTCAATTTCCACTGTGCAAGGATGGGGACCATGGAACCCAGCTAAGGAGAGCTTAACAGAGAGTCCAGGGGATCTTAGAAGGCCTTCCCAAAGAAAGTGATGGTTTCAGCTGAGTTCTAAATGGGTAACAAGAGTTATTTAAGTCAAATTCATGCATGTGTGACTGAGGATTAATGGTTGGTAGGTCCCGGATGAAAAGACAAACTTCAGACAGCAGGGAACTATCATCTGCTTTATTTGAGGAACAATAAACCTCCAGTACAACTAGGAGAGAGAAAGCGAACTCACTGGAACTAGAAGATTTAGAGAGTCAGTGTAACTTACACAAGTAGCTAGAGGCCCATCAACAAGCAGTGCTCATAACAGGATAGAGCTTGAAGGATTCATGCTATATGAGATAAGCCAAAAAGAGAAAGATGAAAACCAAATGATCTCATTCATAGATGGAACTTAACAAACAAGGACAGAAATGGAAAATACAAAATAAAACTTGGACTGGGTTTGGTGTATTGCACCAAAGCAAAAGACTCTGGGCAAGGGAGATAGGGAGAAGACTGTAAGAGGTGGAGGGCTTTGGGGTCCTGGTACATGATGGGGGAAAATGGGCTTAAGTTTGGGATAAGAGTTCTGCAGACACTTTTCATAAGGAAGGGTTATATCCATGTGTCAACAACTGTACTATAAACCATTAACCCAATAATGTGATAAAATACAAAAAGAAAGAAAGATGAAAACCTAGGAAACAAACAAACAAAGAACTGAACGCTGAATCAAAATAGCCAACCTCCACACTGAGATTCAGTGGTGTTCACCTGAAACTTACATCCTGTTACGATGCAAATGTGTATCAATAAAATGTTTTTAATGAAAAGACTTAGATAATACAAAGTAGAAAATAAAAGTTCGAACTAAAAGTAAAGGAAAAAAAAGAATTTGAGACTAAACTCTAAGTCAATGAAGATACAACACAAGAGCTAGCAACACAACTTGACAAGAATTGAAGAACTCCCAGTGGTGGGTGGTGGGTGAACACAGGAAGCAAGAACAGAGTAGAAGAGCATGTGAAGAACCAGAAGGTGGTCTGGGAGGTGGCACAATGGATAAAGCACTGGATTCTCAACCATGAGGTCCTAAGTTCGGTCCCTGGCAGCACATGTACCAGAGTGATGTCTGGTTCTTTCTCTCCTTCTATCTTTCTCATGAATAAATAAATAAATTCTTTTTAAAAAGGAAAAAAGGACCAGATGTATTCGTGCAAATGGGAAACATATAAGTGGTTCATCTGTCACTGAGTTGGTGGATGAGTGAAGGATTGGGAGGAGTCATATCTCTAGTCTGGCAAACGGGGGAAGGTTTCCTTTACCCTAAACAGGGTGAATGAGCAGCTGGTGGGTTCAGAAGAGACCAAGGGTTCATGGTGAATCCTTGAGATACATGTGTAACCACAAGGTTTACTCTTTGTACAAAAACACACAGATCAAAGATAAGGTTCAGAAACCTCTATCCTAAAGATCATCAAAATAAGCAGAATACAAGGATGTGTGGAAATGGCAGGAGAGGACCTATAGTGAGAACAAGAAATAAAATGGAACTAAAAGGGGTTCTGCTGACTGCTTGAGCTTTTAATGTTCAATATAAGTTATTTCCTTCCATGAGAGTCACATCATCTTGACACTACACACAATCATTGTAACATATGGCTGACTTGCACTGGCCCTAGTACACACAAAGGAGAATAAGACAGACACATAAAATAATAGGTAACCTTCACCTTTGATCTCAAGAGTGTTCACAGGTACAATGAAATAATACATCTACACACTCTGCTAGGAAACACCTGCTTCATTTCTATTCACCACTATATATATATATTTAAGAATCCTTAAATTATTATACACAAGAAGATAACATGAGTTGTAGTTTCCTTAAGTGAAAAGATTCAGAACAACTATCTTCCTATTAAAGCAAAGTGCCTTGAATCAAAGTATCTAAAGGAAGTGTGCTTTATTCAGCTGGGTTTTTTTTTTTTCTTTTTTTTTTTTCCTCCAGGGTTATTGCTGGGCTCGGTGCCTGCACCATGAATCCACCACTCCTGGAGGCCATTTCCCCCCCTTTTTGTTGCCCTAGTTGTTGCAGCCTCATTGCAGTTATTATTGCCATTGTTGACGTTGCTTTTGTTGTTGGATGGGACAGAGAGAAATGGAGAGAGGAGGGGAAGACAGAGAGAGAGGGGAGAGAAAGATAGACACCTGCAGACCTGCTTCACCGCCCGTGAAGCGACTCCCCTGCAGGTGGGGAGCCAGGGGCTCGAACCGGGATCCTTATGCCGGTCCCTGCACTTAGCGTCACGTGCGCTTAACCCACTGCACCACCGCCCGACACCCCTTTTTTTCTTTTTTTAACCTTGTTCAGGTCTGGCTTATGGTGGTGCTTAGAACTGAATTTGTGTCCTCTGGTATCTCAGACATACAAGTCTGTTGAACAGCTGGTTAGGTTTTAAATGTCGCATGAGGGATAAAGGGAGGGCTCCTCTTTTTTTCCTTTTATTTTTCCCTTTTTGAAATGATATCAAGGCATACACTGAGTTGCTGGCTTCATGAGAGGAGAATTCTATAGACTAAACACTTCTGTTTCTGTCCAGTGGATGTTCTCATAGCATTATAAAAAGAGGAAGCTCAATTAGGTCAATTAGGTGATTTCTCCAATAATCCTCACTACTTTCCTCTCTTTTTGTATAATCATTTTCAGGATACAAAATGGTCCCAGAACATGCCTTAAAAAACTCTATTTAGAAGTTAACAAAATTGTTAGAAATAACTCTGGTCCAAGGCCCATCTGCTTATAACCTATATTCACTATGACAATTCTTTTGTTGTTGTTGTTGTTCAATATCTATATATTTTTTAATTTCTTTATTGGGGAATTAATGTTTTACATTAAACAGTAAATACAATAGTTTGTATATGCATAACATTTCCCAGTTTTCCATATAACAATACAACCCCCACAAAGTCCTCTGTCATCCTTCTTGGATCTGTATTCTCCCCACCTACCCACCCCAGAGTCTTTTACTTTGGTGCAATACATTATGACAATTCTTAAAACCTCAACCAAAACCTGTCGTCAGAGAGACCACAGCATACTGCCAGGAAGTGCCTTTTCACAGGAGGGGCACACACAAAGGTGTCTCTTCCTTTGTTCTGGCAGGAAAGGGGCTTGTGGTCATAAAGAAAGAGGGCTCAAATGAGTTAGCAAAGAGGTGAATCAAATCGAGTCCAAGATCTGGAGGACTGACTTTGATAACTGACTCAGGCTAACATTAGCCAAGCAGACATCAGTTTCCTGAAGTGATGTCTAGGAATAAAACAGACATATACTTGGAAAGCCCCAGAGAAAGGAAGCCAAAGAGTTCTGAGGGAAGTGTGAGCCAGAGTGGGAAAGTAGCAGTGGAAGAGGCAGACTCAAGACCCTGTCTTGGATATTATTATTATTATTATTATTCATTATAACCATGCCTCTGTTCCTTTCCATCGGTGCCACACACCAGCACACTTGCTCTGCACTTCCCCAAGGAACAAATGTGTTTCCTGGGAATCACACTGACAGTGCTGAGCGGGGTAAACCAGTAAGCTCTTCTTGTGCCCCATCTCACATAAGAAGTAAAAACTACAAAGTGGAAACAGCATAAGAGATGGCATATGCCAGGGATGTCTTCGCTAGTAAGGGCATATATACAACAAACTAACCTACAAAGCTTCCTTCTCTATATACATGAGAAGTAGTCAGACACAGTCCAGGACTGAGGCATGTGCTGAGAAATCCAGAAGGACACATTCTTTTTCTCTTGACCCGTCTCTGAGAATGCCTTTCCTGTGAGTTCCATCCATAGCAGGGAAGACGTGCAGGAGAGGAATGACTTGAAAAGAGTAAATCTTTCTTAATTTGGTTTATTTTTAGTGACTCAAAGTTAAAAGGCTTGTTGGCGGGGGTGGGGGGGGGGAGTGTATCACAACTACTGATGACAATGAGACCTTTTCGGGCCTGTAGCCACCTGTTAGTTCATCCCCAACTATTCCCCTTCCATGGAGCATCCAACCAGTGGCAGAGAGAGAGAGATGGGTTTATTAGTCCCTGCAGATATCTAGGATATTACCAAGATTTGCCTTTGCATGTTTCTCTGTCTAGTCCACTCCTGTCCAGCTCTCAAGAAACAGGAGTCCAGCTCTGGGTCCATGCCTTCTCACTTCTCCCCTTGGTGACTCTCCTTTCACTAAGAACAGAAATAATCTATCCCTTTTACCTGGCATTAAGAAAAGGTATAACGGGGGGGTCGGGCAATAGTGTAGCAGTTAAGTGCAAATACTGCAAAGTGCAAGGACCAGTGTAAGGATCCCGGTTCAAGCCCCTAGCTCCCCACCTGCAGGGGAGTGGTCGCCTCACAAGCAGTGAAGTAGGTCTGCAAGTGTCTGTCTTTCTCTCTCTCCCTCTCTGTCTTCCCCTCCTCTCTCGATTTCTCTCTGTCCTATCCAACAACAATGACAACAATAATAATAACAACAACAATAGTGATAAACAACAAGGGCAACAAAAGGGGGAAAAAATAGCCTCCAGTGGAGTAGGGCACCAAAGTAAAAACCCTAGGGTGAGGGTGAGGGTGAAATTTGGATTCCCAGGGCGGTGGGGGTGGTTGGTTGGTGGGATGGGACACAGTCTTTTGGTAGTGGGAATGGTGTTTATGTACACTCCTATTAATTTGTAGTCATATAAATCACTATTTAAGTAATATGGTAGGGGAAAAATTGATTGTATGTCTCAAACGTTTTAAAGCACAGACTGAGTCTTTTTAATACACAGGCTGAGTCTTTGATATGTTGACTCTCTCATAAGCCTAGACCAGGGAGAACAGAAGCAACTGGTGGCACAGCTATATACAAATAATGTCAAAGGACATAAATTATGGTGATGGTGTGTATGATACAGCAAATCCTAAAAAGTGATTTTCAAAGTTAACCCAATTACCAAATAATGTGATTATAGCAATAACTATCTATTGTCTTCTTAACCCTAAGACAGCAGGAACCTCCCATCTACTCTATAAAGCCTATATTTCCCCCAGTCCAGGAACCTCTGGGGTGGGGCGCACTTTCCTGCATGCTTCTCTCAATTCATACTAAATGATATTGCATCCACTGATCCCAACCTAATCAATGCAAGGAGTAACACCTCAGCATGCTTCACTTCAGACTGTGTCCAGAGACATCAGGCATGGAATGTCAACACTTCAGCTTCATTACTCGGGTGAGACCTTTCCTCTCATAGTATTCTCTAATTCCATTCCAGGCAGTTCACTTCCTAACAAAGTCCCAAAACCTAGATATAGACCAGGTCCCATGAGATAGAGCATATGTTCACATGTATCCAAAAATTAGGGCAAAATAAATACCTGAAAGCAAAAGTACACAATAGTTTACAGTGAGTCAGTATCAAGTTCATAAACAAATAGTATCTAATTAGACTTAGATACCCTCCTCACCTACTTCCTATTACAGTTCTCTCATTCACTCCAAAGCTAACCTTATCAAAGCAAGGACTGCAAAAGTTGAATAAGGGCAAGAGACTGGCATACTTTAATGATCAGACCACCCCATCAGCTGGGGCCCTATTCAGGGAGTCCTGAGATTCCCAAACAGACATGATAGGCCTAGACCTCAAATAAATCCCTCTCTCCATTGTTGCCAGTCATCTCTATCAGGAACAACAAAATAGACCCCTTTGTGGGCCCCCACAGGACCTTGCCCTCAACTAACTTGGATCAACAATGGTAAAGAATAGTCCATCCTCCAAAGGGAGGATGGACAACGTACTCTATGCTACACTGAAGAGGATGGGTCCTGAAATTGGGGCAGCTTGGAATGTTCTTACTCATGATCACAGAATGTGAGCTCAGATCTACATGGATGCAGAGGTCACATAGGCTCCTAAGCTTATTATGGGCCCCACACCAAATCAAATCAATGGGGTTTACAGTCAACAATATTTATACATCTTTCCCATATTGGGGAGCTAGTCTCTTCCCTGATCCAGCTTTCTGGTCCTTTTCCCAGCCATGACATCATCTCCCCAGACAATAACTTGGATCCACCTGCATATCAGATTTCAGGCTCAGGGGAAAAAAAAAAAAAAAAACTAGTATAGCCACAGGTCCTTTGGAATATAAGCTGAATATGCCTACTAGTTATCTACAAAATGGAGGACCCCCCAACTCTTCATCTGCACTATTCCAGCCTTTAGGTCCATTATTGTTCAACAATTTGTTTGGCTTTGCATGTTAACTCTCTTTGCAGCCACCAGGTTCCAGATGCTAGCATGATGCCGACCAAATAATGTGATTATAGACCTCCCTGGACCAGACCTCCCTGGACAGACGACCCCATCAATGTATCCTGGACCTCCAATTCTCCAGAGCTCCACCCTACTAGGTAAACAGAGAAACAGGCTGAGAGTATGGATCAACCAGTCGACACCCATGTTCAGCGGGGAGGCAATTACAGAAGCCAGACCTTCAACCTTCTGCATCCCACGATGACCTTGGGTTCAAACTCCCAGAGGGATGAAGAACGGGAGAGCTATCAGGGGATGGGATGGGATAAGGAGATCTGGTGGTGGAAACTGTGTGGAGTTGTACCCCTCTTATCCTATGGTTTTGTTAGTGTTTCCTTTTTATAAGTAAAAAAAAAAAAATTGGGGGAGTCGGGCTGTAGCACAGCGGGTTAAGCGCAGGTGGCGCTAAGCTCAAGGACCGGCATCAGGATCCCGGTTCGAGCCCCCAGATCCCCACCTGCAAGCAGGTCCCTTCACAGGCGGTGAAGCAGGTCTGCAGGTGTCTGTCTTTCACTCCCCCTCTCTGTCTTCCCCTCCTCTCTCCATTTCTCTCTGTCCTATCCAATAACAACGACATCAATAATAACTACAACAATAAAACAACAAGGGCAACAAAAGGGAATAAATTAAATTAAATTAAAAAAAAATAAAAAAAATTGTAATGGCCTCCAGGAGCAGTGGATTCATAGCACAGGCACTGAGCCCCAGCAATAACCCTGGAGTCAAAAATAATAATAATAATAACTGTTTGATTCTAGCCCTTTTGTGGTTATAAAACATTTTGTGCAGAAATCCTTTCTTACCAACGGGACCATAAACTCCACAAGGATTCAAGGGCACAGCACTCAAGGCCCACAGGTTCTGGTCCCATCATCTCTCTAGACCATTATCATGGCTCTCTACTGCTCTCTCTGCTGTCACCTCAGTCCATCCACAGTAGACCCGGAAACCAGAGAAATGATTTCAAAACAAGATCTAGTACTTATCACCTCTACCATCAGAACTCTGAAAGCTCCCTATTTGACTCAGAGCAAAACCCGATGTCTTCCTGTGCCTATACACCTACATGAGCAATCCATCACCTGCTCTTTTCCCTCTGACCTCACTTCCAATACTCTTCTCACCATCATTCCACCCTAAACACACCAATTTCCTTGCTGTCCCTGGGACATTGCATCTATGATTCTGCCCACAGTGCTATGCACCAGCTGTGTCCTCAGACTGGCAACATGTAACCTTTTCCCATATCTGACTGAATCTTTTCCCTTACTCCCCACAAGTCTCCCCTAAAATATCACCTTTTCAGTGAAACATATACTATTGTATTAATACACAACTCAGTCTCCATGCCTTCCCTACCTTGTTCTACTTCTCTTGTCTTAGCCTTTGCCATCTTGTCATATATGACTGACTGATTTATTTAATTATGTCTCCATCATCTGCAACAAAAGCCCCATGAGAACAGAGGTCACTGATGTTCAACAAAGTATGTCATGTTCCTAGAATGTCACTTTCACATATATGCTGAAAAACTAGATGCATGCAAGTGTTCAGAAATTCAGGTCCAGACCAACAGGAAAAGGTCTTTCACATAGAGTCCTACAAAAAGACGAATCCCAAAGACATGTGACTATTTATCAAAGAATAATTCCAAATCTCAGGAACCTACTTGCCCTCTTCTCTTCACACATAGCCTGTCACTGTCTTTACATGAGTCCCAAGGCAGGAAAGGATTTTCATTTTCATGGAAAGTGAAAGGGTATGTGGTTTCTGCCCACCCCAGGACTGGAGAGGAATGGGAGGAAGTATTCACTGCTTTTCCAAGCAAGGATAAAGTCTATTCTCTCATCAATTGAGTTCTGTCACTGAGTCAGGAATTAGAACACACTGATGAGGCATCAAAGGATCTTGACCTCCTGGAAACTCAGCTTAAGTGTAATCACATATCCTCAGCCCCAGTCCTCACCAATGTTTGTGTTCAGATAGTTAGTTATCAGAAACAATTTCCTGAATCCAACAGAAATTTACTGGGAGTTATTAGGCAATATAGCAAGGTGTCAGGCTACAAAATCAATGTACAAAAATCAGTGGCATTTCTTTAAGCAAACACTAAATCTGAAGAAGACACCCAGTAAGTGTTATGTTCATATCCTCTGCTCATTTTTGTATGGGATCATTTGTTTTTTTTTTGTTGCTAAGTTTGCTGAGCTCTTTGTATTTTTTGGTTATTAGTCTCTTGTCTGATGTATGGCATGTGAGGCTCTCCCGTTCTGTTTGGGGTCTCTTTGTTTGTGTGATAGTTTTGTTGGCTGTGCAGAAGCTTTTCAATTTGATGTAGTCCCATTGGTTTGTTTCTGCTTTAGTCTTCCTTGCAATTAGGTTTGTTTCATCAAAGATGTCCTTGAGGTTTAGGTGGGGAAGTGTTCCACCAATGTTTTCCTCTAAGTATTTGATAGTTTCTGGTCTAACATCCATGTTCTTGATATATTTGGAGTTGACTTTTGTTTCTGGTGAGATAACTTTCAATTCTGTTCCACTGTTCTGTGTGCCTATTTTTTGTTCCAACCAGGCTGTTTTGATGATGATAGCCTCATAGTTTGAGATCTGAGAGTGTGATGCCTCCATTTCTGCTTCTTTTCCTCAAGATGGTTTTGGCAATTCTAGGCGTTTTCTGGTTCGATAAATGACTGTAGTTTTTGTTCTGTTCTTTTAAAGATGCTTGGTGGAACTTTGATGGGTATCCTGTTAAATTTGTATGTGGTTCTAGGGAGAATATTCATTTTGATGACATTTATTCTTCCAATCCATGAGCATGGAATGTCTTTCCATTTCTTGGTATCATTTTCTTTTTCCTTGAATAGTGACTCATAGTTTTCAGTATACAGGTTTTTCACTTCATTGGTAAGCTTTATTCTTAGGTATTTTATTGATTTTGCTATAACAGTGAATGGGAGTGATTTCTGGATGTCACAAGCAGTGAATCAGGTCTGCAGGTGTCTTTCTCTCCCCCTCTGTCTTCCCCTCCTCTCTCCATTTCTCTCTCTTCTATCCAACAATAACAACTACAACAATAAAACAAGGGTAACAAAAAGGAATAAATAAATAATAATAATAATAAAAGAAAAGAAAATTATCATGTTTAGTAACATTCCTTGTAAGAGGAAAATCTCAACTTAAAATGCATTTTTTATGTTTTTAAATGCACTTTATTAACAAGTTGATATGTAGCCTACACACTTGACACAGCTTTTGTTTTCTAAACCTCAGCCTCACATGATTTACACAGAAGCCTTAGAATGTATCCACCACCAATGTTTTGTCTTTTTTTTTTTTCTTTCCTTTTTCCTCCCAGGAGTCCTTGGTGGTACAGATAAAGAGAAACAAAAATGCAAAAAGAGCTGGCCACCTCACAGGGAGTCAGTGCTGGCACAGGCTTTTCCAGTGTACAAGAGGTACTGCCAGAGCAGCACACCCTTGGCTGACCTCCCAGTACCCTGCACCCCAGAAAGCTGCAGCACCTTCTTGTCTTGCCAATATGGACCTCACACCAGAAAGCCCAGGCCCCTCAAGGCCCAGCATGTAGACTAAGCCTCCCATGGGAAGCTCATTCAAAGCCACCTCTTGCCCCACACTGTCATTCTCTCCTGATGCCTCTCCTCCTACCTGGTCTCTGGCACTGGTTCGAATCATACAGTCCTGCACCTTTGCCAGTGAAGTTCTGCTCTTTGAAACAATTATGTAACTTCAAGATGATCCTGTCATGAGTATGCAAAATGTGATCATCCTGGAAGGTCAAGATACTATGTGCACTAACACTGGAATAATCTCGGGGTGGGGGAGGTGAGAGTCACTTTGACAGAGCAACACCCCCACTGATGCAAGGGTGGGGCAAGAAGAGGGACATCTATCAAAGACACAGACCTGCTGAAGAAGCAAGAACAGATAGCAGGACTGAGGAGATAGCATAATGGTTAAGCAGACTTTCATGACTAAGGTTCTGAGGTCCCAGGCTCATTCCCCAGCAGCACTGTGAGCTGAAGCAGAACAGTGCTCTAATCTTTCTATCTCTGTCTTGTTAAAACTAAAATAAATAGGGGGTTGAGCGATAGCCCACCGGGTTAAACACATGTGGCGCAAAGCTCAAGGACCAGCATAAGGATCCTAGCTTGAGCCCCAGGCTCCCCTTCTGCAGGGGAGTCACTTCACAGGCGGTGAAGCAGGTCTGTGGGTGTCTCTCTTTCTCTTCCCCTTTCTGTCATCCCCTCCCCTCTCCATTTCTCTCTGTCCTATCCAACAACAAACGACATCAACAACAACAATAATAACCACAACAAGGCTACAACAACAAGGGCAACAAAAGGGGTAGAGAAAATGGCCTCCAAGAGCAGTGGATTCATGGTGCAGGCACTGAGCCCCAGCAATAACCCTAGAGGCAAAAAAAAAAAAAAAAAAACTGAAATAAATAGGGGACTGGCCAGTAGTACAGCAGGTTAAATACACATGGCACCAAGTGCAAGGACAGTACAAGGATTCCAGTTGAAGTCCCCATCTCCCCACCTGCAGGGGGTTTGCTTTACAAGCAGTGAAGTGGGTCTTCAGGTATCTATCTTTATTTATCTCCCCCCCTGTCTTCCCCTCTTCTCTCCATTTCTCCCTGTCCTGTCCAATAATAGCATAACAACAAGGGCAACAAAATGGGGAAAATGGACTCCAGAAGCAGTGGGTTCATAGTGCAGGCACTGAGCCCCAGTGATAATTCTGGAAGTAAAAAAATTAAAATTAAAATTAAATACATAAAGAAATAAAAACAGCTACTGGCTGTGAATGAGGCCCCACCTAAATGAAAGTCTACTGCTGGTCTTGCAGTATGCCTCTGATTTCTAGCAGAATATCCTGTCTCTGATAAAGTCAAAACTGAGAAGTCATCTGAACTTTTGGCATAGAAGTCTTGTCCCATGAGAACCCTCACTCCAGAGAAATAGCCTCTCCCTCCTGTTAAAAAGCTTCCCTTCCCCCCCCCTTTTACTGCTAACTGAATTGTACGCTGCTTTTGTCACAGAGAACCTCCACAATACAAATATATTACACTTTAAAAAAAAAAAGCAACATGATTATATCAACTGATGCAGAAAAGGCATCTGACAAAGTCCAACATCCAATTATAATAAAGGTGATTCAGAAATTGGGAATAGGGCTGGGGGAGATAGCATAATAGTTTTGCAAACAGACTCTCATGCCTGAAGCTCCTAAGTCCCAGGTTCAATCCCCC
The DNA here is from genome assembly GCF_950295315.1 of Erinaceus europaeus. Classification (NCBI taxonomy): domain Eukaryota; kingdom Metazoa; phylum Chordata; class Mammalia; order Eulipotyphla; family Erinaceidae; genus Erinaceus; species Erinaceus europaeus. The sequence continues at coordinate 50,984,101 of NC_080170.1, read as the reverse complement.
GCACCACCATAAGCCAGAGCTGAGCAGTGCTCTGGTGTTTCTCTGTGTGTCTCTCTCTCCACATCTCTCTCAAAAATAAAATTAATAAAACAATTTTTAATTTAAAAAAAGAAATTGGAAATAGAAGGACAATTCCTTAGCATAATAAAGTCCATGTATAATGAACCCACAGCAAATAACACCCTCAACAGGGAAAAACTGAAAGCTTTCCCCCTAAAATCTAGAACAAAACAAGGATGTCTATTATCTCATTATTATTCAACATTGTTAGGGAGCCCCTCACCATTGCTATCAGGCAAGAAAGAAACATCAAAAGCAAACATCAAAATATTGGAAAGGAAGAAATCAAGCTACCAGTGTTCGTTGATAACATGATAATATATACCTAGTGAAGCCCGAAAACTCTAGTAAAAAATCCACTAGAAATAATTAACATTCATTAAAGCAGCAAACCTTATCTACTATACTCTTATCTTTAAGTTTCTGATTATTAAACTATTTATTCCGCTTTACATGTTAATGCTTTTCACACACCAAGCTGTATTTGCTACCATGATGCCAACCTGACTTCCTTGAGCAGATGACCTCCCAATGTGTCCTGGAACCTCACCTCTGCAGATACCTGCTACACTAGGGAAAGACTGAAATGGGCTTGGGGACATGGATTGACCTGTCAATGCCATGTCTGGTGGAGAAGCAATCACAAAAGCCAGACCTTCCATTTTCTGCTCCCCATAAAGATCTTTGGTCCATATTCCTAGAGGGATAAAGAATAGGGAAACTTCAAATGGAGAGTAGGGGATACAGAACTCTGGCAGTGGGAACTGAATTGTATGGAATTATACCCATCCTATCACACAGTCTTGTCAACTGCCGGGATAGCCTGAGGGTGCTTCTTCCCGAGCTAGTGCTCTCTGGGTTGGAGAGAACTCAACTGGAGCCGATCTAGGCTGCTGCATGGGAGAGGGATCAGGAACTCGTGCCACACTAACTTCACAGGAGATACACTCTGGAACCCTCGAAGCTGGAAAGCAATTTCCAAGTGTTTTTAATCAGAAGAGCAGCTGTTTTTATACTCTCCAAGAAGGGTGGAAACAGGATGTGACATAGAGAGGGTGGAGCGAAAAGTGACTGGTGGAAGATCAGGGTGTGACAAGGAGAGGGGGCGGAGCTGGTGAGAATTCTACCACTAAACCACCAATGCCCTGGAGGGAGTGTGGTGCTTTATTTAAATGTAAAAGTGATTTATGTAAATAGACCGCTTTGAATGGGATCAAACCAATCCCTATATAGGCATACCGGTGCTTGGTTAAGCAGAAGCCAGGGGGAGCTGGCATACTACCCAATAGTCAACCATTACTAATTACCTAATAAAAAGAAAGACTCCAATAATAAAAGCCTACTAGAAATAATTAACAGTCATTAAAACAGCAGGACATAAAATTAACACCCACAAATCTGTGCTATTTTTATATACAATTGATGAGTTAGATGAAAGGGAATTGAAGAATTTAATCTAATTGTGGTCCGGGAGGTGGTGCAGTGATAAAGCTTTGGACTCTCAAGCATGAGGTCCTGAGTTCAATCCCCAGTAGCACACGTGCCAGCGTGATGTCTGGTTCTTTCTCTCTCCTCCTATATTTCTCATAAATAAATAAAATCTTTAAAATAAAAAAGAACTTAATCCAATTTACAATTGAACCAAAAATAAATAAATAAAATGTCTTGGGTGAATTTCATAAAGGAAGTGGAAGAACTTTACAGTGAAAACTACAGGATATGGTTAAAAGAAATAGAAAAGGAGTGGGGCAGTAGCGCAGTGGGTTAAGTGCATGTGGTGCAAAGCACAAGGACCAGCTTAAGGATCCAGTTCGAGCCCCGGGCTCCCCACCTGCAGGGGAGTCGCTTCACAAGCGGTGAAGCAGGTCTGCAGGTGTCTATCTTTCTCTCCCCCTTTCTGCCTCCTCCCTCTCTATTTCTCTCTGTCTTATCCAACAATGACATCAATAACAACAACAATAACCACAAAAATATTAAACAACAAGGGCAACAAAAGGGAAAATAAACAAATAAATATAAAAAATTTAAAAAAGAAATAGAAAATTACACAAAGAAATGGAAGAACATTCCTTGTTCTTGGATTGGACGAATAAATGGTAAAATGGCCATCCTACCAAAAAGCAATCTATAGTTCTAATTCAATACTTGTTAAGATCCTAATGATATGTTTCAATGAAATCAAGCAACGTGTCCCTCCAAAAAAAATTGCAAAAGCACTTCTGAAAAAAATGGAGGTATCATGCTCCCCAACTTCAGTCTATAATACAAAGCAATAGTAAACACAACCAGCATGGTAGTGGAATAAAAATGGACAACAGGGTCAATGGAACAGAACTGAGAGCCCAGAAATAAGCCCAACCATATATAATCACCTAATATATAATAAAGGGGCCAAAACCATTCAATGGGGAAAGAAGGTCTCCTTAACAAACAGTGCTGTAAAAACTGTACAGCCATCTACAGAAAGAAAGAAGTTACATACAAAGGCAGAGCTATAAGACTTTCATCAGATTTCTCTCCACAAACTTTAGAGGCAAGGAGAGAGTGGAATGACACATTCAAAGTTCTAAAGGAGAAGGAATTCCAGCCACGAATATTGTATCCTGAAAAATTATCCTTCAAATATGAGGGAGAAATAAAGGTTTTCTCAAATATTCAAGAACTAAAGGAATTTGCCACAATCAACCCCACCTTACAAGAACTACTGAACTGAGTCCCACAAGAAAGGAGGAAGCAAAAGAATACATGTTCCAAATACCAAGTTGCAGATGCTACCATGATATCAACCTGACTCGCCCAGACAGACGACCTCACCAATGTACCCTTGGCCCCTCTCCAGAGCCCTGCCCCAGTAGGGAAAGATAAGGATAGGCTGGGAGTATGGATTAACCTGTTAATGCCCATGTCCATCAGAGAAGCAATTACAGAAGCCAGACCTCCTACCATCTGCACCCCATAATGACCCTGGGTCCATATACCCAGGGAGATAAAGAATAGGAAAACTTCCAATAGAGGGGATGGAATATGGAATTCTGGTGGTGGGAAATGTGTGTGATTTCACCCCTGTTATTCTGTGGTTTTGTCATTGTTTTCTATTTTACAGATAAAATTTTTAAAATGGAAAATAAGAACTGTACAGCCACATGTAGAAAAATAAAACTAGATCATCTTTTAACACCATGTGCCAAAATCAGGTCAAAATGGATCGAAAATCTAGGTATTAGTCTAGAGACTCTAAAATACATAGAAGAAAATGTCAGCAAACCATTGGAGGATCTTAATATTAAAGACATATTTGGAAACTTGAGCCCATGGGCATGTGAAATTAAGTCAAGAGTAAGTAAATGGGACTATATCAAACTAAAAAGCTGTCGTCAAGGAGACAGCACAATGGATAAAATATTAGACTCTCAAGGATGAGGTCCTGAGTTTGATCCCTGGCAGCACATGTACCAGAAGGATGTCTGGCTCACTTTCTCTCCTATCTCTCTCATTAATAAATAAATAAAATAATTTTTAAAAAACTAAAAATCTTCTGCATATTGAAAACAAACTACCAGGATAACCAGGCAATCGAGAAATTGAGAGACGATATTTATACATACATCAAACAAGTGTTTGATATCAAACATCTATAAAAAGCTAGTACAGCTCAACAAAAGGAAAAAGTAATAATAACCCAATAAAAAAGAGAGTCAAAGCACTGAATACTTTAAAGTTTTCTTTAAAAAAGAAAAAGAGAGAAAGAAAGAGAGAGACAGACAGACACTTGGTCCACAAACATATGAAGAAATGATCCACCTCACTTATCATTAGAGAAATATAAATCAAAACTACACTTAAGATTTCACCTGTGAGAATGGCCTACATCAACAAAACAGGAAATGATAGGTGTTGGTGAAGTTGTGGTAAAAGGAAGACTATATTACTCTACTGGTGGGAATGTAAGCTGGTGCAGTCCCTCTGGAAGACTATATGGAGATTCCTTAAGCAAATAAAAATGGATCTATGATTCAGCAATACCACTCTTACATATTTACCCAAACGACACAGAAAACAAGTACTTAACCAGAGTCATATGCAACCTTGTATTCATAGATGAATAATCCACCATAGCCAAAAACTGGAAGCAGCCTAAATGTCCACTGACAGATAACTGGTTAAAGAAGTTATGAAATATACATTCCACAGAATACTATACTATGGGGGGGTGACACTGTATCCTTTTTGGGGACAAAGTGAACAGAACTGGAGGTGATTATGCTTAATGAAATAAATAAAGAGATGAAATATAACTACCAGATTGTTTCATTTATATGTGGAACCAAGAGATTTGGGATTCATGACCCTGAAGAAAAAAAAAAACACAGACACAAACAAACAATATCTAAGACCTTGTGAGAACTATGGTGGTTACCACCGGGAGAATGAGGACACAAAATTTTGGTGGTGGGTGTGATGTGGAACTATACCCTGTAATCCTACATCCTTGTAACCTGCTATAAATCACAACAATTAATTAATTAATGAACAATAGAAGTAAAATAAAATTATATTGTAATTAAATGCAACTAATTTCAGTCAAAATGTAAAACCATTAGCTTTTTGAAATTGAAGTTGATATAAAACAAATCCAAAGAACTTAAAGAGTCAACCAATTCCAGCCATTACGTCCTTTCCAAAGTAACTACAGTGCCAGTTACTATGAGCAAGAGTAGCGATGGCTACACTGGAGGGGGGGGGCTATTACTTGTATGCCAGGAGATCTAAGAGAAGCAATTGGCTGGTCATAGAATAGCATATTTGATAGCTTCCCTGACCAACCAGTTATGCTAACAAGAAATCAAAGAAGAAACAAAGGCCAACACCAAGAGGAATCAAAATGTCTAGTTAACTGAGGTGCTGTATCTGTTTGTCACACCAGATATGCTGGCATGTCTGCAGGGAGAGTCAGAGTGCATCTCTACCAAATCATTCCCAGAAAGGAGACAAGAGGAAGAACTCCTCTGACTGGCACACCCATTACAAGAACAGAGCTCCTGGCCAGGTGAGAGGTCATATAAGCTGGTATCATCATTTAAGAAAAAGGCTGTCTGTTGGTCGTTGTGGTCTATTTACATAATCATTGTTTTGCCTGAGACCCGCCCTGCCTGCAGGGCATTGGTTTAATCCCCACTGGTTGGATGGAAGCTTGCTACTTTAGTGCTTTCCACCCCCTATCCTACCCATTTCCTTTTCTGGCCTGCCACTTCTGCTTCGGAGGGTATAAAGGCAATTCTTTTCTGATCAATAAAAGCAGATTGCATTGTGTTCCCGCTCAGCCATGAGAGTTCCTGGTTCCTCTGTAGCATTGCTGAGTAAGCAGCAGCCCAGGTTGGTCGAGTTCTCTCCAACCCGGAGAGCATGTGCCTGGGAAGAAACACCCTCAGGCTAGCCTGGCTGTCAACAATATTTATACACTTTTCCCATACTTGGGAGCTACTCTCTTCCCTGATCCAGCTTTCTAGCCCTTTTTCCAGCCATTACATCATCTCTCCAGATAATAACCTGGGTCCACATGCATATCAGATTTCAGGCTCAGGAAAAAAAAACTAATAAAGACATGGGCCCTTTGGAATATATTTAAAATAGACCTACTAGCTATTTCCGAAACAGAGATCCCAAATCTTCATCTGTAATATTCCAGCCTTTAGGTTCATGATTAGTCAACAATTTGTATGGCTTTATACGTTAACGCTTTTTCAGCTGCCAGGTTACAGATGCTACCATGATGCCAACCAGACTTCACTGGACAGACAACCCCACCAATGTGTGGAGCTCCGCTTCCTCAGAGCCCTGCCCTGAGGAAGAGAGAAACAGGCTGGGAGTGTGGATCAACCTGCCAACGCCCATGTTCAGTGGGGAAGCAATTACAGAAGCCAGAGCTTTCACATTCTGCATCCCATAATGACCCTGGGTCCATACTCCCTTGGGGTTAAAGAACAGGAAAGCTATCAGGGAAGGGGATAGGATACAGAGTTCTGGTGGTGGGAATTGTACGCCTCTTATCCTATGTTTTTTGTCAGTGTTTCCATTTTATAAATAAATAAATTTTAAAAAGAAAAGAAAAGAAAAAAGGCAAGGGGGTTGGGCCGTAGCACAGCAGGTTAAGTGCATATGGCGCAAAACTCAAGGATCGGCATAAGGATCCCAGTTAGAGCCCCTGGCTCCCCACCTGTGGGGGGGGGTCACTTCACAAGTGGTGAAGCAGGTCTGCAGGTGTCTATCTTTCCCACTCTCTGTCTCCCCTCCTCTTTCCATTTCTCTGTCTTATCTAACAACAACAACATCAATAACAACAATAATAATAACCACACCAACAATAAGGAAACAAAGGCAACAAAAGGGAAAAAAAATCACCTCCAGGAGCAGTGGATTCATGGTACAAGCACTGAGACCCAGCAATAACCCTGGATGCAAAAAAAAAAAAAAAAAAAGAAAGAAAGAAAAAAGAAAAAGGCCAAAAAATTTTAAGTACAAAGTCAGATATATATAAAGATGATGGGGCGGTTGTTTGTTTTAAAGATGAGAAAAGAAATAACGACAAATTAAATCTCAAATGCTGTCAGGTGTCTTAAAAGTCTCCACAAGTATGGACTGACCTGTCAACACCCATGTTCAGCGGGGAAGCAATTACAGAAGCCAGACCTTCCACCTTCTGCATCCCACAATGACCTTGGGTCCATACTCCCAGAGGGTTAAAAAGAATAGGAAAGCTATTAGAGGAGGGAATGGGATACGGAGTTCTGGTGGTGGGAACTGTGTGGAATTGTACCCCTCTTATCCTATCATTTTGTCAATGTTTCCTTTTTATAAATAAATAAAATAAAATAAAGTAAACTCCACAAGCCAGTCATGAACACCCAAATCTGTAACTCTGAACTTGACCTTATCTTTCCTGTGTCTATCCAGTCACCCTACTGGACACTTACTCATAATAATCCTCCCTTAACATACCCAAAAACAAGTGAATTCCCAAAACTGGGTGACTTCATTGGATACTTAAATTTAGTGTTTCCAAAACTAAAAATAAAAGGCATCAACTTCCCCATGATGAGCCATCTGCCAGGACTTCCTTTTTGCTAAAGATCTGACCCAAGTGGAGGTATATGCCAACTCATCATCTCAGCACAGGAAATGACTCTCTCCCACCACCTGACCCCCTCTCTCTCCCTATTTCCTTCTCTAGTCTCAATTATTCTGTCCTGTTGAATAAAATAGGTTTTAAAAAAATGACTGCTGGGAGCAGTAGATTTATAGTGGCAGTACTGAGCCCCAGCAATAATCCTGGTGGCAAAAAAAATAAATAAATAAATAAATAAATAAAGGAGCCACTAGGAATTTTTTTCATAGCTGCATCAAATGGTAATTTTACGTTAATAATTGTTTATGTCTGAGGATGATATTATAAATATCCAAATGATAGTTGACAGAAAAAAAAAATTCCCCAAAATTACTTGGAGGAAAAAAATAAAAGCCACCAGGAACAATGGAGTCATGCAGGCAGGCACCAAGCCCCAGCATTAACTTTTTTTTTTTTATTCCCTTTTGTTGCCCTTGTTGTTTTATTGTTGTAGTTATTATTGTTGTTGTTGTCATTGTTGGATAGGACAGAGAGAAATGGAGAGAGGAGGGGAAGACAGAGAGGAGGAGAGAAAGATAGATACCTGCAGACCTGCTTCACCGCCTGTGAAGAGACTCCCCTGCAGGTGGGGAGCCGGGGTTCGAACCGGGATCCTTATGCCAGTCCTTGTGCTTTGCGCCACCTGCGCTTAACCCGCTGCGCTACAGCCCGACTCCCAGCATTAACTTTTTTTGGTAACAAAAATAAATAAGCAAGTCTTTTTTTAACTTATTTTTTTTTATTTACACCAGGGTTACCGCTGATGCTCGGTGCCTGCAAGATGAACCCACAGATCTCAGTGGCCATTTTTTCCTTATTTTATTTTACTTTATTTATTTATTTATTTTTATGAAGACAGAAATTAAAAGGAAGGGGGAGACAAAGAAAAGAAGAGAAAGTGAGGCACCTACAACTGGGGTGAAGCTTCGCCCTGCAGGTGTAGACCTTGAGTCACTGAATGTTAATGTGCACTCTACTGGGTGAAAGAGACATTGCCCAGCCCCTTCAAACAAGTCTTTAACAAACAAACCTCAGTCATGAAGCCGGCTTTGGCAAAATGGTTAGATGGAGGAAAAGAAAGAAAGTGTCTGCTAAAGAAAACAGCACTGAGTCCAAGGTCTGACCGTGCTAAATGTGCCTACTTCTAACCCATCAAGTCCAATCAGGTCAGACTTGGTTGGAACTTGGAAGGGAGAAAATGACACTAGAAAAGCATCAGAGGGGGCGGGGGTAGATTGCACAATGGTTATGCAAAGAGATGCTCATGCCTGAGGCTCCAGTGTCCCAGGTTCAATACCCCGCACCACCATAAGCCAGAGCTGAGCAATGCTCTGGTATAAAAAATTAAAAACAGGAGCCGGGTTATGATGCACCTGGTTAAGCGCACATATGACAGTGCACAAGGACCCAGGTTCGAGCCTTGGGTCCCCACCTGCAGGGGGAAAGCTTTACAAGTGGTGAAGAAGTGCTGCAGGTGTCTCTCTCCCTCTCTATCATGCCCTTCTCTCTTGATTTCTGACTGTCTCTATCCAATAAATAAAGATTAAAATTTTTTTATTTTTTTAAGATGTTATTTATTTATTAATTAAACATAGGAGGAAAGGGAAAGAGCCAAACATCACTCTGGTACATGTGCTGCCGGGGATTGAACTCAAGACATCATGCCTGAGAGTCCGATGCTTTATCCACTGTGCCACCTCCCAGACCACAATTTTTTTTTAATTTTAAAAAGAAAAAATAAATAAGTGAAAGAAAGAAAGGAAAGGAAAGGAAAGGAAAGGAGGAAAGAAAGAAAGAAAGAAAGAAAGGAAAGGAAAGGAAAGGAAAGGGAAGGAAAGGAGGAGAGAAAAGCATCAGAGGGGCCGGGTGGTGACGCACCTGGTTGAGTGCACATGTGACAGTGGTCAAGAACCCAGGTTCGTGCCCCCAGTCCCCACCTTCAGGGGGAAAGCTTTGTGAGTGGTGAAGCAGGGCTGCAGGTCTCTCTCTCTCTCTTTATCTATCTCCCCCTACTCTCTCAATTTCTGGCTGTCTCTCTCCAATAATTTTTTTTTTTTATTTATTTAAGAGTGCTATTGTACTCAAGAAAGAAAGACAGGGCATCAGAGGTGACCCCTCCCAGGTCCTCAGGAGCCATGGCAGAGTCCAGAAGACGGTGACAGCCCAGAGCGACCTCTGCCTCTTCACTGCCCGGCCTGCCCCGCAAAAGCCGGAGCCCAGTGGGCAGTGGGCCTTGTCACTAGCTCCCAGTGCTTAAGCAAGCCCCCAGTTAGCAGCTAGTCCTGTGCACGCGGGACGTGCCCCGGGGAAAGTCCAGGTTCCTGCAAGTCCTGGGAGAAGCTGACAAGGCTCGGGGCAAAGCAGCACTGACAATGCAGCTCTGTGGCCACTTCTGTGGGCTCCCTGGCCCCCCCCCCAAACAACCTGCCGATGCCCCCAGACAGCCCAGGAAACCTCGGGCACACACTCACGGCAGTCGGGAGCCGAGCCAGGAGGCCGAGCACACTCACTGGCAACCAGGCCGGGTGAGGACGTGGCTGCGGCCGTCGTCGGGCACGCTGCGTCCAGAACATCCAGAATGGCTGCCGCAAAGCCACGCCTCCGGGCTCTCGTCCTGGTGTCACAAAAGCGGAGCTACTCTCCACCACGCAGACTGCTGCGAACTAGAGCATTTGCCCAAGTGAAGCCGCATAGCACAGGCAAGTTGGGAACTGACATTTGTGGAAGCGACTTGCTTACTTAGACAAGCACCTAGATGGTTCCGTGTGAAGGAGGTAGAAAGCCTCCAATGGAGTCAGGTGGTAGCGCAGCGGGTTAAGCGCACGTGGTGCGAAGCGCAAGGTCAGGCGTAAGGATCCTAGTTCGAGCCCCCGGCTTCCCACCTGCAGAGGAGTCGCTTCACAGGCAGTGAAGCAGGTCTGCAGGTGTCTATCTTTCTCTCCCCCTCTCTGTCTTCCTCTCTCCATTTCTCTCTGTCCTATCCAACAACACTGACAGCAACAACAATAATAATAACCACAACAATGATAAACAACAAGGGCAACAAAAGGGTGAAAAAATGGCCTCCAGGAGCAGTGGATGCGTGGTGCAGGCACCGAGCACCTGCAATAACCCTGGAGGCGAAAGAAGAAGGAAGAGGAGGAGGAGGAGGAGGAGGAGGAGGAGGAGGAGGAGGAGGAGAAGGAGACCTCCAATAGGAAAAGGGAAGGGGCCGGGTGGTGGCCCACCTGGTTGAACACACATGTTACAATGCACAAGGACCCAGGTTCAAGCCCCCAGTCCCCACCTGTAGGGGAAAAGCTTCACAAATGGTGAAGCAGTGTTGCAGGTGTCTCTGTCTCTTGCCCTCTCTATCACCCCCTTCCCTCTCAATTTCTGGCTGTATCTAGCCAATAAATGAAGATAATTTTTAAAAAAATTAAAAAAGGAAGAGGGAAAACCCAATTGTTCTCTATCTAACACATTTAGAACTCAGAGGTTTCTGATGTAAAATCATAAAATATATAGGGGGGAAGGTTAAGAAATAAGCAAAACCAGACTGGGGAGTTGGCTCAGCTGGCAGAGCACTGAATCTTCAAGCCTGAGTTTAATGCCTGGCACTGCACGTGCCAAAGAAATAAGCAAAACCTGCATGAGGAAAACTATGACATAGTCTGAATACATACTGAGACACAGTTTATTCTTAGAATAATAAGCCTCATAGTGTAAAATCATTAAACCCTCCCACCCCAAATTAAATTTTGGTAAATTATATGTAACTGTAATAAAAAGTCCAGTAGAAACTGGCAGGGAAGTGGGGGTCAGGAAACATTGACAGAGTTGATTATAAAGTGGTTTTACACCAGAAGAAGTCAAGCACTGCTTCACTTATCTGGGAGAGAAGAGGAAAAAAGAAAGAACTCTCAGAAGAAGTAATATTTGAGGTGATTTAGAAAGGAAGTGAAGACAGAGCCATAGGAAAAAAAAACATGGCCAAAAAAATAGAGATAGAGACAGATAGATAGAGTCAAACCATATCTGTGACCATGGAAGAACTATTGCAGTTTTCACTGGATGGGGTGGGGACACAGAACTCTGGTGGTAATAACAGTGTGGAATTATACCTATTATCTGATAATTTTGTAAATCACTATTTAGTTACTTAAAAAGAGAAAAAGAAAGAAAAAAAGAAGCAAAGTGATTTTAAATCATTGGGAAATGAGAAGATGCTCTTGCTTATGTTATCAGTTACTAATTTGAAAAAAATTACTATTACTACCTCTCATTGTATAGAACTTGATTTCTAAATGCATTGACTTAACATCCAGTTAAAACTTTTATTACAAGAAAACTGAGAAGAATGTGCTTGAAATCATAGGGTGAGGTTACTGTGTGATAAGAAGCTATAAAGGAAACTATAGACTTGCTTTCTAAAAACTAGATATGTCTAAGTGGAAAAAGTGAACATCAGATGAAGGGGTGGGAAGAAGCATTTGTGATATATTCAAGATGAAGAACTGTCTTTACACTACATGAAGAGCAACTATAAACCAGTCATAAAAGACACCAACTTCACTTTTTCAAGAGAATAAATTTAAGTGGTGATAAGTACAACTAGAAGTGAAAAAATAACTCTTTAAAATGCAAGTTGCAGTGAGCCTTTTTTTTTTTGCCTGTTAGTGTAGAGAATTTTACAAATGACAATATATGTCGAGCTTATGGCATAGAGAAAAGACACTCTCACACAGTGTAGACAGAGGTGTCAGTTGGTACAAATTTTTAGAACAATTTGAGAATACCATTGATACTTAGAGTATACAGCTTTTCCCATTCTATGGTTCTACCATAGAGCAGAAATTAAAAAATAAAGCATGTACATAAACATGGTCATTACAACATATTTTGAAAGAGAAGAAATGGCTGAAGGTCTATGCACACAGCACTGATAAGAAAGTAGGTCCAGCACCCATTCATGCTCAAAACTCTACAAAAAATGGGAATAGATGGGAAATTCCTCAAGATAGTGGAGTCTATATATAGCAAACCTACAGCCAACATTATACTCAATGGACAGAAGTTGAAAGCATTCCCCCTCAGATCGGGGACTAGACAGGGCTGTCCACTGTCACCCTTACTCTTCAACATAGTATTGGAATTTCTTGCCATAGCAATCAGGCAAGAGAAAGAAATCAAAGGAATACAGATTGGAAGGGAGGAAGTCAAGCTCTCACTATTTGCAGATGATATGATAGTATACATAGAAAGACCTAAAGAATCCAGCAGAAAATTACTGGAAGTTATTAGGCAATATAGCAAGGTATCAGGCTACAAAATCAATGTACAAAAATCAGTGGCATTTCTTTATGCAAACACTAAATCTGAAGAAGAACACATCCAGAAATCACTCCCCTTTACTGTTTCAGCAAAATCAATCAAATAGCTAGGAATAAAGTTGACCAAAGAAGTGAAAGACTTGTATGCTGAAAACTATGAGTCGCTACTCAAGGAAATAGAAACTGATACCAAGAAATGGAAAGATATCCCATGCTCATGGATTGGAAGAATAAATATCATCAAAATGAATATTCTCCCCAGAGCCATATACAAATTTAATGCAATACCCATCAAAGTTCCACCAAGCTTCTTTAAGAGAATAGAACAAACACTACAATCATTTATCTGGAACCTGAAAACACCTAGAATTGCCAAAACCATCTTATGGAAAAGAAACAGAAATGGAGGCATCACACTCCCAGACCTTAAACTATATTATAAAGCCATCATCATCAAAACAGCATGGTATTGGAACAAAAATAGGCACACAGACCAGTGGAACAGAATTGAAAGCCCAGAAATAAATCCCAACACCTATGGGCATCTAATCTTTGATAAGGGGGCCCAAAGCATTAAATGGAAAAAGGAGGCTCTCTTCAATAAATGGTGCTGGGAAAACTGGGTTGTAACATGCAGAAGAATGAAATTGAACCACTTTACCTCACCAGAAACAAAAATCAACTCCAAATGGATCAAAGACCTAGACGTCAGACCAGAAACAATCAAATACTTATAAGAAAACATTGGTAAAACAGTTTCCCACCTACACCTCAAGGACATCTTTGATGAATCAAACCCAATTGCAAGGAAGACTAAAGCAGAAACAAACCAATGGGACTACATCAAATTGAAAAGCTTCTGCACATCCAAAGAAACTATTAAACAAACAAAGAGACCCTTCACAGAATGGGAGAAGATCTTCACATGCCATACATCAGACAAGAAACTAATCACCAAAATATCTAAAGAGCTCAGCAAACTTAGCACCTAAAAAGCAAATGACCCCACCCAAAAATGGGCAGAGGATATGAACAAAACATTCACTACAGAGGAGATCCAAAAGGCTAACAAACATATGAAAAACTGCTCTAGGTCACTGATAGCCAGAGAAATGCAAATCAAGACAACACTAAGATACCACCTCACTCCTGTAAGAATGGCATACATCAAAAAGGACAGCAACAACAAATGCTGGAGAGGCTGTGGTGACAGAGGAACCCTTTTACATTGCTGGTGGGAATGTAAATTGGTACAGCCTCTGTGGAGAGCAGTCTGGAAAACTCTCAGAAGGCTAGACATGGACTTTCCATATGATCCAGTAATTCCTCTCCTGGGGTTATACCCCAAGGACTCCATAACACCCAACCAAAAAGAGGTATGTACTCCTATGTTCATAGCAGCACAATTCATAATAGCTAAAACCTGGAAGCTACCCAGGTGCCCAACAACAGATGAGTGGCTGAGAAAGCTGTGGTATATATACACAATGGAATACTATGCAGCTATCAAGAACAATGAACCCACCTTCTCTGACCCATCTTGGACAGAGCTAGAAGGAATTATGTTAAGTGAACTAAGTCAGAAAGATAAAGATGAGTATGGGATGATCCCACTCATCAACAGAAGTTGAGTAAGAAGATCTGAAAGGGAAACTAAAAGCAGGACCTGATCAAATTGTAAGTAGGACACCAAAGAAAAAACCCTGTGGTGAGGGGTAGACATGCAGCTTCCTGGGCCAGTGGGGGGTGGGAGTGGGTGGGAGGGATGGGTCACAGTCTTTTGGTGGTGGGAATGGTGTTTATGTACACTCCTAGCAAAATGTAGACATATAAATCAGTAGTTGATTAATATGAGAGGGGGAAAATCAATTGTATGTCTCAAAGTTTTTCAAAATACAAATTGAATCTTTTTAATATATAGGCTGTGTATTTGATATGCAGGCTCTCTCAAAAGCCTAGACCAAGTAGATTAGAAGCATCCAATAGCACAGCTATATACAAGATACTGGATACTGTACAGCAAACCATAACAAAAGGACTTTTCAAAGTTAACCCAATTACCAAATAATGTGATGATAACATTAACTATCCATTGTCTTTTTGAACCCTAAGACAGCAGGAACCTCACATCTCCACTATAGAGCCCCTACTTCTCCCAGTCCTGGAACCCTTGGATAGGGCCCACTTTCCCGTATGCATCTCCCAATCCATACCAAATAATATTGCATCCGCCGATCACAACCTAACCAACGCAACGATTGCCACCTCAACATGCTTCACCTCAGACTGTGTCCAGAGACTTCACGAGTGGAATGACAACCCTTCAGCTTCATTACTCGGGTGAGACCTTTCCTTTTATAGTACACTCTAATTTCATCTCAGGTGGTTCACTTTCTAACAAAGTCCCATAACCTAGATATACACCAGTTTCTGTGAGAGAGAGCTTATGTTCACATGTATCCATAAACTACTGCAAAATATATACCTGAAAGCAGAAGTACACTAGAGTTTGCAGTGAGTACCCCCCTAACACTTCCTCTCCACTATTCCAAGTTTTGGGTCCATGATTGCTCAACAATTTGTTTGGCTTCGTATGTTAACTGTCTTTTCAGTCACCAGGTTCCAGATGCCACCAGGATGCTGGCCAGGCTTCCCTGGATTGAAGACCCCACCAATGTGTCCTGGAGCTCAGCTTCCCCAGAGACACACCCTACTAGGGAAAGAGAGAGGCAGACTGGGAGTATGGACCGACCAGTCAACGCCCATGTTCAGCGGGGAAGCAATTACAGAAGCCAGACCTTCTACCTTCTGCAACCCTCAATGACCCTGGGTCCATGCTCCCAGAGGGATAGAGAATGGGAAAGCTATCAGGGGAGGGGGTGGGTTATGGAAATTGGGTGGTGGGAATTGTGTGGAGTTGTACCCCTCCTACCTTATGGTTTTGTTAATTAATCCTTTCTTAAATAAAAAAAAAAAGTAAAATAAATAAAAAGTAAAAAAAAAAAAAAGAAAGAAAGTAGGTCCAGGAAGTCAGGCAGTAGCATAGCACGTTAAGCACACATGGCGCAAAGCACAAGGACTTGCACAAGGATCCCGGTTCGAGCACCCAGCTCTCCACCTGCAGGGGAATCACTTCACAAGTGATGAAGCAGGTTTGCAGGTGTCTATCTTTCTCTCCTCCTCTCTTTCGTCCCCTCCTCTCTCCATTTCTCTCTGTCCTATCCAGAAACAAATAAACAAACAAAAAAAAAAGAAAGAAAGTAGGTCGGACTATATGGACTGAGAGATGTCCATTTAATTCTGTTTAGTTATTTATTCAACACATTTTTCCAAACTAAAAGGTTTTTTTCCAAACTAAAAGTTTTTTTTTACTGAAAGTAAGCATGAGTCTAATTGGAAAAACTCACAGAGGAAAAAATAAGTCTGGGAAATAATTGCCATGGGTGCTACAGGGTTGAAAGCAGAAATTCGTAGCATAGTTGATTCCTTACTTTCCCAGGATTCCAATACAGAAGCAGTTGACATAAAAAACGGTTTGCCAAAGCAGAGATTAGATTTCCCAGTTCTTTTTCTCTGTATTTCAAGGTCCACCCTCAGTACTGATAGTAAAGCCTGAATCTCTCACCCTGCTTTAGAAAGAAAGCCCTGCTGACCCTCTCCACTCTTGTATTCCCATCTTCCTTAGTTCTCTTTCTGTTGTACCCAGAGCACCCTGCTGTAGAGCCTTTATTCAGGTCCCATAGTTTGCAAAGAAGGTGAAGTCAGCTCCAGTGAAATGTTTGGAAGTAAAGGGGGGACATGTTTGGTTGTCACCATAACTGCTTTGCAAGTAGCTCAGAGTACTAAGCTCATTGCTATTTGTCTTATCATCTCTCAAACAACACATCCTTCATCCAAAATGCCATAAACAGTCCAGGAAAATCTGCTGCCCATGCACAGACCTTAGTCTTCATACCACTGGCTCTTTTCATTTTCAGAGGCACCACTTCAGACACACTGTCTTTGAATGTAGTCCTTCCACATTCTCACCCCATTTTAATATCCTACTTATTTTTTTTCATTATCTGATAATTTACTTGCATTTTATTTATCTGATAACTTATTTGCTTTTTTTTTTTAGTTATCTGATCATTAAATTGTTTTTCTTTCCTCCATCACTTTCCTCTAACATAGATGTAAGTTTAAAGAAAGCAAGAAACTTAACAGTCTCATTAACCATTTTATCTTGTACTCAGTGTTTGGCACCTTTGAATGAACAAAGAACATTGGTATGATAACGGCGCATCAGGTGTATGTTTTAGGTAAGAATCCTTTGCTTAAGAACTGGTTTTGAGGGTTGGGGAGCAGCATAATGGTTATGCAAAAAGACTTTCATACTTGAGGCACTGAGATCCCAGGTCTAATCCTCAGCATTACTATAAAAAGCTAAGCAGTGCTTTGGTCTCTGCCTGTATCTCTCTTTCATTCAAAATAAATAAATAAATAAAGCGTTTATTTGGGAAATTAAAAAAAGAAAGAAAAAACTGGTCTTGAGTCTTAACTCTGCTATCATGTAACCTTGGGACAGTTCCTAAAGTTCTTTGAGCCTAACCCAGTTTTGTTTTTTGTTTGTTTCAGCCTGCAAAATAGAGTTAGTCATACTGGATTTATGGAATTGTCAGTGAGAATTAGTAAACATAAGGGTAGATTGCTTTGTATAATCCTTTAAAGGGGGGGGGGGGTAAAAAATCACTACTATCTATGTCATGACTTTACTCAAGGCAAGAATAAGTCCTATGATATATATGTTGTTATTATTATTATTAATTAAACAGAGCACTGCTCAGCTCTGATTATGGTGAGGATGATCACTGAACTTGAGACCTACGGTATCTCAAGCACAGAAACCTTCTGCATAACCACGATGCTACCTTCCCAACCCATGTCTCATTATTCTTAAATAAATGGTAGGGGCTGGGTGGTGGCACACCTGGTTGAGTGCACATGTGTGAGGACCCAGGTTCGAGTCCCCGGTCCCCACCTGTAGGAGGAAAGCTTCACGAGTGGTAAAGCAGTGCTGCAGGTGTCTCTCTTTCTCTCTATCCCCCCTTCCCTCTCCATTTCTGGCTGTTTTTATCCAATAAATAAATAAATATAATAAAAAGTAAAATAAAAAAGTAAACAGTTAATATTCTCTCCTATCTTGTGAAACAAAAAGTATGACAAAATATGTCTTTGCTGTACAAGGACAGAAAGATACACCCAATATTCAGCTCCCCTTCAAAAGTGGGTACATTCTCCAGCCTGCTATCACTTCCTTCCAAGAGCAGAGAGGTTTATCTTTCTTCTGCAAAGTCAGAGAGGACCAAAATCATCAGGGAACCCAGAAGCAGAGTGCTGAAGGACATCTGAACTGTCTGTGGTCTTCTCTTTACCCCCTCCCAGACCCCTGTAAAAGCCTCCAGAGTTTCTTAGAAGCCAGAACATGAACAATGCAGAGGATACTGAGGTTTGTCATGCCCCTCACACTTCAGAGTTCTGTTTAACACCTCTGTGTCTGTTTCTCCCCATCTGAGTCAAGGCTGATTTGGGTTCTCAATGAAGAGGAGAGGAGAATAAAACACATGTTACCAGAACCCTCAATTTCTTCCATCAGTCTTTAATCTCTGTGGGCTAGGTCTGAGTCTTAACTCACATTAAAGAGGTCTTTGTTGCTGCCTAAATACCCTAGCTACCTTCTCTTCCAGTCAGGAACAACTTCTAGAATCTTCCCTTCAGGAAAATATGTACCAAGTTCCCGTCCACTGACCTGTGTGGTGTTAGTGTGAGAAAACCCAGCCCCAAGCTAGGTGAAGCTTAAAGATTCTTGCCCAGAGAAAAGACTGGGGCTTGTTCCCCAACCCTCCCATCTGCCTCTGAAGACTTTTGCCTTGCATGTGAGGTCTTTGTGTGAGGACACTCTCAATATCAAGAGAGTCACTAACATTGCCTTTGAAGTGGTTTATCTGCAAAAAGCCAAGGCCATGACCCAAGAGGTTAGATCCCCTCTATGATGAACAACTAGAATGGAGGGATTAGCAAGTAGGGAGGAGAGCAAAAGTCTTGAGAGCTTTTCTCTCCCTAGTCAGAGGTTTAAGTATCACCCCATTTTAATTACATCCTCAGGATGAAACAATGGACATCATAGTGCCACCGCAGTACATGCAACTAAAACTTATATGGAATCTGATGGGGGTTCATAAAACTTCATATATTTTTTAAATATTATCTTTATTAATTTATTGAATAGAGATAGCCAGAAATCAAGAGAGGAGGGGAGACAGAAAGGGAGAGAGAGACAGAGACACCTGCAGCACTGCTTCACCATTCAAAAATATTTCCCCTTGCAGGCAGGGACTGGGAGCTCGAACCTGGGTCCTTGTACATTTTAACACATGTTCTCAACCAGGTGCACCATTACCCGGCCCCTTATATATTTTTTAAACAGCAAAAAGCAAGAAGCATGTGAGAAATGATATCAAGGTTAGGATAATATAAAGCATCATTCTTTGGTTTTTGTTTTAAGTTTTTATTTATAAAATGAAAACACTGACGGGAGTTGGGATATAGCACAGTGGGTTAAGTGCAGGAGCGCAAAGCACAAGGACCAGTGTAAAGATCCTGGTTCGAGCCCTGGCTCCCCACCTGCAGGGGAGTCGCTTCACAAGTGGTGAAGCAGGTCTGCAGGTGTTTTTCTCTCCTCATCTCTGTCTTCCCCTCCTCTCTCCATTTCTCCCAGGCCTATCTGACAACAATGACATCAATAACAATAATAAAGCAACAAGGGCAACAAAAGGGAATAAATAAATAAAATAATTTTTTTAAAAAAATGGAAACACTGACAAGACCATAGAATAAGAGGGGTACAACTCCACACAGTTCCTACCACCAGAACTCCATATCCCATCACCTCTCCTTTCCTATTTTTTATCCCTCTGGGAGTATGGACCCAAGGTCATTTGTGGGATGCATAAGGTGAAGGTCTGGGTTCTGTAATTGCTTCCCCGCTGAATAAGGGCATTGGCAGGTCGATTCATACTCCCAACCTGTCTCTCTCTTTCCCTAGAGGGGCAGGGCTCTGGGGAAACTGGGCTCCAGGACACATTGGTGGGGTCATCTGCCCAGGGAAGTCAGAGTGGTATCATGGTAGCATCTGGAACCTGGTGGCTGGGAAAAAAAGTTAACATAGAAAGCCAAATTGTTGACTAATCATGAACCTAAAGGATGGAATATTGCAGATGAATATTTGGGTTCTCCGTTTTGAAGATAGCTAGTAGGACTATTTTAGTTATATTTCAAAGAGCCCATGACTATACTAGTTTTTTCCTGAGCCTGATCTCTGATATGCAGGTGGACCCAAGTTATTATCTGGGGAGTTGATGTCATGGCTGGAAAAAGGGCTAGAAAGCTGGATCAGGGAAAAGAGTGCCTCCCTAATATAGGAAAGGTGTATAAATATTGTTGACTGTAAATCCCATCGATTTGATCTGGGGCCCATATTCAGCTTAGGAGCCTATGTAACCTCTGCATCCCTGTAGCTCACATTCTGCAGTCAAAACTAGGAAAATTCCAAGCTTCCCCAGTTTCAGGAGCCATCTTCCTCAGGTGGTAGATAGAGTATGTTATCCAACCTCCCTTCGGGGGATGGAACATTCTCTACTGTTGTAGATCCACACTGAAGGCAAGGTCCCCCAAAGTATTAAATGGAGGAAAGAGGCTCTCTTCAATAAATGGTGGAAAACTGGGTTGAAACATGCAGAAAACTGAAACTGAACCACCTTATCTCACCAGAAACAAAAGTCAACTGCAAATAGATCAAGGACCTGGATGTTAGATAAGAAACTATCAAATACTTAGAGGAAAACATTGGTGGAATACTACTCCACTTAAACCTCAAGGACATCTTAGATGATACAAACCTAATTGCAAGGAAGACTAAAGCAGAAACAAACCAGTGGGACTACATCAAATTGAAAAGCTTCTGCACAGCCAAAGAAACCATCACACAAAGAGACCCCTCAAAGAATGTGAGATCTTCACATGCCATACATCAGACAAGAGGCTAATCACCAAAATATATAAAGAGCTCACCAAATTTAGCAACAAAAATGGGGAGAGGATATGAACAGAATATTCACTACTTAGGAGATCCAAAAGGCTAACAAACACTCGAAAAATGCTCTAGGTCACTGATTGTCAGAGAAATGCAAATAAAGACAATATTGAGTTACCATCTCACTCTTGTGAGAATGGCACACATCAAAAAGGACAGCAGCAACAAATGCTGGAGAGGTTGTGGGGACAAAGGAACCCTTATGCATTGCTGGTGGAAATGTAAATTGGTCCAAGCCCTGTGGAAAGCAGTCTGGAGGACCCTCACAAGACTAGACATGGACCTTCCATATGATCCAGTAATTCCTCTCCTAGGGATATACCCGAAGGACACCAAAGCACCCAACTAAAAAGATATATGTACACCGATGTTCATAGGAGCACAATTTGTAATAACCCTTTAAGTTTTAAGCTTCAGAGGGTGGTCCTGTCAGTTGTCCCTAACTGGTTTTCAATGCTTGATGAGATCCACATATAGAATTATGGATGATCAATTTTGTGGATAATAGCAAATATTTACTTCTTTTTGTCTCTTTATCATCTTTCATTAAAAAAATAACTCAATAAAGACTTTATTTTTTATTGTAGCCCCCATAGCCAGGGCAATTTATTTTATGTGGCAGATATTAAACAAACACGTACTGAATGAATAAGTTTATTTTCGGTATGAAGATTAGAGGTGACACATTGAAGGAGATAATCTGGAAAATGTGGAAGGTAATGGTAGTCATGGTCTGATGTTCACCTCTAAGTGTGACTTATACTGTGTTTGTCTCTGAATAAAGCTCATTTCTTTTTTTTAATTTTTTAAAAGTTTCTTTATTTATTTGATAGACAGCCAGAAATTGAGAGGAAGGGGGAGACAGGGAGAGACAGAGAGGCATCTACATACAGTCCTGCTTCACCACTTGAGAAGCTCTCACCCTTCAGGTAAGAGCCAGGAGCTTGAACCTAGGTCCTTGAGCATGGGAACGTGTGCACTCAACCAGGTGTGCCACCATCTAGCCCCAATAAAGCTCATTTCTGAATCTGCAACACTTAAGGAATATATTCTTATTCTGTTTTCCTTGAGTCACCTCATTCTGTCTTTGGATGATCCAAAACCTTGGGAGAAAAACAAAGAAAATAATAAATTTCTGCAAACATCAGCACTTGACCCATTTCTTTTGAAATATGTAAATTTGATATGGCCTACAGACTCTTAGAAAACACATCAGGGAATGTGGCAGGCTCAGCACCCGCCCCCTCCCCCCACCCAGGACAACCCAGTCTGACTTAAAAGAGCCAGGTTTCTCTCTCTTCAGTGAATTACAATTTCAGTTCAGTTAATCTTGTGGACACAGCCCCCAAGAGAACTCTCTTCCTGTCTAGCTGTGGTAGGTCAAACCTACTTCAGAGAATACAAAGTCATCACTTGGGGGGGCTAGGAAAAAAGGAAGGGTTTTGTGTGCTGTCAGTTGTTTGATAAGAAAACCTCAAACTACTCAACCAGAATAATTTTTTTAACTGTTCTACTTCGGCTTTAGCTTTCATAAAGGAACAAAGACAGATCCTATTTCTAATAAACATACTCAAAAGTTGGGGGCATTGACACTTGTCACGTTCTGACAGGTTTTTTTTTTTTAAAAAAAGTAGTAATTCAAGCTGGGGACACAGCATAATGTTTATGCAAAAAGACTCTCATGCCTTAGGCACCAGAGGTCCCAGGTTCGATGTTCGGCACCACCATAAACCAGAGCTGAGCAGTGCTCTGGTAAAAATTAATTAATTAAAAATAAAATAAATGTATATCAAAATATGCAAAAATAATAATTTCGGGTTCCTGAAAGAACTATTAATTATCTCTTTCCAGTAATCATGTTTTAAAGCACAATAAGCTATGACCTTATCATCAGAAGACTCCCAGAGGCACCCTATATAGTAAAGTTCAAGTTTAAAAGGATGCAGTGGTACCTCTCCTTCCTGAAGACATTAGGTCATATCAACATGTCCCAGTACAATTTCCTCTTGCCCTGGAATTATTATCTAGCAGGATCCACTGACAAAACTAATAGCCTTGGATTTTTACAGGACTGAGTGCGATATTTAAGAGAGGAAAGTTTTTCAAGGAACTAGTAATAATAACAGGTGATAGCATTTCAGCAGGACAGAGAGAAGAAAGAAGGCAAAGGAGCTGATGAATACATAAGAAAAATATCAACCAGATATCTTACTGAGATTAAAAATTTTTTTTTCCAAGAGGAGTAAAAGTTTTGAAGCACAGAGCTGAAATGACATTGTAAAAATTAGATATTTGAAACAAACACCCACTGGAGAAACTCTCATTTCTTTTTTTAAAAAATATTTAACTGTTATGATTTTTTAAGTTGATAAGATAGAGAAAAATTGTGATTGAGGAAGAATGAGAGAGAGAACCTGCTGCACTGCTTACTACTTACAAAACATCCCCCTTAGCAGGTGGGGGGAGAACCAGGTCTTTGAACATGGTAACGTGTGTGCTTAACCTGGTGTGCCACCGCACAGCCCCAGGCATTCTCACTTATAATGATAACCAGGTCTAGAAGGAAATCAAGGTAGAGTATGGTTGAGGGAAATAGGAAAAGGGCATTGTGAGTGAGGAAGAGTGGAATGAAAGAAACTAGACAATGAGTTGAGATTTTGGATCAGTGGTTTCTTCCAGAGAAATGAAATGCCTCTCATGAAGTTCTTAAAAGTAATGGTAGATGCCATTTTCGATATTCTATTGTGTGTCATATATTTTATGTATGTATTAACCTTTTTTTGATCAAAAAAGTTAAGTTATACCCAGAGATTACAGAATTAGTTGGAAGTAAAGGGACAAAAATTCAGACTCACAAGAGGATCCACTATGCTATTCCTGATAGAAATAACCAGTGACAGTGGGGAGAGGCATCTGCTAGAGGTCTAGGCCCCTCATATCTATGTGGGAACCCCAGAATTCCCTGACTAGGGTGATGGACAACAAGGAGGCCCGGTAGTGGCCAAAAGAGCCATCATTAAAGTATGCCTATCTCTTGCCCCTGTTCACATTTTGCAGTCCCTACCTTGTCTGACAAGGTTAGTCCTGGAGTGATTGAGGGAAGTAAAGCAGGAAGTAGGTGAGGAGGGTGTCTAGGTCAAAGTAGAAACTATTTATTTTTATTTTTATTCCCTTTTTGTTGCCCTTGTTTTTTTGTTGTAGTTATTGTTGTTGTTGTTGTTGTTGTTGTTATTGATGTTGTTGTTGGATAGGACAGAGAGAAATCGAGAAAGGAGGGGAAGACAGAGAGGGGGAGAGAAAGATGGACACCTGCAGACCTGCTTCACTGCTTGTGAAATGACTGCCCTGCAGGTGGGTGTTGTTAAAATTTCCGGGGCTCTTGCCGGGCCGGCTAGCTTCATGGGCGGGTAACAGAGACGCGGAGACAATGGCTGAGCAGGGAAGCTGTATTTCTTTATTTAGGAACAACGATTCATAAACTAAGACAAACTAATCACCAAACAGAACTCTGCTGTCTCTTTGCGGCGGCACAAGCACTCTCTCTCTTACTCTGGAACTCAGGAACCCAGGAACTCTGTCTCTCTGGCACTCTCTCTTACTCTGTAACCCTGAAACTCTCAAACTCAGGAACTCAGGAACTCTGTCTCTCTCAGGAACTCAGGAACTCTGGCTAACTCTGGCACTCTCGAACTCAGGAACCCTCTCCCTTACTCTCGAACTCAGAAACTCTCGCACCCTCGCACTCCCGAACTCCGGAACTCAGGAACTCTGTCACTGGGGAACTCAGGAACTCTCGGACTCCAGAACCCTCTCCCAGGGTCTCTTGGGGCGGGGCCAAGCAGGCCCGCGAAATTAACAGGACTCATCCAATTCTCTTGGAGGGAGAGGGCTAGAACAAGCCAATGTAAAGCATACGACAGGTGGGGAGCCGAGGGCTCAAAACACGATCCTTACATCGGTCCTCGCACTTTGCGGCACCTGCGTTTAACCCGCTGTGCTGCCATCTGACTCCCAAAAAGAAACTATTTGAATAAGTACTTTATGGTACCTAATACAAAAGGTGTCTTTTTTAGATCTTTCTACCTGGTTACTGCACTTAATGAGTCACTGCAAACTATTGTTCACTTTTACATTAAGGTATATATACTTAACGTATTAACTTAGTGGACCCTCTTGTGGGCCTCTACAAGATCTTGCCCTCGATGTGGGTCAACATTGGTGGAGACTATCCCATTCTCTGAAGTAAGGTTGGGTCAGCATACTCTGTAACTTGAGGAAGATAGGTTCTGCAATGAATGCAGCCTAGAATGTTCCTAGCTATGACTATAGAATGCACACTCAGACCTGCAGTGATGCAGAGGTTGCACAGGCTCCTGTGCTGAGTATGGGCTCCAGATCATATCAATGGGGTTTACAGTTAACAATATTTATATACTTATTCCCATATTTGTGAGTTACTCTCTCTTCCCTGATCCAGCTTTCTAGACCTATTTCCAACTCTGACGCCATCTCACCGGACAATACCTTTAGCCTGCCTGCATGTTAGCTGTCGGGCTCAGGCAAAAATTAGTAAAGTCATGGGCCTCTTGGAATATACCTAAAATAGACATGCTAGAGTCTTCCAAAATGGAGACCCCAAATGTCGACTATAGTCTTACCTTTAGATTCCTGGTTATCAAATGATTTGTTCTGCTTTATATCTTAATGCTTTTTCAACCACCCAAGTTGCAGATGCTACCATGACACCAACCTGACTTCACTGGACGAAATACCTCACCAATGTGCCCTGGAACCCCACCTCCCCAGGCCCTTCCCCCACTAGGGAAATATAGAAATGGACCCACCTGCCAACACCCATGTTCAGCAGAGAAGCAGTTACAGAAGCCAGACCTTCTACCTTCTGCATCTCATAATGATCCTGGGTCCATGTTCCCAGAGGGATAAAGAACAGGAAAGCTTCCAGTGGAGAAGATGGGATACAGAACTCTGGTGTTGGGAAATGTGTGGAATGGTACCCATCTTATCCTATGGTCTTGTTGATCATTATTAAATCAATTTAAAAAAAAATTCAAACTCAGTATTTTCAATCCAGAGTTTGTGTTCTTTCTACTATATTGTGGTTCTACCCCCAGATAAGACACATTGTCATCAAATCTATGGAAAGTTGGGTGTGGTTACCACCAGCATCAATGCTGGTCATGGAAATTTTGGGTAATGGGAAGTGGGGAGTAAAGAAACGAGAGAGGGGAGTAGAACCTGGCAAGATGGAAAGATTTGCTTCACAGCTCATCTCAATACAGAAAATTCTTCTTACAGTGGCCTCAAGTCATAATGAAGAAGCCATGAAGGAATGAAAAAATATAAATCCCCCAAAAAGAACATTCACAATGTTCATCTGCATTATAAAATGTATTTTTATTATATGTATTATTTTCATGAAAAATGCACAATTTGTATATAAATATTGATTACAGTAAAGGAAAATAGCATCAACTGCTGACAATCAAAGAGTTTTGAAGAGTATTAGAGTTGGTTGTTCAGAAACAATCAAATTCT
Source organism: Erinaceus europaeus (assembly GCF_950295315.1). NCBI lineage: Eukaryota > Metazoa > Chordata > Mammalia > Eulipotyphla > Erinaceidae > Erinaceus > Erinaceus europaeus. Next base: position 50,957,880 of record NC_080170.1, on the reverse strand, counting down.
ATTATCTAACACAACCCACATGTCCTTCACATATACTTCACAATCTCTATGTTATTTACTTTTATAAATCTTTATTCTCTCTCTCTCACACACACACATACATACACATAACTACAATTGCACTAGAAATATACAAGCAACTTAAGAAACAGACCAAGTCCCCAACAGATCCCACTTTATTAGCCTCACCTGGGGGTTCAGGCACTACATTTAAAAGTAAATGCTTCCAGTGGGCCTTTAAGAGTTTATCTAAGCCTCAGCTTATTGTGCAAGCCTATCTCTGTTTTCTCATTCTTCTTTACTCATTTCCCATTCAGGTAGCTCAAAGATAGCCTCCCCTGAGGTAGATGGTAGACTCACTCTAAGTGGTGAGTTAGGTATCCTTTATAGTGCGCTGGAAAGCTGCTGAACACTTAAGATGGGTGAGGGACACCTTGGGAGCTGCCTTTCCTGCCTGTTGTCTTCACTTGGCTGCGCAAAGACGCATGTTCTAGAGTCATGGTCCCTCTCCTGTCCCACTGTAGAGAACTTAAGGAACTGCAAGCTTGTTGAATCCTGTGTCCTAACTGTTCTCTTATGTCTTCTCACGTGACCTCAAGCAGACTGAAGAAGACCATTATTGAAGACATTCTTCATGCTTGGAACAAGGAACCGTAACGGAAAGAATCCTAAAGAGTTCCTTTTAGAGTTTATATAAGCCAAAAAATGTCTTTGATTCATCAAAATTGATGAGAGAAAACTCAGATACATTGACATATAAATGGTCAGTACTGGTGAGACTGAACACTCCCCCCAGGTAGCTGCTACGTGCCCACATTTGGCCAGTAGTACAGTAACTCATCATTTTTTCTTCCATCAGCACCAAGTCCTTAGGATAATTAGAGCCCCTCATGCAGACTTTATGACTCAGGGGCCGGTTATTACAGATTTGACCCCGGAAGTACACTTTGGAATACACAAAGTACAGCCCAGTGTCATTGATCACCAGGCTGCCCCTCTTATACTTGATCCCAGAGACCAGAGCAATTCCATAGGTGTCATCCCACTCCAGAGACATGGATCGTGAGTTGGGATTGCCTGTAATCAAAACAGAGAAGTAGTTTCAGCCAGGAATGTTCACAGATCCAACAAACTAACTTCCCAGGACAGAACTGTTTGCTCTTCCTTGAGTAAATGCTCAAGGATAGATCAAAATGGCAAAGGGATCAGACCAGAGCCAATTCAAATTCCATCAAGACCTTTATCAAATTGCCTGCCTCAATTTTATCATCCATGCAACTGGGATAATAATGTTAATTCCTCATTATGATAGGCATATGATAGATGTGATAGGAATTACTTCAAGGCTGAGGAAACAGCAAAATCGTCATGTAAAAGACTTTTATACCTGAGGCTTCCAAGTTCAAGCACCATCCTAAGTCAGAGTTGAGCAGTGCTCTGGACTGTCTCTCTCTCTCTCCTCATTAAAATAAATATGTAAGTAAGTAAAAGAACTATTCCAAAACTTCTTGGTTTTTAGGTCCCTCCAAGAGAGTAAAATCTAGATCCACAGAAATCTAAAAATTTTAAGTTGGGAAGGTCTTTGGTGATCTTGTCTAACTTCACCTACATTATAGATTCTGATTTGGACTCAAATCTCCCTTCTCTTTACATCCCCAGAGTATTATATGCACACCTCCATCAAAGAAACTCTCCAATCCTGAAATTATTACTTATGGGTATATCTTTCCCTACTTCCTGAAGGTAGGAACCATGTCCACGTACCCAGGGCTTAGCATGTATGTGACTGATCAGCCCACAGCCTCTGCCTCAGTTTGTTCCAGGGAGAGTGACACCCCACCTTCTGTGAAATGTACATATTGTTCAAGTATTTATAACTTTGGGAGAAGTATTTGTACCAAATCACATCAGACCATTACATGACCACATGCTGAAGCAGGCCTGACTTTCCTTCTCATTCCTATTTCTACTCTGGGGCAAAGCAGAAACATCAAGAAAACCAAGGAAGCATGGACTAAAATATTAGTTCATTATTCCCTATCTTCCCAGCTTAAACTTCTTGAATATGCTCTTGAAGGTGTCTGAAAGGATTCAAAAGAGTGTGCTCTTTTGGGGGGTGGGCTCATGATGTAACTGTTTTTTGTTTGTTTGTTTTGTTTTGTTTCTTTTTCTTTCAATCTTGAATTTACCCAGAGTAGGAGCTCCATATATGTGTAACCTAACCAGAAAGATATGACTATGTGTGCCTTTCAAACAATGTTTCTGAAAAATAACTCCCCTGGAAGCAGAAAATGGAAGCCAGTCAGTCTTTCTGCTTTGTGCCAGTGTCTCTCCAAGCCCCTTTAGAACCCTCCAGATACACACCTGTTAAATGGGCCACTTTCCTTGGCTCCCTTTTCTCACAGGGCACGCTGGGCTGACCTTAAAAATATATATGAAGAAATTGACATATCAGTTATGATGGGGTGGAAATTTAAACAGGGCATGTACATAAAAACCTTTTTAAAGTATAAATCAAGCTGCCTCCTTAGTGCAGTAGGCAGCATGTCTGTCTCATAAAGTATAAGTCAAATAGTATGGCATATATTCATCATCTTAATTCAAGCTGTTAGAACTCAAGGCAGCAGGCCAATAAAATAGCTCACTTGGATAGTGTACTGCTTTGCCAAGTGTGTGGTCCAAGTTTGAGCTTGACTTTCACCATATTAAGGAAACTTCAGTGCTGTGGTATCTTCCCATCTCTGTTTCTTTCTTTTTTTTAATATTTATTTATTCCCTTTTGTTGCCCTTGTTGTAGTTATTATTGTTGTTGTTGATGTCATTGTTGTTAGGACAGAGAGAAATGGAGAGAGGAGAGGAAGATAGAGAGGGGGAGAGAAAGATAGACACCTGCACACCTGCTTCACCGCCTGTGAAGCAACTCCCCTGCAGGTGGGGAGCCGGGGGCTCGAACCAGGAGCCTTACTCTGGTCCTTGCGCTTTGCACCACGTGCACTTAAACCGATGCACTACCGCCTGACTCCCCCCTCTCTGTTTCTTGTCTCACTCTTTCTATAAAAAAAAAAAAAAAAAAAAAAAAAGTCAGCTTGGAGCAGTGAAGCCCCTGAGGAACAAAAAATAGAGAAGACTCGGGAAAGTCTAGATTTCAAGTCTGGGGTGTCTTGGTGTATATAAAAATACAACAAATGAGGACCAAGTGTTGTCACCCTTGGTTGAGCACATGTTATCATGTGCAAGGACCCTGGCGCAAGTCCCTCATACCCACCTTCAGGGGAAAAGCTTCATGAGAAGTGAAGCAGTGTTATAGGTCTCCTCTGTCTCTCTCTCTCATCCCCTCCCTCTCAATTTCTCTGCACCCTATCAAATATAAGAAAAGGTAAACATTTTAAAAATATACCAAATGAAGATAGACATGTGCATCATATGTGTTAGGACCAAACAGTATCAGTTGAATCAAGAGCTGTCAGGGAGAATTGGCTTTTCAAGGACTTGTCATTATCCTCACTTTAAACAGGGTAATATGAGTTTGCTAATGACCACCCCAAAGACCCCCAACTCCTCAGTGTCAAAGGTGGAGCTCAGGGTTCTTTCCACTCCAGTTTTGTTACTTCTATGACTCTAAAAGGGCAGAGGTGAAGAAGAGTGCTAGGGTATGTGCAGCTTCTGTGTCCCCTGCCTCTTGACCAGCTACCATCTGCTTCAAGTAAATAGCTTATGGTCACAAATGCTTTCAATGGCTCCTCCCTAAAGGTGTATTATGTGCAAATATCTCCTATCTAGCAAGAATTCTTTGTGAAAGAACACATCTTGATTCCCTGCCACTGTGTCTCTGTTCATGCTGTCCTTCTGCCTGGTGTCCCCCAAAACAGAGCTTGGTGTCAAACTCCCTACAACACTGGAAACATCATCTAGGGGCCAGGTGGTGGCACACCTGGTTGAGCGCACATATTACAACACACAAGGGCTGGGTTGGAGCCTCCAGTCCCCACCTACAGGGAGGTTTATGAGTGGTGAAGTGGTGTTGCAGGTATCTCTCTTCCTGTCTATCACCCCCTTGTCTCTTGATTTCTGGCTGTCTCTATCGAATAAATAAATAAACATAGTAAAAATTAAAAGAAAAGGACCTCGGAGCCCCACCCAACTAGGGAAAGAGAGAGACAGGCTAGGAGTATGGATTGACCTGCCAACGCCCATGTTCAGCAGAGAAGCAATTATAGAAGCCAGACTTTCCACCTTCTGCACCCCCATAATGACCCTGGGTCCATATTCCCAGAGGGATAAAGAATAATAAAGCTATCAGGGGAGGGGAGGGGATACGGAGTTCTGGTGGTGGGGATTGTGTGGAGTTGTACCCCTCTTATCCTATGGTTTTTGTCAGTGTATCCTTTTTATAAATAAAAAATAATAAAAACAAATAAAATAAAAAGGGAAAAAAAGAAAAGGGAAGAAAAATGAAATGAAATGAAATGAAATGAAATGAAATGAAATGAAATGAAATGAAATGAAATGAAATGAAATGAAATGGAACATCATCTGAAAGGCCTCTTTCTTTGGGGAAATCCTCCCAAACCTTTGTTTTCAAATTCCCTTCTGAAAGGACAAAATCCTATCTACATGTTGAAACAAACCACCAGGGTGTTTAGCTCGGTTTTTAGCACAGTGGACATTATTAGTAGTTGCTTGCCAAACTAAATAAAAGTTAAAGTAGACTAGAGTTCCCAAATTGTTTCTCTAATCACAAAGACTTCAGCTGAATAGTTACCACTTAACCAATGTGTTCAGCTAAGACATTCAAGATGAAATTGCTGAAAGGTGTTCATCTACATTGGGCTCAAACATGCCCTGAGAAGGCCTGAGTTACTGAGAATACTACTGAGCAATCAGTATCTCTTTAACCACCTGAGACCACCAGCCAGGGTGGGGTGTCAGAGCCGGAAAGGCAGCTCTGAATCTCCCGTACATTCCTATACCACAAACCTCAGTGCATCTGACCTGGCTTTGAGCCACATGCAACAGGAAGTAGAACAGAAATGCACATCTTTATATAGTTCTGGTAGAAGCTGCTCAATTAAGAAAAAAAACCTGCTGCATAAAAACTGGAGTAAATAAGCTAAAAGTATATCCTATACTCTATGAAGATGATCTCCTGCCCCAGGACCTTTGCACAGGCTATTCTCAGTGATAGAATGCTTTCCCCAATCCTCCCACTCCACACCATGCACAGCCCACTTACATGCACAACCGATGTTCATTAGAGGGGACTTTCCAAACCACTCTAGCTTAGAGTATACTTATTACAGTTTTAATTTTATTGTTTGTTAGCTGTGTACTTAAAAAATATTGTGTAAGAAAGAGTGAAGTGCAGGAGAAACATCATAGCACTACTCTGCCATTTATGATGTTTGAATCCAAGGCCAGGGTCACCAGCCTGGTCCTGTTTGTGTGGTTTTGTTTAGCTTCTGCAGTCTGCTAAAGCCTCCAGGAAGGAAGGACTCTTGCTCCTCTAGTTCTAGATTATCTCTCAAGCCTGGTATAGCTAAAATGCTCTGAGAACATTTTGGGAGTGAATCAAAGATTGATCAAGCTTTATTGCAGTGTACACCTGAAACTTACACAGTAGTATAAATCATATACCAATAAAATGAAAAAAATTTCAAATTTAAAGAGCTAACTACAGAAAATAAAAATGTGAATAAGAAAGTTTGAAAAGTTTAAACTTCCCAGAGGAAAAAAATATCACTGTTAATGCATTGGAGTATAAAGTGTTCTAGTTATTTTACTTAAGGATCTAAAAATATCATAAATCATGGTGAGGTCAAATATAGTATGGTAGGATCATCAAAGTAAGTCAAGCTCTCAAGTAACTTGGTTACAATAATAATTATCTGTTGCCATCTTAAATTCTGAGACTGAAAGGAACCTTCCTCATTCTCTTCAAAATCTGTATTTCTCCTAGTCCTGGAACCTCTAGAACTTTGCCTATAGTCAACCCACATCTGTGACCCTGGGAGAACTATTGCAGTTTCCAATATAAACAATGGGGGCATAGAACTCTGGTGATAGGAATGGTGTGGAATTACGCACCCTGTTACCCCATAACTTTTGAAATCAATCTTAAATCACTAATATATATTTATATGAGGGAATAGATAGAATAATGGTTATGCAAACAGATTCTCATTCCTGAGGCCCAAAAATTTCAGGTTCAATCCCCTGTACCACTATAAACCAGAGTTGAGCAGTGCTCTGGTAAAAATTTTTAAAAATTTAAAAAAAGAATAAAAATCTGTATCTATTTTATGAAGTCAATACTAAACTCACCATACTGTTTTACAATTTGTTTTTTAATCTAACAGTGCAGGATTTACAATCTCCATAATGTTAAGTGCCCTAATATAGTTTTCCATTGTTACATGATATTATCGTTTGAATTCACTGTAATGTGTCAAATAATTCTATTAAGAGGCATCATATTTCCTCTAATTTTTTTTATCCTTTTTTTCTGAACTTTTTTTGTCACTAGGTTTATCCCTGGGGCTCCTTTCCTCCCATCCTGATGGACTTTTTTCCTCTCTCTCTCTTTCAGAGATAGGGATAAAGAAAAAGAGACATCATAGCACTGTTTCAACACTTGTGAAGCTACCTCCATTCAGATGCTTCCATGTGGTGGCCAGGGACTCATACCCAGACCCTTGCACATGGCAAAGTGTGTGCTCTTATAGGAAAGCCATCTCCCAGCCCCTGAATTGTTTATTGCAAAGAGTTTTATAAAGAAGTAATGATCATCCTTATAGATAAATTGTTGGGCACATCTCTGATTATTTTCTTAAGATAAATTCTTAGTGATTGGGGCCTGGTGGTGGTGCACCTAGTTGAGTGCACACGTTACAATGCTCAAGGACCCAGGTTCAAGCCCCCAGTCCCCAACTGCAGGGCAAAGTTTTGTGAGTGGTAAAGCAGGTGTCTGTTTCTTTCCCTCTCCATCATCCCCTTCCCTCTCAATTTCTGGCTGTCTCTATCCAGCAAGTAAATAAATAATAAATAAATAAATTCTTAGTGATGACACTATAAGGTACATTAACAATTTTAATTATTTTTCCAAATTGCCCTTCAGTAAAGTTATAGCAATTCATAGAACCCTGACTACCAGCTAATATTTTAGCAGACCCTTTTGTCATATCTTGTGACCTGGCTGAATGGGTAGAAATAGGGTTTTTTTTTATAATAATTTTTTTAATATTTATTGTTGCCCTTGTTTTTTTGTTGTTGTAGTTATTATTGTTGTTGTCATTGATGTTGTTGTTGGATAGGACAGAAAGAAATGGAGAAAGGAGGGGAAGACAGAGAGGGGGAGAGAAAGATAGACAATCTGCAGACCTGCTTCACCACCTGTGAAGTGACTCCCCGTAGGTGGGGAGCTGGGGCTCGAACCAGGATCCTTGAGCTTCACACCACGTGTGCTTAACCAGCTGCGCACAACCCAACTCCCAGAAATAGGTTTTTTAAAAATTTTTTTTTCTCAGTCTGCATCTTCTTATATTAGTAAAGTTACTAATTTGATTTCCATGTGCTAATTCACTGATTTCTGATCCATCTGAACTGATCTAAAAAAGATACTTGTTTACAGAGGTCGGCAGACCTGACTCATCTGTGAAGCTGACTTTTAATTGCTGAAATGGCTTCAGAGAGTGGGTGAAGGATGAGTAACCACATACCTGTCTCACCAACCACACTCCACTGATTTTCAAAGTTAGTTTGCTTCAGAAACCCTCTAGAAGCTTCCTTTGTAGAACAAATAACTTCTGCTCGGCTTGTATACATCTTGACACTCAGAAACTCAGTTTTAGGACTAAGGGCTAGAATATCCTGGATGGCTTTACAACAGCTTCTATTCCAGGGTAGTGAGACTGCTTGGTCACCTGAGTAGGCACTTCCTGAGAAAAGGACTGGGGGAGGCATGGGGGGGGGGAGAAGTGGTGGTGCACCTGGCTAAGCACACACACAATAGTGCACAAGGACCCAGGTTCAAGGTCCCCAGCTACAGGGGGAAAGCTTCAGAAGTAGTGAAGCAGGGCTGCAGGTGTCTACCTCTTTCCTTCTCTATCTCCCTCTCCCCACCTGTTCAATTTCTCTCTGTCCCTATCCAATAATAAATAAATGAAAGAAAGAAAGATAAAAGGAAAGGAAAGGAAAGGAAAGGAAAGGAAAGGAAAGGAAAGGAAAGGAAAGGAAAGGAAAGGAAAGGAAAGGAAAGGAAAGGAAAGGAAAGGAAAGGAAAGGAAAGGAAAGGAAAGGAAAGGAAAGGAAAAAAGAGGGGGTTGGGCAGTAGCGCAGCAGATTAAGTGCAGGTGGTGCGAAGCGCAAGGACTAGTGTAAGGATCACGGTTAGAGCCCTGGCTCCCCACCTGCAGGGGTGTTGCTTCATAGGCAGTGAAGCAGGTCTGCAAGTATCTATCTTCCTCTCCCCCTCTCTGTCTTCCCCTCCTCTCTCCATTTCTCTCTGTCCTATCCAACAATGACGACATCAATAATAACAACAATAATAACTATAACAATAATAAAAAACAACAAGGGCAACAAAATGGAAAATAAATTTAAAATAAGAAAAGGATTGGGTTCCACTGACAAGATGGACCATCTACATTATTTTCTCTCCTCAAATTCCAAAGATGAGATTTACCCATATCTTTTCAGAGGCATCTTGTCATCTTTATTCTCATCTCAGGGCCCACTAGGCGAAGTGTGTGTGTGTGTGTAGGGGGGTATCTCTCAATGTAAGGAAGGGTCAGTCCATCTCCTGGGAAGCCCTATGGTGACCAGCCTCAGGAGTCTATGTTCCGTTAGACCACAGAATACATCAGAACTCTTAGGCATATCCCCTAATTTGTCTTGCCATTTTGATTTGCTGCTGAAAATTGCAATGGCTAGACCAAATGCTCTCTAAACTCCCTTTCAACTTAAATCTAAAGTTCAAAACATCTTATACAAGTAAGGAGAATGCTAAAAATCCATCTGCCCACAGTTTCCAAAACTGTAACCTAGAAGTATGTGTGGTGTGTTCAATATTGTCATCATCTCCCTGCCCTGGAACTACTTCTAAGAATATCCTCCTGCAAGGACCGACATTAGGGTCCCAATCCCCCAGGTCCCCAAATGCAGGAGGGGTCACTTCACAAGTGGTGAAGCAGGTCTGCCGATGTCTTTCTCTCCCTTTCTTCTTCCCCTTTCCTCTCAACGTCTCTCTGTCCTATCCAACAATAACAACAATGGAAAAAGATGGCCACCAGAAGCAGTAGATTTGTAGTGCAGGCACCGAGCCCCAGCAATAACCCTGGAGCGAAAGAAAAAAAACAGAAGAATATTCTCCATCATTGAAGATACATGAAGTTGGGCTCCTACACTTTGAATAATAATGAAAGTGTTCCCTGAGCCTTCCAGCAACCACAATAGAACCAGCCCCTGCGAATGACTACTTGTCTACTTAGGGTTGTTTGTTTGTTTTGCCTGACATCTCTGGACACAGTCAAAAGTGAAGCATGATGATGTGGTACTGATTGCATTGATTGGATTGAGATCAATGGTGATGTATCAGTTGGTCTGAATTGAAAGAAGCATGCAGGAAAGTGAGCTCTACTCTAGAAGTTCCGGGACTGGGAGAAATATGGACTTTCTAGAGAAAGAGGAAGGTTCATGCTGTCTTAGAGTTTAAGAAGGCAAGAGATAATTATTGCTGTAACCAAATTATTTGGCAATTGGGTTAATTTTGAAAATCCCATTGTTAGGATTTGTTGTATCATACAAGACTTCACCATAATTTATGTCCTTTTATGCTATTTACATATAGCTGTAACTTATAAAGTAACACTACCAGTTGCTTCTGTTCTCCCTAGTCTAAACTTTTAGGAGATTTAATATTTCAAAGGACAAGTCATTATTAGAAATGTATTAACAATTTGAACCCACTGTTAGAATTCAATCTGATTACCAATTTGAAGTTTTAAGTGATTAAATTGAAGGAACATATACTCAGAACTATGGTCTATGCATCAAAAAGTTTGAGATGTTCAATCCATTTTTCCCCTTTCATATTAATTAAATAGTGATTTATGAGACTATAAGTGAATAGGAGTATATATTAACACCATTCCCATCACCAAAGGTCTGTGTCTACTTGGTTGTTTTTTTTTTTATAAAATACCTTTTATAAAATAAAGTTTGACTCTCAAGTCATCTTTCCAAAGTTTAAAGAGGAAAAGTCCATTCACAGAAACATCTGTCTCCAGTTCCAACTCACAACCCATCCCCCTCACCTAGTAGAGGTAAGAGATACTGCAGAGAGACCAGGACATCTGAGGAGGTAAAGGATACAGGCCTGGAGGCTGTTATTCAAGGGTAAATGTTCAGTGGTGTGTGTGTGTGTGTGTGTGTGTGTGTGTGTGTGTGTGTGTGTGTGTGTGTGTGTGTGTGTACATGCACTTGTATATTTCCAAAGTCAAGTGAAAATTATTTTCAATTGTGTGCATTTTTCAGCTGCCCTAATTCTGAACAATTAAAGTCATATTATGTTTTAGGTCAGCTCAGAGAACCAAAATAGCAGGTTCAACATGAGCCAGGATTCTTCCTAATATAGTACATTTATGAGCAAGGGTGGATTGGAATGCTAGCCATTCCATCAACATGGCCCAACTGAGAAAATGTAAATGCAAATGCAATGTGAACACATAAAGGACTCACCGATTTGCTTCTCCAGAGATAATTTACTATGACTTTGACTGGAAGACTGGCAAAAGAGAGGAAAGATTTATGCATGTGAGGTTAAACTAGGCAAAAGAAGCTAAAGAAACCAACCATCAAATAAACCATATTCTGGAAAGAGAACCCAGGGCTGGGTGGTGGCACAACTGGTTGAGTGCATATGTTACAATGAGTAAGGACCCAGTTTTGAGGCTCTGGTCTCCAGCTGTAGGGGGAAAGCTTCATGAGTGGTGAAGCAATGTAACAAGTGTCTCTCTCACCCTCTCTATCATCCCCTTCCCTCTTGATTTCTGGCTGTCACTATCCAATAAATAAATCAAGATCATTTAATAAACAATAATAATAAAAGAAAGAAAACCCAATGCTTCAGAACCTCTTCTAATTCTGACTCTGACCCAACTCTCACTGCCTTCTCTTTGTGATTCCAGAAAGAATAGTAGATACTTTAAGTATCTCCGAAGACACTTAGTTTGATCACTTGAGCAAATTCTCTTCCAGGTAAAAAGCCAAGGCCCTTCATTCCAGAATCACTAGGTATGGGCTCCACATACTGCCAACTAAAGAAGGAAGAATTCTAACTGTCAGTTCATTTTGGGATCTTGCCTCTTTATTTAACTTTATTTATTTATTTTTGCCTCCAAGGCTGTTGCTGAGGCTCTATTGCTAGAGTTTGGTGAATCCATTCCCCCCAACTTTTATTTTTATTTTATTTTATAGGACAGAGGGAAATGGAGAGGTAAGAGGGAAATAGAGAGGGACAGAGAAAGCTAGACACGTGCAGGCCTGCTTTATCACTCATGAAGTCCTAGCTACAGGTGGGGAGCAGGGGCTTGAACCCAGGTCTTTGTACAGGTCCTTCCACAGAGTACTATGTGTGTTTAACCAGGTGTGCTACTACCTGGCCTCCTTTAGAAGTGGGAGATTTTCTTTTTATTCCCTTGGGCCTCCATTTCTAAACCTATAGAATAGAACATGAACAATGATCTTTTTTTTTTTTTTCATTGTAGTGCCAAAGGATCTTAGGGCCTCACACATGCACATTACCACTGAGCAGTCTCCTAGGCCCAGATTTTTTTCAAGGGAGGTGGGGGGAAGGAGAGGGAGATTATTGCACTGTCTTCCATCCCTGGAGCTCCCATGTGATACCAGGGCTCAAATCCAAGGATTTGAATATAGCAAGACATTTACTCTACCCGATGAACTAACTACCTCCAGGTCCCTAGAAAAGCCATTTTCTAACCAGGAAAAAAGCATTTTTCCAGCAGGACTAAGGCCCATATGGACACAAGCCCATCTGCACAGACATATCTTGTACCCACACCCCCAGGCATATCATACCTCTCTGAGAGCTGCTAGCTCCTTCTGCAGATGGAACAGCTGGTACATCCCCATCCCCAGTACAACCAGGGCCACCAGAACCATGAAGAATAACACAAGGAGGTAAAGGCCTGTGCTGTGGTTCTTCCTCTTCTTTGGAGATGGCAGGGAGAATGGTGGAAGCTCAGGAGGTGGCGGTGGTGGCGGTGGCAATGGTAGTGGCGGTGGTGGCAGTGATGGTGGTGGTGGTGGTGGTGGTGGTGGCAATGGTTTCCTTTGCCCTGGCCTTCCAGGCACAGAGGACTGACAGGGAAAGACTGACCCTGGAGAGGCCCAGGGGTTTGGGGCACTGCTGTCCACCCAGTAGATTTGGGGATACGGGTAGTTAAAGGACTGCTGCATGGCAGCTGGTGACTAGAGCTTAACTCCACAAAGGGTATCCCCTCCTCTGAATCCTGAGGAGACCCTATTGGCAAAGAGGTACTCCTGTTGCTGACTGCTAGTGAAGACTGCAAGCTCTTTATAGAGTTTCCAGGACCCAGGGAAACACCTCTTCTGTGCCTTCTCCACTACTCAGAGAGCCACCCACTCACTTCACCTCTAAAGCTGTGAACCCTCAAGTATCTCAGAGCACACCCCAGGAAGTGCCTGCCCACAGCTTTCTGAGGAAGCCCTAAGCCCTGGTTACCTGAAGGCTGAAGTAAGTTGGCTCAGCAGGTGACCACCTGGGCCAGGGGCTCACCACTGCCCAGGCCCAAAGTCCGATGTCCCCTACCTATACCTCACTTCTTGCATCCCTTCCCTAGAGGGTTAGTTTGAGAAATTGCCTCTCCCACTCTCTGAATTAGGTCTCCAGCTTGCTTTATTTATCCTCTTCCTGACTTCCTTCCATAAGTGTATCCCATTTAAACATCAAGTATTGATAAATTGGAATTAGCACACCAGCTGTCCCAGGCTTCCTCCACAGACCCTGAGCTCAGGAGCTGGAGAGCTGCTGAGAGCCAAAGGAACTGAAGACCCACCCACAGCTCACCCAGGTTTCACACACCCTCCCCCAGGAAGCAAAAACCTCCGACCTCTAGAGTTGCCTTCTTTTTGTCATACAAATGATGCACTTAAGCTTTGATTCCCCCAAGGCATCCACTACAAATGGATGAATGAGTACTAGACCAGCTACCTCCCCAGCAGGAATTTCCTTTGTTTTACTGGTCCTGGCCCTTTAGGTAACTGGTCCTGGGAGTATTTGTGAGGGTATTTCTTGTTCTCTTTCTTCTTCACTTGTTTGATCTTCCCTCACTTTAAATTCTGGTTCTTACATTTTAAATTCATCAATAAAGAGGGAGTCCATGGGTGCCAGGTGGTAGCACCAAGGACCTGCTTAAGGATTCCAGGTCAAGCTCCTCTGCTCCCCACCTGCCGGGTGGTTGCTTCACTAGTGGTGAAGCAGGTTTGCAGGTGTTTATCTTTCTCTCCCCCTTTCTCTATCTTCCCCTCCCTTCTCAATTTCTCTTTGTCCTATCCTATTAAAAATGATGGGGGAAAATGGCCCCTAGGAACAGTAGATTCATAGCGCTGGCACCAGGCACCAAGCACCCAGCAATAGCCCTGCAGGCCAAATAAATTAATTAATTAAGGAGCCCATGAAATTGTAAATCCTCTACCCTTTACCCAATCAATAAAAGCAGGACACAGGCTGGTGGTCTCTTATTCTTTCCACCCTAAACCTTGCTGTGTGACTCCAATTGAGTGCTATGTAATTTCTAGGCCTTAAAAGTGTCAGAGGGAGCCAGGTAGTGATGTAGCAGGTTAAGTGTGCATGGCACGAAGCACAAGGACCTGGGTAAGGATCCTGGTTGGAGCCCTGGGCTCCCCACCTGCAGGGGGTTTGTTTCACAGGCTGTTGAAGCAGGTCTGTAGGTGTCTATCTTTCTCCCTCTCAGTCTTCCCCTCCTCTCTCCATTTCTCTCTGTCCTATCCAACAACAACGACAGCAATAACAACAATAATAATAACAACGATGATAACAACAATAATAATAACGACGATAAACAAGGGCAACAGAAGGGAAAAAATTTAAAAGTTTTTAAAAAAAGATATATTTTTTAAAAAGTGTCCTATGGGGGAGTCGGGCTGTAGCGCAGCGGGTTAAGCGCAGGTGGCACAAAGCACAAGGACCGGCATAAGGATCCCGGTTCAAACCCCGGCTCCCCACCTGCAGGGAGAGTCGCTTCACAGGCGGTGAAGCAGGTCTGCATGTGTCTATCTTTCTCTCCTCCCCTCTGTCTTCCCCTCCTCTCTCCATTTCTCTCTGTCCTATCCAACAACAACAACAATAACTACAACAATAAAACAACAAGGGCAACAAAAGGGAATAAGTAAAATAAATATTTAAAAAAACCTTTAAAAAAGTTTCCTATGGTTTTTGTCAGTGTTTCCTTTTTATAAATAAGATTTATTTTTAAAAAGTGTTAGATGTTAGAGGCAGTAACTCTAAAATAGTTATAAGTATAGTTGCTTTTTTGAGTTTGAGTTTTAAGAATAGTTTAAATATAGTTGCTTTTTGCCCTCCTGCCCAGTGAGGTGGAAAATTCCTTGCCCTTTTCCCCTCGACAGAACCTAAGAGGCCATCAATTATTTTGACAGACCCTGCAGCGAGCAGGCCTCCTCATGACCTCTGCAACAGAATACTGTTACCAGACAGTTAAAAACAGATGGCCTGATAAATGATGGCCCGATAGATTGCAAACAGATGGTTGGGTGGTCCCAACAAAGAACAAAAGAATGTGGTGACCCCCACTTTGGCCGGGACCTATTGGTCTGGTGTGATGTTTTAGAACTAGCCCATGCTTTGCTCTGAATGGATCAGGCTTTTGCTAAGTTTGAAATGATTGGATATAGGCTGATAAGGTCATGTGTTCCCCCTCCCTGAGTGTAGTCTGAATTCCTATAAATTGTATGGCTTGAGCTTTGTGCAGGGTCGAGCTGGCAGACAGTTGTCTGTTGCCACTCGACCCAGATTGCAATTCATGAATAAACATCTTTTGCTTCCTTGCAGTGGATGGTGATTTGATTTTGCTCGCTAACATTTGGAGGCCCCAGCGAAATCTCCTCAGACGGTGGTTCCTGAGGACACCCCATCCCAGGTCTGGATCCTAGGAAAAACCTTGGAAGCTTTTGCCCGGTGCCGGTAAGTCAGGCCTGATTTTTGTGCATGGTACCGTTTCGTTTGTGTGCTTGTGTGTCCCCACGGGGCCTGGGTCTGTGGATTGCGGGACGCCGCATTAAAATCCCAGACTGCAGCACTGGGAAGTGACGACTTCCAGGCTGCTTGGGTTGGGTGATAACTGGATCTGAAACAGGGTCCGCACCCTAAGGATCTGAAACAGGGTCCGACAGCCCAGGGTTGGGTGATAACTGGATCTGAAACAGGGTCCACACCCTAAGGATCTGAAATAGGGTCCGACAGCCCAGGATATTAGTTCTGTCTTTTGTGGCCATTTGTTGTGTCTGTCTTCTCTCCTCTTTGGCGATTCGCGAAAAGGTTGACCTTGTTAGTGCAACTGACGGGTCTGGCCGGAGCTACTCTCCGGTGACTCCTGAAGGCCTAACTTGTGACACTTTAGTAGCGGCAGCCAGACAGGTAATCACCCTCCCTTGACTGAGTGAATGGTTTGATGTGAATGCTAGTGTGCCTGTTGCGTGCCTCACGGTTGAAAGACTACGGGGCTTGATTGGGCTCCAACCTGCGAGTCCGTGGAGTCATTTCAGCTCAGTGGAGATTCTCAGCCTGCTGAGACCGAGGCTGGGGTTTATACGGCTACTCCTAAGCTAAGACTCCTTAAGGTCCCGCGAGGGGCCCGGCCAGGCGAGCATAGTTGATTGTCTGGCATCCATCGGATGTCAGTTCTTTTTCCAACACTCACTGTTTGTCTCTTTCTGTGTCAGCCGTCTTTCTGTGTCCAGACGCCAACAGGCTCCAAAAAGGAACTCTTGGGTAGGAAAACTGGAATCCTCACTTATAGAAGCTCCACGCAGTCTAGATAAGGAAGAAAGTCCCAGATGGACACCCTTTGGGTTAGTAGGAAAAATGGTTGAGAGTGAGAGAACATGTGAGAGTGTATGGTGTGCTGTCCAGCAAGTACAAGGAAGAGTGAGAGGAATCTTTGGTCTAATCGCTGTGATTCTTGTTACAGTGTTTGTCTTCCTTCTGTTCCACTTTGACGAGGAGATGGGACAGAGTCAGTCCAAAACCAGCTCGCTCACCCCCCTTGAATATTTGACTAAAAATTTTTCAGATTTTTCCAGGAGAGCCGCTGGGTTTGGAGCCCAGGTGGATGTCTTCACACTGAGGAAGTGAAAGGGAATGGCCAACCTTTAAGGTTGGCAGGCCTGAGACGGGAAGTCTCGACCTGGGAAAGTGCATGGCAGTGCACGATGTGATCTTTGGGAATCCCGGGCACCCTGACCAAATGCCATATATTGAGATCTGGATGAGTATTGCTAATGATAAACCAAGGTATCTGCGGGAGTGTCAGGGCAACTCCAAAGAAAAAAAGGTCAAAAGCAGGTCGAGAGTGTTGGTGATCGAAGGCACGAGGGGGGATAGGTTCCCTAGGAGGCCTACAGCTCCTCCTGTCCTCCCTGCTAAGCCCGAATCCCCCATACAACTGAGAAAGAGGAGAGATGAGAACCCTCCACCATATGCTGGCACTACAGGGGCTACTGCTCCTGAACCCGATTCCACTTCTGGGTTGCCATCAGGGGTCCTGAGCCCACCTCATACCAGAACAGGAACTATGTTCAGGTCAGAGTCTACGCCAGTCGGGACTTTTCCTTTACAGGAGGTGGGGGAATTAGATACGTCAGGACGGCCCCTCCGAACTTATGTCCCGTTTAGCACTTCTGACTTGTATAATTGGAAGAATCAAAACCCTCCTTTCTCTGTAGACCCAGAAGGGGTGGCAACCCTACTTGAGTCAGTTTTTTACACTCATCAACCTACTTGGGATGATTATCAGCAGCTGCTGAGTACCCTATTCACTCTAGAAGAAAGGGAGAGAATTAAAATTGAGGGAAAGAAGCAGGTCCGGGATAAAAAGGGAGAGCCTCCCACTGACCAGGACGAGGTGGAGGAGGTGTTCCCCCAATCCCAACCTAAGTGGGACCCCAACACAAGCACCAGGTATGAGGCCCTCACCAGGTACCGCCAGACTCTATTAAGGGGTATCCGGGCTGTGGGTCAGAAACCCACCAATCTAAGGTGACCGAGTGTAAGCAGGGTGCAGATGAGAGTCCGACTGCCTTCTTGGAGAGGTTGTACCAGGTATATCGAACCTGGATGCCCATAGATCCCAAGGCCCCTGAGAATGTGCAGGCAGTCGCCCTCCAGTTTGTGGTCCAATCCGCCCCAGATATTAGGAAGAAGTTGCAGAAGTTAGAGGGTTTTGAGGGGAAGTCTCTCTCAGAGCTGTTGGCTGTAGCACAGAAGGTTTTTGATAATAGAGAGGACCCCGCGAAAGCCACTCTGGAACTGAATAAGAAGATGGCACAGGTCCTTTTGGCTAGGGAAACAGTAAATAGAGAGGAAAGAGGGAGGTATGTGAGAGAAAAAGGGCAGATGAGGGGAAAAGATAAACCCCTAAGAGGACTGAGAAAGACTCAGTGTGCCCTATGCAAGGAAGAAGGCACTGGAGGAAAGAATGTCCAAAAAGAAAAGAAGATGAGGGAAAGAGGATGGGGAAGGAAGCCCCCCTCTTAATTTTAGACTGAGGAAGTCAGGGCTCCTCCAGCCCCCGGGAGCCTAGGGTAAAACTCGCGGTAGGGGGGAAAGTAATTAATTTTTTGGTGGATACCGCTCAGTACTTCAAGTACCACTCAGTACTTCAACAACCAATTGGACCCACCAGAAGGGATAAGGTTAAGATTATAGGAGCCACTGGGGAAGCAAGGAGTTACCCAAAGTCCATAAGAAGAGTCGCTGGCCCTGGCCTGAGGACTATTACTCACTCTTTCCTGGTGATCCCCGAGTGCCCTGAGCCACTGTTAGGTAGGGATCTCCTTCATAAGCTACAGGCCACCATTTCCTTTGAGACAAATGAAGGACCAATAGTACAAGCAGGTGGCCGAAGTTTGCTCACCATGCCGGTAAGGGAGGAATATCGTCTCTATGAAGCACCATGGAATGTAGGCAACTCGGACCTATTAACAAGGTGGAAGCGGGAGATCCCAAGAGTTTGGGCAGAGACCAGCTCCCCAGGATTGGCTAAGCATGTGACCCCCATAATAGTCCAATTGGTCATCACTGCCACCCCAGCCCGAGTCTGGCAGTATCCCATGAGTCGAGAAGCCCAGCATGGTATCAGGAACCATATTAGATGCCTAAAAGAGGCTGGTATCTTGGTGCCCTGCAAGTCAGCTTGGAATACACCCCTTCTCCCAGTCCGAAAGCCTGGAATGAATGACTTCAGACCAGTGCAAGACATGCGAGAGGTAAATAAGAGGGTAGAGACCATTCATCCCACAGTTCCCAACCCTTATACTCTCCTCAGTCTACTGTTGCCTGATCTAACCTGGTATAGCATCCTAGATTTGAAAGATGCCTTTTTCCCCTTGGCCCCACAGAGCCAACCTATCTTTGCCTTTGAATGGACAGACCCCGAGGAAGGTAAGTCAGGACAACTAACTTGGACCCGACTTCCCCATGGTTTTAAAAACTCTCCTACCTTGTTTGATGAAGCCCTAAGCAAGGACCTACTGACCTTCCGAAGTGAGCACCCTGAGTGCAGCCTCCTACAATATGTGGACGATGTGCTGATCGCTGCCTTATCTTGAGAGGATTGCGAAACGGCAACCAGAGACCTACTCGAGGTACTGGGGAACTTGGGGTACCTGGTATCGGCCAAAAAGGCTCAGCTGTGTACCCAAGAAGTAACCTACCTGGGCTACCAAATTAAAGAGGGACGAAGGGCCCTATCTGAGGGAAGAATCCAGGCTATCCTAAAGATCCCGACCCCCACTACCAAGAGACAGGTCTGGGAATTCCTGGGAGAGGTAGGCTACTGTAGGCTATGGATCCCAGGGTTCGCTGAACTAGCAAAGCCACTCTACACCGCCACTGGAGGAGGCGACACTCCTTTGAAATGGACTGAGATGGAGGAAAGGGCTTTCCGGGCACTGAAGGAATCCCTGGTAAGTGCCCCAGCTCTAGGTCTCCCAGACCTGAACAAACCGTTCCAGCTGTTTGTAGCAGAAAGTGCCGGTGTGGCTAAGGGAGTACTCACTCAAACCCTGGGGCCCTGGAAGAAGCCTGTCGCCTACCTGTCTAAACAACTGGACCCAGTAGAGGCTGGATGGCCTGGATGTCTGAGGACAGTGGCAGCAGCCGCCCTACTGGTGAAAGAGACTACCAAACTAACTTTTGGGCAGACCCTAGAAATCGCCACAGCCCACAATCTGGCCAGCTTACTTCGCTCCCCTCTGGACCGATGGATGACCAATTCTCGGGTCACCCATTATCAGGTACTGTTGTTGGACCCACCATGCATTACTTTCAAACAGACTGCAGCCTTAAATCCAGCTACCTTGCTCCCCAACCCAGAGGAAGACGCCACCCATGACTGTGGAGAAATCTTGGAAGCCCTGACCTCGTTGAGAGCTGACCTGACGGACGTCCCGCTACTGGACGCACAGGAAACCCTCTACATGGATGGGAGCAGCTTCGTGGAAGACGGCGTATGGTATGCAGGTGCCACGGTGGTCACCAACCGGGAGGTCTTGTGGGCTGCATCCTTGCCACAAGGGATATCAGCCCAAAAGGCGGAGCTGATAGCACTCATTCAAGCACTCAAGTGGGGAGCAGGGAAGAAGATAAATGTGTACACCAACAGCAGGTATGCTTTTGCCACCGTCCATGTCCATGGGGCGCTATATCAAGAGAGAGGACTGCTGACGGCCGGGGGAAAAGCTATCAAGCATGCTCAGGAGATACTGGCCCTGCTAGCAGCTGTTTGGGGGCCAGAGAGGGTTGCTGTCATCCACTGTAAGGGACACCAGAAGGATGACTCAGAAGTCTCGCGAGGCAATCGGTTGGCAGACCAGACAGCTAGGGAAGTGGCCCAAAGACTAGTGGGGACCCTGGCCCAACTGGTGGTGGCTACCCCTATACCAGGAGAAGTGACAAAAGGACAGAAACCAGTGTACTCGAAACAGGAAGAGGAGATGAACCGGAGACTGGGGGGGAGACTAAATGAGGAAGGATGGATCGTCCTCCCGGATGATAGGATTCTATTACCCCAGCCACTGGGAAGACAGGTGATCTCTCAAATGCACCAAGGTACCCATTTTGGGGGAAACAAATTAGCTGAACTGATCAGTAAATTTTATTTGATAATTGGTTTGCACAGGATCTCCCAAAGTGTGGCAGGTCGCTGTGCAACATGTGCCAGAGTCAACGCTAACCCAGTACAAGTAAAAGGACCTGGAACCAGGTGGCGGGGGGGGGAGGGGACCTGGAGAACACTGGGAATTGGACTTCACTGAGATGCCTGTGGCTCAAGGAGGATATAAGTATCTCTTAGTCATGGTAGATACTTTTTCAGGGTGGGCCGAAGCCTTCCCCACTAAGAAAGAGACTTCCCAGGTAGTAGTGAAACAACTTGCCTTTGAAATTATCCCTAGGTTCGGGCTCCCTTATTCACTGGGGTCGGATAATGGCCTGGCATTCATTGCCAAGGTCACCCAACAATTGGCAGAAATTTTAAAAATTAAATGGAAGTTACATTGCATTTACCGCCCCCAGAGTTTGGGGCAAGTAGAAAGAATGAATAGGACTATTAAGGAAAGCTTAACCAAGTTAAAAATAGAGACTGGCGGGGACTGGATTTCCCTTTTACCCTTTGCTTTGCTTAAAAGCAGGAATACCCCATACGTGTCTGGATTTACTCCATTTGAGATTGTGTATGGTAAACTGCCAACCCTGGTGCCCCAGGTTGAGACCGAAAAATTGGCCGAAGTGTCACGGGGCAGACTCCTCAAGTCCCTACAGGCCTTGCAGGTGGTGCGAGGAAAAGCCAGAGCCGCCGTCTGGGATGAAAAGCCTGGGATCCGGAGGGAGGAGATCCGAGGCCAAGTCCCCTTGTTCGAGCCTGGTGATTCCGTACTGGTGAAGAAGCTGCATCCTGACCATCTCGAAGCCCGGTGGGAAGGACCATACACCGTGATCCTGAGCACGCCAACTGCCACTAAGGTTGCCGGGAAATGACACTGGATTCATCATACTCACCTGAAGAAATCCGTGGCGGACCCCCCGGAAATAGAGAATCTGAGGAAATGGTGTGCCGTACCCACCCCAGACCCAATGAAGGTCCGCTTGGTCTCCTGCTAACTTGTGTGTGTGTTTTGCCTGGTGCACTTCTGTTTTACCTCTGCCACTGCCTGAGCTCACATGCTTCCCACCCCCGAGTGTCCTCTCTGTACGTATGGGAGCTGAAAACAAAGAGGGAAAGATGGTCACCAACCAACTAACTGCCGGGCAGCCTATATTCACTCTTGATCTGTGTGATCTATTTGGTGCCAACTGGACCAGGGTAATCTATGCTGGCCAGACTGCAACCAGAAGGACTACTATAGATGGGGGGGTGTAGCTCCATTGACCTGGAGGCTCACCTTTGGGACAGACCCTATTATGTATGTCCCAAAGAAGACAGCCCCACCAAATGTAGAGGAGAACCATATTTTTTCTGTGGGTTGTGGGGGGAATGTCTGACAGCATCTCCAGGGAGGGATGGTGATAAGCACCTGAAAGTCACAAGAGTGATTCGACCAGGCGGCCCAACCGAACCAGGTACTTGCTATATTGGACACTGTAACCCTGTGGAGGTGACAGTCAAAACTTGGAATGAGACTGATTCATGGATGAGAGGGAGAATGTGGGGCATTAAGATTCCTTTTTCTGAAAAGGACTTTGGGACATTATGCACTATACAACTGCAGATTCTGCCATGGACTCAGAATCCTATTGGGCCCTTGAGACCCATCATTTTGGGAGAAGACCCCCGACCTACTCTCTCCCCCTCTTTAGGGATGGGGGAGAGAATGAGACTAATGGGGATCAGACTGACGTTGCACCAAGTGGCACTAAACCGACTAACGCAGAACCTTTGCATCCCAGGGTAAAGCCACTAGTGAGAACTGTAGAATTAATGTATTACCTTTTGAATGAGTCTGACCCTAACATAACCAGAAACTGTTGGCTGTGTTTACACCCTGAGCCTCCTTATTACATAGGTATGGCCGCCTCTGCAGGAATAGGTAGCCAAAAGGGAGACATAAGGAAGCTGGCTCTGTCCTCTAGCAACTCTAAGGGCCCAGAATGTAAGTGGGGAGTACAGCCCCACATGACACTGGGAGATATCCAGGGATCAGGAACTTGTATTATCACAGCCAACTATAAATTGGACTCCTCCCCGTACAGGGGAAATTGCAACCTAACCATTAAAGTTAGTAAGATTCAAGAGTGGGCGACCCTCCTCAAAGCCCCTGAGGGGACTTTGTGGGCCTGTACTTCAGGCATGACCCCCTGCATCATCCCCTACGGAATGACCAAAGAGGACCTCTGTGTTTTGGCCCATATCCTGCCCCATGTATACTATTCCCATGGCGAAGAAGGGTGGGCGCACCTTGAACGGCAAGGAACAGACTACTTTGGACCAATAAGATGGAAGCGCGTCCCGATAGTAGTTCCTATACTCGTGGGGACAGCCATAGCAGGGACAGCGGCAATGGGAGCTGCGGCCCTAGCTAAGGAGACTAGTACAATTAGATCAGCAGATCAATCAGGATATGGCCACACTAGAGGGCACTATTGAATCTCTCGGAGGGTCCCTATCTTCGTTGGCCGAGGTGGTCCTGCAAAATCATAGGTGGCTTGATTTGTTATTCATGAAACAGGGTAGGTTATGTGTGGCCCTGAATGAGGCCTGTTGCTTTTATGCCAATCACTCCGGAATGGTGAAGAAAACTTTAAACGAGGTCAAGAAAAGAATAGAAGATAGGGATAACCGTCTAAGGGACCTGGGCGAGGACAGCTGGTTCGCAAACCTATTTTCTTGGCCCTCTTGGTTAAAAACACTAATTAGTTCCCTGGCAGGGCCTCTGATCACCCTACTTCTACTTCTTACCCTGGGGCCTTGTCTATGAAGGTCTTTGATCTCCTTGATTAAAAGGAGAACTGAGAAGGTTATGCTCCTAGAGTCTCGGTATGTCGAGGAGCAATACAGCTCAGAAGAAGAAGATGATGAATCAAGGATTTGATTCCCAGCTAAGACTAGTGGGGAATGTTAGAGGCAGTAGCTCTAAAATAGTTATAAGTATAGTTGCTTTTTTGAGTTTGAGTTTTAAGAATAGTTTAAATATAGTTGCTTTTTGCCCTCCTGCCCAGTGAGGTGGAAAATTCCTTGCCCTTTTCCCCTCGACAGAACCTAAGAGGCCATCAATTATTTTGACAGACCCTGCAGCGAGCAGGCCTCCTCATGACCTCTGCAACAGAATACTGTTACCAGACAGTTAAAAACAGATGGCCTGATAAATGATGGCCCGATAGATTGCAAACAGATGGTTGGGTGGTCCCAACAAAGAACAAAAGAATGTGGTGACCCCCACTTTGGCCGGGACCTATTGGTCTGGTGTGATGTTTTAGAACTAGCCCATGCTTTGCTCTGAATGGATCAGGCTTTTGCTAAGTTTGAAATGATTGGATATAGGCTGATAAGGTCATGTGTTCCCCCTCCCTGAGTGTAGTCTGAATTCCTATAAATTGTATGGCTTGAGCTTTGTGCAGGGTCGAGCTGGCAGACAGTTGTCTGTTGCCACTCGACCCGGATTGCAATTCGTGAATAAACATCTTTTGCTTCCTTGCAGTGGATGGTGGTTTGATTTTTCTCGCTAACATTAGAAATGAGTAATTTGCCCAAAATATAGAGGCACCATATGCTAGTTATGAATTTAGGAAGGTCATTTTATTTTGTTTTATACAAAAGGGTGTCCAGACCCATCAAGAATCTAGCAGGCTGGCACTCTGGGTGGGAGTTTGCCCAGTTTTTATTCTTAGCACTCATTTTGAAAATGCCCTGTTCTGGAAGCCGAGCAGTAGGGCACCGGGTAAAATACATATAATACAAAGTGTAAGGACCCACTCAAGGGTCTGGGTTCGAACCCCCAACCGCCCACCTGCAGGGTGGTCACTTCACAAGTGGTAAGGCAGGTCTGCAGGTGTCTATCTTTTTGTCCCTCTCTCTATCTTCTCCTCCCCTCTCAATTTCTGTCTTATCTTATTTCAAAAGTAAATAAATAAAATAAAATAAAATGGCCACAGGGAGCAGTAGATTCATAGTGCCCCAGCTATAACCCTGGAGGCAAAACAAACAAAAACAAAAAACCTTGGGAGTTGGGTGGTAGCACAGCAGGTTAAGCACACATGGCACAAAGCACAAGGACTTGCATAAGGATGTTGGATGGAGCCCCGGGCTCCTCAACTGCAAGGGAGCTCCTTCACAGGCAGTGAAGCAGGTCTGCAGGTGTTTATCTTTCTCTTCCCCTCTCTGTCTTCCTTTCCTCTCTCCATTTCTCTCTGTTCTATCCAACAACGTGACATCAATGATTACAACAAGGGCAACAACAACAAAAAAAGTAAATAAATAAAAATTATTTTTTAAAAAAAACCTGTTCTCCAAGGATTGGATATAGATTCACAATTTGTGGTAGAGCATGTGGTGGGGCAGGGAGTTGTTAGAACTCTTTCCTTCAAGATTAGGACCTATCTGGGGCATGTATTCTTTTGCAGATGTGACTACATAGGTTGCTATCTAGGATTCCTTATCAGCTGAGGGTCTGAGATAAGCAGCTAGGGAGGGTGTGTTTACACTAAACTATTGGCACATATTGACAGGACTGGTTTTTAAAACCACTCTGTTAATGAAAAGATTATCATATTTCACAAAAGTATGCAGCCTTCAGTTTTTCAAAGTTTCCTAATGGTTATTGCTAAAAGGCATCTTGCAATCCTAGCAAGAACCCAAAGCTGTGTTCCAGTGCCCAGGTTACTGCAGGGCTAGAACCAGTAGAACAGACTCCTGGAGGGTCTCCTGCAGGCAGCTGGCCTAAAATTTTCTGACTTTTAAACAAGCAGAAAGTAATGGTTTTAGGGTAAATTAGTCCTAATCATTATGTGAAACATAATAAAAGTTTTTATTTTATTTATTTTATTTTTTTAAATATTTATTCCCTTTTGTTGCCCGTGTTGTTTTTTTATTGTTGTTGTTGTTGTTGTTGATGTCATCGATGTTGGGTAGGAAAGAGAGAAATGGAGAGAGGAGGGGAAGACAGAGAGGGGGAGAGAAAGACACCTGCAGACCTGCTTCACCGCCTGTGAAGCGACTCCCCTGCAGGTGGGGAGTCAGGGACTTGAACCAGGATCCTACAACGTTTTTATTTAACCAAGTGTCCAATTTGATTACTCAAGATGGAAACTACTTGGATTGGCCTCAGCATTTTCCCTGACTTCAAATGTCACTTTCCTGTGCCAATAACTGCCCCATGCTCCACCCATCCCTGATCATTTTTCCCTCACACTGAAGAAGCCTCCTGTCACCCCCTCTTCCACTTCCTCCAGGGCTCTTGAGTGAAATGGTACTCATTTTCCTGGTTCAAACCCTTGATGTATCTGCATGCTCTCCTTTCACCCTCTCCAGAGGTACCCAGTGACCACTAAGCTAACTTCTTGGCCTTTGTTGGAAATAAAGTTTGAAGAAAGGTGATTCTGGGGGCCGGGTGGTGGCACACCTGGTTGAGCACATATGTTACAACATTTGAGGACCTGGGTTCAAGCCCCTGGTCCCCCACCTGCAGGGGGAAAACTTCATAAGTGGTGAAGCAGTGCTACAGTTCTCTTTCACCCTCTCTACATTCCCCCTTCCTCTCAATTTCTGGCTGTCTCTATCCAATAAATAAAGATGATAAAAATATTAACAAGTGATTCTGTTAACTCACACTCTTAGATTAATTTAAGAAGTAGCCAACATTCCACAGCTTCTACTCAAAGCTTTTTCTAGTCAGAGAGCCACCGCTGGCACTGCAAGTCCTGAGTCCCTCTGTTCCTGCTCACTCTCTACTCACAAGACATCAGAGACCAAGAACAGAACCACCATAAAGCATGCTCTCCATCTAATGAAGCAGAAAGGGCTTTTGTTTAAAGTTTGTATATTTATTTGTCAATGAGAATATGAAAGAACCAGGGCATCCCTTTGGCATGTGAGGGGCCAGGGAACAAACTGGGGCCCTTATGCATGCAAATCCCATGTTCTACCACTTAAGCCACCATTGGTTCTTATGCCTGAGTTTTGTCATCTGTACATGTGAGGGAGGAGAAACCCAGATGATCCAAGACTCTATAAAGAGTTAGCTAAAAATAAAACACTTTAGAAAGGAACAGATACAGGGGCCAGGTGGTGGTGCACCCAGTTAAGCACACATAGTAAGCGCAAGGACCAGCACAAGGATCCAGGTTCAAGTCCCTACTCCCCGCCTGCAGTGGGGGGACACTTCACAAACATTGAAGCAGGTCTATCTTTATCTCTCCCTTTATATCTCCCCCCTGCTTTCTCAATTTCTCTCTGTCCTATAAAGTACAATGAAAAAAAAGAAAGAAAGAAAGGAAAAATTGGCCACTGGGAGTGGTAGATTCACAGTGTTAGCATCAAGCCCCAGCAATAACCTTGGAGGCAAAAAAGGAAAAAAACAGACTTCACTAGAGTGAAAGCAGTTAGCTTAACCCTCAAGGAAAAAAATTAGTGAACTAAAGGAAACAAAAATAAGCTTTTAGATTCTGAGAAAAACAAATGGTTCCCAGAAAGAGAGGAAAAAGAGGGTGAGTGAACTGGGTGAAAAGGGGTCCTTAGAATTGTCTGGTGACAGGGAGTCCTGAGATTCCCAAACAGACTTGATGGTCCTAGAACTCGAATCAATCCCTCTCTCCACTGTTACTGGTCATTTCTATCAGGAACAACAAAAAAGACCCCTTTGTGGGCCCCCATAGGACCTTGCCTCAACTTGGATCAATAATGGTAGAGAATGTTCCATCCACTGAAGGGAAGATGGACAACATACTCTATGCTACACCTGAGGAAGATGGGTCAATATTGGGGCAGCTTGGAATGTTCCTACTCATGACCACAGAGTGTGAGCTCAGATCTAGAGGGATGCAGAGCTCACACAGGCTCCTAAGCTAATTATGGGCCCCAGAACACATCAAATCAATGGGGTTTACAGTCAACAATGTTTATACCTCTTTCCCATACTAGGGAGCTACTCTCTTCCCTGATCCAGCTTTCTGGATTCCTTTTTCCAGCCATGACATCATCTCCCCAGACAATAATTAGGATCCACCTGCATATCAGATTTCAGGCTCAGGGAAAAAAAAAAAAAAAAAAAAAACAACACTAGTACAGCTACAGGCCCTTTGAAATATAACTAAAATATGCCTACTAGCTATCTACAAAATGGAGAACCCCTCAGCACTTCATCTGCACCATTCCAGCCTTTAGGTCCATGATTGTTCAATAATTTGTTTGGCTTTGTATGTTAACTCTCTTTTCAGCCACCAGGTTCCAGATGCTAGCAGGATGCCAACCAGACTTCCCTGGACAGACAACCCCACCAATGTGTCCTGGAGCTCTGCCTCCCCAGAGCCCTTCCCCACTAGGTAAAGAGAGAGATAGGCTGGGAGTATGGATTGACCTGTCAATGCCCATGTTCAGTGGGGAAGCAATTACAGAAGCCAGACCTTCAACCTTCTGCATCCCATAATGACCTTGAATCCATACTCCCAGAGGGTTAAAGAATAGGAAAGCTATCAGGGGAGGGGATGGGATACGGAGGTCTGGTGGTGGGAATTGTGTGGAGTTGTACCCCTCTTATCCTATGGTTTTGCCAGTGTTTCCTTTTTATAAAAAAAAAAAAAAAAAAAGAATTGTCTGGTGAAAAGTGGAATTTCACTTGAATTCAATGATGAACTTGATGTACTTAATGAACATGCTGATTTACTGTGACTTATACCTGGACCTAAATAATGTCCTAAACCAATGTTACTCCACTAGTTGTGATTTTTATTTATTATTTATGTTTATTTTATTGCCACCAGGGTTGCTGCTGGCACTATGAATGCTCCACTCACAGCCATTTTTTCCTATTATACTTGATATGACAGAAAGAAATTGAGAGACAAGGGGAGATAGAGAGGAAGATGGAGACACCTTCAGACCTTATTCACTGCTTTTCCAATGCGCCTCCTGCAGGTGAGGAGTGAAGGGCTGGAACCCAGGTCCTTGTGCATAGTAATATGTACACTTAACTGCCCAGCCCCCAACAGTTTTAATTTCTTAAGGACTTACCTATTTAACAATATGGAAGGGTGGCACAATTTTTTAAAATTTTCTTTAGTGGAAAGATTAATGGTTTAGAGTCAATAGTAAAATACAGTAGTCTGTACATGTGTAATATTTCTCAGTTCTCCATATAACAGTTCAACCCCCTCTAAGTCCTCCTCTGCCATCATGTTTTACCTGAACCTTCCACTCCAGAGTCTTTTAATTTGGTGCAGTACACCAGACCCAGTAAAAGTTCTGGTTTGTGTTTTCTTGTTTTTCACCTCTCTCTCCCTCTCTCTCTTTATTATTAGTGACTTAATACCAATAGACAACAAGATCATGGGATAAAAGGGGTACAGTTCATACACCTTCCATTGCCAGCATACCACATCCCATCCTTTCCATTGGAAGCTTCCCCATTCTTTATCCCTCTGGGAGTATGGACAAAAGAATCTTTCCTATGGGGCACAGAAGGTCGAAGGTCTAGCTTATATAATTGCTTCTCTGCTGGACATGGGCGTTAACAGTTCAATCAGTACCCACAGCCAGTGGTAGAATTCCTGACTTATTGGCAAGAGGTCCCATGTTTGAGCCTTGGCATCAAACATGCAAGAGTGCTGCTCTGGTACTCTTGTTCACTCTCATTAAATAAAATTTATCTTTAAAAAAGATTTACTCATTTATTTATGATGACAGATGAGGGAGAAGCAGAGCACCTCTCTGGCACATGTGATGCCAAGGATCAAGCTCAAGACCTTACACCTACAAGTCCGGTGCTCTATTGCACAACCTTTCCTGACCTCAACATAGAATTTATTTTTAATATAAGTTTTATTATTATTATTATTACTTTTTACCAGAGCACTCTTCAGGTTTTGTTTATGGTAGTTCTGGGGATTACACAGATTTCTAAAGATGAGAAAACTGAGACCCAAGGGAAAAAATGAATTACTCAGGTTTGTCTAGATTATGAGTGGCAGAGCCAGTCCCCCTGCCACAGCCCCCAACCCCATCAGTCAAGGTCAGAGATGTCCAACCCATGGGTGGGGGGGGTCCTATCCCTAAGGAGGGTTTGCTGGGAACAAAGCGTGCGCGCACACACACACACACACACACACACACACACACACACACACACACACACACACAGACTCATCCTGAGCTGACATAGAGCTCTCCACCCACATAATCTTCCAGTAAGAAGATGAAACTGCTTATGATGAGTTTGCCTCCTCTGACTCCCATGAGGCTTTCCAAGTCCCTGAAACACAGTTACAACATAGAAACTCTGAGATGCCTGGGTTGGGGTCTCCCAACCCCTTTTATATAGCACATCCCTCCACAGAGCCCTCCTGTCTGTGACTTTGTCCACCCCCCCATGTCTACCCAGCATGGGGGAGGGATGGCAGCCCTTACAAAGTCAGAACCTCGGACTTTTAGAACCTCTAAAGTCGACACCTGGAAGCCCAGCTGCGTTTCCTGGTGACAGCCTGTGGATGAGGAGGGGAGAGAGGGACAGCTGCTGGCTTGTCAACAGCACCCACGCAGCCAGGAACCATCCATTCTGCCAACCTCACCTTCCACTACGGGGATACAGCACAGCCCAAATACCCCCATTTCAAGGACCTCAACCTACCACTAGTGGGAAGCCTTATTACTTGTAGCTCTCTAATTGGAAAACAACCATTACAGTGGTGGGCCATCCAAGAACAGAACACATTTCTGAAACTCACGGCATCCTATACTCTGCCAACCTGACCTAGAAAATTTGCAACATGTTTCAAGGAACTAGATGCCCCCCCCCAACATGAAACCAATGTGGGTGACATTGTGTCTGTGCCTGCTGGTTGGAGGAAATATGGGTCTGAGGGGCCCTTGGAACAGGCTTCCTGAGGTCAGAAATACAGGGTAAAAGCAGAAAGAGCCTTATGCAACAAGAACCACATTGCAAAGTCAGGTACAAACCTCTGCAGACCTCCCACCAATGTGTCCTGGAGCTCCGCTTCCCCAGAGACCCACCCTACTAGGGAAAGAAAGAGGCAGACTGGGAGTATGGACCGACCAGTCAACGTCCATGTTCAGCAGGGAAGCAATTACAGAAGCCAGACCTTCCACCTTCTGCATCCCACAATGACCCTGGGTCCATGCTCCCAGAGGGATAGAGAATGGGGAAGCTATCAAGGGAGGGGATGGGATATGGAGATTAGGTGGTGGGAATTGTGTGGAGTTGTACCCCTCCTATCCTATGGTTTTGTTAATTTATCCTTTCTTAAATTAAAAAATTAATTAAAAAAACCCTCTGCAGACACTTCCAAATTAGAATAGGTTTTAAAAAAGAGAAATCACATTAGGACAGAGAACAGAGTGCTAGACCACATTGGAAGCTAAGGAGATTGTTCAAGGAGGTTGAATTTGAGGTAAGGATTGCTCTCTAGCAGCCTGGGAGAGGGTATACAGGGTAGAGTGTATGACCTGTGAGCATGTCATAGGGGAAGAGAAAGGGATATGTGAACTTGGGTGTCATGGCTCAGTTGGTGAGGGACTCTGGGATGCTGCCGCCCAGCTCAGCCTTCTTCTTCTTCTAGCGTTTGCCCTTCTTCCGTAGCCAGTCAATAGCGTCAGGTTGAGCCTGATGTAAAGTTTTGAGACCTCCTTTGAATCTGGAGAGGTGGCAGTCGTTGACTATGTGGGTCATAGTCTGTCTGTAGCCGCAGGGGCAGTTCGGGTCGTCTCTGGCTCCCCAGCGATGGAACATAGCAGCGCACTGGCCATGGCCTGTTCGATAGCGATTGAGGAGGGCCCAATCATAACGTGCTAGGTTAAAGCCGGGTTGACGCTTGCAGGGGTCTGTGATGAGGTGTTCTTTACCTCAGCTGACTGCCACTCTGTTTCCAAGAGTCTGGAACAGAGAAGTTCAGTGTAGGTGTAGGGGACCAGATAGCTCAGCCTATTCACCAGCATCAAGAGCAGCTATGGCTACAGCCCTGGCTATACCTCCTATGGCCAGCCTTCCCTCTGTGAGAACAGACACACGAATGATGCACAGCCACCATCTCAGGGCACCAAATTCCCTTCCAAGGTAGCTCCTTTCCTCACGTGGGGTTCAAACCTGGTCAGTTTCTTTTGGAGCAATTCTGATACAGCCTAAAAGTCAGGGTTTCCAGAAACGAGGCAGATCAGAGGCTGCTCTGCCCACAGGGCCCCGCGGTCTGGGCTAGGAGCTGAAGTGTTCCAGAGAGCATGGAACATGTGCCCCAGCAACAGAAAGTTGGACTCATCTTGTTCCACAAGCAGCAGACAGGGCCTTCTAGAAATCCAGCCAGTCTTGGCACACACTAGGACTCTCAGAATATTAGAAGGGGATCCTATACCAGCTAGAAATTCAGGCAGCAACAGCCAGACAGTACCACAGCCATAGCAAACTGGAGATGTCACTCAAGCTGGGCTCTCAGCATTTGATGCTTGTCAAACTTGCATCCTGTTTCACTAAGCTGCCACAGGAGAGCACATGACTGTCAGCCACTTCTGTATACAAATGTGCAAATATGAAAAGCTGAGGAAATGAATATGCCAATTACGCAAGTATATGTGTCTAGATCACAACCAAGTGAAGTTAGCTTTGGATAAGACACTATTTATTGGCTAGAGACAGAGATATTGAGAGAGAAAGAGAAGATAGAAGAGGGATAAAGAGACATCTGCAGTCCTGCTTCACCACTTGTGAAGCTTCCCCACTGCAGGTGGGTACCAGGGACTTGAACCCGGGTCTTTATGCTTGGTAATATGTGTGCTCAACCAGGCATGCTACCACCGGGCCCCCGACAAGACACTATTTTATGTTCATTAACCACCTGTCTCAAAACCAAAGAATTATGGAAGGGAGTAAAAAATCTGTCATATGTTCCCACCAAGTATATTTTTGGCAAAAAGGTCAATTTCATGAAAAAGATTCTGGAGAAGGAAATTTGAAAGACAGTGATATCACCTATGTAATATCTGATTGATGGAGAACCTGAAGCAAAAAAAAAAAAAAAAAGATCTGGGAAAGTTGGCTCATATAATTCCAGTGGTAGCATGCAAGCTCTCCTGTAGGAGGTATAAAATACATGAGTAATTCATGTTCCTCAGTGGAAATACTGAGAACAAGTGACTGTCGTCCTAGAGTTCACCTAATAGGTCATGGTTCTAACACTCTTTCAGGATCCTCACAGAATGGGAATACAAACTCATAGCCACTTCTCAAGGATGAATCCTTTGACAATCTCTTTGTCATAAATAACTATCCATGATCAGTTAATGGAATAAATACAGGGTGGACTAAAGGTGACCTCAGCTCAGACATTCTTCTGTGAAAACACAAAGTTGTGTTAGAGTTGATAGTCAAGAGCCTGATGGAGATAGTTTGTATTTTCCAATACATAGCTTCACTTATCTGATGATTCTGTCATCAGTCTGGCTGGAACTGACCTGGTGATATGAATGCCAGGAATTCTGGAGGAGCTTAACTCTCCAGATTTCGGAGGTGACACAGGTCAGAGCTAGTAAGGTGAGCGGGACCTGTGCACTAATTGCGAAGGGTATTCTGGGGCCAGAGGGGAAGGTCAGAGACTTGGGGGGGGGGGATGAGGAGCCACAGTTTCCGTTCTCTGTGTGCTGGCAGTTATTTTTAAGTACAGCCTCTTTGAAGTGATGTAAATGAGCATCTCATGCTTCCTCAATCAATATTCTTTTTCATGTGGGGATTTTGAGTCATTTTCATACTTCCTTTTTTAAAGTTCCATAAACCCCAATAAGTAAGCATTCTGATTGTCTGCTTTTGGGGAGGACAGGCTTTTCTTTATCACAGAGGAGAGGTTGTTCCTTTCCCCTCTGCCTGGCCTCCACTGTTAGACCATGTGTCCTGACTTCCTACTCCCAAGGTGAAAGGCTGTGGTCTTGCCAGACAAGACAGTGCTCAGAAACTACATGCTTTACCTTGTTGAACAAAATCCCTCCTTGAAAGGATATGTACATCCTCATCTAACAACTAACCACATTTGTATTCCTGGAATTATTGGGGTTTTTTTCCCTCGAAATTAGGGCTTTTTTTGTTTTATAGGGACAGAGAAAAATCGAGAGGGAAGGAAGTAGAGAGGAAGAGATAAAGAGAAATCCGCAGCATTACTTCACCATTCGTGAAGCTCCTCCCTGCAGGTGGGAGCCAGGGGCTTGAATGGACAGTTTTTTACTTTTTAAAAAAATTTATTTTATTTATTTTGGATAGAGACAGAAATTGAGAGGGAAGAGGGGGAGAGAGAGAAAAGGTAGAGAGAGACATCTGTGGCACTGTTTCATCACTTGTGAAGCTTTCCTCACTGCAGATTGGGGATGGGGGGGTTGAACCTGGGTCCTTACACACAGTGATATATGCACTAAATTGAGTGTGTGACCACCTGACCCAACTTTTTTTTTCTTCTTTTTTCTTAAAGAGCTAACATCAGGCTACGGAATCCCTGGACCAAGTTTTTTTCAACCAGGGAGGTAGCTCAGTGGTAGAGCACAGGACTTACACAAGTACAAAATTCTGAGTTAGTTTTTAGCATATTTTTAAAAAGATTCATTTATTTTGTGGCCTGGTAGGTGGCACAGTAGCTAGAGGGTTAGACTCAAACATGAGGTCCTTATTTGATCTTTAGCACTCAACATGCCAGAATGAAATTCTGGTTTCTTCTCTCATTGAATGAACATACAATCTCTTCAAAGAGCATTGTGAGTTTTTCTTTTCCCTGAGCATTACTGGCCAATGTTCTAGCCCAAGTAGGAGTTGAGAATATATGTGAAAGCATTTCTGAATCCCACCGAGGTTTCCCTAGTTCCAACTATAATTGTGGACTTTGGAGGGCAAGTTCACAGAGAATGGTGCTTCTGTAAATAAGAATTTGAATTTGGATCCAAATAAACCTCATCACCATCTGCTTTAACAGTAAGTCCTCTGGGCTCTCAAAATGTGTACTGGATCAAGGAGAAATCTCGGCCTATGAGAGATCTCAAATCCTAAAACCTCAGAGGCTTAACCTCAATCTCTGGTACCACACCTTTTATTTGTTTTATTGCCACCAGGGTTATCACTGGGGCTTGGTGCACACAAAATCCACAGCTTCCCAGAAGCCATCCCCTCCATCCCACCCCTTTTATTTTTGCTCCTATTTTATTTGATAGTACAGAGAGAAATTGAGAGGGGAGACCGACACCTGCAGGTGGGGAGTGGGGAATTAACCCCTTCTGCATGGTAACCAGATGTGCCAATGCCCAGCCCCCTCACACACTTTATGCCAAAGCTGAGCAATGGTCTCTGGTCTCTTCCCACCCACTCAAATAAAAAATGTGTCCTTAGGTTCCCACCAAGGGGCGCTATAGCATAATATTTAAGTATTCAAATACTGAAGTCAAACAAGAGTAAATCCCTTTATTTTTTTGTAAGCTACTTCTACTAATTAGGTGAAGCTAGTGTATTCTCTATCAAGGATCATATAAGAGAGAAAAATTCAGCAAGGAATTGCTCTAAAGAGTGTCCATTGCTAAATAAATATTCTTAGAACATTTAGCTATCTCTTTAAAAATATGCAGTCCCTGAAAACCTATCAGATATCTTTGCATTGCTTCTTAGTTGCAAGTTTTCTGTTGGGAGTTATTTTCACCAAAGATTTTATTTTTTCTTTTATATGTAAGTATAGTCACAGGAAAAAAATAAACTCTTAAATTGCAGAATGTTAATCAGATGTGGAAAGAGTATGGCATGTTGCTATTTCATTTTACAATTGGTGAAAATTTAAATCTATGGTAACAAATCCACAAGTTCTTCAAAGAACAGAAGAGTCAGTTATTAATAAAGACAATGTTCAGATTTATTTGGAAATTCACAGTTTCTAGTGGCACTACAGCTCTGTAGTTACATGTTGAAAGTTGTCTTCTCACAACACTGGCAGCTGCACACATGGGGTGACCCTGTTCTCCCCCTGACTTCCCCCTGGACTTTTTTCAATGGGCTTCTATACAATCAGGTTCTCTTGCTCTGAATGGCTAATTGTACAGACAAGGAAGGAAAAAAAATCATCTAAGACACACTGTTAAACTAAAGCAGCAACTTAAACAAAAAGGCTTTAAATAAGTCACATTACAAACAATACCCCCAATAAAGGTATTAGACGAGTTTAATAGGTTATGACAAAAAGTGCTCAATAAGTTATAACTTAAATCTTACAACACAAAATGGTCAATTTTCTCCCTTTCAAAAAGAACCTTTCCATTTTCACTCACTATTGTACAAACACATACGAAGAAATTATTTCAAATTACTTTATGCCAATTTTCTTAAAGAACAAAGTGGAGACAGACACAGTGACATCACACATGTATACCTCTGCACATTCATAGCCAATACAAAGCAAACATCAAGGAAGTAAGACCCCTTCAGACTCACCCAATGAGACATGGTTTGACAAATGCACTAGCTGGTTCTGTATATATGTATATAGGCAGTGATTAGATTTAAGACCCGAACTCATTTGATAACTCTCCAGATTTTCCAGTTTTAGAAACAGAAAACGATGATTAGAATGTTTGGGGGTTTAGTACTTATTGTGAATGTTTAAATATAAAAGTAAAAGAAAACCTTTCTCAATATGCTTAGTTGGTTAAAAAAAGCAATGTAAATACTAGTCTTTTGCAGAAAACATCTTCTAGGGTCTTTCTGTCATTGAGCTAGTGACTAAAGAAAATGAGTGTGAACAGTTTAAGTAAAAAATAACATTACTAGCATTATCATTTCCCTGTAAGAATATATTTAAAATCCCAGCAAGTTTTGTCTCTAGTGAGTTTACTGAACAGAAGGCTAGTTGGATATGTCTTTTAGGGTCTTTCCATCATCAGACTCACATTTCCAAACTTCAGGTGCAGAGCACCGTCAAGCTTTGTAGTGTTTGCAGCTTCAGAAGACTAACAAAGTTATAAAAGAAATCATATGACAGAAAAAGGTTTCCCTCCTCTTCCAGTGGCATTATAAATAGACAAAAGGCACATAAATATGGGAAGGTGCAAGAAATAGGAACAAAGCTAAAGGAAGAGGTTTAGGCTTTCATTCCTATCCCACCCAAGGAACTGGGTTTCCAAATTATTTTTGTCCCAGTAATTAATCTGTGAAAAAACATCTTTATAAAATGTCTACCAATGTCCTTGTAGGAAGTGATCAGCCTTATAAAACTGTAGTTCGTTAACAATCCCACCCATTTTTTTTTTTAAAGGCAGGAACCATAATTCTGGAATACTTTTCCCATTAACATTTTCTCCCTCCCCAAAACCCTTCAAATACCACAGGCTGTTCTTCAAAGAACAACAACAAAAAAGGTCTCCAGTAAGAAAGTTTGATTTGTTTTAGATATGTCCCGAGACTGCTGTGACTCCAAAGGTCCCCACGGTGATCTCTTTGTTTCCTTTGATTATGTCATGCAGGCTCGGCAATGATCCTGACTTAGTCTGTATTAGAGTTTTTATCAATTTTCCTTGGTCTTGGACTTTAGATCGCCTCCGTTTTAAAGCCCTCTTTTCAGTCTTTGTCTTCTGTGACTGTCCATTGCACAGACTCGTGCAAGCTGAAATGCCACAAAAATATGACTCTTCTGACTGTGATGAGGTTTCTGAGCTTCCTTCAGATGGAGGGCCCTTATAAGAAGAGTGATAAACTTCTCCCATGTTAGAAAAATCTCTCTGGTTTGTAAAGGGTTTCCTTCCTTTTATGTCTCCATTGGCGATCGAGTGCAATGGATCTGCTGGCTTTAGGGTCTCTATTTTTTCTGTTTTGTATTTGCAGCGTTTCTTCTGTAACACAAGTAAAAGGATGGTCAGAAATTGAACTTCCAAAATAGTTACCTTCCAGTAGTTACTCAGACATCTATCGTGATAATAAGAGGAAAGTGCTACCTCCCAGGGAAAAGTAAGAATAATAATACGCTGAGTACTATAGATACAAACAGCATATAGACACTATATATTTTATACAAATACATCATAACTTCCCATTTTGTAAACATGATTAATCAAAAGTCCTTGCTTACTGTACATGTCTAGATAGATATTTAGGGAATTTATCTGAATACCTAATATATGCCATATATATATACTAGCAGATTTCACATACATCTTACTAGCTGACAGGTGGAGATCTCATTTGTGATTGCTAAGTGAGAAAAACAAAGTCCACAGGTTCCGTCCCCTGGCCAAGCTGGGACTGAATCCAAGGCTATTTGATTCTAAAGCCCTACAGAACCCTACCTCTAATCAAAACGCGCCAGATGAGAAGCAAAATGGAAAAAGCACAGATTTTGTAGCTCAAAAAGACATGTGTATTCTGAGTTATGCTACCTATAATTTAAAAAAGACAAAAAAAATTTTTTTTTTTCATAGAAAATGAGATGGAAGGAAAGAGGGAGAGAGACAGAGAGATACCGCAGCACTGCTTCACTACTCATGAAACTTCACCGTTGCAGGTCGGGACAGGGGGCTTTAACTGGGGCCCTTGCTCACTGTAATTTGTGCACTCAACCAGGTGCACTATCTAGTTGAGTGCATGTCACTATGTACAAGGACCCAGGCTCAAGCCCCTTGTTCCCACCTGTGTGTGTGTGTGGGGGGGAAGCTTCATGAGCAGTGAAGCAGGTACTGCAGGTGTCTGCCTCTCTTCTTTCTTACCTTCCTTCTCTCCCCTACCCTCTCAATTTCTTTTATCTTCCCTACCTTCTCAGTTTCTGTCTCTATCTTACATAAATAAAATATTTTTTCAAGGGAGGGAATAAGATCACCCTGCAGGCATCTGAGATTACAGGACTAGTGCATACACTGAGCATAAACAGTAACTGCAGGCTAAGAATCGGCAAGTTCTTATTCATTTATTTATTTATTTTAATATTCTTTCTGTCTGCATCTATTGTATAGAGACAGAGAGCAATTGACAGGGAAAAGGGACATAGAAAGGAAGAGAGACACCTGTAGCCACAGCTTCACTGCTTGTGAAGCTTCCCTCTGCAGGTGGGGAATGAGGGCTTAGATTCAGACTGGGCTCCTTGCTCACTGTAATGCTTATGCTTAACTGGGTGAGATGCCACCTGGCCCCCAGCAAGTAATGTTTTTAAAGGGTGACATAGTAGACATTTTAGGCTTCACAAGTCACCTACTATCTCTCTTGGTATTGCTTCTTATTTTATAATCCTCTAAGTGGCTCTATGCCATTAAAAAAACAAGTCACTGGACAGAATGATCTATGTGTTACAGTTTGATGATCCCTTAAACCAACCAACCTACCTACCTTTCTTTCTTCCTTTCTTTCTTTCTTTCTTTCTTTCTTTCCTTCCTTCCTTCCTTCCTTCCTTCCTTCCTTCCTTTCTTTCTTTCTTTCTTTCTTTCTTTCTTTCTTTCTTTCTTTCTTTCCCAGAACACTGTTCAGTTCTGGCTTATGGTGGTACGGGGGATTGAACCTGGGACGTTGGGAGTCTCAGGCATGAGAGTCTGTTTGCATAACCATTATGCTATCTACCCTCCGCCCATAAACCTTTATTTCTATCACTACCATGACTGAAAATAAATAGTATGCTTAAGGGCCACGTAAAGAGTTATTAAGTCTTCCTTCCTCCTCTCCCTCCCCCATGTCTTCCTTTTTTATTTTAACCAAAGCACTGCTCAGCTCGTGCATATGGTGGTGGTGGTGGTGGTGGTGGTTGGTAGGGGACTGAACTTAGGACTCTGAAACCTCAACAAGTATTTTTGCATAATCATTATGCTATCGCCTTGCCCTGTTAAATCTTTCAGCCTTCTTCTTCATTTATTACCACAGTGCATACAAATACATTTGAGAAACTAATCATTACCTTTTTTTCTGGAGAAAATTTGAGAGGTTCTACAATGTACAAATCATTTGGATCCACTGTAATGAAGAAAATAAAAAAGTTTTAGGTACACATATCAGACCTCAAAAGTATTAAATGTTCCCTTAAAAGTTATTTCTGTAATAGAAACAATGAATTCATAACTCTACCCGGATAAACACATATTCACATATCTTAAGTAAAAGTTTAACAGCTGGCTATCAGCCAACATGGCAAGAACCCTTCTTTGGGCCCAGCCCCAGCCTCTGACCTGGTCAGAAAACAGCATTACTGAGTAAACTAATGTCAAACCTACCCATCATCCATTTCCCCCCTAGCAGTCTGAGCTACACTAACAAGGTACAATAAGAAGTCATATGAAAGCCAGTTAAAGGAACTCAGACACAGAGGCCTAAAAAAAAAAAAAAAATTCTAGTTGTTTATCACTGTGATTTACTATGATCAAGACTGCCTGTCTGCTTTGTTTTGATGTGGAGCCAGGGCCTCAAGCATTTGTAATTTCACCACCCCTGGGTCCACTTTTCTCATTCGAGGGAGAGAAAACCATTGTACTGGATTTTCTCCTAGGGCTATGGCACTACAAAGTGGTGCTGGGGTTGTGTGCATGACAAAGTGTGCACCCTTCCAGTTGAGTTATCTTCAGGATCTTAAGATGTCTACATCTGAAAATGATTGTTAATGTAACTCAGATAAATCTCTCCTCTGAAAACAGCAAAATGTGATTAATTTTTAATCAAAAAAATAAATAAAAAGCATTCAAGAACTGCTAACTAGTAAGCAGCCCCCAGACCAAAACTGAAGGAAAAACGAAAATCTGGACAATCAAGTAGGACAAGTCACTTTTATTTTGAGTCACTTGATTCTAGCAAACCAAAGTCAACAGCACACTGAAAGGTTTACACACTGTGACCAAATGAGATTTAGTCTTTGGAATCTTTCAGTGATGAAAGATTGGAAAACTTTTCCTTAACTGTATGGAACAAAATAAGGGTATCTATTTTCATTACTTCTATTTAAGATAGAACTGAAAATCTTAACAAGTTAGATATGAACAAAGAAAATAAATAAATAAAAATCCAATTTCAGAGTCTACTAAAAGTAGTAATCTAATACGATTGCTTCCCAGCCCCCACAGCAAACTAGGATTCCACAGAAGTCCCTCAATGAAGCTATGCAGAGACTTACAGTCTAAATTCCCAACAGACTTCAAGTCACAAATGTAAAATATTCTGTAAAGCAAACACTGATTCTGTATGAAATCAGAATCTACATTCTCACTCTCAAAATGATCCCAACAAATAATTTTTTTCAAAGAGATGGACTAGCATAGAAAAGATAATCACAAACACACAGCACCTTGGGCAATTAATGAACAGATTCACAAAGATTCAAGATATTAAAGCATTACACTGGCTACAACGATAATTATACTAAGGTTTGTTTAAATGAAATATTAGCTTGAAATTACCTTCAGGAAGCACAAAAAGAAATTGTCTCATGCTGTAATATAAGTGAGCCTTAATAAATTATGTTAAGTGATATAAGCCAGTCATGAAAAGACAAATATACCCTATGATTTCACTTATATGAAGTATCTGAAGTAAACAAATTTATGAAAATAGAAACTATAGTGGTGGTTACTGAGAACAGGAGAAGATTAAAAAGGAGTTGCTTAATGGAATTACAAAATGAAAAAGTTTTGGGGATATGTCTCAGAACAGTTCAGGTATACATAACATTACTG
Source organism: Erinaceus europaeus (assembly GCF_950295315.1). NCBI lineage: Eukaryota > Metazoa > Chordata > Mammalia > Eulipotyphla > Erinaceidae > Erinaceus > Erinaceus europaeus. The sequence goes on along the minus strand of NC_080170.1, from coordinate 50,916,733 downwards.
AACTGTATGCTCACAAATGGTAAAGTTTATGTCATGTTGCCACAAAAATAAGTATGTATAGTTAATTTATTTATTTTTAACCACAGCACAGCTAAACTCTAGCTTCTGGTGGTTTGGAGATTGAACTTGCGATCTTTTATGCCTCGAAATGAATGTCTTTCATTATACTATCTCCCCAGCTTGGTACAGTCCCTTTTAATATAGCTTACAATTGAATATAAGACAAGTACAGGATGGCTCAAACCAAAGCAGACCATGATAAACATCTAAAGAAAAGATTTAGGGGGGCTGGATTGACAGCATAATGGCTACGCAAAGATTTTCATGCTTGAGACTCTGAGGTCCCAAATATGCCAGAGTTAAGCAATGCTCTAGTCAGTCAGTCAGTCAGTCTGTCTGTGTCTCTCCCCCTACCCCTCCCTCTCTTTCTCTCTGAAATCCTCTCATTAAAGTAGATAAAATATTAAAGATTTAACTCAAACAGATGAAATAGAAAAGAATCCAAATTAAAACTAATCTCCCTGTCTACTGCACCCTACATTTTTTATTGTGAAAATGAAGATAACATAACTAAAAATAGAATTCTATTAGCAGGCAAAAATATTTATTCTGTCTGGTCTTGAAGAGATGCATAAAGGAAAGAGAAATAGTAAATAGTAAAATATTCATTTAAAATGACCCCACGAGGCTGGTTAGTGGCACATCTGGTCAAAAGCACTTTATTACCACATGCAAAGACCTGCAGTGAAGCCCCAGCTTCCTACCTGCAGGGGAGGGACATTTTACAGGTTATAAAACAGTCTGGAGGTGTTTATCTTTCTCTTCCTTCTCTCTCTCCCTCCTATCTCAATTTCTCTTTTGTCCTATCAAATGTAATAAAAGTGGGAAAGGGGAAAAAAAAGAAAAGAAAAAATAACCCCTAGGGATGGTAGATTTGTGGTGGCAATTAAAAAAAAAAGAAGAAGAACGTAAGAAAATGATACATGGTCCGGGAGGTGGCACAGTGGATAAACATTGGACTCTCAAGTGCGGGGTCCTGAGTTCAATCCCTGGCAGCACATGTTCCAAAGTGATGTTTGGGTCTTTCTCTCTCTCCTTTCTTATAAATAAATAAGATCTTTAAAAAAAAAAAAAAGAAAGAAAAGAACACCAGTAATGCTGAGAAGAAAAAACATCTCTAACATGTTTTCTAATTCCACTTGTAGAGCTCAAACAAAGAATGCGATACATCTACCAGAATGGCTAAAAGATCAGTAAGAAGAAGTGCTACTGAGGCGATAGTACTGGAACTCTCTCAATAGCTGATGTCAGGGCAAATTCATACAACATTCTAGAAAACTGTGTAGCACGCACTATTTACTAAAGATGAATATACACATTACAGTATGTGCTAGCAATCTCTTCTCTCTGTTTCTCACTGAGGGGATTAATGCTTTAAAGACTAGTCTCCCCCCAGCCCCCGCTTCAGTCAACAATATTTATACCCCTTTCCCATATTAGGGAGCTACTCTCTTCCCTGATTCAGCTTTCTGGTCCTTTTCCCAACCATGACACCCCAGACAGTAACTTGGATCCACCTGCATATCAGATTTCAGGCTCAGGGGGAAAATAACCAACCAGCCACAGGCACTTTGAATATAACTAAAATATGCCTACTAGCTATCTACAAAATGGAGAAAACCCCCCCCCCCAACTCTTCATCTGCACTATTCCAGCCTTAAGGTTCACGATTAGTCAACAATTTGTTTGGCTTTGTATGTTAACTATCTTGTCACCCACCAGGTTCCAGATGCTAGCAGGATGCCAACCAGACTTCCCTGGACAGACAACCCCACCAATGTGTCCTTGAGCTCTGATTACCCAGAACCCCACCCTATTAAGGAAAGAGAGAGACAGGCTGGGAGTATGGATCGACCTGTCAACGCCCATGTTCAGTGGGGAAGCAATTACAGAAGCCAGACCTTCCACCTTCTGTACCCCACAATGACCTTGGGTCCATACTCCCAGAGTGTTAAAGAATAGGAAAGCTATCAAGGAAGGGAATGGGATATGGAGTTCTGGTGGTGGGAACTGTGTGGAGTTGTAACCCTTTTATTCTATGGTTTTGTCAATGTTTCCTTTTTATAAATAAAATAAAATAAAGACCAGGCCCCCAAAGTTTTCTTCCTCCCCTACCCTCGCACTCCCTAGAGTCCTCTGCTTTGGCACAATACACCAATTGCAGTCCATGTTTCATTTTGTGTCTTCCCTCCCCATCCCTATTTATTAAGTCCCACTAATAAGTGAGATCATTTGTTATTTGTCTTCTTTTTGGCTTATCTCATTCAATATAATGTCCTCAAGTTCCATCCAAGAGTATGCAGCAATCCCATTTCTAGCACATGCACAGTCACACATCTAATAGATATGTATATATGTGTACAAAAAGATATGGAATAGCCTCCAAATGAAAATGACCCAAATGAAAATGAAAATATCTAATGGAATACGGAATGAGAACAAAGTACAACTATATTCAATGACATGGTGAATCTCATAATCAATAGTTGAAAATCAAAATAGTGGCTGCCATGAAGAAATGTTAGCGCCTAACAGCCCAAGGAATGTTCTGGACTGAATATGGTTCTGCCTCTTAATCTGTCAATTGATCATATAGGAATGTTCAGTTTGTGAAAATTCATCAAGCTTTACATATGATAATTATATTTCTTTGTATGTAATAGGTGAGTTTATATCTTGGCTAATGTCATGTTAACCAAAAGAAAAATATTTCTTGTACAGTTTTAAAAAATTATCTTTACTTATTTATTAGATACAGCCAGAAATTGAGAAAAAGGTGATAGAAAGGGAGAGCAAGGGAGTTGGGCAGTAGTGCAGTGGGTTAAGCACAGGTGGTGCAAAGCGCAAGGACCAGCATAAGGATCCCAGTTTGAGCCCCCGGGTCCCCCCCTGCAGGGGAGTCACTTCACAGGCAGTGAAGCAGATCTGCAGGTGTCTGTCTTTCCCAGTCTTCCCCTCCTCTCTCCATTTCTCTCTGTCCTATCCAACAATGACACCAATAACAATAGTAACTACAACAATAAAACAAGGGCAACAAAAGGGAATAAATAAATATTAAAAAAAGAAAGAAAGGGAGAGCAAAAACAGAGACATCTGTAACACTGCATCACCACTCATAAAGCTTTCCCCCTTTAAGTGGGGGCCAGGGCTTGAACTTGGGTCCTTGTGCATTGTAACATGTGTGCTCAACCAGATGCATTACCCCCCCAGCCCCTTCCTGTACAGTTGTGCTGTTAACAGTGAATCAATTTTAATCAACTGAAGCATGTTATTTAATTACTAAATCCTAAAGAGAAGCCACTGATCATTGAGAGCATTTCTAATCTAAATATATAATTTGGTTATATCAATACAGCTATAAATGTAAGTCTTTTAATAAGCTAATCATAAAAGCACTAATATAAGAAAACAGTGACTCAGCACATAGCTGTAGTCATGCAAATTTAGGTGTGCAATGTTAAAGTGTGGATTGCTACTACAGATGCTGGGCTATAAAAAGGACAGATCAGATTCTGTTCAGCAAGCGCCTCAGTCCTAATCTACAGGCAAAAGGGATCCTACCTGTATAGGAAGAGGAGGCTGATAAGCACGGGATGCTTATCAGGAGGACATTCAGGTTTTCCATATCTGCTGAACTTTCTCAAACATCCCTTTCTAAAAAGAAATACTGCTAAACAGGAGCATATGCAAGCAAAGCTATTAAAGTCTAATCAGGAAAGGAAGCCCCTTCTCCACCCTCTTGGGCTTTTTGGAAAATGTGAAAAGGTAAGGTGGTTTTGGACATAGCACCAGAGAGATATGTATCTTTTGGTTGAAAATGGTCTCAAACACAACAGTGACATTATATGTATGCCAGAAGTAAGTTAGATGTATATATACTTACTCCATATGCAGACACCTACCTTCTTTGCCAGTTAACTGTAGAGACTTGGATCTGATAAGCGGGAATGAAGTTCTTCTTTTCAAAGTCATATCATCATAGGAAGAGAAACACCTAAAAAAAAAAAATCAAGAAAAAACAATAGTGAGCATAATGAGTAAACTTCATTTAATTTATTCTGCAGCTGGGATTAAAAGAAAACTACAACTGTATGCAGCACAAACGAGTGGTCTCTAGAATGACACTAATAACTCCAGTCACTACTAGTAAATGTAAAACAGTGATTCTTCTCTAAAACCAGTACTGCTAACATACCTTTTCTTCTCCCCTTTTGAATTTCACATTCAAGCAACTTTCACAACTCAAATATCTCAAGGGTTTTTATGTACCTACTAGTATTTTCTTTATTAATCTATAGAACCACCTAGCATTGGACTGTCTCACTAGCTACAATTATGCTCTTAAAATCTTTAGCATCTTTTTGTTTCAAGAAAATCACAAAAGGAAGGGATTATCTTACTCTTCCTTTATTTGCTGTACTTTCTCCAAAATATAAAAAGTATACTAAACGAAAACTTAAACTATAATGCTGAAATCACCTTTTAGGGCTTGGATATTGATTACTTTTAGGAAGTTTTGAAATATAATCTCCATCAAACTGAGAGGTGTTTCGACAACGCTGCATACAAAGCATCAGTCCCAAGATGACACAGAGAACTAAAGCTATGACAAGATAGCTTTGTCGATCTGAAACCTGAGATGAGAAAAGGGTTTAATAATAACAACAAATATAAAAAAATCTTATTAAATAACCCCCATACATAAACAAATTGTTCCCTTTCTCTCTCAAAACATAATCTCTGTGAAATCAGATTTTTTCTCCTGTAAGCTATAACCTAAACTGGTTATTTTAAAACCACTATGAATAGCTCTCTTAACAAGCACTAACTATGCTTGTGCATATAGTCGATCTCACACCAGTAGCTTAATAAAAACTGATTAAAGCTATAAATTTTTGTTTTGTAATCAATTTTACTAAGCCTTTTTCTGAGTTGAAAATGAGGTATTTTAGCTAATTTGGTTTGGCTAAAATTCTTACATAGCATCTTCTTAACAAGTCTATCTTTATGACAATATACATATTATAAAATACAGAGTATATTACAATGCCAGCAAGAGCAGTTACCTCCTGTTGTAATTCTGTCACAGTGGCTGATAAGTTTGAAACAAGTTGTGTCATGTTGCTAAGCTGTGCTTGTAGCAGCTGGATGGCTTCAGTTTGTCGCTGGTCCTAAGACAAAGGAAGAATTAGGTAGTAATTTTGTGTTTCATTTGTACATGAACCATATCATTATAAGTTCAAGTAAATAGTCTGTGGAAACAATAATGTCTCAGGGGTTCAGAAGACATATTAATAGATACTCTTAATATAATAAATTTTGACCAGAAGTGGTCCAGGAGCTGGTATAACAACTAGAACAATAGTCTTGTAAACATGAGATCCCAGGTTTAATTCTCAGAACTGCACATGCCATAGTGATATTCTGGTTTTCTCTATCTCTCCCTTGTAAATAAATAAATAAGTATAGAAAAAAGGAAAAAAAATGACTTCAAGACTTGTAGAAAGCTTAACACTCTCCTCCTTCTTACACAACACAACACAATACACACACAGTCACTCATCACTACCAAGTAGAATCCTGTGCAGTAGAAATTAATAAACTGCATACAAAGTAGTCACTTTTTTAAGTATGTGTTTCTATAGCAGTCAGCAAAAAGACATGCTGAAAAATATCTGAAGAATGTTTTTAGACATAAATTAGATTTACTATGAAGGTGTTAAAAGGTATTGTGTTGTCTGAAAAATCCTAATGCATTTTTTTCTATTTTTTATGCAATAATGAGTCATGCCTTTTCCAAACAAAATTCAAGTGTTAGAAAGAAAACAATAATCCCTTGCGCTGGATGGTGGCATACATGGTTGAGCACACGTTTCAATGTACAAGGACCCAGGTTTGAGTCCCCAGTCCCCACCTGCGGGGGGGGGGGGGGGGAAGCTTTGTGAGTGGTGAAGCAGTATTGCAGTCTCTGTCTCTCTCCTTCTCTATCTCCCCCTAACCTCTCAATTTCTATCTTTATACAATAAATATAACAGAAAATTAAAAAGAAATGATTAAGTAGACCATTTCAGGCACTGAACATTAAAAAAATAAAGAAAAAGAAAATGATACTCTCTAAATGAAAATGCTTATACTAAGTCCAGCAAGATTTATTAGTAGCAATGGCATGAAACTGACAGAGGACTACAGTTTTTAATTAGCGTAGGAAATTTTTTGATAGTATCAATGAAGTAACTTTTCCCATTGCACAAAGGAAGATGAAATAATCTGCCACAGAACCGTTTTCTGTTCTCCATAAGTAGGTTATCTAAATCTGAAATCACTTTCTCTTCCATATCTTGCCCTCTTTGAGGCTATCGAAATCTTTCATTTTGAATAGCTTTTTGGAATACCTTTCTGCTTGATAGAGGAGATGCTAGTAAAAATATACAGAGAGAAAAGATTTTAATCAAACATGTAAAGGAAATTCATTAGAGAAATCTTTTCAAAAAAATGATGCTTAAAAAAAAGGAGTATTCAGGTTTCCCACTCACCTGAAACAAACTTTGATCCATACTTTGCAACACATAAAAATTCACTCAAAATCAGATAGGTCTAATATAAAAGTGTAAGACTTCAAGAACAGAAAAAAACTAGGTATGACTTTCAGTTAAGCAAAGAGTTTACACAGCAGACAGCAAATGGATAAGACTCCAACAAATTTAAACTTCCTTCCGAAAGGCATTTTTTAATACTTATTTATTTATTCCCTTTTGTTGTCCTTGTTTTATTGTTGTAATTACTGTTGTTGTTACTGATGTCATCACTGTTGGATAGGACAGAGAGAAATGGATAGAGGAGAGGAAGACAGAGAGGGGGACAGAAAGATAAACACCTGCAGACCTGTTTCACCACTTGTGAAAACGACTCCCCTGCAGGTGGGGAGCCAAGGGCTCAAACCGGGATCCTTACGCAGGTTCTTGTGCTGTGCACCCCCTGTGCTTAACCCACTGTGCTACCACCCAACTCCCAGCAAAATATATCTATGTGTGTATATATACATATATATGTATGTACACACACACACACACACATATATATATGTGTGTTTTGGTTTTGTTTTTGTTTTTTAACCAGAGCACTGCTTGGCTCTAGCTCATGGTAATGTGGGGGACTGAACCTGAGACTTTTTGGAACTTCAAGTATGAGAGGCCCTTGCAAAAGGTAGAGACAGGCTCCCCTTTTCTTCTTTCTCTTTTTAAATATCAGTTCTTTTTGTTCTTTTTAACATTATTTATTTATTCCCTGCAGACCTGCTTCACCACCTGAGAAGTGACCCCCCTATAGGTGGTGAGCTGGGGCTTGAACTGGGATCCTTACACCGGTCCTTGCGGCAAAATATATTTTTAAGAAGCTGAGAATGCGAGAAATAGATGGAGAAAATATTTGCAAAATAAATTATAGATATAGGGTTTGAATCCAGAAATGCAGATTCAGACTGGGCATGAATATCAGTGGTAGAGAGCATGTATTAGTTTCTGGGTTGATCCCCCCCATCCCCAACCCATAGCAGAAACAACAAAGTATTAAAGACTCCTAGGGGACGGGGCAGTGGTGCACCCCACTGAGTGGACATGTCACAATGTGCAAGGACCTGGGTACAAGCCCCTTGGTCCTTACCTGCAATGGAGAAGCTTTGAGAGTGGGGAAGCAGTGCTACAGGTGTGTCTGTCCCCTCTTGATTTCTCTCAGCCTCTATCTAATAAGTAAACAAATAAATATTTTTTAAAGCTCTTAAACCACACACACACACACACACACACACACACACACACACACACACAAACTCCACTTGGTGCCAGTCCCAAATAATCTTTTATGATGCTAAATATAAAGTTTCTTCTTTGTGATAGCATAGTCTAAAAGTATATTAATAAATACCATGTTAGTGGCCAATAGCTAGATACCTTCATAATTATGACATAACAGGTCTAGTTATCAGCTAGTAAGGGAAAAAGTAAGCCACTAATACTTAACCTTCTCACCAACAAGATTTGACAGAACTCAGCAGAAAATTATATAATGGCCTGAAGGTGACCAACCTGCTCCTCTGCTATTCGTGAAGTATTCTGAAGTTTTATAATTGTTTTGTTGAAAGCCTTTTGCATTTCTTCCATTTGTTTTCGATACCTGTGGAGGGGAGTGAGAATTGGTTTAAATAGCTTTAATTTATTTATTACTGGGGGCATTTCTGATTTCTTTTTTTTTTTTAACTATTTTTTATTATGTAGAGACAGAGAGAAATTGAGGGGAAGGGAGATAGAGATGGAGAGAGACAGAGAGACACCTGCAGCCCTGCTTCACCACTCGTGAAGCTTTCCCCCAGCAGGTGGGGACCAGGGGCTTGAATCTGGTTCCTTGCTCACTATAGTGTGTGTGCTTAACCAGGTGCACCACCACCTGGCCCCTCTTTTTTTTTTGCCTTCACGGTTATTGCTGGGGCTCAGTGCCTTTGTTTATCATTATTATTGTTGTTGTTGTTATTTCTGTCATCGTTTGATAGGACAGAGAGAAATAGAGAGAGGACAAGAAGACAGAGAGGGGAAGAGAATGACAGACACCTGCAGATCTGCTTCACTGCCTGTGAAGTGACTCCTCTGCAGGTGGGGAGCTGTGGGGGCTCGAATCAGGATCCTTACACCCTTACACCGATATTTGGGCTTTGCACCATGTGCACTTAACCAGCTGTGCTACCGCCCGGCCCCTGGGACATTTCTGATTTCAATATTAAAGTAAATTCATTTTTCTGAAGTCAACTCTTTCATTGGACATGTGAGATACAGAAGTACTTACAAAGGTAAAATAGAGAGATGCCCTGAGAGGTTTATTGATTCAACATCCAATCTATGCATGTGCCTCGCTGCTATGTGAAGACTTAGTGATTTCTATAGATCTCTTAGAAGGGTAGGAAGGAGAGAGAGGTAGTGGCAAGAACATATAAGAGGTAACTAAGTAAGCATAAACATACATACAGTTTACCAGTAAAATATATATGTGGATTACAAAGAACCCTTTTAGGATGTGGTGGTGACCTTGGTAATACCACACCAGTAGCATTTCCATTTAAGAATAGAAAAGGGAATGGTTCAGAAACTTTAGTTTAGTTGTTTTAGTTTAGTTGGACACCAGACACAGTGGATAAAATAAAGTACAAACTGGTATATGAAACAGAGAGTAGCCCTGGAGTCTTAATCACTATGGAATCATATTGGCACTTACAGTATAAGAGCATACATTGCTGAAACTAGAATTAGGGTTCTGGGACTTGTTTCAAACAGTGTAAATGTTACCTAACCACTCTGTTCAGTCTATTCTAGTTTTCACTCACTGAAACTCAAATATCTAGACAGATACCATTGACAGTTTTATGATATTATGCTATTATTTTCCTCCTGGATCCTAGAAACCAAACAGTAAAAGAGGATAGGCAAGTAACAGAAGCAGCAGCAGAAAAATTAACTCAAACCTGCTATGATTTAATAAAGACTATATGTCACTCAGTACTTCTGTTAAAATTGTATTCACTATTATATCATGAAATAGATAAGACTCCAGTCACAGTCTACTCTGCCCTTAATTTGTTATGCAAAATGGCCAGGGTTCATTCTTAAGAATTTACTTACCTTTGGCTAAGTTCCTCCAGATAGCGACCACTGAGGGACATGTTAACTTCTAAGGCTTTAATACGATTATTGAGTCTCATAAATACTGACTCTTTTTGGTTGGATCCGTGTACAAGATTTCCATTAGCATAGCCTAGATCAGTAGAATTTTGTAGTTCAGCATAAAAATCTGTAGCTGTCCTCTGTAATCCTCTCAAAAGGGCCTCTTCCGGAGACTGTTCCTCCTCTTTTACTTCAGGTAATGCAGATGAATCCATAGGAGGAGTCAAAATTTGCTTTGGTGTGTCAGCTATATTGGTTTTGGTTTCGCCGTCTTCACTGTCTACCACAGCAGCTGTGTTTATAGGTGGCACTATAGTTTCAGATAGCTTTGTAATGATTTGCTTGGAGTTCATGTCTTCTTTTACAATATTACCCATGACTTCGTTCACTTGACTTGTTTCATAGGTTGCAGTTGGCTTTTCTATAGAACTGAAACTCTCAGACTTCATTTCTGTTTCATTATCACCTTCAACAACACTCTCTTGGGGAATCACTTGTGATGCTGTATGCCCTGTCTCATATTTAGCCGACGCAGGTACTTCTGTTTTAGGTAAGTAACTTATTTCAGGAGTAGCATCTAAAAGAAGAGACTGTGAACGAGTTGGAGGATGGCTTGGTTCAAGTTCAATTACATCAACAGTGTGATTAATCAAACTGTCTTGACTGGGACTACTTAAGTCACCAAAAACAACACTTTCAGCTTCCCTTTCCGTACTTTTACTGTCCAATTCTCCACTTGGAAGTGGCAATACTGAAGCATCTGCTGATTGTACAGGATATAGTAATGGTGGTTGAGCTGTAATGTAATCTTTGTGTTTACTCAAAGAAGTTCTACTGCGTTGACGATAAAAGGCAACTCTGACTGAACACCATTTATATAAATATTCTGAAAGACTTGAAATACAACAAATTGTGGTCAGTTCACTGCAAAATATTTGCGTCTCTGATTCGAACCAGGGTGATAATTCATCCTCCTGTTCACCGCTACCCAGCAGGGTCACTGTGGATGGGCTGGTCTCCTCCTCTTCCTCCTGAACTAGCTGTACAATTGGACTTTCTTTGGAGGCATCCAGTGCTGATGATTCAATGTCATGTTCATGTCCATCAGTGATCACAGACCTAGAAATATAGATCCTAATTACAAACAACTTCAGCTAGAAATCAAGTTAAAATTATGCTTAAAGAAAATCAAAATATACAAAAGGAAGACTAGAGATATAGAATAAACTCAAAGTATATTTTTGGATAAAATTTTTTTCCTTTGAATAATTTCTCACTATATAAATTCTTTTTTAAAAATATTTCATTGATTTATTTCCTTTTGTTGCCCTGGTTTTATTGTTGTAGTTATTGTTATTGATGTCATCATTATTGGATAGGACAGAGAGAAATGGAGAGAGGAAGGGAAGACAGAGAAGGGGAGAGAAAGTTAGACACCTGCAGACCTGCTTCACCACTTGTGAAGAGACTCCCCTGCAGGTGGGGAGCCAGGGGCTCAAACCGGGATCCTTAGGCAGGTCCTTGGTCCTTGTGCTTTGCGCCACCTGCGCTTAACCCGGTGCGCTGCCGCCTGACTCCCTCTTACTGTATAAATTCTATTCTGAAATGGTAACAAAGCCATCTAGTGAGTATGAGAAGACTCATATATAGTACTTACTGTGACAAACTTGCTTTTCTTTAATCTACAACTATTAAAAATTTGTTTGGTTGTAAATACTTTTTAAAAATTATTTATTTATTTATTTCCTTTTGTTGCCCTTGTTTTATGTTGTTATTGATGTCATTGTTGGACAGGACAGAGAGAAATTGAGAGGGGAGGGGAAGACAGAGAGGAGGAGAGAAAGATAAGACACCTGCACCTGCAGACCTGCTTCACGGCCTGTGAAGCGACTGCCCTGCAAGTGGGGAGCCAGGGGCCTGAACCAGGATCCTTATGCCTGAACTGGGATCCTTATGCCAGTTATTGAGCTTTGTGCCACGTGCACTTAATCTGATCTGCCTGTTGTATGTTTCATTTTGGTTTGGTCTCCTTCCCCCCCACCTCTGAGAGAACTGGTTTGGCCCTTGCTAGTTTCGTGCCCCTATTTCTCCCTGCCCCCTATGCTACGTAGTTCCAGAGTTCTTGGCGGCCGCCTTGAGGGGATGCAGGACAGATCTGTGTGGTGATTAGTTTAAGGGTCTCTCTCTGCCACCAGAGCAGAAAGACAGAAAAGCATGTTTGCCTGATCGTGAATAAAGCCTTTCTGACCAGCCGTGTGTCTCTGGTCATCTCTGTCTACCGCCACGAATCTAGCCCAGCCTGCTGGAGCTCCGGAACCTTAACAACAACTGCCCGACTCCCCTAGTACTTTTACTTAATGAATTTCATCCCATACTCTTTCCTCTCATAAATACTCCCCAAATCTTTACTAGTCTCATCACTACTTGTATAAGAAACTAAGCTACTCAGTGGCTCTAATTCCTGAGCTGAAGGTAGAATCCAGGATTCTTAATAATTATGAATTCACTTTGTGTTTGAATATTGTTTTCAAAAGGTAGCCAGATTTCTCAAAGATTTTTCTTCTCTGATGATGAATTCCTATATGACAGTAAACACACACAAGCACATATTCATTTATTTTAGAGAAAAGAAACATTTCCCTTACCCCCAAAATAATACTGTCGACTAACTCTACATTATTTAAATTCAAATACTTAACCACTTTAATAAAAATTCTGATTAATAATGTCATCAATCCAACTCCATCTTCAGGCTGTAGAATATGTATATAGGGTGTGTGGAGGGTGTGAAGTTGGTAGGAACAGTACTATAAATTATAATGCCTGTGGTTCCTTCCAAGATAAAGACTGAACTTCCAGTTGTGGCCTTTATAGAAAAAAAACTACAATCTTAGAGAATGAGTACCAAAAAGAGGTATTTTCATATGCAAATTCTACACTGAAAAAGTACAAAAATCGGAAAATGTTTTCAAATAATATCACAACAGCAAAGATAGGAATTAAGTAAACTATCTAAAAGTTGGACTTTTATTCTGTTGACACTCAAAGAGTTACTGGATCAAAGCATAATTGGGGAATGCTTTCCTAAGTAGATGATATGTCAGTTTATATATCCTCTAATAATATTTCTTACATATTTGTGTTATATCAGTTATAAATTACCAGATAAACTATAGCAGTAAAAAAAAAAAAGACTAATGTCTGAAGAGGAGGGATATATACTACCTAATCATTCAATTAGAATGTGAACACTAAGAATTTGCTGTGTTCCAAATATTTCAGGGCACCCTAATTCCAGAAATACCTAGCTTTCCCAGCATAGCACAGCTTTACAATTACAGGTCTTTAAGATTTTTCCTCAAATTTTTATCTGCACAGTTTGGTCAATTATTTGTAAGGAGAAAAAGATTCAGTATTGTGAATAATAAAGTAACACATCTTAGCAAGGTGACAAACAATTGGTCTAGAATGAAATGTAAAAAGAAGCCACTCAGATATCTTAAGTGGCTCTGGACTGTCCACCTCAGATTGGGAGGTTTTTATAGATAGTCATTTCACATACATATTACAAGTATGTATTTACTGGGACACTTAGTTCTCCATTCTAATACAATGCTAAAATCACAACAGAACTTACTCAGGTGCTGGAACAGGACTCGAGGCAGGAGCTGACTCAGACATTTTTGGTGCAGTTGTGGCAATGGCATTCTCAGATTTAGTTTTATTTCCTATTTTAAGAAAGATGCCCATACTGAGTTTAACTTCAAGAGCTATACCATGAAAATATTTCATTGTAATAATTAAAGACATGTAATTATGAATTTTATATAGTCATATATAACTAATATGACTTTAAGACACCTGGGTTATTAATAAGAATGACAAGAGCTAAGTGGGTCACTTTAAGTTTGCACAAGAACCTAAGTACTTTTTTTAAACATACAAAAGTGTTTTTTTCATTTTGAGAATAATATCCTTTTTGACATTCTGTAAGGAAAAAACATCTTTCTAAAATCAAGTAAAAGAAAAGCATATTTGATGTACCACTGAGCATCAAAACCTCAGTAAAGAGATCAGAGATAAAGTCATTACTTCTACTTAGTGAAGAGTCAAAATACAAATGCATGAATTATATAGGCAGTGACCTATTATTTAATAAAAAAAGAAAAGTGTGAAATTCAAGGAAGCATTGAATAACAGAAGACTGCTAAATTCTTTTGGATTATTTTTATATCTCTATATGAAAAATCAAATTGTTTATCTTATTGATTTTCCTAACTAGATAAGAGCCCTGGAATCTCGGATATTCAAAAGACCCATAAAATGATTAGGTACCTTCTGTCAGGTCTTCAGTTTTTGCTCCCAGAATATTAGCGGCAATATTCACCATATTTAGAATGGCATCTAAAACAAAATTCAATCAGAGAAAAATACTGATACACCTATAATTGTCATATAATTTAGTATCAGGCCATTTCTAGTAGCCTTTTGTATTATTTGGACTAATAGCTTTTTTGACCTTACTATGTAAGTCTAATATAGGAAACAAACTTTAGTAAAATTGTATAAAGCATAAATCTGAATTTTTCTATTTAGAAGGATTTCGAAATGTAAATACACTCTTAAAATAAAGCTTTTTATCAAAAAACACTGTCTCTGGCACATTAAAGGATATTCAAGTATAACTCAGCATAGTCTGTAGTGGGACAGGGAAGAAATACAATGAACAGTATTCTTATCTTACAGAAAGGCCTTTTTTTTTTCCCCCTTCCCTTTAACAAGCGTCTATAGTTTAAAACTAAAACAAAGCAAGAAAAAAGCTTAAAGAAACAAGTTTTTCCTGAATGAAGTGATAGCCACAAGTAAAAAATAAAATTGGAAATTATCCAGAAGACAGCAAATTTTGTTATTTTTCAATTATGAATATATACTACCTACTAGTAATATGGTTAAATCCCAAGTTGATACTGCATAGAATCAATTGTTTACGAATTAATAGCATTTTATGGATAATAAATCATACAAACTCTTATAATTGCATGGATATAGACATGGGGCAAATCAATGTACTCAAGTCATAAAACGTTTAAGTGTCATAGAAAAAACAATCTGCATACTTGCTAGTTTTGCCTTTTTTCCAAAGATGCTATCTGAATGATGAATAACATGGGACATAACATGAGCACCACAGAACTGCAAAATTCCATAAAAAAAAAAAAAAGCACAAGCTGTTTCCCTGTGCTTATTCCTTGTGCAAAAAATATGATGCTTATTTCACGAGAAAATGACTTTCACTTCTAATATAACCTCTAAAATTCCACTGTAAGTCATTTCCCTACTATCAGGGACTTCTATTATAATGCTAACAAAAGTGACACTTGACTAAACAGAACTTGGACTGGAGTTGGTGTATTGCACCAAAGTAAAAGACTCTGGGATGGGTGAGGGAGGAGAGTCCTGGAACAGGATGGCAGAGGACCTAGTGGGGGTTGTATTATTGTGTGGAAAACTGAGAAATGTTATGCATGTACAAATTATTGTATTTACTGTTGACTGTAAAACATTAATCCCCCAATAAAGAAAATTTTTTTAAAGTGACACTTTAAACCTTATCAGTTATTACTATTTTAAGTTCCCTTTGCTAAAACACAACATATAATATTGCTAAATCCAAGGAATATAGCAAATGCAGTCTCTCTCTCTCCTTTTAGGAAAGCAATATTGTGAATTCTGATTACTCTTACTTTGCATCCAAACACATAATAGTCTATAACAGTGGCAATCTGGTCATGTAGAGCCTTCAGAATTAACTAAGGTAATACTTCGGAATACAGTGCCAAATTAGATTCCTGTCTTTGAGTTCTCTTAAGACTAGTCAACACTCAAGTTTGAGATAGACAATTAACAGTGAAATTTTCCTAGGGCCCATTTCATACTCAGTCTCTAACAATCTAATGGCTCTCTTTGATACAGGAAACAAATCACTTATGCCATAATACAATACAGAACGACAAAAACTACTGTCCTCCCTGTGATTCTTCTACTTCTGAAATATACCCATCTATCTTTTCCCCCTTCTTCTAGGACCTTAAGATATATACACTTTCAGGGTCAGCAAGGCAACTCACTTGGGAAGGCACACCTGTTTTTCCATGCTCACTACCCAGGTAGGTACAAGTCACTGATCCCACAGCACTGGGGAAGGCTGTCATGCTATGCTGAGGGCAACCCTTTATCCAAAACAATGTTGGCCTGGAGAAGTGGCACCCCAGGAATAACATATATATTCATACATTCATAAAAAAATACTTTGACTTGATCAAAAGAACACAAAAAAATCATGTTATCTTAAACTTACACAGTTTTTAACTGATTAGATGATTCTAATAAAATGTAAGGGAAAAAAGTAAGGGAAAAAAGGCAGACTAAAAAAAAAAAATCAACCTAGGTGTTCAAATAATAGATGAATGGCTAAGAAAGCTGTGGTATATATACACGATGGAATACGACTCAGCTATTAAGAATAATGAAGTCACCTTCATCATCTCATCTTGGATGAAGCTTGAAGGAATCATATTAAGCAAGATAAGCCAGAAAGAGAAGGATGAATGTGGGATAATCTCACACATGGGCATAACTTGAGAAACAAGAACAGAAAGGTGAGATACAAAGTAGAATAGATTATTGCTGTAAGGCAAAAGTTTCTCCCTCCTTTTCTATTTAAGTAAATCATGTGATACCAAGAATGCCTAAGTATGTGATAAGCTTGCTCTCTGACAATCATGTCCCACTGGAAGCAATTACTTTGGTGACATACTTAAGTTTTCTATAATCACCAACTACTCAATAGCTAAAAGAAAAATAGTTTTTATTAATAATAAAGCTACAAAATTCTACCTTATAAATTCTATGTAAACATAATAAATGAGGTTCAAAAATTGGACAGTTTAAGCTCATCTACTGGACTGCCCAAAACGTCACGAAGCATTTTTACATAGAAAAAAATGGCAGGGGGCTGGGCGGCAGTGCAGCGGGTTGAGCACACGTAGTGCAAGCTTAAGGACCGGCATATGGATCCCGGTTCCAGTCCCCAGCTCCCTACATGCAGGGGGTGAAAGCAGGTCTGCAGGTGTCTGCAGGTGTTTGTCTTTCTCTCCCCTTCTCTGTCTTCCCCTCCTCTCTCCATTTCTCTCTGTCTTATCCAACAATGACAACAATAACAATACTAACAACAACAACAAAAAAGAACAAGGGCAACAAAGGGGAAAAAATAGCCTCCAGGAGCAGTGAATTTGTAGCGCAGGCACAGAGTCCCAGTGACAAATCTGGAGGTAAAATGTAGGAAAAAAATGCCACAACTTTTTCAACAACCCAACAGAAAGTAAGGATGATTATAGTCAAATTTAGACATTCAAGTGCCAAAGGCTCTATGATCAAAATCCTTAATGTTATGCACCACCTTGTGGCAGCTAAGCTCAAAAACAGCCATGAACTCTACAGAGAAAAAAAAAATAATAAGGCAGCAGTGTTAGGTGATCACGGCTATGTGCTTCATGACATCAAAATCCATTCATTCATATCTTACTCATTCTCTTGTCCTGAAAATTCAAGAGATAAAGAACTTTTTAAAATACAGCTGTTCTGTTTGTTTTGGTACTGTATTTTTTTATTAGTGATTCAACACTGTTTCATAAAATGGTAAGATTTCAGTGGTATACTTTCACATCTACACATGATGTATATAAGTTACCACACCTTCCTCTAAAGTTCTGCTCTCTCTATCCCACCCATAAACACCATAGCTCTCACCAAGTCTAGAGACAGTGTGTATATCTCATTTGTTCTAACCATCTCTATTATAAAGACGAACTAGACCATCCAGCAATTATCCTACACCTTTTATATTACTTAACATAATCACATGGGATGGAGATCTTCTTAAACCCAATTTTAATCTTTGACTCAATTGATATCCTCCCACCATCTTGTTTCATTATGCAAACTCTTTCAATACCTACAACACTGGACAGTAAACACACTGCCCTTCCCTAATACTTAAAAAGAAAAATTAATGGTGTGTTATCAAGAAGCACACCTTTAGTAAGAAAGATTGAAAAATCATGATCTAAAGAAGACTGTTTAAATAATACATTGGCTAAAGAAGTGATTTATAAATAAGAAAATATTCTCCAATGAACTATAGCTAGGTTTCCTAAGAAGACAGAAAAAGAAAACAAATATGTCAGCAGGGCTTTCCTTACCTAAGACTAGGATATGGCATTAATTTCCTAAGATGAACCCTTCTTTCCAGAGGTTTCTAGAAACATGATACCTTCAGTCTGGGGTTATTTTTTTTTTACCTCATAAGATAATAATGCTTTTAGCCCAGCTTTTTCAGAACCAGAAAAAGAAAAAAAAAAGAGAGAGATATCTTTCAGTCTAGGGTTATTTTTTATTTCATAAAATAAATGCTTTTATCCCATTTTTCCAGCATCACTGAGCTATCAGAATGGTGACTCTTCCATACTCCCAGAGGGATAAAAACTAAGAACTCTTTCAATGGAGGGGAGGGTATATGGAACTCTGCTGGTGGGGATGGTATGGAATCGTACCACTTTTATATGACAATCTTGTCAATCATTATTAATTCACTAATAAAATAAATTAAAAATGGTGACTCTTAGATATTATAGAAATTTTGACAATTTCAAAGATACAAACATTAATATACTATCCAGAGATAAAAAATAGCATCATTTTCTCATAAAAAAAAAACTATCTCATAGTAGTGAATGAGGCACTTTAGTATCATTAAATCAATTACATAGTTAAGAATTCTGCTTAAAAATAGTTAAAAAGTCAGTTAACTAGCAACAGAGTAAAAAAATATGTAACAAAGTTAAATGTTACATAGAAGAACTCTCCTTAGGCAGCTATTTTGAACTCTTTTTTTTTTTTTCCTTAAAAAATATACAACAGGGAGTCCAGCGGTAGCACAGTGGGTTAAGCACAGGTGGAGCAAAGTGCAAGGACCAGAGTAAGGATCCTGGTTCAAGCCCAAGGCTCCACACCTGCAGGGGGTCACTTCACAAGCGGTGAAGCAGGTCTGCAGGTGTTTGTTTTTCTCTCCCCCTGTCTTCCCCTCCTCTATTTCTCTCTGTCCTATTCAACAACAACGACACCAATAACAACAAGGGCAACAAAAGGGAATAAATAAATTATATATGTGTATATATATATATATATATACATATATATATGTGTATATATATACACACAATGAGTCTACAATGAAGAGAAGAAGAAAAAAAATAGAAAAGAAAAATGACTTGTAACTCCATATACTATGTCTCTACAAAATATTCACCTACATAAATATACTACTGTTTATCTGTGGGATTATGAGATTAGAATTCAAGCAATTCAACTCACTGAGCACAGGGGTATTTTACTTAGATTTACCTTTATTAAATTATTAATCTTAAAAAAGGCACTCTTCCAGAAAGTTTTTATTCTGCAAGCATAACAAAAAATAACAAACATTCAAATATACCTACCAGTATTCCGGCAGTAAAAATAAAATTATCTGTTAGTTGAGGATGGTCTTTCCATAAGTCTCCTTAGCTAGCTGCCAGAGTTAGAGTCTAGGTTATAATGATGGAAACTAAACTGCTAGTATCTTAATCACTGTTTCTTTAGTTTATAAAAAGTACATTACTAGTACTGTTACTACATGTGAATCACTATTACAGATAAAGCCAGTCTCATTTTTTGGTAATTAGGAAACTAACCATATCCACATATTAAAGAAAGCTCATTTGTGAAAAATTCACTGGTACAATCCACCTCCAAAATTACTATCCAAATTTCTCTCCCATCTAGTATGAGCGGCTAGGTACTCCAACACATATGGTGAAGGACTTCTTTAATAACTCTCCCTTCAAGTAAATTCATAGTCTTCTCTCCATTCTAAGGAATTTACCTAAAAATGTATTTACTTAGGCCATGCTTCTATTTTTTCTCATAATTCTTTTCATCTACTTTTTATATTTTATTTCCATAGAAACACTTTTGAGGAACCCTCCTGAACTGCTGGTGGGAATATAAATTGGTCCAACCTCTGTGGAGAACAATCTGGAGAACTCTCAGAAGGCAAGAAATGGACCTATCCTATGATCCTGCAATTCTTCTCCTGGGGATATATCCTAAAGAACCAAACACACCCATCCAAAAAGATCTGTGTACACATGTTCTTAGCAGCACAATTTGTAATAGTCAAAACCTGGAAGCAACCCAGGTGTCCAACAACAGATGAGTGTCTTAGCAAGTTGTGGTATATATACACAATGGAATACTACTCAGCTATAAAAAATGGTGACTTCACTGTTTTCAGTTGATCTTGGATGGACCTTGAAAAATTCATGTTAAGTGAAATAAGTCAGAAACAGAAGGATGAATATGAGATGATCTCACTCTCAGGCAGAAGTTGAAAAACAAGATCAAAAGAGAATACACAAGTAGAACCTAAACTGGAATTGACGTAATGCGCCAAAGTAAAAGACTCTAGGGTGGGTGGATGGGGAGAATACATGTCCAAAAAATGATGACAGAGGACCTAGTGGGGGTTGTACTGTTATATGGAAAACTGAGAAATGTTATGCATGTACAAACTATTGTATTTACTATCAAATGTAAAACATTAATTTCCCAATAAAGAAAAAAAAATTTGAAAAGCCAGTATCTGAATTCAATTCAAAATTTGACATTAAATATATGATAAAACAATACCTAATAAAATCTCTACATGTCAGGGAAAAAGTTGAAAAGATCTTAATACAGTCTGGGAGAGAGAGAGAGATCAGTAAAAACCTAAAATACTTACTTGTAGCAGATCCCAGGAGATTTTTTGAGGACTTGTCCTCTCCAGTATTGTAATCTAGTGGATAATCTATATAAAGAGAGAAGGAAGGTAATTGTACTGAATATTATCTCCAATAGTGTGTTTAAAAGCCCAAGCTGGGGCTGAGTAGTGGTGTATTTAGTAGCTATCCACAAGGACGCAGCAGGATTTAATAAGCCACTGGTTCCCATCTGCAAGGGAGGAAGCTTCATTAGTTCCCATATGCAGGGGAAGAAGCTTCATGAGTGAAGTAGTTCTGCAGGTATCTCTCTTTCTCCCTTTCTCTCACTCCTTCCCCCTTAATTTCTCTCAATCCTATCAAATCAAAACAATAAAAGAATTTTCTTAAAAAGTTTAAGCTATGATCCATCACTGAATGGCATCTGACATTTAAAATTTTATATTCACTATATAAAAACATCTAAAACATGTTTAAAAATGAGACCACAAGTCATTAATCAAAAAGAAATAAACCAAGGAAACTCTATTGCTTACTAAAATTTTATAAGACTTTTATTCACTTTTCAATATACTTCACCAACTTCTAATAAGCCTCATTTCGCTTATAAAACAATTATGGAAGCTGGGGAGATAGCATAATAGTTATGCAAAGAGACTTTCATGCCTGAGGCTCCAAGGTCCCAGGTTCAATCCCCAGCACCACCATAAGCAGAGATGAGCGATACTCTGGCTAAAAAATAAAATTAAAAAAAAAATTCTTAAGATATCTTAAAACAAAACCTTGAATGGCTGGGGACATGACTTAATTGGCAGAGTACAGGACTTCTGTACCTGAGGATCTTGATTCTGTTGTCTCTGGAGCCACAGGTACCAGAGTGGTCTCAGGTTTCTCTGCCACCACCACCCACATGCCCCTTCCTCTCTCTCTCTCTCTCTTAATTCTTCCCTTCTCTATCTCTTAAGAAATAAGTAAGTCTTAAGAAAAAGTCAAACAACTTTCTATACCTACAGTCTCTTAAGGCATTTATTTGTTTATTTTACCAGAGTACTAAGCAGCTCTGGTTTATGGAAGTGAGGGGGACTGAACCTGGGACTTCAGAGACTCAGGCATGAGAGTCTCTGCATAAACATTATACTATCTCTGCCCCACCAAATTTTTAAGAGTTTTTCTAAAATCAATGAGCATGCTCTAAGGCTCAAGCCAATCAAAGAAATCAGTACTCAATTCTGTAATTTCAGTTTCCTTCCACATGTATGTAATAGGGTTTGGATTAGGCAAAGGGACATACACTTTAATTTCTAACACTGAGGTGTTGAGAAAATGGGTTTCAGTCATAAGCAACTGATTAACTCAATTTACAAAACAAAATCAAGTTAAGAAAAAAGTCAGCTATTAAAAATGAATAAAGAATGAAAAAAGGGGCCAGGTGATGGCACACCTGGTTAAGCGTTCACTTTACAGTGCACAGGACTTGGGTTAGAGTACCTGGTCTCTCCCCCTGCAGGGGAAGAATCTTCAGGAGTGGTGAAGCAGGTCTGCAGGTGTCTCTCTGTCTCTTTCCCTCTCTATCTCCCCCCTTCTCCTCTCAATTTCACTGCCTCTGTCGAATAATAAATCAATAAAAATATTTTTAAAATAAATATTTTTTTAAAAGAATGAAAAAAAAAAAAAAGACTGAAGTCTCACACAACCAGGTGGCCAAAGAAATGGTGCAGTGAATAAAGCACTGGACTCCAGGCATGGGGTCTCAAATTTGATCCTAGGCAACTCATATTCCAGAGTGATGTTCTGGCTCTCTGT
Organism: Erinaceus europaeus; assembly: GCF_950295315.1. Classification (NCBI taxonomy): domain Eukaryota; kingdom Metazoa; phylum Chordata; class Mammalia; order Eulipotyphla; family Erinaceidae; genus Erinaceus; species Erinaceus europaeus. The sequence continues at coordinate 50,894,307 of NC_080170.1, read as the reverse complement.
CTCATGAATAAACAGACATCTGAAAAATAAAGACAGCTGGCACATGATTTATTTGTTTGTATTTTTTATCAGAGCACCACTCAACTCTGGCTATATTGATGGTGCAGGGGATTATATCTTAGGACCTCTTGCACATGAGACTTTGAGTGTCGTCGCCTTGCTATCTCTCCTCAGCCCCCACCATAATGATATTTAATGACTGACTTACCCATTATTGTAGATTTCAAAAAGCAAAACAACATACACAATAGTCACCTGTCTTAAAGACACTTACCATAGTCCTCATCAAATAGTTCCTGACGCTCTGACTGATACTGGGAATCTGCAATTTCTTCATATTCCTCCACCATGCTAGTGCCAAACACCCTACAGAAATAGCAACCTCAATAAAAACTTTCCAAACACAACACAACGGAGTTGCTAAGATTTATCTTCTCACAATAAATGGGCAAATTTTGAGGATCACTAGCTTTTAGACTCTGAAATGACTATTCCTTTCACCACTGTCATTCATTTTCCACTAAAATGTAATATATTTAAGATATTTAAAAGTACAGTGATGGGCGGGGGTAGATAGCATAATGGTTATGCAAAGAGACTCTCATGCCTGAGGCTCCAAAGTCCCAGGTTCAATCCCCTGCACCACCATAAGCCAGAGCTGAACAGTGCTCTGGTAATAAATAAATAAAAATATAAATACAGTGACCAAATCTTTTCTAGCAAAACAGCAAACAAGATAAACTAAATACATAAAAAGGGCCATTTTTCTTAACAGAGGAAATTCTGACATTGTTTATGAATGTAAAGTTTTACAGTTTATATTTCTATGGTATTAGTTTAACATAAAAATATCTACCTTAAATATATTAGTATTTTTGTATATTATCTCTATCTCTTAAAAATCACTTAGTAAGCACATTTTAATCTGCATTACCTTATAAGACTTAATGGACAAAAGTGCTCTGATCCAAAATGTGATACCAACTCCACCTAGAGAATAAAATGCACATCAATGGAAATCTAGCACACTGCCTGTGTGACTATCTAGCAATTCAGTTTTATTTTTCCACTGTCACATTCCTAAACAATTTTCTTAATTTTCCAAAATCAGTATTTGTGAAGTTTTGCTTTCTGCCATGCAGGTATAATATGCCATGCCTTGTTATTCAACATTGCGAAAGAGAAGATTGCTAACCTTTATGTATTTGATGAACATCTGAAGCAAGAGAAAGGAAAAGAAAAAGAAATCAGTTCCAAAGTCTAGATTACATGCCATAAGCAACATTTAATATTTGCAAATTATAATGTATAATCAAGGTACAGAAAGAAATGTACTATGATGGGTAACATTGTAGTACTCTTATTTCTTAGCAAAAAATCTAGGCATATGATTTAAATTTTTACTATCATTACTAGAATATATAGTCTAATATAATGAATTAACTTTAGGTTACTGAGTTTAATAACCTAAATTCATTGCTGCTGCTTTATCTTGAATTACTTTAAATACAGCATGGTAAGTATATCTCTTCATTTATACATTGTATCACATACCTAAGCCTATTGATAAAATTATCAACTAGCATAATATAAAATGATGTTTACTGGTGTCTATTCTATTATAATACTAGATACTAATTGCTTTAGGGAAAGCATGAAATTTTGGTATGCAAGTTATTTCAGACATAACTTACATAAACAGGAGATATATATTCACTCTACTTTTAGAATATAAGCAGTTAAAAAGTGGTTTTATATATAAATTTGGGTTTCTTTTTGGAGAAAAAAATACAGGTAAATTTATATAACATATCATTATAAAGTGAGAACTGAAAGTGACTTGTCCTGCTTTTAGGTTTAATTTTACCAAAAATTATGCTTTAGAAAACTAATTATAAAAGTCAAGTGGTAGCACTTTTGATTAAAGCACACGGTTGCAATGCAAAAGGACCCAGGTTAAAGCCCCTGCTTGCCACAAGTGAAGTATTGCTGCAGGTGTTTCTTTGTCTCTTTCCTTCCCTGTCTCCACTTTTTAACCTATCCTATCAAGTACATTAATAAAAGGAAAATATAAAAACTAATCATCAAAATGTGCTAAAGCCTCTGACCATAAAAAAAGCAAAGTAGGAAGTTTTATATGACACCTTTTATAGCACCAATGTTATTTCATTATTTACATAGTTGGTATAAAGAAATGATTACTGGAGTTTTTCTATTTTGTAACATGTGAACTCTCTTAGTTGAAACCGAATATAATTTTATCACCTGCTAAATAATTCTTAACATTTTCCCTCATAACGTAAGAAACTGTGCTAAATAAACAGGTCACTGAATACTGTTTGCATATTCATTTTTAAAATGAACTGAAAATGCAGCTTCATTCTTTGCATACTGTTGAACTATTAACTGAGAACATCAACCTTATTTAAAACTAGAATTCACTTTATTTATACTGAGACTAAGAATACTACAAGTTTACCCACTTAAAAAAGCCAATTTAATACATGCATAAAAAAAGACACAGTAAAATCCCAGAAGACAATTAGGTAGCTCTGTATTTTCAGATTTGGAGAAGGAAAGATAGGAATTAAAATTGCTATCATTCTGAAAGGTCATTATTATTACAATAGTGATACTTTAAGGTATATATTATTTTAAGAAAAAAGGGAAGGAAGAGTATGAAGTTCCTATAGTCTGTCTAAATCCAATTTAAGAGTTATAATAATCCTACCTTGGTAAATAATACTAATTCCATATTGACAGAGGAAACATCAGGAAAACTGAATTAAATTTTATCTGAAACTGGTATTTGGGTATAGGCTATTACACTACACAAAATGAAAGGTAAGAGCTATGATAGTGACAAGTAATTATATACTAAAACTGAATGACCTAAGAATCAAATCTAATAAGGTAAGAAATATCTGCTTTTGGGGCTGGGTGGTGATGCACCTGGTTGAGCGCACACATTACAATGCGTAAGGACCCAGGCTCAAGCCCCTGGTCCCCCACCTGTAGGGGGAAAGTGGTGAAGCAGAGCTGCAGGTGTCTCTGTCTCTCACCCCCTCTATCCTTCCCTTCCCTCTCGATTTCTGACTGTATCCAATAAATAAATAGAGATAAATATATATATAATATATATAAGTAAATATATATATAAACATATATATATATATTTGCTTTAACAACTGTTGGTATGCTTCTAAATTCTGCTTATAAGACCTTCTGTTTTGATCATCACATAAGGTTCACTTGTATTACTTACCATGTGGTCTATTTACATAGTCGCTGTTTTACCTGCCTGCAGGGTATTGGTTTAATCCCCACTGGTTGGATGGAAGCTTTCTATGTTCTGTTTGGGCTCTTTTTTTGCTCTGCCCCCTCTCCTAATCATTTCCTTTCCCTTGCTACTTCCGGTGAAGAGATGCATAAAAGGCAATGTATCTGATTAATAAACGAGATACTGCTTCCCAGCTCAGCCATGAGTCCCTGGTCGGCTGTCTCCCGCCTGTGAAGCTAGACCGGCAAATGGCGCCAGAACAGGGATTGGCATATGGCGCCCAACCAATGTGGAACCTAACCCGCCCATCCCCCAGATAAGTAAACTTGGCTACCCATCTGCCATGGGTTGCCTTTCTACTTATGAAGAGGTTTCCCAAAGCTTCTACTCTTTCTTCATGAGCCAGTTTCTCTGTCTCTGGAACATTTTGCTCTGGGCCACAAACAGCTTCAGAGAATAATAATGATTTGGGTTGTAAAATGGAAACAGAATACTATGATGATGGCATTTTATATAAAGACTTAAAATTAAGAGTCATAATATAATAATCTTATCAGTTATGAATATCAAATAAGTGTCATAGGTTTTCAGTTATACCTTTTGTCTCATAAAACAATATATCCAAGTAAGAATTGAAATATTAAATTAATAAAGCTAAGAATAAATTGTTTAAATGAATACTACAGCAAATTTCCTCGTAATTTTCCTGACTTTTAAACAGATGGAATGAGGTATAAGGTATGAAATTATCAAGTATGCCTTCATGAACAAACACAGTTCTTTACATAGAAGCCTTACCTTCACATATTTTGCGTACATCTGTTCATCTAAAGGGAAACTCTGGACATTCCTCTCATCTCTCCCATGGAAAGTACCTAGCTTAATCCATTTATTGGTAGGGTATCTAGAAAATATAAATATTATTTTTAAAAGACCATGAACTACATACTGAGAGATTATATTACATCCTCAAATCATATGCTGTGTTGTTAAGTATTTTTGTTCTCCTCTGAGTGAACATTCACTTAAGACAGTTAAAATATAAGTTAAACACTGAGATGGAAGATATACTTTTCTTTTCTAAGTTCTTTATGGAAAAAGAAGAAGGAGGAGGAAGAGGTAGAGGGGAAGAAGAAGAAGAGAGTGGGGGGAGAAGGAGGAGAAGATCACAAAGAATCAAAGAGAAGGAAATCAAGAAGCAAAAAATAGTACAAGGACCTCTTCCAGGAGCTTGAGAGGTTTTAACCAGAAAATACTCAAGGGACTGCTTTTGATGGAGATATTTTTTCAAATATTAGGAGTGTGTGATGATACAAAATGTAATTTAAAGTACTGGTGGAACAAGAAAGAGAAAACCCTTTACCATGTATTTCATAAATTTTACATAGCTGTCCATCTTTCATCTTTCAACTTTCAAGAGGAAAACCACATATATTCTCACACACACACACACACACACACACACATACACACACACACACCTGCTTACTACAGCAGCTAAAGAATCCATCCAAGTAACATACTCTCTTATTTAAAAAGATACATTTTATGTTAGACTTGGCTATGTCTTTTTGACATATAAAAACATTATAGTTTAGAGAAAAGTAAGTGATCTGCACAAGGTTAATGAGAGAAAAATGGGGGAACAATATGGAAAGCTCTTAGTGACCAGCAGAATACTTAAATAATAGATTCCTACATAGTATATCCTGAACATTCAAAATGTATTGATATACTAAACATACATCTTCACTGGGAGGAAATTTCAAGTACTCTTTACAAATGATGTATTTGAAAAACAAGAGGATAGTCTTATAAGTTAGGACTAAGTTTTTTGCAGAATGAAAGAGCACATAAAGCATGAAAAGAAGTTATTATGGTGCTAAAAATTTCCTACATTATGTCATGAACAATAACTATGCTAAAGTATACTTTAATAATAATACACTTCACTATGCAAAATACTCATGTATATCTTTAATAAGTTATAACTTTAAAAAACATGTGAAAGCAATAAAAAACACAATAACTACAAGTGAGAATTCTTAAAATTACAAAGTGTATCTTGAGGGGGTCAGGTAATGGCACACTCAGTTGAACACACATGTTACTCTGCATAGGGACCCAGGAACAAGCCCTGGTCTCCATCTGCAGGGGAGAAGCTTTGCTAGTGATGATGCAGTGCTGTAGGTGTCACTCTTCTTCTCTCCCTCTGTATCTCCCCCTTCCCTCTCAGTTTCTCTTTCTCTACTCAGTGAAAATGAGTAAATAAATACAATTTTAAACAATTAAAAAAAAATCTGTATTTTGAAGGCCAAGCAGTGGTGCATCCAGTTAAGCACATTTACAACCATGTGCAAGGACCTTGGTTTGAGCCCACGATCCCAACCTGCAGTAGAGACACTTCATGAGCACTGAAGCAGGTCTGCAGGTCTTTCTTTCTCCTTCTCTACCTCCTCCTCCCCTCTCAATTTCTTTCTGTCCTAACAATAATAATAAAAAGGGGGTGGGGGGAATGGCCACTAGGAGTGCTGGATTTGTTGTGCTGGCACGGAGCCCCAGCAGTAACCTTACTGGCAGTTTAAAAAAAAAAAAAAAAAGGTATTTTAGTTTTCTAACTCACAAGTCATGTGACCAGAGCATGTGATTTAACCTTTCCTAGTCTGTTTCCTCATCTTACAAGGAAATGATTATATGACATTATAAGTGCTATATTAGTCAATGAAAGTAAACTGACGTTCATTGTAATACAGTAAATAGTATTATTACTATTCTTAGAATAACTGAAGCTCTAAAAATGATTTATCTTTAAGTTATTTTTCTGGAGATGCAACAGAAACTATTTACCTGTCACTGATAGAAACCAGAAAATCTTTAGGAGTAGAAGAAAATAATTCATAATTTGCAATATCAAGCTGTTTTACTTGAATTGGTTCACAAAGTTCAATAACAAACCTTTGAAAAGAACATAAGACAATGATTCAGATAAGTCAATAAAAACTTCATATTAAACATGACATTAAAATGACCCCACCAATATGTCCTGGAGCTCCGCTCCCTCAGAGCCCTGCCCAACTAGAGAACGAGAGACACAGGCTGGGAGTATGGGTCAACCTGCCAACACCCATGTTCAGCAGGGAAGCAATTACAGAAGCCAGACCTTCCACCTTCTGCATCCAATAATGACCCTGGGTCCTTAATCCCAACAGGGTTAAAGAATAGGAAAGCTATCAGGGGAGGGGATGGGATACGGAGCTCTGGTGGTGGGAACTCTACCCCTCTTATCCTATGGTCTTGTCACTGTTTCCATTTTATAAATAAAATTTTTTTTAAAGTATCTACAAACAACATCATGTTACTTAAAAATATAAGGACTTACAGTCTTAATTATAATAAGTAGCCTTTAAATTTTTCCCATTCATATCATATCACCAAAGAAGAAATTATAAATAAAACAAGAAATTGATTTTTGTCCCTTAATATTTTTTTTTCCATTTTTGACTCAAAGGGTTATTGCTGGGGCCAGTGCCTACACTACAAATCCACTATCCTGGCAGCCATCTTTTCTCCACTGTTGTTGCTGCTGTTATTGTTGTTGGATAGGACAGAGAGAAATTGAGAGAGATGGGGAAGACAGAGGGGAGACAGAGCAGACCTGCCTCACTGCTTATGAAGCAAGCCCCCTGCAGGCAGGGAGGCTGTGGCTTGAACTGGGACCTTTGAGCTGGTCCTTGTGTTTCACACTATGCACTTAACCTGAGGCACTACTTCCCAGGCCCCGCTTCACTTACTTTTACCACAGCACTGCTCAGCTCTGATCTATGGTGGTTCAGGGGACTAAATGTGGGATATCAAAACCTTAGGTATGAAAAGTCTTTCTGTATGACCACTGTTATTTCCCTGGCCCCCTTAACATACTACACACACATACACACACACACTGTCATTACCAAGGTTTCATTGCTCCAGGTTGACATTTTCCAGACAGAAAGACACAGATACTGGGACCGGGTAGTGGCATACCTGGTTAAGCGCACATGTTGTAGTGCACAAGGACCCAGGTTCGAGCCCCTGGTCCCCACCTGCAGAAGGAAAGCTTTGCAAGTGGTGAAGCAGGGCTGCAGGTGTCTCTCTCTCTCCCTCTCTGTCTCCCCTACCCTCTCAATTTCTAACTGTCTCTATCCAATAAATAAAGATAAAAAAAATTTTTTAAAGAAAAAGAAAGAGATAGATACAGAGAGACAAAAACACCACAGCACCATAGCTTCCTCCAATGCAGTAGGGGCTGGACTCAAATCTGGGCCAAACTTCGCTTATCAGTAGAGAAAAGCACATTAAAATTACATGGATGTTCCACCTCCTACTAGTGAGAATGGCCTACATCAACAAAACAGGAAATGTTAAGTGCTGGTGATGATGTTGGTGGGAATGCAAAGTGGTACATTTGGAAAACTGTATGGAGTGTCCTTAAACAATAAAAATGGAAATATTTTATAATCTAGCAATAGCACTCCTAGGCATTTAATGAAAAGATATGAAAACACTAATTCAGAGTGACATATACACCCCCATGTTCATACCCGCATTATTCACAATAGCCAAAATGTAAAAGTAACCAAAATGTTCATTGACAGATACTAGATAAAGAAGTTATGGAACATCTACTCAACATAGTACTACTTAGCAATTAAAAAAAAAAAAGATGATATTGTCTCCTCTGTGACAAAATGAATAGAATTAGAGGTCATTATACTGAGTGAAGTAAGAAAGCGAAAGACAACTACTGGGTGATTTCACTCATTTGGGGACTGAACTGAACTTGTAAAAAAAAAAAAAAGTCAGTTTGCTTCTAAGACCTTAGGAGAAATATGGTGGTTATCCTGGGGGGTTAGGGGGTGGTGATAAAATGAACTTTGATGGTAAAATGGAATGGAACTATAATCTTATAAATCATCATAAAATGACTAAAAAAAAAAAAATCTGAACTGAGCATTGGTAAAATATGAGCACTATCCAGGCAAGACCACTTACTGTTTTTAAGAGGGTTTTTTTTTTTCATGTCAAAGTTCACTTTTAAGGAAGGTATGACTTCATTAAAAATAACTATAGTAGTACAAATTGACTAGTGTCAAGGGGAGTTTAACAACATGATAGTTTTTTAATTTTTTTCAAAAAGTTGTGTTGTTTGATCCGGGCTGGCTTCACGGACGGGTAACAGAGATGACCAGAGACACACGGCTGGGCTGAGAACGCAGTTTAATCTTTATTGACGAACGGGCAAATCACCACACCATGTGCTTTTCTCCATCATCCTCTCTCCGCCGCTGCTGCTGGGACTCTGCCCGTCCTTAGCATAGGGGGCGGGGAGAAAGCGGGGCACAAAACTAGCAAGGGGCAAACCAATTCTTCTCAGAGGTCAGGGAACATACCAACACAGCTGCTTCTGAGCAGTGAAATCAAGTAATAAAACTGTTGGCATATTGCACACTATTTTCCCCATAAGTCTATTTCCTTTCCTATACTTTAAGTTAGAGGTAGAATCAGAGCTAAACAATGAAATCTTTAGAGATTTCCTAGATTTTCTCAATTTTTCTCTGCCTTATCAAATAACATAAATAAAAATAAACAAAATATATATTTTTTAAATCAGTGAGGTCATGTCACTTCCTTATTAAAAACAATCATTACTCCCCCTCATGGTCACAAACTTCAGATAGTTTTAATAAGCTGAGTTGATTAAAGCATTTGACTTCTGCTAAACTAACCCCCCTACTTCAGCTCCCATCATTACTGTAACTGTACTGCTACTGTCATTAGTAAATAACTCCTTCAGGTAGTTTTTATTTAGTTGCCCAGAAGAAATATGCTCCTTTAGGAACTGTTCCCTTATTCTTATGATCCCTGAAAAACCTCTGCTTCCTTCACCTGCAACTTTGATGAATTTTTGCAGACTCCAGTCAGGAATTTTCTTGTCCAGAAAGCCCTCTCTCATGCTCTCTTACAGTTACTTATCATCTCTGTTATAGAGTATACTTTAGTAGCACTTTCTTTTTATATTATTTCCTACCAGCTTAACTATATCAGTGTTTTTGTGACCTCTTTAAAAAGAAAAGCAGGTTGAGTGCATGTGGTGCAAGGCACAAGGACCGGTGTAAGGATCCGGGTTCAAGCCCCCGGCTCCCCATTGCAGGGGGGTCGCTGCACAAATGGTGAAGCAGGTCTGCAGGTGTCTATCTTTCTCTCCCCCTCTAGATTTTTCTCTGTCCTATCCAACAACAACAGCAACAACAACAATAAACAACAAGGGCAAAAGGAAAAAAATAGCCTCTAGGAGCAGTGATTCATAGTGCAAACACTGAGCCCCAGAAATAACCCTGGAGGCAAAAAAAATAAAAATAAAAATAAAAGCGTTATAAAGAATATCTAAACTGTGGTCCGTGAGATGGCGCAATGATAGGGCTTTGGACTCTCAAGCATGAGGTCCTGAGTTTAATCCCCGGCAGCACATGTGGCAGAGTGATGTCTGGTTCTTTCTCTCTCTCCTCTTATCTTTCTCATTAGTAAATAAATAAAAATTTTTTAAAAAGAATACCTAAACTGAACACAATACATACATGTATAGAATGTGTACTATAAGAGGCCAGGTGGTGGCGCACCTAGTTAAGTGCACACAGTACAATGCTTAAGGTCCTAGGTTTGAGCCCCTGGTCCCCCGCCTGCAGGAGGGAAGTTTCACAAGTGGTAAAGCAGTGCTGTGAGTGTCTCTCGCTCTCTATCACCCCCACTCAATTTCTCTGTCTCTATCCAATAATAAAATAAGCAAAAATATTTTAAAAAATAGAATATGTTCTATTGAATTTTATACTACTTACCAAATTTTAGTGCTGCAAGGATTCAACATATAAAGATCCATGTTTTCTATAAGAATAGCAGATGTGCTCTATTTTAAGAAGAGAAGGGAATAAATTTGTTAAGAAAAACTATTTTTACTCTACAAATTTCTAGAACATCTGTACTATCAGATCTTGTGATATGCTTGAGTTTGAAACACTTATTTTTGGGGGAAAAATTACTAAGATGGCTAAAATGTACTGCATATGGCTGTAGAGTTAGATCCTAAATCAGTCTTGTAACAAAACATTCAGCATTAAATACCTATTATAATGGAAAAATGACTTCCCACTAGTTCGTTTCTAAAACTTCACACAGATTTTAAAAAGCTAAATACCATGTTGCATGTATTTCAGTAGGTTAACCGATAGAACTGTTGCACCTCCAGGGGCCTGGTGATGATGCACCTGGTTGAGTGCACATGTTACTATGCACAAGGACTTGGGTTTAAGGCCCTATTTCCCACATGCAGAGCGGGGAATCTTTGCAAGTGGTGAAGCAATGCTGCAGGCATTTCTTTCATTCCCCATTCCCTCTTGATTTTTGGCTGTCTCTATCCAATAAATAGATAGTTAATTAAAAAAAAAAAAAAACTGCTGCACCTTCAAATGATCTACCACTTATAGTAAAAAAAAAAAAAAATTACTATTAAGCCATGAGAGACATAAACAAAATTTAACTGCAAACAGCTGACTGAAAAAAATAATGAGAAAAGGTCCCATATTGTATGAGTCTAATTATATTACATTTTGGAAAAGACAAAACTATAAAGATAGAAAAATAAGATTAGTGTTTGTGAAGTTAGGGAAAGGGATGATGATCAAAGCATAGAGGATTTGGGGGGAAGTGAAAAATGCTTGCTGGTGAATGTCTATCATTCTGTTTTTTTCCAGACTCATACAGTATCTAAAATAGGCACACACTCTAATGTAAATAGCACATTTTGAGTGACAATGATTGTCCATCCACTGTAATAAACACACCATTCTGGTGAGGTTGATAATTGAGGAAACTGTTCCTAATGTGGGGCCAATGGGTATATGCAAACTTGTAATACTTTTCAGTTTTGCTGTGAACCTAAAACTACTCCAAAAAATGAAAGTCTTTAAAAGAAAAGGAGAAAAAGAAGGAAAAGGCCATGTACCAGTGTAACCAGGAATGAACTAAAAATATATCTTTCAGGGGGGCTAGGCAGTAGTGCAGCAGGTTAAGCGCAAATGGCACAAAGCATAAGGATCCCGGTTTGAGCCCCCAGTTCCCCACCTACAGGGGGGTCATTTCACAAGCGGTGAAGCACGTCTACAGGTGTCTTTCTCTCCCCCATCTTCCCCTCCTCTCATATATATATCTATCTACTGGCAGGATGCTACACTTATTAGTGACTTAGAGAAACAGCACATACCTTGGCTTCTGGATTAGCTGCCAAAATTTTGGCACCGCATTCTACAGAGGCATAATTATTTCGGTTTTTCTGAACTTTTTTTGAGGGATGCAGACCTCCATTAGAAGATGGATGCATTGACTGACCTGCAGACAAACCTTATTATAATTAATACATTATAATAAATGTATTTATGTTACAACTGAAAAATACCTCAGCAATACAAACATCTCAAAGCAACAAACTGCTATCAAGAGACCATGCATTAAACCTTTAGAAAATATTTTCGGGCAGAGCTAGAAGGAATTATGTTAAGTGAGCTAAGTCAGAAAGATAAAGATGAGTATGGGATGATCCCACTCATCAACAGAAGTTGAGTAAGAAGATCTGAAAGGGAAACTAAAAGCAGGACCTGACCAAATTGTAAGTAGGGCACCAAAGTAAAAACCCTGTGGTGAGGGGTAGACATGCAGCTTCCTGGGACAGTGGGGGGTGGGAGTGGGTGGGAGGGATGGGTCACAGTCTTTTGGTGGTGGGAATGGTGTTTATGTACACTCCTAGCAAAATGTAGACATATAAATCAGTAGTTAATTAATACAAGAGGAGGAAAATAAAGTGGATGTCTCGAAGTTTTTCAAAACACAAACTGAATCTTTTCAATATATAGGCTGTGTAATTGATATGCAGACTCTCTCAAAAGCCTAGACCAAGTAGATCAGAAGCAACCAATAGCACAGCTATATACAAGATACTGGGTACTGTACAGCAAACCATAACAAAAGGACTTTTCAAAGTTAACCCAATTAACAAATAATGTGATGATAACATTAACTATTGACTGTCTTTTTGAACCCTAAGACAGCAGGAACCTCACATCTCCACTATAGAACCTCTACTTCCCCCAGTCCTGGAACCCTTAGATAGGGCCCACTTTCCCGTATGCCTCTCCCAATCCATATCAAATAATATTGCATCTGCCGATCACAACCTACCCAACACGATTGCCACCTCAACATGCTTCACTTCAGATTGTGTCCAGAGACTGCACGTGTGGAATGACAACCCTTCAGCTTCATTACTCGGGTGAGACCTTTCCTTTCATAGTATACTCTAATTTCATCTCAGGTGGTTCACTTTCTAACAAAGTCCCATAACCTAGATATACACCAGTTTCTGTGAGAGAGAGCATATGTTCATACGTATCCATAAACTACTGCAAAATATATACCTGAAAGCAGAAGTACACTAGAGTTTGCAGTGAGTATCCCCCTAACACTTCCTCTCCACTATTCCAAGCTTTGGGTCCATGATTGCTCAAAAATTTGTTTGGCTTCGTATGTTAACTCTCTTTTCAGTCACCAGGTTCCAGATGCCACCAGGATGCTGGCCAGGCTTCCCTGGATTGAAGACCCCACCAATGTGTCCTGGAGCTCAGCTTCCCCAGAGACACACCTTACTATGGAAAGAGAGAGGCAGACTGGGAGTATGGACCGACCAGTCAACGCCCATGTTCAGCGGGGAAGCAATTACAGAAGCCAGACCTTCTACCTTCTGCAACCCACAAGGACCCTGGGTCCATGCTCCCAGAGGGATAGAGAATGGGAAAGCTATTAGGGGAGGGGGTAGGATATGGAGATTGGGTGGTGGGAATTGTGTGGAATTGTACCCCTCCTACCCTATGGTTTTGTTAATTAATCCTTTCTTAAATAAAAAAGAAAAAATAAAAAAATAAAACAAACACAAAATATATATATATATTTTCAGGGAACCAGGTGGTAGCGCAGCTGGTTAAGCGCACATGGCACCAAGTGCAAGGACCAGCGTAAAGATCCCAGTTCAAGTCTCTGGCTCCCCACCTGCAGGATGTTGCTTCACAGGCAGTGAAGCAGGTTTGCAGGTGTTTGTCTTTCTCTCCCCCTCTGTCTTCTCCTCCTCTCTCCATTTCTCTCTGTCCTATCCAACAATAATAGCTACAATAATAATAATAATAAATAAAAAGGGCAACAAAAAGGGAATAATAAATATTTTCAAAAAACATTTAAAGAAAATATTTTCAAAATTCATCAGAAGTTTAAAATAGCTCATCTCAATATCACACTGAAATTATTAACTACAAAAATCCACATTACTTGGTTTATCTCTAAGTAAAATAATTCACTAATGAAGCTTATCCAGAAGAGCCAAAAGCTTTCTGCTTATGCATTTTAAATACTATTCTTCAATCTCTAACTCTACTATTAAGAATTCTTAGCTCGGGGGAGTCGGGCTGTAGCGCAGCGGGTTAAGCGCAGGTGGCGCAAAGCACAAGGACCGGCATAAGGATCCCGGTTCGAACCCCGGCTCCCCACATGCAGGGGAGTCACTTCACAGGCGGTGAGGCAGGTCTGCAGGTGTCTTATCTTTCTCTCCTCCTCTCTGTCTTCCCCTCCTCTCTCCATTTCTCTCTGTCCTATCCAACAACGACAACAACAATAATAACTGCAACAATAAAACAACAAGGGCAACAAAAAGGAATAAATAAATATTAAAAAAAAAAGAATTATTAGCTCATAATCTACAAAACACAAGGAAAATGTAATACTTTAGTCCAACTACATTTATAGTTTGAGCTTAAAGATACAGATATTTCTGGGGGCCAGGCTAGGTGCACATAGTGAGAAGTGCAAGGACCGGCACAAGAATCTGAGTTCGAGACCCCGGCTCCCCACCTGCGGGGGGGGGGGGGAGTGTCACCTCACAAGCACTGAAGCAGGTCTGCAGGTGTCTATTTTTCTCTCTCCCTCTGCCTTCCCCTCTCTCTCAATTTCTCTCTGTCCTATCCAACAACAACAGCAGCAGCAACAACAGCAACAATGTAAAAAGGATGGGTGGCAGGAGCAGTGGATTTGTACAGTAGGCACTGAGGCCCAGCGATAACCTTGAAGAAAAAAAAAAAAAAAAAAAACCAGAAATTCCTGTGCCTCAATTTTCCTCTTACAAATTACTGAAAGAAAAATGAAAATGGGGAGTCTGGCAGTAGTGCAGCGGGTTAAGCGCATGTGGCGCAAAGCTCAAGGACTGGCCTAAAGATCCTGGTTTGAGCCCCCAGCTCCCCACCTGCAGGGATGTCGCTTCAGTGCAGTAAAGCAGGTCTGCAGGTCTATCCTTCTCTGACCCCTGTCTTCCCCTCCTCTCTCCATCTCTCTCTGTCCTATCTAATAATGATGACATCAATAACAACAACAACAATAAAAAAGGGCAAAAGGGAAAATAAATACATATAAAAATTTTTTTAAAAAAATGAAAATGATAAAAATCACTGCTTTACCTTCTGTATCTCATGTTCTTTAATTTATAAGAATTACTGTTCTGTTTATTTATCTTATAGCACTGGAGCCTTATACATATTCAATTCCATCACTCCCAGACTGGCTTTAAAATTCTTATTTTACACACACAGAGAGACACATCAATTGCATCTTAATAAAGTTTACTTTTAAGAAGCTCCTAACAACTTTTACCTGTTTTTATTATTATCTTTATTTATTGAATAGACAGCCAGAAATCAAAAGGGAAGGGGGGGGGTGATAGAGAGTGAGAGAGAAAGAGAGACACCTGTAGCCCTTCTTCACCACTTGTCAAGCTTTCCCCCTGCAGGTGGGAATCAGGTCTTGAACCTGGGTCCTTGTGCATTGTATGTAACATGTGCACTCAACCAGGTGTTCCACCACCCGGCCCCAAGAACTTATACTTTATTTTACCAATTACAAAGAGAAAAACAGGGGCCAGGCAGTGGCACAAGAGAAAAACATATTTCAACCAGTTACTTAAAAAAAAAAATTCTTACTTTTCTCTTTTTCTACTTCCATAACTTTCTTCTTCCATTCATCAAATGTTGGTATATCTTCTGGATCTTTAGGACTTCCTACTGATGTAGGGTCAATTTCTCCTGGTTTTGTAAAATCAGAACTCTGAGGAAAATGCCAAAAATAAACTTATTTCAGCTCTCTAAGAAAAAAAAACTCAGATTATAAAAGTAAACGTAACTGTCAAATTGAAATCTAATTTTAGAATGATGGCTCACGTTACTGAGTTAAACTTACATCCTAAAGATACTTAAATTTGGTAGTTATATAACTTTTCTATGTAGCTCTCTTAGTAAGTTGCTTAAATAAAGCCTTTATATATCTAGTCTTAGACAGCTGACAGTGGGAGAAAAAATCCATTTAATTAAAACAAAACAATGTTTATACTTGGACAATTTTTTAAAAAAAATTTTAATATTTATTTTATTTATTCCCTTTTGTTGTCCTTGTTGTTTTATTGTTGTAGTTATTATTGTTGTTGTCGTTGTTGGATAGGACAGAGAGAAATGGAGAAAGGTGGGGAGACAGAGAGGGGGAGAGAAAGATAGACACCTGCAGACCTGCTTCACCACCTGTGAAGCGACTCCCCTGCAGGTGGGGAGCCGGGGTTCGAACCGGGATCCTTATGCCGGTCTTTGTGCTTTGCGCCACCTGTGCTTAGCCCGCTGTGCTACCGCCTGTTATATTTTAACAGTATACTGGCAATAATACCATGAATAATACTTGTTCTTGGGAGCACAACTCTTGCCTCAGTCCTATATTCACTACTAACAAATCAATCCCTGATGTTGTGGCAAGTATGGGTAGCAAATTACTTTGACTAACTAGCTTGTAACAAAAAAAAAAAAAAAATACGCTGTACCACAAAGTCCAGGCAAAGAAAATTAAACTCCTACCTCATTTTTTAAATTATCTGATGCATTCAAAGCAGATTTTGTATCGCTGCCACTCTGTTCACTTGCTGAAACTTTGGATTCAAATTCTGATTTTGTTACCTTTCCTTTGCCATGTGAGGATGACACATTTTCTATATGCTGCTGAACAAGGCTATTTGAAACCAAAAGACATATATGAACAAATTTAACTACATTCAATCCAAATTCTTATAATTATCATGTCTAAGGAAAAGAAAACACAAAGAGATTAGTTTTCTCTCAGTCATCAAGTGGAATTAAGCACATACTAAAATTCATTAAAATGTGACAGGGTTGCTACTATTACATAATCATACGAGGGCAAACAACCATCCACACCCACCTTTCTGGTGCATTGATGAAGGAAGGCTGGTCAACTGGTGCATTTGTATCAAGGGCCCCACCAGCATCACAATCGGTTTCAGATTGTTCAGTTTCACTTGACTTGGCTATAGGAATAGTACCAGATTTTTCTATTTCACTAAAAATTGAAACAAAAAAGAATCTGGCAATTTAATGGATTAAATGTAATTTTGAAAGATACTAGTCATCTCCAAAACAAAATTTAAGTCAGAAAAATATTTTACAGTTAGACAAACTATTTTCAAAAATTATTTTAAACCATGTAAAGTTAACTGTTGACTATTGATCTGTATTCTTCTACATAATTACTAAATTTTAAAATATAAAGTTAATATTTTTTGCTTTATTATTTTTTATTCCCTTTTGTTGCCCTTGTTTCATTGTTGTAGTTATTATTGTTATTGTTATTGATGTTGTTGGATAGGACAGAGAGAAATGGAGAAAAGGAGGAGAAGACAGAGGGGAGAGAATGATAGACACCTGCAGACCTGCTTCAACGCCTGTGAAGCAACCCCTCTGCAGGTGGGGAGCTAGGGGCTCGAACCCAGATCCTTACACCAGTCCTTGCGCTCTGCACCACCTGCACTTAATCCGCTGTTACTGCCCGACTCCCAAAGCCTAATATTTTATGCTATCAAGAATATAATTTATTCTGAAAGCATCTTTTTTTAAATTTCTTTACTGTGGGGTTAATGTTTTACAGTCAACAGTAAATATAATAGTTTGTACATGCATAACATTTCTCATTTTTCCACACAACAATACAACCCCCCTAGGTCCTCTGCCATCCTGTTCCAGGACCTGAACTCCCCCTCCCTGAATCTGAATGCATCTTATCTAGTATTTCATTTGTTAATATAATCTATCAGCATCAGAACTGCTGCCTATAGCACCAAAACTGTCTATTACAAAATACAAAAGTTAAGACAGTTTTCAAATTTCCTTTAAAAACACATATACCCTAATAAATTCCCCTAAATCACTTCCATTTCACTACGTAAGTATGTAAGTTCAAGATAACAGTAAAATTACATGAAATGTCCAAAGATGTGATTTCTAGCCTTAAATTCTTTCCAGAATAAGTATTTAATATTTTTTTAATTAATACTACCATTATTTCTATACACATTTCTGTTCCCTTGTACCTTACTAGAACAAATACCTAAATTATAACTGTAATATCTCTGTGTGCAACTCCTTCTACCAAGGTCCTTATGTTCTTGAGGAAAATAGGGATTTAAAAAAATGCTTGCATGACCTCACTAATGCATCCTGGAACCCTACCTCTCCTGAGCCCTACCCCACGGGGGAAAAATAAAAACAGGCTGCGGTTATGGATCAACCTGCTAACATCCATGTCCAGCAGAGAAGCAATTTCAGAAGCTAGAATGTTAATTCACCTTCTGCACCTCAAAAAGAATTTTGGTTCATATTCCCAAGTGGGAGAAATGTTAGGGGAAGATGACTAGAGGGCTCTGAAACCCAAGTCCATCGGGACCTGGAGAGAGAGGAAGGGAAAAAGAAAGACATTCAGAAGTAGTAATCAGTGTAGGTGTGAATTAGAGAGGAAGAGAATACAGGACTATACAAAAAAAAAAAAAAAAAGGCAAAAATATAGGCAGGCAGGCAGACAGATAGACAGCTATAGAAATAATAACCCATATCTGTGACCTTGGGAGAACCACTGCAGTTTCCAAAGGAGGAAATGGAGAAACGAACTCTGGTGGTGAGAAGGTATAGAATTGTACTCCTGTTACCTTGTAATTTTGTAAACCTATTTTAAATCAATAATAAATACTATTAAAAAATGCTTCTGATAGAGGAGCCAGGTATGGCATATCTGGTAAAGTATATAACCTGAGAACCTGAGTCGAAGTCCTAGTCCTCACCTGTAAGGGGTAAGCTTCGCAAGCACTGGAGCAGTACTGGAAGTATCTTATTGTTTCTCACTCTCTCTCCATCTCTCTCTTTACCAAAAAGAAAGAAAATAAACAAAAAACAGGTTATCAAGAATGGCAGAGCTGTGCAGGCACTGAGCACCAGTGATAACCTTGTTTTTGTTTTTAAATTATCTTTATTTGTTGGATGGGGAGACAGTCAGAAATCAAGAGAAGAGGAGATAAGAGAGGGAGAGACAGAGAGACACCTATAGCACTATTTCACCACTTACAAAGCTTTCACCCTGTAGGTGGGGACCAGGGGCTCAAATCTGGGTCCTTGTGGGCTGTAATATGTATGCTCAAGCACGTATGCCACCACCCGGCCCCCCTATAATAACTTTGATGACAAAATAAATACTGTGCTGAGGGACCGAGCAGTAGCATACCCAGTTGAATATAATGTTACCATGTGTAAGGACCTGGATTCAAGCCCTCAAGCCCTGACTGCAGGGGAAAAGCTTCACAAGTATTTGAAACAGTGCTGCAGGTGTCTCTCTTCCACTGTACCTCCCTTTGCCCTCTCACTTTTGATCTCTATTTACAGTATGTAAACATATAGATAGATAGATATAGATATAGATATAGAGATAGAGATATAGATAGATATCCTCCAGGGTCATTGCTGGGGCTCTGTGCCTGCACCAAAATCCACTGCTCCTGCTCCTGGGGGCTGTTTTTTCCGTTTTGTTGCCCTTATTTTATTGTTGTTGTGGGTATTATTGTTGTTGTTATTGATGTCATTCTTTGTTGGACAAGACAGAAAGAAATCGAGAGAGGAAGGGAAGACAGAGAGAAGGAAAGATAGACACCTGAAGACCTGCTTCACCACTTGTAAAGTGACCCCCCTGCAGGTGGAAGCTCAAACCGGCATCCTTATGCCGGTCCTTGCACTTTGCGCCATGTGCACTTAACCCACCACACTACCAAACGGCCCCCAAATAAATATATATTTTTAATGCTTGTGGTGAAAAAAAATTTTGTAATAAAAAGTAAATGATATTAACTAGCAATATATTCTTACTCTGTGCTGTACGTTGTTCAATGTTTTTATCTAGTTTTTAACCCACTTGATAATGGAAATGTCTAATGTAGTAATAAAGTAAGACAACTTTCTTGTGTGTTGCTTGATAGGGCCTAGGGGAATATACAGCAGACTTTTTCTTTTTTGCCTTCAAGGCTTTGTGCTGACACTACAAGGCCACAGCTCCTGGTGGCCATTTTTTCCTTTTCTTATTTTTTTTTTCATTTTATCGGATAGGACAGAGAGAAAATTGAGAGAGGAAGGGGAGATAGAGAAGAGAGAAAGATAGACACCTGCACACAGGCTTCACTGCTTCTGAAGCGTCCCCACTGTAGTGGGGGAATGGGGGCTGGAACCCAGATCCTTGCACAAGGTACTATGTTAGCTTAACCAGGTGTACCACCACCTGGCCCCTAAATTTTCTAAATAAAGAAACTCAAACTGTTGGTATGCTTCTAGTTCTGCTTCTGGGATCTAGTTCTGCTTCTGTTACATTGCTTGACATTGTGGTCTATTTACATGGTCTTTTCTGTTACACTGGTTTGGTCTCACTACCCCCATCTCCGGGAGATTTGGTTTAGCCCTTGCTAGTTTCGCGCTTCCTCCTTCTCCCCGCCCCCTACCCTACGTACTTCCTGAGTTCCTGACACTGCCACAGGAGGAGAAAGATGCAGGACAGATCTGTGCAGTGATTAGGTGTTGGACTGTTTGCCTGCTCGTGAATAAAGATAAGAAACTGCATTCTCAGCTCAGCCATGTGTTTCTGGTCATCTGTTACCTGCCCGTGAAGCCAGCCAGATGAAAACAACATATGGCACTACAACGTGGGGCCTGACCTGCGCATCCCCCAGATAAGTGAAGACTTTGGCTACCTATCCACTATGGGCTGCTTTTCTGCTTGTGAAGAGGTTTCCAAAGGCCTCTGCCCTTTCTTCATGAGACTGTTTCTGTGTTTCTGGAACATTTCTCTCCGTGCCACACTCTGGTTTCTGCCTGCTGCCCACCCGCAGGAGCCAGCTCGCCGCCGCGTGGCACAGAGTGTTGGGCGTGGGCTCCCTCCACGCTGCTCAGCCACTGGGAGCAGGGCAGCAGGCATGGCAGGCAGGGCTGCAGCCTATCCTGGTTGCCACCCTGGGGCATCTCGGCCCGTGCCTTCTGCATGGCGGCCCGCCCGCCCTCCTGCTATGAAGTCTGGGCAGATCCCGGACCACCTGGAGACCGCGGGCTCCCTGCCGGGACTGGGCACCCTGGCCAAGATCCCCAGCTCGGCTCTGAAGGCAGAGAAGCTAGAATACGCAGAGATTCCTGCAGAGATCGCAACCTGCAATTCCTTGAGCTGAAGTTGTACAAGAAGCCACCGCTGGACAATACACACCCCGAACAACTAAGACAGCATAGATCTAAACTCGTGTTTAAAATGACGTCTTCAAACTAAAGTTTTTCTCCTTGTGTATTGAAGACCATGTTTATGTGTGTGTTTAAAGTTTGGTAAACATTAACTTTAAGGTTAGAAATGTAACTTTAAGGCTACATTCTTACCAGGCAAAGTTAAATGAAAAAGGTTTTCAACATAGTTCTCATAAAGGTAAAATTAACCTAACATTTAAAGTCTGAGGTAAAAATAAGTTAAAAATCAATATATTTTAACTAAGTTGGTCTAAAAAACCTGTGCACACCTAGGGTGTGTCTCCATCTTGAATGGGTGTAACAAAAGGTTAAATAAGACGTTATTGATATGTAAAGCTCTCAAATACCTTCTCAATTAGAAACGGTAGATTCCACAATGGCTATGCTATGATTCTCATGCCTGAGGCTCTAGCAGTAGTTCTTTGACTTACCACATTTTAGATTGGTTAGGAGCCTTAAAATGAAACGAGAAAGACCTTCCAAATTTATAAAGATACTTAAACCAATTATAATCATCGAGTTATCTATTGTGGTAAACTTCTAACCTGCTACAAGTTTTGTT
Organism: Erinaceus europaeus; assembly: GCF_950295315.1. NCBI lineage: Eukaryota > Metazoa > Chordata > Mammalia > Eulipotyphla > Erinaceidae > Erinaceus > Erinaceus europaeus. Next base: position 50,872,703 of record NC_080170.1, on the reverse strand, counting down.
TCATAAGTAAGTGAATTGCAGCTGTCAAGTTCTCTACAGAAAAGCGGAATTCCAGCAGCTGACCTTCCTCATACAACGTTCCACCCCCTGGCATTCTTCCGTGGACATCTGCTTTGAACAGGCACTTCTATCGGACTTACTGGTACACAACGCTACAGTGGATTTCCTTTATGCTGCTGGGTTTCTCAAAGACTGACTGCAGCCAGTTGCCTTGGGACTCTAGGCCATACACCCCCATGCTAGATAATGCCCACAGAGGCAGGAAACTCCCATCAAGGCAAAAAAAAAAAAAAAGCCCACAGAGGCAAGAAATGCCCCCCTCAGGCCTTCCCTTGGCAGCACACTGGTTCTTGTTGCTCGCTTACTTGTTCCTCCATGTTTGTGCCAGTTTCTTTTTTAAAAATGCCTGTATGATATAAGTTTCTGTTCATCCCACACTCCTGATACTATGTTCAATTAGTTAAAAAGAAAAGGGGGAATTGTTGGTATGCTTCTAGTTCTGCTTCTGTTACATTGCTTGACATTGTGGTCTATTTACATGGTCTTTTCTGTTACACTGGTTTGGTCTCACTACCCCCATCTCCGGGAGATTTGGTTTAGCCCTTGCTAGTTTCGCGCTTCCTCCTTCTCCCCGCCCCCTACCCTACGTACTTCCTGAGTTCCTGACACTGCCACAGGAGGAGAAAGATGCAGGACAGATCTGTGCAGTGATTAGGTGTTGGACTGTTTGCCTGCTCATGAATAAAGATAAGAAACTGCATTCTCAGCTCAGCCATGTGTTTCTGGTCATCTGTTACCCGCCCGTGAAGCCAGCCTGGCAAAAACAACAACACTCAAACTCTACACATTCTGAGTATTTATCCTAAGTTTGAGAAAGGTAACTCTGAAGACATAAGTATGAGTGAAATGCTGCAGTGATACTCAGCAAAAATAAACAATCTGAATTTTTGAGAAAATTATTTTCAAACCAGTAGAACCTCAGTTCATTTATATGATATAGAGATTTTGCTTGCAATCTAAACAGTTTTAATAAGTTGGGCAGCTAAGTAAATGTGTCACTATCTTACTCTAAAAAAATATTTTATCACTAGTGAGATTATTTTGTTTCCCTCTATAATTACTTACTCAAGTTTTGAGATAGGAGTGATCTCTGAGGTAGATGAGCTGGAATTATTTTCAATGTCTTCACTGTCCACAACTACACTAGAAGAATCTTTGTGAAGATCAACTGCAGGGAGTATCTCAATCACAGATGGACTTAGCTTTTTGGACTCTGTATTCTATTTTAAAGAAAAAAAGAAAGTCAGTTACAGAAAATGTAGAGATTTTTAAATTATCTCTTTAACTAAACAGGATTTTTAAAAAAGTGTCAGTCTGGGAAATGGTCAAGTGGCTAAAACTCTGGACTAGCATGTATGAAGTCTTCAGTTCGATCCATGGCATTGCATAAGACAGAGTGATGCTCTGGTTTCTTCTTCCCTTTTCTCATTAATGAATAAGTATTTTTAGTAGTATGCCTCAAAAGGGATATACAAAGTGAACATAAAAAGTGACATGAGGGAGTCAGGCGGTAGCGCAGTGGGTTAAGTGCACATGGCACAAAGCTCTAGGACTGGCATGAGGATCCTGGTTAGAGCCCCGGCTCCCCATCTGCAATGAAGTCGCTTCACAGGCAATGAAGCAGGTCTGTAGGTGTCTATCTTTCTCTCCCTCTCTCTGTCTTCCCCTCTCTCCATTTCATTCCATCCTATCTAACAACAACAATAACTACAGCAACAATAAAAAACAAGGGCAACAAAAGGGAAAATAAAAATTTTTAAAAAGTTATTAAAGCTATATGAATGTATTAACAGTGAACATACAAAGAATGTTCACTAAAAATGTACTTTTAAAAATCTCTTCTACTAGGAGCAAGTAGTGGCTCAGCTAGGTAGAGCACACATATCATATGTGAGGACCCAGATTCAAAATTATAGTCCCACTTACAGGAAGGTAGTTTCATAAGACGTGGAACAGTGCTGCAGATACTCTCCTTTTCTTTGTCTCACCCTTTCTATCTCTCTGTCTCTTACCCTCTATCAGAGAGAGAAAAAGAGGAAAAATAACCACTGGAAATAGTGTAGTTATAAAGGTACCAAGCTCCTATACCTGAGTAGAAAGAAATAAAAGAAAATCTCTTTCAAGCATTACCACATTAATACATTTCGTGTAAAATACAAAAGGCATTTCTTATGAAAAGTTCACATTAAAAAAAAAAAAAAGTTCACGTGTCCATGGTATTACACAAGATAAAGGAACTTGTCTTCTTCCCTATTTCAAACAACCTTTTACTAGAATTATTGTTAATGAATAAACAGAAATGCTACCTAAGTACACAAAACAATACAATACATATTATTGGCTCTAAGTTAAAGTTTAACGTGTATCACTAACAACCTTAAGTTATATACAAGTAACATTAAAAAGCAACACATGACTTTTACTGCTCCTTCATTTCTAAATGCCTAGGTCACTCATTTACCCATCCCAAATGAAATCTGAAATCTGTCTATTGTCTACTCAGAATTGAAAACCTTTCAACAGCAACTCTCCCACAACCAACTCTGAACAGAGTTAGCCATTCTGGGTGGTGGTGCACCTGGCTGAGTGCACATGGACACAGTTTCAAGCCCCAGATCCCCAACTACAGGGGGAAAGGTTTAGGAGCAATGAAGCAGTGCTGCAGGTGTCTCTCTTTCTCCCTCTTCCTTCTTAATCTCTGTCTCTATCCTAAAGTAAAATTAAAATATTAAGAATTCTTTTTCTATATTCTTCTACTGCGCCCTGTTCAAACCAGTTGCATGTTATTTTAAACAAACAGAAGTTTCTATCTTAAGTCATCGAGAGGAACATGCAGTATATTAAAGACTCAAAGGCAAAATAGCTTACTTGAATATGCTCAATGTAGTCATCTTTTAATTTACTTTCTTCTGGAAGAATAGGGACGTTTGAACCCACTTCCCCCAGTAATTCATCAACAGGTCCCCCTTTTTCATCCTATAATGGAACAAGAAACAAGACAAGCTGGTAAAATTGCTTTAAAATGAAGTTCTCAAACAGTATTAAAGACCATCTCTCTATGATTTATAGCCAAAACATCACCTTGTGTGCAATGGACTTAAATTGTTTTATTTTATTTACAAGTTTAGTGTCTATCTTCCTACATTTACCTCCCTGCCCTTACACTTAAAATGTGCACTTGAGGGGTGGGAGGGGGGACAAAAAAATGTGCACTGAGGCTAGGTAGGCAGTGGTGTACCTGGTTAAGTGCTCACATTACAGTGCACAAGGTCACAGGTTCAAGCCCCTGGTCCCTACATACAGAGGGAAAGCTTCATGAGTGATGAAGCAGAGCTGCAGGTGTCTCTCTGTCTCTGTTTCCCTCTCTATCCCCCCCTCCTCTCTCAATTTCTGTCTCTATCCAATAATAACAAATAAAAAAAAAGTGCACTGTATAAGTTCTTGAACTTCACTCAACTTACTTACCAGAGTACTGCTTAGTTCTGGATAGCAGTGGTGCTGGGATCAAACCCAGGCCCTCTAAGTATTATGTATTACCACTGTGATACTGCCCTGATGCACCCCTTTAAAATAATTATTTATGAGAGAACATTATTCTGACTGGGTATCAAACTTGAAACCCTTCTCATGCAAGTCCTATGCTCTATCCTACACCACCTCCCAGGCCTCGTATCCTAATAAGCACTTAGTCCTATCAACCAGCGCTATATGATAGGCGTGTATCAAAGACCCAAAGTATTTGATAGTTAAATGTACTTACAGCTTTTGCATAGCTCTTTCAATATTTCTAAGTCCAGATTTCAGATACTTTTATGCCTTGTAATGTATATTTTAGCTCTTAAGCTTCATCAAAGCAAAGCTTATATTCAACATTGTTTACTGAACTCAGTGCAGCACTTACTAAGAAACTAAATGTCTTGAGATTTTCCATCAAAAAAAGAGCTTAGATCTAAGTATCAGAGACTGAGTAAGATCATAAAATTATATTTTTCTGGAGAGATATTCAGCAAGTATTCAACATTTTAAATATTCCACCCCAGAAATATATACAATTCAAAAAATGTTAAATAATCCCTCTAAAGATCATTCAAAAAAAGGTACAAGGATGTGATTTTAAGTATGTGTTCATGCACACATACAAAAGTACATAAGAACATGTACACATACAGGTAAGAAACAGTGCAAAAACCTGTCACTAGAGAAATGTTTAATAAGAGGATATGATGGAATATAAGTATAGTCACTCAGGAGAAAAAAGCAACATAAAAGTGTGTCCAGAAGATATTATTGAGGAAGAAGGGAAACTCAAGTTGTAGAATCCTTGAAATATGACACTTCAATGATAATTAAAGTACAGATTTACATGTTAAATGATAGTGTATCTCATATGGAAAATAACCTGAATATTTTAATAAGAGATAGCAAATTGGAGGTGGAGGAGACAACACAGTGGTTATGCAAAATGACTTTCTTGCCTGAGACTCCAAAGTCCCAGGCTCAATCTCCCACACCAGCATAAACGAGAGATGAGCAATGTTCTGGTCATGCACGCATGAGCACATTATCTATCTATCTATCTATCTATCTACCTACCTATCTATCTGTCTTCCTCCCTACATTTCTGTCATTAAAGCAGATAAACATATATATGAAAGAACTGGCAAACTGGGGTCCCTCTGAGGAGGGGAAACGAGATATAATTACTATATAGTCAGTATAGATTACTTGTGTAATTTAAAGTCACTAAAGCCAAATCTAGCCAATATTTATCTTTTATCCTTCCTTTATAATGATAAAATAATAAATTATTTAGAGATGATTAAGTTGTTTGGACTCTGTCTATCCACTCATTCAGTTAAAAAAAAAAACTACCAGCAGGGCTGGCAAGACAGCTCACTTAGATAATGTGTGCACTTTGCCATGCATAGGACTCGGGTTAGAGTTGATTGCTACCTGTGTTTTTTTCTCTGTCTGTTTTTCTACCTGAAAAAGTCACCATAGAGCAGTGAAGACAAAATAAAAACAAGCTAGCAGCATAGCATATTCTCCCTATAATATTCCTTCCTAAAAGTTTTTCATTTATAAAACTTTTTTAAAAATTCAATCTTACTGGTTTACATTACTATAAAATCTTAGAAATACAGTTCCACACTTCATGTAAATCCAGGATTTCTTTAGAAACCCTCTTAACCATTTTAGAGTACTACTAAAAGTTACTAGAGGCTGGCAAAATACCTCATCCTGTTTTGCCATGGGTGTGACCCAGGTGTGCCCATCACCACTGCAGGAAGCTTCAGTCCTGTAGTATCTATATTTATATGCATGTCCCCTTCCTCCATCTGAAAAAGTCATCCCAGAGCAGTGAAGCCCAGAGGATTAAGTAAATAAATAAATATTAAAAAGAGAGCCTCTAGTTCTCAGTTCTTTAAACGGGCACTATTTTCTCTCTGAGCATGTTATGACATACCAAATATAAGCCATTATAAATATGTGAGAGCTTAACTTCTTAATTCCCTGAGAAACTACAAATCTCCACCAAGAACTCTGCCATGGTACTTTTAAAATTACTTTTATTCTGTTTTGAGGAAGTCTTAGAAAGTTGACACACAAATTACAATGTCAACTTTATGTGAGATACCTTTTTCTGGAATTGTACATCTTCATTTTCTAGTGCACAACTGTCATCTTGAGAGTAATAGGATGCAGCTGAAGAGCTCTCTTTACAACATACACGCCAACTGGGAAGCCTGTGAAAACCACCATCACCAACAACAAAAAAAAAAAAAAAAAAAGGAAAAAAGTGAAGTTAAGTCAATAAGTATTCCCTATGAACTTGAGGCAATAAACAGATGGTTCCTGTCCTTATAAACTTAATTTTTACAAAATGAAAATAAACACACACGTAAGGGGTTTTAATGCCCTGAGAAAGACAAAGTTATCAGTAAGTTCAAAGTAAGACAGGAAGGACTTCACAAAAGGAGTATCTGACAATTATATGAAACAGAAAGCTTTCATAGTACTAGAAGCCAATAATCTACGTAACTACCAAGTACTTGGGGATACCTGTAAAGCTACTTAAACTACTGCAAAAGGCAGAAGTAAAGCTTTCAAATTTTTGTAATTAGAAGAACTTATCAGTGATATAAAAATGAACGTAAACAGCACTCACACAATTGAACATTACTGTACATTAATACTTATCAGGTATAAAACTTCCAGAGAAAACAATTTTAAAAGTCTCTAGAAATGTATCAAAGAAATAACATATCACTGTTAGGACATTCAAAAGTGACTCAACATTTGTTTAGCATGCAAAAATATTTTTAAAAATTATTTTCTATATCTGAGGGCACTTCTATGGGACTAAACAGTCTGATTCCCTGCTATTTAAGCCACTTCTGGGAGTTGTAGTGCAGTGACACAGAATTACTAGGAGTTGTTTCCATGTTGTCTCATTCAGGTTTCTGGCACATATTCTAACCCTACTTCCACTCCCTAGATTCAAACTTGACTACAGTCCTACCATTCTTCTGGCTTCTGAGGGTAGAAACTAGATTTTCCTGAGAGCCACAAGCTAGCCTTGGTGGCACTTCTTTAAATTCTTACTCCTTCACTTACAACTCTAAACTGAAACTTAGCCATTAATATTTCTTCTCATAACTCACAATGCCTCTAGGGCAAAACTCACTGCTATGTTCTTAGCACCATGACCTACTGAGTTTTTACTTTGATAATGGGTTGGATCCGCTTTGATAAGAGTTTAGAAAGGGCGAAGTCCAAGTAATCAGAGAGATTGTAGTAGAAGACAGAATTGAACTGGGCAATAAAGGATTGCTTCTTAAGCATAAGTACAAGACAAATATACAGTGCAGAAAGACAGTGCTAACCAGACAGGGTAGTACTGTTAAAATAATGTCCTGCCCACACCACCCTAGAAAACAGGAGTTGGGATGTGTTCTAGGAAACAAGAAGTTGGGATATTTAGGAAACAAGGAGGTGGAAAAGTATTTTCAAGAAAGCATAAAAGTGTGCGTGTGTGTGTGTGTGTGTGTGGGAGGGTGTTGGGTTTAAATATCACTCCCTAAACTTTGAAAAAATAATAGGATTTCTGTTATGTACAGAGAGATTTGAGAAATAATTAGGAAATTTGGAAAACATTTTGATCAAGACTGGTAATAAAACAAGACCAAAGTATCACTAGACTTTCAGTGTCGTTGCTTCAAAAGCATCCTATTATTTTTTTCAATGAGTGTCTCACAAAACAGAAATTATAACTTTTTTTTTTTTGCCTCCAGGGTTATTGCTGGGGCTCGGTGTCTGCACTACAAATCCACTGTTCCTGGAGGTCATTTTTTTCCCTTTTGTTGCCCCTGTTTATCATTGTTGTTGTTACTATTATTGTTGTTATTGCTGTCATCATTATTGGATAGGACAGAGAGAAATCGAGAGAGGAGGGGAAGAACAGAGAGGGAGAGAAAGACACCTGAGGACCTGCTTCACAGTGAAGCAACCTCCCTGAAGATAGGGAGCCAGGGCTCTAATCTCGATCCTTACACTAGTCCTTGCACTTTGCACCATGTGCGCTTAACCCGCTGCACTACACTACTGCTCGGCCCCCAGTTTGTTTTGTTGTTGTTTTTTTTAACAACTCCTGGCTGACCTTTTTTCTTCCTTCTTAGAGAGACAGAGGGAGAGACACCACAGAACCAGAAACCAAACCCCACCCCTGACGCAAGTGCCCCCTGTGATGCCAGCACACCAATCTTGGTCTCTCACAGTAAGGGTTTTCTAACACTGCTCCTTTTCTATTGCTGGGTCACACTATACCCCTTTTTCCTCCAAGTTTTCAGTCTATTTGGCATGCTCAGTAAACTGAGTCAAATCAAATGCCAGTGTAGCTTAGTAGGAGAAAAAAATTCTATCTCCTAGAGCTTGTTTTGAATCAAACCCTTGAATAGTTTTAATCTTCTAATGTAGGTTTAGCCTTCAATTCTCTTAGCTTAAATATTCCACATATCAAAACCTATTAGAGGACTGTTTCACTAAATTGGCGTATAACTTCATGGCTCTAACATGGGGAAGTACATATTAAAAATGTGTATGTTCTGTTTTTATATCTTACCATTAGAAATTCAGCCAATACAGGTGGGGAAGACAGCATAATGGTTATGCAAACAGACTCTCATGCCTGAGGCTCCTAAATCCTATGTTCAATCCCCCGCACCACCATAAGCCAGAGTTAAGCATTGCTCTGGTATTTCAGTGTATGTGTGTGTGTGTGTCTCTCTCAAAAATAAAATTGAAAAAAAAAAAGAAAAAAGAAAAAGAAATTCAGCAAATACAACTCGTCTGTAAACCTGCTGGAAATACCCATGTACTAAACTCTCTTGAGAACAGCATATTTTAAGAAACCGCCTAAGATATAGTTAGTCTATAAAATTCAAGTCACAGTACCTTTGCTACCTTAATTTTCAATTTGAAATTATAAACATAGTTCCCCAACTACTGTTGCTGAGGACTTATTTTGATACAGTCTCCGCCCCCAGGTTTTTCTATGCCCCGCTAAATCCTAGAGTGCCCCCTTTCAATCAATCCTGGCTCCGCCCCCAGGTTTTTCTATGCCTCGCTAAATCCTAGAGTGCCCCCTTTCAACCAATCCTGGCCCTACACGTCACCCCTGGTTGTCGCCCAATAAAAAGCCCCCTCACCCCTCCCCTCTCTCTCTCTGGGCTCTCGGCTCTCCCTCTCTGAGGTCTCGCTCCCTGCTCTCCCCCCGTGGTCGGCCACTGCTGGCTGGCTCCACGTGGTCTGAACCAAACCTCCCCCCCCATCCTATAATAAAGATCTGTGTACCCCTTTGCTCTGGACGTCCGCTCTCTTCTCCGCGGTGCAGCCCGACACCAGACCACCTCAACAACATCTGGCGCCCATCGTGTTCCGTACCCACACCACGCCCGGCCTGAGGTCTCCGAAACCGCCCAGACACAGGTAAGTGGCATCCGCCCACTTCTGTGGCCCCGCGTTTCCCTCCACCATGGGAAATTTCTCGTTTTATGAGGAGGTGTCCCAGTCATTATCTCTTGACCTGGGACAGATTCCCGTTGTCATAAAAGGTTTAATTTTCGCTACCCCTTGGATTTTTTTAACTGTGGTCGCCACTTTCAAGATATGTAAAACATGGTATGCCATAAGGATAAGTGACCTTGAGGCTGAGGTACGAGAGTTAAATCACATATGCTTAAGACTTAGACATCCTAAGCGATCAGCAGCTAAACCCAAGAATTCCGTTCCCACAGACACGCACACGTGTTCGGACGCTCCTCCTCTGACCCCATCCCCTTCCGCCGTTCCGGTTTCAGCTCCGCCTGCGTTCCTGAACCCCGCCCCTTCCGTCCCGGTTTCAGCTTCCGTTTCAGCTCCGCCTGAGGCTTCTGCGTTCCTGAACCCTGCCCCTGCCGTCCCGGTTTCAGCTCCGCCTGCAGCTTCCGTTTTCCTGACCCCGCCCCTGGCCCCTGCTGCCGCGGTTTCAGCTCCGCCTGAGGCTTCCTCGTCCCTGACCCTGCCCCCTGCTGATACATCACCATTAAGGGACCTAGTGACTGAGATACGAGAGCTAAAGGATATTTTTTCAGCATTTAAGGATTTTAAACCATGTGCAGTCCACCCCGGGAGCTCCGTCCCCGTAGATATGCGTTTAGTCTCCCCTGCAGCCACTACAGCAGTTTCTACTGAACTTTCCACTTCTGTAGCTCCCTCTCCCGTGCCACCGGACCAAATCCACACATTCCCGGTAAACTTGGCCCCTTCTAAACAAAACCCTCAGCCGTGGCAGCCATATTCCTTGAAAGAACTTGGAACGCTCAGGCAAGCAGTCAGGGAGGACGGTATGCACTCTCCATGGACCAAGTCCGTTTTGAGAAGCTTTTACCAGCATTTAAATACACCACAAGACTGGAAAGAACTGGCTCGTGCTGCACTCCCAGACCCTCTCTATCTTCAGTGGCAGGCATGTTTCCGCGATGAGTGCTCTAGGCAATCGCAGGAAAATAGTAACAAACAGATAGAATGGAATTCTGATGCTTTGTTTGGAGCTGGAGCTTATGAATCTGGAGCTCAGCAGGCAGAAGCCAGGTTTCCAACTGGTTATTTTGAACAGGTACGCATCTGTGCAACACAAGCATGGGAAAGGGTGACCACACCTGATGTAGATCCATCAGCTCCCATTAACTCTTTTCACCAAGGCTCTGATGAGTCATTGGCGAGCTTCATCTCAAGGGTGAAGAGAAACTTAGAGAGAAAGGTTTATAATCCTGACGTCCGCACACTACTCCTGCGCTCTATTGTCTGGGAAGGCATGACACCACAATTCCGTCAGGTATGCCTTAATCTTAAACACCTACACCCAGATAATTGGATTCTAGCGACACAGGAACTTACATCAGGCAATTATGGGACACCCGCTACGACGCAGGTCTATGCAGTTGCCCCACGTAAGCAAAACGGGTCCTGCTTTCAGTGCGGTCGCCAAGGACATTGGCGTAACCAATGTCCTGATAAGTTGCGACCACGCCTCCAGTCAGGGAAACCACGCCTCCAGCCAGAGCAACCCCGCTTTCAGTCAGGGAGCCAGAGACCACGTACTGTTTGTCCAAAATGTCGTAAGGGGTTTCATTGGAAGAGAGATTGTTGGTCCCAATTTCATAAAGATGGTTCGCCCCTGAATGGTACAAATTCGGGGCCTGAGATTTTGTGGACCACTCCTGTTTTAGAACAAGGTCACCCTTCTATGACAGTAAAGATTGGCAATATTCCTTTTAAATTTTTGATTGACACGGGGGCAGCAAAGACGATTTTAAGGCAAGAAGAGGTTCCCCAAGATTGGGAACTCATCCCTGGACCCAGTTTACATGGAATAGGAGGGATGACAAGAGCATTTTGCACACGAGACTTGCTTATGTGGGAAGACCCAGAAGGTTCTACCGGACACTTCCGCCCTTTGGTAGCTAATATTAGCACCAACTTACTGGGCAGGGATCTTCTGGAATGTCTTAATGTTAGGATATCCACAGACGCCTCTGCAGAGCGTAAAACTCATTCCCGCGATACCAGGTCTATTCAGCACCCCCAATACTAAATGCCACTGTTCTTAGCCAAACACCCCGCTTAAGCTGGCTTTCTAATGAGCCTGTCTGGGTGGAACAGTGGCCTTTACCTAGGGATAAGCTAAAAATTTTAAAAGAGCTCATCCGAGAGCAGTTGTCCTTGGGACACATTCGTCATTCTCGAAGCCCATGGAATACTCCTGTCTTTGTGATTAAAAAGCGCTCGGGAAAATGGCGCCTCCTTCAAGATCTCCGTGCAGTAAATAAAACCATGCAGGTCTGGGGCTCCCCCCAAAGGGGTTTGCCTCTTGCTTCTGCAATTCCCACAGGAATTCCAATCATAGCTATTGATATACAAGATTGTTTTTTCTCTATCCCCTTGCATCCGCGAGATTGTAAACGTTTTGCCTTCTCTGTTCCGTCTATTAATAATGCCAGCCCCGCTGATAGATTTGAATGGGTGGTGCTGCCCCAGGGTATGGCCAATAGTCCTACAATTTGTCAGGAGGCTGTTAAATCTGCCCTTGTCCCATATATTCATAAGGGCCTTAATATTTTTCATTATACAGATGATATTTTAATATGGGGAAAATCAGATACAGATCTCTATGCCTTACGTGATTTTCTCATTCCTGCATTAAAGAAAAGCGGCCTTAATGTAGCCCCTGAGAAGATACAGCTAATCCCTCCAATATCCTTCCTAGGTTCAGAGATTTCTCTAACGCAAATTCGTCCCTTAAAACCTAATGTTACCTTCCCTTCTAACCTTACTCTTGCTTCTTTACAAAGTTTTCTAGGAAATTTAAATTGGCTTAGGCAGTATCTCTATCTGCCCACAAGCTGCCTCCAACCACTGTTTGACCTGTTGAAAGGAAACAAACAGCCCTCTTCAAAACGTAAGTTAACTCCTGAGGCCTCCTTGGCACTGGAAAGGGTTAACCAGGCCCTCCAGGACATGCACCTTGTTCGATTCTCCCCCTCCTCTCCGGTAAACCTTCTAATCTTCAACTCCACCCCCACAGTAGTAGGGGCACTGTGGCAAGACCATGGGGTTCTCAAATGGCTTCACACGCCAGTAGGAGGAGCTCCAAGACTCCTCACTGAGATAGATGCATTAGCATTCATGGTTCGCCAAGGGAGAAATAGGTCTGTGCAGGTCTTAGGGAAAGAACCGGATTTAATCATTCTGCCCTTTTCTCTCACAGATACAGAGTGGCTTATACGCCATCATTCCCGCTTTGCCATAAGCTTCGTGGGGTTTCCAGGACAAATAGATAACCATTTTCCTTCTAATAAATTGATAGCTTCTTTACCTCTTCTGCCTCTACTAGCACCTAAACTTTTCTCTCGGGATCCCATTCCCTCTGCTCCTACAATCTTTACTGATGGCGGAAAAAGGGGAGCTGCTGCCCTTATATATTACCCAGACAAACAATCTCCTAAACCTCTCTTTACTGAGCTTCCTGAGAATTCCCCTCAGTACAAAGAACTTTATGCTGTTTTTCTTGCACTAAAAGCTGTACCAGAATCCTTCAACCTTTTTTCTGACAGTGTGTATACTGTTAACTTACTTCCATGGCTTGCTCGTTCGTATGTGAAAATTGATGACAACCCACTTTCCCCTCTCTTGATTCAAATCGCCTCTATGCTCTGTTCTCGAACCCAACCACTGTATATTCAACACCTTCGTTCCCACAGCCCTCTTCCTGGTTCCCTGTCCGAAGGGAATGCCGCAGTTGACCGCCTTGCCTCCACAGGAACTTTCCCAGTCTCTGTCTCTGATCCTGCTAATTTTCACTCTCTAACCCATGTTAATCTTAAAGGCCTTCAAGCTCGATTCCCTGATGTTCCTGTACCACAGTTAAAACATATCCTTGCTACATGCTCTTCTTGTGCAAATCTCATAAAGACACCTGCTATCCAGACTCTTGGGGTTAACCCCCGAGGTTTAAAAGCTAATGCTATTTGGCAAATTGATGTCACCCACATACCAAACTTTGGCAAACAAAAATATGTGTTTGTCTCAATTGATACCTTTTCTAAATTTATGTGGGCTACAGCTCAGACAGGAGAAAGTGCTAAAAAGCTTGTAAGCCATATGCTCTCTTGTTTTGCCGTTATGGGGGTCCCATTACTTTTGAAAACAGACAATGCACCTATGTTTTCAAGCAAACAATTTAAAGATTTTTGTTCCCTCTGGAATATTACTCATACCACGGGCATTCCCTACAATCCACAGGGACAAGGCATTGTCGAGAGGGCCCATCAAACACTGAAGGCTCAACTAAATAAAGATAAAGGAGGAACATATCCCCCCCAATATCCAGCTAGCAAAAGCCTTAACTACGTTAAATCTCTTTAATATTTACAATAACTCAGCCTTACCCCCTATTATTCTTCACTGGCAAACACCATCTACCCTCCCATCTATTAAGGTGAAATGGAGAGACCCACTCGATAAAGTTTGGAAAGGGCCTGACCCATTATTGACCATGGGAAGGGGTTTCGCATGCATTTTCCCTCAAAATTTCTCTAAACCTGTCTGGGTTCCTGCCCGCCATGTCCGACAATACCCGCAGGATGGCGCTGTTATTCCTGAAGAACAAGAAATACTACAAGAGGACCAGATGCAGGATACATCCCAGGACCCGTAATACGACATGGCAGAACCTGCAAAGTCTGGCTCACAGAGACCTCTCTCCTACCCTTTCCCTGTATGTCTTATGTTATAACTGGCCAGTTGTTTTTGTGAGTGAGTGTGTTAAATGACAAAATTTTTTTTTCTTTTTTTTGCGTGACCCATCTGCTTGGAGTACTCTAAAAGGTTATTGGCCTTATATAAGAATGCTGGACGCAGCCAAAGTTTCTGGAGACGTCCAGAAACATTCCAAAAATTTTTTTCTTTCTCCCTCTTTTGAATTTTATATATAGTTTTGGTATATATGTAAGTGTTTAGTCTTAAACTGTGTGACTAATGACAGATTTAAAATTGTTTTTAAATAATGTGTTTTTATAACAAAAGTTCTTTTTCCTCCAGTTTGTTATAACTAAATGTTTATGGGTATGTCTCAAGTTTGGTAACACTAACTTAACGGTCAGAAGTGTAACCCTACAGCTACACTTTTACCAGACAAGGTAAAAATTAATTGTTAAGGTAACTTACTATTTAGGTAAAAGTCTAAATGTTCAACGTGACTATTCATTCCCAAAACTAAACTATATAAATTTTATATACAGTACACCTTTGAAGGGCCCCCAAAGGTGCCCTGTAAACTATCTTGTGGAAATTAATCCACAACAGATCTGGCATCAATCTGGCACTGTAAACGTTAAAATCATTGTCATGAATATGCGTTAACTCTCTAAGCAATTTGAGTCTGTTTAAAATACGTATTTTAGCTAAAATTGGTCTCAAGATCCTGCGGTAGAGGCTGCTACAGGAGGTAACATTAGATGACCTTTTAATAAATCATAAAGAGATTCTAAACCAATTATAATCATCGAGGTATCAACTATAACAAACCTATAACTTGTTACCAGTTCAAATTAACCACGAGAAGCAGATTGTGTTTCTTTCACAGGAATCCCGGAAAAACCATCTGAACCCCTGCACACCCTGACGTCACTCACTAGATGGCACGACTACCGTGGCACACCCCCCGAACCCCCGAAACCCTAGATGTCACTCAACATGATCTGAAGAACCTGATACACGAATTCCAAGGACAGAACTTTCTTCATGCCTGGTTACCGTTCCTGCTTCTGACCTGCTTGTTACATGTTGGCAGTTCCAGCTAGCTATCTACAAAAGAGCAACATTCCAGCGGCTGACCTCCCTCATGCAGCGTTGCATCCCCTGCCAATTCCTCCCCTAGCCATCTACTTCGGACTGAGACTTGTATCGGACTTTCTGACATACCCTATATACATTTTACACAATTTTGAAGCAGCTTATTTCCCTTCACGCTGCTGGGTTTTCATAGACTGATCCTGAGTAATTCATAGACTTTACAGACTGTTGCCTTGAGGACTATACAATGCCAAATAGCCCCTCTGTTTGGTGGGTCATGCCTCCCGCCTCCCCCTCATTATGTACCCTTGCCCTTTTCCCCACCCAAACAGGGAATGTTCCTTTACACACCAATCCTTCCCTTTACACCACACTGACTTTTACTTCTCCCCTTCGTGTCCCTTCCTATTTTGTTATGTCATTTAGGCTTATGCCCAAAAGGTTTCTGCCCCATGATAGTCTTTTATAGACTTTGTACATCTTATGCGATTACTAGATAGAAAGATAGAAAAGATGTAGAGATACTGTGAAGAGATGGTTGAGCAGGCTGCGCTTAAACCTATGACATGAGTCTCTCCAGGTAAGTCTCTCTCTCTAAAGAGGGGTTGAGCACAGGAGGACGTTTAAATCTCACAAGGTTGGCAGCCATTTAAGCCTTCCCTCCTTCACAGAAAATCCTACATCTTCCCACCTGAGCATGGCATTCCTCTAAAACATTTAAGCATGCTCCATTTTTCTTTACTGTGTCCATTTAGATATAAAGGGATAGGAGGAGATGTTGCTGAGGACTTATTCTGATGCAGTCTCCGCCCCCAGGTTTTTCTATGCCCCGCTAAATCCTAGAGTGCCCCCTTTCAACCAATCCTGGCCCTACACGTCACCCCTGGTTGTCGCCCAATAAAAAGCCCCCTCACCCCTCCCCTCTCTCTCTCTGGGCTCTCGGCTCTCCCTCTCTGAGGTCTCGCTCCCTGCTCTCCCCCCGTGGTCGGCCATTGCTGGCTGGCTCCACGTGGTCTGAACCAAACCTCCCCCCCCATCCTATAATAAAGATCTGTGTACCCCTTTGCTCTGGACGTCCGCTCTCTTCTCCGCGGTGCAGCCCGACACCAGACCACCTCAACAACAAACTACCAGGCTAACAGGTTGGGCATGCTACAACAAAAAGTAACACCTAAACAACAGAAAATGAAGCAACAAAAGTCGGTTGGAGCCAGATGTCAAGCCTTTAACATGAGAGTTTAATTGCTATCCTTTACACAGAAGGAAGCTTTTGAACTGTTTTAACAAGAAACCATCATAATCAGAGCTGTGTGTTAGTAAGATAAAGTGAGTAGCACTATGCAAAATAGATAAAGCATTAGTCATTAGCTTTTCTTTTTAATTGGGCATAAGTCTTCTGGCTGTATGAGAACTCAGTTACCAACTCTCCAAATACCTTCTATTTCCACTCCACAAAGTTTATCAATCAAGTCCCTTGGAAACAAAGGCCTTTTCTATGTTCAAGTTCCTCTAGGCTATCTGAGACATTATATATTACTGATCATTTAAATAATCCCCTTACACCTCACTACATTTTTTTTTTTTTTACTCTCCCTGGCACCTTTATGTGCCTACAGAATATGTGTTCAGTGAAATGACACATTTCACAAATCATTCCTACTATGAATTTAACTGAAGCCTAAATCATATTTGCAATGAAACCAGCATTACAAATGGGTTGTACTGAATAGTCCACTGTCTCCAAACTAATAAATACGTCTCCTTTCAAACCATTTGCAACTCTTTCATTTCTTTTTTAATATTCCAATTCTTCTAATCAGCCATGTTTTTAAAAATGTTTCTTTTCGGGGGTCCAGCGGTGTCGCAGTGGGTTAAGTGCACGTGGCACAAAGCGCAGGGACTGGCGTAAGGATCCCGGTTCGAGCCCCCAGCTCCCCACCTGCAGGGGAATCGCTTCACAGGTGGTAAAGCAGGTCTGCAGGTGTCTATCTTTCTCTCCCCCTCTCTGTCTTCCCCTCCTCTCTCCATTTCTCTCTGTCCTATCCAACAACGAACAACATCAACAATGGTAATAATGATAACCACAATGAGACTACAACAACAAGGGCAACAAAAAGGGGGGGAATGGTCTCCAGGAGCAATGGATTCATGGTGCAGGCACCAAACCCAGCAATAACCCTGGAGGAAAAAAAAATGTTTCTTTTCTTTTTGAACCTTATTTCAGATTCAAGGATTTATTCTATTATGCACTGTAGGCTCAAAGGAAACTGCGACTGCTTTATATGCCAGAATTCTGGAAAAGCATAGCACATAAGTCTCAGACAATATCTCTTGATACCAAGAGGGACAGCAGAAAAAGGTTGAAGAACAAGAGCTTGCTAGAGGCAAATTAAAAACCCAGTTGTTTGAGTCTTAAATTCAGCCTGATAGCTTCTGTACTGCACTGTCAGCTCACCAGTCCATCACTAGAGCAAATTACTTCATTCCTCAAAATCTCTATTCTCTTCATTTCTGCCAGCTTAAGTCCTTGTTATGACAAACTTCAATTACTTCAATTGCTTTTTATTTAGTACTTATACTTCCTAGGTCTCTCTCCTCTCAGATATATCTCAAACAGTGATGTCAAAATAACATCCTTGGAACAGCACTGACTTGCTGATCCTTATATAATTCCAGACCTAACTTGCAAAAAATTACAATCTCTAGAATATGTCCTTTACTTTCTACTCAAGCTTATCTTATTACCACTCTTACTCAAATCATGTGCATCTCTTTTGTTCTCTCTGGCAATTAAATACAATCTGCCCACTGTGAACACTTAAGACCAGAACATCTTCACTTCAGGAAGCACATGCATTTAAAATTTTTTTTTTCTTATCTTTATTTATTGGATAGTTAACAGCCAGAAATCGAGAGGGTAGGTGGAGATAAAGAGGGAGACAGAGAGACACCTGCAGCCCTGCTTTACCACTTGTGAAGCTTTCCCCCTGCAGGTGGGAGCCTGGGGCTCAAATCCAGGTCCTTGCACATTATAACATATGCACTCAACCAAGTGCGCCCAAGTACATGTATTTTACAGTAGTTTACAAACCTCACATGGGACGTGCAAATTTCTTTGCTAAATCAGAAACCAACTACCCCATGCTTAGGTTTTCAATGGCCATGAAATGCCTGACACACAATAAACATGAGAAAAATCTTTTTTTAAAGTGATTTCATTATAAAATATGACATGTACATCTCAGGTGGTTCACTTTCTAACAAAGTCCCATAACCTAGATATACACCAGTTTCTGTGAGAGAGAGCATATGTTCACATATATCCATATACTACTGCAAAATATATACCTGAAAGCAGAAGTACACTAGAGTTTGCAGTGAGTATCCCCCTAACACTTCCTCTCCACTATTCCAAGCTTTGGGTCCATGATTGCTCAACAATTTGTTTGGCTTCGTATGTTAAATCTCTTTTCAGTCACCAGGTTTCAGATGCCATCAGGATGCTGGCCAGGCTTCCCTGGACTGAAGACCCCACCAATGTGTCCTGGAGCTCAGCTTCCCCAGAGACACACCTTACTAGGGAAAGAGAGAGGCAGACTGGGAGTATGGACTGACCAGTCAACGCCCATGTTCAGCGGGGAAGCAATTACAGAAGCCAGACCTTCTACCTTCTACAACCCACAATGACTCTGGGTCCATGCTCCCAGAGGGATAGAGAATGGGAAAGCTATCAGGGGAGGGGGTGAGAAATGGAAACTGGGTGGTGGGAATTGTGTGGAATTGTACCCCTCCTACCTTATGGTTTTGTTAATTAATCCTTTCTTAAATAAAAAAAATTAAAGAAAAAGAAAATTCAAAAAAAATAAAATAAAAACTAAAAAATATATATATATGACGTGTAGCCTTACTGTTTTACAAGAAACATACATTATTAATTTCAAACCCAAGACTCCAACCAACAACTCCAGTCCTAATTCCCCTTATTGTTTAAGTACCTCCTAAATAACCCTACTTTGTATATGTTACGTTAGTATAGTATACTCACTTAAAAATATGTTGGCACATGTATATATTTATAAGCAATTAAGCACATATTAAAGATGCACACACAGGATATACTCAGGTCATTAAGTAAACTATTGAAAATCTACTGCTTAAAGCACAGAGCAAGTCCTTTCCTCTTTGGAGTGAGAATCAATCTTCCCAGTCTGCCAGAACTGAGGGAAGTAATGGTCCCCTGGAGATATCTGAGTCCTACTCCCCAAATACATTACTTAACATAAGTAACATATCAAGTTTTTACATAAAGTTATTTTAAAAGGTCTTTGCAGAAATGTTTAAATGAAGGATTTTACGATAGGAGATAATCCTAGAATGTCTGGGTGGGTTCGATGTAGAAGACCTTGCTAAAAGCAGTAAGAGAACCAGAGTTAGTAGTAGAATGATGCAGGAAAGCAGCCACAGAACGCGTGGCAACTTATTACAGCAAAGGTAGGAAATGAATACAGAGGATTCATGGGATATGGAAGTTTCTTTGCTAAAACCAGAAGCAAGCTACCCTGTTTGGGTCTTCAGCACCCATAAAACACTTTGCATACAATGAACATGAGAGAAATCTTTAAGATTTTTCATGATTAAATACATAATGTACCTTTACTGTTTAACAAACAGCTGTCATATGCATCATCTCAATTCATCTTCTGAACAACCCTGTGAGGTATGAATTTGTTTCCCCATTTTCTTTTTTTTTCTGGTAGACACTATTTCAACTTTTCTCTTTTTTTTCAATGTTTTTATTTATAAAAAGGGAACATCGACAAAAGCCACAGGATAAGAGGAGTACAACTTCACACAATTCCTCCCACCAGACCTCCGGATCCCCTCCCCTCCCCTGATAGCTTTCCTATTCTTTACCCCTCTCGGAGTATGGAACCAATGTTTCCACATTTTCAGAGTCTTAAAATTGTTTTGCTGCCAGGGCTTCACTGGGGGCTTCACACCTGCATGATTCCACTTCTCCGGGAAGACTCTTACTGTCCCCCTTCCCCCAACAGGGAGTAAGTGAGAAGGAGAGACACCACAGCACTGCTTCACTGCTTATAAGCTTCTCCTTTCACACACAGCTCATGTGATGGCACCATGGGCTTGAACCTAGGTCCTCATGCATGGTAAAGTATGCTATCTCCCAGTCCTGAGAATATCATAATTTCAAAGACATTACATAACATATCAAAGGATACAAATTTATTATAGGAAGCAACAGTCACATTTAGAATACACACCTTCTGACCAATTGTTGAAGGCTCATAACAGAATAAGGGACACAGCACAGCAGATGTAAAAAAAGGCTTTCATGCCTGAGGCCCTGAGTTCCTAGGTTCAATCCATACACCACCAAGAGCCAGATATGAGCCATGCTCTGGTATAAAAAATAAAAAGAAAAATAGAAAAAAAAAAAAAGAGAGAGAGAAAATAAATTTAAAAAATTAAAGAACATGGCAGTCAAATATGGCTCATAGGACTTGTGTGACTGGGGCTCCAGGTTCAATCCCTACCATAATGCAGCTTCCTGCTCTGGCCTTCTTCCCCGCCCCCCCTTCCCCTCCAGGGTTATTGCTGGGCTTGGTGCCTGCACCATGAATCCACCGCTCCTGGAGGCCATTTCCCCCCCTTTTTTGTTGCCCTTGTTGTTGTAGCCTCGTTGTGGTTATTATTATTGCCATTGTTGATGTTGTTCGTCGTTGGATAGGACAGAGAGAAATGGAGAGAGGAGGGGAAGACAGAGAGGGGGAGAGAAAGATAGACACCTGCAGACCTGCTTCACCACCTGTGAAGCGACTCCCCTGTAGGTGGGGAGCCTGGGGCTCCAACCGGGATCCCCACGTCGGTCCCTGCGCTTTGCCACATGCGCTTAACCCACTGCACCACCGCCCGACCCCTGCTCTGGCCTTCTTAACTCTCACTTTCTCTCATTAGTAACTACATTTTTTTACTGTTTAACAGAGAGCTGTCATGTGCATTATCTCAAGTCATCTTCTAAACAATTCAGTGAGGTACAAATTTGTTTTCTCTCGTTTCTAGAGTCTTAAAATTATTTGTTTTGCTGCCAAGGCTTCATTGGGGCTCCATGCTCCAGTGAAGATGCAGTAACTACATCTTTCTTCTGCCAAACAGAAGTCTGCTGCAAATCAGGTTACCCAAGTTTAAGTCTAAATCCCAAACCTCAAAAGTTGCTTCATCTTACCAACTTATTTATCTCCTCCAGTTCCTCAACTAGTTAGTGTAAAATGCGTAGTATTTATTAATAAAGTAATATTTACCTCATAAAATTGTTTTGAAAAGAATGTTAAAATGTATATAATACAAACCACAGGCTTGACACTAAAGAAGTAATACTATCAGTATTACTCTATTCTGCAACTTCCTTTTTTTCAATTTATTTAATTAATTTATTTATTATTTTTGTTGCCCTTGTTTTTTTTTATTGTTGTAGTTATTATTGATGTCACTGTTGTTGGATAGGACAGAGAGAAATGGAGAGAGGAGGGGAAGACAGAGAGGGGGAGAGAAAGACAGACACCTGCAGACCTACTTCACCGCCTGTGAAGTGACTCCCCCTGCAGGTGGGGAGCTGGGGGCTCCAACCGGGATCCTTCCACTGGTCCTTGTGCTTAGTGCCACCTGCGCTTAACCCGTGCTACCGCCCGACTCCCTATTCTGCAACTTTCATACATTCACACCTAAAGTACTCAGCACCACTCTATAAAGAATCACGTGGGCCAGGCAGTGGCACAACTGGTTAAGTGCACAAATTACAATGCGCAACGACACAAGTTCAAGCCCCTGGTACCCACCTGCAGGGGGAAAGCTTCACAAGCGGTGAAGCAGGGCTGCAGGTGTCTCTCTGTCTCTCTCCCTATCTCCCCTACCCTCTCAATTTCTTTCTGTCTCTATCCAATAATAAATAACATAAAGACTAAAAAGTAAGCAAAAATAATAAATTCCTTAAAAAAAGAATCATATAACTTATGGCAAAATAGCTCACATGGATAGTGTGTTGCTTTGCCATCTAAGTGACAGAAGGGGCGAGTCCAAACTCCACCCCCATGCACTAAAGGAAGTTTCAGTGCTGTAGTCTCTTTCACTCTCTTCCTCTAAAAAAAAATAGTAACAATAAAGGAAAGAAGAATCACATAACTTATGCAAAAGGGGAAAAAAGCCAACAGAATGAATAATAGCACAGATAGGTAATCTGAGAAAATAATCTAGAAATAGCACTCCGGGCTGTAAGGCAAAAGGGGAGGGGAGACATTATCAAGACCTATAAAAATGTGACAGTGTAAGTATGGTGATAACAGCACTCAGTAATATCAATAGCATGAGGAGGGAGAACTTTTGAAAATAGAGTACTGTAATTTAAACAGAGTACTCATAAATTTACGAAGTGGTACACTTTAATGAAAAAACAGTTAGCAGTATTTGGGCATAATTTATGAATAGTACATTAGAAAAGAATTGGCTGCTAGGTAGAGCTTATTAATCCTTCTGCAAACTATCTCTACAATGGCTTTCAGTGCCTACATCTGTTAAGGAGGAATGAAGATGCTGAGGAATGATATAACGACCAGGTTGTAGCAAGAGAAGACCTTCATTTAAGTTAGTGCCATAATTTCAATATTTTAACTTTCAAGGAAGAAAAGTCTCAAAAAACAAAACATATACACCATACCTCATTCCTAATCTCATCACCACCCTTAGAAAATAAAAATAAAGGCAAAATACTCTACCTTAAAGTCTTGAATGGCTTCAATTAATAAAAGTTCAAATGTCTCCAAATATGGCAGATCAAACAAATCTCGAAATATACTAGCTCAATTACTGTTTTTTGATAACTTTTCAAAAATACTTATTCAATAGGACAAAGAGAAATTGAGAGGGGGGAGAAAAAGGGAGGAAGAGAGAAGCTTGCAACACTTTCACAATTTACAAAGCTTCTCCCTTGCAGGTAAGAACTAGAGACTTGTCACAGTAACTTGTGCATGGTAACTCATGTACTCAACCAGATGTGTGACTGCCCACCTGACCTTGTTTCTTTAGCTCAAGTTTCTTTAACTTTTCACACCTTTTACTTAGGCCCTCAACATCCAGTTTTCTTTGTAGGAGTAAAAACCTTTACAATATATTATAAATAGTGTTTTCAATTTAATTTTTCCCCCAACAGGCCACAATTTACTCACTACTGCTAATGAATAAAGCTGAGAAAGCATATTGAGGTTAGCTTACAAAAAAGACCAAGTAACAGGGAAATGATTAAATTAAATCTACAAATTATTTTAAGAATGGCATTGTAATGCTTAATTTCATCCACTATCCAATACATTGTTTCAAACATCTTTAAGAATACAGTCTTGGGAGTCAGGCAGTAGGTAGCGCAGCAGGCTAAGCGCAGGTGGCACAAAGCACAAGGACCGGCTAAGGATCCCGGTTCGAGCACCCGTCTCCCCACGTGCAGGGAAGTCGCTTCACAAGTGGTGAAGCAGGTCTGCAGGTGTCTCTCTATCTCTCCCTATCTTCCCCTCCTCACTCCATTTCTCTGTCCTATCCAACAACGATGACATCAATAACAACAGCAATAATAACTACAACAATAAAACAAGGGCAACAAAAGGGAAAAAATAAATAAAAATACAGTCTTGCAACTAGTAATATAAGTCCTGGAGATCTAATACACAGTATAACAAATATATAGGCAACAATACTTACGACAATCATCACACTTGCTAAGAGGCTAGATCTTAATTATCTCCATCTCAAAAAAATAATTATGACAGAGATGCTAATCATATTACACTACGTAAATGTACCTAACCAACATGTTACAAGTCTTAAATGTACACAACGTTACACATTAAATGTACTTTAATTAAAAAAAAAAAAATCAGAGATACTGGTGTTGAAAATGTAAAGTTTAATTCCTTTGCCCTATCAGTCAACTCAAGAAAAGTTTGTGAAAACTTAACAAGAGTCTAAAAATGGGTCAGATTTGAGAAAGACAAAAAAAATGACAGGTAAGCTACAAACAACTAGATGAGAGGTGGCTTATGTATGCAAGGTTTTGGTATCTACAATTTTAAATGGGGTCAGCAGTCTCATATTCTATATATGCTTCTTGATATCATGCATATTAAAAAGTAGAGGGTAGGGGCAGGGGTAGATAGCATAATGGTTATGCAAACAGACTGTTATGCCTGAGGCTTCGAAGTCCCAGGTTCAATCCCCTGAACCACCGTAAACCAGAGCTGATCAGTGCTGTTTAAAAAAAAAAAAAAAAAGTTTTAAGAGTGTAGAATTAAAGTGACCAGGTTGTTTTTTCTCTAAAACTTCCCTAACAAAACTTCTGTCCTAGGCAACTGTCTTCTTTTCCCCTTACTAATTATTTTATAAGAGCAAAATTCTACAAGTTCAGTGTCTTTGGAAACTATCAGAAATTCATCAAAAAGAAAATATTGGCATTTTACAGAAATAAGCTTAATAAAAAACTTAGTTTGGCTACGTTTTAATATAGCTAACTATTAGTAACAAACTGCAAATTACTCTGAAATTTTTTCTTTTCTTTCTTTTTTCTTTTTTCTTTTTTTTTAAGATAGAGAGATAGAAAGAACAAGACACCATTCTGGTATATGTGCTGCTGGGGATAGAACTCAAGACCTCATGCTTAAGAGTCCAGTGTTTTTTCCATTGTGTCACTTAGCACTGACCTCACCAGACCCGACCTCACCAGACCACTGAAAAATGTTTTCAACCAACAAATGTTACACATTTCTGAGAAAATTCCCTGGGAAGAAAGAATGGGTTTTCCAATTACAGTGAAAACACCCATTTGAATGTCAAGCTGCTTGCTAAAAAAAAAAGGGGGGGGGAGGAGAATAGTGTTACAAATTAGCAGAAACTTTAGTACTAAGCATTCTGTCTTCTAAATACAGGGTTTAAGCCCTCATTCCAAAGGACATAATCCAAAGCATACCCTCAAAAACTATAGTGTATCCTTTACCTAAATGCTCTATTAAACCAACGGTTTTCAGCACCTGTTCTCTTGGAAAGATATTTTCAAGATGTCCCCAAAAGTTTCTTAAATAGCAGCCCTGAGTGAATTCAAGACCAAAGACATGCAAGCAATGGTCAGAATAACTGCTGTCAATCCATTCCAGTTCCACTCTTGACCACTACCATTCTGAAGATAACAGGTAGGAAAAACAGGGCATCCAACCTACTACTAACCCTAACACATCGTGAAAGCAGGCACCTCTCTGAACAAGCCACAAGCCTGGCACCATCCCCCCAGGGGCAGAGTCACTGGGTCCACACTAGTGGAATCCCTGACCCACACTAGTCTCATCGCCCACCTCTATCTCCCAAAACACCCCAGAAAAATACCTGTGGAATGCAGCCACAGGGAAGCCTTGGGGTGTGATAGGTCCCTTGCCACCTATACCCAGAGGCCTCAGGAACCCACACTCCAAAGCCAAGATGATATAGACAGACAGACGTGTGACACTCCCCCTTCCCCACCAGGTGCAGACTTAACAAAGCAATACTTCCATCCCACTGCTCACTTAAGAGATTCTCACTCTGGGAAACTCTTTAAAAGAGTAACAGCAGAGGCCTGAAGTTAAAGGAAAAAACAAAACCTACTCAAAACAATCCAACACTTGCTGTAAAAATCCCCTTAAGCAGAGTCAGACCCTCTTTGGTTCAATTGTAGGAAGCTGCTGAAGGAAGGAACCTAAGAGAAACCAGTCAGCATGGTCTTCTCATCTGAGATGAGCCTCCGTTCTCGTGCTGACCCCACAAACTAGTAAATTCTGACTGCAGAACAAGCAATCTTATTTTCTGTGTGCCCTTCTTTTTCCTGAAAGTAGATGTCTCCTTTAATCACTGGTAATAGATTGACGTCTCTTATCTCTGCTAGAAAACTGAAGTGTGCTTTCTTCTGTATCTCATGCTACCTAGTTGCTTGTACCTTTATGTATATTTCATTTCTCCTTCATCTTGCCCATCTTATTCTTCATCGACTCTTCCTGAAATGGCTGATAGGGCAAAGAGCTTCACACTTCCCATTCGAGCTCAAAACACACCAGAAACTGATTTCTTTCCAAGGGGGGAATATATTTGAAGCAGGTGGGGGGAATAGCTCATCTGGTACAGCACAGGACTTGCACGTCTGAGGTTCCCGTTTCATCTCCATGCACCACAAGTACCGGAGTGCTGCGGTAGCTTCTCACTCACTCACTCTGGTGCAAAATTCTAATATAGCTCGCACACAATAAACACGACAGAAATACACTTGGCATGTGGCACTGTGATTTTCCCGGCGTGCAACAAGTTGATCAGCTACATTTATATACCGCCTCCCATCGGCGCTGAAACCAGAACTGAAGTTCGGGGCCAGAGGCGCGCTGAGTCAGGGGATGCTGCCTGGGTCTGCATCCTTCGCCTGATTTGAATCACCCCCCAGAACCTCATCAATAAACTCATCACGAGTGAAGTCATCGCCATCGGTCTCTGTGGGTTGTCTTCCCGGTGGGTCGTGCTGGAGGGGACCCCGGCACCCCAGAAGGCTGGCTGGGTGCGGGGGACAGTCGGGGGACCCAGGGGAGCGCCGTCCGCCGGGCGGGAACTCACCAGACCAGCGAGCAGAGGGAGAGGCAGGAGGCCAGCGCCAGCACGCGCCGGTAGCGCTTCATCGTGTGCCCCTGGCGTCCGCGACCGGCCGGCGCATCCTCCCCGCCGCGGAGCCCAAGATGGAGGAACGGGAGCGGGAGATGCAGGCCGGGCCCGAAGGCGCGCAGGGCTCCTAAGCGGGGCGCACGACTGCCGGTCGGCTCGACCCGCGGGTGCCCGAGAACCGCTGCCTCGCCCGCCTCACAGCCTGACTCCGGCAACCTGTGCCTTCGTCTCTGCTGCCTTCTTCCCGTCCGCGCCCGCCGCAGGCAGCTTCCACCGCCGCCACCGCCGCTCCATGGCCGCCCCGCCCGGCCCGGCCCCCGCTCCGTGCTGCCCCGACCAACGGCCGTGGCCCGGCGCGGTCTGCAGCCAATCGCCGGCCGCGCCGTGCCACCTCACACAGCGCTGAGCTGGAGGCCGACGCGTCCCCCACGTCGGCCCCCGTCGGTCTCCGCTTGCGCCACGCCCCTTCGGGCGTCACTGCAGCTCCGCCCAATGGGAGGCACCCCTTCATGTAGTGGGCGGAGGACCCCGCCTAATGGGCCCGGTGCACCCTGCACGCGCAAGGCCCCTTGGGTATTGGAGTTCGGCCGCAGTTTAGACCACTATCTTCTGCGCCCCTCTGTGGAACCAGAGTTTAGAGGAGCGAAATCCCTACTTTCGCCGATGCTCACAGCTGTGCCATCCAGAAAGTGTGATACTCTTTGGGACCATCAGTGACGTGACTGGAGAAACAAAGGTATGTGACTAAAATTGAAAAGGACCTCTCCCTGGGTCTGTGAGATCCGCCAAATGAGTTAAGTGCTGATTGGTGGCTGGGAAGGGGTGTGTGTGTGCCCATGTCTCCTCTCAGCTGATTGGTTATAACGGAAAGGCTCCGCCCCAAGAGGAATTTCAGGGGAGCCTACATTCCTCCTGTTGGGGTTAGTTAGAACTGGGTGGGCCAATTGTTCCTGGTGCGCCAAAGTTCCCGCTTTGGAGGCGCTGCGGGGGAGGGAGAGGTACTGGGAGGGAAACCAGGAACTCTCCTTGGAACAGCCGCGCGCCCATAGGTGCTCACTCAGTCCTGGGTTTTCCCCTTTTAACTCTAAAAGGGATGGATTGTCTTGATATATGGCCCTGGCAGAGCAGGTGGCCTGAGGTTGATAAGTTGGGTTCAGCTTGACTATTAGCCAACAGTATGCTAAAACTGAAGTTGGATAATAAAAGAACATTAATAGAAACTCACACCACTACCTAGTTCCTCCTGACCCTTTTTTTTTTTTTCCCTCTTTCCTATATTTGGGCTCTTAGTAACATTCCGGGGGTAGAGTTAACACTCACCTAGTTGCTACTCAAGCATTAAACCCTTACTGTTTTAATCAATAGACTGCTCTCTTTTCACTAACATCATTCCCATGGTTTTGTGTTAAAAAGTTCAATGTTCAGTTTTGATTTTTTTTTTCATTATTCTCTTGCATACTTAGTAATTTCAGTCCTCATTTATATCATTGACTCTTGGGTTTATAACCCATTCTTTCTCCAAGTTGTTTTTGGGCATAATTTGGGGCTTTCAATCATCACTCCAAACTTTATTCTACAAGAAACAATTAATAAATGTGTTATTCCCCATAACACTTTTTTATTATTATAATCACCATTATTTATTAGGTATAGACAGCCAGAAATCAACAGGGAAGAGGGAGACAGAAAGAGGGGCCAAGCAGTGGCGTACCCCGTTAAGCACACAGAATAGGAAGTGCAAGAATTCAGGTCAAGCCTCTGCTACCCACATGCAGGAAGGAAGCTTCACAAGTTGTGAAGCAGGTCTGCAGGTACCTATCTTTCTTTTTCCCTCCCCTTCTATCTCTCCCTCTTCCCTCAACTTCTCTCTGTCCTACCCAAAAAAAAAATGGCCACCCAAAGTAATGGATTCGTAGTGCTGGCACCAAGCACCAATGATAACCCTGGAGGCAAAAAAAAAAAAAAAAAAAAGAATGAAGAAGGAAAAAAGACAGAGACACACCTGCAGACCTGCTACATCACACGTGAAGCTCTGTGCAAGGCTCTGAGTTCCAACCTCTACACTACACAATAGCACTAGGGAAAGCTTCACAGATGGTGGTATTGTGGAATTTCTTTATATGAGGGGGGACAAAAAACACATGGTGTAACCACACACATAGAAGGGCCCAGTGCTGCAAAAAACAAAACAACAACAATATTTCCTTCTTGGGGCCAGGTGGTGGCACACCTGTTGAGAGCACGTGTTACAATGTGCAAGGCCTCAGGTTCAAGCCCCTGGTCCCTACCTGCAAGGGGAAAGCATGACTGGTGAAGCAGGGCTGCAGGTGTCTGTCCCTCTCCCTCTCTATCTTTCCATTCCTCTTGATTTCTGGCAGTCTCTATGTAATAAAGATTTAAAAAGTCTCCTTTCCAGTTTTGGAAAATGCTTTATGTATCTTTGAGAGGAACTGCTAAAGCTTAATGATGGCTTCCAGAATAATCAATAGTTTTATTAAAAAGAAAAACCAGAGAATTAAAGAAATATTGGTAGACAAAAAACTACTAACCCAGATATAATGTTGACAATAAGCACTAAAATGTTTTAACTATACATAGATACAGTATAAACACAATTTCCTTATTTGTCCTCATTCCATTTGCCGCTACTGCTTTGAGTGTGTGTAGGTATGTATGTACAGAGAACAGCACACATCTGATGTGTTTAGTTACTCCCTATCTAAAGAAATCCTATACTATTTTGCCAGATCTACTTCAATAGCACCAATGAGGTGAGTACTTCAGGATGTGTATGTAGAATTCAGAGGTAGATAAGAAAACAAACTGCTTCTTCATTAGAATCACAGACTACAGGGCTGGCTTGTTCAGTTCTGTTTACATTTCAAATAACAGGAGATAATATTTCCCTTTGAAAAGAGTTTTACTATAGGATGCCAGCTTTGAGCTTCTATTGCTGGCTAACCTATTTTGAAGATACGTGAGTTGGTAGGATAATAATGGGGTCAGCTGGAGAAAGAATTATTCAGGAGGTAAGCGCTGAAGAGAGAGAACTCAAAGATGTTTTGGAGGAGATGTGTGATCATCACATGAACAGTCAGGAATCGTAGATCTGGGGAGTTGGGTGGTAGCGCAGCAGGTTAAGTGCCCGTAAGGATCCCGGTTCGAGCCCCTGGCTCCCCACCTGCAGGAGAGTCGCTTCACAGACGGTGAAGCACGTCTGTAAGTGTCTCTCTTTCTCTCCCCCTCTCTGTCTTCCTCTCTTCTCTCCATTTCTTCCTGTCCTATCCAACAATGACATCATCATCAACAACAATAACTACAACAATAAAAAAAAAAAAAAAAGGGCAACAAAAGGAGTCTTAGATCTGTAGGGAAAATTATTTTGGTTTTGGAAGAACAGAGGTGAGTTTGAGGTCCCAGGGAACTGTCTAGCTAACATTTACAAGCACAAGACCTAAAGTATTACAAGCATATAACCATGTCTCATTCTTATGATATCCCTGAAACCATGTCATCAAAAGGGACAGGAATACCTGGTATGACCCTGAGGGACAAGTTGTCACTGTTCTGGAGAGGAGTTAATGGGAGCGATGAATGGATAGTTTACTCCAAGTGAAAAAAAAAAAAAATGTCATTAGGGAACTAAGGAATTCATGGAACCTGCCCTGTCATCAGAACCCAGAGGTCTTTTTCCTTAGTCTCAATATTTTCACATTAAAACCCTGTCTAGATAAAAGGATATGGGGAGAAGGGGGAAAATAAAACAGGAAGTCAAAGAGGAGAGATGGGTGAGGTGGGGAGTTGGAAATGTGGGCAAGTCCTGTATCTCTTTTGTTCATTGTGGTGAGTCATGGAAGCCATTTCTCTGATTTGTATGTTCCAAGAAAAATGATCTCTGAAGAGTTGACCTACATTTATAGGACCCCCATGTACATTAGAGATTATCCTACAGTTTTCCTCTTAATGTTCCTTTGACTGATAGCAAAGAATGTTATTATCACCTTGACTTGTTTGTGTGTTTTAAGAAAAGAAGGACTTGCTTAAAAATATGAAAGTTAGAAGCTGAATAGTGTGAAGAGAAAGGGGCAGATAAAAAAAATAAATAATGCATCATAACTAGGGCCCCCTTCTCTGCCATCCTGTTGTGGCTGCTGCAGAAACTGAAAATGCAGAATCAGGAAGCAGCCTTGCTCTTTCTTTAGCACCAGAAATGACTGGGGACAACCTTAGTACATTGACTTTGTTCTTAGGATATTGGTTTGAACTTCCAAACCCCACCAGGGAGTATATCAAAGAACAAACAAATACCAGTCAGTCCAGAAAACATGTATTCATGCTGCTAAGAGCCATGGGCTTTCAAAATAAAATGAAAGATCAGGTATTCCAGTTTGCACAAATTGTCATGTATCAAAAGAGACCAGCCCTGGGCATTCTAAAATATAGTGATGTCCTCAGAAAGGGACTATTCACAAGTGAAATTAGCTTTATTAGAGCAAGGTATTTAGGGATAAATGTTATTTGTTCCTTAATAATCCACTTGACACTTCAGTATTTATTTTAGGAAAAACACTAGATGTGTCACCCTGTTTTCCTAGGAGAGTATATGTGCTCAGAGGACATTTCCTATAAAATTGGCACAGTGTGTAGACAGACCATGCAGAAGAAATGCTTATCTTCAGTGCCACATGGCCACTGAACCCTCTGATAACACTCATGTGATTTCACTGCTTCTGAGACACAGATGTCTGTGAACACATGCTCCACAGGGTTTGGGCTGAATACATAAAACTGTCTAAGTAGAGTCCTGCACACACCTGTGGACTCTGCAGTTCAACCTGCTAAGTTTCACCTTTCATACCTGTATGCAGCAGAGTGACTTGCATGATGAAAGTCAACCATATACACAAAGATTCAGGACACAACAGGTGGTTTAATATAGCTAGTTCTAGTCTTTTTTTTTTTTTTTTTGAGAGGAAATGAAGTGGTTTGCATAGACTTCCTAGAGGTTTGTTTAATCAGAAATGGGTCATGAGACTACAGTATACAGAGGAAGGTCTAATTTCAAAGAGAGAGTCTTACGGGGCACAGAAAAAACACTCACTTGAGACCCTTGAAGAGAAACAAAACTACTGTTCCCAGAGGTCTCTTAGGCTCTGCTGCTAGTAGCTATGGAGAATAAGCATCTTTGTGTAACCTGTGGATTGTTTTCATATCCATTATGGGCAACAGCCTCTGAATCCTGGAAAGATAGTTGCAGCTCTCTTTGCTCAGTCCCCTCTCCTACTCCCCTGAAGTTGTCCAAGTAAGTGGGCCTGAGAAAACTTATAAGTCCCCAACCACTCATATGGACCTTGGAAGGACTGAAAGCCACAACCTGGAAACTCTTTCCCAAGTTTCACTCAGGAAGTAGCAGTCAGAGGGGATGATCCAGGTCATTCCTGATGACCTGGCAAATAGTAGTGAGAAGCTGAGTCTCAGATCTGTTCATGAAGGGGTGGGTGGGGGTGGGGGGTTTACTCTTGAGACTTCACAGTGACAGTCCTGGGTCTGTACCTTCGCTGTCCTCATCAAAGACATTGGGTTCCACTGTTAAGTCCAGGGCTATGTTGTACCATGGGGATCATCAAATTTTTCTCTATAAAGAGAGTCCCTCCTCTGTCTTCACTGTATTCACATGCCCCATCTCATTTGAACTAATAAAAATTGGTTCTGTCCTAACTGTGATTTATTTGCTCACAAAGTTAAAATGAACAATGAAAGAATTTCTTCCTCTCTATCCTCATTGTTAATCCATTTTCAAATCCTCATCTCACTCATGAGCTCTGATAAAATGGACTGCAGAAGCGGCACAAACACAGCCCCCACCAGTACGTCCAGTTTCTAAGTCAACACTTTCTGAAGCTTTGGAAGCTCTTCATGTCTCCAAGTTCATGGAAAATGAGAACAGTGACATGGCAATTAAATGAGGTAATAGAAGCAGCCTGTACAGTGTGAACATCAGTTGGACCCAGACTGAATCAGGAGATGTGGAAGAGAACACCTAATATCACACAATATCCATTAGATGGTTCTTGGTTCTAAAAGCAGTTTTAATAGTTGAGGAAAATGTGTCCTGTACATATTCATCTGTAGGAGCCTAATAAACCCCTTTTATTTTCTCAACAATGAAATGATTTATACTTTTCTCAATGAATGTTTAGTCACCTAGGCTAAAATATGCACACAATAAATTTGACCTAGCTGTTATTCTGTGCTTCCTTCCACTTATGGGCACATATATCCAAGAACTCTGCCATAACATTAATCCTTACATTCTGTGTTAATGTGAAGGGAAAAATAGCCTCAAGCTATGTGAAATATGCTAATTGCTTGAAATATCTAAAGTTGACGGGTGCAAGTTGGGCATATGATATGTGTATTCTAGTGTCTAAATGTCTTCAGGACTAGAGAGGAAGTGAGTTGTCACTTTAAACAAAACCATGAGAGATGAAATGATAGTTCAATGGCTTTGTCAGCAAGCAGGTAGAATTGAAGTGTCCTGTGCCTGAGCTCACTGGGCATGACTGCAGGTGGGGCTCTCTGAGCTCACCATGAATAATCCAGATGAGGTCAGGCTGGTAGCAAGCACAGTCTTGCTGGCCCCAGGTGAGTATGCTGTGTGCTATCTTCCTACCACTTAATGTGTAGAAGACAGAAACTGACTCTTGAGGCTCTGTGCCCAGAAATCTGTACTCTACTCACATAGTGGTAGTCACCTCCAGAGAATAAAGCTAGAGGACAGTAATCACTGCAACTAAAACCAAATGTAATTTTTAACATACAAGCTAGGAAAATGTGGCCTAGAGAGGTTGGGGAGATAGTGTAGAGGTAGTGAACAGGACGTGCATGGAAGAGGTCTCAGGTTCAATCCCAAACACCAGTAGCCAGAGCTGAATGGTGGTCTCATTTTTAAAAATGTCTATAGTGGTCCTGGAGGTGGTGAAGTGATAAAGCTTTGGACTCTCAAGCATGAGGTCCTGAGTTTGGTCCCCGGTAGCCCATGTGCCAGAGTGATGTCTGATTCTTTTTCTCTCCTTCTCTTTCTCATAAATAAATAAAATCTTTTTAAAAATTTCTATAGACATACATTTTTAAGATATGTGAGCACTGGTAGAGAAATTGCTTTTTATTATTATAACCAGTGTCTGGAACATAATTAGAAATGACAAGCAATGAATGCTGTTGATAATTCTGCTTGACAGGTTATAACACTCATAGGATAAACCACTAAAATGTATTAACTGACTTCCTGGCTAAGCTGAAATTTCAAGAATTCCAAAGAAAGTTATTTCCTACTGATCAAGATTGATGACTATTTTTTCTCATATGTCTCAAGTTAACTTTCTCAGTTGTATTTGTGGATGAGATATAAATAAAATGTTCCTTGTCGATGTTTCCATTTTATAAATAAATTGATTAAAATTAAATAAGGAAATAAAACTTTCCTTTTTTATGAATCAAATAAACCTAAAGTGAGAGGCACTAGTAGTTAAGAGTTGAAAAGATCTGGATTTAAATCTGAGATTTATTGGTTTCAAAACATCCAGTATTGGAATACAGTAAATTAATTAGCATACTGGGCCCTACTTTGGGGCTATGGGGTCTAACTATTCCTCTTTCACCAGGCCAATTCTCATTTTGATTTTGAAAATAAAGCTCGTTTTCTCCTTATAGTAGGGGTTGTATGTTTTTAGTTGATACATTTAAAATTTTATGACACGTGTGTATATTTATTAGAACATAGACTTTGTCTGGTTCACTAGTTTAACTCTAGTTCGAGCCCTATGACCCATACATAGAAGATATTGCTAAATCTTAGAAAGAAGTTCCTGATGGGATTCTGTGATTTGGGGAACCCTACTGGCTTTCTGGAGAACTTTAACTTTATTTATGACCCCTGAGCTCAAACTGGGGAGTCTGGGTCAAGTCCTGAGCACTTACTGGGAGTCTGATGTTGGCCATTGCTTAGCTTTGCAAGGATGAGCCTCTTAAGGGTCATTTTGTTTCCTTATTTGAAGCCAAAGTTAAGCTTAAAATGTATGTAGAAAATAATAACTTGGTTTTTATCTATTGGATGGTCTAGAAAATGTTCAGGAAGCAAGGAGACAATCTGGACTGGGATCTGAGAAAAGGCTATGTTCAAGAGGACTCTGAAATAAACTTCCTTATACCAGCCCCCCAGCATTCCAAAGTTAAGCACTGGCCAGCAGCAGAATTGACCCACCTAGTGATTAGATGTGGATGTAGGTTCAAGCTCAGCAGTGCTTCCAGGGCCTGGCAGAGTCCTAGAAAGGAACCAGCCTCTCAAGAAGGGGGTACTCTGTTTACTTGACAGGTTTTAACAGTTTGACCTTTCCCCCAACTCTGTCATCTGCAGAGGGGTGATTTCATTGTATCCACAGATACCTTGTGTTCCTTAAATGAAACAATTTACCATAGTCAGCAGCACTATGGACTGACAATTGATTGCCTACGTGTTAAGAGAGTCAGTTATCAGCAGAGTTGAGCTGGCCATTTCCTGGAAACCTCAGCAGGTACCTGTGATCTCCCAGGTAGAAAGCAACTGGCTTTTCATTTTGTTTTTCCAATGGAAATGGGAAACCGGAAGCAGTCCAGCCTCCCTATGAAAATGCCTAGGGGGAAACAGAGCAAGTAATCACCTGTAGTTACTGCTGGGGAAGGCTGAGCATGTGAGAGCACTTGGTTATACCTGTCAAACCAGCCTCTTCAACTGGCAGGTCCCTACCAGGAGGTCCTGTCCAAAGCCTACCACAGAACAGGTCTTGGGTCTCAGGTCTATAGAACCAAGTGCAGAAAGGTTGGATTTTGATACTATCTTAGGATGCTCCCTGGCATGTGTGGTGATACGTATGTCATTGTGAACAGGTCCTGGGTGTCAAACTCCAGCCCAGAGAATCCAAGTGGCAGAGTGTGGCTATGGCAGAATGGGGAGCAAGTCTGGCTTGTGTTTTTAGTCCCCTTCTCCTCCCACTCTCCCTCTTTCCTCCTTTCCTGATCTCTGTCAAAGAGGTTGGATCTCATGGTGAAGCTCTTTTAAGCTAACATCTAGGGTAGACACTCAGCAACCACTACTACAGAGCAACATGTTGGCCTCTTGACAAATTACTAAACAACAACAGTTATTTCACCAACAAAATGGGCTTATTTAGAAATGACAAGAAAGGCAATTTGGAAAGTGCAGTCTTTTTTTTTTAATTAAAATATTTGCTTTTTTATCTTTATTTATTGGATAGAGACAGCGAGACATTAAGAAGGGAAAGGGTGACAGAGAGGGAGAGAGACAAACAGCTGCAACACTGCTCTACTACTTGCAAAACTTTCCCCCTGCAGGCTAGAGCCCTTGCTTGACCTCAGGTCCTTGTGCATTATAACATGTGCTCAACCAGGTGTGCCACCACCCAGCCCCAGAAAGTGCAGTCTTGTGGGGATAAGTGTGCACTACCCTAGAACCAAAGCCAGTACTCCTTTTTGGAGCATCACTTGACATAGCTTCTACAGGACTTGCTGGTTGGTGTACATGCCTCTTTCCTTTTCAGGGGTGGCAGGGAAATGGGAGAGAATATCACTTCCTGTGGTGATGAGGTCATGCCACCTCATTTACATAATGTTCCTGTAAGTGAACTTTCACAATATCTGTGCCAAGATCTAGGTAAATGTTAACACTTGGAGAAAGAGCAGTAGCTGGCCTAGAGCATGTGCCCCCAAAACAACAGAATCCACTAGCAACCCTGAAGCTTCTTGTAGCTTCTGGGAAGTTGCTGCTTCTGACTGAGGCAAGTGAAAGGCATGTGTGAAAGGCATATCGTCTTTTGTAAATAAATTTTCTTAAAAAAATGTTTTTTTTATATTTTCCCTTTTGTTGCCCTTGTTTTGTATTGTTGTTGTAGTTGTTGTTATTGATGTTGTTGTTAGATAGGACAGAGAGAAATGGAGAGAGACAGGGAAGACGGGGGGGGGGGAGAAAGATAGACACCTGCAGACCTGCTTCACCACCTATGAAGTGACTCCCCTGCAGGTGGGGAGCCGGGGGCTCAAACCAGGATCCTTGAGCTTCACATCACATGTGCTTATCCTGCTGCGCTACCACCCAACTCCCAAAAAATGTTTTTAAAAGATTCTCTGGTCTTTCCCTAAAACATATATATTTTTTTCTTTTTAATGCTGTTTAATCTTTACCTTACTCCCGTCTTGGAGCAAGCCCCCTCCTACTACCTCACCCCCTTCATTGATCCTTGGAGAATTTTTTCCCTTTTGTAACTGCCTTTAGGAAACCACAAGATTATTGTGAGGTTCTAGACCTCCCACCAGGCCTGACTTAATCTTCAAAATCCCAGTATCAATTGCAGTGCCTCCCACCCACACTCTATAGACCTTCACACAGAGAATCCCATGATTGCTTTTAGCCCATAGAGTCCACTTAAAGTGGCCCTTAAAGCCCACTTTCAAAAAAAAAAAAAAAAGTCCACTTTCAGTGGGAATCAGCAACCACCATCTTAACCAGGAATGAAATCTATTTTCTGCAACTATGAATGCCAAATGAATTCTCATGCTCAGATGGCACCTTCTTCACAGGGTTATTTCTTGAATGACAGGAGGAAATATGAGAGCAGGTTAGTCCCTAGAAAGGCCCACTGTACCCCTGACAAAAGACTGAGGATACTCCAGACATTTTGGATTTCTTTTTAAAAAAATTTTTTTAATATTTCCTTTTGTTCTTGTTTTACTGTTGTAGTTATTATTGTTGTCATCATTGTTGGATAAGACAGAGAGAAACGGAGAGAGGAGGGGAAGATGGGGAAAGACATCTGCAGACCTGCTTCACCACCTGTGAAGCAACTCCCCTACAGGTGGGGAGTCAGGGGGCTCGAACCGATATCCTTACGCTGGTCCTTGCACTTTGCGCCCCGTGCGCTTAACCCGCTGTGCTACCCCCCAACTCCCACATTTTGGATTTCTAATATGAATCTGTACTCCCACATGATAGTTCTCTGCTGCTCCCAAAGAAATTCACTTTTTGCACTTCTCTCAGTCAAGGTAAATGAAACCCAAAGGTACCAGTTAGTTCCTGGCTTTTCTCCCCTCTTCAGCTGGGGCACTGATCTTGCCATTGGAAGGTCAGACATAGGATCAGGTTGCCTGGGACTGCATCTCAGCCTTATTATTATCATTATCATTATCACTATTATTATTTTGCCACTAGGGTTCTCATTGCCCAACTCCATTATTCCTAT
This sequence comes from Erinaceus europaeus, assembly GCF_950295315.1. Classification (NCBI taxonomy): domain Eukaryota; kingdom Metazoa; phylum Chordata; class Mammalia; order Eulipotyphla; family Erinaceidae; genus Erinaceus; species Erinaceus europaeus. Next base: position 50,834,733 of record NC_080170.1, on the reverse strand, counting down.
CTGCCACTTTTATTGTCAGAGAATGAGAGACAGAGAGAGGAAGAAAAGACACAAGAAGAAATACCTGGGGGGCTGGGTGGTGGCACAGAAGGTTGAGTGCACATAGTGTGAAGCTCAAGGACTGGCCTAAGGATCCCAGTTCAAGCCCCCAGGTCTGCCCCCAACTCCCCACCTGCAGGGGGGGTCGCTTCACAGGCAGTGAAGCAGGTCTGCAGGTGTCTATCTCTCCCCCCTCTGTCTTCCCCTCCTCTCTCTCTTTCTCTCTGTCCTACCCAACAACAAGGACAGCAATAACAACAACAATAATAGCAACAACAACAATAGACAAGGGCAACAAAAGTGAAAAAATGGCCTTCAGGAGCAGTGGCAGTGGATTTATAGTGCAGGCACTGTGTCCCAGCGATAACCCTGGAGGCAAGAAAAAAAATTTACAAAAAATAAATGAAGAAGAAATACCTGAAGCACTGCTCCAGTGCTTATGAAGCTTCCCTCTGGTAGGGTAGGGACTGGGGGCTTGAACCCTAGGTCCTCTCATATGGTAACATATGTTCTTCCAGATGAGCCACCATTCAGCCCCTCGGTCTCATTGTTATCAGTTGTGTGATCTCTTCCAGCTTAATCTCTGTGCCCCCATTCCCCATAATAATAGGCACTAGCACTTTCTGAGAGTTGACTATGTGCCAGACACAGTTCCAATGCACTTACTATGTATTAATTTATTTCCCAATTTACAGATGAGGAAACTGAGGCTCAGAGAAGGTATGGTGATTATTGCTTGGATTAAGTGAGATACTCCCTGTAAAACTGTCATGTGGTCAGTTCAGGGTGTCATTTTCCCATGGAAACAAGATTTTTAAGATGTATTTTCCCCCTTAATTATGGATACATGTATATATGCCCTATCTCATGGGCCCTGGTCAATATCTAAGTTTTGAGGCTTTGTTAGGAAGTGCACCATCCAAAGTGGAATTAAGGAGTCTTATGAGCTCAGAAAGGTCTCACCAAAGTAATGAAGCTGGAGGGTTGACATCCCATGCCTGTCGTCTCTAAACACAGTGCAAAGTGAAACATGCCAAGGTGGTATCAGTTGCATTGATTAGATTGAGATCAGCAGATACAGTATGAAAATTAAAATTAGTATGAATTGAGAAAAGCATGCAAAAAAGCGAGCCCCCCCCCCCCCAGAGGTTCCAGGACTGGGGGAAATATGGGCTTTATAGAGAATGGGGACGTTTCCTACTGTCTTAGGGTTTAAGAAGGCAATAGATGGTTATTGCTATAACCAAATTATTTGGCAATTGGGTTAACTCTGAAAATCCCATTGTTAGGATTTGCTGTATCACACAAGACCTCACCATAATTTATATCCTATAATGCTATTTACATATAGCTGTATCGTATAAAGTGGCGCTACCAGTTGCTTCTGTTCTCCCTGGTCTAAGATTATAGATGATTAAATATTTCAAAGAAAAAGTCATTATTAGAAATGTATTAACAATTTGAGCCCATTGTTAAAATTCAATCAGATCACCAATTTGAGGTCTTAAGTGCTTAGATTGAAGGAATGTATGTTCCCCATTTTAGAGACTATTAAGTGCCTAGGAGGATGAACCACACTGCCTTCTTTGGGGACCCCAGAAGATGAATACATTGCATTTTCATCCTGTCTTACATTTCAGTCCTCCCACAAGGCACATGCTCCCCTCCAGCAGATTGTCTCTGGGAGCTGTGCTGACTATAAGGGCCTGGGGCAGGTGGGAGTGGGGGTTGGGGGGAAGGAGGGAGGCTGTCTGTGTGAAGCCTCAGTGTGTGTGTGTGTGTGTGTGTGTGTGTGTGTGTGTGTGTGTGTGTGTGCTCGCCTGGGTGAGCAGGGAGGCATATGAGACCTGACAGGGGCAGCTCTGAGAACGTACATAGTTTGCAAGCTCACCAGACCAAAAGAGCAGAGAAAAGAAAGGAGAGCAGCCTTTGGCTCAGAGTTGCACCAACACATTCCAGCATGGTGACAGTGGGTAGCCTTTGTTGTCCTACTCAACCAGAGGGCAGGAGCTAGACACAGCCCTGCTTTCCCTGACCTCCACAAATTTTAAACTTGCTTTGCACAGATCTAGCTCCTGATTTTTTAGAGATATTATTTCTCTTACTCTTTTCCTAATTACTTTGGCCCCTGGGGGTGGATGGCTTCATGCCAAAAAAGTGAGTATAGTCATTTTGGGGAGTAACTTTGGGTATTTTGTTAGTGTCTTCCAGATTGCAGGAAGTAGGAATTTCATAAACACTTTATTATTTTTTTTACTATTTGTATATTTTGAACATACAAATATATCTCTTATTCAAGTATGTTTTTCTCATTATCCCATCCCCACTTCAGATTTTTTTAGATATGTTTTTAAGCACATTCCCTGCTTCAATTGTAATTCCTAATACTGTCTCCAGAATCAAAAATGCCAAAGGAAAAAAAGAAACTGGCTTGAATTATATGACTCCAGTACCCCTTTGGCAGCAAGTCCAAACTTCTGGTTCAGCAGCTGATCTGCTGATGTGAACTTCACCTTGAGATATCAGGTTCCAGATCTGTGCATAGCAGGATGGTATTTCCTCCCACAGGGGGCTTTAAAGGATTATTTGGTCCTCTAGGACACAGAATAATGGCAAAGGCAACTATTACTGTTTGTGTAGTGCTGGGCTGGCCTGATGTCAGGCTCTGCATTATCTGGCTTATGGAGAGCCTCAGGTCCCTTACCTCTAAGAACTATAAGCAGCTTAAAAGGATTTTGAAAGCAGAACTGCTTAGAATTTCCAGATGAGGATCTGAGCTGGTGCCAGGTTATTGGAAGGAAGTGAAGCAGATCAGGTAGCAGCTTCAGAGACCAGGCTCATTCCTGACCTAAAGGAATTTGGTAATAGAGAAGCAGATTCCAGGTCTTAAGTGAAAGGGTGCAGCTGTAATAGGTGAGCATTTTTCTCTCACTTCTCTTTTTATATACTTATTTATTTTTTAAAGATTTATTAATGAGAAAGATAGGAGAGAGAGAGAATGATACATCACCCTGGTACATGTGCTACCAGGCATTGAACTTGGGATCTCATGCTTGAGAGTTCAATGCTTTATCCACTGTGCCACCTCCCAGACCACTTTATTTATTTATTTAGTGCCTCCAGGGTTATCGATGTGGCTCGGTGCCTACACTGTGAATCCACTGCTCCCGGCAACCATTTTTTCCATTTTTTTTTTTTTTGTTGTTGTTGTTGGATAGAACAGAGAGAGATTGAGAGGGGAGGGGAAGTTAGAGAGGGAGAGAGAAAGATAGACACCTGCAGACCTGCTTCACTGTTTGTCAAGCTTTCCCTCTGAAGGTGGGGGTTAGGGGCTCAAACCTGGGTCCTCATGCATGGTAATGTTTGCACTCAACCAGGTATACCACTGCCCAGATCCCTCACTTTATTTATTTATTGTAAAAAGTCAATGACTGATTTCATGAGAGAAGGGACCAGAGAATCAGCCCATGTGCTGCTTTCACTCAGATACAGGCAAGTCCTGTGCTCTACTGGCTGAGTTACTCTTTCTTTGAGATTTCTTTTGCCCATCCTCTAACATGAGATTTCATATTTAAGTCTCCTTTATTCTAAAGATTCTTGGCCTTTGAAGAGCATTGAATCACTGCTCTTTGATAACAGTGGCAAACATAATACCATTTCTTAGAAGAGCACACAGTCCATGATGAATAAAGAGAAGGAACTAGTGTCAACAGTGTTAGGGGGGAAACAGCAGGAAACAGCCGTTTCAGGCTGGTGAGAGGTGTCCTGAAGCCACATGGCTCCTATTTGTGTGAGCTTCTTGGATGAAGAGATCTCTGGGTTTGTGTAGGGACAAACTGATTTTAGTCCAGTGAGTGAGTGGGGTAAGGGTATTTCAGGCAGAACAAAGAACGTGTATTTGGAGAAGCAAGGGTTGTCTTCAAGCTATGTTTGATCTGGGAGGAGGGGATGGTGGTGGAGAAGGTCAGTCCTGGGGAGCCTAGAAGGTCATACTAAAGGTCTTGTAGTTTATTTGGGCCCCTTGTGCATTTTAAGTGGAAGGATGGCTTTACCAGAATTTGGATTCAGAAAGTATCTCAAAATAGTCTAATAAAAGTAAATAATATATTATTTGAAATTTATTAAGCACTGGGATATGCCAGGCATATTCTGAGTACTGTCCCAGACACTATACATTACAGTATGACATAGACTTGCTCAAAGCCACCTAGAGGATTGTGGGGCAGGAGACAGACTGTCAAGATGCACCAGGGCCCTGCTTTCAGCCCCCAAGTGTGAGTATCCTCCATTATCCCATTTGACTAGCAAATAACAGAGCTGACTCCAGGTCCTGTGGATCGTGTTCTAAAGGGAAAAGTGAAGGATTTTGACTTCAAATCATATGGGAAGAATCATCATTGTTTTAAGCACTGAAAATGGAACTATTTCTAGAGGAAAGGCCAGCCCTTTGGAAAATCTCTGCAAAGCCCAGATATGTGACATAAGCCAACTCCATCCTTCCCTCAAATACTCCTGTGGAAGGCTATTAGGAGGGCCCCAATACAGTGTTTGAGGATCAGTTGTCATGGAGACAAAGCTAGGGGGTGAATAACTCATTCAGCCTCCAATCCTTTCTCCAATAGGAACAGTCATGAAGCAAAAGGGGTGTTGTTGATCAGTCTGAGATCAAAAAGCTTTGCCCTCTCAGAAATTTTTTTCCCCAAAGAGCTGAGAAGCACAGTATTTTCTCATCCCTGAAGTGAAAAGGTGAGATGATTTGGAGTGAATGGTACATGCACTCCACTAACAGTAAGTAATCTCTTCTTTCTCTCTTCTCTATCTGCTATTTCGCATAAGAGGTCATACTGGCCTCTTTTCCAGACTCTCCAAGTTGACAAACCAGTTCCTCCATGATCACCTTTATCTCCATCATGCTCACTACCTTCAACTGACAGGTGAACTTTCTACACTGAAGAAACAGGAAGTGCCTTCCTCAAGAAAATCAGGGACAGCCTCTTCAGAGTGATGATAGTCTCAGTTGCTTCTACATGCAGCCCTGTGTTAGGGGGACATCATCAAAGACATTGTGGGGGGAAAAAAAGACATTGTGGTAGCTCAGTAGTGACAACATATGGGTTTATAGGTAAAAAATAAAAAAGAGAGAAAAAGACATCTTTGTCCCCAGTGTCCAGCACAAAGCCAGGCCAGCAATGGTGTACGTGGGATTGTCCAATCAGCCCTACTTCCTTTAAAACCATGACTCCATCATTTCATAAGCAAGGAATTCTTATTTTTCTTTTGTTAATTTGTATTTATAAAAAGGAAACACTGACAAAAACATTGGATAAGAGGGGTACAACTCCACATAATTCTTCTCTTATTACATCATATTCTAGTGGTTACAACCAATTGCTTGACTACAAAATCATTTTCCAGGTTGGATTAAGTGCCTAGTCCTGAATTTGGTGGGCTGAGAACCAAAGTGACCACAAGCCATAGACTTTAAAGTGCAGGAGTTATCTATAGTTAGATTTCTCACCTATGGAAACAGCAGTCTTCAAGAGTCTAAAGAAAGAAACATCAGGAAGAATGGAAAATATAGAGAAAAAACTTGCACCATCTTAGGCCTTTGGCTCCAGTGGTTCCTGGAATCACATGTGTCCCTGCCCACCTGTGGCCTGACTGTTATGAAAGAAAACCCAGGATTCTTCAAGTGCATGTCCATTTTTTCTTAAAGTCTGAGTTGAATTTTTGCCACTTAAAACACAAAGGATCCTGCTGCTGGCTTATGATGGTACCAAGAACTGAACCTAGGACCCCATAGCCTCGAGTATAAAAGTCTTTTGCATAACCATTACAGTCTCTCCAGTCCTCTTAACATGTGATTTTAAATCTGCAATTACATATATATCTTCACTTATGTTTATCCACCTCTTTTTAAAAACTTAATATCATTTATGTTATTGTCCTCTGGTGATAAGCCAGAGAATTAAAGAAGCTCATCATTAGAGTATGTGATTTCCTTCCTTCCTGCCTGCCTGCCTGCCTGCCTTCCTGGGAGGCAGCTCTGGCTTTTGGTGGTGTAGGAGCATTGAATCTGACTTTGAAGCCTCCCCACCTTGATGTACAAACATTTACTGAGAGCTTTGTATATGGCAGGCACAGAAGTGAGAGCTGCATTACAGAAACCTTGTAGCCGGAGTCCGGTGGTAGTGCACTGGGTTAAACGCACATAGTACGAAGTGCAAGGATACATGCAAGAATCTTGGTTCCGAAACCCTGGCTCCTTGCCTGCAAGGGGATCACTTCATAAGCAGTGAAGCAGCTCTGCAGGTGTCTACCTTTCTTTCTCCCTATCTTCCCCTCCTCTCTGTCCTATCCAAAAAAAATCTAAAAAATGACTGCAGGAGCAGTGGATTTGTAGTGTCAACACAGAGCCCCAGTGATAACCCTGGAGGCAAACAACAACAAAACCAGAAGCCTTGCAGCTAGCGTCTCAGAGAAAATGAAGCACTGTAAATTCAAAAACAGCGTGATAATTTTACTGAATCCCTACCCCCAGTTTTCCCACCCCCTTACTTACAAAATTTTCAGTAATGGCCTTCTACACTGACCCTGACCTTGACTATCTGACTTGCTTTGACTAACAATGTATTAACAAACTTGATAAAACAATAATCTTTGAAAAACACATTTTTCTACTTTTCTTTTGCATCTACATATTTTAATGGGGAACTAGAGTTTAATATGAATTAAAAGATAATTTTTCAATTGGCATTTAAAGAAGGAAATGATTCCATTAAAACCTACTCTAACTCTTACACCAAATTTCATTCATTTGAAATAAGTCAGAGCTTTGTCTTCATTTTCTCCTTGATTCATTCACTCATTCAACAGATATTGGCAGGTTTTTATTTGGGGTCAGGTTCTGTTCTGCTCCTGGGCTTTCAGAGTTGAACAAGGTCCCTGCATTCTAATAGAATACAGAACAAAAAGCAGCTAACAATCAACTCATCTTTTCAAGCAGCATTCAATAATGATGATAGCTTTGACTGAAAGAAGCCATGAAAGGGGACACATCCAGGATTGGCAGCAGGCTCTCATAAAGGGGATAGTGAAAGGCCCTTCTTTGACAAAGTGGCATTTAAATGTTATCCTTACTTTTTTTTTTAATATTTACTTACTTATTCCCTTTTGTTGTTCTTGTTGTTTTATTGTTGTAGTTATTATTGTTGTTGGATAAGACAGAGGGAAATGGAGAGAGGAGGGGAAGACAGAGAGGGAGAGAAAGACAGACATCTACAGACCTGCTTCACCGCTTGTGAAGCGACTCTCCTGCAGGTAAGGAGCTTGGGTGCTCGAACCAGGATCGAACCGGGATCCTTACTCTGGTCCTTGAGCTTTCTGCAACATGCGCTTAACCCGCTGAGCAACTAAAAATATTGAACTGGGAGAATTTATAGTAGAAAAAGTAAAACCAACAAACAAACCAAAAAACTAATAACCCCTCAAATAGCTTTTCTGCAACCAAGAAAATGCTTACAAACTCTTCAGTATATTCCTTTTCACATAATAAATAATTTTATCTGGGAATATGCAAAATGTGTGTCTCTCAATCCTTGGGTCTCTCATCATCAGGCATAAATAAATAAATAATCTCAATGAGTTTCTTTTTTTTTAAATAATTTATTTCTTTATTGGGGAATTAATGCTTTACATTCAACAGTAAATACAATAGTTTGAACATGCATAACATTCCCCATATTCCCATTTAACAATACAACCCCCACTATTTCATTCATCATTTTTCATGGACCTGTATTCTCCCCACCCACCCACTCACCCCAGAGTCTTTTACTTTGGTGTGATACTCCAATTCCATTTCAGGTTCGACTTGTGTTTTCTTTTCTGGTCTTGTTTTTCAGCTTCGGCCTGAGAGTGAGATCATCCCATATTCATCCTTCTGTTTCTGACTTATTTCACTCAACATGATTTTTTCAAGGTCCATCCAAGATTGGCTGAAAACGGTGAAGTCACCATTTTTTACAGCTGAGTAGTATTCCATTGTGTATATATACCACAACTTGCTCAGCCACTCATCTGTTGTTGGACACCTGGGTTGTTTCCAGGTTTTGGCTATTACAAATTGTGCCGCCAAGAACATATGTGTACACAGATCTTTTTGGATGGATGTGTTGGGTTCCTTAGGATATATCCCCAGGAGGGGAATTGCAGGGTCATAGGGTAGGTCCATTTCTAGCCTTCTGAGAGTTCTCCAGACTGTTCTCCACAGAGGTTGGACCAATTTACATTCCCACCAGCAGTACAGGAGGGTTCCTTTGACCCCACACCCTCTCCAGCATTTGCTGCTGTTACCTTTTCTGATGTATGACATTCTCACAGGAGTGAAGTGATATCTCATTGTTGTCTTGATTTGCATTTCTCTGACAATCAGAGACTTGGAGCATTTTTTCATGTGTTTCTCAGCCTTTTGGATCTCTTCTGTGGTGAATATTCTGTCCAAGTCCTCCCCCCATTTTTGGATGGGGTTATTTGTTGTCTTGTTGTTGAGTCTGGCAAGCTCTTTATATATATTGGTTATTAAACTCTTATCTGATGTATGGCATGTAAAGATCTTCTCCCATTCTGTGAGGGGTCTCTTGGTTTGGGTAGTGGTTTCTTTTGCTGTGAAGAAGCTTTTTAATTTGATGTAGTCCCATAGGTTTATACTTGCCTTAGTCTTCCTTGTAATTGGATTCGTTTCATTGAAAATGTCTTTAAAATTTATGCGGAAAAAAGTTCTTCCAATATTTTCCTCTAAGTATCTGATAGTTTCTGGTCTAACATCCAAGTCCTTGATCCACTTGGAATTTACTTTTGTATTTGGTGAAATACAGTGATTCAGTTTCATTCTTCTGCATGTTTCAACCCATTGTTTCCAACACCATTTGTTGAAGAGACTCTGCTTTCCCCATGTAATAGTCTGGGCCCCTTTGTCAAAGATTAGATGTCCATAGGTGTGGGGCCTCCTTTCTGGGCTCTCAATTCTATTCCACTGGTCAGTGTGTCTGTTCATGTTCCAGTACCAAGCAGTTTTCATGACAATGGCCCTATAATACAGTTTGAGATCTGGGAGTGTGATGCCTCCGGTTCTGTTCTTTTTTCTCAAGATTGTTTTGGCAATTCTAGGTCTTTTCTGGTTCCAGATAAACATTTGTAGCATTTTTTCTATTCTCCTAAAAAATGTGCTTGGGATCTTGATGGGGATAGCATTAAATTTGTAGATGGCTCTGGGTAATATATTCATTTTGATGATGTTAATTCTTCCAACCCATGAACATGGAATATCTTTCCACTTCTTTGTGTCTTTTTCAATTTCTTTGAGTAGTGACTCATAATTTTCAGTATACAAGTCTTTCACTTCTTTGGTTAGGTTTACTCCTAGATATTTTATTGTTTTTGTTGCTATAGAAAAAGGAACTGATTTCTGGATTTCAATTTCTTCTAACTTAGTGTTTGCATAGAGGAATGCCACTGACTTTTCAATGTTAATTTTATAGCCTGACACATTACTGTATTGCCTGATGATTTCCAAAAGCTTCTTGCTGGATTCCTTAGGTTTTTCCATGTATACTATCATGTCATCTGCAAATAAGGAGAGTTTGACTTCTTCTCTTCCAATCTGTATCCCTTTAATTCCTTGCTCCTGCCTGATTGCTATGGCAAGAACTTCCAACACTATGTTGAATAGTAATGGTGATAGTGAGCAGCCCTGTCTAGTACCTGATCTGAGGGGAAATGCTTCCAGTTTTTCACCATTGAGTATGATGTTGGCTGTAGGTTTGCTATATATAGTCTCCACTATCTTCAGGAATTTTTCATCTATTCCCATTTTTTGTAGTGTTTTGATCATAAAGGGATGTTGTATTTTGTCAAAGGCTTTCTCTGCATCTATTGATATGACCATGTGGTTTTTGGTCTTGCTTTTGTTGATGTGGTGGATCACATTGATTGACTTACGTATATTAAACCAACCTTGCATGCCTGGGATAAACCCCACTTGGTCATGATGAACAATCTTTTTGATATACTGCTGTATCCGGTTGGCTAGAATTTTGTTCAATATTTTCGCATCTATGTTCATCAAAGATATTGGTCTATAGTTTTCTTTTTTGGTTGTGTCCCTGTCTGCTTTTGGTATCAGGGTGATGTTGGCTTCATAGAAGCTGGCAGGGAGTATTCCAGTGTCTTCAATCTTCTGGAAGACTTTTAAAAGTAGAGGTATTAGTTCTTCTTTGAAAGTTTTGTAGAATTCATTTGTAAAACCATCTGGTCCAGGACTTTTATTTTTGGGAATATTTTTGATAACTGTTTCAATTTCATTAGCTGTGATGGGCCTGTTCATGTTATCCACTTCCTCTTTACTTAGTTTTGGAAGTTGGTAGGTATCTAGGAAATCATTCATTTCTTCCAGGTTCTCTAGCTTGGTGGCATATAGTTGTTCATAGAAGCCTCGGATGATATGTTGAATTTCTGCAGTGTCTGTTGTGATATCTCCTCTTTCATTTACTATCTGATTTATTTGGGTCTTCTCCCTTTTTTGTTTTGTGAGTCTGGCTAAAGGTTTGCCGATTTTGTTTACTCTTTCGAAGAACCAACATTTACTTTCATTGATCTTTTGTATGGTTTTCCTACTCTCAATGTTATTTATTTCTGCCCTAACTTTAGTGATTTCTGTCCTTCTGGTTGCTTTAGGATTCCTTTGTTGTTCTTCTTCTAGGTCTTTAAGATGTGCAATCAGGCTGTTTATTTGTGCCTTTTCTTGTTTCCTAATGTGTGCTTGTATAGCTATGAACTTCCCTCTCAGTACTGCCTTAGCTGTGTCCCAAATATTTTGATAGCTTGTGTCTTCATTTTCATTGAACTCTCGAAACATTTTGATTTCTTCCTTGATTTCCTCTTTGACCCAGAAGTTGTTAAGAAGTGTACTGTTGAGCTTCCACATTTTGGGACTGTTACTAATCTTTTGTTGATTGTTAAGTGTTAGTTTAATTCCACTGTGGTCTGAGAAGATGCTTGGGATGATTTCAGTGCTCTTGAATTGGCTGATGCTGTCTTTGTGGCCTAACATATGGTCTATCCTTGAGAATGATCCATGTGGATTTGAGTAAAATGTGTATTCCAGTTTCTTGGGATGAATGACTCTGAAAATGTCCAATAGTTCTTGTTTATCTATCTCTTCATTTAGCTCCCTTATATCTTTACTGATTTTCTTCCTGGATGATCTGTCAAGTTGAGATAGTGGGGTGTTGAAGTCCCCTACTATGATTGTGTTACTGTTAATATATTGCTGTAGCTCTTTCAGTAGAAGTTTCATGTATTTTGATGGCTTCTCATTGGGTGCATAGATATTAATAATTGTTAAGTCCTCTTGATTGACTGATCCTCTGAGCATTAAGTAGTGTCCATTCCTATCTTTTTTAATCTTATCTATTTTAAAGTCTGTCATGTCAGATATGAGAAAAGCTGTTCCTGCCCTTTTTTGTGGGCCATTGGCTTGTATGATAGTTTTCCATCCTTTCACTTTAAGTCTGTGTTTGTCTTGTTGAGTTAGGTGAGTTTCCTGTAGACAGCATATTGTTGGGTTGTGTTTTCTGATACATCTTCCTACTCTGTGTCTTTTAATAGGTGAATTCAGGCCATTGACATTTATTGATATCAAAGATTGAAGATATTTTAACGCCATTCTTGTAGAGTTTTAGAGTGTTTTGATATATGTCCTATTTGTGGTGGTCTGGTTGTTTATAGGAGACCTTTCAGAACTTCTTTCAGGGCAGGCTTGGTGATGGTTGCTTCCTTCAACTGTTGCTTGTCTGAGAAGGTTTTGATGCTTCCATCTAGTCTGAATGACAGTCTAGCAGGATATAGTATTCTTGGCTGAAAGCCTTTCTCATTGAGCACTCGATAGATATCTTGCCATTCTCTTCTGGCCTGTAGTGTTTGTATGGAGAAGTCTGCTGCTAATCTTATGGGTTTTCCTTTGTAGGTGACTGTTTTTCTCTTGCAGCCTTGAGGATCCTTTCTTTATCCTTATTCCTTTCCAATCTAAGTATGACATGTCTTGGTGTCTTTAGGTCTGGGTTAATTCTGTTTGGGACCCTCTGGGCTTCTTGAATCTTTGTGTCTTTGGTGTTGTCTAGACTAGAGAAATTTTCAGCTATTATGGCCTGGAGAATGCTTTCTTCCTCCCCTTCTCTTTCTTCCTCTGGTAAGCCAATAATGCGTATATTGTTTCTTTTGAAGTCATCCCATAGGACTCTGTTGTTGTTTTCAGCATCTCTTAATCTCTTTTTGAGATCTCTTACTTCTTTTTTAGTTGTCTCTAATTCATCCTCAATCTTGCTAATTCTATTTTCAGCCTCATAGATTCTATTCTCTCTGCCCTCTACTGCTTTCTGGAGTTCATCTATTTTGTTGCCCTGCTCTGATACTGTTTTAGCTTGTTCAGCTAGTTGCCTTCTTAGCTCAGCGATTTCAGCTTTCAGCTCTCTAATAACCATGAGATAATTAGAATTTTCTTCCATTTTCTCATTTGTTGTTCCTGCATTTCTGATTACAATTTTTTCAAATTCTTTACTCACTCCTATTATTATTTCCTTAGCTAATGTTTGGATGTTGAACTCGTTGTTTTGTGCTTCGCCCTCTGGAGGACTTTTAGCTGGACTCTTGTCCTAGTTCGAGTCTCCAATATTTTTTCTTGTTGTTTTAACCATTTTATATATGTTAACAGTTTTTTCAATCCCTAGTTGGAGCTCAGTGGTGTAAAAGCCTCTTTTTTTTTTTCTGTAGGCTATGGGAGCCTGAGGGCTTTTAAACTATCAATAGGCTTCTTAGCTTAATCACTGACTCCTGACCAAGAGATAAAGCAGGGTGTGGCAGAGATAATCTAGTGGTTATGCAAAGAGACTTTCACAGCCCCTCAGCTATGCCACCAAGGTATAGGTCTTCTCCTGAGTTTCCCGGTTAGATCTGTGTCCCCTGGTGTCCCTCCCTGTTGCTGCTCCAGATTCTGAGGGTAGTAGCAGTGGAGACTCAGAGTTGCACTTAGTGAGTCTCTGGGGAGTCCTTTCCTCCCTTCAGCTGTCCCCTTGTTGTGCAGCAGACTGGAGGTGGTGTCTCCACTGATAAACTGTTGAACTGTTAGCAGCCACTTAATCTCTCCTTAGGCCCCTCTCTCCTCTCTGTCACCAGCCACGCGTGTTTGTACTCACGGGTGATTTACTGGGTTCCTGTGGTCATTCTAGTCCTGTCTTGTTTCGGTCCGGGTGGTCTCCTTTGGTATTCCTAGTTGATCCGGGAGAGGAGAGGAGAGGAAAGGAGAGGAGAGGAGAGGAGAGGAGAGGAGAGGAGAGGAGAGGAGAGGAGAGGAGAGGAGAGGAGAGGAGAGGAGAGGAGAGGAGAGAAAGCGATCTCTCAATGAGTTTCTTGACCCATAAAATATTTAACAAGATTTCTTATCTTGAAATTGTCTCCTGGACAGGAACAAAGCAGCAGAATGCTGCATGTTCCTGGACTGTGGTTCCAAATAGACTCTGCCTTTCTCATGTTAAAGACATTTTTTTCTTTTCCTCCCCTCCCCTCCCCATTTCTTCAACAAACATTTTTTCTTCTGCTCACCACAATCTGGAATGAAGCCCCAATATTTGGCTGAGACTAACCCTAACATGTCGATTCTGGTAGCTTCCCTTCACTCCTTTCTTATTTGATCTTCCCATATTTGGCATCTTTACTCATCCATTTCCAAAACCGCCTCTTGCTCTGCATTTCCAGGATGCAGCCCCTAGTTCTGTGTTTCATTTGCTGTCTTCTCTTTCACTCATTGTCCTTTCTTTTTTTTTTTTTTTTTTTTGCCTCCAGGGTTATTGCTGGGGCTCAGTGTCTGCACTATGAATCCACTGCTCCTGGCAGCCATCTTTTTTCCATTGTTGTTGCTGTTATTGTTGTTGGAATAGAGAGAAATTGGTAGAGGAGGAGAGAAAGATGGACACCTGCAGATCTGCCTCACTGATTGTGAAGTGACCCCACCCCTCCACCGCAGGTGGGGAGCCAGAGACTCCACCCAGGATCATTGCACCTGTCCTTGCATTTTGTACTATGTGCATTTAACCTGGTGCACTACCACTCGACCCCCCCCCTTTGTTCTTTTCTTTCCCTTCTCTTCCCTCCATTCCCTTCCCTTTCCCTTCCCTTTCCTCTCCTCCCTTCTCCTTCCCTTCCTGTTTTTCCTTTTCTTGTCCTTTATTTCTGTTTTCTAGATACACCTACACGAATCTGTCTCTTCTCAATGCACACTAAGACACTGCTTCTTTGAATTATCTTACTAATCTGGTCAAGTCTCACTGTCACTTCTCACTGATGACTCCTAAAAAGGATCCTTCTGTAAAGGATCCTCCTCTCTTCACAGGGTCCCAACAGATAGATATTTAGCTAGACATCATCAAGGTTTAGTGACCTGTTTGCAAATGCCTCTACTTGCTCTCTCCAACTGGTATTTCTTCCTTCTACATAATTACCTATGTTCTCAGATACAGTTCTGATGATGTCTTTCTCTCACCTATTGAGTGAGCATTGCACAATCAAATGCCATACTGTTATTTTGCAATCCCTTTACCATGATATTTGTCACATGATACTGTAATGCTTTGTTTCTTCACCTCTCTCTCTTATTGGACTGAGCTCTCATAAAACTGTGGAAGTTATTATATAAAAATCATTTTTGTAAAGATTCTATAAATCATTATGCCTGGACTGGGAGTATGCACCGACCAGTCAACGTCCATGTTCAGCAGGGAAGCAATTATAGAAGCCAGACCTTCCACCTTCTGCAACCCACAACGACCCTGGGTCCATCCTCCCAGAGGGATAGAGAATGGGAAAGCTATCAGGGGAGGGGATGGGATATGGAGATTGGGTGGTGGGAATTGTGTGGAGTTGTACCCCTCCTACCCTATGGTTTTGTTAATTTATCCTTTCTTAAATAAAAAATTAATTTAAAAAATCATAATGCCTGGCACATAATAGGAACTCAATTATTAAATGAATGAGAGTAAAAGACAGTTTGAAGGTAGGAATCTCTCAACACACACATACTTTATGTCATCAACGGGGTCTCATTGCTCTGGAATGAGAGAAAGAGAGACTAAAGCATCAAAGCTTCCCCTAGTGTGGTGGCTCCTTCCTAGATGAGCACAGATTCTAGGATGCCTTCTTGTTAAGCAACAACTCCATTTGAAACCATCATGGCCACACTTATAACTTAGTTATTTGATAAATACTTCTGTTGGCTCCTGTGCATAGGTGATAAAATAAAATAATAAAAAACCCCACCTTAAACCAGCTTTAGAATTTCTAATCACAGAAAGAATCCCAAATAAGAGCCTTCACCTGCCCCCTCCCACCCCCAACACGATTTCAGATTCGCCCATTCCTATTGCATTTAAAGTTAATTAATGCGTTGTATTTACTGAGAGCAATGAACTAAGGTGTTTGAAGGACAGGCATTCCCAAGATGCAGAACAGGACTTTCCAAGACGTGTCACTTTGGCATGTAGATTATTTTGAGCTCAGGTCAATCAAGGCCCTGCAGGCTCATGAACAACCTTTTTTTGTTCTCTTAACCACCTAGAAGAATGAAGATTGAGGGTATTATCGAGACCTAAGGTAAACATGTAATTACAGGTCATCATATGAATGGTTGTCTTATGAATTACTCCCTGCTGTGAATCTTCTTGAAACTGCAGACGCCTGTCTCATTCCTTCACTTGCAATACAGACCCTTACTCTCCTCCTGGAGCAGGAACCACGTCCCATATATTCCTCATATGTATGCAACTATCCTTTTTTTTCCTCTTATGACTCTGTCTGAGGTTAATGTGATTGCTGCACAGTCAGAGAGGAGCCTAGAAGGACTGGGGAAATTTTCTCCCCTCTCTGCAAAGCAATTACATCACATGCTCTACATAATGACTCCACTTGGTCCTCGCAGCAGTCCTGTGAGGTAAGCACTGCTTTATAACTGAGGTATTCTAGAGAGAGGAGCATACAGCCAGAGGGAGTGCAGAGACCAAGCCTGGCTCTCCACAGCTTAGCACCTCCCTCCCCAGGAGAATACCCCTTTGCACCAGGCAAGTGCCAAGCACTCTTTAGAATTTTGTTTTTCCTTCAGGGTTATTGCTGGGGCTCAGTGCTGGCACTATGAATTCAGTGCTCTAGTGGCCATCCCCCCCCCCATTTTATTAGATAAGACAAAGAGAAATTGAGAGGGGTGGGGAGATAGAGAGGGGGAGAGAGAGACAGACACCTGCAGACCTGCTTCACCGCCTGTGAAGCAACCTCCCCTGCAGGTGGGGAGCCAGGGGCTTGAACCAGGATCCTTGCATGGGTCCTTGGGCTTCATACTACGTGCGCTTAACCACCCAACCCCCCCATAATTCTTTTTTTTTCAATGTATTTATTTTACCAGAGCACTGGTAAAATAAATAAAGTGCTCTGGCTTGTGGTGGTCCTGGGGATTGAACCTGGAACTTCAGAGCCTCAGGCATGACAGTCCCCTTGCATAACCATTATGCTACCTAAATCTACCCCTCTTTAGAATTCAATATGGATGATCCTTCTAGGAAACTCTCTGCCTCCTCCCCACTCCAGCCCAGAGACCCCTCTTGTCACCTTCTGCATGCATGTGATTATAGATACATAATCATCACATAACATTAGTGATGATCTGTCTGAATGCACCACTGCCTCAGCCCACCAGGAATGTCTCAAGTTACAGCCACTGTTGTGTGCTCACCACCTAAGCCTATTGCAGCTGGCTTTTAGCAAGTGTGTACTGAATTAGAATAGATCAAATGGAAAGAGGCCCAGGTTATCTGGTTGTCCTGAGGCAGGGATCTCCCTGAATTGAATTACTTATTTCTCTTCTATTCTTTACATGTTTCTCAATATTGAAGCTGGTGCCTTCTTTTAGCATAAAAGTCATCTCCCCCTTGAAAACCATGATGTACAGATGTGGTAGATTTAGCTTGAGTCTAGTTTCTATATACCCTCACCAACCAAAAAGGCTGTTCAGATTCACTATCATCTTTTCTTATACACAACAAGCATATTTGTGTATGCAAAATAACTCAAGATTGAGTGTGTCTTCTAAGTGTTCCCCTCCCCCTATATCATGATAAGGCCTTCCACACACAGTTTCATGAATCTTGAATACTGACTGGGCTTCTCCACAGATAACTAGATATTCAAGATGATGAGATGATGAACTCCTGCCTAGTCATTTCGATGTACCTCCTTTCTTTCCACACTCTCATTACAGTCTTTCCCACTACCTACATCTCAACCTTCACTCCTGATTCAGGTCTCTACTTGGTTTGGGCTTCAGTTGCTCTAGGGCTGGCCAGTCTAAGACTTGTTCACTGCTTTGTCACTTTCAGGTCGTGTCTTCCTTCTTATCCTGTCCTCTCCTGCCCTCTTCTCTCCAGAGGTCTTTGCCTGGAGTAAGCCTGTAGAGTCCCCATCTGGGAAAACCCAACAAGATGTGGCTTGCCTCATTTTGACTTGCAGTAGCTTATAGCTCTCAGGGTATAGAGAATTCATGGAAAATACTTCTCCAGATGGAGCTCAAACAAGGTAGGAGTGACAGGCTGATAGGAAATCTTAGATACTGACTAAGAAATGAGTACTAGTCCTCATCAGAGGCAGAGTGGGGTCATGGGAGTTCCAGCTATTGCCAGGATGGGTGTGAATCTGGGTGTTATTTAGCCTTTGTGAGGTCCCAATTCCCTCATCTACATGGTTAGGATAATGCGCCTTACTAGTGAAAACTCATGAACAATGTTGAGCATGTGGTGGGGCACACAATAATTGGTTTCTTGGCTAGCACACAGTGTGGATTTGATAAGCATGAAAGGGTCAAATATCTAGTCAGCAGGAGACAATGTGATGCAGCTGCTAGGAAAACGAGTCACCCTATTCTATATTTCTGGAACCACATATGCTCCGATGACCTCTGGCATCGTAGAGTCCTCTCTGGATGCCTTGTATTGAGCGATTCTATGGTATGTCTTGAGAGGGCAGCTGGGCCATGTCATATTGGCCATAGAAACTAGGGATCAAGGGGCCGGGTGGTAGCATACCTGGTTGAGTGCACATGTTACAGTGCTCAAGGACCCAGGTTCGAGCCCCCAGTCCCCACCTCCAGGGGAAAGCTTCTCAAGTGGTGAAACAGGTTTGCAGGTGTCTCTCTTTCTCTCTCCCTATCTCCCTATCCCTCTCGATTTCTGGCTGTCTCTATCCAATAAAAATAATTCAAAAAGAAAAAGAAAAAAAGAAACTAGGGATCAGAGTTGTAAACAACTAAGTAGAATAGTGTCCATGCCTTATGATACTTCAAGAGTGATCTTCCCTAGTCCTCAGTTGTACTGAAAAAGCACTGGGTAGGCTGAGGAAAAAGCATCATGACTATGTAAAAGGCTGTCATGCCTGAAACTCTTAAGGTCCCAGGTTCAATCCCCTGAGCTGGGTATTACTCTGTTATCTAGCTCATTAAAATAAGTATTTTTAAAAAACACCAATTGAGCTTATTACAGTAAAACAGAAGCTTTGCAGGAAGTGAGACTGCATGTATTCAATGCAGTTTGCAACTTTATTGCTTCTGTTTAATGGGACAAGGACAGTGGTAAATTTGATGCAGAGAGAAGGGGGATCTTAAAATGCTACAAGAACTAAAGGATTTGTTACTCTTGGCCAGTACTAGCATTCCAGTAGCAAAACTTCCCAGGGCCAAAGATAACAGTTTTTTTTTTTTTTTTAAGGCCTAGATGTTGACCTGAATTTAGTAGCACCCAAGGATTCTGCTGCCATACTGTCAGGGAGACAAATACTTGGGCTGCTAGCTTATCCAGGCTTTCATTGCCAAAGCCACAGAGAAACTTTGACAGGGTTTTTGTCGCTGTGCTTTTTATCTTTCTGTGGCTCTGAATGAGTGAAACATTTATGTCATCTAAAATGTGAAGAATGCATTCAGGTTTGCTCTGAAAACTTTCCTTTTGCTAATTTCGTGCCCAGATACAGTTCTACTTATTAGAGGCAAGTGTTGCTTTTCTTGTGGTTTTGTAAACATCTTAGTTTTCACACAAATTTTCTCACTCTTCTCACCATGAGAGTCAAAAGCAAGGAGCTTGCCTCATCTAGGAAGAGTCCTGATTTCCTGACCATGCAGCATCCCAGAGGATGGTCTCCCTGACACGGGAATCAATAAATGCCTAGCTTAGAACTTTTTTCAAATTTTTTTATTCTAATGAGAAATCTAGACAGAGAAGGGATTGGGCAGTTGAACACTAGGTTAAGCGCACATAGTATGAAGTGCAAGGACCCACACAAGGATTCCAGTTGGAGCCCCCAGCTCCCCACCTGCAGGGGGGTTGCTTCACAAACAATGAAGCAGGTCTGCAGGTCTCTCTCTCTCTCTCTTTCTCTCCCTATCTTCCCCTCCCCTCTCAATTTCTCTCTGTCCTATCCAATAAAATGGGGGAAAATAAAGCTCCCAGGAGCAGTGGATTCATAGTGCCAGCACTGAGCCCTAGAGATAACCCTGTAGGCAAAGAGATAGATAGATAGATAGACAGACAGACAGACAGACAGACAGACAGACAGACAGACGGACGGGCAGGCAGGTAGGCAGACAGGCAGACAGACAGACAGACAGCAATCTGGGCACTGCTCAGCTCTGGCTTATGGTGGTGCTGGAGAGTGAACCTATGACTTTGGAGCCTCAGACACAAGAGTCTTAAGCATATATATTATGCTAGCTCCTTAGCCCCCAATCTTGAACTCCACAAGCCATCACTGCCAAAATCCAGTCTCACCATTCTGCACCTCACTGGCCAGACTATAAAGAACCAGAGAGAGCAGAGAGCACTGGTGTGAAGGAAACACTCATTTTTCCTTTGAGCAGTTCTACAGCCCATGCCATGCAACTGCATCTTTGTTCTTGTCTGGAGAAGAATATTGTGGGTGCCACAGACAGACTCACTGTTGCCATTGGTGGGGGTGGTCAAGAGTCACTTGGGCTCCTTCTCATACTGGTTTTGTGTCTTCGTGTGTGTGTGTGTGTGTGTGTGTGTGTGCGCGCGCGCACACGCGCAAGAAATAAGGTCTTCTTAGGCATTAGGCTGTTTGACAGAGGTTTCTGAAGTCCATTTATCACACATACTCTACACATAGAATAACTTTTCTCACATGTTTGACTAGTGTCCATTTAGACAAGATCTTGAGATTCCACAAGGCCACTAATTCATGAGAAATGGAAAAGGCCTTTTTTAGAAAGCCCTTCTGAAACAGGGCATGGAACACTTGTGTTTGCACACCTGGGGTCTCCCTTTGTCTCTCTTTTCCTGCTCACACATGGCCCAGGACAAAGCTGGAGGAAGACATCCTCAAAAACAAAGCCACCATGCCACAGAGTAGCAGCATCTGGCTGGGATTTGATGAAACAAAGATTGGACAAAGCTCTGATCTATGCAGGGCACTATAGGAGGTAATATGTCAGGAGTGCAAGATCAGATTTAGTTCCTGTCACAATAATCTATCACTTTCTGGTTATTGCATCAAAGTGTCCGCTGTCATCTGCCAGGCTTAACTGACAGAGATAAGGACTGAAATGGGACCACTACTTCTCCCCTTTATTCCCAGTGGACTGAATTCACTGAAGGACTTCCTGGCACCATTTCTGCTTCCCTGCCCTGCAGGGAGAAGAACTAAAATAATTTTCCCAGAAACTTCTATGTCTTAGAAGGACAATACAGCACAATTCAGAACAGCAGTCAACACAGTCTACTTTAATCAGCCTTTCTAATCATATCATCATTTTCCCTTTTGCAGAGATGAGTGAGGGAAGAGAGCGGCAAGAGCTAACATTGAAGCAGCTCTCAGAAAGACTGAACTGAGTCCCTCTTTCGGTGAGAGCAGATTATGAGAAGGCACTTAAGTCCATCAGGGAGCCTGGATGGTGGTGAGCTCTGAGCTCACTGCCTCTTCACCTTGTCCTGTGATGCCTTCCTGGGCTTAGGAGAGGCTTGTGAGGCCTGAAGACTTCTGTAGGCATCTGACAGCAGCCCATGGAAGACAGCAATCCTCGGCCCCATGATGGGCAGTCTGCAGTGAGTGCTCTCTGTAGGACAGTACAGCAGGGAGGAAGAACTAGGGTGGTTTAGATGCAATATTTAAATAACCTCAAAACAACCGGAAGTCACTAAAGATCTTTTCACCGTAAAACAGACTCATTTTGAACCCTTGCTTCCCACCTGTAGTAGTAGGGTAGTGGGATCACTTCATAATGGTGAAGTAGGTCTGCAGGTGTCTTTCTCTCCCTCTTTATCTGCCCCTCCTTTCTCTCTCTCTCTCTCTCTCTCTATATATATATATATATATATATATATATAGAGAGAGAGAGAGAGAGAAATGTCCACCAGAAGAAGTGGATTCAGCAATATTCAGTCCCAGCAATAACCCTAGAGGCAATAAATAATAACTCAAAATTCACACCAGATTTGTTTGTATGTGAACCTTCTTATCCTTCATGACGTTTGAGTGTTTGCAGATTTTGTCAAAAAGGTTATAAAGGAGTACCTAGAAACAAAATTTAGGGGGAGTTAAAGCCAATTAAAACTAAAAATGAAGATACAGTGTGCTGATAATTATAATGACAAAGGGGAAAGAGAATCCAATTATTAGAAGACTTCTCATGGCATGTATGTAGCTTTCAAATAAGCTTTACTTCACAAAAAAAAGCTAGTAGAGAGAGAAAACATTTGTATTTCAAAAGGAACCTTCACCTGGTAGAGTGTACACATTTCCATGTCCAAGCTCCCGCCACCCTTTGGGCGGGGGGAGGGCAGAGCTATCAGTGAAGCAATGTTCCCCCCTCAACATCTCTCACCCTCTATCAAAAAGAAAGAAAAAAGAAAAAGATGACCACTGGGAATGGTGGAACACCAACAATAACTTAGCAAAACAAATCAATGGCCAAATTTTTCAGGGTTGTTTCAGTCTAAATTGGCACATTCAAGTGCATGATGGATTTCAAAGAAACAGATTTGTAATCTGTCATTTGACACAATTCTTCCAACTCAGGTCCAAATATTTGCACACTACCTGTCCTCAAGACTCTGTGCCCAAGGCAACAACCACAGACATAGAGGCTGTATAATAGCGGTGCTGGGTGGTGGCGAACCTGATTGAGCGCACCTGTTAGAATGTACAAGGACCCAGGTTCAAGCCCCCGGTCCCCACCTGCAGAAGGAAAGCTTCACCAGTGGTGAAGCAGTGCTGCAGGTGTCTCTCTGTCTATCTCCCCCTCCCCCTCAATTTCTGACTGTCTCTATCAAATAAATAAATAAAGATAATTAAAACATTTTTTTAAAGAAGAAGTTGTATAATAGCATAATGGTTATGCAAAAAGACTCACGTGAGGCACCAAAGGTCCCAGGTTCAATCCCCAGCACCACCATAAGCCAAAGCTTTGCAAGCAAACAAACACATAAACACTAGAAGTTGTATAATAGAATCAATAGTTTTGGTTCAACAGTGCACCGGAATAAACAAACAAACAAATACCAAGATAGAAAAAGAAGTACTCCCTCCACCCCTTCACTAAGCATTATTACCTTTCCATCCAATCATGAAAACATCTTGGAGAGAACCGTTGAAATAGGTCATTTGGATAGTGTGCTGCTTTGCAATGTGTGAGACCAGGTTCAAGCCTAGACTCCACTGAACTGAAGGAAACTTTGGTACTGTGATTTTCTCTCTCTCTCTCTTTCTCTCCTTTCCCCCTTTTCCCTCTCCCTTACTCCCTCCATCTCTCTCCTTCTCTGTAAACAAAACTTGATGAAATTAGGACTTAAAAATCTTTTTTTTTTCTTGCCACCAGGTTTATCATAGGGCTTGGTACCAGTACTATGAATCCACCGTTTCCAGTGACTATTTTCCCCCCTATTTTTTAAATCTCTATTTTAAAAATTTATCTTTAATAGAAATTAAGAGGGGGGAAGTTAAGAAGGAGAGAGACATAGAGACAACTACAGCACTATTTCACTGCCTGTGAAGCTTTCCCCTTGTAGGTGGGGACCAGGGGCTTGAACCCAAGATCTTGCACATTGTAACGTGTGTTCAACCAGGTGCGCCACCACTCATCCCCCTTATTTTTTTTTAATTGAGTAGGACAGATTTGACAGGGAAAGGGGAGATAGAGAGATAGATAGATAGAAGAGAGAGAGAGAGAGAGAGTTAAAGAGAAATACCTGCAGACCTACTTGACTGGTTGTGAACCGTCATTCCTGCAAGTGGGGGCTCCAACCAAGTTCTCTGTGCACGGCAATGTGTGTGCTTAATGAATGTATCACTGCCCAGCACTTGAGAACCTAAAATCTTTACCATCCCAGGATATAGTTTTTAAATATTTATTTTCCCTTTTGTTGCCCTTGTTGTCTTTTTTATTGTTGCTGCAGTTATTATTGTTGTTATTGATGTCGTTAGATAGGACAGAGAGAAGTAGAAGACAGAGAGGGGGAGAGAAAGATAGACACCTGCAGACCTGCTTCACTGCCTGTGAAGTGACTCCCCTGCAGGTGGGGAGCCAGGGGCTCTAACCGGGATCCTTATGTTGGTCTTTGCGCTTTGTGCCGTGTGCACTTAACCCACTGTGCTACCACCCAACTCCCCCCAGGATATAGTTTTATTAATAAGCAGCTGTTTAGCTTTTCTAGAAAGCACATATCTTGAAGGAGATTGCATTGGGATATGAGACAGCAGCTTTCCCTTAGAAGTCACAGAATGACTAAGTGAGTTGGAGTCCTGAATCTTCTAGAACAGGCTCCTCAGCCCAGCTGAATGAGTGAATCCAGAAGTCATAAGATCACAGACCTCCAACGTAGTTCCATCTCATGGCTGGGATGCACAGGAAGATGAGGTCACAGGCACTGATCACTGAGGACTGAAGTGAATCCTAACCCAGTTCACCTTGTACCCTGCCACAACACTGGGCTAGGTGGCAAGACCAAAGTAGGTGCTAACATCTATTTTAGTGTTTACTGAGATCAAAAGCCTGCCAGTGTCATGGGAGTCTGGACTTAAGGCCATGCTAGAGTCCAGAAGAAATACCTTAAAGAGAAGGACTTCTTCCATTTACTTGTTTTTCATGAAATGATTAGGCATTTCACATAAGGTTTAGCTGAATCTGAAAATACTAGAAGTCACTGTGGTAACCAACAACATGAGTTAGGCAATCCCTCAGCAAGCAGGTTATGGGTTCTTTAGAAGCAAGGAACAGAACTAGGGAAGGAAGAGGTCAGGAAAAGACTGGAAGAAGATAGGTGGAATTCAAGAGAAGGGAGGGCCCAGCAGAACAGGCCCACACATAGGACCTGAAAGAGAAGGGGAGAGAGAATGGGAATATGTTCAGAATAGTCAGAAGTAATCTTAAGAATGAAGCTTTTCGGGAGTTGGGCGGTAGCGCAGTGTGTTAAACGCAGGTGGCGCAAAGCACAAGGACCTGCGTAAGGATCCCGGTTCGAGCCCCTGGCTCCCCACCTGCAGGGGAGTTGCTTCACAGGCAGTGAAGCAGGTCTGCAGGTGTCTATCTTTCTCTCCCCCTCTCTGTCTTCCCCTCCTCTCTCCATTTCTCTCTGTTCTATCCAACAATGATGATAACAATAATAGCTATAGCCATAAAACAACAAGGGAAACAAAAGGGAATAAATAAATTAATTAAATTAAAAAAAAAAGAATGAAGCTTTTCACTCTACTAGTCCTTCCAAAGCAAACTAACCTGTGGTGGTGTTATCACGGGGAGGACAAACTTCAGGATGGGAGTCTTGTAGAGCAGGATTTATCACTCTGATAGGAAGGAGAGAGAGAACACCTTAGTTAACTGGACAGGACCTGGTGAAGAGGAAAGCCTACACATTTTAAATACAGTTGCGGGGCTAGAGAAACAACTGAACTGGTAGGGCATCTGCCATGCCATTCTGGCACCACATGGCACTAAGGGCAACTGTGATGCTTTGATGTCTCTCCTCCCCCATCTGAATGAAATAAAAAGCACCCCAGAAGTAGTGAAACTGCACACGCGCAGGTGCATACACACACACACACACACACACACACACACACACACAGGTTCTTGAACACAGACCCCACCACCCTAGTGGTTGACCCTCTTCCTTACAGAATTGTGAGAGCTGGGTCCAAACATCACTGCTTATAGGCTTCTTTTTTTCCTTAGTGGTATTTTCATGGATTTCAATAAAACTTTAATTTAAAAAGTGGTTTGTCCCACTCTCAGAATCTGTATGGTTTAAAAACAGATGAGATTGGGGGCCAGGCGGTAGCACAGCAGGTTAAGCGCACATAGCGTGGCACAAAGACCAGTGTTAGAATCCCTATTCAAGCCCCGGCTCCCCACCAGGGGAAGTCATTTCACAAGTGGTAAAGCAGGTCTGCAGGTGTCTTTTTCTCCCCCCCCCCCCGCCCAGCTTCCACTCCTCTTTCAATTTCTCTCTGTCCTAACTAGCAATAACAACAATAAACAACAAGGGCAACAAAAGGGAGAATATAGCCACCAAGAACTGTGGATTAGTAGTGCAAGCAATAACCCTGGAGGCAAAAAAAAAAAGGTGAGATTAAAGAAATAATATTGCTGTTTCCAAAAAAAATAAATAAATAACATCACTTATTGGTCAGTAGTCAACCTTACAAAAATAAAATCAAGAGATTCTGGGAGTCCCGCAGTGGCGCAGTGGGTTAAGCGCACGTGGCACAAAGCGCAGGGACCGGGGTAAGGATCCCGGTTCGAGCCTCCGGCTCCCCACCTGCAGGGAAGTCGCTTCACGCGGTGAAGCAAGTCTGCAGGTGTCTATCTTTCTCTCCCCTCTCTCTCTGTCTTCCCCTCCTCTCTCCATTTCTCTCTGTCCTATCCAACAACAAAGCAACGTCAACAATGGCAATAATAACCTCAACGAGGCTGCAACAACTAGGGCAACAAAAGGGGAAAAAAGGCCTCCAGGAGCGGTGGATTCATGGTGCAGGCACCGAGCCCAGCAATAACCCTGGAGGGAAAAAAAAAATCAAGAGATTCTATTGGTTAGAAACTTGCAATTGCGAGTTGGGAGGTAGCGCAGCTGGTTAAGCACAGGTGGCACAAAGCGCAAGGACCTGTGTAAGGATTCTACTTTGAGCCCCCAGCTCCCCACCTGCAGGGGAGTCGCTTCACAAGCGGTGAAAGCAGGTCTGTAGGTGTCTTTCTCTCCCCCTCCCTGTCTTCCCCTCCTCTCTCCATTTCTCTCTGTCCTATCCAACAATAACATTAGTAACAACAACAACAACTACAACAATAAGGCAACAAAAGGGAATAAATAAATATTAAAAAACTTATTAAAAAATAAAAGAAACTTGCGATTGTGGAGTAGGGCACCAAAGCAAAACCCTGGGTTGAGGGAAGAGGGTGGATGTACATGGGGGGGGGGTAGATGATGGGATGGGACACAGTCTTTTGGTGGTGGGAATGGTCTTTATGTACACACCTATTGATTTGTAATCATATAAATCACTAGTTAATTAATATGAGAGGGGGGAAAATTGATTGAATGTCTTAAACTTTTTAATGCACAGATCATAGGCTGAGTCTCTGATATGTTGACTCTCTTAAAAGCTTAGACCAGGGAGAATAGAAGCAACCAGTGGCACAGCTATATACAAATAATGTCAAAGGACATAAATTATGGTGATGTTGTGTATGATACAGCAAATCCTAACAAAGGGATTTTTCAAAGTTCACCCAATTTCCAAATAATGTGATTATAGCAATAAATACGTATTGCCTTCTTAAACCCTAAGACAGCAGAAACCTCCTGCTTCCTCTGGAGGGTGGATATTTTCCTCAGTCTTGGAACCTCTAGGGTGGGGTTCACTTTCCTGCATGCTTCCCTCAATTCATACCAAATGATATTGCATCTGCTGATCCCAACCTAATCAATGCAACAAGTACCACCTTCAAACTGTGTCCAGAGATGTCAGGCATAGAATGTCAACCCTTCAGCCTCATTACTCAGATGAGACCTTTCCTTTCATAGGATTCTCTAATTCCATTCCAGGTGGTTCACTTCCTAACAAAGTCCCAAAACCTAGATATAGACCAGGTCCCGTGAGATAGAGCATATGTTCACATGTATCCATAAATTAGGGCAAAATATATATCTGAAAACAAAAGTACACAATAGTCTACAGTGAGTCAGTATCAAGTTCATAATGAAATAGAGTCTACTTAGATTTAGATACCCTCCTCACCTACTTCCTATTACACTTCCCTCACTCACTCCAAAGCTCATCTTATCAAAGCAAGGACTGCAGAAGCTGAAGGGCAAGAGACTGGCATACTTTAATGATGATTCTTTAGTCACTATCAGGCCACCCCATCAGCTGGGGCCCTATTCGGGGAGTCCTGAGATTCCCAAACAGACTTGATGGGCCTAGACCTTGAATAAATCCCTCTCTCCATTGTTACCAGTCATCTCTATCAAGAACAACAAAATAGACCCCTTTGTGGGCCCCCACAGGACCTTGCCCTCAACTTGGGTCAACAGTGGTAGAGAATGTTCCATCTTCCGAAGGGAGGCTGGACAACATACTCTATGCTGCACCTGAGGAAGATGGGTCCTGATATTGGGGCAGCTTGGAATGTTCCTACTCATGACCACAGAATGTGAGCTCAGATCTACAGGGATACAGAGGTCACATAGGCTCCTAAGCTGAATATGGGCCCCAGATCACAGAAAACTGATGGGGTTTACAGTCAACAATATTTATATACCTTTCCCATATTTGGGAGCTACTCTCTTCCCTGATCCAGCTTTCTGGTCCTTTTTCTAGCCATGATAAATCATCTCCCCAGACAATAATTTGGATCCACTTGTATATCAGATTTCAGGCTCAGGGAAAAAAAAAAAAACTAGTATAGCCGCAGGCCCTTTGGAATATAACTAAAATATGCCTACTAGCTATTTACAAAATGGAGATCCCCCCCCCCCAACTCTTCATCTGCACTATTCCAGCCTTAAGGTTCACAATTAGTCAACAATTTGTTTGGCATTATATGTTAACTCTCTTTTCAGCCACCAGGTTCCAGATGCTATCATGATGCTGACCAGACTTCCCTGGACAAACAACCCGACCAATGTGTCCTTGAGCTCTGATTCCCTAGAACCTCACCCCATTAAGGAAAGATAGAGAGAGGCTGGGAGTATGGATCAACCTGTCAATGCCCATGTTCAGCGGGGAAGCAATTACAGAAGCCAGACCTTCCACCTTCTGCATCCCACAATGATGTTGGGTCCATATACTCAGAGGGTTAAAGAATAGGAAAGGGGAGGGGATGGGATACAGAGGTCTGGTGGTGGGAATTGTGTGAAGTTGTACCCCTCTTATCCTATGGTTTTATCAGTTTTTCCTTTGTATAAGTAAAATTTTAAAAATAAAATAAAAAAAAGAAACTTGCAACTGTAGAGACAAAATAATGACCATACATATCCTTGTTCTCCAGGTGGCCAACACTGTGGAGGTGACCCATTCCAATTCTATACCAGGTTCTTGAATTGCATCATTCCTTTCAGGACAGTTTCTTTATATTAGTGAGAAAAAATAATTCTGGATGTCTGGGGAAGTGTTCCAACTGGTATAGCACAAGACTTTTATGCCTTAGGTTCCAAGCTCTATTACTAACACTACATAAACCGGAATGGTGTCTTCTCCCCCGACATATGTAATAGATAAAACAAAATGTAAGGGCCCGGGTAGTGGTGCACCTAATTGAGTGCACACATTACAGTGCTCAAGGACCCAGATTCAAGCCCCCGATTCCCACCTGCAGGGGGAAAGCTTCACAAATGGTGAAGCAGTGCTACTTGTTTCTCTCTACCTATCTCTCTCTATCACCCCGTTTACTCTCAATTTCTGGCTGTCTCTATCCAATAAATAAATAAAGACAATAAGAAAGTTTAAAAAACAAACTTTAAAAAGCTAAATTCTGGCCAACAAGTACACAAAAAAAGATGTTATTTGAGAAAACACTAAGCAGAACTTGGACTGGAGTTGATGTATTGCTCCAAAGTTAAAGACTCTGGGTTGGGTTCATGGTCCTGGAACATGATGACATTGGACCTAGTGGGTTTGTATTGCTATGTGGAAAACTGGGAAATGTCGTGCATGTACAAACTATCGTAGTTACTGTTGACTGTAAAACATAAATCTGCCAGTAAAGAAATTAAAAAAACTGTAAAAAAAAAAAAAAAAGGAGTCGGTTGGTAGCGTAGTGGGTTAAGCGTACATGGTGCAAAGCACAAGGGCCAACGTAAGAATCCCGGTTTGAGCCCCTGGCTCTCCACCTGCAGAAGGTCGTTTCGCAAGCGGTGAAACAGGTCTGCAGGTGTCTATCTTTCTCTCCCCCTCTCTGTCTTCCCCTCCTCTCTCCATTTCTCTCTGTCCTATCCAACAACAACAGTTATGATAACAATAACAACTACAACAAGCACAACAAGGGCAACAAAATGAGAAAAATAGCCTCCAGGAGCAGTGGATTCGTAGTGCAGGCACCATGCCCCAGAAATAACCCTGGAGGCAAAAAAAAAAAAAAGTTATCTGAGGACCTGGCTTGATTAAAGGTCTTTTCACCCAAAGTTTTTGTTTCCAAGAACCTCTGGGCAATACTAAGTGAGGACTAGCTGGAGATGAGGCCTACACATTTCTACTTTCATTTAAACAGCTTGTTTCCAAAGCTTACAAACTCATAAACTCTGATGGGCTAAGTTTTGACATGATTTAGTAATTTCTAGTTCCTACAAACTTTTCCCAGATGAACTTTGCTACAAAAATTGTGGGCAATTCAGTCAGCCATTGGAGGGCTCACAGTGTCTAATAATAAAAATGAAAAATCATTTTTATCATCTCTTCTAGGCAGAAAGTAGGGTGGTGTTTGCAGAACTGAATAGTTTAAGAATTGTCTGTACTGGGACTGGGTGGTGGTGCACCTGGTTGCGCACACATGTTATAATGCACAAGGACCCAGGTTCGAGCCCCTGGTCCCCACCTGCAGAAGGAAAGCTTTGCAAGTGGTGAAGCAGGGCTGCAGGTGTCTCTCTTTCTCTGTCCCTCTCTATCTCCCCTACCCTCTTGATTTCTGACTGTCTCTATCCCATAAATAAAGATAATAAAAAATTTAAAAAAGAATCGTCTCTACTATAATTCAGCAAATCATGTCCAAATATGATCTACATCATACTTTGCTTGAGCTATCAAGAAATCTATCCCAGTCCTTGTATCACTCTTGTATAAGTACAGAACTTTATACAGTTGTTTAAGTAAAAAGTTGTTTTCATTTAACTATCTAGTTTAAACAGAAAAAGAAACTATTCATGAATCCATTCCTAATCATTCTATTTAATATATTTCTCAGTCCATGACCCCATATCCTCAAACTAACACAATCAGAATTAAATTTGTGTTGATGTAAATCTTTGACTTACGCTTGATTCATAACATTTTTAAAAGTCAGCTTCTTGCTATCGGGGTTTAGCAAAGTTGGTTGTGCCTGAGGAAGAAAGTCTCTGTCAGAAAATTGGCCAGAACTTCACTCTAATTGAAATAGATAATGCTACTCGGTTGTATTTTGTGCCAGAGCCACTTACTTGGTCTCTTGTAATATGAAGGGGCCCACTCAATGGAATCAGCCCGCCTCAGAGTGCTAAGGTCTTTTGTTCTGCTCTGAGTATCAGATCTCAGAGTTTGATAACTTCAGACCAGAAACCATCCAGTTCTCTTTGTCTAGCTCTCTGGTAGGACCCTTTAGGCCTCATACTAAGAGCCCTCTCTTGCAGAATCTGCTGACTCCCGGACTCCCTCACTTATTCTCAGTGCTCTCTGAGTCCCCACCCTCACAAACCCAGAACATTTTGGGCTTTTCTTTTTTTTGCCTTCAGGGTTATTGCTGGGTCTCGGTGCCTGCACTATGAATCCACTGCTGCTGGAGGCCTTCCCCCCCCCCCCCCATTTTGTTGCTCTTGTTGTTGTATTTATTGTTATTGTTGTCATCGGATAGGACAGAGGGAAATGGAGAGAGGAAGGGAAGACAGAAAGGAAGAGAGAAAGATAGACACCTGCAGATCTGCTTCACCGCTTGCAAAGCGACCCCCACCCCTGCAGGTGGGGAGCCTGGGGCTCTAACCAGGATTGTTATGCTAGGCCATGTGCTTTGCTCCACGTGCACTTAACCCACTGAGCTACCTGGCCCCCTTTGGGCTGTATTTTAACTCTCACTAAATGCTTGGCTTCCATGATGGACTTTCATCTTTGTGAAGGTTGAGACCATGTTTCTATTTTTGCATCTACAGGTCCTAACACAAAATCTGCTTAACGACTATTTGCTGACCAAACTGGGGAAGGAATGAGCCCAGGTCGTGGCACACTTGAAAGCCTGAAGAGGCTTCCTTTCTAATCTAAATGCCTTTGATGTCTTTGTCTTGTCCTTGCCTAGAACATGCAGTACAGTGTTACATGGAAGAGGACATTCTGGTCTTGTTCCTGGTCTTAAGGGGAATAGTGAGTTTTTCACCACTATGATGCCAGCTACGGGCTTTACAGAGCGTTCTTTATGGTGGTGAGGA
The DNA here is from genome assembly GCF_950295315.1 of Erinaceus europaeus. Classification (NCBI taxonomy): domain Eukaryota; kingdom Metazoa; phylum Chordata; class Mammalia; order Eulipotyphla; family Erinaceidae; genus Erinaceus; species Erinaceus europaeus. Next base: position 50,802,946 of record NC_080170.1, on the reverse strand, counting down.
AGTACCTTCTGTGTTTGATATCTTTTCATATCTCTCCCTGCGTCTCTATTCCCCCCCTGCCAAGAAAGAGGGTGGCTCTCAGTGACATAGTAGAGTCACCCCTCCCCCCAACCCCCGCCAACCCGCCCAAGGACAGAGGGCTGGCACACCACTATCATTGGAGTTTTCTCCAGTTTCCTATCAGGCCTGCTGCACTGGCTGCACCTGTAGAAGGGAAGGTCCCAGGACTTTCCTTCTGGAATCTGCAGCAAATGGTAAACCACATCATGGGCTCCCCACTTCTGTCAGGCCTGCTTTGGGCAGGAACACAAGTCAGAGAAGAGGCCCTGATGGACAGCAGTTGCTTAGGCCTGGGTCAACACCTTGTAAGGAGCCTCAGTGATTGCAGGAATGAGGCTCAGAGACATCCCTATCTCTGAGTCCCAGGTTCTCAACTGGGAACGTGCATACTGAGCTGAATGGTGCAGAAGACGATTAGGGAAAGTGACCTCCAGGTCTTAGTCTGTCAATAGCTCCAGTGAAATTTCCAAGTTGAATACATCAGAAGATGATTGCTTTGCTCCATTTCACACATGCTGCCAGCCCTCTCCTCATGAGTTCTGGGAGAGTCTCGTGTCTGTCTCCTGCTTTCCTCCACTCCTGGGGCTCCTCTTACTGCACAGCCAGTCCCACTGCCTCCCCGAGTCCAAGGAGAATCATGGGATATCACATCATGAGATGATGTGCCTTCCTTCAACTCACTGCTGAACTGAGCTCACCTCTAACCTAAAGGGGTCCTAATGCTTACTGACTCTCACTCTGGGTCAGAATAAGGGCACAGGTGCTTACTTGAACCCAGGATAGTAGCATCCCTCTGGAAACAGCTTAGAAACAGGTAGCAGGACTTTGTTCCCTTCTTCAATAGCCTTTTTCTTTTCCTCATACTGTCCCCTACTATGACCCTGCTAGGCACAGACACTGCTTCTAGTCTTCCCTGAGGTGTTGACTGAATGGATGAGGAAAAAGATGAATCTGCTTGGTTACTGGGTATACGTGACAGCAGATTGTGCTGCTGTGCTGTGTGGCATGTGTGTTCATATGTGCTCAGGGAATACTGGGAGGAAAGGCTTCATAAACTGTGGGGTGAACTTCCTTTGGAAGCCCAGAACAAAGTGCTTCCTCTGTCTGGAAGAGGAATCTGGCTACCTACCACAACAGCTGTTGGTTTGCTCAAAATGGGGATGCCTTTCTTACTGCGTCAGGAGATGTGCTCCTGGGGCCACCAGCAGCCCTTGCTGTGACTTTCGCTGCAGGATTTCCCATTACCTTTCCCACTCCTGCTGGGCTCTGGGGATACCCATGTCGGTTTCTGTCTGGCTGCCTTACCATTATTATCTGTCGACAAGTATCACACAGATGCTTGTTTCGGCTCAGCCTAGGGCCACTCCGGTTCCTCCAGGCCTGTAGACAAGAGATGAAAGAGATGAAGATGAGGCTATCTGGGGAGTAAAGATGTGGGAAAGGGGTGCAGAGAGGGAGCACAGTTCCTGGGCCTCAGCCCAACCCTACTGGGCACTGAATCTTGGCATGGCTGCAGTGGCATCTGAAAGGGTTAAACAGGAGGAGAAAGTCACAGGCTGGGTGATGGCACAGGTGTGAACAGCTGGTGGAGGGCCCTCAGCTGGAAGGCAGGGAGGTCTCTGCTTCCAAGGGGGTACACGTTCCCCGTTTCATACAGAGATTCTGCCATATGGACTAGTGAGAACCTCTGAATGCCTCCAAAAATGAGGACTTCTCTTCCTAGCCCCTCCTAAGACTCACTCTTTCTTCTGTACTTTGCTCTGGGCCAATACTAGCTCCCAAGCCTATGAACCGGCACCACAGGCCCTTTCCATAACTCCCGGGAACCTTGAGGAGGTCACAGCAGGACTGGAGCTATACTGTGCAGACCTGGCCCCACCTCTTCTGGGAGGACTGAGGCTGTCCCCTCAAGGCAAAGAATGGAGCTGTGCAGGGAGAGAGGGCTACCTGATTGTATAGGTTATCAATTCTTCAAATGTATGTGACTACAGCATGTCCTCTACCAGAGTATCAATATTCCTCCACCTCCACCCACTGAGTCCCTCCACCCTATGACCCAAGCCCCTCCTCACCCTCTGGCTTAGGAGTCAGAGACAAGCGTTTCTTTCTTTCTTTCTTTTTTTTTTCCCCAAGGTTATTGCCAGGGCTCGGTGCTAGCACTATGAATCCACTGCTCCTGGAGGCCATTTTTTTTTTCCATTTTATTGGATAGGACAGAGAGAAATTGGGAGGGGATGGGAAGATAGAGAGGGGGAGAGAAAGATACTCCATTTTATAGCATAGGACAGAGAGAAACTGTGAGGGGAGGGGAAGATAGAGAATGGAAGAGAAAGATAGACACCTGCAGACCTGCTTCACTGCGTGTGAAGCAACCGTCCTGCAGGTGGGGAACTGTGGGCTCCTTGCACAGGTCCTTGCACTTTATACTATGTGTGCATAACCTGTTGTGCCACCAACCAGTCCCTCTATTTGCTCCATTTAATCTGTTATCTTACTTTGTTTCCTGATACCCCACATATGAGTGAGACCATCCTGTATAGGTCTTTCTCTTTTTGCCTTTTTTAAATTATTACTTTTTATCGCTACTAAAGTTATCACTGGGGATAGGTGATGAATCTATCACTCCTGGTGGATTTTTTTTTTTCTTTTTAAACGGAGAGAAATTGAGAGGCAATGGGGAGATAAAGTAGGAAGAGTCAAACAGATACCTCCAGCACTGCTTTATCAATTGTGAAGCTTCCCTCCTGCAGGTGAAGCTTGAACCTGGGTCCTTGCACATGACAATACACAGGTGTGTCACTGCCTGGACATTCCTCCACTTAGCTAACTACCTCCCAAGCTCCATCTATGTTGTAGCAAAAAGTCAGGATTTCACTTTTCCTTACAGGTGTGTAGTATTTCACTGTGTATATAGACTATAATTTCCTTGTCCACTCTTCTGCAGTTGGACACCTAGGTTATTTTTTTCTTTTTTTTAAAACATTTTTTAAAAAAATTATATTTATTTTCCCTTTTGTTGCCCTTGTTTTTTTATTGTTGTTGTAGTTATTATTGTTGTTATTGATATTGTCTTTGTTAGATAGGACAGAGAGAAATAGAGAGAGGAGGAGAAGACAGACACCAGCAAACCTGCTTCACCGCTTGTAAAGTGACTCTCCTGCAGGTTGGGAGCCAGGGGCTCGAACCGGAATCCTTACGCCAGTCCTTGTGCTTTGCACCATGTATGCTTAACCTGCTGCACTACTGCCCGACTCCCACCTAGGTTATTTCTATATCTTGGTTATTGTGAATAGTGTTGCTGAAGATATAATTTTGAATTTATGCTTTAATGTTCTTTGGATAGATACCAAAGAGTAGTATTATAGGGTGTTTCCATTTACATTGTTCTAAGGGCTCTCCATGTAGTTTTCCACAGGATGTGCACCAGCTTGAACCCCCAGCCACAGTGCATAGGAGACACCTGTGAGGTGAGGCTGACCTCCAGGGTTCTCTCTGGTCTTCCTAATTCTCACTCACACTGGGTCATGAATTATGTTCACAGGAAGAACAGAGAGTGGGCCAGCGAACACCCATAGTGACAAAGGATGATAATGAAGTTAAGCCTTCTCCTTGCACTTGATGGACCTCCCGACCTGTCACTGTCCTGTACACACCTGCTGCTTTGGAAGGTGCAGAGGCACATGGAGTTCAAGGGTATCTCCCTGGGAGACCTTGGCCAGATGGGATTTCAGGTAGTTTCACCCTGGAGGGTACTGGGCACTAGGTAGAGGCATTATCGGGGATTTTGAGGACTGAAAACTATGGGCAAAGTTGTATTTTTCTTGACAAATATTTAAAATGCCTTTCATTTTGTGGGCCATTTTCAAAGAATCAAGTCAGTATTCTGTGGTGTGGGTTGGGATGGAGAAGATGGGGGTGGGTGCCTAGATTCACTCATTTGAAGCAAACACTGATTGTGGGGCTACCACATGGAGAGCACTGTCTTGGGGTCACAGAGATGAATAAGTAACATTTCTAGCCTTAAGAAGGAGGAAGGAAGTACTCACACTGCGGAACTGAGGGGACATTGCCTCGCTGGTTACATCATACTTATTGGTGCTTTCTCTGGTTTCCCATCAGGCCCTGCTCTGGCTTATGCAGTGCCAGTTAGTGAGCTAACTGGGGGGCCTCTGTGCACTCAGGCATGCAGCTCCCTGTTCTATATCTCACTCATCTTTGCTTTCCTAGAACCTACCACTGAACCTGATGGACAACAGGCTTTCAACACATGAATGGATGTCTGGAGCCATCCATTAGGCAGATATAGAGATAACCCTCCCCCAAGAGACAGGTCCTAATGTTGCCTTCTAGGGCTGATATGGAACATTTGTGTACAATGTGTGCAGATTCCTTCCTACAATGTACTGGATAAAGTCCATACAGATACCATGGTTCTCAGGTGTTCCCTTGAACACCTTCTATCAGATCAGGTTCTGATCCTGCCCCTGCCTGAGACACAGACTTTAATGCCTGAGTTTTAGCATCCCAGCTGGGAAGGTGGTAGTGGTCTCACCTGAGACCCAGAGGACACTCTCATCCTCTCTATGGAGAGGAGGTGGCACCAGAAAAGGTAGGTGGATCCACTACCACTAGGATTTCATGTTCTGTACTCTGTTTCCCATCCTGATACCAGGTCTTTCCCTTCTCACCATGGTGTCTTTCCAGCCAGCTCAGATGCATCATAGCCACTAAGCAAGGAGCCTCTGAAGTGACAATGGATGTTCTCATTTCCCAGCAGCTGTTCCCATGGGGAATAGATGAAGTTGTGACTGGAGAGTGAGTCCCTTTGGGAGCTGACTCCTGAGATATAGCACCTGCCCTGTCTACTTGAGTCTTTCATAAAGAAGCAGAGAAATAGACTCCTTTCCCCCCATCTCTCTTTTGTTCACTTCTCTCTTTCTTTCTCTCTCTCTCTCTCTTACACACACACACACACACACACACACACACACACTCACTTACTTTCCCAGCTTTGTCTATGCTGAACCCCTTCTTTAGTCAAGTGCTTTGTTATAAGTCTGCTCAAAGCAAAATAAATACTAGCCCCATCTTTCTCTGACTCACTGGACTAGAATGACAAACCCAGATCAAAGCGTGTAGACATAGAGGAATGTAGAGATCCAGGGGGAAGGGCTGACCATCAACATCCACTAATGAGCAAGGGACCTCTGCCACTTCTCACCTCTCACCCCAGCCAAGAATGTGGGCATGGGGCTTGGGATCTGCTCTGCAGGTCACCTCCCACCTTCCTATTTGGGGGCTGGGAGTCAGTTACCTTGTAGATACCATGATTGTTCTTCCTGCTTCTGACACTGGAAACACCAGAGTTAGGACCTGGCTGTGGCAGGGTGAAATTGTGTGCCTTTCTACATGAATGTTCCAGAGTGCAGAGCTCCAGTACCACCTGCTATTTTTCTTAGTGTGGTTTCTATTATTGTTTGCCTTTTTCCTTTCTCTGTGTTATTTCTTCACATCTTTTCTCGGGCTCTTTCTCTCCCTCTCCCTGTCTCTCAGCCTCTGGACCTGTTTCCCCTGTCTCTTGTGACTCATTAGGGCTGCACATGGTACACACAAATCCTGGGAAGCTCCTGAGAAGGGTGTACTTGGAACGTGGATGTCAAAGTCCACTGTTTGATCTGTGATGCTGAGAAAAGGGTGCCAGGTGGCAGGACCTTTGTACCTGGACAGAGGCTTGGATTTTTAGGCTTTTTGGCACATCCCTGAAGGAAGAAAGGATATGTATACTGCAGTCTACTTCTAGGAAACAACTCTTTCCAGGAGGAGGCTGAGTCCTCCTCACAGCACACAGATCTCCACACCTACTGCCAGCCTGCAGCCAAATTCACACTCAAACAGGCCCTCATGATAGGCCAGGGGGGCAGTGGCACAGGGATCCCAGGTTCTCTCAGAGAGGTGGCCCCCAGATATGCCCTTTTGGCCTAATAGTACTTTTTTGTTGAATACACTTTGAAACTCAGCAGGTAGAAGAAAGGTACCTTTTGGGGTCCCCCTATTCTTCCTAAAAAAGCAAGAGATAAAGTCCCATATGGAAGAAGTTCTCCTTAACTAGGAAGACAGTAACATTCTTTTTTGTTTTTTTTTTTTTTGCCTCCAGTGTTATTGCTGGGGCTTGGTGCCTGCAGTACAAATCCACTGTTCCTGAAGGCCACCTTTTCCCTTTTGTTGTCCTTGTTGTTTATTGTTGTTATTATTGCTGTCATTGTTGTTGGATTGGACAGAGAGAAATCGAGAGAGGAGGGGTAGACAGAGAGAGGAGGAAAAGATAGACACCAGCAGACCTCCTTCATCACTTGTGAAGTGACCACCTCCATAGGTGGGGAGCCAGGGGCTCAAACAAGGATCTTTATGTCAGTCATTGTGCTTTGCACCATGTGCACTTAACCCACTGTGCTACTACCTGGCCCCCATAACAGTGAAATTCTTTTTTTTTTTTTAATTTTTTTATATTTATTTATTTTCCCTTTTTTGCCCCTGTTGTTTTTCATTGTTGTTATAGTTATTATTGTAGTTGTTATTGATGTCATTGTTGGATAGGACAGAGAGAAATGGAGGGAGGAGGGGAAGACAGAGAAGGGGAGAGAAAGACAGACACCTGCAGACCTGCTTCACTGCCTGTGAAGCGACCCCCCTGCAGGTGGGGAGCCGGGGGCTCGAACCGGGATCCTTGCACCGGTCCTTGCACTTTGCACCATGTACACTTAACCTGCTGCGCTACCGCCCGACTCCCCAACAGTGACATTCTTATCATCAATCAGGACAAGAGGTGGTGTGAAGAGGATTCTGCCCAGACAGACTTGGTGACCAGAATATTCATTTTCCCTTAGTGGCCCATATAGTCCAGTTATTCTCCCACTAACTGCCTCTCGTCTTGTTTCTGTAGCATAAAATCAGGTTAGGCTTAGCCACCTCTTTGGGTCTTCCTTTCATCTTAACAGTGCTTTTCTCATGTTTGTCTTCTGATGCCAGCTCAATTCTCAGTCTCAGCCCAAACCCTAAAATCCTAATGTGACAAACAGAAAGCGCTGCCTTCCCCCCTTTTTGGTGGAGGTCAGCTCCCAACAGGGGAAGTGCCAGAACAGGGGGAAAGAGCTGAGCTCTCTGTCCTGGTAAGGGGATGCACTGAACATCTCTGTCCCCGGACTGAGCACCAGACTATTGGCTCCTTGTTGTTCTTGGCTGCCATCTGGGGGCCATCCTGAGTACTGCAGCATGAGTTGGCCTGGAGGGGCGCGGGAGAGGAGGAGGGCTTGCTTGGGACTTCTGCCTCTTCCCCTCTGAGAGCAGGGCTTTGAGCCTGGGAGGGCAGGTCCCCATCTTGAGGCCTGTATCTGTGGCTTGCAGCATGCGAGAGTGAGGAGGTGTGAAGGCACCTGTCTCAGTATGAGGCTTGAGGAGACTACTGGGTAGTGGAAGGTTTCCTCCAATTACCATGGCAGTGGCCAAGCCAGCTCTGTGTCTGCCCATCCTTTCTGTACAGCTGAGGCCACACTTATCCCTGACTGGTCTGTCAGTGTGTGGGAGGAATCCTGGGTATGTAAAGTTCTGCCTAGAAACCCTTAAGTGATGAGAATCTGCATGCCTCCTCTGCCTTTCGGGGCCCGTCTGGTTTCCTTCTGTGGATCCTGATTGTGTGGTCTGGTCTGAGATGCTCTCCAAGCACTTCCTGTACCCCAATCGCCAGGCCTTTGTGCCCCTAGTTCCGCCCTCTTTTTGTGGAAAGAACACCTCTCAGGTTCCAGGCTGACTCATTTCCCTGGCCTGGTGACTTCCTCCTTCCCGCTCTCACCTGTGTTCTCTGGGGTCACATTCTGGGGTGTGTCCCCTCCACCCACACCACACAGGTGGCCTCCAGCTTTCACATCTCTGTTTCTGTGCTCAACGAAATAAAAGTGACTTGTTTTTCTATGCATATAAGGCTTGAGATCATCACAGTTTACAGTGTTGAGCTCTCTCTGGACCAAGTACTTCCAGAACCATCTTCACATAGGTTTTTAGCAGCTTTGTGGGTGCCATCCTATTTCTCACATCCTGAGAGTCCTCTCTTTCCAGCTGGGGAGGTACTGCCTTCAAAAGCACTGTCATTTTGGGTGTGGGAATTCTGTGTCACCCTGCAGTGACTGCTAGAAGTGGAGGGGAGAGGAAGTGCTTTAATGTGAACTCACATGAGTGCAGGTGGTAGACACAAGGGATTCATGGAGGTAAGAGCTAGAGGTTCTAGAAATGAAAACTGAGGACTGATTCTAGATGCAGAATAAAAGTCCTGTGGTATTCAGGGCAGATAAACTCTTTACTTTGTCATGAACCTTGTTACTAGTTCTAAGGCAGGGGTCTTAGGCACCAGAGATGAGGCTCAAAGTGAGACTTATTTCTTTCATTCAAAATCTACTGAGCTAGAGAGATAGCATATCCTTTGTGTTCACATTCTGTGCCACCCTACAACTACTTGTGTGCTTATGTTCAATTAAAAACAAAAGGAAACAAACAACAAAAACAAGAGTACCTGAGATGAGACCTCTGGCACTTGAAATGAAATTGGCGAATTCAAATCCTTCTTGGGTGAAACCAAAAGACTGGCCAAGGGCTGAGATCTGAGCAACCAAAACAAACAAGTTAGAACCCAGAAGCAGCCTGAGGGTTTCAGAGGGAAAGAACTCTTTTGGTGGGGAGGAGTTCTGGACTTGCTGTCTACTCTGTCCTGAAGGGCCTAACAATTTGGGGAGCTCCACAGAGATAACTGACTTTTTTTTTTTAATGCATCACTGGGGAATGAACAGGCCAGTTCTCCTGTTTTGCTAAGTGATGGTGTGGGATTCATTTCCTCCAGCCAGGTCTCTCTATTCAGCCCTCCCTCTGTCTGAGAAAGCTGGCCATTTCCCATTTATAAGCCCTATAATCTCTTATCTTTCATGCCTCTGCTAATTAGAACATCTATTTTGAAACCCCATTGATAACTGTTGCCCAGCTTTTAAGAAATCATCTCCTGTAAGACCTTTCAGGAAATCCTTATGTCGTTCTCTCCACCCACCCATAACCGAGTTTTACCTTTTGGGTATACTGAGCACTAATGGCTTGTTTGATAGGCTGGTGGAACTGAGCCAGGGGATGTTGTCAAATTTTGGAACAGGAACCTAGAGAGAAGGCATGGAAAGATACATTTTGCAGAATATGGTGCGTTTGGCAACTGTCACCAGCATTTAACCTAAGTAAGCTAATGGAAGCACTTTATAAACCACTTTTAGCATTTCTATCTTACCCTTTCACCATCCCATAAAGAAGCAAGAGCAGTATCTCTATGGTGCAGAAGAAGAGATCAAACCTCTGGCAAGTGGATTCAGGTTTTCTGACTTTCATCTGCTCTCTCTTGAGTTCTACTACATGCCTTTGGTATTTATTTATTTATTTATTTATTTATATTACCAGAGCACTGCTCAGCTCTGGCTTATGGTGGGTGATGTGGGTGGGGGAGAAGGAGGGAGATTGAACTTGGGACTTTGGAGCCTCAGGCATGAAAGTCTCTTTGCACAAGCATTATGCTATCTCCCCCGCTGCCCCCCACACTACCCCAGTGCCTTTGTTTGTCAATCCCAGCTCTCTGCATCCTTCAACAATTCTAGGAGCTCAGTCCTCCATCTCAATCCTTTCAGGAAGCAAAGAGGAAAGAACCAGGCTGGGAGCTGGAGACATTTCTCCTTTCCCAGCTGTGTGCTTTGGGGATATAAGGCATCTATCTCTCTTCTAGTAGGAGTTGATGCCACTGCTTTGCAGGGCATTAGGCCAGAGAGAAAACAGGTAAGGCTGTCTTGTCTATGTTGTGAGGGGCTGCAGTTTGAGGCCTGAAGGTGGAGTGAATGAGAGGATGTATATGGAGACCCCTGGCTGGGGGCCTGACTACTGGGCAAAAGCAGCCTTTATTATCTCTTTCCCCAGCCAGATCTCTGTCCCTGCTCTTCCAAGGCCAACACTCTCTCACCTTACCTCTAGCCAACCCCCATCTTTGGGTTGGGGTGAAACATTCCCAGGCCCAGGCGCTGAGTCCTATGCACAGTGGGAAACTAGTGTGTGTAGGGAGGGGGGGGGCTGGAGGGTAAGCCCCCCTGCCCAGCTTTCCTGTTTCTTTTAAAAAATATATTTATTTCCGGGAGTCGGGCTGTAGTGCAGCAGGTTAAGCTCAGATGGCGCAAAGCGCAAGGACCGGCATAAGGATTTCAGTTCGAGCCCTGGCTCCCCACCTGCAGGGAAGTCGCATCACAAGCGGTGAAGCAGTTTTGCAGGTGTCTTTCTCTCCCTTTCTCTGTCTTCCCCTCCTCTCTCCATTTCTCTCTGTCCTATCCAACAACAATGACATCAATAATAACCACAACAATAAAACAACAAGGACAACAAAAGGGAATAAAATAAATATTTAAAAAAATATTTATTAAAAATTTATTTCCTTTTTGTTGCCCTTTTTTAAAAAATTAGTTTATTTAAGAAAGGAGACATTAACAAAACCGTAGGATAGGAGGGGTACAACTCCACACAATTCCCACCACCAGAATTCCATATCCCATCCCCTCCCAGATAGCTTTCCTATTCTTTACCCCTCTGGGAGTATGGACCCAGGGTCATTGTGGGATGCAGAAGGTGGAAGGTCTGGCTTCTGTCATTGCTTCCCTGCTGAATATGGGCGTTGACTGGTCAGCCCTTGTTGTTTTTATTGTTGTTGTAGTTATTATTGTTGTTGATGTCGTCGTTGTTGGATAGGACAGAGAGAAATGGAGAGAGGAGGGGAAGACAGAGGGGGAGAGAAAGATAGACACCTGCAGACCTGCTTCACCACCTGTGAAGCGACTCCCCTGCAACCGGGATCCTTATGCCGGTCCTGCGTTTTGCGCCACGTGTGCTTAACCCGCTGCGCTACCGCCCGACTCGCTACCCTTCCTGTTTCTGCAGTGGATGCTTCACCAAACCCACCTTTCCTCTTCCGCGCCAGGCTGGGAAGAGCGCGATTCTCGGTGTGGACGACAGGGGGCAGCAGCGGAAGGTACTGTGGCCGCGCCGGGCTGGAGACCCGGAAGTGCTCGCCGAGCATGACCCCGGCGCCCGAATGGGAAAGGAGGTAGCCGCTTTCCGGGAGCGCCCCAGCTGGTGGTTTGCGAGGGGTGCGATCTCCCTGCCAGGTGGGGACAGCGTCCTGTGTCCACGTGCGGCGGCCGCGGTGGGAGGAGATCGCAGGAGTCAGCTGGCCAAACCGACCCGCAGCGATCTCCATGTGGGAGGGGGGGCTTTTCCTCCGGCCCCAGCCCCATGTAGAAAGGACGAGTGTCTCCCTTCTTCTCGGGGTCCACCCTTGTGTCTTTGTGAGTGTGTGTGTGGGGAGGGGCTGGGGGGAGCGAACGATCGAGAATCCTCAGTATGAGTACTCGATTTTGGCCAACTCAGTTCCAGCCTCATGCTTCAGTTGTGCTCAGACAAGTCACTTGGGTTTTCTTGAATAACACGCCTTTGAGGTCCCATTAAATGCATCCCCCGCAAAGCCTGCTAGATACAGTTGCAGGCGGGCCCCCAACTGAGTTAAAAAGCTGACTGGCGGGGAGTCATCCTTTGCTTTGATTCTGCCCCACTGTCAGCTTTCCTATCAGATGACACGGGGCTGACATGAACAGACAAGGTGGTTCAGGATGCTGGGTAGGGGGTACCCTGCAGGAACCACACCAGCGGAGCTAACAGGTCTCTTGTCACTGCTCACAGGCACAGAATTTCCAAGTTGGAGCCCTTTTATCATGATGAAGCGGCCAGAACATGGATGGCGCACAGCCTCGGAGTAAACTGAGTTGGTTTGATGTTTAATTCAGTCGTGCCCTTGACATTTTCACGACCATCCTGGGTTCATAGTATCTCTCTCTGGGAACTTGTTGGCCTGGCTTGGCCCTAGAACATGCTCCATTGCTGCATGCTGAACCTGGGCCACTGCTTATGAACACGGGAAGGTCGGCTGCTGAACAGTGTGGTGTTTACAGAGCTCAGACCTACACACCTTATAGAGAATGAGACTTGCATATGTAGCATGCCAATGCCTTTCTGCACAGGCGACTGACCTGGCGTAGGCTCTAGGGGAAGAAGGATGTGCGCTCAGCCTGGGACTGACACCCAGGGAGTCAGGTGGCAGAAGGTCCTGTATGAGCGCCAGCCCTTCCCTGATAACTACGTGGATCGCCGCTTCCTGGAAGATCTCCGTAAGAACATCTATGCCAGGAAGTACCAGTACTGGGCTGTGGTGTTTGAGTCCAGTGTGGTGGTTCAGCAGCTGTGTAGTGTCTGTGTGTTCGTGGTCATCTGGTGGTATATGGACGAGGGCCTTCTGGCCCCCCAGTGGCTTTTTGGGACAGGCCTGGCCTCCTCCCTGATTGGCTATGTCCTGTTTGATGTCATCGATGGAGGGGAGGGGCGCAAGAAGAGTGGGCGGACCCGGTGGGCTGACCTTAAGAGTGCACTGGTCTTCATCACCTTTACCTACGGCTTCTCACCAGTGCTGAAGACCCTGACTGAGTCGGTGAGCACTGACACCATCTATGCCATGGCGGTCTTCATGCTCCTCGGCCACCTCATCTTCTTCGACTATGGGGCGAATGCTGCCATCGTGTCTAGCACACTGTCCCTAAACATGGCCATCTTTGCCTCTGTCTGCTTGGCCTCCCGCCTGCCCCGCTCCCTGCACGCCTTTGTCATGGTGACATTCGCCATCCAGATTTTTGCCCTATGGCCTATGCTGCAGAAGAAGCTGAAGGCCTGCACACCCTGCAGCTATGTGGGGGTCACGCTGCTGTTCGCCTTCTCAGCCCTGGGAGGCCTGCTCTCCATCAGCGCTGTGGGGGCCGTCCTCTTCGCCCTGCTGCTTGTGTCCATCTCATGCCTCTGCCCTTTCTACCTCATCCGCCTGCAGCTCTTCAAAGAAAACATTCATGGGCCATGGGATGAAGCAGAAATCAAAGAAGACTTGTCTAGGTTCCTTAGCTAGGCTAGAGCTCTCTGTTCTGTTATTTGAGCAAGCAAGCAAGCAAGCAAACTCAGTGCCCAGCTAGTATTAAGGTACAGTTCTATTTTGGAAGCAGCTTGCTGGAGTGGGAGAACAGAGATCCAAAGAAAAAACTAACCAAGGGATTGAATGGTGGAGGTGAAGTGCTTGCTCTTTGTTACTCTGTGGATGAAATTGCTTTCCTGAATGCACAGTGACAAAGTGAGATGATCTCTTATTTATTAAAAAATCAACACAACTATCAGTCTGTCTCATGAATATCTTGTAAGCAGAGGCTAGAAGAGGCATGAAGACATGAAGAAAATAAAAGTGTGTGTGTAAAAAGATCAATTTTTTCATTCTACTAGTGCAGAACACAAGGGAAATTCAAAAAGGCTAGAGGTCAAACTGAACTTGAGCAGTAGAGATAACAGAGAAGGTTGTGCTTGGGCTGGGTCTTAGGTGGTGAGATGTAAGTATGCCAGGACAAGATAGTAGCACCTTTAGGAATCTAAGACATGATATGAATATGAAAAGTGAGCACACTGACTGACAGCACCTGGGACAGCAGCCTGTTTTGCCCTGTCAACGTTAGATGTGCTCCATGTCTACATCTAGGAGAGACCCTTAGAACTCAGAGCAGGGAAAGCATAAAACCTGTGAAAGTGGAGTGTTACATACTCTCTCCATGTAATTCCAACAAGTTTCACAGGACTAGAAATGGATTCCAAAAAGTCTTGGGAAGACTATCAATAAAGATGTGTGTTCATAAGAAACCAAAAATTAAAAGGTAGCCCCAAGCCCTTAGGTGGGCCCTCATGAAGGTGATGAGGTTTAATTAGGGCCTGTGCCTTGCAATGGAGACCCAGTCAGAGTTGGCCTGACCTCATGTGACAAGTGTTGGGAGAGTTATTTGCCACTTAACCTTTAATTGCCACCAGGGTTATCTCTGGGACTTGGTGTGCATGAAATGCACAGCTTCAGGTGGCCGTGTTACTCTCTCTTTCCCTCCCTCCCTCTCTCTCTCTCTCTCTCACACACACTAGGAGAGAAATTGATAGGGAAGTGTGAGATAGGGAGAAGGAAAAAGAGACACTTGGAGCACTGCTTTAGAGTTTGTGAAGCTTTTCCCTTTGCAAGTGGGGACCAGTGACTTGGACCCAGGTCCTTATGCATAGTAATGTATGCTCTCTGGCCTTATGAACCAGTCTCTTCAACTGAAAGAGTGCACATGGAATACCAGTGAGGGATTTTTAGATAATGCCTCTGTATGAGAAAAGCAGTAGGCAGGGGGAGTAGGCTACAGGGGCACTGGAATTAAATCCTAATCTGTGGAATATTTGTGTGCAATGTTCTCTGCCTCCCCACTTTGCAACTGTTTCTCCTACTTTTGCTTTTTTTTTTTTTTTTGTAAGTTGTAGGAAGAACCACAGAGTGATGAATGATAGAGGAGGAGTGACTGGGGAAACAGCTGGGCCCATCCCTTCCAAACAGCCCAGGACTTGGAGTGAACTGGGTGGAAGAGGAGAGGGGATGCTGTGGGTAGCAGGTGGTCTTTCTCTAGGAACAGGATATGGCTGAGAGATGTATCAGAAGATTGTGCAGGGATCCCAAAGTGGTATACACTGATGGGATGATAACCAAATGGCTGTGTTTTGTCCATTGGGCAGCTAGCTTAAACGGGATTTAAGAATTCATTGAGTATAGTCAGAGAAGCATAAAAAGCCTTCATTTATATATTTAAATTACTCTGGATAGAGACAAAAATTGAGAAGGAAAAGGGAGTTAGAGAAGAGAAAGATGCCTGCAGCACTGCTTCACTGCTTGTGAAGTTTTTCCTCTGCAGGTAGGGGCTGGGGGCTTGAACTGGGGTCTTTGTGCTTTGTAACATGTGCTTTACTAGATGCACTGCCACCTTTCCCTGTCCCTGGCTATTTCCATCTTCTGAAGTTAAAGATTTAAGAATAAGGGGCTGCCATGCAGTGGCACACTTAGTAGAGCCACACATACTACCATGTGCAAGCCTCTGATCCCCACCAGTAGGAGGAAAAGTTCATGAATGGTGAAGCACTACTGCAAGTGTGCAAGGTCTCTGTTTCCCCCGTCTCTTTCATATTCTTTATCTCTAAAAAATAAAGGCCACCAAGAGTGGTGGATTTGTCATGCAGTCACTGAGCCCCAGTGGTAACACTGGTGACAACAAAAAAAGGTAAGGGAAACAAGAAATAAACCAGCAGAGGGCAGCATCCATCTGCTTTTTCACTATAACATAACCTGTTAACCTAGGGAAGCTGGCTGGATACAACACTATCTGTGGACATCATCATTACTCCTTTTTATAATGAAGCTCACTAAATTTGGAATTTTTGCTGAACTGTGGCTTGGGAAATAACTACAGTTAGGAAGTAACACATTATGGTAGTTAGTTAGAAAGTATGTTTCCTGACTAAGTGACATTGCTCTGCACCACTGGTCTGCAGGCAGACACTTGTGTCACGTAATCCCATCAAGAAATAGGGGTCCACTTGGGTCCACCTGCATGTTAGCTGTCAGACTTAGGCAAAAATTATTGAAGTCATGGGTTCCTTGGAATATACCTAAGAGAGACCTAATAGCTTTTTCCCAACCAGAAACCCCAAATCGTCATCTGCAATATTCTTGCCTTTAGGTTCATTATTAGTCAACAATTTGTTCTGCTTTATATCTTAACTCTTTTTCAGCCACCAGGTTCCGGTTGCTAACATGATGCCAACCTGACTTCCCTGGGCAGAGGACCCCAGCATGTGTCCTGGAGCCCTATCTCCCCAGATCCCTGTCCCACTAAGGCAAGAGAGAGACAGGCTGGGAGTATGGATCAACCTGCCAACGCCCATGTTCAGCGGGGAAGCAATTACAGAAGCCAGACCTTCCACCTTCTGCAACCCATAATGATCCTGGATCCATACTCCCAGAGGGATAAAGAATAGGAAAGCTATCAGGGAAGGGTATGTGATATGGAGTTACAGTGGTGGGAATTGTGTGGAATTGTATCCCTCTTATCCAATGGTCTTGTCAATATTCCCATTTTATAAATAAAAATTTTTAAAAAAGGGTCCAGGGAGTCAGGCGGTAGCGCAGCGGGTTAAACATACATGGCACAAAGCGCAAGGACTGTCTTAAGGTTTGAGCCCCCAGTTCCCCACCTGCAGGGGAGTCACTTCACAGGTGATGAAGCAGGTCTGCAGGTGTCTATCTTTCTCTCCCCCTCTCTGTCTTCCCCTCCTCTCTCCATTTCTCTCTGTCCTATCCAATGACGACAGAGACATCAATAACAACAACAATAACTACAACAACAATGAAAAACAATAAGGGCAACAAAAGGGGATATATATATATATATATATGTCCAAATGCCAGATGGAAGGTCTTTGAAGGGCAAAGGACCACCCTGAGAAACATGAGTTCAAATGATCCCAGAATCAGTCTTGTACCCTAAAAGCCCAATTGTCCAATCCCTTGACTATGATGCTTTGTAGATGACAGAATAGGTGATCTTTCTAGTCCAGAAAAGCTGACTAGGAGCTACTTCTGTTTTCTTTTGAGCAATGATGGTCAGTGAGGATACTGTAGGCCTCTTTGGGTTTTTAAATGGCAAATCTGATTAGTAGGCCCGGGGGAATTTTTTATGAATATACAGTGCAGCTGGCAATGTTTTGCCTCTAAAAGATAAAATGGCTGCCAGCCAAAGGAATAATCTTGGTCTCTTGGACTCTAACTTGGTCTCTGTTGTCTTCTGAAATGTGTTTATGGAGATGAAGCCGGGTGAGAAAAAGGAACCCTGCAAAGTCCAGAGACCAACTTTTCTGTACTGTTATGTGGCGCCTCAAACACATATCTGAGAGGCAGAAGTCACCTTAGTGATTTACTGTGTTAAGGACTATGGATGACTTTCTACCTCCTGGGGTCTTGTAGGTCTTTCTTCACCTGCTCAGTGAGGTTGTTTGAGGTTCAGTGAAGATGTAAACTAGGACTGCAAATAAGTATAACATTTGATTGGATTGAAAACAAAATGTGAGTAGCAGTTTATGTCCATGTTTCATAGAAAAAGTCTGCCTCCAAATTTGATTAATGTTTTGACAGTATGGCCATTCAAAGGTAACTTTTAGTTAAAGTCAGACAAGAACAGGAGGGCATTAGGGGAGTGAGGCAGCTGGGAAGTCCCTTGGGATGTGGGATAGTCAGGGGTGTAAAAACATGCCCACCTCCCCCCACCCCTACCCCTGGAGCTTTTTAAGTCTTGTTAACCTGTTTGAACTGCAATGGGTCATGCATGTTTGATGTTTGTTTTCTTTTTCAGCATCTTAGCACTTTGAGTGAGGTCTGGGTTTTTTAAATAGGTACACAAAAATAAATGGAACTGGATGTGATTATACATATTAAAACAAGTTTTTTTTTTTATTACCATAAGGTTTCATTCATATGTGGAATCTAAAGGACTGAAACATAAATCTGAGAAAAAAAGACCCCCCCCCCCAAATAAACAAACTGTTGCTAATTCTTCATTGAGAACAATGGTGGTTATTGTTGGGAGGGTGTGGCACAGAACGTTGGTGGTAGGTGTGATGTAGATATTGTAATCTTATAACCTTGTTAAGCCATCATTAATCACAAAATTTAAAAATGGTTTTCAAAATTGAAAATGGGGAGTTGGGTGGTAGTGCAGCGGGTTAAGCGCACATGGCTCAAAGCTCAAGGACCAGTATAAGGATCCCGGTTCTAGCCCCTGGCTCCCCACCTGCAGGGGAGTCACAGAGGAGTCACTTCACAGGCGGTGAAGCAGGTCTGCAGGTGTCTGTCTTTCTCTCCCCCTCTCTGTCTTCCCCTCCTCTCTCCATTTCTCTCTGTCCTATCCAACAACAACGACATCAATAACAACAACAATAATAAATACAACAATAAAACAAGGGCAACAAAAGGGAATAAAACATATTTTTAAAAAGTGAAAATGATAAAATGGATGCACAGTTATGGAGGCTTACTTCCAAATCTCATTTGGACTAAATATAGAATTGGAGTAAAGAACCCAATATCCATTTAATGAGGTGTTTTTTTTTAATCCTACCAAATACTAAATTAGAAAAGTTTGTATGACCTTTCACATGGCAAGTATGGCTTTTTTCTTTCTTTCTTTCTCTTCAAGCTTTAGAATAAAGAAACTTGAAGCAGTTCCTGTTCCAAATCCATAGAGTGATCTTATTTGTAAACCAGTAATAGCAAGCATTATTATTATTATTATTTTACCTCCTCAGGGCTTTTACCTTCTAGGTTATTTGCTCAAACACTCCTCAATGGACATATGGTTCCAAAGGCTCAGACATTTCTTAACCAGTTAACTGCTAAGGGAAGGAATAGGAGCTTTGTTTTTCCTACCTTTAGTTCTTTTTTCTCCATCTTGGAGGTCTTGGGCTTTTCTAGCTGCAGAGCAACTTCTGAATTGAAAGCCAAAAACAGAGGACTTTAGCTTCAATACCACTATGTCCTTTTTTTTAAACCAACACTTGTGTGATTTGGAGTCCTGAATTATACCATTCCTTTTGAAATGAGAGGCTAGGTATATGACTGGCAAATTCTCCTGCGCCTTTCTCTGGCAGAAGTCAGCATCAGCACCGTGTTCTGGAATTCAAGCCCCTGTTGGGTCATGTGGAGAGTCTGGTTCTAGAACTTTAGTTCTGAAGTCAGTAAGAGTTTGTTCTTTGGAAGAACAAACCCAATCTTCTTTCATACTACTATATTGTAAATTTTTTGGAGTTATTTTGTAAGTGATTTTTTTTTAAAAAAGAAATCTTGTTACTCCCCTTGATGCTTCTAGTAACTAAGATATAATTATGAATTCAGGAAATAAAGGGATAAGAATGTTTCCATAATGTTGTACTCATTAACAGTCTAATGAATGGTTCCTTCTGGTGACCATGAATTTTGACCAATGTTGAAGAATGCTGTGCTTTTTCAACTCTCAGATAACTGAAAAGAGGGGAAGGTAGAGGGTGATACACAGAAAACACTACAGATAGTAAATGCATAGCAAGTCTTTTTTTTTTTTCATAGCAAGTTTTAATGTGATTAATTTTATTCATGGCTCTTGCCCACAGTTTGGCCTTTTTTTAAAAAATATTTATTTTCCCTTTTGTTGCCCTGCTGCCCTTGCTGTTTTTTTTTATTGTTGTTGTAGTTATTACTGTCGTCATTGTGAGATAGGACAGAGAGAAATGGAGAGAGAAGAGGAACACAGAGAGGGGGAGAGAAAGTTAGACACCTGCAGACCTTCTTCACCACCTATGAAGTGACTCCCTTGCAGGTGGGGAGCCAGGGGCTTGAACCAGGATCCTTAATGCAGGTCCTTGTGCTTTGCGCCACGTGTACTTAATCTGCTGCACTACCGCCGACTCCTAGTTTGGACCTTTTTATCTTGTACACAGAATGTGGAGGAGATGAGTAAGGTTGCTTGGGAATCAGTTGATTCTGGTATGACTTGGGTTTCCCTTTCTTCTTGTTCATCAGAAGAGTTTAAGTTCAAAAACTCCATTCTGTATGTAGTGTGTGTGTGTGTGCATTTAAAACTTCAGTACAGAATATACCATTTGAAGGTTAAGGTATAGAGAAGTTATAATTTTGGACTGAAGGACAAGCTAGCTCACTTGGACAAAACAGCGTGGTTTTGTCATGGTTTGAGCTTTTTCCCCCATTGGGGGACAACTTTGGTGCTACGGTCTCTCCCTGTGTTTTTGTCCCTCTCTATCTGAAGAAATTAGTCCAGGAAATACGCGCGGGCGCACACGCGCACACACACACACACACACACACACACACACACACACACACACTTTTAAAATATATATTTTAATTATCTATTTATTTGTTGGATAGAGACAGTCAGGAATCAAGAAGGAACAAAGGGAGAGGGAGAGAGAGCGCCAGGTGGTTAAGTACACACACTACAGTGCTCAAGGACCCGGGGTCAAGTCACTGGTCCCCACAACAACTGTACTGTAAACCATTAACTTCCCCAGTAAAATGATTTTCAAGAATTTTTTAATATTTATTTATTTTCCCTTTTGTTGCCCTTGTTTTTTTGTTGTTATAGTTATTATTGTTGTTGTTATTGATGATGTCGGTGTTAGATAGGGCAGAGAGAAATGAAGAGGGGAAGACAGAGAGGGAGAGAGAAAGATAGGCACCTACAGACGCGCTTCACTTCTTGTGACTTCTCTGCAGGTGGGGAGCCGGGGGCTCGAACCGGGATCCTTACGCTGGTCTGGTCCTTGCCCTTTGTGCCATGTGTGTTTAACCCGCTGCACTACCACCTGACTCCCAATAAAATGATTTTTTAAGAAGGGTGAAGACAAGAGATAACATCTTCAAAAGGACTGTGAGCAGACAGGTGAGAAGAGAGAAGTTCTGCCAACACTTCTGGTGTTATGCAGTTTTATTCTGCATGATGTTTCCCCCTGAGTTTGCCAAATAGAGTATGTGAGGCTTCTCTGTTTCAGACCAACAATAGGATTCCTGGGTGGAGGTTGGAAGATTCAGCCTTTTCTAGATAGCCTGCATTTTTGCTTCATCCTGTACTCTTCTTCAGCTGAAAGCAGATTTTTCTTCTCTACCAAATATTGGGTTGTCAGGAAAGTCTTGATACATTTCTGCATAGAAAAACACAGAAAATACATCATGACTTTTCTGACAACTCAATAACTTCTTAAATCACAATGGGGAAAAGCTCAGCTTCAACTGGTGAAGTGCAGGACTTGCACGTGTGAGGTGCCAGTTCAATCCCTGGTGCTCCGTGCACCAGAGTGGCACTCTGTTTTTTTTTTTCCCTCCACTGTAAAATGGTCTCTAGGTTATATTAAATAAATAATTTTTAAAAAACTTTTTAAAACTATCTTTATTTACTTGATAGAGACAGCCAGAAATCAAGAGGGACGAGGAAGATAGGGAGGGAGAGATACAAAGAGACACTGGTAGTCCTGCTTCACCACTCATGAAGCTTTCCCCTGCAGGTGTGGACTGGGGACTCGAACCTGGGTCCTCGTGCACTGTAACATGTGCACTCAACCAGGTGCATTACCACCAACCCCCCTGAAATAAATAATTCTTTAAAGAACTTTTTTTTTTTAAGATAGTCTAAGTTTATGAGACCAGAGCACTGTTGAGCTTTGACCTTTGATGAACCTAGGCCCTCAGAACGTGTTCTGAGATAGCTCCCTGACCCCAAATTAATTTTTTCCCACTTAAGCTCCATAAGAGATCAAATTACACTTTTTTTTTTTGCCTTACCTGTTTTTAGTTGAAACATACTTTTACTTCAATTGGGCTTTCTTAAGAAAAAGAAACAGCACATTTCAATTTTTTAAAATATAGAATAAACTTTGTTTTTATTATAGACATAAATCAAAAATAAAAGTTTTTTTATGTACATACAACATACAGTGCAAATGAAATGCTTTAAATACCATGAAAGACAGGTTGTTGAACACGAAGGAGGTGAATGAGGAGGGGTTAGGATGGTGGTCGTCCTGGGACGGCAGGAGGGGGTCGCCTAGTGAAAACAAAACGAAACAAAATAACAGAAAGCAAAACACAAATGTAGAGGAAGGAAGCAATGTTTAAATCATAAAACAAATCCAAATGGGAGCATGCAAACTAATCCCACAAGAGTCAAATGCAAACCAGACAGGCAGCATGCAGAAATGAGGGAGATGAGAGAATCCCACTTGGGGAGCTTAGCCATTCCCTGGAAACCAATCAATTACTCTTAGGGCCCACTCCAAGTTATTTCACCCTAGGATGACAGAGCTTTGTGACTTGGCACCAAAGGCAAACACCTCTCTAATAGGAGTATTTGTTTCCCAACTCTGATTCTGTGACATTCCATCAATTCCAAAGAATTCAATAAATAGAAACTTTCCAAAAGGTGAGAGGGAATTGCTAGAGATATAGAGTAAGTAGTACTTTTGTCTCTTTGTATTAACAGTGTAGCTCAGAAGTTGATCCTGGAGAAAAGAACTAGTAAATCAGAGTTTACTGCTGAGAGGGCCTGGGAAACCTGGTCAGGCTAGCCCAGGGTGATCCTGGGATAACGTCATGTTTCCCTGTCTCAATTCTAGTGCAATTTAAGCTCTGGTTTGCTTAGATGGTGCACATGGCAAGATAGAGGGAGCTAGTTCTCCCTCATGTCCCTGGCCTGGCCTGCATGTGATAGGGCCCAAAGCTGCACTCTCTTCTGTCACCAGCCTCTCTGGAGAATTTACTACAAGAGAAGATTTGGCATTGTGAATAGGAAAGCAGCATTGGTTACAAACAGAAGTCTCTTTAATTTTCTTCCTAACAGAATCCAGAATATTATAGCAAGCCCTAGAACTATGTCTGGAATCCTCTCTGTGGGACTTCCTTTTGACTTCTCCCCAAAGAATTCAACAACTTACTTACTTACTCTTATTCTAGTAACATATCAGTTAGTCGAGCAAAGGAGTCTACAGAAAAGAAGCGAGCAAACAAACAAACAAAAAATACAGGGAGCCGGGCAGTAGCGCAATGGATTAAGCACAGGTAACACAAAGTGCATGGATCCGGGTTTGAGCCCCCAGCTCCCCACCTGCAGGGTGAAGCGGGTCTGCAGGTGTCTATCTTTCTCTCCCCCTCTGTCTTCCCCTCCTCTCTCCATTTCTCTCTGCCCCATCCAACAATGACATCAATAACAATAACAACTACAACAATAAAGCAACAAAAGGGAATAAATAAATAAATATAAAAAATACAAACTTTTTTTTTGTCTTCTATGAGACCTGACTGAAGCCAAACTCACTGGGCTATTTCTGAGCACTGGTTCAAAAAATGATTTTCCCTTCCCCAAAGTTCCAGTCAATATTCCCTGTGTCTGAGTAAAGCTTCCTGGTCTAACTTCAGTTGGCCTCACCTAGGAGGCAGCTCAGAAGTTAAAGGATGGAGAACTTGAACTTTTCAACTGCAGGGGGCCTGCAAGTCAGAGGCACAGTTAATGGCTGTCCTTGGTGCTTTCAGGAAGAAAGCAGAATTAAATTTCTGCCAAGCCTAAGGAGATTTATCACTGCTCAACCAGAAAAAACTGGTTTGGAGTCTCTAAAGGGCTTCAGAACCATTTATGATCACAGCAGGGTGGGGAGGAGAGCTATTCAGCTGAAGGAACACTGGGAGCTAGTTTGGTGTTCTAATCCAGACCTCTGAGAATGACCTAGACAGTGGCTCAGGGTCTCTTTTCTTGTGGATCTCAGCAGTTATGGGTTTTTACTATTTCTTTTCTAGATTTTTCTATTTTATATACATAATGCCCAAGTGTTTGAGGACGTGTGCTGAAAATATTTGGGTTTTTAGCTCTTTTTTTTGGCACAAGGATTTAACCTAAGGCCCTGCATATACATGATGCCACAGAGCCACCTTCCTAGTCCAATTTTTATTCCATGTTTTGAGAAAGAGAGAGAGAGAGGGAGAGAAAGAGAGAGAGAGAGAGAGAGAGAGAGGGAGATGAGTAAAATACTCCATACTGGCAACATTCTGGGCCAATTTGAACATAAGAATTACAAATAGTTAGAAGCATCAGGCCTCTCTGATATGCCAACATAACTCAAACATATAAGAATAAAGAAGGGGGAATCCTTCAAACATTAGCATTTATTTCAGGTTCAGAAATACAGTTTCACATTTTCACAATAGGTACAGGTGACTTTCAAGAACGACATAGGCTTTTAAGAGTTTGCTTCCAAAATTGCATTCACAGAGTACATCCATCTACCGGCATTCAGAAGTCCTAAAGTGCCGAGAGGACAGTGGAAAGTATTCTGGCTCAAATTAATTAAGGTATCAACAGAGAAGACAAGGTTTTTTTTTTTTTTATACTATTTCTTCATTTAAAAGAGCAAAAGTGGAATTCAATTCAGAAAAGGAAAAGGAGACAATCAAGTGAGGCTGTACATGTGAAATGAAACAGAAATCAAGTTAACAGTAGAGTTTCTAGTTGGGAGGAACAGTTGTTATCATATTGACAGCCAGAGGTTAGACAAAGTAAATGTATCATAATTTTAAAAGCATTACACAGAGAACAAAAATATAGGAAGTGCAAGAGTAAACATTAAAAAGAAATCAATGCCTTTGATCTGAGTCACGTATGAAACCTCAGGCGAGTGGTCTCTCCAGTGTAACAGCTTGAAGAGGTCTTATGACAGACACGGAACTCTTCCCTGCTCTCTCTAACACACATTTTTACATGTATATACAAACAGCAATGCATTTGCATATGTCTCAAAATATTCTTAAAAGTTTCACAATATCAAGCACCACATAATTTTATGCCACCTACGCTTAACCCGCTGCACTACTGCCCAACTCCCAACACCTAATTTTAAACATGCCAACCAGAAAGGGTGACGAGATTATCTAGAAGACACACTCAAGCTTTTGAGAAAAGACTGAGTGAGCTAGTGAGTGAAGAATCGCTTCTCTAAGCTTACACAGCTTTTTACCCATTGCATTCTGAGCTCACAGCTAGCAGTCCTCTGGGTGAGATGATACAAAACCCAAGGCTTGTGTCTCACAGATTAATTCCACTGAATTCTACCATTCAGAGAGCTACTACTTAGGTTTTGTTTTCAGTGTTAAGGAGATTCCTTTCAATTTCAAATTTTACTGTTTGCCAAGTGAAAATTGTCCACTTGACCAGTGGATGAAGAACTTAGCTCCAGGGTATTTGTTAATTCACTAGGTTTCTCTCTGGAAATTGTGGCACATTTACTTAGAAAAACCTACCACTTTCATTATTTTGCTGTTATCCTTCTATTCTCTTTTATGACATCTACCAAAGAGACACACACAACAATGTAAACAAACTAGTTTAGATTTTTAAGATTCAATTCAGCAAGTCAAGAGTAGTTTCTTATTCTAGTCAGTAACTTCAACCTAGGTTTGCAGATGTTACACTTCTTAGCAATCTTGCAATGAAAATCTCTTCTTAGATAGCAGCAGATTTGGGTACAATGCCTGTGGATGTTTTTCTGCCATACTGTCATTGGTAATTCTGAGCTTTCAGCCTCTTAGAAAGAAAACAGTTTGGAGAAAATGTAGTGTATTTTATGTATGCTATTAGATACAAACCATTGTTATCATGTGTTATAGCAGATCCTCCAAAGTTACATTATATTAGCACAATTTAACAATATATATTCATACACACAGATACAAAGCACATGTATACATAAATATTCACACCCATACATAAGCATATCTATACAACACACATACTCATGCTTGTGGTATTTGAACAAGTTCTTTTCAACTTTCCTACTCAAAGGGACACAAAACCCATGTAACTTACAGAAAAGAACTTACTATGTAGATATGGTGTATATAGATATACATGCATAAAAATGTATTTATACACAGAAAAAAACAACATTTAACAAATACTGGTATTAGGTCCCATTTCATATTTGAGCATTATGGCTACAGTCAACACTAGAAAGTCATAAAATTAATCCATATAACTACTTTAAATTCTAAGTCAGAAGATTTATAGCACAGGAGCTGGTTTCATTATGTTCGGAATACAAGAAGTTTGTATTTGAATGAGTTCATAGACAGACCTTATTGCTCTTCTATGTTACAAAACACAGCTAAAAAGCAATATTCAGAAGAGTAATCTTGGTAGGTGATTTCCATAAATGCAACATATCTGTTCTAAATCAATACTAGTATAATAATAGTGTCCACAATTGAGTAAATGACTATTCGAATTAGTCACTAAGCATGCAAGATTTCGCATATGACAATAAAATATTTACCTGTCATATAAATACGTGTTACTTTTCCAAATACTAAAACACTGAATGCTTTATTCTATTTTATTCTATTATACTAGATGTGATGGGGCTACATATATTGTGTAGACAATATCAGAGAAATCTGTTAAGTTACACAAAAGATTAGAATGCTATGGAAGATGCTGAGAAAGCTCAGTGAGCTCTATTCCTAGAATATTCTTAGAAGTCCTAGAGCTTCCAATTCCATTCACATGGCCATCTCTTTTTAGTGAGATGCAAACCCTTTGGGAAGTGGGATTAATTACAATTACTAGAGTGTATGAGTGCAACAAGCTGAACATATCCAGCACGACTGCTCAAATTCCGAGAGGCTGGTTTCTATTAGAATTAAGTTGGAAGAAAAACTGAATGAAATGTACCCACAAAGTGAGACAATCGGGACAGTGAAACTCTGGAATTATAATCTGAGAGCAAAAGCCAAAGATGACAAGCACTCTTGTTTATGACTGCATAAATTCAGTGGAAAGAAACTTGGGAAAAAAATCTCCAGTTTTCTTTGACATGGTTAGTGCTGATCTAAGAACACACTAGCAGTTCTCTGTAACATTTTCCTTTAACAGAAGGGAAAATTTGAAATACAGCAAAATGCAAAACCACATTTAGCACAAAGCTGAACCCTGAAGTATATAATCTGCTAGCTGTCTATTTGAGAGAACTCAAAGGAAGAAGCAGAGGAAATCCTAAAGAGAGGGGATTTTATGAAAAGATATCACTGCAGATTATTCATTTTGCTTTGGAAGTTTAGTTAACACATTTCCATTTAGCTGTGATGCTGATTTTTAAAATATAGTAGGTATCTTGTTTCATTCTCAAAAAGCCAGTATTTTTCCCAATAAGAAAAAAGTAGGATAAGAGAAGATTTAGGATGGTGTTCTTTATACAATTCCCCTCTTAGAATTTAAATGTTCTTTTTCTAAATCTCATAATTTCATTTTATTTGTCCATTATAAGTGAGTGAGTTAGCTCTGCCCGCTAGAACAAACTCAACACAATGCCATTTAACTTAGTTAGTTCTCTTTTTTTAATAATGACTAAGAGCTTTTACTCCATACTTTATGAGTGTCTGCTTTGGGTCTAAACTACACAGGAAATTAAAGTTAAACTAACATACAAATCATGTTTGCTGCTTTCAAAGGTAGACAGTTCAGTTGGTGAAACCTGATTTACCTCTGCAAAATATGAAGTAGTGTCATGGGACCCCACTATTCAGTGAATACTTGAGGCTGCTGTCTGGGAACAGTTATCAGACAAATTCCAGTTGGCTTCTGGCCATTTCCTTCATGCTAATCATCTGGTCCTAGGTTGTCCAAAACTCAGCTTCAAGAATGAACGATTAACCCCCAGGCTAAATGGCTTTTTTTTAGATTTCATAAAAATGTTATAAATTGCCCATTTGCTTTAGATCTGGATGTTTTAATACCATTTTCAAGTGTGAGTCAGAGAGAGAGAGAGAGAGAGAGAGAGAGAGACTATGAAGTTGTACAACTGTGAAAGTAGGGCTTTACTTGGACCCAGGATATCTCTTATTAAACACTTGAATTTTCTTTCCATTCTAGGCATCATTCTTCTTTTTTAAATTGTTGTAGTTATTGTTGTTGTTGATGTCGTTGTTGTTGGGTAGGACAGAGAGAAATGGAGAGAGGAGGGGAAGACAGAGAGGAGGGGAGAAAGAGAGACACCTGCAGACCTGCTTCACCGCCTGTGAAGTGATTCCCCTGCAGGTGGGGAGCCGGGGGCTCGAACCGGGATCCTGATGCCAGTCCTTGCGCTTTGCGCCATCTAGGAATCATTCTTTAAGTTTGGTTTCTCAAAGCAAAACTTGAGATGTATTAAGAACACCTAAGCTCTTTTAAAGGGAGGGCAAGTTCTTATATAGGGGGACTACATATTAGTTGGCAAAGAGAGAAATAATATCAGTATGAAAAATAAGTATTTTCCACATCAGCCTTCACTGTAACCTATGAGGAAGAGAATATATAAGTGAATAAAGAAAGTATATATTTTCCAGGCTTTTCTAGAGATATGATATTTTGCTTCTTTCTTGAATTCTGAAACTAATATCATTGACCAGTTACTGAACAGCAAGTTTTTGACTGTTGAATATGAGTCCAGTATGAAGCAAAACACACTAGAAGGAGAAACTCTCTAGAATAAGCAACATATTAACTTTTCCTTTGTAAACTGCCTTGTCCTTCTGGAAAAGTTGTACTTTTAAGGAACCCTGATAAAAAAAAATTACTTCATAGGAGTCTTACAAAATAAAGAGGAAGGAAAGCAGATCTATGGAGGTAATTGTGGCACAGGCAGAAACATTACTTAACAGACAATATAATTTGTTAACAGACACAGAATGTGGGAAAGTCACTATGTATGGCTTAGGTGTGAACTCACCATTTCTTATCTCTCAAGAATTATATTTCATGAGATCCCTGTTGCGTAACTTGGGAAATGTGTCCAAAACCATGTCAAATAGGTTCTGGGGTGGGCAAATATTCCCCAAGGTACCGGGCTGTGAACCTAGCTCAACAAATTCTACATAAAAAACTCAAAGGTTCAGCAGTTTCCAAGAGTCAAACCCTAAAATCTTGCCATGCCATGAGCACAGAGATGGGAGATGTGTGCGGGAGGGAGACTGATTACTTGCCTATTGGTGTCCACACACGCCATCACTCATGACACACCCAGTGCTGCCATGACCATCACACATGTTGCTCTTGCATGATTCATTGGTGATTAGTGGCCAGGCCAGACATTCGGTTTAGTCTAACAGGGATGATTCTAGTGGGCGGATTATAGTGGGACGAGTTGGTGAGGGGGGTGGTCTCCGGCTAGAAAGAGAGAAAGAGATAGGTAAAGAAACAAGTAGAACATTCAGAGGAAAACTGTCCCATAGACACCAAGAAAGAGCTAAGGAGCACATGCACATGCACAGTCCAGTCCCAGGAAGGTAGCTGTTCTTTCTGCCATGATTGTAACAGCTCTTCCCAAGCCCCCTTTATCTTTAATAAGGAGAAGGGAGGGATATTTTCACAGGCAATTCTTTCTCAAAACTGAGTTTTTCCCTCCCATAGCTGGGAAAGAGAGTTAATGATTGAAAAGTTGAATGCTACTGCGCATTCCTCAGCCAATAGAGTCAGGTTAGAAGGAGCTGCCTGGACTGATAGGCCCACTCCATCAGCTGAGGAGGGACACCAGGCCTCAGACTATGGTGAGGTTTTGAATTTTTGTTCTCTTTCAACATTCTTTCTCTGTTTCATACAATCAGGTGTTGGTAAATTGTGAGGATGTGGTAGAGCCTGGCAGGGTTTGACCTGAGGAGTGCATCTACCCTGTTAGTCTCTCTCTCTACCAAGAGGCTGAGCAAGGAGGGACAGGAATAACCCTAATGGTTTTCCCCATCTTATCAGGCTTCCTGCTGCACAAAGCACCCTGCATTCCTGATACTATGGCCTGCTCCCTTATTATCTACATAATCATTGTTTTGCCTGAAAGATCCCCACCCATTCCATTCCTTTGATCTATCTTCTTTCTACCCTCAAGACCTCCCTGCCTGCAGGGTTGTTGGTATGCTTCTAAAAACCCCTTCTGTTTCATTAGTTTAATCCCCCCTGCTTAACACTATTCTATTTACATAACCACTTCATTCTATTTACATAACCTCTGTTAACAAGCACCACCTTCCCTCCAGGGCACTGGTGGTTTAGTGGTAGAATTCTTACCTGCTCCGCCCCCTCTCCTTGTCATACCCTGATTTTCACCAGTCACTTTTCTCTCCATCCTCTCTGCGTCGCATCCTGTTCCCACCCTACTGGGCTAGTATATTTATAAGGACAAGATTGTTTGTAGTTTAGTTTAGCTTAGCTTGGTATAGATTGTGCTGCATCCTGCATGAATAAAGAGATACTGCGTACAGCTCAGCCATGAGTCCCTGGTCGTCTGTTACCCGCCCGTGAAGCCAGCCCGGCGAAAACAACATAATGGCACCTACAACGTGGGACCGGACCTGCGCAACTCCCAGATAAGTGAAGACTTTGCCTACCTATGACTATGGTCTTCTCTTCTACTTATGAAGAGGTTTGCCAAAGCCTCTACTGTTTCATCATGAGACAGTTACTCTGTCTCTGGAACATTTTGCTCTGGGCCACACTTTGTTTCCCTGACTGGGAACTTTGGTTTCTTGTGACCCTAATCATAGAGCTTGGGAGATGCACTGAGATTTCTCCTTGGACTTTCTGGATTCCCTCTCCCATGTTTCCTGAGGAAAAGGACTACATTTTGCTCTGGGCCACAATTTGATTCTTTATGACTGTGATCGTAGACCTTGGGATATACATGGGGATTTCCACTGGGACTTTCTGGACTTCTTCTCGAATGTTTCCCATGGAGAAGGTCTACTCTAATTTGAGGAGCATTCTCCAGTACTGTGGCAGTCCCCAAGAATGGAGACACGTGGTTAGTTCTACTCTCCTGATTAGATTCTTTCTTCGATGGGAAGACACTTTTAAAAATGGGTGCCTGAAGCAATCCAGCAGGAACAGTCAGAAGCACCCTAAATGGAATTTTGAAGAGCTTTTTGGACTAGGACGCCCTCCAGGGACTCATAATGCTACATGGTGAGATCTGTTTCGTAAGAGAGTGATTTGAATGACTGAATTTTTGTATGACATTGACTTAAAAAAAAATGCTGGACGCAGCCATGACTTCTAGAGACATCCAGAAACAATCCAAAAAATTGTTTCTTCCCTCCTTTGATTTCTTTTTTACGTCTTGGCATAAATCTGAAACGTTTAATCCTGAAAACTGTATGAGTTATGGGTGGGGCAGATAGTGCAATGATTATGTTAATTATTCTCATGCCCGAGGCTTCTACCGTGATTCTTCTGTTTACCTTTCCACATTTTATTGAGTTTAAACTGTTTTAACAACCTTAAAATCATACTAGAAAGGACTTCCAATTATAATGGAGTTATCAATTACAGTAAACTTCTAATCTTCTACAAGTTTTGTTTGACAAGTAAGTGAATTTCAGTTGTCAAGTCTTCACATGAAAAAGCATCTACTCAAATGGAATTCCTGGAAATCCATTTGGATCCTGTTCTCTGACATCGCCCACAAGATGGAATGACAACAACACACCCCCGGAAACCAATGATGTGACCTGGCATGACCTGAAGAAACAGATTCACAGACTCCAAAGATCACTCTCTACAGAAAAGCAGAATTCTGGTGGCCGACATTCCCCATTGAGACAGACATGCAGTGTCTTATCCCTTGGCATTTTCTTCTGTGGTCAGCTGCTTTGGACTGATACCTCCATCGGACTTACTGGTACACGCTGCTGTGTTTTTCAAAGACTAACTTCATAGGGCACCAAAGTAAAAACCCAGTGGTGAGGGGTAGACATGTAGCTTCCTGGGCCAGTGGGGGGTGGGAATGGGCGGGAGGGATGGGTCACGGTCCTTTGGTGATGGGAATGGTGTTTATGTACACTCCTAGCAAAATGTAGACATATAAATCAGTAGTTAATTAATATGAGAGGGGGAAATCAATTGTATGTCTCAAAGGTTCTCAAAAGACAAACTGAATCTTTTTAATAGATAGGCTACGTATTTGATATGCGGACTCTCTCAAAAGCCTAGACCAAGTAGATTAGAAGCTTCCAATAGCACAGCTATATACAAGATACTGGGTACTGTACAGCAAACCATAACAAAGGGACTTTTCAAAGTTAACCCAATTAACAAATAATGTGATGATAATATTAACTATTGATTGTCTTTTTGAACCCTAAGACAGCAGGAACCTCACATCTTCACTATAGAGCCCCTACTTCCCCCAGTCCTGGCACCCTTGGATAGGGCTCACTTTCCCGTATGCATCTCCCAATCCATACCAAATAATATTGCATCCGCCGATCACAACCTAACCAAAGCAACGATTGCCATCTCAACATGCTTCACCTCAGAGTGTATCCAGAGACTTCACGTGTGGAATGACAACCCTTCAGCTTCATTACTCGGGTGAGACCTTTCCTTTTATAGTACACTCTAATTTCATCTCAGGTAGTTCACTTTCTAACAAAGTCCCATAACCTAGACATACACCAGTTTCTGTGAGAGAGAGCGTATGTGCACACGTATCCATAAACTACTGCAAAATATATACCTGAAAGCAGGATTACACTAGAGTTTGCAGTGAGTACCTCCCTAACACTTCCTCTCCACTATTCCAAACTTGGGATCCATGATTGCTCAACAAATTGTTTGGCTTTGTATGTTAACTCTCTTTTCAATCACCAGGTTCCAGATGCCACCAGGATGCTGGCTAGGCTTCCCTGGATTGAAGACCCCACCAATGTGTCCTGGAGCTCAGCTTCCCCAGAGACACACCTTACTAGGGAAAGAGAGAGGCAGACTGGGAGCATGGACCGACCAGTCAACGCCCATGTTCAGCGGGGAAGCAATTACAGAAGCCAGACCCTCTACCTTCTGCAACCCTCAACGACCCTGGGTCCATTCTCCCAGAGGGCTAGAGAATGGGAAGGCTATCATGGGAGAGGGTGGGTTATGGGGATTGGGTGGTGGGAATTGTGTGGAGTTGTACCCCTCCTACCTTAAGCTTTTGTTCACTAATCCTTTCTTAAATAAAAAATTAAAAAAAAAAAAAAAAAAGACTAACTTCAGCCAATTGCCTTGAGACTTTATAGACCATGTACCCTCACCTGCAGGCTCTGTCCCAGAGGCAGAAAACTCCCCCTCTTTATTAGGTTATGCCCACAGAGGCAGGAAACGCCCCAAGAGGCAAGAGATGCCCCCAGAGGCATGAAGCGTTCCCAGAGGCAAGAAATGCCCTTTTGCCTGCTAGGCCTTGCCCTTTGAGGCAAGAAATGTTCCCCTTGGCATCACACTGGTTATTGCTGCTCGCCTATTTTGTTTTCCATGTCTTATGCCAGTTCTTTTGAAAATGCCTGTACGATAATAGGTTTCTGTTCACCCCACAATCCTGATACTATGGCCATTAGTTAAAAAGAAAGGGGGAATTGTTGGTATGCTTCTAAAACCCCCTTCTGTTTCATTAGTTTAATCCCCCCTGCTTAACACTATTCTATTTACATAACCACTTCATTCTATTTACATAACCTCTGTTAACAAGCACCACCTTCCCTCCAGGGCACTGGTGGTTTAGTGGTAGAATTCTCACCTGCTCTGCCCCCTCTCCTTGTCATACCCTGATTTTCACCAGTCACTTTTCTCTCCACCCTCTCTGTGTCGCATCCTGTTCCCACCCTACTGGGCTAGTATATTTATAAGGACAAGATTGTTTGTAGTTTAGTTTAGCTTAGCTTGGTATAGATTGTGCTGCGTCCTACATGAATAAAGAGATACTGCGTACAACCCAGCCATGAGTCCCAGGTCGTCTGTCTCCCGTCAATGAAGCTCAGCCCGACACAGGGTATTATTAATCCTACCAGTTTAAACCCTCACAACAGTTGCTAAGGAAGTTCCTATTTTTCCTAGCCCTTTTGCCTTTCTCCGCCCCTTTCCAAACATTGTCAATCCATTTCGTTTCCGACTTGCCACTTCCAGGTCTGACCTTTAAAATCCTGGGCTCCCTGATCAATAAAAAATTGAACTGACTCACTGCCAGGAGCTCTGTTCATGAATCATCTCCCTCATGTCGCTGAGTGAGTAGTAGCCCAGGCTGGCTCCAGTCACGTTCTCTCCAACCCAAAGAGTATGCGCCCAGGGAAGAGGCACCACCACACTAGCCCAGCAATCAGGAAGTTGCTCCCTTCTTACTACATTCAGCAGGAGTTTCTGCAGCTCTTTTTACTTCTACTTTGCAAGGCAGCAGACAAATCATAGAAGTGAGGTTTTTTGAACTCTCCATAGCATGTGTAAACTGCATCAGTTCTGGCTCTTATTTGGGGCCCAGCCATTTTCTTATTAGCAGGGCTGCTGAATCTCTGGTTGGTGAAGCTATCTGCAGAGTATATGGTATTATGGTGCCTGAGACTTTCAACATTAAATTGGAATACCACATAGTCCTGAAACTCTTATTTTATTTTATTTTTTAAATGTTTTATTTATTTATTTTTATTGGATAGAGACACAGTCAGACTGAGATGGAAGGAGGTGATGGGGTGGGGAGAGAGAGACTGGAAGCACTGCTTAACTGCTTTGAAGCATTCTCCCAGCAGCTGGGGACCAGGCCCTTGAACCTGGGTCCTTGCACATGGTAATGTGTGTGCCCAACCAAATGAGCTACCGCTTGGACCTCTATAACTATTATTACATGTACTTAACCCACTGCACTACCACCTGAACTCCTAAATAGCTATTAATGAGCTTTCTCTTTGTTTGCCTGAATTTTATTATAGTATCTTGGGAGGATATATATAATTTTTTTTTTACCATGGTTATTGCTGAGGCTCAGTGATAGCACTACAAATTCCCACATCCATTTGTTTCCTTTTTTCCCTTTTTTCTTTACTTTTTCTTTCTATTTTATTGGATAGGGTGGAGAGAAATTGAGAAGGGAGGAGGGGAAGATAGAGAAGAAGAAAGACACCTGCAGACTTGCTTCACTGTTTGTAAAGTATCTCCCTTGCAGATGGGGAGTGGGGGCTTGAACTCAGGTCCTTGCACATGGTAATGTGTACGCTTAATCAGGTGTACCAATGTTAAGCCTCAGAAAGTAATTTTTATAACTAAAAAAATTAAACAAAGTGAAAATTTTTTTTCTTGATATAACTCTTGACTTCCCCCCACTCCAGAAAGATTCCCCTCTGGAACTATAGCCATGACAAGGAATTTGCATATCTTGTAATTGAGCATCTGCCAATTAAATACTATAGGCTTACTAAAGAACTCAGAATCTGTGTAGATGAGTTGGATAAGTGATGCTACTAGCTCTTTTTTTTAATATTTTATTTATTATTTATTTATTCCCTTTTGTTGCCCTTGTTGTTTTATTGTTGTAGTTATTATTGTTGTTGTCGTCGTCGGATAGGACAGAGAGAAACGGAGAGAGGAGGGGAAGACAGAGAGGGGGAGATAAAGATAGACACCTGCAGACCTGCTTCACCGCCTGTGAAGCGACTCCCCTGCAGGTGGGGAGCCGGGGTTCGAACCGGGATCCTTATGCCGGTCCTTGTGCTTTGCGCCACCTGCGCTTAACCCGCTGCACTACAGCCCTACTCCCCAACTACTAGCTCTTTTAAGTGGAAAAATATTGGGCAACATTTTGCAGTCTAGACTATGAGGACGTTTTCTAGGGCACTTGAAAAAAAAATACAATGACGTGGTTAAAGCCAGGGCAAAAATGATTGTATTGGTGGAATCTAAAACTTGGAAGTTGTAAGAGGATGATGGTCTATAACAAGGTTATGAGATTAGAATTGAGTGGTGAGGATTGAAGGGAAGATCTCAGTGATGGGGGACAGAAAGTAAATTTAAATGCTCTGATGGTGCAGTGACTTCTCAGTGACCTTCACCCCATCCTTTCTTGATGAGACAAGAAAGGAAATAGTTATGGGTGATTGCTGACAGAAGGCAAAGCAGGGACAGGAGAACATGTCTCTGCTGCCTTCCAAGTCTTTTGTCCTTCATGGTAACCTAGAATTTTGCAGTCTTTGGCTCATATTACTTTATTTTCAAATAATAAATTAAATAATCATATCAGGAAGACCTAGCCATTAAGAAATCTTTAAGGAAGTTCCTAGGGCCTTGTACTGAAAAGGCCTTGCATACCTGTACAGTAAATTAATGGCTAAAAGAATGATAGAGAAAATTTCCACTGGTTCCACTGTTTTTTTTTTTTTTTCACAATCCTTTCACAATATGCCCAGTGTCAGGTTAAAGTAACTCATACATGTGTTTAATAATTTGAAATCCTAAAGAGAACTCCCTCAACCATTCTGGGGAAAATGAGCATTGTTTCATTTCTAAAATGAAAATAAACCTTGTGATAATAATAATCTAGCAGTTGGGAGTACGATCTGTAGATAAAACCATCAGACAGTTGTTGAACTGTGAAAATTATCAATTCAAGAGGAGCATTAAGTTGTTGAGGGTCAGAGGCCAGGTGGCAGTGTGCCTGACTGAGCATACATTACAATGTGTAAGGACCTGGGTTCGAGTCCCCGGTCAGTCTCCACCTGCAGGCAGAAAGCTTTGCAAGTGGTGAAGCAGGTTTGCAAGTATCTCTCTTTCTCTATCTCTCCCTACCCTCTTGATTTCTGGCTGTTTCTACCCAATAAATAAAGATAATAAAATTATAAAAAAGTTATTCAGGGTCAAATTTCTAAACAATGTTTTCCATCCTTGATGACAGAGATACACTTAGGGTTGTTGTCAAGGTTTATGCTAGAGGTCTTGTTCAGAGACATTCAAAAAGTTGTTTTGGGTAAAGTTAAGTCATTTGTTTTGTTCAGAGTCTTCCCCGGTTACTTGGTTTGAGGGCAGACTATTAAGGAAGCCTTATCAACGGGAGGCAATGTCTGTCTCAGTGTTATATGTGAGGTTGTTTACAGAGATAATGGAAGAGCTCATCCTGTGGCCGAATCAAAGGGAAATATGTCCTCCTGGAAGACATACCTTGCTGAGGGACAGGCTGACTGCTTGCAGTATTTTAGACAATGACAAGTGAAAACAAGTCAAAGGCTCCTGCATGGTGGGTGACTTTGTGGAAGAGAAGCAGCTTCTCTGAGCAGAGAAACAGAATTTATCTTTTGCCTGTTAGGTGCTTTTCAGAGAATGAAAAAAGTAAAGTTTTACTTGCTGTTCTCTGGGTATCTGATTCTGAGGGTGACAGGAGGTTAGCTGTAACCATGTTGAGGTAAGAGAGTTCAGGATGACAAAGGGTGACCCAGTATATGGGTGGGATGGAAGCCGCTTTTCCTCTGGTTTCTTGTTCCAAACTAGCATAACATACTTATTATGGAAATTCCTAGTCTTATTGCCACTGCCTTTCTTGCTTTTGCTGATAAATATGCCAGTCAAGTGTGGATGTGTGTGCATGGTGGGTAGAGGCAATTGTATAGAGCTCAGTGTCCTTCCTTAGCAAGACTTCTTCACTACCAGTCCAGGATTTTACTGAACAATCATATTGGCAAGTTCTAAAGCAACAGTTCGCAAGTGAACTTCAGAACTTCCTGGAGGGCTTGTTAATAAAGCACAGGCTGCAGGGTTCTTAATAGAGCTTCTATTGGGATTAGACATTTCTAGCAAGTTCCTAAAGATGGTGCTGGTCCAGCTTCAACCCCCTTCCACACCATTATGAGCTGACTAATTCTATATATATGTCTCAAAATTCAATTCACATACAATAGTATTTAGAATCATTGATGAGTCTAATATTATATATCTCCAGTTTTAAGGAGTCACTAGAATTTTATGTCAACTTTATTTTTACCTCTTTGGTGAATTTTTTAAAAAGGATTTGTCTGCTATACCATAAGGAGTAACATAACTCCTTTCTTTGTTTTATCTGGTGAATTTCTTAGAAAACAAACTGCCTCCTTTTTTTCTTTTCTTTTTTCTTTTCTCCCTCCATTTGTTTCTCCCTTACTCTTTCTCTTTTTTTCTTTCTCTTTCTTTTTCTATCAGTAGGATTATTGCTGGCACTACAAATCAGTGGATTTTGGCAGCCATTTTTTCCCTTGAATAGGACAAAGAGAAATTGGAATGGGAGGAGGAGATAGAGAGGGAAAGAGAAAAAGACATCTTCAGACTTGATTCACCACTTGTGAACCATCCCCTCCCTGATAGGTGGGGAGTGGAGGCTTGAACTCAGATCCTTGTACATGGTAAGGTATGCACTTAACCTGGTGCACAACAACTCTCTCCTTCTTTTCTTTCTTTCTTTTTTTTTTCCCCACTTCCTGACATAGATCCTGGAGACCTCAGTTACAGGTGTTGGGGATACTTATGAATCTCCTTCCCTTGGAGTGAGATACCTTGCTCCTTTTTCTTTCCTCTCCTTTTCTCTTTCTCTATTTCTTTCAGAAAAAATAAAAAGAAAGAGAGAGAAAGAGAGAGATAGAGGGAGAGACCATTATCACCAGAGCTTCCTTCAATGTGGGGCTGACTTGAACCTGTGTTATGCACACGGCAAAGCACCATACTATCCCAATGAGCTATTTTGCCAGCCAGTATTGTTTATTCATCACGCTCTTACATAGTCTAATCCTGATATCACTTCCCAAAGTTGGAAGCATGTTTATCATCTGAATGATGCCACATAATTCCTAAGACTGGTATTTCTCCTTCCACTTGTGTCCAGCCTCCAAAGTACCAGCAGAGGGCAGTGTCCCAGTGACTATGGATAGAAAGGACCCAAAGATGAATAAGGTAGGCAGCCCCCTTTGGGTGTAATGGAAAGGCAGCTCTATTCTAACCTTTATCGTGTGAATATCTGCTCTGAGTCAAGTGCTGGGACACACGATTCCACATTTCAGCTCTGCGTTTGTACTTTGCTTCTGATTTTGAGCGTGTATTAAGAGACAGGTATGACTTATCTAGAAGTTAAAAAACAATATTCAGAAAAAGTCTACTTTAGTTGTGATTCTGTCCATACGGAAGATAGTATTTTATAATTTATATATTATTAAATGCTACTCAGATTATCTTTTGTCCTTTTCAGTTTTAATAGCAGAGTAAGTCAATGCCATCCAAGAATAGTCCATTGTAGATGCCGAAAAAAAATGTAGGATTTGGAGTCCATGTAAGAAGGTTTAAAGAGTTTTCTAATACTATTCTTACCACACATCAGAGCCAGCATTTCTTTACACTGTAAAAATGAACCTATAATTTTATACAATATATGTCACTGGGAAAATATGAATATATTTCATAACTGTGGAATCTGAAATAAATACAGAAGGAGAAAACCAGGAAATAGTCTACATTTTTTTTGATGACAGAAACACATACTACCCTGTGTAAATTAGTCTCTGAGATAAGTAGCAATACAATAAGCTTTTTTTTTAAATCTTTATTTATTTATTTTGAACAGAGACAGAGAGAAAGTATAAGGGGAGGGGGAAAATAGTGCAGGAGAGAGACAGAGAGACACCTGTAGACCTGTTTCACCACTCATGAAGCTTTCCCCCTGCAGGTGGCAATACAATAAGCTTTACTGCCTTCTTTGAACTATTGAGCTTAGATGAAACCCACTTCTGTGGTTGCAGCAAAAGACAGCTGAAAGAAGAATTTTCCCACATTAACTATGCTCAGTCCATGATCTAGAAAAAAATTTTCATTTTCTTTATTCAGGCAAGGTTTGCAATGGAGCATGAACAAAAGCATGTTTGCTTATTAAAATACACTAAGTATTAGGTTAATTCCAAACTAATTTTGGACAGAGCATTATACATTAAGTCAAGTTGTGTTCTCTTATCTGTTCTCAGCCCTTTCATTCATGTCTGTGCTAGATGCTGTGTTAAGGATCTGAGGTAGAGACAGGGAGAGGAGGTCTATAGATGCTGAGTGGACAGAGAGACATACAGATACTATGGTGGCAAAAACATTACCTATGACAGGATTTCATATCCAAAGTTATAGAGACTTCATTCTTTCTTTGCCTGAAGTTTTAAGGAAGTTGGGTATTGGAAGAACGTCCAGAAAACAGGGAAAGTTGAGGAGCCTGGTGTGCCAGGAACAGGAAAGAAAATTCTGCAGAGGAAAGAAAACTGGAAAAAGGACAGCTAACCTGTGAAATCAAGTGCTCAAGCTCCAAATCCTAATTCATAAAAGGTAACTTGAAGTTTGTTTTTTTAAAAGTTTTTTTTTAAAGATATGAGTCCTAAAAGGCATTTGCTTTGAGATTAACTTTTTATATTTTAGCTTCGGTACTACATCACTGACAACAGGTAAGACAGGTAGAAGGAAAAACTAAAAGATGTGCAAAGAAGCAGAAGCTATGAGAAAGGGATAAGGAAAAGAAAGGATTTTCAAAGACACTGACATGCACAGAACTGTTTGAAAGAAGTCAGGTGATGCTGCCTTTAGTTATCCCTCTCTATTTTCCTTCCTTTCTCCTTCCTCTCCTCTTTCAAGAAATTCCAAGAGATATATCTGCTGTAGAAATCCAGTGCTACTGCTGGTAGCTGGGGTGAAATTATTTTTTAGAGACTCCATTTTCCTTTGTCCTCTTCTTCTTGCCTAGCCCACGCCTCCCAGAGCAGGCACAGGGAAGGAGGAAGGCCAAGAAGGAGGGGCTGGAAAGGAGGAGGAAGGCCCCCTTCCCCCATGACATTCCTTTATCACCTAAGTCAGGGAGAAGAAAAGGAAGCAGGGATAAGGAGAGGGGGAAAAGCAACACTCTAGACAATACTGTGAAACTTGTCTGCTGTGGAAAGGTGGGAGTCTTTCTGCCCTGCCCTGAGAGAATAGAACCTTTCAGGTAGGACCATTAGGCCTGGGACCTCATCTCTAAGAGGGCAACTCTGGAATTAGAAATATTGGTGGAAAAGCTAACTTTGCCATTCCTTTTCTCTTGCTAACAAAGAACAGAGTACAAGGACTCTGAAGATAGAGAAAATTCATGTAGCACCCAGTGCTTTGTGATGTCTGGTGAATTACAAGGTCAATTATAAAGGTCCCATGATATATATTTTTTTCTGATGACCTCTATAAATCTCAGTCACATTAAGAGACAAAGAACCACTGTTTGACCAGTGACAACTAGTGACTGCAGAGCAGAGCTCCAGCAGGGGGAGCTCTGACATGCCTCAGAGCTCAAGCTCCCAAACAAAAAAGGTTAGTGCAAACAAAAACTTTGCAAGTTGCATGTCAGGGAACAAATGTGTGACTCAGTCCACTGCTATGTCAGTGCATAGCCAAGTGATGATCCTGGCTTGTTGGGGACAAGGTGGCCACATGTCCCTCTCCACAGGACTCCTTGTGCCAGGGATGTGGCCTGAGCTCTGTCCAGGAGAGAGCAGAGGGCTGCATTCAACTGGGCCTAAAGAAAGCTTCTCCTCTGAAAGCACTCAGGGTTCTGAATGAGCTCTGGACACGAGCTCAAACACATCTCAAAATGGAATTTTCAATGGGTGAGTGAAAGCACTGTGAAAAACTCCATGTCACATGTTCTCTCTACTTTTCTGTGTAGTTTATTGGTGGTTTTCTAAAGTGAGAGGAATGCTACATTTGCAAAAGTTGGTGCCAAAAGGGCAAGGAGTCATATGTGCACTGGGTCATGAAAAATCTGTAGAGGGAATTAGAGCTTTCTAGCACACACATGCACATTCACATATATACAACACACATACACACTATATAATACACACACACTCACATACATACCCATATGCACACACCAAAACACAGGCACATGGTCATCCCAAATATATATATATGCTCACAG
Source organism: Erinaceus europaeus (assembly GCF_950295315.1). Taxonomy (NCBI): domain Eukaryota; kingdom Metazoa; phylum Chordata; class Mammalia; order Eulipotyphla; family Erinaceidae; genus Erinaceus; species Erinaceus europaeus. The sequence goes on along the minus strand of NC_080170.1, from coordinate 50,761,576 downwards.
ACACCAGCTGGAACACAAAGAATTGACTTGGGAAAATGGTGACAAGTCTATAGATTAAAGGGCTCTGATTTTCAGAGTAAACCTTTGCCTTTCAGATAGTGCTATGAGAGGGGGAGTAGACCAGAGGGCCTGCAGCAGAATTGAAATTACTTCACCTGAAGGAAAACCAATCCCCTTTACTCTCCTGCCAATAAGAAGTCAAACTTTTTCTTTTACACCTTCATGGAATGTCTACATTTAAAAGTTTTATATAAGCTCCTACAGAAACTTTAACTAGACCAAGTCAGACCCAAAGTCACTAAATAAAGCTAGTCTAGACAGAAAAAAAAATCTATGAAAACCATATGTCTTCTCGGCAGGCATCTGTCTTACAAACACTGCCATCCTGGAGGGAAAGTTCACCAAACAGGCCTGCAGGGAAGGAGTGCAGGAGTGGCCCTGGTGGGACATTACAACAGTTCAGACACTGGTTCCCACTGTGCCTTTCTGTAAATATTACCGAGAAGATAGAAAAGAGGCAGACAGAATCTATATCACCCCTATTTTAGAAGGGACTAAAACAGTTCTGTCTTGTGGCTATCGCAGAATGTTAGACTTATGGAATCTCACAGTAGCTCTGTTCTCATTCACAGCAAGCTGTTTTGAATCAGGTCTATGTGGATGAGGCCAAAAAGTTAGCACCTTTCCTTGTGATAAGGACCTCAGACTCTAGTCTACCCAGTTCAGCCAGGAGCAAGTGGGCTGCTCCTGATAAGTGACTGATAAGTCACTGAAGAAAGACTGTCACTGTCCCACACAGTAAGTATGCAGGGCCCACCAGAGAATGAGTAGATCAGGACTTGGGTCTAAACAGGAAAACAATAAGAATGTTCTAGAACCTTGCCTTTTCTGATTCAGGGTGACTTTCTGAATTGGGGACAAAGACCAGTGCTATCTACCTCACTCTTGCTATGCACCTTCAAATCTCAAAATGCACTTAGAGAAAAAAAAAAAAAAGATGTGTAAACTTTAGTGATAAAACATTGTAACAGAATATTGAACCCTTTATGGAGACTATGTGTAATAAATTAACAAGTGTGTTTTACAGGTTCATCCATCTCCTTCCTTCCTTCCTTCCTTCCTTCCTTCCTTCCTTCCTTCCTTCCTTTCTTCCCATCCTCCTTTCCTTGCCTCCTCCCTCCCTTCCTTCCTTCCATCATTGAGCCTTTACAACTTGAGGTCTACTTTTTTCAGATAGAGAGAGACAGAAGGGAAGATGAAAATTATCATAGCACTAAAAGATCCCTCAGTGTGCGTGTGTGTATGTGCTGTGTGTGTGTGTGTGGGGGGGCTGGGCTCAAACCTGGGTCACACACATGGCAAAGCAGATGCCCTCACAGTTCAGTTATTTTGCCTGTCCACCAATTTTTTTTTCTTGCTGCACAGGGAGAGAACTTTAGAACAGCATAACGACAACGGTGAAGGCTACAGCTGTACCATTTCTGTGGTATTGTCAAGAAGCCTATGATGAACAACACACACACACACACACACACACACACACACACACTCACACACACACGTCCTGGCTCAGAGGAAGTAGGGGCAGTGAAAAACGAAGGCAATGTATGAGAAGTATTGCTTTTTACACAGAAGTTTCAATGGGGAAAAATACCATTTCAGGTGTTTATTCAAAGACATCATGCTTTTAAAATGAGTTAGTATACTTACTAGCTTTCAAGTATTAAGATAGTGATGGTGAAGTTGGAATATGAAAACAAATCAGGTGATCATATCAACTTCCTTCATTACAGACCACTGAATGGAACGAACTGTAGAACATTTGAGCAAGCTCACCAGCATCTATCTATGAGGCACAGGGAAACTGGTCCATTTACTTCTGTCCCGAGAACTCTTGATTCTACTGTTGTTAGAGTTACAACTTGGCCTTCTTTCAAAGACAATTGCAGCAGGGCTTTATTTTGTCATGAGACCCAGATATGTGGAGGGAAATTACTGCAGTGGTTTCTCTAGTTAACACATGTGCTAATGTTTCCTTAATTGCCCACCACAAGAGGCAATGATTACAGTAGAATTTGCCTCACATGAAATTTTATTTTAGTTATTAAAATATTTTCCAATACTACTCAGCATAAAGAAGAAATTCTAGTTGTCTTAAAAAAATAAAGACGGATTCCCTTGGTTTTTATGGCTTTTCCTTTGTACATGGTGGTCTCAGGGTAGAATTGTGTATCAATTTCTGACAAAAATCCCCTGGACATGGCATTAAGAGTAGTTTTGGGGCTGGAGAGACAGAATAACAGTTACACAAAAAACTCATGCCTGAGGCTCTGAGGTCCTAGGTTCGTTCCCCAGCACCACCATAAGTGCTCAGGTCTTTCTCTCAGAATCTCTCTTATTAAAATAATTTTTAAAAAAGGTATGTATTTGAGAGAGAATGTTCATTTACTCTTAACAATGTCTTTGAGGATAATCCTGGTATAAACTTTAAAGGACATATGGTTCAGAATCTATTGATATGTTACAAAAGGCTCCCTTCTCAAGTGGACAATTTTTTAAGACTCTTGGTGCTGCAAAAGGACTCCACAAGTCTTTCTCACTCTTTTTTCTCTTAAAAGACTTCATTCTGAAAGGGTGTGATATACAGGGATCTAAAGAAATCTAGATCACTTTGCCACTTGGAAATTAGAAACCAGACTGCTAGTGATAGATTGCGTGGTAGAGGCAACTTGCATAATTGGTTGTAAAGCCAAGTCATTTCCCAAATCATATTCAAAGTCACGTAGGGCCTTCACACCTTGCTTTGCTTTGTGTTTCCAAATTGCCTTTAGAGCCGAGGGCATGACTTGGGGTACATGTTTGTGGTGTTTTTCCTGGTCTTCTGTTTATTCTCCCTTAGTTCATAAGCATGCCCGTGCATGTACACACACACACACACACACACACACACACACACACACACACACACACACAGCTGGATAGGAATAATGGAGTTTCTACATTTTATATTAATGTGTACAATAAGTGATTTCTACATGAGCAGTGAGAAAATGTTCACATAATATCCAATGTTTCAGTGTTTAACCCAATTCCATTGTGTGTATAGGTAGTTTGACTTTATGAAGACTTGGAATTCTCTTAAAGACTGAAGTCAACAAGGGCCAAGTTTGCTGCTGGTTGGGAGTGACTGAAAATTTTGGTATCTGTCATTTTCATAAAGTACTATTTATTTTAGATCCTCAGGTGGAATGTTTGCTCTACAATTTATGGGCGTTGATCTTTTTTTTTTTTTTAATGTTAAGATTTCCTTTATTTCCCTTTTTTAATTTCTTTTCTTTTTAAGCTTTCTTTTCTCTTTCTCTGTATCTTTTTCTTTCTTTCCTTCCTTCTTTACCTATTTGCCTATTTTGATAGGATAAAGAGAAATTGAGGGGTGGTGGTGGTGGGGAAATCCCTGCTTCTATCCTCCTGTAGCATCAAGAGTTTGGGCAAGTCAGAGAAGGGACCCATTAGGAAGAGAAAGGTAAAATGATGGCTACCCTGATCTGCAAGGCTCCCCACTTTGGGTCCTAAACATATTTGCAAGTCTGTTCCCAGCTTGTCTAAACAGCCTGCCATTCACTGTGCCAAAGCAGGATGGAGATGTTTGTGTAAAGGAGACTGGAGTTTGATAGACCTGAGAGGAAACCACTGGCTTCATTTTACTTTCACTGAAACCAGATTGAAACCAGGACCTGAAGAATGAAACATTCTGGCATTAACCATTGATTGGCCTCAGTGAAATACTACCTTACAGCCAGAATAGCTGTGAACACAGAATGACTTTGGTGGGGTGATTAATTGAGGGGCTTAGGATAAACTAGGCATTTTCTTTCATGAACAGTATGTGACCAAATTTCTATTTTCATTGAAATATATTAAGTATCATAACAACTCATGTTAAACCCGCAATGAATTACTAATTACATTTAGGGTGAGTGTTCAGTAACAAATGTAACATGGTAACCTCAAGAGAGATGTCTTACATATTGAGAATCAAAAAGACACAGAAGGTTGCTTCTATCTTCGGCATTTGCACTTTAAGAACATCTTCACTTGGCTGTAAATCCAGTTGCTAAAAAGTCAGTCTACCTAGTCCTGAATTTGTTTACTCTTTAAAGGAGAAGTATGGCAAGAAGGAGAGAAAGCTCATGGCAGAAACTGGAAAACAAAATGAAGTCATCATTGGTCTGAATGACACTCAGTCACTAAAACAAGTCCTAATTTAGAGGGTTGTCGAGAAGAGAGTTAAGTCAGGATGTTTCCAGAACATGATTTCAGGACAACTGGTCACAGGCTAATCATACAGTAGGTTAACTATACAGGTGCCCTGAGCCCACGACTTCAAGGCTCGGCAGCTTCATCCTTCGAGGTACCAAACCTTGAGGTTAGGGATGCAAAGACAGACTCATGAGAATCACTGGTCGGTCCTGACTCAAAGTTTGGGGGATTGGCTGGAAAAAAAAATCAAGTAAAAACAAAGAGACCATGTCCTACTTGAAAGGAATTTCATGTTAACTGTCAGTGAAATCAACATAAAATAGGCAAAGAAGGAATGGAAGAGTAAGGCACTGGTGTCCAGTATTTAAAGATTCAATGAAATGATACAGAAATCCACTAGCTTTTTCACCTCTGTAAAGAGAAGAATACCAGGGGCTTGGATCATCCATGTAGAGGGGTTGATATATCTCTTGCCACAGCTGATATAGACACAGGAATGTCAAAGAAACCCTGGACATCAGGGGAACTCCTGGGCAATTATGACATTTCTCTAGGAACTTAGTCACAAGTGGGCATTCCTTGCATCCCTGTGCTTACTTGCTGGGTTTCTGTCATGTGGATAACATGAGTCCATGCCAAACTCTTTCCTATGATTCAATTTTGACATTTTTAAAATACACCATCAGACTTGCTAACAAGGGTGACTAGAACAAAGTACTTCTACTTTCCAGCGTTTTTTTTTTTTTAATTGCATGATGAGGTAAAAGAAGTTGGGTTTTCCTTGGAGAGAGACCCTCCCATTCTTATCCCCTTTTGAACGTTGCAAACAACTTAGTGCAGGGAGTCGGGCAGTAGTGCAGCGGGTTAAGCGCACATAGTGCAAAGCGCAAGGACCAGTGTTAAGGATCCCGGTTCAAGCCTCCGGCTCCCCACCTGTAGGGGGGGTCTGCTTCACAAGTGGTGAAGCAGGTCTGCAGGTGTCTTTCTCTCCCCCTCTCTGTCTTCACCTTCTCTCTCCATTTCTCTCTGTCCTATCCAACAACGACAACATCAATAGCAACAATAATAAAAACAATAAGGGCAACAAAAGGGATAAATAAATTATTAAAAAATATTTTTAAAAAACAACAGCTCAGTGCAATGAATGGGAGAAGACAAACGAGTGAAACAGTGCCAAAGCTGGCTACTGCCAGCAAAAACACACTCGGATTCAGTTGATTTCCACTATGAGTATCAGAGGCTGTGATTCCTAATTAGCTAATTTTAAAAAGCTGGAACCAAAAATAGTGACATCAGCTCTAAAGTGATGGTTTGATGAAGATTAGGTTTTCAAGTAAGAAAACAGGATCCCTAAGATGTTCTTAAGTGGGTGTCCACTTAAGAACATCTGCTTGACTAGCTTGTTAATGGAAGGGGCCAGTTCAGGTAAGGGGTTAGCCCCTTCAGAAGCTTTTGGAGAAGGGAGTGAGCAATTCAAATATCCTGGCAATAGAAAATGTCCTACTCAGTTCAGAACTGCATATACTCAGCACCTGATAGCTGCAGCATCTACTTTGCTGAGTCTCTGGGATAGAGACACTTGCTTACTTTAGGTGGGATAAACTAAGCCAGGTCCCTCCTTTGCAGTACTTGCAGCCCCTTGCTGAAAGGTCTTATACACACAAACCAGCCTGGTTTGAGCAGCTGGCCCAAAGTGAAGTAGTCATCTCTCCCTTTACATTGGGACACTGGGATGAAAAAAAAAAAAAATTAAACATACACACACATGACAGTCTCTTTGCAAAACCATTATGCTATCTCACCTCCCTCTTTTTTTTTTTTTAAGAGCAGGTTACTCTTGGTTTTTGTGCCATAGTCATTTTCCTCTGATCAGAGTTAGAGTTTAAAAAGTAGATGTGATCTTAAAAGTCAAGATCAGAACATACTAACGAATGAAGTTGTGAATTATCCAGAAGTATTGATACACAGGCAGAGGCCGCATGTTAGAATTATCTGCCTCTGGAAGTTCAGCCATTGCCTTTGTAATATTAAACTCAGCGGGGAGCCAGCAGGCCAGCCTGCATGTTGTCTTTTTGAGTTATATGTTTCTGGTTTTGGATAAAAGAGTTGAGAAAGGACACTTAAAGCACTTAGGGGAAAAAAAAAAACGTCAGACTTCCTTCACAGAAAGCTATAACTTGTATTCTCAGAGATGATGGGTAATAGTGTCTAAACTGTTTTTAGTATTTACTAGAGAAAGTGGAGTCAAATTTTGGAGGGAAAAGAGAACACATAAATAAATAGAACAAGGTGAAGTTTCAGCAAGAGCTTCCATTGATTTTTCCTTTCTTCTTAGCTCGGTCTTTTTTTTTTTTGAAACCTTAAACCCCTTTTTCTGGCTTGTGTTTGGTAGGGTTTCTGTACTAGCTTTGATTAAAAACAGGCGTTATGTGGTCAGAGTCCTCCATCTAAAGCTAAACTTTAACAGGCACATGGGCCCTGACAGACTTGCTCTCAGGTAACCTTGCCCTTGCACCCCAACTCCCAACCCACCCCATACTGAACTGGCATGAAAACTTGAAGGCTCAGCATAAAATAACCCACTTCCCTCTAAACTTGCCTTTTTGTTTTCCATTTGAGACTCACTGTAAGGCCAGATCAACTGAAGTCTGGCTCTAACTGGAGAATATTCTAGAAATGTTAAATAGCTCAACTGTTTGTGGGGTATATTCCACCCTGTGGATGCATTAACTCTAAGCAACTCCCCTTTTTCAGCTCCTATCCGGCTACCTCCTGTGTGTTCGGAAATTCAGGACCCCACTCACTGAACCAGTTTGCTTAGCATTTTTGTAATGGGTCTCCCAGTGGCTCTGGTAAAACAACTTCTCCAAAGTCAAGTGGCAGAAAAACCAAGCAGCAGGCAGGACATGCATATTCTCCCCCACAACAGGCACCCCAGGTTGTTCTGGCTCCTTCTCACAGCCTCATAGGTAGAAGAACCCTCTGCTAGGCCCCTGATGGGACTTCCCAAGTTTTAACACAGCTGCCTGGTCCCATGGTTGACATGGCCCTAGTCAGAGGGCTCCTTAAATGGTTGTTTTGTTTTGCTTTCAGGGAGGCTCATAACTGACATTTGGTATTCAAGTTTCCTCACAGGGGAGGGAATGTCCTTGGAAATATACACACACACACACATACATACATATACACACACACACACACACACACACACACACACACACACATATATATGTATTTATATAAAGTTGCCTGAGGCTCTTAGCTTGATAGTTGATACTGCATGTGTCAGAATTTTGTCTCTCTCATATGAATTTCCCTGTGTCTTGTTTTTATTTTTTATTTTTTCATTAGCTCTCAAGGGAAGGGGGTGTTACCTCCCTATAGCTCATATCTAAAGCTTCATTTTTCTGTGTCACTAGTGGGAGAGTGGGATGCTGTGAACATCCTAGGGTATACCCCACCTCCATTAAAATGATGCTATGGCTAGGAAAAGACTCTGAGATGAAAGTCTGGCTCCCCTGGGTCTGACTGAGTGCTAGTCACTTACCCTCTGTCCCTGGCCTCTACACTGGACAGTGATCTCCCTCCTTGGGTTGGGGTGGGTATTAGGTAAAATGTACCTGAAAATACACTTAGGCAATGCCAAGCATATATGAGAGCACAGTCTGTGTTAGCTATTGTTTTTTTACTATTTAGTATCATTGCTGTTGTTATTGTTATTTTACTGCCGCCACTGGGTTACCACTGGGGTTTGGTGCCTGAATGACAAGGCCACTGCTCCTGGCAGCCATTTTCCATTTATTTATTTATTTATTTATTTATTTATTTATTTATTTATTTATTTATTGTTTTTTAATTTGACAGGACAGGTAGAAATTGAGAGGGGACAGGAAGACAGGGAGATAGAAAGAAAGACAACTGCGGGGGGCCGAGCAGTAGCACACATAGGACAAAGTGCAAGGATCCTGGATTAATCCTCTGGCTCCCCACCTGCAGGGGGGGTTGCTCACAGGTGATGAAGCAGGTCTGCAGGTGTCTATCTTTCCATCCCCATCTCTGTCTTCCCTCCTCTCTTAATTTCTCTCTGTCCTATCCAAAAACAGCAGCAGCAACAACAATAATAGCAACAACAGCAGTGGAAAAAAAAAAAGATGGCCTCCAGGAGCAGTGGATTCGTAGTGTTGGCACCGAGCCCCAGTGATAACCCTGGAGGCAAAAAAAAGAAAGAAAGAAAGGAACGAAGAAAGAAAGGAAGGAAGGAACCTGCTTCACCTGTTTCACCACTTGTGAAGCTTTCCCCCATCAGGTAGGAAGGAGTGGGGCTTGAACCCTGGCCCTTGCATATGATAATGTGTGCATTTAACTGAGTATGCTGTTGCTTGGCCCCTGTTTTTACTATTATGACTAGCTCTATTCCAAATAAGCTATAAGCCAAACCTTTGAGTTTAGAGGGAAAAAAAATTTCCAGGTTTGCAAACACCTCTCATCTCTTTGATTAGCACCAAGATGATGTCAAGAGAAGGCAATCCCCAAGCTTTAGTTTGTCAGACTCTTTCAAAGACCTCATCTCCTGAAATCTGGCAATGGCTTCACTGAGCCTGTCTGTTTTATCGAGACAGAGCTCCTACTTCACACTGCAGTGAGTTGCCCAGGTTTGTGGCAACAAAAGTGTTCTGATACCACATGCCCTGCATTCCTGCTACTCCACCCTTTAGTGTCCAGTTTCAGAGACCTCTTCCTTTCATGATACCCAGTAGCCTGAAGATCAAAATACCTGTGAGCCTGGGAGGCAGAGGGAGGTAGATGAAAGTCACTTTTGTATGCGTGGAGCAGGCACAGAAAGAGTGCCTTCTCCTTTTGGGGCATATCAATATTTTAATCCCCCAAACAGAAGTCTTCAAAAAAATGACTTCCTGTAAAATGGGGATGCTATATTTTTTAACTATCGATTTTCAGAGAGAAAACCTAGGTCTTTCCATTCTTACAATTTCTCACTAAGCACACTGTATATATTTCCACTGTAAAACTGTAAAGATCAGTGGGCCGGGAGGTGGCACAGTGGATAAAGTGTTTGACTCTCAAGCATGAGGTCCTGAGTTCAAGCCCTGGCAGCACATATACCAGAGTGATGTCTGGCTCTCTCTCTCTCTCTCTCCTCCTATCTTTCTCATCAATAAATAAAGAAAATCTTTAAAAAAAAAACTGTAAAGATCAGAACAGTAGCTCCAACTCTATCCATTTCAAATTCCACTTATCAACTATTTGTTTCAAGACTAGGTCTGAGAATCTTGTAAATACTGAGCTATACTCTTGCTTAAATGGATGCTTGTGACTGCACACAGCAGTTATTGTCTAGAATTTAATCAGCATTGCTATGTTTAAACTGCTATACATAGTTCCTAAAAAAAAAAAAACCGTAGTGATTAATCCATTGGATTCTGTACTCAGCCTACAGTAAAGTGAGTCGCAGTAGGTGTCAGGGTCATGGTTCAGTGGATACAAGGATGACATTCCTTGGAGCCAGTGGCTTACTCGAATTCCTTTGGTAAAAGGCAGCAAGAGAGGCCTTGGCTAGTGAGACTATGAGGGCCTACTAGCCCACAGCAACATTTTCACTTCTATGGTTTCTGCCCCCTACACGCAGCTGTCGACATGTCAATCATGTGAATCCACTTTTCCCTGCATCAGAGGACAGAGGAGTGGCTCTAGTGACCAAACAGTGGTGTTTAAATGGGGTACAAGTTCAGCAATTGTCCCATGAATTCTGCCCCATATTGAAAATTGCAAACATAGCACTACTATCTTTGCAATTTTCTCTCTCAAACACATTCTGTCTATTGTGCTGTGAGAAGAGAACCAAGGAGCAACTTTCTACACCCCCATTTCTGCAGTGCATTGCACACACTTACCTGGGGACACTAGGAGGAGCCCTGGTGGGCCGAGAGGGGACCTGTGGAGGGGCTCCGAATGAGTCGCTGCTGCTGGGGAAAGGAGGTAATGGACCAGGCCGGAAAGGAACTGGGGGTGCCCCTGAGTGGGGGCCTGGGGAGGGAATGGCGGGAGCCGGTCCTCGACCAGAGGTGGGGCGAGGGAGGGGGGTGCTCAGCGTCGGCCTTCTTTGGGTGGTGGGGCTTGGAGGAGGTGACCTGGGGAGAGAGACCAACAGTAGTTTATCCCTTCCAACTCCCTGTCTGAATTCATACCTATAAAAATACCTGGTAGGGAGTCGGGTGGTAGTGCAGCGGGTTAATCGCACGTGGAGCCAAGTGCAAGGACCTGTGTAAGAATTCCAATTCGAGCCTTCGGCTCCCCACTTGCAGTGGAGTCGCTGCACAAGTGGTGAAGCAGGTCTGCAGGTGTCTATCTTTCTCTCCCCCTCTCTGTTTTCCCATCCTATCTCCATTTCTCTCTGTCCTATCTAACAATGACGACATCAATAAAAACAACAATAATAACTACTACAACAATAAAAAACAAGGGAAACAAAAGGACAAATAAATAAATAAATATAAAAAATACTTGGTAACTTCCTGGCTGCCTTTTAAAATCATTACTTATAAATGATTTACTTGCTTTTTAATGAAAAGAGAAAAAACTGGGGCTCAAACGTGGATGTCAAGTATGCAAGTTTGCTCTACCCACTAAGTAATTTCCCCAGTGGCAAAAAATTATTTCTTAACTGAGCAACTCAACCTATTGCATGGAAGTTAAAAAGTAAGAGGTAGATGATGAAAGGAAGTTTCCCTACTATGTAAAGATAACTGAGAGTAGTTTCTACAATAGTTTAATTATTTTTTTATAGATAACAGGTTACAACATTCCAGAATGTACTTTGAAGCTTCACATTACTTGATGATTTCTTTAGTATTTATAGAGCCACCTTGCTCTTTTTGGTGGTTTTTTTTAAATATTCTACCACAAGGATTTAATGTTTTTATCTTTGGAAAGAGTTAGGGTCTCTCTCTCCCACTCCTAAACTTAAATACTCTTTTTCTTCTCTCAGGGGCTCACTGAACACTGAGGTGCACTCAGAATGTGAGATTGGGTGAGGGGAGTCAGAGTCTCCTACCTGTGGGAGTGCTGGATCCAGGAGTCATCCACAGGGGGTGGGGCAGGGGTGAAGGGGCAGGGGTGCACTCACTGAGGTGCACTCAGAATGTGAGATTGGGTGAGGGGAGTCAGAGTCTCCTACCTGCGGGAGTGCTGGATCCAGGAGTCATCCACAGGGGGTGGGGCAGGGGTGAAGGTGGTGGCAGTGTTGATGTCACCAATGATAGCCAGGGCTTCCTTCAGGGCCTGGTACATCCGTAGCATCTCGTCCCTGCGCTGGGCCTGCTCAACAGATTCCTCCATCAGTGTACTTTGGTCCTCAGAGGAGTACAGCTGGGCCAGCAGCTCAGAATTGATAAAGTCTTTCACCTTTCAGAGCACAGTGGAAAAGTTAGGAGAGGAATGAGCAGGTATCCAGGGAGTGGTAAGGCTTTTTGGGTCATGGGAGTAAATTCACAGAAGTCCATTCTGGGGAAAAGCTCACTCTTCCTTCCCTCCTTATCCTTCCATCCTCAGCACCCAGGCCTGCCATGCTTCCCCTGTCTTGTAGTTGTGACAATTTAGGATAACAGGTTGGTAGACAAGGGGGCTTGCTCCTGCCACAACTAGAGCAGGAAGTGGGGAGGGATGGGAAGGAAAGCTGGCAGATTTCTTAACCATGAATGACAATATAAAGACACCTGCATAAAAGCATGGTATATGTCTTGTGGTAATACCAGTCTTTTCCCTCAGCTGTTCTGGAATCACTGGGGTATTATAAAGACACCATTGTTAGTTCACAAAAATGGAATAGTGAGTGTTAATGCAGCAGATTAAGCACAGGTGGCGCAAAGCACAAGGACTGGTTTAAGGATCCCGGTTCGAGCCCCTGGCTCCCCACCTGCAGGGGAGTCGCTTCACAGGCGGTGAAACAGGTCTGCAGGTGTCTATCTTTCTCTCCTCCACTCTGTCTTCCCCTCCTCTCTCCATTTCTCTCTGTCTTATCCGACAACAATAATATAACAATAAAACTATAACAATAAAAAAACAAGGGCAACAAAAGAGAATAAATATTTTAAAAAATTGAATAGTACAGGTAAGTGAATACTTTGTTAAATATAGTTATGTAAGTTGTCTTAGAAAAAAATGATACACTGATTTCTAGAAGTCATTGACATTTAACACTATGAAGACTGACTGGAAGTTCTGTAGTATAATCAGCATAGTTGACATTGTTGCTAACAGATAAACAAAAACAAACTAAAGGATGGACACCTGAGCCTGTGAAGCTTTTTGTAGCAGGATAGCAACTCTATTTCATCAAACCCAAGACACTACTAATTTTAAGACTTATCACTACTGAATTTGCTATCAAGCAAGAAAATGAACCTTCCTCCATTACACTATGTCACATACCCTGAGGTTGTGAGTCTAAGGTACATTTTCCTTTTAGAAAGGTTAGACATGAAGAAAAATGAATGGGAGGATCAATGGAATATTCTATGTCCCAAGTATCTGTAGAATAGTCGAGGCTCTAATATTATAGACAAGGAAACTGAAGTTCAGAGAATTTAAGTAACATGTTTAAGGTGGTTGGATAGTAAATTCAACCCCAAATCTTTGGCCTTAAAGCCTGGAGCTCTGCCCATTACTCCACAAGCACAGTTTGATGAAGTGCCGAGAAGAGACACTTTCTCCTGCAGCATTATTAGTTTTCAATGCTGCAGCAAGTTTGCCAGTTAATTCCAACCTTGAAAAATAAATCAACTTGGATTTTGGGTGGGGGTGTCTCTTAAACAAGAGAGCTTAGACTTAGCTAGAGTTACTAGCTATCTCAAAGAAAGGTCAAAGATGGAATTACTTAATTGTTACAAATTCAAACAGACAACAGAATACCTGTCATATGCTTAGTGCTCCTGGGTTACAGTTAAACTTATAACTCAGAGGTGATAAGAAAACACAAAGCTTCATTAATTTTGAAAGGCAAAGTGAGTCTATTCATCAAAAAAATTCAGTTCAACCAGAGATTCACTGTGGTGAACTGAAAAGTGTTTTCTGAACATCATAAACCCAGAGTGATTCAAATATGGAAGTAATTTAATATATAAGATGTTTCTGGAGATCAACTGACAGACTGGAAGGTTTGTATGTGATAGCTGTTGGGAGGTGTATTTGGCCAGAAAACTTAGTCCCATATGGAAGGCCTTGAATGCAAAAAAAAAAAAAAAGTGTTTGAACTTTATCCATTTGGCCATGGGGAAAGGTGGAAGGTTTTTAAGTAAGAAAATGAAAGAATGAAAATGGATTTTGTTAAAAAAAAAAAAAAAGAACTAACCTGGCTGTGATTGAAAAAAAAATGGCAAGGGTGGGAGTAGATAAAGAACTCTCTGAAAAGACTATTGCAGGTCACTGATGAGGCAGATGATAAGAGTTTGATTTAACAAGGCTGCAGCAGAAGAGAGAACACACGTAAATGATGTTTTGTAAAAGGAAAGCCATGGGATGTGGTGTTGTTTTCACATGAAGGATAAGAAGAAAAGGAACAATGAGACATTCCAAGTAGTTAGAACAGAGTTAGAAGTAAATAATAAGAATAAAAAAGTCAGATTTCAAGGAAAGACAGTAATGTGAACCTAAAGGATACCATATGCATTCCTAGTAGATTTATCCATTCACAGACATACTTGCAGGTCACCAAGGAATGGTGGACATTTGCACAAATCATTTAGCAGTGGGTATGTGCATGCATTTGGAATGGATATACATCTCAAACTTGGGGTGCAACTCAAATGCAAAAGCAAACAAGTTTCTTGGCAGTGATCATCATCTGGCCTCATCTCTTCTGAAGCTTTACATTTCACTGGAGTATCACTTAGACTCTATTAAACACAATTTAAAAGAAGATCCTTCCAAGAATAGATTTAAAGCAGATCTGAATTAAGAAGAAACTGTCAAACAAACCATGGAATAAAAGAGTAAGGGCCAGTTTTAGCATTCTGATCTAAGATCTGTATCGAATCACTTCTTCCATGTCAAAATGTTGCACACTAAAAACTTGCCTGCTTTCCAAAAGATGTGGCAAAGTTCTAAAAGAACAGGGTTATTATTTGCAGGAAAGCAAATGGCCATAAGCACAAGGGTTAAGAGCACATATTTTGGAATCTGACTGCTGTGATTTGCACCCGAACTCTAACAGTTACTGTTCCTGGGCGCAGTAACAATAAGTTCTCCTTCAAGCCTCAGGCTCCTGATCTGCAAAATGAGGACAATGGTAGCAGCTGCTTCAAGTTCTGGTGGGAGGATTAAACAAAAGAATGGAAATAGTGGCTGGGGAGGAGGCATGGTGATGGAGTATGGGAATCGCAAGCCCCAGTATCGATATGCCAAAATGATGCTCTAGTTTGGTCTTTCTCTCTCTTTTTAATTAGTGCATTTAAAAGAGATTTATTTATTTTTATGAGAACCTGAGAAAGTGTGTGTGTGTGTGTGTGTGTGTGTGTGTGTGTGTGTGTGTGTGAGAGAGAGAGAGAGAGAGAGAGAGAGAGAGAGAGAGAGTCCGGATTATCATTGAAACCTGACACATGAATCTGAGGCTTCAGGTATGTAAGTCCTGTGCACTAATGCTAGATTATCTCCCCAACATTAATGAATTATTCTTGAAAAATAGTGTGAAAATGTATTGACTCCCTTTATGCCTAGCATTTAATTAGCGCTCAACAGACAAAGGCTATTACTTCCAGAGTATTGGGGTAAGCTGGGACTAGGTTATGGGGACAGAACAAAGAGAAAACTACTCAGGTGCCATGTATCAAGGACATGGCTTTGAAGAGGCCAGAGACAAGTGGCTCACTTTGCACTGGGAATTTTATTTATTTAATTTACCTCCAGGGTTATAGCTGGAGCTCCGTGCCTGCACCATGAATCCACTGTTCCTGGAGGCCATTTTTTTCCTTTTGTTATCCTGGTTGTTTTATCATTGTTGTGGTTTTTATTATTGTTACTGATGTCATTGTTGTTGGATAGGGCAGAGAGAAATGGAGAGAGGGAGGGGATTACAGAGAGGGGGAGAGAAAGACAGACACCTGCAGACCTGCTTCACCGCCTGTGAAGCGACTCCCTGGCAGGTGGGGAGCTGGGAGCTCAAACCTGGATCCTTACTCTGGTCCTTGCGCTTTGCGCCAAGTGCGTTTAACCCACTGTGCTCCCTACCAACCCCCAGGGACTTTATTTTTTATTTTATTATTTTTTAAAAACAAAGATTCTTCTTTTCTGCTGCTAGCCCAGCATTTATAACTGAAGTTTGGGACAAAGGTAGGGGGACTTCGGGAATTTCCGGGCCCTTCAGGGACTTTTTGAGCAGTCTGTATATCAATGGTCCAAATATTTAAGTCACGGATTCTGCAGGGCAATTAAAGGCCAAGTAGCTCCCTTTTAGGTAACTGCACTTAGAAAATGTCTCACCAAATGTTACATAAATGAAATGTGCTTGGATGTGAGGTGCAATATAACATTTATGCTTTTAATTATAACACCTTATAACCTATACATCTGTGTGAAGCTAGCAGAGTTAAAAAAAATGTCACATAGGAGCTTTCTTTCCAGTTCAAGCTCTGCAGGCTGGGTAAGCAGGGTTCTGCTCAGTGCAAAGGAATGCGAGTCATTAAAAATCCGCTGCATGTTTTCCTCTAACTTTAACACTTCTCTAGAAACTTAAACCCTCTTTGTTACTGAGACCATTTGAAAGCCCTCACAAATGCAAGAGACACTTTCAGCACTTGCTGGCAATTCTGTTCCTGAGGAGAACACTTCTTTGAAATCTCTAAGAGGAAGAGGCCTGTGGCAGAGGCAGGGATTCCTCTTCTTCACAGACCAGCCTGGCTGGCTGCACACTACAGTAAAAAAAAAAAAAAAAAAAAAAAAAAAGCTTAAGCTTGCTTAGTTTGGAAGAGGGGCTTGGGTAGATCTTTTGGTAAACCTCTGATTTCTCAAGATTCACTTATACTTGCTACTTAAGCCTCTTTTCCTTTCCCCCAGGGATTTAGTTCTGATTAGCACCTAGGAAGTTTTCACTCTATAAAAAGTAGCATTAATAATAATAATAATAATATAATGAAAAGCATCAACTTTTGATTCATAACAAAGCATCCAGACAGAAAAGTTAGATGTGAATCAGCAGAGATAGCAGGGGCCTAAAGTTAAGAATAGGCTTGATGGAGGTAATTAGGGGTATCCCCCTGGAGAAAGGGTGGAGGGATAAGAGAGAGGCATCTGGGGTCCCTTTTGTGATCTGTGTCTTAAGAGGAGCAAATTTTTGGCTGTGGAAACCAATCAACACTCTGGTATTTAAGATGCCATCTCCCCTCCAATAATGAACATTAAAAAAAAATTCTTCACGCAAATTAAAGTCACAGTGTGTTTTGAAACCATGTCACATGTTACTATTTTTCTACCCAAGTGCCAAAGGCCACAGAGTGAATAGCCCCCCCCCCCCCCCACTCAGGGACCCCCAGGCATAGCACACACACCAAGTGTGAAATGCCTCCAGGTTTCCTAGTCGGTTCTGAAAAAGTTTCATTAAAAACTTTTATATTTCATTTCATATTATCTGGGTTTGTTTGAATATGAGCAATGATGTTTCAAATTACTACTTAAGATTTGAAACATTGCTGTGCATTTTCAAACCCTAATGAAATCTTCCAGTAAAATGAAACCTCTGGGAAAGCAGAGAATGTGTACCCCTTGGGGGTCAGAAACTAATCCTGCCTTATGCTTTATCTGATGCTGAAATGTAGAGAATATCAGACTGTGAACAAGGTCTAGATTTTAACCTTGACCTTGCCACCTGCCCAACTGATCTTAGAACAGTTGCTGAGTTCCTGGGAGTCTCTGTTTCTTCATTTACGGATCTGGAGAAAATAATGAGTACCCCAGAGGAGGCTGTTCTTGGGATTTCCATGCAGGATCATACAGTGCTTGGCCACTGACTCTTGTTTTAGAAGTCGGAATCACTTCTTGGAGTTTATGATGGCAGTGAGCTTCAGGGAAGAGCCACTGTGCTGGGCCTGGGGTGTTCTGTGTGTGTTAATGCTGAGGCCCTGCACACAATTCCCATGCCTGACTGTAGCCCATCCAGAACGGCCAGCCGCCTGGCGTAAACTTGCTTGCACTTTGTGGAGCTGTTACCTGAACTGTTTAAGCAAAGAAACAGCTGCTGCATTTCAATAGACAAAGGCTTACAGTATGTCTGAAGCAAGGCCTTTACTGCTGCCTTTCAACTTCTTAAACAATTCCATATGGGACTTGAGTGGCAGAACACTTAACGTAAACTTTCAAAGAAAAATGCCCTCCAAATCCTGAACTTTATGAAAGTTGGTTGAAACATTTTCTTTCCTTCCTCTCTCTCTCCCTCTCTCCCTTTATTTTTTCTTTTCATAAGGCAGAATGCTATTCCTATTTCAAAGAGGAAAGTCCACAGCATACTTTCCACAGAGCAGAAACAAAGGGCTCAGTTTTAGGTCTTTATTGGACCTAAAGGAACAACTGACCTCTTCCCCCAAAACCATTTGTAAGAGCAACAGGGATAGGTGGATAGAACTGAGATATCAGAGCACAGGTATTAATTTTCCAGTTTTAATTCTAGGGTTAATTATCTCACTTGAATATCTCTCCACTTTAAAACAATTTTTTAAAATTATACACAAGCACTGCATGATGCTGGGTGTTCACCCTGGTTTAGCTCCTGGTTCTCCACAGAGCTCTTCTGCAATGATCAAAACCGACATGTTTCAGAAGATGCTGCAAGAATGTGAGCACAGTTTTCCAAAGGTGTGTGTGTGTGTGTGTGTGTGTGTGTGTGTTGCATGCCAATGAAATATTTTAAAAAATATTTAGTAAAAAAAGTAGACCAAACAGCAGAGAAAATTAACCACGCTATATAGATGTGTGATAAAATACATTCAATTTCAAGCAAAAATAGTCATTAGTTCTGAAGGATCCTACATCTCATGATATTTTAGCTTTCTTCCCCTTTGCAGCTTCAAGGCTTGAACTTGGAGAACAAAACTTAAAAGTTTTCTTTCTGAGCATTCTTAGGCAAGGGCTTATTCATGACAATTAGCAGAGCTTTATCTCTGTGGACAATCTCCTGTAGTGTGGGTGGGATCCCTTCCTCAAAGCCAGCAAATAAATGTTCCAGGGAGGGGTCAGGGAAATCACCCCTCTGCTTTCTGGTGTGTGTGCTTGCCTTGAGAAGGTGAAAGTAGAGTAGATTTGCAATAGGGGCTCCCCCACCCCCTTAACTAATTTGTGTCAAGCCACTCCTCAAGACTGTAGACAGGAAGTGCTATTTCCTGTGCTGAAGATTTAAAGCCCTGCAGAGCAAAGCAATGTCTCAGCAGATGGCAGCACTAATGACTCTCCGTAAAACAGTGAAGAGATAAATGGTACTTAATCAGGAAAATGTTTAAATAAGCAAGTGTCTGGATAGACCACGGCAAAACAACCTGAACTTATTTAAGTAAAGTGAAGAGGGTAATTTTAAAAACACACAGACTATTTGTTTAGTACTTTATATTTTTCCAAAGTGGCACAGGGTCCCATTTATTATGTTCTCTGACATTTCTGTGAAGCAGCTCAGTGCTCTCACTGTCATTTCAGGAATGACTGATTCCTGCTCATGGGGGCCAAATGGTTTACTTCAGGTTACATGGCAGGCCGCTGACCAAGCTAAAGGAGCTTCTAAGTCCCCCAGTGTATTGCTTGCCTGTTGATGATATGTCGACATATCCTCTGGTCCTTGTGTAAATACATGGAAAAGTGCATGAAAATAGAATTGTTAAAAATGAGATTGTTTACATGAGTGCTTAAGGTTTGGGGTATCTTACATAAGTCAAGGAATTCATAGATCACAAACAACAAATGAAATGCAAATACAACGTTGAGAGGAATCTTTAAATATGGATAAAGGCTATTTCTAGTTCTTAAATAGGCAGCTTTATTCATTTCTTATAGTTAATATTTCCACAGTATGTCCATCATACTGATCTGGAATGAATCCTTGTGCCAGGTATGTTTTGATCTGGAGTTTATGAATATGGAGGAAAAAGACTCAAAGAAGCTAAGCAACCAATAGGAGAATCAGGTTTAGAATCTAGACTTCTCTTGAACTCTAGCAGGTATAGGACCCTTTTTCATCCTGTGCCATCTGATTTTTATTTGTTATAAGCAAATATTCATCATATACCATTGATCTAAGCAAAAAATATATCCTTCAAAATTGACGAGGAATAAGATTGTTGGCATCACACTTTTAAACACTCAGAACAATTTGCTATGGGATACCTCATTATGAGTTACCTGAAAGATCGTTTTTCAGATAACTCGTGATATGTGTACTTTAGTCAAGTAGCCCCCAAAAGAACCAAAGCAGACCATATCATTGAAATACTACATAAATCTGCTAGCATAAAAATAATTGTGAAGAGGGAGAGTTTCTGGATGATACAGACAAATCTGGTGACCAGTCTAGCAATCCACTCTGAGACTTGTGGCTAGATCATCCTTACTTTGGAAAAGCAAGGGGACCTTGCCCGAGGTCCTCCCCTGACTGTAAATAGAATTCAGCTGCAAAACCTATGAGGGAAATTGGGCACACTGATATTCTGTGTAGAGTGCAAATAATATATATCTTTTGTATTTAATATCAAGGTATACGAGACAATGCATTTCGTCTTATTTCTGACTTTACAACTAATTCATATTCTGAGCACAACTCTAGTATTTTTGCTCTGCTTTACTGCAAACAAATTCATAGCCTTTTAAGGGTTGGGAAGATAGTGCTACCATAGACAGGTGAGAGGCCCCAGGTTTGCTCTCTGTGGCACCAGTATCCAGAGCCACAGTCCTTAGAGGAGATAGCCAAAGTGGATACTGCAGTTCTGTAACTAGATGTGTTATGTTTACTCTTCTAAATTCTCTTGCACTGGTTAGTCAGTTACTACTTGTAATGGGAAATGTTGAGCTTGGGAAATAGGTATTCATTCAATCATCCAGAGAGTAGTACAAAGAAACTGTAGAGAGTGTGAGAAATTTCCACACTGGGATGCACTCGAGGAAGAAATGACGAGGCAGTTTATAATCACTTACATTATTGATCATAAGGTGCATTATCGTTTTTGGAATCAGGTCTCGAATACATTTGTTGATGATCGACATGTAGGAGTCAACGAGGTTGCGAATGGTTTCCACTTGTCTCTCCAGTTGGGGGTCCATGGAAAAGTTTTCTGCCTGGCCATTCTCATCATTTTCAGTCTGACAGGAAGGCAAGGAAACATAGATTATCTCACATTCCCTTGGAAAGGAAGAAATTGCCAGGCATTATTAGATGATCAACAGTGTATTTTGAATTGTATCACTAGAGGGTAACATGTTTATCTTTTTTCACATCCTTGACTTGGGAAAAAGATCAGAAGTATGCAGTGATTCTTCTACTCTTAGCCTGCCATATCCTAAGAAAAACAAATATCCTACTTCTGCATAACTGCTGAAATGAATAGCCACATAAACAATGTACCTAGCAACATACCTCTAGAGAACAATCTAATTTTAAGCCTTTTGCACACCCGCCAAAGAATCCAATCCAAACATATGATACAGATGCTAATTTCTGGGAGGGTTCTCCAGGGATTCTATAGATTAGAAATAACCTAAGTGTTGTTCTGGAATTCCTCAGTCTGCTCTGGAACAGATCAGAATTTGGATCAGCCCAGACTTAAAACTAAATCCCCCAGGCCTGGTCTGGAGCCAAAATAAAAGATATAGAGGATAATTCACTTTTTCATGCACTTGCTGGGATTTTTTAGGTCAATACATGCTTCTGTCATCATTACTAAAGGCTGGATACATCGTGAAAAACATACAATTCTAACTTCCAAACTGTTATTCTTTGACTAAAGCGGAACACATCTATACACAAAGAATATACTTGTGTAACACGAGAGGAGCATCTGTTTTCTATACTATGGGATTTGAGTTAATTAATTTTGGCTTATCCACCGGAGGCGGGGCTGGAACTGCATCTTCATCATTAAGGACTGACCTATTGGCTTAGCACTAAAATCAATTCAAAACAAATGGTCTCCATTTCAGGTCAGGTTGAACCATCTAAGCCCCAGAACATGATACAAATATTGTTAGTGGTCTGGCTACTTTCTAACATTTGGAAAGATTTAATTACCAGGACAAAAAAAAGAAGGGAAATAATTTATTGCTTCTAGCATGGACATGAAGTCCTTTCCTTTGGAAATGTACAGACTTTGATCTGCCAGGCTTTCAATCATCTGATCAGGTCTAGGTAAGGCACAGTGCTAAATACTTTAGACAGACCTATAAATGACAGGATTTTCCTTCTGAATCAAGATGCATGGGTGAAAGGCTATTTGTAGGTTGTAAAATCAACAAAACAAAGATAAAAATTAGTTCTAGTCATTGATATCAGATGTTGTCACTCAGAAAATGTTGAACTCTTCATAGAATATTGAAATCATATATGCTTATTCTATAAAACACTGTCACTGTTCAAGTCTAAGAATATTATCTCATGTGTGGTGACCATTAGAGGATATTCCTAGGACATCTTACTGCCACTCTCTAGCAAGGGAGAGGAGTGGAAGTCTCAGAAATGACAATTATTCTCCTGTACCATTTCTTATACAATTAAATTTTTTGGCAATTAGAAGAAAGACGTGAAATCTTATGTAGCTCTTTAACTATTAATTTGTGATATAGTTATAACAGAATGTTGGATAAATTGGGAAAAAGTTAAGGCCATAGAGCGAAGAAGTGCAGAAGGCAGCTCCATCACGGCAGTGAAAGAACTATGCTCCCAAACTTCTTTCTGGGCAACAAAAGTCACTGCAAATAAGCTCCCTCTGAACCTAGATTCTTAAGACTCAGTTGTTACTGTAGTGTTGTTTTAAGGGTATTATATTGGAAAGTGAAGGCTTTTAGTTTAAGTGCAGACTTTAGTCTGTACTACTAGATATGTGGCCACATTTTACTTAGTGTGGGCAAGACTCAACTTTCTCCTCTTTGAAATGGGGATCTATGGGAGCTGGGTTGTGGCACAGTGGGTTAAGTGCACATGGCACGAAGTGCAAGGACTGGTGTAAGGATCCTGGTTCGAGCCCCCGGCTCCCCACTTGCATGGGGTTTGCTTTACAGTGGTGAAGTAGGTCTGCAGGTGTCTATCTTTCTCTCCCCCTCTCTGTCTTCCCCTCTTCTCTCCATTTCTTTCTTTCCTATCTGACAACAACAACAGCAATAACACTAATAACAACAATGACGATAAACAAGGGCAACAAAAGGGAAAAACATAAAATTAAATTAAAAAAAGAAAAAGAAATGGGGATCTGTTTGTCTGGCTAACTCTTAGCAATGAGACAAACACCTATGAACTCACCTAGCCAAGGGTTTATGGGTACTCAATAAATGTCAATGTCTTCCCTTTATTTCTGTAGGGAAAACTACTTCACTCTCAACACATGTTATGAACACTAAAGATGAGAAATTTGAGCACGACACTTTTCCTATTCTAGCAACATAAAAATGCTAATCTTAAAAGAATTATTTTTAACATCTCTATGCTTTCTACAAGTGGCTCCCCTTGCCTGGAGCCCTTTCTTCCCACCTGTGAAGACCCTCATGTCCCTGTCCCCAACACCTCTTCTAGACAAACTCCCAGAGGCCCTTGGGCTTTCCTCCTCTCCAGATAGCACTTTTACTGTACCTTATTTTTCTAATTTTTCTTATTCATATCCAATTAAGTTAAATGCTTCTTCTGTTCTATTTGTTTTGCCCTCTAGCCAATTAGCACAGAGCTTCATGCACAGGAAGAGGAGAAGTTCATACTACCTAGGGTTTCCCTACATCCAGGAAGCCTCCAGAGTCTTCTTGAGTCTTAAGAGTGCCTCTATGATAGAAAATGGAAATCAGAGAGCTTTAAGCTGTATGATTAAGATCCACCAGTACTTGACAGCAGTGAGGATGGATGTTATGATTGACACTGTGTTAAAATGAGAACTATGGATCTAACTTGCAGCTTTGTGAGGAAAGCAAAATTTGTTTCACATACTATATACACTTCTAAAATGGACATAGGGCAATTCATGTTGACTCATACATGTAAAAACATATTTGGATTTTGCATTTCAGCATTAATATATTACCTCTCCCAGGAACATCCATGGAGCATTTTTTTGTATTCTAGGACTGTGTCAAGCTTTACATAGATAGAACATCTGCACAACAACCTTAAGAGGGGCTAACATCCTTATTGCCAACCTATAGATGAGCCTGTGGCAGCTCTAAAACATACTCAAGAAATGCAAGATGAGTGCAATGTTAAATCAATGTCATCCCTTCCTCAAGTATAAAAAAAAAATCAAGAAGTATTGTGAAACATACATAACATAGCAAGTCAGTCTAATAGATTAAATGATCAATATAGGGAACCACAAAGTGAAAACTGGACTGGTATATTACAGCTAAGTAAAGGACTCTGGGGGAAGGGGACATTGGGTGGTGGTGGAAAAAGACTTGGGTGGGTGGCTGGTAGGAATGGTGAGCAGATATCTATCATGTGACCATGTGTCAACAACTGTCCTGTAAACAATTGTTTCCCTAATAACTGATTTTTTTAAAGAAAAGGTTTCTAGGAACATACTATATAATATTAATATTATGGAAAAGTCAAAAGAAAAGCAGAATAAATAATTTTCAAAGCCTCCTAGAATATGAACAGCAGGAAATTATATAATCAATTGCATTTTCCTATAGAAACACTGAATTTGTTCAGCTCACATGATTTTTTTTTTGTGATTAAATAGTAGGTTACAAGATTATAAAATTACAGTGTATATTTCTACACCACATGGACCACCAGAGTTCTCACACGATTTTTTTTAAAGGAAATTCTTTAAAAAATATCTTTAATTATTTATTGGATAAAGACAGCCAGAAATCAAGAGGGAAGGGGGAGATAGAGAGGGAGAGAGACAGAGGGACACCTGTAGTCCTGTTTCACCACACGCAAAGCTTTCCCCCTGTAGGTGGGGACTGGGGACTTGAGCCTGGGTCCTTGTACATTGCAACATGTGCACTCAGCCAGGTGCACCACCACCCGGCCCTTGAGCTACTGAGGATCCGTTACATGATTCTTAACATGGAGGCTTGTACTGCTTTTTTGTGCATAAAAATGCGAATATACTGACATTCACTTTTTAAATAGATGTAATGAATAAGCAAAGTGTCAGAATGAATAGAGAACACTGAGTGGCTTAGTTCTCAATATTAAAAAAAAAAGGACAAGAAGAATTTCAACATAACCAGTAAAATGACTTGAGACTCTCCTTAGCTTTGGGAATTGCTAGTTGACAAGTGGTTACATGTAAATCTGAACCTCTCTGGTATCATGGACATGACAGGGAACCACAGAATTCAGAATGCAAATCTGGTTTCTTTTTTGAATTTAGAGGAGTAACTTTCTTTTCTAATATGTTGGAAATGAATGGGAAAAATGCACATAGATGGAATTTTTCTTTTAACTGAGTAATTGCAGAGTGAATGGTCCCTCTCCTCTAACCCCAGTTCTAACCAAATTCTCTGCTGTGTTCTTTTCTGTATGTATGCTGGCATGACTCCGTATTTTTTCTTTGTTTAAATTACAGGATTGCAATAAGATTCTTTGTAGTCTAAGCACTGAGGTGGCAGCTGTTTATCATTATCCTCATCAAGGGAATGTAAAATAAAAATAGTAATTTGTCTCTGATCTTTGAGGCCAAGAAGAGTGGTCTGCAAACATTTAACCTTTTATGTGCAGGTTCACTGGTGCTGTTTACAAAATGGTAATAATGTTGTGGAAACCAGCTTTCGTCTGAAAAATACAATGGGCAGACTTTCCCACTGCATATTTTTTTCTAAATGACTTTTGAGAAACCCAATGAAATTTATACAATAAAACAACTCAGCACTATAAATGGGAAATTGCCTGTAAAAACAATATCATAACCTTCTTACATAATGCAATATTCAAGAAATAGCACAGTGTTCAGGAAACAGGCTGTTTAACAAAATTTAAATTTAAAAGTCATCAACATAATATTCAAATGGGTAAGAGGATAAGATAGTGATCAGCGATTCCTATTGTACCTTAAAGCATCCATAAGAGAAACTCCACATCACCCAGCAAGTATATTTTTCATGCTTTGTTTTGCCTCTTTATCTTACTATTAACTATGTTATATTAACTCATTAGTCATACACTATTATTATTTTCTTTTTTTAAATATTTATTCCCCCTTTGTTGCCCTTGTTGTTCTATTGTTGTAGTTATTGTTGGATAGGACAGAGAGTAATGGAGAGAGGAGAGGAAGACAGAGAGGGGGAGAGAAAGATAGACACCTGCAGACCTGCTTCACCGCCTGTGAAGCGACTCTCCAGCAGGTGGGGAGCTGGGGGCTCAAACCTGGATCCTTATGGGTCCTTGCGCTTTGCATCACGTGCATTTAGCCTGCTGTGCTACTGCCCAACTCCCAGTCACACACTATTATTATCTAACATTCTATGTCATAAATTTATTTGACTATCATTGAAAATTAATAAGGCTGTCAACTACAGCTCTTTTAAAAAAATCTTTATTTATTGGATAAGGATAGCCAGAAATCAAGAGGGAAGGGGGTGATAGAGAGGGAGAGACAGAGAGACACCTGCAGCACATCTTCACCACTTGTAAAGCTTTCCCCCTGTAGGTGGGGACCGGGGTCTTGAACCTGAGTCCTTGTGCATTGTAATACATGTGCTCAACTAGGAGCGCCACCACCGGGCCCCTTCAACTCTTTAACAATGGAATAATAGATGGCTGGGGAGATAGTTCAGTGGTTGAGTGCTGCAGCTGCTTGCATGAGGTCCCAGGATCAATACCCAGTACTGCACATGCCAGCCAGAATTAAGCAGAGTCCTCCTTTCCCCCTCTTTGCACCATCAGAAAACAAACAAAGAAACAAAAAACCCAGATCTTAGGACAGTAAGAAGTGTATGGGGATAGTGTGCTAGGTTTATTATGTGTTTGATCCGGGTTCAAGCTTGGCCTTCACAGAACTGGAGGAAACTTCAGTGCTATAGTATCTTCCCCTTTCTCTGTCTCTTTCTGTCTGAAAACACTTTCCTGGTGATGAAAAAAAAACCAAACTAACTAACAAAACAAAACAAAAAAAGACCTGTGGTCCAGGAGGTGGTGCAGTGGATAAAGCATTGGACTTTCAAGCATGAGGTTTTGAGTTCAATCCTCAGCAGCACATGTACCAGAGTGACGGCTGGTTCATTGTCTCTCTCCTCCTTTCACATTAATAAATAACATATTTAAAGAATCTTTACAGAGGTTAAAGGAGTGGGATAATTATAGAAGGAATAATAGAAATCCAAAATCTCCTGGTAGGATTTTGTTCACAAACACACTACAGAGCTAATGAGGGAGATGGGAGGGCAGAGGGCAGGACACCTGTTCCCATGAGCAGAGTGAGCACACTGGACAGTTATCTATAGGTTTACACAGTGATTTCCCAGATTACCAAAGCTTGCTTCCCTTGTAAGATCTATCACTATACAACTTGTCATCACACTAAACAAAAACATCTACCCTTCCTTGGTGAATCAGGTCATCAGTATGAAAACAGTTACCATGGTGACACAACTTTCACTTCTCCAGCTCTACCTCACAGAGAAAATTTTTAGAGAAAACAGCACCCCCCATCAGTGACTTAAATTTTTTTCCCTCAATCCATCCATTCCTTTTTGACAGAGACAGAGAGAACTTGAAAGGGAAAGGGGAAATAGGGAGAGAGAAAGAGAAATACCTACAATACTGCTTCACTTCTTGTGAAACTTCCCCCCTCATATGGGGACCAGGTACTTGAACCTGTGTTCTTGTACATGGTAATGTCTGTGCTCTAATATGTTTGCTACTACCCCCACCTCACCCCCCCCCCCCCAATCACTCACTTTGACAGGCCAAAGACACTTTGCTCCAAAGACAGGCCACCAAATGTGTAACAAACTATGTGTGAAGCATGCTCCAGAGAGCCTGGGAGGGAGGTTAGGCTACACTCTGGCACTTTGTGACATGTATTTCATTCATTAAGTCTACAAATATTTATTTTGTGTTGAAGGCAGATGGTGAGTGAGACCAAGAAAGTCTAAACATACAGGTCTTCAGGGTGAGTTAACCTCTGGGGGAGTAAAGACAGAGTCAGCCAGTCCCAGGACAGGCTAAGAAGCCAGGCAGGGTCCCTGAGGGCAATGTTTATGGATGAAACACAGGAGGTAGACCTATGAGCTGAGTGAGATTTAAAGATAAGGCAACAAACTCATTATTTTATCCCTGGCACAATGCCCTACATAGAGCAGGAGCTTATAAATATCATGGCAAATGTGTGTGTGTGTGTGTGTGCGTGCACGCGTGCGCACGTGTATGTGTGTGTGGTAGTGAAGAGTATACAAATTTCCTTTTCCCCCCCTTATTGCCTTGTTTTATTTATTTTATTACTATTATTATTTTAACTAGTGACTGCAGCCCCAATACTTGGGTGAGAGATCTTTCTTAGCTCTTAGGACTCCCAAGTTCCATTTTCGGTGGCACACTTCCTGGCAAAGTTATAGAACCTAGATATAGAACAGGGCACATGAGATAAAGCACACATGCACATCTGTGCACAAGTTAGGGGAAAATATATACCTTAATGTAAAAATGCGCAATAGGGGGGTCAGGCAGTAGCACAGCAGGTTAAATGCACGTGGCGCAAAGTGCAAGGACAAGCATTAAGTAACCAGGTTTGAGCCCCCCAGCTCCCAACCTGCAGGGAGTTTGCTTCCTGAGTGGTGAAGCAGGTCTGCGGTGTCTATCTTTCTCTCCCTCTCTCTGTCTTCCCCTCCTCTCTCTATTTCTCTCTGTCCTATCAAACAACAATGACAGCAATAACAGCAATAATAATAACAACGATAAACAACAAGGACAACAAAAGGGAAAAAGTAGCCTTCAGAAGCAGTGGATTCGTAGTGCAGGCAACAAGCCCCAGCGATAATCCTAGAGGCCAAAAACAACAACAACAACAACAAAAAAACTGCAATAGTCTACAGTGATTCAGTAAGTGCAGTAAGAAGTAGAAAGACCAGAAAAAATAATCAAATAGCTTCTACCTAGACCTAGACACCCTCCTCACCTACTTCCTATTTCACTTCCCTCAATCACTCTAAACCTAGCCCTATCAGATAAAGTAAAAACTACAAAAGCTGAATAAAGGCAAAAGACAGGTACACTTTAATGATGGCCTTTTTGGCTACTACGAGTTCATCTAATCTTCCAGGGCCCTAGTCAGGGAATTCTGGGATTCCCACATAAGTAAGATGGACCTAGACCTCTAACAGATCCCTCTATCCACTGTTACTGGTTATCTCCATCAGGAACAACATCATAAACCCTCTTGTGGGCCTCTACAGGACCTTGTCCTCAATGTAGAACAACAATAGTAGAAGTTGCCCCTCTCTCCAAAAGGAGGCTGGTTCAACATACTCTGCTACTTGAGGAAGACTGGTCCTGAAATAAGCGCAGCCTAGAATATTCCTAGCTATGACCATGGAAACCACTTTTTTAAGGACTGGGTTTGTTTTTCAGTAGAAACCAGAGAAACTGAGCTCCAGGTAACTGGAGTGTTGCTTTAGGTAAATGGAAATGTCCTCTTAATTCCTGTGACAGTTTTCCCGTACAGCTTCTTCTTTACTAGTCAGGACAAATAACGATGTGTACCCAGAATTATTCTTATACTTCAACTTAAATTATTAGATTTCAGCTATTCTTATATTTCAGATCTTGAAATATAAGATCTTGGGATGGTGGTCAAAATTCTGGGAAGCAAAGGAGGTGTCTCCATGCATATCCAATCCACATGAAACTGCAGAGAAGACACTTGAGCCCTCAAACAACAGCTTTCCTGAGTCTCCAGCCTGCCAGCCCACCCTGCTGTGCCAGCCCCTGTAAGGATAAGAGCCAATTCATCACAAAGGCTCTGTCCACACACACGTACACCCTATCAGTTCTGTTTCTCTGGAGGGTCCTGATTTACCCACATTCTCTGTATAGAATATAAAATAGCATATGGTGTTTAAGGGGGTTCACAGGCGCTGTCAAAAGTCAGAGAACAAGACTTGCACTCCCGAGTCCTCAGGCTCGCTCCATGGTGCTGTATATGGTGGAGCTGAGTGGGGATCTGTTCTCATACTCATAAAAAAAAAATTAAGGGGAAGCAATTACAGAAGCCAGACCTCCCACCTTTTGCAACCCACAACAACCCTGTGTCCATGCTCCCAGAGGGATAGAGAATGGGAAAGCTATTGGGGATGGGATGGGATATGGAGATTGGGTGGCAGGAACTGTGTGGAGTTGTACCCCACCATCCTATGATTTTGTTAATGTATCCTTTCTTAAATAAATTAATTAATTAAAAAAATTAAAGTGTAAATAATTCAGAGTCATGTGGGAGAGTTTGGCTGGTTTCACTCTGGTGATTTTGATAGCAACCTCTAAGGGATAGAGAGGCAAGTCCATCTTTATCTTATCACAAGGTCTTGCGTCTTGCTGTATTTCTGCTAGTAAACCGAATATATATTTGGAGATCCCCCTCCCTGCCCCCAGATGGCCAATGAAACTGTGTTTGAGATGGAGTCACATTCTATGTCAACCCCTCCTGAACTTTATGGGGACAGAAATGGCAAATCACCAAGCCAAGTCAATATCAGTACTATTGTCCAAATTATCAAGAAGAAGAAGAAGAAGAAGCTTCCTTCATCAGGGAATACAGCATACTCAGTGGTGGTGTGAGCTAGCCTACCTCCCTGGGAATGGAGTCAGCTCTGGCTACAGTGTTGTGAAGACAAAGAGGGGGCAGATACTTGATGTTCTGTGACTTCATGTTCTGGGTCCTGCCATTTTGCCCATGAGATGTTAGAGGATGCAAACCACCAACAAGACTCACAGGGTCAGTCAAGGAGAAATATTTAAAGAGATTCACCATCTCAGTCATGTTTTAGTCATCTCAGACTATTCATTCTTCCCAGATTAAGCCTCACACATGATAACTTACTGGCCCTTGGACGCCAATACCACCTACCCACTATCTTGACTGCTGAGCTGTTTGCACTCAGAGCCTGGCCCAGATGTCACCACCTGATATCCTTGCCCTATCAGATTAGTCAGAATGGGTGTCTTACCGCTTTTTAAAAGGATTATTCTTGCAGCAGCTTAAGCGCACATGGCACGAAGCCCAAGGACCGGCTTAAGGATCCCGGTTCAAGCCCCCGGCTCCCCACCTACATGGGGGTTGCTTCACAGGTGGTGAAGCAAGTCTGCATGTGTCTATCTTTCTCTCACCCTCTCTGTCTTCCCCTCCTCTCCATCTCTCTCTGTCCTATCCAATAATGATGACATTAATAACGACAATAATAACTACAACAATAAAACAACAAGGGCAACAAAAGGGAATAAATAAATATAAAAAAAATTTTAAAGGATTATTCTTAAAGATTTATTTATTTATTTACTTATTTTTAGTAGCTAGAGAAGTAACTCAGTGGATAGAGTGCTGGATTTACTGGCTTCTGATCCTGGGTTAACCTCTGGCACTGCAAATGCTCGAGTGAAGCTCTGGTCTCCCTCACATGTAATAAATAAATAAATAAGTCATTTAAGGAAATAATGCAAAATTCCCTACAAATCATTTACTGCTTTCTAGTAGTTCCTTTCCACTAGGTTGTGTTGTATAATAACACAAGTATTGCTGCTACTTCTAAGTGTTTAAGAAGTTTAAGTAGGGTGGTTTTTCTTGAAGACTTGAGAAAGCAAGAGGAGAAGGGGGATGAGGAAGAGAAAATCACGTGAATCTTTGCCCTCAATGGGGTCTTCCCAAAACAAACAAACAAAAACAAACAAGATTACATGTCTACATAGAAGAAAATCCAGAGTCTTTTACTTTTCACACATGCAAAGGAACAGCCTATCTGCAGCTGCTGTCAGGCTATCCAATCAAGCAGTGAATAAAAGAAGGCAAGGGGCCCACCATAGATGGGCATCAGAAATGTGCAAGAGGCCAGATATTTTGCAGATATATTCTTAGACTTGAAGATGCTAGCTGGAAGCCACAGAACCAGAGAAAGCAGATAGCATAAAGATCCAATGCTGTTGCCTAGTACTCTGAGCTTCCCCCAAACCCCAGAATCCTTTAATGTGGGAGCAAGTGGGCAATGCAGGAAGACACAACACTGAGATGCTGAGCAGGACGCTCAGGTGGAGGAGAACTCATCAGAAGTTTGGCTCTGGCTCTGACTCTTGCTGGGAATATGCTGGCTGAAGGGTCTGCATTTTCTTTCTTTCTCTTTCGTTCTTTCTTTTTTCTTTTCTTTTTCTTCCTTCCTTCCTTCCTTTATTTCTTTTTATATTTATTTATTTATTTTCCCTTTTGTTGCCCTTGTTTTTTATTGTTGTTGTAGTTATTATTATTGTTGTTATTGATGTCGTTGTTGTTAGATAGGACAGAGAGAAATGGAGAGAGGAGGAGAAGACAGAGAGGGGGAGAGAAAGATAGATACCTGCAGACCTGCCTAGCCGCCTGTGAAGCGACTCCCCTGCAGGTGGGGAGCTGGTTCGAGCCCATGCCGGTCCATGTGTTTTGCACCACATGCACTTAACCCGCTGCACTACTGCCCGACTCCCAGGGTCTGCATTTTCTAAGTGTCCCAGGTTCAGGTTGAGAAGTCCTTTGGGAAGAAACTTAGATCTGAGAAAAGCAGAAGGATTTGAGAGAATTAAGAGTCTACTTAGGGAAGAGAAAAGCATGAAGCCAAACGCTATTTGTGGTTTCAGACCTGTCCACTCCTTGGAAAAAGAGGGTCTGACTCTGCATGGAGGGAAGGGTCTATAGCTTATGATCCAAATGTGACGTCAATTAGTTTCCACTGGCCAGATGTCACCATAACTGATGGGCAGTCCTCAGTGGCACAAAGGTGGGCAGATGACTGAATGGGCAAGGAAAAGTTGCAGAGTGTCCTCCTAGGTTTTCTTCCAAGAAGAAAGCTGCCAGTCTCAGATCTGGTGAAGCTGGAGAGTGTCTTCGAAAACTTTGGGAGACTGAAGGAAGACAGAGACTGAAGGAAAGAAGAGAGGAGGAAGGTGCTCAGGAAGCCTCCCTGACAGAGCAGGCCAGGTCTCCATACTTGTCTACAAATCCCTGGGCGGGAGGGGGGGGGGAGGGCTTGGGCAGCTCTAACTTTCACCATGAACAAGCAGAGCCAATGCTGGTTTTGCTTCTTGGTGGCCATTTATGGTTCTCATTCATAACTTTGGCTAAAGAGGTTTTGGAATTCTTTTACATTTCCTGCCAGCACCACCTTTCGAGACTAATGAGTTCCATAAGTGTATGACCTGTTGTGTGAAGATTTTCTTTCATTCCCCCCCCCCAAACTTATTCCACTCTCTTTGAAAGAGTGTGCTCCTTGTCCCAAGAAGAAAAAAAGTAAATAAGACTAAGAGATGAGGACAGATTGACTGAAGCAAGCAAAGCAGAAAAAGAGCCCGGTGTTATGGGGACCCACAGATGCCTTAAATCTCTAGTGTAGTTTAAAAGGCAAACACAACTTAGGGGGGTAGCACAGAGAGCTGTCTGTGCCTAGACAAAGGCTCCACTGTTCAGGGTGCTGCTACGACCCTTGCAGGGGCCCTGCGTCCTGAGCAAACCGAAGGGAAATTTGACTGTGGAGCAGATTTCAATAAAAGTTATGGAAACATGGGAAGTAAATCCAGAAGGAAAAATGAAACACCTTTGGATTTTTCAGGTTAGAGAAAAGAAAGTATAGCCATAGAGGAATGTCTAGGGTCAGGGTATTCAGTGGGAAATAGCTGTTGCCCACTTGAATTAGAACAGAAAGTAAAGTGTTCAAAGTGCACCAAAGGATTATTCAGTTTTGCCATAAGGAGGAATTCCTGATATTGGGGATCAGATGAAGAAAACTATGTATTTTTTTTAAAGTTTGTTTACAAAGTGGTTTGCTTTTTTTTTTCTGAAATTATTTTTTACTGCCACCTGGGTTATTTCTGAGGCTTGGTGCTGGCTATGAATCCACTGCTTTCAGTGGCCATTTCTTTTTTTTCTTCTACTTCTTTCTTTCTTTCTTTCTTTCTTTCTTTCTTTCTTTCTTTCTTCTTCCTTCCTTTCTTTTTAAATTTTATATGACAGAAAGAAATTAAGAGAGGAAAGGGAGACAGAGAAGGAGAGAGAAAGAGAGAGACACCTGCAGCCCAGTTTCACTACTGGTGAAGTGTCCCCCTGCTGGTGGGGAGCTGGGGCTTGAACCCAGTCCCTGCACTTAGTAGTATGTGTGCTTAACCGGATGTGCCATTGACTGCCCCCCACTTTTTTCTTTCTCTGCCTCTTTTTAACTTGTCTCAGTGGGTTATAAATACAGAGAAAAGAGTAACTTACTCATAGAGGTAGGGCTATCAGATTAGCTAAAGGTATGAAACACAAGAATAAACAACCAAGGGAAGAAAGAATTTGAGACTAAAATATTACTATGTGTAACTTTAAAACCACAAGGCAACAGCAGCTATTTCAATAACATTTATCCTAGTGGACTTACTACTTGACCAAAATATCCATAGCTGACAAAAGTACCCATTGCATTTTTTATTCTGAGGTCATAGGATGAAATTGATTACAGGAAAACGTTTCATGTTTTAATGGAAAATGGGGCAAAGGTTATAAGTCCCAGGAACCCAGCTACACAGAGCTTGAAGAAGGCATGTTGGGCTAATAAAATTGCTCATTAAAAGTGCTCTGTACTGAAGGAAAGTCAAATAAATGAGTTCAAAGAAAAGAGCCACAGAGATCATCTAGAAATATTTCCATGAGAGACTGTGAAAATGGCCCTGCCTTGCCTTGAGAAAGGCACAGTGAGTGCTCAAATAGCCACTCTTAAATGACATTTAAATTCCTTCCCTACAATGCTGGCTTTGACCTTCTGCCAAGAGCTACTTAATGTTTTGCTTTTTAAAAAACATGCTCTGAATAGATTGTATGAGGAGACAAAAGTAAAAAGGCATTTGATCTCCCCAAAGATTTTTTTTTCCACCAGTGTTGTCACTGGGGCTTGGTGTCTGCATGGCTTCACAACTTCCCACAGCGATTTTTCCTTTTTTCTTTTTGATAGAGAATGAGAGATAAGGAGGAAAAGACAACTGTAGCACACTGCTCCATTACTTGTGATGCACTCCCCCCACCCCAGCCCCAACCCCAAAGGAACTTAACCTGGGTCCCTGCACTTGGTAAAAGGCATGTGTTCTATTGGGTATGCCACTACCTCCTCCCCTCTTCTCATAATTTTTAAAACAGCAAGAACAGGATTCTCTTTTGCTGTTTACTATTTATCCTGATCCACTAATTCTGCTTTGAAACTGTAAATTTATAAGTTCTTCCTGACTTCAAACACCAGTACCAAATTAATGAAAACGAAGATCAGAAAGGTCTCAGGGTAGCTGGGTTCTGCTCTTCCCTACATCTCACTAGCTCCTAGTGTGGAAACAGGAGTTTCTAATAATAGGAGTGACTGGGGAGGTTAAGGAGACAGGCAGCTCACAGCAGACTGGCTGCACTCTGAGGCCTCTAGCCAACACCAACACTGACAGCCAGCCATCCCTTCACTGACAGAGGGAAACACACAGCTTGAGGCAGATTAAGTGTGTGGGGTGTCCAGACACCCCATCTGATTCCTCCTGTGAACTCAGTGATACCCTAGGCTGTCTGAGACCCCAGAGAAGCAACCTGGTGGCATCACAGGAGCCAAGTGCTGACACGTGGCTATGGGGCCAAGTAGCTTGTGGTCTGAATGCACAGCCACTCCCTTCCACTACTCTCACAGACCACTGGACCCAGGAGGGAGCCAGCACGAGTGTGGACATTGTGTTATGTTTTTTGCTTTCCTTTGTTTGTTTAAGTAGAAGGAATCACCGATGCAACTTTTCTCTTTTCATTTCCATGCATGTCCCCCTACAAAGGAAAGCAGCCTGGAGCTCATTTGTGAAAGGCAACGTATGAAACAGAGTCCCTCTAACGAGGCTGGATGGCAGCAGGCTTCCTGCCAACGCCATCTCTATCCATTTAGGGTTTCGTTGTTATTATTGTTGCTGGTCTGCTCTGCTGAGGTGGGAGCGGACCCAGAGGCTCGTAGAGATTTGGCTAAAATAAAAAGTGATTTTACACAGCTAAAGCAAACCTCATATCCTGTGAGATGGCCTAGACATTTGA
This sequence comes from Erinaceus europaeus, assembly GCF_950295315.1. Taxonomy (NCBI): domain Eukaryota; kingdom Metazoa; phylum Chordata; class Mammalia; order Eulipotyphla; family Erinaceidae; genus Erinaceus; species Erinaceus europaeus. Next base: position 50,725,889 of record NC_080170.1, on the reverse strand, counting down.
TAAACACATCTTGGCAACAAAAGCTCAGCTTTTCAGCGTTAGCTAAGACAAGGGTATTTCCTAACTCTCCCTGCTCTAAACAAAATCATCTGCTGCTCTTTTCCCACTGGCCTCTCATATCTTATGCTCAAATAGTGCTTTCTTTTCTTCAGTGGATTTTGAAAATCAGCATTATTCTTTCCACAGTGGTAGTTTACATTTTACACACACACACACACACACACACACACACACACACACACACACACACACACACACACTAACATTCTTGCACAAGCTAACAAGATTTAAAGCCTTTCATTTTTTATTCTTGAAGCCCCAAAAGGGAAACTGTGATTCCTGTGCCAATAAATACAGCCATTCATTATTTTTTTTCTTGCTTTCTCTCCATATATCCTCCCAGTAGGATTAAAAACAGTCTAGGATGCAGGGTGTGGAGGAGGAGGACAACGACGGGACAGAAGAGCAGGCGGGAGGAAAAGATAGCATTTTAATAGCTTCAGCCATGCTGATTCAACACAGTGGGGACCTTCATCCCCAGACTTCCTTCCCTCTAGGTCGTGCTTGGCTCCCTTCTGCTAAAGCTGTGCATAGATGTTTTGGGACAAAGCTAGAAGAGTAGAAGAGACCAAAACAAACAAACAAACAAACAACCCCCAAAAGCCAGTAAATAGCCTTTCTGAGGAAGGAGAGGATGAGGCCTTGGGGATGATCCTAACTTTGATTCTTAAAAAAAAAAATCTTCATGTTGAAAATAATCTCTTAGAAAAATGTTGCAAAACAGAGAATTCCTGTATACCTTTCAGAAAGATTCCTCAAATGTTAACATTTGATCAAGTCACACAAGCATGCTAGTCTACTGACCAGCTATCCTAGAGAGGAGCTTTGAATTGTTATTACTTGATGCTTCCTCAGTATTAAATTGAGGTTGTGCAGCAAGAAAACTACACAGGTGACTTGTCCTCCTCCAGGAAGGAGAAATGCTGTCAATCACATCACTAGTCATACTGACTTTGATCACTTGGTTAAAATGGTATCTACTAGGTTCTCCAATAGTCGAGTTTCTATTTTTTCTTCTTTGGAATTATTAAGACTCTCCTGGGTGATGTTTTGAGACCATATGAATAGAATATGTGTTCACCTAATGTTAACACCTATTGATTATCCTAGAGAGAAGTAATTATTACTGGAGTGTTTTACAATAAATTCATTTTCTATTCCTCTCCTCAAGTCTAAGCTGTGTTCATCGGAATTATGTTGTAAGGAAGTGCTTTCCCTTCTCTTCCTTTTAGTTACTAAATAACTTACTTATGTAAATGTGGGTTATAACCCATTCCTACCATTATTTTGTTGCACGATTTTGTTATTGGAAGCCTCCTTCAAGTTACTTCCTGTATCTTTTAATATACTCTCCCAACACTTTTGGGGTGCTTCTTTACTTTCTGGAGCCATAAGATATTTCAAATTCATTTTCTCGGATTCAGTCCTGGAATTTCTTCAAAGAATCTTGACTCTTTCTTGGAGAATCACATAAAATTACTTTCTTGATATTAATCAAAGTAAGAACATAACTGTCCTAGTGATGAAAAGTCATTAACGTGTGGGCAGGAAGAAACAAAGGTATGTGAGAGTAAAGGAAATAAACAGAAGAAGCTTTTCCCCACAGGTATCTAGAAACCTTTCTTTACAATGTAAAAACCCATCCAAAGATTTAGTGAGTTTAGCCAAGTACAATTTAGGCTAAAACGGGTAAAATTTTCACTACTATATCTAACTGCCCCCCCAATAGTTCGTAAGTAGAAAATGAACAGAAGATGATTGAAATATTGTGGCAATATAATTAAATTAAATTCATAATAAATGATTTAGGATTTGTGGGAAAATAACTGTATGGCTTTTAGTTATCAAAGATTACTACTACTGTTTTTTTTTCTTTTTTAAAATTTTGGATAGAGACAGCAATTGAGAGGGAAACGGGAGATAGAGAGGAAGAGGAAAAAAGAGACACAGCACTGCTTTACCACTTGTGAGTGCACTTTACTGCTGCAGGTGGGACCCAGGGACTTAAACTTAGGGGTCTTTGTGCATGGTAACATGTGCATTCAATCAAGTGCTCCACCACCTAGCCCCATTATTTTTATTTTTATTTTTTTTAACTTGGATTTACTTAAATGTTTCTCATTTCTTTGACTATATTCCCTCCAGATCCTTTTCCTTCTCCCTAATGTATTTCTTTAAACAGTTTCTGTGTGTATGTAGAGATAGTAAACTTCATGTTCTCAGTTATTTGAAATGTTTTTAGTTAAGCACACACTGTTTTGTAGAGGCAGAGCCTCACATATGTGCTATTTCACTGCTCTGGACTTTTTAAAAAAATCATTATTTAGATTGAGAGAGAGAGAGACACCACAGCACCAGAGCTTCCTCTGATGCCATACTTCCTGTGGTGCTGGGGCTTGAACCTGGCTTGTAAACACGGTAAGGCAAACACTCTATCTTGTAAGCTCTCTCTTTGCCCTAATCCCTCCCTTGAAAAATAAGACTTTAATTAGGTTACATGGTTCTAGGTTAACTGTTTCACTTTGTATTTTGAAGACCTTCTCATTATGTCTGGAATGCATTGTTACTCTTAAAAAAAAAAGTTCATTTATTGTTCCTTGGCAGCTGATCTTTTTCATCTTGGATGCTTTTAAGAATGGCTCTTTAGCTTTTGTGCTGTGCAACTTAATTTCTATGTACATGCATGCTATTTGTGATGCTCTTAGATCTTAGAATGCATAATTTAGGGCTGGGAAAATAGCATAATGGTTATGCAAGAAGAGTTTCATATCTGAGTAACTGGGGTTCCAGGTTAAATCCCCAGCACCATCATAAACCAGTGCTGAGCAGTGCTCTGGTAAATAAATAAATAAATAAATAAATAGGAAGTCGGCTGGTAGTGCAGTGGGTTAAGTGCATGTGGCGTAAAGCGCAAGGACCAGTGTGAGGATCCTGGTTCAAGCCCCTGGCTCCCCACCTGCAAGGGAGTCACTTCACAGGTGGTGAAGCAGGTCTGCAGGTGTCTCTATTTCTTTCCCCCTCTCTTTCTTCCCCTCCTCTCTCCATTTCTCTCTGTCCTATCCAACAACGATGATATCAACAGCAACAATAACTACAACAACAATAAAAACAACAAGGACAACAAAAAGGAAACAAATAAATATTTTAAAATCTTTAATAAATAAATAAGTACAATTCTTGACTTAAATAAATTCTGAGAAATTGTAATAATAAGCCCATTCTTTTCTAAAGTGATTATTATACATATGTAACTTTCTTGTGCTATCCTTCACACCTTCCATGTTTTCTATGTTTCTTTGCTGTATTGTGGGTAGCTTATTTATCTAGTTATCTAAATGTGGGGGAAGTAGCTTGTAGTATATTACAAGAACCAGTTGTGGGGCTAGGAGAATAACTCAGCAGCTGGGGCACATGCTTTGCAATGTGTGTATCCCAGATCTGAGTCCAGGCACCACTAGGGAGTGCCACAGCACTTGGAGAAGCTCTAGTGCTTTGTAGTTATTACTCTATATTTTAATGAAAAAACAGCATTGAGAGAGAGGGAGAGGAAGTCCAGAGGCATGGCTATGGAGTAGAAGCAGCTATATTTTGCTCTCCCTGATCAACTAGGAATAGCAAAGGATCACCTGAGAACATGAAAAGATAAGATTAGGATCACTCCAAGAATCCACCAAGCCATAGGTGAGTGCAAACGTGGACAAAGAGGGACTAAAGGAGAGATTCCTGGGTCTAATAGCCCATACTCAGGAGTGGCTGGGGCCAGTCTGGCAGTTTTCCAGTTGGCGCACCACCTCTGGTCTGAGTTTTATTAAAAAAAAAAAAAAAGACTACTGAAGGGAGGAGAAAAAATCATATAAAATTCATCAATTTACAAATGTCAATTTCCATTGCTGTTGCCCCTCAGAGGCTAGAACAGCAGCAGGGAAGCCCTATAGTGTCATCTGGGGACAGAGAACTGGCTGAGTGACTTAGGAGAAAATCTACACTCCATTAATATAGAGATTATATAATATAATCTGGAAAATAAATTAGGAAACATGGTGAATAACTGCCTCAGAACTGACTGACCAAATACAACCAGGATTTATTCAGAAACTCACAAGGCCAAAGAGCTGCTCAGTTCAGCTCTGGCCTGTGGTGGAGTGGGGGATTGGGCCTAAGACTTTGGTCCCTCAGGCATAGGGCTCTCTTTACATAACCATTGTGCTATCTATCCTCCACCCTGTTTTATCTCTTGGTCAGGAGTGAGTGATTAATCTAAAAACAAAAGTCTACTTATACTTAAAAGCCCTCAGGCTCATATATCCTGCATGGAAGATAAATAATATAACAACATAATGGTTAACAGCCACTGTGCATCACCTCATGAATTGAGATAATGTTGAAACAGCTGTTAAGATTCACAACTGAGAACTCTTAAGTACCTTATTTAGACACAAGTAAATCCAGGCAAGTGTGATCACTGAATTGAAAAGCAGTGAAAAAGGGACTTCATAACACACTAAATATAATGGCTAAACTGAGAAGAAACATTGGAGAAATGGACAAGAACAAAAGCCCAGATAAAAGTCTCAAAAAGGTAGAAGCACATAAGAATGAGGACAACATCCAAACACTAATTGATGCAATGATTACAGGAGTGAGAAAGCTTTTGAAAGTAATGTCATCTCCATAACACCCAACCAAAAAGAGGTGTGTACTCCTATGTTCATAGCAGCACAATTCATAATAGCTAAAACCTGGAAGCAACCCAGGTGCCCAACAACAGATGAGTGGCTGAGAAAGCTGTGGTATATATACACAATGGAATACTATGCAGCTATCAAGAACAATGAACCCACCTTCGCTGACCCATCTTGGACAGAGCTAGAAGGAATTATGTTAAGTGAGCTAAGTCAGAAAGATAAAGATGAGTATGGGATGATCCCACTCATCAACAGAAGTTGAGTAAGAAGATCTGAAAGGGAAACTAAAAGCAGGACCTGATCAAATTGTAAGTAGGGCACCAAAGTAAAAGCCCTGTGGTGAGGGGTAGACATGCAGCTTCCTGGGCCAGTGGGGGGTGGGAGTGGGTGGGAGGGATGGGTCACAGTCTTTTGGTGGTGGGAATGGTGTTTATGTACACTCCTAGCAAAATGTAGACATATAAATCACTAGTTAATTAATATGAGAGGGGGGAAATCAATTGTATGTCTCAAAGTTTTTCAAAACACAAACTGAATCTTTTTAATATATAGGCTGTGTATTTGATATGTGGACTCTCTCAAAAGCCTAGACCAAGTAGATTAGAAGCATCCAATAGCACAGCTATATATAAGATACTGGGTACTGTACAGCAAACCCTAACAAAAGGACTTTTCAAAGTTAACCCAATTACCAAATAATGTGATGATAACATTAACTATTGATTGTCTTTTTGAACCCTAAGACAGCAGGAACCTCACATCTCCACTATAGAGCCCCTACTTCCCCCAATCCTGGAACCCTTGGATAGGGCCCACTTTCCTGTATGCCTCTCCCAATCCATATCAAATAATTTTGCATCCGCCGATCACAACCTAACCAACGCAACGATTGCCACCTCAACATGCTTCACCTCAGACTGTGTCCAGAGACTTCACGAGTGGAATGACAACCCTTCAGCTTCATTACTTGGGTGAGACCTTTCCTTTTATAGTACACTCTAATTTCATCTCAGGTGGTTACTTTTCTAACAAAGTCCCCAAACCTAGATATACACCAGTTTCTGTGAGAGAGAGCTTATGTGCACATGTATCCATAAACTACTGCAAAATATATACCTGAAAGCAGAAGTACACTAGAGTTCGCAGTGAGTACCTCCCTAACACTTCCTCTCCACTATTCCAAGCTTTGGGTCCATGATTGCTCAACAATTTGTTTGGCTTTGTATGTTAACTCTCTTTTCAATCACCAGGTTCCAGATGCCATCAGGATGCTAGCCAGGCTTCCCTGGATTGAAGACCTCACCAATGTGTCCTGGAGCTCCGCTTCCCCAGAGACACACCCTACTAGGGAAAGAGAGAGGCAGACTGGGAGCATGGACCGACCAGTCAACGTCCATGTTCAGTGGGGAAGCAATTACAGAAGCCAGACCTTCTACCTTCTGCAACCCTCAATGACCCTGGGTCCATGCTCCCAGAGGGATAGAAAATGGGAAAGCTATCGGGGGAGGGGGTGGGATATGGAGATTGGGTGGTGGGAATTGTGTGGAGTTGTACCCCTCCTACCCTATGGTTTTGTTAATTAATCCTTTCTTAAATAAAAAAAATTAAAAAAAAAACAAAAAAAAGAGTAATGTCATCAGAAATAGGTAAACAGGAAATGAGACTCTGAAAGAAAACACTAATTATCTCAGGGTAATTCAAGAGCTGAAAGCTGAAACAGCTGAATTAAGAGCATAAGGAGCTGAACAGGGTAAGAAAATAGTTGAGCTACAGAAAACAACAGAGAGAACAGAGTAACTGAAGCAGAAAACAGAATTTGCAAGATTGAGGATTGATTAGAGAAATCTACGTAAGAAGTAAGAGAACTACAAAAGATAATTAAAAATATATTGAAACAACAACAGAGACATACCGAATGATTTCAAAAGAATATACATATTATTGGCTTACCAGAGGAAGAAAGAGAGGAAGGGGAAGAAAGCATTCTACAGACATAATAGCTGAGAACTTCCCTACTCCTAACAATATAAAGAACATAAGGTTCAAGAATCCCAGAGAGTCCCAGAAAGAATTAACCCAGACCTAAAGATACCAAGACACATCATGTTTAGAATGAAAAGAAATAAGGATAAAGAAAGGATCTGATGGCTGTAAGAGATAAACGAAGAGTCACTTACAGAGGAAAACCCTTAAGAGTAGCGGCAGATTTCTCCACACAAACTCTAAAGGACAGAAGAGAATGGCAAGATATATATATATATTGAGTGCCCAATGAGAAAGGCTTTCAACCAAGACTATTTTATATCCTGCTACACTGTCATTCAAACTAGATGGAGGCATAGAACCTTCTCAGACAAGCAACAGTTGGAGGAATCAACTGTCACCAAGCTTGCCCTGCAAGAAGTTCTGAATGGTCTCCTGTAAACAATCACAGCATCATCATAAACATGCCATATATCAGAACACTCTAAAAGTTTAGGATAATGGCATTAGAATATATTAAATCTATAATATCAATAAATGTCAATGGCCTGAATTTATCTATTAAAAGGCACAGAGTAAGAAGGTGGATCAGAAGGCACAACCCAACCATAAGTTCTCGCAGGAATCCTACCTAACTCAACAAGACAAACACAGGCTTAAAGTAAAAGGATGGAAAACTATCCTACAAGCTTTTGATCACAAAAAGGGACAGGAACAGCTATTATCATATTTGACATGATAGATCTTAAAATAAATAAGATAAAATAAAAAAAGATAGGGATGGGCATTACTTAATGCTCAGATGATCAGTCAATCAAGAGGACTTAATGGTCAATAACAGGTAATATAAATACATCAAACATCTACTGAAAGAGCTACAGCAATACAGTAATAGTAGGGGATTTCAGCACCCTATTTTATCAACTTGACAGATCATCTAAGCAGAGAATTAATAAAGAAACAAGGGAATTAAATGAAGAGATGTATAAACTAGAACTATTGGACATTTCCAGACTCATTCACCCCAAGAAATTGGAATACACATTCTATTTCAAGTCACATGGGTCATTTTAAAGGATAGGCCACAAAGACAGTGTCAACAAATTCAAGAGCACTGAAATCATCCCAAGCATCTTCCCAGACCACAGTGGAATTAAATTAATACTTAACAACAAGGAAAAATTAGTAAAAGTACCAAAATATGTGAACTCAAAAGTACACTACTTAACAACTACTTAATCAAAGAGGAAATTAAGGAAGAAATCAAAATGTTTCAAGAGTTCGGTGAAAATGAAGATCAAGCAATCAAAACATCTGAAACACAGCTGAGGAAGTAAGTACCAAGAGGGAAGTTTATACACGCACACATTAGGAAATAAGAAAAAGCTCAAGGAAACCTGACTGCACACCTTAAAGACTTAGAAGAAGAGGATCAAAGGAACCCTAAACAATAATGACCACAACAAGGCTACAACAACAAGGGCAACAAAAGGGGGAAAAATGGCCTCCAGGAGCAGTGGATTCATAGTGCTGGCACCGAGCCCCAGCAATAACCCTGGAGGAAAAAAAAAAAGGTAATAGATGGAAAGTTCCTCAAGTAGTGGAGTCCATATATAGCAAACCTATAGCCAACATCATAGTCAATGGTGAAAACTTGGAAGCATTTACCCTCAGATCAGGTACTAGATAGGGCAACAAAAGGGAAAATAAATAAATAAAAAAAGAAGAAGTGGAAAGATATTCCATGTTCATGGGTTGGAAGAATTAACATCATCAAAATGAACATATTATGCAGAGACATATACAAATGTAATACAATCCCTATCAAGGTCCTATCAATTTTTTAAGAGAATAGAACAAAAGCTACAACTGCTTATCTAGAACTAGAAAAGACCTAGAATTGCCAAAACAATATTTTTTAAAAGATTTTATTTATTTATTAATGAGGAAGATAGGAGGAAAGAGAAAGAATCAGACATCTCTCTGGCACATGTGCTGCCGGGGATCGAACTCAGGACCTCATGCTTGAGAGTCCAAAGCTTTATCACTGTGCCACCTCCCGGACCACCAAAACAATCTTGAGAAGAAATAACAGAACTGGAAGCATCACACTCTCAGATCTCAAATTGTATTATAGGACCATTGTAATCAAAGCTGCTTGGCATTGGAACATAAATAGACAACTGACCAGTGGAATAGAATTGAGAACCCAGAAGTAAGACCCCACACCTACGGACATCTAGTCTTTAACAAAGGTGCCCAGACTATTAAATGGGGGAAAGGAGTGTCTCTTCAACAAACGGTATTGAAAAAATTGGTTTGAAGCATGCAGAAGAATGTACCTGAACACTATTATTTCACCAAACACAAAAGTAAACTCCAAATGGATCAAGGACTTGGATGTTAGACCAGAAACTATAAAATACTTAGAGGAAAATATTGGCAGAACTCTTTTTCCACCTAAATTTAAAAGGCATCCTCAATGATACAAATTCAAATATAAAGAAGACTAAAACAAAAATAAACCAATGAGACTACACCAAATTAAAAAGTTTCTGCACAGCAAAAGAAACCACCACCCAAACAAAGAGACCCCTAACAGATTTGGAGGAAATCTTTATATGCCATACATCAGACAAGAGGTTAATAAACAAAATATATAAAGAGCTCACCAAACCCAGCAATAAGAAAACAAAATACCCCATCCAAAAATGGGGAGAGGATATGACTAGAATATTCACCACAGAAGAGATCCAAAAGGCTGAGAAACATATGAAAAAATGCTCCAAGTCATTGTCAGAGAAATGCAAATAAAGACAATGAGATACCACTTCACTCCTGTGAGAAAGTCATACATTAGAAAAGGTAGCAGCAACAAATGCTGAAGGGACTGTGGGGACAAAGGAACCCTCCTGCACTGCTGGTAGGAATGGAAATTGGTCCAACTCCTGTGGAGAGCAGTCTGGAGAACCCTCACAAGGCTAGAAGTGGACCTACCCTATGACCCTGCAATTCCTCTCCTGGGGATATATCCTAAAGAACCAAACACACCCATCCCAAAAGATCTGTGTATACCTATGTTCATAGTAGCACAATTTGTAAAAGCCAAAACCTGGAAACAATTCAGGTGCCCAAAACATATGAGTGGCTGAGAAAGATGTGGTGTATATATATACACAATGGAATACACAATGGAATACTACTCACCTATTAAAAATGGTGATTTCACTTTTTTTTTGCCTCATCTTGGATGGAGCTTGAAGGAATCATGTTAAGTAAGATAAGTCAGAAAGAGAAGGATAAATATGGAATGAACTCACTCATAGGCAGAATCTGTGACTCTACGCTGGTTTTCCTATGCAGATAAGCTCACCAATGTGTCCTAGAATCCCACCTTCTCCAGTGCCTTACTCCACTAGGGAGACGTAGAGACAGGTTAGGGGTATGGATCGACCTGTCAATGCACATGTTCAGTGGAGAAGCCAGACTTCCAACCTTCTGTGCCACATAGAGATCTTTGGTCTGTAATCCCAGAAGGATAAAGAATAGGGAATGGAGGGGTTGGGATATGGCACCCTGGTGGTGGGAATTGTATGAGTTGTACACCTCTTATCCCAATCTTTTCAACCACTATTAAGTCACTTCTTCTTCTAGCGTTTGCCATTATGTCACTAATAATAATAAAAATAAGCTGAAAAATAAAAGAGAGAGAGAGAGAGAACTGGTTGTGCCTATATCTTCCCAATTCCAGATTCACCATCATTCCATTGGTAATTTAAAATTAGCCATGATGAGAGATGTACACTATGGAAATTGGCAAGTGCTACATAACAGTTCATTTCCACTATCTGGTGAGCTTACTCCATCTCTCTCTCTCTCTCTCTCTCCTCTATCTGCTATGTATTAAACACTACTATGAACTATTATTAGGTATTTTAGAGTAAGAGCAAAACTATGTAAATCATGAATAAGTAGAATCAGAAGTTGATACTAGAAGCAAGTTACAACCAAAGCACTATTTTCCTTGTCGACTTTTCTTTGGTTTCCAGGTACTAGGCTTCTAGTTTCTTCTGGTACCAGTAGCAAAGCTGTGTATGTAATATTCATAAAAATCTGAATATATGCTTTGTACATAGAAGAAAAGAATTTTGAAAATGATTTATTTATATCCTTTTTATGAGGTTTTGAGTTGTGACATAAGACTTATTTTCTTTTTCAGAAACAAAGGGTCAAAAGAAATGTATTGCTTTTTTTTTTTTCCTGCTGTAGTGGTTTAGGGACTCTTCAGTTCAAATAAACCCTACAACATGGGTACCTGGTACAGTGGATGGTGAGCCTAAGGCCTGCCCTTTTCCTGCCTTTCTGTTTTCAATTAGCATCCACATAAAAAGAAAGATGCACTCACATTACAAATAATCAATGAAAAAATATCACTATCAGGATCTCAGGCATTGAAATGATTTTTCTATCCTAAATGCATTAACAGTTTTGAGACACAATGCTCTCTACTTTCATAGGCAAATCTTTGCAAACCAATGAAGTGGAACTCTTCAAGAATCCATATACTCATGGTGAGATTTGTAGTGACAGTTTTTGTTCAAAAGTGCATTCTTGTTGTGAGTGGACTACAAGGAACCATCCAGTGGAATGAAGTCCAGTATCATATGCACAGCTGCACTTGGAAAAGTAATTTCAGACATCAAGATAATGTATGCTGAAGCTGTGCAAAACCACAAGCCACCAGTGGGTCATGAAGCTTTTTGGCAAAGTGCTGTTCATTGTATTAGTTCCTGGCTGTGCAGTAATCTGGGAAGCTGAAGGACTGGAATTTGTCACTTAAGCCATTCATCCTCAGCTGCTAAGAGATGGGCAGTCTGACCTCTGGAATTAAAGGCGGACAGAGTTCCATCTGCCATCCTCTTCAGAATGCAGGCACTACAGCTTCAATAAAGACATCCTGATTCAGCAATATTGTGGGATGAAAACTTCACAGCCATCAAACTGTTTAGCTGTTTTTTTCTTCGTTTAAGTTGGTTGGAAGTCTGTTTTCTTTTTACCAGTGTATACACTAAAAGGGCGTCTTGAAATGGTATACTGGATATTTTTTTCCTATAGCACTCACTTAAAAACAGCTGAACTTATTTTCCTGAATACACATAAAAATCCTGAGCTGAGACCTGACATATCAAGTTTCAACCCAAAGAATTTTTTGAGCCCATGGTTTATGCTGAAAATGCTGACAGATGTCGAACAGCTTCAGCAAAGCAATCTTTAAGGGAGTCCAGGGCAACAGACCATGTGGCTATTTGGAAAGTGTGAAATTCTTGTTGCTGAACAATTTCACTTAAAAAAAAAATCCTAGCATTTATTACTTTAAAAGTTTAACAGATCTCTAGAGAAAGCCATCAATTACTCTGGAGCTGAATTTTTGGTAACTGCTAAGAGTTCCCATTTTGCCTTTTCTCTTGGCACTAGACAATTTATTCAATTTATCATTTGAAGGGGTCAGATAAGAGCCAGACTTCTGGAATTATGGCCTGTAGAATACAAAGCAGATAGCTAACACTAAAAATTGCAGCAGGAAGTCTCTGAAACCAAGAGAATCTAGGTGGTAAACATTTGATATATTCCTAGGGTAATTTATCTTTGCTGGGCACAAAAATATGAGCCAGGGAACTACAAACAGTGTAAGTCTGATCAGAAACAACTGAATGTTTCTAAGTGTTCTACAGGGCTTCAGACTTTCCCAGGAGGGTCATAATTTAAAGGATGTCAGTGGATGCAAATGAACTTTAGTCATAAGAAGGATGAAGAGGTGAATAGTACTTTTGTTTCCATGGGACTTGGAATTTAAAACAGGCTCCATTTTGGATATTTCTGTTTAGCCTGCTGACCCCCCCACCCCACCTCTCAATGTTGTTTCAGTTGGGAATGGTAGAAGAATCCCTATTCCTGCATGCTGAACTGAGTGGCAGTGTTATGCTATGCTGCTCTGGGGTTCCAAGGGAATGTAGATAGATGAGTTCCTTGCTAATGGAAAGAGAGTTTATGAACTGCATCTGGTTTAAAAGAGAGCAAGGTCCTTTTTTATGAAGTATAATATGAGTAGGAATAGAACATTTTTCTTTTCTTATTGATTCTCTAGTTTGGTCCGTCATTGATATCCTGAAAGGCGATCTAAATCCTCTACTGCATTTGCCTTGCTCCTTGGCAAATCATTTATACATGGATTTATTTTTCTCCAAGGCTAAGCAAGTATTCCCTTTGTTCCCCTCTAGCTATACTTTGATAGTTAGACAATATCCTAAAAGTCTGCAAGTTACCTAAATAGTCAAGTGGTACAGAATGTTTCTTTTCAAAGGAGAAAGCATCAAGCTCTCTAGATTTCTCAATATATTAAATCATTAGCAGAATAAATATATAATATACAAAAATAGAGAAAATGAAAGGGTATGAGAAAACATGAAGTTTCCTAATAAAAAATTCTAAGAAATGAAAATGCCAAGCCAATTGCCATCAATCACATAGAAGGAAAATATTCTAGAATAGCTATCCTTTATTACTTCTTTAAGATAAAAACTAAAAAATATATTAAGTTTATCACCATTACACAAGTAGAAAAAAAGAATAGACAATTTTCAGAAATATATACAATTTTAGCATTGTGCAGTATCAAGGAATATATCACACAATATACATGCTTATTGCTTCAGAACAGTATTTTGCCTGCCTCACCTCTTCTAACACATGCCTAATATACAGTTGTGGGTTAACCATACTTTTTGGTTTATGGGACATTTTCAGTATAGGTCAGTATATACTATTTTTTTTCTTTTTTTTTTTCCCTCCAGGGTTATTGCTGAGCTCGGTGCCTGCACCATGAATCCACCGCTCCTGGAGGCCATTTTCCCCTCTTTTTGTTGCCCTAGTTGTTGCAGCCGCGTTGCAGTTATTATTGCCATTGTTGACGTTGCTTTTTTGTTGTTGGATAGGACAGAGAGAAATGGAGAGAGGAGGGGAAGACAGAGAGAGAGGGGGAGAGAAAGATAGACACCTGCAGACCTGCTTCACCGCCTGTGAAGCGACTCCCCTGCAGGTGGGGAGCCAGGGGCTCGAACCGGGATCCTTATGCCGGTCCCTGCGCTTTGCGCCACGTGCGCTTAACCCGCTGCGCCACCGCCCGACCCCCAGTATATACTATTTTATTTGATGTTTTTTAAAATGTAGAAATACCTATATATATCCATTACCCAAAACAAAAGTGAGAACTTAAAATAAGTTGCACCTACTACTAACTGTCCCTTCTACTGACCCTTTCCCCTGCTTCTGCTGCCAAAGCTTCAGTGTATTCATTGCTCCCTGGTGCTTTGCAATCAAGTTCAGATTTTTAACTACAGCATACAAAGCCCAGCAAGATGTCTTTCAGCTGCATCGACCTCTCCTAAGCTTTCTTTGCTCATCCCCTTCACACTTCATGCAGTCATATCCATCTACCTGTTGTTCCTTCAATACTCTCTCATCTATTCACTTAAATTGTTTTTCTGCTTGGGATCCCTTTCCCTAGCTTGATCCCAGATTCCTTCTTACACACCCCCAAACTCATCTCAAAGTCACTTCCTATTAAGAATTTTCTGATTCTTACTGTCACTTATTAGAAAAATATTATTAGGCAATTATCCTCTCAACTTCATATTTTGGCATTTATCAGATTACTCTTAATAGTCAAGTGTTTTTCTATCCTCCAGATAGATGGCAAAAGACAGAGAGAGGTAGAAAATAAGAGACAGAGAAAAGGAGACAGCACAGTACAACTCACCACTTGTGAGTCTTCCCCCCTTCACCCCTTGCATCTATGCCCATGTGATGACCCTGTACTTGAAGTGATGTGTACTCTCCTGGACCACTGCTGGCCCTGACAAATATTTCTCTCTCTCTTCTTAATTTGATAAATTATTTTCTTATTATCTTTCACTGATAGGGAGCTCCTTGAGAACAGGAGCTTAATGTCTACCCAGTATTAAGCATAGTGCTCAAAACTTGGAAATGCCACCTCAGTAACACCAGTTGGTTTATTCTAATGATTAACTCTCTTTGTTGTGTTGTGTGTATTAGATGATCTGATCTTTGAAATTATGAATAATTTCTAAATTCCCACCAATAATGAAAACTGAGAGCTAAATTTCCACTCACTCTGCCCTATAGATTTTGAAATTTTGGGCTTATGACCTTACTACCCTAAATGCCTTTGGAACCAAATTAGTAGGGAGAAAATTAGCTTACTCAGGAGGCCTTTAACTCACAGTTGTCTGAGAGCTGTTTCATCTTCTAATGTTATTTTCTCTAGCATAATCAATTTCCCGTTCAGAAGAAAGTAAGATACAGCTGTGAAAATACTTTTTGGGAAACAGTATTTTTAAATGTAATGAAACTAAAGCTCTGTGTTTGATTTTTTTTTTCTATGAAATGGAGAGGTAATTGGCTGTTAGAATCTCAGGTTGATTCTTTTGAATCTTCTGGAAAGGGAATTCGTATTCCTTCCGTGAATACAATTATATTTCATTTTCATATATATATTGGCAAATATTCTTTAATTTTTTTTATTCCTGTTCAAGAAAAAAAGAGGTAAGAAATAAAGCTGGCATATATGGTGTCAGGGATCTAACCCAGGATCCTATGTGTGCAAGCCCTGCATATTATGGCTGAGCTATCTCCCTGGCACCACCAAGATGTATTTTTAAAGGTTGCACATTTAGCAAAAAAAAAAAAAAAAAAAAAAAAAAAAAATTAAGGCACATCTGTTTTGGAAATGAGATCCTACACATGAGTCATCAACAGATAATGGAATAAAAATTTTACAAGGCCATACAATATAAAGTAGTCTGAAAATTTGTAGTATTAGTATACTTAGTCGGATACAATTAAAAGATTGCCAGTGTCTTTAGAAAACGTGTCCACATGTATCCTTGTGTGAGTGCATATACACACACATGTGGAAATGAAACACAAATTCTGGTGACTACTTTTCTCAAAATCTAAACCAGCCATTAATATTTTAAAATAATTCCTAGTCTATTTTCAGTTTGAGCTGAGTCCCATCATAAAAATGCTGTGAGAAAGGAAAGGAACTGCCCAGATTCCATTTGGCAAATATGGGGCCTGTAGATCTGACTGTGGTTCAGCCTCTGGCGCCATCATTTTGGGCTGAAACTCAAAAGCTGTGGAAGGAGGTAATTAGCAGGGACTCCAGACCACTCGGCTGGCAACAGAAGGCTTCTTATAGCCACCGGGAAAGTGGGTGGGAAGGGGTTCCGAAACACACTGAAACAACACTGCTCCTTTAGAATAGATGGTTACAATTATCGGGTTGTCTGTGGGGGAAAATGTCAATTCTGATCAACATTCATACGAACACCTTTATGAAAGTGTCAGTATTTAACTAGAAAGTTCAACCAGGAGCCTGGACCATCAACATCACTTCACAGACAAGTGGAAGATGAGCAACATTCTAACTCACTCGGGGGGAGGACAATATTTCTCACTTACTCACACAGGGGAAGGGGAAGGTGACCTGAACACAGTGACCATCAACAATTCCTGGTGGAAAAGGGGCATCCGCATCCCATCAATTCCAGAAGAAATTAAACCAAAGAGAGGAGGCATTTTGCCAAAGCAATGAAAAAGGAATTAAGTAGGTCATGTTCAGAGGTTAGAGTCCTCTGAATCTTGCCTGCCTGGGCTGTTGATTTCTTAAACTTGAGCTTGAAAGGGAGAGGAATTGCTGTGTTCGATTCAGTCCATTTGGCTACGGATGTGATATTTCACAGATGAAGGCGAAACAGCCCCAAAGTGAGGAGAGAAGAGAAAGAAGTCTGGGTTCCAAATTGACCAGCTGAAGGAAAGTTTATATTTTAAAAAAACAATCCCTTGGTCGGTGACTCATGGGGAAAGAATTCTTAAGCTTTCTTCAGGGAAACCCCAGTAAATAACACATATAATAAAAAATGGAGAGGGTCTTGTCTGTTTTGTGGGGCTGTTCAGTCCACATCCTAAGATTTTTTGGCAAAAAGGGAACATTCTGAGCACAATTCTCTCTGGGAAACCCCCAGACAGCAAGAAGCACTGCGGCTTCCTTGCAGTTTTACAGAATATTTTGTAGCTCCAGCTTGCATGTGAAAGAAAAACTTGGAAGACATGTGGAGAGAAAATCTGCTTTCTGTTAGAGGGTTGAGGATTTTTCAGTCAGTTGCCTCCATGATTCACAGGGCACTGCTCTGAAACTCCAAACCACATATCATAAAAAGCAAGGCTGGCTCTGGATCATTCTTCCTGCTTTGTCCCAAGGAGAAACAACTGCTCAAGAGCCTCTTCACCTCCCCCCAACACACTAGAGAAATGAATGAAAAATTTTCAGCCTGTGTAGGTTTCCTGGAATATGGTATAAATCATTTACTTTTAAAAGAGATCTGCAGTTCCACTCACCCCCCCCCCCAAATGTGGGGTTTAACTGACATAATCTATAACAGTTTCAGTTCCTCTCTTTTTAATTAGTAAAAGCTTTTGGAATGTTGTTGTTTTTGGTCTCTAAGAACATCATGCAAGAGGAGAAAAAAAATGTTGAGCAAAAAAAAAAAAAGTGCTTCCAAATGATTAAAGACGTCTGTCTGCAGGGGATAGAATGGCAGGCTCTGTGTCATTCCTCTCCTACCCCCAACCTCCTTTACTCACAAAGCTTTGTTCCAGTAACATGGTGTCTAATCTGCATGACTTTAGATTATTTTATGTTAATTCAAATTACAGTAACTTTCAGAGTTTAATGTATACATGTGTGTGTGGCTTCAAAGCCTTCCCCAATCACTGGTTGGGCTCCCTTGCCTTGGGCAGGCCTGATTTATGATAAAACTGACCACACTAAACCACACTCATTGCCAGGGAGGGTTTTTCACTCAATTGAGAACATACATTTTGCACACAGGTTTCTTAGAGAATTTTTCTTTTAAAAAAAAAAAACAACTTGGAAGCTCCCAAAAAGGGTAAAGAGGGAAGAAAGAGAAGGGATGTCAAAGAAGAGGAACAGAGGGACTAGCTCCTGTTAGAAAAAGGACCAATCAACCAGCCCACACACCAGCACTGAGACAGCTGAGCAGCAGGGCAGTTGGTTGCTACAAACACTGGGATGGGGTGGAATGTCCACCTCAGTTTGTTGTTGTTGCCGCAGCTGTTTAACATTTATGTTTGCTTGGTTGTTTTTTAACTAAGAAATGTTTCAACACACTTGATTTAGTGAGAGGGAAGCCCCGTATGACAGACAGGTGGTTACATGACTTTCTCTCCTCCATTCAGGTTGTGTCACGCAGATGAGAGAGGTTATGCCAGTGAGTGTGACTAGGAAAAGCTCATGAGTCGTCACGTGCAGAGCAGACTCCAAAGGGTAGGGCATGGGACAGAAAGGAGCCAGCAACAGGAAGAAATATGGGGGCGAGTAGGGGGGCAGCTATTCATCCACAGTGGAGGGGTCAGCTCACTTTTCTTTCTTTTTTTTTATATTTATTTTATTTATTCCCTTTTGTTGCCCTTGTTGTTTTATTGTTGTAGTTATTATTGTTGTCTTTGCTGTTTGATAGGACAGAGAAATGGAGAGAGGAGGAGAAGACAGAGAGGGGGAGAGAACGAATAGACACCTGCAGACCTGCTTCACCGTTTGTGAAGTGACTCCCATGCAGGTGGGGAGCCCGGGCTTGAACCGGGATGCTTATGCGCCACCTGTGCTTAACCCACTGCACTACAGCCCAACTCCCATCAGCTCACTTTTCTATCACATTCTAAATCTCAGAGTGAATCTCAACAAACTGGAAAGGGGTTCATTTGTCGTTGTTATCATCTCTCCACCTCTCTTTCTTAGTGACAACAAAAAGGACCTCCTAATAGGTTTTCTGGCTCCCATTATGTTCATCTTTTGCATTGCTGCTACACAGAATGGTCTGCAACACTACTCAGACCTTCCACAGCTTCTTAACTGCAAGGGATAGAGACAAGACCCTTGGCCACCTGATCCCAACAGACATTTTCACCGAAGTCCCCGGGCACACTATCCAAGTAAACTGTTTTGCCATTCTCTACAGTATTTTTTATAGTAGCCAAGGTACGGGAAACAAGCCAGGTGCCCAACAATGAGTATATAAAGAATATTAGGTCTATGTACAAAATGGGATACTATTACCACCCAGCCCCCTTGGTGTTTTTTGTTTGTTTGTTTGTTTCATTTTTTGTTTTTTTCCAGAGCACTGCCCAGTTCTGGTTTATGGTGGCTCAGGGGATTGAAACTGGGACATTGGAGCCTCAGGCATGAGAATCTTTTTGCATAGAGGTTACACTATTTACCACCTAGGTTCTTTATTATTTTTAATGTGCTTGAAAACTAGCAATATAATTCAGCTGAAATAATAATAATAATAATAATAATAATAAAGCTGAACAGTGTGCCTTCCTTGCTATGCATGCAACTCAAGATGGAGCTGAGCCTGCACTACACTGGAGGAAGCTTTGGTTCATTTCCTCTCTCTTTCTGACCCCCTGTAACTTTCTCTCTCTTTGTATCTGAAAAAGTAAAGCCAGAGCAGTGAAGTCCAGACAATGAAAAAAAAAGGCTTACTTGGCATACAGTATGTTCCATATTTTAGTCAACATAATTTTCTGCTTGATGATTCATTACTCCAATTTTTGCACTACATGGAAAGGGAATGAAGGCGTTTAAGTTGGAACATCAGAAGGGTTCTTTTCTTTTTATGATAAAGACTCAAATTTTAATTGTACCTTACTGATTCCATTTTTATATTTTGCTCTGATGTTCAAGTGTAGAAATATTTTTAACTCTTCTATTTTCAAGGAATTCCAGTTTTGAAGTAGGGTTTTAGTGGAAAATTATCATCCAACTTCATAAAAATTATCCAACTTCATAAAAATTTGGGTTCTTCTTAGATAATAAAGGACATGTGTTCACAAAAAAAAAAGTTCTTTGTTGTTTTGTTTTCACTTTGTAATACTTGGTATCACAGTCCTTGTTCTTGACCCCTATCTCAAGTATGCAAATCCAAGGATGAAAATCTTTCCAACTATTACCATACTTTCTAGGGTCAAACCAGCAAATCAAACAGTATGAAATATTCTTCCATGTACCCGTGTTAACGCATACGGGAAGTGTGAACTGCATGTAACCAATTTTTCAGTCTCAAACAAATTACAGTTCTTTAACCAATTCTGAACAAACTGAGTTCAGTTAATGAAGGCAACAGATTCAAATCTTCAGAGACTCGGTTTTGGTCTAGGGATATTTTGCATACACATTTCAAGCTAGGTTAAGATTTACCAAACTTGATGCATCTACTTTCAAATTTTACAGAATTATTTTTGTAATTTATTATCAAAATATTTAAAATATTATCATCACAGTTAAACCTTAATTTGATTTTTTTTTTTTTTTTTACAGATCATCAAGGGCCTGAATTTAGGCCAGGAAATGGTTCTCTAGTTATTCTTAAGTAATATCATTTTTTGTACATTATGTACAATGCAGTTTTTGTAGAAGACAGTGCTGACAGGTATAAAGTTGCACTTCAAGCAAGAAAGATTGGTCCAGGAAGATGGGGGGGGGGGGGCTGTACCATGGGATTCGAGCATCAGAAACAAAGACACTATTGAGAGTTGTAGGCAGTGAGGGAATGTGAGCATTCAGAGACTCATAACCAAAACATGCCTCCAGCAATCTGCAATTCATTGAAAAAAAATAACATATTTGCACAGCCAGGTAGAAGGAGAAAGTTTAAAACACTACACAATCCTTACAATAATGATTCTGATAATAAATAGGATTATATAATTTCACCAAGTGTAGAGAGTCTTGGTGGCTTAATTTCCACATTTGTTAAGATCCTTGACTTTCCTATATATTTTATCCATTTATGTTCCATATTTCCCTTTCTGAATATTTTCTCATCATTTTTCTCTTTCTCACCACCCTCCATTTAAATATCTTCTTCATATTCACTTATGTGCATGTGTATTCTTTAAAAATTATTATTTTTTTTAGAAAATTGCACACAAGATAGCTATGAGGAAAAATGAGAAAATTACATAGGAATGAAACTTAGAATTGCCCATACCATTAACATTTTGATGTGTATCATATATATATTCGATCTGCATGTTTTTAAAGCAAAAATGGGATGATGTTACCCATGCTGTACTTTTTTAGTTAACAAAGCTCTTTGCCACAGCAAATAATATCTACATGTCTAATTTGTATTTACTTTATTTGAATGAGAGAGCTACAGAAAGAGAGCAGAGAGAGGCAGAGAGAAGATCACTGCTTAGCTCTGGCTTATAGTAGAGCTGCGTGGGCTTATGGTGGTGCAGAACCTTAGGCATGAGAATCTTTTGCATAACCATTATACTGTCTCCCTAGCCCTTTAATAGTCTTTTTTAATCACTTCTCTATGATGGATTGATGCAAATCTTAAACACCGGTAAAAAAAAAAAACAAAAAACTAACAGTGTTCTAAAAACATTTCTGACCAAATAACTTTTACACAATTACTGAGTTATTTGATAAAAAATAAAATTTTAGAAGTGTCATTGCTTGGCCAAAAGTTTGGCACACTTGATACTTAACTAACAAACAGGCTTATCCTCCAGGCAGCCTCATCAGCAATGGCAATCTTAGTGTACAGTTCTTGGTTGCCAGTGAAACTGAGCCCACTCTCCCCAACCTCCCTTTAGTTCCTCAGTCCTTTTTTTTTTTTTTCTTATGGGGGAGGAAATCTATCTGGCACAATTAACAAATTTGGGTACATAGTATAGATTCCACCTCCTCAAAGTTTTCTGCTTTCAGCTGAACTCTGCCTTCCTTCAACAGATTCAGATTTAAGCCAGGAGGTCCAAAAACTAGGCATTAGCAATGGTCTTTTAATACTGCTTGCTGGAAAAAAACCAAGCAAGCAAGCAAGTAACCAACCAACCAACCAACAAAGGCTTGTGCATGATATAGTAACTGAGACAGGCATTTCATCTTTCTATGCACAAAAGTTAAAAGAAGACTTTGACATCAGTGAGTGTTCATTATCTTCTAAGTATAATGATGTTCTTGTTGGGTTATTCTTAAGATGAGTGAATCAAATGAGCTCTCCTTAAATTCCAGGGAAGTACATTTGTACAACTTCTCTAAGAAAACCAAGGAAAGGACACAGAGCACTCAGAGAAAACACATATTTCTCATTGAGTCAACTCTACCTAGACCAAGAATACTCTGACTTTCATTCTTGTACCTTAAATGTTTAGAGGTTTCAATGAAGGGTTTCAATGTTTGCCCATATATTCTCACACGTAACTAAGGATGGAAGTTTAGGCCTGAAGTAAAGAGTTAAGACAAATTAATATGGATTTTACATCTGTACTCTTCAGTGTAATATATTTTTGTAAGATTGATTTGGCACACTGTCTTTACAAATCACTTCTAGACTCCACTGGGCCACTGAAAGAACTACTCTAGGTAATAACTACTTTTCCCACTAATAGAGGCTCACAAAGCTCACTTGTCTTGCCAAATGTGTTGGAAATCACTAGACAAAGTATTTTTTAAATGTTGTAAAAACAGGTGTTTAAATCTGATTTTCCTTCCTTCAAGTTTTAAATATCAAAGTCCTTCAGTATGTATACATACAATTACTGCATTATTCCTAGCTAGAACTCAACAACGACCTAGTTATTTTTAAATTCTGTTTTCAGCCTGCTTGATTCTATTTCTCTTTTTTTCTAGTGCTCCTTCTCTCATATCAAGGAAATCAACTTCATGTTTCTCCTGGGGGAAACAGCAAACACAAAATTCCTTTACAGAGACTAAATTTTACAGATAGTAAGTTTCTTTTTCGAAGGTAATAAAGGATAAGGGAGGAAATTAAATGTAGCTTTTCTCATTACATTTTTTTGAAGCATTCATTTCTAAACTTAAATTCTTTTCAGTTTTCATTTGATTTTCTGCATCAACAATGAGAAATTTTTTAATTTATGCTATTTTTTTCTATTCTTTAATTTGCCTAGTATCAAAAATACTTAACCTAAACTCAAAGTCTTTAATAAAGACATAAGATCTGGGAGGGGATAGATAACATAATAGTTACGCAAAACGACACTCATCTCTGAGGCTCCAAAGTCTCAGGTTCAATCCCCTGCAAGCACCACAAGCCAGAGCTCAGCAGTGCTCTGGCATAAAGTAAAAATAATAATTGTAAAGACAAGATCTTAGATCTATTAAAGTTTTAGAAAGACCTGCCAACAAATGGAATCAAAATTAAAGAAAGAAGTTAAAAAGTCTTCTAAGACAAAATATAGAAGTTACTTTTTACCTGAAGTCTTCAGTTCTTTTTTATTTGTTTTATAATTTTTATTTATAAAAAGGAAACACTGACAAAAAAAAAAAAACATAGGATAAGAGGGGTACAACTCCACACAATTCCTACCACCAGAACTCCATATCCCATCCCCTCCCCTGATAGCTTTCCTATTTTTTTTAGTACTATTTTTTTTATTAGGGAATTAATGTTTTACATTCAACAGTAAGTACAATAGTCTGTACATGCACAACACTCCCCAGATTCCCATATTACCATACAACCCCCACTAGGTCCTCTGAATCCTTCTTGGGTCTGTATTCTCCCCACCCACCCACCCCAGAGTCTTTTACTTTGGTGTGATACGCCAATTTCACTTCAGGTTCTACTTCTGTTTTCTTTTCTGATCTTGTTTTTCAACTTCTGCCTGAGAGTGAGATCATCCCATATTCATCCTTCTGTTTCTGACTTATTTCACTCAACATGATTTTTTCAAGGTCCATCCAAGATCGGCTGAAAACGGTGAAGTCACCATTTTTAGCAGCTGAGTAGTATTCCATTGTATATATATACCACAACTTGCTCAGCCACTCATCTGTTGTTGGACACCTGGGTTGCTTCCAGGTTTTGGCTATTACAAATTGTGCTGCCAAGAACATATGTGTACATAGATATTTTTGAATGGATGTATTGGGTTCCTTAGGATCTATCCCCAGGAGAGGAATTGCAGGATCATAGGGTAGGTCCATTTCTAGCCTTTTGAGAGTTCTCCAGACTGTTCTCCACAGAGGTTGAACCAATTGACATTCCCACCAGCAGTGTAGGAGGGTTCCTTTGACCCCACACCGTCTCCAGCATTTGCTGCTGTTACCTTTTCTGATGTATGACATTCTCACAGGAGTGAAATGTTATCTCGTTGTTGTCTTTATTTGCATTTCTCTGACAATCAGAGACTTGGAGCATTTTTTCATGTGTTTTTCCTTTTGGATCTCTTCTGTGGTGAATAGCTTTCCTATTCTTTATCCCTCTGGGAGGATGGACCCAGGGTCATTATGGGGTGCAGAAGGTGGAAGGTCTGGCTTCTATAATTGCTTCCCTGCTGAATATGGGCATTGACAGGTTGATCCATACTCCTAGCCTGTCTCTCTCTTTTTTATTTTTTAATTAAAAAATTTTAAGGCCTCAGTTCTTAAGACCATATAGTGATGAAGGAACAAACTTAAAAATAATCTTTGGTGGGGGAAAAGGAACCCTCCTGTACTGCTGGTGGGAATGGAAATTGGTCCAATCCCTGTGGAGAGCGTCTAGAGAACTCTCAGGCTAGAAGTAGACCTATCTTATTACCCTGTACTCCCTCTCCTAGGGATATATCCTAAGAAAACAAACATACCCATCCATACCTATGTTCATAGCAGCACAATTTGTAGTAGCCAAAACCTGGAAGCAACCCAGGTGTCCAACAATAGATGAGTGGCCAAGAGAGTTGTGGTATATATACACAATGGAATACTACCCCACTATTAAAAAGGGTAAATTTACCTTCTTCACTTCATCTTGGATGAAGCTTGAGGGAATCATGTTAAGTTAGATATGCCAGAAAGAGAAGGATGAATATGAGATGATCTTACTCAGAGACAGAAGGTGAGAAATAAGAACAGAAGGGGAAGCTCAAAGTAGAACTTGGACTGAGTTTGGTGTATTGCACTAAAGTAAAGGACTCTGGGATGTGTGCATGTGTGTGTGGGGGGGGCTTATAGGTCCTGATACACAATAGTGGAGGAGGACCTAGGTGGGGTGCACAGAAAAATCGTTTCAAATGGATACGTAATGGGCCTGAAGGCCCATTTTTTTCCCTGAGAACTTATGATTGCTTCACAAAGAAGAAGAGTCATGTTTTATGGAGAAATACAAGTAAATGGGGGCCAGGTGGTGGCACACCTGGTTGAGCGCACATGTTACAGTGCACAAGGACCCAGGTTTGAGCCCCTTGCCCCCACCTGTAGGGGGAAAGCTTCATGAGTGGTGAAGTAGGGCTGCAGGTGTCTCCCTGTCTCTCTTCTCTCTACCTCTCCCTTCCTCTCAATTTCTGGCTGTCTCTATCCAATAAATAAATAAAGATAATAATAATAAAATATTATTTAAAAATTTTTTTTAAATACAAGTAAATGTTCCAGGAAGAATATGAGCCCTAGTGCTCTGTTTCATCCTGCATTCATAATGAAAATCTTGGTGTGTACCTGCTGAAGACATTTGGTTTCTTGGAATTCAAATTCCAAACTCTAAGCTAAATCTAAAGATGTGACTGTTTTTGAAAAAATGTACATATCCCAGAAAATGTATGTGTGTTATGTGAATACATGCATTCATGCACACGCACGAACACACACACACACACACACACACACACACACACGCACACGCACACACACACACACACGTGCAGCACTTAATAGATGTGAAGATTAAACTACTCAAGCCACTCATCTAAAGAAACATGAACTGAACAGTTCTCATTCTCTCTGGAGTCTGGTTAGCATGAGAAATTTTAAAAAAAATGCCATTCACCAAATAAACAACCTGTCTGAAGTAAGTCACCTCTTACAGCTGGCCCACATACCCACAGGCCATGAGTCAGGTATGTTTCCTTTGTGCACAACTCAGTGCAAGCCTTGTAGCCTGAGGGGGCAAAAAGAATCTTATACTCTCTTTTTGAAGACTCCAGATCTATACTCTGGAGACGGTACAGCTTGGATTCCAGCATTTTCAATTTATACTGAAATTCTAAGCTAAAGGAAAATAGCCTGCAGATGTGCCATTTGTGATGAGAAGAGGTTCTTCCCTGCCAGAGTCCATGGTCAGTATGATGAGTATGATGATCTTAGTTTGAAAGTATTAGCACTGTGCTTTTTTTGCAAACTCACTTATTCCTAACATAAACAATTAAAGTTAAGATACAAGGCAATGAACCTCATCAACTTCCAAGAACCCACTCTTTAATCAAAAACCAAAGTAAGAAGCAGTAGCACTGGCTTCCACCAACACTTCCATTCCAGGTGGCACCTGGTGGTCCTCCGAGCATGGAGCCCAGAGCTCCGGCTTACCTGGACACTTGAGGGTGGAATCTGCATTTTTCTATAGAAAATTTAATAGCTAGGTGCTCTTCCTAGCAATACTACAGAACTTTTTAGTTCTACTGTTCATTCTCTTTTAATTATTTGCAGCAAACTCTTATTAAACTGAACATTTCACTACCCAGAAGCTAACCAAACAAGACCCAACCAAAAGACAGCTCCTGTGATGGGGAAGTGTTTCCTTTGGGCAATTGCCTTTAAGTCATCAGTCACTAATGAAAGAGTTAGTACCTTCCTACAAATGTCAGAAGCTTGCTCCCCAGTATTTAGCCTGTACAGGCTTGCTATACAGTGCCCTCATAATTAGCTCAGGGTGCTAACAAACCAGAGAGGCAGCACATGAAATTCTAGAGACACAGTGTAACTTAAGTAACCAGGATCAGACTGTAGTCATACTACTCAAGAATGAAAACACAGTGTAGTCTATGGCCATACCACCTTGAACACGCCTGATCTCGTCTGATCTCAGCAAACACAGTGTAGGGTCTAAGAACCCCAACATGGGGCTTTATATTTTGTCCATATTCTCTTTTTCCAGGAGGAATATGATTGGAAATATTTTCTGTACTTTATGAAAGGTTTAATTTCTTGATTTTTAAAAGTTACCTGCTGTTTTAAAACAGTAAAGCATGAGTGCATGGAATTCTCCCTTTGCTCCTTCACAAATGCCTGTCTTGTACTTTTCTTGTATTATTTCTAACTTGGTAAAATATTATTACTTGAGTCATAAGCAGTTAGAGGAAAACATAAATTTATCAAGTAACACATTTTCAATACCCACCATCTTGTCAACTTCTTCCAGAATAGCACATTCCAACAAATTAAACTGCAAGATTTCCCACATTTGTTTTACATTCTATATGTATGGCTTATGAATAGCAATTTTGATGAATTCCAGCTGGTCTAAACATGCAAGCAGAGCCTTATATAATGGAGGATTTTCAATTCTCATTGTTTTCAATGAGGCCCATTTTAAGTATGCCACATGGTAGGGTAAAGAATTATTAATTCTCCATAAAAAAAATAGAAGCAAAATTACTATGTAAACTTGAGACCCTCTTCCCTAACAACATTACTATTATATCACTAATGAATCAATTCTGATCTTTTGGAAAAGGTGAATTAAGATTTATACCAGGATTTGACCCAGTGAACACTGAGCTAGTTACTCATTGGTTAGTTACCACAACAGTAAAATAATTCTCATCAAGTTTGTTGCCTGGTTTCACAAACCTATCATACACACTTCAGCTTCCCTGTTTTCCCCATAGCTCCTGCTTCCATCCAGCTGGAAAGCATCAAAGTCACAGAAGCAAAGTCAAATATGTACCCTATCTTCCTCCCTCCTTAAGACCCCTTACCCTTTCAAAGCCAGAGCAGTGAGCTAGTTCGGTTTCACCAACACATATAGCCATTGTGCTATTGAAGACTCCACTTTGGAGTTTTATAAGTGAACATAAACTTGAGAGCTTTGATTTCTGGCGAAAACCTCCAGAGGCACCGAGTTTTATCTTCAGGGTCTTAAATATTAAATATTTATTACCCCTGCTCTCAGTGTGGCTCTCTTTCCTTATAATGCCAACTTCTTGGAACTGTGCAGTAATCCAGCCTGGAGATCACTACGATTTTTCATTTTAGAAGGTAAAAACTCAATAGCACTTGTGACAGTCTAAATTAAATGCATGCTCCCCAATATTGCACAGATGTGCCCTGACAGAGACAACAACTATTTTTATGTGCACAGAAACATTCTTTCAAGTAAGACATATGCAGGACAGGAGACAAAAGGGCAGTAACAGCATCAAGAACTTACTTTGTTGTTCCCCTGTGTGTGTGGCCGCAAGGAAAATTAAAAAAAAAAAAAGGAACATGTTAAACATCAACTTATTTTGACATTATGAGGTTATCATGCTAGAGCAGAGTGAAACATATCATTCCATTATCTGTTGGTATTAGTACTTATGTAGACATAAGCCACACTCACAGCTCATGGGCAAAACCAAGAATCCAATTGTATTAAATGAGATCTTTATGTCTAATAACAGAAAATGATGTCTGAGTTCCTCCTTTCTTCCTACTTGAAATACTTGGAGTATGGGAACAGGGCCAAAGGGCACTGGTGTGAATGGGGAAGAAGTAGTGTTAGCATAAAGGCAGTATATTTAGTATGTCAGTTTATTCTTTCTGACAGTCCCTCCCCAACATGGCAGGTGGTAGAAACTTTCACCAGCCAAGGCATTTTAAAACAAACACTACATCCTTGGTTTCCAAGAAGGTGGAAAAAAAAGGAAGGGTGGGTGGAGGAAGACAGCAGAGCAAAGTAGTGGATGGTTTTGGGGAAATGGGATAAGCAGACCAAGTTAAGACCTCCATCCATAGCATCCCCTTTTCTTCTAAATTACAAACTTGGTCTTGGGTTGGCATGAAAAGATTGCAGAGTGGGTATAGTGCCCAAATAAACACTAGTTCACATTCAAGAAAAAGGGATTGGGAGGGTTAGTCATAAAATGCAGTTGCTTCTAAAAGGGAAAACTTGGATAGAGATGCTGTGAACAATTGGCTCTCTTGTTTCCAATCGGGGTGGCAATGGTGTGATTTATATCAAACAACTTAATTCACATAAGACTTAAAATAAAAAGGGTGGGAAGTCGGGAAGTAGCGCAGTGGGTTAAGCGCCTGTGGCGCGAAGCACAAGGACCAGCATAATGATCCTGGTTCGAGCCCCCGGCTCCCCACCTGCAGGGGAGTCGCTTCAGGCAATGAAGCAGATCTGCAGGTGTCTATCTTTCTCTCCCCCTCTTTGTATTCCCCTCCTCTCTCTATTTCTCTCTGTCCTAACAACGATGACATCCATAACAACAACAATAATAACTACAGCAACAATAAAAAACAACAAGGGCAACAAAAGGGAAAATAAATATAAAAAATTTTAAAAATAAATAAATAAAATAAAAAGGGTGATTCATTACTCCTAGGGCAGCCCAAGTCCTTGTGAGGTCCGGTTGAGGGGGAGAAAGATGGGATGTTGGCAGGGAATAGCTTTAACCCTCCCCACAAGTGGCCCAGAAGGAATTTCTTAGTGAGATGGGGAGTCAGAAGTGAGTGTTAGAAAAGTGTGTGTGTGTGTGTGTGTGTACATGCAACACAGGTTGGACAGAGATTAGGTATTTCTTCCAAGTGAGGAAGTGAAGGAGGAGATGATATACACAGAAGTTTTTGGAGAGCTATAGGGTAGTGATTGAAGGTGAGGAAACTTTTCTTAAAAAAAAAAATGGCAGTTGGTGATTCTGGGGAGATGCCAAGTCTTAAGACTATCATAACAAATAATAATGCAAATGTGGGCATGGAAGACTACATCATTGCTAGAGAAACAAATTTTCATGCTGGAGGCACCAGAAGTCCCAAGTTCAATCTCAGACATCACCATAAACTAAAGCTGAGCAGTGGTCTGAGATAAAAAAAAAAAAAATTAATAGAGAAAAGCAAATTTGAAGACTGAGATTTTTGCTGGCATTTTGAGTTGTCAGGATAGAACCACTCACATAGTTGGCCTGTTGGGCAATTAATAAAGGAAAGACAGTAAATGCAGGGAAGAAAGGAGATGCTTTTTCTTTTCTTTCTTATTTCTTTCTTTCTTTCCTTCCTTCCTTCCTTCCTCCCTTCCTTCCTTCCTTTCTTTCTTTTTAAGAACAGGACAGCTGTTCAATAAGGCAGGAAAGACCTCCACTGGGAATTTTTTTTAAATATTTTTATATTTATTTATTTTCCCTTTGTTGCCCTTGTTTTTGTTGTTGTAATTATTATCATTGTTGTTATTGAAGTCCTCATTGTTAGATAGGACAAAGAGAAATGGAGAGAGGAGGAGAAGAAAGAGGGGGAAAGAAAGACACCTGCAGGCCTGCTTCACCGCCTGTGCAGGTGGGGAGCCTGGGCTCGAACTGGGATCCTTACTCGGGTCTTTGCACTTCGTGCCACATGCACTTAACCCGCTGTGCTACCGCCCGACTCCCCCACTGGGAATTTTGACTCCCCCACTGGGAATTTTTATCAAGAGTCAGACACTACTTTGGAGGATAATGGGGCCAGTTCTCAAAGAAGTTCAATATTGCGGCTGCCCTTCCAGCAGATGGGTTTTATTACATTCTGCCACGTAGCTTTTGAACTTCCAAATAAGTTTCAGAACCTCAACCAAGTCTCTGTAAACATTAGGGAAAGGCTGCTCCCCCACTCTGTGGCAGATGGTTGTTTTCAGTGGCAACAGTGATGTCATAGAGCAGGGAATCTGGGTTCTCCTAAGAAACCCCCCACCAAGAGGAGAAAGTGCCTTGGGTATTCCTTCTTCTGTCTTGTCATTTCCACTATCTATTCTGAGGCCTAGATGCAGGGATGGTGAGCTATGAATATCTTGTGATATTCCCTCCAGGTCTCTGTGGAGTGGCCACAGAGGCTGGGTTCCTGAAAGGAGCTCCACTGATGATGATAAGTTCCTACCCTTGTGTGTGGGCCACATAGCTTCTTGAGGTCCTGTGGGATAAAGGGATGTGTCGCAGAGCAAGCTTTGAGCCTTTCCAGCCTTCTATTCTTAGATGACTGCATAGGTACACAGGAGTGCATTTCGCCACATGGCCAAAGATTGAGGCAGGCCTGGGGCTTTCCCCACACTCCCCCTGGAATGATCCAAAGACCCTCTCCTTTAACAACATCTGCCACAGAGGGCAGCTCAGTGTTAAAGTAGATCCAAAAGAGTCCCCTGAGAACTTTGGTTTCAGCCCCTACTAGAGGGCTTCACTCATTTATAAAACAGAGGTGACTAAAATAATGAACTTGCAAAAACAGTTGCCAAACTGTTTCTTAGATTTTATGAGAACTATGGTGGTTTGGTGGGGTTAGGGGGAACCAAATTTTGTTGGAGGGTGTGGTAACTTACACACACATTATGTGCGGGTGTGAAATTATACACTTGATATCTAATAATTTTGTAAAAACACAGTGAAATCACAAATAAAAAACTTAACAATGTCATGTAAAGGACATTTTATTTTATTTTATTTTTTAAAATATTTTATTTTATTTATTCCCTTTTGTTGCCCTTGTTGTTTTATTGTTGTAGTTATTATTGTTGTTGTCGTCATCGTCGTTGGATAGGACAGAGAGAAACGGAGAGAGGAGGGGAAGACAGAGAGGGGGAGAGAAAGATAGACACCTGCAGACCTGCTTCACCGCCTGTGAAGCGACTCCCCTACAGGTGGGGAGCCGGGGTTCGAACCGGGATCCTTATGCCGGTCCTTGTGCTTTGCGCCACCTGCGCTTAACCCGCTGCGCTACAGCCCGACTCCCAAGGACATTTTATTTTATAAAAAAAATGAAAGGTGGTTTCAGCCCTCCTCAAAGCAGTTCTGAGCAGCATCAACAATGATGGAGAGAATTCAGAAGCAGAATGAAGTGACAGGGTACACATTCTATCAGCCTTTTTTTCTTTCTTTCCTTCTGTTTTCTATTCTCTCTCCCACTACCTCTCTCCCTCCCTTTCTCTCCCTCTCCATTTCTTCCCCCTCTCTCTCTCTTTCTCCAACAGGGCTATTGCTGGGATTAGGTGCCAACATGACTTCACCATTGCTCATGTTTCTTTTTCCTTTCTTTTGATAATGGGTGAGAGAGAGAGAAACAGATAGAAATAGAGAAACAGAGAAAGAAAGACACCTGAAGCACTGCCCTACCTTTCATGAAGCTTTCCTGATCCTATAGGTGGAAACTAACGGCTTCAGACTGGGTCTTTAGGCACAGTAAGGCATTTGTATTATAGCACAAGTTATCATCCTCTCTTCCATCATTTTCACCTTATAAGAAAACATGTTGTAGAGGAGGACATGCTCCCTACGCAGAGAAACCTCCTAAAAAGTTTGAGGTAGGTGACATAACAGATACGCAAAATGGAAATTTGCACCAAATTTACATGAAGGCCTAACACAGACATCCTGGATCAGGCAAGAGAATTTTCAGTTTCCTGGGCAGGTGAGATAGCAGAACGGCTATGCAAACAACTTTTAGCCTCAGGCTCTGAGGTCCTTGGTTCAATCTCCAGCAGCACCATAAGCCAGAGCTGAGCAGTGCACTGGCAAATAAATAAATAAATAAATAAACAAATTTCAGTTCTGACATGCTGTCTTTCTGTAGGTTGAGTCTCTCCAGACTTCTCTAAGAAGTTAGCTTCCTTAAGAAAATTTGGGGAAATTTTCTCTCACGTGTCCAAACCCACTAATAATCTCTAAAGAAAAGAAACTACTGGGAGTCACGAGGTAGCACAACAGGTTAAGCTCACATGGTGCAAAGTGCAAGGACCAGTATAAGGATTCCGGTTTGAGCCCTGGGCTCCCCACCTGCAGGGGAGTTGATTCACAGGCAGTGAAGCAATAATAACTACAACAATAAAACAAGGGCAACAAAAAAGGGAACAAATAAATAAATATTAAAAAAAAAAAGAAAAGAGACTACTGAACTGGGAATGATAGTTTCACAGTCATATTAGTGGCTTTCACTAATGATGATGAGAGTAGTAATAAGGGCAACATGACATTGATTATATTTATCCACTTGCAGGCACCAAATGAGATTCAATGCACACCGTCATCATTACCCCATAAAATCATAAAATGGCCCAGAGGAAGTTATTCCTTTTGTTTGTCTGTTTGTTTGTTTGTTTTGAGAAGAATAAGCAACTGGAGAATTAAGTTGCCTGAATCACAAGGGAGTGATGGGTGCAAATGTGAATGGATCTGGCACAATTTACTTTGTTTCACTGCATACAAAGTATTCCAAGGGATTTGGAATTCTTTAAAGTTTATGTATAACTTTAAGTCATATTGTGAGCCAGCAAGCTTGTGCCAGAGATATCATGTTCATTACGTACTTAATCACATCCACATTGATTTGCATTTACTCTTAAAAGGGAAAAAATATATTTACATATGTCAATAAAATCATGTTTTAAAGTTCTTTAATATATTTACAATAACCAAAGATCGGAAGCAGCCTAAATGCCATTAATAGATGACTGGCTAAAGAAGCTATGGGATTTATATTCCATAGAATATTACTTCGTGATCAAAATAGATGATACTGTGTTCTTTGGAACAAAATGGATGGAACTGGAGGTGATTATTCTTAGTGAAATAAAGAGATAAAAGACCAGATACTTTCACTCATATATAGAATCTAGAGATCTGATTTACATGAACTCGCCAAAAAAAAAAGTTGTTTAATGTAGACTATAACTGACAAACACATTTTTATCTCAGCCTCATAGAAAAGAAATATCAATTTCATCAGAAACATCTTTGAAACTGTAAAACCCCACATATTTATTTGACAATACTACATTTTGTAGTGATGACCTGTTTGCTGACCAAAAGGATATAGTCATGAAAGAAATGGATCTGAGGGCCAGGCAATGGTGCACCCAGTTGAGCACACATGTTAACCATGTGCAAAGACCCAGGTTTGAATCCCTTCTCCCTATCTGCAGGCAGGATGCTTCATGAGTGGTGAAGCAGGTCTGTAGGTGTCTATTTTTTTTTAGTATTTATTTATTTTCCCTTTTTGTTGCCCTTTTTAAAAATTGTTGTTGTAGTTATTGTTGTTGTTATTGCTGTCGTCATCATCATTGGATAGGACAGAAAGACATGGAGAGAGGAGGGGCCAGGCGGTGGCGCACCTGGTTAAGTGCACATACTACAGTGCACAAGGACCAGGGTTCAACCCCCTGGTCCCCACCTGCAGGGGGAAAGCTTCATGAATGGTGAAGCAGTGCTGCAGTGTCTCTCTGTCTCTTTCCTTCTCTTTCTCAATTTCTTTCTGTCTCTATCCAATAATTAATTAATTAATTAAAATTTTAAAAAGAAAATATTAAAAAAAAAAGAAATGGAGAGAGGAGGGGAAGACAGAGAGGGGAAGAGAAAGATAGACACCTCCAGACCTGCTTCACTGCCTGTGAAGCAACCCCCTGGCAGGTGGGGAAATGGGGGGCTCGAACCAGGATCCTTACACACTGGTCCTTGCGCTTGGCGCCACGTGTGCTTAACTCACTGCGCTAATGCTCAACTCCGAGGTGTCTATCTTTGTCTATCTCTCTCTCCTCTCTCAATTTCTCTCTACCTTATCTAATAAAATAGAAGAGGGGAAAAAATGACTGCTGGGAATGGTGGATTTTTACTGTTGCCACTAAGATCCAGTGATGACCCTGACGGCAATAAAAAAGGAGAGAAAGAAAGAGAGAAAGCAAGCATCTAGAATAAAGGAAGAGAGAATGGAAGATCTTGCTAAATTCACACTCAGTGTTAGTTATGCTCTTAGAAGATGACTGCTGAGAAAGATGAATGGTAGAAAGATGAATGAATGCCTTAGAGATTATGTGTATATATTCAGCGAGTAAGCTGGTGGCATGGGGGAAACTGAATCCAAGCCTCTTCATCTCCATTTAGGGTCACATACTACTGTATAAACCAGAAGCCTACATTTTGTGTTGGATCTAGAAAGATTAAGGGGTTGAAGGCAACTAGCAAAAGGACATGAGAATATAATTCGGTTGCTCATTTTAGAGAATCATTATTCTATTGTATTGTGATGATCTCTTTCCTTTTCACTGTAGTTGAACCTCCTATCAAGTAAGACTGGCAGTTTATTTTTTATCTTTTTTAATTTTTATCTTTGAGTTTCTAGTGTCTACCAATAAATAGTGATGGATTGATTAAAGGAAAGGGAATGAGAGAAGAGTACGGAATAGAAGGAAAGAAAGAAAAAGAAAATGCATAGAACACTCTAAGGAAATTGAGCTCAGAGACAGAAGAAATAGAATGAAAGAGCATTATGACACAAGCAACATTCTAACATAAAACATTCTATCATGTAGAGATAATGGGGAAAATGGAGGGGGGGAAAGCATATTATTTTTAAATGTGCACATTAAATCTTAGTTGGAGAAAATTTGTCCAAAGCTCTCACTATTTCAGTCAAATCTGACTGGTAACAATATACCTGGATAGAGCACAACTTTTCACAAAAAAAAAAAAAAAAGAAGAAGAAGAAAAAAGAAAAGAAAAAAAAGGAAAAAGAAAAATAGTACTCAGCAATGAAAGAGATATCTCATGGGTAGGGTGCCTATACTGCCATGGGCAAGCCCAGGTTTGAACCCTAGCATGCCTAGAGACACACTACAGCAATGGAAGAAGCTTCAATGCTGTAATGCCTCTATCTGAATGGGGAAAAAAAGTTGCCTGGAGCCGTAAAATCACAGATTCTCAAGGCTTGGGTTTACTCTTTCCTCTCCCTCCCACCCCAACATCCTCCTCCACTACCCAGAAAGTGGCTATGGGGAAATAGCAGAATTGATAGCGAGTTAAGACTTAAGATTTCTCGGAGTCGGGTGGTAGTTCAGCAGGTTAAGGGCACGTGGTGCAAAGCGCAAGGGCCAGGTAAGGATCCTGGTTTGAGCTCCCAGCCCCCCACCTTCAGAGAAGTCCCTTCACAAGTGGTGAAGCAGGTCTGCAGCTGTCTATCTTTCTCTCCCCCTCTCTGTCTTCCCCTCCTCTCTCTATTTCTCTCTATCCTATCCAACAATGACAACATCAATAACAACAAAAATAATAACTACAATACAACAAGGGCAACCAAAGGGAATAAATAAATAAATATTTTAAAAAAAAGATTTCTAAGGCTCTGGTTCTACCTCACTGCTGCATGTACTAAAGTAGCTTCTCTCGCTCATGTGAAACTTTCTATCTCATGTGAAATAAGTAAATAAAAAATGAAAAATTATCTATGTGAAATTTTTTTCAGTTGAAAGATTTTTGTGTGGTAGGATTAAAGACCAAAGACCATATACAACAATACCCATAAACATTTTTCAGTGGTTGTATAGTGTAGACTAATCATTTGATGACTGAATGATTCTTTCATATAAGAACAAAATGACATATCAGAAGTTCCAAAAATTTACTTAGAGAGACTCATCTGTTACTACCTTAATCTGACTTCTTCATCAGAGCATTTTAAATAGGAATACATGTGCCTTACCCCACATCGGAGAGCCTACAAAATGGAATGTTTAGATGAACATTCTACTTAAACTGCTTTCAGTAGTTAGCTGCCATTCACAACTCTCAAAATCAAGCAATCATGTAATCTAACCTACAGAACTGCATGGTGCATGAGAGATGCAGATACTGCTTATGATGAAAACTGAGAAAAGCAGTGTCATGGCACACTGCCAAGTTCAATTTCCTGTTATATTTTTGGGATGTAGTGAAAAACTCCTTTGTCCTGGTTTCCTAAGCAACAGGACTGAATACATATTTATAAACAAATTAAAATGCTGTGAAGAGAATCAAAGCAGATTGTATAGGACATGGCTAGATTTGCTTAAAACTGAGCACGCTGGTAAAAAGTTCATAAATATTTCATTGAGTACCATCTTTGTTTAGAGCTATGTATGTATGAAAACCCAGACTGACAAAAATAACA
This sequence comes from Erinaceus europaeus, assembly GCF_950295315.1. Lineage (NCBI taxonomy): Eukaryota > Metazoa > Chordata > Mammalia > Eulipotyphla > Erinaceidae > Erinaceus > Erinaceus europaeus. Next base: position 50,689,136 of record NC_080170.1, on the reverse strand, counting down.
AAAAAGGTGGTCCAGAGGTGGCACAGTGGATAAGGTACTGGACTCTCAAGCATGAGGTCCCAAGTTCAATCCCCAGCAGCACATGTACCAGAGTGATGCCTAGTTCTTTCTCTCCTATCATTTCTCATGAATAAATAAAAAAACTAATAAAAAATTATTTATTTATTTATTCCCTTTTGTTGCCCTTGTTTTATTGTTGTTGATGATGTTGTCGTTCTTGGATAGGACAGAGAAGTGTAGAGAGGAGGGGAAGACAGAGAGGGAGGGAGAAAGATAGACACCTGCATACCTGCTTCACCGCCTGTGAAGTAACTCCCCTGCAGGTGGGGAACTGGGGGCTCAAACCGGGGATCCTTATGCCGGTCCTTGTGCTTTGCGCCACGTGCGCTTAACCCGCTGCACTGCCGCCCGACTCCCAATAAAAAAATTTTTTTAAAGTTCACTGGGCTATGTAAAATTTTGCTTTTCTAAATCACTTTTTCCCTTTAATAATCACATACCTTTTTTTTGTGTGTGTGAGTAGCAAACTTGCCTAGTGCATTTAAACAAGCTTAATTTATAAAATTGTGAGTTAAGAAAATATATTATGGCTACATGTAAGGAAGGAAGATATGTTGACAGAGACAGATATAAAGCATACATATATATTGACATTTTATATAATCAAGTATATTTGGAAGATAGAAAATAGTATTAGGTACTTATGGTCTCACTGGAGTCTACTACAATAGCCATAGTTTTTAGCCCATCTCTTCTTAAAGAAAATAGTCTTTGATAAAAATGATGATTATTCTAATCATCATTTTCATTCACAATTATTGTTATAAACAAAAATAATTTTTACTTAGTTGTTCCTACCCTGTGCAGAGCTTTTTCTATATTATCTCCTTTAGTGATTCCAACTGCCTATATAAGGGTTTACTAACTGTCTTCATTTAGGTAATGAGAAACCTGAAATGTAAGAAGAATGGGTCACTGGCCCCATAATCTCACAGCTTGAATATTTGCACCCAGAATTTCAGTCTCATAGTTTGACAGGGAAGCATGCCCTTGACCTACACACTGTGCTGTTTCTCATAATGATCCCTCAGAACTAAGCGATCTGAAACTCCTAGTTTTGTCCACTTCCTTTGAGGTATATGAAATCTGGCCCCTGACTGCACACTTGGAGTCCCCCTCCCCCACCTCCTTTCTTTGCCCTTCCTCATTGTGACCCAGAACAATGAGGTTCCTGTCACTCCCCTAGATTACCTTTGTCCTTCCTGGTCCTCTACCACCAATTCTCTTCCTCTGACTTTACTATCATTTTTTTCTTCCCTTCTTGCCCAAACATCAGTCCTTCCAGGGGACCTGCCTGATAACCTTTGCTAAAATAGAACTCTCCAACTCTCACCATGGCTGTCCCTCTAACTTGTTCTATATAATAGAACTAATTCATCGCTTCCTTAAACCACACTACACTCTTGGACTGCTTTGTACTCACATAGTATGTGCTCTGTGGTAGTAAAAGCTGACTGCACACCTTCCACATCACAAGCACCTAGACCAGAGCCTGATTAAAAGCATGTGCTCAACATAATCTTGTTGGACAAATGACTAAAAACATTAGACATATTTACACTTTAAATACAGAATGTTTGTGAAACTGAACACCCAGTAATTGGCAGGGAAGATGGATAGGCAATGGTTAGAATTATCAAGGGAAGTTGGGCAGTTGCACAGCTGGTTAAGCACAGGTAGCGCAAAGCACAAGAACCAGCATAAGGATCCCAGTTTGAGCCCCCGGCTCCCCACCTGCAGGGGTGGTTGCTTCACAAGCAGTGAAGTAGGTCTGCAGGTGTCTGCCTTTCTCTGCCCCTCTCTGTCTCCCCTCCTCTCTCAATTTCTCTCTGTTCTATCCAACAACAACAACATCAATGGGAACAATAGCAATAATAACGACAACAACAATAAGGGCAACAAAATGGGAAAAAAATGGCCTCCAGGAGCAGTGGATTCGTAGTGTAGGCACTGAGCCCCAGCAATAACCCTGGAGGCAAAAAAAAAGAATTATCATCAAAAGTAGAAGTGGCACTCTAATTTTGTAAATGATCTCTCTAGGGTATGCATATAAACTGGGGAAAAACCGGGCAATTATGAAAGTCCCATGCAGTTATCTCTGTATCTGACATGACAGCAGTAGAGGGTCTTGTTTGCCTGTGTTTGGAGGATGCAGGGAATACTGGGGGAGTGTTCATTGATGTAAAATAGACACGGGTGAGTTGGGACAGGGTTCAAAGGCATATGTATGAGTCAAAAGAACAGCAATGAGGACATTTTGGCACAAATCTTCAATTCCTTACACAAGAAGCTATTAAAATTCCAACAAACAAACAAAAACCCTTAGGACTAAGGTCATATTTGACCTCCACCATGTCTCCATATTCTTCAGTAGTTCCACACTACACTGCACACTGATCTAGAATCAAGCCAGCACCATGAAGAACAAGCTGAACTAAATCCCCAAAGTCCAGTCTCAGAGCTCTGTCTCTGTGGGAAAATGAAAAACACAATATCTTGTGGAGAAGTAGCTCTGCAGAAAGAGCCCTCAGCTATAGTCTGTTCAGTGGTATGTGTATATAGGTTGAACAGGTCTTTAAGGTTTAAATCTGTGCTAGTCTGTGTAATGCTACTTTTCCTAAAGAACACAAGAGGGTCTCTTTATTAACTTGAATGAGGGAAGTGTCTCCAAGACACTTGAAGTATATTAATAATGATAAGTGGGAAGAGCAACCCAGTGTTTCCTTTGTTCTTTCCCATTCATGATAGCATTAACCAGAGTGTGAACACAGATATATAGATATAGGTGATGCAGACATAATGAGAGGTAGTATGTAATCTAAAAGTAACACACACACACACACACATATATATATATACACACACAATGTACTCATATAGTATATGTGTGTGTGTGTGTGTGTGTGCATTATCAAGACCATGAAAGATCAGTGCTATATTGATAACTATACAAAGAATGACATAAACTATTAATACAGTAACAACTTTGGAATAGCATGTAAAGGTAAAGAGAGCTTTAAATTCAAACAAAGAAACTCTCTTGGTCTGGATAGCACAGACTGTATTTTATGGCAGAATATTTTCTTAAACAAGTATATGTACTAACTTCTTTTAAAATGGAAGCCGGATGAAGAAAAAGGAATATTAACAAAGTACCAGCTAAAAGTGTGCCCAAGTAATTAAACCAAAAGAGTACTAATCTTTCTGGAATATAGTAGGTAGAATTGTGTTTTCTTAAATAGGGTTAATAATTGCTAAGTAAGAGACAAAGCTGACTTACTAGAGATTTATCTGGATAAACCCCAGCTCTTAGCAGCGATGCCTTCCAGCTGTCGACATCCTCCTGGGAGTCACATGCCAGCTCAAGGAAGCGATAGTCTTTGTATACATTCCTGGAGTTAAAAAAAAATCATGCTTTTAGCTCTGACCCAAATCAAAAATGATTTTATATCACCACAAACAATGAAGATAGAAACGATAATCCAAATGGGAAGCTTTCCAACACACACTGAAGAAAAAAAGCAATTCATTGTGAATAAAATATTTACATGCGCATACAATATACATTTTGATAAATTCTCATGCTAAAGAATTCAGGATCATCCGTTCTACTAAGTAAGTAGAAGTGAAGAAACCATGAATTACATGGAATACAGTTGACAGAGACTTGTTCTGAGGGCAATGAATTTGCTGTTAGTAATGATACAATTTTCTGAAAATATTTTACCAGTCTAAATGATTCGCAAAACTTGATCATGGAGGACAATAAGCTTACAAACCAAGAGTGCAGGATTCAAAACATGCTCATCAACTCTGTGAAAAAGGAATATTAACCAGTGCCTATCAAGCGCACCTTTGTAACTGGGACAACATTATAGTTTTTGTCTATTATTATCATAAAACAACACAAAAGATGCAACACATGACCATTTTGGAAAAAGCAGAAATGGATTAAAGTAAAAAAATGATTAAAAATAAAATTTATACTATTTACACATAAACTTGTTTCTTTATATCCTTTCATTCACCTTTTTTTTTTTTAATATGGTTGAGGTTGTTGCTCAGCTTTTCATCTTCTTTTTCACTTAGGATTAATATTTATCATCTACTCATACCATTACTTCCTCATAAATGTCAAATAATAATGCAATAATTTTCACTAATGTTATATATCATTTACTAAACCTCTTTATAATATTTTAATTATTATATTATACCTATATACGTAAATATTGCATACATATTTAAGAAATAATTAAGTAATTTCTTTTATTTTCTCCATATAAGACAGTGCTTCAATGAACATTTTTATTTTTAAGCCCTTGTCATATTTCCAAGTATTTTTTTCTGCAGATATATTTCTAGTTACAGGATCAAAGTCCTAATATTTTTTTTCCTTTGAGAAAGCTTCTTTTCTTTTTTTGGGGGGGGGAGTTAATGGTTTACAGTCTACAGTAAATACAGTAGTTGGTAAACTTGTAAAATTTCTCATTTTCTGCATAACACTCTACCCCCCCACCCCATAGGTCCTCCTCCACTATCATGCTCCAGGACCTGAACCCCTGCCCCTAGAGTCTTTTATGATAATTGTAACACTAGACATTTCCCATCATCTTTCCAGAAGACAATCCACTTTAGACAGATACTAGCCAGTATAGTTTATACGACTAGTAATGTTTTTCCTTGTTAAAGTCTTCCAACGTGTCCTCATTCATACCTAACAGCCTCAATTTCTTCCTAAACCCAGAGGGTCACATGTTTAATCTCCTGTCCAGCCCTGCTCCAAGTTCACAAGTTCATTGTCCTTTCCATGTTGACGCAAATTGGTCATGTCCTATCTATTCCTCTTACATCAGTCCCATTTCATGCAGCAACTTTGTAATCCTGATAGTTTGGAGGTGGCTTTGACATCTTCTGCTCTCTCATAGACCTCACCTATTTTACCACCAAAAAGCCTACTTCTTGTGCCAATGCACATCATGTCTCTTGGACTACTGCTTCTGAGATCAGGAGTGTTCTGGGCAGTCTGGCCATAGAGAGCAGTTCTTGGACTATTATAGTAGTTACTTCACTGGTCTGCTAATATCACATAGTCCTTTATATCTGCTCTTCATGTGACATCCTCAAGATCTTCTGTTGTCAGAAGAAACAGGCATTTCTTATCTGCGAACTAGGCATTTCTTATCCCTCATGTAGCACATCCAGAGACTATGTGCTTTAAGAAAGGAACTCACTGTCTGTGGTGGCCTACAGAACCCTATGTGCTCTGCTGCCATTACACTCCAGCTTCATCTTCTTCTTCTTTAAAAAAATTTTATCTATAAAAAGGAAACACTGGAAAAAACATAGGATAAGAGGGGTACAACTCCACACAATTCCTACCACCAAAACTTTGTATCCCATCCCCTCCCCTGATAGCTTTCCTATTCTTTATTCCTCTGGGAGTATGGACCCAGGGTCATTATGGGGTGCAGAAGGTGGAAGGTCTGACTTCTATAATGGCTTCCCCGTTGAACATGGGTGTTGACAGGTTGATCCATACTCCCAGCCTGTCTCTCTCGTTCCCTAGGGGGTTGGGTTCTAAGGAAGCGGGGCTCCAGGACACATTAGTGGGGTTGTTTGTCCAGGGAAGTCCGGTTGGCATCATGTTAGCATTTGGAACCTGGTGGCTGACAAAAAGAATTGATATATAGAGCCAAACAAATTGTTGTTGACTAATCATAAACCTGAAGGCTGGAAAAGTTCCTATGAAGAGTCGGGGGGTGGGTCCTCCATTTTGTAGATAGTTATTAGTCCTATTTTAGTTATATTCCAAAAAATCTATGACTATATTAATTTTTTTTCCTGAGCCTGATATCTGATATGCAGGTCATGCACATATTCTTCCTTGCTCTTCCGACTCAATCACACTGGTCTTCTTTGAATTCTCAAATGTATTATGCTTTCTCCAGAGATGTTTGGGATTTACTGCTCTATCTGCCTACAGTTTCCTTCACTGAAAGAGAAATAATATTATTAACTCTGCATAGTTGGTAGTGTGGGTGTATTATAGTTGAAGAAATTGTAGTTCAGAGAGATTAGGTGACATTGCCAATTATATAGCTGACAAATAAAATGACCTGTGCCTATTACAATCCTTGATATATGATCTCCATAGACTAAATATTGAGGGAATGTATGCATAAATGATGGAATAAACTTAGGCTGTGCCTATATTTGCAACCACCTTTTCTGCTTTCACCACATACTTGATTTTCTACAGAAAAACACAAGAAATGAAAGCTTGAAAAGAGAAAGAATGGAGGGAGTCGGGCAGTAGTGCAGCAGGTTAAGCGCAGGTGGCCCAAAGCACAAGGACCGGCGTCAGAATCCTGGTTTGAGTGCCCAGCTCCCCACCTGCTGGGGAGTCGCTTCACAGGTGGTGAAGCAGGTCTGCAGGTGTCTATCTTTCTCTCCCCATTTTTGTCTTCCCTTCCTCTCTCTATTTCTCTCTGTCCTATCCAACAACAATGACATCAATAGCAACAACAACAATAACTACAACATTAAAACAACAAGGGCAACAAAAGGTAATAAATAAATATTTTTTAAAAAGATAAGGAACAGAAAAAACTTTTCATTAAAGCAGAGACATACTTAAAGGAAATGTATTCTCCAAGCTTATCGCTGGAGAATAGGAAAGACAGTCTGTATCTTTGCTAACGAGCAGAAGAAATAATAGATTATCTTGAGGCAGTCAAAAATTCATCAGTTTTTAATTATCTAATATTCTCTTCTCTACCTTTAAGCTACCGCTGGGGTTCCCATCTGAGGAATTCCCTTTGCCCAGTGTGGGTTCCTTTAAGATGTGAAGGTATGGCGGAATCCAAAGCTGGACTAATGCCTTGGAAACTCTGGACCAGCTGGAAAGCTCGAAAAGCAGAAGGCACAGACTTTCCACATTTTCTAAGCAGATCTGAAGAATTCAGCTTTGGCCCACTCACACTGACCTTTCTCCAGAGTATTTTCTTTCAGGGGCTCTTCACATGGAAAATCTTCAAATTTTTTTCCACTCCAAGGATAACTAAATTCTTGAGAGGGAAAATAATTATCTGGTTGAAACATTAGGAGAGGGTCAAAGGTTTCTGGTGGCTTTAGCTGCTTCATTTTTACCCATTTCTGAAGCCCCATCTTAGGCTGTGTCTAGACAGCCGAGGGGAGTTGGATCCAGGTCTAAAATGTTGCACTGGGCTGATTTACTGGAAGTCTCATAAACTCTGTAGCAGGATAGATAACCCACAGCAATTTGTACTGATTGCTTTTTTTGTTTTGTTTTGTTTAGTCTGTTTCAGCTGCAATCATGCAGATAGGAGCTTCTGAATGATTCCTCTATGAAGTCAAGGTGAACTCTATGCTTTACGATTTGGAAAAAAAAAGTCACCTCAGCACTAAGAATGAGCATGAGAAATTTTGTCCATAGGTAAAGGTTTTTAAATGTTACTGCAAAGGAACAAGACTACATAATGTGCTCATGTATTGATTTTATATGTTGCCCTTGTTTTATTGTTGTAGTTATTGTTGTTGTTGTTAGCTAGGACAGAGAGAAAATGGAGAGAGGAGGGGAAGACAGAGAAGAAGAGAGAAAGATAGACACCTGTAGACCTGCTTCACTGCTTGTGAAGTGACTCCTCTGCAGGTGGGGAACCAGGGGCTCTAACCGGGATCCTTACACAGGTCCTAGCGCTTTGCACCACGTGCGCTTAACCCACTGCACCACCACCCGACTTCCATCCTTCTGCCATTTTTTTTCAAATGTTTATCATATAAAAAGTCAGAAGATAATACAGTATTCTTGTCTTCCTGAGAATTAACTCTAATTATTAAAGAATTTTTTTAAAAGAAAATGAAGGGTGGGGGTAGACAGCATAATGGTTATGCAAAGAGACTCTCGTGCCTGAGACTCTGAAGTCCCAGGTTCAATCCCCACACCACAATAAGAGCTGTGCAGTGATCTGGTGCTTCTCTCTGTGTCTTTCTCTCTCTGCATCTCTCTCAAAAATAAAATAAAGGAAAAGAAAAGAAAATGAGATGCCATAAAGTGATCACAAAACTCTAGATGCAGTATTATCAAGAGAAATTTGGTATGATTTTTATCTATTTTTTTACAATTATATTTGCTGTTTAATTTCACTTTCCCACAAAAGTTTACTGATATAAATAAAATGTAGTAGAATATAATAAATATCATGAATATCTGTTAAAATCAAGATCATGCCTCTCACTCCTCCCCCAGGATTATTGCTGGGGCTTGGTGCTGGCACTATGAATCCACTGCTCCTAGTGGCCTTTTTCTTCTTCTTCTTCTTCTTCTTCTTCTTCTTCTTCTTCTTCTTCTTCTTCTTCTTCTTCTTCTTCTTCTTCTTCTTCTTCTTCTTCTTCTTCTTCTTCTTCTTCTTCTCCTTCTCCATCTTCTCCTTCTCCTTCTCCTTCTCCATCTTCTCCTCCTCCTCCTCCTCCTTCTCCTTCTTTTTCTCCTTCTCCTCCTCCTCCTCCTCCTTCTTCTTCTTCTTCTTTCTTCTTCTTCTCCTTCTCCATCTTCTCCTTATCCTTCTCCATCTTCTTCTCCTCCTCCTCTTCCTCCTCCTCCTTCTCCTTCTTCTCCTTCTTTTTCTCCTTCTTCTTCTTCTTCTTCTTCTTTTTTAATTGGATAGGGCAGAGAGAAATTGAGAGGGGAAGGGAGATAGAGAGGGAGAGAAAGACAGACATCTGCAGACCTGCTGCATGGCTTCTGAATCATCCCTCCTGCAGGTGGAGAGCAGGGGGCTTGAGCCGGGTCCTTGCATAGGTCTGCAGGTGTCTTGCACCTAGTACTATGTGCTTAACCAGGTGTGCCACTGCCTGGCCCCTGATCATGCCATTTTTAATTCTGGGTAACACTGGGTATGGCAGCCTCTTTGAATTTCAGGTTAGTCATATATACAATGGGAACAATAACATCATCTACCTCTGCCTTACTATGAGGATAAAAATTAACCTTGGCCCACTTTACAGTTTGCTCAAATACTCTGAATCTTGATTCTATCAAACAATACATTCACAATTCCTCCTGTTTTTTCTTTCTCTGTGTAGTTATAGTGATACAATCTTTTAGTCACTAGAGTCAATGGTAATAATATTACAGACCTAAGACAAACCTTAAAAGGTACCCATACATGAGACCTTTCCTTTCATAGTATTCTCTAATTCCATCCCAGGTGGTTCATTTTCTAACAAAGTCCCAAAACCTAGATATACACCAGTTTCTGTGAGAGAGAGCATATGTTCACACATATCCATAAACTACTGCAAAATATATACCTGAAAGCAGAAGTACACTAGAGTTTGCAGTGAGTACCCCCCTAACACTTCCTCTCCACTATTCCAAGCTTTGGGTCCATGATTTATTAACAATTTGTTTGGCTTTGTATGTTAACTCTCTTTTCAGTCACCAGGTTCCAGATGCCATCAGGATGCCGGCCAGGCTTCCCTGGACTGAAGACCCCACCAATATGTCCTGGAGCTCTGCTTCCCCAGAGACCCACCCTACTAGGGAAAGAAAGAGGCAGACTGGGAGTATGGACCGACCAGTCAATGCCCATGTTCAGCAGGGAAGCAATTACAGAAGCCAGACCTTCCACCTTCTGCAACCCACAATGACCCTGGGTCCATGATCCCAGAGGGATAGAGAGTGGGAAAGCTATCGGGGGAGGGGGTGGGATATGGAGATTGGGTGGTGGGAATTGTGTGGAGTTGTACCCCTCTTACCCTATGGATTTGTTAATTTATCCTTTCTTAAATAAAAAAAAAAAAAAGGTTCCCATACAGCAGTGCATGCCTCATTAACTGGCACTCATAAGAATTAAGACTTAACCATATACCTACCATACATGTACTACCAAGTTATGTCTATTCTTTCTCATGTACATTTCAAAATCTATATCAAAGTCTTACGTATATCATATCTACCCAACTCTATTTTTAAAAAATGGAGTTGATTTGGTTCCACTCACTTTTCAAGACTCAAAGTAAGGTCCTGTTGACCTCTGATTTCATTCCTAACTGACTATAAATATTAATTTTACAATTCAATATCCATTTTAATATGTCATTACTATTTTATTGATATACTTCATAGGCCACTTTTTATGAACCAAACAATAAAACAGCTGTCTGTAATGCTTAATAAAAAGGTAAGAAAATAATTAAAATGAGAAATGACACAGTGTTGTTTTCGACGGGTTATGTTGTTTTCACCGGCCTGGCTTCACGGGCGGGTAACAGACGACCAGGGACTCATAGTTGAGCTGTAGGCAGTATCTCTTTATTCATGCAGGACGCAGCACAGTCTAAGACAAGCTAAGCTAAACTCAAGGTAAAGTACTCTAAAACTCACAATGCTGTCTTTATATATACTTCCCAAGTAGGGTGGAAACTGGATGTGACATAGAGAGGGTGGAGAGAAAAGTGACTGGTGAAAATCAGGGTGTGACAAAGAAGGGATCAGGGTGTGACAAGGAGGGGGGGTGGAGCAGGCAAGAATCCTATCACTGAACCACAAATGCCCTGGAGGGAGGTGCTTGTTAACAGCGGTTATGTAAATAGAATGAAGTGGTTATGTAAATAGAATAGTGTTGGGCAGGGGGGATTTAAACCAAATGAAACAGAAGGAGTCTCATGCATACCAACAACACAGAGAGGGCTGGCAATGTAATTTGCCTGAATAATGAGCCTGTTGTGCCATGCTCACAACTCTGCTTAGAGCTTAGTCCACATGGCACTGGAGGAAGCTTCAGTGCTATGGTGTCTTTCCCTCTCTCTGTCTTTCACTTTCTACTTGAAAGTCAGCCTGGAGCAGTGAAGCCCTGATGAAAGCCCCCCGCCCCCACAAAAAAAAAATCCAGAAATAAGATATATTATTTATAGAGAGATGATCGAGTTATTTTAAGAGAAGCTAGGTACATTTCTAAAGTAGTAAATTTATAAGTATTATTTGATTCAATTTCTAAGAAAATGTGAAATCAGAGTCATCAAATCTCAACTAATCAATACCCATAGGATATATATTGGGAAAAAAATCAAGCTTCTCCTTCCAAATAGTTCTAATCTCGAAGAATTTAATAGATCTTTCCAACTTCAGAAAAGAAGCTTCTTTCATGCAGAACCCCTCAGAAAAAAATAACAGGTTAATAGACACTGTACATTTCCAAAAAATTAATATACTATGCAGTATTCCTTAAGTTTAATCGACCGTAGAATCTTTTTACTTTTTCTTGAACTATTTACCATATAGTATCTTAAGAAGCAAACTCTGGAATATGTCACTATAGACAAATTTTACCTAAGAATAACACTGTACGGCTCTAAAAATTATATTGGAAAATTGGAGTGTACTTGCAATTTCAAAATATCAATTTAGTCTCAGGTAGTCTCTTCCCAGCAAGTCCCTCTGTGTTAGTAAGTAGTACCTCCTTCCATCCAGGTGCCTGTACTGGGGACCTAAATGCTATTCTTAATGCTTCTTCTTATAGTATGGTATACTGTCAGTCAGGGAAAAAAGTGAACTCTGCTGCAGTGAGATGTTAATCACTAGGTGTCATTTCTGGTGAATCTTTCTCCACATCTCATTTCCAATCAGTGAGGTCTATCAGAAAGCCCCCTTTATTCCATCTCTTCTGTCTTCATTCCAGTCTAGGGCACCATCATCTAAAATAAATAATGGCTACAAAACCCTCCAAAAGCACCTCTCCTGCTCTCCATCCTTCAGTCAAAGGGGACACCTTCAGGGCTCCCTTGGCACTAGAATAAAGATCAACAACCTCATTGTGGCCTACAGAGCTGTAAAGGACTGGCCCTAATTGTTGCTTAACAGAAGGCAACTCTCAGTAGGAGGAACATCTCAGACCCCACGGTGTATTCCACTCTGCCTAGGGCAATCTTTCCTTCTCTCTTCACTTAGTCTAAGCAATGCATCTAGAGTCAGTCTTAAACCTCCCCCAAACAGGTAGATTCTGCTACTACAAATTCTCCCAATGGTGATCATGAACAGATGTAGTGAAGAAATTCTTGTTTGCTTTCAGGTGCCCTCACTATACCATAAATTCCCCAAGAGCAGAAAACACATTTCTCTGGTTCTTCAGACAGCACCACTGCTTAGTAAGTAAATGTGAATGGATATATAAAAGACTGATGTGAACATCCATCACTGACTCAATCTGTACCTGCATTGCTTTAGAACATTTTGCCTTCTCTTTCAATAGTATCCTCAAAGATAATATATCCTCAATGATATTGATAAAATATCCTCAATGATATTGAAGGTTGAGCCTGTGGACTCAATGTATGATGATGCATTGACAAAGCTCAAGTTTCTTTCACCTAGGTTGATCTGATATTCAACTTATGGCATTTCCTTTTCTTGACACAGTAAAGAAAATATAAATAAAATCAATAATTGAGTACAGGACTATTTTAAGTGAAAAAATTATAGAGCATTGCAAAACACATTTACTGTAAATGCAGCCAGAGAACCAGCTAAGTCACACAGTTCTGCCTGTCTCTAGCTGCCAATGACCTTGGTGCCAGGTCCTTGTCAGCATTAGTTATAATCACAGTGAGGAGACTTAAAGTATGAACCTGGGTGATAACAGGAAGCTCTTACTCATGATGCAGGAGATTATAGAGGATAGATAACAATCTCTATAAAGAAAATTCTCAGAAGGTAGAATACTTAAAATCAAAATGTTCTCCTCAATGTTAGCGTAAGAATGCATACTCCGGCACAGAAATGAACAAGGTATCTAAGTAAAAGGGGGAAAGTTAGAAATCATTCCTTAGTAGGAACTCTGACATCTTGAAGGGACTTTGACTCCTGGCTCCTTTCTTTTCTTTTTTAAATTTTTTTATATTTATTTATTTTCCCTTTTGTTGCCCTTGTTATTTTTTGTTGTTGTAGTTATTATTGTTGTTACTGATGTCGTCATTGTTGGATAGGACAGAGAGAAATTGAGAGAGGAGGGGAAGACAGAGAGGAAGAGAGAAAGATAGACACCTGCAGACCTGCTTCACCACCTATGAAGTGACTTCCCTGCAGGTGGGGAGCTGGGGGCTCGAACTGGGATCCTTATACCCATCCTTGTGCTTTGCGCCACCAGTGCTTAACCCACTGTACTACCTCCCAACTCCCTTCTGGCTCCTTTCTTTACCCAGCCTTTACAGTTTCCTCTCTGAGAGAATGGGATGAGTGGATGATTGGATTGGTGTGTTAGAAAACAGAAGTTGAGCAATGTTGGGACACATGCATTTTTCTCCTATTCCAAGATGCTTTGGTGCTTCTGCCCTGTGGGGGATGGAGGCTTGTGGTCTCTGAGGGCTGAAGGACTGGCAAGACATGTGGCCATGGGGCTAGATTCCTTTGTTCAGGCCTTATCTGTTTGTCTTCTGTGCTTCTAAAAACAGTAGCAACAACTTCTAACTAGAGAGGGGAGGGAAAAGGGTATGATTTATTGACACCCTAAAACTCCAACAGTGAGAGAGCTTTGAAGAAAGAGTCAGGATTTGGCTTCAGATGGGTTAAACAAGAAGTGTGAGAGAGGGCCTTCTGAGTGAAAATGCCCAGCAGGCAATCGTAGAGGTGGGCCTGGTGTTTCAGGATAATAAATAACAACCATCTTCCATGTGGTTGTGGTGCTGGGTGCCATGTGAATTTGTTTATTTCATTTTAATACAGTGACTTGCTCAGCTAAGGATTTTCTCAGAGGAGCACAAGCCAAACAGCCACAGGTCATGTGTTTAACCAAGAGCAGGCAAATGAGCCAATAGGACAATATCATCACAAAAAGTAGTTGTTGCAATCTGGACTTATTTTGCCCAATGTCACAAAAGGCGTTAGAAAGAAACAAAAGACAACTGGTGAACAAAGCGAGGAGAGAACCTTCATTATTTTCAATCTGTCTCACTTATTAGGTCAGAAGAGCTTGTGGCCATAATCTGCTGGTGCCCAACATTTCTAAGATCCGAGTAACACAGAGACCCCAGGTCCCTCTATGCCAGCCTTCCTCACATGATGGGAAAATAGCTCTAGGTTGGCACAAGCCTGGCCTTTCCTATCAGTATTTGTCACATTTGAGAATAACTCTGCATGGAATATTTCCTTAGAGTTAATGACTCTTATCATTATGCTATATATAGAAAGTAACAATTCATTTTATTAAGCTCTAAAGAACAAGCCATAGGAGAAATATGTATCAGCACAGAATTGGTAACAATTAAGACCAGAAGGAATGGTACTGACCAAGAGGACAAAAAAATAACAGAACATGGAGTTCAGGTTCTCTGAATAACATTCAGGAGAATTCAAGACTGTGGCTAGGGAAGAGGATAGCTGTGGGAATCTACCAATATGAAGGCACTGAAAAAGGCTAGAGGAGGACAAGATTTACAACATGTGAAGGGACAGGCAGGGTCATGTTACTGATCAACCAGTATCACTCTACAAGGGCTTCCCTCACAAGCCTGTTAGCCTTTCATATAATTTTAAAACTGTTTCCTAGTGAGGAAACAATTACCTAAAATAGACTTCCTAGCCTCTTTCCCCAAGGTCCCTATTCTCATTTGCTCTATTCCTACTTTTTGGTTTCTGTTTATTAAACATTTTGTCTTGCTACTCCAATTCCATCCTCACCTCCCTGGATAGATGACCTCGCCAACATGTCCCAAAACCTCACTTCTCCAGAGCCCTACACTACTAGGGAAAGATAGGGTATGGCTCAATGTGCCAACGTCTATGTCCAACAGAGAAACAATTACAGAAGCCAGAACTCCCACCTTCTGCATCCCCAAAAGAATTTTGGTTCAAACCTCCAGAGAGAAGGGAAGACAGGGAAAGATGCCCAGAGGGCTCTGGACTATAAGGACCCAAAGTGTTTATCACCGGGAATCTTGGTTTTATACTATTACTGAAAGGAAGGTACATCCAGAAAACACCAGAGGAAGTCAGTTACTGTTTCTCTTACCTGAGAGAGAAGAGGGAAAAAGGAAGGATGCTTGGAAGTAATAATTAGGTATAGGTGTGACTTAGGAAGAAAATGAAGACAGGATCACAGAAAAAAATAGGCAACATAGACATAATTATAGATACAGATATAGATATATAGATATAAAATCCACCTGTATTTGTGACTTTGGGAGAACTACTGCAATTTCCAATGGAGGGGATAGGGACACAGAACTCTAATGGGAACAGTGTGGAATTATTCCCCTATTATCTTATAATCTTGTAAATCAATATTAAGTCACTAATAAAAATAATAAATAATGTCTCCTACTGGTATTACTAAAACACTGGTTTTAGTAATGTCAAGTTCTACCCAGATTGGCTTCTTGACCTCATTTTGTCATGTTTTGTATACATCTGTATCAGATGGGAAAGCAGGTCTTGTGTGTTCTGCTATCTTGTAGCTAAGGTCAGGAGATGCCATCTTGGGTGTCTCAGGGGGCTGGGCTGCTTTGTATCTAAAGTCACCCAATGTGGGCTTGGAGTCCCAGCCTCAACCAAGTCATCAGCTTCTACTCCGTCCTGGCTCCCCAGAAGTCAGTGGTGATCAAATTGGGTTGAAAGGTGTGCAAATGTAAGCACTACATAACTTAGGACCCCAAATCCAATCACATGTACCATCCCCATTCAATATCCAGTCTATCAAAACTTGATCTGTAGGGAGTGTGATTCTTCAATGATTTGTCTGGGAGAAGCCACTTTAGGTGGAATCAAACACTTCAGTGGAAGCTGTGTCTTGTGTAGAAGGGTAATACTTAAGCAAACAGGTGAGGTGGAGGATATGGATAGTTATATGGCCAGGGTCCCAGGGCAGGATTCTTATTTTATTTTATTGGGGAGTTAATGCTTTACAGTATAGTCTTGAACATCTAGGTACAGCCTTTCATCTCCCCTTGATTGGTGTCTAGGAAATCAATGTCCCTTCATCCTGTTCTTTTTCTTTTTTTCCCCAGAGTCTGTTGCTTTAGTGCAATACACCACACTCAGTCTAATTTTCACATTTTGTCCTCCCTCACTATCTTTTAATATTAAGTTCCATCTATAAATGAAATCATTTAGTACTGGTCTTTCTCTTTCTGGTTTATCTCACTTGACATGATACCTTCAAGTTCTGACCATGAATATTACAAAGGAGATGACCTCATCATTTCAAATAGCTACATAGTACTCCATTGTGCATATATACCAGAACTTTCTTAGCCATTCATCTGTTGTTGGGTATCTGAGTGACTTCCAGGTTTGGGCTATTACGAACTGTGCTGCTATGAACACTGGTGTTCAAAAGTCTTTTTGGATAGGCATTTTTTGTTTACCTGGGTAAACCCCTGGGAGAAGGATTGTTGGGTCATAAGGTAGTTCCATTTGTAAAGTTCTGATCAATTTCCAGACTGTTTTCCATATGGCTTGAGCCAATTTACATTCCCACTAGCAATGTAGGAGAAGCCATTTTGATTATAGTGGCTCTGTAGTGGGTTTTGAGGTCAGAAAGCATAATATTCTTTTTACTCAGGATTTCTTAGGCTATCCTTGGTATTTTCTGTCTCCAGACAAACTTTTATATCTTTTTTTCTACTCTCTTGAAGAAATTTTATGGAACTTTGATAGGGATTTTATTATATCTGCATATGGCTCTGGGTGGAATAGTAATTTTTGCAATGTTTATTATTTCAATTCACAAGCATGGGATGTCTTTCCATTTCTTTGTATCTTTTTCTAATTTCCTTGAGAAGTATCTCATAGTTTTCAGTATAAAGGCCTTTATTTCCTTCGTTAGGTTTATCCCTAGATATTTATTTCATTGTGCTGCTATGGTGAACGGAATCAATTTATGGATTTCTTTTTTTTTTTTTTTTTTGCCTCCAGGGTTATGGGGGAAGCTCAGTGCCTGCACCATGAATCCACTGCTCCTGGAGGCCATTGTTCCCCCCTTTTGTTGCCCTTGTTGCAACCTTGCTGTGGTCATTGTTGTTGATGATGTCGTCCATTGCTGGATAGGACAGAGAGAAATCAAGAGAGGAGGGGAAGACAGAGAGGAGGAGAGAAAGACACCTGCAGACCTGCTTCACCACCTGTGAAGCAAATCCCCTGCAGGTGGGGAGCCGGGGGCTCAAATCAGGATCCTTATGCGGGTCCTCGAGCTTTGTGCCACCTGCTCTTAACCCACTGCACTACCTCCCGACCCCCAATTTCTGGATTTCTTCTTTTTGTTTGGTGTTTGCATAGAGGGGTGCCACTGATTTTTTTTTTTTTTTGTATATTGATTTTGTAGCCTGTCACATTACTATATTGCTTGATAATTTCCAGGAGTTTCCTACTGGACTCTTGGATTTTCTATGTATAATATCATCTGCAAATAGTGACAGTATGAATTTTCTTCCAACCTGTATCCCTTTAATCGCTTTCTCTTGTCTGATTGCCATGGCTAGGACTTCTAAGACTGTTGAATAGTAATGGAGATAGTTGACAACCATGTCTTATACCTGACCATAGAGGGAAAGCTTTCAGTTTCTCTCCATTGAGTATGATGTTGGCTGTTGGATTGCTGTATATAGATTCTAGTAGTTTGAGGAATTTTTCATCTATCCCTATTCTTTTTAATGTTTTGATAATGAAGGGATATTTAGGTCTTGTTGAAGGTTTTTTTTCCTGCATCTATTGAGATAATCATGTGGTTTTTTTGATTTCCTTTTGTTGATGTGATGAATAGCATTTATTGACTTATGTATATTGAACCAGCCTTGCATCCTTGGGATAAATTACACTTGGTTGTGCTGTATAGCTTTTTTTTTTTTTTTTTTATGTACTGCTGTAATCAGGTTGCTGGGATTTTAAGATCTCAGCACCATACAATGATACTGGTATGTAGTTTTCTTTTGTGATTATATCTCTGCCTACTTTTTGGTATCAGGGTGATGTTGGCTTCATAGAAAATGGAAGAAAGTATTCCTGTGTCTGTGATATTCTGGAAGACCTTATAAAGTAGAGGTGTTAGCTCTTCCTTGAAGGTTATGTAGAATTCATTTGTGAAAACTGTCCAGGCCTGGACTTTTGTTGTTGGGAAGGCTTTTGATGACTGCTTCAATTTCCTTGGTTGTAACTGATCTACTAATGTTTTCTAGGTTCCTGGCTCGGTATTGGGAAGTTCTATGTTTCAAAGAACTTACCCACTTCTCCCAGGTTTTCTGGTTCGTTGGCATATAGTTGTTAATAAAAACCCTGTGTGGTGTTTTGGGTTCATGTGGTGTCTGTTGTGATCATTTGTTATTCGATTAAAAAATTTCTTTTGTTCATTTATTCTTGCATAGAATCAGAGAGAAATTGAGAGGGGAGGGGGAGATAAAGGGCAAGAGACAGAGAGACAACTGCAGCCCTGTTTCAACACTCATGTAGCTTCCCCCCTGCAGGTGGGGACCAGGGACTTGAACCTGGATCCTTGTGCACAGTAATGTGTGTGCTTAACCAGATGTGCCACCACCTGGCCCCTGTTATTCAATTAATAAGAGTCCTCTCCAAATTTTTTCTGTTGTCTGGCTAAGGGCTTATTAATTTTGTTAACCATTTCAATGAAGGTCCTTTCAGGCCTAAGTTACACCGTTGCCTTCGTCACCTTGCATTTTCCACCACACAACAAACTTTTCTCCCATCCTTCTAGTCTCTACTCAATCCTTACTTGCTTGCTGACTCCTTGCCAGGTATCATTGACTGCACAGGTTTTTCTCTCCTATGCTCCCAAAATATCTTTCTTACACATCCTTTTCAGTTGAACTGTAAATAACTGCTATGGAATGAATTATTCTAAGTTAGCAAAAGTAAAAATGGTGTTAGAGCTGATTTACATAAAACAATGGGTGAAATATCCTCAAAGGACTTTAAAATGGTGGAGATTTTGAGAAACATAAACAACCTCAAAGTTTCCATTGAGGAAAACTTCCAGACCAGGCATTTTCTGAACAGAACATAGACTGATGGAGTGATTATGAAGTAGTCACACAAAATCTCATTCAGTGTAATGGGATTCATTGATTTACTGACTAAGCAAACATGTGATGAGAAACTATGAGCTATGAGGTATTATGTTGGGCTCTGAGGGACACATGGAGATTAAGGCACACCAAACTCCTATCCACATGAAACTTTTGTATCCTGGCACTACATACTAATAGCGATGGAAAGATAGAAAGAATGCTTACACACCAGCAAACATTTAATTTAGACTTCACTGTCAAGGTACCAAGTAAAACCCAATCCCAGTATCCCAAAAACATGTTCCTGAAAATAATGCAAAAAGAACAGACATTTGTTTTATTCCAGTAAATTTCATCATTTTTAAGCAATTATTCAAAAAGCTGAGAATAATTCATAACCCAGATAAAGGAAATATTCACAAAGCTCCTAGTGGTTTTTAAAAATTGCTATTTAAAAATGTATACTACAAAGGAGCTTTTGACCAGACAGCTGTTTCAAAGAACAATGATTTTATGTTTTAAGACTAACTTTAAAATTGAGATGTTTTTGCCTTCCAGGAAAACTCAGCAGCTGTGGAGATTATTTCACTTCTCTTTCTTTTTCACATTTTTCTGGATTTAATTTTAAAGGGAAAAAAAGATATAAAAGAGAAAATTGTATGCAACACAGAACAAAACCTATTGCAAAACAAGCAATTACACATTTTTAACCACAAGGAAAACACAAAAGAAACCCTAAATCTCTTTTTAGCTGAGGAAGGAGACAGAAAAGCCCTTTCCTGGTGAAATTTGCCTCTTTCCTTACTAAAATTAGAAAATGACCCTGGTAAATCTCAAGTAAAAAACCAAAGTTGACTTGGTGGTCTATAAAAATTAGAAAAGGAACTAAAAAGTCTTTTGGAAGTAGCAGAGGGAGACTCAGTCACTCACTAAGCTGAGGACTGAGGCCTGAGAAGTGCCCCATAAGTTATCCTTGAGTCTGCTGTGAGGACTGTACCTTTCTTCTCCTTCAAGCTGAGGGATACATGTGAGTTTCCACTGGGGCTCTTATTACCAGACAAGGACTGTATCTGTAAGTACAGAACCTGAGAACATCTTTGAAGGAAGTTTCCCATCTCTAAGGACTAACAACAACAACAACAACAAAAGCTTCCTGGTAGAATCAGAGTTAACTTTTAAATATTGTCAGCAAAACAGCTGAGCTAGTAGAGTACATGACTTGCATGTCCAAGACCCCCAGTTCAATCCCCAGTGCTGCATGTACCGAAGAAGTGCTGGCTTCTCTCCCTCTCCCTCTCCCTCTTTTTCACTCTCACTCTTTCTCTCATGTGAAACTCTAGCTCATACAAAAGAAATATAAGAAATCAAAAAAAAAAAAAAGAAGGGGGGAGAGTAAGTGAACAGCTATATACTATACAGAATATCCTTACTTCCAATCAAACTCTCACTAACCAACTTTGTTTCTGGAAGTGTCAATCATGTGAATCCTCATAGTTTTAGTTTCTACAAGTAACAAGAAGTAATAAAGAGAGCAGAGTCATGAGAATCAGAAAAATTCAAACTATAGAACTTGTTAATTATGTGTTGGTTTTGTGACTTTAGGCCAGATTACTCAGGTTCTTTGAGTCTCAATTTCCTCAATTGGTAAATGAGGGTAGGATAGCCTAAAAGGATTTTTTTAAAGAAAGGACTTAAAATAATGTATGCAGCCCTATATTACATCAAATCGATGAGATTTACAGTCAACAATATTATACACCTTTCCCATATTTGGGAGCTACTTTCTTCCCTGATCCAATTTTCTTGTCCTTTTTCCAGCCATGACATCATCTCCCCAGACAATAATTGATAATTGGGATCTACCTGCATATCAGATGTCAGGCTCAAAAAAAAAAAAAAAAAAAAAGAATTAGTATAATCATGGGCCCTTTGGACTATAACTAAAATAGGCATACCATTTATAAAATAGAGACCTTCCCCCACCCCAACTCTTCATCTGAACCATTCCAGCCTTTAGGTTCATGATTAGTCAACAATTTGTTGGGCTCTATATGTTAACTCTTTTTTCAGCTGCCAGGTTATAGATGCTAACATGATGCCAACTGGACTTCCTTGGGCAGACGACCCCACCAATGTGTGCTGGAGCTCTGTCCCACTAGGGAAAGAGAGAGACAGGCTGGGAGTGGATCAACCTGTCAATGCCCATGTTCAGCGGGGAAGCAATTACAGAAGCCAGACCTTCCACCTTCTGCACCCCATAATGACCCTGGGTCCATACTCCCAGAGGGATAAAGAATAGGAAAGCTATCAGGGGAGGGGATGGGATATGGAGTTCTGGTAGTGGGAATTGTGTGGAGTTGTCCCCCTCATCCTATGTTTTGTTTTGTTTTTGTCAGTGTTTCCTTTTTATAAATAAAAATTAAAAAATAAAAAATAATAATGTATGCAAAGCATTTTGCATGGTGCCTGGTAGTAATTACTAATAATATGCAAATATCTCTGGGGAAAGTTATTAGCTCACAAAACAGTTCCCAAACAATGTAACTGACTGAGAGGAGCAGGCTTAAGAAGGAAGTCGACAGGAAAAACAATAAGAATGAGCAATGGACAAGATCTGTCATGAATTCCAGTTCCCCTACAGCTGCACCCTGAATTTGGTGTGAAAAAAAAATCAGGTAAGCAGTCACCAGAAGTGAGTATAACATGTTTTTATCTTGTTAACATGTTTTAGGTGTGGTTTTGCCTAGAGATAAGATTAAAAGCACCTAATAGTAAGGTCAAGGTTATTTTTTCTTCGTTTACTTATTTATTTATTTTGTGGAGCAGGGGCTTCCCACTTACATGATTTCATGGTCTGGGCTGCATTTCAGTAAGATACATGTTGAGAGAAAGACCACAGCACCAGACATTCCTCCACTCCCCACCATGCCATAGCACCTCTATGTGGTGCCAGGGCTCAAACCTAGGTCACATGCATGATAAGATATACACTCTATGACCCTGCAATTCCCCTCCTGGGGATATATCCTAAGGAACCCAACACATCCATCCAAAAAGATCTATGTACACATATGTTCTTGGCAGCACAATTTGTAATAGCCAAAACCTGGAAGCAACCCAGGTGTCCAACAACAGATGAGTGTCTGAGCAAGTTGTGGTATATATACACAATGGAATACTACTCAGCTGTAAAAAATGGTGACTTCACCGTTTTCAGCCGATCTTGGATGGACCTTGAAAAAATCATGTTGAGTGAAATAAGTCAGAAACAGAAGGATGAATACGGGATGATCTCACTCTCAGGCCGAAGTTGAAAAACAAGATTAGAAAAGAAAACACAAGTCAAACCTGAAATGGAATTGGAGTATTACACCAAAGTAAAAGACTCTGGGGTAGGTGGGTGGGTGGGGAGAATACAGGTCCATGAAAAATGATGAATGAAATAGTGGGGGTTGTATTGTTAAATGGGAATCTGGGGAATGTTAGGCATGTAAAAAAAAAAAAAAAAGAAGTAGAAACGCAAAGCAGAAATTGACTGAGTTTGGAGTACGGCACCAAAGTAAGAAAGCAGAAGTACACTAGAGTTTGCAGTGAGTACCTCCCTAACACTTCCTCTCCACTTTTGCAAGCTTTGGGTCCATGATTGCTCAACAATTTGTTTGGCTTTGTATGTTAACTCTCTTTTCAGTCACCAGGTTCCAGGTGTCATCAGGATGCCGGCCAGACTTCCCTGGACTGAAGACCCCACCAATGTGTCCTGGAGCTCAGCTTCCCCAGAGACACACCCTACTAGGGAAAGAGAGAGGCAGACTGGGAGTATGGATCGACCAGTCAACGCCCATGTTCAGCGGGGAAGCAATTACAGAAGCCAGACCTTCTACCTTCTGCAACCCATAATGACCCTGGGTCCATGCTCCCAGAGGGATAGAGAATGGGAAAGCTACTGGGGAGGGGGTGGGATATGGAGATTGGGCGGTGGGAATTGTGTGGAGTTGTACCCCTCCTACCCTATGGTTTTGTTAATTAATCCTTTCTTAAAAAAAAAAAAAAAAAGAATGATGAAAAATAAATAAATAAATAAAATAAAAAAATAAAAATAAAAAAGATATACACTCTACCTAGTGGGCTATCTCTTCAGTCCAGTGATGACATCTTTAAAAAACCAATAATTGAACATCAAGGTGGAGCTGGATGGTTGGAGGCAGAGGCAAGCTGTAAGAAGAGCTGGTACCAGGAGCTTCTGGTGAACCTGAACTCCATCACGCAGCCTCTAGCTTCCAGTCACCTCACACAGAAGCTCTACAAATGCATCAAGAAAGCTTTGAAACAGAAGCAGCTTCGGCGTGGGGTGAAGAAGGTTCCTAAATGTATAAACAAGGGCAAGAAAGGGATCACGGTTCTGGCAGGAAACTCAGTATACTCCAATGGCATTTGGCCATTGAAGTATACTGCCAGCTCCCAATTATGTGTGAAGACCAGATGTGCCCTCTGTCTACATCTCCTCTAAGATGGACCTGGGCATAATGGTAGGCTCTACACGCCCTACCTATGTGATAACGGTCAAGTTCCAAGAGGAATATCAAGAGGCCTATGATGAGAGCCTGGAGGAAGTGTAAGGCATGCCCTAACCCATTTGGACCTGGGCACCTGTTCTGGAAGCTGCTGGGCTGGTGGCAGGCCCACTGGCCACCCTCCCTGCTGCTCATGCTCACAGTCTTGCTCTGTCCATGAAGGTTTGTACCCTTCAGGCAGCTCCCACAGCTATTTTGTGGAGAGAAGGCAAGCCTCGAATTCATCAGTGCTGTTTCCTGTTGAACTTCAGTGGAGACAGTTCCAGCAGTGTGGCATGGGGGAAGTAAATGCTAAAAGTGAAAAAAAAAAAATCCAATATTTATTTTCACTGCAATAGCTATTGAAAAGTAATTTACAAGGGTGGGGATATGACATAATGGTTATGTAAAAAGACTTTCATGCCTGAGGCTCTCAAGTCCCAGGTTCAATCCCCCACACCACCATAAGCCAGAGCTGAGCAGTGCTCTGGTAAAAAAAAAAAAAAAAAAAAAGTAATTTACAGGGCTAGACAAAATGCATCACCATTTTGAACTTTAACTCAATTTGTAGAGGCAAAGAGTTGACCTGGAGAGCATGTCACCTCCAAACTCAGTGTATTGTGAGCATGCTTACCTAGGACTGTGGGAATGTTTGCAATAACCTACTTACAAGCCATTAGAAAGGGGGTGGTCCTGAAATGAGTGCAGCCTAGAATGTTCCTAGCTATGAACAGTTATTTATATACTTTTCATATACGGTATTTATATACTTTTCCCATGTTTGGGAGCTACTCTCTTCCCTGGCCCAGCTTTCTAGTCTTATTTCCAACTCTGACACCATCTTCCCAGCCAATATCTTTAGCTCACCTGCATGTTAGCTGTCAGGCTCAGGAAAAAATTAGTAAAGTTATGGGCCCCTTGGAATATACCTAAAATAGACTTCATAGATCCTTCCAACACAAAGACCCCAGTTCTCATCTACTATATTCTTATATGCTTCCTAGCCTTTTCCAAAATGGATACCCCAAATTTCATTTGCTCTATTCTTTTTAAAAAAATTTTTATTTACAAAAAGGAAACACTAACAAAAACCATAGGATGAGAGGGGTACAGCTTCGCACAATTCCTACCACCAGACCCTTCCGTATACCATCCCCTCCACTGATAGCTTTCCTATTCTTTAACCCTCTGGGAGTATGGACCCAAGATCATTGTGGGATGCAGAAGGTTGAAGGTCTGGTTTCTGTAATTGCTTCCCTGATGAACATGGGCATTGACAGGTTGATCCATACTCCCAGCCTGTCTCTTTCCCTATTGGGGAAGGGCTTTGTCCAGGGAAATCTGGTCATATCCTGCTAGCATCTGGAACCTGGTGGCTGAAAAGAGAGTTAATATACAAAGCCAAACAAATTGTTGAACAATCATGGGCCTAAAGGCTGGTATATTGCAGATGAAGTGTTGCAGGGGGGGGAGGGGTGTCGTATGCTTTACATTGACTTGTTCTAGCCCTCCCCCCGCCAAGAGAATTAGATCAGGCCTGCTAATTTCGAGGCCCGCTTGGCCCCGCCCCAAAGGAACCCCGGGAGAGGGTTCCTGAGTTCGAGAGTGCCAGAGTTTCAGAGGGCTCTCAAGTACGAGAGTTCCAGAGTGCCAGAGTGACAGAGTTCCTGAGTTCCTGAGTTCGAGAGTTTCAGAGTTCCAGAGTAAGAGAGAGTGCCAGAGAGACAGAGTTCCTGGGTTCCTGAGTTCCAGAGTAAGAGATGGTTCCTGAGTTCGAGAGTAAGGGAGAGTGCTTGCGCCGCCGCAAAGAGACAGCGGAGTTCTGTTTGGTGATTAGTTTGTCTTAGTTTATGAATCGTTGTTCCTGAATAAAGAAATACAGCTGCCCTGCCCAGCCGTTGTCTCCGTGTCTCTGTTACCCGCCCGCGAAGCCAACCCGGCCGGCAAGAGCCTCCAAATTTTAACAACAGAGGGGGGTCCTCCATTTTGTAGATCATTTGCTCTATTCTTACCTTTAGGTTCCTAACTATTAAACAATTTGTTCTGCTTTATATCTTAATGCTTTTCAGCCACTAAGTTGCAGCTGCTACTATGACACCAACATGAATTTTCCGTGCAGATGAAAATTCATGTTGGTGTCATAGTAGCATAATGATCCTGGGTCCATACTCCCAGGGGGATAAAGAACAGGAAAGCTCCCAATGGAGGGAATGGGATATGGAACTCTGGTGGTGGGAATTGTGTGGAATTGTACCCCTCTTATCCAGTGAACCCATTGATCATAATTAAGTCAATAAAAAAAAAAGAGGGAGTTGGGCGATAGTGCATCAGGTTAAGCGCACGTGGTGCAAAGTCCAAGGACCAGTCAGAATCCTGGTTCAAGCCCTCAGCTCCCCACCTGCAGGGGAGTCGCTTCACAGGCAGTGAAACAGGTCTGCAGGTGTCTCTGTCTCTCTTCCTCTCTCAATTTCTCTCTGTCTCTATCCAATAATAAATAAAGTTAAATTTTTTTTTTTTAAAAAAAAAAACCTTTAAAAAAAAGGAGAGGGGGTAGAAATGCAGCACTGTATGTAAAATTCAGATATTTTCCAGGTAACAGAAGAAAATCAGATTAAGCTGAAAATAACCAACAATGAATCAGTTTTAGCTATGTGCTATATTATTTACTTATTCCCATCCTACAAAAATTCACTCAAATGATAGCTTCTTTATTAAAACAGGGTTAGAGTTAACCTTGCATTTGATCTATCCAACAATACAACATCGCTTTGCGTTTTACAGGAAAAGCCCAAACCACTGTTTGAACCACAGCCACACATCCAAAATGGCAATGATATTGGCTTTGAGACTTCTACTTGTTGAGCCCACACTAGTGTAATGAGCTCCACTGTGCATTTAGCAACAGACCTACACCGCCTCCCCGGGGTAATGAATCTCTGCTAGGGAGTCAGCCACTTTAGTTCTTTATTCTTGATGGTCATTATCAGAGCAATACTTGAGGTTCTAGCCTGTTGCTAGACTATACCCACACAAGCACAGAAGTCAAGAAGAAGAAGTTGAAAGGCTCTGTCACAGTCAGACACTGCATGCTGTCCAGGCCATTACAGGAAAACCAACTGACCTTTCCTTAAAAGGGTTTAGGTCATGTTGCTGAGCTCAGAAAGTTAGTATGTTAAAGTTACATACTGGCTATACTACGGAAGCATGGCTTGGTCTACAACTGCATACAAGTTTAAGAAAGAAACAGTACTCTAGAAGAAAATGATTTACTTTGAGTTTCTTACTATTTTGATTCAAGGGAAAGGAAGTGGACAAATAGCCTCTGTAAGTACAGAATTTAGTGAAAATCGGTTGGATGTCAACTCAATACTTCTAGTCCTTTACTGCTTCTCAAATCTGTCAAAAAGAAGGGGAAAGTGTAAGGGTATGTTTCATCTCTTTACCCCCAGGATAACAGTGGAGTTCCCTTATTAAATCTGAGCCCCGAATCCTTCCCCTCTCAGGCACTCAGAGAGTAGGGGAGAAGTCTCTAGCACTGGGGAGAGGGCTACTCTATCCAGACACACTGCTGCTTCTGGGGAGAGAGAAATGTACACTGATGGATTATAGTACAATATTTTCAATATTTTATCTATTTGTACTGTTTTCGAATTTTGCAACTTTTCATAAAATGCAAAATGTATGTATATGTCTTTTACATTTAAGGATATCTCATTAGCTATACAAGATATTTAAAGTTTCTCAACCTTTAGTTGCTGAAAAACCGGACATGCCAGCTGTATCTCAATTATACCTCAATATAATTGGGAGGGGGGAAGCACTTGACATGTCAGAAAGTACTCTGAATCTAAGAAGGAAGGAATCTAATGTAAAGAAGCCAGATAAAGACACAAATATGAAACAAAAATGAGGATGAAAGCTCTCTCTTTCTTTTGGCTTTATAGGTGGTTATAATTTACTTTAACATATTACCCAACTAAACACTTTTGAATTACATTATAATGCCAGATAAATTACAGCATAACTTTGAGACCTAACTATTGAATATGGAAAGAAAGAACAGGCTCATATATTTTAAACACAGACACAGTGCATTCTACAGAGTAGAAGTGAAAAAGCCCTGGAAGCATCTTACAGAATAAGCCATTGTATTTCAAGTATGAGAAGACTGAGGAGTAGAGCTATTTATACTTGGCAGTATATAGTACATATCAACAGACATGTGTGACTGAAATAGTCAAAGTATAGAATAATGTTTTGAATATCAGGGTTTTTCTTGCAACAAATGTGTTAACATTTGCACTGACAATGCAAAAGACTTAGCATTAACCAAAACAATGTCATAACCTTTAAGGAAGAGGCACTTGGTTCTTTATCCCCATGCATTCATGGTTTTTAAAAAGCAGTTTCGAGGGGCTGGGTGGTAGCGTGCACTGGGTTAAGTGCACATAGTACAAAGCACAAAGACTCATGCAAGGATCCCGTGGTTCGAGATCCCAACTCCCCATCTGCAGGGGGTGTCACTTCACAAGCGGTGAAGCAGGTCTGCAGGTAACTTTCTCTCTCCCTTTTTTTTTCTTTTTTTTTTTTGTTCTTTTATTTGTAAAATAGAAAATTTTGACAAAACCATAGAATAAGAGGGGTGAAATTCCACACATTTCCCACCAACAGAGTTCCATATCCCATTCCTTTCATTAGAAGCTTTCCTATTACGCATGTACAAACTATTGTACTTACTGTTGAATGTAAAACATTAATTCCCCAATTAATAAAAAAATAAAACTAAAAAAAATTTTAAAAAGAAGCTTTCCTATTCTATATCTCTCTGGGAGCATGGACTCAGGGTCTTTATGGGGTGCAGAAGGTGGGAAGTCTGGTTTCTGTAATTGCTTCTCTGATGAACATGGGCATTGATAGGTTGACCCATACTCCCAGCCTGTCCCTATCTTTCCCTACTGGAGCAAGGCTCTGGAGAGGTGGGGTCCCAGGGTACACTGGTGAGGTCGTCTGTCCGGGTGAGTCAGGTTGACATCATGGTAGCATCTGCAATTTGGTGTTTGGGACATGTATTCCTTAGCTTCCTCCTTTATTGTGGGACTCAGTTCAGTAGTTCTTGTAAGGTGGGGTTGATTGTGGGAAATTCCTTTAGTTCTTGAATATTTGAGAAAAACCTTTATTTCTCCCTCATAGTTGAAGGATAATTTTGCAGGATACAATATTCATGGTTGGAATTCCCTCTCCTTTAGAACTCTGAATATGTCATTCCACTCTCTCCTTGCCACTAGAGTTTGTGCAGAGAAATCTGATGAAAAGTCTTATAGCTCTGCCTTTGTATGTAACTTCTTTCCTTTCCCTAGCAGCCAGCAAAATTTTTTCCTTGTTGTTGACTTTTGATAGTTTTACAGTAATATGCCTTGGCACTGGTCTTTTTGTATTCATAAATCTGGGTGATCGTTCTGCCTCTTGGATGAGAATTTTCAGATGGTTTCCTAAGTGAGGGAAGTTCTCAGCTAAAATTGCTCTGAAAATGGACTCTAGGTCTTTGGCCTTGTCCTCCTCTTCAGATATACATATCACTCTTTGTTTTTTAAGTGATCTTTTTTTAATGTATTCCCTTTTGTTGTCCTTGTTGTTTTATTATTGTAGTTATTACTGATGTCATGTTTGTTGGGTAGGACAGAGAGAAATAGAGAGAGGAAGGGAAGACAGAGAGGGGGAAGAGAAAGATAGACACCTGCAGACCTGCTTCACCACTTGTGAAGTGACCCCCCCTGCAGGTGGGGAGCCGGGGGCTCGAACCGGGATCCTTAGGCCTGTCCTTGTGCTTTGCGCCACCTGTGTTTCATTTCTTTCTGGCTGATATGGCATAGTTGGCTGTTCTGTTTCTCTACTTGCACATTTTTGTGCTGGCTATTGATGGCCAGCAGGTGGTGCTATTGTAATCTCTAGGTTTCTCTTATTTGTAAGATCTGTGGCATGGTCGGGGGGGGGGGTTGCTTTGGGCTGTCTTGTGGTCACAAATGCCCTGTTTTATGTTGTGTCCTTGCCTTGAATTTAGAAGGCTAAAGGCCCCCCTCCACCCCCCCCATCCCTGTCAAAGACAGAGGATTTAAGAACACGTCTCTTTTCTTCCGACACTAGGAACAATGTTACTTGCTTACTGTGCTTAAAGTGAAATTGCCAGAATGGCTTGGCTCAGTGCCCGCGCTGCCCAATACTCTGATTTGACTTTGCTGTTCTTCAACCCATGTCTGCACCCCTTTTAGCTCCAACCACACGCGAGCACCTACCTGAGGCTGCAGAACTTTCAGCTGTAGATTATGACTTCAGTTGGGTCTCTTATTGTATTTATCTGTTGTTTTGGGGAGGAGCGGTGATCTGGTCCCAGTTATTCCATGGCCCGCCTCCCCAAAGTCTCTCTCTCCCTTTCTATATCCCCTCCCCTCTCAATTTCTTTCTGTCCTATCCAATACAAAATGGGGGGAATGGCTGCCAGGAGCAGTGGATTCATAGTGCTGGCACTGAGCCCCAGCAATAAATAACCCTGGATTAATAAAATAAAACATTGATAATTATTATTAATATTTATAATAATTAATAATATTAATAAAAATAAAATAAATAAAAAGCGGTGTCTTCTAAGGACATCCTGATGAAGCAGTATAAATATTAATTTTATTAAAACTAGACCTTAAATACACATCTCACTATTTTCTGTCACAATGTGGGACATCCACACAAAACACATCTGCTGCATGCCGTGATGGTGTCCCAAGCCAAGCACTGATGCAACTGAATGGTGTGCTAAAATACCTCTTTGTCCCATCTGATTGACAGTAAATCTATGGTTATAAAAACTCAGGTGTTGGGCAGAAATTTTCTCCAAAATAAGCTTCTTGTTTAAAGGATGGTGATAGAAAGTATTTATGATCGTTGTGAATATTCAGCCTGAGCATTCTGAAAATTTCTTACCTCCCCACAGGAGCTTGACAACTGTCCCCTTTTCTAATGAGATGGGGGTCATAGGTGGTGTGTTAACAGCTGTGATTTTTAAATGCTTTACAGTGCAAACATGGAGAAGCTCTGTATAAAGAAGCTAACTAATATCTTTCAAATGACAAATGTATGCTGCTGCAAAATCCCTCATAAATGAAAGATCCATTTAGAGAAAACAACAAATCAGTGGCTTATTTCAGCAAAATAGAAAAAGCTCACTGATAATACTGGAGATTCTACGTTGCAATTAACCTGTAAGAAATTATCACTTGCTGAGTTTTGGTGAGGTATCAAAGAGGAAAATATGCAATTATCCAAAAAGACTATTAGAATAATTTATCCTTTTTCAGCTATATGTCTGTGTGAGGCCAAATACTTGGCCAGTATACTCTTCATATACTTAAAACACAGCAACATATGGCAACAGACTGAGAACAGAAACAGAAATGAGAACCCAGCTGTCTTCCATTAAGTCACACATTAAAGAGATTTGCAATTTTTTTAAATCACTCTGCTTATTGATACTGCAACATATATAATTCAGCATATATAAAAGCATACTGTTTGTCTTAATAGTAAATATGTTTTATTAATGTTTTAAAATTATTTAACAAATGAATATACTTTTAATTTCTAAATTGTAGTTTCTAGCAATAGATATAGTGACTGTTGAGCTGATAAATGTTTTTACTAGCTTTCGGAGGGTGGGGGAAGGAGGCTGTGGTTGGTACTATCTGTCAGTTTCCATAGTATAAATGCTCTCCCTGAAGCCAGATTCAAACACCAATATGAAGTCAAGTGGATCACAAAACTCCTTAAGTAAGCCACACAACCAAAAAGCTTTTGAAGTCTTCAATACTTTTTAACAGTGGAGAGGGGCTCTCAGGCCAACAAGTTTGAGAGTCACTGCTATATGGGTCTTATGTGTTCAATTTATTTGTAAATTCACAATAGAATCACCAGGATCCAGAACTGTTTAACTACTGTAGTGTACCAATACAGTAACCAAGCATTAATCTGTTATTTTTTATTTTTATTTATTTTTTTAACATTTTTATTTATTTATATTATTGGATAGAGACAGAGTGAAATTAGAAGGGAGGGGGAGGAAGACAAGGAAAGAGACAGATAGACACCTGCAGACCTGCCTCACCACTTGTGAAGCTTTCCCCCTGCAGGTGGGAACCAGGGGCTTGAACCTGGGTCCTTGTGCACTGTAATGTGTGTGTTTAACCAGGTGCGCCACCACCTGGCCCTATTTTGTTTTTTTAATTTGGTAGGACAGAAAGAAATTAAGAGGGAACAGGTATAGAGAGGGAGCGACAGACAGAAAGACACTTGTAGCACTGCTTCACTGCTTATGAAGCTTTCCTTCTGCAGGTGTTGACCAGGGACTTGAACCCCATCCTTGCACTTAGCCAGGTGTGCTACCACCAAGCCCTCATGCTACTTTCTAAAGCATAACCATTCTGTAACATTAAAACAAATCTGGGTTAGTAGCTATAGCATCCAATACACTGTCGTACTTTGGCCTATAATAGATTTGTAAGAAGGAAGTAAGATTTGTATTTAGCAAACGCTATGAAAGCCAAGGCAGGTACTCTGAGTACCTAAATAGTAAAAATACCTCTCTGCAATAACACTAAAATAAATAAATAAATAAATAAATAAATAAACCTTGTCCTTTATATGAATTGCATTTTCCTCAGATTCTATGGAACAAACACAGGCAGTTTCAAAGTAAGAAAAGGAAGAGGGAAAATTTACTCGTTTGACTCTACAAATATTTTCTTTATGAAAACAGGCATCTGTTCAGAGTTAGTTGCAGTGTGACTAACATTTTCTACCAAGACTTGTGCCATGTCGGTTCTCTTTGCTAAGGCTGTGTGCATTAATTAAAATTAATTACACACACCAGGGAATAGTTTCCCCTGCATGCCACAAACAGAAACAGAATAATATAATTTATATACAAGGTACATAATTGAAACCTTCACAGTATTTTCTCTCAGCAGGTATGGTAACTATAAGGATATTCTTTATGGGTAAGTTGGTTCCATAGTAAATCAGTGGAGGACAAATAAAAATAAATTGCACGTGCAATGTTGGGTCCGAAAAAGATTCCTGATTGGTACATCGATACGGTAAAAAGCCAGACTTGGAACTAACATTCTTGAGTGCAGGATTTGGGGGAGCTCACATGTGATGGATCTTCACACAGCTTTATATATATCCACGTTACTTTGATTTAAAGGCTTTTGCTATAGGGATGTCAAGATAGTACCCAGCAACACTGGAGGCAATGGAGAGCACTGTCTGCTAGAGAGCAAGTGCCTGGCTGCCCTGACTGGTGTAACAGGCTCAACAGCAACAGGCTGCAATCATAATCTCTTTGGACTTTTTTCAGCTCGTTCTCCTATTTGATGTAAGTTTTATCTTCAATATGCGAATTGCTTTACAAAAATCTACAGGTCTTGTCTACAAACACAAACATTCCAACAGTCAGTGAAACATGCTCCTACTTGTTTTTGTTTAGTTCTTGAGCAGACTCTGAGATTGCCAAAGAGATCTGGGTGTTTAGAAATTTCCTCTTGACTAGACCCAGCTAAGGGTCACGTTCATGCTCCACCCCCGCCCTGTGGGGTGCTGCTGAAATACCTGCACATTTAGTTCTGGTCCTTCAACTTCAGCTTTTGTGTATGTGTGTGTGGGGGGGGAGGGGGTATGAAGTCACAACATCACCAGCACGCAGTATAAGCCCTGGCACAGCACTCACTAAATTTCTCTCCTTACCATTAGTAACCAGAGTATGAACACAACTCATTCTTCAGGACACATACATGCCTGAAACAAGTCACTTTATTGGAACTCGGCTCTTTAGGATGATAAATTTGTTTTCCAAAAGAAAAGCGAATTTTGCAACAAAATCTAGCAATGAGATTTTTCCGGGAAGAACAGCATGTTTAAAGGTATCCTATCGGATTGTTTGCATAGATTCTTACTGATGATTTGTCAGTTTTCCGTTGCAACTAACTTAACCACTCTCGAATAGCATTGGAAGTCTGTATCTTATTATAGAATCGAGCACTTATTTTTCTATATCATGTTTATAACTCAGACTGCTGCCTGTCATGAATGAGCACACGGGCCGCTTTATGAGCCTCCTCCTGCTCCCCTCCCCCCAAAGGAGACACACTTTCTGTCTCAGGCCCCAGGCCTGGTCTGGAGAGGGGGAAGGGACTGCCCAGCAGCAAACAGTCATTCCGGGAAGGAGGTGGGGAGCAAGCGGGCAAAGTGTTTGTTCTGAAATCCTAGAAGCAAAGTAAACTTTCTGTGAAAGACATAATTTCGTTTTGTTCTTGAACTTTACACAACCGTGTTGGGCTCATTCATCAAGAAAGCCTCTGGACACAAACCTCCTGAACAGGAAAGTCTCAAACACTGACCTGAATCCCTGCTGGCACTGTTTAGGGCTTCAGACACAAGCTAGGTTTAACTCCTTGGAAAGGCAATGAGGGAGCTTCAGTTGCTAATTCTCTCTCAGCAACCCCTTTGTTTAAAATACAAAGATTCCCAGGAAGCACAATGCGGGTGACACACAGGTGTTTCAAGCATGAAAAAATTTCACTAAGCCTTCCAGTGATTTTTTTTTTTTTTTTTTTGGAAAAGCTGCAATGCACCCACTTGCTATTTTTCTCCTTAGGAGAAGGCAGAAACAGTCATCCAAGTAGGGCATAATACTCCTATTCCATCTCAGAGTTTAATCTGAAAACCAATAAGGGAAGAATTTAAAGTGATTGCTTCAAGCCACAGACATTTCATACCCAGGCAATCATGCTGGCTTTCCTGAGAATTTATCTTAGCTGTGAAATCAATTGTCACAAGCTTAGTTCACAAAAATGTTACGAAATCATATTTGATTTCTGTCTTTGTGTGGTTGCTGAATCAAATAAATCAAATGAGCAGACAATTTGGTTCTCCAGTTTATCTCTTTCCAGCCTCTCTCTGAAAACATTTCACCCCTCCCCCAAGGCACCTAGGATTTCCTAAGGATGCAATTTCACAACAAGAGACAACATAAAGGGAAAAAAGGCAGTAGCGAGAACTGGGAAATTATTGTAATATGTAGGATCAGAACCATATGACGACAAATATCTTTGTAGTGAGATACTGGAACAAAGGAAGAGAGCTGACTCAAAAGCAGAAAAGCAGAGCTCTCTGATTCAAAGACTAGGCTTCAATAGCCTTCAAGATAAAAAAATTTAAAAAAAAAGTCCTTTACTGACTCCTTAGACTCACTTCTATTCATTCTTTCTGATGGGGAAAGCACAGGGTTTACCTTTCTCAATCTATACAGCAAAGTAAACATCACTTCCATACTGTATACTCAAATGATAACTCTGCAAAAGTTCTCAAATCCCTGCCTCACTCCTGGGAACTTAATCGTTCCAGCAGAAGCAAGAAGGAGCGAAAACTCATGAACTGAAAATGAAATTCCTGTTTTCTGGTTGTCTACCTCCCTAACTTTTAGGGGTTCTCTACATGGCAGAAAATCTGCGAGCTGTTGACATTTTGCTAGAGTTTAAATAATTGCTATTTTGAAAATTTGAAAGCAGAGAGCAACAAAACATTTCTGAATAATAGAAGACAACAAGAACAATGTTGAGACAATTTACAGTGTCATGTCTGTTACAGTGTTCCCCCCCCTTAAAGAACTATGCCATGGAATTTTTAAATCTAACAAAACCCATGTATACAGCTGTATATAAGTAAAAATTCTAAGGTTTTTACTTTTAAATAAGAGATTTGGTTTTGTGCAAAAGCTATTTCCTCTAGGAGTCTTTCTTCATCTATAAATCCATTTTCAGCCCATTCTAATCTAAGGCTCTAGACTTCTAAAATGTAGATACAGCATGTTTTATATCAGGAGTTGGCATTATTTATGACCTCTCCACAGGACAGAGGGGAAGTGTAATATCCATCCAGCATACCAGGCACTGTGTTAGACACTGGGAATACATAAAGCAATGAAGAAGGCCCACACAATCTCTCCCTTGTGAAAAAGAGCAGAGCAGTGGAGACAGAGATCAACGACATGATTAAATTTTTAAAATTAATTTGCCACTGTGTTAAAAGTAGACAGAGGTGTAAACTATATTAAAGTGTTCACTTATCACATTCAATTACTAAAACATAGGGTTTCAGCATTTCTTAGAACAACCCCACTTTCTCCTGTCTAAAACTTGTTATTTTTGTGTCCCTTTGGTCACTGCATCACATAATACAAGGTGTCATACCTAGAAGAAATATTTTTGACACTGAGAGTAATATGCAGGGAAAGCTAAACCTCTATGTCATGTCTTAAGTTACAGAAAGAGTCTCATGCATTGGGCAAGTCAACTGAGCAGGCTAGAGTTTTCAGTCTTGAGCTTGCTTCCCCTCCACAGATCTGATATAGTTTCTGTGTGGAGAGATGGCCTGCCATTCTCCATGAGAGAGCACAGGGTGATTATTCAGCTCATAACTTGCTGGGGATTGGAAGATGAATTCGCATCTATCAAAGAAAAATTGTCTTGAATGAGAAGATTTAAAGGACAAACATTTCTTACTTAATATTCTATGGAATAAGAAGAAATGCTTTAAGCATTCTTTTGACCACCATGGAGTAAAATAAAATAACTTCCCTGGAGTCGGGCGGTAGCGCAGCGGGTTAAGTGCAGGTGGCGCAAAGCACAAGAATCCCAGTTTGAGCCCCCGGCTCCCCACCTGCAGGGAAGTAGCTTCACAGGCGGTGAAGCAGGTTTGCAGGTTTCTTTCTCTCCCTCTCTCTGTCTTCCCTTCCTTTCTCCATTTCTCTCTGCCATATCCAACAACAACAGCATTAATAACAACAATAATAATAGAAACAAAAGTAATAAGGGCAACAAAAATGGTGGGGGAATAGCCTCTAGGAGCAGTGGATTCGCAGAGTGGGCACTGAGTCCTAGCAATAACCCTGGAGGCAAAAAAAAAAAAAAAAAAAAAAAAACACCATCTCTAGGGATCTAGTTTGTGTTCCATACACAAGCTTCAGTGCATGCATGGTATTCTGGACCCAGCACTTGATTTCCGAGAACAGAACACTGCATGATTTTACTCTATTGGATTTACAACAAATGTGAGCCCCTATTTAGGGACAAGTAATTGCTTCCCTTTTAATAAAGATCTGACACCACCAGGTCCAAGGGAGACCTGACCTTTTCAACAGGGCATGGAACACAACTTATGCCAGGCATATTTGCTTAATGAAGCACTTTCCTGAGCAACTTAAACCCCAAGCACATCTTACTATAGAAACCTAGCTGTATAGGTATATAAACGGAAAACCTGACTCCAGTTCCCTTCCAGCTAACAAGTGGAAAATAGACCGCCCAACAATGAGAATAAAGAGCCATTCTTTTCAGCAGACCTACAGAGTATTTGTGTGCTCGCTAGAGCTCAGCACTGCTTGACATTTATTAAGTGCTGGCAATGTGCAGGGGCCTGCATGGAGTCTCTAAACGTCTTAACATCACTTTCTGAAGGGAATGGGGGAGGAGGTGAATCAGAAACTTGGTGATAAAAAAAAAAAAAGAAAGAAAACTTGGTGATGCTGATAAAACCAGGTCCTGAGTGGCAGCTACAAAGCAGAGGCCAAAAAAGAATGCCTTATTTTTAAAGAAAACAGAGCTGGACAGTCCCCAGGGGTGCTCAGAGATTACCAGGTGGCTGCCCTATCCCACTGGAGGATACAGGTCTCTGCTGGCTACAGAGCAGGCATACCATGCACCAAATGGGCCTTAGCATGATCTTGCGAGCCTGGGATGCTGAGGTAAGCCAAGCTCAGCACAGAGAGACCATTATCCAAATGTGCTCCTGCCAGGGAAAACGTGGCATCTCTAACAAAAGCAAATGCAACCAAAGTCTGGGGGAGCACTGAAGTCTTTGGTGCCCTGCTACAAAGAGCTGGAGGAGTCATTTAACTTAGTTTCTGCACTGATTCGGTGACACCACAAAGAGGAACATGATCTGTCACCACACATCAGTCTCCCTGGAGACCTGGGGTGCTCATTTGGAAAGGCTCCTTCTTTCCTGGAGTATCTGTAGCTTTATCAAGTCTAGCTGTGAGAACTACAGCCCTATCGTGCTTGAAATCACTGTAACTAGTGGTAATCCCTTCCATTTAGAAGAATAGTAGCCTTTGAGCACTGTTAAGAGTGGCTTAAAATTCTGGTCACCAGACTCATAAAGATCATATTAGTTCCAGGACATGAAAGGAGGATGTTAAATGTCTCAATTCCCACACACCTGGTGACTGGGAGCACAGAGTTAAGTGTTTTTGATTTTAGAATGGAAAGTTGACATAGCAACTTAGTCATAAAACAGTGCTACACATTGCTATGGCTCAGAGGCAGGCTCAAGACCTGGAGCGAGAGTGCCAGTCAGCCATATTGCACTTTTAAATGAGACCACAAGAGTCCCTGGAAATAAGTGAGACCTAATAGTAAACTGAAATAAATACTTAGACATGTAGTCACAAACCTCTTCATTGCTGCTATTTTAGGGACAATTCCAATTTACACTTATAGGTGTAATTTTCATTCCATAGTTAATATCACAACTATGGTATCAGAGAAAGCCCTCGGTCAAGAGACATGAGATCTGAGTTCCAGCTCTGACTTTGTCATTAACTGCTTTTGGTACATGGAATAAGGAAGTTAACTATTAGAGGAGCCTTAAGCATAGAAGCAATAAAAACACACAAGATGATCTCTCCAGTCCCAGAGTTCCCTTCAGACTCTTACACTTACATTTTATAACAACATAGGTAGCAACCTCAAAGTTCACACAGGAACACTTAGTCCTAAGCCACAGAGTTTAGTAACTCACACAATTGTGCAGGATGGCTATATCAAGTGATCCAAAGGATTGCAGTGAAAGACAGGATTGGAGAAAAAAAAAGTTATGGATGCATTTAGAAAAAGTCTTAAATTAATCGCAGACAAATCTTATAAAGGCAATGAAGAGAGAGAGAAAGAGTGTGAGAGAGAACCTTCTTTGGCTTATGGTAAAAGAAAAGTTTTAAAACTAAGCAATGAGAAAATACAGATGACCTATCAAAAGAAGCAGTCACTAGAACGACAGCTGACTTTACAAAGCAGAGTTAGAGCAATGATAGCTTCCGAGTTATAAGATAAAATAGCTGCACCTTTAGTATTCAAATGAAGTAGAATATACAGAATAGAAGATGAAATGCTAAAACCTAGTTCTTTGAAATTAGACAGAATTCTGGCAAGAGTGAGAATGAAGAAAGAAGGCTGCAGAAACTAAAAATAAAAGGAGGGGACTCCATGGTAGTGTTCCTCATAAAGCATACATGTTACAATGCACAAGGACCTGGGTTTGGACCCCTGGCCCCCACTAGTAGGGGGGGAACTTCATGAGTGCTGGAGCAGTGCTACAGTTGTCTCTCTTACTTCCTCTCTGTTCCCCTTCCCTTTCAATTTTTGTCTCTATCAAAAATTAATAAATAAAGTGAAAAGCGATAGACTTTTAGATATAGCAGAGACTGGAATAGAGAGAATTTTAAGACATACTTAATACTTGGTCAGAAAGATAGATCACCTGGATAGTACACTTGCTTTGCCATGTATACAGCCCAGATTTAAACTTGGCCTCCACTGCATTGGAGGAAATTTTGGCCCTGTGGTAGCCTTTTCCTTCTGTCTTTGTCTCTATCTTTCTGTCTGAAAAAATTGGCCTACTGTGTTGAATCCCTGGTGATGACAAAATAAATAATACAAATCAAAGAAACATATGTATGTATGTATTTGACACTAAAATTTGTTTAAGACGTTCAGAGTGAGAACCACTTGCTAAAATAGGTAATTTGGCCAAACTGACTCCTGACCAAAAAAAAAAAAAAAAAAAAAAAAACTGAACGAATTTGGTAATAATGAAATACAAATTTGGTAATAATTAAATACAAATTTGGTAATAATTGAATACATTAAAACACTAGTTTAAAGTCTACTTATCAAAACTATCTACAAGGGTCAGATAATTTTACAAGTTCTACAAATCAATTAAAGTCAAGCCCTAAGTTTCCCAAAAAAAACCAATAACTTATTTCCACATCCACCTATGAAGCCAATAGAACTTTGCCATGA
The DNA here is from genome assembly GCF_950295315.1 of Erinaceus europaeus. Classification (NCBI taxonomy): domain Eukaryota; kingdom Metazoa; phylum Chordata; class Mammalia; order Eulipotyphla; family Erinaceidae; genus Erinaceus; species Erinaceus europaeus. The sequence continues at coordinate 50,649,307 of NC_080170.1, read as the reverse complement.
AAATGGCGGCAACATCAACAAATCAAAGGACACAATCCATCTTCTTTACTTGATCACAGGTATCTACCAAAGAATATTTCATTATAAAATTCTGAACTAATTTTCTTAAATTTAGAAACTAGACCAGTATGTCTGATTATATTTGACATTGTCTTAAAAGGCCAAGTCCCTGTAAAAATAATAAGAGATTCCAGGGCTAAGGAGACAGAACTTGCATGACTGATAGCCCAGATACACAGACTCAATCCTGGCACTACTATATACTAGAGGTGACTGGTGCTCTGGTATCTTTTTCTTTAAAAAAGGATCCCCAAAGGGAAAGACAATGGTTATTGTGTGTGTTATGGGATACCCTTATATTCGTAGAAGGCTTTGAAAAGTGACTGAAGAGTCTGATATCCTTTGAGAAGTCTAGTAACCAGAATAGAAGGCTTTTAGAAGGCTTTTAGAAGACTGGGGCTCTCTTATTTTGGTGTCTTTTAATCTACTGAGAATCTACTGTTGAATTTCATTTGAAAAATTGATCTACCTATTTACTGTCTGCGCAGATCTGGTTTATGGTGGTATTGGGATTGAACCTGTGAGTCCAGAGCCTCAGGAATGAAAGTATTTTGCATAACCACTATGCTATTTACCCAACCCAGAACCACATCTTTTTAAAATGTGAGATTCCTAGGATAACTAAGGAGCAAATATGACTTCCTATATGGAAGTCACACTCCTCATTCTGTGCCCAGGTACAAAGGCCAAGCACACCTCTAGAGATTCTGTTGGGACATGCTGGTGGTTTCAGCACTCTGAGGAAGACAGAGACAGGACAGAATATAGTACCAGAGAACACTCCTGCTCTCTCCAGGAAAGCTTGGTCATTCTCAGAAGGATTTTTCTCTTCAAGCTACTCTCAAGTAATACTAAGTCTTTAAAGAAATCCCACTTTGGTATTCGGTAGGAAAATTGTATTTACTTTTCTTCCTCCTTGACTCTTGAAATGCCTTACTGTTGTGGTTTTTCTAAGTATTTTTGAATAATGAATCACTCTGAGCAACCTATTGGAATCATAAGAAGAAGCCTTCTGGTGCTATTTTTTTGACTCAATGGTGATTGACCCAGGGATAGTCACTGAACCCAATCAAGGGACTTCATTCATTGCTAAACAAGGATAAAAGACCTGAAGAAGATGGGTTAAAATTAGACTTGCCACTTAGTGACTCAGTCTCTTACTGACTTACTCATAGAAATTACTGTTTCCTATAATATTTCCATTTGGGAAAAAAAAATTCTTTTATCATCCTTTCCTAGTGGAAGTCCTTTATATTTCTTTATGATGTCCTCAGTTGTCTTTCCATTTGTTTAACTTTATATCAGCTTCAGTGAATAACACTGTACTCCATGTTTTCAAGTTGGGTGGGAGGCAGGGAAAAGAAAGTGGGGGAGGGAAGGAAGGACTGAAGGAGAGAGGGAGGAAGGGAGGGAAAGTAAAAGGGAGAAGGAAAGAAAGGCTTAGATGCAGAAGTCCTGATTCATATTTAAACTTTCCATGTGTTGATACTGTGATCTTAAGAGAGTCAGTTATCTTCTCTAAGTTGCATTTTCTAATTTATAAAATGGTAACCACGCTGCTTTACATGTTAGCCTCATGAGCAACTGTTACAAAAAGCAATGAATATACATGGACAGTACTTTTGAAAAATTGTAAAATACTCTGTATTCATGCTGACTGAATAATTCTATTCACTGATGCAAGAATTTAGTCATAATGTATATGAGAAGATCTTAAGTGGTATCTACTCATACTAAACAGATACTATTAAAATTCATGACTGAGTAATTTATAAGTATGCAAATAATAAACTTAGGGCAAAGAAAGCTTAAAAGTAACACAATGTAGTTAAGAATGTAAGGCTCATGGTGTTAGTGCCTGCTGGAAAATCGGGGATATACTAATGAATCTCTGAAGATTTCCTTAGTCAATGTCTTAATCTTTTGGATCCATCACTCATGGTGGGAGCAAAAGATATGGAATACAGGAAAACCAAATAATTAAAATTTTCCAGATGGGATCAAAGAAACTACCGCAAATTTAATCTGTAGATTTAGCTGAAGAAATGCAAGGGGAAAACATCGAAAGTCAAAAGCTGCTTCATTTTCTTACCTCTGTTCTGTGTTAAAGAGTGCAAAGATGTGCTTGCTAGACATAAAACTCTTTTCTACATCCCGAACTTTCAGGTTGTCCAAAGGAAGCATATATTTCTTCTCTTTTTCCTAGAGAGAGAAAAAGTTGATTTTATTAGAAGATCTTGAAGCATGTCAATGACAACATATCACCTAAGCTGGTGAACATTTAATTATGGTATTTTGGTCTAGCACACACATTTTTGACACCAGGTACCAAGGAATAAAAGTGAGTGTAAAAGAGCAGACCCCAAGGATTCCTGACACGTGGACTGGGAAGAAGTGGGGAGGGAAAGTGTACAGGAAGGAAGGCTTGGCCATGGAGAAAACACATGGTCCTTTATCCTTTCTTCCTCATGTGGGTCCCCTTAGATGTTTTAAACGTTAGTTTGATATTAAGAATTTAGCCATCTGTTAATATTTAGCAAAAATGTTCTGGTCCTAATTCAATGAGAAATGCCAGATGGATTTCATTTCATATTTTATTTGCAGCCTAAGCAGTTTAGATAGCCAGTGCTGGCAGAAGACTGGAAGCACAAGGACCCTTGGATAAAATACCCTCTGTAAACTACGATAAAGCACAAAAAACACTTTGCTCATTTGGGGCTAGATTAAAATGAAGGTCCAGGAAAGAATTACTTTGTAAAGTAGTTGAGCTCTTTGAGAAAACAAAAGAACTCACTATAGGTGGATTGATCCTAGTTAGAACACATTCTGTCTTAAAATGAGCAATTCCTTAGGAAGGAAGTAGAATATTGAAGAAGGGCAGTCTGCAAAGAGGCTAAACTGACATTAGTAAAGCATACTGGACACCAAAGTACTACTAGAAATACTTTTAGGGATTGCCCCAGGGGTGAAATTATCCTCTGTATAAATACCTAACAACCAGTATAACATGAGTCAAACACTCAGCTTAAAAAAACTCCTTAGTCTTCATTACCAAGGCATTTTGCCACAGACCTTATTCAACAGGAGCCCTCTGCAAAGTCCCAGATGAGAAAAAGCAGGATTGGACTCCAGAGGAGAAGCACATGGAGACTTAGCTGGAACTTTAATAAGCAATTATTAGTGCCTGTTCCATCCAGATCTGTCTGACATAAGCCTTTTTGCTCCTGAAGCTCTACAGCACTACCTTGAGAATTTGTGGCAGGCATCAGAGTAGAGGTGAATTCTTCTGAGCTCTAAGTCTGCCTTCTGCCCTGGGGTCTGTTGGAAGCAGGCCCCAGAGACTGACTGCAGGGAATATCACTGGCTTTGTGACTCCTTGCTCCTAAAGCAGTGGCCAATAGAGGGTTCGGCAGAGCAGTTAGAACTGCAAAGGATAAGAGAGAACTAAAGAGACTAAGTAAGGGGAGCTGGTCAGACAACAAAATGGCTGTCCTGACAGATAGTACCTTCAAGGAAAACAAATGTAAAAAATATAAAAGAAAGTAAATTGGAGCAGGAAAAGCCTAAAAGATAATGGAAAAGCAAAATAGTCTATGACTATTCCAAGATTTTTTTCTCACAAAAATTAATCATGTACTAGCTAACACAGGAATTATTTAAATTTAACATTTATTTATTTCATGAGAGAAAAAAAACCAGAGTACCACTCTGGCACATGTGGTATCTGGAATAGAACTCAGGACCTCATACGTGCAAGTCCTGTGCTCTACCTGTGCTCTACCACTGAGCAAACTCCCTAGCTTTAAACATAAGGATACTTTTTCTTTTTTTTTTTATTCTTTTTTTTTTATTTAAAAATTTTTCCCTTTTGTTGCCCTTGTTGTTTATCATCATTGTTGTTATTGCTGTCATTGTTGTTAGATAGGACAGAGAGAAATCGAGGAGGGGGGAGACAAAGATAGACACAGGAGAGAAAGATAGACACCTGCAGACCTGCTTTCACCACCTGTGAAGAGAAACCCCTGCAGGTGGGGAGCCAGGGGCTTGAACACCAGGATCCTGATGCCAGATCATGCACTTTCCGCCATGTGCGCTTAACCCACTGCACCACTGCCCAGCTCCCAAACATAAGGATATTTTAAATAGTCAAATGCATAGTATAAGCTGATAAAGTATACAGCTGAGTCTGACTTGTAACATGTGCGCTCAGCCAGGTGAGCCACCGCCCAGCCCCTAGAGTCTAACTTGTTTGAAGCTCTTGTCAGACATCTTAGGACAGAATTATACAAGGTGAGACTACAGAGTAAATGAAAAGCTATCCAATACACAAATGAAAATACTTGAGTTCCAAGGGATTTTGCTTTTTTTAGGATTTATTTTTATTTTATTTTTTTTTTACCAGTACACTGCTCAACTCCAGTTTTTTATGGTGGTGAAAAGGACTGAACCTGGGACTTTGGAGCCTCAGGCATGAAAGTCTTTTTATAATAACCATTAAGGCACATTTTAAAAAAAACTGGATATTTTTTCAATGCCCTAATTTAAGCAGCTGGGTTTGTGTTAGTGCACCATTCTATTCAACCTTTTGAAATGATGGATTTGCCTTTTCATGGGAAATCTGCATTTCATTGTAAAGATGGAACGTTATGTCCTTGGCATGTTTTCTGTAGGAGTAGTCTCCCTTTTTGTATTGCATTCTTCAGCATACAGTGAAGACTGAAAATCCAGCAAGTTTATGTCAGATATTAAACACTAGAGAAACACACAGATGTAGACAAGGGAACCATGAGAAATAGTTTCCTTTCCAAACTACTAAATGTAGTTGACCAAAGGCCTCTGAGAACATATTATTGTTAAATTGCTTCAAAATCAATACTTTGAAGACTGGCACAGGAAAAAGAAAAAAGAAGATGCAGACTGACTTGTTTAATTACACTATAAGTCAAATGGAGAATTAAGAGAAACAGTAATACTAGGCATTAAAATGACATGGATATTTCTAATAGGAGAGAGAATGATGTCCTGTTAAAAGAACATCTTGTATATGGGATAACTAAAATAAGTATAAGAAGTAAGAGGGTATATAGAACTATAATTTCCAAAAGGCTGAGTCTTAGCACCAACTTAACTTTCATTTGTGACATGATCTCTGTTAGTTTCCTTAAACTGTCTAATATGGCTTCCATAGCCCCCCCCCTCCCCACCTCAGATGACTACTAAGGACTTCAGAGTGGACAGTTTAACTAGAATGTGCTCTAATCAATAAACACAATCCAATTTCAAGAAGTCAGCATCAGAAAAGGGGAATAATCTCATTAAAACTTTTCATATTGCTGATATAATGAAATGGCAATATTTTGAGTATACTAAGGTAAATAAAACACTCTTGAGCAAAATGTCATCTGCCTCCTTTTACTGTTTTGAATTTGGTTGCTCATATTAAGTTCTATTGACAGTGCTGAGGTCCATGAACTTACCAATACTTTGCTTCTCTTCATCTAATCTATCACTGCTGTCCCACCCCACCCCACCGCACTTCTGCCATAGTGTGTTTTTTTTTGTGTGTTTTTTTTATTGTTGTAGTTATTACTGTTGTTATTGTTATTGGATAGGACAGAGAGAAATGGAGAGAGGAGGGGAAGACAGAGAGGGAGAGAGAAAGAGAGACACCTGCAGACCTGCTTCACCACCTGTGAAGCGACTCCCCTGCAGGTGGGGAGCCAGGGCTCAAACCGGGATTCTTATGCCGGTCATTGTGCTTTGCACCACCTGCGCTTAACCCGCTGCACTACAGCCTGACTCCCTATAGTGTGTTTTTCATGCTCCCAGTACTCAATCTGAGACCTGTCATCATTTCAAATGATGTGGCTGCCCTCCCCACCTTTACTACAGCAAGACTATGCAGTGTGATGCTTGGAACACTTGTCAGAGAAACCCTGTCTTAACAGACACCCTCATCCCTCTTTCCTTTAGGTCCTGATCTCTCACAGCATGTGGTAACATATGGCCTCGCTCAGCCTCCTTGCCTTCTCATTTATTCAGAACCAGTAAGGAGGGCAATTTTCTAAAACTATTCTGTTAGATTCATTACAGTCCTTTAAAACTCTCATGGCTCTCCATTATTTACAAGAGAAAAATCAATGACACCCCACCCCCCTTCACACGACATCAGAAAACACAAATTGGCTCGATCTTAGTCAAGGTCACCTTTACCTAAGAAGTCTCCATTTCCACTACAGACATCTTTGCTGATTAAGATATCTCCATTTCCACAACTGGTAGCTTTGCTGACTGTCTTCAACCAACTAAAGATACTCTTTCAACTTATCCCTAGCATATCAGTGTTTATTTATTTTTCCAGATAGGGACTGAGAAGGAGAGGAGGGGGATGAAAGACCACAACATTAAAACCTCTTTAAAAAACAAAAATAATAATATATATATACATATAAACAATTTATTTTAGAAAGAGAGTTAGGTACAGAGAGAAAGAAACAGAGTGAGTATGAGACAAGAGCACTGCTCAGCTCTGGCTTATGGGACTGAATCTGGGACCTCAGAGCCTCAGGCAAAAAAGCCTTTTTGAATAACTATTATGTTGTCTTCCAAGTCCAACACTGAAGCTTATTTCAGTGCAGTGGGGTCTGTACACATAGCAAAGTAGCACATGATCCAAATGAGCTGTTTCACTGGCTCAACAGTGATACTGATATTCAGTGCCCAGTTCAAATCCTACCTTCTATGGGGAAAAAAATGCTCTCAAGTTTCTAGTTGTCTGTTACTCTATCCCTAAACTCTTCCTTTTTTTTTTTTAAACTCATGCAATTCATTTTGAGTTCTACTTTCTATAAGATATCTTCACTTTGTGAATGGACTCCACAGTAAAAATGCATATGGAGTAACGTTAGGGACTGCCCCAGTCTCCGAAGGGAGGCTGGGTTATCCTGCCCTGCCACTAGAGGAAGACTGGTCCTGAAATGAGTGCAGCCCACAATGTTCCCAGCTGTGGTCATGAACTGTGAGGTCAGACCAATAGGGACTCAGAGGTTACACAGGCCTCTATGCTAAATATCAATATATGTGGGCCCTGGGTCAGATGAATGCAGTAAACAATTAATTTTATTTGTAGGGTTTTTTTTCCCCCAAGATTGGGAGCTATTCTCTATCCTAATCCAACTTTCTAGCCTTTTCCTCTATTCTGACACCATATTTTCAGACAATATTTTGTCTAACTTCATATTAGCTATCAAACTCAAGTAAAAACTACCAGTAGTGAGTTCTAGGAACATATCCAAAATAGACTTTCTAGCTTCTTTCCAGCCTCAGATCTCTATTCTCATCTGTTCTGTTCCTACTTTTGTTTTCTGTTCATTAATCATTTTTTCCTGCTTTCTATTTTGCTGCCTTTCAGCCACCAAGTTGCAGATACTACCATGATTCCATCCTGACTTCCCTGGGCAGACAATCTCACCAATGAGTCCTGGAACCTCACCTCTCCAGAGCCCAACCCCACTAGGGAAAGACAGAAGCAGGCTGGGGGTATGGGTACACATGCCACTGCCCTTGCCCAGTGGAGAAGCAATTAGAGATGCCAGAACTCCTACCTTATGCACTTCCAAAATAATTTATTTATTTTAATTAATTCGCTTATTTATAAAATGGAAACACTGACAAAACCATAGGATAAAAGGGGTACAATTCCTACCACCAGAACTCCGTATTCCATCCCCTTCCCTGATAGCTTTCCTAGTCTCTAACCCTTTGGGAGTATGGACCCAGGATCATTATGGGGTGCAGAAGGTGGAAGGTCTGCCTTCTGTAATTGCTTCCCCACTGAATATGGGTGTTGACAGGTTGACCCATACTCCTAGCCTTTCTCAATCTTCCCCTACTCGGGCGGGGTTCTGGGGAGGCGGAGCTCGAGGACACATTGGTGGGGTTATCTCTCCAGGGAAGTCCCGTTGGCATCACGGTAGCATCTGGAACCTGGTGGCTAAAGAAGAGTTAACATATAAAGCCATATAAACTGTTGACTAATCATGAACCTAAAGGCTGGCATATTGTAGATGAATATTTGGGGTATCTGTTTTGGAAATAGCTAGTAGGTCTATTTTAGGTATATTCCAAAGGGCCCATGACTTTATTAGTTTTTTTTTCTGAGCCTGACATCTGATATGCAGGTGGGCCCAAGTTATTGTCTGGGGAGATGATGTCATGGCTGGAAAAAGGGCTAGAAAGCTGGATCAGGGAAGAGAGTAGCTCCCAAATATGGGAAAAGTGTATTAATATTATTGACTGTAAACCCCATCAATTTGATCTGGAGCCCATATTCAGCGTAGAAGTCTATGTAACCTCTACATCACTGTAGTTCTGAACTCACAGTGGGGGAGAATTGATAGATGGAAGATGACCAGAGGGTTCTGAACATCAACTCCATCTTCCTGGAGAGGGAAGAGAAAAAAAGAGAGGGACATTTGGATGTAGTAATAAGTGTATGTGTGACTTAGAAAGGAAAAGAAGAGGAGACAGTAGAAAAAAAGGGGGGAAATATATACAAATATAGATAGTTGTAGAAATAATAGTTAAACCATATCTGCAACCTTAAGAGAACTGCTGTAGCTTCCAATGGAGGGACTGGGGATCCAGAACTCTGGTGGTGAGAACAGTGAGGAGTTGTACCCCTGTTATCTTATAATTTTGTAAATCAATATTAAATCAGCAATAAAAAATGCATGTGGAGGATGCCCATTTGGAACATGGAATATTCAGTCAATTCTACTATTAAAGTAAGCCACATTTTCTAAGAAATAAAAAAAATTTAGAGTGTTTTTTACAATGGTTACAAACAAATGAGATAAAAGAGTGTAGGCAAGGATACTGGGGACAGTAGTCTAGGTTCCTGGGACAAGGCTAGGGCCAAAAAAAAGTGACATCCCACAAGTTAATGCACTGCACACATCCAACCAGAATGTGTCTTGGTCCAGTCTACTTCCTTCATTAGAAACTGTTCTGCCAGGCAGGTGAAATAACTCACTTGGCTAGGATTTATTATGTGTGCTACCCAGGTTCTAGCCTGGCCGCTACTACATTGAAGGAAGTTTTAGTGCTGTAGTCTCTTTCTCTGCTTCATTGCCTTCTCTGTCTCTGTCTCTATTTAAAAAAATTATATCTTTTTTTCAGCCACCAGGTTCCAGATGCTAACATGATGCCAACCTGACTTCCCTCAGCAGACAACCCCACTAGGGAAAGATAGAAACAGGCTGCGTGAATGGATCGAACTGCCAATGCCCATGTTCAGTGGGTAGGCAATTACAGAAGCCAGACCTTTCACCTTTTGCATCCCCATAATGATCCTGGGTCCATACTCCCAAAGCAATAAAGAATAGGAAGCTATCAAGGGAGGGAATGGGAAACGGAGTTCTGGTGGTGGAAATTATGTGGAAATGTATCCTTATTATCCAAGACCATAGGGTTTTGTCAATATTTCCATTTTATAAATAAAAATTATATAAGTAAAAAAGAAGTCATATTTATCACAATAAAAAAGGAGGACTGAGGTGGGGAGTAGAAGGAGGAGGAAGAAAAAATAATTCTATAGTTCTTAACTGCTTTTCTCTTTCTCTCAAAATTACTTATAGAAGTTGACTCTTCTAGCTCAAAGTTAACTTATACTTTTCCAGAGGTATTATGGGCCTCGTTTTTCTGTATTCTTTTCTGTTCCCATTTCACTAGCAGATTTGTTGTTTTTAAACCAACAGGACCTTTAAAAAAAACTATATATATATATATATATATATATATATATATATATATATATATATATTCCCCAAACCCAATTAATCAAATGAGAGACAAGTGTCCCTTGATGGAAGAAAGAGGGGTCAGACAATGAAAGAACCTACGCACGAGACCCACCCTCTGGCCCTGAACTTGCCTCTAAGAAATGTGGTTTTCATAACTATGAGCTTTGTCACAGCGACCTGGGTTTCTGGACACTAATTCCATAACCTGGCCCACCTGCTGGCATCACTTGTAGGTCTCTCATACCATAATGATCCCTGTGACTTCTACCTAGCAAATGCATTTCACAGATGAAAGGGCAAAATTCACCAAGACCTTCCTGGTCAAGCCACCCCTGCCATGTCCTGCCTTGCTTGTCTGACTGGACACTGTATGTGTCCACCAAATACCAGACACTGGGCTGGCGAACCATCATCAGCTTCTGGTGTGACCAAGCAGGGTACTGAGGCTCGCTCTGCCCTCTCTAGGATTGGTTCCACCCCAGTCCCACTACTGTGCTTGGTTTTTACTCCAGTAATTATTCCAGTGTCTAGATGCTTCACCTAAGTAAGCCTGTAGACTCTGCCTTCCCAACCACATGGCCAACTCCAAAAGAAAAGTGAACTTTGTCACTACTATTACTGTCATCCTTATTGTTTATTATACATACTGTTGTGTAACTGCTGCCCTGGAACTTCCCCCCTATCAAAGTGGCAATTGAGTGAAGCAACTACTTCCTTCTTAGTTTGGGTTGAGTAGTAGCTCTTCAGCAAACAGGCGTTGAGTAAACACATAATTGAGCCCCCTCCTGTACTGACTGATTGTCTAGAATAATAATTCAATGGGGATGACTACTGACTTATAAAATAATCAAAGTACCAAAGAAAAAACAGACTATAAAAATATGGTGAATAATGGAATTTGAGTTACACGTGCTGTTGAAAACTGGGATGTGGTGTTTATTGCTACTGCAAAATTATAACAATGGTGGTATACTAGTGTGAGACTCATCATAAAAACGACCCATCTTTTTATTAATGCTCTAACTTCCGCCTTTAATCTGAATGGTGCTGTGAATAGCAAAAGCATCTGGGGGGTAGTAGGCTACTGGTAAATGGTACCAAGGTAGAATTAGTTCTTGGGTGCATTCTGGGTGACTGTCCTTGAAGACCCAGACAACTGGTATCCCCTAGGTTCACAGTTGTCCCTGCATTCACTTAGTCTTTAATATAGGGACAGTTGGCACTTGCCCAGGGTTATTAGGGAAGTGGTCACACTGCCATAATTCAGCTGGAGACTCTGCTTCTTTTCCTGGCTCCTCTTCCTCTCTCAGAGCTCAGGAGGTGTGTGTGTGGCTCCAAGGGCCCACTGGAGGGCTCCCTCTGACACCCTCACAGTATTCTAGGCCAGTACTACTTTTCCCTTAAAAAAAAAAAGGTATTTATTTTTATGAGAGAGAGAGAAACCACAGCACCACTCAGCTCTGGTATATGGCAGTGTCAGAGGTCAAACCTGGAACCTCCAGCATGCAGATCCCATGCTTTAAGGCTTAGCTATTAGCTCCTCAACTTTCCACTCCTTTCATCTTTGCACTGAGTATATAGTGCCTTATGTTTTCAGGTCTATCTAATAATCTCCAAAGGTAGATTCCACTATTTCCCTGCTTTTAAAAAAATACACTTTTAGGACCAACAAGATACTTTTTTTTTTCCTCCAGGGTTATTGCTGGGCTCGGTGCCTGCACCATGAATCCACCGCTCCTGGAGGCCATTTTTTCCCCTTTTTGTTGCCCTTGTTGTTGTAGCCTCGTTGTGGTTATTATTATTGCCATTGTTGATGTTGTTCGTTGTTGGATAGGACAGAGAGAAATGGAGAGAGGAAGGGAAGACAGAGAGGGGGAGAGAAAGATAGACACCTGCAGACCTGCTTCACTACCTGTGAAGCGATTCCCCAGCAGGTGGGGAGCCGGGGGCTTGAACCGGGATCCTTACACTGGTCCCTGCGCTGGTCCCTGTGCTTTGCGCCACATGCACTCAACCATTGCGCCACCGCCCGACCCCCTACCAGCAAGATACTTTACCTAGCTAGTGTGGCTGCTCCGTTAGTTCTAGCCTGGCTTCCACCACTGGGGGAAGCTTTGTAGTTAATGGTGTCTTTTTCTCTCTCCTTCTGTTTTTCTTTCTGACAAAAGTTGGCTTAGACAATCACAGAATCTAGAACTATCACATTCTGCACCCCAAAAAGAATTTTGGTCCATACTCTCAGAGTGGGAGAAATGTTAGGGGAAGATGAACAGAGGGCTGTGAAACCCAATTCCATTAGGACCCGGAGAGAGAAAAGGAAAAATAGGAAAGACATTCAGAAGTAGTAATAGGCGTAGCTGTGACTTTTGTTCTCAAATTTTAATATTTACTCTTTGTAAAGCCTGCTATTTAAAAGTCATGTGTGTTGATGCATATAAGAGTACAAGATCAAGGGACTGAGCAGTGGTTCACCTGGCTGAGCGGACATATTGCCATATGCAAGGACCCAAGTTTGAGTCTCCTACTCCTTACCCGCAGGGGGTAAGCTTAACAAGGGATGAAACAAGTCTGTACGTGTTTCTCTCTCTTTCACTTCCTCCCCTTCCCTCTCTACTTCTCTCTGTCCTATCAAATAAAATAGAAAGTAAGAAAAAAGAAAAAAGAGAGAGGGAGAGAAAAAAATGGGCCCTGGGAGTGGTGGAGTCATAGTACTTGGCACTGAGCCAGCGATAACCCTGGTGCGCCCCCTCCCCCCCAAAAGAAGACATACAAAACCAGTAATGTATAATACCATGAATAAAATAAACTCTGAAGAATATATGTGAAGGACTTGTGGTTCAACACGTAAGACTGATCACATACATATATCTCTTCTCTTGCCTCCATCATACAACCCACAACGATAACAGCCAAAGATCTGTTATCAGCACAATGATAACAGCCAAAGATCCACAAGACAAAGAAAATGAGACAGGGAAAGAGTATAAGCAAAACATTCCTTTTTGAGAAAGACAAAGCAGACAGCAGGACACTTATTGATCTAAATGTAGAAAGGGGATACTATCCAAATATCTGCAGAGAGAGAGAATGGAGGAAAAACCACAGCAAGTAGGCCCCACCTTGGGGGAGAGACCTGGGAGAAGTAGAGTTGAAGCAGTCTACAGTTAGGACAGGGTCACTTCCTCTGCTTACCCTCACCCCAGCAGAGACTGAGGTTTTTTTCCTAGAGAAATTACAAGAAAGTTTTGTACTCTGAGATAACAGGCAGGATATCTGAATAGCAAGCATGAGATAAAACAAGAGAACTAGGGGCCGGGAGGTAACGCACCAGAGTAAGTGCACATAGTGCAAAATACAAAGACCTATGCAAGGACCCCACTTTGAGCCCCTGGCTTCCCACCTGCTGGGTGGTCGCTTCACAAGAGGGGAAGCAGATCTGCAGGTGTCTTTCTCTCCGCCCCCCACCCCGTCTTCTCCTCTCTCAATTTCTCTCTGTTCTATACAACATCAACAACAACAACACCAATAACAATAATGGGGGAAAAAAAGATGGCTTCCAGGAGCAGTGGATTCATAGCAGGCACCAAGCCCCAGCAATAACCCTGGAGGCAAAAGAAAAGAAAAAGAAGAAGAAGAAAGAAAGAAAGAAGAAAAAAAACAAGAGACCTCAGTGAAAGTCTATATTCTCAAATTCTGTTTCTTTGGCCTCTCTCCTGCCCTGCTCTAGAATTCAAGAAACAGATGGATTTCTCTGCCCTCCATGAGGCAGAGTAGTGAATGCTGTGCTCTGGAGGGGCTAAGCAGATTCAGAAAATACCCACAATTCTAACACTGCCATGAGAAGGCCAGCCTACACCCTTACACCCTGGCCACCTCACAGACAGGCCCTCTAATCTACAGGCCTCCCCCCAACAGTGAGTGTCCCAGGTGTTAGATGACCACACTTTCAGAGCAGATGCAGTGAGTCTCAGCTACCAGCTCACATGCATGATGAGCTCTCTCAACACAATCTTAGGGTTCAGAATCGCTGAAATATCTCCATCTTGCTCAGGTATTGTGGGCTCCAGGTGAGATATGGACTCAGCTGGCCAGGGGGGCCTCACATTAGCCTCTGACTCTGAAGAGACTGCTTCTGAAAGGACAGTGGGACCTGCTCTGGATTACAACAGAGGTGGGACAGCTCTGAATTCAAAAGTGACACAACTAGCTGGCTTCCTGCCTGCAGCTCCTGGCTCTGTGATTCAGTTTTGGAGAACCATTCCTGGAAACGGCCTACCGGAATTCTACAATTTTGCCCTCCCAGTGGTTCTCTGAGCAAAGCATCCCTCAGAGTAAGTACTCCTCTTCTGCTTAGACCAGAGAAAGTAGCTTCTGCTGCTGGCTGTGTAGACCCCTGAAACAGTGTTTAGTCCTCGTGTGTCATTATCTTTTATCAAACAAGAATCATCAGTAAAGCAGAACAACAGCTCTGGCCAACAGTGCTTCATTAAAAAACAAACATATGCTGAATATGGCCCCCAGATCAGATCAATGAGGTTTACAGTTAACAATAGTTACATACTTTCCCCATATTTGGGAGCTACTCTCTTCCCTGATCCAGCTTTCTGGTCCTTTTTCCAACTATAACACCATACCCCCAATAGCTTAGGTCACCTGCACATTAGATGTCAGGTGTAGGCAAAAACCTACAGTTGGGTCATGAGTCCCTTGGAATATACCTACGACAGACCTACTAGCTTTTTCCAAAATGGAGACCCCAACTCTCCATCCACAATATTTTTTATTTTAGGTTCATAATTAGTCAACAATTAGCTCTGCTTCCTATCTTAACTCTTTTTCAGCCACCAGGTTCCAGATGCTAACATGATGCCAACCCGACTTCCCAGGGCAGACGACCCCACCATGTATCCTGGAGCCCCCACCTCCCCAGAGCCATGCCCCACTAGGGAAAGATAGAAACAGGTTGGAAGTATGAATCGACCTGCCAATGCCCCTGTTCAGCGGGTAAGCAATTACAGAGGCCAGACCTTCCACCTTCTGTACCCCATAATGACCCTGGGTCCTACTCCCAGAGGGTTAAAGAATAAGAAAGTTACCAGGGGAGGGAATGGGAAACTGAGTTCTAGTGGTGGGAATTGTGTGGAATTGTACCCCTCTTATCCTATGGTCTTGTCAGTGTTTCTATTTTATAAATAAAAACTTAAACAAACAAACATATGGTGACCTGAGAGGGGGCACAGTGGGTAAAGTGCTGAGCTCTCAAGCACTAGGTCGAAGTTCAATCTTTGGCGTCACATGTGCCAGAGTAGTGCTTTGGTTCTTTCTCTCTCTCTCTCTCTCCCTCTCTCTCTCTCCTTCTCTTCTCTTTTGCTGTCATAAATAAATAAACAAACAAATAAATTTTAAAAACCTATGTGGACTGATTTTGTGTGTTTTAATATACTATATGGTTACACAGTTATACATTTCCAGGACTAAATGAAAGACTCTTTAACCAGAAAAAAATATGTCAGTGACAGAATAATATCTATTATATGCATGTATACAATACATAGTAAGTATCATATGTATATAATCTCATTACACGCATGAGAAATGTGAAGTAGGAAAGTTGGGGTAGATGAGAGATGTAACATTTGTTCAGCTTTGCAAGAAACAAAATAAAGCAGCTGCTGTGAAATTAAAAATAAAGACAAACTCCTGGTAACATGTTCCTTGGTACACTATTACAAACCAGCTAATAAGAGTTTAGTTCCTGAGTTGTACAGCTCCTGTACCTGGGTAGCTGGACTAGTAAGGCAAGTATAGGAACTTAGTTTTCACTTAAGTAGGAAGGGAAAAGAAAGCTACTTAGCATGGTGAGACAGCATGCAAGAATATTAAAATTAGCAGAGTTAAATGCTCTCATTTTCCTTATTTCTTACTATGTCCCAAGGTAGCACAACTTCTCTTTCTCTCTCTCTCTCCTCTCTTTCTTCTCTCTTTCTTTCTCTCTTTCTTTCATTCATTCTTTCTTTCCTTGGAGACAGACTTTGTAGTTTAAACTAGAGACTGATTTACTTGAAGGGTATGTGATATGAGAGGGATTCCTGTAGTAAAAGTCCTCACCTCTGCCAATTCTGGTTGCTTATTCAATTACAAAGAGAGTTCAGGAGACCCCACAAATTCTGTGATTATGCTTACTTCGTAACAGCTTTCAAGGGTATATTAATCACACAAAATTCTACACACACACCACTCTGGGTACACTTGTATTAAATAAAAGAATTATTTTGGCCTAGCATACCATATATTTGTGAAAGTTCAACTCAATAAAAGTACCCTGTTTACAAATGCAGCATAATTTTTACTTATCTGAGAAAGGATGGGTCAGGAAGGCACGTACAAGCTGCTGACAATTCCCAGAGCTTTGTGAATAAATGGTTTAAGTTTTACCTCCATCATTTGTCACCAAGCTCCAAACAAAAATTAAATCTGACTTCTCCCCAGGCCCCCCCCCCCCACATAACGATTCAGCACTTCAGGGAAAAGTGAAGGAACTGAGCACTCAGACAAGTGATCCAGCTTTCTCAAGTCCTTGTGCTTGACTGCTAGGCTGCTCTTTATATATTTTTTTCCCTCCCTGCTGATATGGACATAATTCAATGTCATTCCTTCTAAGAGGGACAGTCTGTTTGCAAAAGGAGCTGTGTGTCAGGCACTTCCTACCTTAGAGAGAACCCCTCTCTCCAGCCACAGGGAACACTGGTGAGATGAAAATGGGGCAAGGGTACCTGCCATGTGCCTCTGAGACTGACTGGGATTCAGGTCACAATTGGCAGCCTGATTTCAAGCACAGCTGGTGGTCTGTGTGCTATATTGGCTCAAACATATGCCCACATAGAAACTGGGCCTCTGACTATAAGAAGGTACTGGAAGAGTTCTCTGTCAGTCCTAGTCCACTCTTCTCAGGGTGGAGTGGGGGGGTTATGCTGAGAGTGAAGAACTAAACAGGGTTAAGTCTAGGAAGGACACAGGAGAGGGTAGAGGGAAGAGAAAGGAACACATGGCCTGTCCATGACTGGGGATGCAGGAAATACTCCCTTTCACAGGTGGCCTGTCCCCATGTTCTGGGAGACAAAAGATACTGGTAGAGGATTCCAAAAGGGGTAGTGTGGTTAGGGGACAGGGCCCAGGTTCAGAACTTGGAGTTAAGACATGGGGTGACTTACAAGTCCTGACACTATGTAAGCCAAGATGGATACCAGTTCCCTCCAACCCTTACCTTATCTCCAGATGTGGTGCTAATCTCTGCCTCCCAGGGAGATGAACATGAGAATCCATCATGCAGAGAGAGGGCTGTGCACTGGAAACCCCTGACAAATGCTTACTTTCCCATAGTCTCTGGTTTCCCAGCTATTTAAACACAGCCCATAAAGACATTAAAGTGTTCCCTCTTTAACAAGTGTGTATGCTGATAAACTATAGAAGTGCTTTGGAGAAACGGAAGTTCATTGCATGCCCAGCAAATAAACTATACATAAAATATGAACAAAATTAGGTCAGGAGGTTAGGTATTGGAATAGTATCAGCAGCTAACACTATGCTTCCTTATTCAAGGAAAGTGTATAAGACATCCAGAATGGTGGGGGTGTCGGTGTTCTGGAATAGAGGGATAGGCAGGAAGGGTCAGAGGAAGGGAGAAGTGACATAGGGAAAGGAGTAAGGCTAAGGAGAGGGAAAGAATGATCACAAGCTAAGAGCAGACATTTGTTCTTTCTCTCCCACAATGCACTGGAGGAAAATTCCCAAATGAAAACATTATTTACTTTATATTGCTGATATGTTCTTACACTTAAGAAAAAAAAGCATCTGCCAATTAGCAACTGAAAAGGTAGGAAAGGTTTATTTTCATACTCCAAACTTCTTCCATTTGGGTAGTTTTACTCCTCTGCTAGCCCCAAACTAAGATGGTCTGGCTGGCTACTGCTGCTGCTGCCTCCTTTCCAAGTTTCTCTCTCTGCTGTAACCCAAGAATGCACCTTTCTCATTCCACTACTCCTATAGGACCAGCTAGATTTTAAAAAAGATAGCAGTGGGTAAAAGGTTTATCTCTGTGAATCCTGCTACTCCAAGGCACTTAATGCAGGCAGACTTGTGATATAAACTCAGCTGTCTCACATCTCACTTCTTGTTTTGTAATAAATGAATATTGGCTAGAGAATCAATTGCTATTAATTATTCTTCCCAGCTAAAATATTCGTATTGAATTTGGGTCCTTTAGTCCTTCCATCTGAGAAGACGGAGTCATTCTAACACTTCAGCATCCAGGTGGGAATGAGATCCTTGGGTTGCCCATAAGTCATCCTTCTTATAAGTAGCTGGACCATGTGAAGCTGGACTCAAAAAATCTAACTGATACTCCAAATCTTAAATAAACAGATCTGGGGTAGTGTTTCTCTGACTAGAGTCTCTGGATCCCAGAGTTTGTGATGTCTGGTGAAGAGAATAAATAAATAAATAAATAAATAAATAAATAAATAAATAACAGCAAGAGAGAGAGAAATGTTGTGCTGGTATTTTAAAAAAGTACTATGAATTGTCTAGGATGGATCACTTTATGAGTGGACACTGGCATTCAGTTGTAGTTTTCATGCCTGTCTTCGCACCAGGTAGCATTGGTTTACTGGCATACTGTTAATGGAAAAAGAGCAAATGAATTTCATATGCCAGTTCTATTTGCTCCCCCAGTGATTCATGGTGCCCTGAGTGGATGCTATTCCAAAAAAACAAAAGAGACAGGATGCAGCACAGCCAGATAGCACAGGGGAGTCTAGGCAAGCATGCCTACCTCAAAGGAATATATCTCTGGCTGGAAGAACACATTCCTGCTGACTGCAAATAATGATTCATAAGAAGCTGTCATTGCCTATATAAGCGAGGCTGATCATGTGTAGTTTCTTGTTAATATGGCTCTGTCTGGGACAGGGGAGATATCATAGTAGTAGTGTACTAAATTTGCATATCTGGGGCCCCAGAAGTCAAAGGGTCAATGTCTGGTACCACCATGATCCAGAGATGAACAGTATGCTCTGTTCTCTGTCTTTTTCACTCATGAAAAGAAATGTGTTTTTTTTTTTAATTTTTTTAAATATTTATTTATTTTCCCTTTTGTTGCCCACCTTGGTTTATTGTTGTAGTTATTGTTATTCTTGATGTTGTTGTTGTTGGATAGGACAGAGAGAAATGGAGAGAGCAGTGGAAGACAGAGAGGGGGAGAGAAAGATAGACACCTGCAGACCTGCTTCACCGCTTGTGAAGGGACTCCCCTGCAGGTGGGGAGCCGGGGGCTGGAACCAGGATCCTTATGCCGGTCCTTGCGCTTTGTCCCACGTGCGATTAACCCGCTGCACTACAGCCCGACTCACGAAAATAAATGTTTTTTAAGATTAGTTTTTGTCTGAATTTGATTTGTGTTGCTGCACTGATGTAAAGCAGAAGGTGTTTGTGCACTTGGAGATAGTTAAAATAAAGCAATGAGGGCTGGGGGGGGAAATAGCTCAGTTAGTGTACCTACTCTGTGCTGCACACAACCTAGGTTTCAACCTGAGACCCGCCACACCATAGCAAGTTTTGATACTGTGGTATGTTTCTTTCTTTCTCTCTTTCTCACTGTCTCTGTCTCTCTCTATCCAAAAAAAAAAAAAAGTCAGTCTGTCTGGAGTGCTACAATGCCAGTGATATAAATCAATGAATGAGTAAAAAACAAACAACAAAAAAAATAAAGCAATAATCTATCTGTGTGTATTTAAGAATTACAATGAATACAAACAATTTTCTGCACTCATAACTGATGGCTCTTGTCCTTTAAAGGGTATATGGGACCTGGGAGGTGTCACACCCCATTGAGAGCACATGTTTCTACGTGCAAAGATCTGGGTTCAAGCTCCCATTTCCCACCTGCAGGGGAGCTACTTCTAGGTGTCTTTCTCCCCCCTCCCCACCCCAGCTCTCTCTCTCTCTCCATCTATCTATCTCTCCCTCTGTTCTCAATTTCTCTCTCTGTCCTATCAAGTAAAATAGAAAAAGAGAAAGGAATGAAGAAAGAAAGGAGGAAGGAAAAAAAGAAAGAGAAGAAGAGAGGATGGAAGGTAGGAAGGATGGGAGAGAAGAAGAAAAAATGGTTACCAGGAGCAGTGAATTCATAGTGCTGGTGCTGAGTCTCAGCGAAGCGATAACCCTGGTGGCAATTTTAAAAAAGGTTATTTGCATCCTCCAAGTATGAAAAACACTGGTTTAAGGAAAATATATTTGAAATTCTCTTCAAGGGTTGATGTGGTCATAGTAGGCACAAACTAAAGACCTTGATTTAGAAATAATTTGGAGTAGAGTTTGAAAATTGCATTGAAGTCTAACTGCCTTCCCAAAGACCAGGAGAAGAAACATAGGCCTGGCTCTCGGTTTCTGGGAGGCCCAGGCCAGGCTGTAGTAAGCACTGGGGCCTTTGGGAGTATGTGTGTGTTTTTTGGGGGGGGGGCAGCAGTGGGGGAGTCTGTTTTTTTTTTTTTTTTTTTTTTTGCTCTGTGCTTCAAGCTCTCCAAATGTAAAGCAGGGGCAATAATATCCAAACTGAATCCTCCAACTGAAAAATGAAAACAAACTTAACTTTGTGGGAACAAAGAGCCAATAGATGTGAAAACATTTTCATCCTTAAGAAAAAGAAGGTACTCTTTAAAAGAGGAACTCTTGAAAATATCTTAACAAAGTGCGTCTAATTTGGACTGACATGTGTAATTGAACCTATGTTTCTTTTTTTCTTTCTTTTTTTTTTTTTTTGCTGCAAATTATCTACTTCCTTTAAGAAACCTGGCTGGTAAAATGTCAAGCCCTGTGCTAAAAGAAAAGAAAAAAAAGAAAGAGCTGTGGGAGCACTGAGGGGACCTGGGAGAAGACACAGTCTAGCTGGTGCATAATAAGAAAGGGGGTTAAACAAAGGAAGAGATGGGAAGTAGTTGTAGAAAAGTCAAGAGGGAGATCTGATCACAGCCGGAAGTTTGTAGCAAGTTGACTGAAAGGAGAAGCTAGGAAGTGAAGATGCTGAGATTTCCCCACTTATAGTCCACTAAAGACCTAGAGAAAGCTCAAATCCCAGTGGTCCAGACCAGAGAAACTCAAAGAGAGATCACCAACATAACATAAAGATGAACTTTTATCCAGAAGATTCGTCCATCTGTCTGAGCCTCTTCTCTGGCCCTACCCTCCCTCCTCCTTCTTTCCATGCACACTCAAAATTATATTTCATCAACTCCCCTCTTATTCAAAACAATCACATTTTTCAATATGAAAACCATACAGCTGTGGGAGTAGATAGCATAATGGTGAAGCAAAGAGCCTCTCATGCCTGAGGCTCCCAAGTCCCAAGCTCAGTGGTCCACACCACCATAAGCAAGAGCAGATCAGTGTTCTGGTCAAAAACAAAAACAAACAAACAAACAAACAAAAATCCATAATGCTTATGTAAAACGATAAATCTCCAGGCCAAAGATATAGTTCATGGGGCAGAGTGTGTGTGCCTTGTCACGTGTGAGGCCCAGGTACAGGAAAACAGTAGGGGACCATGGAGGAGCATTCTGCATAGGATTATCAGGTTCCCCAATCCCTTGTCCCAGTCACCAGCACTGATCAGCTCTCAAACTGCTTCCATGTGTCAGAAGTGAGAAGGGAGGCCAGGCCTTTTGTTTTCAAACCCCCATGGCCATATCCTAGAGTTGCTGTGGATATGCTTCAGGGGCCACCTTGGGAGCTGGAGAGCCTTAAGACAGAAAGACAGGGTTCTGGGGGCCCCCTCCTACTGTAGCCAAATGAACTCTTTTTATTTATTTCATATAATGGGATTTTACAGAAGATTTTGATTGAATAGAGAGTTCTCATGCTTGGGAAAAAAAAAAAAAAGGAGAGAGAAAAATTTTGAAAACCACAAACTACACTGATGTCTGAGGCTCCTTTTAGTTTTCAGTTCTTGTTTGGGAATTAATCTATGTTTCAAAATATATGAGTAAGCAGTGAAAATGTAGTTTGCCCCGAAGAGAATTTCCAAGTCACTGAACATCAATCATGAGGAGTCTCTGCAAACATGTGGCAAGTTGATTTTTTTCTTTCTTTTTTCTTTTCTTCCTTTCTTTCTTTTTCTTTCTTTCTCTCTCTCTCTTTCTTTCTTTCTTTTTTTTTGAGTCCCTCAGGTCAATTTACCATCTGCCCCATCCTCATCAAAACATTAATTTCAGCTTAATCCCCTTCCTTTCTTCCTCTCTGGACGTAAAAAGACCTGGTTTACTTTGAAATAAAGCAGACAGTGTGTAGCCATGCTTATAAGCAAGGTAGTTTCTATGTGATTACTGAGGAACTCCAGGACACAGAAATGAATAAAATAAATTAGCTTTTTTTTTTTTTGAGACTCAAAGTCTTAAAAAAAAAAAAAAGGTACTGATTCAAATAAGATGTACTAAAATTCATCAAATGGATTGAACATTTTTTTCATATCCAAGGGACAGTGCAAGGTGTACTGGTGGTAGAAACAGGATAAAACTGCCAGCAAAGCAACCCATGTTCTCTACTAAGAGAAGAAGTCAAGTTGATGGGAGTTCAAAGGTCAGAAAGACTTCACCAGATTGCAGACATCAGAAAAAGCTTAAGAATCTTGAAGGTCAGGCAGCACTTGGGTCAAGACAAGTAAGGGGAGGAGGTATTTCTGGTGAGTGCTAAACTAAGAAGTTTGGATGTAATTCAATAAACAGTGGGGTAGTTGGGGAACATGTATGGCTTAGCTGGCATGAAGATATAGTATAAATAGTAGGCAGAGCCTCAAAAACTGGATGGTAACTGGGGTGCTAGCTACTCTAAAGGCTCAGATGTCAAGGTGATGAACTGAGGTGATGGAACTATCAAAGAAGTAAATGATATACTCAGAACAGACATCCAATAACAACAACAACAAATCACAAGTAGACAACTAAGCAGATAGGAAGCTATTACAATAGTCAAGGAAGGGGCCATGGAAATAATTCACCAAGTGGGGCATTTATTTTGCTCTACAGGGAGGGAGAAAGGGAAGGTGGGAGGAAGAAAGAGACAGAGAATATGAGAGAATCTAGAAAGAAAACTATGTCCAAGGGAATTTGAACCAAAGTACCTGGAGTAGAAGAGCTTGTTATTTGAAATATATTTAGAAGGGACAAACTCATTAAATCCCTGCAAGTTTATCCCTTCTAGTTTATTTATTTATTTATTTGTTTGTTTGTTTTTGATAGGATGGAGAGAATTTGAGAGGAATGAAGGGGATAGAGATGGAGAGAAAAAGAGAGAGACCTGCAGCCCTGCTTCACCACTGCAGGTGGGAACTGGGGACATGAACCTGGGTCCTTGCTCATGGTAACATGTGTGCTCAACCTGGTGCACCACCACCAAGCCCACTAAGTTTGTCCCTTCTTAATGACCTTCAAATACACAAGTGTTTATCCTGCTTTAGCTACTTGAGTATCAGGAGGTAATGCTTTCTGACAATGAAAACAGTAGAGGAAGAGGTGACATGGCTTCCTGGGGCCAGAGGTCCTATTTTGCTTAGTAGTATGTTTAGGAACCTAGACAATCAAGAGGCGCTAAGGAAAAGAGTTCATCTAAAGGATGTGCTGTTCCCAGAGGAAAGTTAGATTTCAGTGAATGCAAACAACTGTGACAATTAATGAGGAGAAAGTTATAGCTGGTGGAATTTTGCACTAAAGAATGAGTATTTCAAGGGGGGCTGTAGAGATATCTGGAGAAGTTGCACAACTTAAATTCGATAACTTGACTAACTTCTGTTGGTATAAAAAGAAATAGATCCTTAATGTAAAAAAGAAACAAGGGATAGAAATGCCTATTTTTCTAGGTTCTGTTTGTGGTGGACTAGTGTTCAGTGAATGAGTGTGTTGTGTCTGCTCTGCAATCCGTGACCAGTGAAATTTTCACTTCATCACATTTGAATGTTTAGAACTCTGTTAATGTTCTATTTAGTTCAAGTGGCTGTACGTTGGTTGGTTCCTTAGTGCCACTGTCAATAATGACATTTAACAAAACAGCTCCCTAAACATGGCTTTGTTTTTCTCTTTTTAAACACATCTGTGCCTCAGCATAGGCCAAGACCTTATTTCATCTTCCTATGTGGGCAACAAGTGTAAGAGATTGAGTACCATTCAAATTTCTTTACTCAGCAAACTCTGCTGCCTTTTTCGCTAACTCCTCTCTTCACTCAGGTCCCCTAGTCCTCACTCCTTCCTGTTACGTATTGTTATCTTCCCTTCTTACAAATGCTCCTTTACCAATTCCTTGCTGTGCTTTCATTTCTTCCCAGTGAGCCAGGGTATCTGCAAGCTTAACAAAAGTTCCAAGTGTTATATATATAACACAAGTACAACTTTTAGAATATCAAAAAATGAGCTCCATGAAGAAAAAATTCCATGAAAGGGATGGAACAGGAATTCCAGTGTGTGTGTGTGTGTGTGTGTGTGTGTGTGTGTGTGTACACAATTTTAAGTAGGGCAGAAGGAAAGTCTCATGAGAAGATGACCACTGACACAAGTTCTGAAGGAGAAGTGTACAGCATGAATATCTAGAAGTGAAACATCTCCAGTCATAAGAAATCACAGTAGGTGGTACACCTATAGAGTGTAAATGTTACCATACATAAGAACCCAGGGTCAAGCCCGTAGTCCCCACCTGCAGGGGGAAAGCTTCATAAGTGGTGAAGTAGTGCTGCAGATGTTTCTCTTCCTCTCTTTTAGCCTATCTCTCTCTTCCATCTCAATATATCTCTATCCAAGATATAAATATTTTAAAAATAGAGAAATCACACTAGTTGTTTAATTAGTAGAATAACTAAATTAAAAAGTAGGGACTCCTCAGGGAATCCTTGGATTCCCACAAAAATATGATGGATATAATGGGTCCCTCTCTCTACCACCACTGGTCACTTCCATCAGGAACATCATCATAAGCTCTCTTGTTGCCCTTACCATAAAGCATCTATGGCAGGGTCTGCCCCAATCTCCAAAGGGAAGCTGGGGTATCTTGCCCTGCTACTGGAAGACTGGTCCTGAAATGAGTGCAGCCTGCAATATTCCCAGCTGTGACCATGAGCTGTGAGCTCAGACCAACAGGGACTTACTTAGAGGTTACAAAGGCTCTGGTGCTAAATATAAATATATATATGGGCCCTGGATCTGGTGGATGGAGGTAAATAATTGATTTTATTCATAGAATTTTTTTCAAGAATGGGAGTTACTCTCTGCCCTAATCCAACTTTGTAGCCTCTTTCCTCTGACATTTTCTCAATGTTTTTTTTTTTTTATCCAATTTCATGTTAGCGATCAAACTCAAGCAAAAACTACCATAGTTATGGGCCTTTAGGAAACATGCCTACAATGGACTTCTTAGCTTCCTTCCACCCTAAAATCACTACTCTCATCTGTTCTGATTCTATCTTTTGATTTCTGTTCATTAATCTCTTTGTCTCACTTTATATCCTGCCACCTTCCAGACACCAAGTTGCAGACACTATCATGACTCCATCCTGACTTCACTGGGCAGATGACCTCACCAATGTGTACTGGAACCCCACCTCTTCCACTAGGGGAGGATAGAAACAGTCTGGGAGTATGTATTGACCTGCCAACATCCACATACAGCAGAGAAGTAATTACAGAAGCCAGAACTCCTACCTTCTACACTCTCGGTGGGGGAGAAGTGACAGGAGGAAGAGGATAAAAGGGCTCTAAACTCCAGCTCCATCAGGACCCAGAGAGAGAGGAGGAAAAAGGGACATTTGGATATAGTAAGAGGGCTATGTGTGGCTTGGAGGGGAAGAGAGCACTGGACCTGGGAGAAAAAAGGGGCAATTATGTTACAAATGTGGACAGATGTAGAGATGATAGTTAACCCATCTGCAACCTTAGATAGTTAACCCATCTGCAACCTTGCTGTGGCTTGCAATGGAGGGATTGGGAATTCAGAACTCTGGCAGTGGGAACAGTATGGAATTATACCCTTGTTCACATGTAATTTTGTAAATCAGTATTAAATCACTAATAAAAGAAAATAAAAATAAATGTTAGACCACACCCCCCCACAAAAAAGAGGCAGGGATTCCTTTCCCCAAATGGAATCATTCATTCACTTCTATTGTTCCAATGAAGCCTGAACTAGAATCACTTAGGATATGGCATTCTAACCACCAAGTTCACTCAGTATTAGGAAGACTGAAGGTCCTCTCTACAGTTGGAGAAACTGAGCATGAAGGAGGATACATGACTTGCCTGAAGTCAGGTGCTGACCAGGGTTGGGCTAGAACTGGAGTGCAGATCATCCTCTAAATCCCAGCCTCAAATTCTCAAGATGAAAATATTTCTAATATGAAGGCAATAAGTCTGATTATATTTCTTTTTTTAAATTTATATCATTTTTCTTTCTTTTTATTCCTTTATTGGGGGATTAATGTTTTACAGTCGACAGTAAATATAATAGTTTGTACATGCATAATATTTCCCAGTTTTCCACATAATAATACAAACCCCCCAGGTCCTCTGCCATCCTGTTCCAGGACCTGAACTCTCCCCCTTACCCACCCCAGAGTCTTTTACTTTGGTGCAGTAACCATATGTTAGTTTTTCTTAGTGAACACATATGATAATAAAGAGCAACCTATGCTTCTACATGTCCCAATAAGTAGGAAAGATGAAAAAAAGGAAATGCGAGAGAAAAATAAAAGAAACATACTGTGACCCACTCAATTCTCATATAAGCCCTAATCTTCCTTTCTTTCCTAAGAAGAACTGCATTGTATTGTATTGCCGAGGTACTTTGCAACAACCCTTTCAATCTTCCAACAGTACTAAAATTGAGCAGTATACATATTTAAAAATTCATTTTCTTGCCCTCTAGGGATATGTTATATTACAAGTAAAGGAAGTACCTATTATTGTCATCAGCTAATGGAATCCCAGCCAGCTTCACTGTGAAATCTGGGTGTTTACTGCTTCGATGTGACATCCCTGCAAAGTTCAGATTGCATCTCCACCTGGTCATTCTATCCAGTCCCAACCAGACACACTGCTTTCTGTTCTCGTATGATTTTGTAACACAATCTCCATTTCCTCTACCATTTAATCTTCCCTGAGAAGCATGGCTGTTTCTGACATCTGTTCCCTTCCCATCTGCCTCTATGAACTCTAAGATAAAGACAAAATTTTCAAGAAATGTAAAGCTCATCTGTCAACTTCCTTCCCCTGCCACCTGTCAGAGGCCTCACTGTTCTCCCAAGTGCATTCTTAACTACATATAGACTTCAAGCATTTTTGGCTGAGCTTTCTCTGGAGAGTTCTCCGTTCTCTCCCACCAGTAAGTTTTTGTATAGTATATTTATTCATAATAGATCTGATCACTGGGGCTTTGTGCCTGTAAGAATCCACCACCATTTCTTGACAACACTTTCTTCTTCTTTTTTCTCTGATAGAAAGTAAAACACAGGAGATGGAAAAGAAGGGAGAGATGAAAAGAAGGAGAGAGAGAGAGATACAGGTAGCATTTTTCCATTGTTAATGTAAATTACCCCCTACAAGAAGGGACCAGGGGCTTGAGCCTAGGTCCTCGCACATGGTAACACATATGCCCCTTAATTTACTTTTTATGCTTATTTACTTATTAAGAGTCATTTAATGAGAGAGAAAGAAAAGAGAGGATATATGTTACAATGCACAAGGATCCAGGTTTCAGCCCCTGTTCCCCACCTGCAGGGGGAAAACTTTGCAAGTGGTGAAGCAGTGCTGTAGGTGTCTCTGTTTCCCTCTCTCTTCCTCTCTCTCTCTCTTCCTGTCTCTCCTTCTTTTTCTCTCTCTCTTTCCCTTCCTACTCGATTTCTGGCTGTCCCTATCCAAATAAATAAAGATAATAAATAAAAAAAGAAATTAAAAAAAGAGAAAGAAAAGAGAGAGCACATTCAGCATATGTAGTGCCAGGGATCCTCTTTTGAGCCTCATATATATATAAACCTCATATATATATAAACTCATATATATATTGGTATACTCTACCAATGCTCCATCTCTCTAACTAGTCATTTAATTTACTTTTCAAAAGACAAATATCACACATTTAAAGAGAGGAAATGGGGGAGTCGGGTGGTAGTGCAGCAGGTTTAGTGCAGGTGGTGCAAAGCGCAAGCACTGGCACAAGGATCCCGGTTCGAGCACCCGGCTCCCCACCTGCAAGGGGGCGGTTGCTTCACAGGGGTGAGGCAGGTCTGCAGGTGCCTATCTTTCTCTCCCCCTCTCTGTTTTCCCCTCCTCTCTCCATTTCTCTCTGTTCTATCCAACAACAAGGACATCAATAACAACAATAGTAGCTGCAACAACGGAAAAAAAAATAGAAAAGAGAGGAAATGGTTTGGACTTCTAAATAGTATATTACACCTCCTTCTGTGATACTCTGTGTGCCACAATAAATAAGAATTTCACCACACATATGCATGAACCATGATATACTCTGAAAATGGGGTTCCCAACAGCGAAGAGGTAATTTTTTAGTTAAGTGTTATTAAAAGGTAAAGAGCAGGTTAAATTTTCTGCAGTGCTCTTCTACATCTTACAATAAATTGGGCTATTGGAGAAGACATGGCATGTTTTTCTATGCTTTTCTATGGAAAAAGGTGTCATGACTTTTCCAACAACCTATTATGTTCAGTGATTACACAGTAAAAGACATATATCAGCTTCTAGTTAGGAACTTGTGGACTCAGGATGACTGACCTCCATGAATCATGATCAGGAAGAGATACTGCAATGTCAGTGGCCAGGCTAGTTTGCTGTCTGATGGAGCTGAGAGGGCTAACAGGAATGGAGCAACCTTCCTACTTCTAGCAAGAAAGTAGCAACTACCTTGAAAACAAGAATTCAGGATCTCAGAGTCCATGTCCCCTCTGCTTTCCTCTTCTTTACTATAATTCCCGTGTCCACTTTATAAATTTAATTCTCTTCTTTTTCAGTCATCAGATTTTTTTTTCAACCTGGTATTCAAATGAGCCTTCCAACAGCTCTCACTACAAATATTTTCAATAAGTGAAGAAAGAGCAAGTATGTCTATCAGGTACAAGCCTGTGTCGTTGTTACACTGCAATGAACAGACAGCATTAAAGAACTTGAACAAGTTGATCTCAGTGATGCAAAAGCAATTACAATGAACCTTTGACCCTCTTTCCATCCTCACAAATACCAAACTCACATTCACAAAACCTCTGGGTTCTATTTTCTTTCCATTTTTCCACCTGATCCTTAATAAAAGATTTCTTTACTTATTCTCTGACCTCATTTCAGTATCTGCAGCAGGAAAACTACACACAACTAAAACACTAATAGTCAGTTCACAGTTGTGTATATTGCAGAATTCATTTGCTCATGCACCCAGCTCAGTAATTTAAAACAAAACAAACAAAAAAAGCAAACAAGCTACAATTAGGACATGGCATTGTATGTCAAACTTCCTCCAGGCATATTCTGTCCATTATTCTGGGCTATTTAAGGATGTAATAACACTTAAAAAAAATTCTACCTGCTTAATATTTTTAAAAAGGAAAATAAAGTCCTTTCAGACAGCAATCAATTTCCTCATGGTGGAAATTTCTGCAAAACACATTAGGAAGTTCATGCCTGTGGTAGTGTTGCAGCATGTAAATCTGGGATGTTTCCCAGACACTTAAGACTTTTTCCAGACAGCCAGGAGGAACTTCAGTATGTCAGAGCTCCTGCTCCGGGCCTTAAAAATTGTAGAAGGAAACTTTTGGAAGCTCAGGTTCAGCGGGGCTTTGTTTCTTAGACAGTTGAGTTGCCTAGGTTATGGAAAACACTAGTAATTGTGGAGGGATGATAATAATGACAACTTTCCCTCAATCTTTTTTTTCTTTTTGGTCTCAAGTTTTAATTAGTTAATCAAGGATTACTGTTAGTTTGTTGTTAAATGTCTTTATGGGCAAGAAAGATTCTAGTCTACCCCAGATACTGCAGCCACTAACAGGCACATGATAGAGGTTTCTGTGTTTTTTGCAGTTGCTCGTTTGTGCAAAAAGGAATCCTAGTTTTGCTCAGGAGTTAAGACAAATTCTTTTTGTCTCATGTTTAACTTCAACTCTTCCCTTCTGAGTGGCTTTTGCTATATCAAGGAATGAGAACTGAGTATAGAATCTGACGTAGTTTATGTCTGAAGGACATACTAGTATATAGTAGTTCCTTGGATTTTTCATAATCATTAGTCTCTTCTCTCTCAAAAGGATCTCTTTTTTTCTTAAGACATATTCTTGTCCTCTATAAATTTAAATCCATCTTACAAATGAAATAAAAAATTACTACTCTTATTGTTTCCTGTTATACCCTGATTTCCTTTATAGTTTTTCTGATACATACACACACATATGTGTGTGTATATACAGAGAGAGAGAGAAACTGTGTAAAATACATCTGACACCATTTACAAAAGTAGTTTGGAGAGAGTACTAATTTACACTAATTTAGGAATCTGAAGGCTTACATTACGCTTCAGGCTTGGCCATTTACCAGCAAGGTGACCTTAAGAAACTCTGTTAACTTTTCTGAGTCTCAATTTTCTCATCTGCAAACTAAAAATAATGTCTGCCTTGTCTAACTCAGAGTTTTATTACAAAGGTCAAATGAATTTGTCGGTATCTAAATACTTCTAGGCTAACATCTGTGAAGAGTTCAGAACTGTCTTTGACACATGGTAAATACTATATAAGTAGTAGTTGCAAAATTAATACTATTATTATATAATTACCAAAAACTAAGAAACACCAAATATAACCATTTTGATGGTGCATGATACCTTCATAATTAGTAGTTTATATCTTTTAATTTTATAAGCCTATTTAGCTATTTAAACTCAGGTTTCAGTAAACATTTTCCAGATGATGAAAAAAAACGATCCTGTGAACCAAATCACTGGGCTGTTTGAGATGACTGCTGCTTGAGTTAAGCAGACCTTTCTGTAGCTGTGAGTTTGCAAGGAGTACCATGGACACAGAGCCACTCTGCTGCTGGGTTCTTGGCAGAGGCAGTGGGGTTCCTCTCTCTTCAATGTACAAGCCCACCAGACTGCTCTCCCTCTTGCCATCAAAGATCAACTGGTCCAGCCCATCCACTACAGTTCTGAGGACCCAATGATTTCACTACTGAATAAATAGAAATGTCCAACACAACAGCTTTCAGCAAAGGTGAAAAGTTGCCTTTACAAAATAATGCTGTGTGCTGCCAGTTTCTTTTCTGTTTCATTTAAACATATCCAGTACTGGTGACTCATTAGATTTTCCTGTAATTTCTTTTTTTTTTTGTAAGTTTAAAAAACTTTTTTTTATCTTTATTTGTTAGATAGAGACGGTCAGAAATTGAG